>NC_069367.1:12912500-15412500 GCF_021730395.1 Mercenaria mercenaria | reverse complement strand
CCAGTCTTTCTGAAAGCTGACTGAAGGTTTTCACTGGACAATGCTTTTACATAAGCTTTACATGCAAGCTGACAAACATTGTATCTGGTCTTGGTAGCAGAGGTAGCACGCATAAACTTGTGACATTCATTGTTGTATATTTTCTGGAAAGGCCCAAACACTGCTACATCAAGGAGCTGGAGTATGTGTGAAGTGTGGGCAGGAAGAACAAAAATTACAATGTTATGACTCTTTGCCTATTCTACCAAGTCTACTGAAATATGGGACTTATGTCCATCCAAAAGAAGCAGAACAGGTTCACCATTACCACCAGGCTAGTACTTAAGGAAATGCTCCTCGAGATATTTCCTAAATATTGCACTGTTAGACCATCCAGATTCGTTAACTGTGCCAGCTGTACTCGGAGAAGATCCTGCTAGAAGTTTAGGGAGCATACGTTTCCCAGGGAACACATAATAAGGAGGTATAGCTATACCACCAGCATTTCTCTTGCGCCTAGTATGGTTATAGTTTTGCTTTTACCTGTAGTAACTGCAGGTGAATGAGACAATATGGTGAAGTTTATGATTAAGAGATATTCCCTTCTCATCCACATTAAATGGTATAACCATAACCATAGTCTGCCATAGCATTGATATGTTGTACTATTTTTGCCTCTTCAAACATACTTAATACAGGCTCTCTCCCAGTGGTTACACACTCTGGGTCTATTTTGCCCAATACCCTGTCTCTAAGAGTCTGCTGGGGCACTCTATACATCCTACTTGCTCTGAGAACAGGTGTTCCATTTTCCACTACACTTTTGTATGCATTATGCAAAACTGATGGTGAATATGCTCTGTACTTGTGCTTCAGATGCATTGGTTTTGCCTGAATGAAAAAAAAACAATTAAGTTTTGCTTGCTTGCAGGTAAGGGACGTGGGTACAATTGGTCAGGATTTATCAATTTGGCCTTAAACATTCCCTAATTTCAAAACGAGGCTGTCAATGTCAGAAGGTAAATAAAACAGACGAACAGGTTTCTGAAAATTTATTTATGATTTTTGGGGTGAAAAATGGTGTTTTTACAATGAAAATATTTGGGAATAGTAGAAAATACGTTTTTTTAATGATCTGATATTGAATGATGTGTACTTACTTGTTTAAAGCGCATTTTGAGAGGAAAATATTACGGTGACATTTCTGACGTCATGACCTATTTATCGGTTGTTGTTTTGATCTCGCACGTGCGCGCGCGGTAATACGAGATGTGTTTATATGACAGTCACAAACTTCCAGTGGTCACGAACTTGATGGGATTGACGATATGCGTTTGAAACAATATCTTTAATCACAGTATTTTTCAAATGCATAATCCAGGAAGAACCTGTAAGATACAAAGTCGTCAACTGCTTCATCCTTCTTAGAATATAGCCTTCTACATAATTAACCAGCTCGCCATGACACAATAACTTTTCAAACGCTGAAGAGTAAAGTATAATTATGTCATACAATATATGACGTCACTAAATATCTCGAGCGATCAAGTGCATAGGCGGCACGATATCTAGGCTCTTTTGCGCATAGCTACCCCAACGACAATTATTTTTGTAAATATTGAAGCTAACTGATTCCCGAATTTAAAGAGGGTAAAGTAAATTAGCTGTCGACCGTACCAGTCTGACTACGTGGATAAAATTTAAGTCAAATGCGGGAATGGTTCAATCTGCTTTAAGTTTGAGCCCAGGGTCCAGTTGTTCGAAACTTTAATAGGCTGTTAAACTAATCGCCAGTTAAATTTTCAATCAAAATACTATTCTCGGTGGGAAACACTGGTATGACGTTTTGATTTTATTGTTAAGATTTTTCAGTGTTCATAATTCTTAACACGTACATTTGTTTTTCTAAGTCCTCTGAAATTTCAAAAAATAACCCTAAAAGTTAATCAGCCGTTAGCTTAATTGCCTGTTAAAATTTCGAGCAACTGGGTCCAGACCTAAATCTTAGAAAAAGTTAGAAGTTTCCTTTATAAAATATCGATACAGCTATTTTAAAAGAAAACGTGTAAAAAGGGATTTTTCTATTACCGACATTTTTTTAAAAAAAAAAAAACCTTCACGTTACCGATTACGGAAGGTGCGTTATATTTATAAATTTGAAATTTTGACTTCTTATCTGTAAAGTGCAGATGACTGTTAGTTAGAATACAGGAAATTATTGAGGATTGTCAAATTCAGTTCATGTTTACACCGACTCACGTAATACAATTGGACATACATTCATGCTATTTAAAAACAACCTTTTAACAGACTGTTATCATCCAAACCTGATAACCTGATGATACGATTGTAAACAACAGTAACCCAAAATGAAAATGAGTTACATGGGTCGCGCGCATCTCTGCTGTCCCCACCTCTGTTATGATATATATGGCTGAAACAATGATACGCACTTGACTTGATACATGTATTTATTTTTACGTCAATGCTAACGAATAAGTTCAAACACATTTTCGGAACAAAAGCTGAAAACCTGAAACGGAAATACGGAAATAACTGACTAATTTGAAGTAAAATGTTAATTCAGGGCCTTCCATTCAAGTTTTGGACAAAGTTTGCTTTATGTTTCCACGTCTCTCAACAGCGGATATAACAGACGTCGCGAACTGTGAGCAAACCCCCAAATGACGTTTGTATGGACGCCGCCATCTTGAAATGGACGTCACGTCATTTTGGAACGAAAGTCTATGGGAAAAACATAAAATCTTGATTTTTAACTTCATTTCAGATTTTTTTCAAAAAAAATGAAAAAGATGCCTAGAGATATAAACTTTCTGGTATTAACAATGCCATTTTTGACAATTTTATATACAGTATAAATAAATAATCACAGGTCCAAAATTAGGTGGGACAGACTATAGTTGCGTTTTATAACTGTTAAATGTATAGTATGCGGTATCTTACTACAATGTTCAATAGAAAGGTGAGTTAGGTTTACATAATTATATGTTATAAACCTCTGACAACCATTGCCGTTTTATATATAATTTTATATCTAATCCTATAACAGTATAGCATAGGCATAATAACAGTTATTCTAGAAAAAAAAAAAACAGTAATTTTTGCATCAAACTTTTCGCGACTTTATATCATTACTTTCATAATTTCACATACATTTTCTTGCAACCGATGGAACATCATACGGACGCTATTTTTGCAACCATATGCGTGATTTTCGCTGTTGTACAGTTTTGCAAAAACGATTTTTTTATCTATTAGGCGATGACGTTATACTTATAAATATTACATTCCCTATAATCTACATATAAATATTAAAATTAATAAAAAAAAATAAGGATTATTCCTTTGCAGTCAAGTGTTTAAGCTACGAAGATGGCAGTGTCATTCTCTGATAGGATCTTCATCTTTCCTTTGACATTGTCTGTAATATTTTGATAACCAGATAATATAAAGTGCATTATTATGCAATGTAAATATTTTGTTTCTCTTCATAATGATGGCATTACTTGAACATATTTTCCCGCATTGAATATTTGATTCTATCAGAGAAAATGTCTCTGCACTTCTGAAATGACATAATTGTAATAGAGAGTTTAATTGCCAGTGTAAGTGAATCACGTTTAATTTCATGACTGTGAAAAGTTTGAAGTGTGTGATATATGTAGAAACCATTGTTTTTGTGTACTATTACTGTGCAGATTGCTACTATTCATCATTGTAAAGTCAAGAGTTTGATATATGCCAAACGATAATGCATTTACATTGAGAATACTCCCATCGTTAATCACATACTGGAGAAATGTTTTGGTACAAATCATCAGTCTTGAACAGGAAAGAAGTTGCGTGTGTTTCCGACGTCTTCCGTTCCTGTAAATATCCGCTGTGTCATTCTTTCTATTTTGATTAGCATTTAGCTACAGACAGATTCAAACAAATAAAAGCTCGTTGATAATGCGGAATACCAAGGTCAAATGTAATCAAAGTAACATTGTAAGAAACGACGCTAAAATTACTCTTCTTATCATCCGGCAATTTCCACTAAGCGAGCAAAGAAAGACTGACATTTAAAACAATACGTAGAAAAAAACAAATTCAAGATAGATATATAATTCGATTGCGAAATAATCACTTTTATGGGCAGCTACTTTTACGCTTCTATAGTCAACTCGTTAGATTAGACACAGTGGAAACTGACACAACATGCAAAGAGTGAGCATGGTGTGCAAGGACACTTTTGCACTTTTATTATCCTCATTGAGCCTTAGGATTATTTTGTCCTTTTAGATGTTTAAAAGGTGTAGTATGCCTTATAATCAGGGTAGATTTAAGTTAATTGAACACGAAAACATAGTACTTCGTGTATTACCAAATTTAAAATCTCGCTTATTTGTCTTTGCCTTTTTTAAGTTAGAACTTTATCAAATTTTGAAGTACATGACAATAGATATTCTATTTTAAAAAAGAAGGTAGTATAGATTTTTAACTTTTTTTTCGACTTATTTCGGGTTTTCTTCTTATCCGCAAAAGTTTTATTGCTTTTATTGCTAGGTGCAATTCACTGTTTCCGCTTTGAGCAAGTGTGACTAACAGCGAGTTTTTCAAAAGCTTTAATGTCATTTGCGGAATTACAAGTAAAATAGTTCATCTCCTTACGGATAAATAAACTAAAATGTAATTTAGAAGGCACGAAAACTAGCATATTACACAAAACGTAGAACTCACAATATTTCAACAGTGACATGAAAGTGTATATATAAGAAAACTAGCTGTAAAAAGAATATTAACAGACATCCTTTGACAATTCTAATGACACCCCTTGGCAAACAGTATTAGTTATCCTAAGTATGATGTTTTTTGCACGGAACTGAAATTAAATTTCACAGCTGAAAAGTGTTACCTTAATAATACCACTAAATGGGTTTTATTCTTTATTTAACATGTAAACTGTTGCAGGACAAACATTTCATATGAGTGGTCTGCTGGCGATGTGCTGTATAATAAACATGACGAGTCTTATAATAGCGATTTAAACATTATTTGATATCATAGGTTACTGTACAATTGATATAATAGGTTACTGTACAATGATAATGCAGAATTAATTAAGTTAGTTATTAGGAAGGGCGACCAATACATGCAACCATTCATTCCTATATAACTTTATATCTCCTTATTATTTTACTTTATAATGCCGAATGTTTTACGTTTAAAACTCCTCATATCGTTTCTTTGTAACTCCTCATAACCTTTCTTTATAACTCGCAATACCTTTCTTCTATAACTGCATAGCTTTCCAGTTTACATTTCTACATAAACTACCATACTAACGAAAACGATACGCAAGCTTGTTTATTCAGTCTTGAAAGTGGTAGATTTCCTGCAGAAATCTTTTCAGTTCAGTTTCCCATTGAATGAGTAAAGTTCGAATAAAATTGTTCAGTATTAAAACAAATAATGAAACACCTTTATCTACGAAAATTAAAAAAGTCCGTACTTTGAAAAATGGAAGTGACTGATTTGCTTGACTTGACTTGACATTATTTGTACAAGACATAACTTTTTGCATTGCCCTAGCTACTAGTCTGACGAATATTCTGCACGTTCAGCTGTAAAATTTCATTTCCGTTTCGTGCAAAATATCATACGATAGATAGCATTATTTACCAAGCGGTGTCATAGAATTATCAGAGGATGTCTGTTAATATTCTGTTTACAGCTGTTTCTCGTATATATTATCAGTAGAAGAGGAAGAGAATAGAAGAAGAGCACAATGTAGCGGCCTACTCCTAAAGGAGAGTAATAATAGTAAAGTGCCATTATTTATTAGGAAATAGAAAGTTTTTAATTCCAAATGTTAATAGTAAAGTTTTCTGCATAGTTTACTTGATAAAAAGTTTAAACTTTTGTCAATGAAGGAATAAAAAATCAAATTCAAAAATTTTGAGTAACTTTTCGACCAAGATACGTCAGTAATATTCACTAATTTAATTCACGTACACACTGCAATATAAAATGAATTTTAAGTAATCAATAGCATAACGACGGTGAGTCGCAACTAACCAGTAACCTTAAAAAACTTTTCCTGGAATGACAAGGATGCCCAATGTTACAGTGGAAATAGCATATTCCATGTGTGTAAAACGTTAGGAAAGAGCTTGCCTCTCTCACCAATCTGACTAAAGTACATCTCCTATTACGCTACGCATAGGATCTGACAACGAGCTATTCATGGCCTCGTTCTGACAACCCTTCCGCTAGCCAATCAAAAGCTACCTTACAATATCCTGCAAGCTTTAAAAGCCGTGGGTTTTAATATCAACAATTTTTATGTTGAGAGATGTCAGATAGCCGTTTAGCTCAGTCGGTAGGGCACTTGCTTTGTAAATGAGAGGTCCCGGGTTCGAGCCCTGGATTAACTGCAAATTTTTCTTACTCTTTGACATTCGAACAAGTTGTCTGGTTGGTTCAAACAAAAATAGATTTGCGAAAATAAAAATAGCAATATTGGAAATCCAAAATATACAGAAGACGAATCTTCGTTTAGAAGATCAAGTACTTTAGTCAGATTGCCTCTCTCACACACCTCAAAGATTTTGCATTACCAAATATAAAAGATATATATGCAACAGGAAAAATTACGGTCAACACCGTAGTGCACTCAAACAGTAAACTTACTGTATGCACGCAATTTTCAAATCTTTAGAAGACAAATTTAGTGGTATTTGAGCTTTTGAGGTGCAGAGATGCATTAATATGAGTAGACTCCTTAGCGTTGTTACTTAGATTATCTGTTTCTAAAAAACTGCATTGTCGTCCCGTCGAACGTTTGTTTAATTGTACTTTACAAATTGCTTCAGGTCTTCACAGATAATCAAATTGGTCTGGCAAAAATCACATCATATAATTATGGCATTGGTAATACATAACAAGTATCGATTATAAAGAAAAATACAGACTTAACAATTGTATAAATGAAAGGCCAATTTGAAATCC
This sequence comes from Mercenaria mercenaria, assembly GCF_021730395.1. Taxonomy (NCBI): domain Eukaryota; kingdom Metazoa; phylum Mollusca; class Bivalvia; order Venerida; family Veneridae; genus Mercenaria; species Mercenaria mercenaria. The sequence goes on along the minus strand of NC_069367.1, from coordinate 15,405,507 downwards.
TTATTTCGTCTTGATTCTCTGTGACTCTTCAATGCTTTTGTCTGCACGTTTATGGCTTTCTTCCAAGTAAAGTCAATACCTTTAATTAAGTACGTTGTAACCACTTAGTATTCATTTCTAAAACAGAAGTTGGAAAACTATACTACAAACAAAACCTTCCTTTTAAATGGTAATTATGAGTTACTAAGTTAAACTGGTTATAACCACACATTAAATGGTTATTATCAGGTACCTACTGTTTATTTCGAGCTTTTATTTGTTATTTTGAGCTACATACGTGATTATTACCAGTTACAAACTAGTTATTAGGAGCTTGTTGCTAACTCCATAACTAGTTGGTTGTTGCCAGTTACCGGTTATAACGAGTTACTAGCTGGTTGTTACGACTTATGAATTGGTAATAACGTGTTATTGACTTATTGACTGGATATTACAAAATATACTGATTTTTACGAGTAACTAGCAAGAATTTGCGAGTTACAAGCCAGTAATTATAAGCTACTAACTGGTTAGTATGAGGTATTAACTGGTCATTACGAGATACTAAATGATTATACCAGATACTACAATATGTATTAAAATTTGTACTTACCAGTTACTAAAAACTTATAAAATTGTCAATTTGTAATTTATGAAGGAGTTTGGGAGCGTCACCAGACTAAACATACCCTACTTTAATCGTTTTGAATTTTTAGAATTAATATCATATTTTGACTTTACCTTTGGCGAAATAAAACCATTAAGAAGATCATTTTGAAGGAGGTGATAAAAACAGCACATCTTTCGCTCCCTCGTATTGAAAGAATCATAAATAATACATGGCACTTTGTAAGAGTCTTTCTATCAAACAACTCTGCCTACTTCATTTTCAAGAAGAATGAATTAAATGGATACATTAACACAGGGTTTTTTTCTTCTTATATTCTAAAACTAAAGGGTTTGCCATATTAGAAGAAAATATCATAAATGATCTTGGTATGTTATTTCTTTCAGGCCGACATAAAAATTGGTACCAAACTATTTTGAGAAAAGATTTTGTACGCGTTGACAGGGACCGGCCACCTTTTCATAACGTAGAATGACGCAGGTACAATTTAGATGTCTTCAAAAGTCTTTAACTAGTTTCAATTAAATGTATTTATGGACTATACGCATTAAAAATTCTATTTTTACGGTACAATATAAGGTATTTCTCATTGCATTTTATGAGACAATAATGTTATTAATATTCGGAATCATTATTTCACCCTCGTCTTCTCATCAAATGACTGTATTTTCCTTATGCTAGCAATATTTACAATCCCATACAAAGCAAGATGACATCTCGTGAACCTGCTATACTTAATCAAGCCTATTATGCTATTTTTATTGGTTGCGTTCCATGTTCTCAAACAGTTTTCAAACATATAATTATTTCTGTCTGCAGATTTTAGTGACAGACACTAAACCCGTTAATGATATGAAACAGTAACGAAACTATGCTTTGGAGTTGAATGGGCATTATCCTAGATATTCGTAATAATTCGTGAGTAAGGCCTCACCAAATTAAAAAGTTGTTCATCGGATTTGCCGCTCGTATATTTTCGGACACACACACACACACACAAAATGTTTTTGTTTTTGGCTTGCGCTAGCCCAATGAAAAAAATCAAGCCAAATTGTTTGGTGCGCTACTTTTTAAGGACGTAACAGTGTACAAATGTTTATAATTCCAGTCCCAGATTGTTCTAAAATGGACTTTAATCACAATAAATACATACTACGCACACATCGTCTACAATATATCATAATACTTAAATTTAGTTGCGTTCAAGTTATTTCCCCTTTATGCAGTTACGCCATTTTCTTCAAATGTTTACCAAATTGATTTTCTACAATATCGGATTTATTTCATTGAAATCTGGATGAAAAACATACTAATCTATTTGACAACATCAATCTACATTATTTTGGTAAGGGTGATTACATATTGATGCATGTCACTTTTCTGTTTTCTGTTTTTCCTGTCCAAGTGATCAGCATTTGTATACGAAAGTGGGTGGAGTAAGGAATTTACATTATGAGTTGTCTTCAGACCAGTTTAGATTTTCAAATTTTCCAACCCTCGTGTAGAATAATGTTAATGCACGTTAATCTCTATTTCAGACCTTAATTGAGACTTTGTTTCAACAAATTTAATCCGTTAAGAAAGTTTAAAAGTTAGAACAAGAGCTGTCCGTAAGACAGCATGTGCGACTTTTCTAAGTGCTGGACTCTGAATTAGAGCTTTGCCAGTAAAAGGGGCATAATAGTCAAACGCTTTGAAAGTTACAGACCTATTGGATTCTATATAAAACTTAAACAACAACATTCTAAGTTAAAAGGGGCATAACTCTGTCAAAACTCAATAAGAGTTATGGAGATTGTTTCTCCTGGTGTACTGATAGACTTTGATAGTAAATAGTAAATAACTGTTTTAAGTTTCAAGTCAAAGGCTTGAATAGTAACAGAGATATTTTACTTTATCAAAAACTTCGAAAAGTCGAGCTAGAAATGCTACATTTTCAAAGCAGTAAATATTCAAGTCATATATCTATGTCATGATTATGGTTTAAGGTTATGCATTGTTGTATATTACGTTTTTTCTAACAGCATTTTCAAAAACATACATTATTTGATTTCACTGTACTGTATGCCAATGTTATTACCTTTTTTCACGAGTTCGCTTTGCTGTGCGTCTGCAGGTCGAATTTTCTCAATCCCTGGTGAATTATTTTTAATGTAAAATGGTTTACATTCTATTTTAAGGTTTTTATTAGTCAATCGAGAGCCAAATCAAGAAATATATATTTCTTCGCTCTTCGCTCGCTCCTGATTCTCTCAGAAAAATAAAAAATATTTAAATTATTTTTTCGCTCGCCGCCTCAATTTTTTCACAAAAAAATCCGATGAACAACTTTTCAATTTGGTGTGGCCTAAAAGAATAACAAGTAATACATTACTATACCATAATCGAAAACATATTGCACTGACTTATTGTGTGAGATAATGTTTAAATCTCATATTTGAATACAATAAAACCATAGCGACTGTACCTTACAAAGAGACATACAGATTGAGGCATACATTTCCTTCAGAACCGCATTAATACAGATGTACATGCCTCTGATTGATAAAAAAAGACATAAATAATTTTCCAATAAGTTCTTATAACAGAATTGGCCACGTCACTTCTGATAAGGAATCGTTCAGGGAAATTGTTACTTATTTCTTTGCGTTAGATCAAATATTCCTTTGACTGAGAAAATACATTACAGAGGCAACAATAAGATAGCATGGCGCCGGATTCAAAAAGTAATTGACTGGTCCCACGTTGACAGTTTCTTGCTTTTTTGACAACCGGAAAACAGATTTTACAACAATGATGTCTGTTTAATCCAAAACTAATTAATTAGTCAATGGCATGTTTACATGCTTCTTTCAATAGAATGGATTAAATATATAAAACAGATTATTTTATTATCTATTGTTTGGCTCGGAGCTTCAGATATTGCTTTCGGTTATTTTGTATCCCCGAATATGATTTAGACGTGCAAATATGCAAGCAAGGGGAAAGTGGGGGGAATATTTTTTTAGTCCGATGAACAGTTCGACTTCAACATTTTTGGTTGCGTGTTTATCCCGCTACCAAAGTTACAAGTGTATTTCTGACAACCACACAGCATCTTTATCTTATTCCGAATCACATCCAAAGGATGTTCATGTGCTACACAAAATAGTCCCATTCATGAACAATGCGGATGAATTATCAATGGATATGCAGTTCTTATTCAACCTGTATCCACTCACACTGACCATTTAGATTATATAAGATCCATCAATGATAAAGTAGTCCAGCCCATGGTTGCATCACAAGCTAGGTCAAACAGAGTTCATTTTAGATACGAGGCACATTAAATTTGTATTTGTTTCTCATTCATGTATATTCATAGACTGTCATTTAAACAGAAAATAAATCTACTAAAAACCCGCAACCATCAGACATTTCAAGGCTTTGATTATGAGAGTCTTGTCATTTAAAGGGTGTTTTATAAACAATAAGGTTAACTTTTTGTTAGAGCTAGTCAGCAGCCTGATTATTAAGATATTTAACACAACCGAGACTAAAATATTCGTGTGGTATATATCTTGGTATACCATCGACCAACTGCGCAAGAAAAACAAATAACTTCCATTTAAAAAGCGCCTCTGTATTGCAATAGCTGGTTCTCAACTTGCCAAGGAATTTCTAATTGCTCGCCAAGAAAGCAAGGTAAAAGTTGCCTCATGTTATTCGAAAGCTTCGGTCTTATTTCGTTGTCCTATCGTAATACCGACCCGGATAATAAGAAAAGTTAACTAATTTTCTTGTACAAGGACTTTATTGATAGTAACGATTATTTCATTTTTATGTAGCATAAATCAATTATTTATGTGAATAATTGAAAGAATCAATGAAAAGTTATACTAATTGTTCTGACAACACTCTTGAAATAAAGCAATCTTGCTGCAATTTTTTTTGTGCTAATGTTGTGGCTGATCCCATTAAAAGGGTGGTAATGATTAACAAAACATAAAAAATCTTTGTAAAAATGTATTTCAAGATGTTGTATACATATACTACGTTTTCAAGCACCGGTCACTCCCTAAACTGAAACAATTGCCTTCTTTGTACTATATTTTCTCATCAAGCCAAGTCATTAAATGTGCTTTGAAATGTACGTACTAGAGAACATATGATGAAACTTACGAACTTTGAGAAACGAGCCATAAGGACCATATTTCCGTCTTTGTATTTCATCGAGTTAAGTTTAAGAGAGACTATATATGTAAATTAGTCTTTTGATAAATACTGTCACAGAAGACAGAGAAATTTATTAGCGGAAAATGCTTTCTAGTAGTAAAGAGCACAGCTCTTGTTATAAAAGTCACAATCTAATCACCGATAGCGGCGTCATGCAGTTTCATTTTTTTGATCATTGAGTCCGTTGTCTCAATCAAAGACATTCTATGTGCAATTTCGTTATTAGATATATAATGAAACGACAAGCTTGAGTAAATCTAAAAGCAACGGAAGTAATTGAATTTCTAGAAGTTTTCCTTCGTGTGTTTCTTTTTAACTTTTGGACGCCACCACTTATTGTATTGCCTTTCCTTTACGTGTCAGTTCTGTACATATCTCATAGCTGTAGGCATTTATTGCTTTATAGTTAGAATAATACATAGTGCAGAAATGTTATATATATATTACTTTTTTTTAAATATTTACTACTTATCATCTCAAGTTTAAGGTTCGAAATTAAATGAATAACATATTACGTTTAATTGCAAAAACGGGTTGCTGAACGCAGATCTTCTTTTTTTCCTTTTTTTTTTTTTTAGTTTGATATCTTGTCAAAGGATCACAGAAAACAAGTTAATGTTCAATCAAACATGACATAAATAAGTTTTTTGTTAACTTTTGGAGCTGCGGCGGAAATATTGCTTTAGGACCCAAAAGAATCTTCTTACTGAATTTGTGTAACTATCGAAACAGTATTCCTTAGGTGTCTTTGACTGAAAAATGTGGCCCCGTATTTGGACTTGGTGTTGTGGGTTTTTGCCCTCTTTGGAACATGAATGCAATTCAGTTTTTTAATACTAATTCAAAAACAATTCAGTTGGTCATTTGACGATTTCAGCAATTTGGATCGTTTTAATTTTGGCATGTAATTTTTAGGTGTTTTGTTTTTGTTATTATAGCGTTTTCGATTGTATTATCACATATAGTCTGTATTAAAGACAGTATAACTAATCTGCCTTGTTATGATGATGTTGATTATTATTATTATTATTATCATCATTATGTTGTTGTTTTTGATTTTCTGTGTTATTATGCTGCTTTCGATATTACATAAATGAGTCCATCCAGGAACGATGATCTTTTACGGTCTGTAACGTACTAGTATTGAGCGTTACTTTGAATGGTATAAACCATTACATAGAAGTTTACATGGCCAACTGGTTGACCTCAAATCACTTGCATTCAAAACTTTCCTTGGGGTGCAAAATTCTTCCATGCAAGAAAATCATCCATCTTGCTTTCAAAAAGGTCTATTAAGATGGTAAGCAGAAATATTCAAATGTCTGAGGAAATAAAGACCCGAAAGGTTTTGTATACAGAACAGATCAAGAAATTCATTGCCAGATGGGACAAATTGGGCAATTAGAAAACTGTTGTCTATTGAACTGATCAGAGGAAAATTCAGAGGAAATAACGAAAATTACGATGGTAAGCAGAAAGGTTTTGTAATAAAAGTAAATTCGATGCCTGAAGTAGAAGGCTGAATTTGATAAAAGGAATCACTGTAAACAGGATAGATCAAGAAATATTGCTTGAAGGTAAAAATGGTGAATACAAAACTAGTGTATAGAGAACAGATCGATAGAATACATTTGACAGAAGAAATAAATATTATGAATAAAATGATGTTGTATACAGAATAAGATGAAAATTAAATTATTATATTTGATAAGGATGGTAGGTAGACAGCTTTTTAATTTCTTCTTATACAAAATGAAAGTAAAATTTGTTATGTTAGTCCCCTTTTACATCACCTCCTGTTTTAAAAGTGGCAGTGCAAAATTATAGATTGCTTCCCAGCTTCAGAAAGTAATCGACAACTTAAGAAATTACCATACTAGAACTATAACCTAAATTAATTACTTAGCCATTTCTAACACACAATAGATTGGTATAAATTTGTCACTTCATAAATAATTTAAATGTATTTCAAGCATTTCTACAAGTCTGATTAACCGGAAGTGACAGCGTAACGTCATTTATTCGGAAACACTAGACTAATGTCTGATAGCCGTTATAGGGATAGCTGGGAATCAGTTGTGTCCTGTTTTTTAAGTGGTAAACAGCGCTGCTGTCTTAAAACTTTATAATGGCAATATATAAATTTTGATATAAGATTACTCAGCATAATAACATAAGATAAGCCGCAATGTAAGGACTCAAATTGATATGGTGAATTGTAAAAAATCAAACAAACGAAATATACATTTTGTTTGGCTGTATGATTGAAAAAAAGTATGAAAAATTGCATTCAAATCTGCGTTGTGGAACGAACTTTTTTCTTGATAAGGAAATGTCATCAAAGGAAAGCCAATTGTGAAAATTCACCGAAACATCGATTCTTTCGAATCAGTAAGTCAAAAAATCAGGCAATCCCATAAGACTTTTAATCTTTATTGGCTGAATTTCCTTCGAATGCAACGGCGCTTTAAAAGATATAGTTTAATAAAATTCTACATCATAGAACAATTGTTTCAAACTTGCAGCACTACCTTTAAATGGAATAAGTTTTAGTCATATTTTGTGTCATTACCTTGGAACTACGTATACCGTGCAAATTAAATGAACTAGAAACATTTCCAGAGGCTATAAAGATGTTGTAAAGGTTCCATAAAATCTCGTTATATTAATTCGTTTTTGTACGTAAGTAAGTTAGGCAATCAACGGCCTATTTCACTGAATTGAAAAGATTAATGCAAAATCATATTTTTTCAAACTGTTGGTCTTAAATAAAAAGCAAGTTCCAAAGCCATTATATCATATTCTGCACCCCGATACCGGTGGAAACGCAACAATAGTGATTGATATTTCTCTTGGTAATTTATGGCTTTGTGACGTTTGTACAAGATAAATAGACGAGATATTTAAATTTGTCCGAGTATGTGAAATAGCACTGTTAGACAGAGAAGTGTTAAAAATTGTGCGAGTGAATCTTACATCATTGTTTTTCTTGCAGTGCGTTGAATTATGCTCCCTATCCATTTCAAATGTGACAAGTCCTTATATTGCATGGTCTGATCTTGTCTGTGTCTTGGGAATGCCTTGAATATGTTGCTAGGTCTAACGTATTTAAGCATAAAAATCTATCATTATTTGCATTACAAGAGCCTAGTTAGCTATCTTTGGTTCATTTAATTTGTCTTGACAGTAATTCACATTTTCTAGTTATTGCACGCTTACAAATCTACCGCATAAATGTTCAAAACTCTCTCAAAAGAGGTAAAACTTGTGATTGGATAAATTTCAAATTCACACGGAATGTCGTTTCCAAGTCATTTCGGTACAGGAAGTAAACTGTCGAGTATTTTCTCTATAACAGAAGGAGAGATGATTGTCATTTTAAAAGTCTCATCAGTTGACTGAATTAAAAGAAATCTAGCCAATGAAATGTTAGATACGAATAGCCAATAAAAAAGGATATCAGCCTTCTGTATTGTCAGCGTCTTTTTCAATATGCAGTCGTTTATTTTTAGTTGAGATTCCATATTTGAATGATTTAGGTCTGTGGCTCGCAGCCCAAACCCCTTACAGAGTCCAACAAGGGAACGTGTAATTAGAGCGAATATCCTACTCATGCATGCTATTTGATGCTGTAGTGATTTACTAGTATAAATATTTTATAATCTTGTTTTATCTCCAGCTGTATTACAAATAAATACCATTAGCGCGGTCATGATAAACTCATTGTTCATAAATCAAAAGTCTTATAGATGTGTCTGATAACGGTTTATAGCATTAACAAATATTGATAGGAATTATTTATCGAATTATATAAAGTTATTAGATATTTTTTGTAAATGTGGTCAAGGGAGGTAATAATAAATTTTCAGACTTGCATTTCCAATGCATTTCAACTAAATATAGAGTTGTTAATGCAAATAATGAACAAATATAATACAATTAGTCTTAGATTTATTCATTACCATTCCTTAGGCAAAGTACGTTTATCAAATTTATATTTTTGCTTACATAATTCCATCTTGGATGAGCAACCGGGATAGAAAAATCATATTTTAAAATCACCGTCAGTGAGCATCTGTCATTCATAAAGCGCCCAATGAGCATCAATAGGTGTAAATGATCAGATGGTCAAGCTTAGAACGAATCCATTACATGATAATTTAAAAATATGATTGACCACCTTTAAGAAACACGATGAATTTATCTGATATTATTCGGGTCATCAGTAATATCACGCAGGGGAACATATGTTATTACTAAACACTCATATTCTCATTCACACAGGAACCTTTTTCACAGCTTTTTATTAAGCTTACAATAAATAATGGAACAATGTCATGCAAAACCAAAACACTCATTGGAATGCTTAAATCGTGGAAAAACTCAATTTTGAGTAAAATGCTCTGGAACGATGTGCCCCTCAGGTATTTGTAAGCGTTATTCAATGGTTCTTATTATAGACCACAAAACTTAAAATAAAAGTCTAATTAAAACCATTAAATCAGCAATTCAAGATCTTAAAATTGGACGATGATTATATTTTATTGCAGGAGAAAGCTCAATTCTTTTCATCATGGTCGAAATACTATGTGACATAGCTCGACAATATTAGTTTTCAGTCCCTCCACATGACTTTATATAACTATTGGAACAATTATAGTCAATTACGACGATATGTACCTCAGGTTAAAATAGCAAAAGCCTGCTGGTAAATATTCCGTATTTCCTTACAAACCGTTTTATTGATTACGATAATAGAGAATCTAAGAATCTTATACTGAAAATAATTTCAAGTTACAAGAGTTGTTATACGTATGAAGAAAATCAAGTCCGAACATAATATGGTACATTTTCAGTGCTGGTTATTTTATACTTGAGTTTAAAAAGAAATTAAACAGGTAACAAAAAAGAGACATTTTATTTTATAGTAAAAGGCTTACCCGAAACACACACTGCACTTACATATTAGGCTACTTAATATATGCAAATATGTTCACCAGATCTTACACCTGTCGCAAAGAAAAGCGTGCCACTGTCAACAGTCATATCCCTTAATTATGCAAAAGCACCGTGTCCCTGTCCCTTCCAATTTTTATCTAAAAGTCACTTAAAAACTTATCGCGGGATATATTAGAATACTGCTTCTAACAAAATTGGATTACCCTAACTCCTACACAAGAAGCTGTCACTTCTAAGTGAATCTATGTTCACGCATATTACTCTAAACATCTTTTTCAAGCAAGCTAACTTTTCCTGAAATGACTTCCAGTTAGTTCTGTCACTCACTTTAGATAAAATTAAAACGTACCAGTTCTCTAACATTCGAAAAGGATTATTCTGCGAGGTAAATGCACGTGATGACAATCGACTGTTTCGGTGCGATCAAAGTACTCTTACTTCTCTGGACGTAATTATAGCCAAAGAATTACAGTTTTTTTTCCTGTAAAACCGGAGACTATCGACTTTGCATACAGAATTATCAAACAGGTATGGAGGATAATCATTACGGGTGTCCTGCCGAAGCAAATATCATGGAAAACGTCCTTTAATACTAGAAGCTTAATCAGGAAACGCATGTGTGATGGGCATCTTCATGTGATACTGTTGAAAGCCTATCCCTAGCTATACAAGGAGAGCTCAGAATTACGGATGAGGGGTCGTGAGTTCGATCCTCAGGCGAGGTGTATGTTCTTCGTGACGATTTGATGAAAGATATTGTGTCTGAAATCATTCGTCCTCCACCTTTGATTCATGTGGGGAAGTTTGCAGTTACTTGTGAAGAATACATTTGTACTGGTATAGAATCCGGGAACACTGTTAGATTAACTGCCCTCCGTTTCAAAACTAACTAAAATACTGTTGAAAACGTTGTTAAACCCAAAACAAACAAACACATCGATACCGTTGCATTTGGTATAATATTTTATCGTAAAAAATACTCTGTTTTATATCGTTCCACAGTCCGTCCAACACTTGTTTTGACAGATTAGTACATCTCATTACGACGGATAATAAACATAAGGCAAGGTAACACTATACACTGACAACAAAACACACTACGACTTATATATGTTGTGATATCATTGTCACTAAATATACAGACATGTATTAAGTGTTAACTATTTTAACCTATTATGTTAAATAGGTTAAAATAGTTAACACTTAATACATGTCTGTATATTTAGTGACAATGATATCACATAAAGAGCAGACACTTGTCAATTTTCGCAAGTTCTAAAGATGTCATAACGGGAAATGAACTTGCACAAAGGCTATTCTAGCATTAAACGGGTAAAATCAATATGTTGTCTCTCAACATCATTACAGTTTCATGAAATGCACGGGAATGTCTCCATTGTTTTACCACGTTGAGATGTCACTTACTTTAGACCTATCCGTTTAGGGGCCATAATACATTTACGCTTTGCCTCGGAATGCGCATAAATAAAAAGGTGTTTTAACAGCACATGTGCGCGAGGATTTATCTGTTCACTTAAGTTTACTCTCCTGTCAGAACATCACGAAAGGTGACAAGAATAGCAGTTTTATGCTCAAAATTTAACCGCCGGTTAGGTTAATAGTCGATTAAAGTTTCGAGCATCTTGGCCAAGCCAGATCTTATTTCTGTTGCTATTTGATTTTTGTGTTTTGCTTCTTGCTTTTTGCTCTTTTCATTTTGTTTCTATGATTCCCGGTTTGATATGTTTTTTGTTGTTGTTGTTGTTTTTTTTCTTGCTATTTGCGTTTTGCTATTTGTTGCTTGCTTTTGCGTTTTGTTTCTTGCATTTTGCTCTTTGCTCTTTGCATTTTGCATTTATGTTTTTTTTGTTTTGCTAATATTATGCTTCATGACTGAAATCATCAATTAGCGACGGGATTCCATACAATTATGGGTAAAGTGAACCATGTGATGAAAATAAATTATACTGCACGAATTAGACATTTTATAATGAACAACTGGCCTATATTTACAACAAAAAATACAAACCAGAAAAAACATATTAAAATAATACATTGTGTATGTATAATTTGAAACAAAGGATAGCGATTGGGAAAATGTACCAGGCCATATCAATCTCTCATATCTCAGTAAAAACCCGGAATTCGACAAATGAGTAAGGGTTAAGATGATAATTCATTAATTACATCGAATCATGCACCAATCGCTTTTTCCAAAACTAAAGTATCGCAGAGATATTCCACGTAATTTATGTGTGTTTAATAGCAACACACAAAATGGCCATATGCACATGGCGACAGACATTAGATTAGAAAAGGGATTAACAAAGGGATTGGTTCAACATTTACAGTTTACAAATAATATTTGAGATGACGAATGGAAGTTTTCTTAACAATGAGTTTGAATGTGATATCATAAATTTGTACATATTTGTATAGTTTATTTCATTAAAAGATGCACGCTGCACATATACGCAGCATTATAAACGACTCTTGATACACCTTTTCACATCAGTCATGCTTGTTACGTCAGACCCCGAATGGTGCTTCTGTTGTTGTTCTGTCCTCAGCAAAGGTATTGAGTACATCAATGTACGATTAATTAGGTTTTACTTTTTATATTAATTTACGCGAGTATATTTGTGTTTTATATGTTGTGCTTTCAGTTACCAACGCGTGTGTTATTAGGGATTCGCCTGACGGATATAGCTGTTATTTACACTGTCCTTTAATTTTGAGATATGGCTTCATGTTAAGAGAAATTTTATTACCATTCTTAATTGGTGTAAAGTTCCAAGTCGTGTTTTTATCACTGACCATTTAAGGCGATTTCCCACTATGTTCCTTTGTTTTACCTCTTTGTTTCGTCTGCGTTGTCTGTATATTTTACTTTGTTGACCTATTGATATTGTACTCGTATATACATACACATACTTCTGTTTTAGTGTGAGGGTGGTGGGTGGTGGCAGTTCTTAGAACTTGTCTTTTCCTGTCGAATGGTTTACTTTTACTCTATTAACTGTTTTTGCGAAGACGAAACAGTTAGGCCTACAAAAAGATTTGTTTCCGGAACATTAATTAGGGTAGGTAGGTCAGTATTTTATTGGAGGGTGGGGGGATTATTTTTGTGGCAAAAACCAGTATGTTGATTTCTAGCATCACTGACAATTTATAAAGCATATAAATGCAGTTTTTCAACCTTTTGTTGAAAATTTGAAAAAAATCTCCAATGCCATAAAAACATTTAGTGTCGAGTCGAATGTTTAGGGTAGGTCGGGATACCGGAAACAAACGATTTATAGGCCTTATAAACACTGGAAAAGACTTTGCATTGATACACATTAAAACCTTAAAATTTCTTAAAATATGGGCTGTGGACGAACATCTTCACTTTTCTGTTAGTTACCCTAGTTCTAATTAATTACACATTTTAGTCATTTTCAAGAGATAGACTCAGCATTGAAAAATGATTTGTATCCGATTCTGTATGTAGTATACGGAAATGCAAAATTTGTAGTATACAACAACAAATGAACCACAGTACAATTGTCGATTTTACGATCCGTCTACCGTCGACAATCTACTGAAAATAACAGCGTGTTATGCATTCGGAGCAGTGTTCAGTTGTAAAAAGTGGTTGTGTTTGCAAATTATGTGGTCCTCTTCTCGGTTTAAATAAAGTATACGTTAATGAAAAGGATATTATGTTATCACATGTTTGACGTCGCGGGAGTGTAATAAAGCCATTACATAAAAATGATAATACACTAAAGTGTAATAAAGCTTTGACGTCGACGTCATTTATAGGAGACGTTGGTCAAATTGGCTTGTTTATATAGAAAAAGAATGTAGAAATTTTAATGTTTCGACAGGATAGGCTAACATGTGATAAAAAGAATATTACATTTGTGACTTTCCACACTGAATTTATTAAACTCGTTGAATAAAACTGATAAAATTCTCGGCAGAGCCTCGTATTTTTGTTATTTTATTCAACTCGTTTAATAAATTCAATACTGAAAGACACTCATGTAATATCCTCTATTTATCACATGTCTGACGCCGCGGGAGTGTAATAAAGCCATTAAATATAAATGATAATACACTAGTGTAATAAAGCTTTAACGTCGACGTCATTTATAGAATAGGAGACGTTGGTCATATTGACTTGTTTATATAGTAAAAAAAGTTTTTTTGATGTTTTGACAGTAAAAAACTAACATGTTATAAAAGAATATTACATTTGTGACCTTCCACATTGAATTTATTAAACTCGTTGAATAAAATTGATAATAAGCTAGGCAGAGCCTCACATTTTATTATTTTATTCAACTCGTTCAATAAATTCAATATGAAAAGGCACTCGTGTAATATCCTCTATATATTGAAACTCAAGAAAGAGAAAGAACATAGAGATTTATTGAATTTTAGATAATCATACATACATTTGAATAACTAGAGTAATTTATGGATGCAGAAGAGATGGTAGTATCTTTTGAAAAAGCTGAAACAAAAAAAAACTAGCCAGTCAAAAATGCAGTAAAAAGAACTGGTTAATCAAAATTGCGATATGTAAATCAAAGATACATGATTTGTTATTTCAAAGAGTGTTTAATAATAAAGAAATCACATCAGTTTTGTTAGTATAATTTCATTAAAACATAGTATATTTGAAAAGTGTTACGAGCTTTTTATTCGATAGCAAATGGTTTGTTTGTCTCAGTTTAAATGAGCCGCGCCATGAGAAAACCAACATAGTGGCTTTGCGACCAGCATGGATCCAGACCAGCCTGCGCATCCGCGCCGTCTGGTCAGGATCCATGCTGTTCGCTTTCAAAGCCTATTGCAGTCAGAGAAACCGTTAGCGAACAGCATGTATCATGACCAGACTGCGTGGATGCGCAGGCTGGTCGTGATCCATGCTGGTCGCAAAGCCACTATGTTGGTTTTCTCATGGCTCGGCTCAAATATACTTTTGAAGGTAGGAGATAGTACTTAAATTTCTACAATTATAGTTGTAAATTTACCTTGTCATAGTATGCATCAAGCTCTGGGATAGTTACCGCACCATCTTTCGCTGAAAGTATTATAACCATAAAATAATGCATCTACGAATCCACATAACAAACAAGCTGTTATAACTTGAAAAAAGCTTGCGGAATTCTGTCTGCCATATGCCGTAACTTGCTAGTTATTTACATTTTAAATCAATAATTAGTTTGTTTTGTAAACAAATAAATATTGATTCTATGAAAAAGAAAACTTACGGTTGACATCAATTTCATGAAATTCATCAATCTGATCCTGGATTTCTAGGCAGCCATCGTTGTTGTGATCAAAGTGATTGAATACTACCCATACAAATTTTAACGAGTCGTCGACACGCAGCTTCATGAACTCGTTGAAAGACACACATCCATCCTCTAAAAATATATTTTCGCTAGAATATTTTTTATCATTAACACAATTTCAAAATTGAAAAATAACCTTGAGAAGATTTCCGGAAGCATTAAGTACAGGCGAACGCAACAAGAGCCAAACTGCAAAGTTAGTCACCAAATACTTGACCCTCAAGTGGAAACAAACAGCAGACGGTGTTTTTCAAATACAAAGACACGGACAAAAAATAAGCTAAAATTAAAGCTATTACTATAAATTATCTATATTCGAACAAAACTGCATTGACAGAGAAAATGAGAAAAAGTCATGTTTCCTGGTAATAAAATTAGTAAATAGTACATGTTACAAAAATAAATTCTCTTCAGTGGAGCTATGCTTATAAAGGATTTCAATTTATCTTATTGATATGTATCACTTTGTTTTATACAGTTTCCATTCAGATCTCTCCAGGTCAAAGTTATAGTCATATATTTTCAAAAAGGCGAAGGAGGGTCATGATAGCCCTAAAGACACTCACCTGTCCTTGACTAATTAATCTTAAATATAGTTATACACACTGTCATGAAGTGCAAACTTTTGTTAAGTGTGGAAAACATTCATCCAGAAATAGGATAGATAGGACCCTAGCACGATTGAGGAAGTCAAGCGGAACCATTTGCATACATGATTGAAAACACGTATTTTACAGCACACGATGTTACCAATAGGGGAAACAATTTGTTTAATTTAAAGCAAGAATGTCTTACTGTTGTAATCCTGTCTCTGTATGCGATTTTCCATTTCAACAAGCTCAACAGTGCCATTTTTATCTTGATCCATGTCATGAAAATCCCTATTCAGATGTTTGTTAAATTCATCCAGAGAATACGAAGGGTCTTGACTCAACGTCAGAATAGTTTGCATACTCAAAATGCTGTGGTAAGTAATTGAAAACGTTGTGTATAAATCATAGTTTCTCAGTCAACCTAATTCACTTATTTCTTTACATTTAAAAAGAGACCCACTTAATTCTTTTTTTGCTATGAATGTTAGGCTGTTCGCATAAGCAGTTTCATATGTGATGAATTTAGATATTAAAGAAACCTTTGGAATAAAAACAAAATTTAAAACTAAGCTAAATTGATTCCGATATTATTATTATTGATATTCTTTATATGATATTAAAATCAAACAAACCCGCAAATGAGAATACGCGCCGCCATGTGATATGACATCTTTTCAAGCTGAAATGCAAATTGAAGTAGAAATTAGCAAATTATTTACGAGCTGTTAAATATTCTTAAAGTTACAAATTAAAACGAAAAAGTATTAAATGATTAATGATTAGTTCAATTACTACGTATTAACTGTTTGAAGATAAGGTGAAAATAACTGCGCTCTATACCTGATGCTAAGTTAACCAGCTGAAGGTTTGAACTGCTTCTGCCAGAGTGTTTCTTTTGTCATCACACATCTCTGTGGTGTATTTAAGGAGTTTGCATACCATATCACCAATTTTGTTGAAACTGCGCGATACTTTTATATTCTCTTTAATTCAAAATTTTACTTACTTATGAATAAGAAAACAAAGACATTTTCACCTGTTTCGTGGTCATGGTAATTTCTTCTTCGGGGGCGGTAATACGTCGTCCGAAATAATTTCGCCCGACGTATAACCGCCCATCGTGTATAAATAGTGAGAAAGCACTGTTTTGCTATAAATTATTTCTTAATCAGCACATGTCAAAATGAATCAAAATGTCGAAAGAATACTGGTATTCCTGATTATTTCCCGAGGCCATTGCTTTATTTTGCATGAGAATATTACTCGAATTTTTAATGGGTTTTGGCATAAAAGTCGAACTTCTAGTACTTAAAATCCCTCTGTATTTTTTATATTAACGGCTCCACCACTTTAACATTTATTTGCTGTTATTTTGTTGTCAAAGATCAAATCTCTGCATATCCGAGTTAAACTATTTCGAAAGCGAGTTTTAGCAATAGTCGTTCTCCAGGTAGCACAGAACAAATTGATTAATATACATAAATGATGAATGTACGCATTAGGAAAATACAACAGGGACAAACTCTTTCAATGATTACATGGGATGTTTTTCAAGGTTTTGGGCATATTTTATGAATGATAAATAAATCTTAATAACAAATCACACTCCGGACAGAGTTTAAAAGATATATTGCTTCAAGGTTAAAATCAAAATAATGATAAGTTATCCTAATTAAATGGATACATAAACACGTTGAGTATGCCATAATTCTGTCGTTTAATTGTCTACGTCGGCTTTTTTGCTGATTATACGAATGGATATACCACAACCTTAACAGCAACTTTTACTATGTCATGTGAAGGTTTCGTTACTTAACATCTGCAAAAAGAACAATAAAACTGATAAGATATTTACGAAATTTGATTACAAATATGATCTGCAATAGAGACCTAGATACTTTTCAGGCTTAGACTCGATCAAACCAAATCTTTTATCATTTATTATGCGCTTCGAAGTAAAGGGGGTATATTGTGATGATCCTCGTCTGTCAATCTGTTGGTTGTTCAGTCGCTAGACCATTTACTTTCCAAATGATTTGGCCTATATTTTTCAAACTTCATAAGATGGTTGCCTGTGGCCGGTAAATAACCTTGATACTGGATACACTTTCCGCTCAATTTCTAAAGACCTGTTTGCATACAAAATCGCCAAATATCATAAAATAAGTGTTTGTAATCAGTGAAAATTGATTTTGCTTAAAAATTAAAGAACCTAACGGCTTGGTGCCGTCAGTCTACACAGGGTGATTCCCTTTGGTCAGTAGATGACACCTATTTAATAAGCCAGTAAGTCAAAACTAATGTCAAGGGTACAATAACCTAGAAACCGACAGCGGTTACCGACCAATAGATGGCGCTTAAAGGGGCTTATGCTTGACAAACTTCATAGGATGATTACCTGAAGTATGTAGATGACCCCAATATGTTTCTGGTTTGTTCCTAAAAGGTCAAGATCACATGAGCTTGAGATTAATAACGGTTTCTTGCTAATTACTGGGAAATGCTTGGGTCTATAGCCTTAGAACATTATAGGATGATCACCTGTAGTCTATATGACTACAACTGCAGGTTTTGATCAAGGTCATCAAGGTCACAATATACAAAATGACTTACCTAGATGCCTTTGACAGGACACAGTTGGGACACATGTGCTGTACAAACAACTCGTGTATGCTTTTAAAGTAAGCATTAGAAAATACACTACTTCCACTTTTATTTTACTAAGCAGTTTGGGTACAAACCTGAAAGCATTTAAAGGAAATGCTTAAATCCGGCATGGAAATGGCATTTACTTTTCGGAAGAATGAAGAATGACTCTTTATACTGACACGGACTTAAACTTTTCGCCGTAAAATTACCATCCTACCTAAAAGGAAAGAAACAAAGCAGGGTGAACCGGGCAGAGCTAATACTGCTTTAATTGTACTGAAACTGATGCTTAATGCAATGAAAAATAGTATTGTGCGTAAGTAAAATCTGATAAAGAGTTAATGTCATTTAGAATAAAAGGCGCACAACTTATTGCATACACTTTTCCGACTAACAATTTTAATTTGCGTAATATACAGAACTGATAAATCACTAAAAATTAAGAAGTTATTTGCTGTGATAGATAAAAGACACCAGGTCAGATTGACGATGTTTTTCATGAGATAACTGATAGAACAAACAGATGCGTCACGAAGTATCCTTGAAGGAACCAAATTTAGAACATAAAGCAAGCCCATTCGCCATACAAAAGTAAACAAGTTCATCGACCGGAAAGTGGACGTATTAGAAGACATAGTAAGTTCGTAAAAGCGAACATTATATCAACAACATGTCCAGCTCAAAAATTTGTAAAAGAAATCATGAAACATTTCTATATCAAACGGAGCCATTAAAGTGATATTCAACATTTTTATTACAAATGTTACATTATTTTGATTTATTTCGTAAGTAAATACGAAATAACATTTTCCTTTTACAAAATAAAATAAAAACAAATGCAGTATCTAAAATAAATGTGTCGGATGTCACTTTAGTGGCTTCGTAATATGATATAAAAATATAGTAATGTTTTTATTTTGTAATTTGTTAGAATTAGAACTAACACATTCTTTTTCCGGGGCCTTAATTATGACAATATTTGACAAAGATTCGGGATGTCAATTTTACGTCAATATTTCATTCTTGTTATTGTTTATAGCGTGTTTGAACACTGAATTAAAACGCACAGCGTTTGTCAAACTCCATCTTAGTTTCAACGTTTTAAGTGAAATCAAACCGCTGGCAGAAATCAAAGTAACTGCAACAAAGTCGCTTAATGTAGATCTTTGCCTCAAGTCAAATAAAGTAAGATTATTCTTCCTGCAGTAAACATCTAGCTCGATGCAATCAAGGACGTGTCAAAGGTTATCAAAATGAAAAGGGTCATATACCGGACTGTTTGTATAAAACCACAAGATAGACCCATCGAGACTCATTTTACACAAGCCTTTCTTATTCTGTAAGTACTTGCACACAAATATTTGGATAGTTTTTTTTTTTGTTTTAATGGTAGGAAAAAATCATGACTTATTGTACCTTATATTTAAATATTATGATTTTTATTATACAAAGATAGAATTTTACATATTATCTACTAAAATGCATATTTCTATCTTAGGTGTACGTTGACGAAACTGTCGAGCATGTTATTTTGCAGCATTGTGTTGACAATACTAGCGTCTGGTCTTGCGAGTCAAGAAGTAAGTACATTATACTATTAACAGTAGTATTCATGTGTCAGCTAGGATTCTCTTAATAAATTTGTTCAGGGCGGTTTGCGTGTTACAGTATCAGATTCTCTTCATAAATTTTTGCTTAATGGTTTGCATGTGTGAGATTCTCTCCATCAATCTTTGCACGACGGTTTGTATGTGTCAGACTTTCACAAAAAAATCTTTTATCGACTGTTTGCGTGTGTGAGATTCTCTCCATAAATCTTTGCACGACGGTTTGCATGTGTAAGATTCACTCCATAAAACTTTGCACGACGGCTTGTGTGTGTCAGATTCTCTCCATAAATCTTTGCACTACGGTTTGCGTGTGTCAGATTCTATCTATAAATCTTTGCACGACGGTTTGCGTGTGTCAGATTCTCTTCATAAATCTTAGCACGACGGTTTGCGAGTGTCAGATTCTCTCCATAAATCTTTGTAAGACGGTTTGCATGTGTCAGATTCACTCCATAAAACTTTGCACGAAGGTTTGCGTGTGTCAGATTATCTCCATAAATCTTTGCACGATGGTTTGCGTGTGTCAGATTCTCTCCATAAATCTTTGCACGACGGTTTGCATGTGTCAGATTCTCTCCATAAATCTTTGCACGACGGTTTGCATGTGTCAGATTCTCTCCATAAATCTTTGCACGACCGTTTGCGTGTGTCAGATTCTATCCATAAATCTTTGCACGATTGTTCGCATGCGTGAGATTCTCTTCAAAAATCTTTTGCTAACGCTTTGCGTGTGTTTCGAAAATACTATACATATAAATATTTTAGATTACGAAATTACCTCTTAGCCCTTTAGACGTTTTCAGTCACAGCTAAAGATCACCAGGAATTAGTAAGTACCGATAAACTGTATTCATTTTTATAGCTATTGTTGTTAATGGGTGTTATGTAATATTTTATTTTTGAACAGACACACCGGTTTATTCATATTGGGCAAGATGGAAAAGAAGTTTCACAAGACATTATACATGACAAAGATGAAAACACCGTTATGGTTATCATTGGTGATGTTTCCATGTACAACGGATACATTCCAACAGTGAATCTACATGATTTCAACACGGTATGTATAATTTCATTCATACTTTGCTTATTAACTCAGACAAAACTAAGATAGATAGATAAAATTAACACAATCAAATGTACCATAGCTCAATTTGTCCGTTAAGAGGTATGTGTACAATGTCCTTATATTTGTGATTTCAGTTTATTTTGCATTGTATAAATCATGGACACGTAATTCAGTACACATTTATTGAATAGCTTGACGGTCAGTAGTTCAAACACATTTACCAGAGACCCGAAATCAGAAATAGAGTTCAAAGTTTAGACTTAAATCAGCAAATCTGTGCTGAATCATAAGCCGGTCAGTATCACAATCTATGGATAGACGACTTACAGATCATATCCGTTTAGTATTTTGTTTACTAGGCGAAATGTTGAAATTATTATAAATATGCGTTTGGTGGCATTTCCTTGAATTTAAAGAAAATCAAACATTTTTATCTAATTCTTTAAACACTTACTTATGCTCAATTTACATTTTTTTCAATTTCATCACGCAACAGACAAGTTAGCAAGACAATGATAGAATTGACTTTTGACTCATTTCCCGTATAAATCCGGATTCAACTGGATAAGCGATCAATTGCTCATAATTCATGGGTCAGTAGTAATTAAGGAAGAAATAAATAGTCAATGGCTCATTTTCTTGGACCTTTTTCATTCAGTTTTTTTCCTTCAGTCAGACAAAAGCTAGACTGAGGTCTGAATGACCGAAGGTCAATTCAGTGAGTGTTTCATTAGACGACATCTGGATCAGGGTTGTAGTAATGCTAATGCTAATGATAATGCATTAGTAATGCATTATTTTTTTCAAATAATGCCGAGTAATGATTAATGCCACAATTTTAGCATTGAAAATAATGCTAATATAATGCCAAAGTAAGTAATGCTAATGCTAATGTTTGGCATTACTTAGGCATTATTTTTTGTATCACTGGAAAAAAAAATACACATGTATGCTGTTTTTTATACAGGTTATAGCAGTTTTCTAATAGATTTTTGTTTGATTTTAATAAACTGTCTGATGATATAATTGCCTTTTGTTCAATGTACACCTGAAAGATTTTGAAAAATACATTTAAAACCTTGGACAACTCCAAGGTGCATATTTATAATAGCCATAGAAGTGTGACATAATTAGATTTGTCACCCAAAATATCAAACAGAATCTATTATCTTTTGACACCTTTTTATCAATTAACACTATGCCACTGATAGTGATGTCTAAGACCTGTTTAAGGCAGCTAGCTTTTACATGTCATGTTAAATTAGGCTGTTAGGGAGCCATTTAACAGGTACTTGACTTTCTCTAACAATTTAACTGTTCATACATGCTGTACTTCCAACATTAGGTATTTTTATTTTTTTTTATTATTTTTTTTATAAAGTAATGGTAAAAGAAAAAAATCAGATATAATACAAGGAAGTCATACACGTATTTAACTATTCATGTAGACGACCTAGACCTAGGTAAACTAAAATGATTTAATGAAAAACAGTGTATGTGATAATAACATGCAATGATTCTCAAAAAGTAATGGTAATGGTAATGCTAATGCACCCTATGTAATGCTAATTTAATGCATTATTTTGATAAAAATGAGTAATGCTAATGCTAATTTAATGCCATCTTTTTCCAAGTAATGCTAATTTAATGCATTACTATTGCAAGTAATTATTAACAACCCTGATCTGGATTAAATTTTCGTATTCATTTGACTGCCCTCCATTAATATATTTTGCAGAACTATTGGCCAGTCAAAAGCACAAACTACAGACCGGAGATTTAATAGTCATTTGTAATAATTATAACTGTTTTACAATTGCTATGGTATTTTCAAGTTTGGCTTAGAATTGGCTTATAATGGGTTCATGTTATTTTTCTTTGTCCTGTACTTTGTAGATTCATGTTTTTATTCTGAATGATTCATTTCAGCGGTACGTGGCCTTTAAAGACATCCGTAACAAGATATGTATGGTTTCAGAGACTCCGTATCCAAATGCCATGCCAGAACTGTACAGATCGGTAAATATGACTTAGTTATTATAAATAAATATGGATAGTCAGTGCCTTAAGACAAAAATTTTCTTACGAATGTACAAACTGACAATGTCATAAAGTCCAAAGACACCAGAATATTCGTGCGTTTACCTATGTAATTCGGGTCTTCCTTAACTATTTGTACAAAAATATTGGTTCTCGGGGCCTCAATAGGCATATTGAAAACAGAGGAGCAAGGCAATTTATTTCTTCAAAAGTCCACATATTACCATTTTGTTTTCACCACAGTCAATGTAATTATATGGTTTACTGAACAAATCCGTACATAGATTTTGGGGCGGTGCTTTGCTCTGCCTCCAATGGAATAAGAGACTACATAGATTTTGGGGCGGTGCTTTGCTCTGCCTCCAATGGAATTAGAGACGGGAAAATTAAACTCCTCTATTAAGCAAAGTTGGTCTGGCGCTATTTCTATTTTCTGATGGTCGCGTCCATTTACTTAAGAGAGATCCGTTACAGCACATAAACATGTCTGAAGCTGAAATGTTTTAAAATAGCTGATTTCAAAGAAATCCGAAAAAAAAAACTTTCAAAAAAAAATAATAAGGAAATAGAATTAATACCAGTTAAATTATCGCATTTTTCACCTGAAAACGATTCTCTTTGGGTACGAAACTGTCTATGAAGATTTTTCACGGGCATGCACTCTGATCGACTTCTGTCGCTGTTGTACGAAATATAATACTTGCAATGAAATACTGCATGAAAAGAGTGCTTGAATTCGAGTTTTTGAACCCTGCAAATTTCTTGGAAAGTTCTTGAATATTTGGAGGGAATAATTTGTATGTACCATTTGCTGTCGAATCTATGCTGCTGTAACATGTAAGGGGAGTTAGAAAACACCGTCACTGCTCATACTGTGTATTGTTAACTACTTTCTTCTTATCTAATCTTATTCTTGCTATTGATGATCTTTAATTTTGGGGCCTTTGTTTGACTAGACAGATCCTCAAAAGGAACCAAGAAAGACATTGAAATTTACAAATCGGCAAATAGAATTAAAGCAAGGAAGACGAGTACAGTATCCACATTTGAGAATAACCTATATTAGTAAAACTCCTGTCCGAAATTGGCCGAGTACAAATGCTTTGCCGTGTGCCCAATCCCATTGTCTGTATGCATTTTCACACATCTATCACAATGAAACTGTTATTTTCTTTATTTATTACAGTTAAGTAACGTATTTCACACAAAGGTACAGGAGTGTTTATTGGGCACAAGGAATTATTCTCTGGGATTTTAAATGAAAATCAATCCGTTTGCAGATGGACAGACTTGTTACTCTTGAATGCGCTTTTTTAAAAGCATGTGCTATTAAAAACAATTTCATTATAGTAGTTAATGGTGTTTCAGTATGTCCAAGTTATGATGGTGTCCAATTCTATCTATCTGAGAGCCATTCTCGTTATAGACAAGGCATGAGAGTGCGTTTTAGGTGTTGTTCCTACTCTATTTGAATTGTGTACTTTCTTTCAAAACTTTACATTGTCTTTAGAGCTATATATACAGTTTGACTTGCATTCATTTATATTTTTCAAGACAGTGCGATAAAAGCATTTCTGTGTATCAATATAATAAGTTTTCAGGTAATGAAATGGCATGAGAAAAATCAATGTAATTGGTTCTATACAGAAAACGAAGAGACTATTTCAGACTCTCAAAGTACTACATACGCACAATTACGTGTATATGTATACACTGTTGCAACATTTATCCTATCAGGATACCGGCTGATACTGAGCAAATTCGGCTAATCCGGCATCTCCCGATGAGCCTCGAATATGCGTCTTCTGGAATACTGTTTATTCCCTTATCAAGGCAGATTTATGTGGAACGGTGATTCTGCCTAAAGTTTCTATTATTTTTATAACCGAATAATAACTACGGGAGATTTGTAAGGCTTTGCGTTATGCGTAGTAGTTATATTCTGCGCACTTCGATATGTAGACCTCAGCATAGTACTTAGTAATCATAGTAAGAAATATTGTTCAGTAACAGAAGTGATGCCTGTCCCAAAATATATCGCATGTGTTACACGTTTCAGTCTCAGTTCACCCCCTAACTTACAGCTACTTAGACTTAAATTTTCGTTTTTCCCTAACTGATCACCAGGCCACACCTATGTAGCCACATGTAGTCAAGACCATCGTACATACCATTCTAACGACAATTCCTTCAGCCTTGTCTGTCCGACAGTCCATCAGAATGTCGGATCCTGCAATAACTTTAGTGCATGGTATTTTTTCCATGAAACGTGGTACATAAAAAGATCGCAATACAGAAATGTGCACATACGTTTACTTTAAATTTATATACCAAACAAGAACTTAGGTAGCGAATCGGGTTCTAGTAAGTAAGATATTTATACTGTCACATTAATTGATAATTTAAATAAATCTTGCTTGCAAGAAACAAGCATTACTAATGGATTAAGACACGACATAAAAAGAAAACTTCTTTCTTTGAATGTTGCTTTTCCTGTTGGACTTTTGTTTTTGTTTGATCTCAAGACAGCATAACTACAGTTCGTTCATTTCTTTGATCATAAACTTATGATGAACATATGATAAATATCTTTATAGCCTTGCGAGTTTATCTGATTCACCATTTCTATCTGATCATCAGAAACTGTATACGTAGAGAACGTGTTTAAGGTTCGAAAGTGTTCACTTTTATCAAATCTAAAAGCAAAAGTCTTTTATTCAACAGCTGATATTTTCCCCTAAAATTTATATACTGATGGTGATATCACATATAATACTGAGCAGATAAATTCTTTTTTTTATTAGGGAGTTACAAATATAACGGTGGAGTACCAAGCCAAGGATGATCCAAATCCTCTTAGTTATACAGAAGTGAAACTTGTAGCAGGAACGAAAATCGCTGACTTTTGTAAAGACTACAACACTGTATTGCGAGAACTCATACCTATGAAGCAGATCCAGAAGAGAGGTAAAGATTGAGGACAAGTGTATTTTGTAAAATATAAACTGATCAAAATGGCTTGCCCTGATGTTTTGAATATATCGCTTGAAGATGAAAAATAAAGTTACTGTAAGATTATATCATCATTAAGGGAATATTGATAGTAATAGATACCCTATATATTTCAACAATGAAATAGTTTGTAGAGACATGCGCTTTCTAAGAAAAGCATTTTCTAGTTTCATTTTGTAACATGCAAAATGTGGTTTTATTTTGCAGATGATGTCAAGGCCGGAAGTAAGTTTATATATATAAACACTTACTTTTATCACAAAATTACCATGCAAGAGATATCACATGTGTATCAATCTCAATTGAATGTTTAGCAAAATCGGTTTACTACATTTACCATTTTGATACTTACATAAATAGGTCTCAGTTTGTTTATTAAGATGAATGTACAGACCTAAAAATATCTCCGTTTAATAGATCTAGCTACTTAATTGATACCGTTATATTTGCGATAATTATATAATATGTGATAATAAAGTAGTATTTTAATTTGATAATGCAATAAAATAAAGAATAAATGTCAAAGTAGAATTTCAGCCCGCCCGGGCGGAGCGTATGTTCTCCGTGACGATTTGATAGAAGACATTGTGTCTGAAAGAATCTCTGATTCATGTCGGGAAGCTGGCAGTTACTTGTGGAGAACAGGTTTGTACTGGAACAGAATCCAAGAACACTGGTTAGGTTAACTGCCCGCCGTTACATAACTGAAATACTGTTGGAAAACGGCGTTAAACCCAAAACAAAACAAATATAAACTAGAATTTTATGCTAAGCGATATATTAATTGATTGTAAATTGAATGAAATAAAATGATTTAGTGACCGCAAAATAATAATAAATCATTACTTTACTTACAATAGATTTTACTTTTGCGGCTGTTTCAGATGAAGTAAATGCAAGTAAGTACTAACATTTAATTATTCGAGTCGAGTTCTTCTTTTTTAGGAGTATAACCGAGACTAACTAGAAAGTCCTTCAAATAACACTTTTTTTATTTAAACGGCCTGTGGTGTTGGACATAAAGGTACACATATGTGAAAGCTTAATAATAAATCGGTACGTTGTTTTTTAAACTTCAAAAGCACTTTTGATTTTACCTTTACAGATCAAAAGTTCGTATATTACTGAAAATCTCTGTAAAAATATAGTTGTGCTTGATATTTCTCGACATTCTGCGAATATGTTTTCTAGCGTAAAAATGCTCTTATTGCCGTTTTCAAGCATTGTTTTAACATAATAGGGAGATAACGCGTGCTGGTACTACACCACATTTATGTGTGCGCATTCCGTGGTAAAATGTAAACAAATGCACAACTGGAATAGGTCTGATAGAAAATAAACGTTTTTTGTTTTCGAATTCATATTAACATTGAGCTTTTACACAGTTCATGCTAGAAAATAGCATTCACACATGTCTATTTCTTGAATCAGCATCTACAAAATTTGCATAAAGCACAAGCATAATCCTTACACTCCTAAAATTAAACGTAAATGGATATTTTGGTCTTTAGAATAGATTTGGGAGGGCGTAAACAAAAGCAATTGTAGACTTCAAATTTCAATTTACATTTTTTAAATTATGAAAGAATTTAGAACTGGCAAATATGGGCCTCTTCTCACAGCTATACTGAATTTTAAAGGAAAAAATTAAAAAGGAAACAGTTAACGATATATTTGAATTAAAATTCTCCGATTTGCAGGACAGCTGTGCATTTTCTGCCAAATAGAATTTGGTTTACAGGAATATCTGCATTGCGGTGATGATATACTGGGATGAACACTATACCGAGCTGAAAATTGTGATATCCTGTACATTTTTCAAAATAAAATCTAATGTGAAAATTTGTTAACAATTATATCTTAAAAGTTTTGTAGTTCACAGTCCGGTTTTATACAAGGTCATCATTTAGTTAAAGTAGTTACAGACATCATGAAATATCGTTCTTAACTTATAGGGATATAGGTTTATTAAGAAAATGTTATCAATTTACTAGTGTAATTTCAGGTCCTTGTGTGGTATGTCTGTGGTGCGTCGTTCACAATGATCCTGAAAATGTTGTCGGATGATTCAGTAAAGATATGTAATACTACTTAAAAGGAAAAATAAACAATGAATTACGCATTACAAAAATCTTTGTATATATTCCATCTTCGATTCCGGAGAGTTATAACCAACCCGTAGTTTTGAGTTCAACGGCCTATTCCTTTACAGTTTTAAAGACATTATTACAACTACCCCAATAAGGCAGATTTTAGAATTGACAGGCGGGGCTATTTTAAAGTTATAAGTTTAACTATTAAGGTTACAAATGACGCATTATAATCTTATTCGCTACGTTCTTCAAAGATGTATATAATCTTATAAAAAAGTCAATAGTTTTGTAAAGTTATTTTGTATTTTTAAACCGTTAAAACTAAACCAAATAGAGTATCCATTAATTTTTAACAATATTTTTAGCTGATGTAGCCCCCTATACCTATGAATTCTACGATTCCCTACTACGAGGAAAATTGTTTACAGATTTTGAAAAATAAAAAGGGCATTTCTCCCCGTCTCTGTGCATAGAAATTTATTACGTTACTTTTAACACTGAAATTCAGTGAAATTTCTTAAGCAAGGGCTACTGCATAAAACGCAATAAAAACTTTTGGATACAGGTACCTAACTGTATCTGTAAGCTTTGCTCAGAAATTGATAGGTAAGGCATTTATTCTCTTTAATGGTCTATCGTTTTGTAGTCCTAAACTCTGTTAGCAGTTTTGTTCATTCCGTTGAGAAATCTTAAACACTATTCTTGAAATATAAAGGTTTCTACATTTTCTAAATATAATAAAAAATATTCACACCCTGAACTATTTAGCAAATTAAACTGCATGAAGCATTCTATAACACTCTTGGGATTGTTGTTGTTGTTTGCAATGGTTTTACCATCACACCTAATCAATTAGAGGTCATATAGCAAATTTCCAACCAAAGATACTTTTTCTGGTAAGTGTTTCCCGGTTCAGCAAACACCTTGCAATCATAACGTGACAGTGAGAGAAAATAACATATCAATGTATACATATTAAATAATTATGTCCAAATACACTCCTCCTTTAATATGATCTTCTGTTATTGAAGCTTTCCTGTGATATTTTTAGCCCACCATCATCAGATGGTGGGCTATTAAAATCACTCTGCGTCCGTGGTCCGTCCGTCCGTCATTCCGTCCGTCCGTCCGTCCGTTAACAATTTCTCGTTATCGCATCTCCTCAGAAACTACTGGGGGGATTTTGACTAAACTTTGTCAGAATGATGTATTGGTACCCTAGTTGTGTCCCCCTGAAAATCAGACTGGTTCAACAATTTATGAGTGAGTTATGGCCCTTTGTTTATTTTTATAATTTATATAGATTTATATAGGGAAAAACTTTGAAAACCTTCTTGTCCAAAACCACAGAGCCTAGGGCTTTGATATTTGGTATGAAGCATCATCTAGTGGTCCTCTACCAAGATGATTCAAATTATTTCTCTGGGGTCAAATATGGCCCCGCCCTGGGGGTCACATGGTTTATATAGACTTATATAGGGAAAAACTTTGAAAATCTTCTTGTCCAAACTACAAAGCCTAGGGCTTTGATACTTGTAATGTAGCATCATCTAGTCGTTCTCTACCAAGTTTGTTCAAATTATCCTCCTAGGGTTAAATATGGCCCCGCCCCGGGGGTCACATGGTTCATATAGACTTATATAGGGAAAAGCTTTTAAAATGTTCTTGTCAGTAACTACAACATTCAAACTTGGACCACATGTATATTTTTGAGTGGCAAGATGAACCTTGACATGATTTGACCTTGATTTTGACCTAGTGACCTACTTTCACATTTCTGTAGCTACAGCCTTCAAATTTGGACCACATGCATAATTTTTTTGCACTGGAAAAAACTTTGACCTTTATTTTGACCTAGTGACCTACTTTCACATTTTTGAAGGTACAGGCATCAAATTTGGACCATATGCATAGTTTCGTGTTTCAAAATGAAATTTGACATTGATTTCGACCTAGTGACCTACTTTCACATTTCTCAAGCTACAGCCTTCAAATTTGGACTACATGCATAGTTTTGTGTACCGAAAAGAACTTTGACCTTGACATTGACCTAGTGACCTACTTTCACATTTTTGAAGGTACAGGCTTCAAATTTGGACCACTTGCATAGTTTTGTATTCTGAAATAGAATTTGACCTTGATTTTGACCTAGTGACCTACTTTTACATTTCTCAAGCTACAGCCTTCAAATTTGGACCACTTGCATAATTTTGTGTACTGAAATGACCTTTGACCTTTACATTGACCTAGTGACCTACTTTCACATTTTTAAGGTACAGGCTTCAAATTTGGACCACATGCATAGTTTTGTATTCCGAAATAAAATTTGACCTTGATTTTGACCTAGTGACCTACTTTTACATTTCTCAAGCTACAGCCTTCAAACTTGGACCACATGCATAGTTTTGTTTACTGAAACAAACTTTGACCTTTACATTGACCTAGTGACCTACTTTCACATTTTTGAAGGTACAGGCTTCAAATTTTGACCACATGCATAGTTTTGTATTCCGAAGTAAAATTTGACCTGGATTTTGACCTAGTGACCTACTTCTACATTTCTCAAACTACAGCCTTCAAATTTGGACCACTTGCATAGTTTTATGTACCGAAATGAACTTTGACCTTAAGATTGACCTAGTGACCTACTTTCACATTTCTGTAGCTACAGGCTTCAAATTAAGGACCACATGCATAGTTTTGTATACCGAAACAAACTTTGACCTTGACATTGACCTAGTGACCTACTTTCACATTTTTGAAGGTACAGGCTTCAAATTTGGACCACATGCATAGATTTGTGTTGTGTACGGAAATGAAATTTGGCCTTGAGCTAGTCAATAAGTCTTGAAATTTGGAACACTCAAAAATGGCACATTGGTGGGCGCCAAGATCACTCTGTGACCTCTTGTTTATATTTTTAAAGCTGAACGGGTTAGTTTTATAAATTTTATAACAATCTTACACTTCGCTTTGATAAAAGAATTGCCCGGTAATTTTAGTATCCACTGATTTAAAGATACTCCCGATTTCATACGAAAATAAGAACAAAACGATGAATTAGAAACCAGAGAAAAACAAACTTACACAAAGTATGTAATGCAAACCAACAAAAAATGTAGGACAGATATACCGAGTTTGTTCAATAATTATAGGTTATTAGCTTTGTATCGGGAAATATGCACGAGTTATTCAGTGGAAATATTGCGCGACTTTAGGAGCGCAATATTCTTCCACTGAAGAACGAGTGCATATTTCCCGATGCAAAGATAATAACCTTTTTACTACATACGCATCTACATGTATAAATATTAGTAAATATCATAAATATGTTCAATAGCCTAAATAGGATTGGCAATACTTAACCGAATAGAAAGAAATAGTGCAACAACACATACTGAATTACGTCACGCACCCGATATGAAATTCAGGCGTCAGTGTATGGAAAAATATTGACGTTTCCGGTATCAGTGTAACTTAACGGGGAATAAAAAACGAGTATGTAATAATAAGGCTTGCCGCCGTATGAACACATCTGCGGATGTCTCTAAATTATTTTTGTACTTGTAGCATGTGTAAATGTTGAGTTCTGCTCAACCAGGGGCTAGAGAGCGTGGACGGTAGCATGCATTTCTACTACCGTCCATGAGCAACGT
This sequence comes from Mercenaria mercenaria, assembly GCF_021730395.1. Taxonomy (NCBI): domain Eukaryota; kingdom Metazoa; phylum Mollusca; class Bivalvia; order Venerida; family Veneridae; genus Mercenaria; species Mercenaria mercenaria. Next base: position 15,373,653 of record NC_069367.1, on the reverse strand, counting down.
TTTCATATTTGTCGTGTTGAGCGACCTGTGGAGTTTCCATTTTTCTATTTTAGGTCTTGAAAATGAGCTATTTGATTGTTTTCTTCAGCCGGACTCACTTACACAGTAGTTATAGTTATTAGGTATTATTACATTAAACATGTAGGTATTTGTCATTACAGCTTACAAAGATGAAATATTTTATGCTAAAGGATGACATTTACCTTAAATACTGTTTTGAAATAAAGTGGCAAAATATATACCGGTAGTGTCCGCAAAATTTTTAGACCTCTAAATATTCTTCTTGTTACTTCAAAGCATTTTAAATAATATCGATAACAATTGTCTTACTCATAGGTAGATATGTTTAACTTCAAGTAAATGAATGTAATGTGTTGCTACTGTTGTATTCCTGTCTTTGAGAGAGGAATCAACTTTTTGATGTTGTTTTTATGAAAGCAGTGGTTAATCTGGGACTCTATCAAATTTTGTCAAAATAATTCCTCTTGAAAGGCAGGAATCTTTCATTTTTATTTTACTTTATGCTAAAACAGAGTTAAAAACAATGAGTTGAGTGAAACATATCTTTTTTTATGAGATAATTTAGGCATAACATAAATAGGTGTAGTGTCCACAACATGCAATACCAAGTGATGCTTAAACTGTCACATATCAAAAACCATTCATGATTAAGAAATAAAAAAAATGGGATTTTCTACATTAATAGTAGTAGAACAGGTTCACAAAACCCCAAGATTATCAGTGAAAGTTCATTTTAGGCCACTAGTGCAACATGCTTAAAAACATTGTGAAAATGTGCAGTACTGTTTTGGCCGTTACTGACCAATGACTGTACGAATGCTGCAACCCATGTTCAGACATTTATTAATGTAAATTTTACCATTTAACTGAAACACAAGCAAACGAAAATTACTCGGATATATTGGTAACAAAGGAAATCTTGACTTTATGTCCCATTTTGCCATTAAAGTAGACTTTCCTAAACTAAACACTATATCTGCGACTTTGTGAGATGACGTGTATTGAACAGACGTAAATCGTTTGATTTGATTTAAACATATTTTATTCCTTCCTTTTTGTGACAACATATACAATGTACATATACAGAAAATATACAAAACGTAAATTGTTCATCCATATACCGTCATTTATGCGGCCCAATTATATTTCTTTCTGAACTTTGTACAAAACAATGTAAAGATATTGAAAAGCCGGCTTTAAATTTTTCAAGACAGAAGATTGTTTTGACCCTGTGTATTTCAGCTTAAATCCGTAAGTAAGCCCATTCCCCAACCATTTGCAATTTCTTTTAAGGAGTAATCTGCAAGATACTCTTTCAAAATGGAACGATTAATAGGTCCCATTAACCTTTTTGGGTTGGCATTTCCTCGAGCGGCACGAAGTCTGGAGCTGGGTGCTCACAGTTCCTAGGTACCAGCAGATTTTATAGTTGGGGAACGAAAGTTGGAGTGATGAACCCTTAGCTTGTAGCACTGCAGTTGTTGGTGCGCACCACCCCAGTTCAGACATGCATGCAGAAAGGGACAACTTTATCTGTTATAAACTCCCTTAAAATTGAAATCAAATCATTTGCGATACCCATTTGTATCTGTTATGGAAGGCAGACTTGATGACGATGCCATATATAAAAGCCACAATTCAGTATAAATATCAGACCACTTGATGGGTTGAAAGTCGTGCGAAGCCTAAACTGCTCATCATAGCAGCGCCAACTGATCCCTCCCATCCTAACAACAATTATGTATTTAAATGTTTTTGTGTACGTTCTGGGTTAGCAGCCAAATAGATTGAACTAAAAACCAAAACTGCATCTGTCTAAGTTTTAATGTTTGTAATCCTTTTTTGAACATTTTGAGGCTTAACAAATAAATCACCAGTATGACTAGCTACAACCACGTACTCAGGTCCATCCCTATATGGCAAGTCACTGTGCAAAGGACACACCAAGTCAACATATTGAACGGCAATAATTTTGGCCTTGCTGGCAAATGGACCCCCAGTTCAGATTGAACAATAAGAGAGGGTTTGATGTTAACACCAATGAGTTCAGAGATTTCAGTACCTGACTCCTCATTAAGATAGTATACAGGCACTGACCCATGATCAACTTTTCTGGCAAAGGGGTCGCAACACTCCAGTAGATGGTTCCCTCTCCGTTTGGACTGTATACCTAACTTTGGCATTCGCAAGAACCGCCTCACCAGGATGTGTCCTCTTATTGGCCTTTTGGGTATGCATGTTTCAACTAAAATAGTTTGATTTGTTTGTTTGTTTGTTTTGGGTTTAACGCCGTTTTTCAACAGTAGTTCAGTCATGTAACGGCGGGCAGTTAACCTAACCAGTGTTCCTGGATTCTGTACCAGTACAAACCTGTTCTCCGCAAGTAACTGCCAACTTCCCCACATGAATCAGAGGTGGAGGACTAATGATTTCAGACACAATGTCGTTTACCAAATAGTCACGGAGAACATACGCCCCGCCCGAGGATCGAACTCACGACCCCGCGATCCGTAGACCAACGCTCTTACCTACTGAGCTAAGCGGGCGGGCTAAAATAGTTTGAATGTAATTTTATATCTAATCATAAACAGACAAAATATAATTGACATAAATAAGGCTCACCAAGCCCCTTTTATATCCATGAACAGTTACCTGAAATAATGATATTATTAATTTTAATATTCTCTTGCTTACTCAATTACACCTCATTATCTCATTTAGCATTGATTAAATAAATATAATGAAAAGTTAATCATCGTCACATATTGTATTCTCTAAATATTTCCACACTAAATTGATATAATTATTCAATTTTCTTAAACGGTTTACCCCACATGATACACGCCTGAATATTATTTGATGTGATGATAGGTGTGGATATAACGAAAGAAAAGCCACACAATTATCCCTTAAATGTTTCAAAACAGATATATTAAGATAACGAATTCTGCAAAGATAAATAGGCGAATACAAATCATGTTTCGTGGATTTGCGAAATAAATGAACAAAAATTTCCACTTGTGCAAAGCCGTCCGACCAGATTTGGTACATCTATGGATAGATACCAGACCATTGTAGTCATCTATCAATATCATTTATGTAGATACCAACCACAACCGTATCAAAATGATTCTTTCGTCTATGTTAAGTTTAAAGAGGAATCAGAATAAAGAAAGCGATGAAATATAAAATTCTCTAACTATCAATTTTATATATCGTTACCGGACCACTATATGATTACGGTAACATGGTAACCGACTCTCAAATTCTCAAGAACATGACTACCTGCCTCCCAATAAAAACAGCTATCATAAAGAGATAGCTGTCAAAATAAGTTCTATCTTTTAATTGTGTACAATCTCCCATATGGTAAGAACATTAGGTTGACCTTAAAAAGATTTTAAAAGGTTAAACTGGTCTCTGTTTCTTTTTCTTGTTAAAATATCAAAACAGTTTGTAGCAAAATATTCAACTTGTGCATTACAGTGCATGTATTTTTTAGTTCTTAAAGGAAAAAGTTGCCGCACAAAGGTATTTCAATAAACGTCAAGTGAAAATGAATTTAAACTTGCACAATATTACACTGTTCAGACCATGAAAAGCTAAATTCATTTAGATTCATCGTGACGCAAAATAAAAAATGTTCTAATTATAAACCACTACGTAATATTTGTCTGTGAAATATAACAAAGGTCAAATGAAAAGTCAGGAAAAAGGTGAATGATAAAGGAAGGTCGATGAACACTAAAACAGCTTTATTTACTGCATGGTGTTTCGTACATTTATTAAGACACGGGGTTGCAATGAAAGTCTATGCAGCTGACTTTGTCTTTGTGCTGCTTGGCAGGTGCGTGGTTTTTGCAACATTTTTATCTAGAAATAATGATATTTAATTGAAAGGATCTATTTCTTTTTAACGTACATATTGCAAAGAAATTACATAACTTAAAATATGAATCTCTAAATTTGATACATAAAGATGTCTTATTCATTCATGTTTTCAACAAAGGTTAAATCAATTGACTAAATGTATGTTTTATATACACTTTAATATTGTGTGAGGTCAGCATTTCTGTCTGGACAAGAGACGTCACGTCTGTAACCCATATAATATTTCATATTGGATTAAAACAAAACGGCTGCCGCATCGTTTTTTCGATGCGGAAAAAGTCAGCTCATTACTAAAAACCTGAAAAAAGATAGACGGAAGGCATAGATTGTAAGTGACTATATACGGATATGCACTATTTTGGAAATCGATCTAAGGCTCGAGTTTGACAGCGTACATATCCGGTCATAAGCAAAACCATGTAACTAATAATATCGTTCGAACCTTAAAGGCAACAATTGTTTTATTATTACACTTAAGTCCATGTGACGTAATTCGTTAAAGATCAATAAGTTGTTTCGGCTCTACCGACTTATAAGTACAGCGTTTGTCAGCATTCGAATGTGTTTGACTGTGATGATTGTCTTTAAATTAACATAAAATACTGTTATGAGATCAGCATCTGGACGAGCACACATTAAGCAGTTTCTGTTGAACCTGTTAAAGGTAATTCTAATCCTATGACAAAAACATAAAATTCCAGAATATGAAGTTTACGATATTGCACTGGATAAATCATTAAAAAGATAGAGATGAATACAAAAGGGTTATTATAATAGTAGATCGATCTGGGATGCTGTATTCGGCTCTCGTGGATTTTGCCAGATTGGATCTCAAGAGGCGCGCAAGCGCAGAGTGTGATCCGTCCTTGCAAAATCTACGAGAGCCGAATACAAAATCCCAGATCGAGCTATTGTTGTAGTGACCCTTTTTACCTCACCTGTCACGTAGTGACAGGCTGAGTTTTTGTGATTGTCCGTCGTCCGTCGTCCGTCCGTCCACAATTTCTTGTTAACACGATAGAATTTGTTATTTTTCGCTCGTGAACACGATAGAGACCACATTTTGCAAACAACTTTAATCAAACTTGCACACAACTTGTATTGACCTAATATATCGGTTCCTTTCGAAAATTGGCAAGATCTCATCATGGTTCTACAGTTATGGCCCCGAAAAGGGCCAAGATATACTATTTATGGTTTGTGAACACGATAGAGATCACATTTTGTAATCAACTTTAATAAAACTTGCACAAAACTTGTATTGGCATAATATCTCGGTTCCTTTCGAAAACTGGCCAGATCCCATCATGGGTTTTAGAGTTACGGGCCCTTAAAGAGCCAAAAATTTGCTGTTTTTGACTTGTGAACACGATAGAGAGCATATTTTGCAACTGAATTTAATGAAAAGTACACGCAACTTTTACTGGCACAATATCTCAGCTCCTTTTGAAAACTGACCAGGTCCCATCTTGGGTTCCAGAGTTAAGGCCTCTTAAAGGGCCAGAATTGGCTATTTTGGCTTTTGCAGCCATATGGAGACTTCGATTATGGTTTGATCCGATATAAAATAGCAAAATATCTTACACAAACACAGATCTTTGATTTCATAATGAAAATGTCAGATCCAGTTATAGGTTCTGGAGTTACTGCTTCTGGTAGACCCGTGAAAGAGCCAAAAAATTGTTATTTTTTACCTTGTGAACATGATAGAAGTGACATTTTACATTCGATTTTTACTACACTTACACACAACTGAAGTCACAATAAGATCTCAATTCCTTTTGAAAACCGGTTTGATTCCATCAAAGGTTCTGAGTTACTGCCCACTGAAATTGGCATTTTTTTTCTATTTTGGCCCGTTCAGCTATATAGAGGTTTCATTTATGCTTTGATTTGATACAAACTTGCAAGGAATGTTTATCTTGATGACTTCTAGGTCAGATTTGAAACTGGGTCATTTAAGATTAAAAACTAAGTCAGTAAGTCAAATCAAAGGAAAAGCTTGTTTACATCCTAGAGGCCGCGTTTATGATTCCATCTTCATGAAACTTAGTCAGAATAACAATCCTGATGACTTCGAGGCCTGGTTAAAACTTGGGCTATGTTGGATCAAAAACTAGGTCACCCGGTCAAATCAAAGGAAAAGCTTGTTAACACTGTAGAGGCTCAGTCAGAATATTTATCTTGATGATTCCAAGGTCAGGTTTGAATCTGGGTGATGTGGATTCAAAATCTAGGTCACTTGCTCAAATCAAAGGAAAAGCTTGTTAACATTCTAGAGGCCACAGTTATGACCCTAACTTCATGAAATTTTGTCAGAATATTTATCTTGATAATCCCTAGGCCAAGTTTGAATCTGGGTCTTGTGGGGTTAAAAACTAGGTCACTTCAAATCAAAGCTTTTATGAGTTATACAGGGAAATATACTTCAAAAGATATCTGATCATATTTCCTAGACTGTTAAATTATAATTACATGACGACCCAAAGTAATTAGGGGTCACTTGACAGTGACCTTGACCTGCTGACCTACTTTCTTGGTGTTTGTTTTTGATACAGCCTTTAAATTTGAATGACATATACAGTTTTGCACACCGATTTTAAAACTAACTTTTTGTGACCGTTAATGCAACCTACTGACCTAGTTTCTTAATACATGTATTTTAGCATCAGTTTGATATTTGAAGCAGGTAGCTCATTTTACTCAGGTGAGCGATCCAGGGTTATCATAACCCTTTTGTATTATATACCTCCGTCTTTTTTGTTATCAAACGAAATCTTTATTGTTTATCGATGTTTAAATAGAAATGAATGAAGATTAGAAGTTTTTTTTGTGCTCTATTGATAGAACTGTGTCAGGTCATGAATATTAAATGAAAATAGTTCGGCAACATACAATACAAACGGTACAATACAGAATTTTGTTCTGCCTGTTCATATTAGTTGTGAAATACAAACAATATTTTCGACAGAATTTATATATATATGATAGAAGAACGTACTTCACCAGACTGAAACGAAAGACACATTAATAAGTAAGTGTTTTACAGCTGCTTTATGTCAGACATGCTGCTTCATTTTAGGTTGTTGCTGGTTCATTGTTCACACATACCTTTAAACTTAATGACGGAATTCAATAATGACATCGAAAAGGAATTTCAGCAGACTGACCTCAATAACAATGGCATACTTGATCTTCAAGAGTTTGAAACTCAGCTACAGCAGCAAGACTTAAATAGTTAAGTACGGTAATGCCTGGCAAATATATAACAGATACAAAGACATTGTCAACAGTACAGAGCGAGCCCTCAAACTGCTTATGTTTCATTAAACAATCAAATATGATTATAAAACCATTAACGTTTCCATTTTATGAACAATAAAGTTTCCATTTTATGAACAATAAAGTGGCAGATTTTATGGGTCAAAACTTAAAAACTGAACTCGATAACATATGTGCAGTTTGAAACAGTAGATATATGAGCTTGTCCAACAAATATCACTAACAGATTCTCTCAGTTTGATAAAATCTGAATAGGTTCATTTAAAGAGAGTTTGATTTAACTGAAAAAATGTTCTATAATAACTTTAAAAGCATTTTTGTTTTTCAACAATGTTAACCAATTTAAGATAGGTCTCAGAAGCTAAAACATTACATTATCTTTAACATCTATTATTAATAACCATTCTATTCGATTAGATACATAACCAGTTGATCTTTAATCCATTTATATATTACTGTGCAAATGATACAACCAAACGATTCAATTCTTTTTTATTCAAAAAAGCCACTCAACTTTTTTTATAACTGCTTTGTTACAAATATATAACACTATATAACAGATGTACATGCACTGTTAATCTTAAGGTAGTTCTGCACGTTTGATATTCCAGAAGTCTTGTCAAAATATCATTTATCTGGATGATATAAAGTCTGTATCCGGTGTGCATATAAATGTCATCATGTGTATATATTTATGAAAATAGCTTCAGTCTAAAGATAAGCGATGATAACTAAATTGTCGTCACGTGATATATTTCCAAATAATACCTTCAAAATCACCTGAAACTCGTTGATCTATAAAACTCGTTGATCTCTTAAATAATTGGACAAATATTTTATTTGCCAAATATTGTTAAAAATCTAGTACATTGTATATTCTGTAGTTTCGAAAAATCAAGAGTTAAATCAAGTTCTACATGGCAACTGCAGTTTAACTCGAATTTGCAAGAGTCTTTATCTATATATACTTTATCTATATATTGTTTCTTTTTTAGATGACGGTTGCATTTCTTTCATAGAATTTAACAGAGTTCGAAGAAGCAACCCACTTATGTTTACTTGGGCGATGTTTAATCATTTTGACCACAACCAGGATGATTGCCTTGAAATAACTGATGAAATTGAAGAGTTCAGTGAAATCGACATAAATCGTGAGTACCAATCTTTCACTAATATTAAACCAATTGGTCTTTACAATGTTGTTAGTTTTTATTTCATTTCAGTTATGTCAGGAATTCATAAAGTTCCCATTTAATAAATACTTAAAGTTAATACTTTATGCAGACGAATGCAAAATTCCATTCGTAATTGTCCAACATTTGATTACATAATGTCTATCGTGATATTTGTTTTATATTTATCAGTAGATTTCAAACATTTGTTATTTTCTTATATTTATGATGGTTTGGATAGCTAAAGACAATGAATTAACTCTCAAGGAACTTGAATCGTACTATGACCAGGTAACATTCACTTTTATATGATGATTATACATTATACTTTAGGTGAATGATATATTATCAACCCATAGATATAAGATTAATCAACGGAAAGAGAGTAGGTGATTCAAAGTCAATGACTATAAGAAACTGGGCATGTAGGCTACTGTGAACACATTATTTAAATATCTAATGTCTTGCTTATTATATGCATATGTACAAATGTTTTGATATACTAGTATTTGTTAATCATGTGGTTATATATTTAAGATGTTAGTGATTTTTCCAGGAAACTGTGCTTTACATAAATTTGACGACATGTATTATTATTAAATACGTAAAAAGGCGTAGCAATTGTGTCACGTAAGACAATTAGTTACAAGTTATCATTGATGTGATACCTATATTTTTCCAACAATTCCAACAATTAATTCACATTATTTACTTCAGCTGTATGAGACATTTGCTCCAATGCTTGGAATTATAGAACAACCATGAGTGTTCCTGAATGAAGTTACACATTTTGTGTATTAATACTTGAAATAAAAGATACCAATGTTCCATGTTCGAAAAGCGAAGCTATGAGTTTATATTTTTATATATAAATCCAGTCATGTGTGTGCTGCATGTGTGTGTGGTGGGGACCGAAGACTTTTCAATTAAGAATATAGTTGCGGCCTTATCTGTTTATGCATATGACCGCTTGCCCTTATTGCTTTCCATGTCTGACTAGTTATGAGATTTATCTTAGTATAATTATATCATGAGACAAACATTTAGCTTTGGTCGAAAGTTTGAAAGAGAGACTATTTCTACAAGCGGTTCAAATGGTTGTCTACCGTACACGTACTAGCACTTTCGAGTTCTTATGTTCAAATTAAGGTAATTTACTATGTATAAAGTCCTTGACAATGTAAACAGAGGATATCACATGAGCGTCCCTTCATGCTAAATTTATTTCATGAGATAAATAAAGCAATTAAAAGCGAGGCTCTCTCTGTTCAACATTTTATTTTTTCAACGAGTGTAAGATTTAGCAGGATATCATCTAAGCGCAAACATATTTTGTACACAAATAACATCTTTACCAACGAAATACCTCTCCAATATATTTTTTTTCTTACTGTTCCATATGACTGGATACTATAAATTAAATAGTCTCAAAAAGTTGATATTTGATTAGAAAAATAATAAATAATTAAAAACTACGTTAAATGAAATGGTGAGAGTTAAAAGGCGCCGAACTGTCTAAAAATGTGGCCACTTTATCCAGTCCTTTTCTGTAATGCAATGTATATATCAGTAAACTGACAACTGTTTTGCAGAGTAATATACGTGTTTTATATGCTGTTCAATTTACATTTCCTTCTTAGATTTGGTATTGTTCGAATTTTTCAAAATTTGGACATAGACGTTAATAAATGCAATGTAGAAAAACTCACATGTAATATTCCTTTTGTCACATGTTAACCTTCGAAATATCTTCTTTCTCCACCTATTACACACTGTTTAGAAGCACTAAGTAGAGGTTACGAGAGTCAGGTAAGAAATGCGACCAATATCAGAGCTGCTTTAGAATTGAAAGGAAAGTCTTTGTGAATTCTTCGAAGAAACGATGACACTCCAACATTGTTCATATCAGATGACTAATGAAATTGGCTGTTTCCGCAAGTGATAGTAAAAGTAGTGATAGTAGTGATACAAGATACAAGATATTTATAGTCGGGTTGCAAACAATATAACATTAGCTATGAATAGCTATTAGCCGACTTAAGGTAGTGGTGGTAGTGGTGGTAGTATTAGTTGTTGTAGTGGTGATAGTAGTAGTAATAATAATAGTAGTTACAGTAGTAGTAGTAATGGTAAAACGTAAAAAAGTAGTAGTTTTAGTAGAAGTAGTAGTACATGAAGTAATAGTAAAAATAATAGAAATAGTAGTTACTTGTTATTGTTTTACATGTTGTACGTGTAGTAGTAGTAGTAATAATAGTAGGTATTGTTGAAGTAGTAGTGGTAGTAGTAACAGTACATGTAGAAATAGTAATAATAGAACTTTTCGGCGTAAATGAAAATGTAATCGACTATGTAAATGTATAGGTATTTCCATGTATTTCGAGAGGCTCTCAAAACACTTTAGAGAACATTATTTTGAATAGGAATACTTTTTACGAAGTATTCAGCAAATCTTTACATAAAGTCTAAACGGGAGCATAAGTAACAAAAGTCTTGCACAAAGCTCCCGACAATATGTACATGTCCACATGATGTTAATGATTTATTCAAAGTTTAATTTGAATTGGATAAGAACAATTGTAAAATGAGCTAAAACATGACAGATGGAGAAACGACAGATACAGTATGTCTCAATGATTTCCGGCACCCGTGCAATGCAAAATTGAGCTTTCTGTTGGTAGTAGTTTTATTCAGATTAAACAATAAAGGAAATACTGTTAAGACATTACAAGCGCTTGCGCTGGCAGATCTGGCTCAGGCTCGTTTTTCGTTTATTTATTTCATAGAAAAGATGGTCCAAATTATTCGATAACATAGGATTAATTTGCAATTGCGAGAGGCGGTTTTGAGCTCTTTTGCAAGTCAAAACTTTATGCCTTTTGTAATCTGTATCGTATACAAATAAAAAAAGTAAAATTGAATGGAACGCATATTGGAAACAACAAGTAATGGAAAATAAGAACTTGTTACGGTGTAGATGGCTAGGCACAAAAGAAGAAATACATACCATCTTTAGATATGAATTGTCAACCAGTTTTAACTGTCTACTTATTCTATAGTACATTAAGAAGTTCTTAGTTAAATAATTTCTGTGAGTGAATCAACACATGTATTTGAAGATTTTAGGACATCGTCGATGGATTGAAAGCCAATTATCACAATACTGTCTTTCATACTGAAAGTGTAACATATGGAACACAGTGAATTATTACTAGTTATTCGAAAGAAGCTAGCATCTTTTGATGAATAATCTTGGATGATTAAATTGAGGTCAGATACAATTTAAGGCTTAGACTCGATCAAACAGGATCTAATTATTCATTATAATATTCGAAGAAAAGGGTGTACAGTACGTTGGTCCTCAGGTATCAGTCTATCTGTCGATCAGCCGCTAGACCATTTATTTTCTATCAGTAAATGGCCACTGCGGTCTTGAGGGTCAGTAGGTCAATGGTATACAGGTCACAGTAACCTCGATTCTAAACATGGTTTATGTGCAATAATTAAAGAACTCTTTGCCAAGTGCCTTCAAACTCCTGTGATCAGTGAATGACCCTTTATGATGTATTTATTGCTAGGTTGGTCAAACGTCGAGTTCACAGTGCCCTCTAATCTTGAAACGGATTTGCCCAATTACTAAAGATTCTTTTGGCCGCCTAGTACCTTCAAATTCCACAGGATGATTGCCTGTGACCAGTAGATGACACTTGATTAAGGGATCAGTAGATCAAAGGTCAAGGTCACAATGATTTTGGTACTGAAAACACTTTCCACACATTATCCAAAGAACGATTTGCGTAAATGATTGTTTTGATAAGTATATGGCATCCAACGTTTAAGGGGTCAGTAAGTCAATATCATAGTGACCTTAAGCCTGAAAATGGATTTAACACAATAACTAAAGAACCCGACGGCCTAGTTATTTAATAATTATACTTATAATAATTATGTGGGTAAATCTGATAAAATCTTTATGCTATTTAGAACAAAGTGCACACAATTTATTGCATACAATGTTCCGACTTATTATTTCCATCATGTGTAATATTAAACTTTAGAACGTAGTTGCACCAATTGCTAGAAGACAATAGATGCATATGGACATCTTTTTCATGAGAAAACTGACGGAATCAACAGATGTGTACGAAATATCCTTAAAGGCACCATATTTAGTAAATATTTTAAGCCTATTTACCATACAAAGTGAACAAGTTCATGGCAAATACAGATAAGACCGGAAAGATGACATAGTAGAAGACACAGTAAATACATTTTTGTTTGTAAAAACGAAATAGATTTCGAAAATAACAAAATAACATTTCGTTTTAATGACATAAAGAAAATGTAATATCTAAATATAAAAAAGAGCACCGCCTACGGGCGCCATCGCTCGTCTGCATGTACTGGACTGGTATGTATGGAAATAGTTACAGTTCAGAATTTCTAAATACAGAAATGGCCATAATTTTGAAAAATTCAGGTAAGAGTTATGGTCTTTGGCCTATTAGTACTGATACACAACTGTGCAAAGGTTCAAAGCTGTAGCTTGTTTAGTTTTTGAGAAACGCGTTTAGGGTATGCCAACCTCACACACCCTATTTGCAACAAGTTAGATAGGACATGACAGTGTAAATAAAATCACACCTCGCGGAGAAAGGCTCTAACATTAGAGTCAAAATACCAGATTATATAAAGTAAAACATCAAAAAGGCCAATCTAAAGTATAATAACACCAATGTACTCAACAACTTATCTGAAGTCAGAGCACTAAGAACATTCAAGAGCACGACTAAGCAAGCTGCAAAAATTCCGCCATCCGTCCGTAGGATTCAAGGAGTCTAACCTTTATTAGTAAACGCACCATCAAGTAGGAAAGCGTAGCGATTAACTGTAGAGGGGTCAGTCACCAAACATGCACTTTTTAGCTCACCTGTCACAAAGTGACAAGGTGAGCTTTTGTGATCGCGCGGCGTCCGTCGTCCGTCCGTGCGTGCGTGCGTCCGTCCGTCCGTAAACTTTTGCTTGTGACCACTCTAGAGGTCACATTTTTAATATTAACGTGCTATCAAAAACTAGGTCAGTAGGTCTAAAAATAGAAAAACCTTGTGACCTCTCTAGAGGCCATAATTTTCATAAGATCTTCATGAAAGTTGGTCTGAATGTTCATCTTGATGATATCTAGGTTAAATTTGAAACTGGGTCACGTGCCATCAAAAACTAGGTCAGTAGGTCAAATAATAGAAAATCCTTGTGACCTCTCTGGAGGTCAAAATTTTCATGGGATCTGCATGAAAGTTGGTCTGAATGTTCATCTTGATGATATTTAGGTTAAGTTTGAAACTGGGTCATGTGCCTCTAAAACTAGGTCAGTAGGTCTAAAAATAGAGAACCCTTGTGACCTCTCTAGAGGTCATATTTTTCACAAGACCTTCATGAAAGTTGGTTTGAATGTTCATCTTGATTATATCTAGGTCAAGTTTGAAACTGGGTCATGTGCCATCAAAAACTAGGTCAGTAGGTCTAAAAATAGAGAAACCTTGTGACCTCTGTAGAGGCCATATTTTTCACAATATCTTCATGAAAATTGGTCTGAATGTTCATCTTGAGAATATCTAGGTCAAGTTTGAAACTGGGTCACGTCAGATCCAAAACTAGGTCAGTAGGTCAAATAATAGAAAAACCTTGTGACCTCTGTAAAGGCCGTATTTTTCATTGGAACTGCATGAAAATTGGTCAGAATGTTCAGCTTGATGATATGTAGGTCAAGTTCGAAACCGGGTCACATGCGTTTAAAAACTAGGTCAGTAAGTCAAATAATAGAAAAACCTTGTGACCTCTGTAAAGGCCGTATTTTTCATTGGAACTGCATGAAAATTGGTCAGAATGTTCAGCTTGATGATATGTAGGTCAAGTTCGAAACCGGGTCACATGCGTTTAAAAACTAGGTCAGTAAGTCAAATAATAGAAAAACGTTGTGACCTCTGTAGAGGCCATATTTTTCATGGAATCTGCATGAATATTGGTCAGAATGTTTAACTTGATGATATCTAAGTCAATTTTGAAACTGGGTTACATGCGGTCCAAAACTAGGTCATTAGGTCAAATAATAGAAAAACCTTGTGACCACTCTAAAGGCCATAGTTTTTATGAGATCTGTATGAAAGTTGGTCTGAATGTTCATCTTGATGATATCTAGGTCCAGTTTGAAACCGGGTCAACTGCGATCAAAAAGTAGGTCACTAGGTCTCAACATAGAAAGACCTTTTGACCTCTCTAGAGGCCATATTTTTCAATGGATCTTCATGAAAATTGGTCAGAATTTTTATCTTGATGATATCTAGGTCAAGTTCAGAAGTAGGTCACATGAGCTTAAAAACTAGGTCACTATGTCAAATAATAGGAAAAAAACGACGTCATACTCAGTTCATGCGGGGGCAGGTGAGCGATTCAGGACCATCATGGTCCTCTTGTTCACATTGTATCCACATTTGATAAATTCTTTAACACATTTTACAAATATTTGATTAAGAAAGCATTATGTTTAATTTTCCGAATTTTATAAGCTACATCTCCATAATATATCGGGTGTGTCAAACCAAGTTTTAAAAGTGTTTTATGGTTAGTGTTATATTTCTTTAAAAGTTTGGACGATCACTAGTAAAATTTAGTGAAAGCCTTCTGTAGTTTATGATATCGGTAACCCTGTTGTAATAATATTTTGGTGATATGGAGATTTCTGTCATTAAAAGTACATAAAAACTAGGGACAAAGTCAATGTTTGTTAACAGCCCTCGTAATTTTCTATTCCCATGGTGTCGTTTTAACTTTTTCAAAATTTGAAGACGTCATTTCATGCAAGATGACAACAATGTATATTTTGTAAAACTGAAATTATATTGTATCAAAAAAATACCAGTTTTAGTTATCAAGATACATATCCATAAGCTTTGACTCAGTAAGACAGAAAACATTTAAGCGTTGTTTTGAAATAATTCCAAAATATCCAGTGTTGTTTTTCCTGCAACTTCCAATTTTAACATGGAAATGATCTACTATAGGTCATTTCCTTCTGCTCCCTCAGCAAACAAATCTTAATTATATAAAATGCATGATTTAACTTCAGAAATTGTCGAAGACTTAATCATCCTTAACTAATACTGCGTTTCTTCCAGTGCAATAAAATTGAAAATCCAAGCCTCCTGTTAAAGCATCTGAAGCTGACAAAACTCACCAAAACGATTGTGACAAAGTATTTTAACAAAATTGAAAATAGTATTTTTAACGTTATGTACACAAGAAAAATACGAAGGTCAAACACTAAATACAAAAGTTATTTCATATATTCTGTTTTTTTGTCTTTAATTAAGAATTAGATTTTACTTTGTGTACGTTATGACGGTTATAAATCACAGTGAGACTTCTTACGAATACACAAATCACGCTAGCGATTCTTGATAGACTTGCAAGAAGTCCATGTGTGATATTTACCTGTTTAAACGCACAAACAGTAACATCTATTTCTTATATTTACATTTTTACTGTAGCCTGCTGAAAAAAAGTTATTTTGTTTCCGTGAGTACCAGAAAATCAAAATAGATGTCCGGCTATAGATCTATGGGAACAGCTTAAATTTACCCGCCCACGTTACATTGTAATTGGCCATCTGCTGAAAATACAGTTCATAACTTTTATTTAGAATATCCTTATATCTATACAAATACCACATCATCGTGTCCATTAAGTTTTTTGATTTTTTTTTTTAAATTTTGGTGTCCGATTTTCAAAGATGTAATCTAGCGGAAAGGAGCATCCTCAATATTATCGCACCAATATGTTTCGAGCGGTCACATACAGTCCTGGGGATGTTTGTTATTGGTGCAAGGTGAGTACAGAGTAGGTGTGGTATCAAACTAATATTACTGGAACAGTAAGCAGGCCAATCGAGGAGGAGCCCTCACTGTATTGTTCTTGTTTCAGGAGACTACTATGATTTCACCCCAAAGTACAGGAATGGGCTACAAAATGCGGACGATGACGGAAGGTTAAGGCGACGACAGAAGTCGTTAAAGCATTAAGCAACACTTGGCACAGGCCTCTAGTAGACAATGTTCAACTCCTAGACGAAGAGACAATAAACAGAAATGACCCTGACATTTAACGAAAGTTCTCCTCAATTATAGTATTTCCAGTAAAGATTCATTTTGTTGATGTTTAACTGAATTAATTTTCTGATAAAATTACGAAAACAATATAATTCTTGTGCAGTACCTACACATAACATAATTCTAATAATTATCAATGATTTATCAAATGTATTTTTGTATGTCAAAATGCAAGTAAAAATACCTCTAATATCATATATTATAAATTTGACTTTTTAAACTGCCCTCATTAATACATTTTCTTGCGCTAGAAAATGCGAATTCTTATTTGGAATTTAATAAGTCGGTCCCGCTTGAGAACAAGTCCCAAGAAATTATCGTCCAGATACGCTTGATGTGAATGTTTTTGCGAAGACAAGTTTATGAAATAAATAATGAATAGAATAATTCGATTCCTCTTGAGTACAAGTCCCTCCCCACCCATCACCCCACATCCCCAAGTACTAAAGGAACTAATGCACTGAGGTGAATACACTTTCAAGGATATTTGTTTAAATCTATAAATATTATTTCATTTCTAATCGATTGAAACTGTCATTTTGTGGTAAAACTGCAATATAATAAAGTCGGCTTCGGAATATATATAGCGTTGAAGCTAAAAAGCAAATTCATGTAATGGGAGATTATAACAACGATACTGACAAAAAGGACCTAAACTAGCTATGACACACATTTATAAGCCGGAAGTGAATAGCTGAAGAGTTTGTCTTTAATCGAAATAGTAACAATAAAGATATTTAATACAATATTAATAAAGCACGATATCGACAAGATGCCAAGTTAATCAGAATTCTTTAGAGTATTGAGTTACAATGTAGTTTCTCCGCGTGAATAGGGGAGTTTGACACAGTAGCAGGGAATATTTCCTCCTTCTAATGGGGTTCCTGGCTCCTCCGTCGTCGAAAATTTAAGAATTGTGGCTTCATATGACTTTTTGAAGCTTTTAAGCTTTTAAAGGTTTCCTTCCACGCATGGTAATAGCGGATATCCTGTAGGGTTGCTCTTTCATCTATTGGAGATTTTTCCCTTTTTAGCTCACCAGTCACATAGTGACAGGGTGAGATTTTGTGATCGCGCTTCGTCCGTCGTCCGTCGTCCGTCCGTCAGTCCCATTCTTCCTTGTGAACACGATAGAGAGCACATTTTGTATTTGATTTTAATCAAACTTGCACATAACTTGTATGGGCATAAGATCTCGGTTCCTTCGAAAACTGGCCAGATCTCATTATGGGTTCTAGAGTTATGGCCCTTTAAAGGGCCAAAATTTGCCATTTTTGCCTTGTGAACACGATAGAGGCCGCATTTTGCAATCAACTCTTCTAAAACTTGCACACAACTTGTATTGGTATAATATCTCGGTTGTGTTCGAAAACTGGCCAAATTTGATCATGGGTTCTAGAGTTATGACTCCTTAAAGGGCCAAAATTTGCTATTTTTTGGCTTGTGAACAAGATAGAGACAACATTTTGCAAACAACTTTAATTAAACTTGCACATAACTTGTATTTTCATAATATCTCAGTTCTTTTCGAAAACTGGCCAGATCCCATCATAAGTTCTAGAGTTATGGCCCCTTAAAGGGCCAAATGTGCTATTTTGGCTTTTGCAGCCATATAGAGGTTTCATTAATGGCTTGATTTAATACAAACTTGCAAAATATCTTCAACAACAATAAATCTTGGATTCCATGATGAATCTGTCAGATCCAATCATAGGTTCCAGAGATACGGCCCCTGATTGACCTCTAAAAGAGCCCAGATTTGGTAATTTTTACAATGTGAACACGATAGAAGTGACATTTCAAATTTGATTTTAACCACACTTACACACAACTTAAGTCACAATAAGACCTCGGTTTCTTTCGAAAAACGGCTAGATTCCATCATGGGTTCTAGAGTTACTTTCAGCCATATAGAGGTTTCATTTATGCTTTGATTTGATACAAACTTACACAGAATGATTATTTTGATGATCTCTAGGCCTGGATCGAAACTGGGTCATCTCAGGTCAAAAACTAGGTGATTAGTTCAAATCAAAGGGAAAGCTTGTTAACACACATTTATGATCCTATCTTCATGAAACTTGGTCAGAATGGTTATTTTGATGATTCCTAGGCCAAGTTTGAAACTGGGTCATAATGGGTCAAAAACTAGGTCACCCAGTCAAATCAAAGGAAAAGCTTGTAAACACTCATGTTCATTTGATGTGCATGAAACTTGGTCAGAATGTTTGTCTGCATAAAATATCGTAGGCATTTTATCTGGGCCATGTAGGGTCAAAAACTAGGTCACCAGGTAAAATCAAAGAATAAGCTTGTTTACACCCTAAGGGGCACATTTTTCATTCTATCTCCATAAATGTTGGTCAGAATGTTTGTTATCATGAAGTCTTGGACGTTTTTAAATCTGGGATGCATGGTGTCAAAAACTGGGTCACTAGATCAAATCATAGGAAAAGCTTGTATACACTCTAGAGGCCACTTTTGGTGCTCCAATCTTCCCGAACCTTTGTCAGAATGTTTCTTTTCATGAAAGTTTGGACAAGTTCGAATCTGGGTCATGTGGGGTAAAAGAAACTAGGTCACTAGGTCAAATCAAAGAAAATGCTTGTTTACACTTAAGAGGTCACGTGTTTTGGTCCAATCTTAATGAAAATTGGTCAGAATATTTCTCTTCGTGGAATCACTAGGTAAACATGTTTACAGTGTTATGGTATGTTACACAGGTTAGCGACCCAGGGCCATCTTGGCCCTCTTGTTCTAAAATGGGATTATTCCCCATTTACTATATGATTCTACAGCTACAGGGGGAAACCATCAATGAGGTTTATTTCCCGTTTCCACTGTGGGATGATTTTTCTTATATAAAATAATAGTCAGATAACAGGAAGTGGTGGGTTTCTAAATCAGGACGCTTGTGAAGTTTTTAAGAAGAAATAAAGAATAATGACATCTATATTCCAGTAACAGCTTCTAAATCTGGACCTCCTCTGACAATATTACACAGATTCAGTATTGTAGAATAAATTATGTATAGTTTTATCCCAGTCATTTAGTTATAGAGAAAAGTATGTTATTCAATTTGTATCAATTCAGGGCGTGCGTGATATATCTTAACAGAAGCAGAAGTGATGCTTGTGTATGCCCACAGAATAACCTACTTACACAATATATCTATTATACTAGTTTGTCCACAGGAAGTCAATTATAGAAGGAGGAAACTAGATCAAGTGATTTTTGTATGCCAAAAGGTCATGCCTCCAGAAGTACCTCACATTATCAATATTCACAAAGAAGGCAGTAACGTCTGCGGGATATCTAAACTCTTGTTAATAGAATAATACTACAGGCTATTCCTCAGTCATAATATCAGACAGGGTGATCTCTTGTCAGAAGCATCGGTATATTTGCCATTCCCTTCATTCTGTTCCAACAAACGTAGGCAACAGATAGCCTTGCAATAATGACATTCTCAATCAGGTTTAGTTTATACCACCACAGCAGAAAAGATTGGTATATGGCTGGGACGAGAACATCTTTGATTTGACAGGAAAGAAACTTTGAAATCTAAGCAAAATGCATAAATTTTACGAGTCGAACGTAGGTAACTAATAAAAATTTGAAATCCGAAATGGAATGTTGAAATATAATCGCTTGCGTATTTCAAACAGCAGAGAATTAATATCAAGGAACTGGGAAGAGTGAGGCATAACAGATTTGAGAAAGCGAAATGCGATTAAACACACACTGAACTTAGTATGAAAGGTTTGATGAAAATTAGAATTTATTTGAACTATAATATTTGTTCTTGATATATGTATATAGTATTGGTGAATCAAAATGAAATATCTTCTTAAGGCTAGAGTTAAAATACTTTATTACAAATATTCACAGGATGCGAAATGTAATAAAAATAAACTTAACATATTCCATCTCGTAGAGATGTTTCCTTTTATTTTACACATTATATATATGGTATATTTTACAATCTTTCAGCATACCAAAAGTTTTTTTAGGAAAAAGGGTACAATTTTTGTACAATCCAAGTAAATGAATTTTTTCCAAAACTTAGTGCCGTTTTGCAGAACTGGTGATCTAGAAAATTGGAATCCTGTTAAATCAAGTACTTAAACAGATATATTTTCTAGCTTGTGATCAAGCAAGGAGATGTCAAGCTGATTTTGTCACTACTGTTTACTGTTCCAAATATATCCTGACACCGGTACTTAGCACGTCTCAGTGGCTGCATTAAAATTGTCAATAATTTCTTTTAGTTGCCACAATTATAAACCGTTATAATCAGTTTTACCCATATGTCAGTAATATTCCCGCATACGACTAGATAGAGATAGCAGTAAAGCATTGTGCATTGAGTGAAGTGCTATGTTGAATACCATTATTATCATCTTACACTTTTATCTCGTCTACTGATTTAAATAACTGTTCTGTCAGGTAATAATAAACAGGAAGTGAACATTCCCTCACGTCAGCATAGCAACAAGCAATATATCGTTGTTGATCTGCTTTTGGACAATGTTCATTCTATATCTCCTAAATAAATTCAGCTAAATAATAGAATGAAAGTTTGAAAATGTTCCATAAAATATCGCATCCAAAACTCATATACTAGTATTCTAATGGCACCAAAACACCTAATAATATGTTGTTATACAATGACTTAATGATGATTATTTCAGCTGATTATGGAAAATTAGAGAAACGTATAGGACGGACTCATTATTTTATTCTAGAAAGGTAGGGACTTGTGGCATGATTTATTTCGGTAGAACTAAGCCAAACTTATTGCAACATGACTGTCATGTTGTTGTATATTTATCGTATAAAGATACTACTCTCGCACGGTATATGTAACAATAACATTGTAAATGTTACTATTGAGAAAAGGGGAATCGGGTAGTGAAACCAATATCCGTGACAAAATAGTTGTACTACTTTTGAATAGTATTGACTATAAAGAAAACCCTGATTTAACACGAAGTAAACTATGAATTACCAATAAAGAAATAATCGACTTTTCCGATAACGTTTTCTCTATTTATACTATCCGACCAGGGATAACCTGACAGTGACGTCATATTGTGTTTACTTTCCTATGTTTACCTTATATTGTACTGGATTATGATTATGTTTCTTTACCTTTAGTCTGCATGGATACGTAGCCGAGACGATAACCGCGCTATCGTTGTTACCGAAGGTACCGAGTTCGAATCCGGTCGGCGGAACTTTTTTCCTCACGGTATTTTCTTATTCAACTAAATAGTTATCTTGATTTTTCTGTGCTTCAGGAATTATGCGAACAGAATAATTTGTGTAGAAAACGTTCGTCATTTCACTCTACATACAATGGCTAAAAAGGCTATGAACACGTTTTTAACTGTAACGAGCATTTGGAGAAGAACGAGAAAGCAATATCTATTCTAAAACACAATGGACTGACAGTGAGAAAGGCATATGTTACATTAACATTTGGTATACTTGATGTTGAAATAAATGATTGATATTAAAAAAACTAACAAGAAAAACATATAAAAACAACATTTTCCAAATCAAGGAAAGCAAATGTAACTGGTCTTTCAAACAAATATATATGATTTTGTTACAAAAAAAAACTTAAATTATACCTCACCTTTATTGGTTTCGAACTTACATCGCCTGCGGGACAAGAAGCCAACACATCCACTAGGCCATACCTTACTTAGAGTTTCTCATATGATAAGGACATATTTTTATCTATTATAACTATACATCCGTTTGGGGATATACCGAGGTTATTTATAGTTTTTTGACAAAATGACGTCACTGTCAAAAATTGCCGGTGGATCAGTAGATAAGCCAGTGTGTTTAGCAATATACAGAGGAAAGATATATTGAACTCGGCGCACGACTGGCGTGATTAAACTAAAATGGACAATTGAAAAGCTTTTTTTTTCAACGAGACTTTTACATCAGCATTCCAAAGTTTTAACAGAAAGGAAATTACAAACGATTCCAGCTACTGTTTATCTTTTTCAGATTGACATACTGCTGAATATTTTCCTACTCCTGACTCTAAATCTACTTTTGTTTAAGATTTGTTAATATTTGGTTTACGGGGTACCGGTTAAATTGCACAAAATGAAGATCACTTAAAAAAAATACAGCTAAGCAAAATAACAACAGACAATTCACTTCAATCATGGTCAAATATGTCAAAAATAAGCACATAGGCCTATGCATTTTATTTCACCAAATTATAAGCCATATGTTTATATACAACTGCGATGAGTTTCATTAAAACCTACATTGTAGGAAAAATTCTATTCGCGAAAATGTTATGAACGTTATGATTTTCCCATTGACTCCCATTATGAAAAATTGCGTGAGGTCCAAATTTTTCAAATCAGTCTAGCAAAAATCAAGCACACGACCCTACCTTTTTTAGTATATTCTGAAATTTTGAAAAATCAGAGTTTAATAAAATTCTACATTGTAGAACAAAAATCGATCCGAACGTGCAGAACTACACTAAATAAACCTTGACCTGCACATTTTTAATTTAAACACTACTTTAAACGACCGCCATTAAAGTAATGTATTTTTATTGGTTGAATGCGGAGGTCAGTCATCGTTCCTTACTGAAGCCGATTTTTATACAATGTGACTCAAGTGTGTTTTAGTATGTGCATAAGGCCATATAACAAGGTGCCATGTACAATTTCAATTGTATTTTTGATGTTTACAAATTGATTTCAAGACTATAATTATTATATGCACGCGGGAACCAAACAAACGAAAATAAGTACCTGTATTTTATCTGACTAACCCATGTTTTTCCAGGTTTTCAAGATCCCAACAGAACTCCTTACGCGAGCATGAAATGTGGTAATGTGTTAATTATTCTAGATGTAGATTTGCAAAACTGTGTAGTTTTACGTTTACTCTGTATATATATTAAGTTTGTTTTTATATTACACTAACAATAAACATAATTGAGAAGGATTTGTCTTTATCTGTGACGTCTATTTTCTTGAATTTTCAGATTCCTTGTATTTTACGAAATTATTTAGTATAAAGTATTTGATTAAGACGTTATCCCATTGCGCACTTTGCAATTTATAAATTCTTGTTAATTTCGATAGCCTAAGGATACTACCATGTTGTATTTCCTGCAACTTTTAATTTTAGATATTGAATTGATCTACTTTAGGCTATCTGAAAGTCATTTCCCTATGTTCCTTCAGCAAACAATTTTAATTATATAAAATGCATGATTAATTTTAGAACTTGCCGAAGACAAATTCATTCGTAACGAATTCTTCGTTTATTTCGGTAAACAAAGCCCCCTGTTAAATCATTAAAGCTGACAAATATCAAAATAATGAAAATAAAAAATAGACATTTTAACAAAATTGAAAACAATCTTTTAAATGTTATGTACACAAGAAAAATACGAAGGTCAAACACGGAATACAAAGGTAAGATATATATAATTCCTGTTCTCTGTCTTTAGATATGAATTAAAATTGTTGTTTTTTGTGCGTTTTGAGGGTTAAAAAACACATTGAGATTTCTTGCTGCAAATCGAGCTGGAGATTTATGACTTGACTTGTAAAAAGTCCCTAGATGTGGTATATACCCGTTCAAACAGTAACAATTTACTTTTTAAATTAACATATTTACAGAAGCGTGATGCAAAATTAAATTTGTTTTGTTTCAGTGAGTACCAGAAAATCAAAATAAATATCGGGATATAGATAGTCTTTTTAACATATAAATAAAACAGTTAAAAAAAACCCGCCGGCGTTACACTGTAATTCGCCTTCCGATAAAAATTCAGTTCTTGAGTTTTATCTAGAAAAGCAAAAAATGTATCGTCAATTTCTTTATCGTCAGAAAAAATTGTGTTCTAGCTATGATTAAATGTTGTTTCTGGAATTTTAACGTCCGATTTTGAAGGATTTTTTTAAAGGACGCAATTTTGTTCACATTTATGAATGGTGCATGACGTCAGATCGCACGTTCCATCTATCGGAAGCAACCCTTGATTTAATTGTCCCAATGTTGTTCATAAGAAAACAAACGTTTCCGTTTCTTTCTGTACAACGCATTTAATGAATGTTAACATTCAGCTATCACACTTTTAATGGTTGTTTTAACAATCAATGTATGCAATCAACAAAATATCAATTCATGTACTTTAATTTGGAAGCTTCAGAGAATTTCTTGAGGTGCAGCATACACAACTTTAGAGCAAAAGTAGGCAGTAAACAGTTTTCAACTGTTAGAGTCGAATTGGCCAGGATAAAATTTACAAATAAGAGGCAATTTACGGATTGAAGTGCATATTTCAACTTTAAAATAATAATAATTGCTAGAATTGAAGTTTCAGTGGCTAGAACTAAGTTTCACTTATTTAAAGAAAATTAGTTGAGTATGCTTGATCTTGATATTATGACGTAATGACTTGCAGATGCGAATACATGCCTCTGCTGAGCTAGCTTAGAGTGGAGTTGTCATTTTAGCAGGGGCCTCAGGAAAACTGGAATAGTGGAAAAACAGTAGGGATGGCACATATATTTGAGCTTATTTTCAGATTTTACAGTGTTACCGGAGTATGAAACCGTGTAGCAGTTGGGGCTATCATTTGCGTGGAATTTTCTGCAGCGATTTGAAAATTGGCAAATTTAGCTTTTTTTGTCATCAGTTTCAGCACAAAATTCAGGTCTTGTAAACGGAAAACTAGATATTAGAGATGTATTGCAGATGGTTTGTAACGATAGACATAGAGTCATGTTAATGTTGCAATATCTTTATTT
This sequence comes from Mercenaria mercenaria, assembly GCF_021730395.1. NCBI lineage: Eukaryota > Metazoa > Mollusca > Bivalvia > Venerida > Veneridae > Mercenaria > Mercenaria mercenaria. The sequence continues at coordinate 15,348,312 of NC_069367.1, read as the reverse complement.
CAGATGTGTGGTTACAGACTTTTGTGTGAGGTTTTGAAAGTTGAAAGCGACTCTTGGCCGGGAAGCTCTGAAAACTGGTTACTGCTTCCAAAGCATCTACTCCAGTGGTACGTAGTACTGTACTGGATGTGTTTTCAGACACGCTCATATACAGCTATCTCGTAAATTTCTTTACCGCCTAAGAAAGGTCTTATGGGAACAATTTATCTTATCAAATGGTTTATTTTTGTAAAATTAATCGAATTTTACCCAAACCTGTGTTAGAATTCTCCTGAGAACGTCGCTTCTTCCTATAATCTATATTTTTAAATATTCTCCCGTCAGCTTAGTTATTTTATCGGCACTTGCCTTCGACTTGTATATTTTGCATACATAAGGGTTAAAATACCTGTCAAGAAAGTGAGTTATGTTGCCGTCTAGCAATAAAGTTAAAGATAAGACATATCTAATAGCGTTTGTCCTTTGGAATCATTATAATACAGTTCCGTAAACTACATGTACCACATTTAATCCCTTTTGGAAGAAGTAAAGCGCATGAAAAGAGAAATTATGTGGTAAAATCTTTTCATAATATTTGGTTCTCGAAAATCAATGAAAAACAGTTGCTGCATGCAGAACGAGTAATATACATTTTTTGGAATAAAGGATATCCTAACTTAAACTAATGCTGTAGAATATTATACTTTGATTATGTAGTGACTTAAATATCTTGGCTAGATAATTATTTTTCTGTAAGTCCTTAAAGTTATAAACAGAAACCCCCATAGACGACATGTCTAATTTAAATATTATTGCTCAAATGTTTTGATATTTACGCGAATCATAGGCAATGTGGATATGACAGCTCTTTTGTTAGAATTTACCAGACGCTCCATCATATCCAAATTTCGTGCCTTAATTTTCACTTGTTTGTGTATGCGCGCTGTTTCATAATGAATAAAAAATTATTTCCCTAAAGAAAACATAATTCCGAAAATGACATTGAAATCCTATAGGCTGAATTAAATTCATTAGACGCGTTAAAGCTAGAAACAAAAACTTCTGTTTGACAATAATCATATAATACTGAAATCGATATTTGTCACAATTGTTAAGAATAGAAATTTGAACATGACCTAAGACTTAGTGCTTTTAATGCATCTAGCAATAAGATAATGACAAGAGGCATTTTAATTATTCCTCCATCATTAAACATTTGACATATGGCTTATAGAGTGCAGGCAAAGACTTCTACATAATAGCCTAACGCATTTGTGAAGCATCAAAACTTTCTTTGCCTTGCAAACTAAGTAGGAAGCCAAAATTTTTCAAATAGAAACAAACAGATACTTTTTTTGTAAACCGGACGAGAGTTTCTGGAAGTATCACAGGTGCTGAAAAACTCAAAGATGTATGACTTAAATAAACATTAAGTCGGACCCTAACTTTGGTCAGAATAGAAGTTTTGAAACGGGCTCCAACAGCATTTTTATTAAGTAAATCTGTTCGCTCAGGAATTTTAAGTTTTTTTTGCGAAGCAATTGTCTGGTTTTCTCGCAAGTCGGAATTAAAAAAAAATCTACCGCAACTGGTAGTTTTATCCTTTTGGCCGTCATCTCTGTTTTGGAGAATTACGGGAAAATAACGTCATGTTTCGAACGATCACATACAGTCCTGGGGATGTTTTTTATTGGTGCAAGGTCAGTATGTGTGGTATCAGACTGATTTTACTTGGACAGTAAGCAGGGTACCAGACTAAGGTCAGTGGGAGTGGGCTACAAAATACGGACGCGGACGGATTGTCAAGGCGACGACATCAAGTGGATCCAGAGGTCGTCAAGGCGTCAAGGAATTAAGCATAGCTGCAACTCTTGACACAGGCCCTCTTGTACACAATGTTCAACTCCCAGATGAAGAGGCAATAGTCAGAAATGATCCTGACATTCCACGAATGTTCTCCTCAATTGTAGTATTTCCTCTAAAGATTCATTCTGTTGATGTTTAACAGAAACAATTTTCCGATAAACTTACGAAACAATATAATTCTTGTGCAGTATATAATTTTAATAATTATTAATGATTTATCAAATGTATTTTTATTTGTCAAAATGCAAGTAAAAATAATATCATATGTTATAAATTTGCGTTTTAACTGCCCTCGTCAATACATTTTTGCGCTAGAACATGCAAATTCTTATTTGGAATTGAATAAGTTGATCCCGCTTGAGTATAAGTGCCTAGAAATTTTAGTTAAGATACGCTTGGGGTGAATGCTTTTGCGAAGACAAGTTTATGAAATAAAATATAAAAATGAGTAGAATAATTCATCAGGCATGAGTACAAGTCCCTCCCCTCCCATTCCCCATATTCCCAAGTAAAAAGAACTGATCCACTGAGGTGGATGCCTTTTCAAGGACATGATACTTGTTTAAATCTATAAATATAGATTTATTTCAAATCGATTATAGAGAAATTTCCTACAACTTAACTACCCTTGATTATTGCTGCCTGAACAGTTTAACAGCCCTCGAGCCTAAGTTTAGGAGTACATTTCGCTCTCTCCGGAGCTCGCATGTATACGCGACCTCAAGGATGGAAGCGCGATGCTGTATCCCAGCGTCAATCTATCTCCATTTTAAGGAGAAATAATTGGATGCACCACTTCTATTTATCAATAACTTTGCACATTAACACGTGTTCCTCGAAACTGTCACTTTGTAAGGTAAACTAAAATATAATAAGTCGACTTCTTTGGAATATATATAGCGTGGAAGCTAAAAAGCAAATTCATGTAATGGGAGATTATAACAACGATACTGATAAAAAGGATCTAAATCGTCTATGACACACATTTATAACCCGAAAGGTGAGTGGTTGAAGAGTTTGTCTTTGATCAAAATAGAAACAATCAAGATATCTGTTACGATATGAATAAAGAACGATATCGACAAGATGCCAAGAGAGAAGAGTGAGTTGATCAGAATTCATTAGAGTAGCGTAATCAGTTCCGCGTGGGCAGGGGAGTTTGAAACACTAGCAGGGGGTATTTCTTCTTTCTAATGGGGTTCCTGGCTTCTCCGTCGAGGAAAATTACTGTGGCTTCTTATGACTTTTAGAACCGTATGCTTTCTTGCGGTAGAATATGTTTCTATCGGTATTTCTTATGGATTTGCGAGTAATGTTTTTAAATTTAGATGATACTGTCGTTTTGACGACTTTCCCCGTAGATTAAATCGTCCGTATTAAAACTTAAGATAAAAGCAAAAGCAGTGGATACCTTTTGATGTTAAGTTTGATTTGTGATGTTTAAACATAGTTCAGGTCTTTAAAGAAAGTATTTCGTTTCCTTTTATAGATCTCAAAAACTAACTTTGAGGCAATTTCAAAGTCGATCCTTACATGGGACTTACTTTTGTTTCTATCGAGACCTGATGGGGTTTAATCAGAATTTTGAAACTCATTTTATATCGCTGTTAAGTATTTCTTAGTCTTTGATGTTGTATTTTTCAATGAAAGTTTCCTCCCACACGTGATAATGGTAGATATCCTGCAGGGTTATTAGTTCACCTGTTGAAGATTTTTCACTTTTTCTACATTCTACATCTACTGGAGGAAACCATCCATGAGGCTTATTTTCCGTTTCAACTGTGACGATCGATTGTTGAAAATAAATTGTGAAGCTTTTAAGAAGAATTAAAGCATACTGACATCTATATTCCAGTAATAGCTTTTAAATCTGGACCTCCTCTGACAATATTACATAGATTCAGTATTGTATGATAAGTTATGTATAGTTTTATTCTAGTCTTTAAGTTATACAGAAAAGTATGTTATAGAAATTGTATCAATTCAGGGCGTGCGTAATATATCTTAACAGAAGCAGGAGTGATGCATGTGTATGCCTGCAGAATAACCCACTTACACAATATATCCATTAAATTAGTTTATCCAACGGATGTCAATTATAGAAGGAGGATACTAGATCAAGTGAGTTTTGTATGTCAAAAGGACATGCCTCCAGACGTACATCACGATACCAATATTCACCAAGAAGGCAGTAACGTCTGCGGGATACCGAAACTCTGTTTTAATAGAAACGTACTACCACACCCTATAAACGACTGTATTTCCCCTCTTCCTCTTGCGAGTGATCAAAACAATAAACTGACAGCTAAAAGTTGAAAAACAGCATTTTAATGTGACTGATTTGCTTTAAAGGTATATATATTTACATTTATTAGGAGCTAAACATGATTTGTTTCTGTATAAAATGTGCTAGTTTGATGACAGGTAGAATTATAGCAAAAAAACTCGATTGATCACTGATTTTGTCCAGAAATTATACATTGTCGGCGTCAAAAGTACTTATTTTCTTGATTGAAGAATGACCTATATGTAAATTCCACTGTTTCATGGATAAAGAAACAATACTAGTTTGGTAAAATAAAATAATATCATTGATAAATTCTCGAATCTGTTTATAACCGTAAAGGAAAGAAGAATCAGTGTTATTTCCTGACTGTATGCATGCTTGCTTTATTTCTGTACAACTGCTTGCGAGTTTGGTGAAACGACTGTATGCCTGTTTGTGAGTGACTTCTTTAAAAAAAATATCGGCGTTTCCTATGCTCCTGTAGTATTACTTCATATTTAGAAGCCGCAAACAATGTTTGTTGAAGAGGGACGGTGGTATAAAGCAGTCACCATGCGGTCTGTCCGTTCGATCTGTTTGTATATGTGTCCTCATATATTTAGTCTTGTAATTACTTCAATGCTATTGCACCAACCTCTCTCGAAAGTTTTCATACAAACATCGGCCATATGTAGTTAATGTCCATCTTATTACTTTCCTTTTTCTTTTTTAAAGTTACACTTAAAGTTGAAACATGGTCTGTTTTTCGTGTCAGTGCCATAACTTCTTTATACATTAAGGGATTTTGAAATAACTTGGCACAAATGTTCACAATCATGAAACCGTAATGCGACGATGTGTCGCATACAAGACTATATTTTCTAGAATTTCAAACCATTTAAACCAATATATAATCGCAACTGCAATTAATAAGGTGTGAAAATATGTAAATATGAAAACAGTAAATGGGATGAAACGGCGCCAGATTGAATCCACTAATCATTTGCGGATCGCTTTCTTGACAGCGTCGCACAGTAAACAGCTCTATTTTAGTTATGTCTTTGTATTTGCCATTAACACATGAACTTTAACATGAACCTTGTCTTATTTTACTGAAAATACATTTTGCGAAAGAAATAAGTCCCAAATTTACAAGCAGAAGAGGAAAAAATGAGGGTTTATTACCTCACCTGAGCAAGAAGTGCTCAAGATGGGCTTTTGTGATCACCCTGTGTCCGTCGTCCGTCGTTGTCGGGTATATTCCCTATATCTGGAGTAATGGTGTTATTTTACCTTTGTACAAGAACAAGGGTAGCGTTAATGACCCTTACAATTACAGGGGTATAACTATATTAAGCTGTTTTGGAAAGTTGTTCACATCTTTATTAAACACTAGGTTAAACACTTTTGAGGTCAATAAGATATTGTGTGAAGAACAGGCTGGATTTAGAAAACAATATAGCCCTGTTGATCATATATTTTCTTTAAAAATGTTAATAGATATGTATTTTGTCAATTATAAAAAAAACTGTACTGTGCTTTTGTGGATTGCCGAAAAGCCTTCGACTCAGTCAATCGTATTGCTCTGTGGCGAAAGATTTTAAGCTACAATATTGATGGTAAATGTTTTAAAATTATTCTCAACATGTATGATAAAGCGAAGTCCTGTGTAAAATCAAACAATACTCTATCTGAATTTGTGTGTGTCATACATGAATTAGACAGGGTGAAAATCTCTCTCCTATTCTATTTTTTTATTCTAGAATGATTAATAGCTTTATGTCTAGTAAATTTCATGGTCTTCAGTTATTATCTGATAATGCTAGTCATATGTTAAGTGATAATGATGCTGAAGTTTTCTTCAAGTTATATTTGCTATTATATGCTGATGACACAGTCATCTTAGCAGAGACCTCTAATGACCTCCAGTCAGCTCTTAATGCTATGTCAGAGTATTGCACCTCATAGGGGCTAAAATTGTCATACTTTGGAAAAATTAGAGAGGTATGCGTATTACTCCAGTATTTCAATTTGAGGGTAATATTTTTAGAAAGTGTTGACTACTTCTCATACCTAGGTACATGTAGTCAATTTTCATTCAATGGCAAGTTCGGTAGAACTAAGGCTCATTTAGTTGATCAAGCACGCAAAGCTATGTTTGTTGTTATTAGTAAATCCAGGAAGTTGTTTTTACCTATTTATTTGCAGTTGCACCTTTTCAATGCCATGGTTACTCCTATTGTTTTGTACGGCTCAGAGGTGTGTGTGTGGGGGGAGGGGGGTGGGGGTCGAAAATTTACATATTGTTGATAAATTTCAGTTGAAATATTTAAAACTTATTTTAAATTTGAAGCAGAGTACCCCTAATAACATGTTGTATGGTGATCTTGGTATTTTACCACTTTCAAGTCGTATTGAACGTAGAGTGTTAACTTTTTGGAGTAAGTTAATAAGCTCCAAGGAAAATAAAATTTGTAATATTTTGTACAGAACTTCTCGCACTGTCTCACAGGCAAAACAAGAAATTTAACTGGTTATGTTATTTTAAAGATAGTCTGGATTCTCTTGGTATATCTAATTATTCGTTAGATCAGAAGATTCGCTCTTGTAACTCCTTCAAAAATGTTGTTAACACTAGGATTAAAGATCAGTTTATACAAAACTGGAATTATTCAGTTAATAACTCAAGCAAATGTTTTAAATTATAGAATGTATAAACACGAATTTGTATTTGAAAAATATTTCAAGCTTTTACCTTTTGGCCTTAGCATTTCACTTTGTAAATTCAGAAGCATGTATCATTTGGTGCCAATAGAAAAAGGTAGATTTGAAAACAATGCAAGAGAACAAGGTACTTGTCATATGTGTAACAGTAACATTTTTAGGAGATGATTTTCTTTTTTATTACAAATATATATTTCAATATTGATAGAAAAAAAATGTAATATATTTTCTCTATCAACGTAATATTCATCTATATATTTAATATATAGATGAATATTATTTTAAATATCCAAATACTCTCAAATTTTCTGACCTTATGAACAATGGCAATAACGATACTTAAAAACTGGCTGTTTTCTATAAGAAAATTATGTCTGCTTTTAGATAAATAGTTAGTTCTCATCCTCCACATCATCAGTTGCTTCTGCTACGATTTATCAGGTTTTACATGCCAATCTGATTTTGTTACTATGACTTGTTATTGTTATAATTGTTGTCAGAGGCCCTTATGGGCCTTGACTTGATTAATAAACTGTAAACTGTAAAAAGCAATGAAAACGACCAAATCCGCAAGGACAGATTCCTGGCGGGTGTGCGTTATCACGTTCAAATGTAAATTATTTCTAACATTAGAAATAGTGGTAAACTTGACAGTCAGTAAACACAACGGCTGTATTTGTAACAATAACATGTTTATTTTATTATTGAGAAAGGGGGAATCGGGTAGTTAAACCATTAGGCCATTCAACTATTTTGTGCTACTTTTAAATCTTGTTGACTGATTTACCATGAAGTTAACTCTGAATTACTAATAAGGACTTAATCGACTTTTCCGATAATGTATTCGTTGTCCTTTTCTATTTATACGTTCATTCGCAGGATACTTGCGGGTGAAATAGTTTTGTTTGTTTTTTAAATCAGAGGATCATTTTCTTCGGATTCCAGACGGACAGACAGACGGGGGTCAACCTTAGTCCTCGCCTGTCTCATCTCATCGATATTTTGAAATCGTAAGGTAACATTTCTTCGTTCTGCCATAGAGACTCGACGGTTAATTTCTTGCAAGACATGGTAGGGCCCCTATGTATACATTCAATTTCTAATTCGTATTTTATGATAGTATATGTGTGTAACACCGAACACATGCATGTGAACGATGCTGAAGCATTCATTTAATTATTTAATTAAGTTGGACAGCGAGTCACAAACACTCGAATCCAGCCACCCCAATGGATTAGTACAAACATCGCATGGGGGTGACGGTGTTTGGTTCGACATTTAATGACATTATAAACATGACGACTGATCAAAAGAAACAATTTTGTATGCATATTTTTTATTTCATTTACGCCTTTTAAGGACATAGATCGCCTATTGTACTCGCAAGATGGAATACAGTATCACTCGCAAATACGAATTCAGATCAAGTATCAAAATTGGCAAGTCCGCATACAGTAAATGTTTTTTCACCGACTAGATAAAAATTAATTTCATTTAAAAATGCAACAGAAGCGAAACATTTTATTCACATATATTTATGAAGTATGCATACTAATTACAGAAAACATCATGGATAATTGGTTTACAAATCAATTTGGCGTGATATTCATCAATTTCGTGACTTGGTCGAGTGAATTTTCATGCAATGAGTGTGATCAGTCAACATTTTTTAAACATTACCTGTCAGTTTCATCTATTATATCATCATGTACACATATTTATGTTAGACTTATCGTTTAACTTAAATACACATACAGTGTAAAGCCAAATAATGAATTTGATGACGATTCTTACCTTTCCCGTGTCATTTTATTGTTTTGATCACTCGCAAGAGGAAGAGGGGAAATACAGTCGTTTATAGGGTGTGACTACAGGCTATCCTCCAATCTTAACATCTGGGTGATCTCTTCTCAGAAGCATCGGTATTTCGCAAGACAGCTATTTGTCCTTTTCTTCCTTCTGTCCCAACAAACGTAGGCAAGAGATAGCCTTGCAACGCATTTCGCTCCACATTGCGTTCTCAATCAAGTTTAGTTTATACCACCACAGAAAAAATGGGTATAATGACTGGGACGAGAACATTTATATTTTGATAGGAAAAATACTTTGAAATCTAAACGAAAACGCATAAATGTAACCGAACGTAGATACGTAATAGAGATTTGAAATGGAATGTTGAAATATATTCGTTTGCGTATTTGAAACAGCAGATAATTAATATCAAGGAACTGGGAAGAGTAAGGCATAACAGATTTGAACTAAAATATTGATTAATCAAAGCATTAAAAGAGAAAGCGAAATGCGATTAAACACACTTAAATTGGTATGGAAGGTTCGAGGAAAATTAAAATTAATTTGAACTACAATATTTGTTCATAATATACGTATATAGTATTTGTGAATTAAAATTAAAATATCTTCTTAAGCATGTTAAGACAGAGTAAACAATACTTTAATTAATACAAATGTTCACAATTCAACTGTAATAAAATTAAACGTAACATAATGTCATCCCTTATATCTTACACATTATATATTTTATAATCTTACAGCATACCAAAACTTTCTTTACGAAGAAGGGTGCGATTTTTGTACAATCCAAGTAAATGAATTTTTCCCAACGATAGTGCCATTTTGTAGAACTGGTGACGTTTAATCCGGTACTTGAACAGATATATTTTCCGATTTGTGATCAAGCAATGAGATATCAAGTTGATTTTGTCACTACTGTTTACTGTTCCAATGATATCCTGACACCGGTGCTTAGCACGTCTCAGTGGCTGCATTAAAATTGTCAATATTTTGTTTTTGTTGCCACATTAATAAGCCGTAATGATCAGTTTTACCCATATGTCAGCAATATTCCCGCATACGACTACTTAGAAAGAGCAGTAAAACATTGTGTATTAAGTGAAGTGCTATGTTGAACACCATTATTATCATCTTACACTTTTATCTCGTCTACTGGTTTAAGTAACTGTTCTGTCAGGTAATAATAAACAGGAAATGAACATACCCTCACGTAAGCATAACAACACGACACGGGCAATATATGATTGTGGATCTGTTTTTGAACAATGTTAATTCTACATCTGAATAAAATTCATATAAATAATAGAATGAAAGTTTGAAAATGTTCCATAAAATATCGCATCCAAAACTCAAATATATTACGCCAACAACACCTAATGATTTATTGTTATACCATGAATAAATGATATTTATTTCAGATGATTATGGAAAATGGACTGATACAAAAGTGTAAATCATTAATGTTTACATAAAACAGACCTGATCTAGTTAACACAGTAGACCACGTGCGTTTTGTTTGTGATACCGCTTGTGAGCACTTGACCTAATAACAATAGAGGGGAGAGTTAGATGAAATTTATCGACAAAAGCTGGAACTGTCCATTAGAGGAACGTATTCTTAGGACGGATTCTTGATTTTTTTCCTACAAAATTAAGGGACTTGTGGCATGATTTATTTTGGTAAAACTGAGCCAAACTTATTGCAATATGACAGTCATATTGTTGTATATTTATTACATAAAGATACACCAGAACACAAAGGAATGTTATAATGAACTCGGCGCGCAATCTTATGCTGGTGTGATTAAACATGTAATTTATGACTAAAAGAGAAGTTTGAATAGCTTATTGTTTTCAACTAGACTTCCTCATCAGCAATCAAAAACTTAAGAAATAACAAACGTTTTCATCTACTTTTTATCTTTTTCAGATTGGCACACTGCTGAATATTTTCCTACACCTGATCCTAAATCTACATTTGTATCAGGTTTGTTAATATGTGGTTTACGTCGCTTCAACACAGTCTGTTTATGGGGGTATTGAAATGACAACTACACTCACGACCCAAAGTGGAACAGTGAAAGGGCTCCAAAAAGAATAAATAACAACAAAATCCAGGTAGGGGTGTATTTGTTAGCCTGTGCCTGATACTGGTTATTTTCTTATAGTGTAAGTAGATAAAACTAAAAATGTATTCCAATTCAAAGATTACGACTAGGATATGCCTTAATTTAGATAGCGAAGTGTTTAAAGGTTGTTTATGTATATTTTGAAGAAGATCCTCTGGATGCATGGAACGTACCCAAGCCAAATAGCCACAAAACTTGATTGAGTCTTTCATAAATGTAATAAAATGTACAAATTCTGTTTGAATGTACTCCATTATCTCGAAGAACCAAACAATATAACAAAAAATATACGGGGGCCTTTTACAGCCGCCTAAGGCACACTGTTTCCCTGAACGTTTTGTACGGCCACCATGTGTGTGTATCAAATCCTTAAGAAGATCCTTTAAAAACAGCTTGCAACAAAGCAAAATATTAACAGAATTGATTTGATTGAGTCCATTTATAAGAAGTAATGTAATGCGCAACATCGATTATGGAAACATTGATTAGAATCAAGGACCTAAAGGCAAAGGAACAAAAACACATCGAACCAATTAATGCAAAAACGGAGGAACTTCTTACGAAATACTCTGTCCTATTTGAATAACACTTTCATGTTATAGCACATTTAAAAAATAATTAAACAATTTCCTTTAGGAAAAGTCCTGTTTCAAGAACATCCTTTCAAACCGTAACCACATATTTATGTATAGGTTTGTTGAGTTTTACGTTAAGCCGATATAACTATAGGTCAAATGTTAAGCTAGTTATGGCTTCGCAACATTAAAGACTTCGACATCCCAGCATTTTGAACCAAGGTTAGAGGAAAGTGATTTGAAGTTCTTCGGCATCGGAGGCACCCTTTTTCGTAACTGATATATACACAAAATAGAAAATATATGTTGACGCGTGACGAAGCTTGTAAAGCTCTTTCCTTTTATCTTAAAACACTTATGTCCGGTTCTTGATGTTTTTCAGTTGCATACCCTTTTGGTCAATTTTTACTGTTCCATTCACAACTTTATATTTAAAAATGCAGGCAGTATTCTCCTAACGACGACTTAAATGTAGCGTTGTCATCTCTTTCTCTGCCGTCTTCCTAGCGTGAAATGATATTTATCACCTACGTTTGAGAGATTCATATCATTTTCTAACATTCAGGAAACACCTACATGTATGAGCATGGGAAGAGACCATGACCATGATGACCTTATATCTGCTTATATCAAGGTTAAGGATGAAGGCTTTTCAATAAAAAGGTAAACTGAGATGTTCGGTGTCTTAGTTTTGACTGTTAAGGACATACTTAACTGAAGCATTAGTACACGATTACAGCCAGGCCTAGACATTCTATTTTCACAAATGGAAAAGCTTTCTATCTTTGCCGAAATTCACTCGTCATGACTGAATGTGGGTATGTGCAGTCACGACATATAGCTGTTAATCTTGCTTCTGACTGCGCTGACTATTGTAAGTGATTCGTACCAAAAACAACCCCTCAGCATACATTCGTTGTATGACTTTAACGATAAATAGAGGGAACCTTTATCGTGACTCTGACTCTGAAGCTAAATGCGCCGAGTGTGAAACACGATCCAATACTAACAGACGCATGTACCCCGGAAAACTTCAAAATATCACCTGGTAGACAAATCTGGCAGTATCTCTAAACGAAAACCTCCAAGAATCCTTGCTGTTAAACACTACAGAGCTCTGGGCATCATTGAAGTGCTCCATTTCTATGTATTATCAAGAGTTGATATTACTGTTCCTAAAACATGCTAGCCCAACAGCAAAATCTTCGATACATCCATGAAAAAGCGCACGAATCCTTTGTTCTTGTCAAAGCTTTTGTACAATTCTAGGTCATGACAATTTACAATTTTCTTATAAAATTACCTCGCTTTATTAATCGAGGTTATTATCTTGCTATTTTTATCGACAGTTCACAATGCACACAAGTTTTGAGTTATTTTGATTTTATTACTTTTTTCATAGGCTCATGAATGGTGTATCTCTTGTTGCTTTACCTTCTGCAAAACCATTGAATACATGTGTATATTGTCTGTTAGGATTTCTTTTGATAATAAGTTTCGCACTTATTGTGCATTTTGTTTCCATTTCATATGTAACGAGTTCATTGAATGTTTTATTTGCAATATTTGCATAATTAGAATAAGTCATGGTTAATGCAGAATTAACCGGTTTAAATTTCCCAGTGGTGCTATATTGCATACAAACTTCGTAAGATTACATGTTTTATAGAAGATTCCAATAAGGTTTATTGAAAGAGGTTATGACCCAACTATTTTGAGACACACTATGATTTTTGTGTTAAACATTTTCCCATTTGGGCGGTACTCTTCCCGTTTGGTCGTTTCTGATAGGCAGTTCTTTAAGCCCAATGTGATTGAGCAGCTTTGAAATAAGTCTTATGACCAATTTTGTTGGGTTCTTATGCTGTTTCTCATGTTCCTCTGCTTTCTGTGAAGACATCGAGTACAGATTGTGTTGGGAAGTCTAGGCGTTCATTATGGCGCGTTCCTGCAGCAGACGAGTTACCGGCGCGTCAACGTACGCTACGTCATGGTATTGGCATTATATAACTTCCGCTAATAAAGAGAGTTGAAAACACAGCGCATTATTCTTCAGTCCTTCAGACATTGATGGTACCGTGGCAGCTACCGACCTTGCGAGCAGCGCTGAAGAAAGACATCACCATCATTGAAGCTGGCCAGCCCAGCCACACCTTGGAAGTTTATGAATCAACTGCTATGTTCCATACAGGTACAAAGTCCAAGCCAGGCGGTATCCAGAGAAAACGGAATCAACATGATCGCAAAACTTCACGCACGTCCTGTCCATTTTGTGATGATGATGATCACAATGCCACTTCCTGCACCAAGATAAGTTCTTTTGCGGCAGAAACAGACACTGTTAAAAGAAAACACTTGTTTTTAATTGTTTAGGAAATCACCAAGTGTAATCATAACATTCAAACTTCCGTTGTCGCCATTGTCGAAGGAATCTTCATTCAAGCATCTGTGATAAGATTTCGAGCGAAAAGTATAACTTTGATCCAACAATAGCCCACTTCATACCTGCTACTTCCGATCAGCCCATTACCAGTTCAACAGAGCAGTCAGCTGCTTTACATTCAACTACCTATAACAAAGCTATTGTCCTTTTGAGACCGCCATTACGAAAGTTAGTCCTGGGAGACGCATCGCCGATGCAAATACCTTGTTTGACAAGGGTGCTCAAAGGTCATTCATTAATGAAAAACTTGCAGACAAGCTCGAACTACAGCATACCGGAAATGAATAAATACATGTAGCTGCCTTTGGTTCCTCCTCACAGAATGTCAGGCATGTTGAAACAGCGACAGTGTACCTGCTCGTAGAATGCAGTGATAAGTTACAAATAAACGTCCTAGTGGTTCCTACAATAGCTGTTCCTTTGAAAAGTTCCGTGTCCTCACTTCCGTGTCTGCGAGATTTGAAGCTTGCTCAACCAGTAACAGAGGATGCTGCATTTGATATTTCACTTGTGATTGGAACCGACAAGTACTGGGACATCGTAGAAAACAAAGTTGTTAGAGGTAGTGAGCCGACAGCCATGAAATCTAAGATAGGATACCTCATGTGCGGTCCACTTCCGGTCACCAGTAGTGAGTCATCAAAGCAGTATATCATGAATACCATCGCCGCTCCAACCGATTTTTACAACCTAGGTAAGTTCTGGAAGCTTGAGTCTCCGGGTATAAGTGTCAAGAAGGAAACAGACGCTACTTCAGGTTTACTTGAAACTTACCAGAAGAACAGCATTGATTTCAAAGATGGATGGTCGATACATTGCTAAATTACCATTAAAAGAGGATACCCTACTACTCAAGGACAATTATAATATACCGGAGAGACGTACACAAAACAACATCAGACATCTTCGTGAAAGTCCAAAACTTTTACAGAAATATGGAAAAATGATTGCTGACCAAAAGAAGCAGAGAGGCTTCATTGAAAAGATTAACGAGAACCAGTCAACCAACCAAGTACACTACATTCCGTATCATGCTGTGGAAAAAAAGAATCATCAACGACTCCTATCCGAATTGTGTTTGACTGTGAAATCATTTTTATTCGCGTAGGACGAATCTTCGCGTATTTCGCGCTAGGACCGATGCGCGAATTTAAGACCGCGCTATTATTAGTTTTTAGTTATAATTTTTCATTACTAAAATTGAAAATGCGCGAATTAAAGCCCGCGCGAAACAGTCCTTTTTCACGTTTGCGCGAAATTTCATGTCAGCGAATTTAAATGATTTCACAGTAGTTGCCGCGAATCACGAGATTCTCCAAGTTTGAACGATTGTCTCGAGTCCACACTAGAGTTAAATGAATTAACAGGAATTTTGATCAGATTTCGACTTAACAAAATTGAGGTTTGCACAGATATAGAAAAAGCTTTCTTGCATGTGCAGCAGGACGTAAGTGATAGGGATATGACACGCTGAGTGACACAACAGATCCTAATAGTCAACTGATTACTTACAGATTTAAGGCTATGCTGTTTGGTGCGACATGTTCCCCATTCATTTTAGATACAACTTTACTGAAACATCTCGATGCCAACCGTGTCGTATTACTAAGAGATTTGTATATGGACAACATTCTTTCCAGTTTGCTACAGAAGCAGATAGTCTTTCCTACATCCGTGTGACACGTGACCTAATGTCGTCTGCTGACTTCAACCTACGGTCCCTGAACTCTAATAGTAGCCGTCTACGTGAACTTTCCGCTTCACAGAAAGTATATGATGCAGATAAGCCGACAAAGATTCTGGGCCTGCGGTGGGACGCTGACGTCGACGAATTATTTCTTCAACACAATACTTTTCCTAAAGGTGACTTAATCACAAAACGAGGATCTTGCAACTGACGACAAAAGTGTACGATCCGCTTAGGAGTTTAAGCCCAGTCACAATACGCGCAAAGATCCTGCTTCAAGACATCTGGCAACAGAAACACGTCTGGGATGTGCCACTTCCGGAAGATCTACAACAGAGATTGAATGACTTATCAAATTACTTTAAAACAGTTTCACGTCACAAGTTTCAGCGTTACTACTTCTCGCCAATCGACATTTCTGACACAGAAGACGACATGCACAATACAGACGTTCACACTGCACTGCACGTCTTTGCTGATACCAGTCTACGAGCCTATAGAACAGTAGCGTACCTATGCAGAGGAAACCAGTCTGCAATTGTTTTGTCAAAGACCCGAGTTACACCTCTCAAGGAACTTACACTCAAAGCTAGGATTGATGGCAGCAGTCATTGTTACACGTCTTGCAAATCACATCTTACAGTCCATTGCTACAGAGTCGGTACATTTATGGTCGGAGAGTCAGATCGTCTTACATTGGTTATTTACCTCATAGAAGCTTGAGAAATGTGTCCAAATCAGAGTATTTGGAATACAACAAACAACAGGAAGTGGAAATATTGTCCACCTAATGGCAATCCCGCTGACCTGCTTACATGTAGCGTACTATCTTTAGAGTATTCAAACAGTGAATTCTGGATGAAAGGTCCTTCATGGTTACATGACCCTTACAAATGGCCGAAGTGGGAGACAACCGACAGTGCCGTGTTAACGACAACAACAGCTGTAACATACAAACATAATCTTCATCAGAAAATGCCGTCGTGGAAATTAATGGAATTAACAACAGATTAGATGTCAGCAAGTTCAATAACTAGAGGAAGTTGCTGTGGGTCACAGCATACGTTATGCGGTTCATTGACAATTGCAGATCACCACGATGCGAAGCCAACCTTGAACCACTCACCGTTTATGAACTACAGCATGCAGAAATTTAGACTTACAAAGTATGTTGAGATAAAGTAATTTGTAATAAAGTTTATTCTTTCTTCATACTGACACTGATATTTTCTAAGAAAACCATTTTCTCTCTAGGCTCATCTCAACAGACTTATAAAATGCGATTCTGAGGTTATATAATGTCATGACGAGCGATAAGTACCACCTGTCAATAGCCACCCTGAACTACGAAAGACCCGTGGTGACATTTCAACTACTTTTACCACATTGTAATTTTCCTGAGGAAGTATGCTCAAGCATTTATAGTTGCTAAATAGCTGATGTTGTATCTTTTTAACATTTGCACCCTCCAATTTTTTTTACTACTTTCGTTGTTATGGACAATATGACTAGAGTTTATGTTTATACCATAATATTATTAGAACTGTTTTTGAAATCGTTAGATAGACTTCTGTTGTCAGTTAATATAGATATATGTAGTAATAAAATGTTTTACAGAACCAGTAATATATGTATAATCATTAAAGTTTCTGATTATCTGATACCGGTAGATTATATATTTGTAAATAATTAAACATCTCACTTGTTTCAATGTCTCACACAAACTTCGTAAGTATGAATTAAAAAACAAAGAAAAATATCAAACAGGGAATGCCACGCACCAAAAACGTAGCCTCCTCAAAACGAAACCCCCAGCACGCAGACGCGTGCACTACACACACACACACACACACACACACACACACCCAAAGCCAACACATAAGGACAGAACGAACAACACACACGCACACAAAGCCAACACATAAGACGAAACGAACAAACAAACGAACACAGTGGGGCACCGCCTTGGAACGGTCAGTGGCAAAAACACCACTGGGGAGCTTAAACCGGTTTATGGTGCACCTAACCTCACTCTTACCCCCACCATGTTCCAAAGACATGGGACAGTGTAAATAAAAGTAATCCCCTCCAGGTGAATCTCTTACACACGTAATGGAAACAAAAAGTCATGGCATGTAAAACACAAAAATGCTCGTGTATAAATATATATAAAACAAACCTTAAGAACCAAAAACGTATGTACTCAATGCCTTTTAAGAAGACAGAGCAACAAGAGAAACACCCTTAAGGGCCCGACGAAACAGTCCAGAAGACAAATATCAAAACAGTTCAGTCCTGGTAGTATTTAAAAACTGCTTATCATAGAGTCCTCCCCCTCTTCCGTCAGACGCAATCAATAAGACACATTTGACCAAGTTCTGAATTTGACAGATGAAATACCAGTAGTCAATAAATTTGTTTTAATAGATATTTTTGAACTTCTTTTTTTGGGGGGGGGGGGGGGGGGGGGGGGGGGGGGCTATGTAGTATGGGTATAGTCACACTGCCACAGTTAGGTCATGCGATGACATTTTATGGTAGAGAAAGACCCCCAAGGTACATTTCTAGGCATTGCTCTACAACCGCCGACATTCCATAAGCCACCCGGATGGTTTATGAGCATGAAGAATTGAAACATGTCATGTGAGGTTTCGAACCTTTACCATTCGGCTACGGAGGCCTCACTTGAAATAATGTAGATAGTTTAAAAGTATGATTAAAGTATATCATGAAAGTTACTAAATATAATGACCGCAAATTATTGTTTTGACCGATTGTGTAATTTGATTAATAAACTTTCTCTCAATAAAGGCACTGACCTACAAATTTTGGCTAAAAATGATCTTTCTTTAAAATTGAAGTTTGTCATACTATGGACATTAAATTCGAGTTTTTGTTTCTAAATTATTTTGAATCTACTCAATCAAGAAAAAAGATGCCAGAGCCGGGAATCGAACCCGGGCCGCCATAGCAATGAAAATTTTCCTGTAGTCTTTAACAATATACACCACGGAGGAATATGTATACAACGACCCTTAAATGTAGATATTTATAATTAGGCAGTTTACCTCAGTAAAACGTTAAAAACGCTTTTCAATTTCCAGTGTAAAAATTAGTTAAGACAACTAGTTCTCATGTGTTTCAAGTCTGTCAGTAATTAATTCAAAGCTTTCTTTAGAGGTATTAGCATTAAATTCTTGATACCTAAAATTTTCTCTTTTTTCTGTTGCCGTATGATCTCAAGGACAGTGCTTTGAATAATTAATATCTATTTGGTGTTATCATCATTTCTTTTTCTACATACAGATCAAGCATTAACTAGTTACAGGAAATTACTGTAACTGCATCTAAAGCATGATTTAACATGACAATAAACTATTGATACTTTTTTGTTTTAAATACTCATTTCTACTTTATTTGCATATTAAAAATGATTCATTTATGAAGTTTATTAAAGTACAAAGTTCATTAACACCTCTCCCATTCATCTGGTAATAAAAGGTACTCATTGGCAAGCATTTCTTATACAGACTGTGAAGGTCATAAAGGATATTTTATGATCCAGGGCACTGGAGTCAATCAAGGGTTATGTTACATCATGAACACATTTGCAATGATCTCTAATGAGATGGTGATTATTATAGCTGGGATGTAAACTGCCCAGCTCAGATCGCATTTGTCCAGTCGTTAGAGTCAGAGGTAAGAGATATTGATTTTTTTTCCAGAAAGTGGTATCAGAGAGGATTGATTTTATGGCCAAGTGCTTTACATTTAATGACTCTAACGACTGATGCCAGTTTAGCAGAAATTATGTGGATCAAAAGCTGTCAGAGTGTAACATTTCACTATGAAATCGATAATATGGACTCCAAAATGACTCAACTACCTTTAGTCAGACAGCTACGACTGTTCAAAAAGGACACATGAATTATTCGAGGTGGCGGAAGAATCCATAATGCACCACTCGATTTCCCTATCTACTTCCGGCTAAACATCCCTTCACCCGACTTCTTAATCAACTTTCACACGAGAGTCAACTTCATGCTGGGATTAGTGCTAGTATCACCCACTTGCGTCAGAAATTCTGGATACCAACGATCCGCCGTAAACCGGAAGTGTGTTACATGCCGCAAGGTCAAGGGAAACAATATACAGCACCTGACCCACAGCCGCTACCGAAGAACAGAGTAGAAGATACTCCGCCATTCACCGTCACAGAAGTTGATTTCACTGGGGCATTGTATGTAAGGAAGTACAACGGAAGTGAGTTAGTACATAATCTATCAGAGGAATCCTTCATGGCAGCATTCAGACGATTCACCACCCGGAAGTCACTCCAACGCATCATGATTTCGTACACCCCACGACGTTCAACGCTACGTCACGCAATATAAGAGAGCTGACGCAATCCAGAACTGTTCGAGAAACCCTCAACAACGGAGGAAGCGCGAGGCGATTCATCCCTAAACGAGCTTCATGGTTTGGTGGTTTGTGAGAACGACTAATTGGTCTTACTAAAACCATCATAAAGAAAGTTCTGGGCCGTTCATTTGTCGCCTTCGAGACACTTCAAACGTTGGTTACAGAAATTGAAACCATTATGAATGACAGACCACTCACATAATTATGTCTCATCTGATTGTACCGACCTACAACTTACGCTAGCCCATCGACTTCACAGTCGGTGTTCCCTTCCAAACTAAGATATTGCGGAAAATGTTGAGACCGGCATTAATTTAGTTTAATTAATTTAATTAATTATATGGAAATAACGAAGCGCGCCAGGGTACAAGCGAATCTGATCCGCCACTTCAGGGATAGGTGACGTCACGAATACCTCACCAGTCTGCGAGAACATTAGCAGAAGACAGGTAACAACACACAGACAATCAAAGTTGGAGAGACGTACACAAAACAACATCAGACATCTTCGTGAAAGTCAAAAACTTTTACAGAAATATGGAAAAATGATTGCTGACCAAAAGAAGCAGAGAGGCTTCATTGAAAAGATTAACGAGAACCAGTCAACCAGCCAAGTACACTACATTCCGTATCATGCTGTGGAAAAAAAAGAATCATCATCGACTCCTATCCGAATTGTGTTTAACTATAGTTGCCGCGAATCACGAGATTCTCCAAGTTTGAACGATTGTCTCGAGTCCACACTAGAGTTAAATGAATTAACAGGAATTTTGATCAGATTTCGACTTAACAAAATTGAGATTTGCACAGATATAGAAAAAGCTTTCTTGCATGTGCAGCAGGACGTAAGTGAGAGGGATATGACACGCTGAGTGACACAACAGATCCTAATAGTCAACTGATTACTTACAGATTTAAGGCTGTGCTGTTTGGTGCGACATGTTCCCCATTCATTTTAGATGCAACTTTACTGAAACATCTCGATGCCAAACGTGTCGTATTACTAAGAGATTTGTATCTTGACAACATTCTTTCCAGTTTCGCTACAGAAGCAGATAGTCACTATGAAATCGATAAAATGGACTCAAAAATGACTCAACTACCTTTAGTCAGACAGCTACGACTATTCAGAAATGACACATGAATTATTCGAAGTGGCGGGATATTGCGGAAAATGTTGAGACCGACATTAATTTAGGTAATTATACGGAAATAACGAAGCGCGCCAGGGTACAAGCGAATCTGATCCGCCACTTCAGGGATAGGTGACGTCACGAATACCTCACCAGTCTGCGAGAACATTAGCAGAAGACAGGTATCAACACACAGACAATCAAAGTTGGTGATGTCGTGCAAATTCAAAATGACGCTCTGAGAAAGCAATGGAAGCTTGGTATTATCACGGACATAATCACCGGAAATGACGGCCTTACACGAGCAGCGATGGTGCGTATCAGGAACGGACACGTGACTTCAAGACCTATTGTGAATTTGTACCCATTAGAATTAATTTCACACGATGAACCCTATGATTATATCAAGAACATTTTTATGCAGTTATTCAATATAAACTACTCGTGACCCGGAGAATGTTTGAAAGTTTAGGCGTCCGTTCTAGCACGTTCCTGCAGCAGACGACTTACCGGCGCTTCGACTTACCTTACGTCATTGTATTGACATTGTATAACTGAGAGTTAACAACAGAACGCATTATTCTTCAATCATCCAGACAGTTTTTTTTTCACTAGCAGTTTAAAGTTTACATACTTTTCATTTTGTTACCATTGTGTGTGTAAGGGATTCCCCCAATTTTAAGAAGCTTCTTGTTCTTATTCAACGAGCAGATCACTGGCACCAGACCAGAAAGGAAAAGCCACTGTACTTGTTATATCCTATCCCTAGGTATACTATAAGAACCACGGTCATGTACGGGAAATGCATAGTACACAATTACCGAAATGCGCGTTTAAGGAAAGAAATGTGCGATTGAAATGTGTTAGTACATTTTCCCATTCATGATCATGGTTCTTTTAGTATACCTAGGGTTAGGGTATAACATATACAGTGACATTTTCTTTCTGTTCTGATTATATGTAGAAATTCGACTGTCGTCGCCGGATAAAGATATCTGTGTATCGTTACATCGCTAAAAGATCACTATTTATACACGATGGGTGGTTATACGTCAGGCGCAGCCCGAGTGGTTTAATTATTTCGACCGTATAGCCGCCCGACTGTATAAATAGTGTTAAAACACCGTTTTGCTATAAATTATCTTCATTCTAAAGTATCTTTTATTATAAAATCTAAATAAAATATGATGGAACTGTATATTGGCGCATGTAGGGCGCCAAATGGTAGGTGGTCATGCTCCTTTGTTTACATGTATATACACGCCAGGACCGGAAATGGTGATATGTCTTGCGGAATTATTCCATTAGGCGAAAATGGTGACGAATTATTCTGCAGAGGTAATAACCAACTCAGTGTGTGTGTGAATTAATTAAGACAGTTATGTGACATTTCAATGAAAGTGTTATTTCACCAACATAATATCATTGTGATGATTAAAGCATTGTTAGTCATTTTATAATTTACGTTACAACACGCCAACGTATGTGACGTTGACGTAATTTAAAACTTTCACGTGGTGGTGTCAAATGCAGAACAAAATAGTTCAACCTGCCTAGTATAATTTCGGTGATTCTCCTGCGTTAGCGTTTGATATTTTCGCTTTACAGCGTTTCAAGTAAAAGATTTTTAGAAACGCTTACTTTTGAGAAGAACGGAGTCTAATGAATGGATTTTGTATTTAGTAGAAGTCGTGAAATCTTGATAATATGTTGTTCATAGCTTTGTAATCGACTTCAATATGTAATAACATTCAATTTTTATAAATTACAGCACGAGCAACACGTACACAGACAACAGAAAACTCATATTTAAATACAATTAATAAGTGAATACAAAAATACTTGAATACATGTTGCAAGAATTAATTAATTGCCATATATTGATGATGAGTTTGTAAAAGTCAAGAATCAACCCATATTGAAACTAATTTCAAAGATATGACAGGATGAATAAGTTATTTTGTTTTTGCCATGATTCCCTGCCTTATACGTTTGTAAATTCTAGACATTTATGTATACATTTTGAATTTGGGTTAAGGTATTAAAATGCACAAAATGATACCAAAGAATTGTTGATATTCATAGACTATTACCAACACATTATCAAGGTGCTTGAGGCATTTCATACATGTACTGACAAAACATATTTCGAAATTTCGACGTACTACCTTTAAATATTAACATATGACACATGCTCTAGTAAAACCTATTAAACATAATTCTTGGTATTGTAGTGACAAAGTTCCATTCTTTTTTATCTTTAATTCGTAATATCAGTTCATGTGACCGTCATATATGAGTGTGCAATCTTTAACTAAGCTAGGTCACAAATGATTATCAAACTTCCTGGTTTCACGACTACTAGTTTGATAAGTTGTATTGTAACGTCATAATGGTATTTGGCGGCCTCCTCCGTAATTAAGGCCGCTGACTTAGAATCGTTTGCTCCTCACTGTGGGTTCGAGCCTCACACGTGGCTTTGAATTCTTCATGTGAGGAAGCCATCCAGCTGGCTTACGGAAGTTCGGTAGTTCTACCAGGTGCCCGCTTGTGAAGAAATAATGCACGGAGGGGCACCTGGGTTTTAAAGCTGGAAAGTCGCTGTATGACCTATTATTGTGTCGGTGCGATGTTAAACCAAACAAAAACAAAATCATAATTGTATTTATTGTGTGAAATTTGATATGACTAGTGAAATTATATACTATTTAAACAACTTCCTGAAATAACAGTTTAAAATAAATACTTAAACACAAACAAAGGCGAGCAGCGGTAAGGGGATAGATATCTATTGAAACTGGTAGATCGAAGTATGATTTGTTTTACATTTAAATTTCTTTTTTCGTTCTCTTAAGATTCCAACTAAAATTTTAGGCATGTTTTCTAAGAGGAGAAGGATAGGATTATATTTTGACTTTAACTCTATCCAACGAGGGTAATATATTTGGCTACAGTCAGTTTAACATAATTATGGTCCTCTAACATAATAATTTAAAAACTTCTATCACTAATATGTAACATCAGACTAGAATTAGAATAACTTAT
This sequence comes from Mercenaria mercenaria, assembly GCF_021730395.1. Classification (NCBI taxonomy): domain Eukaryota; kingdom Metazoa; phylum Mollusca; class Bivalvia; order Venerida; family Veneridae; genus Mercenaria; species Mercenaria mercenaria. The sequence goes on along the minus strand of NC_069367.1, from coordinate 15,324,231 downwards.
TACGAAAATGGCATGAACAGTATGTAGGAATATGAAAATAATTTAATTTTTAGGCAACATCAGAAGCTAAAAGCATATACAAGTTAAATCATAAATGTTTTTGTAATCCTTGCATCAAGACCCTAAAATCTCTTATGTGAGAAAAGTACAGAAATTAAATATTTGTAATAACAGAAATAGACTATAGAAAACATTATCAAATATAGTACCCCTCACAACATACCAACGGTAGAATAATCACAAGTATTAATTTCATTGTCATAAAACTAAACTTAACTAACAAATTAATATCACATTAACGAGTTATACATGCATGTTTAACAGATAATCAACGAACAAGGTAGAAAATTTACTTGTACATCTTTCAGCATAAGATTAAATTTCTATGATAAAAATCATTGTTTTAGGAAAATAAATTAATCATTCAATCCTCACGGTACTAATAAAAGTCCTTAAATATGTTTTCACGCTGACATTTTTTTACCAAATGACAAAATGATTGCCTGAGATATAGTCCTTTGACAGTTTTAGCTATTACAGCAGTGCTGCAGAACCACTGCTTTGTCGATTGTCCGGTTCAAACAGGTGGACTTGCCAAATCTACTAATCAGTTGTAAAGGTGATAATTTGGCCTGGTTCAATTACTTCTTTTTCATGTCCATGTCTGTCAGCTATAATGTCGTATAAATCCAGATTTGACTCGTATTTCTGATTCAAGTACTTGATGGCACATCTGAGAAGCAAACATATTGAGTAATTTCCAGAGTTATTTGGGTCAGTACGGCATTGAAACTGTCCCCATGTAATTATTCCCAATAATTCGATGCAGCCATCGTCGGCTTCCCTTGCAACAACCCTGCCGCTGTCACCTCCCTTTGCAAAAGATTCTCCATTCACATCATCAACTACAAAGTTACTTTCGGGACAAATAAGATCTCGTAGGTTTTTATGAAGATCAGGCGTTGATAATACAATTCCTGATTTCGAAATGCTTCTTTCATTTCCCTTTGGTCTGTAGCACTGGAAAACGGTGGCATGGTACAACTCCTCAATTGGACCGTCAAACATACGATACTTTCGCTCTTCATCTGATATATTTCGATAAACCGATTGTATAAAAATCCGCTCTGAATCAATGAATTCAATTAAGTCAACGTCGTTCTTTAGAGATTCTGTTTCTCCCCCAAAGAAATTCTTCTTTTTTCTGGCTATTTTTGTATTTCGTGAAGTCTCTTCAAGAAAGAAAGGTCCGCTCGCGGTTTTTGTTACATGACGGCATACAATCGCACAAACAGGTCCACCTTTGTTCTGACATTTTACAAAACATCCAATTACAGCCTGGCCTTTTGTTTTTTGTTTTCTTTTACCGTCAGTCTTTTTTAGCGCTACTGATGCCATCCAAATTTGAAATGTATGAAGCCGCACCGTTTAAGAATTTCACATTGACAGTATTCTGACTATTTAAATTGTCGCGCGGTGTCACCATGCGTCAATTTAATCTATTAATAAATTATAGGAAACCCAGATAAATATAGATATTATTGGGTTATTCCAACATGTACTGTTGTAATGTTTAATGCGGTTGTTAGGTATACACTGTGAAGACTATTTCGTCAGGATAAATACTAGGAAAACGATGATTAAGGACTCAAAAGATACAAAGGAAATTTGATTATTCATACACCTTGTAAATATGAATCAGGTATAAAACTATGTCAGTTCATTTTCATAAAATGTAAGTACACTATTATAGGTAACTAGGTCAGCTTGTTTTCTATACTATTTATTTATAGCATAATAATAATAATAATATGTAAGCGTACACTTCCAATGCTATCTTATATGATTTTCTGGTCAGCAATATCATTGTCCAAGGGAGTTTCTCTAAACTGCTCACTATACCTGTCTACCTGTCACACAGGTAAATTACTATGCAAAAAATGGCATTGACTATGAAACATATTGAACTATAAATATGTCGAGAGTGTTACAATATTAACCTATTATTTGTAACATGAATAACCATTCTACTTAAGAAATAATATACCAAAAGTGATGTTGCTGTTAAAGTACATATGCGATGAAAGGCGCAGTCCAAGTGATATAATAATACGTACAGACAGTGATTTTATTGCACAGTAATGTCACAATTTCAATCTTCTGTGACAGCAAAACATCTCTGGTCGTGCTAGACTTAAGTTGTCACATTGGTAACATGCATAGTTTTTTTCTGTGTTTTGTGGTTCGATTGTTACTCTTAGTTTCTTAAAGGTGATAAATCACATTTAAGCAACATTTAATGACGTCTTTAACTTTACATAAATTCTGTAAGTGATTTATCTAAGAAACAAAAGGTCAATTACATAGGGTTATAATAAAAATTATATATATTAAAAATGTATGTTTTTCCATTTTTATGAAATTTCGTAATTATCCACTTTTATATGAAAGTCTTTAAAATGCGAACTATTTCCTCTAAAGTCCATATAATGTATAGTTCATATTTGCATTTTTATAGATATACGAATATTTCAACAATCGGAACAAACCGTTTTGTAGCTTGAAAATTCATTTATTTCTATCTATCTTGGTTGCACAACGAGAGTTAATATTATTTTTACAAACTTGAACTTCGGCTAAATTTATTATTCTCAATGCAAATCTTTGACAGTTGTGATACATTATTTTTTATATTAATATCATGCCTTTAAGCTTACGATGCAAAATAACGAGTGACTGTTTGATACCTAGGCCCAGTACTACAATAACAAAAAAGTGAAAAGCGTTTTTGTAAAAAAATGTTGACCGTTCATTGTGTTCTTTATTCTCAAACCTTATTCTGTACTTTGAAGACAACTTTACGTCAATAAGTTTTCACTTTCAAAAGATAAAGGGTTTGTAAAAGTTCTGTAAAACTGCTGTTCCGGTCGTCTTTTCATGGAATATTTAACAATTAAGTCTATATTGATTCTTCAGAGTCACTTTTTCGCATATTGCAAACTTATTTTCACTTGTTCTGTACTGAGACGAAGATGTTAGATGATTTTGTTTTTCTAAGCATTTCAAATCATTTCCAGTCAGTTCTCGTAGTGTTGATGCCATATCTTAAAACATATATAGTTGGTGTTTTAGTAAAACACAACAACTTTTGAAATATTAAATATGGCTTAGTTTTGTAATTATTTTTACAACGTGAGTGCCTTTAAATTTTTGAATAGCTGATGTAACTTTTTAAATTTTCCCCGGGTATGTAATGCATCGCGCCATCTATTTATAGCATAACAGGAAACCCAGATAAAAATAGATTTTGAATGCATCGGTATGGCAACAGCCGGGGTTTGTTTCCTGCTGAGTAATGAGGCGGAGGTTGATATAGAACCATTTAGATAAATATGAGGAATAAAGTATTTAGGAAATTTGATTATTCATACAGGTTGCATTTATAAACTAGACGTACAACTAGGTCAGTAGAATGTTTATTAATAGAACTTTATTTCTAAAGTGTGGAAAGTTGTTTACCTTTACTGCTTACGCTTACGCTGTTTGATATATACATGTACAAGTCATATAATACACATTTTGTTTATTATGCCCATGGAAGACGAATGGGTATAATGTTTTGCTTACTGGCATACAATCCACAAACTTCGTATGTCAGTGTTCCTCGGAAATGAAAATAAGACTGGTCATCATGGGGGCAGGAGAGGGGGGCATGTGTGATAAACAAACAGTTCTTGTTGAAATATTCCGATTAGATTGGTAGTAGATTAGGCCTATATCATTTTATTACAATGTTTTAAGTGAATTATTAGAGTGAAATGTATCAAATATATTATTCACATGTACGAATTAATAAAATTTGGTTTGAAACAATAGATTTTACATATAAGAGCCGCTCCATGAGAACAGCAACATAGTGCGTTTACGACCAGCATTGATCCAGACCAGCCTGCGCATCCGCGCATTCTGGTCTAAATCCATGCTGTTCGCTAACGGTTTCTCTAATTGCAATAGGCTTTGAAAGCGGATGCGCAGGCTGGTCTGGATCCATGCTGTTCACAACGCAGTTTGTTGGTTTTCTCATGACGCGGCTCAATTATATGTTATTGTGGTGTTATATTGTTTAAGAAACAAAAGCCAGCTGGCTGTAAATTCGCTTTAAGTGACAGATTATTAAGATTTGACCGCGTCATCCCCTAAAATAATGCGTTTTGATGATCTTTTGTTGCATAGTATCTTGAACTTATGTATTGAAACTGATTATGTGGATTATGTGTTTGAAATAAAGAGGTTTTTAGATAAAACTGTAATGATAAGAAATGAAAAGACAAGCTCCCAATTTCATTAGACTTCAATGGAGGATCTTACACCAATGTCTTTTCATATTGAATTTATTAAGCGAGTTGAATAAGATAAATTGCAATGGTCTATCGAGAAGTTAATCGTGCCTTTTCACAGGTTTAATAAAGTCAACATAGAAAGACACAAACGTAAGATTCGTTAGTTTTTTTCCTTAAACATCGAAATTCCTTCTTTCTATTCTATACCTGTTTTAGACAAAGTCAATAATTCGGCCAACTTTCTCTATAAAAAATTTATTACACTTGTGTTCTACCAAAATAATAACATGGCTTTATTTCTGTCACAAAACGTCAAGCATGTTAAAATATTATTATCTTCACATTTTTGCGGTAAAAATAGCCAAGTTTACTGAAGAAAAAAAACAGAAATAAAAGAAAGCTAGTATAGTAGCAAGTGAAATTTAGATATTAAACTTAATCGATGGAAAATAGTGGTATTCTACAGGGAGGGAAGCAGACATACCGAATGTCAAAGTCCTCTAAGAACATTTATTTATCTATATCCCTAAGTAATCCGCCTTTTATAATCATCGTCATCTTGATGTACATATAGAATTTAATTAAAATGAACGACTAGTTTAATCATGAAAATAGCTAAATTTTATCAGAAAAAAAATGTCATAAAAATAGAAAATATATAGATTATCAAAAATAAAATTAGAAATTTGTTTTTAAAAGTTTACAAAAATGTCATAGAATCGGGATAAGGAATTACAATACATTTACAGTAAGCTTTGTTTGTTTGTTTTGGGTTTAACGCCGTTTTATCAACAGTATTTCAGTCATGTAACGGCGGGCAGTTAACCTAACCAGTGTTCCTGGATTCTGTACCAGTATACACTTGTTCTCCGCTTCCCCACATGAATTACAGAGGTGGAGGACGAATGATTTCAGACATAATATCTTTTATCAAATCGTGACGGAGAATATTCGCCCCGCCAAACTCACGACCCCGCGATCCGTAGGCCAACGCTCTCCCTGCGGTACAGAAAGCACCATACCTTCAGCCACTATTGCCACAAGACATCGCCACCTTATTGTCACAATGATTTGAACACAAGGTACTTTCTATGGGATGCAAGACGTCCGGCTCATGCGCAACTGCTGTTTAAAATGTTCATTCAAAAAAAATCTTAACTGTGTTTGATAGGGACTTCTTCGCCTTTCGTAGTCATCAACTTGTATGTTAAACTTTTTCATCGCTTTGCGTAGGCGTAATAATGGAATGGTGGCAAGGTGTCGTGTTGTTTTTCCAGTGGAAGGGCCATACGAAGTTTTGAAATGTCTTACCTTTTATTGTCTTAATGTTTGAAATGTCTTAACTTTTACTGTCTTCATGATATGAGGATGATAATGAAACGGAAGCAAAGAACCCGTTTTACCTCTGCAATATTTGGTCATGATACAATAACATATTGCAAATGAAAGTGCCATTAAATGCCTTAGGTCACATTTGTGCATCGCCTCATGTGGTTCTGGGACGATCTGTGTATGAAAAGAATTGGAACCACTGCTTTACCCTTGCATGATCGTAAGAGGAGACTAATAGGGTCTTAACACTTGGTTTGCAGTAACTCTGTGATTCCAGCAGATATACAAATTTTGATTCCATAACTCATGTTTTTATTTCGGTGTAAATGAGATGTGAAAGCAAAATTTGTAGTCCTGTTTGGCGCCATATAACCTATACTGTGTTGGTACGCCGTAAAACCAAATAAATAAATAAATAAATAATCATTTGTGCATCAGTTATAGTGGCAATTTGCTTCTTGATAGATCTTTTGTATTTTACGCCCGTCAATGTCATGAACCAGCGATATCGCTTATAATCACGTCATTTGGTAGTCACAGTCCGGTATACAATATCTTCAACATAATACAACCGACACAGTATATTTTTTTAACTTTAATTTATCTTATTTTGTAAATGAAAATAAAATAATAAATATCATCAAATGATGTAAAGAGTCGAAAGATATCACAATGTAATGAGTATATGACCAGTAAAATGAGATCCTTGGATAACTATTATACTGTAATATTAAACAGCGAACAGAATAATAATTACTTTACGATTGATTAAAATGTTGGAATTGCACTTGTATGACTACACAGAAAAGTCTTCGCGAATTTCCCTGCAGTCTTAAAAAAGGCTAAAATTTTTGGAAGAATGTCATCTATCAAAATTGAAAGTCATTGTTTGTCCCGGTTCAACTCCAATTTCATCATCACTAGTAAGTTGTTGTGATTCATACAATGTCAACTCTAGGCCGTACTGTCGATTGAGATACTGCAGTCCGTCACAAAGTAAATAACAGACCGTACATTTGGTCTTAGCATCCTCACTGACAATTATCCCTAATAGCTCAAGAAAGCCGTCATCGGCCTCAAATGCGACGATTCTTCCACTGTCGCCTGCGTCGGCAAAAGTATTGCCTCCTACGACAAAATGAGTGCTCATGTGATAGCTATCTTTTAGGACGGAACTTATGTCTGGTAGCGACAAAACCTTTCCTAATTTTACCATATATTCACCATTCGGCTCTGTTTTGTAACACTGAAAGACAGTTTTGCCAAAAAGGTCCTCGACATTTCCCTTGAAAATACGGGCATTTTTCTGATCATTGGCTTTTCGAAAAACAGACTTACAAACAATGTCGTTTTCAACTTCAATGATATCGATATCATTATTATTAAATTTCTTTGACCTAGGCTTTGTTGTTTTCTTCTTCAGTTTTTCTGCGAAAGAAGTTTCAATGCCTTCCACGAAGAAAGAACCTTCTGCGGCGCGTGTTACGTGCCTACATACGACAGCGTAAACACTTTCTTCATGTTTGACGAAACAGCTGACTACCGCTCTTCCTCTGTTCGGCTCCGTTCCGATCTCTGCATTACAACAGGCCATTGCAATAAGTACCGAATAAAATCTGAAATATAAATAGTTTCATTCATTAATTGAATCACAAACATTCCGTATGATCAGAAAGAAAATATACATTGATTTAACGATGATGGATATACCTAATATTCATCAATGTTTAAACTCACAAAATAATAAATTTTAGTGCACGATAGATCATCTATTTAAAAAAGTGGAGAAGTGCAATCATACTTTTTAGTATCTTAGTGCGGCTCGCTTAGCGGACATTTTATATATATATTCGTTGAGTCAGGATAAACCCGATTCCTTAAATATGATCGCTTTAGAAAATCCGCGTGGGTGACTTTATCACACATTGAGCGACCTAGATATTTCATTGTTGTGTAAAATCGATCTAAATAATCATCTGTTTTAACATGTTTTGTTTCTTATAAGAATCGAATTTTGAAATACAAATTTGGAACTCTTGCTAATAGTCATGCTGATCACGAAGTTAGGCTATTTCAAAAACATTTATCAAGGTCGAAACATATACATGTACAATAACGTATTAATATCAGTAAAACGAAAGTAAGATTAAACTATGCTTCCTGGTTTTGTTCGTATGATATGGGTAAAACCGTATATATCTATTGGGATTACCGGTAAAGTTTTGTCATTTGTGTTTACATGTTTACCATGTAGTTACATTCCCATAACTGATTTTATCAACAGATGGTGTAACTATAGCAACTAATATTTGTAGAGCGACATTGTAAATCATCTGCAGAATAACTTTTCGTATCTGACTGCCTGGTGTTTTTGTATCTCGTGTCATTTTCTTCCTTTTCTAACAGAACGATTAACAACACCAAAATTCAAAGTACTTTGTATGCTTTCATACCGTACATGCTTATGGTAGCATTTTTTTAACTTGTTCTGTATTTTTAATAGGTTTTATTTGCCACCAGTGTAAAGGTATCATTCCGTCACCTGATATATTTAAATGATATCGAAATAAGGTGCAAGATTAGATTAAGGTGGAGAAAAATATATATGGAGACTTCAGTCTTATAACCTAAGAGGACACGAATGGTATAAGATATAAGTATACTAATTTCATTTTGCTTTCCCCTGGTAGTGAACGCCGAGGCCATCTCACTGATACAGATAACTGCGTCGGCGCCTTAACTATGTCAACGTCTGCCCGCACTACATGATAAAAACCATATACGCCGGCGTATATGATGTTTGAACTTTTCCGCGGAGCCTGGTTATTGGTTCGTAGATGACACTCTCGTGAGAACACCGGAATTACATCCCTGGAACGACTGTGCAAATTCATGAATTTTGCCTAATTCACATTGACCCGGTCGGCGTGCGATAAATTAGTCTACGATTTTCCTTGTGGTTTTGGGGGCATCGAAGGTGGTTGTTACGGGTTACAGCATATGTGTTCACATTTTGTACGAGCATCGTGCCATACTTTGTACAGGCTCTCGTGGGAAGGCCGGGAGAAATCCGTACGGACGCTGCTCGAAGATTATATGGAAATCGTGCAATTTCAGTGCAGTTGCCGTGAAGTCTCCACAAGCTTCTCAAGGAAATCGTACGACCGTCTGAAAAGTGTTTTGCACAAATCAAGGCAGTCGCACGACAATGGTGTGTCCGCTGTAAGGTTGTCGCGCGATGATTGCTCAATATAGTTGTGGACGGATAGCTCAGTGGTTTGCACACTGGCCTTCCAATCCTGAGGTCGGGGTTCGATCCCCGGCAGCTACTCGGGAATTTTCAGAAACGCTTTTCAGTGTTTCCCACCCAACTAGAGGTGTACTGGTCAGGAACCCAGACAATCCTTGCGTGTATCAGTGCTATACACTGGGCACGTTAAAGAACCAGGCTGTCTATTCGAAACGAGCTAGGCTAAGTTAGCCGGACAAGCCTGTATCTGATTTCTGATCTCTCTGTCGTGGGGGCTTTGTCTCACTCTGTCCCTCTGGTCAGATCGCTCTGTGTCTGTACTAAGGATGAATTATGCGCCCTGTGCGGCTGCATTTGAACTATGTAAAGCGCCTTTGAACGTGAAATTGATCATGAAAAGGGCGCTATATAAATCTGGTATAATAATAATAATAACAAGCAAATTCGATGAATTGGTATTCCCCGCCGAAAGGGTTTGTGGTGAGGAATGGCAAAAAAATATATCCGGCAAAAAGTTAAGGATGTTAATAAGAAGCAAATAATTTCATTAGTCAAAATCAATTTAACAGAAAACAAATGTTTAATTAAAGAGTACATAATAAATGTATGATACTTTGATCCTGACTAAAGAATTTATTTTGAATGGGATATGCTTACTGAAATAAGCTTAGCTTTTAAAATTAAATGCAGTTAATTGAAATATGAGCTTGAAGTTTAACTGGAACGAAATATTGTCTTTGAGTGGTTTGGCACCAGGTGTTGTTGTTTAACATGTACATTTGAACTTAAAAAAACAGATGTCCTTATGAGAACACTGGTAAGATATCTTGAACATGACTGAGGGCAAGGCTTGTGCAGTCACAACTTAACATGTTGAAGGTTTGAACATTTAAAAAAAGAAAAAAGAAATGGAAATATATATATGTATATATATTTATTTTTTAAGGGTGTGGGGGTGCGGGGGAACTGGAGAGGAAACAGAATTTCACATGTTGATTATAAATATTCATGGAAAATTAAAAATGAAAAATAAGAGGGTCATGGTGACCCTGGATCGCTCACCAGAGTAATATGAGCTACATGTTTCTAATGTCAAACTGATGATTTTTAGAAATTTTTTGGAACATTTTCCGATGTACAATCAAGTAACCCCTGGGGCGGGGCCAATTTTACCCCGGAGGTCATGATTTGGACAAAGTTTGTAGAAGTCTACTAGGAAATGTTACATATCAAATATCTAAGATCTAGGCCTTCTGGTTTATTTTTAGCAAATTTATGAAGATTTCCCTATGTACAATCAAGTAACCCCTAGGGCTGGGTCAATTTGACCCTAGGGGATCAAGATTTGGACCAATTTTGTAGAGGTCCACTAGGCAATGCTACATATCAAATATCTAAGCTCTAGCCCTTCTGGTTTATTTTTAGAAAATTTTGAAGATTTTTCTATGTACAATCAAGTAACCCCTGGGGCGGGGCCAATTTTACCCCGGGGTCATGATTTGAACAAAGTTTGTAGAAGTCTACTAGGAAATGTTATATATCAAATATCTAAGCTCTAGCCCTTCTGGTTTATTTTTAGAAAATTTTGAAGATTTTTCTATGTACAATCAAGTAACCCCATGGGGCGGGGTATGACCCCGGGGGTCACGATTTGAACAAATTTTGTAGAAGTCTACTAGGCAATGCTACATGTCAAATATCTAAGATCTAGGCCTTCTAGTTTATTTTTAGAAATTTTTTGAAGATTTTTCTATGTAAAATCAAATGACCCCTGGAGCGGGTCAATTTTGACCCAGGGGTCATGATTTGAACAAATTTTGTAGAGGTCCACTAGGCAATGCTACATATGAAATATCTAAGCTCTAGGCCTTCTGGTTTATTTTTAAGAAATTTTTAATGATTTTCTAAGTAAATAAGTGAAACCCCTGGGGCGGGGTCAATTTGATCCCAGGGTCATGATTGACAAATTTGTAGAGTCCACAGCAATGCTCATGTGAATATCTAACTCTAGCCTTCTGTTTATTTTTAGAAAATTTGAAGATTTCTATGTACATGAAGTAATACCCCATGGGCGGGTAATAGACTTCTACAAATTGTTCAATCATTATTTGAAGATTTTCCTATGTTAAATCAAGTGACCCCTGAAGCGGGGTCAATTTTGACCCTGGGGGTCATGATTTGAACAAATTTTGTAGAGGTTCACTAGGCAATGCTACATGTGAAATATCTAAGCTCTAGGCCTTCTGGTTTATTTTTAGAAAATTTTTAAAGATTTTCCTATGTAAAATCAAGTGACCCCTGGAACAGGGTCAATTTTGACCCTGGGGTCATGATTTGAATAAATATTGTAGAGGTCTACTAGGTAATGCTACATGTGAAATATCTACGCTCTAGACCTTCTGGTTTATTTTTAGAAAATTTTTGAAGATTTTCCTATGTAAAATCAAGTGACCCATGGGGCGGGGTCATGATTTGAATAACTTTAGTAGAGGTCCACTAGGCAATGCTACAAGTCAAATATCTAAGCTCTAGGGCTTCTAGTTTTTGAGAAGAAGATTTTTAAAGATTTTCCTATGTAAAATAAAGTGACCTTTGGGGCGGGGTCAATTTTGACCCTGGGGTCACCCCAGGTGACCAAGGCAAGAGGGCGACCAGGTGTGGGTGCGCAACTTCACATGTTTATAATAAATGTTCACAGAAAAGAATGAAAGAAATTTAATGAAATTCTGCCAAAATGCAAGTTTGTTATGTACAAATATGTGGATTTTTAGACAATTAAAGGGCAATAACTCTGCAGTTACAAAAGAAATCCATATGAAATTGTGTGTGCACAACCACATTATAGTCCTCTAAATTCTGTTAAAGTTTCATAGTTCAAGGTCAAATATATCAAAAGTTATGATGCAGAAATTGCCATATTTATAGTTCCCTATATAGTTAACACTAGAAATTTCTAAGGGCTATACCTCTGGTGTTACTTGGGCAATCTGACTGAAACTTGACGGGCCGCAAGAACTCATAGTGGTGAATAGGTATATGAAGTTTTAATTGAATATTCCCAACCATTTTCTAGATATGGCTCCGGACGGACGGACGGAAAGACGGACGGAAGGACGGACGGACGGACAACGCCAAAACTATATCCCTCCGACTTTCGTCGGGGGATAATAATAATAATAATAATATCCGTGCGATTTCATGGGTACAGCACGGTCAGCGACCGGCAACCTTGTGGCATCGGTGCGAGGGCCATGCGAAGGTCTCACGAGTCTACAATCTTCGTACAGTTTCTTCTGGGCACCATGTTAACGGAAAATCGTGCGTTGGCTGCATAATCAGCGCGCGGCCTCCTAACGATGCCCGTGCGGGGATTGTGCAGTGCCCGCTGCGACATATCAGCGGGCTACGGGTTTACAAGTTTTTCAAATTTGTATATTTTTCGCTACACAAAATCGTAGAGGCTGCGTAAATCCGTACGAAAATCGCACTGCTGCCTCCTGCCTCCGCATGGAGGGCGCTCGGAAGGAGGATACGTGTAGTCTACGGACTCCGCATACGCATCGCAGGATAAATGTGAACTAGGCATAAGCTTTTTGTTACTCCAGCTAGATTTCCCGACGAGGAAATACGACATCTGAGTACCATGGACTAAACGGTTGCCTGGAACGACTTTCAACGACATGAACAACGATGTTGGGCATCGCTAAGCCATACCGTATTTAACTGAAGCACTGAAACACACAGATACCGCTACTAGGATGAACAACCTGTGCTGAAACAACTACGATTAAAACACTACGCTGAACTAATACTACACTATACAACTGACTAAATGCCACATGGTTATACCGGGGGCGAGTAAAATTATATAATCTCACATGTTTTGTTTCCGATCATTCAATTTATTAACGAGTCTTGAAATGCAGTACAAACATACGTTTTTCATGTTAGAAATCAAATATTGCAATGTACATCTCTTCTAAGGCGTGATAGCGGCAAGGATTATCATGAGATTATGTACCTTTCAATTTTGTTCACAAAGTCGGAGGATATCGCTTGGACTCTGAAATGAAGTTTACAAGTAAGCAGATCAGCAGAAAAACCAACATGGTATGTTTCCGAATCCGTCAAATAATTAAAAGCTATGGCATGACTAAATTTCTGTACTTTTCAGATTATTCAGAGTTTGTAAATAACTTTATCCTTGTAAGAATAAAACTACTCTGGGATAGGTTACAAACTGCCGTTTTTTTTTTTGTTATAAAATGAAACGTATTTTTGTCATGATGTCAGAATCAGCGTGACATGATAAGCCATCATTGCATATTACAACCCTTATGTAAATGCAGTGTTGCTGGCGGTAGTCTGCAGGGACGCTATATTACATGTACTATACCAGCAATGACGGCGAATATTTATTGTTACAAAATAGGATGCGTATACATTTACATTGATGAAGTGTACTAGAACAAGCAAAAATAGAAATTTAAGGTCATTAGATCTACTCATTCTGAAAGCAAAAAAAAAAAGTTTTATTAATTAAAAGTGAAGCGTTTAGTAAAGCTCTCCAGAACTGAAGTCATCGAGTAATAACACTTTTATTTACTAGGTAAACACTGTCCTAGAGACTGAGCTTTTTTGTTTCATTTAAGAATGTCCTGCTTTAAAACCAACAAGAAACTCCATTTACAAGTAAATATGTTTTGACTCTTTTGAGCTAACATGGTTTTTAATACTGAATGTAAAACAATGCAGGATATTTTGGAATTTTCTGAACTCCAGCGGAACACTGCACTTCTGGTAATTTGCTTGTTATCGAAATAACCGGTTTCTTTTACTCTCATAAAATGGAATCTTTAGTGGAAAGTTATCTTATTTAGAAAACGAAACCGGTTATTCTGTTATGTTTTGTTTTCTTTTTTCTCCGTTAAATCAGCATTGAAATATGAGCCTACTTAGACGACATCAGCGTTAACATTCAAAAGCGTACATGAAAATGTTTATTTCAATGCCAAGTTACAAAAATTTATGAACTCCGTGAAACTACGATATTATGTAGGACCAAAAGAGTATTATTATGCACAGCCTCCGTTATCACGTACCCGCTTATATCATAGTCTAAATATACAAGGGGACAGGCTGGGAGCATATAACGCTACAAAGCAAAAGCTTAACAGATTCGGTTTTCTTGAGGAAACACCTCAAAAGATAATAGGTAAGGGTAGATTTCTCGGAAGCACAGAGCACCACAAACACAGCCTCAGGGCCACGCATTTGCAAAGTAGGCCTACAACAAAAAGAAGCTGTAACGGAAAAATATTACAGACGGGTTGCTTCAAAAATCCAACAAGTACATTTTAATTTTATGCAAAATATAGATAGATGGAGAGGAAGGGGTAATGGGTAGAAAGGGGTTGGGGGAGGAGGTTGAAGGGGAAAGTAGAACAAGTTACTGTCGCTTTACTGATAACGCGAACAAGTACAGTCTCCAACATAACGACAACAAATGCAATAAGTAATTTTGATTTTATTAGTTACGTTATAAATAGAAGATATAGAATAATAAATAGACAAAATAAATAATCTGAGATCACAATAAACTGAGATCACAATACAATGACTGTATATGACTGTTGTAAAATGAGTGTGTGGGCATTGCACAATTTGCTGACATAGCTAAATAAAAATGCACAATGTGATTATATAATAATGAAACAACAAACAACAAACAAACAATACTAAGGTTTTTTTCAAAATACTTCGATTTTTATACTATAGCTTGCAGAGTTCCTTGGAAAACTCTGCAACTTTCATGTTCAATAGCAAATGTGCCAATATAGCCATTACCTTAGAACGGATTTGTGGTTATTTGAATAATAGCATCTTATTTGTATGACGGTGCAAAGTTTTTTTATTTCTTCAGACTCGATTCATAAGTCAATAACAAGCCAGAAATTAGATTCTGAACGTCATAATTTGTCCTGGTTCGACTTTAACTTCATCATCACAAGAGTGGTGTTGAGATTTGTACAGTGTGAGTTCTAATCCATACTGTTGTTTGAGATACTCTATTCCGTTCCCAAGAAGGAGACAGACCGTTTGTTTATCACACTTATGGACTATTATCCCTACTAGCTCTAGATAGCCATCATTGGCCTCGTAAGCGACGATTCTTCCACTGTCACCTGCGTCGGCAAATTTGTCCTCACCTACAACGAAGTGAGTTTCCATACTATAACTTCCTTGTATGATTTCACTTATTTTCGGAAGCGGCGAAATTGTCCCTGCTTTGGAGTTACATGTACCTTCTGTATCTGTCTTGTAGCACTGAAATACTGCTTTGCCATACAGCTCCACAGTACGACCCGTAAAAATGCGTTCACATTTTATTTCACCTTTTAAGTTTCGGAATACAGGATTACATCGATCGGTTGTTATTTCAATAAGATCTATGTCATTATCCGTATAATTGTCTGGTTCATTTTTCATGTTCTTTCTCATTTTTCTCGCAAAGGGAGTTTTTATTTCTTTTACAAAGAATGAATCTCTTGCCGTGTTTGTTACGTGCCTGCATACTATAGCATAAATACTTCTATTGTGTTTGACAAAACAGCTGATCACCGCTTTTCCTGTTTTCTGCTCAGCCTTACAGCAATCAGCCATTGCAATCTAGGATTTTTATACAATTGTTTCACTCATTCTGAAAGAAAAACGATAATATCAATCAGTTAATCAAACATATGTATCAAAACATACACACTGATGATGATGAACAGGAATACATCAAGTTGTAAAAAAGCCTTAATATTCAAAATAAATTAGATAAATATTTTCCTTTATTTTACTCGTTTACCTTAGAAAGGCAAAGTTAAATATATTGAATATACTACTGTAAAAACGTGTGGTTTGAAAGAAACTTACATTTAGATGTCGTATGGCCCAAAAATGAAATATAAAACTCGCGCTCTTTTTCGGAATATTTATACGATCTTACTATTGGATAAACCCGATACATGTATTTGTAGTATCCGCGTGGCGTGGGAGAAATATTTTGAAATATAAACAAATCTGCAGTCACGACTATTGATCGCGCTGGCCTAGTTATATATGATAATTACGCGCTGGCTGATAATCTTTATAGGTACATCTATACTATTACACAGTTGGATACAAAATTATTTAATTATTGTTCATAAGTTTAATGAAACAGAGTCGCATTGTCAAATTGTGACAGAGATAAAATGGGGAAATGTTTTACAGCAGTGTTCCTGGTTTAAATGACAACAGAAAATAACAGCAAGGTCAACAGATCATCATATAACGCTGAAATAACTTGTAAAATGTTACTGATTTTATTGGATAGACAGATCTGTTGCGCCTTCATGGCTGCCTTGTGGTAAAAGTCACTGACTTCAAATCACTTGCACTTTACCATTTGTGGATTCAAATCTTCTTCGGCCGCCATGTAAGTAAGCTGTCCAGCTGGCATGCAGAGTGAGAGTGCGCCCGAGGTCTATCCAAGGCGCCTGACCAAGCCAAAAAGATGTCCGGTCAGGCATCTAGGACTTACTCCACCACCAAAAGTTATAATTTTGAATCGTGTCGGTTTCACTTAAAAACACCAACTAGAAGATCAAAATTAATGACCCTCTGTATCAACGACTGGTTCAGTTCTGATACAAATAAATGTATAAACCCTACTTTAGTTGTACACGGGGTAATTTGATTTTTCTGGCACGGATCAGGATCGGCCTTAACATTTCAAACTATTATAAAGGTTATCTCACCATCTGAAATAATGCTCACTCGGTTTACAGATCCAGTGTCGGAGGGACCATAAACATAAAGTATTGATATGGCAAATCGGGAGACATGTAAATTTATCCGATTTTACTTTTCCATGTTTTTGTTTTATTTTTAACTTGGATAATAAACTAACTGTTATCTAAACACATTTCTAGATTAGAAATCAAGGATTTGTGTTTTGGTCGAATGGGAAGCATTAAATATTAGGGTTTGTCCTTCTTACATATGTAACTTTGTTTTAATACCAATCTAAATTCAGAAGGTTTTATCAGAATAGCTTAGACATTATGATTAAGTGGACAAACAAAATATCTGAAACATTAGTAGGATGTCATCCCATATCCTATACTGGTTTCCATGTGTAATAAACACTAACTGTGTGACGTAACAAGATATGAGTTGCAGTTCAGAGGGGTTTGTTGGTTGGCTTTAATGCTCTCATGCAAAAGAATAGATTTTGTGAAATTGAAAATACATGCGCGCTCATATGTTGCGTCTCATTCTATTTATAACTTCACTGGAAACCCAAATAAACATATGACAAGGAAGTGATTTCAAACTTTAAAACATATAAAAAACTAATTTTAAAAGTACAATAGGGGGAAGTGGTTTTAGAAAGGAAGTCGCAATAATTTTCTACTAATTGACCTCATCATTATAACAAAATAGTCATTAATTACTTGAATTTGTAAACGAATGCTTGATTAAAACAGAATTAAACACTGATTGAAATTCATTGTACATACATGTATATGTGAAATTGTACCCTTGAAAATTAGCTTATTAGATTGTGTACGATCTGTGAGGGCGGAGGAGCATGCTATTATCAGCGATATAAACCCGATGATTGTGCACTCTGAAATTCCCTTTCCCTTTAGAAAACAATACATAAAATTTCTTAACGTATCAAACATTCTTGGGAATACTATGACTGCCATATTTATCTTCCAAAGTTCTTGTGTTGTTATTACTGAATGGTACATATAATTGCAAACTAAATAGACAAAATATAAATTATATTAATGAGTTTTTTTTCATTATCTATTACCTCAATCGTCGCCCAGAATCCCACGCCCCTTTTGCTGTCTAAAACCATTTTAAACAATGAATGAAAAATACAAATTGATATCTATAGAGTAAATGTTTTTGTCTGGAGTCTGTCCATTTGAAATTGCAGTTTCTGTCCAGGCAATAAGAGGATTACTTTTAAAACGAATACATGTCAATAAATTTTCACTTTCAAAAATAAAAGCTTTGAAAATTCGTTTTCATGCGCATGTGGTTTCAAATTTGACGGCTTCAGTTTCTAAAGTCATAAAATTGATACTTTCAACTGATGCATTTGATAAAACATATATGCATATATTATAAAAATAAGAATAAGACAGGTTGCCATAATGCACAGGCGATAGTCAAATAGCACGAAAGTCAAATTTTCACAATCCCAGGCTTCGCGGAGATGCCATTGTTTTAAAAGGTTCCGTTAATTTACTAACCTATCTAGAAGATTTTCTTTTGTTTTGGACTTCATTTTCTCTGACGCAATGTTCGGTCTCGTCATTATTTTATGAAATACAATTAATTTCAGATTGTATGTATTGCTACTAAAAATACACTTTGTAAATGTTTACACAAAAGAATGATAATCGAAATAGTCTTACAACTGCATGGTGTCAGGTTGATTAAATGCAATGTATGATATGCGTATTGTTTTAACTTTATCTTAAAAAATTTGAATTTTAGTAAGAACAACGATATTAATATTTCAATAGATGTAAATCTTATATTTTAAACCAATGCTTATTAAAGACACAGAAATAATACATTACATTTATTGTTTCACGTAAATAAATTCCATAACAAGAATGTGCAAATTCACCTGGCCGAATTAAGAAAAGGTTATCATTGCATTATAATGGCATATTTCGTCTCTGTTAAACATGAAAATTACAGAACCATTGAACAAAGAAACATTTGAAAAATAGTAATGACTGTTCGCAGAATATAGCTAAAATGCCAAATCATATATTGGACTAATTTGATATTATTATGACGATATGGCAAACTTCTTCTCGTAATCAGTCTTCATCAGAAAATAGTGAATACAAGCTTACTAGACACAAAAAATATTTGACATTACATAAAGACACTTCTAATAAACAAGATTTAAAACGGTGGCAACTGTATTAGCTTCTAGAATTCGTCCTAGTTATGCACATGTTATCATACATGGCACATGTCTTCAAATTTCAAATGCATTGTTTTGTTATTTTACTACTTTTAAACAGAGTCTATACATGTTACAAAACTGGCGTATGATATATTATATTTCGAATCAAGTACGTGTTCAAACGCCAATATTTGAAGGGCAAAATGCTCTTCCTTGGACGAAGTTTTATACAGCTGATACGTTCTATTTCCCACGAATCTTACAACCTTTACCGGTAGGGCATTCAAAGGCTCGATTTGGCTACATATTACAACAAACGACCCTTTGTTATATGAAAACATGCATTTTACGGGAAGTTGCTCATATTGATGGGACGTAAAAATGGTTGAGTTTTTGCCCATTTCAGAGATATGTTGCTTTAAAAGATATGCAACATTTGATCGGTTAAATCATTGTGAATGAAGAAAGAAACCTCGGTTATGTAGTTACCATCCGCATATAAAATACATTGGGTTGTGTAAAGTACACATGGTGTAATCTCTTACTTACCAAATGTATTTTATTTCAAGCTACATAGCCTCTATATATTATTTGAACAAAGCCAGTGAAGAGAAAATTGAGAAAATAGGGGAAACATCTGCATTACTGGCCTTAGTTTATGACATCTGCATGGAAAGAATGAAGCGATGAAATGTCGGTTTATAATTTATGTAAATATGCATAAAGGCATTTTTGCAATTAATTGTCTTGCATATCTTAAAGGAAATGCCTACGCCTGCACAATACAATAAATTGTGTCCGTGTTAGCTAGGCCTAGCTCAGAAACTTCGTTCAAGGTTTATTAAACCTAAAATGCTTGGTCCAGACACTATAAAAATATGCTGATTTCAGATTAAGAACATTTGCAAGAGGGTATCTGTGCTACAGTGGTATAGGACCAACGAAATAGTATTATGCACAATGTCCGTTCTCATGTTTCTTACATATTTTGGTTACTGTCTGCAAATTTTAATGGTATTGTTTATTGGCAAACAGATTGTCAATTTACCCTTTAAAGGTAAACAAGTGTTGATAAGGCAGACTTAAACACTTTCAATAAACGCCCGGTAGCATATAGTATTCATCTACTGAAAATATGTTAGCAATTTACAAAGTCAACAAAACTTGATAAGAATATGTAAATATTACGCAAACATATGCTTAAATGCATGTAATCCTTTTTGCGCGTCAAACGATTAATTTGGTATTAAATCTGTCTGCATGATACCTTATCCAGGATACGGGTATTCTGCAGTGAAGAGAAAGTAGTGACTGCATAGAGGATTTTAAACGGGATTTCAGACGTATGGAATGATCTAAGGTGAGTATTGTTTGCAGATGATGTAATATGTCGGATTTTACAATATGTTCATGAAGATAGTTTCGATATCCCCTATGTATATTATAACGGTATATCTGACAATGTTAGAGGGTGATTCTTTTGAGCTAGCATAGTTTGGAATGCTGATTGTGAAACAATGCATGATGTTTTGGAATTTGTTGACTGCATTTCTGGTGATTTGCCGATATCATCGAAATAACCGGTTTCATTTACTCTCACAAAATGGAATCTTTAGTGGAAAGTTATATTATTTAGAAAACGAAACAGGATATTTTGAAGTTTCATGGGGGTTTTTTTGTGGTTTTTTTTTTTTTCTCCGTTAAATCAGCATTAAAATGTAAGCTTACTTAGATGACATCAGCGTTAAAAATTATAACTTAATTTGTTGATATTAGAATGAAAATATTGTTCAAAAATCCCTTGATTTTAGGTAAAATTGACCGAACAATTTCAATAAGGTTTATCAGATATAAGTTTAAACACAGCATAAGAAAAAAAGTCTCGACATTTAAAGAAAGGATTCATTCTTCCGCGTCAACAAATCAAACAGTTACTTATCAAGATATACGATATGCTCGTATCGTATACATAAAAACCCACGAGAGTATTCCTTTGTCAAAACTCGCACATGCTATTTTATTTTAAACAATACAGAAGTATTTTGAAATTATTATATTACAACCCCAAATAGAAAAAATGACAGAATATATGATTATCCCTAGTTAAAGGAGGCTATTTGCAATACACGTAATGTACAAAAAGCAATCTTTTAGTTTAAACATATTTTATTTCAGTAATACATTAAGTATTTACAGAACATTAGTTAGCAATCTTTTGAAGATATAAACCAAATTATTTACGTGATAATATAATTATCTGCTAATTAACACGAATTGTTACTTTGTTCTGTGTGCTAATGAAATTTTATTGAAATCACCTTGCAAAGATATGTTTGATAATGGAACAGGTCTTTGTTTCACTTTATTTCACATCATTTTTAAATTAATTCGGTAAATTAAGTAAATTACAGAACTTGTTTATAGAAAAAAAAAGTCTTAAGTAAAAGGAAAAACAAGTCAAAACCCAAAACAAAGGCAAAACATATTACAAATGCAACATATGTTTTCTTTCTATATGCCAGAGAACTGATTCACGTGTCTTTTTATCAAGCAACCATTAAACCATATTCAGTCTACAAGACTGCATTTAAGAAGAACATGTATTCTTATATCAAATCATATTTGTTGTATTGCATAATGTTTAAGAGACGGATTGCTTTTAGAACGCCTCGTAAAAGTCGTTTCACCTGCTACTCGCTTCAATCATATCAATATTTTTTGTAAATCGAAATGACACGTCCTTCATTGATTGCCTTGTCTTAATTTTACTTCACACGTAATCGATAAATAAAACAAATAAAGTAGTATCAATTAAGTGAAATAAAGAACAAATATGTTCAAATGTTAAAACAAAAAGAATACTTAATAGCGCATGCGTTTTGTAAGTTTAACATAGTTCTGTAATTATGAAGGCTTTAATTATACGCACGTTAAATGGTTAATTAGATAATATCTGTATGATTTAATTATAACCTACAAGGTTAGACAAAATTGTATAGATTTCGTACATTGGAATGTGACATTTACAATTTGGATATACTTTTTGTAAACTTTTCAGTCTGCCACGGATTAAATGTAAGTTTGTTTCATTTCAATTCCTGTATCTTTAATACGTTTATTTTAGTTGTAAACTTGTATTATTTTCTTACTTTCATACACAATTATAATACATCGATCTGTACTTTTGATTGGCATCCGTTTCATATTTTAAGAGCATATAATAACACAATGGCAATATTTTGTCTGTGTCGAAATTTAAAAAGATCACGGGATTTTTTCTGGTGGGAGAAGACCAAATGTGTCCGACAGGAAATTTCTTTTATGTAGGCAGGCACCTGGGTACGGCACCAGGACACGGCACCTGGGTACGGCACCTGGACACGGCCCCTAGGTATGGCACCAGGGCGCATTATTTATCAACGTTACAAGTCTGAAAATGCTAAGTTTTCATTTTGTTCTGGAATCGTCAAAAAAGCACTGATTGCAAAGAGACTTTCCAGGAGGTTTTATTCTGCAGTTAATGATTAAAGTGCTCAAGCAAGGAAGTAGTTGTAGACAATATTACTGGAAATTTAATATTTGCCATTCTTACGTCCAAGTGTTAGACTTTTAATGCTGATGAATATGGACCCTGGCCCGGGGCCCTGGCCTATAGCAAGATGGAAGCTTTTATCATATAAAAAACAACCTTGCTTAGTTTCGTCCTTCAGACTGAAACACAACAAATGCAAATAACGTAAATCACCCACAAATTGTGATAAGTAGACACAATGACATCAAAATGCTAAAACTTGACATTTCGGTATAAAATGATATGCTTTTACAATCATTCTCTTGTTCAGGTTCGCAATTAATCTAGGAATTTCAGCATAGTAAGTTCAGGAAATTAGCAATTTTCATTAATAACAATTGTACTTAATTAACTTTTTTAATTTAATTTTTAGACAATTTACGTACGGAATGTAAAAACTATGAAGCTGTGTAATAAGGTTAATGCTTTAATGCGTTTTATAGTTTAAACTAAGATTGATAATATGAATTATAAACAAAAGTTTGGAAATTTTTGCTTGAAAACTTTGTATCTATTATGTAACACGAGTCTTGCCTACAAACAAAAACGGTAACTACGCTTTCTTCTATTTTGCGAGAGTTATTGTAGTAAATGTTTGGTAAACTACGCATAATCTAAAACCCAGAACAATGGAAAAAATATAGTGTCGAAACTACGAAAGAACCGGCGGTGTCTTCATGATTTCACACTTCATAACTTAAAACTTGAAATTGTAAAGTATAATATCATGAATTTCATAATTTCTCACTTAATGATTTTTTCCTTTAAGTGTGATACCATGAAGTATATTAAAAAGGTCATTAACTTCACGATTTTGACGTTCATGATTTCATATTTTACGATTACAGGTGTTCTTGGAATTTCAAAATGTTGAGATGTGTTAAATCGTGGTGTGAAATCGTGAAGTGCATGACTTCGTTTAGTGAAAATAATTCGTGAAGTCGTGAAGTGTGAAATCGTCAAATTCATGGTTTCATACTTCACAATTTCAAGTTTAAAGTTGTAAAGTGTGAAATTAAGACACCAGCGGCATTTAGTACGAAACTCCAAACAAGCTTGCGTTCTCTGCTCAATTCTTATCGTATTAAAGCAATACGTATTTAATTTTTCGTATTATTTGCATCTGCTCTTCTTTAAATACAGGACTGGTATGTAAAATAATTAGAATTTCTGGGCAATAACTCTCCTTGTATATATAACTCTGGGACTAATGTATTAAACATAAAACATCTAATTTCTTCCCACGCTATCATTATATGTTCTTGAATCAGTTAAAAGAGTGAAATGATGTCCCCAATATAAACAGAATCTTTTATTACAGTTTGTTCTAATCTTGTGTAAATTGATGATATAAAATCTCATATACTATTATTGAAGATTGGCAATCTTGACTTGACATATACAGCTTCCATGTCCCAATTGTACACATAGTTATTAAACTACAATAAACATGAACAAATTAGTTACTAGAACCAATGAAGTGTAATAAAGTAAAAAGATAGAAGATATTTAAACTCTATCCCTCGGGAAGTCTAAAAATTGTATTACGTTACTACTGACGTCAATGTAAAGCAGTAAGACATCATTATTACCAACATAAGCTCTTATAATTATAAAACGCAATTAATAGAAACATTGTGATCAGTTTTATCATCTGATATTGTTACTTTCACCAGTCTTTTATATGTATTTATGAGTTCATGTAAATAGGTGTCCTGATTGTTAACAGGACAATTACTTTTCAAAATTTGTCAACAAAAGAAATTGTATGATAATAAAAAAAGAAAGTCATCTATTTGATTAAAATCATCTCCAATTAACGCTACGCGTACTTTAGTCAGATTGTATACATTGTTAAGTTTAATATTGCTTTATTGTCTGGTGGCCTGGTGGTGTTTCCTTTTCATGGATATCATGTTACTATGTGTAACCTTTTTTAATGCTAAGGCAATACCAGTAATATTGCTCTTTGGTTTGGTTTCTTTACTATAGATATAATGTCATCGGTGTGTAAACTCTTTTAATACTAAGACAATGTTAGTAAAAGTGTTCTTTGGGCTCCTATAGTTGTTTTCTTTACTACACTACTATATATATAATGTCATCTACGCGTAACCTGTGAAGTACTGGAGTAATTTTTGTAATAGTGCTCTTTGTTTTAGAGGCCTATGGTCTTGTTTAATATAGATATAATGTCATTGTTCAAAGGAAATCAGTTAAAGTTCAGCTCATAGATCTGGTATTTATTGTACGTCACATTGATCAATTATCTACTTGCGTTAAATATTAAACTATATACCCTGTACAGATACTTCCCCAAAAGGTGGAACATACAAGAGGTTACAACGCTCGATTTGCAACTTTTGTTTACAATTTCGTTTTCATATGAAATATTTAAGCGTTTGAATTAACCACTGTCACTGAGATTTGAAACTTCAAGAGTCTGTGACACTTAATGCATTAAGGCTATCTGAATCAACATGAATTTCGACATGGGCCATTTCTTTTGAGTACGCAATCGTAACACACTTTATACACTATCTGCCAGTTACAATATAAAAGCTATATAGTATAAAACAGGAACCATAATACTCGAAAGATATGAGCGACAGGTTAAATATATTAATTTTGAGATTCAGTTCGAATAGTGGACGGAAAGCATTACAGTTTTAAACATGTTTATTTATATTCGATATGCAAGTGACAAAAATAAAGCAACTCTGCAAATGTTACTGTACTCAAAAGTGGTATTTTGTATTTTACAGACAAGGTAAAAAGGTAGAGAAAACTTACAGTTCAACATGTCCGCACAACCTCCTAAGATGAACAGTTCTATATCCGTGACGTCACTGAATGCAGACGCCATCCCAAGATGCAGCACACACCGAAAGAGGCTAAAGTTCTTCTGCAGCAAACACGAATTGTTACTTTGTTCTGTGTGCGCCGTCAAGCGGCATCGGAGCTGCGAAGAGGTCCTTACGATTACTGAAGCTTGCGAAGATAAAAGAAGTGAGGGTAACAAATTGTTAGATATGTACAATCAGAAAGTCGCTGTTATCGAGAATGCCATTGTTGAAAGAAAAGCGGCAAAGAAATTGCTTGACACAAATGCACAAGAAATTCAGACAGAAATTCATGAAATAACGGAAAAATTGATTGATCTTGTAAGACACGAAGAACGAACATTACTGGAAACCGTGGACACTATGCAAGGTAGAGAATCTGAAACACTGGAAAAGGATATCAGTGGTCTAGAGGAAACATGTGAAGAAATACGAAAAGCACAGGATGCACTTTCCCAAAGTCTAAAATTTTCAGATGTTGACCTTATACACGCTGTGATAAAAGAAAAGCAGAAGTCAGATGACGAAAAGGAGGTTGAAACTATTGTCAAGAAACGGTTTAAAGAAATAGATTTCAAATTTGTTATTTCACCACATATAACTTCATTTTTGAAGCACTTTAAAAATCTAGGACAGGTTATGATGTCGGAAGACAGCGGAAATCCAGTGCGTGTGCCCCGATCAAACATGTCAACCCCCGTAAATGAGCTTCCGTCACCGATTCCGCGTAACAGAAGAGAAAATATAAACGAGGTAAGACAACAACACTCACCGCCCGACGAATCTCACATGTCAGCAAGAGAAAAGTGGATTCGCGATAGGCAGAGACAAATGCAAATGCAAACACAAAACCGCGGTGATAGTACTTCAAGCAATAACAGTGTGTTTTTATCTGATCAACCATCTCCAGTTTCCCAAACACGAAGAAATCAGCCAATGCGAGCACTGCCTATGACCAGACCAGAAACTCCAGAAGTTTATAGTAGACCTTATAACCAAACACCGAGGCGTGAATTTGTTCCTCGTCCGATGTCGACACCACCAGTTGAAACGCCCGTGTATGGACAGAGTCCAAAATCAAGAGACGTCAATAGATTTAATTCCAATACCAGATATCGATCTGTTAGACCTGAACCTGTCTATGTATCCGAGAGACGATCGCCGGTTCCAATTCGGTCTCCCCAACAAGGACAACCACACGAGATTGTAGTTGCTAATGGTCGGCAGGATATTCACCATGTTGAGCCGGTCCACGTCTTCCAACGTCGTGCAACTTCGGACTCTCAATCTTCAAGTACCGAACGTTCACCATCTCCCTGGTCAAACAGGGCACAATCTCCGCCACAGCAACATTCACCACCCACACAGCAACCAGCGTATTCTATTGTTAGCGTCAAGGACAGTGACACAAATTTTGGGAGATCATTTGCAGCCGTACAAATCAATGATCCTCGAATGCCTCAAAACAATGAACATGCAAGTTTACATGCCTATCAGAGCAAAGCCACAATAAATATTGCCACGCCTAGAAACAGGGACACATCCCCACCAAACAACGGAGTAAACGCTGTATTTTCAGTCTACCCAAATTCTAACCGCCGAACAGGTGTACCGAAGACTAACGAATACTCTCCAAGACTAGATGAAAGTCGGGGATTTTCTCCAAGCGGTAGTATGATGAACAGCATGGCAACCGATGAGGAAAAAGTATCTCGGTGGGTTCATCAAACTTCTTTCACATCAAACGGTATAGGGTCGAAGCGCCTGATCTCTGGCGTAGGCGTGTTGTATGACGGTCGTGTGGTACTTGTAGACCAAGAACATTACACCGTTCAACTCTATGATAGAAATTTCAGATTTGTTTCGGACTTAAAACTTGATTCCAGACCATTTGATGTAGCAGTTATAAGTGAAAATAAGATTGTTGTGAGTTTGCAGAGCGATAGAGTGTTGAAGTTCATCTTGATCACTGGGGAAGGTTTAACGGCTGTTGCTGACCTGGGTGTTCCGTGTGAGATGGTTTGTTACGGGGTTTGTCGTGGTGGAGGTAACTATTGTGTGTGTTGTGGTGATGAAGTTTGGATACTGTCTGATGACGGTCGTGTTGTAAATCGATTAAAGACGGATAAACCTGGAAACCCTTTGTTCGTACAAGCAGAGTATGTTTCAATAGATAGCACGGGGAATGTTCTGTTTATTTCCGATGCGGGAAGCAATAAAATTCTTGCCATACAAGTAGACGGTAGGAGACTCTGGGAGTTTACGTACCAGGGATTCAAACCGTCGGGTCTCAAGTGTGTAGATATGTACATATACGTTTGTGATCGAGACCAACATCGTGTATTAATGTTAGATATGGACGGACAGGTTGTCAAACAGTCAATTATAGGAAGGTTGGAGAACCCAAGAGCTCTATGCTTTCACAATGCAGCTACACATTTAATTGTTACACAAATGCGATATGATGCAATCGTCAGCCCGCCACGTCCTATTCATGTATATACGTTACAGTAAAACTGCTGCTTGGTTACAGAATAACGTGTTTATATAGAAAAAAGGTAACGTCAAATAACCTCGTGCATTTTCACCCCAAAAAGCATTATGTTTATCAGTTCCAAATAAGAATCTCAGTATAAAGGCATCATCTAAATGTTGGGAAATATCTTAAAGAAAACTGTTTGCGGGTCTGGAAGTTTAATTTTCTTTTGCACGTTTGTTGTTCAAATCACGAGTGAGTTGTGCACCCACGAGACATTGCAAATGCACTCATTAATCAAAAACTCATATTTCTAACACTCTGTTGCCTAATGACTTGCAAATTACTTTAGGCGGAAATTAAATTCATGCATTTTAACGAGCTTTTTTGTGCTCTTTCTGATACCATACTAGGTCGCATGAAATGTTCCTTTATGATAACCGCTCATGCCTGGGTGTCTTGGGTGTTACGCTCTTCATTACTTGTATTTTTCATGAACTAACTCCATCAAACTGGGTGCTTGGGTGTTTCTTACGGATCTTGTTAGTGCTTTAGTATACAAAAAGAGGGCATTAAATTTGAACAAACGTCTGCATTACGCCTTAAGACTTTACATTTAATTTTCTTTGTTCCGGATCGTTCTACATCTTTCTTTTTTTTAAGCATGTACTGTATGTGATGAAATTGATTTTTTGGGCCTTTATTCTTGTGTTTCTCTTAAATCATATTTATCAAAGCAATTAAACTAAATATTTTAGATCTTATACTACTGAGTTGTGTTCAAAGCGATGTTAACTTCAAATTTTTATTCCATTTTTCTTGTCAAACGTTCTTGTCAATGTGAGGCACGAGTGATCTGATTAGTTCAATGCTGTGATGTGTATAGTAATTAAAATGATATTCCGCAAAGTGGCCAAAACTTTTTCAGTGTGTGTTTTTATTGTTTGTAAATACCTTGTAATTCTTACTGCGAATTCTAGTGTTTGGTTTGATGTTAAACAAACGTATGCCATATTGTAAATAGGTGTATTTTTAAAGGAGCCGTTGATATTATTCAGAAATTCTGAATCTGGTGTAAATTCATGATTGAAGTTTTTTTGAGATCTTAAGACTTTCACATGTGTGTACTTGTTGAGGTTCAAGGGAAATTTTTAGACCACTATTGTGCAATTTATATGTATATTTTGTACATTGTGTATGTTTGTGTTTGTTTAATAAACCGACTTCAAATTTTTATCATTTTTCTTTTATTTATGCTGTGTCTTATTTAAAACATGATATTATATTGAAACCTTTTATTTTTATTCGCCGAAAGAAGTTTTGATACAACAATATTCTTTTAACAACCGAAATTTAGATTGTTTCATTATCTTAAGGTAAACCAAAATTTGGACAAATGGGTAAGGAAAACTTTTTTTCTTTTTTTCTTTTTGCAACATACTCATTAAAGGATTAGATTTTCATACAAGTCTGTACAAAAATAATAAATTGCAATATGCTTGGATCAAGTACTGCCGTTTGAATACAAACATGTATCTGTATATATAGATGAAATAACACAACAGCAGTATTGTCTCCCCGTACCTGAACTCAATGTTGTGTGTTGGGATAATGGATTACATTTGAGCAGCGCCATGAGAAAACCAATATAGTGGCTTTGCGACCAGCATGGATCCAGACCAGCCTGCGCATCCGAGCAGTCTGGTCAGGATCCATGCTGTTCGCTTTCAATGCCTATAGCAATTGGAGAAACCGTTAGCGAACAGCATGGATCCTGACCAGACTGCACGGATGCGCAGGCTGGTCTTGATCCATGCTGGTCGCAAAGCCACTAGGTTGGTTCTCATTTAAACTTGCTAAAATAGAATTCCGCGCTTAAGGTATTAGATCACTAATAGTAATGTTTACAAAATGGCCTTTGCTTGGTATATTCTGAAAGGTAACCGTGTTTTGCACTACTTTGCAATTTTTAAATAACTTTTACCATGCCGTTTTTTATAAATTTTGTATAACTTATGGTATCTCCTCAAGCTCAAGTAGAGACAAATTTCAAAGTGATAGCCACTATCAAAAACGTTCGCAGAAAACTCATTTTACCATTAATTTTAATAAAAGAAACATCAAACTATTGGTAAACAATTATAAAACACAAAGTGAAAATGTCAGTATCATTTTTTCTATGGTGCCTCAAGTAAACGGATTTAATGAGACAGAATTCGTACTTCAACATTGAAAAAATAAGGTCGAATGCTGTGTTTCTGTTTTGAATTTTGCTTACTCCATTTAAAAGTAACCTTAGGGCAGACGTAAAACCTACCTAAATTTCTTCCACAATATATAACCTAAGAGTGAAAGCAAGATAGAGAACTTCCACTGCGTGTAACTCAATATTTTTAAAGATGTGTAACTCTACCCCTTCTGTTTAAGTAGTAAATTCACTTTGAACACCATAAAATCGCTTATAAGATTCATCTTTTTCAATTTTTAAACAAGAAATCAATAATAAGTCTTGAAAGAAGTAAAAACTTACTAGAAAAAAAGGAAAATAAGAAAAAAATAGTTGGTCCCAGTAGGGCTTGAACCTACGCCCCACTAAGAATTGCAGTAAAAGTAGGTTTATGGTAGTAATTGAATACTCTTCAAAAAGGAGGTTCTCTATTAGTGATCTAATACCTTAAGCAGGTGTTAGGGGGGCACAAGTGGTGTTGCATATTCTATTACCTGAACAGACTGAATCAAACTAAGTCTGCCACTACTTGGCTTGGTTGCGGTCTATGCTTCCAAAGAACTCGATAGATTGTATTACCATTAGCCACTTGACCTTTTATATTTTTGTCGACATATCTTCTTACCATTCCATTTTATAACACCCAGATGTTGCCAGTCATTCCTGTTCCCTATCTATTTTTACAAATATTTCTTGTGCGCCAGAATGGTAGATGGGGAACGCGCTGCGTGTCTTTTCTTTTGCCGACACAAGCTTAAAGAAGTGACTTAAGGTTTTCGTAAGATCTGATATACAGCATCATTCAATCGAAATTATTAGTTTTTTTTTCTCATATTAGTACGAACATAATAGTGTTCTTGTTTGATGTAAAGAAATGTGCAAGCAGCCTTAGACCCCCGCAAACATTTGTCAAACTATGATGTTTATCTGTCAAGGAACAATACGAAATTGTCACACGATGGTGTACCATTCCAGTTGAAGGTCTACTTCCAGTGTACACACTTTTCAAAATATACGTGCATGTATTAAAGTATGCGGGCACGCGAAAATGTTTGCATGCATGTATCAAATTTTATACGTGCACATGTAGGTGTATGCCTAAATAGACTTGCACATGCATATACATGTAATTACACGTGCACTTAAAAATATACTTGCAAGCATATATTTGTGCGTGCCCTCGTTTGTATAATATATAGGTGCGTGTGCGTGCGTGCGTGTGTGTGTGTGTGTGTGTGTGTGTGAGAGAGAGTATATCTAGCTATTTATGTCCACTTATAACTTTGCCGGTGTAATGCAAGTTAAATTTGAAGTTCACGTATTATACGCGTGCACTTTCATATATGCATGCATTTACATACTTTCGCATGCACAAGTAAAATGTATATGTTCACGTAAATTTTTACGCGTGCGAGCATATTTTATGTATGTAAATATATTTTGAAAAGTACGTGCACGCAAAGTAGAACATCAACCTAACGGTACAGCTTAAAATTGCGTTGTAAAGGCAATGTCGTTTAAAATAAAGTCAACTATATTTCAGACACAATGCAATTGAAACTTTGATCGAAAAGTACATTTTCTTAAATTATGCCTCTGACATAAAACGTCAAAATCAATACTGGTAAAACAAGAAGAATTCAATTCTAGGCGCTATGTTGTGCATCGCAAATGCCAAGGGAATCATGTTGTTCTATTTATCTAAATAATAACACTTAAAATTTCTGTAGAAAAATGGATTTTCAGAAACTTTATTTTAATTATGACAGAAACGTCTAACACATTATCTGTAAAGAAATAACGGAACAGCAGTTCAACAGTCAGTATAAGCCCCGAGAGACGGGTTTTCCTGGTGTTTATTATTGTGAACAGAAGACATGTCAGTTGTCATTTCTCAATTTTAAGAAGACAACTCCACAGTGAAAGGCCTCATTTACTTCTTTATACGTGTGAAGTTTACAAATATTTAAGTATTATGACAAAAACATTACACTGGTTTAGAAGTTTCATAGTTAAAGAAGGTTGTGCCACTATACACTCTACAAGGTCTTGGTATTTTCATTTGTTAAAGGTGGTCAAATGGTGACTCCTATATTTCTGTACAGGATCAGTACATTTCTATGTCGGGTTAAGCTAAAAAATAAGTGGTAAATACAAAAAGTCTATGACTGGATCTCTTTGTAATGCGATCACAAATCCCCCACCCCCACTACACAGTTTGTCGGATTGGTTGCACATATTTCCGTTGAGGGATACTGACAAACCCAGTAATCAATGATTAAAGGCACATGTCTCTGGATGTTGTTTAACTTCATTTGGCATCATTAGTAAAATAGATTTCATTTACGTCATTAAATGGTAAATTAAGAGGCTACGTATCTGCTTTTAACATGTGGAGGAGTGTTCATGATGAGTAGAGGATACTATAGGAGTAGAGAGTGTAGGGTACATGAGAAGTGTATGGTACATAAAAAGTACAGGGTTCACGAGGAGTAAATGAAGGTACATGAGGAGTAGAGGGTAGATGAGAAGTGTATGGTACATGAAAGTAGAGTGTACACGAAGAGTGTATGGTACATGAAAAGTAGAGGGTACATGAGGAGTAGAGGGTTTGTGAGGAGTGTGTGATACAGAAAAAGTAGAGGGTACATGAGGAATAGAGGGTACATGAGGAGTAGGATTTATATAAGGAGTGTATGGTGCATGAAAAGTAGAGGGTACATGAGGAGTAGAGGGTTTGTGAGGAGTGTATGGTACAGAAAAAGTAGAGGGTACATGAGGAATAGAGGGTTTGTGAGGAGTGTATGGTACAGGAAAAGTAGAGGGTACATGAGGAATAGAGGGTACATGAGGAGTAGACTTTATATAAGGAGTGTATGGTGCATGAAAAGTAGAGGGTACATGAGGAGTAGAGGTTTGTGAGGACTGTATGGTACAGGAAAAGTAGAGGGTACATGAGTAATAGAGGGTACATGAGGAGTAGAGTTTATATAAGGAGTGTATGGTGCATGAAAAGTAGAGGGTACATGAGGAGTAGAGGGTTTGTGAGGAGTGTATGGTAAAGGAAAAGTAAAGGGTACATGAGGAGTAGAGTTTATATAAGGAGTGTATGGTGCATGAAAAGTAGAGGGTACATGAGGAGTAGAGGGTTTGTGAGGAGTGTATGGTACAGGAAAAGTAGAGGGTACATGAGGAATAGAGGGTACATGAGGAGTAGAATTTATATAAGGAGTGTATGGTGCATGAAAAGTACAGGGTACATGAGGTGAGTGATCTTGGGTACAAGAGGGTACACGAAGAGTAGAGTACATGAGAACTAGAGGGCACAAATGGGTGTAAGGTACATGGGCAGTTGGGGTTACATGAGGAATATAGTGCTCATGAGGATTAGATGGTATAATACATGGGATATAATAACGCAGTCGTTCGGTAGCTAAACTGCTTCCGTTTCGTAGAAAATATTTCTGAACGAGGACTTCGTACGAGTTTGAAACGAAAGAGAAAATGGGTCTGTAAAATGTTTAGAGTATTTAAACAATGCACTAAAATTCGAGGAAGAAGACGAGAGCTGTAATATATATTTTCGTCAATAACGTTTCTTCATTATTCCAAAATGTTCATCCATCCATTATTCATTTTCAATATCACATAATTACGCAGATTTGTCGGAAGTATAAAACTTGAATAAAATCTGATGAAACTACTCGTAAAAGGAATAGAAAATTACAAAATATGAGAAATAAATGTCTTCCAACACTAAATATAGGTTTAAGATCACATAAAGATCGAATTGACAGATAAAGCCACATAAACACATCTAAACTATTTATTCTGCCTCTAAAATTTTAAGTTTAAATAAACACAAAAAAAGGAGAAAATACGTCTAAGTAAGAAAACTCGTATCTTTTACCTCTACCATAAATTTTCTTATTCGGCAATACATTGTAGTTCAAATGCTTTGTTCCAAATAAGGAAATTAAAATAACTTAACCATCGTCTACTTTAATGACGGGGTACTAGTTTGTCCAAATTCATTCTCATTACTTCGAAATGTGTACTGCTGCTAATACCCAAACGGATGTTTCAGCCTCACAAGGCGCCTGTCCTGGTATTTTTTGTATTATGTATTGCATATTTTTAACCTCGCCATACCGATCATGCTCAAGTACAAATGTTTTGATAGCAAGTTTGATCGCATATCAAATGTTTGCTCATATTAGGCTATTATAATATAAAATTCCAGATAAGGTTGCTATCGAATACAGTCCAAGTATTTGGATAGATCTCAGTAAATGAACAGTAACTCTTTCTGCATGTTTCGCAACGGCTATATGAAGTAGTTTCCCTTACTTTCTATATCATTGGCATTCTATCTGAAATTATAACATGTATTACACTGTAATACAATATTCATAATTACTAGTTTCTCAAAATTAAAGGAGTATTTACATAGAAATTTGAAACTGTCCGCTGATATTCTTCAGTAGTTACAAAGGTAAGGGCAATGTTCAAGGAGATTTCTCTTTTGAAGCTGTGAAACATACAGTATGTTACAAGGTCCCCAGATGTTTGAAGTACACCTAACAAACATGCATGTATAACTTCTTAGCGTATATCACACTGGGCAACAAGTTTACGTATTGCACGGTCATCGAAACAAAAAAAGAGGGCGTTGACCTAGCACGCGGGAAATATCCAGAGGTTATTTTGTTTAATCTCTAGTTCTTCACTAGCTTTATAACTTAGATAGAAAGAAAACAAAAAGAAATAACATTAGCATTTCTACAGCTGGAGTATATCTTCTTAATTTATCTAAATTTTGTAACTTTACGATATAAATCTTATATTACACATGTCTTATAAATATTTTAGAAAGCCATTGTTAAATCAGAGACAAGAACTACTAAGCCTCTCCGCGTGGTGCTTTTCCTTGTACTAATCGGCTTTCGTATGGAAGCGTTCAATAATATCTGAATTAAGACGATCAATGTCATAACTAGACCGTATCAATAAAAAAAAATCAATCCTGTGTTA
Organism: Mercenaria mercenaria; assembly: GCF_021730395.1. NCBI lineage: Eukaryota > Metazoa > Mollusca > Bivalvia > Venerida > Veneridae > Mercenaria > Mercenaria mercenaria. Next base: position 15,289,182 of record NC_069367.1, on the reverse strand, counting down.
TGTGTTCTTCATAAACGTTCCATAATATAGTTATAACATCAAGGTTTTTTTTAGGCTGATTTTATCACTTTTTATTCATTAAAATACGACTTGAAAGAGTATATCTAAATATCTACACATTTCTTTTCAGCTGTTATTTGGAACGAACTAAATATGAACACGGCACATTTCAATTTTGTGAGATATTATACCTCAGTTCAAACAGATAGATGCGGAATGATTAAACTATCATATTTCACAATATAAAAACTCCTAAAACCCTGCCGCATGCAACGCTGTGTGGTTTCGAATATGTGAAAATCTGTACAGGCTAATCACATTCTATTTTGCAAAACTTTAGATAGCTACAAATTAACTTTTATCAATGTTTTCTTTTCTTGTTGTTTTAGTGTTTTGTTTTGATTTTCTGGACGATATATTAGACCTCCGTGGCTAAGTGGTTCAGGTCTCCAGCTTCGAATCACTTGCTCCTCGTCGATGTGGGTTCGAAGCCTCCTGTGGGATAAAAGATCTTTCGTGTCATAAAGTCATACAACTGGCTTGCGGAAGGCCTGTGGTTCTACACAGAAGCCCGCCCCAGCCTGAACTAATGCCTGGAGGAGCACATTGGGTCTTCCTCCACCTGAAAAAAAATTACATTGGTGTTCATAATTATGCAACCATTCTTGATTTTCGTACCTATAACAACTTTTAATCGCATGAAAGACTTAAGACAGAAGTCTCTTGACAAAATGATCAAAGGAATAATTTACCCTTCTGGGGATCAAACTTGCGACTTCCGTAACAGTATTTCTTCCTATCCCCTACACCAGTGAGTCAGTAAAGTGGGCTTATTGTAGACAGTTAAAATCTAAAAAAAAATGCAATGTTTATGTTTATAATGATATATTTTCCTTTAACTTCACAGCATTAAATTTAATCTACCAGATCAAATGCCTTTCCGATGTCAACGAAGCCACCATTTAACCTTTTCCACTTTATTACTGTATCGGACAGTTAATGACTATCATGTCATTTATGTCTCCATGTTCAATAGATAATAGATACCTCTAAAAGTTTCTTTTGTGCGTGTACCTATCTTCTTTTCAAATTAGAAACTCTTCCTTTCATCTCTGTTGAATGGACATACTAACAACCGGGCGTTTATATATAAGAACGAATATTTTGTTATTCCGTATTAATTCTCAACTTTGTATCAATCTAGATTTAAGTTTTAATACTCCAGGGAAGCGAAACGAACTACTACGGACAAAATATAGATGTGTATGCTGATATTATTTATGAAAGTGAATGTGAAAACTTGAACGTTATGGCTGAGTGACCGTGGATTTTTATTGATGATACATTTTTCATGCATAAGAAATATTCGGGGTTGGATAATACTGCGGTTGTCAAATTTGTCTGGTAAAATTGTAAATTATTTCAGTTATTTCTCTCCTTTTCGTTTATGGATTAAACATGAAAATTCATTCATGCAGACCTTGCGCTCGACGTGCTTTGAAACGGTCTCTGAGTTTTGCCTGTTAAAGAGGTCTAGATGTAAAGTTATGGTTGCATAAAATTAAAATATTTTAACATTAATAAGTTCAAAACTATTTCGCTGTGTGAGTTAATGCAATAAAGGGTCATAATTTTCGATGCATATAAAGTCGTTTAATTTGTGCACATGGTGAAACAATTGTTTTCTTATTTTGTTTGAAATCGAGCCTGGTGTTTTATAAGATGTAAAAGTTCAAAGCAGTGTTAAGGGTTAACTTTACACCATAAGGTGTGAGCGGACTACATCGCTTAAGTGAAATTTGACTCCAAACAAAAATGTTGCAAAACGACAATCTGTCGATTAAAATCTGGAATAAATAGGCGTTTTGTGATATAATGGAAGATCAGTTAGCTTGATTAATAGTATTGATTTACAAATAGTGATTGGATTTAACTAAACATGTCATCTCTAATTGTGAATGGGGGGATTCCTCATTTAAATGTATCCAGCAGTTCACAATGGATGGAAATTCAAAGAAATACTTTTAAAAATTGGGTAAATGAGCAGTTGAAGAGTAGAGGCCTGTCGATATTTGACTTACGGACTGATTTTGCGGATGGGGTCCTTTTGGTGGCACTTGTAGAGATATTACAAAGAGAGAAACTACCAGGTGCTGTCCAAAACCCTTCACACAATCACGAGAAGCTGCACAACATTACACTAGCCCTGGATGCTATTGCAAAGGACAATGTCACACTTATAAATATCGGTACGTATATAGTAATACTGATTTATTTAGATATCTCAGCTTGGTATGACCGTGTCAGTCATTACGTATTTTTCGTGTTTCTCTTATTTCTAAGATTTTTCCAAATATCGGAAAGCCTCTTTAAAACTTCTTTACAACCGCATTTACAATGTACACGTCGGGGCTTGGGACCAGGGGGCTTGGGATCATGGTAGTGGGCAGCCTGCTTATTTAACTCACTTGAGTGATTTTATCAGTAACACGTATCTTTTGTAATATATGTTTGCTTTATGTACATATGCAAAATGCATAGTAGTTTGAAATAAACCGAACAGATCATCATGTCTGCAAAGAAGTGTAGCATTGCGTAAACGATTAAAGAGTATTATGTGGTACATTCAAAACACTCCTACATGAACATAGTTTGAAAAACGCCCAATAATGCAAACTTTACGTGTACAAAAAACATTCGATATTTACTGAAAGAAAGGCAGTTAAATGTCAGCTAAGCTACGTGATAAACTGTCGTTTTTCATGTAATACCAAATTGTTATCAATTGTAATTTAAAACGTCTTCGGCATGTTTACCACCAGTTTAGTAAACAACGTTAATGTAGATAAATTGTCCGTGTTGCATGTGCTATAATTTTACAATGTATCATTTAACGCCTGAAAGGTCGAAAAATCCTCATTTCTGTAAACAATGTGTCCCTAGTACCTAGGAAGCGCCATAGAATGGTGAGTCTAAAAGTCTCAGTTGTCAATGTAATATGTGACCAAAGGGGTCGATAATCAAAGCACTAAATGGACTGAATGTGGCGGTCGAATTTATTTACTTTTTGACATCCGTTATATTAGTTCAGACGTAATCCATTTTTAATTTAATTTAATGTTCTTGCTCACCCGTTCATCCAGAAAAATGGGAAAAAAACACTGATATAAGACAATTTTAGGAGTATTAAAAATCTAACATACTCTATGTGACTTATTACTAGCTTACCTATAAGTCCATATATTTCATCGGACATCTTATGAAAAGTAATTTAATTGAACTGTTTAAGAAAGGTATATTAGCTAGGATGAATCTGGACCCGTGATCAATGTTTTAAACCCATAATTTTATTTTTGCTTATCATTGTTATATTAGCACTTAACTTGAATGCGCTTTCTACTGCTACAGACAGCTCTGTCAAAACCCATTTGTATATTTTTTGCTAAAAACAAAGTTCTTGCAAACTGAATATTCACCGATTTAAGGCCTAAGTCTAAATTTCAGACTTTAAACGTTGAGGAATTCGAGCTCTTGAGCGACGATCTCGTATAATAATCTCGTAATAACTGTATTTAACGGGAACAACATATCGGTTATAGGAAGGAAACACATAATGATATTATATATTTCCTGTTAATAATGTACCATCCGGTTATTGTCACTAATGTACCATCCGGTCATTCGGTTTAGAGCATGTTCAATTTTTATAGTCAAACCGAGCACATTCTTATTGCAAGTTATTTTTAGGAAGCCGTCTGCGAAGTTTACTCTCTTCAATATTAAAACCTTAGTGTCTAACCTCTTGTTAAAAATGCAATACTTATATATACACAGTAATGTAGTATTTTTGCATTTTTTTGTAAATTCTTCGGTCTGTGACGAAAATTCGCGCGTAATCGATAGTTTTGTTCCTACAGGTTAATGAACTGTGTTGAACCAGTGGTAAGTGCTGACAAGAACACTTACAGCGAACGAAAAAAGATAAAAACTGTGATTTTAATATAGAAAAAAATAGAAATAAAACATAAATATTGACAACTCATAGATTGTCATAGATTCATGCCTATCATTCATCTCTTCGAAGAGATTTTTTTTAAATCTAGATTAAATCGAATCATCTTAAGTTAAATAAACCTCAGAGATACTAGTATGTCGGGAATTTCCGCCGTTAATACATGTACATTAACGTTCGCTTACGTTATTTCCAACAAGGTTACGGACTTTATACTGAAAACTGTATTTTTTATTCATAGAGGCGGTAGTCACTAAATTTGAATAATCTAATTTCAAAGCACCGCATACTTGAACTGTGGTTAAATGAATGATATAGTGTATGCTGTCCTCAAAAGTGTTCGTCAAATATACGCCCACATGTGCACTGCAATATATACTCAATTTTGTTTTATAAATACAAAAATTTTCAACTTGTCGCGTTTACAGAGACATTCTTAAGCACGATTTTGAAAAGCTTACTATGTCAACATTATATAACTACATTTATATTTTTATCTTAATATCAGTGTAAATGGTGGACTGATGAAAAATGTGCTGATTTGTCAATATGATAAGACACCGCAAGAAAAATAATTGTAATGATTACAGATAGGGGATAACGCATATAATTGCTAAGGTAATTGTCGGGCATTGTATTTCATCAAATGCTACGGATAAATCAACATCTTTTTATTGATTCACGAAGCCTGTATTGAATAAGTGCGTCCAGGCAGACAACTTGATCATTTAATTAATCGGCCAGGTATGTGTTTTAAAGGAGAGGGTTTCTCTGTTGTTTTTAGATAATTTCTTTCGGTGAACATTTGGTGAAATTCATAACTATGAGACAAAAATGTGCATATGGGTTGCCTGGTTAAAACGATCATCTGACTGTAGGTGGGTGGATATGACGTAGATTTTAACAATTGAAGAAACATGTATAAATATCTGTATCATTCCCAAGTCAATAAAAACAACACGTAGATAAACTATAAACATCTATTTGTTTAAGGATTGCCTTTTACAAAGCATTTTATTGAATAATGCATGTTTAAACATGATATTGATAGCACTGATATTGTTTATAGACCTGTAAGTCTGCGGTCCAGTGTCACTCGTACTAACGTCACAACTAATGTCTCGGGGACGGGTGGTGGGGCGGCGGGTTGGAACTCTTTATATTGACGGGCTTCACACAAACATGCAGTCTGTTTAAATGTTAATTTATACTTTCATCACCAATAAGCCATTTGTTAGGGCCTCCGTGGCCGAGTGGTTAGGTCGCTGACTTCAAATTACTTGCCCCTCACCGATGTGGGTTCGAGCCTCACTCGGGGCGTTGAATTCTTCATATGAGGAATCCGTCCAGCTGGCTTACGGAAGGTCGGTCGTTCTGTCCAGGTGCCCGCTTGTGATGAAATATTGCACGGAGGGGCACCTGGGGTCTTCGTTCAATGTTGGGAAGTCGCCATATGACCTATAATTGTGTCGGTGCGTTGTTAAATCCAACAAAAAAATAAGCCATTTGTCTCCCACCTTAGGACTTTGTATGGCATATTGTCAGTTGTATGTTGTGGAAATGAACTGAACTGAACCCATTATTATATAAAATAAATCAACGGCAGACACAACTAAAACACACATTAAACCATGATACAAACTTGTTACATGAAAAACTAAAGTTAAATGGATGATATGTTTTGACATTAGTCTAATAAACCTTAATTCATTATAATTAATTTGCATATACATTGTATACTCATATACATACTCATTTATGTTCCCAAAATAGTTTATGGTCTAGTGCAACTATCACTGAATGATTTGCACTTTATTCACGTTTGTATTATATATTATATCTTTGAAAATAGACGATTTAATGGGAGTGCATTTGTAATTGATACCGGGTGCATTTTCTAACATGATGACTGCTTTTTGGCTAAATTTCCGAGTGTATAAAATTGGATGGATTTCTGAGTAGGAATTTTGCTTAATTTCCGAGTGCAGGAATTTGGCTGGATTTCTGAGTATAGCAAATCCGGTTACATATTTGAGTTTAGGGAAATTGGTTATAGTTCTGAGTGTAGGAATTTGACTGAACGTAAAAATTTAGTTAGATTTCTGAGTGTATGAATCCATCAATCATATTTACCATTTGTACGGAAATATGTAAGCATGTTTGTAAAATATGCTTGCTGTGTTGGGTTATATATATTTAACATGGGACAGTAAACTACGCCAGTTCAACATCTTTTAACGTTTGTTTTGAACGACACTGAACACAAAACAACAATCTAATGACACAATCATTCAAATACATATAAACTATCCTTAAGGCGTGAAAAACAACTTGTTTAACATTAAAGAAAACAATTTACAAATAGCAAAGATTTAGGATATTTAAGCTATTAAAATATTTTCCTATCACCTGCGTGAAAAGGAGACTTAAGTCTTTAGCCGGTTATGTCATCAAGCTACTTACAAAAGAAAAGTAATCGATTAGGTTTTAACCGTCTGTCAATATTATGTTTTGTGCAATCAATCTACTTTTTGTGGGTGTGAGTGTAAGAAAACCGACACAGTAGTACAAAGAGTATTTGGTTTGAAACTGGACTGGTTGGTATATAAATGTAAGGAGCACAATCTCTCCATATTGCCGGTGTATAGCGGCCTGAAACCTGAAATGACTGATGTAAGACCGACTATCACGGTATTTAGTCATCTTTACCATGCATGTTTAACGGATTAAATTGCAAGTATATTTTTTTCTGCTCCCACAAATTATAAACCTGATTTTAAACCTCCTTCATAATCGTTTAAACACTGCATAAGTTTGATGTTTCGTGCGGGCAGTCATCTTAAAAATATCTATTTTAATTAGTTTCTTGCTATAATTTAATGTTATTAAAGATAAAGCAGAGGGAGAGTTGACACTATCTGGAATGAAAATGATTGTGGAAATCATTGTATATTTTACAGTAAGTTAAGAAATGATTTTAATTTGATTTTTTTATTAGTATTGCCAAAGAAACAAAATGGCGGCCAAGTTTGTATTTTCATCCGATATAATTGAGCATAGCAAACACAGCCAGAATCTCCACCCGCTAACACTGGGCATAGCAAACACAACTAGAAACTCCACCCGCTAACATTGAGCATAGCAAACACAACCACAGCCACAACCCGCATACATTGAGCATAGCAATCACAACCAGAGCCTCCACCCGCTAACACTGGGCATAGCAAAGACAACAACAGCCACAACCTGCAAACATTGAGCATAGCAACCCCACCAGAGCCACAACCCGCAAACATTGATCAAATCTTACACAACCAGAACCTCCAGTCGCTAACATTGAGCATAGCAAACACAAACAGAGCCTCCTCCCGCAAACACTGAGCATAGCAAACACAACCAGAGCCTCCACCCGCGAACAATGAGCATCGCAAACACAACCACAGCCACAACCCGCAAACATTGAGCATAGCAACCACAACTAGAGCCACAACCCGCAAATACTGAACATAGCAAACACAACCAAAGCCACAACCAGCAAACACTGAACATAGCAAAAACAACCAGAGCCTCAACCTGCAAACATTGAACATAGCAAACACAACCAGAGCAACAACTCGCAAACACTGAGTATAGCAAACACAACCAGAGCCTCAACCTGCAAACATTGGGCATAGCAAAGACAATCAGAGTCTCAACCCGCAAACACTGAACATAGCAAACACAACCAGAGCCACAACTCGCAAATACTGAACATAGCAAACACAACCAGAGCCTCAACCCGCAAACATTGGGCATAGCAAAGACAATCAGAGTCTCAACCCGCAAACACTGAACATAGCAAACACATCCAGAGCCACAACTCGCAAACACTGAACATAGCAAACACAGCTAGAGCCTCAACTCGCAAACATTGAGCATAGCAAAAACAACCAGAGCCACAACACGCAAACATTGAACATAGCAAACACAACCAAAGCAACAACCCACAAACACTGAGCATAGCAAGCACAACCAGAGCCACAGCCCGCATACATTGAGCATAGCAAATACAATCAGAGCCTCCACCCGCGAACAATTAGCATAGCAAACACAACCACAGCCACAACTCGCAAACATTGAGCATAGCAACCACAACTAGAGCCACAACCCGCAAATACTGAACATAGCAAACACAACCAAAGCCACAACCCGCAAACACTGAACATAGCAAAAACAACCAGAAAAACAACTCACAAACACTGAGTATAGCAAACACAACCCGAGCCTCAACCCGCAAACATTGGGCATAGCAAAGATAATCAGAGTCTCAACCCGCAAACACTGAGCATAGCAAACACAACCAGAGTCACAACTCGCAAGCACTGAACATAGCAAACACAACCAGAGCCTCAACCCGCAAACATTGGGCATAGCAAAGACAATCAGAGTCTCAACCCGCAAACACTGAACATAGCAAACACAACCAGAGCCACAACTCGCAAACACTGAACACAGCAAACACAACCAGAGCCTCCACCCGCTAACATTGAGCATAGCAAACACAACCACAGCCACAGCCCGCATACATTGAGCATAGCAAACACAACCAGAGCCTCCACCCGCTAACACTGGGCATAGCAAAGACAACAACAGCCACAACCCGCAAACATTGACCATAGCAACCCCACCAGAGCCACAACCTGCAAACATTGATCAAAGCTTACACAACCAGAACCTCCAGTCGCTAACATTGAGCATAGCAAACACAAACAGAGCCTCCTCCCGCAAACACTGAGCATAGCAAACACAACCAGAGCCTCCACCCGCGAACACTGAGCATAGCAAACACAACCACAGCCACAACTCGCAAACATTGAGCATAGCAACCACAACTAGAGTCACAACCCGCAAATACTGAACATAGCAAACACAACCAAAGCCACAACCCGCAAACACTGAACATAGCAAAAACAACCAGAGCCACAACACGCAAACATTGAACATAGCAAACACAACCAGAGCAACAACTCGCAAACACTGAGTATAGCAAACACAACCAGAGTCTCAACCTGCAAACATTGGGCATAGCAAAGACAATCAGAATCCCAATCCGCAAACACTGAACATAGCAAACACAACCAGAGCCACAACTCGCAAACACTGAACATAGCAAACACAACTAGAGCCTCAACTGCAAACATTGGGCATAGCAAAGACAATCAGAGTCTCAACCCGCAAACACTGAACATAGCAAACACAGCTAGAGCCTCAACTCGCAAACATTGAGCATAGCAAACACAACCAGAGCCACAACCCGCAAACATTGAACATAGCAAACACAACCAAAGCAACAACCCGCAAACACTGAGCATAGCAAGCACAACCAGAGCCACAGCCCGCATACATTGAGCATAGCAAACACAATCAGAGCCTCAACTCGCAAACACTGAACATAGCAAACACAACCAGAGCCTCAACCCGCAAACATTGGGCATAGCAAAGACAATCAGAGTCTCAACCAGCAAACACTGAACATAGCAAACACTACCAGAGCCTCAACCCGCAAACATTGAGCATAGCAAACACAACCAGAGCCACAACCCGTTAACACTGAACAGAGCAAACACAACCAGAGCCTCAACCCGCAAACACTGAGCATAGCAAGCACAACCAGAGCCACAGCCCGCATACGTTGAGCATAGCAAACACAATCAGAGCCTCAACTCGCAAACACTGAACATAGCAAACACAACCAGAGCCTCAACCCGCAAACATTGAGCATAGCAAACACAACCAGAGCCACAGCCCGCAAACACTGAACATAGCAAACACAACCAAAGCCTCCATCCGCTAACACTGAACATAGCAAAAACAACCAGAGCCTCAACCTGCAAACATTGAGCATAGCAAACACAACTAAAGCAACAACTCGCAAACACTGAGCATAGCAAACACAACCAGAGCCTCAACCGGCAAACATTGGGCATAGCAAAGACAACCAGAGTGTCACCCCGCAAACACTGAACATAGCAAACACAACCAGAGCCTCAACCCGCAAACACTGAGCATAGCAAACACAACCAGAGCCACAACCCACAAACATTGAGCATAGCAAACACAACCAGAGCCGCAACCCGCAAACATTGAGCATAGCAAACACTACCAGAGCCACAACCCGCTAACACTGAACATAGCAAACACAATCAGAGCCTCAACCCGCAAACACTGAGCATAACAAGCACAACCAGAGCCACAGCCCGCAAACATTGAGCATAGCAAACACAATCAGAGCCTCAACCCGCAAACAGTGAGCATAGCAAACACAACCACAGCTTCCACCCGCTAACATTGAGCATAGCAAGCACAACCAGAGCCACAACCCGCAAACACTGAACATAGCAAACACAACCAGAGCCTCAGCCCGCAAACACTGAGCATAGCAAACGCAACCAGAATCTCAACCCGCAAACATTGAACATAGCAAAGACAACCACAGCCTCCACCCACTAACATTGAGCATAGCAAAATCAACTAGAGCCACAGACCACAAATATTGAGCATAGCAAACACAGCCAGAGCCACAGCCCGCAAACACTGAGCATAGCAAACACAACCAGAGTCTCAACACGCAGACATTGGGCATAGCAAAGACAACCACAGCCTCCACCCGCTAACATTGAGCATAGCAAACACAACCAGAGCCACAGCCACCAAACATTGAGCATAGCAAACACAGCTAGAGCCACGTCCCGCGAGCACTGTGCATAGCAAACACAGCTAAAGCCTATATCCACTAACAATGAGCATAGGAAACACAGCTAGAGCCACAGCCCGCAAACACTGTGCATAGCAGACACAGCTAGAGCCTCAATCCACTAACAATGAGCATAGCAAACACAGCTAGAGCCTATATCCTCTAACAATGAGCATAGCAAACACAGCTAGAGCCTCAATCTACTAACAATGAGCATAGCAAACACAGTTAGAGCCTCAATCCACTAACAATGAGCATAGCAAACACAGCTAGAGCCTAAATCCACTAACAATGAGCATAGCAAACACAGCTAGAGCCACAACCCGCAAGCTCTGAGCATTGCAAACACAGCTAGAGCCACAGCCCGCAAACAATGAGCATAGCAAACACAGCTAGAGCCTCAATCCACTAACAGTGAGCATAGCAAACACAGCTAGAGCCACAACCCGCAAGCTGTGAGCATAGCAAACACAGCTAGAGCCACAGCCCGCAAACAATGAGCATAGCAAACACAGCTAAACAATGAGCATAGCAAACACAGCTAGAACCTCAATCCACTAACAATGAGCATAGCAAACACAGCTAGAACCACAACCCGCAAACAATCAGCATAGCAAACACAGATAGAGCCTCAATCCACTAACAATGAGCATAGCAAACCCAGCTAGAGCCTCAATCCAATAACAATGAGCATAGCAAACACAGCTAGAACCACAACCCGCAAACAATCAGCATAGCAAACACAGCTAGAGCCTCAATCCACTAACAATGAGCATAGCAAACACAGCTAGAGCCACAACCTGCAAGCACTGGGCATAACAAACACAGCTAGAGCCCCAATCCACTAACATTGAGCATAGCAAAACACAGCTAGAGCCTCAATCCACTTACAATGAGCATAGCAAACACAGCTAGAGCCACAGCCCGCAAACAATGAGCATAGCAAACACAACCAGAGTCTCAATGTGCAAACATTACCACAGCCCCCACCCGCTAACATTACACATACTAAACACAACCAGAGCCACAGCCCACAAACACTGAGCATAACAAACACAGCTAGAGCCACAGCCAGCAAGAACGGAGCATAGCAAACACAGCTAGAGCCTCGATCCACTAACAGTGAGCTTAGCAAACACAACAAGAGCCACAACCCGCTAACACTACTGAGCATAGGAAACACAACCACAGCCACAGCCCGCAAACACTTAGCATAGCAAACACCACCAGAGCCTCCGCCTGCTTACATTTAGCATAGTAAACACAACCAGAGCAACAACTTGCAAATACTGAGCAAACAGAACTATAGCCACTGCTCACAAACACTGAGCAAAGTAAACACAATCAGAGTCTCAACACGCAAACATTGGTCATAGCAAAGACAACCACAACCTCACCCGTTAACATTGAGCATAGCAAACACAACCATGCCACAACCCGCAAAACATTGAGCATAGCAAACACAACCAGAGCCACAACCCGCAGACATTGAGCATAGCAAACACAACCAGAGCCACAAACCCGCAAACATTGAGCATAGCAAACACCACCAGAGTCCCCGTCCGCAAACATTGAACATAGCAAACACAACCAGAGCCACAACCCGCAAACTCTGAGCATAGCAAACACAGCTAGAGCCTCAATCCACTAACATTGAGCATAGCAAACACAACCAAAGCCACAACCCGCAAACATTGAGCATAGCAAACACAACCAGAGCCTCAACCCGCAAACATTGAGCATAGCAAACACAACCAGAGCAACAACCCGCAAACATTGAACATACCAAACACAGCCAGAGCAAACACAGCCAGAGCCACAACCCGCAAAAACTGAGCATAGCAAACACAGCCAGCTAGGGCCTTAATCCACTAACATTGAGCATAGCAAACACAACCAGAGCCACAACCCGCAAACACTGAACATAGCAAAAACAACCAGAGCCACAACCTGCAAACATTGAGCATAGCAAACACAACCAGAGCAACAACTCGCAAACACTGGGCATAGCAAACACAACCAAAGCCTCAACCCGCAAACATTGGGCATAGCAAAGACAATCAGAGTCTCAACTCGCAAACACTGAGCATAGCAAACACAGCTAGAGCCTCAATCCACTAACATTGAGCATAGCAAACACAACCAGAGCCACAACCCGCAAACACTGAACATAGCAAACACAACCAGAGCCACGACCCGCAGACACTGAACATAGCAAACACAACCAGAGCCACAACCCGCTAACACTGAGCATAGCAAACACAACCGGAGCCTCCGTCTGCAAACTTTGAACATAGCAAACACAACCAGCGCTACAACTCGCAAACACTGAGCATAGCAAACACAGCTAAAGCCTCAATCCACTAACATTGAGCATAGCAAACACAACCAGAGCCACAACCCGCAAACACTGAACATAGCAAACACAACCGGAGCCTCCGTCATGCAGTGGAAAGATATAACAGAAAACTGCTTTGTTTGTTGATGTAGCTGTTGTTTACTCTGAAGGTTGTGTCGTAAAATATACTGAACACTTAACTGTCCTTGCAGGGCTGGCATCTTACTCTGCCATTGCTGAGAGTAAAGTAAAAATTACGGGTGGAAGAAAAAAGATTAGATACAATATGCTTATCATATATAATGCAAGATAGCTGTGATATGTCAACAGTGACATTTTAGAAAATTTGCTGACATCATATCGGTTTAAAGACACTTCCCCTTTCTCGGTGCGCTTTGCATATAGAATTAGCATCAGGTGAAAGAAATCGCATTTAAATTTAGCGAATTACCTTCTTGTTATTCAATGTGTGTGAAACCTTTATATTCAGCCGTGTGAAGCATATTTTGAAGCTTAGTGAATAATTTATATGATCAGGGGAAAATATCAGTAAAAATACATACAGTGCTGTATGAGCAATGGTGAATGAAAAATAGCAAATCACATTAAAGTAAATAATGATCTTGATACAAGATTATTGAAAATAAGAAAAGAAAGTAAAATATTTTTTATTTGTACATCAGATGTGATAAGTTATTCGTAATCAGTGCAGTGTCTCATCATCTCTTTCACAGAGAAATGCATTTTTACAGAGATGTTCGTTGTTTTTTATTTCACAGGAAAATTCGTTTTCTTTTTAAAGACAAGTCATTTTTTCACAGAAGCATTTGCTTTTTGTTGGAGAGAAATACGTTCCACAAAGGAATACTTTTTTTCTCGTTGAAATTTGTTTTAAATTATATAATTTTAAATCAAAGAAACAATGTATCTCGTGGAGAAAATGTAGCTATTTTGCTGTGTACAAACATACCACCGCCCACAGTTTTCATTAATAGTTTCCCTCATAAACATTCATTTTGGGCTGTACTCCTTACAGTTGTGGGCTTATTGAAATTCAAGGTCCATGGCGTATCATGAATAATAATACAAAATAGCTTTAAGTTTAGTAATCAAAATGTAATAAATAAAGGTTTCTTAAAGTAAACTTGTCAAAATATTTATTATGTTTTTATATCCCGCTGTGGAAGATTTTATTCACTTTAGAATGACAATAAATATACAGCTGGAATGTTTTAGCGAAACCGTGTTTCCCAATGCATCCCGCATGAGTAACAGTTTGAAATCATGATGCTTGGGTAGAACCACCCGTTTTCCGTAAGTCGGCTAGATGGCTTCTAATCCTCTCATGAAAGAATTCTACTGTCAAAGCGAGGTCTCAGACCTACAACTGTGAGTGGCAAGTGATTTGAAGTCAGCTACCTAAACCACCCGGCCACGGAGGTGTTTGTTTTTAAAAAACAGTTCTAATACTACACATACATGCCTGGAACACCTACTACCGCGCACATCAAAGAGAAAAGCTGTCAAATATCTTTTTTAAAAAGTGACATTAAATACACCAATTCCCATTTCAGGAACATGTTGTCGAACAAGTGACTGAGAGACATAATCTGTTTCTAAAACACTATGTTATAACATCAGCAAAAATACTACAGTATATGTCCGAAAAGTCCTTACCCAGTCCTAAATATTTTAAGCGATTAGCATGCTTACAATGAACAACATATAATAAAATTCGAAGAAGAGTCGCCCATACAGACAACACGAGACCACAAGGTTTTGGGGAAAAACACAAAAATGAAATTTTAAAGCAAACGTTTTGTGACAGATATACCAGTTTAACATATTTCTATCGGAAAACCAGTATTACCTTCGCTCATCCAATGTATTCTCACGACCTCTGTGATATAGATATTTCTTGTTTACAATTTTGTTAACAATTTTATTTTGACAGTGTACTATATGTTTAATCTAATATTGCATAAGATAGATTTGTCCATGCCCAGTTTCACAGGATTTGATTTTACTCCTTTTCGCAATTATAAATGAAAGCGTCATAAGTGATGTTTGATCTAACATGTTTTTGTGAAAAACATTCCTACGAAACTACGGAACAAAGATATATGTTATTAAAGGTTTTTACATAAAATATTAACCCTCCATTCATAAGTTTTGACATATAACATTGTCATAGGCACATAAGAACAATTGTTAATAAGTCATTTTAAATGAAAGCTTAATAGATAACTTTTATGAGCGATTATTTATTGTTCGTTGAAAATTTATAAGTGACAGACCTAACAAGACATGTATGATGGCTGTTTTGCATCATTGTACTAATACGACATGGAGACATGTGAGCTTTCCTACCGCACCTGATTTGGTCTATTAAGAGAGGAAGTTGGTGCTGTAGTATTCATTAAAAGTAGAACAAAAAAAAAACAAGACTACATGATAGAATTTCAGCAATAAGGTAGCTTTCTGAAGTGGCAAACACGTCAACCACTTGAAGTTCGATTCTTATGCCGAAAGGCAAAGTCTCATGCCAGCATTTATAATCTTGTAATAAGTCTGTAATAACAGCACAAATCAGTTTCCATATATTTGGCATAGTTGTCCAATTTTCTTTGCCTTAAATTGGATTAGTTTGAAATATACGAGCCACATTTCCATGTTACCGATCAATTTTGCAAACCCAAATTTCATGTATTTTGTATTTCATGTATTTTGTAACCGTAATATTGAAATTTTGCAACTGGAGCCGTAATGTGTTTTTATGCATGGCCAGATACCGAATGACGTTACGCCTTTATGCTTTTAATTATTAAAGGCGAGTAGAATAAGGTTGTATGTATTCTGCTACATAGGCTCATTGAGCGAAATAAGAAAAAAGAAGTTACTTTACATATGTATGTTATATTTTCTGAAAATATTGTACTATTTTACAGCTGATAGCATCATGTAGTTTAGTTATTCTTTTTATTATTCATATAATTCATCAATTAAGTCCACATTATTACTCAATTACTTTGATATATTTCATACAAAAAAATCTTTACGATCCATTAACTATTATAATGGCTTGATACGCTAACACTTGGTTGTTACATTTGATGTCTCATGTTTTTAATCATTCATAATGTAACTTTGTATTACCTATTTCCCGATGTTGTACTATTTAGTAACTACACAAAGTTAGTTGTTTTGTGTGTTTTAGTGGTATCCGACGGGGGATGGGGGGAGGGGAGAGAGAGAGAGAGAGAGAGAGAGAGAGAGGGAGGGGGGGGTGGGGAGGGAGGGGACTTGGAGAAAGAGAGGAGAAATCCTGGTGTAAACATTTCGAGACTTTTGCTTGATTCAGTTTTCTAAGTTATAAATGCGTTTGCGTTTCAACCTGATGTTTCAAATAAGAATTACTAGAAACTAACGCCCCAACCAGCGTTCGGAAATTGCATTGCATGATGGAAAGCAAACTGGGTCATATTATCCAAAGAGTATGCTAACTTTGTAGATAATTTCTCTCCGTTTCACTCATTGCAAAAGTGTAGAAAAATTTAGGTCAAAATGAAGATTGTAATGTATTGCATTATTGTAATACTTTCACGGACAATTGGGCAGAGTGCCCATGGCGTTGTGTTACTGACCGCTGACATTTGTGGACACCCAGTGGTTACAGCTGTAAATAGCTGTTAAGTACAATGATGAAATGGCTAAAATCTAAATTACTTGGGTGGGACAAATTTAACTTGCGGCGAAAGTCTACATTGCAACTTGCAATTATCTGCTCGTTAGAACTGACTGAAGGTTTCAGTTACTGTTAACATTTAATTTACTATTTTGGGCACTACAGTTATGATTCATATTGTTAAAATCAAGAGTTTAGAGGTTAGACGAAAACTATATCGAGTATTGTACGAGCATCAGATACATGTATATCCGTAATTGTAATCTTCCAGGACATTTTTGAACAATTAAAAGGATTGTTTATTTTGTTGTTTTGTTATTTTAACATCGTTTTGTAACACATTTTAAAATAATTATATAACGGCGGCCAAAACGCCGTTGATTTTTTCCAGTTCTTTTAAGTTTTAATGACAATTTCCTCACGTTTAACAACGACTGATGAAACGTAGTGACGTTACGGCCAGATAGTCAAACCCGATGCCTAAATACAATATATTTTTACTCGACCTATTGCCATCAATCTGCTCACACCAGCTTGTACACATGATATCATAGGTGTGGATACAGTATCATTTTCCTCGTTTGGACCTCCATAGGTGCAACAATATGTCCACAACCCTTGATGCATACGTGCAAGCCCCTGGTTGCATAGCATATGGAATATATGTTATGACCACTTATTTGAGAATCTGATTTTATTTTCAATAACAAGACTACGGTATGCATTCCAAACTTTATTAGATATTTTGCTGAAATTTACGGGCATTTACAAATGTCTGTAATATTATGTATCCTATAATGGTGTGTATAGTTGTAAAACTATCAGATTGTCAAAAGATCAGAGTCATGAGAGAATATTAACTTCTTTGAGAAAAGTAATGATAAATATATAAACACAAAGAATTTTTTTATTACATGCAATAAATAGCAGGGTGAAAAAGTTAGTAGATATATAAATAGCAGTTTGTTTTTTTTATAACTCATGCTGACGTTAGAAATATAGATCCATATCTTTCAATAAATTTGTTTGATAATTCTTCATTTGATTTCGGCTAAATGGATCGTTTATCCTTTATTTTAATTTGTAGAAATAGCTTTTCAGGTTTTATGTTTTAAAAGTGGAGAGGGATTGCTTATTTCTGTTTCGGGATGTATGTACGGATTTTTATGTTAAAACTTTTGTCTTGTTTTTATTTTCAGACAGTAGTCATATAACAGAAGGAAACACAAAACTTATTTTAGCGTTATTATGGCAACTGGTATTGCGGTACCAGATAGGATTATCCAATTTCCAAAACAGAAGCTGGTTACTGGCTTGGCTTCAGGCTGTCATTCCGGAATGTCACGTGACCAATCTGACGTCAGACTGGAACTCTGGGATAGCATTACAGTAAGGATTTTTATAAACAGTACCAGAGTGAAATATTCTTACGACGGTTAACACTTTCCAAGCGCGGATCCAGCCAATTTTCTCAGAGGGGGTCCGACCGAAGTAGAAAAGTAACCGACCAGTTAGGGGGGTCCGGGGGCATGCCCCTCCCTTCCCCCCACCTTCCCCGGGAAAATTTTGAAATTCAGCGCTTCATTTCCAGGCTGCATTTTGGGGCATTTTAGGAGCATTAAAGAATACCTTTTCCACAGCAGTTTTATATACAATATACCCTTTATTTTCACGTTTTTATGAGCTCACCTGTTAAATTTGGGAAAAATAATAAAATTAAGTTTTCTTAAAGGTAAAATTCTTTGTTTCTTTGAGATAATTAACATGAATATGAATTATGTCTTGGTCGTATGTAGCAGCAGCCACATACATTTTGAATGCGGTCCTAATGTTGCCTTTTCGAAAAAAACATTTTCTTTCCTTCTTCTCTCCTTTTCTTTATTTCCTTGGATTTTCCAGGAGGGGGTCCCTCTGGATCCGCGCATGCTTTTGTAAATGACAATAAGAATTTTGTTTTCCGGCTTTGACAATGATGTATGACGACCGGAGTATGATAGCATATTAAATCATTACTCCGGCATTTAAATATAATCTAGTTGACTTTGAGAAATAATTGAAAGTAGTTTGGTCAACCAGGTGGACCTAAAATACATGAAAGTCTTCTTACCATACTTTTTATGATAACTCTAAGGAACTGTGTCTTACCATTTTCCTTATCACTTACTTTAGTAAAGTGTTTGCCTAACAGTTAGTTTCGAACGAACTTTAACTTTAGATTGGATCGACAGTAGATTTTCAAATTCTCCTTAAACTTTGTTTTCTATTTCAGTGCCTTATTAGAATTTTGCAAGAAAGGTTTAAGTCCCAACTGGAAACACCTGAACCCCCTAGATAGGTAGGTTACACGCATTTCTTTTTTATTTGGGGAAGGGTAGACTATCACTGAAATAGGATGATCTGTGTATGGGCTGATGAAAGTTTCCATTACAAATAGTTCCATAGACCATTCGTTCTTAAAAACAGTAGATCAACGATATATTAAATAAAGAAGGAAGTCAGGCGTTTTATAATCTACTATAAACAACGGTTGACGCGTAGACCGATAAAAGAACATTAGATGACGTCAGTTATGACATCAAATAGCCACGTTCCGTCCGGTCAATTAGTAATCGGATGAATGAAATTCAGCATAAGTTTTATCATCATATTTTAATGGGCATGTTAGAAGGAATATGAACAAGACCTTCTTGTGGTTTACCGTCAGATTTACCACGGCAATACCTGATAACGCCCTCGTGCTTCAGTTCCAACGCATCTGAACGCTGGACCGTGGTGAATAAGACGATAATCAACGTGAGGGATTTATTATTTAGATAGTAAATATAAATGAAATCTGAGCAACAGCTGTATGAAATACACGTTATTTTATATCTCATTATAAAGGCTATATATTAATCTTGAAGTGACGTGATTTAAAAGCTTTGTTTGTGTTTTAATTGCGGTGGTGCCAGTTCATCTTTATGGCTGATGTTTATTACTGTATAATGTGACATTCCATTAACTCATTAATATATCGCGGTAATGTTGCCTACCTTGTATGTTTCATGTATTTACAAAGAAACTGGCCATTAATCTGACTTTATTTCATAATCTCAATTCAGATGTTAAGTAATTCTATTATTATATAGTTGAGGCTACTAAGGGCCCATGTCACCCGTGTCTCATCCTCCTTCGCGAGCCATATACTTGTAAACCAAGCCAAAGGTTCGAAATCCGGACATAGTGAACAAAACTAAAGACAAAACAAATTAAGCACTTATTTTCCATCCATGATTCATGCAGACAAGTTGTAATATGTTTGCAGAGATCTGATCGGCTGTTTACAAGTTCACCGTTTGTAAAAAAGTGGGTATTTTCAAAAATAGACTTCTGAAATTTGTATAGATGCAGCCTTGCTCAAAAATGTGAAGCAACATGACCTACGTTTATAAAAGTAGGAATTAAAAGGATAATTCTAACACAACTTAATTCATTTTCATATTAAACAAAGAAGGTTGAATGTTGTGTGTTATTTTACAACAATTCATTCTCTGACGTCACAATTATTGTCATAGCGTCAAACGGTATAGCGGCTAGTTGAAACAGAAACCAACAAAAACAGGCAAAATTTTGACGGACGCCGTCAAGAATGTAGATCTACTTAAAATCATTGATAACGTGTTAGAATCGAAATAATATATATCTCATTTAGTGATTTGCTCATGAATAAAATCATTGTTTGTCGTTCAGATGCGTATTATTATAAACTCGGGCAGCGCCCTCTTCGCATCTGAACTCCAAACAATGATTTTATTCAACGACAAATCACTGGATGAGATATATTATTTCTTAACTTTATACACATCAGTATATCGGAATAATAACGAAAGATCTAATCTGTGATCGCCTTTTGGTTAACCTGATCTGTCATCGTTTAAGAAGGCTATAAATTTAACAAACATTAAAGTTTAAACTTATATACATGGCCGTGCTATGTACATCCCCATTCAGTGAAAGTGTATCATTCAGATGAACCTTATACTCATTTACCCATCCATCTATCATCAGATTTAAAATGAAATTTCCTTTTGAAAGCGCGAACATCTCCCGCGTATCATCCCTGCATAATTTAATATACAACACCGACTTTAAACTGGAGTAAATAAAACCAGCTAGACCGGTTTGAAGTTTAACTTGATGAATATATTTTAAAGTCAATGTGTTAAAGTTACTCAACTGGTAAAAACAACATAAATTTTATTTTATATAGTTTGTCATGGTTGTGGGTTTTAAACGTTTTCCTGTGTAGTTTATATGATGCTATAAAAGCTTACTTTATTGTTGACACATATTTTTGCAGAAAAATAAGTTTAAATTAGACTGAATGAGAAAGTTATTGAAATTAACTGTAAATTCGATATACTCGAACCAATTTTCTAAATCAACTAAAAATGAGAAAGTTATTTTGTCAAAATGGTAGCCATTTTGTTTTCTCGACGGCGTATATAAATCAGAATTATTAGATTTTATTTGTTTTTAAAGATTTGTATACTGACGAGATAAAGAAACGCCTCATTGAAATTTGGCGTTATTTTTTTCCTAACGCTTTTAATTGTTGTGAAATGTAGTAAATCTACATGTACTCTGACCGACAAACACAGTGAACAAAAACTCGCGCGATTTCATTCAGCCATTTGTTCACTTCATGTACCTGGTCATGATTTCCTCGTGCAGTCCGTGCATGTAAACCATGTGGTTTGATTGAACGATTTTTGCACATGTACATGTGTAATACGACACACAACCATATTTTCAGCTATTCTCTGAAAAAAAAACATTAGTTTCGTAATGCCGAGGCTGAATTCTGAAGAGAGGGCTCAGGTTTTGGCTATGCTTGAATGTGGGCGAACGCAGGAACAAGTTGCTAGACGTTTTAACGGCTCTCGTTCGACAATTGTGCGTCTTATTCGACGTGTTAGAGACACGGGAACGTCTATCGATAGACCACGTTCAGGTAGACCGCGTGTAACGTCAATACGACGGGATAATTATATACGTCAACGTCATTTACGTGACAGATTTGTGACGGCGCAATCTACGTCACGTATAGTTGTAGGTAACCGTGGACGTCCAATTAGTCGACATACAGTGAGAAATTGACTCAGAGAACGCGGAATGACCTGTCGTAGGCCCTACCGCGGTCTAATTCTAACGTTACGCCACCGTCACTAACGTCTTATTTGGGCCCGCAACCATCGCGGCCAGCGTTGGCAGAACGTAGCGTTCAGTGACGAGTCGCGTTTCAACTTGTGGAACGCTGACGGACGTATCCGTGTCTATAGACGACGCCATGAACGCTACGTAAACAATTGCGTTTTGGAGCACAAACGTTACGGTGGAGGTGGAGTAATGGTGTGGGCAGCAATCAACCATAGGTTTAAGTCCCAACTCGTCGTTTGCCAAGGTAATCTCACAGCCAGGCTTTACATCGACCAGATATTACGTCATGTAGTTGTCCCTTTATTCCGTCAACGTCAAGGATTAGTCTATCAGCACGACAACGCGCGACCTCACGTTGCACGCGTCACCAGGGACTATCTACAGGCTAGAAACATTAATGTTTTACCTTGGCCGGCGTGTTCACCGGACTGCAATCCGATTGAACACGCGTGTGATTATCTCGGACGGCGGTTACGCCAACGTCAACCCCAGCCAGCAAACGTCCGGGAACTGGTAGCAGCGCTGCACCAGGAGTGGGCCAGAATCCCACGGTATCTGTTACGCAACTGGTGCGGCTCTATGAGGCGTCGCCTTGCTGCTGTGGTTGCTAGCAGAGGTGGCCACACGCGCTACTGATTTTTCTAATGCAATTTCTCCGACCGGGCTATTAAAATTCAAGATTTAAGCTTAATGCGACAATGAAATGATTTCTTATTGACCATAAATTCTTGTAAAGCATCTAATTTGCGAATGGAATTGTTCTTTTCTAATTTTGAATCACGGTTAACGAAAAATTGTATACCGAGTTTGAATGAGGCGTTTCTTTATCTCGTCAGTGTATATGTTACCTTAATATGCTATATATTTTTCATTAGTAATTTAATTTTGAAAATTCAGTCAGCGTTATGGGCAATAGTTTTCATATAGAACCCATATAGGCCTATATAGTTAAGCAATCCTTCCTTTACGACGGATGTTTTTAATCATTGAAAAAAAATGTGAAAATTGAACATCATATAAAACATTTATGTAACTCTAAATCCCGAGAAAAGGATTACACGAATGGGACCAGACTTTCGGACAGCACAACGCCTTTAAAATTCCATTTTCAAAGACCTGGTACATTTCTTCATTTTGATGCATTTGCAATAAATATTTACATAGTATTTCTACATGACAAGATAGTTTCGTACAACAGTCGTCCAATTCACAAGACAAAGAACAACCGAGACACCTGAGCTTGGTTAAAAGTTTCCATAGAAATGTTTGGCATATATCTTGTGACAATCTATGCTTGTTTCTATTTTCCTGTTTTCCTTTAAATACATGTAATCATTTCAGCACTAGTTTCGCGTGTGAAACAGCAATATTGTGACAAAAATTGCTGTTATTACTTTCTTAATGTCCGTAATTCTATATCTGGTCATCTCCCGACCCCTGAGGACACAGATCTTGTTATGATAACTGACCAGTGAATGGACAAAATCTTTTTAAGATGTAGGCAGTTGACACATTTGATTAAAAGACGGAAGAAAATAAATATTTACATAATTACAGTCCAATTTATACATTTGACATTTTTTCATCAGGTCTATGTTTTCTTTAATTTCTGTTTGGTATATAGCTTGAATATTCGAAGTAGAATGGCTAAGGTTATTTAAGTTCATGGCCAGACCCCTATATAATTCTCCATCTAACCTGAATCTAGATCATGTAAAACGTTTAGGACCTTGATATCCCGGTGTAATTCAAATTAAAAAAACCAAACATTCGAGTCAACCTTAACTTTGAAAAAAAGCACATTTTTTTACAAAGATATGCCAACATATATAAAAAATGCAGCTGCAGTATTAATTTTTGTAATGGAGATATTAATGATATGTCTGTTATGTGGTGAACACACTTAGATCTCGAATCACTTTCTGAAAAAATTTTGGTATCATATGAAGGCATGTGGAAATTAATTTCCCATGTTTCTCATTAAAGATCTGGTGCAGCCGTTCTGCGCATGCCCGGAATGATTATCAAGCGCACGGCAAAATTACGCAATGTTTTGCATGTCCGCACGCATTTAGTGCATAATATGCATAAAATACTAAAGGTTAGGGTTAGTATCACCATGGATACAAAATATATACATTTAAGATATTTTTGTTCAAATTGCTTGAATCCGGTATATACCGGAGTCTATAAAATAATACAGGCGCACCAGATCTGTTTTAAGTCACAGCCATTAATTCCATTCGAGGAATCTAATCCACTACCTCCGTGTTCAGCGACCGACACCATACCTACCGCTTTTGTGTAATAATAAATTTATAAACTTTAAGTATCTTTATGTAGGAATTAAATGCTTACGAAATCTTGCTAATAAGTTTACCTTTTGCAGAGTCAACAACTGTAGAGACGCCATGAAACTTGCTAGACAACATTTCGGAATACCTCTGGTTTTACGACCTGAAGATCTTGCCAACAGCAATTTAGACGAGCTTTCTGCCATTACATATCTGTCATATTTCACAAAAGTCGGGGCACCCGGCTACAACGCAACCCTTCAAAGAATACAACCATTGGTTAAAAACTACCCTGTGTTCAATTTTACGGTAAGTTCTTAACCAAAACGTATCGAAACGTATAAATACCGTGATAAATTAGTCTGTACTTATGTAAATAAGTTTGACAGTAGTTAAAGCTTTAAGCTTTCCTGAGACATTCTTGATTCCGTTTCCTAAACAAATCAGTATTGGTGAGCCCAGTGAGAAGCGAACTCGAGACCTTCGTTATGCGCGGCCTAGACCTTAACCACTAGAACATTGCCCTCCTTTTAATGAGATAAATTTGTGTAAAGTGCTTATACATCATGACACTTAATTGCGGAAAAAACAGTAATACATTTAAATGTTTACAATGTTTGACGCATTTCCGGGAGTTAAAGATGTTTTTTTGCTTATAAACCGCTTTAAAAACAACTTATTAAGTTATGAACATCAATTTTAATTTGCTCATATATTGATATTTTATTAAATGTCCCCTTAAAGCAATCAAACTGTTACATTTTAGTCCAGTTCCCTCCCTTGCCTCAAAATGGCTGTCCGGTGTATGTGCGCGCGTGTGATTATAACTTTGGCATACATGAATCATCTCAGTTTTATTTGGCAGAAATGGTTAACTCTATGAGAGTCAAAGAGAGAGAAGACCCCTTTCCGAAAGGTCAAGGCCACACTTAGAGATTAATGATCATTTTAGAACTGGTCGGAGTCATAACTTTCATATGCATGTAACAATCTTTTCTTATTTGGGGCCATGGTTCAAGTCGGGTCTTACTGGTGCTGCAATGAATTGAAAGAAGTATTCCTAATTGGCTAAAGTGTTTGAGCGTTTGAGTCGGTGCGCTAATAAAACACGGGTTTGACATTGTTGTCTTTTGGAATCAACATTTTACTTTTCCTCTGACTTTGTTGAATTCTAAAAATGTGTGTCGTGTTAACAGCTTACAAAATTTGTCGTATATGAGCCTGAAATGTCAATCTGTCATAGCCAGAAAACGTTCACAGTTTACGTCCGACAGAGCAGTTGATACGGTTGGAACGTGCTAGATTTTGTATATATAACAACATAAATTGCACAGGTCATAGTACACTATATGTTTTCTTTTTACATTAAAGACTGACTGGAAAGACGGCAGAGTTTTATGTGAACTTGTACATGTATTTGGTGGTTCTATACCTTCTTGGCCGGACCTCAAAGAATCCAATATAGAACGACTGATCGAAGGTTTGTATAGTTCTACATGTAGATTTTAATGAAATTTACCATGACCTTTAATAGATATAATTTATACCTGTAGGTACGTGCTTAGTTTTTGACATATTTGTACATGATTAAAGAGATATACAAATTTAAAGTTGATTTTAAGACATTAGATATACTTGGGATTCAATTCTAACACATGTCGACATGTTTAAAGTTATACTAGTATTTCATCGTCACACAGTAAAGTTGCCGTTTTTAACACACTACACGGGTTGCCATTAACTCATACAATGATTTTCATTTCCGTATGCCGGATCTAGCGCTTTATTGTATGTTTCTTCTGATATGATATATTATGATGTTATGCCAGTCCTTCCGGTTTATCAAACATGCACGTGTTTAGTAATGAAATGCAATAACTGGTCCTAAAAAACGTAATTTTCCAGGATAATCCCTTTTACATATATAGTATAGAAAACCACAAATATTTTAACTATAGAATAATAGTTATTTTGATGTACACAAAATCATCAGTACAAAGTATCTTCTTACATCTAAGATTTTGTCATTCTGATCATGTTATTTGTAGCCAATATTTTCTTTTCTTTATTTTTACCAAACTTGATACTTACATTATGATATTTTTATCACACTGTAAGATCTAAATTGCACTTTCATAAGCAAGGCCTACACTGTCTCGTTAAATATAACTGAAGTATGAACTGGAAGCTTTACACATTGGCATTTATGTCTTAGTTATGTTGGTTTTCAAAACAAGAATGAAATAAGTGCAGGCTTTCAAGTAGTCTTACTTTTCCTATTTTTTAATACTTTTTAGGTCTGTTCCTACTTTTTTCCTACTTTAGTAATAAAACTCCTATTCCAACTTTTTTTTTTTATTTAAAGAAGAAGAAATATGTTAACAAATGTTGTAAATCTATTTGTAGAATGAATTTTGTTTCATAATATAAGCACTGATGTTATACTGCTGAGGCTCTACTATGTACAGTTGGGCCCCAGAATATCATTATTAGATAGACATACCTTATATATTGTGATCGAAGTTCATTTGAAGTGTCCTGCTGAGTAACTGTGAGTAAATATAAGAGATTTTGGAGTAAGTTTGTTATCGTAAGTTTCTACTATTTATCACCATGTTCCTGCTTTTCTCCTACTTTTTATATCAGAGGACTTAAAATGAACGTACATAAAAACGCTGCTGGTTTTCTCATGCCAGTTCATTCTCGTTTGCAGCGAGAAAAAATAAAAACGTATCAAACCTTTTATCGCTATGTGCCACAATAGTGTCAACTTGGTATAATAGTAAAACAAATGTAGCGGCAAACATTCACCTTGCCGAATCCATGGACTATGACATGATGTAACTTAATCAATTTAATTTTCATTCATCTACTTCTTTGATCAAGATTCTCCCTTGTCTTTAGGCGATTGGGTTGTTAAAATACATTCCTCCCAAAAAAGATTTATTGTTTCAGTTTGCATCTACATAACAATTGAACCATCAGATTTTTGTGATTTGGTTAGTTTAAGTACCACATGAACGAGTAAACGTGCATGTGAAACATTATGGTCATTAAAACATCATAAATCTGGATCTTTACTGATTAAATGTGAGCAAAACTTTCGGAAAGTATGGCTTTATGTGCTATTATTTCGGTAAATCAGTGACATTCTTCATATTTGTGAAATCCAAGAGTGTTTAGTGGAGTTACAAGTTCTCTTTTACGTTAATATTGTAACTAGAACAAAAATAGATCACAGACTGAGAATTGAAAAACAAAATATGCGTTTATATTATATATGGTTTGCATTTGGTCCATCATAGACTGGTATAATCATATGCAGTTTTGGATAATGTAACAAATAGTACAAGAGAGTGGACTTAATTTTACGTAAAAATGATGATGAAAAGAGAGATGGACTACAATACTTACTTACACAGCGAACTAAAGGTATACACTGTAGAACGCGAACATGAGCACGTGAAACCTGTGCAATCTAGTTATCGATACATAAAGCCCGTGGAAAGTATGGACACTAGCCATAGGTACGTAAAGCCCATGGAAAATATCCATAAGTATTTACATCCAACGGAAACTAGCCATCATATGGTCGGGTCCACGGAAAGCAGCCATCAGCACGTGCAATCTATGGAGACCAGCCATAAGTACGTGCATACTGAGGAAAGCAGTAGTCGTCACTTCCGGCATATAGAACCTGTGGACAGGTCACTGTTAAAGGTAACAGGTTATCTCTGTGATTTATGATTTCTTTAATTTACATTTTGAGATCTTGACATCAAGTACAGTGAAACAATGTCATGCTTTCCGGTATAAAAGAACTAGACCAATAAACTATATCAGTTTATTAAATCCCCCAAGGCATGGACAAAATAAATCGGTTCCAATCTTGGATATGTACGCCATTTTTTTTTTCATTTGCTTTCGTAAAAGTTTCCATATAGTATGGTTTTTCACTTCTTTAATTCGTAATCATTTGTTCGTTACGGTAATGTAATAGATTAGGCGCCTAGAGGCGAACATTTCATTAAGAGTTCGTTACAGCTTGTGGAGAGAGATTGCGGGCGACTGATTTTAGGTGCGGTGTAACCTGGTCATTAAATAAAACAAAAACAATTTACATTTAGCAAATTGTGTTTTGCCCAAGTGCTAGAATGCTTTAAAGTGCATAATTTACTTCATTGTTCAAACTAATTCAAACGGACGAACGACATTGTTTATTGTACTTTAAGGACAAGGTGCCAAAATGTTACAGAACATCGTTTTTGTTATAATTTTCCAAATGCCAAAACCATACCATTCTAGGCCTCGGTGGAGCCACGGAAATTGGCGTACAACCGCTTTTGTCTGCGACGGAAATTGCCGAAGAGACTACTGAACATATTGGTATAATGGCGTACGCCGCACGATTCCTTCACTTGACACCAGGAGTTATATCATATGAATACAATTACAGGGAAACTAAGGTATATAAACATCACAACAATATGCCAAAACTAATGACCTAACAGGGTGATCAGAATTATACAAAACGTACTAAAATCAAAGGCACTTTTATGTCAGAAGAGCCATGAATTTGGTTAATTTTTCGTATAAACTGGAACTAAAAAAAAAGAAGTATTCAGCTTTTGGAAAAATGTAAACAGACATGCGGGTTTTATTACAATGTACACATAAGTGAACGATAACTTATTTGGTACACATCAATGCACATTTTTTCTGAATTCCATGGCGCCGACAAAGCAAGTGTGTATTGTACCTGTATTAGCAGAAATAAAATAAGTAGGCATGTGTAATAGGCGATAATAATTACAGTTACTCTCTACAAAGGTGTCTTGTTTGATGTTCATTAAAAGTCGATAACTTCATTTATTTTTGGTGTAAAACATCGTCAAATTGTTGTAAATTGATTTGTAACAAAGTTTAAATTATACAGTGCATCGAATAGCCGAAAGCTTAAACAAATCAATACAAAACTTTATGTTTTATTGTACGACCTGGATCGCTCTAGAGTATTCTAGGACCCTCCGTGACACTCTAGAATACTCCAGTGAACTCCGCCCCGATGCACTGCAGTGCACTACGGGGGTCCCGGTACCTCACCGTAGTGTTCTGTGTATTTCACTGGAGTGTCCTAGAATACCCGAGCTGATCAAGAGGTAAGTTTGTATGCGATTTGGTATTTTGTCACATGGCAACACTACAGCCTAATTTATCACCTAAAAGGAACTTGGTATTTTACATCTGTAATGTGTTACATTATTTTCCCCTGTTAGTTCAAAATCAGTTTTTTTAAGTCTTGATAAAACAGTTTTCTCTAAGAAAGCTGCAGTTTTCATGCTTATCTTAAAACTTGTTTTCTCCAGTCCCCTTAACATTGTCAGATGTTTAAGGTATACTGTCATGGACATGTACTGAGCCCAGAGTTCTCGTATTGATTTGAGTTTAAAAATGAATATTAAGTTATATTATTCCTATTGATAAATTACTATCAAAGCTTAAAGAATTCACGTGAATCTTTATAAACATCTACATTATATTTATATATTTGCAGATCATACCATTGGATGAAGGTCACGGTCGAGACAGCAGAACGAGCACGTTACATTCTTCCACACATTTTATAAACGGCAACAGAAGTCGACCCTCTTCGCCCTCATCGTCATCATCTACATTAAAGTAAGAAATAAGTAATATATATTAACAAATAGCAGGTATGACTATTTAAACAAATGTATGAGTCATAGAGTTATGTAACTTAATGGCAAAGAGCTATATTTGGTAGTAGTTGTAATTTCCATAACTGCAAGGTTTGATAATAGAGCATTCGTATGCTTAAATCCGAATTGACTTCAATAGGTATATTATAAGATGTTACAGTAAAGTCTGTAAAACAGAAGTCTTAAGGTAGAATGTAAACAAAAGCAATTAAATTATTGTAGAAGAAACGTCAACTTAAAATTAGAAAGAAACAACACTTCATTTTATTTTCAGTGAATCTCGCCAACAACTAGAGTACACATTGGTCCGCACACCATCCATACGTCGCAAACAACGAAAACGTATAGGTGCAGCCGAAGGCATTAAAAAAGATACATATTCTGATGGCGTTATCATATATGCAACGGTGAGTTTTGTGTCATAATTGTTTATTGCTTTTTGTCTGTTGGTTTATTCCCATTGCGTATAGTTTGTTTAATCTGAAAAAAATGGCCATTACCCAGTTGCTGTCCAATGTTCCCAATGCTGAATTGTTTGCTTGAGTATGGTCGTCGCTTAACCTTTACCCTGCTAAATTCCTAATATGGACTAGTCCGGCATTCAATTTTGGCAATACCATTTATTTTTCGAGGGGTGTTCAATGAAAATTTACTGACTGAATAGTGAACAGTGCAGACCATGATCAACCTGCACGGATGATCTTCGTCTGCACTAGTTGCAAAGGCAGAATCTCTTGCCACCAGCAGGCTAAAGGTTTTAATTGTCATATTGCAGTATTTCTTTGTTTACTTTTAAGAAACACCAACAGACCTTTATCAGCTAATAATTATATTCCCAATAAAGCTTATTTATCCATTTAGGCAAAATAATATAAGTTCGTAAAAACAGTAGTGAATCTTATAATTGTTAGTTCCCTATTAAACAAACATCATTAACCTTTCGATATCATATATGAGCGTGCCATGGAAAAACCACATAGTGGCTTTGCGACCACATGGATCCAGACCTGCCTGCGCATCCGCGCAGTCTGGTTCAGGATCCATGCTGTTCGCTAACGGTTTTCTGTAATGCAGTATGGCTTTAAAAGCGAACAGACATGGATACTAACCAACTGCTACGTATCCAGGATGGTTGGATCCAACTGCGTCGAAAACCACTATGTTGGTTTTCCTCATGCACTCATATATTTTTTAAATCATGCAGTTGGAAGTAATCTTAACTTCATACTCATATAAATTCTTACAAATACTGGCAAATGAATTTATCGTTAACGTGCAAACACTGTTTTTTAAATATAACATAATGTGATAAAGTCAGATTATTGTTTTCCATTGATATTTGCGTCGCTAAACCTGGAGATGTGCAACATTTATCTTTTTGCAGTCTCATACGACAGTCACACCTGATGATATCCGACTAGAGGCTGAGTCTCCGACAGGTCGGCTCATTAAAATGAACGGCGACGGCATGTATCATGCACAATTTGGGGCGGATGAAATAGGTATGTTAAAAGTATCTAAAAAGTATAATGGGTTAAAAACGTATTTATTACATTAAGTTTCTGGTTATTTTAGCGTATTGGTGTTGCCACCATTTGTACATATAAGTCGACATAGCTAAACAATAGTATAGAGTCGACATTGTCAAGCATTAGTACAAAGTCGACATTGCTGAACAATAGTAGAGCCGACATAGCCAAGCATCAGTACAAAGTCGACATTGCTGAACAATAGTATAGAGCCGACATTGCAAAGCATTAGTACAAAGTCGACATTGCTGAACAATAGTATAGAGTCGACATTGCCAAGCATTAGTACAAAGTCGACATTGCTGAACAATAGTATAGAGTCGACATTGCCAAGCATTAGTACAAAGTCGACATTGCTAAACAACAGTATAGAGTCGACATTGCCAAGCATTAGTACAAAGTCGACATTGCTGAACAACAGTATAGAGCCGACATTGCCAAGCATTAGTACAAAGTCGACATTGCTGAACAACAGTATAGAGTCGACATTGCCAAACATTAGTACAAAGTCGACATTGCTGAACAATAGTAGAGCCGACATTGCCAAGCATTAGTACAAAGTCGACATTGCTAAACAACAGTATAGAGTCGACATTGCCAAGCATTAGTAAAAAGTCGACATTGCTAAACAATACTATAGAGCCGACATTACCAAGCATTTGTACAAAGTCGACTTTGCTAAACAATTCTATAGAGCCGACATTGCCAAACATTAGTACAAATCGCAATTGCTATAGAGCAGATATTGCTAAGCATTAATACAGTGTCGACATTGCCAAATATTAGTACAAAGTCGACATTGCTATAGAGCAGACATTGCCAAGCATTAATACAGTGTCGACATAGCTAAACAATAGTATAGAGCCGACATTGACAAACATTAGTACAAATCGCAGTTGCTATAGAGCAGACATTGCCAAGCATTAATACAGTGTCGACATTGCCAAATATTAATACAAAGTCGACATTGCTATAGAGCAGACATTGCCAAGCATTAATACAGTGTCGACATTGCTAAACAATACTATAGAGCCGACATTGCCAAACATTAGTACAAAGTCGACATTGCTAAACAATAGTATAGAGTCAACATTGCCAAGCATTAGTAAAAAGTCGACATTGCTAAACAGTACTATAGAGCCGACATTGCCAAACATTTGTACAAAGTCGACATTGCTAAACAATTCTATAGAGCCGACATTGCCAAGCATTAGTACAAAGTCGACATTGCTAAACAATAGTATAGAGTCGACATTGCCAAGCATTAGTAAAAAGTCGACATTGCTAAACAATACTATAGAGCCGACATTGCCAAGCATTTGTACAAAGTCGACATTGCTAAACAATACTATAGAGCCGACATTGCCAAGCATTAGTACAAAGTCGACATTGCTAAACAATAGTACTAACACATCAACATTGCTAGTATAGAGTCGACATTGCCAGATAATAGGGATAACATTCCAAGTCAACATTGCCATAAAATAGTAAAAGAAAACACGTCGACATTAAAGAGGTGACATTGCCGAATAACAGCATAGGTACGTTGGCATTGCCAAACAATGGGAAAGAGGTGATATTTCTGAATAATAGTAAAGGTACGTCCACATTCAATTTGCAAAACAATAATTATCCTAACCATTGTGTTGCTTGAATTATCACCATAAAATGCAATTTGCACATAATACATTTTTTATACTGGCAAAGTAATATACAATGTACCACACAAAAACTTAATTTGATGCAACTTCGAAGAAGTGTTCACTGCTTTTGTCAAATTCGAAGATGTGTTTTATTCATGTCTAAGAAAAGAACATATAGTAAAGCTGGAGCTCTACAGTCTAACGCCTAATTCTAAATCATTGTTAGATACGACCCAGCACACCAGGGAAAAATGCGTGATATAGACATATAGAAAAAAAACAAACTTATTTTTTACTGTATATATTTTTGCAGGGGCATGGCAAGTGAAGCTGTACATGAATGATTCAATGGTCGACAGCTGTACTGTTGATGTATGTG
Organism: Mercenaria mercenaria; assembly: GCF_021730395.1. NCBI lineage: Eukaryota > Metazoa > Mollusca > Bivalvia > Venerida > Veneridae > Mercenaria > Mercenaria mercenaria. The sequence goes on along the minus strand of NC_069367.1, from coordinate 15,255,650 downwards.
ACCCCTCACAGGTCAAGGTCACTGGTCTGAGGGCAGGAATGGCGGGAAATCCACACAAATTTACAAGTAATATAAAAGTGTTATACATGTACAATATGCGTTCACTAGAATGTTCGGTGAAATATTTAATGTGAACGCATCAAACGTTTTCACTTTTCAAACAATGAGATGTAATATTTCTATTGACACACCCAACAATTCTAGTATTATGAAGATATTTTTGTTCTTAATTAAATTCTTTCTGGCAAAACATTCCACTGACTTTAGAGCCGCGATTCTAATACAAGGGAAGCAACTTATTCAAATTTTGCATTTCAAACAGAAAACTGACAGAAGCAATCACACTCAGCCCTCGGGTGTCATATCTACACTTTGCCTTTACACAAGTTTATACATAATATCTTTTGGTCGATTAGGTAATATAAACATATCTATAACCAATTTCCTAACGGTAAGAATTCGCCATGTAATAGAGCACACTCTGTACCATCTTTTAATTTTACGATGCATTAAACTAAAGTCTTATTGAGAGGGAAAATGGTTTAAGAACGCATATCACTTATAGTGAGATAAGTCAGTGTGGCTTATAACAGTTGCTCTATTATTTTATCATGAACAGTTGATTGCACGAATGCCGGTAGAGGAAAGTTGGAAGTATCTGTTGAAAAGGATGGTCGTAATGTGCTATGTAACCTAAAGGAAACAAACACCCACGTCTATACGGCCAGTTTCAACCCTGTAAATGCTGGACATTATAAAATTGCAATAGAATATAACAAGGCTGAAGTCAGAGGTAAATTTACAGTTTAATTTTATCATTTATTTTTAAGAAAGTGATGTTTTCGTTCTTTATACATGTTTAGGATAATTTTCATCGAACTTTTTTTTTAAATAAAATTACACTGTTGCGAATGTATTTTTGAAATGGAGTTTTCTGATTCTCCGGTCATTTCATATTATATAAATTGATTACAATGTTCATTACACGATCTACGTAGGTTGGTCGTTGTCAGATATTTGTAAAACTTGATATCTTCAAATGACTTGCTTTATCAAAATTACAAATATTTGCCACGGTACAGTCCTATGTTATCAGTACAATTACTTTCTTTTCTTTCTTTTGCTAATTGATATCTTTGTCTACCAACTCATTTTTCTTCACTGTACAGAACAGAATCTGTTTTTCTGTCGTGATAATTATTTGTACACACATATTTCTGAAACACTTTCGACTGTGTGATACTACCGTACTTTGCTTACATGTTGCTTTGATCTTTCAAGCTTTTGTAAGTACCAACTGTTACAGTTCTTTCACAGTGTCCAATATCCTCAAAAGACTTATTCCATTTTATGTGTTATAAACCTTGTTATGATATGATGACATCATTCAATTAACAATAATGAATAATGTCTTTCGGGCATGTGGCCTTCAGGCCATTACGCCCTTTTTCGGGCAATTATTTCCAAATCGCGTCTGGAAATCAAGGATTAATCTCTGACTGAGTAATGAATTGAATTCAAATAATCATTAATAATCATTTCTATTCCGGATAAATCGTATGCATGACTGAACATTAGAAGTTTCGTTTATGGTGCTGACCGGGCAATGTTAGTATCGAGAGAAATCCCGTGAATTCCATGCACTTTACTTTTCTGTTTGCCTCTAATTGTTTTGGCTTTCAGGTATCCTCGACCTCCTAGACATCGAAGGTAATTTTCTCCTGAATGGTATCCCATCCATCAAGTATTTTAATATTCTCACAATTGTTACAGTACAGCGACTACTGGCATTGTATCTATTACTTCTCACTATTACTTAACTCTTGTGTGGATTTCTAACTTCCAGTCTCGTTATTATGTCACATCTTTCCTTTACACAAATGGTTTGCAATGTTTCTTTAATTCTTCATATATACGGGTTCTTCGGAGAAAATTGCATGTCATGGTGCGCATGCGCCAAAAAAAAATGCATGAAATTTAGCATGATATTCTATACTTGCTCTATACTTCTCTACACGTTTCTATAGTTGCATATGTGTATAGTTTACGGTGAAGTATTTCAACAGTTAAGTTGGTGATTCCCAAAGCTTTTCTTTACATTCCATGTCCACCCTAGATCAATTTTTTCAGTGTCTAGGGTAATGTAAGCTATTGATTTTAATCAAAAACATAACCATATTGTCAATGTTTTATCGTAACGGTTTATGTGATGTCGTAATGAAACTACATGATTTTAAACACACTGCTAAATTATTTACCTCCAGCAGGGTAATAACAACATTATGTTCATTTATATATTTCGTTTAAAAATCTATTCATTTCTATTCATTGATTAACAAAAACTGCCACGTTGACTTACAATTACTTATGTTAAAATTTGTTTGCGATAGTACTTTGACTTACAATTACTTATGTTAAAATTTGTTTGTGAGAGTGTTTTTCTGCCTCGGTACAATATGAAAATTAACCCTGAATCTTTTATTGTCGTACTCAATTTAGGATAAGTGTAGCACAGAACTACATTTTGATCTTTATAGTTTATAAATAAGCACTAATTGTACATCTTTGTACAAAACAAAGAATATATGATGTTTGTTTGTGTTTGTGCAAGATATGCTATCTTTCTACGAGCTAACATCAGACATACGGGTGGCACAGTCTAAACAGAAAAAATATAGGATACGATGTTCACAGTTGAAATATATTTGGTTTAAAATTAAGAAAAACAAATTTCATTTCATTTCGTGTTTTACATTGCTTGAAACACATTTAGCATATTTGATATTTTTTTCACTCATATTCGATGTTTTGTTTTTTTAAATTGTGAAATTGCCATACGTATTACTGACAAACATGAAATTGGATCTAATCGGGTATATCTAACGTTTGCAATTGCTATTGAGAGTAATATTGTCTTCAGTAAATACCCTGTAAAAGATTTAAAACTGATGTCAATAACAGAACTAAATGCAGAGAAACATTATCAAAACTGACCTCTATAATATTTTTTATATTTTGTCGAACATTATTTGCTACTTATTTTACCTTATACTTACATCACAATGTTAATTTGCAGGAGATATCGGTCCTGGTCATGAAGAACTCCACAGGCGAGCCATCTTCTCTACTGCCATGAAACCTGTCCGTGATCACTATAAAATAACCGCTTCGTGTAAGTATAGTTCATGAGTGTTAACATGTATTTAAAGCTAACGATGTAATAGAGGTAGCCTTTGAATTGTTAGAACTGAAGCAAAATATCTTGTGGAAGCGGCTTATAAATAGAAAGATTTGAATCTTTTATTATTTGTAGGTGATTGGCAGATTGATTATATGACAGGCGGTCCCATAGACATGTATATTGGTGATACAGCAGACGTTCGTGTGTATAGCATGCAAGACGGGACTGTTTGCAATATCCCACATCTCATTGGCAAGTCATCAATGTTTAAAAATTAAAAAACGCGCATATATTATTAACTTGTCACAGACATATTGTTAGTCTTAGAACATTCAATATTTTAAATAAAGATTTGTTTGGCTTAACTTGTCAAAACCTATGCTAAAATTTAGATATATTAAAAAAGATTTTTTTGTACAACTAGCAAATGTTTTACTCGAAATTGTAGATTATCTGTTGGTTAGTTATCTTTCAGTATAGTTGTATATTTAAACCATTTTTATACCAATAAAAAGCAAATATCTCTATATACTTCAGTCCTTTGTAAGCTGAAATTAAGACCAAAAATGTTGTAGGTGTATGGTGTAGCATACTATATTGCTATGTCTTTATAACAGCTGATGTTTCGAATGCGTCGCCAGGTGGAACACTAAAAGCGGAAGTCCAGTATGGAAGAACACGCTTCCCGGCTGATGTAAGCAAATCTAATTGTCAGTTTGTAGAAGTCTGTAAAATTAGCAGATATTTAGATAGAAGTAAGCATTTTTAGGCTTCATGGTAGTTGTTTGTCAATATTGATTGCGAAAGTCTTTGCCACCATAGTGAAATTCCAAGTCTATGAAATGCATTTGAGTGGAGTAGAGGATACTTCCGAATCACCTTATCTTGTCATTCCCCATTTTTTCTCTGATCAGTATACAACACTGGTCGCATAGTAAATCACATTTGTTGTGTATCTTTATAGAAACAATATCTTTTCAGCCTTTTTTCAAATTTAACTTTATTGTTACTTCATATTGAAGCATGATTAGGTAAGAGCATGGAGTTCACGCTCAAAACATGTGATTTGTTTCAGGTTTATGAGACTGACAAACCAGACATATATAAGATCGTGTTCGAGCCTAGAGGTCCTGGCACGTACAATGTCTGGATCATTTATGATGGTCATTTGGCCAAAGGTGAGAGCATTCATTTTAAAAATCTTTTTTATAATTTGAGCGTGTTTTAATTGCTGTTGAAATACACGTGATTGTCATTGATTCTTAGATTAATTATATATGGTTAAATTTGACGCAAGAATGAATGTGTTATAGGAACATCATGAGTATGATATATATAGCGTTTCAATCTTTTTTGTGTTGCTCTCAAATTTAAAGGACCATATATAATGAAAGGTAATTATAAATAAACTTCTTTGACTTGACTTTTATACTCTCTTTTAACTAAAGCATACATATATAACGTTGATCTTGTCTCTCTTCTGTCTAAGGTTTATTGCTTTCATTCACTTTATTGTCATATCTAATTTATTCAGTATGTTCGCTCCAGCTTAAAACTTAACTGGGTTTTCGAGCTGAAAGGTATCACTAACTAGCGTTATGGAATAGTTATATTGAAATGAAATACTTACACTTCTTTTGTGAACTTTCTTACTGAGCTGAAGATCTGGGGCCAAGGTTATCTGTCTGAGTTTGGAGACCAACTTAAATATTATGTAATATAAGCGCCTGGTTCTAAACCCAAATTTTCAAATTCACCAATCACCAGCTGCTCCTCACACTCCATCTTATAGCCTTGGATCCTAGTTCAATGTTTTCCTTACTTTGTACTGCACAGTCTTATGTGTATGATCACTTTTTCTATAATAAAAAGTCATACGGCTATGTTCTTACGGTTGACATTGGTTTATTAGTTCACCTTAACCAAAGGTTTAGCATTGGTGGATTTTCCATCGCTCGTCGTCCATCGTCTGTCGACAGTCGTCATTTGTCCTTCGGCAGTCATCCAGTGTCCGGCGTCCGTCGTCAGTCGTTAGCTTAAAACGTAGATGTCTATTGATCTGTTCTTACATACTTTCCTAACTCCGTCGACTGTCTCTTAATATCAGACTATAGTCATATTAACTTCGCAGATAGACCCGGTGTTTCATTTAGGTCAACATTATAAATGCTCTCGAGTATTTTTAGATTATAAAAAAGAAGTTGGTTTTATTTTATTGTATCAGGTTTGATTCTTGTTTTAAAATCTGGCATCTGCAGTCCAGCATAGCAAGGTTCTCATTTCCAAGTTTCTCAAAGATATTGCTGTTTAGTTCATAAAACCCTTTTCTCCAAATAACAGTCTGTTTTTCCCACGCAAGATAGTTTCCAATGCAAAACAGAAAGTCGACACCATTGTTAATTGTTTGCTTGAATTTTAGGTCTTATTACAAATTGCATATTAATGCGGCCCGTGTCTTATTCACGCCTACACTTCAGCTTATCAGATACATTCGAATGTCATAAATGTTGAATAAATTAATTTTTTTTCAAGAAATGTGATTTATTTTATATATAAAGACGATTATATCTACCTCATGGTAGCACTATGTTTTTGCAAAATAACTGATAAATGCAATAAGATATTGTATGAATTAAATCCTCATAGCATCACAAAAAGTTTCTTATTTATGACATAAGTCATAAGCAACTAAATCCCAATTTTCCGAATGTATTCTTTGGTCTCACGTCATTTTATCGTAATATCAGTTTGGCGTGACACGTTAATATCAGAAACCATATACGACATATCGTGAAACTTTAAAGATATCTTTGTTGACATGCGATGATTAACTGTGTTTCACCGAAATATATGAGTCATATCATTATTTTGCCATAAACAAAACAGGCTCTCCGTTCATACAAGAAATCGCGGAGTTGACGTCACCTACTGCAGAGGGACCGGGGCTTTCAAAGGGCGTAGTCGCCGAGCCATGCGAGTTTACGATCGATGCCCGAGGTTTTCCTGGGGATGTTACTATTGATGTCGAGGGTATGCACACTATTGTCTTTCTCGCCTTCTCTTTTCTAGTCATCATTCAAGCATAAAAGTGCAGTTCTTAAGCTCCAAGATACAATGTATATGGGAACCACTGTGGAATCACACATGTTCGTCCATCTGTAATTCGTGTTGTCCGTTTCTTTTTATCTTTTTAAACTGCTGGGAAAATTTTCATACAAATATCGTCAGTTATTTACGCCATCAAGGTAATGTATGGAACGCATAACGTTTGTCACTAGGGTGAAGGTTAAGGTTACACTTTGAGGTCAAAGATCAAATGGTTTTACTTTGTGTCCGCCCATATCTTCCAAACCACTTGGAATATTTTCGTAAAGCTTGCATCAGTTGTCTACCTCGTCTAGATTTAACATGATGCTTAAAAGATCATCTAGTAAACTGAAATGCGTCATTTGCAAACTATGATTAAAATTTTTTCTAGGAACCGTGTTTCAATTGTAAAGTGAAATTGATGAAGTATACATTTTGTAGCAGATATTCACTCATATATATTACATAGAACTTTTGCACAGAGCTTTCAATTTTTTTTAATTATATCCACTTAATGCAAGACTATTTTAATTAGTCAATTATGAAACTGTTTTAATTGTTCGGTTTTGTCTATTCGTTAAGGTCCCCATCACCCAATCAACAGCACCGCTAACAAGAACCCTGATAACACCCATACCGTCACGTATGTTCCGGAAGAAGTCGGGATACACAGAATTCATTTAAAGCTTGACGGAAAGGGTATCACAGGTAAAGCAGATTTATTAACTTGTCCAGACGCTTGATAAAAGGAAGATGTAGTCGGTAGTCAAGTCGCTGCTTTATTCTTTTCTCTGAAATACTTTCTGCAACGATTTCTTTAATAAACATTACACGTCTCTATCTGTGATATGAACTTTAACATTTCGCTATTTACAAAAAGCTGTAAACTTATCCTTATGTAGACAATCCTCTTATGTGTGTTTTGAAAGGGTGATACAGAGGTTTTAGAGATAGTTTAATTTGTCGATATCTTAATATGGAAATGGCCTCTTTAATCATTGTTTATAAAATCTCAACTTATCTCACGACCCTTTTTATTTTTTTCTAGGGAGTCCGTTCCATCCAAAGATTGTAGACCCGACAAGGTGTCATATGTCCGGAGAGATGCAGCCATTCTTGGAACGTGGTGAGAGAATCCCTTTGATGGTTGACAGAGAGAAACACATACCTTTCGACGCATCCAAGGCGGGACCAGGTAAATTTACCTTAATGGTGATGACCTCGAGTTTATTAGACCTTTAAGGATATTGAGCTATCATTTCAATATAAAACGCTTCATTTAAAGCCCAGGTGTGTTTTTATGAAGGTACGTAATGCAGCAAATAAAAGCATACGTTTGAGACATAGCATTGAATATAATATTTGTCCGTCTGATTCGTTCGTATAGGCATGTAGTGCTTCCTTGAACTTAAGTCTTATGTTTATTTATGAAGGGTTGCAATATTTGTGTCACAGTTTGTTAATGCATCAACGATTTTTTTTACATTCCATAAATGTATATAACGGAGAAACTGTCAAGCTGCGGAAGATATTTTTATACTACTTTTATCCGTATATTTGGGAGATTAGATATAGTATAACGGTTATAAAATGGCAACCGTACAGAGTTTAAAATGCATCATCCGAGCGTACGGATGATTATTCAATACCCTTTACATGCCCATTTAGATTTGTATCAGTTTATATTCGTATCGATTAAAAGTTGAAAAAGAAATTGAATCCAATAAACCTCAACTTCATTTATCTGTATGCATCAATGGATTGCAAATATTCGACCAGAATGAAATGGTGACGTTATCCGTTTGTTAAGGTCCGTTGACAGATCTTGTTTCCAATATACGGTAAAAAACAGAAAAGGCATTGGATGTATTCCAGTCTGTGGTTTTGACATGAATTAGAAAATTTCATTCGATTTTATTTTGTGTGTGTTACGTCAGCTTGGACAAGATTACCTTTGGAAACAATATTCATACATTTTTGTAAAGCGTATAATATGAAAGGTGATAAAGTATTTGTGTGTACAGGTGAGCTAACGGCAAATGTTCACGGCCCCAGTCAGAAAGTTCCGGTCACCATAGACGCCAGGGGGGACGGCAAACATACGCTTATCTTCACACCGAAAGAGGAAGGTTAGTAATTCAGTTGATACTAACTACAGTGTTAAGTAGAACTTTAGTATTGTATTGTCAGTTTTCACGATGAATCCTAGATAATTGTAGTAAGGTCGTCATTTCGAAACATTATCGAAAGGGTAATTTAATTTATTGACCTTACAGTCAGTGTATACAAAAAAGGGAAAATATGATAGACTGTGATGTAAAAAATATCGGCAGAATTTCGTATAATATTTCATGCTGGTATTTCTAAATTTGTTGTTATAGTTAGATTGATTTTCAGATTTTGGATTGCAAATCTGAACAACTACGTTGTTTAGGGATGATACGATATTAATATCTGATTGGATATGAATCAGTCTGACATGCCACAAACTGTGAAAAAAAATGTAAATTTAAGCAATAACTAACCTGTTTTACATGTTTGCAGGAAAGCACTACATAGACGTCTTCTGGGGTGGTTTTGCTCTCCCGAGGTCTCCATTTCAAGGCTACGCAACACCTTATCGTGAGGAGCCGGAAATCGATGTAACACCAGTGCACGTTAGAGCAACGTCACCTATTCACGTCAGGTTTGTGTCGTAGAGATATTTCTATATTTAGAATGTGACTTGAAACCTTATGCCCATATAACTTATATTCTGCATCTAGCCGAGTCTTTTATTACTTTGCTTGGTAGCTGAACTGGGGGAGCGCATTTGTATGCGTACAGCATGTTTTGTGTATAATGCTTAGACTCAAAGTAATTGGATAATGATAATCACAACAGATCGATAAATCCCTTCTGTACTATTACACCAGTAAACCGGTTGCCATTTTACAATACAGGACAGAGCCAGTAACACGGGACGACTCATTTCGCCGTTCGGAGCCTCCCGGTGGGTACTGGGTTCGAGCTGACAACAGGAGGCCAAATTCTCCTGATAATGGACCTCACAAAGTATACATTCTGGCACCAACCAAATCAGAACCATTAGTAACAAAAGTAAGTATTTCACACTCTTTTTTGCAGTAGACTATAGCTCCTAGTCACACCGTGACCATGATTTGTTGTTACATGCAGACAACTGTTAGAACCACCAGTTAAGAGAATAAAAACAATTCATTTGTGTTGTTGTCAATTGCCAAAATGTTTTGATTACTATAGATGCTGATGACGGGTAAGACATACCTACTTCACAAACCAATTTTACAAATTAGAATTAATAGATATCAGCCGCGCCATGGGAAAACCAACATAGTAGCTTTGCGACCAGCATGGATCCAGACCAGCCTGCGCATCCGCGCAGTCTGGTCAGGATCCATGCTGTTCGCTAACGGTTTCTCTAATTGCTATAGGCTTTGAAAGCGAACAGCATGTATCCTTAGACGCGGATGCGCAGGCTGGTCTGGATCCATGCTGGTCGCAAAGCCAATATGTTGGTTTTCTCATGGCACGGCTCATATGTACTTTGAACTTTGAACTGAAATAATGCAATGGAATGAAAAGACATAAAATATCTGTTTGTGAATTTAAAAAGTCACTTTGGGAATTTTAAAGGCTTTTTGCCCCTTTAGACTTTAGTTTTGACTATTGACAAGCAAGTCATTTAATAACTAACTTTTCTGACTTGACTGCCTATTTTATGTGACAAATGGTACGGAGTTTACTTCGTATACTACAGTAAAACCTGTCTACAAAGACCACTCTCGGGAGAGCCAAAATGTGGCCTTTATTGGGAGGTGGTCTTTATTCACAGGTTAAAATACACTGTAAATGATAAAATGGGAAACAAAACATGTGGTCTATAGAGCCAGGTGGTGTCTGTTCAAAGGTGGTCTTTAACACAGGTTTGACTGTACTAATATTAACGTTTATCAAACTTTTAACATGGGTTCCACAGGATGATAACTATTGATACAGTTTCAATTTCCTACTTACACTTGAAATTTGCAGGCAACAACATTACCACCAACACGTATACGAGTACACAGGCACGGATCGGACATATCACCTTTAACTAAACCTCGCCACTACCTGCAACCAAAACGCTCTGGAAGTATATACTCGGGGAGCTCTGGTACGTACCCAGTGTGTTTTGTTAGTTTGTTGTTTACATAGTTGGTAATACATAGCTGTTTTCTTAACACGAGTAGTATGGTACTAATATCCCTTCATAACAGGTGTGATTTGCATTTTTAATTCACCTTCTGTCTACTTCATTACAGATGCTGTCGTTATCATCTTGTAAATGCCTAGTACAGGAAATATTAGTTTTAATACATGTGCGTGCTGTGTTAAACTCTTTAGAGTTAGGATATTTTCTTTTCAACGAGTGTCTAACATTTGAATCTGGTGTGTTCTTCAGGTATAAACTCTCAATGATACGTTTAAAGATTATATGACCTATACTACCAATGAGTTAAAAGTTAAAACACAGTCTAACCTCTTTATCTCGAATTGCAAGGAACCAAGCGTTTTTTCTGAGGTAACCGAAATTCGACTTAAATGATACTTGTCGCAAGTGTTTTTCGCTAAAGCCTCATATATGTTTACGTGTAAATGAGACATATACATTTATATACACTTTGAGATAATAACCAGTTTGAAATACACTTTAAAAGTATCAAATACAGGTAGTAATTCGACAGACAGGGCATCTACTAGTAGTTTACTTCCACACAGCCGAATTCTCAATATGCCCTTTAAGACTTTAACATACTCATTAACATATCATTAAGGAGGAATTTTGACGGGACTTGAAAATTTTTGATACGAGATAAGCGAGTTTGAGATACTGAGATTAAACTGTGTATAACATGTCGATATAGGTACATTCAGAAATGTTTCCTCATGCATTATACCGGTTTTACAATTTTTCCTGTGTAGCTACTGGTATCATTGTATGTGTAGATAAATCGGACTAAAGTAGATCGTGGGAGAGCGCCGATCTACGGATCTCGGGGTCGTTAGTTCGATCCCCGGGCGGGGCATATGTTCTCCGTAACGATTTGATAAAAGACATTGTGTCAAAATCATTGGTCCTCCGCCTTTGATTCCTATGGGGAAGTTGGCATTAACTTGCCGAGAACAGGTTAGTATTGGTATAGAATCCAGGAAAACTGTAACATAACTGAATTAATGTTGAAAAACAAAAAAAGTAGATCGTTGAGAGTTTATACTTTTAGAATTTTTATTAACACTACACATAGACCCCTCTCCCTTCACAGTTTCTGCTAAATCGGAACCAAAGAAGAAGAAAGAGCCCGATGTTCTTATAACTCGTCTTCCCCGAGTTACACCCAGTTATCACTATGAGCCAGCCAGTACACCAGATTTATATGTGTATCAAACAAGTCCCCAGAGTTCGTCACCACCATCGGTGTCGCCATCTTATATATATGCCAAACCTCAGAAATCACCGAGAGACCAAGGTAAATATCTAAAAGATATAGGTAGCATTTCAAGTACTGATTATTTTGGATAACGTGTCATTTAGAGAGATTGATATAAACACATTTGAACAAGTTATCTTGCTGACAATGATCTATCATCACATAAAATGTAATTATTTCCTAAATAAGTAATTGCTTTATTTTTATTAAACAACAGATGTGTCTGTATAAATGTGCTAAACTGGCATATTATCTCAGAAGGTTAGTACTTGGCTACAAGCCAATAGTACAACTGTACATGTGTACATGACCAGTTTCCGAAATTCGTCAGCACCATGTGAAAGACCATCGCAGTAATTGTTTATTTAGACAATAATAGGTCGCCTAATGCATACTATTTCCTTTCCTATTTTAGAGGTTCTGAGATATTTAATACATGAACAAAAATCACTTATCAAATACGGATGCTTCTTACATTCATCTAATATGAGCTCTGTCTGGGTGAAAGTCTTTCACCAAATGTCGATCAACCGGTGAAACTTTCTTGGATATGAGATCTGGGGAAAATGCTCAGTTTAGTACTGCGGTTCTTATGTCACAAATTAAGTTCAAATTTCCATGTATGTCATGCAACATCAATGCAGATGATCTAAGACCAAAAAGGAAATGGCATTTTATTAGGAATTCGTTTCAAGCTACATGTATGACTTCTGATACTAATTTGCCAATAACATATGCCATTTTCATTTCTATTGTGTAACAGTTTTATAATATATCCTTCATGAAATTCATTGCAAAGCTTTTGTCTTTCCTGCTTTCTGATCATATTAGTTTGAGACTTGATTGATCCTTGCTACACCTTCTTCAACGTATCGACATATTATCTTTTGAATCATTATGCCAATTAACAGGTGCTAATCCGAAGGTTGTTCTCCGTGGAAAAGGTCTGAAAGAAGCTGAGCTAGACAAGCCTGCGACATTTACAATAGATGGCCGTCAAGCCGGCCCAGGTAAGTGTAATATGATTGTAGACAGCTTTTTTAATTACAATGTGTAATAGACAGTAACATTCCTCTGTTAAAGTTTCGCAGGTCTGGCTTTGATCTTTATCATGGTAACATGTGGATTATGCTTGCCCGCATAAACTAACTACTTTTATTACTTGCGTGAAGGATGTTACTCTCAATCACTTCAGTGTTTGCGCAAAATGTCTTGTTCAGCTTTGTGACTATATGTTTCAAGCATATATGCCTTGTAACGTCAGTCGGTCATAAATGTTAGTAACATTACAGGTAGATTACAAGTTAGACTAGAAAGTATGGAGAACATTCATAGAACTGGTATAGTATTCCAGTGTGGAGCAGATAAACATGTATCTTTTGATGACGATGATGAGGTTTTCTTACCCAATGGTATATAGTGTGACATACCCAGGCTTACTTCACTGACTCGAATTTCTTCTTTTTATAGCACACCAATAATTAATTTGCTCATTGACAAGGTGAGCTATTGTGATCACTCACCGTCAGTCTTCAGTCGGTACTTCCTTCATCCCTCAGATCCCTCAGATTAAGTATTTTCTTCTAACAAGAGGAAGCTGATGAAATTTGGTGGAAGGTTAAACTCGAAAAATCTTCAAATAACTTCTCCTTAACCGCTTGTCAGACTTTAAAATTATTTCAAACAAATATCCTAAGGTGACTGCCACGATTGTTCAAAACATTCTTATTCATCAAAATATATACTCTAATGGAAATGGTCACTTTTCCCTATATATGTGGATATGTAAAGGTGGAAACTTGAGCTACCTCGTAACACACATCCAAAAAATTGCTATCAGAGGGCATTGCCACTTTTCCTTACATGTGTACATTAGAAACTTGAAAATGAAATGTTCCTGAAGTAAACGCTTTACATAGATTGTTCATACTACTGCGATTTGTCAAATACAGAACCCAAAAGAGCTAAAAACCACTGATCCGATTTTGAAATAAATTCACAAAAGGGTTATACTCTATTGCAATTGTTGAAAAACCATCTAATTTGTCACAAAAAGACATTGATTTTGTAATGTTTTTTTTTCATTGGAAAACCTATAGAAGTCTCCTGAATCTTCAGGCCAGATCTCAAAGTAATTTGGCAGAAATGTTTATTCTTAGACCTGTTTAACCTGTCAACTCTGGTGAGCGATACATGTCTTAGACTAAAAGTTTGATTTCACAAACTAAACTGTCTGATATTTCAAGTCATCTTTGGTTTGTTTCATTTGTGTAAATTGTATGATCAATGTTTCCTTTTTGCCACCAAGAACCACTAATATTCCATTGAACATAATATAAAACCTACATATTTCGAAAAGAATTTAAGCGAAATAATTTCAAGAAACTTTATAAATTTATCTGGCATAAAAGTACATCGTACATGAGGTGTTTTTTTTTCAAATTCAGCAATACTTGATTAGTATTAAAGACATCCGGGCACATAAAAGACATATTTATTTCAGTTAGTTATTGAATCGAATTTTGGAATATTTACTTCGTATTGTAAATTGTAAATACCTTGTACAGATATTCTGATGCTAAAATTTAATTCACGTTTCCTGATATAGGCTCTAGTCCCAGGACGGGCATTGAATTTCAATATGGAGCCAAAAATCATGTTTCTTTTGATGACGATGTAGAAGGTATAAATGTGTGAATGAATTTTTGTGTGGAACTGTAGAGATATTTGTTTGATGTTTGCATTGTTTAACTAACACAAAATATTGACAGTGTTACATGTTTAATTTATAAGCACATTCATTAGGAGTAGGTAAACACATTTAATTTTAGCATTTTGTCCATTTTGAACAATAATATTTGCATCATAGGGTGTGTCAAAAGTTCATTCACAACGAATTCATTTGTCGTTGAATTAAACGATAAGTCATTTGCAGTTTAATAAATGCTGTTCTAGAAATAGTGTTCACTTCACGAAACGAAAAGATGTTATCTTATCACACTTGTATTTGCTCTGCTATATCTAGATGTACGAACAAATTTAAAACTGGGCAAGCGTGACGCTTGATGCTTTTGGCGCACTTACAGTTTGATAAAAGTATAAAAAAATATTTTCCGATATCCTGATGTTATGAATTCAGCATTTTAAAATATCTTGTAACAACAGAGGGCTTTATATTTTATGTTTGCAGGCAATCACAAGCAACTATATCCTGCTGCCTGTTTATTAATATATTTTAGGCAAGGTTATAATATTTATACGTCTTTACAAAGAGTTTTTATGGATCATCAAATAATTATTCAATATAAAAGCTATTCTTCTTGAAACCGGAAAAAAATGACCTTGAAAACGAACATTAACACACTAAAGCAAGGTATAGCGTAGTCATTTCCGCACCAGTAAAGCTACAAACTGCACATTCCACTTGGCATTGAAACAGTTCTCATATCTTTTTTAAAGAATAGAAAGAGATTTACATTGATGTTCACATAAAAAAAGATAAACTTACAAAAACACAATTTGGACTATTCCCGTACTTTACTTTCTAAGCCATTTAATGTTTCGTATGTTCAGATAAACCATTTATTCAAGTAACGCCCTGGCGTTTTTACACAATTTCTAAAATTCGGTAAAGTCCGCCTAAAATATTGGGGGAAAATCCCATTGGTTTTTCAAAACATTCGACTAGAAGCCAAGTATATCCAATTGGATCAAGGTGGCCTGTTCCTTAATTTTTGTTAATTTGTATATAAATATTTATTGAAAAACTTATAGTTCACTGAATCCTTATCTAACAGACAGATAAAAGCAAAATATTACATGTCACTTAGAAATTATACTGAAGTTTACAAAGATATTTTGAATGGCTAATTAGGCAATGCAGTACGTATGTAAGAAGGTATATCTTTGGAGATGTCTTACTTTTGGAAAAATATCCAATCGGAAAAAATCCGGTTCGAAAATCGTCTTGGCGGACATTTTCCACGGTAAAAATGGACAAAACTCCAGTTGCATATTTTGAAAGTTCTAAGCCATTTAATGTTTTGTATGTTTAGATAAACCATTTATTCAAGTAACGCCTTAGCGTTTTTACACAATTTCTAAAATCCAGTAATGTCCGCCTGGAAAAAGTCTGGTACGCTAAAAATATTGGAGAAAAGTCCCATTGGATTTTCAAAACATCCGACTGGAAGCCGTATATCCAATTGGATCAACGTTGAATGTTCTTTAATTTTTATCAATGTGTATATAAATATTTATTCGTTATCTACCAGACATACTAAAGCAAAACATTACATGTCACTTAGAAATGATTATGAAGATAGCTTGAAGGATGTTTAGGCAATGTAATACGTATTTATGAAGGAATTTCTTTGGAGATGTCTTGATATTATGTTGGAGACTACCGTGGTGATCATCAGCAGTGTTTTTGCAGATCCATGCACTTCATGATCAACAACCACAAACACAAAAAGACAACAATTTTTGGGATTGCAATCTAGTTGTTTAATATGTCGTGCAAATGCCTGAAACTTGTTCATGCATTCTTTATTTTTGGTATTACTCTCTAGGTCTCGAGTTATCTCTTTCTTTTCATTTAAATAGATTCGATACGAACCCATAGTGAACTATTACTTTCTTTTCCAACAGGCAAAACATATGATATAAAACAAATAATTATGCAAAAGTCAGGAAATTAATGCTTTTCGGGCTTAAGCTTGATTATAAATTTATCAGTATCAGCTTTCATCGTACCGGTGAGGGCCGGAGCATTAATAGTAATATGAAAATATATAGTTCTTCCACTGACCTGCTGTATACATGCACTCCATTTAAAGATTTATAACTTGTATAAAACGTAATAAAACTATTAAAAAGATTTTTGGAAGCATAGAACGCAGAAATAATAACAGACTCGGTTTAATTTCGACACTGATAGCCATTGGCAATATTTTCACATTGGCTGCAACGGTTACAGTGCCTCAGTAGCCAGGTGGAAGAGTGTCCACTGGCTTCTCTTCAGAAACGAGATGTCTAGAGTGACAAATATACATATGTACTGGTACAGAATCCAGAACACTGGTTAGGTTAACTGCCCGCCGTTACATAACTGAAATACTGTTGAAAAACGGCGTTAAACACAAACATTTGTTATAGAGCTAGTTTCACAATAGACCTAAATTAAATTTGGAAAAAAAATAATGGTTAAAACTCTATTTTCAATGGTAACTATTAGTGGCTCCATATAGAGGCCGTGCAAAACGTACCATTTGTATCGGTAATCGAAACAATTATTTCCGATGGCTTCTAATGACAAAACTCCGAGTGCGGCCAAGGTGGCATTTTAAAAAGTGGTATCTAAAAATTTATGCTACTTTATTTTGAATTTTGATTTTGAAAACAGACTACATCTTAACAAAGAAGTATAAAATACACAGAATGGCAGCTGGCTGTAATCTCGCGTGAGCTCGTGTCAGAGCGTGATTCGGCGTTATCTTACTAAAAACAAACATCGGCGAGCATGGAGTTACAATTCGTACCTTTAAAACTACATTTAAAATACATGTTAGCTTCTAAAACAAAATTAGTTTAATGTGAAATGGTCTTAAGACACGAAGTACACGTTTTTTTGCCATCGAAAGAAGCGTGGTCATACGGTGATAATTATTTTACCGATGAATAATTGCTTTCGCATACAAAATGGCGCGTGGAGAAAGCGCCACTTCCGGTAAACGAGATCTCGTTTTTTTGTCAAGGGAGGTTGGCGAGATTTGCACTATATGCCTTTCAAGTTGCCAATCTATTTATTTTTATAGCTCTTTGATCTTAATAAGTGTAGGTATCTCTATCATGATATTTACACTTACATACAACAATGTGACTTTGTTAAATTGCCTTTTGAAAGTTTACTAGAACAAAGCATATTTAATAAGAATTTATTTTTTAGTTTTGTTACTTCAGCTGATGGTTGCTAAGTAATATTTCATAATTCTCTTCAGGCGAACCAGAAGCTCGGGTTCACAGCATCCGGTCAGAGCCTCCAGTTCATATCAAGCCAACAGGACCCAAGCAATATCAGTGCACGTACACACCAAAGTAGGTTTACTACTATCACAAAACACATTATTATGTGTACGATTATACCAAAAAATAACGATAAAGTAAAAGACTTTCCAATAGTGTTTTCTTAAAAGAGAATATTGCTTCACTATGTGACAAAACTAAGAAAGTTTACTCTATGACGTCGTCCTGTATTTATAATGTACTCGATCCAAAAACAAATGAAATCGAAGCATATGTCCTTGTAGCTTATTTCAACTACGCCCTAAAATGAAATAGTAAAAGTAACATTATAGAAAGTTCACCTTTTTAATGAATTAAATTGATACTCACTGATTTCAGAGTTCCGGGTGCATACTTGCTTGACATAAAGTGGAATGGAAAACCACTAAAATGTTGTCCTTTCAAAATTGATGTCAAGAATCCCGTTTATCCAGAAAAAGTAGGCGTGACGGGAGATTTGAAGGGCGGAGTTGTAGGGAAAGATATTGATCTAAAAATAGATCCACGTGACGCGGGGCATGGTAAGTAATAAGCAAATGGAACAAAACCAAAACCTTTACTAACAGATTTTCTCTATTCCTACTTCGTTGTATCTTTTATACTTTTCTAGTTGACATTTAATTTATTAAATGTTAATCATTTAACACTTTTCTAATTTCACTGTATCGGTAAACTACACTTTCATAAAGACTTGTGAATAACTGACTATTTAGTTTATCAGCTAAGATATTAATAAGTTGTGATGTCATATATAGAACCAGGACAACAAATTGACGACAGTAAGTAACCTTTTCAAGGTCATATGCAAACTTCCTAACTTATAGTTTTGGGATACATCGCCGTTAGAGGTATCAATACATTCTCAAAACCGAGTCATGATATCAACAAGCACATTTATTTTCTGATTTCTGTCCGTATATAAAACACGACACAAAGTTTGCATTTGACATCTTGTTTACAAAATTAACATGTAGTATTTATTTGGGAATACTACCATATTACCAATATTCGGGACTGTGTGAGTAAATACATATACGGCATGTGTAAACAATGGGCAAATAGGGTTTGACATTGGATAATGAAGGAAACTAAAATTGTGTTTGCTAACTTTCTTAGCAAAATGCATAATGTTAAGTTAGACTTTGAAAATATACTTGTGAATATATGTGGATGTGGAGCAAACAATAATAGGTAAAAGTGAATAACACGTAGCAAAGATTTATACATTGTGGACGGATGGTGATCGTTTCAAGATATTTATACTGTGTCAGTTTTACAACCTGTGCATTTTTTTAAAAATCATTGCATATTTTCCTTTCAAAAGGCCTGATTCAAAATGACTGTACCTGACTTAAGTATTACAACAAAAGTTTTGCCAAGCAGCATTATCTAGCACTTGGTGTAAAACTATATCAAGACCCAGTCTAGCATGACATGTAGCTTGAATGCCATTGTGATATTTTGTTTGCCGGTGCCGTCTATCGGTCAAGCAGAAGCAAACGTTATGGGGCAAGTTTTCCTACCCCAAGCTGGATTTCAAAATATTTTAACATTGCCCTTTACTTAGAACAAACGCTTAGATTGTCTGACATTTAAAAAGCTTCGGATACAATATTCAAAAAACAAAAACTGCAAGTACCATTCGTTAAACTTAACACTGTTTATACGTTATGTATGTTTTGAGAATTTTGTTTTAAAATGCGCAAGTCATACTCTGGGGACATGGTGATTGTTATTTCGAAATCAGAGTACTAAAAAGTTTTAATTTGTATACCTGAATGTTACCTTTCATTTTTTCATTACTTAGACACATTTCGTTTTCATCATTTATAATTAAGAATCGATGTCAACCAATCAGATTTCATTATCAACGTTCCTTACTTATTGTTACTATTAGCAACATTAAGCGCATTTCATTATAAATGTTATTCAGAATTTGTCACGTATTATCAATTACTTTCACTATGACAGTAGGCTGCACTTTAACCTGGGATGGGAGATTTAATCAGTTAATTACTAATTAATTGTGGTGTCTTATATAGAACCAGCCCAAAGCAAAGAAGACAGTAAGTAACCTTTTGTAAGGTCATATGCAAACTCTTTTTATTCTTTGCACAATTTTGTCGCTGGAGCAGTAAATAAAAGATAACTACCTGGAAAATATAAAAATATTGTAGAAATTTTGAAATTTCCCTAGATAAATACCAGCAGTATGGAATGGGACATTAAGAGTACAAAACATGTTATTGGAGTATAATGTACGATACATAATGGCGTATTTGTATCAACATTTGAAAACGACTTTTGTAACGTTTGCATACGACATAATTGCACGTTTTATTTCAAAATTATCATGCAGATTTTTATATAACTACTTATATTCCTTTTTATACTATTTTGTTTGGGAATATGTTTGCGGATGTTTTAGAAAGCATGTGCAAAGTTGCTTATTATTAGAAACAAAGTGGACAAACATTATGAAGAATGGTAATGAAACATCTGCATCCATATATCTTGAAGTTAAGACAAAGGTGCAGTAACGTTTTCAGATTATAGATAAAGAAAACAGTATCATTTCTTATACAATATTAAATATGTACGGTTGTTGCAAAAGTCTTTGTCAGTCTTCGAAAAGAAATTGGTTAAAGCATAAAACATAAACTATGTAGATTTGATCTTATAAAATTATTCTGAATAAATTTGAATATATTTAGGATTACAAACTGATAGATAAATTTCCGACTACAATAGTGTCAGTAAATAGAAATTGAAAAACGGAGAACTGTTACAACATATGTTTTTTTTCTTTCCTTGAAAATGGTAGATTTTGCCTGTTTGGCAATATAATTTGATCGTTAGCACAGCTATATCGAGGGTTCAACGCAATAAGGGCGTATCTACATATAATAATCATATGTAGATACGCCCTTATTGCGTTGAACCCTCGATATGTGTTTATTTGATTTGATTATGAGCTATGTGTAATATGAAAATGCAATGTCAATTAAAATAACAAGTTTTCAATGTAATGTCCAGTAAGAAGTTCAGTTTACACTTGAATATCTGTGATAAAGACTTAGATTTCATTTTTTTCCTGTTGTGCATGTGATATAGAAGTCTACCTTGGTAACGTATCTTATGTCAATATGCATGCCTGTCAATGGTATGTGATTTCATTTGATACACAAAATGACATTATGCACGGGTAGCATCATTATTAAAAGGAAATGTTTTCCATGTACAAAAGTTCTACATAGTACTTACTTTTGTTTCAGATAATATTGGTAATTTATAAATATACGTACATAATTTCATAACAATAATTACTAAAATAAACAAACATTAAATAAAAGGGGCGTTTTTAAGGTTTCTGAAACGCATATTGGTGATTAATTACCACAAGACGGTACAAGACTCTACGAAGTCTAAATGCAAGCATTACTTAACTATAAATGCATCTCGTACCTCTGTGGTACCATTAGAGGTTCTTTTCAGGTGTTCAGTCAAAAAAAGATTTGTCATAAAAACGTATTTAGTGCGTTTTGAACTTTTCAAACGCTCCTTATAAATATTGTATAATATATTCTTTGGTTATAATATTTGTTTCTCTAATATTACAAAGTACGGCATATATTAGCATCTTTTTATATATCTGTTCTATCTTTTTTCCCTTCTACCATTTTACAGATTACAAAACTCGAGCAATCATTTCAAGTCGTAATAAATTCATCCAGTTTGTTTACGAATACACAGAGATTTATACGAGTTTTTGCTTATCATATTTCAACATTTCCATGCATGCCAAATACTCGTTATATTACTTAGTACTCTATATTAAGAAAAATATAGCATGAACTTAGCATAAAACTGAGTATTTCCAAGAATTGTGTGTGCTTATCGTGAACGCATTTTTTTTTATTGAGAATTATCCCTCTAATGAGCTAAGTGGCACAGAAATGATTTCATTTCACAAAATGTTATAAGCATGTTATCAGATGTTACCCATTCAATGTTTGACAGTATATATACAATTAGGCTATATCGTACACATTGTAAATAGTTTTAGAGAATGAAAACAAACGTATATTATAGTATATTTGCATGCCGGGTCTATAATTGGATATACATATATTACTGATTTCCCAGATTAAACAACCACATCGAGACAAAATGTAAGATGTTGAATGATGCATTACACTTTCTTGAAGTTCGTAATAAATGCTCTTTCGAGTCTTATGAATGGCAGAAAAAAATGTTTAAAGGCACAACCTGCAAATGGCAAAATTTATATCACATTTTTTGCAATGAAAACGATATAAGCTGCATTACAGTCTTTTAAAAGTTTTCCAACGTTCTGGACATACCACAGCTTCCAACAAAATTTACTGCACTACCGAATTCCAACACTTTTTGTTGCGATGTGGTTCGTAGCATTTTGGTCACCCAACTACATAGAAAAATAAATTATAATTCATTAAAAAAAAGAAAACAATTTTCATTACAAAATACAATATTATAAGATTTCTTATCACATAAGTATCAGTGGCAAGATAGGCACACAGTATAAAGTCATATGTCCATATCAAATTTCATTTATTTACTAAACAAGTCTTACAGTTACTGCATCATCTTAGCATTATTAAATATACAATTTACAATTTTATTACTTCCAGGGGAGTTAACCATTGATTGCAAGGATCCGGACGGCCTGGATGTACCTGTTCATCTTACGGACAATTTCGACGGGACGTACAGACTTAAAGTGAAACCAGAAAAGCTTGGAAAACACATACTTAGTATAAGGCTAAACAAACAGCATGTTTTTGGTATCCATTTTTTCATGTCTACTTTCTGTTAAGTACCTTTATTAGCGATGTTAACTTTGACCTAAGGAAACAAGCTGCCAGGATTGAAATAAACATCATAAACCGTCATGGTTTTAAGCGTTGACTTAAAACAATGCAGACTAGCGGTTATAACTGAATCATCTTTATTTAATGAGGCGTGTGGGATAACAACAAAGCGTTTTTGACATTTTCAAATGCATAGTGGACGAAAAAAAGAAACAATTAATGAAGTTTCAATGAGTAAAATAGGCCTTTAAATTCACAAGATATATAAAATCTTTAAACGAGACTTCATTTTCATTGTTTCTTTCTTCCTTTTCATTCATGTTCTATAGATATCTATCTTTGCAATGTCAAATACAGGGTCCGAAAACAGGACAATTTGGATAAAAGACTTTCATTTTGCAATGAGTCGTGTTAGTTA
Organism: Mercenaria mercenaria; assembly: GCF_021730395.1. Lineage (NCBI taxonomy): Eukaryota > Metazoa > Mollusca > Bivalvia > Venerida > Veneridae > Mercenaria > Mercenaria mercenaria. Next base: position 15,232,559 of record NC_069367.1, on the reverse strand, counting down.
CGAATTTCGTCTTCAGGACGCAAATTGAGTCAAGTGTCTGATGTTTATACTGTTCCTTATTACAGGTACAAACAAGAACGACAACTTTATAAACCATGGGGATTTAACAGGATTGTTTTATGTTTAAACTTATTTATATTTCAAAGTTGCGTTTACATACTTAGATTCTCATTAGCTACATTTCTTCTTTCAGATTTTAAACTGACTCACCACATATATCTTTTCATTTGATAGGAAGTCCCTTTGCGATAGAGATACATCCGACCGCACCTCATGGCAAGATTAAAGTCTGGGGTCCAGGTCTTGAAAGTGGTGTGTTCCCAGAATATCAAGGTTATTTCTTCGTAGATGCTACGGGTGCTGGCGGCGGTGAACTGCATGTGAGCGTGATGGGACTGAAAGGTAAATGCGGAGTACCACGCTTTCATATGAAAGATATCAACATCAGATAGTGTTCCCTTCTTGCCATCCTTAGATTTCTCATGAATCAGACATTATAAAGGGCTTTCGTACTTCGGGCGTGTCGTTTAAAGTAAAGAATGCGATCATACAGAAGCGAGTGGTGGAGAATGATTGATGTTGCACATTTAATTCGTTAATGAACATCATCAAACTGAGTCTTTTGTTATTTTGCTTCGGTCAATTATGCTTCGGACGGATTTTGTAGTGGATGGTTTTTTTTTAAGTTGTAATGGCCTACGCATACACTGAGGTCTCTGAAACGCACAGGTTTACAGAAAATAATCTTGATACATGTAGTTCATTTAGAAGAGGGCGTGATGTATTTTTGTGCCCCCGATGAGTGGTGGGGGCATAAAGATTTGCTCTTGTCCGTCCGTCCGTCCGTCCGTCCGAAGTTCGTGACGCGCCTAGCTCAAAAAGCATTTGATATAAATTGATGAAACCTTGCATGAGTCATGATCATGATATGAACTTGCGCACCTTCTATTTTTCATCTGGGTCCCCTCCCTATTTCAGAGTTATGGCCCCTGAAATACATTTGTAGTCAAAAAATTTCACCTTGTGACGCGCCTAGCTCGAAAAGTATTTGATATAAATTGATGAAACCTTGCATGAGTCTTTATCATAATATGAACGTGCGCACCTCCTATTTTTCGTCGGGCTCCGACCCCTATTTTTAGAGTTATGGCCCCTGAAATAATCAAAACTGCACATTTTCACCTTTTGACACGCCAAGCTCAAAAAGTATTTGATATAGATTCATGAAACCTTGCATGAATCTTAATCATGATATGAACTTGCGCACCTCCTTTTTTCATTGGGTCCGCCCCCTATTTTTAGAGTTATGGCCCCTGAAATTGTCAAAAATGCACATTTTCACCTTGTGACGCGCCTAGCTCAAGATTTATTTCATATAGATTGATTAAATTTTGCATGAGTCTTTATCATGATATGAACTTGCGCACCTCCTAATTTTCGTCTGGCTCTGACCCCAATTTTTAGAGTTATGGCCCCTGAAATAGGGATGCACATTTTCACCCTGTGACACGCCTAGCTCAAAAGTATTTGATATAGATTCATGAATCCTTGCATGAGTTTTAATCATGATATGAACTTGCGCACCTCCTATTTTTCATTTGGGTCCGCCCCCTATTTTCAGAGTTTTGGCCCCTGAAATAGTAAAAAATGCACATTTTCACCTTGTGATGCATCTAGCTCAAAAAGTTTTTAATATAAATGGTTGAAAACTTGCATAAGTCTTTATCATGATAAAAACTTGCACATCCCTTATATTTTGGCTGGCTCTACCCCCTAATTTTTAAAGTTATGGCCCCTGAAATAGTAAAAAAATGCACATTTTCACCTAATTATGTGCCTAGCTCAAAAAGTATTTCATGTCAATTCATGAAACCTTGCTTGGGTCTTTATCATGATGTGACCTTGCACACTTGGCATTCTTCTTGAAAATCTTAGAGTTTATTACAGAGTTACAGCCCTTGAAATAGCCAAAATAGTGGATTTTTTATTGTGATTCTCATAGCTCAAAAAATATATGGCCTAGAATAATGAATCCTTTTCATAAAATGTTGGTTGAACCTATACCCCATTAAGACTGCAAACATTTGAATTATTTCCCTTATTTGTGACAAATGTACCAATGGGGGAGGGGCACACCCTGTGTCATACAGACACATTCTAGTTTATAAATAAATGGACGTTTAAAATTTCAGGGGCGTTCCATGTTGAGATGAAACGTGCCAGTCAGAAGGATAAGTTGTTTAATTGTCTGTACCATCCTGCGGAACCTGGGATGTACACGATTAACGTGCAATGGTCAGGAAAACACGTGCCAGGAAGTCCTTATACGGTGCTAGTTGCGTCAAATGAAATGGAATTACTAGATTATGGAAGTAGAGTAGAAAGGTGAACATATAACAGTTCTCTTCAATATTGTTTGGATTAACAGATATAATTAAATAACACTAATATTAACTACTCAGTTACATGAGTTTTAGTTAACAGTTTTTTGAACAGTCTAAAGTGCCCAAAATTGCTATGGTTCCCATATTAAATTATATTTCTGTGGAATGTATGTAATACAACGTATTTGTGGATGTCATTGTTGTGACAAATCACTTATTGATAAGAAATTAACTGTATGGCTATATCAGCCACCACAGTATTTACTATGGGACGTTGTTGCCTGTATGAGAAAGTACAATGTTTATTGTGGGGTTTTGTTGCAGATCTATATGAATCTATATGAGAAAGTACAATATTTACTGTGGGATTTTGTTACAGGTCTATATAAGAAACTACAATATTTAATATGGGATTTTGTTGAATATCTATATTAGAAAGTACAATATTTATTGTGGTATTTTGCCGCAGATCTGTATGAGAAAGTACAATATTTACTGCGGGATTTTGTCACAGGTCTATATAAGAAACTACAATATTTACTGTGGAATTTTATTGCAGGTCTGTATAAGAAACTCCAATATTCAATGTGGGATTTTGTTGAATGTCTATATGAGAAACTATAATATTTACTGTGGGATTTTGTTACAGGTCTATATAAGAAACTACAATATTTATTGTAGGATTTTGTTGAATATCTATATGAGAAACTACAATATTTACTGTGGGATTTTGTTGCAGGTCTATATAAGAAACTACAATATTTAATATGGGATTTTGTTGAATATCTATATGAGAAAATACAATATCTACTTTGGGATTTGGTTGCAGATCCAGAGACTCCTCATCAAGAAGTTCGGGAAAACTATCACCAATGAATACAACTCAGAACAGCATTATGTATTGATAATATAATACATGTCATTGAAGTATCATTTTTTGGGATGTCACGGAGAAGTAAATGCTCATAACTTTTGGAATTTGGTAATACTGTCGGTATATATGTGCATCTGCCATAATCAAAATGTCCAGGCATACACCAGGACAAATGTTTCAACATGTACCGATAGAATGCAATTTGAAAATGTTCATGGTTTAAACAGAGAAGGGTAGCATATAATAAACAATGACTGACACACATATTTAAATGCTTAGAAGCTGTATGCTTGCCAATAAAATGCAAATATCAACACGTACAGGAATAGATATTGACCACATAGCTATCCTCACCCAGAGACTTACAAGTATGTTTGTTCCTGGTTTCGAAGGATTCAAACATTGTTCCAAAATGGACAGCATATGCTACCTCGCACCAACTTGGTTTGGATAACATACACCAGCGGCATTTTTTATATTTCATATGTAATTATTTGTATGCTTCAATATACAGTTTCCACTTTATTGCAACTTCTACATTTTACACTGCTTTGATTTTAGTACCTTCTAAAGTTGTATGGTTACCATTGTACGATGTCAGCGTATTTTATCAATTGTAATATTTTCATTTTATTCTTTACATTTATCTATTTTAGTGAAGTTTTGTATTCGCTGTCGAAAAATGACGTCATTGTGTATTTAATATTGAAGAAAGATGTCATTGTGTTTCACTATCGAAGAATGACGGTATTGATCATATTGTTGATCTCTTGTAGAATAGTGTAGTCAAACATAGGTTGCGTTTTGTATTCATAGACTGCTCGAATCAATATTCAATTGGTTAAACATTTAATTAGAATATGCATTTTTGAAAATACACTTTATGGGATATTGCTGTTGCTGTGTGTACATGTGGCTGGTTGTTTACGATTTTTCAGAGTTTACCCAATATAGATCCTTTCAAACATTGTTTATAACAGCAACAAACCCATATCATAACTAGAGTCTATATGTTGATCATGATATATTTCATTTTACTGTTTTTTATTTATACTATTAATGAAAAGGACAGTCTTGTCAAAATTTGTCCAGTTCTTTTCTACTTTTTTCTTCTCTTACTAGAAAAATCTACTCTTCTTTCTTATAATCAAAGAATGACCTGGCCATGGAAATAATTAAATAAATTTGAATGTTTATTGTCTCAATATATACAATCTAAACTCAATTTTGTATTTCAATTCTGAGGCTGTCTGTCTGACAGGTACATTCAAACGAACTGTTCTTGTAATTCCTTTTCTCTTTTAAAAGGTTTAATGCAACTATTTGCTTCAGTATAAACATTACAAAGCTTCGAGTCACCGGATTTGTACAAATTGATATCATATACTCATATGAATGGTCATTTCAATTCAAAATAGATTTCCGACATTTTTTACATTTTAAAACCCATTATTCAGGCAAGGCAAATTATTTGGGCTTGTGCTAGCGCTGGTGATGTGAATGTTTAAAAATGTTAATTTAAAATCTTTTGTTCTTGTTTAGCATATATACATAGTTAATACTGGATACAAAAACAAGTTGCATAATGATATCTTTAAATACTTCTACAACATGGTGCTGTTTAAATGTGTGTTTATATTTTTGACTATATACATGTACAATTTTAATTAAATCATATATTTTATATTTTAGTACAACTCGCAAGTAGTGCAAAATTAGTTTAGTATATAAGAATACAAATATTCTCATGGTAAATGTACTAGTGCGTCAATATACAATGCTTATTTACTACGGATTATTTGTTGAGATGATTTCTTTGATATTATATATATATATATAAGTGTATGTAGTTCTTAAATAACACATAAAGTTGTATACAAAAAACTTTTACTGATTATATATATTTTAACGTACGACTATAGTGATGACATATATGTATGCTATTTTATTACCGAAATGCTGAACTCAATAAAGCAATGGAAAACTCATTGGGTTTCTGTTTTTGAGGTTTTATATTACCCTATACGGTCTTGCTCTACCATTAGAAACGACATATTTCCTTTTTATACGTTCATGTGCTACCATAAGAGATTACATGTTTCCTAAAACGTTCTTGCGCTACCTCTAGAGATTACGTATTGCCTTATACGTTTTTTGGCTACCGCTACTAACGTTCTCGCGCTACAATTACAGATTGCACATTTCCATACACGTTCTTGCGCTACAGTAAGACATTATATATTATCTTTTACGTTATTTCGCTACCCTTAGAGATTTTACACTTCCTTATACGTTCTTGTGCTATCCTAAGAGATTTTATATTTCCAAATACGTTCTTGCACTGTCCTAAGAGATTTTATATTTCCTTATACGCTCTAGCGCTACCATTAGAGGTTTTATATTACCCTATACGGTCTTGCTCTACCATTAGAAACGACATATTTCCTTCTTTATACGTTCATGTGCTACCATAAGAGATAACATGTTTCCTAAAACGTTCTTGCGCTACCTCTAGAGATTACGTATTGCCTTATGCGTTTTTTTTTGCTACCGTTAATAACGTTCTTGTTCTGCCATTATAGTTTACATATTTCCTTATACGTTCTTGCGCTACCATTAGAGTTTATATATTTCCAAAAACGTTCTTGCGTTACCGTTTCATATATTCATCAGCTATCATTAGAGATAACATGTTTTTTATAAGTTCTGGTGCTACATTACATACGACCTTCTGCTACAATTAAAGATTACATATTTCCTTATACGTTCTTGCACTACCCTTACGTACGTTCTAATGCTACCATGAGAGATTACATATTTCATTATACATTCTTGTGCTACCCTTAAAAATTCCATATTTCCATACACGTCATTGTGCTGTTCTTAGAGATATCAAGTATAGATTTTCTAAAGCGTTTTTGTGCTAGCCTTTGATATTATGTATTTCCTCACATGTTCTTGTGCTACCGTTAGATGTTATATTTATATTTCGTTATATGTTATCATGCTATTCTTAGAGATTATATATATCCTTACACGTCCTTGTGCTACCAATAAAGATTATATTTTTTCTTGCATATTCACATTCTTGTGCTACCATCAGATATTACATATTTCAATATAAGTTCTTGCTCTATCCTTAGAGGTTATATATTTCCTTAAACGGTCTTGAATATACATTTCCATATACCTTCTGGCGCTACCCTAAGAAATTATTTATGTCCAAACAAGTTCCTGTTCTGTCATCAGAAATCATGTATTTCCTTATGCGCAATTGCGCTACCCATATAGATTATACATTTCCATGCACTACCCTGTGAGGTATTTCCTTACGTGTTCTTGTGGTACCTCAACAGATACTAGTAATATATTTTATTTCCTTATACGTACATTTGCTTCCGTTTATAGAGATTAAGTATTTCTTCATACGTTCTTGTGCAACCATTAGAAATTATGTATTTCCTTAATCGTCATTGCCCTACCCTAAGAGTTTATGTATTTTCTTATACATTCTTGTGCTACCCTTAGATGTTATGTATTTCCTTACACATTCTTGATTACACGTTCTTGCGATACCCTAAGAGATTGTATATTTCTTAATATGTTCATTCACTACTCTTGTAGATCACATATTTCATACGTTCTTGTGCAAACCTTCAAGACAGTTTTAATATAATTTTATAACTTGAAAAAGGGGCATAATTTTGTAAATTGTAAGACTTACCTTAGTCAAGTATGGAACCTGGCTCAGAATAATCATATCATGATACCGAAGATTTATGATTGGTTTGAAAGCATTCCGTACAACTTGATAAATGTAAAACTTCAAAATTTCTTTGTGAAAAAGAGACTGTCACAAAATTTTGCCAAAACTTAACCTATCTACTAAACCTGCTCTGTGAGGTCAGTTCATGTGTTTAGAATTTGAAAACATTTGGTCAACTAGTTTCTGCTAATTATGCTTAAAAACTTTCACAACAATTCTATTTTCAACTTGAATGGGCATAATTTTTGCTAAAATAAAAGCTCTAGTTATATAACGTCCTGAGAAGTCATATCATGATGCCAAAGACAAGTGTGAAAGAATTTGGTCGGTAGGTTTTGAAAAGTTTGCGTATATACAAAGCTTTGAGCAATTTTCCAAATTCAAAAGTGGCATGATTTTGAAAAGATAAAAGCTAGAGTTATTAACTTGTCATGTCAGGTCATTTACATACAGCTGTATAGGGTCATATATTGAGTTCTCTTCTCTTTTAACTAAAACAGTTTAGGGTATACAGTAGTAAATAAATGTGCTATATGTTCTACACAAAATTAACAATCTTCTGAGAGTTGTAACACATAGCCAGGTCCATTTCAAGAAAGGATTTCTAGTCTTATGTTCTTAAATGACCTATGAACCAAACAAACAGCAAGAAAAGTAGGGGGCCATATATCTTCTAAGAGAGATGTTTTGCCTGACAGGTCAACACTATGGAATACTTCCAAACTGACAGCTAAAATGTGTGTATGAACACATGAGTAATAAGGTTTGTTAATATTTCTATGAATGCAAAATATCTCCTTAAAAATGCTACCAAAATGCCAAAAATAGGTCCACAATGAAATAAAAACAGGAACTGGCTTACATATAACATGACAGTAGCACCGCCTTGCGGGTGCAGACGCTCATCTGATTTGGCTCTGTATAATAGAAATATTGTCCTACCCATGATTTTCTAAGTCCAAAAGGGCCCATAATACTTGCAAAAAGCAATGTAGAGTTACGGTACTTGCTGTGCAGTGTCAGCTTTTAATGATAAATAACTGCTCCAAGTTTCAAAGCAATAGCTTTGACCGTCAAGGAGAAAAGTTGACCTAAACACAAAACTTAAACAAGAAATCTGATATTTTCTAAGTCCAAAAGGGGCCATAATTCTTGCAAAAAACTGGATGGAGTTATGTTTCTTGCTGTACGGGGCCAGCCTTTGATGGTGAAAAAGAGTTGCAAGTTTCAGAGCAACAGCTTTGATAGTTTAGGAGAAAAGTTGACCTAAACATAGAACTTAACCAAGAAATCTGATATATTCAAGTCCAAAAGGGGTCATAATCCTTGCAAAAAGCAGGATGGAGTTATGTTTCTTGCTGTACAGAGTCAGCTTCTGATGGTGAAGAGTTGCAAGTTTTAAAGCAATAGCTTTGATAGTTTAGGAGAAAAGTTGACCTAAACATAAAACTTAACCAGACAAAGCCAATACCTACGCCAACACCAACGCCGATCAAGTGATGACAATAACTCATCTTTTTTTTTCTTCTTTTTTTAAAAATCAGATGAGCTAAAAATGCCACTTTGACTGGGAAAAAATGAGTTGTTTTTTTCTTTCCGCCATTACACGAAATGCTGTTTGATTACCTAGTTAGTAATATTGTACGTTTACATGACCTGCTAGCAATGTTTGTCAAAGCGTTGTCATATAAATTTGATTTGAGGGTTTTACATTGACTTAAAGTTATACAAGAAAACTTCTTTTAAGAATATTTGAGGGGTTTCATTATCACTATTAGAATTAAAACCTTTTCCGCCCCTTCTCAAGCGTACACTAAGCCACTTAGGTCCCCTTTTTACTAAACTTTGTAACTTGATTGACCCTTGTAACCCCTGCGTTACCCTTAGATCAAGGGTGTGCAAGAAATTTTCTCTAAGAGAAGCGAAAGGATGTGGAAGGAAATCTATGCTCTAAGGGCTACGTAGAGGTTACATGGGTCAATCAAGGGGTTACAAAGTTTAAAAAGAGGACCTGATTGATACCAAGAAACGTCACGAGATACAACACTTAATTAACTGTGAGAAATGTAAAGAACAAGAGGGCCATGAAGGCCCTGTATCGCTCACCTGACCTACTGACCTAAAGATCATCAAGATTAACATTCTGACGAAGTTTCATTAAGATATGGTCATAAATGTGGCCTCTAGAGTGTTAACTAACTTTTCCTTTGATTTGACCCGGTGACCTAGTTTCTGACCCCACATGACCTAGATTCGAACTTGACCTAAAGATCATCAAGATTAACATTCTGACCAAGTTTCATGAAAATAAAGTCTAAACTAACTTTTCCTTTGATTTGACCTGGTGACCTAGATTTAGACCCCACCTGACCCAGATTTGAACTTGACCTAAAGATCATCAAGATTAACATTCTGACCAAGTTTCATGAAAATAAAGTCTAAACTAACTTTTCCTTTGATTTGACCTGGTGACCTAGATTTAGACCCCACCTGACCCAGATTTGAACTTGACCTAAAGATCATCCAGATTAACATTCTGACCAAGTTTCATTAAGATAAGGTCATAAATGTGACCTCTAGAGTGATAACTAGCTTTTCCTTTGATTTGACCTGGTGACCTAGATTTTGACCCTACATCACCCAGATTCAAACTGGACCTACAGATCATCAAGATTAACATTCTGACAAAGTTTCATGAAGATACAGCCATAAATGTGGCCTCTACAGTGTTAACAAGCTTCTCCTTTGATTTGACTTGGTGACCTAGTTTTTGACCCCAGATGACCCAATATCGAACTCGTCCAAGATTTTATTGAGGGTAACATTCTGACCAAGTTTCATTAAGTTTGGGCCAAAACTGTGACCTCTGGAGTGTTAACAAGCTTTTCCTATGATTTGACCTGGTGACCTAGTTTTTGAACTTAGATGACCCAATATCGAACTCGTCCAAGATTTTATTGAGGGTAACATTCTGACAAAGTTTAAGTTAAATTAAGATTGGGCCAAAATTGTGGCCTCTAGAGTGTTAACAGTTAAAATGTTGACGACACAAACGACGCCGGATGGACGACTGATGACGGACACAGGGCGGTCACAAAAGCTCACCTTGAGCACTTTGTGCTCAGGTGAGCTAAAAACAGGACTTGGAAGGAGCGAAATAGAACTGAGGGTATACACATGAGAAATATTAATAATACAATGACTGAGAAATATTAATAATACAATTCAAATACTGTATGGTTCGTAAGTCTTTAAAACTGGGTGGACAAAATACACACAGACAACTGAGCAGGCTAATGGTATTTTGGAAAGGGTCTTTATAATGGTTTTATTTTTACCTCTCATTGCCCATAAAAGGGACCCAAGTGTTTTCCTTGGTATACAATTGGGAGAAGACCATATAATGATGCTACACATCAAGTTTAATGAAGATGCATCCAGTAGTTTGTGAGAAGAAATTATTCAATATTTAGCTCAAATGGTCCATAAAAGGGAGACGAGTTACCCCGTTTGAGGACCTTGATTCTACAGACCAAGTGTGGTGAAGCCCCATTACACTGCTCATAGGCAGTTGTTTACAGGTATTTCTATTTTTAACTTTTAAACATGTCCGTTTTTAGCTCTGGTGGTCTCTTAAAAATGTGTGTGCGTGCGTGCGTGTGTGTTCGGGTTTAACGTCTTTTCAACAATCTTTCAGTCATATTAACCATGGTGTCTACTTGTAGCAGTGAGCACAATGCCCAACTTTATAGTGCTGCCTCACTGGAATATCACGCCGTAGACACGTGACATGACACCCAAACCCAGTCACATTATACTGACACCGAGCTGACCAGTCCTAGCACTACCCTCTTAATGCTGAGCGCCAAGCGAGGAAGCTACTAGTACCATTATTTACTTGTTTGGTACGACGCAGTCGGGGATCGAACCCACGACATCCCGCACTCGAAGCCGTAGGTTCGATCCCCGACGCGTCATACGGAGCGAGGCTTATATTCTCCGTGACGATTTGATTAAAGACATTGTATTTGAAATCATTCGTCATCCAACTCTGATTCATGCGGGGAAGTTGGCAGTTATATGCGGAGAACAGGTGTGGTACAGAATCCAGGAACACTGGTTAAGGTTAACTGCTCGCCGTTACATAACTGAAATACTGTTGAAAAATGGCGTTAAACCCAAAACAAGAGATCACAGAGTGGTCTTGGTGCCCACCATTGAGTCATTTTTTGAATGTTCTAAATTTCAACACTAGCTCAAAATCCTAAAAGTAGGTAACTATGTTAGAAGCCAAGTGATCACAGTCCTTGGACCCAGTGACCTCTAATACCAATTGGTAATTTTCGCTCCATACAAGGTACTTACATAACAAATATCAAAGAGATTGGTCAATATATGAATGTGCTATGAGCAAAGCACAAATATGTCACTAGGTCAAAATTAAGGTCAACGTTCATTTCTGTACACAAAACTGTGCATGTGGTCCATGCATGTGGTCCAAATTTGAAAGCTGTAGCTTAAGAAATAATGTGAAAGAAGGTCATTAGATCAATTTCAAGGTCAAAATTCATTTCAATATAAAACAAGAGCTGTCACAGGAGACAGCGCGCTCACCTATTTCGATGCTGGATAGTGAAACTGGGCATATCTGAGGAAACTAGACTTGTCACTGGAGTGTTTAATGACTCCAATTGTGGATGAAGATATTGCATAATAGCCTGAGTCTATGTCAAAAATATCAACTTAAAGTAATGAGAGGTAAAGATAAAATGTATCAAAACACTATATAAGTACATCCTAAGCAAAAATGGGCATAATTAATTAAATATTGGCGCCAGAGTTATGCACCTTGTGTCATATGGTGTGGGTGATGATGTTGAACAACTACTTTAAGTTTGAATCAAATCCATTCAGTAATAACAGAGACAGAGTGAAAGTGCATCAAAACTTTAACCTAAAATTCTAAGTACAAAAGGACCATGATGGTCCTGAATCGCTCACCTGTCCCAACATGACCCAGTTTTGAAATGAGAGGTCACAAGGTTTTTTCTATTTTTAGGCCTACTGACCTAGTTTTTAATCACAGATGACCCAGTTTCGAACTTGGCCTAGATATCATCAAGATGAACATTCAGACCAACCTTCATACAGTTCCCATGAAAAATATGGCTTCTAGAGAGGTCACAAGGTTTTTTTTATTATTTGACCTACTGACCTAGTTATTGATGGCACGTGACCCAGTTTCAAACTTGACCTAGATATAATCAAGGTGAACATTCTGACCAATTTTCATGAAGATCCATTCAAAAGTATGACCTCTAGAGAGGTCACAAGGTTTTTCTATTTTTAGACCTAATGACCTAGTTTTTGACCGCAGCTGACCCAGTTTCGAACTTGACCTAGATATTATCAAGATGAACATTCACACCAACTTTCATACAGATCCCATGAAAAATATGGCCTCTAGAGAGGTCACAAGGTTTTTCTATTATTTGACCTACTGACCTAGTTTTTGATGGCACGTGACCCAGTTTCGAACTTGACCTAGATATCATCAAGATGAACATTCTGACCAATTTTCATGAAGATCTTTTGAAAAATGTGGCCTCTAGAGAGGTCACAAGGTTTTTCTATTTTTAGACCTACTGACCTAGTTTTTGACCGCACGTGACCCAGTTTCGAACTTGACCTAGATATTATCAAGATGAACATTCTGACCAACTTTCATAAAGATCCCATGAAAAATGTGACCTCTAGAGAGGTCACAAGCCAAAGTTTACGCACAGACGCACGGACGGATGACGGACGCTGCGCGATCACAAAAGCTCACACTGTCACTTTGTGACATGTGAGCTAAAAAAGGGGAAATAATTCATGAAAAATTGGTCCCAGAGTTATGCACCTTGTGTCATATGATAAGTGTAATGACGTTGAACAATTGTTTAAGTTTGAATCAGATCCACTCAGTAATAACAGAGATAGAGTGGAAGTGCATAAAACTTTAACCTGAAATTCTAAATAAAAAGGGGAATAATTCATAAAAAATTGTGCCAGAGTTATGCATCTTCTGTCATATGATGAGGGTGATGATGCTGAACAACTATTTTAAGTTTGAATCAAATCCATTCAGTAATAACAGAGATAGAGTGAAAATGCATCAAAACTTTAACCTGAAAATCTAAGTGAAAAGGGGGGATAATTCATGAAATATTGGTCCCAGAGTTATGGCTCTTATGTCAGATGATGTGGATGATGATGAGGGATAAGTATTTCAAGTTTGAATCAAATCCATCAAGTAATTACAGAGATAAGTTGAAAAAAGAGAAAGTGTAAAAAAACTTTAACCAAGATGGGGACGCGGAAAGACGCAGACGCCGGGTCAAGTAGGATAGCTCTCCTTATACTTCCTATAGTCGAGCTAAAAACTATGCATGTGCTTCAAATTTGAAGGCTGTAGCTTGAGAAATGTGAAAATAGGTACTAGGTAAAAATCAAGGTCAAATTTCAATTCAGAACATAAAACTATGCATGTGGTCCAAATTTAAAGTCTGTAGCTTGAGAAATGTGAATGTAGGTCACTAGGTCAATCTGAATATCAAAGTTCATTTCAGTACACAAAACTATGCATGTGATCCAAATTTGAAGGCTGTAGCTTGAGAAATGTGAAAGCAGGTCACTAAGTCAAAATCAAGGTCAAAACTATGCATGTGGTCAAAATTTGAAGCCTGTACATTCAAAAATGTGAAAGTAGGTCACTAGGTCAATGTCAAGGTCAAAGTTTATTTTGGTACACAAACCTATGCATGTGGTCCAAATTTGAAGGCTGTAGCTACAGAAATGTGAAAGTAGGTCACTAGGTCAAGATCAAGGTCAACTCATGTCAAGGTTAATCTAGCCACTCAAAACTATACATGCGGTCCAAATTTGAATGCTGTAGGTTAAAAACAGAAAAGTAGGTCACTAGATCAAAATAAGTGACCTTGACCCTTAACAAGAGAGATGACACTATTAATGAGTATTATGCAATTTTTTTTCTTATTACGGAAACAGAGAATGCACATATAATTACTTTGTATCAAAACTAATAATTAAACCCATACCCTAAACAAGAGAGATGACACCATTAATGAGTGATATGCAATTATCAATTATTGTTTTTTCTTCTTATGGAAACAAAGAATGCACATATAATGAGGAACATTAGCTTGTTACTTCCCTTGAAAAGTTGAAGGGTAAGCGCAAGGATAACCAAATACTACATTGGTCCCTTTCAGTTGGATTACTCTGACTTTTTTGTTATAACCTTTGTCCAAGATGTTGTGTTTGGTCAAAATAAATATGCTTTTTATGCGTAGGTTTCTAAATAAAAATCACTAAACAAACCTAAATTTAACAGAGGGCCACTAAAAGAAAACATGTCCTTAATCATTTTCCAATCCAATGAATTTTATTATAGATATTTCTTTTGAAAATTACAAAGAAGTCAACGATAAAAACAGAGGTAGGACCAATCTACTTCTTGGACATAATCAAGGGAAGTAACTGACTAATGTTTCCCATTACTTATATTATAACTAATAATTAAACTCAGAAATATGAGAACTAAACAAATTAATCATCAATCTGCTAGCATAGTCCATTCACTGCTGTGGTGTAATAGGAAAATAATGAACAACTTGAATCATTATCTCATTAGTGTCTGCAGACTTTATGACCCTTCTACAGGTACGGCCATAAAAAACCAATTAACTACTTGGAGGGCCACTGGATATAAAATTATATTAGAAATCAAAATAAACAAAGGGCCATAACTCACTCAAAAATTGTTGAACCAGTCTGATTTTCAGGGGGACACAACTAGGGTACCAATTCATCATTCTGACAAAGTTTGGTCAAAATCCCCCAGTAGTTTCTGAGGAGATGCGATAATGAGAAATTGTTAATGGACGGACGGACGACGGACCACAGATGCAGAGTGATTTGAATAGCCCACCATCTGAGGATGGTGGGCTAACAAACAAACAAACAGTCAAGCTGACACATAATTCAAGTTGCATAAAATAAGAGTAAAAAAAGTTTGATAATGTATTTCCAATTAAATTGATTTATTGCAATAACAAAGCATAACAAAATATCCTGTACCTAGTACATGTATATTAGAAAGATACATCAAAAATACACTAGAAACATGCATATAGTAGAAGCGTGTAAACAACAAAATACTGTGGGATGAATTTCACCCAAGCCCTCACCTGCACACTGCATCTAAAATTAGGAACTTCAAGTAGCCAATACTTATTTTAGATATATTTGCTGTTAACTGCATTAAAGTTCAAAATCTAAAAAAAATTAAAAGAACCAGTTTTTGAACAAGAGTTATTTTAGCCCAAAAACATGATCATTGGTAAAATATTTGGAAAAGAATGGAAGACTGTAGGCTCAGGGGACTTGGTACTTTTCATGTCCTCCAAACAGTGCACTTTTCACCTCTACCATAGACATGGAAAAAGCACAGATAATTAGTACAAACAAATTTCAACAGACACTTAATTTATCTATGGTGAGTGGTTTGAAAAGAAACAAATATAAAAGACGAAATCAAGAAAAGCTCTGAAGAACTGTGACATTATCTGAAGTGAAATTTATCAATGAATATAAAACACACAAAAGTTTTATCAAAAAGTTAAAACATCATAAACAAGATTTTCACACAGCAAAATATGTCGATAAGGTTTCTTCTAGAAAAAGATCAAACTCTTCTGCCTATGCACATTCGGCGACATATGACCATTTTGTGTCGATTTGCCGTAAAAACCCAACTCACTCACTCTGCCTATGTACATGCATCAAAGTAAAGCCACGAGACAAATACCCAGATATGTAAGAAAATCAAAGAAAAAAATTTGAGGACTGTTAGATGCACCATTGTGTTACCCTGTATTGGACACCACTTTACAATGAAATAAATTGCATTGAATTAAAACTTCATGTAACAATTTTCATCAAGAAACAAGATATTCCTATGAGTAAACAGGGTTTAGGGCAAGTCTCTACCAGGCAATGATAACAAATCTGCTGTTAGAAACCAGGCTAAATATGTTTAAAACCCAATGTAGTGTAGATGTTTTGTAGTGTTATAACACTGGCAGGATCATAAGGTATCCAGAGGGATTCTGTAGATGTTATAACTAGACATAAACATAGGATAATGTTATTCAAGCATAAAATAATACTTTGTCCATAAGCATTCATTTCCTATTGATCATGATTTAATTATGCATTTTCGGGACGTTTTAGAGAAGGGGGGGCATAAAATTGCCTTCTACAGTGAAATGACAAAAGAAATGAAAATCTGACTGTGAAATTAGTAATGTTCCTGAGGGACATATCTCATGTATTTTCAAGTATTTCACAGCTGTATATAATCCATTAAGTTAAATTCCAATGAATATATAAGACAATTCTTTAAAATCTGAAACCCTTTAAAGGTCCAATACGAAGGAAAGTGAACATTTTAATTTCTTTTAAAAAGCACAGGAACTATTTCATTTTATTGGAAAATGAAAGTTGGTATGTAGAAATTCGAAATAAATCGCAGTATATGTACAATTATTTTTCTATGAAGTATGAAGAAAGTTAAAAAGACCTGGGGGGTCATTCTGTCGATTCATTGAAATTTCAACATAATACACTTACATTTCTTTGAGTTCCAAAGACCTTCTGTAAATTTTGACCTGCCAATCTTCATTATTTAGTGTCTTGCAGAAGTCTATGCACTGGCTATGAAAAAAATTGCCAACTCACTTTCCCTTAGTAATGGACCTTTAATTCAAGTCAAAAAGAAATTGCCTTAAAGCCAAAACAATGAAATTTTATGCCAAAGAAATAATATGATTTAACTGTACATGTAACTGCCAAAGCAGAATAATTTGTTTGCCCATAGTTCTGAACAATTGATTTGTTCTTTACAAAAGTAAACTGAAACCATTTACCATGTTTACCCCATAAACAAGTTTAACATGAAAGAATTCTTCATCTGGTGTGGGATTATAACCATTCATGATTCAAAGGCTACAACAATGACCTAAATACTCTAATTTATTATAAAGATCAAATAAAAAATTTGGTCTCTACAGTGTTAACTATGGTCCTCTATAATTTGTCACAGTGACCTATTTTTTTTACTCCACTTTCGAAACTGGCCTAGATTTTACAGAGACAAACACTATGACAGTTTTATGAATCAAGTAGAAAATGTGGCCTAGTACATAGTTTTAACATGGTTTTTCTATAAGTTTATTAAATGATCCCAGATTTATTGAAGTTTCATGAAGATTTGGTCAGAACTGTGACCTCAGGAGTGTCAACAACAAAACTGTTGACAACTGATGGCATTCAGCACTTTGTGCTCAGGTGAGCTAAAACAGTGGGCAACTTGCCAAATTATTTAAACTGTGTCCGTATAACTTCAATGCAACAAACAAACAAAAAATGAATACTTCCCAACATGAAACAATGGTGGACAGACAACTTATTCGAGTACTGAGCTTTTCCTACTAAACTTATTGCAATACCATGAGAACTGAATTTACAAAACAGTTAATATTTGACAATTTAACAGCTACAACAGATATTATACATATAATTCAAGAAATCTTGTAACTCTTTTGCATCTCCTTATGAGTATACATGTACATATACACCTTGAAACAGAACAATTCACAGATTTAAAACACATCTAGACTGCAGCTACCTCATGTCAAGGGAGGTAATTAACAATCTCTATAACCCAAAATTTTATCCAAATTTAGGACATTTAATACAGTGAAACACCGCTCACTCAGGCACTGACGGCTCAAGCCCCCATGCTTGCTAAAACAATTCATGTGGGTCCTTCCCAATTTTCCCCATACTTTGTATGTTTGGATCGCTTCAAATCCCCAGATAACTTGAGTATTTTGTACCTCCCCCTAGTTACCTTGAGCGTGGGTGTTTTACTGTAGTAATATTTTATCCTCCTTCAACACTCTGTACTTCCTCTATCAAACTGAAGAAGCTCCTTTCATTCACTTCTACAAACTTTTGTCTTTTCTTGCTCAACAAGAACACATTTCCACTATGGACATCATACCACAGGGCATGTAGAAACAGGTCTTTTTTACTCAGTCTGTCTTTCAGAAATGGATACGCTGCAATGTTCTCTAACTGTTGTACACAATTTATCTGCAAGATAAAATAATACAACATGTCAGATACCTCACTTAAATTATATTTATTTTTTGCACAACATGATAAACAAATAACAAACTGGAGTTATCACTAAATGTAATTCATGCCTGCACATTTTCTTGTTTGAAAATATGTTATAATGATAATAAATAAACTGTATATTTTTTAATATTACTCACTGCACCTTTTATGTAACTGTTCAATCTGTTAGATGATAAGGGACAGTATGGGATGGAAAACCAAGTGTTAGCAAGGTTTTTTATCCACGCTGTCCCCAAGGGTTGGGCACTACCCGTCTTACTCAAACAGACATGATAAGATCATATTAATATTATTACAATGTTTTCAAAGATATTGTAAACTAAAAACCATACAATCCCTATGTGAAATTAAGCTACAATTATAGTTAAGAAAATACAGTAATAAGTTTGCCATAAACTTTAACCTGAATGCAATGGTAACCACAAAGGCCATGGCAAGTACACAGCCCTCACTTTTAGAAAAGTTGAGCACTGCAAGAGGAGTAATTCTGACAAGGCTTAAGTCAGTATTAAGCATTATTACATACTCGTTTCTGTTCCCCATTAAGTTACAGTGGAACCGGAAACATCAATATTTTTCCATACACTGAAGCCTGAATTTCATATCGGGTGTGTGACGTAAATTTAAAATGTGTGTCGTTGCATTTATTCTTTTATGTAGTTCAGTATTGTCAATCTTATTCAGGCTATTTAACAAATTCATAATATTTACAATACATAAATACGTGTAGATACGTATGTAATAAAAAGGTTATTATTGCGCTCCTAAAGTCGCGCAATATTTCCGCTGCAGAACTCGTGCATATTTCCCGATACAAAGGTAATAACCTATAAATATATGGCATTCTGTAAAATTACAAAGGACCATGATTTTTAAGCCAGACATGGTACATTCATGTCCTGAAAAGGCAAAAGTTCACTTTATAGTGATACAATTCAGTGAGTTTGACCCAGATCCCTTCAAATCTGTAAGAGTACGTTATATCAGTATTCCACAATAAACATCGCTTTGTAAAATTTCCAAGGGCCGTAACTCCTGAATTGGGCATGGTTCATTCATGTCTTTATAACAAATGTAAGTACACATCACTGTGATATATTTCTGTAAGTTTGGGTCAAATCCTTGGAAAAATGTAGGAGTTATCTATACAGAGATTTTGAAATGAATAGACAAGATGGCAACTTTAAGCAACCCCCCATAAAATGGACAGAGAAGTCAGCGATTACATGGCTTCCGTCGAAAATGCCCTTAAGTAATAATGATAATGTCATTAATTACAAATACCTAGCTGCAACCAAGGCACTCATTCAAATTACCTGTGATAATTTATCAACCATATTAAAATTATGGTCAGGATCTATGTAGATTTCAAACTTTTTATCTTCTTTTTCTTGTATGTAAGGAACTGGTCCAATAAAACCGTTTTCTTCTTTGAGGTGCTGAAATTTATCTATGGTTCTTTTCCCATGCTTTTTTATCCACAGCTCGAGTGGTGAACCACTAGGTATATCCATCTCAGTACGCAGGTCATACAACAAGCTCATAGCCTGAAAAAACAAAATGTTGTTGTTACTCAAACTTACTTATAGTAGGGTAGTCAGATTATATATTTGTAAAGAGGGTGTGAACTGGGAGAAGAAAAGCTTTCCATTTATTTACTTCCAAGTGAACATTGTTGCGGTGGAATTGTCCACTTATCTTCTTTCAATGTTGTACAAAACAATAATCTTTATATCTAAAAATATTCATTTTAATTTCTCCATTACTATTCGTTTCTATGAATTCTATACAAAAAAATTTCACTGAAGGTTATTATTTAACTTCCAGGAAATGTGAATGTGACAGAAGTTTCCTTATTTTAGTACGAGTTTTTAACTATGTCTGTTCCATTTCAGCTCTGTTCTCAGGGTGAGTGCTAAAAATTCATTCCGAGTAGTCTTGGACTGTGATAGAAAGTCTTTAGTACAGATATCTGACCTCTAAGTGCGACCTTGACCTTGACTGTAGTGATTTGGTTCAGGCACTGTGCACAATGTCTTACTGAGGATAACAATTGATGCTAGTTTTATAATAAAACAAGAGCTGTCCATAAGACAGCCAAGCTCGACTATTCGAAATATTGTCACAGAAGCTGGAAATTATTACCCAAAATGTTAAATATCAAAAGAGTTTTAAGTTCAAAAGGGGACATATCAGAGTTATGGGACTTGATGCTATCAACTAGTTTTATAACCCCGAAGAAACATGTTAAGTTTCAATTCAATATCTGCATTAGTTTTGGGGATAGTAACTTGCATGTAAAACTTTAACCAGAATTTTCTAAGTCCAAAAGGGGGCATTAATTTCTCAAAAACTGTTAAGAGTTATGGAACTTGACCAGTGAGGTAGTAATGTATCTAGAAAAAGAAAAATAAGTTTCCAAATTCATATGCCTTTTAGTAATAGTGATATGTACTTGCACGCAAAACTTTAACCAGAATTTTCTAAGTCCAAAAGGGGGCATAATTTGGCCAAAATACATGCTTAGAGTTATGGACTTGACCCAGTGAGGTAGGTAATTGATCTAGAAAAAGAAAAATAAGTTTCAAATCTATATGCCTTTTAGTAATAGCTGTATGTACTTGCACGCAAAACTTTAACCAGAATTTTCTAAGTCCAAAAGGGGGCATAATTTGGCCAAAATACATGCCAGAGTTATGGGACTTGACCCAGTGAGGTAGGTAATTGATCTAGAAAAAGAAAAAATAAGTTTCAAATCTATATGCCTTTTAGTAATAGCTGTATGTACTTGCACGCAAAACTTTAACCAGAATTTTCTAAGTCCAAAAGGGGGCATAATTTGGCCAAAATGAAGGTCAGAGTTATGGGACTTGGTGCTATCAACTAGTTTTATAACCCCGAAGACACATGTGAAGTTTCAATTCAATATCTGCATTAGTTTTGGAGATAGTAACTTGCATGTAAAACTTTAACCAGAATTTTCTAAGTCCAAAAGGGGGCATAATTTGCTCAAAATACATGTTAGAGTTATGGAACTTGACCCAGTGAGGTTGGTAATTGACCTAGAAAAAGAATAAATAAGTTTCAAAGCTATATGCCTTTAAATGATAGCTGTATGTACTTGCATGCAAAAACTTAACCAAGGTGTGACGCCGACGCCGACGCCAGGGAGTGAATAGCTAGACTATTCTTCGAATAGTCGAGCTAAAAACGTCCATCAATTTATATGTTGAGTGGATGATAGATAAAAATTTTGACTTTTGACCACAACATGTGACCTTGACATTGGGCCTAGATACATTGGCTGAGCTTGTATCTCATTGCTTGAGAACGTTTAAGTGTGGTTATCCAAAAAAATCCATTGTCTATGGAAAGATATTAAAGAGGGATGGCCGCACCTTCATACAGTCATCATGTACTATCTGGGGCATAATGTAAAACACACAGGCAACACATACCTTACAATCAGAATGTCCAGCCACAACTACATGTCGTACATTATTTCGTACACATGTGAGATCCAGTGCTCCAGCAGCAGAGGTTGTGTTTGCAATCTGTTTCAAGTCGTCAGGATATGGAACAAAGTTACCAGCATTTTTGACCATATAGTTGTCTCCAAGATCACTGTTTGTGTATTTTGATGGGATCACTCTGCTATCCATGCAAGCAAACATCATTGATAGGGGCTGAAATCAGAAGATGATTTTATCATTAGAAACCATTTAGAGAACAAGAGCACTGCATATGGGTGCCATCGTTTGTCTGCATGTGCTGGACAGTATGTAAGAAATGAGTTACAGTTCAGAATTTCTAAGTACAAAAAGGGCCATCATTCTGACAAAACGCAGGTAAGAATTATGGTTCTTGGCCTACATATTCATCTAATGATGATGTGTGCAAAGTTTCAAAGCAGTAGCTCTTATAGTTTTTGAGAAAAGGATGACCTAAACAAAAAATTTAACCAAGAAACTCAAATTTTCGAAGTACAAAAAGGGCCATAATTCTGACAAAATGCATCTCAGAGTTATGGTTCTTGGCCTACACAGTCACCTAATGATGATAAATAAGTGTGCAAAATTTCAAAGCTGTAGCTCTTATGATTTTTTGAGAAAAGGTGGACCTAAACAAAAATTTTAACCAAGAAACTTTAAATTTTTTTAGTACAAAAAGGGCCACAATTCTGACATATGCATATCAGAGTTATGGTTCTTGGCCTACACTGTCACTTAATGATGATAAACAAGTGTGCAAAATTTCACAGTTGCAGCTCTTACAGTTCTTGAGAAAAAGTGAACCTAAACAAAAAATTTAACCTTAAAACTTAACACAGACAATCAAGTGACGACAAAACTATGTAGTTTTAAAAAAAAATTTGACAAGCTAAAAAAAGCATCATTGAGAAGGGCTGTAATCAGGGGATGATGATGTCAATTAGAGAAGAAAACATCACTGAAAGGGGCTGTAATCTGTAGATGATTTTATCATGAGAAGTCATTTAAAATGCTTTTAATCCTTGTTAGGATCATTACCATTAATTTTGAAATAGTTCAGTACTGATGAATATTAAACTTATTGCATTGTATATTCTTGGATTTCAAATAATTATGAGTTTGCTATAGTAATAAACTAACAAATTCCTTACATAGATAAAAGGCAAGACTGAGACTTACTAGACCAAAGGCATATTATTTCAAATACTCAACTGAAACTAAGATACTTTATGGTAATTTGGCAGTACAATGCTCATGCTGATATGGCCATCTTTGATTCATATAAAGTACCATTTTAGTCTAAAATCTGAAATGGGCTTTTCATCAGGAAATTGGGAAGAGTCCCTGGCCTTTCAAACTGGGAAATTCATAACCAAAAAGTAATGCTCATTTTGGGAAAAGAACATTTTATTGAAACAAGGTCTTTTTTCCTTCTGCAAAAGAGGTATGTAATAGAGGACACAATTTGGTGGTTTCCTAATCATAAATGAGCTCATTGCTTCCTATTTTGTGAAATATAATTGACAAAAAAAATAATTTTTTTTTACATTTTGGGAAGATCCTCTGCCACAGTTGGGAAAAAATGACCTTATTTTGAATTGGGAAGTGGCCGAATATCGGCCTCTGTTATGTAAGGATAAAAAGCCCTTGCTTGAGCAATATACAAAATACAGATTACAGGATTAGCACGTGTATTTACAACTTTAGAACATAATTTACAGGTCTCCTATTTACAAGCTTAGCATGTAGTTTACAAGCCAGCCAGATGAATTATATGATAAACACATAAATTTACTCTCTATGCATGTATTTTATGTCAGAATTCAAGTAATTAAACTCGGGTTTACCAAAACAAAATGACCTTAATACAACCATATATCAATGTGGGAAATGACGTTACTGGGTTACTGACATGAGAGCAGTCCCCGAACAAAAATCATACAAATACTGTGCTAGAAATGTTAAAGCAGGTCTATAGTAACTAGAAATGTGTCCATGGGACACAGATGTCCCCACTACATGACAAAGGACACCAATTTTTTCCTAGGTCACCAGCCATAACTCCTACAATACTGAATGAATCCGGACGCGAAACCCAGGTGCACAACCGCAAATGCTGACCAACATTCCTGTAAACTTTGGTGACTCTAGGTCAAATACTTTTGGAGCTATGCGCGACACAACATTAAAATGACCAATTTTTAACTAAGTCTGGTGCCATAACTCCTACAATACTGAATGAATCCGGATGCGAAACCCCAGGTGCACAACTGCACATGCTGACCAACATTCCTGTAAACTTTGGTGACTCTAGGTCAAACACTTTTGGAGCTACACGCGACACAACATTAAAATGATCAATTTTTAACTAAGTCAGGGGCCATAACTCCTACACGACTGAGTGAATCCGGATGCAAAACCCCAGGTGCACAACTGCACATGCTGACCAACATTCCTGTAAACTTTGGTGACTCTAGGTCAAATACTTTTGGAGCTACGCGCGACACAACATTAAAATGACCAATTTTTTACTAAGTCAGGGGCCATAATTACTACACAACTGAATGAATCTGGACGCAAAACCCCAGGTGCACAACTACACATGCTGACCAACATATCTGTAAAGTTTTGTGACTCTATGTCAAATACTTTTGGCGTTAGGCGAGACACAACATTAAAATGACCAACTTTTACAAAGTCAGGGGCCATAACTCCTACATGACTGAATGAATCCGGACGCGAAACCCCAGGTGCACAACTACACATGCTGACCAACATTCCTGTAAAGTTTTGTGACTCTACGTCAAATACTTTTGGAGCTACGCGCGACACAACATTCTCGGAAGGACGGACGGACGGACGGACGTTCCTACATATGGATACTTATGTGGCTACTCTTTTGTTCTCTCTCTATTGTTCTTTTAGCCACGTAAGAGAAAAATAGCCACATAAAAGCCTTACGGAATGAATGACATCAAAGAAAAAGTACAGTTACCTATTGTTCCTATAGCCACCTAAGTATGCAAATGTGAGCTCGGACAGAAAGACTGACAAGGGCAAATCTATATGCACCCCCCAAACGTGGGGGCATAAAAATGTGGTTAGTAAAAGAGACTTTGGGTCAGTTTCTATTGCGGCATGGAGTTTTCCGAGAAATGATATCACTTTCATGCACATTCAAGGGGCCCAATAAGGGGTACATAAATCGTCACATTTTAAACACTGTCAGCAGTAATGGCCGTCCACTTGTTTCTCTCATGTATATAAATCGAGACCTAGACGCATAGACAGAAAATATCAGTACTCATTACATAATGATAATGTTGTCTGCGAGTCAGACTAATGCAAAATCCTGCTATTACAAATGTCTCCCAGGCCCTGGACAGGCATCTCTTATGCATGCTCATATAGACAGATACCCCCATCAATGATAATATAAAAACCTACTCATGTTGTGAATCTTATAATTTTTAAAGTTATACATATACCTATAAAAAGAATAAAATCAACAGTTATCAAGAAAACATGCATCTGTTTGATGAAAAACAATCACCTGTAAACAAAATGTGAAAGGAAGCGGCTAGGTAGCCGGTTCCGGCTACCTAGACCAAAGGTCTACGTAGCCGGTTCCGGCTACCTAGACTAAAGGTCTAGGTAGCCGGCTCTCTCTATCTCTATATATACATATTGTATATGAACATGTAAGTCAATGTAGCCGTCTTTGATAAACTGTATTACAAAGGATCATTATATTAGTTAAATGAATTACTTTTCTTGTGATTTATCATTTACTATTAGCGATTTACCTGTTCATTTCGCCGTATCTACGCACTAATATTATATCAGCCGATATTTTGTTGTGTTATCAATAAATGATCAGAGTGTCGTTATCGTCATCGGTGTGTTTTAAATTCTTAAAATAAAATTTTTAATCATTTTTGTAGTTTGTTATACACAAATGTATTTTAAAGAAACATATTTGATAGATGATGTCAACTGTCGGCGATCCTTTAGTATTAGGTCTTTTGATATGTAATTATCTTTTACATTTAGTATACGCTGCCTTAGAATAATTTAAAGAGGTTGAATGTTCAAACGAACAATTAGAAACAGTCAAGATTATTGACTAATAAACAAATTGGCGGAGAAATTATGTAATAATTATTTAAAGACGCACATAGAGGTGCAAAAGTGATGATCATTTACAACTGTCACTTTAAAAAGGCACATGAAATGTTCAGTAGAGCCACATATCATTTAATGTACGTTTATGCTCTTTGTTTTGCCCTTTTCTTTTACTGTTTGTTTTGTTTTGTTTTAAGAATGAATCATGGTATCTCAACATGTATCGAGTACGTTTTAACGTAACAAAATGTTGGCCGATATGATAAGAGTGCATAAATACGGCGAAATAACAGGTTAAACACAAATCCTAAATAATAAATCACAAGAAATGTAATTAATTTAAGTAGTATAATGATCCTTTATAATACAGTTTATTAAAACCAGCTACCTTGACTTATATTTCATATACACTATGTATATATAGAACCGGCTACCTAGACCTTTAGTCTAGGTAGCCGGAACCGGCTACGTAGACTAAAGGTCTACCACTGCCAATGTGAAAATGAAGCATTTAGGGAGAGTGGACGGCGATTACTACTGTCCGGGGACTGTTCTCTTGCCAGTATACATTTTTTGCATGTGTATGTCTGGCTATAATCTGAGCATTGTTCGAGTACCTTGGGTAACCCTAGGAGTCTGAGAGTGTCGAAGAAGGTGACTGGGTATAGTCATAGCTTCTATGCCGTCTAAACAGCTGATCGCATGTATTGACATGCTGCCGTTTCACTGAGGCCCGATAGGGGTAGCCGAATTCAGAGCTCTATGTATAGATCTAGACTGGGCAGTGTCCAGTTTAGAGAAAATCAATGTTAATTCCCATTTCAGGAGTAGGTTTGATCGTCTATCTCAAAACCTAATCAACCAGTGCACCAGATTCCTTTGACATCGGGAGTAATTTTATTTAAAGAGAAATAGGCTATATGGGAAACCTTGAAAACAAGTAGTGAATCATAAATCATGTCAACAAAGGTTAAGGTCATGGACACTGGATTGAATAAAAGGGTGTTCAAGGCAATGTCATTGCCTAACACAAGGCCAGCTGCTTACATTTGGTTTATTCCCATAAATCTTCAGCTGAAACATTGTGTGTTGCTTATCAAATAACGAGTATTTGACAATACCCTCCAAAAGTTTGGAAAATCCTCTCATGATTTGTTGTTCGTTGTTCTGTTTCCCTTCTACATCACATAGACGCACATTCAAGCGTCTACACAAGGTACCATTAAATACCGGTAAGGATTAATAACGACCACAAAGACCAGGCAATGACATAACACATTGATTTTTTTTTAAAGTGTAGAAATTGCTACAATACCCGTTTTTATTATCGATACTTTATCTCATTTTAAATGCTGCTGGATTGAAATTAGCCAGAGTGTAGGAGGGTTGGGAGGCCGGCAGTTAAATCAACTGCGCGCCAGTTTCCTGCTGAATGCTTATGACTGGTCTATATCAAACACATGTTTACTAGGCTTATATGTCAACAACTTAAATATAAACCTGAAAACTAATTTCTGATGGAACAGAGGAACTGTACTCAAAAGTGTCAATCTGTTTCATAAAGCCTTCAAAGGACAACGTTTAAACTACTTCTATATTGTTCTTCCAACAGCCGATCACTGAATATGACAGTTGTGGAAGGTGACTATTTCAGATGGTTTCCAATGGTCAACACATATAAACATTTCTTAAAAATCATATTAAGTAACTCCGTCTGAAAGTAGAAAGTCAGCACACATATCACTCCTGTGAAAGACTCTTGAATACAACTACTCTGTTACCTCGCAAAAGACATCAGTGCACTTGCAAAGATGATGCCATGCAGGCAGCGCAATTCTTCAAGAAGTACTACAAGATCCATGAACACTGGTGCATCAAGTCTGTAGCAGTTTGTAAGTTATGTTCCAGTCACAAAATATTTTGTCAACTCGGCTTGCGACCTTAACCTTTGACCTACTGACACGACTTTTGTGCTCTGCACAATGACTCATCTCCATCAGTCTATACTCCCAAGTTTCAAGTCCATATCTTGAATAGCTTTTAAGTTTTCTGGCCTATAGACCCAATTAATCTCATATCATCTTATCACCACATACTACGTTCCGAGTTTTAAGATACTACATCAGATTTGGCCTACCAATCTGGTATTGTGATCTGCACATCTTCTCATCGCTGTCTATTGGTATGCCAAATCAAAGTCATTACAATGAATGGTATCAAGTTATGACGCAGACAAGGATAATGAATGACCAACAGATGAAGAGATACAATATGCCATCAAATAATACCTCCATTTTTCTAAAACGGGTATAAAAAATAACACAAAGATCAACTTGAATTATGTAAGAGGTATTGAAACCGAACTTCTTTAGTAGTCATTGGGCCTAAAACAGGCCGCATTCAACTTTTCCCCGATGTAATCTTTCTATCATATTCAAATAAATACACCATGTATATCTGTTAAAGCATTTATTATCATTTATTTACAAGTAGAAATTATCGTCACAAATAATACAATTACACAAACTGAATCAGTATTCAAGTCCTGAAACATAACTATAGAACACAGTCATTCAATTTCCAATAAATATCATTGTTGCTTTTGATAAAATACTACTAGTACTGAAAATCAAAATACAAAATGTAGCTGTCAATTTGTCCTTTGATCAACTCTTAATAAAGAATAGTCACAGATTACAACTTACCTGCACTCAGGTAGTATATATTGTGAAATCTGCTTAAACTCATTTAAAAGGGTATACCTCCATAATTATATTTTCTCTCCCAAACTTGTAAGCAGCATTTTATTGACAAAAACACACTGTGTGTACAATATAAAGCTTTGTTTAGACTGCATGAAACCCATTGACAACTTAAGTTTTTTGCTCATCCCCTTTCGGCATCAAGTGATCAGTGTTTTACCATATCTAAAATGTTTTGCCATCTCCTTTTAACACTTAGCCTGCTGGCGGCAAGTGATTCTGCCTTTGCGACCAGTACAGACCAAGATCAGCCTGCACGTCCATGCAGGCTGATCAGCGTCTGCACTGAATAACACCCCTTCAATAATACGTGGTAGTGCCCAAACTGAATGATGGAACAGTCCATTTTAGAAATTTAGCATGGTAAACATTAAAGTTTGAAAATGTTTCGAGACCAGAGAATGAAGACTTGCCATTGGTCAGTTTCAAAATTGTGTCCGGAAACAACCAATCAGACACTTTAGTTCTCAGACTGGTCTCCTAACTCAGTTTTGTAACCTTGGACCAACATGAACCAATGAAGTATAGAAATATTAACTTCTACAAGAAAAATCAATGGATTAATTTGATTAAATAAAACCCAGCTAATGTGCTGTAGGAATACAGATCTTTCATCTTCAAATATTTCTACGAAGTTTCATCAAAATAAACCTTTAGCCTCCTAGCAGCAAGGATCATGGTCTGCACTGTTCGCTATTCAGTCAGTAATTTTTCAGTGAACACCCCTTTGAATAATAAGTGGTGCTGCCCAATTTGAATGATGGACCAGTCCACCTAGAAATTTAGCAGGGTTAAGGTTAAAGCACTAGGAGCAAAATATAATGAGAGAAACAGAATATATTTGAGGAACTAAATGTCTGACAAAAATTGAATTAATACATCATATTTCTAACTGCATGACATCACCATACAAAGAATGTCCAAGTTACAATTGTGGAGCCCCGCATTCCACAGAATGTCCCAGTCACAAATACCTACATCAAACTTACTGTCAAACTTTTTGATTATATCTTTTTGGGATATTGGTTCATTTTTTTTTAAAAATAACCTGTGTTTGAAAATACTGTAATAAAACAATTTGTACCCAATCAACTCTATCCAGTAAATGACCTACCACAACATTTTATTTGAAATAAGGAATCTGTTCCCGACAGATAAGCAGTTACAACAATCTTCACAGTTTGTTTATCTAACATCTATTTTAATATCTAGGATAGCAAATATAATCATTTAATACATGTACATCTCATGACATGTTTATTTTCATCCCTTAATTGTTGGCAAATGGTTAAAACAAAGTTTTTGAATCTCACTGTTTCATATAATATGACAAATTCTGATTTTCAATGCTGGAAAAAGACTCAAGCTGAGACATTATTCATCAGCAGAACAGTGAAATATTCTCTCTCATGAGATTGTACAGATTGTATCTAAGGCAGTAAGCACCAGAATCAGTATTAATTAATGTTTAAATTCTTAAACTTAGCCTTAAGAAAAGAAAATATTCAATTTGCCAAAACTTTGTCTGTAGCAAATGCATACTGCTGAAAATTTGCAGAGCCATCATTAGTAGCAGAATGAAGATTCCTGAAAAGTTTCCTTGCAATAAATGCATATTCAGCAATGCCGCAGCCAAACAATTATGAATCATTTTAGTTTAGATTTCAGACTTTAAATGTGGATGAATATGGGTAGCGGAGAGCTAAATGTCATGATGTATTTTGGGCTAGATACAGAAAACATTGCTAGTTTCTCAAGAAATCATTTTCATTTTTTTTCACATCTATATTTGTAATTATGTACACTTCACGCATGTAATGCCAAACTGCTTGCAAATTATCACTACCTGAATGCAAAATCTTTCAAGTGCTTCATATTTTTACCAGTAATGCAGCCAAGCATCAAGTTCTTTTGTACATATTCCTCAATACGCCCCATGCTTTCTTCCAAAATTAATCAAACAACTATTACTACAATTGGTATCTAATATTACCAAAGTCACTTACTGGTAGCACTAAATTCTAACAGCATATACAATATTCCAAAGTAAATGGAATACATTTAACATTTCAATGCTCTTCAAATCAGGATCAAAAAGTAAAACAAATATATAGTCTAAATGGTACATGTTTAGAACAGTACATTTTAATCTACAATTCACAGAAATTGTAACAAAAGTATTCAGGTTGCATTAACATGAAATAACTCAGCACAGTTTTTTTTTCATACAATTTCAATTTCTACGAGTCCATTACACTGTTCTATAACATCAATTGTCTGAACACATTCCTCATGCTTCTTAACTTTTTCTTCTCTCTATGTTGTGAATAACGCATCACAAGAAAAGTCCTTTCTTCTTTAACTCTTCCTGTTTTCACAAGAAACAACCTTCATTTTTCTTGTCTCTATAACTAAGTGCCTGGTATATCAAGATCACATGCCCAGTAAAGAGACACTGATGGTGAAAGACTTTTGACGTAATCTGTATTAGAAAACTTAACAAATTTTCTTACGTTTTTTCATCAAACTCTCTCAACCACCTCTGACACATTCAACACAGAAATATGTGAAGTTTTCAACAAATCTTTAGAAATATCTCATCAAATATTGAGATTGTTGCCAGACTGTTGCCAGATTGTTGCCAGAATATTGCTATACATCACAATGCCATATTTCTTCCTTCTATACTTATAGTCACTGCTCGCATTGATTTAGAATTTTTCTTCTTCTCAGCAAATTTTCGAACTTGTTTCTCATATCTAGATGGTTCCTTCTTTCCTGCCCCCTGTAAAAACAAAAACATTTTAAAAGTATGACTAGAAGTTTATCTGCAGATAATGCTACACTTTACAATAGAACGAAACTGTGGGTATTCATAATTCTGTAATAACTGTTGTGTAACTAGATGGTCGTTTAAATGCAAAAACATGTGTTTTGGAACACAGGGAGAGCATATATTTGAAACCTTATTTGGTAGGTAAAGACACTTTGAAAATTCAATGTTAAAAATTTGTGTTCAACAGTTTTTCTTCTGGGGTATACAGTAACAGACAGGAGAGCTTGCAGCAAAATTTAAGGCTTTGCTATCAAAATTAAGGCAGCATATTTACTGTTTGAGCACAAGCAGATGCAAGTATGATCACTGAATGAGGCAGCTGTTCTCCATCATTATTTGACAGAAGACAATGTGTCATCCTTGACCGATGACCTATGTGGCGAAGTTGTCAGTTATTTGTGAAGAACAGTCAATACTGGTATAAAATTAGAGACCACATGCTGACAAGCAGGTCTGTTGGTACCTTTTTCAGCTATAACAAGGATGTAGTTCAAAAAACATGTTATCCAATGCACCATCTACGTGAATAGTGCACATGAACAATTCAATGTAATGGTCTTACTTCTTCCATCATTTCATAATTACTTTCAATCTCCCTGTATTTACAGTAGGACCAGAGACGTCACTATTTTTCCACACCAACAAGAAATTTCACACTGGATGTGTGTTGCTGCTTTAAAATTTCATTAGAAGCACTATTTACAATTTTACTGTGGCTAAAGAACAAATCTGTATTATTTATATAACATTAGTAAGAGAAGATTGGTTTCTATAACAAGAGATCACAGAGTGATCTTGGCACCCACCATTGAGTCATTTTTGAATGTTCCAAATTTCAAGACTAGCTCAAAATCCTAAAAGTAGGTAACTAATAATTATAACTAATAATTAAACCCATACCCTAAACAAGAGAGATGACACCATTAACAGTCAGGGGTGTAACTGTTTTAAGTTATGTAACCTATTTCAGTTACTTTCTCGAGCATTTTATAACCTGTATTAGTTATAAAATATAGTTAACTCAGATAAATTATTCAAAAAAGGTCTTTTTGCTGTTCTCACAAGGTGACCTTTATAGTGAAATTAGTAGCAAACTGTGGTTAATCAAATTCTCTTTTAGTCTGAGCATAACCTGATAAGCCTAATGGGATATTAAGAGTTTTATAGCTTTAAAACTCTTGCGTAAAGCTTTATCAGCCTTGCGTAAATTTTTTTACTGCATAGCTGGAAAGATAAAAGGTCAAGGATTCAAGAAATAATTGCATTAGTCTCATTCAAAATAAGGAATTGGCACAGGAGGGCTTTGTAATATTTTATGATAACTGAAACAAGTTATGAAAGTTTAAGCAATAACTAAAATGAGTTATAAACTGCGATAACTTGAAACAGTTACACCCCCGACTGATTAATGAGTTATATGCAATTTTTATTTTTTTTCTTATTATGATACAAAGAATGCACATATAAGTACTTATATTATAACTAATAATTAAACCCAGAAATTTGAGTACTAAACAAATTAATCATCAATCTGCTAGCATAGTCCATTCACTGCTTAGGTGTAATAAGAAAATAATGAACACCTTGAATCATTATCTCATTAGTGTCTGCAGACTTTATGACCCTTCTACAGTAAGGCCATAAAAAACCAATTAACTACTTGGAGGGCCACTGGATATAAAATTATATTAGAAATCAAAATAAACAAAAGGCTCATTCAAAAATTGTTGAACCAGTCTGATTTTCAGGGGGACACAACTAGGGTATAAATGCATCATTCTGACAAAGTTTGGTCAAAATCCCCCCAGTAGTTTCTGAGGAGATGAGATGACGAGATATTGTTAACAGACGGAATGACGGACGGACAACAGACCACGGACGCACGTGATTTGAATAGCCCACCATCTGATGATGGTGGGCTAAAAATACCATTGTCTTTACATTGAGAAATATTCACACATTCTTCCATGGAATAATACTGTGCTCATTAAGTCACACAGTATCTCCATAACAGAACTTGTGCATATTTCTCTATACACAGCTTATTACCTAGATAATTATCATGGTTGCACCTGTCCAATAATAAACAAATAAAGATAACTCACCCTTCTAACACTTCTTTCATCCTCCCCTTCGTCTTCAGTTTTCCATTTAGGTCGGATCACATAATCTTTATTAGAAGGTAGGGGCACTCTGGCTCTGTAAATCCATCCTGGGTCACCTGGCCTCAGAGCTCTAAAAGAACAATTACATAATGTTTACTTTCACAAGACAGGTACACTGAATGCTGATTATGACATATTAGCAAAGCGTGATGTAAAACGTTCGAAGCAACATGGCTCATCACAAATTTCAAACCCAATCATGGTGGGTTTTGATTGTTGTTTGAGTTAACCTGTTTCACAGTATTAGTCATTAGGGCAGTACATCCAGTGTTCAGTTTTTGATGGTGCGTAAGACCCCAGGTGCCCTGCTGGACATTATTTCAGGCATAAGCGTGCACCTGGGTAGAACCACCGGCCTTCTGTAAGCCAGACTGATGGCTTCATCACATGGGGAATTTCAAACCCACATCAGTGAGTGGCAAGTGATTTGATTTGTTTGTTTTGTTTTGGGTTTAACGCTGTTTTTCAACAGTATTTCAGTCATGTAACAGCGGGCAGTTAACCTAACCAGTGTTCCTGGATTCTGTACCAGTACAAACTTCCCCACATGAACTATCAGAGGTGGAGGACGAATGATTTCAGACACAATATCTTTTATCAAATCATCACAGAGAACATACGCCCCGCCCGGGGATCGAACACGCGACCCCGCGATCCGTAGACCAACGCTCTCCCTACTGAGCTAAGCGGGTGGGCAAGTGATTTGAAGTCAGCGATCTAAGCCATTCAACCATGGATGCCCCATAAAATAATCCACTACAGCTGAAATCGAAGTTACCCAAATAAAACCCCAGGCACACAACTTCACATGCTAAGAAACATTAATCAAATATTTTTTCAGAAATACGTGTTACAAATTTTATAAGACATATGCAAATCAAACTACCCCATCCATATCTTTTGAGAGGGGTTGGGAGAGATCGAACAATGGAGAAACTGGGCCATTAAGTAACTGAGCCATCCCATCCATAATGCAAATTTATTTGAGCTAGGCCTGCTAAAAACAACAGTACTTACTTTTGTTCCCCTGTTAGAGACTTGTCAAGATCTTTCCTCGGTGTCATTCCACCATCCTCCATGCTAAAAATACAAAATTAGAACTCACTTACTCAAATTTAAAATACAGAGCAACCTTTCCTAAGCAATACCATAGGAAAGACAGTAATATGTATGTTGCATTGCCGTGATTGATATGAACGTGTTCTTGTCAATTGGGAAAGCAAATAACTGCCTTTTCTGCAGAAGTGTAGTTTAACTCGGGATAAACTATACTTAATATCCAATGTAGAAAAAACTTTATGGTTAACTTAATAATCAAGTTTTATCTCTCTATATTTTTTACATTCACAGAAATAGATGTAAAAGAGAATAAGGTAAGTGGAACACACAGACAAGACGGGTCAGGTTTCAATAATTTTATTATAATACCGACGTTTCGACTATTCAATAATTTTCATCAGGGTACAATTTTGAAAAATTAATTGACTGAAGTATAATTTCTGCGGTTTTTAGTGTCACGTGACTTGATCTAATTATAGAAGTATTGTTAGAGTTTTACTGTTGATGTCATTGTATATATAAACATGTATATTTTGAAGAAATATAACAATAAATGTTCATGAGAGTTTTTAAAACTGTCTTATTTATTTACTTGTTTTTTTTTGAAAATATCATAGACTGAATGTATGTAGATCACAGAAATAAAGAGGATTTTCCATGCAGAAACTTAATTTTTCAGAATACATTGATTGAATGAACATTTATGCAGAATGTTGTTTATCAGATGGGAGCAAAATATGACAAATGTTCTGCAACATATTGTTGTAACCTTAACCCTTATCATGCTGGACACGATTTATTCTGCCTTTGCGACCAGTGTAGATCATGATCAGCCTGCACATCCGTGCAGTCTGATCATGATCTGCACTGTTCGCCATTCAGTCAGTATCCCTTTTGGTAAGCACCCCTTTTAACGATTAATGGTACAGTCCAAACTGAAAGATGGACAAGTTCATTATAGAAATTTAGCAGGGTCAGGGTTAACAGCCGAGTAAGGTCAATAAAATCTAACATGTAAAGTTTGCGTGTTACCTTGTTCTCCTTCTTTTAGGTAACTGGTCATAATCTCTTTGTTCTCTTTCTTCTTTCGACAAGGATTTATAATTGGATGTGAGATTAAATAATGGTCTTGACCAATCATCTACAAGATAAATACGTTTTAGAGTTAAAATCAACTTAATATACTATCAACTAATCTGTATTGATAGGGACTGCCACAAGCATCTACTAGATAAATTTGTTCAGAGTTTAAATCCACTTCGAGTATTTACTAGTATCAACTGATTTCTACTGATAGACACTGCCATTCTAGGAACAAACTTCTCTGTTAGAATTCCATACACTTATAATAGAGCTCCATACACTTCTACATTAGAATTACTGTGAAATCATTAATATTCATGGGGGACTAATTTTTGTGGATTTCGTGGTTGAGTCCATCCACGAAATTTAATCCCAACGAACAAGTTAAATTCCCATTCATTTTATGCTCAAAAGCTGAAATCCATGAATTCATATCCCCACGAAATTGCCGTTTTGACCAAAACCACGAAATTTCATGCCCACGAAATTTAATGATTTCACAGTATATAAAAATCCTTTATGTTTAATACAACAGATTTAAAATATAAACTATATTCTGTTTCAAACACTGTTTAGCAAAAATATAGAAACTTGCAAGATTCTGAAAAAAACTCAATTTGAACTCACTGATAAGTTTTCCAGCCATGTCTCTGTTCTCTTTGATTTCTTTGGGATATTTATATAAATACATCACAGCTTTTCCTATTCCACTTGTCTTTAAAGCACCTGGATTGAGAGTTGGAAACTGAAATATAAAACACACGAGTTACAGAGATGTAAACTGAATGTAAAGCACATGAGTTTAGAGATGACTCCAAATACAGTCAAAACCCCGTTCTTCATTAAGGTTTGCTATACAAAAAGTTGGTGACGGTAAGTCAATCCTAACTAAAGTTATAAAAGGGAAAGTTAAGCCCAGACCAGGATTTGAATTGTGACAAGTCTGTTCAACATTATAAAATGTACAAAGGACCAACCATCTAGACAACTGCCCCACAATGGAATTTTCTGAGTGTGCAGACCAATTAAGTGATGCTGACCTTGAACTTGACCCCAGTGACCCTCATATATAATCAAAACCTTGGTTTTTCTATAATAAGCTACCTATAGGCCAAGTTTAATTTCAATACATTAATTCAAACAAAAGTTACTGAGCAGAAACAGTTATTTCTATTTTTAGTAAGTGACCTTGACCTTGAACCTAGTGACCTCATATGCAATCCTAAACTCCAGCTCTATACAAGTCAAGTTTGATTGCATCCACCCTTTTAACACCCAGCCCACCCAATGACATTCACCAATGTAATAAGCAGATTTTTTGAAGATATGGTTAAGAAAGCCAGATTTTAAATTCAACAGATAACAAATGATTTGTGAAACATTTTTTTATAAAGGTGTGTAAGACAATAACAGACTTGTGTACTTCTAATTATATTTTTCTACTGAAATATATTCTTATACTTCTATATGAAATTCAATTGTCATATACCATATTAGCTTCTTGATAATTCTTATAAACTGTTCTGTCCCCAACATTTACGCTATTGAAAAACTCCCCTCTTATTTCCTTTTACAATACAGTCAAACACATCTATCTTGCGGTCACATGGGCATGAGCAAATTCCTGGGTTTCAAGCAATATTAACAGACAAGAGCTGTGTGTAAAACACATATAGCCACTCATGAAACAGGCATACAGAATGACAATCATCAAGAATCAAAATTATGAAAACTGTTGTACTTATTCATCAAACTCAACAGAACATCAACAACTGGTCATCAATTCATACTGCTTTACAACTACTAAAAATAGCAAACATCAATCATGATAAAACTCTTACCTCTCCAAGAATCTTGAGAAACGCTTGTCTAATCTGTAAATTAGGTAAGCTTTTGTCTGGCAGGGGAGCTAACCACTCTGTCATTGTACTTAAAATACCACAATCCAGAAAAGCACCATGAAGATCTGCCCTAAAAACAAACAAGAGGTTGGCTGTGCTGTGGTTAACCAGTTTTTTTCCAATGGTTAAATTTTGTAGGTTGAAATACTATGAAATCAGGCTATTTTCCTTGCAACATAGCCTGATTTCATAGTATTTCAACCTACAAAAATGTCAAACCAGCATCGTAATTATTTACACAATGTGTGTTACTTTTTCA
This sequence comes from Mercenaria mercenaria, assembly GCF_021730395.1. Classification (NCBI taxonomy): domain Eukaryota; kingdom Metazoa; phylum Mollusca; class Bivalvia; order Venerida; family Veneridae; genus Mercenaria; species Mercenaria mercenaria. The sequence continues at coordinate 15,194,583 of NC_069367.1, read as the reverse complement.
AACAAAGAACTCTTGAGCACCCGCCCCCTCCCTAATAATAATGTCTTCTAATGAAGTTCAATTTTCCCCGACTCAGTATTTCCTGACTATGCCAAAGCAAGGCACAAAATTACAAACTGACAGGCTAGGACACATGATTAACATTTTCAAAATTTTCAATATCTTGGTTCACTAGGTCATGTTAGGATAATGAAAATTGCTTTTGGATAGAAAAATCCCTATCTCCCGTCTGGATTTTAATATTTTTACTATAACTTAAATTTTAATGATCAAATTTATGGAATGACGATTTGTTAAACAGCAGTTTTTTTTTAACATTTAAAATTTTATTCCTCTATCATTTTAGTAACGAAGTGAAAGGATTAAAGCAAAATAACAGACTCACTTTTTTAGCTGAGACACAACGGTAGGTAAATATTTGAGTTTTCTAATGGCTGGTTTCTTCTCCATATTTAAAGCTCTATCCTCCTGCAATATATAAACAGTGTAACAATTAAATCAATGTTTGTTTAGTTTGGTATAACATCCTGTTTTACCATAGTATTCTTAATATGTATTGGCTTTTTAAAATAGAAGTATTAAGTCCTCCTGAAGAGCCTGAACAATTTCTCCACAAGACTCAAATTTTCTTGGGTCTTAAGTGAGACATACATAATTTAGGTCATATGGCAAATTCAAGATTTTGCAGTGGAGAAAGACCCCGAGATATTGCAGTAGCACAAATATCACAACTTCAGTCAAATATCATATTCAGAAAAACTGCTTGTCAAAAATAAGGAAGATTGTGCAACAAAACCCCCAATCCCCCATGAAATCTGATGCAGCAGATTTCCTTTTCTTGTCAATACTGAACTTGACTGATAACTTGAGTACATGAAATCTCTCTCCTGATTTCAGATACAGTAGATCAGGTAATTTTCATGCAAGCTCTATCTAGTGATTTCAATTGTTGCAGTAACATCCATAGTTTTAACCCTTATCCTGCTAAATTTCTATACTGAACTTGTCCATTTTTCAATTTGGATGGTACTATGAACTGTTAAAAGGGGTGCTTACCAAAAAGATACTGGCTGAATAGCGAACAGTGCAGATCATGATCAGACTGCATGGATGTGCAGGCTGATCATGATCTACACTTGTCTCAAAGGCAGATAAGGGTTAAGAATTTGTGAAAACACGATTATCATCCTTTAGAACATGTTACAGAATATTTTGAATTCACAAGTGGCATAATTTGCAAATCTTAGCAAAAAATAAAAAACATCGTGGATATTACCCAATCTACAATATGAAAAGCCAGATTTGCACTAAACAATATGCATGCTGTTCATGCTAAATCACAATACATTTATCATATGAGCCGCACCATGATAAAACCAACTTAGTGTGTTTGCGACCATCCGAGCAGTCTGGTCAGAATCCATGCTGTTCGCTTTCAAAGCCTGTTGCAATTATAGAAACTGTTAGCGAACAGCATGGATCCTGACCAGACTGCGAGGATGCGCAGGCTGGTCTGGATCAATGCTGGTCGCAAACCCACTATGTTGGTTTTCTCATGGCACAGCTCATATGTTCTACACAGTTCTATATCATACCTCGGCAGCAACCTTCATTTTGTTTATCATATCTGCTATAAGGTCATCACTGTCATTAATTAGATCAAAATCTTTCCGTTTTCTCCGTCGACTCTTCATCTCCTCTTTCTTCTTCATTATCATCAGATCAAAATCTGAAACTTGGTCCCTGTGAAATACAAAATGTAAAATGTATTCAACAGAAGTGGGTGAGGTCAACCTTAAACATATCTTTACTTCCCCCTCCATTTTGTGCCCATATAATTTCATGATTTTTACAAAAACGCCAATCCATACAACATTTTATCAAATTGTTAAAATAAAATAAATAGGATTTTTTTACTACTTGGGTTTAATTTGTGGACAGATGCAACCGTGAAATTAACAATACATTCATTCCCAGCATAAAGTGATGATTTCACAATACTGTAAACCTAGAAATGGTTTCGCGCTATTTAAGTTAGCGACTTTTGCGGTCGATGTGTATCTGTGAAGTTTTGTAGCCGCGAACCAGCCAGCTACCATGAAAACGTGAAAGTTTGTAGTTTTTATTGTACATGACAACAATGCTTTGATTTGCCATTTATTTTCTAAGCCGGTTAAAGAAACATGCTTGGCACCTGGAAAGTTTGACATTATTGTTTTATTAATTGAGATGTTTTAATAATGTAGAAATTTCTTATTATAGTACATGTATATTTATATTATATACTCATATCACGGATCAAATAATTTAAGCAAAAATGTGATACAAACAAATACATTGTCTATGGGACAATATGCAAACATTTTATTTTATCGAAAATTATGTGAAACACTGACAATAGTAAAATGCATGTATTTGTTTGAGCCTGTTGTTTTAATCACCTTGGCTATGTTACCGTATCAAACAATAAATTTTATTGTTAAAACACTGTTACCATTCTCAGCCATGGCCCAGTTATCACAGGGAAAAATGCTTGTGTTTGTTTGATCAAAATTGATATCACTAAAACATCTGCATAGACATATTGGTCTGCTTTCTTATACTGCTATACAACGATTTGTGATTTGTATATTAAAGAACGTGAATTTCACTCACAATCACAAAGTAGGGCAGACTGAAAATGTGTTAAGGATAAGTGACCAATTACTAGTATCTGCACAATTTATGTGCAGCCTTATCTGTTATTTTACCTTCGATCGTTTGTTATGTGCTTAAGCTATTAAGCTTAAGTGTAGTTAACGACCGGCATATTACGCAAATCTTTGTAGCCGCTAAACTATCTGTCGTCATAAAAACGCGAAATATAATGTTCGCGAACGTTTCTAGGTTTACAGTACATATATGAATGTTTATAAAACAACATGTTTTTGTTTAACTTTTGCTGCATGTTATGATTAACATCTATAGCTATTAATACACATTACATGGCTGTTTTCCAGTTCCTTAGAAGCCACCTTACATAATTATGTTTTAAAGGTTGATAACGTAATTATAAAACAAATTTCTTACTCAATGTCCCCTTTCCCATCTTGTCTTGCTGCTGCATCATTCTCATCGTCAGACATTTCTGGAAGTGCCTGACTCCCAGTTGCCTCCCCTGTTGCCATGCCCTCTCCCTCATCATCAGATAGTATGGCTGAAATAATACCATATCTCATGACTTTTGCATCAAGTATGCAGAATATAACAGAGCTAACCACCAATATGAACGTCATTTTTGTCAACTATTTCCTAAATATGACCATCTAACCTAGATATCAATAGGTACATAACAGCTATAGGATAGCACTACCGGTAATCTCTTTAAGCATACCATTCTTCACATGATTTTCAGGATTATCAAAACTTTAACCAGCATAATTATTCTCCAGTTATATAACTTTTCAGTTATGGAGGTGCAAAAGCAACATGAATATCCAATCTTCAGTGGCTTCAGTAACTCGGTTTGTCAGCAACTCCATTAATTTAACCCGTTTCTCCTTGTTTTCCAAGCTGTAGCTTCAACCTCAGCCTCAGTACCTCTGTTTGTCAGCAACCTCAATATTTAAACTGTTTTTCTCCTTTACCCAAGTACTGCATGTTTGCTAACTTCCTGATTAACTAACCTGTTTTCTCTTATACTAAAGTACCTCCATGTTTACCAGCAACCTCTCTAACTAACCTGTTTTTTCCTTTTTCTTTCGAGCTGTAGCTTCAACATCAGCTTCTCCAAAACCTTCAAATTCTTCCTCTTCGTCACTGGAGCCAAAAATGTCTGCCACCAAGTCACTACAAAGCACAACACATAAACAAATGATAGACAGGACTCTTGCTACATGACACAGCATTGACAGCAAACAAAAATTTCAGAAGTTGCCATTTAATATTATTGTTAAGACGCTATTCAACCATTGTAGCGAACAGCCTTATAGTTCAATATTCTCCAACATTTGAATAATAAACTGTGGTAAATCAGACATTAAACCAAACAAAGGCCTTAATTACTTGTTAACTATATATTTACAATAATTGGGGCCTTTTTACCCTTAAATAAGGAAGAGGACAAGTCCTGCACTCAAGGTTTTGAAAATATATACATGGTCTTTGTCTAATTAGGGAATTTTGAAGAAAAAAGGTATTTTCTATGAAATTTTTACTGACAAAAAGTTTTACAGAAGATTTCATTAAGCATGATGCCTTGTTAGTCAAATGTTTGATAAAGTGACACACGGATAATTCCGAGTGATATATGCAAAAAATAATTTGGGAATAACATTTGCCAGAACTGAGTAATTATAAGTTGATTTTGGATTTGGAAATATAATATAAAAGAAGGAAAAAATGCCCTAAATTGATGTTTTTTACTGCTAGTGCCGCTGATTAAAATATTGTAGCAATTACTTAATAAGAACTTACTCTTTATCACTCTCATCATCACTTCCCTTCGCCTTTTCTGCATCAGATCCACCCCTGTAAATATATCTTATCATAAACATCAAAGTTATCTTTCTTTGTCTCTTCTTTATTTTATCAAAATGTGTCTTTATTTTGTATCTTTGCAGCAAACAATGATTTTTCCCTTTCTGGAAGATATGTCACTTTTTTCTCTTACTTTTTAAATAAATGTCACTATCCCATTCCTTCAGTTCTTTAAAAAAAATTTGGTGATAATCAAAAATCAATTTTCCAGCTTTTTCTAATATTTCAATACAATGTATATTGTGTATTTCAAGAAAGGTTCCTTATTACATCTGTTTTGTAATTTCAGATTTTACTTTCAAGTACTGTAAAAGCAGAAATATTCGCAAGGGTTTAATTCTCGCTATATTCACGAGGCACTACATCTCGCGAAAATGAATCCTCGCGTAAATATTCACCATTGGTATAATTCTAATTCAAGCAGGTTACCATTTTTACAATTTAGCAAATATTAAATCTTGCGAACATACTTAAAATTTCAAATTTGTGAAATTTTGACCTGCGAAAACATGTGCCTTTACAGTAAAATTGTAGCTCTCAAGTTTTTACTCATTACATGTAAATCAAGCAGCATCTTTAAAATTTCATGGCTTACTTGTCACTACCGGCAGGTGACCTTGGAGGACTTCCACTTCCCCTGCTACCAAGTGGGGAGTATGGGGGTGTACCACTTCCTGCAGGCGAAACTGACCTTGACCTTGAACCACTTCGACTTCTGCTGCGAGACCTATTCAAATGATATGAATCATAAGGGTAAGAAACTAAGATAGCATTCTGTCAGCAGTTATATAGAATTTTAAATCCATAAAGCTACATGTGCCATAAAAATTAACCTGGCCCCTAAAATAATTGTTTTGACTCATTTTTACAGGACCGCAGAATATCTAAAATGGACTGAAAATAAAGGTACAGGTCTTTAGTTACTATTTACAAGTACATGTACTGTAACACTGATAGAGATTCAGCTGTGCATATATTAATTTCACACATAGATTTGTTTATAAAACATATCATTCTTCATTTATATTTAGTTTAAAATATCAAAGAAAACTAGTTCCAACAGGTATAAATATAAAACATGTGCTACTAACATTAAATGTATCTGGCCTAAAAGCCAAATGAAGAATCAATTTTGCAGTACCTGCTTCTGCCACTGGCCCTAGATCCTGACCGGCTTCTACTGCGATCACTTCCAGCTGGTGACCCAGACCTTGACCTACTTCCTCGACTAGCTGGGCTCCCTGACCTACTTCTGGCTGGAGAGCCTGATCTTGACCTTGCCGGACTTCCTGACCCTGACCTACTCCTTCTACTCGCTGGACTACCAGACCTCGACCTACTTCCCCTGCTGGCTGGACTACCAGACCTTGACCTCTGACTAGCTGGACTTCCTGACCTACTTCTAGCAGGACTTCTTGACTGACTTCGTGCAGGACTGCCAGATCTTGACCTACTTTTCTGACTTGCTGGACTTCCTGACCTACTTCTTGCAGGGCTTCCTGTTGGAGAACCTGACCTACTTCTCTGTCCTTCAGCTGGAGAGTTTGACCTTGATCTACTTGCATGACTGCCTGCAGGACTTGCTGACCTACTTCTTCCACTTCCTGTTGGGGAAGGAGATCTACTCCTATCTTGAGCTGGGGAACCAGGGGCACTTCCATCTTGATCAGGTGATGCAGGTGCACTTCCTGCTGGAGAAGGTGACCTACTTCTTTCAGCTGGTGATCCTGGTGCACTACCAAGGGGTGATGCAGGATGTTCCATTTCAACATCACTACCAGCAGGAGATGCTGGGCCACTTCCATTTTCTGCAGGGCAATCGGGTGGCTGTGTTTCTTCTGTGGGTGATGCTGGTCCACTTGGAGATTCAGGCTGACTGTCAGCAGGTACTGGGGATCCTGGACCTTCTCCATCATCCTCATATGGAGACCTTGGAGAGCCAGGTCCTCTTCCACTCTCTGTTGGGGAGGTAGGTGACCTTGGTGAATCTGGACCACCTTCACTATTCCCAGGGGAGCCTGGAGGACCCTCTGATGGGGATTTAGGTGAACCCTGAGGAGAGGCAGGTGAACCAATCGGAGATTGTGGCATATCATCAGGAGACCTTGGACCACTGTTTACAGACATTCTTTCTTGTTCCCCTTCTGACTGTGAAGTTTCACCTACAAATAAAGTCCAAATAAGATCAAAGAATTTATCTAATTCATGAAATAAAGAAAGCGTTTTCTTTCAAACAAACAGCTTTGTGTAGGGTTTAAATGAAAGGAAATGGGCCTTTGATGTTCTCTCCAAAAAGCATCATACAAAGTTTCAACAAAATCAAGCACTCTTTCACAACAATAACATCTGAATTACATGAATGTTATACTGAATGGAAAAAAGTAAATCTACCAAGAAATGAATGCAGATGAAGAAATGACAGTGTACAACAAGCCTTTATTTTTCTTTGTTTGTTTTGTTTTTATTGGGTTTAGATCCACAATGGCACAATTTAGGTCATATGGAAACTTTTCAAGCTTTTGATGGTGAAGGACCCCCAAGAGCCCCAATGGGCATTATTCAGGCATTGACCAGCACCTCGATACAACAAATTTATGACCTTCAGTAAGCCACCTGAATAGCTTCCTCACATGAGCAATTCTACATACTAAGCGAGGTTTTGGTAGCACACTGATGGGGGGGGGGGGGGGGGGGGGGGGGCAAGTGATCTGAATGTGGCAGTCTTAACCATTTAGCCACAGAGACACCCCAACTTCATTTTTAAACAAGAGGCCCATTTCAAGAGGCCCAAATGGGCCTAAGTCGTTCACCTGAGGCACACCTTGACCTAATTAAAATATGGGAGAGGACCATATAATTATACTACAGACAAAGTTTAATGCAGATCCATCTGGCGGTTTAAGAGAAGAAGACTTTTAATTTTAAAGGTATTCACAGTAATTGATTAGACGCAAGACCTACATGTTAGATTTTTGTGCTTGTTGATTATATGTAATTTATTATGTCATACCTTGTTCCATTTCATCCTCACTTCTAAACTCTCCTGCATTATGATTTCTGTTGTCTTCACGACCCTACAAAATAAACACTTTCATTTTTATGTATTTACAGCTACTGCATGCTATATTAAATAATAACAGAATGAAATTGGTCTGTTGAACAGTCAGGGGTGTAACTGTTTTAAGTTATGTAACCTATTTCAGTTACTTTTTCAAGCATTTTATAACCTGTATTAGTTATAAAATATAGTTAACTCTGGTAAGTTATTCAAAAAAAGTCCTTTTGTTGTTCTCACAAAGTGACCTTTAAAATTTAATTGGTAGCACACTGTGGTTAATCAAATTCTCTTTTAGTCTGAGCATGACCTGATAAGCATAATGGGATATTAAGAGTTTTATAGCTTTAAAACGTTTGCGTAAAACTTTATCAGCTTTGCATAAAATTTTTTTACTGCATAGCTGGAAAGATAAAAGGTCAAGGATTCAAGAAATAGTTGCCTTAGTCTCATTCATAATAAGAAATTGGCACAGGAGAGCTTTGTAATATTTTATGATAACTAGAACAAGTTATGAAGTTTAAGCAATAAACTGCGATAACTTGAAACAGTTACACCCCTGACTGTGGAAATAAAGCTGAGCATTTCCATACAAAATCTTTTATTTTTGAAAAAAAAAAGTAAACTGTTTTATCACAATCATGGGTGTATTAAAATTGTGGTAGTAAGGTGATTTTCTTGGATAAATGAATTTCCATGAACTGGTTTAAAGTTTCAACGAGAACACAAGTTAAAACAATAATTACCCTGGATTTTAAATTATTTACTTTGAAGTAGTGTCACTAATTCAGGTTTTCTCAAGAACAGCCGATACAATAAAATTTTCAACCAAGAGGTGTCAGAGGAGACAGCATGCTTGACTATTTCAAGTAAGAGTCAGACCCTTGTGTCACATGATATCGGACATTTTTTTAACTACAGAATAAATTAAGATGGTAAGTGCATAAAAACTATCCAACAGGAAGGATAGACATGAGCTAAACATGCTCCCTCTTCTTAAGTTCTATGAAGTAGGGCATACCGGTAAGTATAAACTGTATAATAAGCAAATAACTACAAACAAACATTATGAAGTCAATCAACTCATACAGCTTTGGCAGAAAAGTATTTTTACTAGTAGCATACACATATCATATCAATTCCAGTAAGTACATTATATTTTCATTATTATTTACCTCTTGGATATTATAGTCATACTCTGGCTCATCCTGCAAGGGTGTCCCTCCACCTTCACCTGTAAGGACAAACAAACAAAAAACAGTAAGTAAGTGTTCAGAAATATTTATTTAACAAGAGGGCCATGAAGGCCCTGTATCGCTCACCTGACCTATTGACCTAAAGATCATCAAGATTAACATTCTGACCAAGTTTCATGAAGATATGGTCATAAATGTGGCCTCTAAAGTGTTAAGTAGCTTTTCCTTTGATTTGATTTTGACCTGGTGACCTAGTTTTTGACCCCACCTGACCCAGATTTGATGCTGACCTAAAGACCATCAAGATTAACACTCTAAGTTTCATTAAGATATGGTCATAAATGTGGCCTCTGGAGTGTTAACTAGCTTTTCCTTTGATTTGACCTGGTGACCTAGTTTTTTTACCCCTTATGAACAAGAATAGAACTTGACTTAAAGATCATCAAGGTTAACATTCTGACCAAGTTTCATAAAGATATATTCATAAATGTGGCCTCTAGCATGTTAACAAGCTTTTCCTTCGATTTAACCTGGTGACCTAGTTTTTGACCCCAGATGACAAAATATCAAATTCATCCAAGATTTTATTGAGATTAACATTCTGACCAAGACTGATTAAGTTTGGACCAGTCTGTGAGAGGCGACATGCCACTTTCGTTAAGATGTAATATACAGTTATTGACTTATGCTGAGGTCAATATGTGTTTTTACGGACCTGTAAATATGATACTGACCGAGGACGCAGTCAAATGAGTGCATATGAGAAGGGTATATAATATTAACAATTACAGGCAGCCAGTAACAACATTATATACCTAGTTATGGACATCTATTTCAGTTATGAAAATCTATTTCAATCATTTAAATACCAGTTTAACTATGACAAGTCTTGAAAATTTATGATTGAAATATTTATGAGACAGCACACATTCAATATTAAAGGCACTGGCCTCCAGATAGTTCGACAACAAAAATGATTTTTTTAGATATCTTGAAATTAATGCTGTATTTCTTAGACACTGACCTCCAGATTTTGGCGTAAAGATTATCTTTCTTTCAAACTGAAGTTTGGCCATATTATGAACATTAGAATAAGAGTTTTTGTTTCTAAACTATTTTAAAAATGCCAATTCAAGAAAAAAAGATGACCGCGTTGGGAATTGAACTCGGACCACCGAGGCAATAAAGAAGAAGTTTTCTGCTGTTGTTACCAGTACCACTATAGAGGATTTAGTGTTCAATGCGTGCTAAATATAGATATTTACAATCATGGCAATTTACCTCGAGTAAAGCGTTACAAACACTTTTCGATTTTCCACTCACTGAGTGGTTGCTTTTTAATTTTGACATTTGCAGCCACCGCAACAAGCCAAAATATGTCATAAACCTGGGGTATGTTCTGAAAAATCTTGTCACAACTCAAAAAGATGAATGAAAACAGTTAAACAGCATGAAATATATAGCATGATGTCCATGAAGAACGAACCCTTTTCTCCAACTGTATTACAATGAATATCGTTATATTTCTATGACTCGTTGATATTCCCAGTGTTCATTCCAGGCTGTGCCATGGGGCCATAGGCGCGTATTTTACCGTACTGGTGCATAAAAGTTTGCCCTATAGCGCCCGTTGGGCGCACACATTTTCAGAAAACAGTCTGTTTACAATGAGCCAACTTCCAAAGTTGTGAATCGAATATGACTCTTCTGATGACGTAACGTGCATTTTCATTGGTCGATGCTAAAATAGTAGCCAGTCTCCGGTCCCTAACAACATACAGCTTTCAATGTTGCTATGCAATGGCGGACAAAAAAAAAACAGTCGGGATTCGGAGAAAAAAGAAATCCAATTCTACGTTTTTCTCTAAATGTCGTAAAAAAGCAGACGACGGAGAACAAATTTCCAAAGAAAAATGACATGTTCGAGACCGCTCAAAAGCTTTACCGCTTAGCCAAAATCAGGCGACAAACATTCATTCCGTAGAAAATCCTCATTCATGGCTGTCGGACTTCCCGTGGTTAAGTTTCGGTAACGGTCAGAATATTATGACTTGTTTCGTTTTTGTCGTGTTGAGCGACCTGTGAAGTGTCCACTTTTCTCTTTGTAATTATGCTTTACGAACCGCGAAAATAATACCTTGAACTCCATGTAAGAAAAGTGTTAAAAATACAGCCTTTCCTTTCATGTAAATCAGTTTTTTTTTCATGGCCCCTGTTTTTTTCTAATGTCCCCAATTTTTTGCCATCATGGGGCCCTTTGACCCCACTTAAAAAAATCCTGGAATGAACACTGTATTCCCCAGGGCACTAAACAACTTTTGGGGACAGGTACCAATACCCTCAGGAAGGGGAATTTTTCGTCGTTTTAAGGCAAAAATGGGGAAGTTTTTAGCCATATATGTACTACTTTTCACACTTATTAATACTATTTTCAGTCATTTCTAACTAATGTAACTATATTTCTTAGAGGCACTATAATCAGGAAGGTCTAATACGGGGAGTAGAAACTCCGTATAAATCAATACATTTATCTGTATTATGCTGTCGTCCATACCTGTAAATATCGACCAGTCGTTAGCGATCGATATTTTGTTTTCGCCACTATCGATTAGTGTGTAATTAGCATATTACCTCATGTTAATCATGGAGCTATAAAACTTATTGTTCAAAGGGTTTACCAGTCACATGTTAAGTGGCGATAATTAGATGATCAGAGATTGATCTAAAGGGATTCTGAAGCAAAAACAGCATGCGACTGCATGTGGTGATATGCTTAATTATTATGAATTAACTCAAGCTCACTTCCCTGAAGAAATATTTTACCACGTAACTTCAGACGTTTATCAAAGGGCTGATTTTTGTTGGATTTGAAAAAAAAAATGGAAAATAACAGAAAGCTGACACTTTTCTTAATCTTGTAGAACCATAATTATAATTATTGTTTATAATGTCAGATTTCTACATACAGAAACAAACATTCTTCTTGAACGTAGGGAATGTTTCAAACGAAATTTTTGTTTAAACTCCAAAAATTAGTTTAATAAATTTAATCTTAAAACTGATGTGTGAAAAATACAATGTATTTAAATTAAAATAACAATATTTTTTTCTAAAAAGGCCGACAATGAAGTTACGTTTAGTATTCCGAACTTTTAGATAAAACTGCAGAAAATCATCTAGGTTTAACACGCATTTAAATGGTGAAGAACAGAGCAATATCATAAGCAAATATTTTCAGGCAACAGTTTACAGTTTTGACTTGCTATTTTCATTAAAATATGCCCTAATCTTTTTGTTCTAAATACTCTGAATCAACAAGGCAAATATCATGTAAAAAACGACGTCTTTCTCTCTGAGTAAGACAAGACTTAGTCTAGATTTAGCCATTTTCACAGGGCGAAAAGTAACATTAATGTAGATATTTTCCATTTAAAAACAGATGCAGGCAATAATTTCATGGCAGAACTTTTGTTTTCAACAAAAAATTCAACAAATGCTTTCCCAGATTTTCACTGAAAGGACGAGTTAAACTGTAAGGCGTAAGTGTTTGGGTAATACAGGGGTCAAGCTAGGTCCAAATTTTTGGGAGAAGTCACTTCTCCCTCAAGCTGATTTAGGGAGAAGTGGGGAGACTTTAGGGAGAAGTGGGAAGACTTTTTCTACCGCAATATAATGTTGAGTGATTCGAAAGGTGGCTGTAAATTTTCTTGTTTCTTGATAAAAAACATTGATGTGATCATTCATTTTCTTAGTTAGATCATTTCCCATACAGTGGTAATCCTTTCGTTACAAAATTCTGAAAAAAAGTAGTTTTCAAAATTCAAGCCGATGCTGTAAATGGAACCTGCCGAATTTTGGTTATATCTTATTCTTATGTGAAGTGTTTATTATTAACACCGAGCAAAGAAGTAGAAGTGTATTTATTTTTATAGCTCTTTGCACCGAGTTATTCACCGAGGAATCTCAATATCTCACTCTAATTATAAAACTGAAAGTAAAATGTGTAAACTAGAAATACATAAATTCAAATAAATTCATCAATGGAAGTCAATTTAACGTAGTTAATACATTACATGTCGTTCTTTTATCATAGATAACAAATATTTGTGTACCATATTCCAATTAATCGCATGGATAATCAGCAGTTTCTTTAATAAAACATTGTGTTGTTTTTGTTTTTTTTAGCACTCGAACATGTTGACAATTAACGCGAAGTGTCAAAGACATAAACGCGGCACTGATTGGCTTAACACAATAGACTCTGGTGTACCGGATAATTTGATTCGCTTTCACACTTCTCGGGAAAATCTCGCAAGTACCTGAGGTAGGCGGAGCTTAAATTATGCTACTGGCGTGTGTTTGTGTATTCGACACTCATTTATGACACCATGCAAATTGTCAACAGTCCGGGTAGCAGTAATTAGCGAGTGCGGAAATCAAAGAAAATCGGGCGACTTGCATTTCGCTTTGAGGTTAGATTTGAGCGAAGTTTAAAGTTCTAGAGCGCCTATTTCGCTCAAGTCGCCCACTCGCGAGAGCCCTGTAATAGCAGAATAACCTACGGCATACGCTTCGATTGGATGACAGCATAAGATAAGATAAATGCCGGTTTCCAGTCCCCGTATCAGTTGTTCCAGCTATAATATAACTTGAAAGAGAGTTCATATCTAGTTGTGTCAAACAACCTATTATCAGGGGAATTTTCTTCTGAGAAAGGGGAAAAAATATATTATTTTATGAGGGGAATGGGGCCCATATTCAGCCTAATGACATGAATGAGTGCCCTGTTCCCTCAAGGTAGACAACACGAATTATCAGAATGTAAAATCTGTCTACCCGAGGTCTCATTATTGAACAATTTAGCAACTTCAATGTTGGCAATTTTGTTGCGTGAAATTACCTACAAGAGTAATTTTCTGTATGTTTCAGGTCACTATTTATACATGAAAAACGAACATATTTACGCGAATCATGGAATCCTCTGACTTTTCTTTTGCATTTAGTTGTTTGGATTAATAGAGGAGTTCTATCAATTTCATTGTTACAGACCAAAAAATACATGAACAAATACGATTTTATACTTCTTGCTAACATTCCACAAATTCACAACATGAAACCGGTAATTAAAAAAAAAAACGGGGACGATATCTGGACTGGTTCACCTGTTCGCGATTTGACACCGTTAATACTACACCGCTGTTGTTGTTAACATAGGATCTCAGCTACTGTGTTTGGTTTGAAACTTGCATATTATTACCGATAAAAATGAGCAAGATTGCCAGGTTTTCATCTGTGTTAGTTTGACTAGATTCCACTGTTACACGACTGGTAAAAAACCTAGCTATGAAATCATGTTGTTAGGCTAGCTTTATTAGCTGAAGGTTGTGTAAACTAACTAACACTAAGTTGAGTAACACTAACACACGTTTCAATTTTGTACAGACATGGCAGGCCACGGAAATTACAGAATAAAGTTTTCTTCAATACAATTTCGATACATGTATGTATTGAAGAAATGAATCTACTTATTAATCATACATACCGTCGGTAAAGTCTGCTTCCATCTGTAAACCAAACAAGTGAGAAAAAAGTTTCTATTTTTTGTTTTCGAGTTTCACAATGGTGCGACAATATCCGAAGACTTCCGAGTAATGGTGCGGATTAATAATTCTACGGCATATAAAACTTCACTATCGCCATCGTCCACAGCACAATCCAGATAGACACTTCTATCGTTTATACTACATATTATTCGCTAAGACAGATCAGTGTAACAGACTACAGTCCAGATTTCATGTCGGACTTTTCAAATAGATACAACTTTAGACGAAAAGTTACTTTGCTACAAACAAATGTATAGAGTCACCAACAGAACATACAGTCAGTTTGATTTCTAGCCTCCAGCACCCAAAACACAACTCTGTGGCAAGTAATTCACAACACGTTTTCATGGGAATACCAAATAATGTCAGAAAACGAAAACTACAGTCCCAAACCCGATATAAATGTTGTTCAACAAAAAAAATAATAATAATAATAATAAAAAATAGGGCTAATATTGACAGACTTCATCACATGCAATGCTGCTGGTGAAAATGCTTTGTTAAAAGTAGCAATTAAGACACGCAAATGCTTTTAGTGATCTTGTAGTGTTTCAGCATTTTGTCACGCATACCTGAAAAAGAAATGGGTATTTTTTAGATATAATCTAAACAGATATAATCTGCTGATAATAGTTGTGAAACATATATAGAACATAAACAACGTTGAAATGTCTTAAATAATATGTAGTGTATTAAACGAGTCCTTTTCTTTCTATAGAGGAGATACATATTTCCACAAGTGTGAGACATTTTTTAAATATATGTGTTTTCAAAAACTTACAGATTTTGTCCATGAAAAAAACAACAACAACATTTTGATGACGTGTTAGAATGTCGGACAGACGCTTCAAGCGAAAAAGCACGCATTTTCTCGTCAAGTAGATCTAATAAGGGATTGACTTGCAATGATTTTTACTTGAACAGTCAAAAATATTTTCATGGAATAATGTGTATGTTACGTACACAATACCTCCAAAAAATGATTTCTTTCCAAATTAACCGAAAGTTAGTATATCTTTACGGCTTAAATATTACAGGGCATTTTTCAATAAAACACTATAGATTAAAACCTACGATATCGGATGCAAAACTTATTGCAGATTGTTAGTTTTATTGTGGTTTTATTTTTTTAATCCGATGCTCATTTGAACAACAGCATTTTGAAGTCACCGATCCTTTACCTTATGAGCAGGCTACGTTAAAATCAGTTGTCAAAACTGCCCGATTTCAACAAAAATAAATGTCACAGGAATCTGCCGGTGATACTCTGGTGGTAGGCATAGGAAAAAAGAGATCAATATAATTGCACCTTACTAATCCTACCAGGTGTTTTTTATTACAAAAGTGATTCTCATGTGACATTTTGATACAAGCAAAACTGTGTTATCTGCACTATAAAATACTTACAAGTATTTCATTTTATTATCGGCTTGTTAAAAGTTATTTTTTCACCATAATTAAGTTGACAAAATCATAGGAACCAGGTTTTGAGGGGTAAATCAAATACATATGAATAAATCCTAAATGTTTTTGTTGTGCAAAAAAGTATCATATTGTGTCTTAAACCGTTTGCATTTTCCACTCATTTGTGTAATTGCAAGGGAAGTAAACTACTAGATATCTCTGCTTATAAGTACTAGCCAAAGGCAAGAGTTGTCATTCTTTGTGGATCACAACTTTAAATTAAATATTTAAACTTCTGTAATTGATATTAAAAAAACTATCATAAATTTCACATTTATGAAACCATTTTTTGGTTATGTCAAGGACTTGGAAATCAATATCTAGACTTAATTCAATGTGTTTCTATCATTGAAAATTTTAGGGTCTATCTCTACTGGTGGTGGTTTCATTGTATTGTGTTTTTAAAAAAGGTGACAGAAATAATCCTTTAAGCTTAAAACGCCAAAAATCTGAGGAGTAATTTGCTTTACACCTGGCCTCAGAGTCAATGTCCTTTGAAAATTCTCAGAAAGCTCATGTTTCTGTTATTGCTTATCACAACTTTATGAAACTTTACATATCTTGCCATCTGAATGTCCTTTATGTACTTAGTCAAAAAATAGGTCACTAGGTCAACAATGATAATGAAAATCCTTATTAAAAGGGAAAAAATGCCTAAGCAGGATGTTTGGCTTTATGAAATCTAGTTCAAGTAAACCGAGACGTCATAGATAAAATCCTAGGTCACTAGGTCAAATTGAAAATAAAAAAAAAAAATAAAAAAAAAACTTCTTAACATTAACAAGGCTGTATTTTCTACCTGGTGTTCATAATATTTCATCAAAATGCTCGTCTTATGACCATCTTGATCGAGTTTGGGATTGAGTTTTCTGAGGTAAAAATCTAGGTCAAAGTCAAAATAATAGAAAAAGGTTACATTTTCTACCCAGTCTTCGTAAAACTTGTCAGAAAGTGTGTTTCTTTGCAATATATGTCAACTTCGAAACTGAACTATCTAGGGTCATAAGCTAGGTCTTACATTAGAAAAAATATCACTCTCGAGATCACATTTTTCTACCAGATCTCCATGAAAAGACCATGAGAATGTTTGTTTTTAAACAAATCTATGTTAGATGCGAAACTGGGTTATGTGAAGCACTAGAACACATGAAACCCGCCATTGTCATCAATGCGGAGGTTATATTTAAACTTTATATATGTTTTATCCTATGCATTCTTAAAACTTTATCAGAATATGCTATTCCCATCAAATCTACAGAGTTCACAACATAGCAACTAAGTCAAATTATAGAAAATCCGTGAGAACAGTCTAGATGCCGTATTGTTATGCCCACGTCCACTTCGAAGAAGGAGGGGTATGTTGTTTTGCAGATGTCGGTCGGTCGGTCCGTAGACTAATCAGTTTCAAGATGATAACTCAAGAACGCTTAGGCCTAGGATCATGAAAGTTGATAGGGAGGTTGGTCATGGCCAGCAGATGACCACTATTGATTTTGAGATCAGTAGTTCAAAGGTCAAGGTCACAGAAACCCTGAACAGTTAAACGGTTTCCAGACGCCCAGGTCTATGATCACGAAACTTAATAGGAAGGTTGATCATGACCAGTAGATAACCCCTATTGATTTTTAGATTAGCAGATCAAAGTTCAAGGTCACAGAGACCTGGAACAGTTAAACCGTTTCCGGACGATAACTTGAGAATGCTTGGGCCTAGGGTCATGAACCTTAATAGGGAGGTTGATGATGACCAGCAGATTACCTCTATTGATTTTGAGATCAGTAGGTCAAAGGTCAAGGTCACAGGGACCCAGAACAGTTAAACCGTTTACGGACGATCACTTGAGAACACTTGGGCCTAGGATCACGAAACTTAGTTGAGAGGTTGATCATGACCAGCAGACGGCCCCTGTTGATTTTTAGGTTAGTAGGTCAAAGGTCAAAGTAACACTGACCCAGAACAGTAGATTTTTTGGCCAAATAATAACTAGAGAAAGCTCGAGTGTAAAATCACATTTGATACGGAGGTTACTGCGTGACTGGTAAATGACCCATGATTATTGATTTGAGGTAAGTACGTCAAACGTCCAGTGTACAGTGACCAAATAATTTCTGTTGCTTGTTGCAGTTACTGAACGCGTCGAGGTGTGTGTTTGGGGTGGGGCCGGGGTGCATTTCGTGATTTCATGTGCTACAAGCTCTTGTCAACTAGATCTTCCTAAATCTGTGTCAGAATGTTTACCTCTGTGAAGTCTGTGATACGTTGGGACTGGGTTAACTGCAGTAAAAAAACTAGGACGCTAAAAATAATAGAATAGTTGGCTAAAATTATTGAGGCTACATTTTTAGCTCATCTGAGCACGAATTTCTCAAGGTGAGCTTGTGTGGTCGCCCTGTGTCCGTCGTCAACAATTTTACTGTTAACATTCTCGAGGTCACAGTTTTGGCCCAATCTTAATGAAACTTGGTCAGAATGTTACCCTCAATAAAATCTTGGATGAATTCGATATTGGGTCATATTGGGTCAAAAACTAGGTCACCAGGTCAAATCAAATGAAAAGCTTGTTAACATTCTAGAGGCCACATTTAAAAGAATATCTCCATGAAACTTGGTCAGAATGTTAATCTTGATGATCTTTAGGTCACTTTCAAATCTGGGTCAGGGGGAGTCAAAAACTAGATCACCAGGACAAATCAGAGGAAAAGCTTGTTAACATTCCAGATGCCACATTTATGACTGTATCTTCATGAAACTTTGTCAGAATATTAATCTTGATGATCTTTAGGTTAAGTTCGAATCTGGGTTATGTGGGGTCTAAAACTAGGTCACCAGGTCAAATCAAAGGATAGCTAGTTACACTCTAGAGTCGACATTTATGACCATATCTTAATGAACCTTGGTCAGAATGTTAATCTTGACGATAATTAAGTCAAGTTCAAATCTGGGTCAGGTGGGGTTATAAACTAGGTCACCAGGTCAAATCAAAGGAAAAGCTTGTTAACACTCTAGAGGCCACATTTATGAAAATATCTCTATGAAACTTGGTCAGAATGTTAATCTTGACGATATTTAAGTCAAGTTCAAATCTAGGTCATGTGGGGTCAAAAACTAGGTCACCACGTCAACTCAAAGGAAAAGCTTGTTAACATTCTAGGGGCTACATCTAGGATTGTATCTTCCTGAAACTTGGGTCAGAATGCTTGTCTTGATGATCTTTAGATAAAGTTCGAATCTGTGTTATGTGAGGTCTAAAACTAGGTCACAATGTCAAATAAAAGGAAAAGATAGTTATCACTCAAGAGGCCACATTTATGACCATATCTTAATGAACCTTGGTCAGAATGTTAATGTTGATGATATTTAGGCCAGGTTCAAATCTAGGTCAGGTGGGGTTAAAAACTAGGTCACCTGGTCAAATCAAAGGAAAAGCTAGCTAACACTCTAGTAGCCGCATTTGGTCAGAATGTTGAATCTTGATGATTTTTAAGTCAAATTTAAATCTGGGTCAGGTGGGGTCAAGAACTAGGTCACCAGTTCAAATCAAAGGAAAAGCTTGTTAACATTCTAGAGACCACAGTTATGATACTATCTCTATGAAACTTGGTCAGAATGTTAATCTTGATGATCTTTAGGTAAAGTTCAAATCTGGGTCAAGTGGGGTCAAAAACTAGGTCACCAGGTCAAATCACAGGAAAAGCTTAACATTCTAGACACCACATTTATGACGGTATCTTCATGAAACTGATCAGAATATCAATCTTGATGATCTTTAGGGCAAGTTGGGTGATGTAGGGTAAAAAAAAACTAGGTCACCAGGTCAAATCAAAGAAAAAGCTAATTAACACTCTACAGGCCACATTTATGACCGTATCTTAATGAAACTTGGTCAGAATGTTAACCTTGATGATGTGGAATGTGACCTACTGACTTACCTTCTTCTTTTTAAGATACAGCTTTGAAATTTGAATGTACAGTTTAGCACAGCGATCTCAAAACTGACTTTCAGTGACCATGAATGTGATCTACAGACCTACCTTCTTGTTTTTTTTTAAGATACAGCTTTGAAATTTGGAAGACATGTACAGTTTTGCAGACTGATCTTAAAACTGAAAATCAGTGACCATGAATGTGACCTACTGACCTACTTTCTTGTTTGTTTTTTTTTTAAATACAGCCTTGAAATTTAGAAGACATGCACAGTTTTGCAGACTGATCTTAAAACTGAATTTCAGTGACCATGAATGTGACCTACTGACCTATTTTCTTTGTTTTTTTTAAGATACAGCCTTGAAATTTAGAAGACATGCACAGTTTTGCAGACTGATCTTAAAACTGACGTTCAGTGACCATAAATGTGACCTACCGGCCTACTTTCTAAATACTTTAGCATCAGTTTGACATTTGAAACATGTAGCTCATATTACTCAGGTGAACAATCCAGGGTCATCATGACCCTCTTGTTTAAGGATCTTCATAAAACTTTGTCAAAATGTTTGTCTTTATGAAATGTAGGTCAAGTTCAAAACTGTGTTATTATGGTCAAACACTAGGTCACAAGGTAAAATTGTAGAAAAAAACAAAAAACGTTAACACTCATGAGGCAACACTTACTACTCCATTTTATGAGACTTGTTTTGATTCTTTTCTTGTAACCTGAGCAGCTTAAATCTAGGTCACTTGGTAAGATCTTAGACTCAAATCTCATCTTAATGAAGTCCGGTCAGAATGCATTTTTAACAAAATTTAAGACAAGTTTGAGTTGTGGATGTTTGGAGTGAAAAAACTAGGTCAATATTACAAATCATAGAACATGGGTGCCATAAAGATACTGTATCGCTCCAATTAATTACATTCTGCAAACTTGACCTAGCTTTCGAAAGAAAACCAATCTGACAGTTTCATGAAGATCAATAGAAAAATTGGCCCTATGTTCGTCAAATAAACCAAAGATGCTGAATATACATTTAACCTCAGATAAACAAGTTTTGAACTCGAGTTGTCTTTCATTTAGACAAATATTCTGAGTTTCATGAAGATCAGGTAGCTCTAGAAAACATAGGCTCAACAGTGTCCACAAAGTTTTTATGATTTCATACAGTCACCTGTCTTTGACCTTAGATACAACTATCTGATGAAGTTTCATGAATGTCAGATAGAAATTTTGACATTCAATGTTCTATGATTTGACTCAGATTTCATAGACAAAAATTGTAACCAGATTTCATACAGAATAGGCAGAAACAAGAGCTGTCAAAGGAGACAGCATGCTCATCTATTTCAATTGAGCCATGCCATGGGAAAACCAACATAGTCTGGTCAGGCTCCATGCTGTTCGCTAACAGTTTCTCCAATTCAAATAGGCTTTAAAAGCGAACAGCATGGAGCCTGACCAGACTGCGCGGATGCGCAGGCTGGTCTGGATCCATGCTGGTCACATACCCACTATGTTGGTTTTCCCATGGCATGGCTCAATTGTGGATAGAGAAACAGGGCACATCAGAGTAAGCTGGAGCTATCAATGGAGTATTTAACCCTGAAAACCTAGGTTACGGTTAAGTGCAGTACGACTTAAAACTTTTGGTTTGAGAATAAACCAAACAGGTCTGCTGTTACACAGGATATTAACAAAACTTCAGTTAACCTGGTTCCAGGCTTGAACTAATAGTATGTAGCAGTTAAGGGGCAGATAATCCAGACTAAACTTTAGTCTCATATTTAACAGAAATACTTTATTAATCTAATATACAAGTAACATAATGTCAACAAGAAATCACTGATCATGTAACATTCAATGTTCCAGCACACGTGTAATATCCATCTGTTCCAAAACTATGTCTCTGTGACAGATGAATACCTGTTATATTGTCTTCACCAAACCTATAGTTCCCAAATTTCTGAAATTATAAATAAGAACATTTAAGGCTAAACTGTAACAGATGTAATGAAAATACAATATCTGAGAATTTCAAATAATGCAGTTATTAATAAATACTCTTGATATACAGTCTAACCTGTCTTAAGCAGCCAGCCAGGGGAAGCAGACAATTTGGCTGCTTAAGCCAGGTGACTGCTGATCAGAGGTGCAGCCAGTATATGTATTTTTCTGACTTCTGACCAGTTTAGCCTTTAGACCAATTTCTTTTTCGATTTTCTAGTATTATTTTACCAGGATACATTGTTACAGACAATTTTTCAATTTCACAACAAGTTTGTTTTCAATTTTCGCCATTTTGGTAAGGAAAGCTACTCTCCGCGCTTACTGTCTACGCTTAAATCTAAGATTGCCGTTATGTTCCGCAAAAGATTGAGTGGTTTATATTTTGT
This sequence comes from Mercenaria mercenaria, assembly GCF_021730395.1. Lineage (NCBI taxonomy): Eukaryota > Metazoa > Mollusca > Bivalvia > Venerida > Veneridae > Mercenaria > Mercenaria mercenaria. The sequence goes on along the minus strand of NC_069367.1, from coordinate 15,172,426 downwards.
TCAAACATAATAAATATTGTATAAATTTAAACGTATTTTGATGAAAGAAATATAAACAAGAGCTGTCAGTTGACAGCGCGCTCGACTATTCTCAGTGCTTGATAGTATAATATAAGCTATGAGTAAAACTTTAACATTACAATAAGCAAATTCTAAGTTGAAAACGGGCCATAATTCAGTCAAAATGCTTGATAGAGTTGCCTCCTCCTTTTTACAGACTGGGGTCATGATGGTCAACAAGTATGCAAAATATCAAAGCAACATCTCAATGGACTTTGAAAATATTTGGGGTGGTACGCAAACTTTAACATTTATTCTAAGTCGAAAAGGGGCCATAATTCAGTCAAAATGCTTGATAGAGTTGCCTCCTCCTTTTTACAGACTGGGGTCATGATGGTAAACATGTATGCAAAATATCAAAGCAATATCTCGATGGACTTTGAAAATATTTGGGATGGTATGCAAACTTTAGCATTTATTCTAAGTCGAAAAGGGGTCATAATTCAGTCAAAATGCTTGATAGAGTTGTCTGCTCCTGTTTACAGACTGGGGTCATGATGGTAAACAAGTATACAAAATATGAAAGCAATATCTCAATGGACTTTGAAAATATTTGGGGAGGTACGCAAACTTTAACATTTTTGTGACGCTCACGTCGACGCCTGGACGAGTAGGATAGCTCCCCTATTCTTCGAATAGTCGAGCTAAAAATCACAAATATTATGCTACTTATTAGATAACGAGTATTATCTTTAACCGAGATCAAACTGTGAACAACAAAATTGACAAGAGTTGACATGCTAATTGCCGATAATTACTGGCCACTTGATCGTAACAAAAAGCGGATCACACCTTTGGTTATCAGTTTTAATTGAGAAGCTCATATCATTTTGTCGTTCTTGTGGTGAGGTCAGGTGAAACTTAGCAATCACGTGTTTCTCAAAAATCGGGTATCTTCGGCGATTATCGCCTAAAAATAATTGGTTTTGGAAGAAACATGGCCGCAGAAAGGGGTCAAATATGGCGGTCGGGAGGCAATTTCGGTGGCTGCTGAATAAAGTAATGATGGAGGAAAATACGTTGGGGGCGTCAGAAAATGACAACTAAACGGAAGTGACCGCTAATCAGAGGTGACCGTTAGTGCAGGTTAGACTGTATTACAATTCATTGGTGCCTAATGCTGTGAAATAATTTCTTTTCAAGGCTTATTTTCACAGATTCCATGGTTGCAATTTGAATATGAAACAATTTCAGTAATATTCAATAAAATTCTCATTCAATTCATTTATGAAGTAATGAAGTCCATGCATTCATTGCCCTTCTAGACACCGGTGAAAACCACAAAATTTTATGCCATCATTCAGTAAATACGTATACATAAGCCTTTTATTTATATAATAGTAATATCAAAAGTTCTGTAATACAAAACTTTCACATACAGATTGATGAAAAAAAACAAACAAACCAAACATAAAAAAACTTCTGGTATAGATAATGAAATTTCATTTTATAATCAGTACTATTTCAGTTGGGCATTAATAAGAGAAAAGCTTGCAATATGTGTATTCTCTTTCAAGCTTCCTAACTCCCACTAATATCAGTTCTCCAGGATTCAAAAAAGTATATATACAAAACTAAACATGAAGCTAACCCTTTTATTCAAGTTTGATCAAAATCTGATAAAAGATTTATCCAGAAATGAAACTTTTGACAGATACTCCACTAACCTGCAAAACAATTAAAGACGTAAATGTCATATATGTTTACCTTTAATAAATTGATTGCATTGAATGACTCCCTTTCTTTTCTTCCTCTGTCCTGTCTCCTATCTGGCTCTGTTGTTCCTGAATACAATATAAATTATAGTAAACATCACATAATGGCACAATTTAAACCTGCTATGACATAGAAAATTGACAATTCATATAGTTTTATCAGCTGTAATTGCAAGTTATTTCTATTTTGCCATATTTTTCCCACTCCATCAGCTAAATAATAAGCTATTTCTGTGTTACCGTACCTCCAGACCCCATTTGTCAGATAAACAGCATGTTATTTCAGAGTTGCAATATGCCTTTTTTCATTAAATTAGCCAAATAGTAAGTTATTACTGTTTTGCCATGTTTTTCCATTCAATCAGCTGATTAATCATTTATTTCTGTATTGCCATACTTTTCCCTGTTCAATTAGCTGATTAATCATTTATTTCTGTATTGCCATACTTTTCCCTGTTCAATTAGCTGATTAATAATTTATTTCTGTATTGCCATACTTTTCCCTGTTCAATTAGCTGAATAATCATTTATTTCTGTATTGCCATACTTTTCCCTGTTTAATTAGCCGAATAATAATTTATTTCTGTATTGCCATACTTTTCCCTGTTCAATTAGCTGAATAATCATTTATTTCTGTATTGCCATACTTTTCCCTGTTTAATTAGCCGAATAATAATTTATTTCTGTATTGCCATACTTTTCCCTGTTCAATTAGCCGAATAATCATTTATTTCTGTATTGCCATACTTTTCTCTGTTTAATTAGCCGAATAATCATTTATTTCTGTATTGCCATACTTTTCCCTGTTTAATCAGCCGAATAATCATTTATTTTTGTATTGCCATATTTTCCCTGTTTAATCAGCTGAATAATCAGTTATTTTTGTGTTGCCATAATTTTCCCATTCAAAGTACTAAATAGTACCTTATTTCCAAGTTACTATATTTTTCCCATTCAATCAGCTAAAAAGTGAGTTATTGCAGTGTTGCCATAAACCTTTTTGTTCATGCCTTCCCTGATACACACACTAAATTGTTGTCAATTGTGGGAATTATAGGTTGTAAAGTAATTAAAGGGCAATAACTCTGAAGCTACTGAAGTGATCCTGACCAAAGTTGTATGAAAATCACTGCCACATAGAGATCTACACTTTTCATGAAGACCCATCAATAGGATACAGTCAACAAGAGTTGACACAGGAGACTGCGGGCTCAACTTCTTCAATGCTTGATAGTGAAATTGGGCACACCTGAGGATGCTGGAGCTGTCTCTGGAGTGTTAAATGATTCAAATTTAGATGAAGATATTGGACAATAGTTTAAGTCTGTGTCAAATGAATACACTATTCATAACAGAGATGTGAAGTTTTAACTCTATCTTACCCCCTTTGTGGGAGGTTTTTCTGGAAGAATCTTCCCTGACCACACTATTCATAACAGTGATATGTTGTTTAAAGTCTGTCTTACCAGTGGGATCTTTTCTGAATACAGTATTCATAACAGTGATATGTAGTTTAACCCTATCATACTCTCTCTGCATCAGACCAATGCTTGTGAACTTGTCTACCAGCCTGTCTGCAATAATCTGTAACCTTATGTGAAATGGAAAAAACATAATCATAAAAAGACATTAGCGTAAAATTGCTACAATGTATATTAGAATAAAATTTCAAGGTTTCTGCTAACAGGCTCTATGCAGAAATGAGTACATGGATTTAGACAAGTTTGTAAAGTTATGGTTCATGGTATGTTGCCACAGGTTTTAAAGAATTCAAAGTATCTGGTTCTTTCACCAGTCAGTACTATTTTCACCATTTAGCATTACTTTCACTAGTAAGCATTACTTCCACTCAGGTTTTTGTTTGCTATGGGTTAAAATTCATTGAACAACAATGGAACACAACCATTTAACAACATGACATTGACATTATTATTGGGTTTGTTTGTGCCTTTCCACGGAAATACCTGGGATCACAAGAAATGGGAGGGGGTTGGGGAGTGAAGCATTAGCTGATTTCCATAATTATCATATTGTTCATAAATATTTCAGTGGAGTGTCACTAACAAACCCAGTAATTAATTTGTTTTACATCATGAAACATGAAAATGTAGACCCTTCACAGAAATATAGGTGGTTATCACATGACCTCCTTTTAGCCAATGCAAATACTAGAATCTGGCAGGAGGTAAAACAATTCATGAATACAATTAATAGATTCATTCTTGAGATAATGCATCAGACAAGTTTCGTATCATCCTCCTGAGGATATTTCATGCACATCAGTGAAGCTCATCCCAATGATAATATGACAACAGTTCCTGAACATCAATCGAAATCATCCCTCTGACAACATGACATTAGTTCACCAACATTAATGGGGCTCAAGCCCCTTACGATATCGGTTCATGCTGACGACGTAAGTTCATGAACTACATCTGATCTCATCTCCCTGATCATCTCATATTCCATCATGATTAACAACAGATCCCGTCTCTTTAGATTGCTTGTTACCATTTTATGAACTAGGCCTAACCTTCCATGACGGGAGCGTTGGCCTTGTGGTTTAGGTGTCAGCCACTCAACCTGGAGGTTGCAGGTCCAAGCCCCACTGTGGTTGGGACTGTGCCTTCTCATGTGATACCAGCACTGATTTTTCCAGGAAGCAGACTCGAGAGTGGTTCAGATAAGCTCCAACCTTTAACAACAATCAAGCTAAAATAAATAAGTATATACCGTAAACTAACCTTTCAGAGGGATCTTTCACCTTTGCATAAAGGACGTCCACTTCTGAAGGATCATCATTCATGTATTCAAGACCATCCAGCTGTATATGTAGAGGCTCTCCTTTCAATATAGGTCTGTAAGGTGTAATCAGTAAGATGATAGTATCGTCAAGACATGACCAATATTCAAGTATATCTTGTAGCTCGGAAGTCAGCTTGAACTGACATTCCATTTCACCATAAAATACTAGTTTTGAATTGTGGTGTGTTTGATCATTGCGTTTTTACATTGAAAATACCTGGTTGTCACTTTCACCATCAATGAGTGCTACCAGGTAGAACTCATGGTTGCACCCAGACATTGGCTTTGTGTAGTGGTCATTTGTGTTGATATTCTATTGTACTCTATAAATGCATCAACTGAATAAATTAAGGGCCTTAATTCTTGATTTAAGAGATAAAATTAGCAAGTAATTAAAACCAAACAAGAACATATATGAGCCACGCCGTGAGAAAACCAACATAGTGGGTTTGCGACCAGCATGGATCCAGACCAGCCTGCGCATCCACCCAGTCTGGTCAGGATCCATGCTGTTCGCTAACAGTTTCTCTGAATGCTATAGGCTTTGAAAATGAACATCATGGATCCTAACCAGACTGCGCGGATGCGCAGGCTGGTCTTGATCCATGCTGGTCGCAAACCTACTATGTTGGTTTTCTCATGGCGCAACTCATATCGTGATTTTGAAATCATAATGAGTTGCTTAAACAAATGATATCTTAAATCTAAATTTCAGCTACACATATTGTATTGAATTGCTTTATAAATAACAGTGCTATTATCTGACTAGTGACGCAGAAAAATCTACTCTATAAGCTCTCTCCGGCACTCTTGCAGTGTTTCTACAGCTCTCCGTATCTCTCCTTCATCTAACAATACCAGGCAGCCAATTGTTAGGTGAAGTTTACATGGTGTCTGGAATATACTTCCATCTATCCCACGGTCCTGGAATTGAAGAGTATTTTTCTTTTTTAATAAAAATAGTCATCTACATGTAATATTTGCATCACACAGTGATCACTGCTAGGGCAATAATTTGAACAATTATGGTAGACATTACAAATATGATATCACAATCCAAATATCAAGGCTCTAGCTATTATTGATTCAGAGACTGAAGGAAAGTGACCACGCCCCCTGGCAGCCATGTTTTTTGACGAATTGGAATAATTTGAACAATCTTGGTAGAGGGTCACACAAGAACCAACTATGTAAAATTATTTTAAAATCGGGCTTGCAGTTTCAAACAAGAAGATTTTTAAAGTTTCTTCTATATACATATAGGGAAAAGTGACCACGCCCTCTGGCCGCCATATTTTTTGACGAATCATAATAATTTGAATAATTTTGGTTGAGGGTCAAACAAGGACCATTTGTGTAAAATTATTTTAAAATCAGGCTAGCAGTTTCACACAAGAAGATTTTTAAAGTTTCCACTATATACATACATACAGGGAAAAGCAACCACACCCTCTGGTGGTGGCCATGTTTTTTGAGAAATCGGAATAATTTGAACAATCTTGGTAGAGGGTCACACAAGGACCATTTGTGTAAAATTATTCTAAAATGGGGCCAGCAGTTTCACACAAAAAGATTTTTAAAGTTTCCACTATATACATATAGGGAAAAGTGAGCGGAACCATTTGAACAACTTTGTAGAGGACCATTAAAGGAACATCCATGCCAAATTTCATCAAAATCCATTCAGTGGCTATGGAGGAGATGTCTTTTAAACACAACTGTTGACAACAGACAGAGGCACGACGGACGACGGACACAGCGTGATCACAATAGTTCACCATGAGCATTGCTCAGGTGAGCTAAAAACAGTGGCCAATGACTGCATGAAGCAGGCCACCTTTTCATGGGGTAAGTTAAAGGTGGAAATTGGTTTGAGGGAATTTCCATTAACACAAGCTGGACTGTATATATAAAACCGGAAATAATTAACAGTTATGTCTAACAGTCTTACTATAGATTTGAAGTATTAAGAAAACAGTTTTATACTGAAAGCACTGCAGTTCCTGATCTTAAGTTGATGAAAAAGACTCCTGAGGAAGAATATGGGAAGACGTACATTAATAATGTGCACAAGATAAATTTTGCCACTCAGCCTTTAGACCATAGGTTCAAAAACAACGCAACTTCCACATAACACCTGATTCAAAAGTAATAAAACTGATTTTGGAAACCAGTCTCAAAAATGAAATCATGCCATTGGTCAATTTCAGGACTGGATTGAGAATCAACCAATCAGATGCTGGAGTTTTGAGACAGGTACCTAAAGTCAAGTTTACAGACACTTGGGGACAGGACCCACCACCCATCTGACTCTCCTCCGCTCCTGGTTAAGTTAGGCGAATATTTTTTAGCATTTTAACATGTATTGAGGGGTGGATGAGAGTTGGGTGGGTGGGGAGTCCTGACCCCCAAGTGTTGTGGTCAAGTTCTATAACCTACTGCCAGGATCAAAGGTCACCGAGACCAGTTATATTTTGATATTTTAACCCCTTAAGATTGAGTTGCTTACATTTAATCCATTGCACTGGCATATTCTTGCCCATAGTATAGTTAAGAAATAATAAGTTCCCAAACGTGGTTTATCATAGAACAACCCGAGTTTTGAGTTCTTATGCATAAGAATATATCATGAAGGCCGTAAGCCTGAGTGATATACTGTTGCGAATAAGAACGAAAAACTCGGGTTATTCTATGATAAATCACACTTGGGAACTTATTATTTCGATTCTAACATGACATGCTAGTATCAACAGTGTAAGAAAAAAATAGTAACTACTTTTTACGACCGCACTACGCACCTGGATCGGATGACGTCATTGCACGCGAGTGGTATATTGCAGAATGACCCGAGATAGTTTTTGCTCTACATGTATGTAGGTTATTTGTTTGTCGTGTTAGAATAGTTGTTTTATAAAAGGCTAACTCTGTAAACTTTTTAAGATTTTGTTACAATCAAGATAAACTTGTATAAAGCATACCCCATCACACTCTCTCAGTACATCATTTTTGAAATCAGTCAAGCTGTCCTGTAGGTGTTTAGTATTGAAAGGAATTGATAAGAAATGTGTGAACGGAGATTTCTGCCTCCCCGAGTCCAGTAATACATCTATACGTGTCTTTGCCGACATCACACCATTTCGGTCATGTCCTTGAATCACTGTCAAACAAAAACAATTCTTAAATCTTATTAATGCTATATGTAAAACATTCCTGTATACACTACCTAAACTTCTTACAGTCATTGCAAGGGCTGAGTGCCAAACTGTTGTAACTGTGTATAAATAACGTACAACATACAATAGTTTCGCACTCAACTTTCAATTTGTTAAATGATTTTCAGTAAATTATTGATTTTTTTTTAAATTTCATTTTGTTGGGTTTCACATCACAATAACACAATTTTGGCACAATATGGCGACTTTCCAGTATTATGTGGTGGAGTAAGACACAAACTGTCCTCTGGGCAATATTTCAGGCACAGACTGGCACTTGTGTAGAACCAATATTAAAGTCTTTCTAGCTTCCTCACATGATAGAATTCTACACTCCAAGCAAGATTACGAACTCACAGCTGTGAGGAGCAGGCGCTTCAAAGTCAGTGACCTTAACCACACAGCCAAGGAAGCCCTGTGTTCAATTAACTAAATTTCAGCTTCAGATGACCACTCCATCTTATACTGAAACAAACAATTGTCCCCTGTCAATCAAAATACACATATATCCAAAGGGGACTGTTTTCATAAATCTTGGCTCAGAAATACAAATTACAACACAAACCTATATCTCCCTTCTGGCCTTGTTTAGGTATACGTATCTTTGTGCGTGTTTCGATCTCCAACCTGTGCTTTGTTTCACCCTTTCGACCAATCACAAACTTTAGAAGTCCACTAGGTGCACATATTGATGTCCGAAATCCATCAGATGTTTGCTCTATGTTTGGGGCATCAAGAGCACAAGTTTCATCATTCCAACCAGAAGAGTCTGGGATAAAATCTGCAAATTAAAGAGCAAACAAACATTCACTGAGAATGATTCTATATTGCTGCATTGACCTACATGTACAGATAAAGTAAGTACCTGATCCATAATTGGGAAATCCAAAAATTTTGAGTCCTGTCAGAAACAGATCTTGTAACCAAAGAGAAACTGAAGTATGTGAATAATGGTCACTGAATACCTACCTGCCTAGTGCCTGGCATTAAAAAAGTGGGAATCAAGGAAGAAATCCTGTCTCATGTATGTCAGAGTTTCATAAGCCAAACATAGCTAGCCTTTTCATTAGGGACAACATTATAATAAACACACACTTTACTCTAATTATATTCCTAAAATCTATTCACAACAGTCATGCTGAGAAACTCCCTAGAGCTATTTACATGTTGCCAAGAAACTAAAGACAAAATGTGGCTGGGCCACTGAGACACATACATATAGTAATATAATGTTGAAATCTTCTTACAGAAAGATTCAATTCTTGTTCACCATCATTGATAAAATAAACAAAGAAAGAAAAAAAAGACTTGCAAATGACTCAGTCACAACGACAAGGCTCAGTAGTTCAAAGCTAACCTTTAAAAGTTAATATTAGAGGACATTTTTACTTCTGTGAATAAGCAGTTGGTACCTGTATATTCCTCTTCTTCAGCTGCGTTACCCTCTCTCTGTAACACAGGGTTCTTCCTGTAACACCTGTTACCTATACGAATAATCTGTGGTCTCAAAATCTCCATCAGTATATCTCCAGAAAATAGGATGAGCAATGACTCGGTATCTAATAATATGTGAATCATAATATATTTAATACATAATAAAGGACTTCATACATAATAACTGGAAAGACATAACATTATATACAACATACATATTAGTCTTAAGGTAAGTTGAAAGTATGGCACTTCATTAAATTAAAATTAAATATGCCAGAACAAACATACAATGGTCACAGTCATCAAATTGTGGGGCACTCATTCGGTTGTTTTCTAGGGCTGATTAGGCGTAAAAAAAAAATTGTTTGTTTCCGGTATCCCGACCTACCCTAAATTTTTGGCCTGACCCTAAATGTTTTTATGGCCTTGGAGAATAAATTTTTCAACTTTTTGACAAAAAGTTGCAAAACAGCACTTTTTATGCTTTAAACATGGTCAGTGACGTTAGAAATCAACTTACTGATGCTCTAAAGGCATAACTCCCCTACTTGTATTCATTTTTTGACACAAAAATATTTTCAGAAAAGTCTCCCTTGATAAAAAAAAATAATAAAAAAAAACTTTTTCCGACCTACCTACCCTAATTTTTTTGAGCATGTTACCCGAAACAAACAATCTTTTTTTAGGCCTTATGGGCCAAACTCATACATTAGTATTCTTTTATCCCTTTTAAGCCCAAAAAAATCCCCTTGATAAAAAGCATATTGTCAGCTCAGTGCAAAAACCTTGTTACATTGTAACTGCTTCTTTATTTCAATGCAAATATCCACTTTTTGCATTAAGATATTTAGGCCTAAACCAAGATGTGTGTGACAGACCATAGGACACAGGTGCCCCACTTCCTGTCACTGACATGGTATTATGATTCTAGGTGAAAATATTTTTTCAGAAATATGCAACACAAACTTTTAAGCACTTAGTGTATTTTTCACTAAGTGAATTAAGGACCATATCTCTGGCCTAGCTGAATGAAATCCCAAAGACACAACTTTGCATGCTATATAACAATCCCTAATGTTTTATGACTCTAGGTCAACTACATTTTGAGGTACATGGGACACAAACTTTTATGCCCTTAACATATATTTTTGACTAAGTCAAGGGCCATTACTCTGGCCTTGCAGACTGAAATTTTAAAAAAATTAGTTGTATAAATTCACAGACTGAATAATATTCCTAAGTAAATGGTTTCATGACTCTAGTTGAAATATTTTTAAGATATATGCTACACAAACTTTTTAAGCACTTTATCTGTATTTTTCACGAAGTCAAGGACCATAACTCTGCTCTTAGTGAAATCCCAAACAGAAAACCAAGTGCACAACTTCACATGCTAAATAACCCCCCCCCCCCCCTATTAAAATCAAATACTTTTTCAGATGTATGACACAAACTTGTGTGCCCTTTTGGCATATTTTTTTACTTAATCAAGTGTCTTAACTCTGGTTTGATTGACAGAAATCCTGCATAAAACCCCCAATGTACAACTTCACATGCTGTATATTAATATTCCTATTATCATGATTATGTTTCATGACCTTTGGTCAAATATGTTTTAAGATAAGGCATGAAAAAATTGTTTGTTTCCGGTATCCCGACCTGCCCTAAATTTTTGGCCTGACCCTAAATGTTTTTATGGCCTTGGAGAATATTTTTTTCAACTTTTTAACAAAACGTTGCAAAACTGCACTTTTTATGCTTTAAACATGCTCACTGATATTAGAAATCAACTTACTGATGCTCTAAAGGCAAATATCCCCCTTGTTTGTATTCATTTTTTGACACAAAAATAATTTCTGAAAAGTCTCCCTTAATAAAAAAAATCCCCCAAAAAATTAATTCTGACCTACCTACCCTAATTTTTTTGAGCATGTTACCGGAAACAAAGAATTAATTTTTATAGGCCTAAGTGAGAAACAAACTTTTAGGCCCTTTTATGCACATTTTTGACTAAGTCAAGTGCCATAACTCTGGTCCTGTCAAATGAAATCTCTAACAAAACCCAAGGTGCATGCTGAATAATTCTTGTATTTAAATGTGTCATAATCCTAGATCAAATATACTTTCCGAGATAAGATGTGTCATGATGTTTTCAGGCCCTTATGCATACATTTGATCTAGTCCAAATAATTTGAGGTCAGAACTGATTCTGAGATATTTTCATGAGGAGAGATAGATCTATTGACATATGCAAAAATTATCACAATAATGCGACTTGCGTACAATTAGGGAAAAGTCTAATTCCCAAGGACTGAGGTATGAAACGTTCCCAATGATTGAGGATTTCCCGCCTTTCCGTTGTGACCCTGCCTTTTCGCTCCGCCCCTTTCATACGTCTAATCACTGGCGGATGAGATAATTGCCTGAGACTTGGCCAAATCTGACCAAAACACAGAACATTAAAATTATTGATAATTTCATTCAATCAGTTCATATTTATTTTTGTCTCATCTGTCTATGTTATCTAGGTTTAAAAACTAGGTCATTGGCTCAATACTAGTAATATAAGTGCTTTGTTTATGCACTTGTGGCCACAATCTTTCACTGTAATTCTTCATCAATTCCAGGGGAGCATATCTGAGGGAAGAATATATTGTTGCGTTAACAGACAAAAAATTGAAAAAAGCCTTTGAAAAAAACTTTCAGTAAGTACTCTTTTTATTGTAACCAAGGGGTAAAGTGACTGGTACTTTTATAGATAAATGTTTTGTGTGTATGACTGTGAAACTCGGCAAGTAGAGCCTTGGGCGTACATTTTGTTACTGTGACTGCCCGGGTTAGAAACTCGTCTGTTCAATTTTTTTCTTATTTTTAGCTCACCTGAGCACAAAGCGATCAAGGTGAGCTATTGTGATCGTTCAGGGTCCATCCGTCAGTGCGTCCGTCAACAGTTTCTTTAAATGATATCCTCTATACCACTGATCGGATTTTGACCAAACTTCATAGAAGTGAGCCTCGGGTGGTCCTTTTTCAACGATTTCAAATTGTTCCAGTTCATTGTACAACTAGGTCACAGATGCTAAATATAGATTTTTTTAAGTGAAAACTTCCATAAATCTTCTTGTCTGAAACCACAAGGACTCTAGGCGTTTCATATTTGAGTGGTCCTCTACATACAGGTATATTGTTAAAATTATGCCTGTAGGTTGAACATTAACCGCACCTGGGGATGGGGGAGGTGGTTACAAGACTTAGAGAGGAAAAACTTTAAAACTTTATTATCTGAAACAACAAGAGGTAGGCATTTCATATTTGGTGTGTAGTATTGTCTAGTTCATCTTATGCTCCTTGGGTGAAAATGGCCCCGTATGGGAGTTCACAAATTTTACACAGACTTCTTTAGGCAATAGTACCGGTATTCTTTTTGTGCTATATATGAATGATTTTAGCGGTTAGCGGTACAGGGCCTCCAAGACCCTCTTGTTCATAAAAACATTGGTCACAAAAACAGTGTTTTAATGTTCACAAAAAGACTAAATATAGATTCTGTCAAAAGTAGCAATTTACTAATAATCTGGATTTCAGTTGCTTAAATGGTAATATATGTAAACAGATACGACAGTTAAGAGTTAAAATCACATTATCGGGACTGATGAAATATATGTACATAAATCTGAAGTTGATTTATTTTGTCATAAAGATTGATCATATAATTTCAGTTTTCATTTCGAAATAATTTGAAAGAGACCCTGTCAGTTCAGTCTTGATTTTCATGGTTCAGCTTTGACATCGGCATATTCCTGTGACAATTATTATTATTACTATTATACCAGATTTCTATAGCGCCCTTTTCATGATCAATTTCACATTCAAAGGTGCTTTACATAGTTCTTATGCAGCCACACAGTACGCATAATTCATCCTCTACTAGTGCAGACACAGAGCGATCTGACTAGAGAGACAGAGTGAGATAAAGCCCCCACGACAGAGAGATCAGAAATCAGATACAGGCTTGTGAAGCTAACTTAGCCTAGCTCGTTCCGAATAGACAGCCTGGTTCTTTGACGTGCCCAGTGTATAGCACTGATACACGCAAGGATTGCCTGGGTTCCTGGCCAGTACACTTCTACTTGGGTGGGAAACAGTGAAAAGCGTTTCTGAAAATTCCCGAGTAGGTGCCGGGGATCGAACCCCTGACCTCAGGATTGGAAGGCCAATGAGCAAACCACTGAGCTATCCTTCCACCCCAAAGACCACAATGACAGGATGTGTTATGGGGATAGAAATTGTCATTCTTTGACAGTTCTAGCCCAGCTTGTTTAAAATAACACAGCAAATGAAAGTTAAGTTTGCTGTTTAAGTAAATGACTGATTGTCTTAGTTTTCTTGCATATTCATATGTATATGAATTGAAGTTATTTACTAAAAATTACTCCCTTGATCTATTACAGTTTAGCTGGACTATATTGTGAAAAAGTTTTGTTCAAGGAGGCCTTGTGTGTCTTATTCCAGAGCGTTACTGGAGCCTGGTGAGTTACCATGATGCAAAAAAAGAGTGTTTGGCGGTCCAGAATGCAACCATGATACAAGCCATGAAAGATGGACTCAAAATATGTAATTCTGCTTATTTTTATTATTCAGTGCATATACTACTGACAAGAAACTGATATATAAAATGCATGTATAACATACATGTACAGTTATTTATTGTTCCACGTTCTGTAAGGTATTTATTTTATAGTATTATGAAAGTTCTATCTTGTTCTATGCCTAGCCTCAGACAGAGTGCTTTATTGATTTCCACCAAGACCTGTTTGTCCTTCTGTTTGATGCACTGTGGCTGTTTGTACTGACATTCTAAAAGAATATTGACATTACTTTGCTATTTATGTCTCCCAATCTACTGTTTATGGTAAAGTAAATACATTGAAATGCTGTTAAAGAAATAAAAGTTAATTGTGTATTTTTGTAGAATCTTGACAAAAAATTTAAGCTTAACCAAATAATTTAATTCTTTTGGAAATGTTTGAAGAAAGAATGCTGGTTAAAAATTTTGTCAATTTCAGATATGGCTATTTTTTTTCAGATGTATTTATTATAACAGTATTCTAATTAATAACTCATTTTTAAACAAATTATATATTTTAACTGATCACCTTAGAATTCATTGTCAAATATTTTGAAGGAAGAAACATTAAAAATGATAATTTAAAAGTGTTTGTCAATTCATTTTGTGATTGTAATTGTACTGACTTGAATATCATTATATGTTGTTTTTTTTTTTTTTTTTTGATAGACTGATACCCCCTCCTTTACGTAGACAATGTAAAATATCATAATGTAAAATTGGTCTACTAGAGCAAGAGGTCTCATTATTTAGACTATACATTTTATAAAATAATATTGATGTTCTTTAAGGATTTTTGAAATGATATAATGTGAAAGGTATTATACATATACAGTTGAATATCGTTACCTCGATATCGGTTAGCTCGATACTCCGGTTAGCATGATGTGTTTGAGTCGGTCCCGATTTTTCCCTATTTATCTTAATGAAATTTTTTATCATTACCTCGATATGATTAGCTCGATATTTTGTTTAGTTCGATGAGATTTTTCAGTCCCGTCAACTTACCTGTACTGTTTTTACACCTGGTTTCGCCGATATCACAGCTTGTCAAAAAATATCCATGTTATTTGTAAGGTGTGAAAATCACAAAATTGTTGTCCTGCGATGTATTAATCATATGCAAGTTAGTTAGTGTGTTTGTTTTGTTTGTTATTTAATCCAATTTAAATGTCAGGGAGTTTTCATTTAATTCCCAATAATTAGTCTTATAAAACACCGTGCAATAAGAAAGCTGTTTTCCTATGTAACAACTAATCTGGATGAAATATTTTCTGTTTGTCGGAGTAAAAATCTGCCATTTAGGATTGAGTAGGAATATGCGTGTTAAACTGGCAAATTTTCGTTATCGAAGCACAGTCAAAATGGCTACTCAACTAGAGCATTACCGCTGCATTCAGACTTGTTTAGGGAAGGAATAAAAATGGTAATGTTTAAATGTATATTTGGACAAAATAAAAAGATGTATGTATGTATCTAATTAAAATGTTTTATTGGTCAAGAAAATTAAAATCGTATTTACGTTTTATAATTATTTCTTTCCCCTTTCAAACCTTCTGAAAAAAGCATTGGACATAGTGACAATATAGTCGTCCATCACAAGTACAAGGTAAGTAGTCCCAGATAGTCGATATCGTTATGTCGAACTTCGGATACGTCGATGCAATTTTTACAGTCCCTTGAATATCGAGGTAATGGTATTCGACTGTACTTTAGACAACATTTTTTTGTCTGTTTAAAGATGGATCTCGTTGCTTCATGAGCTATATTGTCCAGAAGAATCAATTCTCAAAAATCATACTGTCTTAACTACATGTCACATGCTGTGTATTCTCTGAAATTCCAGTCGAAGCAAGTGTCCCTGATTGATAGTAATGGCACAAGTGTGCATCATTTCTTACATTCCAGAGATGCTAGTATGTCTAATTTCACCATATTACATGCCTATATATATAAAAAAATTTGAAATACATACAATAATGAAGTTATAAATGTCTTTAAGCATGTGTTCTTTTTCTTCCTGGTAGATCTGACTTGTGTAGTTCTCAGTAGGACAGTTAAAGATGCTTGTCCGCAGAAAGGTTTACGGATTCACACCACTATATAGTTATGTAGGAAAAAGTAAAGCATTGCAAACGGTTTGCGTTAGTAACACTTGAAGACAATATACATTTTTTGACCCTCAGTCCTTGGGATCGTAACTTCAGAGTTCATGTATATATCTTGAACTTCAGTGCTTGGGATGGTAACTTGAGAGGTCAATATACATATTATGACGCTCAATACCTCTGGGTTGGTAACTTTTGAAGACAATATACATATTTTGACCCTCAGTGCTTGGGATGGTAACTTCAAAAGACAATAAACATATTTTAACCCTAAGTGGGATGTTAACTTCAATGGACAATATACATATTTTGACCCTCAGTCATTGGGATGATAACTTCATGGTCAATATATATATACTGACCCTCAGTCCTTTGGATCTTGAACTTCAGAAGTAAATATACATATTTTGAACCTCAGTGCTTAGGATGGTAACTGTAGAGGTCAATATACATATTTTGACACTCAGTGTTTGGGATGGTTACTTCATGGTCAATATATATATTTTGACCCTCAGTCCTTTGGATCATAACTTCAGAAGTTAATATACATATTTTGACAGTCAGTGCTTGGGATTGTAACTTCTTGGTCAATATATATATTATGACCCTAAGTCCTTTGGATAGTAACTTCTGAAGTTAATATACATATTTTGACCCTCAGTGCTTGGGATGGAAACCTCAGAAGAGAATATACATTTTATTGACCCTCAGTGCTTGGGATGGTAACTTCAGTGTTCAATATACATATTTTGACCCTCAATGCTTGGGATAGTAACTTTTGAAGACAATGTACATACTTTGACCTTCAATGCTTGTGTTGGTAAATTTTTATGACAATGTACATATCTTGACCTTCAATGCTTGGGTTGGTAACTTTAGAGAACAATATACATTTTTTGACCCACAGTGCTTAGTATTGTAACTTCATGGTCAATATACATATTTTGACCATCAGTCATTGGGATGGTAACTTCAGAAGACAATAAACATATTTTGACCCTCGATGCTTGGGATGGTAACTTCAGAAGACAATAAACATATTTTAACCCTCAGTGCTTGGGATGGTAACTTCAGAGGTCAATATTAATATTTTAATTGACCCTCAATGCTTTGGATGGAAACTTCAGAAGACAATATACATATTTTGACCCACAGTCCTTTGGATCGTAACTTCAGAATTCAATATACATATTTTGAACCTCAGTGCATGGGATGGTAACTTCAGAGGTCAGTATACATATTTTTAAACTCAGTCCTTTGGATCGTAACTTCAGAAGTTAATATGCATATTTTCACCCTCAAATTGAGCTTGGGTTGGTAACTCAGTGCTTGGGATGGTAACTTCAGAAGTCAATATACATATTTTGACCCTCAATGCTTGGGTTGGTAACTGTTGAAGACAATGTAAATATTTTGACCCTTGATGCTTGCGTTGGTAAATTTTGATGACAATAAACATATTTTGACCCTCAATGCTTGGGTTGGTAACTTTTGAAGACAATATACATTTATTGACCCTCAATGCTTGGGTTGGTAACTTCTCAAGACAATGTACATATTTTGACCCTAAATGCTTGGGTTGGTAACTTCATGGTCAATATATATAATGACCCTCAGTGCTTGGGATGTTAACCTTAATAGACAGTATACGTACTTTGACCCTCAGTCATTCGGATAATAACTTCATGGTCAATAAATATATTTTGACCCTCAGTGCTTGGGATGGTAACTTCAGAAGACAATATAAATATTTTGACACTCAGTGCTCGGGATGGTAACTTCAGAGGTCAATACATATATTTTGACCATCAGTGCTAGGGATGGTAACTTTTGAAGACAATATACATATATTGACCCTTAATGCTTCGGATGGTAGCTTCAGAGGTAAATATATATATTTTGACCCTCATTTCTTGGGGTGGGAATGTTTGGGATGTTAACTTCAGAGGTCAGTACACATATTTTGAACCTCAGTCCTTGGGATGGTAACTTCAGAAGACAATATACATATTTTGACCCTCAGTGCTTGCGATGGTAACTTTAGAGGTCAATATACATATTTTGACCCTCAGTGCTTCGGATGGAAACTTCAGAAGACAACATAGATATTTTGACCCTCAATGCTTTGGATTGTAGCTTCAGAGGTATATATATATATATATATAGACCTTCAATCCTTGGGATGGTAACTTCAGAAGACAATAAACATATTCTGGTACACGTAACTTCAGAGGTGAATACACATTCTTTGACTCTTGGTGGTAACTCCAGAAGACAATATACATATTTTTGCTTGTTTGTCAGCCAGCTCATTACCAGTCAAATTTTTGTGTCCAGGAATCCAGTGAACCTCTGTATGATTTTGTCTCTCTTCAATTGCAGCTAAATATTTCTTGATGTTAGAGATGGCCTCAATTTTGTTGGTGGGGATTTCCTTGCAAAAAGCAGACAGGATTGCAGCTTGGCAGTCTGTAAATATATGGATCTTTCTACCAGTGATTGTATTTATATCAGCCAGAAATTCCAGTGCTATCTCTATTCCCACTATTTCCCCTGAGTAGTTGTTACTATTTTTGCTTACTCCCCTGTTGAGCAGGATGGGTATAGAAGAGTAGCCTTCCAAGTAAACTGCAGCGCCTGCTCCAGTGGGACCTGGGTTGCCAAGTGCTGAACCATCTGTAAATGCTAAAACCGTGTTGTCATCACAAGAATCTATTATCTCTCTGATATTTTCTACTTGCATATCTTTGTCTACTTTGAAATTATCTGTATGCACATGTTCCCTCCTTCTTGACAAACCATAATGTTCTCTGCTATATTCAAATTCTCTTTCTATATTTTCAAGCTTCAAAGTGCCCCTCAGTTCATTAAATATTGTCATGAGCAGTTGGAAGGTAGTTGGTTTCCCTTTATAACTATTAGTGTCAGATAGCCAATTGTTAAATTCCTCCTTTAAAGGGTCTGTCTCTCTCTTTTCTGCAATTCTGATGACCTCTTGTGCCTGTATCAATTTTATCTGCAGGTCCAATGGTAAACAGTTTGTGAGGATCTCTAGTGCCTCTGTACTTGTACTAGACAGACAACCTGACGCCTTTACCATGGCACTTCTCTGAATTGATCCGAAGCATTTATTGTAGTCACTTGAAGCTGTAGGAATCACTGCCACCCCATAGGTAAAAACTGGCTGGACAAGGGATTTATATAGTTTCATATAGGTAGACTGAGTACATCCAGAGTTTTGCGTTACAAACATGTCTATACTTTTTAAAGCGCCAAAACCAGCAGCTGTTTTCTCCTTGATATGTTGTTCAAATTTAAGGTTATCATCAATGATTATCCCTAAAACCTTTTTACTTTTACTAACAGTGATTTCTTTGTTTTTCAGGAAAATGTGTGTATTTGTCTGATCAAGGTTATCTCTATTCTTTCCAAAAACAAGGACTTCAGTCTTTTCTGGAGCAATTCTCATATTCCACTGATCACACCATCTTGTTATTTTTTCTAAGTCTAGGTTAGTTTTGAGTACTGCTGTTTCAGCACTATGGTCACTGTTCCAGAGACCTGCATCATCAGCATATTCTGTATGCCTACCTGTAATAGCTTCCATGGAATCACTGGTATACAGGTTACACAGTGTAGGGCTTAGTACAGATCCTTGAGGAATTCCAACAGAAGATGTCATTGTTTCTGATTTCATATTGTTTACTTTGATGTAATAATGTCTATCATTCAGGTAGCTTCTCAAGTACATCCAGAGTCTTCCATTAATGCCTTTTGCTGCAGCTTTTCTTAGTAATCCTGCCCTCCAGATTCTTTCAAAGCATGATTCATAGTCCATTACTACCAAAATTGTTGTCAGACCTGAATTGTTGGCTGTCTGTAGCAAGTTTACCACTCTAAGAACTGCTTGTGTACATGATTTGTTTTTTCTGTATGCATACTGATGTTTGGAAATTCCACCTTCAACTTCTAATTTCCAAGTTAGTCTATTTTTAACTATTCTTTCCATAACTTTACCTATTACACTCTCCAGTGTAATAGGTCTGTATGATTTTGCAGAATTATAATCTGATTTACCGTGCTTGGGGACCATAACTTTCGGATCCATCCTGAAACCATTTGGTAAAATTCCACTTGACCAACATTTTTGAAAGATATACTTTAAGCCCTCAATAACAGCATCACCTCCTCTTTGTAGCATAATTCCAAACACTTTTTCCTCTGGACTAGGGGCACTGTTTGTTACAGTTTCCTTTACAGCCATTTCAACTTCTGCAGTAGAAATGTCAATGTTCTCACTTTCACAGTTTTCCATGTAGTTTTTTGATGACAGTTTTTTTAATTCTAATTTTTCAATCTTTTTAACATCATTTTCTACATCCTGGTACCATCTTGGATTTAATGATTTAACATCCAATTCTTCTTTTCCATACTTTTTTATCATTTCCAACAAAATTTCTTGATCTGTCACTGCTAGTGTCTGGTCTTCTCTCAGTATTGGTTGAACTGTGATTTTACTTTCACTTTTTCTGACATTGTTTATTACCTTCCAAAAGACTCCTGGAACCTTAGGGTTTAGTTTTTTCACAAGCTCATTCATATGATTTTTCTTTGCCTTGTTCAATTCATTGTAAAAAAGTTGTTTAATATTCATTAGCTTTTCCTCATTTGCTTGATCTCGTCTTCGTGTAAACTGATTTTTTGCATGCTTATATTTTTTCACAACTTCTGACAGTTCTGGAGTCCAAAAGCCCTTGCTATGTACACAAATTTTTTTCTTGGGAATAACTTTCTCTGCACTGTCCATGATTACTTGCACAAAGCTATCATAGTCTTCATTAATGTCAATGTCTACAGTCCTTTGATCCAACCAGGCTTTGATTTCATTTCTGCATAGAATCACCCACTCACTCCAATTAGTTCTTTCAAAGTCCCATTTCTCTAATACTTCAATAGGCTCCTTACCTCCTATCTCAAAGCTGATCAGATTGTGGTCTGTGTTCAGATAGATTTCATGATTAACCTTCCAATTGCTTATTTGATTTACAAAGAATGAGCTTGTAATTGTTAAATCTATAATTTTATCATATCTTGTTGGTTGAGCATTGTTTAGTACAACTAGGGGCTTATCACCTAAAAATTCAAACAGTGTCTCTCCTAATTTATTAGATCCTTTATCATGCCAATATGGATGTCTAGCATTGAAGTCCCCGACTACAATGACTGGAAGCTCTTTGGTAATCAATTGATCTATAACCTTAAATAGTTCTTTCAACATTGTTTCATTACCGGGTGAAATGTATACAGAACCTATTACAAACTTACTGTCTTTTGTATAAACATTGGACCAAACTGCTTCTACATCATCCCTTCTAAGATCTGCTCTTTCATATACTTTAACCCCTTTGTCCATCAGCAATCCAACTCCACCTCCTTTATTTTCTAACCTTTCACTTGCTATCCAATGCCATTTTTTTTGCAAACCCTCTTTGACTTTATTTTCAGGATGCCAAATCTCAGATAATGCTAAAATCTTAATATGTTGATTTTTCATTGCTTCCTCTAATAAATCAAAAGATGTGTTAATGGAACGAACATTTGCATATGCTATCTTCATTTTGGTTGTTGTTGTCTATAAGAAAAAAAAAAAAAAAAAAAAAAAAAAAAAAAAAAAAAAAAACTGATGAACACCTGGTCTGCAGTCTTTCCTTTAAACTTAGGAAAGCCCTGCACTTGCTGAACGCAGCTGAATGTTGACCTTCACAATTGTAGCACTTAGCTGTATTCTGACATTTACCGCTGTGCGAAGCAGAACACTTTTCACATCTGCTTTGTTCTTTACACATAGAAGCAATATGACCATAAGTCTGGCAGTTGTAGCATCTGGTAGGAATATTAGTTTTTCTTCTGTATGCTTCTGTCACAGTCTTTTTGCCTAATAATAAGACTCGTGAACGGACATTCTAAACTTACTTTTACTTTCGATATTCATTAAAATTTGTGCATTTTCTGGTTTAAATTACAGTAGAATCAAACTGCATTGATATTATACTTGTTATTATACTAAACAACGGTCTAATTTAAATTTTGCACAAAGAAATCTAGGGCACTTTTCACGTGCTCGGTAATCAGCTGGCCGCACGCCTTTTTGACATTTCACAGGATCCATACTCTTTATCAATTAGTTTTACACTTCATTGATTCTCATTACCTGTGTGCACTCGCCGTGACGTAATTTGCTGATCAAAAACTCGTGGAGGCATGTCAACAGGGAAATTGGCGGGATTTAGCAGAAGATCAAAGGCAAGAGGGCACATTTTAAGGGCAGCATGGCGGCAGTAAAAAAGGGCAGGGCGGGGCGCCCCGCTGCGTCGCTCTAGAAATAACACTATAGGAGAGATCGCCGTGACGTCACGCGTTAACATCTGTTTATCTGGTGGTTGGCAAAACAAATGATTTTAACACCGTTTGCGTATTGAATCAGAATTTTTAATTTTTAATAACTTTTTTGCTCATTTATGGATTTTCAAAATTCAAAAAGATTTGAAATACTAACAATCTTCATATTTTTGTATCCAAACATCTTTCTTCAATGAATAACCGTTTTAAATGAAATATAATTTTAAAAGCGGCGTAGTGATTTTCACAACCTTTAGAAAAACAGTGTAAGTTAAGCGTTCATAATTAATCCATTTTATTTCGAAATAACAATTAAAAGTAATCAATAAATTGCTTGTTTTATAACCTTTCCATTGATCAAAAAATTATTTATGTAATTTGTGTTTTAAGAAAGTTTAGACCGTTAGAAAAACATCACTGTTTACAAAAAACATGGACGGTCGGCTTCTGCCCACCCGATCACTGTCTTATCAGTTCTAAAAACAGAATTTGTATACAAACACGATCTCTCATATACCCTCAGTGCTTAAAATGGAAACTTCAGAAGACAATATAGATGTCAGTCCTTTGGATACCTCAGTCCTTTGGATAGTAACTTCAGAGGACAATATACATATTTTTACCCTCAGTGCTTAGGATGGAAACTTCAGAAGACAATATAGATATTTTGACCCTCAATGTTTTGTATAATTATATTTTCACCCTCAATCCTTGGGATGGTAACTTCAGAAGACACTAATCTTATTCCAGTAACTTCGAAGGTCAATACACATATTTTGACCTTCAGTGCTTGGGATGGTAACTCCAGAAGACAATATACATATTTTGAAGCTCAGTCCTTTGGACAGTAACTTCAGAGGACGATATACATATTTTGACTCCCAGTCCTTGGGATGGTAACCTTCATAACACAAAATTTGACCCTCAGTCATTGGGATGGTAACTTCCAATTACAAGATACTTGTTTGACCCTTAGTCAAATTAGAACACAACCATGATGATAAGTTCACTTTTTCAAGAATGCATCCTGATAATGAATCATGCATTTTCTATAGCACTTGTCGACTCAAAACTCAGGGCACCGTATCTCCTTCGAACACACAAAGATTCAACATTTTTGAATCGAACCATTAAATATTGAATTAAGTAATACTGAAATATAACACTCAGTTCTGTTATCAAAATTCTTTTACAGTCTCTGCATAAACATACACTTCTCACATAATTAAACAGTCCTCTCCGTGCTTTTATTTTCCGATACCGTTTCGGTAGTTCGTACTCGTTCAAGTATTTCCATCGTTTCGGTAGATTTAGTTATCATCTTCCCATCAAGTAAGAATATCTACAAATATGATTATACCGCCCACCAGACGAGTAGGCGGAGCCACCTCACTCATTGTGATACGAATTTCCTCTCAGTCCTTGGTAAATAGACACGACCGTACGGTATCGAGACAATATTTTTCAATGTATTATGAAGTTATTTAATTTAAAAGATAATATACATATATTTGAGACAACATTTGTCTGTTTAAAAACTGATCTCATTGCTTTATGATATATATTGTCCAAAATAATTTCTAAAAAAATATATTGTCTTAAATTACATGTTAATATTATCTTTCATATTCCTGTGAAATTCCAATTCAAGCAAGTGTCACAGTTTGATAGTAATGTCACATTCCAGAGATGCTATTATGTCTAGCAATTAGTTAATTCCCACATATCACATGCCTGTATTGTTTTATTAAAGTATACATGGAAAAAACTTAAAGAAGGAAAAGAACAAATTCAAAGATATATCACTTTTTTTAATAATTTTCATAATTTATCATTTCATTCTCATGTAACACTGTAACAAATTAACATATAAATATGTACTTACATGTATATCTAATAATCAATCATACACTTCACATCTTAGAAATTTTACTCATATTACTCATAGTCATTTTTAGCCAAGATACACAGTCCAAACAAATATATGTTTTTTAATTTATCTGAAGTGTCCGCTTTCTTAAATGCATATCAGAATAAACAAATTTAAAAGATAATATCCTTGTAAATTATATGTGTGTCTAATCAGCAATCATTCACTTCATGCCTTAGATATTTACAGTCATATATATTTTTCACTTAGCCATATACCCGGCTGGTCCATAAACATGGCTGATTCCATGAAGGAAATTTGGTGGCACTCAGTTCCTTTTTTTCATACTGATCCCAAAGCTCGGATATTTCTTTCTCACAATGTCTAGTTTGGCGACGCTGTTGTCTTCCAACACCATGGTCAAGTAGTTCATCGATGTCGATCTCGGTATCAAGGGCCTGTTTCCGCAGAGCTGGCACCATTCGGTAGAAGGATAGTGACCGGTACCCACAATCACTGTTCAGACGGTTGTGCCAACCTGAAAGGGAGATATATAAAATTATATTTATGTATTTGAAATTGAATACAGTAAATAGAATTTAATTCAAAAGGGATTATTGATCTAACCCTTCATTGCTTTATTATAATTCACTTGTATATTCCTTGTGTGATGTATTATATTCTAATAATTCTTTCTAATAATACATGTTTTTAATTCTTAAAAATATTAGTATTATCTAAGTCTGTAAGAACAATGCAAATAAAATTAAAATGTAATTTAAATCGTTGTTTGTAATTATTGCTATGCTTGAATGTTATTTTGTTTATGGTGAGGTAGATAATGAACCATTTTCTTATTTCAGTAACAGTAAACAATGAAATCTTTAAAAAGCTGACTCAAGTTTTTATTTTCACACATATATGTTATACCTCATGTTGTCATGCATTATGACAGAGATCTATGATTTAAATTGAAATGGACAGTTTATTTAAGCAATCATTTTAGCACCTTATGATAATCCTATTACTGGAAATGTGATTAAATTAACATAATCCTTATAATATTACATAGCAAAGTAGACATCTTGTGTTACACCTGAAACTCATCAAAGGATTGACAGTTGGTTATTATTAATTAAAATAAATGAATAAATAAACAAACTAGTACCGGTTATCACAGAGTTTTGAATTCATAAAAGTATATTTTTGAATATAAAGTATCAGTAGGAAAAGAAAATTTCATTTATATTTCTTCCAAATAAGTATACATGTACTTCCTGCAAGGTAATATTTTTTTCAATTAAACATAATGTCAAACATTTGTAGTGAAACAGATTCTGGAAATTTCCTGTCTTTAGTTTTGATTGAAAAAAAATAGTGTAGACACATATAAAAATCAGACTCCGAGTCAGATTAAACATTTTTCCCATATCCCTGTCATATTCTTTGTTTCAAAACAACATTTAGATTGGAAACTGCTGAAGAAAAGTGCCAGTTTGATTCTGGTTCAAAAAGAAATGTCTTTATACTAATGTAATTTATAAGCACTTACCAGTGTTTCCGCATTTGATATGCTGCCATTTTCCACAGTTGTCACACGACAAGGCAAGATGACGTGTAGCAACAGTCTTAGAACAAAAAGCACACTTATTTGACATTGTAATCCAGTATAGAATAACGGTGTAACATAAATGAAATCTTAGAATAAGACATTATTCCAAGGTAGTCTTAACATATATACCCGGTCAGATAATTAGTGTGCATTGTTCCGATTAGGAGTATATCACACAAAACATTTAATTCTTTTAATTTTTTTTAATTGCAATCATCATCAAAGGATCAAGTAACCTTTGAAATTCTTGTTACTATATTTGGGTGTGCAAACTTGGTAAATTATTGTGTTTATAAGATGCTAATGCTTTAAATATTATCAATCAGTGGTCATTAAAACATCAAAGATTCAGGTGTTAATGTTTCTTTTGTGATGATCAATTGATTAACATAACAATTATATTAGGGTTACTTTAATCTTGAACTTAGAAAAGTGTGACACAAATCATTATCACTTTTGTATTATTACAGCTATAAAGTTTGATTTTTAAAAAATAAACAAGATTTTATATTCATAATTTTGAATAAAATAATTAAATATACGAAAAAGTTGTAAAAAATATATATATAAAACCTTGGACTTTACACCTCCCTTTTGGAGGAGTAATGTCTCAGGTTTGGAAGGTGTAAAGTCCCAGGGTGTATTGTCCCAGAGGAGTAAAGACCTGTATTCCGACCGTACAATAAGTTGGACTAATAAATATTTTACCAAGACAAGCGCCAAATCTCTGGTCTGGCCGAGTGAGATCACACTTAAAACACCAGACAGGTGCACAACTTCACATGCTGAATAACAATCCTGTAAGGTTTGATCACTCTGAGACAGATACTTTTTGCAGGCCCGTGTGCAGGATTTGTTTGCTGGGGGGGCCCAACCAGGGGTGGGTTCGGGAGGGGTATCCCCTCCCGATTGCGATTTTTTTTTTTAATATGGCACATGAATAGATGCATTTTCCTGCTACCTGGAACACCTTTAAGGATGCATGAATGTATCATATATTTAAGGAAAAGTCTACTTTTTAATCATTTCATCAAGCCTTTTCAATGTATGTATGATTGTACAGTCACAGTGTATGGACTTATTTTTCTGTATGATACCCAGTTGAAAAAAATGTTGAAGTTTTAAGATGATTATTAAGTAGACTAGCTCCTAGACTATGATAGTTTTTTTTTCACATTTTTATGATTTCATGTAGTGAACTGAGCCAGTCTATATACTATGTCAAATATTACAATTTTAACATCAGTCCTCTTAGAAAATCTCTAGTATAGACTGGCTTTTGTCTCTATGAACATAACAAAAGAAAAAAAAATCATAGAAATATCGTAATTATCAGTCTAGTGGCTAGTCTAAATAAGGGTATCATATTTGCAAAATGGCCAAATGTTTTTTTAGATTTCCAACAAAACAAACGAAGTATTATGACAATTACTATTTACATCATAGATTTCAAATGACAATGAACTCTTAACTGTACCAGAGATCTATAAAAATAAATAGATGTGTATTTTATACTTCTTTGACTGTACAAACTATAACATCACAGCACATATTGAATGATATTTTTATGTATAAAACCCCTCATAAGTAACGAGTTTTAGATGCGTTTTGTAAGATTTACTGAGAAACTACTCTTAAAACTATGAGAGTTTTTAAGTAAGGTTATTGGACCCAAAAGAGTAAAACTGATACAGTAGTTTCAAATTCATAATTGTTGTAAAATAAAAAAATAGGATAAATATCTATCAATTTAATAAATTTGGGGAATGTGCCTTAATGTAAAAACAAAATACAACCATCATAATGTTTCAATTTTCAGATTCATTTTAAGATTTACTTAAGGCTATATACCAATAAAAGAATTTGTTCTTTGTTTCATATAAAATTCAGCTACTTCAGACCAATTTTGTTACAGTTTCTAGATTTTCACTCCGTCGTAGACCTATTTTCCACAAGATATCCATACATTTGCTTCAAGAAAACGAAAAGAAAAAGGGGTGTTGAATAGTATGCAGTGAAATGCAAGTCAACTGAAGTCAGGTACCCTCATATTGCCGCATTTCAGAAAGCGGTCCGCAGAATAAACACCCTACTTTCGTTTTCAAGTAAACAACTCGAAAACATGAGAGTATTAGCATGAAACGTGTCCTATTTTATGTAAAATTCATTCCACGAGTGAAATAATGCCCATTTGGCCCCCGATTTACGCGCAAATGCGCGAAAAATGGAAAAATTAGGATTTATTTATTAGGGACTTCTTTCGACTACACCACGGAAGCACATTTTGGACCGAATTACTGCATTATAACCTATAAGAGATATCTTTTTATCAAATTTCATAACATTTTCATCTCTATTTTCAAGAAAGATGTAATACCGAACATGTTAACAAGTTTCATTGTGAAAATTCGAGATTTTAGAGAAATATAGACATTTAAGTGAGGCCACCCCCTACCCATTTTCTGGGCTAAATTTAGGCTCTGTGGTCGCTTCATTGTACATTTTGGTAAAGGTTTCACCTGTATGCATTATTTTTCACTTTGATTCTGAAATATCATTCATTCCGTCATGAATATGACTCAAATGGACGCATTTTGTGCATTTTCACACATTCTGGAGACAAAATATTGGCCTTTCTATTGCAGAAATTGCTGCCGAAATAGGCGCATCTACTCAAAATATGGTCAAAATTCAATTTTTTTCAAATTTAATGATTATTTTGCATTGAAAACATCATTTTATAACATATACAATCGATTTATGACTATGAAGACTAATTGTGATGTTTTCGAGAAAAGTCTTATTTCAGCTCTTATAGGCTATATACCAATAAAAGAATTTGTTCTTTGTTTCATATAAAATTCAGCTACTTCAGACCAATTTTGTTACAGTTTCTAGATTTTCACTCCGTCGTAGACCTATTTTCCACAAGATATCCATACATTTGCTTCAAGAAAACGAAAAGAAAAAGGGGTGTTGAATAGTATGCAGTGAAATGCAAGTCAACTGAAGTCAGGTACCCTCATATTGCCGCATTTCAGAAAGCGGTCCGCAGAATAAACACCCTACTTTCGTTTTCAAGTAAACAACTCGAAAACATGAGAGTATTAGCATGAAACGTGTCCTATTTTATGTAAAATTCATTCCACGAGTGAAATAATGCCCATTTGGCCCCCGATTTACGCGCAAATGCGCGAAAAATGGAAAAATTAGGATTTATTTATTAGGGACTTCTTTCGACTACACCACGGAAGCACATTTTGGACCGAATTACTGCATTATAACCTTAACAAAACCAACAATGTTCTGATCATTTTATAACACTTCCAAAGAGTAAAAAACATAATAGTTTCTCCACTACCCAATCAAGTACCAATCAAGCGATCAATGAAGCATGCACAGATAAACTTTTACCTGTGACATGCCTGGGGCTAATTTCAACTACCGGACACGACACGGTTTTATGGCTCTTTAGCCTGTGTATTGCTGTCAAATCAAGCCAGTTGTGCTGGTGTATAAATTTGTTAATTGAGGGGCCCAAGTAATAAAAATCGTAACTAGCCAGCCAGCTGGGGGGGCCCGGGCCCCCTGGCCCCCCACCTGGACACGTGCCTGTTTTGATATGCAAATATGTGACATTGGACAACACAATGAATACAAGATAAAATGATTATTGTTTGCCTTTTGTTTTTTGCCGTAACAAACGGAACGCCATAGAAAATAATGCAATTACCTGCAAATATGATACAAACGTAAATTAGACTAACTGGGAGATATGTTATTTAGATAATATTCAAATAATGCTGAAGACAGAAAAATATTTTCTACTTTCGCTTTGAACCGGTGTAAAGATGAAAAATTCATTTCCGTTTGCACCGGAACGGCAATGCACGCATGTCCGTGGAAACAAGGAAGATGAAATGTGCATATTTTCCTCTTTCCAAAACAATGGACTGATTAGATAACTGTGACGGTAAATACTTATGTTTTTGAATACGCCTCCATAATTTGAACAGCTTGTCCAATTTCTCAGATTTAGAAACTATTTCATTGGCAATGCTGACTATTTTTGACAGATCAACTTCTTCACTTTTTTTTTGTATTTTTTTTTAGTTATAATAATACTTCAGAAATGAAACTGAAAGCTTCCTGGAGGCTAGATCATTCTGTTTGATTTTTTTTGTTGTATTTATGATATCTTACATATATGACGCAAGAAGATGCAGAATTTATTGAAAACCCTTGTTTGGTCAAATTTCATATTTTCACCTAAATTTTCAGACACTTTCTGCCTCCTTGGATTACATCAGCGTTCAATATAGCCCATGAGCCTCACATTGGGTTAGAAACTTCATTTCGGTGATTTCAAAAGCTGTGACATTCTGTTGGAAAATACAGTGCCATAAATGCCAAAAAAGGAAAAATACAAATTTAAAACCTAGTTATTAGAATTTGTGATAATTTTCACAAGGTAAATGTGAATGGCAAATTAAGTACGATTGTTAGCAATTGGTGTGTCATAAAAAATGGAATAACTTATTTTCACACAATTTTTGGTATGGTTTTAGTTTGACCCATAGATTCTAAAGATAGGATATACATTTTTTATATATCCATTTTTTTTATATAAGTCTGATTTTCCTCTTTCATTTTGAGTCTTAAAATTGTTTATTCTTGGAAAACAATTTTTTTTTGTAGATCTGCACTTACAGTAAGTCCTGTTAATGCAGCACAGACGTTCTGCAGTATAAATGAAATATTGGTGTTTGTTAAAAGTTAACAATCACATTAAAATCCAATACTTACTAAGTTAAATTACTTACACATTTTGAGATGTAAAACAAATTAGGCACCATCTCTGTCAGTCTATGGCTGACTTCATGCAAAAACTAAGGTTTATAATGCAGTTACTGCTAGGGCTGTCATCGATAGAAACGATATCGATATATCATTCAACGATATTTTTTGGTCCATTGATTATCGATTCCCATTTTTAAAAATCGATATTTTACTGGAAAATAAATATGTCCAGATAAACACTCTAAAATAACTTTTCTCCCTGCAAAGATGTGGCCTAAGTAACAGAAGTTGTCTTAAAAGCTCATGTCTAAATTTGTACCATAGCTGGGTCTTTATCAATTTTTATTTATTTCATTTATTTTATAAATACAAACACAACAGAAGTAATAGAGAGAAGATGTTGACGACGATGATGATGATAGTAATATGAAAAGTAGGCAATAAAACAAAAAAATAACTTTTACTTATAACAAGAAGGTATATAGCATGCACACAAACAAACAGGTTGTTCATCTAATTTTATAATCAATGTGTATCGTCGATATTTGTCTTTCGATATATCAGTATCGTCAATATGCCTAAGACCCAATCAATGACAGCCCTAGTTACTACAATTGTTGAACCATTCTGTCCTTGTCAATCCAAATTTGTTTTAGTCCGGTCCTTAACCTTTGTGAACAGCAGTACAGAAACCAGTATTTTTAGCTATTTTGTATTTATGGATTGAATTTTAAGGCTTTTAAATTCTGCCCAAATCTTCGTCATTAGGAAGTCACCTTCCATAGCTTTCATGACATTTTAATTTATAACTGTTGATTTGTAAATGTTTTCTCCAGCTCAAGACAGTGAACTTGCAACATAAGGAGTAACCATGGAAACAGAACATGATAAGAATGATGAGGTGACAACAAGTTCAAGTGATGTATACTCAACACCAATAGCTCTCGGATTTGAAGGTAATTAAAAGCATTTTTATCACACAAAACAGCCATATAATTATTGCCGGAAGCAATAAAATTTATGCCAATAAGTTTTCCTTGGTATTGTAGTATGTGGTGGTACCTGTGTACATAACTGTGTAGCTATTTATTGTAAAAGCATACCATACAGGGCACAAATATGAGTTACACAATTCTTTCAAATTTATATAAAGTATTTAAACTACTACATTAGTATACAAAATAACTTAATAAACAAAACAAGTGACTAGTCTTGTATAAGTTTCTCTTTCAGACATTTCTGATAATTTTTCAGAGAAACCGAGATACAATTTTCTGTGTATATATGGCACTTTGTGGATATAAGCTCAGTTATTAACTTTTGTTGTTGTTTTTCAGTACTAACCGAGTCCTCACCAAGTTCAGGTCCTGCAGTAGTATATGGACCCTCTAATTTCTCAGAAATAGGTAAGAGAATGTAAATTTTGATGAAAACAAAATATTATAATGCAAGAAACTTTATTGAATGTCTTCTGTACTATATTCTGTAGTCATGTTGTAAAAAAGATAGTATTTATATAATAAACATACATCAAAGGCAAGTACTGCCTGGTAAAGTTTTTTGCCATCAGACTGAATTCTGAAAAATGGTTTCTAGAGGGCGTGGGCAGTAGCATGCATTTCCGTCCATGAACAGGCTCAATCAAACCGAGCCTGCAACATTTTTATTTTTGTCATGTTGAGCGACCTGTGAAGTTTTCACTTTTCTCTATTCTTTCTATAGGTAAATGATTTCAGGTTAACCAGTATCTCACATTTTGAGCAACTGATTTGTTGTTTCTTAGCACATTTTTGATATTGACCAGTGCCAAAGCAGCTTTTTAAGACTTTGGATCATGGCCTATTCTTTATCAAGAGCATTCAGTATAAATTTTATGTCATACATAAAATCATTGCTACTTAAAGGAAAAACCCAAATGTGATACAGGAATGGCTTTCATTTAATGGAACTTGTAACTGTCTTTACTATATTTTACAGAACCAAGTACATGTTTGGTCTCTTATAATAAAGATGTGAGAGGTAAGTCTCTTTTTAATGTAGATATCATATACATGTATGGTCCGTGGCTGTTTACATATTTTCTATGTTTGAATCGTTCGAAATCCTTGATAACTTGAGTATTTTGCTCATCTTGCAAACTCTAGTGGTTGGTGTTTTACTGTAGTTAACATCTTTATAAGTTTCCACTTATCAAATTCAGCCATTCTTTCTTGATAATTATGCACTGAGGGGCATCTGGGGTCTTCCTCCACCATGATCAAAGCTGGAAAGTCGCATATGACCTATAATTGTGTCAGTGGGTCGTTAAACCCAACAAAATAAATAAATAAATTCTTGATAATAAGGCAAGTTGGAAGCATATTTTGTGGCTTATTTGCTGGAATGCCTTCAGGGCCTCCCCTTGGCCTCAGAAAGTTGAAGCCGCCTTTTGAGAGAAATTGCCAAATTGAAGCTGAACTGCTGAAATTTGGCCACATTTTAATAAAATCCTTGTCGCCACTTTTAAAAATCTGTAGCCAGTTCTTAGAATTTGTAGCATTTGGCTACATTGGCGAATGGTAGAGGAGGCCCTGGCCTTAGAAAGGTTTTAGTTGATACCCTTATGTAAAGCTTTAAATTAAATTTGAAATTTTAGAGACTTTATTGAAGTGGTTGAGTTTAATTGATGCTAAAAAATCAATATTCACATTAGTTTTGCAATTTATTTTATCAACTTTATCGTACTGTGCCTTTTTTGAAGGTAACAAGTAAAATGGAACATATAATATTTCAAAGAACCTTTAATATTATCTTAACCTTTAGCGTGCTAAATTTCTAAAATGGACTGGTCCATCATTCAATTTGGGCAATACCATTTATTATTTGAAGGGGTGTTCACTGAAAATTTACTGACTGAATAGCGAGTAATGCAGACCAAGATCAGACTGCACAGACTTGCAGGCTGATCTTGGTCTGTACTGGTCGCAAAGGCTAAAGGTTAATAAACAGAGACAAAACTAAAGCTAAGTAATAACATAATATTGGATACAAGCAAAGTCCAAAGTTAGAAATAAGGAAAAATTTTCGAAGAGATTCACTTTTGATCTTTACAATTCCCCGAATACCTTACATTGACAGATGCTGCAGCAGTGAGGGGTAGATGTGGATTATATAATCTGGGGAATACCTGCTTTATGAACGCCGGACTTCAATGTTTGACAAGCACCATGCCGTTAGTCAAGTTCCTGCTTGGGTACTACCAGAACAGAAAAACCTTAGACGATACGCTTTTTGGACAGTTTCAAAAGTTGTTTGCTAAGATCTGGTCTGGTCAGTTTTCGATTGTACATCCAAAAGATTTCAAGCAGACTCTTGGAATATACCACACACAGTTTCAGGATTATCGACAGGTTTGCTTATCTTTTTGTGATTTTAGCTTATTTATATAAAGTTTAAGTTAATTCCATCCAGATGATTGTTAGTCTATCCGTCTGGCAGCCAGTGTGGTTGAGAAGTTAGCATTGCTTACTTTGAAACACTTGCACCTTGCCTTTATGGGTTTGAAACTTGACAATGAATGTAAGATTATTTCATTGAGGAAGCCATACACACGGCATACAAAAGTTTGATGGTTATACCTATGTGCAGCTGTGCTAGAATTAAAGCCCAAATGGTCTTTATCCACCGTTATAAGCTGGAAATAGGCCTAGATTGTTTTCTTGCGGCTTAAAACATGCTCAAAATTTCTGTACAACCTCACAATACCTTTTCTTGCAAGTGATTTTAGCTTTTAGCTGTTTACATATTTATTTACTTAAAGAATATTTAAAAGTCAAGTATTATCAGGGGTCCTGAAATATTTTCAGAGTCTGCTTGTCCACGGACAAGTTGGGCCCACAAATCCACTTGTCCGTACCAAAGAAGAACTTGTCCGTACTTTTTAGTTTAAAAAGGAAAGGATCAGCATTATCATTATTGAATAAACAAATAATACAAACATACACTTCTGTTGACTTCTATTTTTACTTATATAAAGTTTTTATGTTATGACTAGAACCATCCTTTTGAAAATATGTTATAACTAGCAAGCTTAGTGACTAGAACATCCACTTGAAAATATGTTATGACTAGCAAGTTTAGTGAGTAAAGAATAATTAAGAACACTTGAACACATGCCATTGACAAAAATAATCTCAGTATGCCTAGAACTTCTACCCTCACTGAATACTGCACTGGTCTTTCAGGGGTCCTGAAATAAGCTGTCCGAGTTGTTAAATGTCAAAACAATCAACTCGAAAAATTAAGCCACAAATTTTGGCTACTAAACTTTTTTACATAGCGTAACCTAGCTAATGGATTTTCTGAAAATCAAAAATGAAAGTAGATTACGGGAATCCCCAGACTGGCACTCATTTTCAACTTCACGGTGTTTCCAATAATGATCATTAAATGTAGTAAACCAGTCCACGTGTCTATAAATGGCTGCATACATTTTTGTTTTGATAATTTAAGGGTCATAAATGATCACAAACAGATTAGATATTGCCTTTAGGCATGCGGAAATCACAGATGACGCCGATTAGTTTCGTTTTTATAAAATGTATTCCACGGAAATTTTACTTGTCCCCGGACAAGCCAGCTTCTAAAAACTGCTTGTCCGGACCGAGGAATGCACGAATCGGACAACTCGGACAGCTTATTTCAGGACCCCTGAGTATTAAATTATAAGCACACCAGCATCGAACATCTGCAAACCATCCCATCTTTCAGCATGACTGTCAAGAATTCCTGGCTCTGTTACTGGACAGTTTACATGAACAGCTCAATTTTAAAAGTCAGTCAACCAATCAGAACACTGAAGCTGGGCCTAGTTGTGAGAAACAACCAATCACATTTGAGCACAATATTAATAACAGGGGCGCATCCAATCTTGGTGTTTCTGAAGGCGAAAACAGGGTAAATGATAAATCAAAGAATGCAGCAACGAGCCATTCTTCCTTGACCTTTGATAATATGAAAGAATCAAAATTTGTACAGTCAGAAAAAGTTATGGGGGATGAATTGAAAAGTGACTATTATGAAAAGAGGAAAAGTGGGTCAAATATAGCGGGCTTCACTGTAAACCCAATATCAGAAGACAGTAACCATTCCACCTTGTCTGAACAAAGTTCAGAGTCGGAACAATGCTCTGTGATGAAAAATTTAAAGTTACGCTCAAGTCCGACTGTTAGTCAGTCGAGTGTTGGACTTTCTCCGAGGGTCGTGAACGAGTTAGGAGAGAAAGTCTGTGATGTAACGTCATCTGATGACATTAATATTGGTAAAAATGAGATTACTGATGAGTGTGAAAGTTCTGGAATAGAAGGTTTTAAACGTGTACACAGTCTGCAGGATTTCAGAAGTAAACAAGATGAATGTTTGAATGTTCTGATGAAAGCTTCAAGTGATAATGATCTAGTCAGTAAAGCATCTGGTGATGTTGATGAAGCAGATGATTTTGATTCAGGGTTTCGAATGAATGATGAAACTAGTCAAATGGGCCAGAAGAATAATGTGTCAGTAAGTCTGAAACCAGAGTGTTGTGATATTGAACAGAAAAGTTCATGTGTAGATGAGATATCAGAATGTAGCTCGGAACCCTTCATTTTAAACAATGCAATATCGACTACAAGTGTACCGTCACTGGAGGACCTGTATGCGAAGGAGACTAAAACACTGAACACAAATGTCCTAGCTACAGAGTATATGGAAGAATCTATAACCACTGATTCAGACAAATTTTCAAAACATGATAACACAAGTGAAAGGATTGAAAATGTAGATGAAGAGGATTTGATCAATAATGTCATGGAAGTAACAACAAAGAATGATGGATTTGAAATGCCAAAGAAAGTTAAAGATGTAAATATCAGGGCAGATAAAAAGAGTAAATCACCTAAAGGGGCATGTGGATCAAACAGTGGAATGGGGTCGGAAAAGGAAGACTGTTTTTCTTTAAGCGGAGTGAAAAGAATGAAATTTGAAGGTACAGAGAAAAACCTTCAGATGCAAGAAATTTGTAAAATTCAAAAAGAAGCTCTTATATCAGAAGCCTTGAATGTTAAAAAGCCAAAAAATGTTGAACGTGTTGAGAAAATTTCATGTACACGCGAAGCAAGCCCAAGTGTGGATAGTGACATTGAAAGTGATATGGTAGAAGATCAAGACGAAGATAATGAGATGGAGGTGTCTGATAATGAGGCTGAGGAAATGTTACCTCAAGGTCCTAGAACTCTAGCTGAGGGTGCATGTTACACGACGGCTGAAGTGCTAGCAGCTGAGGATGCATGGCAGAAATACTTACGAAGGAATGATAGTATTGTTGTAGACACTTTCCAAGGGCAGTTTAAATCAACAGTGAGTAATGTTTCATTTGTAATGAAAGCATTCTTAATTCTTTAAAATTAGTATAAAACGAGATGGTCATTCTTTTAAAGAATTTTTTGGCAGTATTAGGCCACATCAAAAAAAGTCTTTGTTTGCTGTCTCCCGACCTTACTTTTCAAGTTGGGTAGGTAGGTATTTTTTTGATGGAGTGGATTATACTTTTACCAGTAGATATATGATCATTTCTTACAGAATATTTCTTCTGTAAAAATAAGACAAATCTATATATGTTGTATAAAAGGATGAAATTAAATAATACAATTTAAACTTTCTTAATTATTTTGTTAAAATATAATTGCGGCACTTGTCATATCGCAACTTAAAAAAAAATTTGATCAGCATTATCAAATAAAAACTTTTGGGGCGCAGCATTTTATGTGGGTAGGTAGGGAGACAGCAAACAAACATATTTTTAATTTTGGCCTTATCTTTCATTCATTTTATAATGATGTAAACAAAAAAGTCATTGAGTCAAGGATTTAAATTTTACTTTAGTCAAGAATTTTATACATTACAATGAAACATAGCAGGTTTGAATGGGACACAACAAACTTATACATTTATAACTATTACGCATAAGTGTAAAGCTGCTGATTTTATGTTAATGAAGTATTTTACTTCAGGTTGTATGTGCAAGATGTAGCCAGGTGTCAGTTACATTTGAACCATTCATGTATCTCTCGGTACCAATCCCTCATGCCATGGAAAGACAACTCTGTAAGTTATTTCCAAGTTCTAATGTCAAAAGTGCATTACAGTGAAACACTGGTTGCTGAAAGTCATAACTGGATATGAAATAAAATGCTTAAGTGTTAATATAAGGATAAATAGACAGGAATCCCTATGAAGGCATGAGCGAGTGGTGTAACATTATATTATTATTGAGTCCAAGGTAAATTAAAGTATTTAGACTTGTAACAGCAAAATTATCTCACTGTTGCAATGTAGTAGAAACTTCATAAGGAAAGTGTTTGGTAAAGGCTGGCAGGTTATTTTGGTAATAGTTGACTGACAATATAGTTAATGCAAAATAAATAGTTTAAGCAAAATATGTTGAAAGAAGATTCTGATATTTGTTGCATACAAGGTAAATTTTGCAGTTAGCTTTCTAGATAGAGCACAAGACTATTATGAAGGTAGGAAGTTTGATTCATGGATGAGGCAGTGTTTTCTAGACTTAACACAATTCATTCCTCCTCCACATGCTTGTTGAGCAGTTGTCAGGTAGTTGCAAAGAACAACTCAACAAGTTAGTCCAAGATTCAAGAAAAATGGTAAATACTTAACCACCAATAGTTTCGTAAGCTAAATTGTGTGACTATGCAGTGGTACATCAGGCAAAACCATTTGATTTACTTTCAGGCATCACATTCATATCATTGAGGTCTGAGCCACTTCATCTGTTGCTGGAAATGCATAAACAAGACAAGATTCTCAAGGTGAAGCAAGAGCTGTGCAATTTGATTGGTGGAAATCCCAGTGACATCATCATTGCTGAGGTTCTTGACTGGCATATATCAAGAATTCTAGTGAGTAAACACTTTTATAAAAGTATTAAAAATATATCCTAGAAAAAGATTTATGTATGGAGTTCATGAATCAGCTTTTAAAGTCCAATTGAACACCATGACCAACAAATTACCCAGAATTTGCTTTTATTTTGAGCCTTGCAAAGTGTTACATTCACTATTAAATAATTATATTAATATATATATCTCCTCGGATTAAAAAAAAAAAATTAAAAAAAATGTACTCTAAAAAGAAATCTTAAAAAAAAAAGGCTTTAGTTTCATATATTCCTAGATTGCCTTCCATGTTTTTGTTTCTTGTGTCTTAATTTTTTGGTTTAATTATTTCTGTTCGGAGAAGTGTTTAATCTTGATGATCGTCCATTTTCACAGGAAGATAATACCATGCTTCGGTATATCAACGACTCATCTAGAAAAATGTATGCTTTTGAAATGGACCAATCAATGACTGGCAGTGCTCTAGAGAGTGAGACACCTTCTGGTCTGAATGTAACGCCAGCCACTTCTCAAGACAGTATTACAGCGCAGGCAGATGTATTTAATGATGTCGGAACATTTTTCGTCAACAGTAATGTGAATTTGGGTTCTGACAATTTCCCTGAAGCGAGCCCTTACTATGATCAGTCTGGGTCAGCAGATTTTAAAAACACAGAAAACCTTGATATGGTTGGTACCAGTTTGTGGGAATGGAACCAGGGTGGTTCCGATAAAAGGAGAGGAAGCCTGGAAACAGAAACTGGTGAAAATCCGGTGGTTGACAGCACCACTTCTGTGACTGGTATATTTAATGTTTAGTACTCTTTGTAAAACCATTGATATGAATTTCTGTAATTTCTGAAATAACCCATAGATTTTTCGAAGGTATATTGAAGTTACTTGTTAACTCATTTTTCGATGCTCACAGGTTTGTTGCATTTGAAGTTTTAATAAAATTGATGTATGTAATTATTCAATGTTAGTCTGGATGAAATAAATGTTCTAACATGAGGTTTCTTACTGCTAGCATTTTCAAAGATTAACAATGTTCAGGTGACTGTTATAAATACAGTTTAACTTAACTTTGTATTTTCTTTCTGCATGTACCAATGAAAGTGTGGAATTTTTGCAAATACATAAAGCTTGCTTTCTACAGTAGTTTTTTGAAGGCAAGTCAAGTTAAAACCTAAACTCCATTTCTTAAAATTAATAGAACTTGGATTATTATTGTACTTTAAATGTTATTTCTTAAAATAAAGTGTGCTCTTGGTATTTTCTGTTCATATTTTAAGAACAACTACACATTTTAGGATTTGATATAACGGAAGATGTTGCAAGAGCAGAGAGTCACGAGACTGCAGAAATGGTAGAGAAATCCACGGTGACTAGCTCCACTGTGACAACAGATGATTGGAAATCTTGTGCAATTTGCCTTGAGGAAATGCCAGAGAATGAACTGATGGTCCATACAACATGTGGTGGCACATTTTGTTCTGCATGTCTTGAGGTATTGCATGTCAGTTAATATTTGAAGTGAAATGTTGTCAGTTGTTTCTAAGGTGAGACATTTGTAGGTGATTAAAACTGAGTGAAGAACATGCACTATGCTTGTATGATTCTAAGAGTCGATGGACAAAATCAGTGTAATATATTGCGTTTGTGTTTCAAAGCAATGACGCACCCTTTGTTCCTCATAGAATGATGAAGTGGAGTAAGTCTCTATAGGTGGCATCCTGTCATTTTGCCCTGGTTAAAGAATAAGATCGTTTTGAACTGAGAGTCTGAAGTTGCTTACATAATCATAAATAAGTAGAGTGACAACATTGCACACTTAACGTAAGATTCATTAGTAGTAAAAAAGCTTTTAACCCAATAAGGATGTTAAAGGATGAGATACTTGTTAGTGAAGTTGTGCACAAGATGTTTTTAATATCCTGCTACTGCAAGCCACTTTAGGTACAAGTTTACATTTTCTTGTTGGCATAGTTGCAGAGATTTATCATTTCCCCAAGTGTCATTGTATACTTCCTGTATCTTTACATGCCGGTTTTCTGAGATTATGTAAACTCTTCATTACTTTCTAATGATGCTACAGAATATAATTTGAGGATTTGATCAATATTTTGGTATGACCTTGCAGCTCAAAAATCTTTTTTGTCAGTCTTATTATTAATAAATGTAATTCACAGGTGATAATAATATTTATAAATAGTTTTAAAAAAGGCCTTAATATAAATAGTAGTGAATGAGGCATGGCCCTTTGTCTTATAATTTTTAACAAAGCATACTCCTTATATTTAGTAGAAAATTCATCAGTTGTCAAAAGTTTAGTGCTACAATATGTCTTATCAGGATAAATGGATATCATGTAAGCGCGTGGGAACATTTGACAGGTTGACAATTTAACAGATGATAAAGAATATACTGAAAGAAATATTGTTGCATAAATTGTCTTTTTTAGCTCATCTGATTTTTTGAAAAAAAATGATGAGTTATTGTCATCACTTGAGCGGTTGTCGGCGTCTGTGTCGGCGTTGCCTGGTTAAGTTTTATGTTTAGGTCAGCTTTTCTCCTAAACTATCAAAGCTATTGCTTTGAAACTTGGAATACTTGTTCACCATCATAAGCTGACCCTGTATAGCAAGAAACATAACTCCATCTTGCTTTTTGCAAGATTTATGGCCCCTTTTGTACTTAGAAAATATCAGATTTCTTGGTTAAGTTTTATGTTTAGGTCAACTTTTCTCCTAAACTATCAAAGCTATTGCTTTGAAACTTGGAATACTTGTTCACCATCATAAGCAGACCCTGTACATCAAGAAATATAACTCCATTTTGTTTTTGCAAGAATTATTGCCCCTTTTGGACTTAGAAAATCAGTTTTCTTGGTTAAGTTTTATGTTTAGGTCAGCTTTTATCCTAAACTATCAAAGCTATTGCTTTAAAACTTGCAACACTTGTTCACCATCATAAGCTGACCCTGTACAGCAAGAAACATAACACCATTCTGCTTTTTGCAAGATTTATGGCCCCTTTTGTACTTAGAAAATATCAGATTTCTTGGTTAAGTTTTATGTTTAGGTCAACTTTTTCTCTTAAACTATCAAAGCTATTGCTTTGAAACTTGCAACACTTGTTCACCATCATAAGCTGACCCTGTACAGCAAGAAACATAACTCCATCCTGCTTTTTGCAATAATTATTGCCCCTTTTGGACTTAGAAAATCATTTTCTTGGTTGAGTATTATGTTTAAGTCAACTTTTCTCATAAACTATCAAAGCTATTGCTTTAAAACTTGCAACAGTTTTTCACCATCATAAGTGGACACTGTACATCAAGAAACATAACTCTGTCCTGCTTTTTGCAAGAATGATGGCCCTTTTTAGACTTAGAAAATCATGGGTAGGACAATATTTCTATTATACAAAAAAAATCAGATGAGCGTCAGCACCCGCAAGGCGGTGCTCTTGTTTTAAAATTGGACTTTTAAATTATGTTTCAGATGTCAGCGCAGCATTACAGGGATTCTGTTTACTGTTGTCCTGTAAGTATGTCTGTGTAGTGTTTTTTCTCACGGAAATTAATGGGAATAATTTCCATGAAATCTTTATAAAGATTGAGTACTTGATAAATTTGAGAGATAAAGCATTAAATTTCCCCGATACACAAAAGCATACAAGCTTTTGTTGTAGTTGTAAAAGGAGATGCTGTGGTTTTGTGGTAGAGGATATAAGGAAACTGAATTAAGTGCACAAGGGTGGTTAATGTCGCTGACTTCAAATCACTTGTCCCTCATTGATGTGGGTTTGAGCCTCACTCGGGGCATTGTATTCTTCATGTGAGGAAGTCATCAAGCTGGCTTACAGAAGAATGGTGGTTCTAGCCAGGTGCCTGCTTGTGATGAAATAATACATGGAGGGGCATCTGAGGTCTTCCTCCACCATCAAAGCTTAAAAGACGCCATATGACCTATAATTGTGTCGGTGTGGCTTTAATCCCAACCAAAAAAAAAAAAAAAAAAAAAAGTAAGTGCACATGCACAAGATTAAAAAGGAATGTGTTGTTGTTCAAAAACCTATAATAAACATGCTATGTCTTCTCTTTCTGCCCATCTCGGTGTTAGTTATTTTTTTAATGACTCCACAATGCTAAATTTTCTCTTTGCTCTGTCAT
Organism: Mercenaria mercenaria; assembly: GCF_021730395.1. Taxonomy (NCBI): domain Eukaryota; kingdom Metazoa; phylum Mollusca; class Bivalvia; order Venerida; family Veneridae; genus Mercenaria; species Mercenaria mercenaria. Next base: position 15,129,700 of record NC_069367.1, on the reverse strand, counting down.
TGGTTAATAAGCAATGATTTAATGAAAAAACGTTGTATGAATGTGCACTTCACAGCTACACACAACTTGGTGAAATTTCAGGAGTATGTATTTAAATAAGCAAATTTTTAGCAACTTGACAATTTGTTGCTTTTAAGTCTTAAGTTTCAGGCTTAAAATGTTGATGAATGTTTCCCCTAGTGGCAGGAATTGGGTGTGAAAGTTTATTTTCCAATTTGAGTGTTATTGCATGGGAGTTTTCAGATGGAAGAAGAGTTATATTTCATTTGATAGCAGAAAGATTCATTTAACACACTGGTCTGATCTAAACTAGCAGAAATCTGATTCATTATACATTTTTTTTTTTTTGACAGGTATGTTCTACACCAGCAGATATGACTGAAGACTTTGTACCACTTACTAATGCTGCCAACCATAAACCAAAAACAAGGTAAGCTTACTCTGTAATAGAATGTATTTATATAAATACATATTGTGTTGATGTGACCAAGATACAAAAAATACAGGGGCTGTACCAGAGTTATGCCTGCACGTCCATCTGTCAGTATTTCCTTTCTGGAGTTGTATCTATGAAAAAATTCCATGGACTTTCAATTAACTACACATAAATATTTGTCATTATGATAATTATGACATGATATGTAAAGGTCACACTTTGAGATCTAAGGTCAAGTAGCTTTATTTCATGTCTACTCCATGTGGAAGGATTTTCATTAAATAAGCATGAGTGCAACAGTTTGTTTATTCCTTGCTCTTGATTCCCTGTTAAGATGATGATTCTAGACTCTGAGCAAAATATTTACCTTGATCATAGCGCGTGGTCTTCATCAGCTGACTTATTGACGAGAGACTTGTCACGTAGAAGGGACATGTTACAACAGAAAAGCTTCCTATACCGATGGTGACCTCAGGACCTTGTCCCTCTTTCGTTTCCAGTCCATAACTCTGCCATTGATTAAGGGATTTTGAAATTACTTGGCATAAATGTTGAAGTGTAAATGACAATTTATATATTGAAATTTTATAGCCGGGCGCCTAGATATTTTAGCTGGGCACAGGGCCTGTGGGTAAATCTGATATACTTTGAGGTTGTTAATTCAATTTTAATGATAAACAAAGAATTTGTTTTTATTACATCCACAGGATTGTTGCTATTCCTATATCATACCGTTGTGAGAAAGACATTTCAGGGGCAAATAATCCATACCTGTTTGCACATCCGTCACTACTGAACCTGCCTAGTAACCTCACAGGACAGCATATCTATACATGTATACGTAGTGTCATACCTGATTTACAGGACTTCAAAATATTGCTCACTGATGGAACGGTAAGCAAATACCTTGATTATTTTGTTAATTAGTAGGCAGGTGCTTAAGTGATGCAAAACATCTGTAAAGCAAAGACATATGCTCAGAGTAATTGTCAACGTTTGATTGAAAAGGCCTTCAAATGAATTTAACATGTATCATGCTGGACACAACTGATTCTGCCTTTGCGACCAGTGTAGATCTTGATCAGCCTGCACATCCATGCAGTCTGATCAACATCTGCACTATTCACCATTCAGTCAATATCTTTTTGGTAAGCACCCCTTTTAACAGGCAATGGTATTGTCCAAACTGAAGGATGGACAAGTCCATTAAAGACTAGGTAAGGGTTAAAAGAAGAAATTTGAAATTTTGAATGTTGAGGAAAGTCTTTAGTCTTTCAAGTGACTCTAAAATGATTTTCAATTGCCTTCTTTTAATCATGAATTACACATTACCTAGGACCTAGGGTAGCAAGTATTATCTTTTTACTGTGGCACCTTTATTCCTTGTAAATAATTTTGAATTTGTATATGTTGGGATAAGCATGACGTTTTATTCTCGTTTGGCTATGACAGCTTTAAGGTCAGTTCTTTAAATGTCAAATGATGAAATCACAAAGACTGATGTTATTTTGACAGAGAAATCATTTTGTTTTGTGGGGAACAAAGTTTATGTTCTTTTTGGCATAATTATTTATTTGACTTTTTGATGCGGACATGAATTTGTTGGTTTTAAATTTAGGATATGAATTGAATGATATAACTTTTTGTCCACTTGGACTACGTCTCACTGTCAGTGTATTATGTAGAGATTATACTGTAATTGTACCTGTTACTATTTTAGGGTCTTCACTGTTCCCGATGCCTCTACATGGAACACTGTTCAGGCTGTGAAATACCTCAAGACGGTGAAGCTATATTACGTCCCGGCGACCATCTAGCGGTCAGCGTGCAATCTGTTACTGAAGAACAAGTTGTAGGGTATCAGAGGTTAATGGAACATAAATCAATGGAGAAACAGAGCTCTAATGATCCAATTACTCTCTTGGACTGCTTCAGGGCTTTCACTCAAAGGTATTATTGTAATGAGTCAGTGCTATTGTTATCTCTGGTTTGGTTGGACAGCGTTATTCCCACATGGAAGTTTCATGTCAGATTGTTCAAATTTGTGTCCACTCCATATCCTTTCTACAGCCAGGTGCTCTACGTGTAGAACAGCAATAACGTAATAGCACGTATTGTAATTTTATGTTCCCAAAAGCCACGTTCAATACTTGGGAGCACGTTCGTTGCATTATAAAATGGCAGGAAATTTAACTATCCATAAAGCCATTGCGTAAAAGTGCGAAAAATGGTTAGATATAACGTTGTACAGCAATTTGTTAGGTTATCTTTACAAAAAGTACTGTAATGGCTTTTCTCAATGAAAAACTAACTAGAAGAAAATTCACAAATTTTGGAATTTTATTTGAAGAATACGAAAAATCTGTATTGCATACACTGTGGACTTTCTAATGTACATTTGAACAACAATAAATTACGTTATTGCGTTTTAACTACAAATGGATTTCAGAAAAACGTACTGTAATGGCTGTACTGCTACAAGAAAAAAATTCGTTAATTTCATTTATTAAATGATATTTAGTAAAAGATCCACAGAGTTTCGATATGTAATAATTTGAAATCAGTAATTATCGATTTTTATTAATATAGCTTGAAAAATTTAAGTTTTGTTCTTTGCATCTAATTACTTCAAAATTTGACTTCTACAAAAATTTGGAAAATATATTTCAGTTATGGAAAGTCACAGTTGGTATCTTAAATTAGTGTCATTTTTGTAATTAATTAAAATTGTTATGATGAATTGATTTTAGTGGTGTCTGGGGGTATTAATCACCTTTAGTGATAGCTCTAGTTTTTTTCTCTCATTTTATAAATGTGACAAATTGTTGTCAATATGTTATTTTTGTATTCTACAGTGAAGAGTTGGATGAACACAACCCATGGTTCTGTCCTCACTGTAAGGAGAATCAGAGAGCAAAGAAAACCATGACAGTTTGGCAGTACCCAGATACACTCATTATACAACTCAAAAGGTAATAGTAAACAGTTCAGTGTTGTAGGTTATAGCCTTATTGATACTGCGAAGAACTAACATCTTGTAAACAAAACAAGAATATAATATCATTATAATTTGTGTTTAGTCTAAAGTGAAGTAAAGGTTGTTACATACTTTGAACTACATTTGATGATTTTGCCCTGTAGTTTTGATAGCTGTTGGTGAAGGTTTATGGAGACAAGCATTTGAGTACAATCTTTAAATTTAACAGTGGCAAGGTTGTATTCTAAGACTGGTTTTCAGGGAGTCTTGGGACTAGTTAAGGATTGTAGAGGTTGTGAAGAATGTAAAGATGACCCACATTTTATACAGTTCAGAGCTTTTTCCTCCCATGATTTGAATGCTTTTTATCCCCCTACACATGTATGACATTGCTGCTGTCCGTACATCTGCCGATACGTCCTGAAATCTTGTGTGTCCTACTCCTCCCACACTATTAGCCTCATTTGCTTCAAACTTCCACAGATGTTCAAGCTTAATGTGCAAATGACCATAAAGGAATGAATTTTTCTGTGAATATTTTTACTGCAGTTATGGTCTGATATTTTTTGCTATGTAGAGGATGGCACAGTATGTAGGGGGCACCCATGTCCTATGGACACAATTCTAATTTACTTTCACCATTGCACCTCGATTATTATCACCATTGTTTGTCTTGCAGATTTGTATTCCACGAGTTATCAAGTACGAAAGTCGATAACAAAGTGGTGTTCCCAATTGACAATCTTGATCTCAACGAATTCATATCGGGACCAAAGACAAAGAACCTCATGTATAATCTCTACAGTCTTGTTTGTCACTTTGGGGGTAGGTATTCTACTTATATTTGTGATAGAAAACTGGGGGAGCTTTTGTGACTGAGTGGTTAAGGTGGCATAATTCTGTAAACTCACCACAGACATAAAAATAAATTTGAGCTGCACCATGAGAAAACCAACATAGTGCATTTGCGATCAGCATGGATCCAGACCACCCTGCGCATCTGCACAGTCTGGTCAGGATCCATGCTGTTTGCTAACAATTTCTCTAATTGTAATAGGCTTTGAAAGCCAGCAGCATGGATCCATGCTGGTCGCAAATGCACTATGTTGGTTTTCTCATGGTGTGGCTCAATTATTGTGTTCAGAATCATTTTATGTGATGAAGCTATCCAGCTGGCTTTCAGAATGTTGCTTATCTACCTGGAACATCATCGTATAACCTCAGTTGTGTTGTTACAGCGATATTTCCGCTTATCTTGTACATTAACTCTTGTCTATTTAGGCAGGTTGCTACATCTTTTAGTGCAGGGATCTTTCAATGACAGATTGATCAAAGACAACTAATTGTATACAGCTGCTTGTAAAATTTTCATAAAATGCGTATGATGTTGCTTTATATTGGTTAGATATTGAAGGGCTACTGTAACACTCTTTCAGGGCTTTCAAATAAATGAAGTACATGTAGTGTCAAGATTTTGATGTCATTTGAGTTATTTGTCAGTGTAGTTTGTGGTGTGATACTTCATTTAAACCGATTATTGTAGGTGCAAACTCGGGTCATTATACAGCGTATGCTAAACATCCAGTGGACGGGCAGTGGTGTTACTACAACGATGAAACTGTTACAGAAAGTATCCCTGGTGACGAGGAGTTTACGAGTACCTATGTTCTCTTTTACCAAAGGAAAGGTATGACATAATTAGAAAATTACAAACTCATTTAAAATCGTTGCAGAGCAAGAAAAGTTGAAACTTGCTTCTTTGGTGAAAAATAAAATAGACAGGTTAGTCAAGTAGGGAGGATGTGAGTTTGATGCTGCATCATACCATGTGTCTCAAAGATTGAAACTAATATATCTAAAATTATTCTCTTCCTCTGAATCATGTGGGCAAGTTGGCAGTGGTTTTTGGAGAAGAAGTTGGTATTTGTAAAAAAAATGTGAGTTAAGAAACTGTCATATATAATTGAAGCCCTATTGAAAACAATCTTATTAAATTTAACGCTACTATACAGGTGTGCATGTGTTGTTTCTAGCTCACCTGAGCACGAAGTGCTCAAAGGTGAGCTTTTGTGATCGCCCTGTGTCTGTCGTCGGTCCGTCTGTCGTAAACAATTTGACTGTTAACACTCTAGAGGTCTCAATTTTGGCCCAATCTTAATGAAACTTGGTCAGAATGTTACGCTCAATAAAATCTTGGACGAGTTCGATATTGGGTCATCTGGGGTCAAAAACTAGGTCACCAGGTCAAATAAAAGGAAAAGCTTGTTATGCTCCCCTTTGAAAAAGGAGGGGTATATTGTTTTGCAGATGTCGGTCGGTAGGTCGGACGGTCGGAATGTAGACCTATCCGTTTCCGGATGATAACTCAAGAACGCTTGGGAGGTTGGTCATCACCAGCAGATGACCCCTATTGATTTTGAGGTCTGTATGTCAAAGGTCAAGGTCACAGTGACCCTGAATAGTAAAACGGTTTCCGGATGATAATTCAAGAACACTTGTGCCTAGGATCATGAAAGTTGATAGGGAGGTTGGTAATGACCAGCAGATGACCCCTATTGATTTTGAGGTCGGTATGTTAAAGGTCAAGGTCACAGTGACCTTGAACAGTAAAACAGTTTCCGGATGATGACTCAAGAACGCTTAGGCCTAGGGTCACGAAAGTTGATAGGGAGGTTGGTCATGACCAGCAGGTGACTCCTATTGATTTTGAGGTCAGTATGTCAAAGGTCAAGGTCACATTGGCCAGGAACAATTAAATGGTTTCTGATCTTCTTGTCCAAAACCATAGGGCCTAGGGCTTTGATATTTGGTATGTAGCAAAATCTAGTGGTCCTCTACCAAGATTATTCAGATTATTTCTCTGGGGTCAAATATGGCCCACCCCGAGGGTCACATGGTTTATATAGACTTATATAGGAAAACACTTTGAAAAACCTCTTGTCCAAAACCACAGGGCCTAGGGCTTTGATATTTTGTATATGACATCATCTAGTGATCCTCTACTAAGATTATTCAAATTATTCCCCTAGGGTCAAATATGGCTCCGCCCTGGGGGTCACATGGTTTACATATACTTATATAGGGAAAAACTTTGAAAATCTTCTTGTCCAAACCACAAAGTCTATGGCTTTGGTATTTTGTAATGTAGCATCATTTAGTGGTTCTCTACCAAGTTTGTATAAGTTATCCCTCTCGGGTCAAATATGGCCCTGCCTCAGAGGTCAAATGGTTCATATAGACTTATATAGGGAAAAACTTAGAATCTTCATGTCCATAACTTACATCATTCAAATTTGGACCACATGTATAGTTTTGAGTGGCAAGATGAACCTTGACATGAGTTGACCTTGATCTTGACCTAGTGACCAACTTTCACATTTCTGTACCAACTTTCACATTTCTGTTTTTTTAGCTCACCTGTCACAAAGTGACAAGGTGAGCTTTTGTGATCGCGTGGCGTCCGTCGTCCGTCGTCCGTCCGTGCGTTAGTCCGTCCGTGCGTGCGTAAACTTTTGCTTGTGACCACACTAGAGGTCACATTTTTCATGGGATCTTTATGAAAGTTGGTCAGAATGTTCATCTTGATGATATCTAGGTCAAGTTCGAAACTGGGTCATATGCGGTCAAAAACTAGGTCAGTAGGTCTAAAAATAGAAAAACCTTGTGACCTCTCTAGAGGCCATATTTTTCATGAGATCTTCATGAAAATTGGTCAGAGTGTTTATCTTGATGATATCTAGGTCAAGTTTGAAACTGGGTCACGTGGGGTCAAAAACTAGGTCAGTAGATCTAAAAATAGAAAAACCTTGTGACCTCTCTAGAGGCCATATTTCTCAATGGATCTTCATGAAAATTGGTGAGAATGTTCACCTTGATGATATCTAGGTCAAGTTCGAAAATGGGTCACATGGGATCAAAAACTAGGTCAGTAGGTCTAAAAATAGAAAAACCTTGTGACCTCTCTAGAGGCCATATTTCTCAATGGATCTTCATGAAAATTGGTCAGAATGTTCACCTTGATGATATCTAGGTTAAGTTTGAAACTGGGTCACGTGCATTCAAAAACTAGGTCAGTAGGTCTGAAAATAGAAAAACTTTGTGACCTCTCTAGAGGCAATATTTTTCATGGGATCTTTATGAAAATTGCTGAGAATGTTCACCTTGATGATATTTAGGTCTAGCTCGAAACTGGGTCACGTGCGGTCAATAACTAGGTCAGTAGATCTAAAAATAGAAAAACCCTGTGACCTCTCTAGAGGCCATATTTTTCAAGAGATCTTCATGAAAATTGATCAGAATGTTCATCTTGATGATATCTAGGTCAGGTTCGAAACTGGGTCAGGTGCGGTCAAAAACTAGGTCAGTAGGTCTAAAAATAGAAAAACCTTGTGACGTCTCTAGAGGCCATATTTCTCAATGGATCTTCATGAAAATTGGTGAGAGTGTTCAGCTTGATGATATCTAGGTCAAGTTCATAACTGGGTCATGTGCGGTCAAAAACTAGGTCAGTAGGTCGAAAAATAGAAAAACCTTGTGACCTCTCTAGAGGCCATATTTTTCATGAGATATTTCATGAAAATTGGTGAGAATGTTCATCTTGATGATATCTAGGTCAAGTTCAAAAGTAGGTCACTTGCCTTCAAAAGCTAGGTCATTAGGTCAGATAATAGAAAAACCTTGTGACCTCTCTAGAGGTCATATTTTTCAATGGATCTTCATGAAAATTGGTCAGAATTTTTCATCTTGATGATATCTAGGTCACATATGCTCAAAAACTAGGTCACTATGTCAAATAATAGAAATAACGATGTCATACTCAGTTCAACACTGGGTCATGTGGGGATAGGTGAGCGATTCAGGACCATCATGGTCCTCTTGTTTGTGTACTGAAAAAAACTTTGACCTTGTTATTGACCTAGTGACCTATTTTCACATTTTTGAAGGTACAGGCTTCAAATTTGGACCACATGCATAGTTTTTTGTTCCGAAATAAAATTTGACCTTGATTTTGACCTTGTGACCTACTTTCACATTTCTCAAGCTACAGCCTTCAAATTTGAACCACATGCATAGTTTTGTGTACCGAAATGAACTTTGATCTTGAGATTGACCTAGTGACCTACTTTCACATTTTTGAAGGTACAGGCTTCAAATTTGGACTGCATGCATATTTTTGTGTTCTGAATTGAAATTTTACATTGATTTTTATCTATTACCTACTTTCACAATTCTCAAGCTACAGCCTCCAAATTTGAAGCACATGCATAGTTCTGTCTACCAAAATTAACTTTACCTTGAAATTGATCTAGTGACCTGCTTTCACATTTCTCAAGCCACCGCTTTTGGACCACATACACATTGTTTTGTACCTAAATGAAATTTGACCTTGATTTTGACCTTGAGCTAGTCTTGAAATTTGGAACATTCAAAAATGGCTCAGTGGATGGCGCCAAGATCAATCTGTAATCTCTTGTTAGGTTAATAGGTTAAAGGTCAAGGTCACATTAAACCAGAATGGTAGAACTTTTGTTTACAGTGAGCATATAATTTCTGTTCCTTGTGCAATTACTGAATGCATCAAAGGGGGCATTTCGTGTTCGACGAGCTCTTGTTAACACTTGAGAGGTCACAATTTTGGCCCAATCTTAATGAAACTTGATCAGAATGTTACTCTCAATTAAATCTTGGAGTTCGATATTGGGTCATCTGAGGTCAAAAACTAGGTCACCAGGTCAAATCAAAGGAAAAGCTTGTGAACACTCTAGAGGTCACAATTTTGGCTCAATCTTAATGAAACTTGGTCAGAATGTTACTCAGACTTAAATCTTGGACAAGTTCGATTTTGGGTCATCTGAGATCAAAAACTAGGTCACCAGGTCAAATCAAAGGAAAAGCTTAACACTCTAGAGGTCACAATTTTGGCACAGTCTTATTGAAACTTGGTCAGAATGTTACCCTCAATAAAATCTTGGACGAGTTTTATATTGGGTCATCTTGGGTGAAAAACTAGGTCACCAGTTCAAATCAAAGGAAAAGCTTCTTAACACTGTAGAGGCCACATTTATGACTGTATCTTCATGAATCTTGGTCAGAATGTTTATCTTGATGGTCTCAAGGTCCAGTTTGAATCTTGGTCATGTAGGATCAAAAACTAGGTCACCAGGTCAAATCAAAGGAAAAGCTAGTTAAAACTGTAGAGGCCACATTTATGATCATATCTTAATGAAACTTGGTCAGAATGTTAATCTTGATGATCTATAGGTCAAGTTTTAATCTGGGTCAGGTGAGATCAGAAACTAGGTTACTAGGTCAAATCAAAGGAAAAACTTGTTAACACTCTAGAGGCCACATTTATAATTTCATCTTCATGAAACTTAGTCAGAATGTTAATCTTGATGATCTTTAGGTCAAGTTCGAATCTGGGTCATGTGGGGTCAAAAACTAGGTCACTGGGTCAAATCAGAGGAAAAGCTAGTTAACACTTTAGAGACAACATTTATGACCATATCTTAATGAAACCTTGTCAGAATGTTAATCTTGATGATCTTAGGTCAGTAGGTCAGGTGAGCGATACAGGGCTTCCATGGCCCTCTTGTTTTTAAACAACATTTACCCATAAAATTTTTGGTGTTTAACAAACTAATTCTCTTAAAAGTTTTGGTGTTCAACAAACTAATTCTCTTATTTTAGTGCAAGAGGTTTAAAATATGTACATGGGTCTTCTGAAACAAATGTCCTATTGGTCATGTTAAATATCCAGACTGGACAATGCAGTTTAACTTAAAATCAGCTGAAATTTTGTACAGATTTGAAGATAATCCTTTCAAAAGTTAAATTAATGCAAGTTCCAGTATATGTAGTGCTGTATGGAGGAGATACATGGAAGCAAATCAAATTCTTGTGCTGAATAAGGCAGTAAGTTAATCTGTTACTTGCTCTTTATAATTGCCGGGTTTGTTAATCCGCTGGATGCTAAAACCAAGTGGTTATAATAAGCATATTCCGACCTTTGGAATCAGAATTGAACATTAATTTAAGTAAGTTTCAGGCTTTCTTTATAATCTAGCTGAAATGAATGTTCTGGAACTAATTTTCAGGTACAGATAAAGCTCTTCAGATTCCAGATGACCTTGACCTTGCATTTGAAGCAGAAGGCACTGATTCTGTCGCTAGTAGCAGCATTCCCAATGTGATTTTCCAACCTCCTCAGGAGGACATAACTCTAAATTTGAACAGTAAAGCAGCATCTACATCCAGTAACATAGCGCCACCTACATCCTGTCAGACAGCTACATCTACTTCCTGTCACCAGGTGGCAGCTTCTTCAGGTGCTTGTGACTTGTTTGATTCAGCTGACCAATCAGAAAGAAGAACTGAAGATTACACAGCAGATTCAAGTTGTGTAAGGGCGGAGCTTGCTGAAGCAGACAGCACTGGGCCTACATACGAATTTTATTCCTAAATTTGAATGATCTTCATAACAAAAACAGAGTTATCAAGTTTTTTAATTACCTCAAGTTTTTTTTATCTAATTATTTGATTATGGAAATGTAAACTTTTGAACAGTGAACAGAGATTTATACCTGTCTGAGAATATTACAGTTAAGTTGAAAGGAAATATTTGTTGTTGATGAGAGTCCATTGTTGGCAGTAATTATGGTAATTTCTGACTGATAGTAATTTGCCCATTGTGTTATTATTAAGTGTTTTTAGCTCGACTATTCGAAGAATAGTCTAGCTATTCTACTCACCCGACGCCGACGCCGGCGTCACACCTTGGTTAAGTTTTTGCATGCAAGTACATACAGCTATCATTTAAAGGCATATAGCTTTGAAACTTATTTATTCTTTTTCTAGGTCAATTACCAACCTCACTGGGTCAAGTTCCATAACTCTAACATGTATTTTGAGCAAATTATGCCCCCTTTTGGACTTAGAAAATTCTGGTTAAAGTTTTACATGCAAGTTACTATCTCCAAAACTAATGCAGATATTGAATTGAAACTTCACATGTGTCTTCGGGGTTATAAAACTAGTTGATAGCACCAAGTCCCATAACTCTGACCTTCATTTTGGCCAAATTATGCCCCCTTTTGTACTTAGAAAATTTTGGTTAAAGTTTTGCGTGCAAGTACATACAGCTATTACTAAAAGGCATATAGATTTGAAACTTATTTTTTCTTTTTCTAGATCAATTACCTACCTCACTGGGTCAAGTCCCATAACTCTGACATGTATTTTGGCCAAATTATGCCCCCTTTTGGACTTAGAAAATTCTGGTTAAAGTTTTGCGTGCAAGTACATACAGCTATTACTAAAAGGCATATTGATTTGAAACTTATTTTTTCTTTTTCTAGATCAATTACCTACCTCACTGGGCCAAGTCCCATAACTCTGACATGTATTTTGAGCAAATTATGCCCCCTTTTGGACTTAGAAAATCCTGGTTAAAGTTTTACATGCAAGTTACTATCTCCAAAACTAATGCAGATATTAAATTGAAACTTCACATGTGTCTTCGGGGTTATAAAACTAGTTGATAGAATCAAGTCCCATAACTCTGACTTGTATTTTGGGCAAATTATGCCCCTTTTGGACTTAGAAAATCCTGGTTAAAGTTTTGCGTGCAAGTACATACAGCTATTACCAAAAGGCATATAGCTTTGAAACTTATTTATTCTTTTTCTAGGTCAGTTACCAACCTCACTGGGTCAAGTTCCATAACTCTTAACATGTATTTTGAGCAAATTATGCCCCCTTTTGGACTTAGAAAATTCTGGTTAAAGTTTTACATGCAAGTTACTATCTCCAAAACTAATGCAGATATGGAATTGAAACTTAACATGTTTCTTCGGGGTTATTAAACTAGTTGATAGCATCAAGTCCCATAACTCTGATATGCATTTTAGTCAAATTATGTCCCGTTTCGAACTTAAAACTCTTTTGATATTTAACATTTTGGGTAATAATTTCCTGCTTCTGTGACAATATTTCGAATAGTCGAGCTTGGCTGTCTTACGGACAGCTCTTGTTATTTAAGTATTACTAAATGAAGTTGCGTAGACAGAAATTGTACATTTTTGATACTGGAATGAATTTTCCTTGAAATGGTCATGAAAGGTGTAACTGAGCTATGTTGTTATTTACTGAAATGTTTACAAAATGACCTTTTTTGTGTTTTTGGTTTTGTTGTGTTGAATTTATTTGTGAACAAATGTTGTTTTTACCCTTATAATGCAATGATAAATGCTTGCCAATGGCTTTATTTTACAATCACATAATTTCTGTATTTGAAAATTAAAAATCAGAAAGTATGCAATCTAGTTTGAAGTCATTTTACATGAAAGAAGTCATTTTTGGTAGACCTTGTTTTGAATGTATCTTTTATTGTATGGGAATTCCTTTTCTGACTGGTTACTATATCAATCAGTAAGTCTGTATAAATACTTTTTGTAGTTGCAGATAGAAACTCTAAAAGTTATGTTTGTTTCAAAAAGTTTTAAAATATGAGAATGATGTGTTTATTATTTTTCTTTGCATCGTTAGAGAAGTTTTCAAGTTATATCAGTAATTAACTACTGGTCTTTCAGCACAGTTACTTAGTGACATGTGATTCATCAGAATAATATTATGTGTAATATTTTCCCTATTTATCTTACTTTATATGTAAGGGTCACTGACTTGGGACAACCTGCCCCCGGCCACTTAGGGTTGGAAATTTTTTATCAGACTGTAGACTGAAGTCTTTCATCTGAGGAACCTGTCCAGCTGGCTTACAGAAGCCCAATAGTTTCACCCAGGAGCCTGCTTGCACCTGAAATGATTGTGGTTGGGGCATATGAGGTCTTTTTCTGTCTTCAAAAGCTGGAAAAATGCATATTACCTAAATATATGTTGGTGTGTCTTAGATCCTGCAAAACACACAAGACTTACTTGATAGGACAAAATTTCATATGTGTGATATCAATTTAGTTTTTTATTTTATTTTATTTTTGTTTTGTGATATTTTTTGTCCATTTTGTAGTATTTGCACTTTTGTTTCCGTTTATGCTTAATTTCTCATTGATTACTTGTTTGATTATGAAAGTACTACATATATACCTTTTTTTGAAATAAAAAAGTACTAGAATTCCTGATTTGGGATGCACAAATCAGTATGTTCTAGATGGGTTCAAACCTTTGTCAGTCAGTTTTGAAAATTGTTGAAACATGAATGAGTGTGCAAGAGAAATCTGTGACTGGTTTTTCATGAAAATTGTAATAGGATAATTAGGACCAGAGATGAGAAATTTAAAGGATTTCTGATACTTACTAATGTTGTGATACAGAGCAAGATGTAATATTGTTTTCACCAGAACAAGGTGTTTTTGTTTTTCTACATATCAAATCGCAAAAAAATGTTCCTTCATTGCCTTTCAAAAGAAACTTAGTTCCAATGTAACTTTAGTTTGCAGCAATGTAAAACCCAGCTCAGTCAGTCAGCCCAACCTGAGACAGAGTGGCTTAAAGGGAAAGGTTGTGTTGTTTTACTTGCTATTTCTGTCTGATAGTTCATCTTATTTCATTTAAGGAAGTGAACAAAATTTTTAATCTTCCTGATTGGTTTAAGAATGAAAAAGTTACAAATATTTCAGTTTTTGATAAAAAAAAAATACTGTCATTTTGTTTCCATAGCAACATAAAACAAAATGGCATATTTCATTCATTTTCATGAAAGGCATGACAAAACTTTCGTACAAGTCCTAATTAGTTTTAGGCATTCCTTTCTCTTTAAAGAGTGACTTGTTGTCTCAAATATTTCCTGTAATTCAATACAATTGAGTGATACCCCTTGTAACATTGAAGAAAAAAACAGTTTATGAATCATTCTGTTGTTTACACACATGTTCACATGTTTCTTATTACTAATTTATGTATTTATATTTATATCTCTTTGTATTGATTGACATTGTATCAGAGAAATAAACAAAAAATATTTGTTGATCAAATTGTATTGGTTTTTAGCTTGACTATATGAAGTATATGGAGAGCAGTTCTACTCGGCCCGCCATTGGCGTTGGCATGCTTCCGCGTACACACCTTGGTTAAAGTTCTGATGCACTTTCTCTTTATCTCTTGATTATCTCTTCATTACTTGATGGATTTGCTTCAGACTTAAAATAGTTTTTTCCTCACCACCCTTCACATCATATGGCACAAGGGTCATAACACTTACCAATATTTCAATTTTAAGTTGGAAAGGGGCCATAACTACATAAAAAAATTGGTGGTTTGAGCCAAAGTCGAACTTGACCTGTATTGTGTACCAAAACTTATTTAAATCTGTCCAACCTTTCACGAGTTATTGTCCGGAAACCATGAGTTTGGCAAATTTTAAGTTGGAAAGGGGCCTTAAGTAAGTAAAAGTATTATTGGTGGTTTGTAGCCAAAGTCCAACTTGACCTGTATTTTATGATGTTACACCTGTGTACCAGAAATTATTTAAATCTGTCAAGCTTTTCATGAGTTATTGTCCAGAAACCACAAGTTTTGAAAATCTTAAGTTGGCAAGGGACCTTAACTATGTAAACAAGAGGACCATGATGGTCCTGAATCGCTCACCTCTTCCCACATGACCCAGTTTTGAGTATGACATCGTTTTTGACCAACTTTCATGAAGATCCCATGAAAAATGTGACCTCTAGAGTGGTCACAAGGTTTTTCTATTTTTAGACCTACTGACCTAGTTTTTGAAGGCACGTGACCCAGTTTCGAACCTGCCCTAGATATCATCAAGATGAACATTCTGACCAATTTTCATAAAGATCCCATGAAAAATGTGACCTCTAGAGTGGTCACAAGGTTTTTCTATTTTTAGACCTACTGACCTAGTTCTTGACCGCATGTGACCCAGTTTCGAACTTGACCTACATATCATCAAGATGAACATTCTGACCAACTTTCATGAAGATCCCATGAAAAATGTGACCTCTAGAGTGGTCACAAGGTTTTTCTATTTTTAGACCTACTGACCTAGTTTTTGAAGGCACGTAACCCAGTTTCGCACTTGACCTAGATATCATCAAGATGAACATTCTGACCATTTTTCATGAAGATCCCATGAAAAATGTGACCTCTAGAGTGGTCACAAGGTTTTTCTATTTTTAGACCTACTGACCTAGTTTTTGACCGCACGTCACCCAGTTTCGAACTTGACCTAGATATCATCAAGATGAACATTCTGACCAACTTTCATGAAGATCCCATGAAAAATGTGACCTCTAGAGTGGTCACAAGGTTTTTCTATTTTTAGACCTACTGACCTAGTTTTTGACCGCACGTGACCCAGTTTCGAACTTGACCTAGATATCATCAAGATGAACATTCTGACCAACTTTCATGAAGATCCCATGAAAAATGTGACCTCTAAAGTGGTCACAAGGTTTTTCTATTTTTAGACCTACTGACCTAGTTTTTGAAGGCACGTGACCCAGTTTCGAATTTGACCTAGATATCATCAAGATGAACATTCTGACCAACTTTCATGAAGATCCCATGAAAAATGTGACCTCTAGAGTGGTCACAAGGTTTTTCTATTTTTAGACCTACTGACCTAGTTTTTGACTCCACGTGACCCAGTTTCGAACTTGACCTAGATATCATCAAGATGAACATTCTGACCAACTTTCATGAAGATCCCATGAAAAATGTGACCTCTAGAGTGGTCACAACGTTTTTCTATTTTTAGACCTACTGACCTAGTTTTTGACCACACGTGACCCAGTTTCGAACTTGACCTAGATATCATCAAGATGAACAATCTGACCAACTTTCATGAAGATCCCATGAAAAATGTGACCTCTAGAGTGGTCACAAGGTTTTTCTATTTTTAGACCTACTGACCTAGTTTTTGAACGCACGTGACCCAGTTTCGAACTTGACCTAGATATCATCAAGATGAACATTCTGACCAACTTTCATGAAGATCCCATGAAAAATGTGACCTCTAGAGTGGTCACAAGGTTTTCCTATTTTTAGACCTACTGACCTAGTTTTTGACTGCATGTGACCCAGTTTCGAACTTGACCTAGATATCATCAAGATGAACATTCTGACCAACTTTCATGAAGATCCCATGAAAAATGTGACCTCTAGAGTGGTCACAAGGTTTTTCTATTTTTAGACCTACTGACCTAGTTTTTGACTGCACGTGACCCAGTTTCGAACTTGACCTAGATATCATCAAGATGAACATTCTGACCAACTTTCATGAAGATCACATGAAAAATGTGACCTCTAGAGTGGTCACAAGGTTTTTCTATTTTTAGACCTACTGACCTAGTTTTTGACCGCACGTGACCCAGTTTCGAACTTGACCTAGATATCATCAAGATGAACATTCTGACCAATTTTCATAAAGATCCCATGAAAAATGTGACCTCTAGAGTGGTCACAAGCAAAAAGTTTACCGACGGACACTGCGCGATCACAAAAGCTCACCTTGTCACTTTGTGACAGGTGAGCTAAAAATTGGTGGTTTGTAGCCAGAGTCGAACTTGACCTGTATTTTATGATGTTACACCTGTGTACCAAAAATTACAGACCGACATTTGTGGGGGTATAATAAAAGCTGGGGGGCCTCCGTGGCGAGTGGTTAAGGTCGATGACTTCAAATCACTTGCCCCTCATCGATGTGGGTTCGAGCCTCACTCGGGGCGTTGAATTCTTCATGTGAGGAAGCCATCCAGCTGGCTTACGGAAGGTCGGTGGTTCTACCCAGGTGCCCGCTCGTGATGAAATAATGCACGAAGGGGCACCTGGGGTCTTCCTCCACCATTAAAAGCTGGAAAGTCGCCATATGACCTATCATGTGTCGGTGCGACGTTAAATCCAACAAAATAAAATAAATAAAAGCTGGAGTTATGTAACTGGTCTAGTGAGGTCATCTCATGATGACAATGGTATGTACAAAGTTTGAAAGCATTTTGACTAGTTGTTTTTGAGAAAACTGCTTGTGTGTAAAACCTTTTGAGAGACACCTGCCAATGTTGATGCTGATTCAGACAACAGGGTGACAACAAATTGAGGGTGACTGCAACAGAAGCCTAAGTGCTTCCTTATCTATAATGCATTTAAGACTTATTTCTAATTCACCTCTCAAAATGCTCTATTTGAAACCCTTTTTCAACATGTGAGCAAAAATATCCAAGGTATTAACATCCATTTTGACTATCAAATGCATAACAATGATGGATCTGTTACCAGACTACTTCTGCGGATTATTTTGATAAAAGTCATAACAGGACTACCAGTGACTCCTACCTATATATGAGGACATTAAGTGTGCCTTATATCATATTATTTGAAAAGTGGAGCAATGGGTAAAGATGTGTGCATGTGTTTATGCCAGTTTCCATCTGATTTTGTTTGAACAGTAACTTAAAACATGCATGGAGCAATCTTTCTTATATCTGGCACGAGTGTTAACCTTTAAGAAACAGAGTGTCGCATGTATAAACCATTAGGCATTACAATTCAATATATATGGAAGTAGATCTTGGGCAGTCTTGTGTTATATATATAACTGGCTCGTTTATTTGGCAGAAATAATAACTTTAATGAAACATAGTATTGCCTATCTCAAAGGCCAAAGTCGCACTAAGAGGTCAGTGGTCAAACCTGTTCTTTTTGATGCTGCAATTTTAGGCTATTCTTTTTTTACTGGCTGAAATGTGCCAATAAATAATGGGTTCAATGTTGTTGCCCTGTTGGTGTTTACATTCTTGTTTAATTGATACAGACCCTGTAAAAATCCTCTGACTATAAAGTTTGACCTCTGGAAGTTAAGGCCTGGATCTTGAGCAGGGTTGTTAATAATTACTTGCAATAGTAATGCATTAAATTAGCATTACTTGGGAAAAGATGGCATTAAATTAGCATTAGCATTACTCATTTTTATCAAAATAATGCATTAAATTAGCATTACATAGGGTGCATTAGCATTACCATTACTTTTTGAGAATCATTGCATGTTATTATCACATACACTGTTTTTCATAAAATCATTTTAGTTTACCTAGGTCTAGGTCGTCTACATGAATAGTTAAATACGTGTATGACTTCCTTGTATTATATCTGATTTTTTTCTTTTACCATTACTTTATAAAAAAAAAAAATAAAAATACCTAATGTTGGAAGTACAGCATGCATGAGCATTTAAACTGTTAGAGAAAGTCAAGTACCTGTTTAATGGCTCCCTAACAGCCTAATTTAACATGATATGTAAAAGCTAGCTGCCTTAAACAGGTCTTAAACATCAATAACAATGGCATAGTGTTAATTGATAAAAAGGTGTCAAAAGATAATAGATGCTGTTTGATATTTTGGGTGACAAATCTAATTATGTCACACTTCTATGGCTATTAAAAATTTGCACCTTGGAGTTGTCCAAGGTTTTAAATGTATTTTTCAAAATCTTTCAGGTGTACATTGAACAAAAGGCAATTATATCATCAGACAGTTTATTAAAATCGAACAAAAATCTATTAGAGAACTACTATAACCTGTATAAATAACAGCATACATGTGTATTATTTTTCTTCCAGTGATACAAAAAATAATGCCTAAGCAATGCTAA
Source organism: Mercenaria mercenaria (assembly GCF_021730395.1). Taxonomy (NCBI): domain Eukaryota; kingdom Metazoa; phylum Mollusca; class Bivalvia; order Venerida; family Veneridae; genus Mercenaria; species Mercenaria mercenaria. The sequence goes on along the minus strand of NC_069367.1, from coordinate 15,110,671 downwards.
GCATTAGCATTAGCATTACTTACTTTGGCATTAAATTAGCATTATTTTTAATGCTAAAATCGTGGCATTAATCATTACTTGGCATTATTTGAAAAAAAAATGCATTACTAATGCATTAGCATTAGCATTAGCATTACTACAACCCTGATCTTGAGCCCAATGTTTCCTGCTATGTGAAAAATTGCACTAAGTAAAATCACTCTCAAGATGTATGACAGACTACATTGAACAGACATTTGATCTCCAGAAGTGTCTCTTGATCTTGGAATCACAGGACTGGGTTTTGTTCACAGCACATCTATCCTTTATGGAAACATTTTATCTAAGTAATACTAAAATCCCATCTTTGATGATAGCTACGGACTTGTACCCTTAAAACCTTTTGACATTCGAGTATGACATTGGGCCTAAGTCTTGTTATCGGGAACATTTATGCCAAGTAATACAATGTATCAAAATCCCTTGAATGGCAGTTACTGACCAGTACATTATGGAAAGATGGACTGACACCTTCCGACCTTTTTTCTTCAGAGCTATTTCTGTACTGATAATCTACTTAGCAATTTTAACACAATTCCAAAAGTTTTTCTTTTTCAGTACTTTGTGACAATATTTTTAGAAGCAATGTCAATTTAATAGATGAACAAACAACAAAACAGATTTTATAACAAAAATAATTTATTGTGACATACATTTCTATTTACATAATCAATTACTAAATGTTACAGCCTTCTCGAGTTCCTATTCATACATGAGTAGCTGAAGTTCAATATTTGTATGTGTTTGGATGTAATTACATATTTCAATAATCTCCAACTTGGTGAAAAATCCATATGTTAACATTGGAATTTTAACCAAATATTGATGTAAACATTCATAAATCACTTGTAAACTTATTTCTGTCACTCTCTAAACCATAATTGTACATTTATGTGTGTTAATTTTTCCGGACAGGGTTTATCAATCCCTTACATTTCCACAGCATTTCAACATTCATAATTCCTATTCAACAGATTTCATAGCGTTACCTACTTGTTTTAAAACACACTAGCAAAACTTCTTTTAAAAGTTTGTTACTGTGTACATCTGTATATTTGTGTACATGTATACACAGATTTGCCACTAATAAATTGCACTATTTAAAGCTGACAGTATCAATAAAGACTGTCTGCACATAATGCAAGCACACATTTACTTTAAGCTAGTCAACTATCAGATTTTCAAACACTCCTATTTTCGTGCTTCCATTTTTTTTCTGACCATTTCTCGCAGTTGTGACAGAATTTTCGTTTCTCGTTTTGCTCGTTCTTCATGATTAAATGTGGCCAAGGCTCGTTTCTCATCGGCACTGTAGATCTGGTTCTCTTTACGTAAACGTACAGCTTCCATACGTCGATGTCTGAAAAAGACAAAAAAGATGATTAAAATAAAAGTTTCAACTTTGAGCAAACTCACATTTAAAATAGGCCTTTTTCAAATAATAATATACCCTTGGTAGTTCAGTTTATACTAATTTGTTTTAGCTGGATTGCAATGAAAGCTTTAAGCTTATTGGAACCACTTTTGAGTCCGCTTCCTGGCAAAACCAACACTCACCAGGTGTCATATGAGAAGTCATGGTCCTGACCCCAGTGGGGCTCGAACCCATCATCCCTGGATTGAGCGGCCAACACCATATCCACTAGACCACCGCTCCCCTTGGTAGTTTGAAGAAGTATAACAAAATAACATGGCAAAAACCATTTGTAAAAGATATTTATTATGCTTTCCCAGAAGGCCAGCTGTGGTAAACTTGGTGTGTTACTTTCAATTTCAAGTATGCTTAACCTTGACATTTGACCTATCAAAGGCGATCATCCTAGCTTTCTCCAAATGCTGACCTTAATATATCAATTTCAGATTTGAGGATTTTGACTTTTCTTCTACAAAACAATTCATTTACTGACCACAAGACAAGTGTTCTACAGTTTGATAGGCATAGACCCAAGTATTTTTCCAGATTTTGATCAGAAAACTGACATTTGACCTACTGATCCACAAAATGATGTGGGAGAGGGGGGAGGGGGGTGTTGAGGGGTAATCAACTGACCACAAGCAATCATTCTTTTAAGTATGACTAAAGTAGGCCCAAGGATTCTCTACTTACTGATAGAGACCAAATGGTCCATTAACACCAACAATACACTATAGCCACTCTTTTCTCCATTAGCAGCTTTTAAATTATCTAAAATGCAATTTTTCCTTAAGCATATTGTGCTGATATTTTCTTAATGTTGGGGAAAAATCTTGTATAATTGACAAATGATGATTTAAGAGCTGAAAACAAGAATTTTTTTAGCCTCATTACTGACACAATTGTATTGAGAACAAAGCTATTCCTAATGAGGCATATCATATTTCAAAAGGCCCACTTTTGTGTATTGACTCTATCAAATAAAACGATCAAGTAATTAAAGGAAGAGTGGAATTTAAGGTAAACTACAATTTATTACATTACTGTGAAACAGTTTAAGTTTATATTCATTTTTTGGACTAGTGAATGACATTGTACACTTCACTAAGTCTTGTATCAGCATAAACATTTAATTTGATTTCTGTTTTTGTAGCGATATAAAGTCACTTTGGTCGCACTGTTACCTTATAGCACTACTGAATATTGAAATATGACCAGTCCTTTCTAGCATTATCAAAGTTAAACAGCAGACAACTCTTCTAGTGATGTGACAGAAAATTAATTTAACAATTCTGTAAAACATATTCATACTTCAGGAACAAGAGTACTGCATTATGGGTAATGCAGTGTCTGCAAAAGCAGCTGATGAAAGGGAGGCTCTGAAGAGGCAGCAAAAGAAGGTAAAAAGAGAGAAGCGGCGAAAGAGATGTCTGCTGCAACAGAAATTGAAGTTTGATGAATCCGGGAATGCTGTACACTATGATCAGCAGGGGAACCAGTTTTACTATGACAGCAAAGGAAACCCATTTTATGTAGATGAAACTGGTACCCGGTTCTACTTGGATGACCATGGTGTACCATTTTATTTGAATGATAATGAAGAACCATACTATTTGGATGAAAACCGTGAGAAATTCTATCTGGATGAAAACAGAGAACCATATTACTTGGATAAAAAAGGAGAAAAATATTTCTTGGACATGAAAGGAAACAAGTACTGTTTTAATGAGAATGGTAATCCATATTTAGCTAATGATAAATTAGATAAGGATGAAGAAGATATTCTCTCGGATAAATTCAAAGAAAGACGGATGGGTGTTATTTCAAAACAGTCATCAGAAAGAACTGAAAGTGGGCCTTTTAACATGAAGGAGATGAAAATTCGTTCGCCAGTAACATCATTCAGGATGGGAAGAGCAGACTGTGAAAGGAACGTGGCGGTTATAGATCATCGCAAAAACTCAACTGCATCATCCAAGTTTACGAGTCCTCAAACTGTGGGAAGTCAAAGGTCAGTCGAACTTATTGATCATCGCAGGAAGTTGTTTACATCCTCCAATTTTACACTACCTCAAACTGTGGAAAGTCAGATGTCGGATACAGGAAGTTTGCTCTCTTCATACAAAAGCTTATCATTTACAAAGTCAGAATATGAACAAGACATTCCCGTTACTCCTGATTATATAAAAGATGACACTAAAGAGTCTGAGACACAGATAACGGCTCAGCTTGAGGCAGAAAATAAAGTTCTTAAGAAACTATTGCAAAATGAACTAGAACGGAAAGATCTACCTGAGCCTAAAGCATTTAGGAAAGTTGGAACGTTCAATATTCGAGCTGAAGATGATACAAAAGACTGTGTAGTGAGTGGACAAGCGTTTCTTCCAGATGGACACCTAGTAATAACTGATGTTAGTAATCGGAAACTTAAACTTTTTGATTCAGAATTAAAATTAATTAGTTCACATCCACTTGACTTCAGCCCTCACAGTTTATGTACTGGCTCTAAAGACACTTTACTTCATGTAACATTCAAAACCAGGATGTTCAATGGAATTAGTATCTATAAAGTTGAAGACAAGTCATTTTCTTCTCAACAAACTGTGAGAATGAAAGGGATTCCGTATGGAATTTCAAGGAGCAATGAAGGTCTAGCAGTGATTGCCTCAAATCCAAATGGCTGGCAGATAATCCTTCTGAATTTAAAAGGCAAAATTTCAAGAGTTATTGAACTTGAAAATAGTTACTTGAAATTAGCAAATCCAGAATATCTAGCCATAACAAAAGATCTGAAACTATTTGTCTCTGACAGGGGCAGTAACTCTGTATACTGCTTTGACACTAAAGGGGAAGAACTCTTCCAATATCAACAACTAAGAGAACCAAAAGGTTTATGTATGGACAATAAGGGTTCTGTCTTTATAACAAGTCCTGGAGTAGTCCATCAGGTTTCAACATCAGGGGAAAGAATCAAAGCATTAATGCGAAGGGAGACAACTGGATTTTCCCCAAGTGGTGTGTGTTATGATGCGGAAGACAACCTTATGGTTTTAACTGGACAATCAAATTTCTTAGTAGCTTATGAACTGACCTGATCTTCATAATATATGATTCTGATCAGAATAAACACTGCTAAATACCAGTTTTCCATGAAAAACTTTTTTTTCCAAAGCAGAATGAACATCAAATAAATCATCAAAACCTATTAACAAACTGTTTATGTAAGCAGATAGTTTTGAAGCAACCTGTTAAAGACATCTATTTGCACCATTTTTTTTTTAATACTCTTTAAGAAAATAAAAACTGCCTAAAAATATAGTGTTTCTTTAATTCTCTCCAAAATAAATTTTCTGAAAATATCTTACAACATCCTCACTATAAAGAACAAGAAACAAACCCTTCCCTGTAAAAAAAATCCTTTTATTTTGTTGTAAACAATTTCATGCTTTTGATCAAAATTGCTATTTCATGGAGATATGAATTTATGTGTTTCAGCTTTTCCAGATAAAATGAAATTCAATGTGAATCTATCTGTTCGTTTGGCTTTTGAATATGGATTATCGTTACCATGAAATCCACAAAAATTGTCCCCTATTTGGCCAGTTTTTCAAGTGTCAATGCATCAACAGATCATAGGTCATCTGTATATGAAGCAAAGTGAATTCAATATAACTTACGTATATAATATTATGATCCTCACTGACAATGTTAAAATACTAAATTCTGAGGTGTGTCAAAGATGAACAAGAGCGCCGCCAAGCGGGGCAAAATACGCCCAAAGGCTTACATCATAGGATGGGAGCAAAATTTTAAGAACTTGACTGTTGAAGCCCCAAAGGACTGGAACAACAAAAGGAAAACTTCAAAAAACAAATCTAAGTCCACAAAAAAAAAATTCAAAGTCTACAAAAAAATCCTTACCAGATACAGGTATGTAAAAATACACCTTAAAATTGGAGGTACCATCCATGTTGTACCACAGAAAAGTGGTCTCGGTTTTTCCCTACGGCCAATAATAAAAAAGTTTCAAAATAAGCTATTTATAGTAACATAAAAGGGAAGTAATTCAAAAAAAAATTATTGTAAGTACAAAAAAAAGAGATCTGCCAAATAAAAACAAGAGCCATGTCAGACATGGCTAATCCCCCCACCGGGCATATCATAATTGAAGGATGTGGTCCGCATCAGGGGTTTTAAGATGTGGAAAAAAGAATAAGTCAGTAGTGAGCTGGTTTACTGCTAAATTTTATTAAGTTTCATGAAGAGTATAGCTATGATGTTTTTCTATATGGCTACTGTAAAAAGAAGGAATGGAAAGCTAACAGGGAACAAGAGTGCCAGAATGTCACAATATATGCCCGTCAAAGCAAATTTCTTTACTCTAGCAGCTGTATTTGCAAATGGAATGTTAATTTTGTGGTTGTTTAGTAATCATTGTAAGTCTTTTGTTTTTTAAAGTCCAGAAAAAAACTCCTTACTAGGTAGAGATACCTTATATATAATAAAATTAATAAAATACACCTAAAACTGGAGAGTAACATCTATGCTGTACCACAGAAAAGTGGTCTTGTTTTTTCCCTAGGGTCAATTATAAAAATGTTTCAATATAAGTTATTTATAGTAACAACTAAGGGAAGTTAATCTTTAAAAAAAAAAAAAAAAAAAGAAGAAAAATTGCAAGTACACACAAAAATCTTTATCAGGAAGAGACTGGTCAAAATACACCTCAAAATTGGATTTAGCATGTTTGTTGTACTACAGAAAAGTGGTCTCGCTTTTTCCCTACGACTAGTAATGAAAAAGTTACAACAAAAGCTATTTAAAGTAACAACAAAGGGAAGTAATTCTAAAGAAGGGAACTGCGCATGACACTTCGTCTCATGATGGTGTATAATTGTGCCAAGTTACATCAAAATCCCTCCATGCATGAAGAAGAAATGCTTCGGACAAAGTCATTCTTGTATCTGACCTTTGGCCTCTAAGTGTGACCTTGACCTTAGGCCTAGTGACCTGGATCTTGCGCATGACACTCCGTCTCGTGGTGGTGAACATTTGTGCCAAGTTATATCAAAATCCCTCAATGCATGAAGAAGAAATGCTCCGGACAAGGTTTTTATTCTTGTATCCTTTGACCTCTAAGTGTGACCTTGACCTTAGACCTAGGGACCTGGTTCTTGCGTACGACACTCCGCCTCGTAGTGGTAAACATTTGTGCCAAGATATATCAAAATCCCTCCATGCATGAAGAAGACATGCTCTGGACAAATTTTTTTAAGAAAATATGATAAAGGGGAATAACTCAAAAAATAGGCAAGGTAGAGTTATTGTTCTTGCACACTGCACTTCCTCCCAATGTGTTCTTTCAGTGTATGAAGTTTGAAGAAAATCCCTCCAGTACTTTTGGGGTTATGCTCCGGACAAAATGTTTTAAGAAAATATGATAAAGGGGAATAACTCAAAAAATAGGCAAGGTAGAGTTATTGTTCTTGCACACTGCACTTCCTCCCAATGTGTTCTATCAGTGTATGAAGTTTGAAGAAAATCCCTCCAGTACTTTTGGAGTTATGCTCCGGACAAAATTTTTTAAGAAAAAAAGATAAAGGGGAATAACTCAAAAAATAGGCAAGGTAGAGTTATTGTTCTTGCACAATGCACTTCCTCCCAATGTGTTCTATCAGTGTATGAAGTTTGAAGAAAATCCCTCAAGTACTTTTGGAGTTATGCTCCGGACAAAGATCGTTGCGGACGCACGGACGGACGGACGGATGGAGAGCATTTCTAATATCCCCTTCACCTTTGGAGGGGGGATAAACAAAAGCACTGCAATGCAGAGCAATATACACAAAGCAAAGTCATATATGACCTTTGACCCTTAAGTGTGACCTTGACCTTGAAGCGAGTCGTCCGGAACATGCGCTCTGCACATCGTTGCAATGTGGTGAACATTTCTGCCAAGTTTCTTTGAAATCCTTCCAGCAGTTCAAGAGTTACAGAGCGGACACGAAACAAACTGATATGACCTTTGACTCCTAAGTGTGACCTTGACCTTGAAACGAGACATCCGGAACATGCGCTCTGCACGTCGTCTGGGTGTGGTGAACATTTGTGTCAAGTTTCTTTGAAATCCTTCAAGGGGTTCAAGAGTTACAGAGCGGACACGAAACAAACTGATATGACCTTTGACTCCTAAGTGTGACCTTGACCTTGAAGCGAGACATCCGAAACATGCACTCTGCACGTCGTCTGGGTGTGGTGAACATTTGTGTCAAGTTTCCTTGAAATCCTTCAAGGGGTTCAAGAGTTACAGAGCGGACACGAAATTGCTAACGGACAGACGGACACCAGCGTCATAACATAATACGTCCCTTCGGGCGTATAATAAAGAATTGATCCAAACAGGAAAATGCAAAATCTGTTTGGGTTTTACAATGATTTTGAGAAATTCTGCAAGAAGATTTAAATCTATTTGTCGAATTTCATTAACCCTCTTGCAGGAAGCAGTGGTGTCATTATGGTGTCATCAATTTATCCTGAGGTAACAGACTCGAGACCAGGTGGGGTCTTGACTATTTGTATCTTCAAATCACAAATGATCTCAAGTGTTTTAAATAACTTTCAAACTGTTTCTTCAAACTGATAAGTTATAACCCATTATTTTCTAGGTCTCAAATAAGTAATACCCTAAATAGTGCACAATGGAGTATGTGTTACCTGAAATAAGTGCCTTCTGGAATATGTGATACATGCATTAAGTGCACCATGAAATATGTATACCGAAAAAAAGTGCTCTCCTACCACCCTCTAGCCCCCTGGAATATGTGATATCAAAAATAAATGCCCCATCCCTGACACTCTGGAATATGTGATACCCAGATTAAGTGCCCCCAAGGAGTAGGTGATACTTGAAATAAGTGCCCCACAGAATGTGTGATACCTGTAATAAGTGCCCCCCCTTAAGGGCTGAGCAGTTCTTGAAGTGTTCAAGGAATAGGGGTCAGGTAGAATAGCTTTTATGACCTTATTTGTACTTAAAATATGTAGAGAAATCTATAATGCAATTAAATCTTTTTTAACTTTTTATTTACTTTATTAGCACTTAAATTAGAGTTAAATACGTAGTAAAGACTTATTACAAATAATTTTCTTATTATAATTATTATCTTTTAAATCACACACCAAACTGAAGAGTTGTTTTTTTCTAAGAAAAAAAATTGTAGTTTCAAATGGGGTCATCGATTAGTGACAAGTTCCTTATATGTGGGTACATAGTAATCAAAATACTGGCTTGAGAAACATTTTACTTAACCTTTTTCGGCCTTTGTTAAACAGTTCATTAAAATTAAAAAAAAAAAAAAAACAATAAAAAACAAAGAAGCCTAGTGAAATGATCAGTACAACAATGAAGTAATTTTCTCCCTTTGTTAAAATGTCAATCAGATAATGATTAAAAACAAAACACAGTGTAACATAAACCCTGGTAGCTGATTAATAATAGTGACTGACAACTCAAAAAAAGAATTAAAATAAATGTAGGTTAACGAAAGTGTAACACAGAAAATCAGTCAATTATCAAGTTCAGAATAATCTTTCATTTATAAGTAAGTTTAATTTTTTAAGGATTTAAAATTAATATCATATCTTTGGTGGTAAAGATAGATTAACAGTGTATTATTTATATATTAAATAAATTGTTTTATCTGTTGTTTTTTTAAAGTAGATATTTCTATGCAGTGCAGATATTCTGGTTCTTAAGAAAACTTAATAATGCTGACTTTTAGGACAACTGTGCTGGTCTTAAGAGAACTTACACTTATTTTGAGGAAAACATAATTGCTGATGCTGATTTTTAGGATAACATATGCTGATTTTTAGGGCAACATGTGCTGACTTTTAAGACAACTTATACTGGTTTTTAGGCGAACTTATGCTAATTTTCAAGACCACTTAAGCTGATTTTTGGACAACCTACGTGAAGTTATTGTGAGTTTAAGTACATGGTCCATTTCATACTACCCTAAAGTAAAATAAATAGTGGCTGCATTTATGCAAATGTGTATTTTTGGTTTTGTTAAATACCAAATTCTTTTCTTTTTTTTATCAGGAAAAAAGTCGGAAGAGTGCTGGCAAAACAGCCAATAGAAAATGTAACAACATACTTTATAAAGACAAACATGGAGATCTGAAATGACTGTAAATATCAATGGGGTCTGGTTCTAGTAAAAAAAAGGAACAGGTCCGATGGGAGGTTGGTGATGAACCGCCAGAGGAAAATAAATTTATAAATCGAGAATGGAAACCGAAAGTAATAAAACTGAAGAAAAGACGAGCGATACCAGAAGGAATGTTTGGCGTTAAGGTTCTTGATGATGAATTTGAGTGCAATATAACGAGTGCAGCCTTTTTACCGACAGGAGATATTTTTGTCGTTGACCAAGCAAACAAGAAACTGAAATTGTTTGATAAATCGTACAGATTTCGTGCCAGTGCCCAAGTACCGTCAAACCCACTCAGTGTATGCGCAGTTCCAAATGGGCCATTTGCTTATGTTACATTTCCTGCATCATGTCGCATACGACAAATTGAAACTAACAAAAATGATATGAAGAGGCTCGAAACAATACAAACTATCGGAAAATGTACAGCTATCGCAAGTAATAAATTTGGAGGACTTGCCGTGGCTGTAAATATGACAGGAAACCAATGGCAAATTCATCTCATGAATTCTAGTGGGAAAATCCAGAAACGTGTTCATGGTGAAAATCTATTTTTAAATCCTGAGCACATCGCCATAACTGAAGACCTGAACCTTGTGATATCGGATCGTGGAAACCACACCATCTATCACATCACTCCTGACGGTTATGTCATATTCGCGTATAAAGAAGTAAAAGGTCCACTAGACTGTTTTATTGACAAACTTGGCTATATCTATGTTTCTGGACCAGAAAAAATCCATCAACTGAATGAGAGAGGAGAAAAGGTCTCGTATGTTATTTCAAAAGCAGACATAGGCTTTTCCCCTGCAGCACTTGCATATAGAGAAAAGGACGATCTTTTTCTCGTTGCTGGGAAGTCAGATAAAATCAAACTGTACTCTCTAAAAAATTTCTAGGAGCAGTTATTCTATTGACTGCTTGTAACAACTTGTTTATTTGTTGTTTTATGCTGGTCATTTAAAGGAATTAAGAGAGCATACTAACTGCTGATTTTAACAGAAAAATTGACACTCATGCAAAACGTGGATTTTTTTTATACTTTTACAATTTTCTTTTCAAGAACTAAGCTTAAAGTTTATCATTTTCTACATTTTGTCACATAAGCACCATCAGAAATGCTCTTGTTTTTTATCATAAAATAAAACAAAATATTTAAGTCCTATTCTTATGTTCATTTCTTTTTAAAACAAGAGGGCCATGATGGCCCTATATCGCTCCCCTGAGTACCATTGCTTTAACCAAAAACAAAAAGAAAAAATTCTTACAAGGTACAGATATGTCAAAAAACACCTAAAAATTGGAGGCACCATCAATGTTGTACCACAGAAAAGTGGTCTCAGTTTTTCCCTATGGCCAACAATAAAAAAGTTACTAAATAAGCTATTTATAGTAACATAAAAGGGAAGTAATAAAAAAAAAATTGTAAGCGAACAAAAGAAGGATCTGCCAAATAAAAACAAGAGCATTGCAATGCAACGCAAATGCAGAGCAATATTCCCATAAAACAAAGTCATATGACCTTTGACCCCTAAGTGTGACCTTGACATTGAATTTAGCCATCTGAAACATGCGCTCTGCACATCCTTTCATTGAGTGAACATTTGTGTCAGGTTTCTCTGAAATCCATCAAGGGGTTCAAGAGTTACAGAGCGGAAGGGAAATTGCTAACCAACACACAGACAGACAGACGGACACCGAGGCGATAACATAATACGTCCTTGTGGGCGTATAAAAAAGAATCGAGATCTTATGGTGATACAAGTTGTGTGCAAGTTTGGTTAAAATCAAATCATAAATGAAGCTGCTGTTGTGCAGACAAGGTCAAAATAGCCCATTTTGGCCCTTTCAGGGACCATAACTCTGGAACCCATTATGGGATCTGGCCGGTTCAAGAATGGAATCAAGATCTTTTGGTGACACAAGTTTTGTGCAAGTTTGATTAAATTCAAATCATACATGAAGCTGCTATTGTGCAGACAAGGTCAAAATAGCTAATTCCGGCCCTATCAGGGGCCATAACTTTGGAACCCATTATGGGATCTGGCCGGTTCAAGAAAGGAACCAAGATCTTATGGTGACACAAGTTTTGTGCAAGTTTGGTTAAAATCAAATCATAAATGAAGCTGCTATTGTGCAGACAAGGTCAAAATAGCTGATTTTAACCCTTTCAGGGGCCATAACTCTGGAACCCATAATGGAATCTTGCCAGTTCCATAAGGAAACCAAGATCTTATGGTGATACAAGTTGTGTGCAAGTTTGGTAAAAATCAAATCATAAATAAAGCTGCTATTGTGCAGACAAGCTCAAAATAGCTAATTTTGGCCCTTTCAGGGGCCATAACTCTGGAACCCATAATGGGATCTGGCCAGTTCAAAAAAGGAACCGAGATCTAGTGATACAAGTTGAGTGCAAGTTTGGTTAAAATAAAATCATAAATGAAACCACTATCGTGCAGACAAGAAATTGTTGACGGACGGACGGACGCACGCACGGACTGACGACGGACGAAGGGTGATCACAAAAGCTCACCTTGTCACTATGTGACAGGTGAGCTAAAAAAATCATTAAATAATTCCAATTTTATACAAAGCAAACTAGGCAAACTAGTGGCCCCTGATGCTTTGGACCTCGGACAACAGTTCCCATTATCATGGTAACCACAGTTCAGTAAAAACACCAAGACTGACCTGCTTCCACTCATCACAAAACCTTGGTCCTCATAATGGGTAATTTCATCTGGAGTGAGACCGATTTCACCTCTTCTTGGGATTCTCTTCCCCTCGGCAATGTAGGCCGCCATCGCAGCACCTTCTCCTGGTAACAAGGCCTTACCGAAACTGAAAAATATCATATTGCTCTTACATGTATATCCATTTTTCTGTATCTTCAAAATTTTATGTTTCATAAAATCGTTTCAATTTCCTTGGCAGACCATTGTTACTACCTCTCATATGTAAATTATTTATACCAACTGTTTAAGTTCCTCATACCAATAGTATTCATTTGTCAAGTTTCATTTATAGTTTTTCTGGGAATGAAGAATTTACATTAGACTTAAAATCCATTGGAGTCAAATCTTTTACTGTAACTAATGTGATCCTGTCTAAACCAACTTAGAACATAGATCCTGGAAATCTTCTTGATATAGTGAACATATGATCTATGTTTCATCAAAATCAGCAAAGCTGTTATGGATCTAATTCAATCCAAGTGTCAAACTTTTCGTCTTTGGGAGATGTGACCCTGACCTTTGACTGCAGAACATGGTTTGTGCACATCATACTAATGTGATGATCATCTGACTGATATTTCATGAAATTACCAGTACCTCATGGGATAAGGAGATATTTTTTAAAGACTACACAAAATTAAAGGCTAAAATTTCTAGAACTGCCTAACTGCCCTTTGGCAGTTTTATTTGATCAGGAGTCTGGTCTTCATGTAGTAAACATTTAATCCACATTTAACCCCTAGATGATGTCAACATATATATCCAAAGTCTTCTGAAATTCCTAGAAAGTATTTAGGAAATACTGACAAGACGCAAACTCCAAAGCTAAAATCTTTTATCTTGAGGTATGACCTTGACCTTGAGTGAGCCATCACCGTTGAAATATAGGTTCTGGCATTGTCTCCATGAGGTGAACTTGCAGATTACAAACATAAGAAATAGCAAATACATGCTGTAACTGTTTTATTTACAGAATATCATGGCATAAATTATCACCTGGAGTAGAATATAAACTCTAAACTGTCTAACTTACTCTTTTTGGGACAAGCCAGCAGCTGTGGGATTAAAAGGTTTCGGACCAATTTCATCATCTTCAGAGTCAGAGGCTGTGTTTGATACTGGCACTGAAATAAATAGATAAATAAATTATGAAAAGATTAATCAGATGTATCCGGCTATAAGTATGTGTGAGAAATGTAAAAAAAAACAAGAGTTGTCACTATTTGTGACAAAAGCCCCAAAAGCGTGCCTAAGAATGCAACAGTAACTGTTGTCTGTGCAAAAAAATCAACATCATTTTATAACCTTGACCTTGATTCAAGAGACCTGGGTCATAAGCATGACACACCTTCTCAATATGGTTAACATTTGGGTCAAATTATTTTCAAATCTCTTGATAAATGGCAGAGTTATGGACCAGACAAGAAAACCTTTGACTTCCAAGTGTGACCTTGACCTTGGAGCTAGGGGTCTGGGTCTTGCACATGACTCGTCATCTCATTATAGGGAACATTTATGCCAAGTAATTTAAAATCCCTTCATCAATGGCAGAGTTATGGACCGGACAAGAAACAGACCATGTTAACTTTTGGGTCTTACACATGACACATAATCTCATTATGGTAAACATTAATATGCCAAGTTATCTCAAAATCACTTAATGGATGGCAGAGTTATGAACCGGACACAAAACAGACCCTGTTAACCTTTGACCTCTGAGTGTGACCTTGACCTTGGAGCTAAGGGTCTGAGTCTTGTGCATGACACCTTGTGTCATTATGGTAAACATTTATGCCAAGTTATTTCAAAATCACTTCATGGATGGCAGTTATGGACCGGACACGACAGACTCTAAGTGTGACTTGACCTTGGAGATAGGGGTCTGGGTCTTGCGCATGACACAGCCTCTCATTATGGTAAATATTTATGCCAAGTTATTCCAAAATCCCTTTATGGATGGCAGAGATACAGCCTGGATAAGAATTTATAAGCATGCACAGATTCATGGACGCACGCACACACAGACAGCGCTTTTTAATATGCCTACCTTCGGGGGCATAAAAAATAGTATGGATGGGTTGTGATGGGGGACAACTGTAGAGGTCGTCTACTCCATAAGCCCTGCCACCCTTTGAAATTTGAAGGTTCTGGGTCAAATGGTTCTCCAGTTATTGATCAGAAATGAAGTGTGATGGACAGACAGGGCAAAAACAATACGTCTGGGGAGTGACATAATTATCTGAACAATCTTGATGGTCAACCAAGGCAAATTTGTCAAAGTTGAACTAGCAGTTCTTTAAAGATTAAGTTCCCTCTTGCAGACTATGCTGAGTGGAACCTAAGAGGCTGAGACTTCAAGAACCATCTAATGAAAACCCATGGAAAGATTCATTAGATAGTACCATCAAACAGCTTCATATGAAGAAAATTTGAATGGAAGACAGACAAGGGAGAAATGACCGAGAGTGGTCACAAATGCACACCCTGTGCACTATTAAAAAAGATAAAATTAGCATTATGTCCACAGGACATGGATGCCCCCACATACTGTGCCATCCTCTATATAGCAAAAACTATCAAAGGGCCATAACTGCAGTAAAATAATCACAGAAAAAAATCTTCATGGTCATCTATGGAAGTTTGAAGCAAATTAGGCTAATAGTGCGGGAGGAGTTGGACACACAAGATTTCAGTACGTATGTACGTATATACGTATGGACAGACAGCAGCAAGGCTATATTCCACATCAATGTGTGGGGGCATAAAAAACCAATCTGAAAGTAAATTTTCTTCATTTCAAGTCAGTGGCAAAAAATAACAAAAATATAAAATGAAGTTTGGCTTTGATTCACATTTTTACAATTAACCCTTACCCTGCTAAATTTCTAAAATGGACTGGTCAATCATTCAATTTAGGCAGTACAATTTATTATTTGAAGGGCTGTTCACTGAAAATTTACTGACTGATTAGCAAACAGTTGTAGACTATGCATGATCAGCCTGCAGGGACGTGCAGGCTGATCTTGGTCTGCACTGATCGCAAAGGTAGAATTACTTGTCGCCAGCAGACTAAAGGGTAACTTATGAATATAATGCAAATACTTATGTGTATTGAACAAAACTCTCAAACATATATTTTTCCATGAAGGGTATAAATCATATTACTGAATAAAAACCAGGGTAGTATTATGACTGCAAAAAAAGAGAACTCCATCTTTTTATAAAGCAAGGATATGCAGGAAGTATTGATCATTGATGAAAATAATAATCTCTAAAATAAAATTATATAGAGGTATCATATTACTCTTAGCAGAGAACTTCCTTGTTCCCACAAAAAGTCTACCTTATACATCCCAATAAATACAACTGTTGAAATATTTCACAGGCAAAGGTACTCTTTCACAACCCAGGGGTGAACATTTAAAATATCTTACTTTTACATAGGGTTTAATATAAAATTACTGTTAAACTAGAGATGCTTTTGAGAAAAGCGCATGTCTCCCACAACTGCCCCTATGAAAAATGTCTAGTTTCTCTAGATGGTTTAGACAAGTGGATCCAATTAGATGGTCTGGACGAGTGGATACAATCAGTAATTGAAGGGCCATAAATCAAAAGTGCCTGGGCAGATTGGCTAGTTATCGAAATTGGCTAAGGTCTTATGGCCAAACACATTTTGTTCAAGTTTGGTGAAGATCGGATGAGAAATGTTTGACTTAGAGAGCGGACAAGAGTAAAAAGGCCGATTTTTCGGTAAATCAAGGGCCGTAACTCCAAAATGCCTAAACCGATTTGGCTAGTTATTGAACTTAGCTGAGGTCTCATGGTCAAACACATTTTGTTCAAGTTTGGTGAAGATCGGATGAGAAATGTTCCACTTAGAGTGCAGACAAGAGTAAAAAGGCCGATTTTTGGTAATTCAAGGGCCATAACTCCAATACGCCTGGACTGATTTGGCTAGTTATCGAACATGGCTGAGGTCTTATGGTCAAACACATTTTTTAAAGTTTGGTAAAAATCAGATGAGAAATGTTCGCTTGAGAGTGCTGACATGCTTTGTGACAGACAGACAGACACACAGACACAGAGACTGGAGTAAATCAATATGTCTCCCACACCACTGTGTGGTGGGAGACATAATTAGTAATTTTCGCTAGGGATTTTATCACATTAGTTGTTAAATAAATCAAATGTAGTGAAAGTGTTATTTTTGCTGCAAATAACTTGTATTCTCACAAGTTCGTCAAATATTCTAGCAGGCAAACATACAGCAAACCTCTAAACTTGCCAAAGCATCTTGTTTTTACAGTATACCTGACACTGAGAAATTATGAAAGAAGTGAAAACAGATATTGAATACTGGCAGAGAACCAGCAGCTGGACACATTTTCATATTTCGGCTCCATTATTTCCTAAAAAATATTTGACATAAATGAAGCTCACATTGCACAAACTTCAGCTCCTTCGACATACAATATCGTAATCAGCATCACGTTGTGATGTAAAATATGGGTTCCATGAGGCCTCTAATGGGGTCACAAAAAGAAATTATTTTCCCATATGGTAAACCAGTAGCCAGACAAATATTTTGACAATGTTTTGTTGTTATTTTGATATCGAAATAAGTAATTAAATTATTTTTACACATTTCCTTATTATTAATCTCTCCAAAAATGCACGTGAAACATAACCCGATGTTCAATAGCAGCTACGAAAACAAACAGAGGCTGTATATAACTAGAAGATGCTTTTGTAGAAAGCACATGTCTCCCCCAATGCATACTATAGGGATCATCTATTTGGCATGTCCAATCATCCCACTAAGTTTCAACATTCTGGGCCTAAAAGTTCTCAAGTTATGAATTGGAAACCATTCTCTATGTTCAGCCCCAGTGACCTTGGCCTTTCATTGAGTGACTCCAAAAATAATAGGGGTCATCTACTCTGTAAGTCCTATCAACCTTAAAGTTTGAGGGTTCTAGGTCAAATGGTTCACAAGTTTTTTTGACCGGAAATGGATTTCCATGTTCTGTCCACTGTGACTTGACCTTTAATAGAGTGATCCCTAAAAACATAGGGGTCATCTACTCTGCATGTCCAATCATCCTATGAAGTTTCAACATCCTGGGTCAGGTGGTTCTTAAGTTACTGAAAGAAAGTGGTTTTCCATGTTCATACCCCTGTGACCTTGACCTTTAATAGTGACCCCAAAATCAAAAAGGGTCATCTGCTCTGCATGTCTAGTCAAACTATGAAGTTTCAACATTCAGGGTCAAGCAGTTATCAAGTTATTGATCAGAAAGGGTTTTCCATATTCAAGCCCCTGTGACCTTGACCTTTAATAGAGTGACCCCAAAATCAATAGGGGTCTGTGTCTCTGCATGATCAATCATCCTATTAACTTTCAACATCCTAGGTCAAGTGGTTTTGAAGTTATTGATCGGAAATGGTTTTCCATGTTCGGGCCCCTGCGACCTTGACCTTAAACAGAGTGACCCCAAAATCAATAGGGGTCGTCTACTCTGCATGAACAATCATCCTATGAAGTTTCAACATTCTGGATCAAGTTGTTCTCAAGTTATTGATTGGAAATGATTTCCATTTTCAGGCCACTGTGACCCTGACCTTTGATGGAGTGGCCCCAAAAACAATAGGGGTAGTCTACTTCATAGGCCCTGCCATCCTATGAAGTTTGAAGGTTCTTGGTCGAATGGCTCTCTAGTTATGAATTGGAAATGAAGTGTGACGTACGTACAGACAGACAGACGGAAGGACAAGACAAAAAACAATATGTCTCCCCCGTTGGGGGGAGTAGACATAATTACATGTGTCTGGAAACTGGTCCTGTCCAGATACAGGTTCCTAACATAATGTAAAAGTTCATATTCATATAATAATAGCAAAACTAACTGACGCAGAATGGCAATCAGGGGTGTGGAATTCCTATGTCTGACTCGGGACTTTTTGCCAGTGGACAAGTGCATTTTTTCATTCTGTTTGTCCGTGAACAAGTACATTTCCCAGTATAAAACTGAGCAAAAAGCAAGAATAATTCAGTAACGCTGTTTCTAGAAGTTAATGGAGGTGATAAAATAATCTTATCTACAAAATCTATGTTTTATCCGATTGCTGCAGTTTTGGAAAAGCAAACACTTGCGTCTAAATTTAACATTTTTTCTGCATTCTGATTGGCCCTTGTTCTCGGTGTTGCGTGATTTTGTACACAGTAACTCTACGAATAGAAACCGGATACGAAAACGATTCTCGCAAACTTTTAGACAAATTCGTTAATAGAACGTTGGTCGCCGATAATGAGGTAATCACAAAACTAAAAAGCACAGAGACACCGCAAGTACGATTTAAAACGAGTCAGATTATCTAAAGAGTTTCAACTGGCTTTGCACAGGCAATGTTTTGGCATGGCATTTTTGTTTTACTGAATCTGTTGGAAGGTTCCCTGAGCCTCACAAATGCAACTTCAGCCTTGTATGCAGGCAATAGTGTTGATAACTTTTTTTGTCACAGTTACAGTAATAAACTGCATTATGTTTGCTTGTTTTCATCTATAGATCATAACAAGAGGACCATGATGGTCCTGAATCGCTCACCTGTTCCCACATGACCCAGTTTTGAGTATGACGTCGTTTTTTCTATTATCTGACATAGTGACCAAGTTTTTGAGCTCATGTGACCCAGTTTTGAACTTGACCTAGATATCATGAAGATAAAAATTCTGACCAATTTTCATGAAGATCCATTGAAAAATATGGCCTCTAGGGAGGTCACAAGGTTTTTCTATTATTTGACCTATTGACCTAGTTTTCGAAGGTACGTGATCCTGTTTTGAACTTGAGCTAGATATCATCAAGGTGAACATTCTCACTTTGTGAAGATCTCATGAAAAATATGGCCTCTAGAGAGGTCACAAGGTTTTTCTATTTTTATACCTACTGGCCTAGTTTTTGACCGCACGTGACCCAGTTTCGAAACTGACCTAGATATCAAGGTGAACATTCAGACTAATTTTCATGAAGATCCATTGAAAAATATGGCCTCTAGAGAGGTCAAAAGATTTTTCTAATTTTAGACCTACTGACCTAGTTTTTGAACGCAGTTGACCCAGTTTCAAACTTGACCTAGATATCATCAAGATGAACATTCAGACCAACTTTCATACAGATCCCATGAAAAGTATGGCCTCTAGAGAGGTCACAAGGTTTTTTTATTATCTGACCTACTGACCTAGTTTTTGAAGGAACGTGACCCTAGATATCATCAAGGTGAACATTCTGACCAATTTTCATGAAGATCCATTCAAGGGTATGGCCTCTAGAGAGGTCACAAGGTTTTTCTATTTTAAGACCTACTGACCTAGTTTTTGATCGCAGTTAAAACAGTTTCAAACTTGACCTATAGATCATCAAGATAAACATTCAGACCAACTTTCATACAGATTCCATGAAAAATATGGCCTCTAGATAGGTCAAAACGTTTTTTCATTATTTGACCTACTGACCTACTTTCTGATGGCACGTGACCCACTTTCGAACTTGACCTAGATATCATCAAGGTGAACATTCTGACCAATTTTTATGAAGATCCATTCACAAGTATGGCCTCTTGAGAGGTCACAAGGTTTTTCTATTTTTAGACCTACTGACCTAGTTTTTGACCCCACATGACCTAGATATCATCAAGATGAACATTCAGAAATATTTTCATACAGATCCTATGAAAAATATGGCCTTTAGAGAGGTCACAAGGTTTTTCTATTATTTGACCTACTGACCTAGTTTTTGATGGCATGTGACCCAGTTTTGAACTTGACCTAGATATCATCAAGGTGAACATTCTGACCAATTTTCATGAAGATCTTGTGAAATATATGGCCTCTAGAGAGGTCACAAGATTTTTCTATTTTTAGAACTACTGACCAAGCTTTTGACCGCACGTGACCCAGTTTCGAACTTGACCTAGATATCATCAAGGTGAACATTCTGACCAATTTTCATAAAGACCCCATGAAAAATGTGACCTCTAGAGTGGTCACAAGCAAAAGTTTACGCACGGACGCACGCACTGACAGACGGACGACGGACGCTGCGCGATCACAAAAGCTCACCTTGTCAGTTTGTGACAGGTGAGCTAAAAACAGCTGCCCAAAATAATGAATTATTGGCAGTTTAGTGTAGGTTTAATATTGAAAATCCTGATTAGTGAATTTTTGCTGTGGATTTTTGGCAAGTGCATTTTTATGTCTCACTTGTCTATGGACAAGTGAAAACATTGGGATTTCCACACCCCTGGTGATACTGTTTTTCTTCATTTCTTATCAGTATAAATATGCTGGTTATATCCACAACCTGACAAAGCCCCTACTTCCCCCCCCCCCCCCCCCCCCGCCTCATTCTCCACCCACCTTCCTCAGAAAAAAAAAAATAAAAGAGGAGAGTACAATCTGTTTAGAGAACATGAGATTGCCCTTGACTCCCACATCCGAGGTTGAGAAACTTTGTATTAAATTTTAATTTAACAGGGGAAATATGGTACATGTAAAGAAAACCTGTGTATAAGTCTCCTATTTTCTTCATTGAGGCAAATTTATTGAAACTGTCGGTGTGAAGGAAAGGTAGTCTTGTCAGAAGATATCCAAAATGAAGTTTGCTACAGCTATGCTTATTTTTAGTAATGGACTAAGTATTTTTCTAGCATCAAATGACAGCTGTGGAGAACAGGACTTGAACGCAATGATGGTCCGCCTTCGTCAGCTTCGAACAGAATTCCAAAATTTGAAAGCAGAATATGCAAATCAAATAAACATTAATAAAGAGGAAATTAAACTCTTGAAGGAACAACAAGCAAATGAAATCCAGGACATTAAGGCAGAACTTGGAAACAAAACATTACAGATTGCTGAACAAACCCAGGAAATAGAAAGACTGAAAGGTATGTATCATATTTATTTACAATTTTTTTACATGCAAAACATAACCTCATGATAACAAGAGGGCAATGAAGGCCCTGTATCGCTCACCTGACCTATTGACCTAAAGATCATCAAGAGAGTTTCATTAAGATATGGTCAGAAATGCGGCCTCTAAAGCGTTACCTAGCTTTTCCTTTGATTTGACCCAAAGACCTAGATTTTGACCCCAGATAACCCAGATTCAAACTTTACCTAAAGATCATCAAGATTAACATTCTGACTAAGTTTCATGAAGATACAGTCATAAATGTGGCCTCTAGAGTGTTAACAAGCTTTTCCTTTGATTTGACCCGGTGGCCTAGTTTTTGACCCAACCTGACCCAGATTTGATCTTGACCTATAGATCATCAACATTAACATTCTGACCAAGTTTCATTAGGATATGTCATATATGTGGCCTCTAGAGTGTTAACTAGCTTTTCCTATGATTTGACCTTGTGACCTAGTTTATGACCCTACATGACCCAGATTCAAACTGGACTTTGAGATCATCATGAGTAGCATTCTGACCAAGATTCATAAGATACAGTCATAAATGTGGCCTCTACAGTGTTAATAAGCTTTTCCTTTGATTTGACCTGGTGACCTAGTTTTTGACCCCAGATGACCCAATATCAAACTCATCCAAGATTTTATTGAGGGTAACATTCTGACCAAGTTTCATTAAGACCGGGCCAAAATTGTAACCTCTAGAGTGTTAACAACCTTTTCCTTTGATCTGACCTGGTGACCTAGTTTTTGACCCCAGATGACCAAATATCAAACTCGTCCAAGATTTTATTAAGGGTAACATTCTGACCAAGTTTCATTAAGATTAGGCCAAAATTGTGACCTCTAGAGTGTTAACAGTCATATTGTTGACGATGACGGACTGACGGACAATGACAGATGACGGACCCAGGGCGATCACAAAAGCTCACCTTGAGCACTTTGTGCTCAGGTGAGCTAAAAATGCACCTTAATTGTCATACACTACCAATAATCAGGCAGGTCCTAGTTCGTTTGTAATTTAGCATGACTATCTTTTATACTGGTTTGTATCTTTAACAAGAACTGTCCGTTAGACAGCAAAATTGCTCGATTATTCGAATTGTTGTCCAAGAAGCTGGAATATTTAACCCTAAATGTTAAAATATCTAAATATAGAGTTTCAATCCAGTATCTGCATTAGTTCTGGAAATAGCAACTTGCATGCAAAACTTAAATCAGGATTTTGTTAAAAAGGGGGCATAATTTTGCCAAAAATTCATGTCAGAGTTATGGTTCTTGATGCTATCACCTAGTTTTATAACCCTTAAAGGCACTCGCTACAGTTTTTCCAGACGGGTCAATATTTACCCCAACACCGTGCCAATTTGGTTTCGATGTAGCTCACTGCAGACTTGGTGCGGTCTTCTGCACATGCCCGGAAGTGATTATCTAATGTCGCGGACGGCAAATTATTGTATGTTCGCATGCATTTAATGACAAAATGTATAATATACTGACTAAAGGGTAGGGTAAGTATCACCATGGTTACAAAATATATACATTTAAAGTACTTTTAGTTCAAATTGCTTCAATCCGACA
This sequence comes from Mercenaria mercenaria, assembly GCF_021730395.1. NCBI lineage: Eukaryota > Metazoa > Mollusca > Bivalvia > Venerida > Veneridae > Mercenaria > Mercenaria mercenaria. Next base: position 15,087,715 of record NC_069367.1, on the reverse strand, counting down.
TATACTGGAGTCTGTTATTTATACCATCGCTCAAACTCTGCATTGAGTCACAGCTGTTTCTAATCCGCTTATTAAGAAAAGAGTATTTTGTACCAACCTGCGTTGTTTAAATGCCCGCCACACCCCACCTCGTTGTAATTTGATTTAAGCGAAATCTAATATGGTGACCTATCAATTTTCTTTTTGTTTTAGATTAGGTAGACATAACCAAAGGTATGTGCAGAGTTTGATTAAATTCTATTATGTGAAACTCGATAAAATAGCAAATGTACCAACTTAAAACTGACAAAAATATGCAAAAAAAGCCCTTGGGTCTGCTGAACAAGTATTCCTTTCTTTACAAAATCATGTTCTTTTGATTTCTCTGAGCATGTTTCAAATAGATATATAGTTTTCCGTTATAAAATGCTTAGATAATCAAATTTCTTCCGATTATTGTACTTTACAGAAATTTTGAAAAATGTTTAAAATAGCACATTATCTAGGGGCAAATTAAATTGAAACAAAGCTGGTGACCTAGTATTTTTATTTCATTTTTCAATACATCGTAACATGATCTTTTAATACAAAACATTTCATCAAAATCTATTATTGAGAAAAAAAAATACAAAACTGTAGCGAGCGTCCTTAAGACACATGTTAAGTTTCAAATCAAGATCTACATAAGTTCTGGAGATAGTAACTTGCATGCAAAACTTTAATCAGGATTGTCTAAGGTTCTGTTCTTTTAACCTTTAGCCTGCTGGCTGTAAGTGGTTATGCCTTTGCGACCAGTGCAGGCTGATCTTGGTCTGCGCAGTGTTCATTATTCAGTCTGTAAATTTTCATTAAACACCGCTGAATAAGTGGTACTGCCAAAATTGAATGATGTTCAATTACATTCCTTACATCTAATTTCAGGACTATTTATAGAAAAAAACCTCACAACGATGGTGGCCTTTGTTGCCCGACAGAAAGAATTAGATTACAACTGCACTGGTAAAGTTCTGTTTGAAATCATTGTCTTGAACGAAGGAAATGCATTCAATACATCTACCAGCCACTTCACAGCACCCTTTGCAGGGCTTTACATGTTTACTGCACAGCTATGTTTTGAATATTACTATACGTTTGACTTCTCTATCTACTCGTACACAAACAATAAAACTTATGGGGCTTCACGGAATGTCAATTATTGGGATTATGAATGCGGATCGTTGACGACAACAGTGAAATTAGCCACTAACGAAGAAGTATACGTCCACATTGAATGCCAAGGTACACGTCAGATAGGTAACATAGATGACACTCTCTGGACAATGTTTTCTGGAATTCTCCTGGTGTGACAGTCACATCGTCAATATATTGTCTTAGACACACGTGCTTGTCTGAATGTCTAGGGGACAGTGAATTTCGTTCAGGTGTATCATTTCTCTGCAACTACTTGCCTAACTGGAGAGTTAAACTTTTGACTGTATATTTGGGGTTTTCAAAATAAGAATATTTCAATTCCGTTTCATGTGAAGATAAAAAAAATAGTTGCAACAGAGAACAGTAAAATTCAATGCATGGCTAAAAAAGCTATTCAGACATTTTTCATGTAACAGATGCATGATTTCACTATTTAGGCAACAGAAAGAAGCTGTGATATCAGAATAAACCCTGTTATAATCATCGCTATATGGTGACTGTGAAGTCATTTAATTTTGTGGTTTTGACAAAAATAGATAACATAGGGATATGAATTTGTACATACCAAATTTGAATATAAAATGGATGAGAACTTTACTTGTTCCTTGGGACTTAACCCTAATCATGCTAGACACGATTGATCCATGCAGTCTGATCAAGATCTGCACTGTTCGCCATTCGGTCAGTATCTTTTATACAAGCAACCCTTTTAACAGCCTATGGTTCTGTCTAAATTGAAAGATCGACAAGTTTGTTTTAGAATATTTAGCAAGGGTTAATTTTGTACAAAATTAGTCTGCCACCAGTATTTATGATTTCACAGTATATCACGTGATGTTGCAGAACCAAGTGACAAACCATCCAATGAAGAGTCTGACCATCCAACTCTTATTATATTTGTCCACAGAAAAAATAAGTAAATTTAAAAAAGAAAAGTGGAATATATTACTTTACAGCAATTTTCATACATTTGGCATTCATACATCAGGTTATCAAAATCATGAAAACTGTGGACACATACAATGTCAAAGAAAGAAATCATCATTTTTAATTGTATACATTTGTCAATAAAATGCGAGAAATATTGTAAACTATACTAACAGAAATTATAGTTGCAAAGATTTTAAATCTTTATCCACTATTCCATCTGTATATATCTCTTTAGATGTAAAAATAAATCATAAAGTCATAATACATTATAATTATGTATTCTTTCTTTCATTATTGCATTAATCAAACTCTGACATTAAATTTTATGTGAATATGTATACCATACTTGTACATTAAATTTCATTAAAAATAAAGCATTGAGCAAAGATCTTGTTTTGTTTTTATACGTTCTGCTTTCCATCTTATAGGACACGCATGAAGACTGTATGAAATTTATATATATGAAGAACAACACATCCTTAAATACATAGCGATCAGAAAACTTTCTTTGATTGTTCATTTTTGGCAAAGGCAGATGTCTATACAATGAGGACTAACCAGTCATGCCCCTCCTTTACAACTGCAAGCCAATGAATAAATTTTGCTAGTGACCTGTGTTTTTAACCCAGATGACCCAGTTTCAATTCTACCCTAGATTTCCTAAGGACAAAATATTCTGACCAATTTTCATATAGATTAGGAAGAATATATGGCCTACTTAAAAGTTTTTTTTTTTTTACCTAGTTTTTTACCCAAGATGATCCAGTGCCATATTCATTCATATTTGCTGAGGAATACATTCTGACCAAGTATTATGAAGATTAGTCCAAACTTGTGACCTCTACAGTGATAGCAGTAATATTATCAATGAGAGACTAATGAAGATGGTAACATGGGGATCACAACAGATCACCTTTTAGTTAGCATTTTATCAATAATTCAAATCCTTCTTTGTTTTGTACAAAATACAACCACTTCCGATCTGATTTACGTATCTTTTGAAAACATCACTTTTTCCTACTTCTACTTTTCATTTAATATCTATAAAAATTGACAAAACAATAGAAAGAAAATAGGGGACTGAATAGCTTCTAGTGAAATGTCAGTCAGTCATGGCATGCTACCTTAAAAATGACATAATTGTCTTTTCACGAAGCCCTTAACTTCAATTTACGAAACTTGCAATAGATGGAACAATAGCATGAAATCCATCTCACTGCATGCAGATTGCTTATTTGCAGTAAAAAAAGTGTTATTGAAGCATACAAGCATATGTGCAAAAAACAGAAAAATCAGAATCTATTTACTTTGGACTTCTTTCGACTACACCGTGGAAGCATACTTTTAAAACGAAATACTGACCATCTTCATAAAGCTTACTTCACTATCTGAAAGTTCAAACTTAACTACATGTATACATGAAAATATAATAGAAAATTTTTCTAAAGTTAATGTATTGTACTTACATTTACAAACCTCTACCCACTGGGCTTCTTCTTCCTCTTCCTCAGACTCACTACTTTCTGTCTCACTTTTATGTTTCTTCTTCTTTCTAGACTTCTTTGACTTGTGTTTTGCTTTTTTACTGTAAAATCAAATTAAGGGATTCAGAACTACCATGAAATTTCAAAAAACTTTACAACCGATTGCAATTTATATTAGACATGGCAAGTGATAAACCAGAAGTGTTTAAATACACTTTAATATGAGATATGAAAATGCAACAAACATATGCCTGAATATATTTTTTTTGCTACAAAAAGCATCACCTTGAAATGTTCAACAAATACACATCTCGATACTCTATACCCATTGTGTTAATTTTACGGCCTGTTGTGTTGATTAAATTTGAATGGGTACAAAGTATCGAGATGTGTATGTGTTGAACATTTCAAGGTGATACTTTTTGTAGTAAAAAATATATTCAGGCATGTGTTTGTTGTATTTTCATATCTCGTCAGCATACATTACTGTATAGGATATAAAATTTACCAGTACCCATATTCAAAAATTTAGAAAAAATTTACATAAAATATGAAAGCATGCAGTTTCAAAGTAATGGAACCATACTGACACTTGGAAATTTCCATGTGACTATGTTTAAACTGGAACTATTTAGTGTCCAATTCCTTTCAATGATTCAGAAAGTTGTGCTTATGAAAATATCAGAAAATTTGATTTGACCGAAGCAAACAACAGCCGAAATAATTCCACTAATTTGTGAAGTAAAAGATGTACTGATATGTACAAGCCACAAATTTTAAACTCTTACCTCTTTTTACTGTGCTTTTTATGTTTCTTTCTTTTCTTGGACTTTTTCTTCTTTTTCTTTCTTCTCTCCTCTGAAAATTAATAACTAATGTCTAAGATGTCTATGCAAAACTTTATTACCATATGAACAAAATGTGAAACTGCTTTATTACTGACAATTATTTAAAGGTTTTTCTCTACAGCAATACTATAACAGTCTCAATTGAGAAAACTTCAAAATTACAATAAGAATGTCAGGAAAAGACTCTCAGTCTTCAAGTTAAAGCTGATAGTAATTTATTTTAGGTTGTTTGTGAAATAGTTCTACAATCTGTATTAATCACTCTCATTCCTTATGGAATCCATCACCAAGAGTATAATATAGAAGAGATACCAATCTGATTAAAATCATTCATTATACATGTTATGCATAGGCTTTAAGAGTGATTATGTACTTCAGTCAAATTGGAAGAGAAGCTACTTTGCTTCTCAAGGCTATGTACCAAGCATGACAGCTATTGGTACCATTTTCAATCTTAAAGAAGTGAACCCACAACCTCACAACCCCATGCACCTGAAGGTTACTCTACCACTACAGTACCTTGGCAGTAAAAGTTTCATATAACAAGAGCTCCCAGAACACAAAATGCCCCCCTTGATGCATTCAGAACTTGTACAAGGAACAGAAATTATTTGGTAACTGTAAACACAAGTTCTACTGTTCTGGGTAAATGTGACCCTGACCTTTGACATATTGACCTTAAAATAAATAGAGGTCATCTGCTGGTCATGATCAACCTCACTATTAAGCTTCATGATCCTGGGCCCAAGCGTTCTCAAGTAGTTTAACTGTTCCGGGTCACTGTGACTTTGACTTTTTGGTCTACTGACCTCAGAATCAATAGGGGTCATCTGCTCATGATCCTATGCCCAAGCGTTCTGGAGTTATCATTCAGAAACCATTTACCTGTTCTGGGTCACTGCGACCTTGACTTTTGACCTACTGATCTCAAAATCAATAGGGGTCAGCTGCTAGTTATGACCAATATCCCTATCAACTTTCATGATCCTAGGCCCAAGTGTTCTTGATTTATCATTCGTAAACGGATTGGTCCACATACCAACTGACCGACTGACTGACATCTACAAAAGAATATACCCCTCCTTCTTCGAGGGGGGACATAAATATGAACAACACTGGTTGTGTTTAAGCGTAGAGACAAAAGAGTTACCTTCTGATGAGTCTGTATCTTCGGACTCTGATACTTCATCACTATCAGACTCTTCAGACCTGTAAAACATAACAATGTCATAACCACTGTAACATCAGATACTTTCATGAGGCAATAAGTTCTGTCAACTTCACTGTTCTAAAATTTGAACTGGTGAGGGACTGCATACTGTGAAATCATCTAAATTTCACTGGCCTGAAACAGCTGTTTTGTTTGAATATGAATTTGTGAATAAATTATTTCTAAGTCAGGATTTGATTTCTTGGTTTGATAATCACCATGAAATCAATGGAAAATAGTTCTTCATGAATTGACTTTAGTAGAATATTCAACCTGGTTTGCCAACTTAAGGAAGATATAAAATTATTTAAACCAATAATAGCACTTTTGCAAATCCTTAATTTCACAAATACAAACGTAAATGAATATAGCAGAAATGAATTTCTGAAGTAAAAACTAGAATGTGTCTGTAGGACACAGGTTGTGCCCCCCACTGGTACATTTGTCACAAATAAGGGGCAATACTTCAAATGTTTGCAGTCTTAATGGGGTATAGCCTCAACAAACATTTTATGAAAAGGATTCATTATTCTAGGCCCTATACTTTTTGAGCTATGAGCATCACAAACAAAAAATCCACTATTTTGGCTATTTCAAGGGCCATAACTCTGTAATAAAAGCTATGATTCTCAAGAAGAATGCCAAATGTGCAAGGTCACATCACGATAAAGACTCCAGCAAGGTTTCCTGAATTTACATCTAATACTTTTTGAGCTAGGCACGTAATTAGGTGAAAAAGTGCATTTTTTTACTATTTCAGGGGCCATAACTTATAAATAGGGGTTGGAGCCAGCCAAAAAATTAGAGGTGTGCAAGTTTATATCATGAAAAAAGACTTATGCAAGTTTTCAACCATTTATATTAAATACTTTTTGAGCTAGGTGCGTCACAATGTGAAAATGTGCATTTTTTACTATTTCAGGGGCCATAACTCTAAAAATAGGGGACGGACCCAAATAAAAAAATAGGAGCTGCGCAAGTTCATATCATGATTAAGACTCATGCAAGGTTTCATATGAATCTATATCAAATACTTTTTGAGCTAGGCGTGTCACAAGGTGAAAATGTGCATTTTTGATTATTTCAGGGGCCATAACTCTGAAAATAGGGGGCGGAGCCAGATGAAAAATAGGAGCTGCGCAAGTTCATATCATGATTAAGACTCATGCAAGGTTTCATGAATCTATATCAAATACTTTTTGAGCTAGGCATGTCACAAGGTGAAAATGTGCATTTTTGACTATTTAAGGGGCCATAACTCTGAAAATGGGGGGGGGGGGGGGAGCCAGAAGAAAAATAGGAGGTGCGCAAGTTCATATCATGATTAAGACTCATGCAAGGTTTCATGAATCTATATCAAATACTTTTTGAGCTAGGCATGTCACAAGGTGAAAATGTGCATTTTTGACTATTTAAGGGGCCATAACTCTGAAAATAGGGGGCGGAGCCAGATGAAAAATAGGAGGTGCACAAGTTCATATTATGATTAAGACTCATGCAAGGTTTCATCAATTTATATCGATAGGCGTGTCACAAGGTGAAAATGTGCATTTTTGACTATTTAAGGGGCCTTAACTCTGAAAATAGGGGGCGGAGCCAGACGAAAAACAGGAGGTGCGCAAGTTCATATCATGATAAAGACTCGTGCAAGGTTTCATCAATTTATATCAAATACTTTTCGAGGCAGGCGCATCACGAACTTTGGACGGACGCACGGATAACACCAAATCTATATGCCCCCAACACTCATGGGGGGTGGGGGGGGGGGGGCACAATTATAATGTAACAGTACCAAAAACAGTGCTCCGAGACGATTAAAAATACACATACGGCAATCAAGATTATGGTCAATTGAATGCTTGGAGGAAGAACTTTTTTGCACATCTCTGGTGCACATCAAACAGTAAATCGTGGTGGGAAAAGCAAAAACTATGTTCTACCCTCATGCAAAATTGATCAAATATGTGACAATTACAATCTATATTTGGTATAAGGTATTAGGTAATAAAACATTTTTTGTCAGCAAGACTTTTCAAAAAGAAAATAACTTACTCTGATTTCTGTGGTGAAGGAGATCTCGCCCAAACTTCTGAAACACCCGCTGCTCCTATCCTTTCCCTGTCTGTTCTACGTCTATTTCAAATAAGAAAGTATTATTTATAAAAAATTTAAACTGAAACTTTGCACAACTTCCTGTAGTTGCAGAATGCACAAGCATGCAAAGTTTCATTTCAATATGTGCTGATTTATAAGTGACAGAACAAAAAGAAAATTTTACATTTTAGAGTCAGTCTAAACTTTAAACACAGATAAATATGGTCACAAGATTTTCAATGTGTTAAAATAAAACTCACTAATCAATAGGATGTAGGGCACTATATAAAGTCCATCCCTTGGCAGTTCAATTTCAATTAATAAGTAAGTAATGTCTTTATTTAATGAGGCTTACACATTCGGTTTCCTGATATTCCATGCGGGCCTCAACATTAAGTGACTTAAACTTCCGTAACTCAATTAGCTATCTCACTCAAAATTCTTTGGTTTACAGTTTAGCATCTTTAACCTTGAACTTTTTCTCAGCATAAAACAAGTTTGTAATTTAATGGCACATTCATTGTTTAAACATACTGTTGAATTAATTTTTACATAAATCTCTTAGAACTTCTAGTAACAACACTATGTGAACACTTCTTAGAGTTCCATCTACTACCCCTGCCTCATTAAGTGAATTTAGAATGAGGGAGAACTTGACCACAGTTTAACATCCTACTGCGTACATGCAAGTTGAAATTCTTATGCAACCTTAAATGTTCTGTCTCTTTTGAACAATACGAAAAGGTTACAATTATTATGTAAATTTCATACCTGTTGAAAAATTCTCCTTGCTGGTCATGATGATTATGCCTGTGACCATTTTCCTTTGGCTGTCGCCAAATAGTGCTCTCTTTCCTAACTGGTGACCTTGGCTTTTGTTGTACAGGTGAATTGCTCCTTGACCTTTTTCTATGTGGACTTGCCCGTTGTCTGTAACTGTCACCATATGGTGACCTTGACCTTGAATGGTCACTGTGTTTTCTCACTTTCTCTTTGTATTTCTGTCTTTGATATTTTATTACATTTTTGTCTGGTGATTCTGAAATTGACCTTGACCTTCTCCCACCATGTGACCTCTTTAACCTTTTGTTTCTAGGTGATGGTGACCTTGAACTTGAATATCTTTTGCTGAACTTTCTATATTTGTTGTCAGAATACGAATCATCACTTTCATAACTTGAACTTGACATTGTGTTTCTACAGTTTCATCTTAGTAATAGTCTGAAAATAGAAGACAACAAGCAAATTTGATGAATTGGTATCCCCCGCCGAAAGGGTTTGTGGTGAGGAATGGCAAAAAAATATATCCGGCAAAAAGTTAAGGATGTTACTAAGAAGCAAATAATTTCATTAGTCAAAATCATTTTAACAGAAAACAAATGTTTAATTAAAGAGTACATAATAAATGTATGATACTTTGATCCTGACTAAAGAATTTATTTTGAATGGAATATGCTTACTGTAATAAGCTTAGCTTTAAAAATTAAATGCAATTAATTGAAATGTGAGCTTGAAGTTTAACTGATACCAGGGATTTTTTCCTTCATAAACTGACTCCAGCAAACAGTCTGTAGACAGCTGAATAAGTATGCTTTTTTCCCAAAATGAAGGCAAAAAGTTCCCCGAATTTAGTTCACAAAATTTTTTAAGGAAGGTTGTTTTGTGGGACAGTTTAGTGAAAATTGCATGTGAAAACTGTGATAGAAACATTATCTTTTAAGAGAAACACATTAAAACAATGCCTAATATTTCTCACAGCAGATGACACACATTGCACTACATACAGAGTGTAACTTGTGATAATGCTGATGATAACATTAAGGTGTTCATGTTCAATACAATTTATAAACATCCAGTAAACTAGACAAATAGTTCGTAACTAGAAATATTAGTATATGGACAATTCGAATGCAAAATTTTGGCTTGACTATTCAAAGAATAGATAGAGCTATTGGACTCAACTGATAGTGGAGGAAATTTCCGCTGAAATTTTCATCACTGCCGACACTTCACATGCTACAGGTTTAAATGCCGATTTTGTCACGAATTGGCCATAAATTCAAAGAAAACTTTCATGTATCAAAAGGGGATTCAATTCCTCCTTGATTTATTTAAAAGTTATGAAATAATTTCCAAAATTACAAATTTTCTGGTTGATTTAAACCTGGAACGACTGATACGGGGACTGGATTGCAGCATTTATCTTAGTTTATCCTGTCGTTCAATCGAAGCGTGTGTTGTAGGTTATTCCGCCATTGTCCACACACTTACGTTGTACAGTTTAAATTGTCCTTTAAGTGAAAGTCTCGGAAAGCATTTGTTGCATTTTTTGTTGAAAACGGAAGTTCTGCCATGGAATTATCGCCTACATCTGTTTTTGAAGGCAAGATATCTACATTAAATGTTACATTTCGCTGTGTGAAAATGGTTAAATGTAGGCTTGTTTCACACAGAGAGAAAGATGTCATTTTTTACATGCTATTTGCCTTGTTGATTCAGAGTACATGTATTTAGAACAAAAAAATTATGACATATTTTGATAAAATTAGCAAGTCCAAGCTGTAAACTATTGCCTGCATATTGCTTTGTTCTTCACCATTTAAATGTGTGTTAAACCTAGGGTATTTTTCTGCAGATTTATCTAAAAGTTTTGAGTAAGCAGAGTTTGCCACTAAATGTAAATTTGTTGTTGGCCTTTTTTTTTTAAATTTCAATGTTATTATAATTTAAATACATTGTATTTTTCACACATCAGATTTACGATTAAATTAATTTTGGAGTTTAAACAACAATCTCGTTTAAGTCATTCTCTACAAGTAAAAAAAAATGTTTCTGTATGTAGAAATCTAACACTCTAAACTGTAATTACGGCTCTGCAAGAGTAAGAAAAGTATCATCTTTCTGCTGACATTTTATTTATTCATATCCAATCAAAATAGGTCCTTTGATAAATACTGAAGTTACGTGGTGAAATATTTATGCAAGGAAGAGAGCTCGAGATAATTGATAATAATTAAGCATATGACAACATGCAGTTGCACACTGTTTTTTTCTTAATCGCCACTTAACAATAACATGTGACTGTTAAACCCTTTGAACACAATGTGTTATAGCTCTATGATTAGCGACGTGAGCTAATTTTGCTAAATACACACGTAACTGCTAATGGCGAAAACAAAATACTGATCGCTAACAGCCGCTCGATATTTACTGGTATAGACGACAGGATAAGACAGACAAATGTGTTGATTTATACGGAGTGTCTACTCCCCTGTTTAAACCTATGTATGTACTGTAACGCATGTCTACACAGCCTATGCGCTAACGATAAAACCAATAACTTCACATGAATGTGTACTGTGATTTATCCTCCATTATTTTGGTCCTGTAAGATAATTTGCCCTTGTGTGGCCTTGGATCACAAATAATGAAATATTAGAATTTTAAAACAATCCAAAGAGCTATAAAAATAAATAGATTGGCAACTTGAAAGGCATATAGAGCAAATCTCGCCAACCTCCCGTGACAAAAAAACAAGATCTCGTTTACCGGAAGTGGCGTTTTCTCCACGCGCCATTTTGTATGCGAAAGCAATTATTCATCGGTAAAATAATTATCACCGTACAACCACGCTTCTTTCGATGACAAAAAAAACGTGTTCTTCGTGTCTTAAGACCATTTCACATTAAACAAATTTTGTTTTAGAAGCTAACATGTACTTTAAATGTAGTTTTAAAGGTACAAATTGTAACTCCATGCTCGCCGATGTTTGTTTTTAGTATGATAACGCCGAATCACGCTCTGACACGAGCTCACGCGAGATTACAGCCAGTTGCAAATCTGTGTATTTTATACTTCTTTGAACAATCTGACTGTCAAATTATTTTGAAGGGAAAACATGCCTGATCATCGTATATATACCAGAGCAGACAACATGTTATATTTAATAAATTTAATACCAGCTGGAAACAAATCACCTTATCCGTCCTGAGATAATAAATGATCCTGATAATCTCAGAAAATCATACAAGTTGAAAAGTGAAAAAACACAAACTACATCATGCATCGCGAAAATATGTGCATATATTGATCATCAAATTATAAATGGAATACTATTCTTCAGGAAGTGATTCTGTTTCAGAGATATTCATCGGAATAATTAGTTTACCTGAATATATCATGAAAAATGTAAGAGTAATGAAAAATTTACGTTTTTTTCCGCAATTTTCTAATCTGTGTCAGTAGCAGCTTGAGTGACACACTCCCGTACGTTCAGACGACGAAAAACCACTTACTCATAGTTTATAAATAAATTTTTCCTTTCATTTAGCAGCAATCCTCGATAGTATAGTGGTAAGTATCCCCGCCTGTCACGCGGGAGACCGGGGTTCGATTCCCCGTCGGGGAGCTTCTTTTCTTTTCTTTTCTTTTCTCCACATTATTTCATGATTTACTTTGCATTTCTATCTTTCAAATAATGCTTGTCATTATAAATATAAGAAATAAATTCCATATTAGATCTAACAGAGTGGCTACAGTTAGATCTAGATCTAACTTTATTGTTTTGTTTTGTTTAAATTGTCGGGTTTAACCACAGGAGTCTGAAATTAAAACTTAGTAATTTACAAAGATGTGTACAACGATGTGCCTATTGCTGTTATACACATTCTAATATGGTTCATTTAAAACTAGATACTTCATGTCACTGTACACAGTTTCAAGACTCTAGGTGAAATATTTTTAGATGTACGCATGCGCGAAGTGAAGAAGTGTTTACCATCAGAGAGACGATAAATTATATGTTTTAATGGTTTTCTAAGTACATTGTGAACATTAGTTTGTAAGATTTGATTAAGTATCATATTGTTACCATATCTGCACGTTAAATATGTCTGACTAACGGCCTTTTTACTGGTTACCGCCCTCGACCACCTTCTTCTTCGTACCCCACCCACCAGTGAATCCAAGATGGCAGCCCCCATGAAGAAAGCTGGGAACCCATTATTATTGAAATTCTCTACCATTTTGATGATATCTGCATACTTATGCACCATGAATGAACCCACATCAGACAGCCCCACGTCAACAATGGCTATTTCATTTTTCTCAAATCATATACCCAACTTCAGCTTTGCACTACGTCGGAACCTACCCACCAGTAATGACTCAGTATCGGCAAGAAGACAACAACATTGCCTTTGCATATTACTACTTTTACTCTCAGGAGACATACAAACCAACCCAGGCCCAGGAAATGCTTCCATTTGTCCATGCGGTGTTTGTGATATCCCAGTTACCTGGTCTCAAGCTGGAGTCTGCTGCGACAATTGTGGATTATGGTTCCATAAGACCTGCGAGGAGATCTCATCAAGGAACATGTCACGGCTCAACTGCTCGAATGTAGTCTGGCACTGTTGCAGATGCAACAGCATCAACATTGACAGTTTCACTTTCAACAGTTTTGAACTACACACATCGAACATCTTTACACCCCTATTTGATACAGATACCACACTGGACTCGGTTTCGTCCTCTTGTTTTAGCCCTTTACATGCAAGTAGCCCTCATACCTTCACAACCAGACGTAGACACCGACCGTCATCCACTGATAGTACACATACTAACTACACCCCTAGCACTTCTACAACCAGCATGGAACACGGGTTCCCAAGAAATCAAAGCAACCTGAGATTACTCACTGTGAATTGCTGCAGCATACGCACAAATCGTTCAGAATTTGCCGCTGCTTTGGACTACATAAAGCCTGACCTCATTTGTGGCACAGAGTCATGGCTGAAGGGAGTCAAACCAGGGAAAGACCCAGACAAAAATGCCATCAAATCCAGTGAAGTATTCCCTCCAGAACTCACAGTACACAGAAATGACAGAACCACAGGTAGTGGAGGAGGCGTATTCACTGCAGCCAAGAACAAGCTCATCTGTGATGCCCAACCACAACTCACAACAGACTGTGAAATTGTTTGGTCTAAGGTTAAAACCTGGAGAAGTAAAGACCTCTATCTCTGCTCATTCTACATGCCACATCGATGCAAGAATGCCATCCGTCAGCTAGACGAATCCATCCGCCAATTGTCCAACTCGGCAAGAGAAAAGCACATATTACTCGCTGGTGACTTCAACTGCCCAGACATTGATTGGCCTAACCTAACTGTAAACAAGGGTGCTGCTGATCGAGATGTTCAACAAGCTCTCATCGATCTGTCCATAGAACACCGTCTGACCCAGATACACAACCAGTCGACAAGAGACAATAACATGCTTGACTTAGTATTCACCAACAACCCCACCACTGTAAAGACATCAACTTCAGTCCCCGGAATCAGCGACCATGCTATGGTTGTAACAGACATCACCATAATACCACAGGTCATCAAACAGAAACCACGCAAGATCTACATCTACTCCAAAGCAAACTGGGACAACATCAAACAGGACTTAAAGACTTTATCCGAAACAGTCATCAGTGAAGCCACTAACCAAGATTCAACCATTCAGACACTTTGGGACTCCTTCAAATCTGGCATTGAAAAAACCATGAAAGCAAATATACCATCAAGGATTAGCAAGAAACGTAAATCACTACCATGGCTCAGTAGAGACTTGAGGAAGATGACCAGACGTAAGTCCAGATTATACAAACACGCCAAAAAGACAAACCAGTGGGGCGCCTTCAAGTCATTCCAGAAAGAGTGCAAGAAAGCATTCAAGAAAGCTGAGATCAACCACATCAACTCCACTATTCAGAAGGGCCTTGACGAACAGAACACCAAGCCATTCTGGAGATATGTGAAATCTCGAAGACAAGACAGTGTTGGTGTGGCTCCTCTCAAGAAGATGGGACGACTACTGAACAACAGTAAAGACAAGGCCCAGATCCTGGTTGACCAGTTCAGGTCAGTTTTTACCAAAGACAACGGTGACACACAGCTGCCGAATACCACCAAGAGAAGCCGGACTAGCATCCCCCCACTCCGCATTACAACAAAAGGCGTTGAGAAACTTCTATTGGCTATCAACACAGCGAAGACACAAGGACCCGACATGATCCCTAACATAATACTGAAGACTTGTGCCCATGAACTAGCACCTGCACTCACCACCATCTTCCAACTTTCTGTTGACACTGGAAGCCTCCCTGCTGACTGGAGAAATGCCAATGTATCACCAGTGTTCAAGAAAGGCGACGTCCATCTAGCCGAAAACTACAGACCTGTTTCACTCACCTGCGTAACCTGTAAGCTTCTCGAACACATTATTTGCAAACACATCTTGGCACATCTAGAAAACAATCATATTCTTACATCATTGAACCACGGATTCCGATCAGGCTACTCATGCGAGACACAACTGGTGACAACAGTCCATGACCTACTCTCCAAGACAGACAAGGGCAATACTTGACTTTAGTAAAGCCTTCGACACTGTCCCTCACCAAAAGCTACTTCACAAGCTAGAGCAGTATGGCATCTCAGGCAACATTAACACCTGGCTGAAAGACTTTCTCAGCAACAGAAGTATGAAGGTTATAGTTGAGGGAGAGGAATCAGAAGCAGCCACAGTCAACTCCGGTGTCCCCTAAGTACAGTACTCGGACCCCTTCTATTCCTCTGCCACATCAACGACCTCCCGGACTCTGTGAAATCAACAGTTCGTCTCTTTGCTGATGATTGCCTCCTATACCGCACCATACGGAACACCAAGGACCATGAGACTCTCCAACGCGATCTCAATCAGCTTGAAGTGTGGGCAGAAACTTGGGGAATGAGATTTAACGCCAAGAAATGCTACATCATGAGCATCAACCAGAAATCCTCCAAGTTTTACCAACTAGACAACCACATCTTGAAACAAGTTACCGAAAATCCATATCTCGGGGTAACATTAACAGAAGATCTGAAATGGAGCTCGCACATCACCAAGATCACAAAGAAAGCAAATTCGACCATAGGCTTCCTTCGAAGAAACTTGAAACGTTGTCCTGAAGCATGCCGAAAAACAGCCTTCTTGTCACTAGTAAGATCCACACTAGAGTACAGCAGTATTGTATGGGACCCTCACTACCAGAAGGACATCGATCAGCTGGAAAAGGTTCAGAGACAAGCAGCCAGGTTCATTACAGGAGACTACACCACCAGAACAACAGGTTGTGTCACCAACATGCTTCGAGAGCTGAAACTCCAACCGCTCCAAGACAGAAGGAAGGCAAACAGACTGGTGTTCTTTTTCAAGGTGGTCGAGGGGCTGGTGCCAGCCCTACCGTGTCACGACTATTTGACCCCAGTCCGTACAAACAAGAGACATATTAAGCCAAAATCATTTAGTGACTTCACTAGTAATAATTTAGTTGAAAATCATACTATAAACAATTCTAAGTGCTTCATACAAATCCAGTGCAAAACATCTCAATTTAGTAACTCTTTCTTTCCAAAAACAATCATTGACTGGAACAAATTGGATAATAGTGTTGCATGCACAGAGACAGTAGACAGCTTCCGAGCAGCTGTCCTAAAGTGGGACTAGGCGTCCCCCACCTCTTCACCGTTGTGCTTATGCCGAGAGGCCCTACAACGTATTCATCCAGATCCAGAACACAAATATTTGAGCACTTAAACCTAAAGAAAAGATTGTTTGTTTCCAGTAACATGCTCAAAAAAATTAGCCTATGTAGGTTGGTATATCTTTTTTTTTCCTTTTTTTTTCATTAAGTGGGACTTTCCGGAAATTGTTTTTGTGTCAAATAATGAGTACTGAAATAAGGGGGTTATGCCTCTAGAGCATCAGTATTAAGTTGATTTCTAACATCACTGACCATGTTTAAAGCATAAAGAGTGCAGTTTTGCACTTTTTTGTTAAAAAGTTGAAAAAAACAATAATTATTCTCAAAAAACATTTAGGGTTGGGCCAAAAATTTAGGGTAGGTTGGGATACTGGAAACATTTTTTTAGGCCTAAATGTGTATTTTTTAGTAAGTCAAGGACCATAACTCTGGTCTAGATGAATGAAATTAAATTGCAAACAGAACACCAGCTGCACAACTTCGTGATATAACAATTCCTTGTTTTATGACTCAAGGTCAACATAAAAAGACCCAAACTTTTATGCCCTTAATGCATATTTTGACAAAATCAAGGGTCATAATGATAATACTGGTCTTGCAGAGTGGAATCCAAAACAAAACACATGTGCACCAGTTCACATGCTGAATAATATTCATATAGTGTTTCAGAATCCTAGGTCACACAAAATTTAAGCCACTTTCTATGCATTTTTTTGACCAAGTAAAGGGTCATAACTCTAGTCTGGCTATGTGAAATCCAAATTGTAGCACCTGGTGTGCAACTATACATGCTGAATGACAATCCTGTGAGGTTTGATGACTCTGGGTCAAACATTTTTTGAGATACGCAAGACACAAAGTTGGATGGACTGACAGACATAGTTTTGACTAGTAAAGGGCCATAACTCTGGTCTGGCTGTGTGAAATCCCAGTTAAAACATCAGGTGTACAACTTCACATTCTGAATGAATCCTGTGATTAGTCTGAGGACTCGGGGTCAACTACGTTTTGAGATATGCATAACACTGATACAGATTGATAGACACACAAGGTCAACTTTAAGCGGAGGGGGAGGTTGCACAAAAAGACGGATTTACTTTTTTTTGTAATTTTTTTGTTGGGTTTAACATTGCACCGACACAATTATATATCATATGGCGACTTTCCAGCTTTGATGGTGGAGGAAGACCCCAGGACTGGTGCCCCTTCGTGCATTATTTCAACATGAGCAGGCACCTGGGTAGAACAACCAACCTTCTGTAAGCCAGCTGGTTAGCTTCCTCACATGAAGAATTCAATGCCTCAAGTGAGACTCGAACCAACATCGATTATGGCAAAGAGACGAAAGTTAAGTATTGAATAACAGCTGGTAAGATAACATTATGACTTCAAATCGCTCACTACTAATAAATAAGGCCTTCTTGTGTTTTATCGTCAGATTAACAATTGGTTAGAGTTCAGATGACTGGATATTTAATCACTTGGGCAAAAGCTCCTGTGGTTCAATTCTTTCTCATCTGAACTCTTAGCCATAGTAAATCAGACAATAAACCATGGGAAGGCCTTTGATATTTCATTAATGATAAGGCTCCGATACAAAACAACAAACAAATGGCATTTATGCTTTTTTAATGCAGTAATACTTTAAACAGATGTGTAGTAGAAAGTAAACAAGAGCTGTCCGTTAGACAGCCAAGCTCGACTATTCGAAATATTGTCCCAGAGGCAGGAAAATATTACCTAAAAAGGTTAAATATCAAAAGAGTTTTAAGTTCAAAAGGGGGAATAATTTGACCAAAATGCATATCAGTTATGGGACTTGCTGCTATCAACTAGTTTTATAACCCCTAAGGCACATGTGAAGTTTCAATTAAATATCTGCATTAGTTTTGGAGATAGAAACTCGCATGTAAAACTTTAACCAGAATTTTCAAAGTCCAAAAGGGGGCATAATTTGCCCAAAATACATGCAAGAGTTATGGAATTTGATCCAGTGAGGTTAGTAATTGATCTAGAAAAAGAAAAAATAAGTTTCAAATCTATAGGCCTTTTAGTAACAGCTGTATGTACTTGCACGCAAAACTTTAACCAGAATTTGCTAAGTCCAAAAGGGGGCATAATTTGGCCAAAATGAAGGTCAGAGTTATGGGACTTGCTGCTATCAACTAGTTTTATAACCCTGATGACACATATGAAGTTTCAAATCAATATCTGCATTAGTTTTGGAGATAATAACTTGCATGTAAAACTTTAACCAAAATTTTCTAAGTCTAAAAGGGAGCATAATTTGCTCAAAAAACATGTCAGATTTATGGAACTTGACCCAGTGAGGTTGGTAATTGATCTAGAAAAAGAAAAAATTAGTTTCAAATCTATATGCCTTTTAGAAATAGCTGTATGTACTTGCACACAAAACTTAAACCAGAATTTTATAAGTCCAAAAGGGGGCATAATTTGGCCAAAATGAAGGTCAGAGTTATGGGACTTGCTGCTATCAACTAGTTTTATAACCCCGAAGACATGTGAAGTTTCAAATCAATATCTGCATTAGTTTTGGAGATAATAACTTGCATGTAAAACTTTAACCAAATTTTTCTAAGTCTAAGAGGGGGCATAATTTGCTCAAAATACATGTCAGAGTTATGGGTCTTGACCCAGTGAGGTTGGTAATTGATCTAGAAAAAGAAAAAATAAGTTTCAAATCTATATGCTTTTTAGAAATAGCTGTATGTACTTGCACACAAAACTTTAACCAGAATTTTCTAAGTCCAAAAGGGGGCATAATTTGGCCAAAATGAAGGTCAGAGTTATGGGACTTGCTGCTATCAACTAGTTTTATAACCCCGAAGACACATGTGAAGTTTCAAATCAATATCTGCATTAGTTTTGGAGACAGAAAATTTTGGTTAAAGTTTTACATGCAAGTTACTAAGTCCAAAAGGGGGCATAATTTGCTCAAAATACATGTCAGAGTTATGGGACTTGACCCAGAGAGGTTGGTAATTGACCCAGAAAAAAAAGTCTCAAAGCTATATGCCTTTAACTGATGGCTGTATGTACTTGCATGCAAAAACTTAACCAAGGTGTGACGCCGACGCTGACGCCAGGGTGAGTAGAATAGCTAGACTATTCTTTGAATAGTCGAGCTAAAAATACAAACCATAACAGGCAGCATTATTGCAAAATGTACAAAAGGCATAAAACACACAAAGCATAAATAATACAGCTAAAAACAAGTGGATTTCATCCAAGTAATAGAAAACAACAATATAGCAACTTCCTTCACACTTTTTCTGTTAACAGTTATTACATGTAAAATGCTTACTTTCCATTTTCATATTTTGTAACAGTTTTCAACTGAAGCATTTATACTATGCATAATTCATAATACATTTGAGCCGCACCATGAGAAAACCAACACAGTGCTTTTACGACCATCATGGATCAAGACTAGCCTGCGCATCTGCAGTCTGGTCAGGATCCATGCTGTTTGCTAATGGTTTCTCTAATTGCAAATAGGCTTTGAAAGCGAACAGCATGGATCGATCTGACCAGACTGATCTGGATCCATGCTGGTTGCAAATGCACTATGTTGGTTTTCTCATGGTGTGGCTCATTTTATCATCTACCCATGATAGTATATCTAATACAGTCACACTTGTATTAAGTAGTCAGCCAAGGCAGCAACACAATCTGGCTGCCTAAGAAAGGGAGCTGCTTCAGACAAGTTAAAATTAGAACACACTGTCAGTCTGGGAAATGATTTGACTGGCTGCCTAGTTCAGGTGACCAGGAAGCCAAGTTCTCCTGTGTAACGGAAAGCTGGGGGGGCGTTGAAGATGAAAGAATAATTTATGATGTCCTTTTATTGCTAGGTAAAAATTTTGTGTTACAGCATCCTTAATAATATACTGATGCTATTTCACTATTAATGTAATTTGAGCTGTGCCATGGGAAAACCAACATAGTGGGTTTGCGACCAGCATGGATCCAGACCAGCCTGCGCATCCGCGCAGTCTGGTCAGGATCCATGCTGTTCGCTTTTAAAGCCTACTGGAATTGGAGAAACTGTTAGCGAACAGCATGTATCCTGACCAGACTGCGCTGATGCGCAGGCTGGTCTGGATCCATGCTGGTCGCAAACCCACTACGTTGGTTTTCTCATGGCGCGGCTCATTTTGTTTTAAACTGGTGGTATCATCTATTCCATCTCCTTTCAATCCATGACAATCATCTAGTCCAACTCATGATATCGGCTTTTTGAACAAGTGATACCATTAAATAGCAAAACAGCACCCCATAGTTAATACAAACACACATCATACCAATAATTCTGACAAACATGACATATATAAATCATTAAATACACTGTAATACTATATATTAATAAATTTGGCAGTTTGGGTCATAATTTTACAGGTACTTATCATTCATTTTTCAAAACTTCCACAGGGGCATAACAGGGTCAGTGCACTTCACAGGTGTATATAACATTAGTGCGCTTCACAGGTGTATGATAATAGTGCACTTCACAGGTGTATAATAACATAAGTGCACTTCACAGATGGATAATAACATTAGTGCACTTCACAGGTGTATAATAATATTAGTGCACTTCACATGAGTATAATAACATTAGTGCACTTCACAGATGGATAATAACATTAGTACACTTCATAGGTGTATAATGACATTAGTGCACTTCACATGTAGATAATAACATTAGTGCACTTCACAGGTGTATAATAACATTAGTGCACACCATGGGTGCACAATAACATGGTCAGTGCACATCACAGGTGCATAATAACATGTTCATTGCACATGAAATGTGCATAAAAAGTGCAAAGTATTATATAGAATCAACGCAAGTACATCTTTGACACTGACCATGTAATAATATGCAACTATGACAGTTAAGAATCTTGCCTGAACAAAATAAGCCAATTGGGGAAAAAAAGTTGAATCATACTTGTATGTTTACATCACATAGGCATGTAGTTTTAGCATGGCACAACAGCAAATCATTCAACAATATTAATGGAAGATAAATGTTCATCTTGATGATATTAAATTCAATACAGTTATTTAATAGTTCTTAAATATTTATATGAAGTTTGAACATTGCTATTTATATAATACCCTTAAAAGCTGTTGTATACTTAAAGACTTTTCCAACTAGACCATTTTGTTAATTAAATATCTTGTATATAAATTATTCAGTCATACTTAGTTACAACTAAACAGCTGCTTAGTAATACATGTATTATTTCTATAGCTCTTTGGTTACATACACAATATTGGAAAATTACTGAGTGAGCCATGCATTGCATTGGCAAAATGAGTAATTTCACATGGGTTCTTAAAAGTTGGGCATCATATTACTCAAAAATATATTGATCTTATACTGTGTGTATTTCTAAGCTACAAGAAACACTTTAGGTACGAAAATACCATAATTCATCTCTCTGAAAGCGAAGTGCATAGAGTTTGGATGGTTTATGCTGAAATGTCTCTTATCTAACTAATAAAACTATTTTAAATTATCAAATCTTAACATTTCTGTCATAATTATATTTAGAGAAGAAATTTGGGAATTTTTCTTTTATGCACTTACGTTTAGTCACCACATTACCACTATGTCTTTCCTAAACAGTTGGACTTGGTCATAAAATTCTTTAGAATGGGCCAATATTGACAACAGATTTATATGTATCAGGAATTACAAACATATGGTAGAGTAAGTGAATTAATTTAAGCAGAGCTTATTTATAACAGGAAAAATCCACTATCAAACACAAAGTTTAATTACACAAACATTTCAAATCAGTATTTTTACCTCATGCCTCTTGATTTTACCTGAATATTAATTTTGTTTAAATGTCATACCTTTTTAACAAAACAGGAGTTAACAATTTAATTATTTTCAATTCAATTTTCAAGAAACTAAGTGTACTAGAACTGGCTGACTTCATGAAATTGTTATTGGTCTAGTTGGAAAAGTCTACAACTGTAGGATATTGCCCCAGAAAGTGAAAAAAAAAATTGAAAGTGACATCAGATGAAACAATTTCCATCATCACAGGTTAGTGTGATACACTTCACTCAGATATAAGTAAAATACACAATAAGCACCCATATATCTAGACTAAAATTTCTAAATTCCTTTAAAGATATTAAAACAAATGGTAAAGTATTTACAGTTGTATACATTACATAAATTGGAGACAGCAAAAATTTTCTCTTGAAACAAGTTTTGTAATCTTCTCGTAATGCCTTCACCAAAACACCTGAACATGCACTTTTAGAATAGGGTAAGGTGCCATCTAAAACAGATGCACATAAAATATTTTTTGAATTTTGTCTTCTTAATTTTTTTGTAGCATACATGTAAAAACAAGGACAAAAATGATTTGTGTCATCAGTTCAAATAAAGATAAAATGAAAATTCACAGAAATTTGTATTCACATAACTATATTTCACCATCTTGGTATTTTTTAATTTGAATTAAATCCATAAAAAGTAATGAATTTCAACTGGTATGGCTTGCCAGAACTTTTCATGCTTCCTTAGAAGTTCCATTCTGACTGAACTTTTTTAAAGTTCAAAGTAATCAACATACTCTTATGTTGTAAATTACAACAGCAAAATATGGACATTTATCACATTATCTGGAAATTCTTTGTATATCACAAATTTGTTTGTTTGGAGTTTAATTCCATTTTTCAACAATATTTCAGTTATGTAACATTGGGCAGTTAAACTAACTAGCATTCCTGGATTCTGTACCAGTACAAATCTGGTCTACGTAAGTAATTACCAACTTCCCCACATGCATTAGAGTCGGATAACAAAATTAATGATTTCAGACACAATGTCTATCACAAAGTCATCCTTTTCTAAAGCGTATGTTTTACTCAACTCTAACAAGGTACAGTGTTCTATCATCGATTCTAACACTTTTAAGATTTTCTTTTATATAAACAAAGAAGGATTGTCTTGTCGATTAACACGTTCTGCAAAATGACCTACTTTTGGCTATTCCAGTTTACTCTCTCATATTTGTTTGTTTGTTTTGGGTTTTACGCCGTTTTTCAACAGTATTTCAGTCATGTAATGGCGGGCAGTTAACCTAACGAGTGATCCTGGATCCTGTACCAGTACAAACCTGTTCTCCGCAAGTAACTGCCAACTTCCCCACATGAATCAGAGGTTGAGGACTAATGGTTTCAGACACAATGTCTGAGAACATACGCCCCGCCCGAGGATCAAACTCACGACCCCGCGATCCGTAGACCAACGCTCTACCTTCTGAGCTAAGCGGGCGGGCCCTCTCGTATTTAAAAACCGCATTTTATCAAAGAAATCATGTGAGGTAAATACTGTAGTAACTTATGTTGTCTGCATTGATGTGTGCAGAAAATGGATTTTAGTGATCAAAGCAGTTACATTTTTTTTTACTCAAAGACAGAACGTTGAATTCTTTTTTTTTTGCAAATTCGTAATTTTAAGGGGGGTGAAACGGAACAGCTAAAAGAACACATAGCTTAGTGACAAGGGAAATAATGCTTCCATTTACGCCTAAAAAAGGATTCCAGACTAGTATACTTTCCTGGTGTAAATCGAACATGTTAATTGAATGGAAATAGATTTTAGTTTTGTGTGCTTTGTTGGCAAATAAAACACATTTTTTCATTCAGATGTATCGTAATTAATCACTCAGGCCTTTGGCCTTCATGATTAGGTTACAGCACATCTGAACTCAAAATCATGTTTTATTTGCCAACAAAGCACGCAAAACTAAAATCTATTTCCCAAACAACAGAACGGCAACATGGGTGATGATAAAGTGATAACACCAAGGTGATAATACTATAACATAAAAGTAATGGTATGACACTAGGATATGCAACATCACAATAGCACAATGAAAATTGCTAATATGATAGTGTATAAGGTTCTACCCACTGTCAACCTTAACACATATTGTCATGATATCACTGTATTACATGATATTATCACCCTACAGGCTAATGTTAACTCATTGATATATGTGGGTGACTAATTTTAATGGGTTTCTTGCTCAGCTTAATCCGAAACATTTAATCTCAATGAACAAATAAAACTCCCATTCAGTTATTCTTCACAAAGTCATATCCCCAGGAAACAGCCATTTTGGCTCAAGACACGAAATTTCATGCACACCATACTAAATGATTTTACAATACTGTTGTCATGGAATTGCAGTCCTGTCTGATATGTCCATGCAAACTATTTGCAGCCATGTTGTGTGGAGGAGAAATAACAGAAGCCTACATGTCTACTGGATTTCCTTTTCCTTGAATATCAATGTAAACTAATTTAAGAAAATATTGGTAAACTTATGGATGCTCCATGAAGTATAATTATTACATTTTGTAAGCACAAAGGTGAAATACATCTACTGGGTGCATACCTTGCTTTAGTAGCAAAGCTTTTGAAGAAGTTTCTTATGTGCATCTTATCTTGGGAGTGAAGCTTTCTATGAAGTTTCGCTGAAAATCAGCCAGTGGTTGCTAGGAAAAACTCCGGAAAAGGATGGCACTATAGTGTAGTACTTATGCTGAATAATCAAAGGCAAAATAACTCGGTGAAAAATCATGCGACCGGAACAAGAAGATTCTATGCAAGTCTTCTCTTGAAAGTAAAGGTTCCTATGAATTTTTACTGAATTACAGCCAGTTGTTGCTGAGAATTACTCCGGACAAAGATGGCACTATATTTTACTTATGCTGAATAATCAAAGGCAAAATAACTCGGTGAAAAATCATCCGACCGGAACAAGAAGATTCTATGCAAATCTTCTCTTGAGAGTAAAGGTTCCTATGACTTTTTACTGAATTACAGCCAGTTGTTGCTGAGAATTACTCCGGACAAAGATGGCACTATATTTTACTAATGCTGAATAATCAAAGGGCAATAACTCGATGAAAAATCATTTGACCAGAACATAAAGGTAAAATGCTAATCTCTTCTTGAGAGTGAAACTTCTTATAAAGTTTTCCTATAAAGTTTCATTGCATTTCAACAAGTGAGGAATACTCCTGACAAGAAATGGTGCAAATATTACTATACAAATGTTAAAAAATCAAAGGGCAATAACTGCTTGCTGGAATATAGTTCTTACAAGAATTGCAGGATGAACATACAGAAGGACAAATAAAGCAGCAGCATATATGTGCTTCCCCTTTTCAGCAGCATAAAAAGTCCAACGTTTAAGATCCAGACACGATCATGTTAATTTAACAATAGGTCCAAAGAAAGGATTTTGTATGAAACACAAAAATGAGGCGATTTCTGGAATGCGTTTTGTCTTATTCATATTAAATCAAAAAGACAAGGCATGAAACCGGGTAAAACTATTAACAGATTTAGAAATAATTTATATCTTAAATTTATGGCACAAATAAAACAAATCTATCAAAATAATCTCATGTAAAAATGACTCAACAAAATACACAACGTACATGTGTACCAGAAACTAGAAATCCTCAATATTTAATTTCTACCTGACATTTTTTTCCCTATATATTTTTGAAATTTCCTAATTGTACTAACATTACTTTTTTTAACTGAGAGTTCTGAAACTGTAAAGTAATCAACACATGATGATGCTACAGCGAACCAGTTTTAAATGCTTCTTTATTTTATTATGCACTCAGAACATCTTCGCTGTCATGCCCTGACATGTACATTATGTTTGTTTAAAAAGCAATGGTTGATACTGGTCTCACAGACCCCTGCTTATATGTCTTATATCTTGTTAAATAATCTTTATACAATCTTCAGACAAGCTGATATCCTATATAAACATATTTAACATAAAACACTACAAAAAATAATTTTAATATACAATGTACTATCCTATATTTTCCCAACACAAAAAATAAACATTTAAACATCAGAAATGGCAGCACATAAAAATAATGATCACAGTGTATAACTTTCATAAAATCAATTTTTAAAATGAATATATTAAATTAACAGAAAAATTGTTATTGCGGAAGTGTCAGTCATTTACAATGAAAACCAAGCTTTTAAACCGTAGATACCCGTGTATAATGCACATCCACGATTTTTTAAAGCAGATAGGAATTTATCAAAGAATCTGAACATTTCATATTTTTATTCACATCTTTTGCAATATTATTATGTTTGCAGCTGATATTTTAACATATGCTTATATAATTTGTTACATAAATGATTTTAGATATGCCTTATATTTTTACATAAATGATTTTAGATATGCTTTACATTTTTACATAAATGATTTAAGGTATACTTTACAACTGGCGTTTTCAATATAACTTCTTCTCAGCGATATATGACCATTTTGTGTTGATTTGCCGTAAAACCCAACTCACTCACTCAGTTGTCCCGGGGTAAAAAAAAACTGCACATTATACACGAGTATCTATGGTAAGTTTTTACAACCTTGAACTCTCAATACTGACCATTAATTTTTAAAATATGTATCCTTTCAATGCGACTGCGGGTACAGTTATATATATAAAGAGTGGGGATGGCTACAATAAACATAGCTCACCAAAGTTTCACAGCTCAACAGGGACAAAAACAAACATGGACAAACTGAAGAAACTGTTGCCTTTGAATAATTACTTTTGAAATCAGACTAGCTGCTTCAGAGAAAAGATTTCAAAGTTTGACTGTTTTTTTTATAAAAGACATTATAGGAAAACAAGTACCACCTCTCTGCAGTCACGTTTTGTTTTTGACCAATCAAAACGTTTATATCCATTTATGTACAGGGTCAGAAAAGGCCCATTTCCATTAATTATTTCTTAACAGGGGACGATCAGAGACACATGCAAGCCAATTCTTATTACCTTCAACCAAATGAGCCGTGCCATGAGAAAACCAACATAGTGGGTTTGCGACCAGCATGGATCCAGACCAGCCTGCGCATCCGCGCAGTCTGGTCATGATCCATGCTGTTCGCTAACAGTTTCTCTAATTGCAATAGGCTTTGAAAGCGAACAGCATGGATCCTGACCAGACTGCGCGGATGCGTAGGCTGGTCTGGATCCATGCTGGTCGCAAACCCACTATGTTGATTTTCTCATGGCATGGCTCAAATGGTTTCAGAGAAGCAATGCCACTTGAAGAAAATTTGAAAAGACAAGACGCAGACTGTGAGAGATCACAATATAACAAAATTCTCTGGTAAACTGTACTACATGTACCAGTAATCCAATTTCAATTGTCCTCTTCAACCTACATCAGCACTTCTTTTGATTTGCTACAGATTAAGCACCAGTTTACAATCAATTCATGACAAAAAGTTTAATGCAAAATTTGAACACTGACATAAGCTAACTCCTGGCAATTTTATAAAAAAGAAACTAAACAAACAAACAAAAGCAACAATACTTTCACAAAAAATACAAACTTACAGAATTCCAGGACTTACAGACCTGTAGCAAGAATAACAAGAGCTGTCAGAGACAGTGTGCTCCACTATTTTGATTCAGGTTGAAAAACTGAGCTTATCTGAGGAAGCTAGAGCTATTGCAGGAGTGATTAATACCCATGCAATATTGCTTTTTAAGAGAAAACAGAACATTTCATGTGTGAAGTTTCTTAACAGACCAGACATAATCAAGAAGAAATTCTAACAGTATTACATGTACTTACATCACCCAACTTGAAATATTTTTCACAAAACATATTGTTAGTTGAAATAGTCCTCTTCAAAGTAAGGAGGTGACAAACTGAATAAGAGCTGTCTGTAAGACAGCCAATTCTTAACTATTTGAATTGTTGTTCCAGAAGTAGGAATATTACCATAAATATTAAGTAGGTTTCAATCCAGTATCTGCATTAGTTTTGAATAGAGAAACTTACATGCAAAACTTTAACCAGAAGTTTTTCAGTTCAAAAGGGGACATAATTTTGCAAATACAAGTCAGAGTTCTGGGACTTGCTGCTATGACCTAGTTTTATAAACCCGAAAAAAGGTGTAAAGTTTCAATTCAATATTTGCATTAGTTTTTGAGATAGTAACTTGTATACAGAACTGTAATCACTTAGTTTTATACCCCCTAAGACACATGTGAAGTTTCAGTTCAATATCTGCATTGGTTTTGGAGATAGTAACTTGCAAGCAAAAATTTAACCAGGATTTTCTAAGTCCAAATGGGGGGGCATAATTTAGCCATAATACATGCACAGTTATGGCACTTGACTCAGTGAGGTTGGTTATTGACTTAGAAAAAGAAAAAAAACAAGTTTCAAAGTTATATGCCTTTAAATGATAGCTATATGTACTTGCATGCAAAACTTTAACCAGGATTTTCTAAGTCCAAAAGGGGGCATAATTTGGCCAAAATGCATGTCAGAGTAATGGGACTTGACCCAGTGACGTTGGTAATTGACCTAGACAAAGAAAAAGTAAGTTTCAAAGCAATAGGGTATGCCTTTAAATTATAGCTGTATGTACTTGCATGCAAAAAATGGACGCCGACGCTAGGATAAGAAGAACAGCTCAGACTATTCTGTGATAAGTCGACCTAAAAATATCTGTGTAATTTCTATAGTGAAGAACAGCTGAAAAGATACTGTCCAAAAATATGAAATTTGCGACTGCTTTAAAACGAAGGACAGACAAAGTCAATTTCTATGTCAACTATTAAAGAGTAAAGACAGAGGTACATTGAAGGTGCATCAAAACCATGCTGTGGATGTAGACATGGAAGCTGACATAACAGGGAGTAGGATCATTCTCCATATATACTTCATACAGTCAAAACAAAAATGGTTAATTTCCAGTAAAGCTTCATCACTTTCAAGAATGTCAAGGATTCGATCTTACTGAAGCAATGTTTCTATATCTTCAGTCTTGAGGATCAAAATGACAGCATGTAAATATTAATACCAGCAGTCAGCATAATTACAACTTCCCTACATATAAATATATATATATATATGTCACTTATGTGTAGAATAGAAGGCAAGCAACATTTTGAAGTTTTTTACAGGAAAAAAATTTTTTTTTAAAGCTAATGCCTGGACAGGAATAATGTATACATAATAATTTGTATAACTATTTATGTCCCTGGCCCAGATGAAAAGGTTTTCTCTCTAAAACAAAATGTTTTCTTACAATCTTAAAGCTGTTTTTACTTAGAATTTGTGCTGTCTGCAAAATCAAGTTGAATTTAAAAACAATATATCACAAACATCATGTAATATCGCTATAAGCTGAAATTTTACCCTGTTCTAAACAAATTATCCTGTAACACTTTAATTCTTATACCCTTTAAAGGCACTGACCTCCAGATCGTACAACAAAAAACAATAAATTGTTTAGAAATCAGAAAATTAATGCTAAATTTCTTAAGATGTGAAACTTAGTTATGTACAGATCATAAGTCATGGAAACACACAAGAATTAGTTGTTTTTACTAATTTTTCCATTCAATATTGAAAAGTGTTTGTAACAGGGTACTGAAGGTAAACTGCATTAATTATTAAGCTTTAAACTCTGTGATATATTGGTCAAGACCATGGGCAAATTCTTATTGCTGTGGCGACCCGGGTTCGATTACTGACAAGGGATGGTTTTTTTCTTGAGTTGGCACTTTCAAGAGTTTGTACATAAAAACTCATATTCTAATATTCATAATATGACAAAATTTCAACTTTAAAGAAGATCACTTTTCAGCCAAAATCTGGAGGTCAATGCCTTTAATTCCAACTAAAGACTTTAAGTTAAGTAAAAATACTTGCTACCATCCTGGTCTCAAGATAATACTTTTCAAGAAGACATGCACATGAAAACAGACTTATTGATGTAAATACCATATGTTTAGAGTCTAAACTTTAGACAATCACCTTTACAGATTATACTTCTGACATATAACACAGGGTCCAGCCAAACTTGATCACAGCCTGACACAAGTAATGTGACCAAAGCTTAAATTTCCACTTAACTATGACATCTCTGCTAATTTCAGCTGTCTTATTATTCAATATTTCTCTGTTCTGTACACAAATGTACTTATAATGGTAAGATAAGAAAACCTAAAACAAGTTTTAAAAAATTACAATCTTATCATGTTATCGAGATATCAAAGTTTTGTTTCTTTTCGATATCATTTTGTTTTTCATTGATTACTTTGTAAGATTTAAAGTTGTTTGTGACTGCCACTGGAAGTGTGTATACTGAACCAATTCAACTTTTATTCGACTTATTGTCTAAGAACATAGAGCTTTTAAGTTCTGCTAAACTACCTTTTTTTTTCTAAATATAACCACCATCATCATCTTCGTCTTCATCTTCAATGTCTACAGAGTCATCAAACCTATCTTTAATATTGTCTACATAGTCTCCAACCTCAGTTTCATCACCCTGAGATTTTTTCATGTTTCTAACTCGCTGTAAAAACAGATCTTTGGCATACTGGTATAAATCAATATCTAATTTATTCTGTTCTAAAATTTTGGCTTTCTGCTCATCAGTAATTTTCGTTCTATCACTATGTGTAACTGGAAGCTGTGAAAATTCTGTATTAAATTTTAATTTAAAAGTGACTTCAAACAACTGCTGAGTGTACTTTTGAAATTCAGTCAGACCAAAATATGCCATATTTAGTAAGTTCTCTTTAGCACTATCTAACAAAATTTGGTCCCGACGTTCACTATCCATTGCACTAGTGTTGTAACAATTAACTTTCGTTAGGTTAGCCAGCATTCGAGTCTGGCGATTCCTGGCAAGATTGTCTTTACAATTAAGGAATTCATCTAGCGTTACACCTGTCCAATCACTGCCATTGTAACATGGCGCAATTTCATCCAAAGTCGGACTACGCCCATTGCAAAAAAGACGAGCTGTCTTCCAAGTGGCACCACGTTGTACATGTTTCCATTCACTCAAATATCTTTTCACTGGATCTCTTAAAATGGTTATATAGTAATACCTGCAAAAAATGGAAAGTACAATATAAACATATCAAATCTATTATCAATGCAACTCTTGTTTGAAAGAATCTAGAAACTGCTTTTGAAATCACTGCTTCATTTGAATCAAACTGAATGGAAATGTTAACTGATACATATATCAGGCTAAAGTTTTTTCATAACAACAGATACTAGTTCAGTTTCATTCATAGTATTCATACTGCTTGTGAAAATTTTTAAACCCATAATGAAAACTACACAAATGACGCAGATCTACAATATCTCAAATTTCTGTAATATTAAAAGCTGAAGTTATAAGGAAACTGGTTCGCTCCAAATCGAGTGATATATATATATATTCATTCATTTTACAGCTATACCCGTGTCAAACAAACCTCAATAAAGGGAGACAACTTACAAAAATAAGTATGGTAGAGTTATGGTCCTTGTACACTGCACAGCCACTAAGTGCACTTCCTCTTAAATGTACCCTTTCATTGTCAATGTTGGGCGGTTAAAACCGCCCCGGTCAATACTCCCTGAAGTGGTCAATACAGGTCAATACTGGTCGATTGGTCAATACTGGTTATTTAATCATACTGACTGTTAAGATATTTTGCAGAGTTTATGAACAATTTAAATAATGACTGTTAAGAGCATTTGGGACTTAATGAAGGTGTTTGCATGCATTATATTTAGTTTAATTAAACAACTAAATCAATACTCCCAAATTAGTTAAAGTGGTTGATTTGTCAGTACTGGTTGATACTGGTCATTAAACTGCTAATTTAACTGAACTTTATTTGTAGAAAGTATTTCATAAACTGTAGCAGTTAAGTGTTTGATTCACAAGTGTTAAATCTAATTATTTTTACTGGAATATAATTCAATGAAAATTGCTGTGAACAACTGGACCTTTTCATGGAAATGGTTTAATTGTGTTTTGATAGCAATTGTCACATTGCCTAATTGACACCCTGTCTTACAATATACAAAAGATTATATATTGCTGGCCTGTCTATCTAGTCACTAATTAGCTGTCATGATCAATTATCCCACTGTATAAATGGATGCTTGAACATGGTAACTTTATCTAAAAAAAATAAGTTATGCAATCAAAGTATTTAAATGACCAGTATTGACCACTATATGTGTTGATCAAGGATACTGTGTAGGACTAAAATTTGAATTGACCAGTACTGTCCATTTCAATGAGTGTATTTTATAGTAATATTTTTTTTAATTAATTCAAAATAAAGGCTACTATAAGAAGATAAATTGAATTAGATAACTGATAAATTGAAGATAGTATTGAATAAACTAGTATTGACCACTGACCAGTCTAAGTATATTGTCCAGAACTGAGCCTGACCAGGATACACTGCCAAGGACCAAAACTGAATCGACCAGCATTGACCACTATACTTTTTAATAAACAAAATTCTGTATTATTCAAATTGCTTTAATATTTTTACATTACTCTTACAGTCTGTTCTAATCTTTAATGTGCATTATGTAAAAGTGTTGAATAAACCAGTATTGACCACCCAAGAGTGACCAATGTATTGAATCGACCAGTATTGACCAGTTTTAACCAGTATTGACCGCCGGCCCGGTCAATACTCATATTGACCGGCTTTTTGCCAACATTGTTCATTGTATGTAATTTGCATACATTAACAGTAAGGAGGGAAGAGTTATGGTTCTTGCACCCTTCACAACATCTATGAATGACAGAGTTACAAACCAGGCACAAAACCATGCATTCAATACTTTCAGACTTATACCCTGTATAAAAATATCAATACAGGTAGGCAACTGAAAAATTAAGTATTAAAGGCTTCACACTGCACTTCCTTACTTTCCTCTAATACAGTAAGTAAGCAGTCTGCATAAATTTTGTATAGTAGTTAAGAGTTATGCCCTAGACAGGAAAATTTGATAAAGGGAGATAATTTCAGATAAACAAAGTAAGGATGATAGTGATGGTTTATGCTCATCATTGGTGTACTTGAAATCCATCTATGAATGACAAAGTTACAGACTGGAAATGAAATCTGAACACATTCAATAAAGGGAGATAACTCTAACAGTAAGAGGGGGAAATTTAAGTTCTTGCATACAACACATAGTCATGTCATGCTGATCAGTTTATCTTAAATTAGTCCATGAATGGCGTCACAGACTCAACATGAAATCTGGAAGGACAAACAAAGTGACAATAACATAGCAACCCCCCAAGAATGTTGGGGTGTGCGAGAGGAGCATAAAAATCTGTTGGAAGTGTAACTGTAATTTAATGACAATGTTGTTGTAGGCTTAGGGAGAATTACCTTAAAAACCCATAAAACCGGCTTTTATGTCAAGCAAAACTGGATTATTTTCCGGTGACTGCTTTTTTTAACCATCTTTAGTTTGAAAGGCCCAGACACAAGGCATCAAATATATGTTAGGACATACCTTTTTTCACTTGAAATAGCGATTTTTTCATGCCTGTCGTATCGTGTTAATGATCTGCCATTTAGGGTTAACAATACATAAATGGCGGCACTCGCTACCGGGTGTATAAACTATAAACAGAGTAACAGCTGTTACAAATCTGTAGTCAAACATGTCAAATGTTAAAAAAAAAAGAGAGACCCCAAAAAAGAAGGAAATAAATCAATAAAAAAAGAAGAAAAGAAAGAAAAAATAAATAAAAAAGAGAAAAGAAAAAATAGAAAAGAAACAATGAAAATGAAAGGAAAAAATGCAAAATCATTAATATGAAATAATAACATACTCTTAACAAAACACAATTTTTAATTACAACACTATTTTTTTAAAAAAGAAGAAGAAAAAACAACATTTTTTATGGAAATTGTAAAAAATGGGCCTGTAGTCGCCACCATTAATATATCATAACCCAAAATAACGGATCGATAAAACAAAATAGTATGACAGGCGTGAAAATCGCTATTTTAAGTGAAAAAAGTATGTTAACAACATCATTTATACATGTCCTAAACTATATTTGATGCCTCAAATACTTCCGTAATCCTAGCCTATCCTCGTAGGGTTGTCTAGAAATATGGAACTTCCGTAATCCTAGACTCGGAGGCTAGGATTATGGTACCGTAATCCTAGCCACTGCCTTATATAAATGTATTTCTACAAGAAAACTGAATTCCAGACAGTTCCCCCCCAAGACTATTCCCCCTCTGACAATTCCCCCCCTGACGATTCCCCCCCAAACTGGGGGGGAATTGTCACCTTATTTTATTTATATTATTTTTTCTTTATACTGATATAAAAATATCTTTTTTTTTACTAATTTTGTTCTAAGGTGAGCTTTTTATTATTCTACATGAAAAAATTATTATTCTTTGACCTGGTAACTAACAGTTCATTGGATAATTATATTTATGTCCTTTATTCTATTATCTATATTTTTTAGTTAGACATTGTGAAAATATTCTTAGGACAGGCGTCGGAAGGTGTTTGATATTGGGGCCGCGAAAGGTGGGGTAGGTACTGGAGGGAGATACCTCCTCCCATAATGGAGGTATAGGGAGGTTCCCCGGAAAATTTTTGTTCTGGTACATTTTAGGGGTATTGACTCCAGTATTTTCTTACCATTTACATAATGTTACAAATTTAAGAAATGATTTAAAAAGTTTTTCATGATGAAAACATGTGAAATCAGAGAATACGTACCTCATCATAGAGAACCCAAGCACTGAACACTGAATGAGCGCTGTTCAGGATTTTTTATTCCAAAAGTGCGTTTTGGAAATTTGAAATTTAGTGGTTGGTTAGGAGTATCCATTATGAGTATTATAAAAGATTTTATGTAAGTTAAACTTCACTTCTTATTTTGTTTGAAATATCAATTTTTGAGTAAAAACAATTTATGCAATTAATTCCTTACATATTAGCGGTGTGATAAATCTTAATACTTAATTACCTCTTCCATGAAAAAAACAGGACAATTATTTTTCTTAATTTTCTACATTAATTCCTTAGATCTTAGCGGCACGGTATATAATGTAGTATCATTTTTAAGTGTATTGACTATATTGTGTGGCTTCTTTAATAAACCTAGCTATCTTAAGAAGCAGCTTAGCATTTTTCGAAGACATTGAATTATTATTATTTTTCTGAATAGTGGGCCATTGTGTATTACCAAGGTTCTTCTTTCTAATATCTGTATATTGAGTGTAGGACAAAATCCCCTGCGGATTTTTCAATATCTATAATTATCTACATCTAATGAATGTGAATGGAAAGAGGTGTCTTGAAAATAATTATAATCATAGAGTATAATATCGATAACTGATGCACTTATTAAAGAACAAAATTCAGCCAAAAGACTCAAAAAGAGATTTTTAAATAATTATGTTAACTGTGCCATTGGTTAACTGTATCCATTATTTTAACTAATGTAGATATTTTCAGGACACAAATACACAAAAATGTATCGCATAAAATATGAAAACGCCAGAAAATATTGGCAAAGATTAATGAGTGCCAGGTCAGTACTTACGGACAATTATAACTCACAGGACAACTGCATCTGCTTTATTTGATTTTATATATATGTAGAATATGATAAATACTTCCATCTTATAGAAGGATTATTTACACATGAAACAGGAAATAGTACTTGTATAAAATAAATCTCAAACCTTTTTGGGATATTTATTCCAGAAAAAAACCCTAAAAATTAAAATGTATAATAATTAAGGGATACATACAAACAAATCATTGTTCCTTTGACTTCTCAACTCGATTGAAAGGTGCTGATTACCAGAATCGCGTAATGACATTATTGCAATAAACAAATTTAATCAAAACGGTAACCAGTCAATCTTTCACACCTCTTGATTGAATTACCAGCTGTAAAACAGTAATCAAAGCTGACATTGATCAATCAATTATGATACTGTTGTTGTTACATTTTAATTGTGATTATGATATTTATAAACAATATAACAGTTTGTCCATGTATAATGACAATTATCAGTATTACTTTGTGTGATACTTTTGATGAAGCACTTGTTGGAAATTGTGATAAAGCAAAATTAGATAATGCCAATCAACTTCTTCTTGTAAGAAATTTATCAAAACCTGTATTGTAAGGATATAGTACTTTTTATCCAGAGAAAATACTATTACTCCATGCTTTCTGGAATGAAAGCAAACCGACACATGTAACATCCTTAATAAATTTCATGATGAATTCCAAGGACGTTTCAACTTGTAAAATTGTATTGATATTTCATCGTTTTTTTAATTCATGTTTGCAGCTTCGTTTTTGATCAAGTTTTTCATATTAATGTTTAAAGTGGTATTATTGGCTTTTATTAACATAACTGTAATCTTTTTAGTTTTCCCAAAATTTATATGATTAAGATAGTTTTATTGTCCAACATCGGGAAACTATATGCTATTTTGACGATCAGATTACCTTATTAAATGTAAATATTTTCTTTTTTTTTTACATACATCTTTGCATAGAGGTTCCATTATAGATACCGTTAACAAATAAATAAATTGCTTTAAAAATAATTAAGTTCTCAGCCATGGCTACTTATCCAAAATGCTACTACTTCACATAAAAAAATTCCTTATTTTGGGTACCAAATTAATGCATCAAATATAAGTTTTTCTATTTACTTTTAAATATACAGTATTGGAGTATAGAATTTTTCCATATTAAATAAACTTTACAACCCTTTAAACATATTATAATATGGAGAGGGGGAACTGTCACCCTTACATAACATTGTGGGGGGAATTGTCCGT
Source organism: Mercenaria mercenaria (assembly GCF_021730395.1). Taxonomy (NCBI): domain Eukaryota; kingdom Metazoa; phylum Mollusca; class Bivalvia; order Venerida; family Veneridae; genus Mercenaria; species Mercenaria mercenaria. The sequence continues at coordinate 15,050,655 of NC_069367.1, read as the reverse complement.
GAGTGAATTGTCTTGGGGGGGAATTGTCTTGAGGGGGAATCATCTTGGGGGGGAATAGTCTGACAACCAAGAAAACTTCTGATCTGGCAACTAAAGCTCAGATGGATATATACCCCAGTCAGACAATGTGACCAGCTTGATAAATATGTACCTTCTTGGTCTAATTAGCTTTTCTTTTTTATTCATTGCTGCTTCAACACAAGTTGTAAGTTCTGTCCAATCTGCATGAAGACCACACATCCAACCAGTAGAGTAACGGCTGAATAACCATATAGTCTTTTTCTTTGTATAACAATCACAGCGCTTTTTCTTCCTGTAACATTTGCATGGAGATTCAAGATCCATATTTTTGACTAGATGTCGACCGAACGATGTACCTCCAGTCTTCTGAACATGTAAAAACACTATCACATCTTCTTCGTCTAGTTTCACTTTATACGAATGAGCTATGTCCGACTCCTCAAAATCATTATATGGCAACATTCCATTCTTATATGCTTTCAGGGCTTTTGATATAGGAATGACAGTATGTGGAAGAACTTCCGTGATATTCTCATTTACCGAGATATAATCTGATCGAGTCAAGTACACAAAGAGAAGTGCTCCCAAAGAGCATGTGAATATCAGTACAGAAATGATCTTTTTCCATCCCATTTTCTTTCTTTTTGACCAAGTCACAAAGAAATACTTCTGTACAAATCGTATGTATGGAGTTCTGACATAAACCATTGACTAAACGGAAGTATTTTCGCTAAAAATGACAAATTTCTTGCCCCACAAACGTATTTTCCACCATCTTTGGTAATGCGTAAAAAATTGATATCAGATTAAATATCGGTGTCGTCTACATTCTTTTTTTTTACAGCAAAAATAATCTATATCTGAAATTTGCAAGTATGTTGGAACTGATAAAAGAATATATATATAAATGTTTACAGTTGTACCGGGCCTGTAAACCCCGGCTTAGGAAGGCGGTGCCCGTTACACAGTCTTGGTTACATTTTTAGGAAGATTCTTGGGGTATGGATCTGTACCACTGTATAATCCTGTGTAGCGAAATATCTTAGTCTTTACCGAGAATCGAACCCCGGAGCAGGCGGACACACGCCTAACCGCGTCTCTAAAAGGTTAACCAAACAGCATTGCTGTTGGAAGTGGCCTATATACCTATAACCACTACACTCCTCTCCCCTCTAACATTGAACGATCAAGCACCATCTGAACCGCCTGTCAGTTTCTAGCCCGAGGCATTGATAGAACATCCAACCAGTTTCTAGACCGCGGCATCAAATGAACCTCCTATCATTTTCTAGCCTCATCCAGTTGCATGAGTCCGTCAAACATCCTCGCCGCCATTATAGTAAAATACAACAGTCCCTACCGAGGATCGAACCCCGGACCTAGTGATCTGTAGGCGGACATTCTAAACGCGTCGCTAATGGGTTAACCCAACAGTAAGGCTGTTGGAATGGGCCTATATATACCTACAACCACTACACCTGTTATGGATTATCATATGGGCCTAGTTCAAATTGACGCCAGATGACGATCGACGTCTTTCAAGAGGGAAATGACGAGTTTCACAACTAACACATGTAGTGCCATCCAGACATTTCTGCAAAAATGAATTTGAAAACTGACCCCTACGTCTAGTCAGAGGAGAAGAATCTCAATGTTTTCCAAAGAGCCTTAATTATTATTATAGCTAGTAGATTTTGGAATTGTCGGGCACCTGTATTATTAGTATAACAGATCATTGCCTCGATGACAGACACCAACTTTTGTATAACAGGTACGTATTGTATGTCCTCATGGGCCATTTGGCCTGATGGAATATTGAAAATTAACCAACACTAAAACTACGTATTTGAAGTAACTTTTAAAGACTCTTTCCTAATGAATTCTAAATCTGTATTGTTTCTTCTTCTTCTTCTTGTCGTTCGCGACTACACTGTCAGACCAGTAGCCTCGATGAAACTTGTGGTTTGTCGCAGATCCTCAATGCCTCCATACAGTTTCTGGTGGATTGAGGTATCTATCGACCAAGTCGCAGCTCGCTCCTGGTCATGCCTATTACATCTCTGAAGTATACGCTCCGCAGTCTGATCTTCTTCCCCACATGAACAAGTTGGCGATGATGCCAGTCTGTATTTCTTGTACATGTGAGCATTGAGCTTGTTGTGCCCTGAGCGGAGCCTGACCATCATCACTTGTTCAGACCAATCAAGGAGATGAAAAGCATCCTCCATCCTTGGCCTCGTTAGTTGTAGCGTAGCCGCTCCTTAAGTCCTCCGGATAAATAACTCAATACACTGTTTTTCATTTCTATCTAGTTTATTTTCCGTCACCAATAGTATAACTTCTAACTGACAGAGCTAACAAAATTCCATCTAGCACAAGTAAGCCTTTAAGCGTTTCATAACTCTCTGTCTCCGTCTTCATTCGTTCTCAGGCTGCGCGCAGCGCAAGGCCTTTAAGCCCTGGCCGGCTTCCAAGCCACCACGTGGTTGCTGTGTGAGTGTCATAGGGTAACATTATAATACATATAAATAAAATGAATAAAGTGGTTGTTGTTTTTCATTATATGTACATTCCTTTATATCGTAAAATGACAGCTTTAAGATATATATATATTCATCATACAATATTCCCTTTACTTCTTATTTGGCCTATATATCACCCTTACAATTATCCCGTTAATCCTATTATATTCCCTTCTACTTATCCATGCAACCGTGCACCTATGCCCTTAGGAATCGATGATCGGACAAGTGCAATGCATCATGCACTTGCCAGATGTTTATCCTTTCCCTAAGGACATACATGATATAAAATAAATATTATCTTTGATAAAATTTTTACTTGCAGGTTAGTTTTGTTTATTGTTTTAACTTAGGTCTTCCTCATTAAAATATAATTTTTAATTTGGGCATTTTAAATATTGTATATCTTTTGTAACCATAATAGCATTGTTATTATCATTTTATTGTTTTGTTAATGAAATGCATCATTTCACTTGCCAGATGTTTATCCTTCCATAAGGACATACATGATATAAAATAAATATTATCTTTGATAAATTTACTTGCAGTTGCAGTCTTGTATTGGTTCGACCCAAATTACAAGAACCTACAAATATTTGACGAACACCCCTAGCCGTGAACAGTACGTTTAGTACATATAGTGAGGATGACTACATATAAAGTCACCACTTCGTCATGAGCAGGCGTCCCCTTTCAGCTTAGTCCAACAATACACATTTTGTCTCCATATTTATACAGATCGGTCAAATACATCATTTACATAAGCAAAATTAATGAATTCTGGTACAAACCGAAAGTAATAAACAATAAAAATATTTCTCGTAACATATAGATAAATTGTCACTCAAGTTACACATAATGTCCATCATTTTACTGCAAAATAACACTTATATTACCCAAAGAAGTATAAAATATTTTTTATAGCTCTTTGTATTACCTGCCCAAAACTTTAGATGCATTTTATGTGCACTTCGTGAGAAAAACAACATGTTTTTCTATAGTGACGCATTTACTAATTAACCTAGATCTTAACCTGTTTCGTCTCTCCTTTTTGGAAGAAAAGTGTTTCTTAACTTATGAAAAGATATAAGGAGAGTGTGTTTTCTTTCAACAAAAAGAAATTATATCAATTTCTTTACATAGTGCCTTGATGATGGTGACTTTCTCCTTGTAACTCACATGTTCTGTTGGTTGTTCTGACTGAGCTCCTAGCTTAGCCAGTTTGTCTGCCTATTCGTTGCCTGCAAGTCCACAATGGGATGGTATCCACTGAAGTGCTACTTTGCAGGTTATACTCAGGCTCTGCATTCTCCTGGCTAGCTGTGGAGCTTTATTGTTGATCAGAGCTTCCATGACAGACAGTGTATCTGTGAGAAAGACGACGGGGGAGCTTTCTTCTGCCGAGTCTTCAACCATTGAGACGGCATTCATGAGTGCTTCAGTCTCTACCTTGCAATTGCTGCAGTGTTTTCCTGTGGCTGCATGTAGTGTTTCATTTTTGCCAGATGGGTATTGAATGAAAACTCCTGCTCCTCCATCTTTGACGGCGCATGTGGCTGATCCGTCTGTATAGACATGAGTCCATGATTCCGGAGGATAGTCTTCATTGATCATAGCAAGTGTGAATGCCTTCATCATTTTGCTTCCCGCGGTCAAGACGAGGAACAGCAAGTCTCACTGTCACTGAGGACAGATCATTCGCTAATGGGTTTATAATGTCTTCACTACCTATGGGAGTCGTTGGTATGCTCAGCTCAGTTTTGAACTCTCGGTTGAGTTTCTTTGCCTCATGTACGAAGCTGCTCCGTTCGAGCCGATTCTTTGTGTAGCCATCTAGCTTGGCTTTCATGGGATGGTCTTGAAAAGACCTGAACTTCTCGCTTGAAGCAGAACCTTTGCATGTCTGCTGTCTTGTAACGGCTGTGTGCCTGTTAGCTTCTCCACGAAGGAGATTGGTGTAGACTTTGTAGCACTTGTCATGATCCGCAATGCTTGGTTCTGAACCTTGTTTAAAGCCTGTTGGTTAGTTTTGGCAATAGTGGACCAGTCAGTTGAGCTATACTCTAAATGGGGTCTCACCTTGTCCATGATAATACTGTCTTGAGTATTTGCTCATTTGCTCCCCACGTTGTTCCGGCAAGTTTGCGCATCATGGCAAGCTTGCTTCCTACGGGCCTTCCCTTCTGCTTGACTAATGTGGGGCTTCCAGGTTAGCCGTTTGTCAAAGGTCACTCCGAGGTATTTTGCCTCGTCTGCTTCAATCAGCGAAGTATTTCCCATCTTGATTTTACCAGCCCTCTGCTTTGACGACAGGGAGAATAGTGTCGTGGACAATTTCTGTGTTGATCGATACACACCAATCTTCAGCCCAAGCTGAAAGCTTGTTGATGGCTTCTTGCATCTTGTATGTGGCTGTAGTGGCATGTTCTTCCTTACACTATAACACCAGATCGTCAGCGTAGAGAGCAGCCTTAACTCCTTTCGGTAGTTCAGACACCAGATCATTGATGAAAAGCAAGAAGAGTGTAGGGGATAAGACTCTGCCTTGTGGGACACCATGACGCAACAGGAACTTCCTACTGTTGGCATGTTCTAAACTGACTCTAGCTCTCCTGTTGTGGAGGTATGACTTAATCCACCTCAGCATGTGACCTCCTACTCCAGTCCTCATCAGCTTGACGAGGTGTCCATCAGTTCAGACTTTGTCAAACGCCCCCTGCAGATCAATCCATGCTGTAAGCACGACTTTCTGCTCTTGGAAGGCGTCCTCTATCTCTTGCGATAGATAAGTGGTCTGGTCCTCAGTGGAGCGGAATTGTCTGAAGCCAGCTTGTTGCGTTGCGAATAGGTTGTTAGTCTCTATGTACCACTTCAGGCGTGCATTCACAATCCTCTCCATAGTCTGATTGGGCGATAGCTTGCAGCCTTCTTTGGACCCTTCCCTTTCTTGTGGATGGGGATCATGACTGCCTCTTTCCATATCTGTGGAAGCAGTCCTTGTGTCCACCTGTAGTTGTAAATTTCCAGCAGTTTGCAAATTGCTGCAGTGCCTAGATGAGTCAGCATTTCAGTTGTGACTCCATCTGGTCCAGGAGACTTCTTTGTCTTCAACTGCCTAAGAACTGTCTGTAGCTCATGCAGTTTAAGACTCTGCTTCATGCATTCTGGTGTCACTTGGCTTGTCTGCCTTTCCTTTTTTCTCTTCGGGCTTCCTTTGCCGTTCCCTTGATGGGGATGTTGGAATATCTTTGTAGTTAGAGGCAAAAGTGTTTGCCGCTTGTTTACCCGTCAACAGTTCACCATTCTCTTCCAAAGTTACTGAGCCTCTTCCTGTTCTTCATCGTTAGCTGTCTCGTCAATCTCCACAGCTTTTGGCCATCTCGCTCTAGGTGAGCGAGGCTGTTTTGTTTCTCAGCTCTTCTCTGTGCTTCCCGTTTGTGCCTGAGGAATTTGGCCTTGGCTTGCTGTAGAGATGTTACTTTCTTGTGAGGGATTGTTTTCTGCTTCCTCCCTGGCTTCTGATAACTTTGCCTGTAGATTCTCCAACTCATCACTCCAGTAGGGCTTATAGTCCTTTCTTGCTCCCCTTGGAATGGCGCTGTAAGCAGCCTTAAGTATACTGGCGTTGAAGTCTTTGACAGCCCGGTTGATGTCTCTACCTTCCACTCTAATGACTTTACAGAGCTCATCACTCAGACTTTGATAAAAGGTCCGCCTGGCCTTCTTGTAGTTCCATCTGGGGATGTTAGGTGAAGTAGAGGCTATATGGTCCATAGTAAGTTGGACTTGGCGATGGTCGCTACCTCCTAGTTGTTCATTGACTTCCCGCTTGACATGTCCATGTATGTCATCAGTACATAAAGCAAGATCAGAGGTTGATGTTTTTCGCCAGCTTCTGGAGTAAAAGGTTGGGGGATCATCTGGCTTGTTGATGAGGTTTAGCTTGTTATCATCTTGCCAGGTCTCCATTTCCTCTCCGCGTTTATCCAGGTGGTCATATCCCCAGCTTTGTGAGTGACTGTTAAAGTCTCCTACAATGATGAACCTGGTTTCATCAGTTGTAACTTTGTCAAGGGACAGAGTTTTGTTCTTTGGAGAGTATATGTTCACAAGTTTCAAATTGAACTCGTTCTTTCTGAGGCTCAGAACTTGGAACTCGGAGTCATCCATATGCGTGTTGCTCTGGACAGCGCTGATGTTGTTGCTGACCAATGTCATGATGCCTCCTTTTCGCCTGCCAATTCTGTCACAGCGAAAACACTGGTATCCTCTGACTTTGAAGGATTTCTCTGGCTGTAGGTGAGTTTCCTGAATGCAACAGACATTGCTGTCTTTCTCATGGAGGATATGCTCAAGTTCAGCTTTCTTGTTGAAGATACCCTCCGCATTCCAATGCATCAGCCTGACAGGTTGGTGCGGGTTACGTTCTTCTCCTTGGTATGTTCCTCCTTCTTCTCTTTGCATGTTGTGAATTGAAGGAGGGACCCCCATTAGCTGTGGATGGACTCTGTCGAGGCTCAGAGCCCGGCATTGAATCCCCCTGGAGGGACCTCAAAGATTCAGCACCACATTGTTGAATACCGGATGGCTGTGTAGTCATAGCGATATTGCATGGTGCTGTGGTTCGTTAAGAGAGTGCAAATGGTCCGGCACCTCTGTCTTCAACTCTCTAGGTTTATTTCGGGGTTACCTCACCCTTAGTTCCGAGTTAAAACCCTATCCTGGAACACAGGAGCTATTTGTCCCATAGCTGGGGGTCTCTTCATAGGCATCAGGGCGTGTCCACACACCGGTGGGCCTGACATGCCACATGTCTGGGAGCAGACCTCCTCCGAGTCCTCTGCAGTTCTGCCTGAGGCCGCAAGGTGCTCAGTTACCGTGTGGCGCCATCTGGGAGGCACTGCAAAAGAGCTTGTCTGCAGAGAGGCTATGTACTGGCAGGGAAGACTTACGCACTCGGCTCCTTTTTCACCAGAAGGCTAGCCAGCGGTGGAGGCAGAAAGCGGAAGGTGACAAGCACACAACACACAGCACACCACACTTGACGCGTCAGCAGACCAATGCCACACATCTGTATTGTCTGAATTTATGATTTATGATAATCACGAACACATCGGTTCATCCCATCACCCCTACTTTTCTTGTTTTTTTTTTTTGTTTTTTTTTTGTGGTTTAAAGGTCATTTATGAACATTAATTAATTGGGATAGTAATTCATTTTTTTAACAATAGGACTGACCAGTGTGACAATACTCAGAAGATTGTTTATTTTATGCAGAACATAATTATAATATAGCAAATTTATTTACTACTGTCATACCTTTATGCAAAAAGAAAACTTAGCATTTAACAAGTCTAGGTTTTAGCATTTAACCGTTACCATGCCGGACACAATTGATTCTGCTTTTGCGACCAGTGTAGATCATGCTCAGCCTGCACATCCGTGCAGTCTGATCATGATCTGCACTGTTCGCTATTCAGTCAGTATCTTTTTGGTAAGCACCCCTTTAAATAGTTAATGGTACTGTCCAAATTGAAAGGTGGACAAGTTCATTATAGAAATTCAGCAGAGTAAGGGTTTAAACGTATGGATCAAGTACATGTATTTAAAGTATACGAGCAATACGATATACATGTTGCGTCAGGCTTGTGTATATTATAAAACTGCTAAGATTAGTAACGACTACGCATAACAAAGAATATAACGTTATTCATATAAACCGTATTGATAGGTGTAGGAGTAGGGAACCAGGGGTTGTTCAATACTTTCAGGGAAAATTTGAGTAAGTTTAGCTGGTCGCCCCTCGTTCACCCCACCCTCCCGCCTTTACCTCTCACGTAACAATCCATCAGATCTTTCCTAGGCCAATTCTTTTGTTCTCCGACTGATTTGGGCAGCATATTTGGTCAAATAAATTGATTGCAAGACATGAGAACAATACTCCAAATGGTATGCTGCTGATTTTTATGCAGTAATTGATGCTAACCCACGTACACAAGAGTAAAAGATGTTGAAATTGGGAAGATTTTGACAACGTTTCAACTAAATTTTAAGACAACAATCAGTTTTACAAATTATCGCTGTTTATGACCTTATTGTGTTGTAATTCATAAATTAATTTTTTTTACATCACTCGTGTATTGTGACTACAAGTTCATCACTAAATTTTGCTGTCGTTAAGTCAAAGTGACTTGAAGAAATTAGATGCACACAGGCAACATGTCGAGCCCGCCCTTTGAACCCCAACTGTGACATTGACCTTTGAGATAAGAACCTGGGGTTTGCACATGGCACTCCGTCTCATTAAGTTAAACATTCATGCCGAATATAAACAAGACTTCAATGCATGTCAAAGTTATGGGCCGGACAACATCTGACATGACCTTTGATCTCCAACTGCGACCTTGACCTTTGAGATAGGAACCTGGAGTTTGCGCATGACACCCCGTCTCACTGAGGGTAACATTCATGCCAAAACATAAACAAGATTGCTCCATGCATGCCAAATTTATGGTCCGGACAAACAAATCCGGACGTACAGACGATGCACGCACGCACGCACGCACGCACATACACCGAACAGCCATTTGGACGACTATGTCTTCGCTTCCGCAAGCGGGCTCCACAAAAAATGAAATTTAGTTTGATGTCATGTAATTTAACATTTATCGAATGACTTACTGGCCAATAGTCAAAATTACTGCCATCGATTTGAAGCTTGCCGGTCAATAGTCAAAACTATAGGCTCTCCGTCATTCGGACCTCGGCTAAGTCTTGACTATAGACCGGTAAGCCATTTGATACGTGTATAGTATTACCCGCTGTAATCCAAATATTTTGATTTGATGACAAGCTGAAGCATTACAAAGTTTTACTAATAAAAATTAGCATTTTGAAAAAAAGTCTTGTGCATAAAATTTCATCGGAGAATTACAAATGTCATTTTGCATATTTCAGAAAAAAATCTCTTGTTTTAATCAAATGTAAAGTTATTATGCTTATATGAGCTATTTTTTTACTTTATTAAATAACTAAGTAATAGTTTAATCCTCTCTCTTGCAATAATTATTAAGAATCTTAGCGAAGTTCAATACAGATCTTTTTCGGTTTCTTCTTTTAAAAAAAATGCTATATTATATACTATCACATTTGTCTGTTTTACACATTTTATACTGTACGGTTTTTTAAAATGCTTTTTTAATGACAAGATGTATTTTATTTGTTTGTATGTTTTGGGTTATTTTATTCAGTGTTACTAGTACACACTTATTCTCCGCAAGTAACCTCACTGAAATAGCTGTGTATCGGACATCCCATGAGAGTTATCTTTTACTTTCTGGGCCCAGTTGTTCGAAACTTTAACCGGCTGTTAAAAACCGATTCAAAATAAAAGTCTTGTTGGGAAACATAAGTTTAATGTTTTAATTCTACAGTAAAAAGGCTTCAGTGTTCATAATACTTAACTCTTACATTTGTTTTACCAAGTCTTCTAAAATCCTAAAAGTTAATCGACCGTTAGCTTAATCTCCTGTTAAAATTTCAAACAACTGGGTCCTGGTCTCACAGCACTCGCAGAGGTGGTCTTCAACAGTAATCTGTTCAGACTTTCAAGAACATCTTTATCCGGTGTGACACTGCTATTTGACATATACGGGTACCATTAAACTTATCATGCCTTTAAATATGGTGCTTGCACTTTTCTATGACTGGAATAAGTGCTTCTTAAAAACAAAAATAAAGTATATAACCGTTATTATACACGTTTGAAAATAAATATATTATATAATAAAATATAATATATAAACAAATAGCCATCGCATCTATATTTGGCATTCTCCGTATAGTATATGCGAGCACTATAGCACTGAAAGCGTAGTCGAGAGGTAAAAGGAGACGTAATTGATGTGGGTAATTTGGGGGTAAGTAAAACAAACACTAAGTGGAATGCGGGTGAAAATTTATTGTAAAAAATTCAGTTTCAGAACAATGGTCGTAATCGTAATCATGCCGTTTTTAAACAGTCTCTTTCACGAAAAATATACACTAATATATAACAGGTAAGTGATGCAGTGGTGTCTGGTAAACAAACAAACAACTGGCCCTGATTATGATCATAGATTTCCGTTTAACATAATTTACAACAAAATAATGCTGAGCTGGAATACAAGAAGCAGTAATTAACTGGTGAACATAATTCAGATTTCAATAGAAAATAGACAGTTTCAAAAACCTACAGTAATAAAATGTTGCAATATGTAACAGTGTGAATAACGTGGACCAACCACTGGAAACATTTTTTTTTTGGAAATAAAATTGTCTTTAAGTACACGCGTTTGTTTCTAAAAATAATCGTCTAGATTCTGTCAAAAAAAAAATTAAGAAAATAAAGGATGAAAAACAAACTTCAGAAAAGAAAATTAAAATTCTGGCACGTAGTACTATACTTTTTTCGCCGCTGGAAGGAGTCTGGTAGAGAAGTTCTTGTGGTAAGATTTATGCTACCGGGACGGACATACCCATAGACGATCCACCAAGCTTGCTCAAAATTCCCGCTTTTTCTTGTAGTTTCTTGAACATGACCACTGCTGCGATTGTAGAAGCAAGCATTCCACCGACTAAGAAGATTATTAATACAATGAAGACTCCTTGATTTAGGCAGACATCGCTTTCATCTCCAGGACCTGAACAAATTGAGACATGAAACAGTCCTTTAATATTTTACCCCATTCAGGCAAATGTCGAGATGTTGATATTTTTCTTAGTGATGCATGCAATGTAGCAACATTTTCATAAATTTGCCGAAGGAACTTAATACGCACAGTCGGTAATGCCTTGCACATTTTGAACAGCATGTAGCCACTTTAGCTAATGGTGTATAGAAAGTGGATACATGGAAAGACTAGTTTTCAAAATACCTTGTGCATTGTTATGGTGGCAAGAAAGCCGAGGAATTCCCCCCCCCCCCTAATGCATGAACATATGAATCTTCACATATTTTCTGAACCAAAACATGGCCTCCCAAAATGAAATTCGAAAGACGTACCACATTGCTTTAGGCATTCGTACACTGACACTGATAAGTTATATTCGAATGTGTCAAGAAATAGGCCTTACCTTCAATGACGACTTCATCAGTCGCGATTTTCAGGGAAGTACCGACACTGATGTCCTCCACTACATTGTCTGGCTCTGCCTGACGCTTGGTTAAGCTTCTCTTTTTTCGTCCGTAACTTGATGACCCGTCTGTACATGTCGTCTGCAAAAAATATTAGTCGACCATCAATCTTCAGTTAACAATCTTATAAGGTCATACAGTTTCATAATTAGAAAATAGGTATAATTTTATTCGCTCTTCTGATGTGTGTGATTTTGAGGAATATTAAGAGAAAAAAAGTACTTTACAATGGCTTTAGTTTAGATACATCTTGAAGTTTATTTGAACGACCGAAAGAAGAATCCGATTTCTAAATGAATAATCAGTATGGAACACTAGTTAAAGGCATGCATTCGAAATTTCAACGCGTTCATTTTGGTGGACCGACCGACACAGTGTCCAGCACAATCACTTAGAATGCCGTTTGTGAGAATAACCAGTGCTCGATATGAAGTACAGTCATGAAACGAGCATTTAGGTCGAGAAAAAGAACCCGGATTTATGGAAAGACTTACGGCGCTGCATGCTCCGAGGCAAACTTGTAGAGTGCAAGAAAATACCATAGGTACTGGGTCACCTGAGAGACTGGTTGTTCTGAAAGCCCCGAATTCTGCCTGAATAACTCCTTGGGTTGTGCGTTGTATGACGGGAAAAAGGTAAGTATCAACTGGACAGCTGAAATATTGAAATGCGTCATTTCTTAGAGTGGTCTTGGTGACCTGAATTTACACCCACATGTATCTAGAAGTAAAACAGGGAGGTATGAAATAACATGAAATTCATTTCAGATGCACTGCAGAGAAAACAACACCATCTTCACTTACTGTATTCAGATTTTGTCAAAAGTTATCTCATTTCAGGAATATCTTGATTTCATTGATGATTTGTCAAAATATACATTCTTCATTCATTTGGAACCTACGGGAAGTGTGTACATCAAAACTCTTTTAGGAAAGGAAATAACTTACTAATCTGTGACTATATCAATTGTGTCGGCGACGCAAGATCTTGCTTTGATATCAAAATCCTCTGAAATCAGAAATACAAAAATTAACTATCATCTTTACATATATTTATACTTATTAAGTAATTTCAGTTTTATCTGCTATAATAAAAGTACAGAATTAAATTATTTTGGGTCTGCATAAACTGCTTTTATTTGTTCCGTGCAAGCTTTTCATAATGAACTTATATTTGCAGGCGCCGCAGCGAATATATCTCTCCTAAAGCATTTGCTACACAGACAACATAAACTGGAGGTATTTGTTGTCGAACACTCCTATTTGAAAACCATTGGGTTATAAGCCATACCCTTCTTTCATGTTCGGAAGCTATGCTTGCTTGCGTATATAAGTATGTAACTCTTATACCGCAAAAATAAGAATGCGGTAAGAAAAAAATCAGAAGAAATAATGTTGTAAATGAAGTGCCATCTCGAGTATTTAGCGAATCAATTTGACTTACCGATATATTCTGAGTCTAGCTGCATCACCATGGTGATTGTGTCTGTCAGCTTCACCGTACTTCCGGATACAGAGTTTCCGCCGGAATAAAGTGCCATTGTAGCTGTCGGTTTGACGGTCTTGTTTTGTCCGGCGTCATCGTCCTTGTTGCTTTAAAAGCCAACCAAATGCAATAATAGAATTATGTTGTGATATAATATCTTATAGGTCAACCATTAGTTTTGCAAAAATAATTAGTTAAAACAAATGGACATATTACATGGTCGTAGACTTCGTAAAATGGACCGGATTTGCGAGTAAAATACATGTATTGTTTATAACGTTTGGATGTGCTTCTGCACATTACGACTGAAATGATACAGAATTTCTTTTTAACATAGGAAAAAACGAACTTTATGAAAATTTATGAAAACTAAATTATTTGGGAAAAATCAATAGGAATGTGCACAACAAGGTTAGATATCTCTCAAAATACTGAAATATAAACTTACGCTGCAACAAGGTTATCGCTAACAGTGAGGTCCGCGAGGTCGGCAATACACATGACAGGAATTTGCTTGTCTGCTCCTGTCTGGTAGTACTGATTCTTCTGAACAACTATTTTAAATGTCTCCTCCTGTAAACATAGGAATTATCTTTTCTTATTCAGATCTTTAAATTCATTTTTGGTTTTCTGGGTATCCCTTTAAACACACGAAAAGAAGAATGTTACAAATGTTTTCTACTAAAGCCCAATTAGTTCAATTTGGTCTATGTACCATTTATCCCGAGAGACCACAAATAGAGCTATCTTCATAATACATTAGATTTAATGGGCATATACTAAAACGCAACGCTTTGTACATTTGTAAAATAGTTATGTTATGATATATTAGTTCATACTCATTCGTCATTAATGCAGTAAACATAGCTTACGAAATGTGCAAAAGGAATAAGAAAAAATCAATTTCCGCACGTTCGTTTCTCATATACATACACATGTGTCTTCCATTTTTAAAGAGGAATTTCTTTTAGTCATTGCGCATGTCAGCATTTCTCGTATTGAGTGCTTCACACAAAAATCTTAATTTTGTATTCAAAAGATCACTTTTTTTTATCAAATCTATAAAGATACAATAAATTCCTTTTACCCATTGTATATTGCACGACGCAAAATCAATGGAGTGCGTTGACGTTCCTGTCGTTGTGAACTGTCGGCATGCTGAGTCCTGTCCTTGGATGTACACAATACCGTTGTCGGCGGCGTCGGTAAGCGTGATTTCTAATAGGCTCTTCGTACAGCTGTCAACAGTTACTATATTACAGAAAAAGAGACTATATAATAGACTAGCAGTTAGAACATTTATATAATTGCTGAAACAGAAATACTCGTGCATAAGAGTTTTTCCTAAGAAATTGTAGCCTCTTTGATAAAATAGTACTGTAAATTACAAAATCATTATGATAAACTATCTACTCAGTCATTAAATACACGTAACATCGTCCTTACCACGACAAGGATAATTTGTCCCTGAAAGAAAATCTGACTAAACCCCGAATCTAGCCATCTCGGAGATAGAACAAGATGAAACAGCTATCAAAATGACGCATCTAAAAAATCTCCGCACTAGTACCAACAACAACCATCTTCCAAGAAAGCTTCTTTTTAACATTCACAGCAGACTGTGGGTTGTTCTGAGTGGGATTTGTCATAAAGTTTTAATGTTCCTAGACCTACTTATGGCGTCCATGCCACGACGACAGGGGCTGCGTTCAGACACGTGACACCAATATGCTGAGTTTACTTTCATGCCACTTTCTGATTTTTTTTATGTGCATTTTATTACTATACTACATGTATATATAAGAAATTTTGTGTAGAGATAACTCATTAGTACGGTAATGTGCATAAAGCGAAAATTACTTACATGTTGGGTTGAAAGTTTGTGCTAGTGCGCCGCACAGCGCCAACGAGAGTAGAACTAACTGTTGAGCTATCATGTCTGCAGTTGCTGTAATGAACACAACAGTTTCGCATATTCAGTACAATCCAGCATATTGCTTTAGTACAGTTCCGTATACTAGTATTCAGTTAACTAAACGTCATTTTTTTCACTTTTCAATGACTAGTAGCTTATTTGACCAAAACACTGAAAATTCCTTATTTTCGACATTTTGAAACCGCTATTGGCGAAGTACATAAAAGTAAAATGTATGTACTGTATATAGTTAATTGTAAAATGCAGATATATCAGCAATTTCCCTATTTTTTGTAAACTTTAACGTCATTTAAACAATTAAGACAAAGTATATCAACAGTTTTTCTCAAACTAAATAAAATAAAGTTAGCACTGGATATAGCTGATGGATCGCTACAGGAAACGTGTTTTTTTTCCATTTAATGTAAAAGTCATCCCGAACTAGTAAATTCCTCTGAAATAAAACGTTTATTAAAACTACATATTTATCAATGGTCATGTCAATCATGTGGTACACGAACAGTAGGAAAATATGAATATGACACCCGTAGATTATCAGTTCTGTAAAATAATAAAACATATTCACATTCAACATAACAGAAAAATCATTCGAAAAATATATTGTTTGATACACGTATACCCATATACAATGTATATTTCAGAGATGACTGCTAACAATTGGAGACTATCAAATGAACCCCATTTTTTTCTTCAAAAAATGTATTGAGTAATAATGCGTTACCTGTCGGTGAAAATCTGGAAACGAAAAATCCGACGTCAATCCAATGCAAACACGAGCTGTCTTTCTGCCGGAGGTTTAGAGGCAGCGGCTTTATAGAGGTCATGGTAAAACAATTACCACGCTGGAATTAATTTAATGAAACGAAGGTAATTAAAGTAACACTGTTTTGTAACAATTTTTATTTTATTTGGCACCATATATCTTTTATGACCTTCATATTGTTTTTTTTTACCTAATAGAATATTAATGAATCTGAATGACCTTAAGTTAATTATTGTAATGAATGAGAGAGGTAGTTTGCGATGAACAAAGAATCAGGATTGTTTTAAATATTTTGACCCCGCGGTATAGAGGATTACGCAAAACATCGAAAATCAGTATAAAAGGTTTGTGAGTTAAATTTTGTATAATAGGTGGACACTTATTTTCTCTTCTATGGGAAAATGTCCATTCCAACTTTATGAAAATTTCATAAATGTGGTCCACATTTGCACAGATGTATGGACAAAGAGTGCAAGGGACGAGTTAGATATTTCTTAGTTTATAGAAAATACTTTTAGGAAGCACTTTCACTGTTTATTATACAACATTATACATGTATATGATATTTGAAATGTTGTTTATTATTTTACGGGCTGAAGATATGTTTATAATTATATAAAGACTGAAAGCGCTACTCAACCTTAGTGGAGTTACTTTTATAAGTAATGTACCGTGCAAGGAAGTTTTATTACACATGTATTCAGAATAATCGTTTAAGGTTTCTGCAGTATTATAGAAATCACCAAACATTCTCGCATACGTGGCGCGGAGGAATAATGTAGATCATCAAGATTAAGGATATTGAGCTCTAATAGTCAAAGAATCTTGTTTTATGGTATAACTGCATGGATATTACTAACATACTAACCCAATTTTATCTATAAGGGTCTGTTAAGAAGTAACCTTGTAGCACGACTGATAATGCCATAACGTATATTTTATGTAAGACGTATACTAGTATTTTATGACAGGACTATAAAAACGTATTGTGTCAAGAAAACCCAAATTGAGGTTAACTGTTGCTTTATTTGATTATATACTGGAAACAAGATCGGATTAATCATTTTATATATTATATACATATTGTATGAGAATATTGTCAGAAAATAGTAAAGTTTCATATTTCTGTGCAAAAGAGTAATGGTTATTGCGGTCAGCTTTAGGGCATCATGAACTTTTATTATGATAATTCTTTGTTTCGTTTAAAGACTCATTCTGGAGTTACTAAAAGTTTTTTTTCACTGGTTGTAGGTGAAATGGGTAACTGTCAGGCGGAAACAAGGGTCCTGCGGTTCGATTTTCACTAAGCTAAAATTATGTATGTCCGCAGGGATCCTGGGGAAGAAAGAGTGGTTGGGTGGTTGGAACGCAATACATTTCTGTACATGACTGCATGCTTATTCATATTTAGTACAACATTTCTCTTTATGTCGTTTTCAACACAAGACAAAATTTGTATTTCTGAAGCAGCGTAAGATGTTAGTGACACAATAGGTCATTTGCCCCGATACTTAGAATTCGACAAAAATAGGGTTTCGCTGCACCCAAGAGATAACTGCAAAATATAAGTATGGTTGGAACCGAAATTTTATTTGCTATCAGAATATGTTTCAAGCAAACTGTAGTCCTGTGCAAAATTCTTTTTCGCTCGGTTGAATCCACTTAGGTAAAAAAGTATTCTTTTTACCTTTCCACGATGTATATGTCAAGGATGCACTTCTTTAAAATGGTTTCAGATACATGATTTACCTGTAAAGGATAAAAGTTTTTCTAAAAATAATCAAACTAGAACAGGTTTACGTTAAACTGATGATACTCATAAATTTAGCGAAATGTGTAAATCATGTAATGACGTCGAGTTTTTGCATTATCTATAAACGTCCTTACTATACGTTACTTTATTGTTATATGTTTAAACTAACTAAACCTTATTATTACTATTATATCATATTTATATAGCGCCCCTTTCCTGATAAACACGTTCAAAAGCGCTTTACATATAGCAAACACAGCCACACAGGGCGCAAAATTCATGCTCTACTAGTACAGACACAGAGCGATTCGAAATGAGATATATTTAAGAAAAAGTGTATCTCATTGAGTGATTTGTCGCTGAATAAATCATTGTTTAGAGTTCA
Organism: Mercenaria mercenaria; assembly: GCF_021730395.1. NCBI lineage: Eukaryota > Metazoa > Mollusca > Bivalvia > Venerida > Veneridae > Mercenaria > Mercenaria mercenaria. The sequence continues at coordinate 15,032,615 of NC_069367.1, read as the reverse complement.
GAGGCGAAGGAGCTATATCGCGAGGGCGCAGCCCAAGTGATATAATAATACGCATCTGTACGACAAACAATATTTTTATTCAAGAGCAAATCACTAAATGAGATATATTATTTCGATTCTAACACGTTACCAAAGACTTTAAAGTACATCCTTGACGGCATTCATTAAATATGTGCCTATTTTCAGTTGGTTCCTTTTCCACCGCGATGCTATGCCTTTTTACGCTATCACGTAATAATTGTGACGTCAGAACAGTGAACCTTTGTATAATAATTCACTGTTTTCTGCCTTCTTTGTTTAATAGGAAAATGAATCGGATCGTGTCAGAATTCTTAATAATGTTGAAATGCACGTGAAGTCAAAAGGCTTGTCTAAACTCTCTATGACAATGTAGAAAAGATTCATTAAACATTGCACCATCTAAGATATCCGCAAAACATACAGTTAACTGCGCTGTATCAACAGGAATGTGTTTTGAACTTTGAATGTTTCTATACCTTTTCACTTAGCTCCAAAACTGTTTAGGTGATTTACGTAACTCCAAAAAAGCATATGTTTCTTTATAGAAAAATATGAATACTTAGCTTTACGTTTAGCTGTACAAAATATTTACGACTTTCTAAAAACAGTAATTTATTCTCCGGACACGGACTATGTTTACGCCGATATCTTCGTTTTTCAGCAAAGAATCACGTTTGCCATTTCTACAGCTTACATTGAATTATAATTTTTGCGTTTCCGATAAAACGTTTTACACACAATAATACGTTTATGATCAAACGACTTTGCAGTTTTATCTTTCGACTTTCACTCGGTATTCGGCAAGGATTCAAACTCGGGTAAGTCTACGAATCCGTCTATGTTGCTTTTCTGAATGAAATCTAAAACTTCCCCAATTCTACTGTTCATGCCCCCGTACAAATAAACTTCTCCTAAGGCACTGCATCTTAAAACAGCGTCACTTAAATTTTCATTCAAACAGACAGGACTGGTTGTTTCTACTGGTTGGTTACATTTGAATCTTCCGGCAGAATGTAACAGGTACAGATATAAAGAATTTGTTTCTTCATACTTCAATCTAAGTCACAAGGAACCACTACGGTTTACTTTTACTAGTTCAATGATTCAGATTAAATTAAGAGTCGTTTCACATATGACAATGCTTATCCTTTTTTTTGTTGGTTTTAGCCTAACTAGTGTATCCGAGAATGTCAACAGTAGTGATGTTCGAATTCCAAGTCCCTGTAAAAATAAGAATGTCATAATTCGATATGAAACACGATTCAATTTGCTCCATAAACCCTTAACATTCCACTGGAGAAAAGATATCTATCTGTTCGATATGATCTTAGCTCTCGGCATTCCATGTATTAACGGCATTTCCCTTTACTTGCGTTGGGTGTTGATCGGTTAATCGTCTGCCTGTAATGATAATTCGGTCATTCGAGATAACTGCATCGAAACCGTCTCGTCTCGCCTTCACGAGCCCGGGAAACAGTTTAAGACGACGATCCAGAATAGGCTTAGGGAACTGCTCGCGGACCATATATTCTGTTCCCTCCATTCTTGTATTTTCCTAGACGACAGACAAGTTAAATATTTTGACATGCACACTCTTTATGTTAGTGTCAAAGAAGTTTGTCAATTCTTGCGAGCAATTTTCGATTTTGCGTCATGCACTTGTCTTTTCTCTTGTGTGCTGCACTTGTCTGTTATCTTTGCGTGCTGCACTTGTCTGTTCTTCTCCGAAGCCAAAGAACAGTAGATTGCCTGTAGATCAATAACGTCATCCTCTAGTTGCTTACTTTTATTTTCAGGGATTTATAATTTTGTTGTAGCCGTTCATTTTGCATTTCCTGTAACTTTCATCAATTTGCGCGTGTTTCTGTTGGATTTCCTCGTACAAATTCAAATCAAATTGCGACTTGCTTCCATGCCATTCGTTTTACGCGCTTCTGCTCAATAAGTTCAGACTCAGTATAAGATATGCGTCTATTCCAACATTTCATCTATACTACTCAGTCTTGTTTCTGCATTGCCTAAATTTGGGAGTCGCCTATCCATGATTTCGAGATTAGCCATATTATTTGACTATAACTGGGTAGTACCGTCATGTTGTGTACATATGGAGATGTGGGATACATGTATTGTGCGGGAGTTTGATAGCACTGATTTATACTCTGTGCACCATTTTTCATTACAGGAATATTTCTATTTACGTAAACATTGTTCATGCTCGAATTTTACATATACATATCTGTGGAAAACTGTGCTGGCGTTCATCAATGTATTCACATAGTCCATTACTCGATGAACATATAGCATTATTTTTCTCCACATGATTTTGAGATGATTGAGAAAAAGTCTTTTTTCTGTGATCTTGAACGCCCTGCAATTTTCTCTGCTATTTACCCATTTAATGCACAATTAAAATGTTAGATTAAAGCATATTTAACACAGGTTTTGTTTCTAATGTCTCGACCCTCTTGTGGCAAGAGGTTACGCGTGAGTTCAATATAAGCAAAGCATTGCTGGCCACCTAAATCTAGCGCCGTTCTGTGTAAATAAACTAGAACGACGGACTTCTATGACTTGAGGACACAAATCCGACTCGCATGTTTTTACCGAAGTTTAACAACTTAACTCAAGTATAATTTCATTTATTTCATTCGACATTCATTTTATAATTCATTTAACCTTCACAGTGCTAAATTTCTAAAATAAACTGGTCTATAATTCAATTTGGGCAATACCATTTATTTTTCGAGGGGATGTGCACTAAAAATGTACTGACTGAATAGTGAACAGTTCAGGCCATGATCAGTCTGCACCGACGTTCTTGCTGATGTTGGTCTGCACTGGTCGCGAAAGCAGAATCACTTGTCACCAACAGACTAAAGGTTAACAACATATAAACATTCATAAATACAGTTCTTATATTTGAAAATATGACAAGCGGGAGATTTCTGGAGGCCAGGCTATGGGGGCCGATCTGTCACTGTATGGAAGCGCAGGGAAGCGTTAATTTTCTAGTTAACTTTAAGTGATCAAATAACCATACAGAACACACAAGTCACGAGCTATTTGACTTTCGGAAGGAACCTCGAAAGGGGACAGGGCTGGGATGGATGATGACCGCTGTCTTATGTATACAATACCTTTATCACCTTGCAGACCTTTATCGAATTAATATACCCTTAATGTGCAAACTAATTACTATTTTATAAGCACTCCAGCTTCTTTTATGAGTAACCCTTTAAACAGAACTTTAAGCTTTCTAAACGCACTTAAGAAGAATTTTTATCAGAACTGGAAAGGTAATATTAATATATGCATTGGCAGACCGGAAATTATACAAGGAAATGGTACTGAGCAAAAAAAAATGCGGATGTTATGGTCCAAGGGATGCCCAGAAGTAATCTTTTAATATCGAAGGAGCCAAAGTTCGGTGTCTACGGGCCATTTTGATTGGTCAAAAAGTACTAAGAACTATTTGGCTCGATATTGCTCATTTGATTGGTTGAGGGTTGCTTGGATGCGTTAATATGACAGCCTCCATGAACGAAGATAAAATTGCGGATAAGGAGAGAAAATTCCAGGAAATTCAGCACTTATTTGTTTATACTAGGTTGACTCCTTTGAGTCATGAATAGGCATTTGGCTGGCATATAAATATGGACGAATATTATTGATAACATGTGTTTTTCTAACAATATCAACAGGGAGAAAAAAGCAGAAGAAAAACTTTCACTATAAATTTTTAGTTTCACTAATGATAAAATTTCAACCAAGACTGGCAGGTGTCTGACACATACATCTGGTTACTTATTCACTGCATATAAAACTAGTTCTAAGCGAACGTTTTGAAGCATCGTACGTACAGCGACAAATTACTTATAGTATAGACTTTTATTCACAGATAAATCACAAGAAATCTATATTTGTCTCAAATTTTCTGCTGCTAGTCCAATCAATAACACGCACTTTAAACTCAGTTTCTTGAGCAATGATAATCAGATCAATGCTGTAACGAGTTGGCCAACCGTGGCTTGGTGCATTTACTTTTATTTTACCGACCATAGTACATTCTTCCGATTTTAAACAGTACTTTGGGTTGAATTTCGTTGATCGGTACAGACTTATTAAAAGATTCATCCATCTAGATTCTTTCACAGTTTCAAATGTAGTAACTTTGAACTCTTGACCACTCGTTACGACGGCATTTTTTTCAATGACTTTAGAAAATATACGATCACACAGTGTCTTGCCTTCCCTCTCGAATTTAAGGAACGATGGATGTTCTCCCTCTTTAAATGTTTCTGCAGTGCAAAAGCCATATGTGTATCTAACTTTTCGCTCAATAATGTTTTTTGGTTCTAGTCCCATTTTCACAGCACCCTTTAATACAGCAAGACGAGGTTCTTGTGCGAGAACAACTTCCACATGGCGCATTGCTTTAGTGATACTTTCTCTCAAATATTGTGATTCTGAATAACCTCCAACTACCAGCAGCGTTTTGAGTTCGTCTCTAGGACAATTGGCAAAGATTTCTCGTAGTATTGAAACGATATCATTAATTGACGATTCAAAAAAACTTGCCATGATTTTCTTGTCACATATGAGTTTATCATCTTTAAACTGAACTGAAGCAGAACAATCTGTCTGAGATAACAATGTTTCTAAATCGGACTCTACATCGGACTCGACCATGTTGATCAGAGTTGATGGAATATCAACGACGAAATTGACAGTATTTTTAAAGTCAAATTTTTTCTTCTTCTTTTCAAATTCCCGCATGATCCTTATGTAATCGTAACATTTGTATTTCTGAAGTTTTCTCCATATAGGTGCACCGAAGAGCTTAATCATAAACTGAACAAACGCGTTATTAACGGTTGTTCCCCCAAACGGTCCACCAACAGCACGATAGAGTTCCCGAATATGACCATTTTTCAGCACTTCATGGACACAAATATCTGCAGTTCCTCCTCCGAGATCAGCTAGAATGTATTTTGTCCCTGGTTTTAGTAGTGTTAAACCAGCATTATGAGATAAGTGTAACAGTTGATCTTTACAAAACAAAGCTGCCGCTTCTGGTTCCAAGACAAGTCGTAATTTGTCCTCCTCAATCCCTCCTGCCTGTGGAGCTTGACGCATAAACTGGCGAGCAGAGTCTGGCCATACAGCAGGAATTGTCAACATCCATTCTATCTTGCTTTCAAAAGATGTATCAACAACCTTGCTCTTAATTGAGTTTATAACGAGGCTTTTTAAGTGTCCAATGACAATAGAAAACACATCAGTTGCTTTCTTGGAACGCCCTTCTGTGTCGTGAATCAGAATATCTGATTTTAGTTTTTCATTTTTAGTGAAGAGAGCCATTTTAAATTCACGAAAAAGGCGGTAGCTGCAATGTTTGTCTGCGAGTACAAGTGCTGAGTACCTGTCTTCAGCATCAATTCCGAAAGAGTTGAACGTCTCATCAGGATTTAAAAGCAGCACCGTTGGTACGCGATCTTCTGGTAAAAATGTTCCATGCTTAGCTGTTATTATTTCGTCCTTGTCTGCACTAAACATATATGCAAACCCTGAGTATGAAGTCCCAAAATCAATAGCTGCAACAATTTTGCTTTGTTTCGCTCCCATTTTAGTTAGAACTATAACTAAATCTAATTTATCTTAAAGTTATAAACACTGCAATTTTATAACGTCTTAGTTTTTTAAGGTCAAAAACTTATGACTGTTTTTATTGTATCTATGGAAAACACTTAAAAATAGGGACATCCCTTATCGCAAATGACATTAGTTACACAAATATGCAATACGATATTGATGAAGTTCAACACTTGATAAAATTAAAATGTGTACAGTCTTAAGCAAATCGAACTGGCCAATTCGGGATGCGGTCAAAAATGAATGCAGTCGATAATCACGGGACTCGACTATCATTAACACAACAAAATGTGATTCTTGGGCATCCCCACATTCACCTGATCTTGCTGCTTGAATTCGTTTCTGAATCTGAACCAAAAACAGCTAGAATATTTAGAAAATCTATCTGTTAAGGCAGCGCTGTGAAATATTTCAACCCAAGCAAGATTTTAAACCCATAACGTTGAGACGTCATCAGTTTTAACCATTCGTCGGTGGAGGCCATAGGTGTTATGGAATCTTTGAGATGTAAAAGCACTTAGAGACTGTAGTATTCTTGAAAAATCATGAATGTTACAATAAGATCAGCAAAAAAAATTGTGAAGGCCCCTAACTTTATTCAGACTGTGTAATATATCTTGCTAGCATATTGGCAAGATAGAGGGAGATTATGATATCTTTGCTGTTTACGCTAAATTCAATTGGGAGTATTTATGTTAAAGTTATTTTTTTCTATAATGGAACAAAATTGTTGATAGATAAGCTTGAACTTATGGCTGTTAAAGCAATGACGATGTTTTAACTTCTTCACAGTGTTAAAATATTACTGTTACGATTAAGTCTTCTACCTCTGGAGTAAGATGTGCTATGTTATGTACATGTGAACATGGGTATGTGTAAGACGTATTAACAACAATATGGGCAATTCGGAATCGAAAAAAACAGTAGTGGCAATTGAAATTGGGAATGTAAATTCTGGATATGCTTATGGTATAGGTAATTATAAAGACTGTCACATATACACTGCCACACATGGTTATGGCCTTCCAAAAGACCGTGTTCCAACAGCTTTGCTTTTGAAAAATAACGCTTTTGATGCATTTGGGTATTGTGCTCAAGATAAATTCATGTCGCTTACGCTGCAGGGGGATAATCTTGAATACAAGTATTTCAATAATCTGAATATTATTGAAAGGAATGGCGAGTATTATATTTGTGACATACAGGGAACGGAAATGCTAGCTGATGATATATATGCTATAATCATCAAATACTTGTATGATTCGTGTATGGAGCAAGTTGCAAATAACCGACACAATAACACAACGACAATTTTAATTCTATGTGTATCAAACGAGTCTGAAACAATACGCGATATTATACAATCGGCTTTGGAAAAAATCGAAACTAAAGATAATAAAAGAATAAAAGATAACACACGCATAGTCCTTGATACAGATGCAGCCGCTGCATATTGTAGATATCAAGCTTTGCTGATGAAACGTCCGACATTCATCCTTGTGAACCTTGGTGGGTATACATCAAAATTCTGCTGTCAAAAAGTCTTAAGTAAAGGCAGGTACAAAGAACTAAAAGATGCTTCTGCTTTGCCACACGGAGGTGAAACTGTTACTGATGCTTTCCTACATGAGCTTGGAAAACAAATAAGCAACCTGGACTGGAATGAGTTCAAAAATACAAACTATTATGATTATATGTACACAAGACAATCTTTCGATGAAAATAAACATAAATTTTCTGACCACACCGAATCCATGATCATAGATTTGCCATTGTCTGTCGTCAAATTATTTGAAACTAGTAAAATGGCATCCAGTAGCGATGGGCTGGCTTTCACCAAAGACAGCAAAATGATAATAACACAAGAAAAGATGGCGAGTTTGTTTAGTGAATCGTTGAAAGAGATTGTTTGCAAGATTGAAACATATGAGGACGTCAACGAACAAAACGACGTTCTCGTTTTTCTAGCTGGTGGCTACTCCGAATCTTCTTATGTGCGGGATTTCATAAAAAAGGCAGTGGAACCAAAACGAGCTCTTCTAGTTCCAGATCCTAGCCTAGCTGTCATGAAAGGTGCTGTTAGGATGGGATTTGAACCCACCATGAAATCTGTTTTTACATATGGATTTATCAGACCAGATAACCCTGATGACAGTCCAAATTTCACTCTCATAACTCGTAAAGGAAAGTCAGTTTTTTTTCAGAAGATAATCAGTAGACGGCAAATATTAGTAAATGATACTCCATTTTTGACAGACCTACATATTCAAGACGATGAAAGGCACTGCTCGATAATTCTTTACAAAACTAGGAAAGATGGCTCAGAGCACAAAGATAGTGACTTTATACAAGTTGAAGAAATAAGTCCTCCGGAAAACGGCTGGAATGAAATAGAAACAGTCGAAGTAAAAGTGACACAGATAATAATCCACGTTTCACTATGAATCGCGTTTGATACGTATGTGATTGATACTCTTTAAGCAGAGTGCTAAAACAGTAAAAGTTGTCATGCTTTGAATTAGTTTAATCTGTCGGCAAAATAGGGCCCGACACTGATAGTGATAAATTATTTAATGATGAATAACATTAAACTATAAAATATTACAATTAAAACGGTTAATAGAAATACAGTTTAAAATATGATTTCTACTCCTGTAAAACTCTATAAATGCATTATTCACCGTTGTTTGTAAGAGTTATTCCTTTGCTTGTATATTTAAGGTGTGACTTCTTTCGTCGATATAATCGGCATAGCTTTACAATCTGTCTTTACACAACATGCAGGTGTAGAGAAGCATAGAGGTATCGACAGAACACAATTCTGCCTGGTCCATTCAGTCCCTTACGCTTTTTTAAAATGTAAACATTATCGTGTAATAGAAATCGATACGCATATTCCTCATATCCTTAAAAATGAAATCTATAGACCTATTTATTTTTTAACTCGGACAAATTTGCTTTGCACCCGCCCAGTCACGATCATAGTTTCATTTTTTTTTTCAACATCTATATAAGCAACTCAGGTTGAATATATAAACTTAAACATGGTCAGAGTGGATATATAAACTCAAACGTGGTCGGTGAGATCTAGAAATAAATTGAAAAATATGAAATCTGCTCAACAAATCTTCAGTATTAACTATGGAAAAATAGTTTCAGCTCAGACCCTTTCAGCTTTGCCATGTTTATGCTTTACATTACACATCATTCAGTAGGCTACATAGGTGAGGAACATTTTTAAAAGTTATATTGAAAGACATAAAGTAAGCATGTCAACTTTCTTGATCCAAATTAATATAAAAACGAAATTTTATTTTACTAAATGCTGTTTTTCTATCATTTACAGAGTTTAATTCGCAACTTTGAGTCAAACACGCTTAATAATAAAATAATACGGAACAGCAATGCAGTTACGTATCAAGAGAGAAAACACTTACTGCAAGCTGGAATTAAAGTAAGGTCGAAAAATGAGGTTTAATGAAACATTTCGGCTCCGACTTAAACTAATCCAATGTCTATTTTCTACGTTAGACTCTAAAACGTTCACCAACAGCGCGTTCTTACGAGAATCTCCTTGGTCGTGCACGTTGTTTCCCTGTTTGTGCATGCTCGAAATCGGCAAAAAAACAATTGTATTATGCAAGAATGCTTATTGAATTGCAAAATAAAATAAGTTACTCATCTCCTTTAAATAAAGCTGTGTAGATTGTCGTGTATGTTTCATGTCAATACACAGCCACGTCCCACGAACAGAGCCTCGCCGAAACAAAAGCCAAAAATAGCGCATGTATGTACGTGTAAATGATTAACATTTTTTTTTAAGATACCAACTATCGTCGTACATACTTTTATTTCATTTTTTTTAGTTTCATTTATATTTATGCAAACTATTTTTGACAAACATATAAAAGTTGTTGAAACTTTTCAAAATGGAATACTATTGGTAAAATTAGAAAATGACGTTTAATAAAAATGCTTATTAATGTTGTATATATAACACCAAATAGCTACACGTTTATCTAAAGACAGAATAACTGAAGTCAAGGTAGGCGCTCGATTGAATTTTTGTCTGTCAACTTCGCTTATTCTATCTATGTTTTGGGTGGCCCCACAGAGATGCCAAGAAAATGTGTTAACAACGTGAAAGCATATGCCTATCACGGTTCAAGCGTCTTGTACACATTATTAATGGTTTCAATTGTGTGTATATCTGACTTTTTGACCTTGTAGACGTTGATCAAATCAAATTTTCTGATCATAATGGATTAAGTTTTCAAACTGTATTGAAAAGTTATAGGCATGTTAGATCATACCGAGCTGTCTAAGTTACTATACTGGTACTGATGATAAACTTGGACAGAAAATGATGTTTTTTACCTGTAACTTTTTTATTTCTGCAAATTGTTATCAGTGGTTGGTATCAAAATAAAGCTTTGCTCTTACTGAATATGTGACATGATTAAAATTTATATTTAGTAAGCAAACTCACAAGAAGTGAGACCCTGAAAGGGGTATGTAAAATGTGGACTGTACGAATGTTGACTAATGATAAATTCGACAACTTTGTCATTTTAAAAAAATGCTCCATAGTATTATATTGAAACTTTCCCAAAAATGTTGCAACAGTCATTCCCGATCAAGTAATGAAATGTGACCCAATAACGCACGCACACACACATACACATGCACGCACGTAATCAGACACACAAAAAGACAAAGCAAATCAACCAGACAAATAGGACAAAACAAACTAAAAAAGGGGAGCACATTGGGACACCGCTCAGGGATTGCCGATGGAAGATCCAGCCCCCAGAGAGGGAAATTAGAAAAGTAACACACCAACTTATAAGACAATGTATATAACATATAATACGAAACAGACGAAAACATGCTAAAATATAACCGACTTAATGTAAAAGTACACCAATGTACTAAACAATTTATTTGAAGTCAGAGCACCAAGAGCTTAACTTTTAAGTGCACGACTAAGCACGTTGCCAGACAAAATTTCACCCCCTTGGAACCTCTAAACAGGCGTAGTTGTGTGTTCTGCGGTTTTGTGTAATGAGAACTGAATTGTAAACGTTGGTCATGTTTGAATTACATAGTATATTCGAATGGCGAAAAATGAAGGAGTGATACCTTCAACAGATTTAGTTGTATATCGTCTCTTTATTGCTATTGTGATAAAACTGCAAAATGTGGCCTCGTTGTTTACAATTCAAGATTTATTTCAGTTGCGAACACTGGAAACGGTCCTGAACTTTTCCATTAGAATTACAAACTGCGGACTAGTCTTTATAGCTCGCAGTATTCGTATCGACTTTAGCTTAGTACTTTTTTACATGTCATAAAACATGCTGATATCAATCGAATTCTTATCATAAAACAACAAAAATAAAACGGAACAACAACAACACCAAAAAATAATAGTCCCTGGGCACAACAGATGATCAATTTTAAACATATAATCACTTGTACTCGTCAAATTCTCGCTGTGCTTCTACTAAAAAAATCGCATCATGTATATACATTATATTCCTTATTCTTAGTTGAATTGTAAGTTGTTGTACTTGATGAAGAAGAAGAAAAAACAACCTTTATGACCTGTCAAATTAACTTATCTATATTATACATAATATATGAGAGCATTATTAAGAAAGCATGTTATTTACAATGCCGTTGTATAATCCATTCCTGGGAGTGGAAAAGGTCGTGTGGAAAATATCGGTGACCGGAACATTTGATGCCTTAGTAAAAGAAGTTTAATAGTACATGCACTTTTATATTACAGTTAATTCTTTCCTGTTATTTTACATTGGAACTATTTCAATACTTCATGCATTGCTAAAGTCGGCATGTTAAACAAGCGGATGACCGTATATTTTTCTTGACATAAATCAACAAGCGGATGACCGTATATTTTTCTTGACATAAATCAACAAACGAAGAGTCGGCTGGTGCTTTGACCTGATCCGTATGTTTAGGTTAAAATCATGTGCAGTAGTACAGCATAAATATGTCGAAAATAGATGAAAATATTCTAATATCATAATATTGATGATATTGATATGTTATCACTTTGATATTTTGATCATACAAAGACGCCGACAGATAGAAAATGGTACTTGCGATTAACACTATGATTTATATAAACAAAGAGGCGAATTAGCTTGCTGTGGAATGATCGTGAATGATATTTGTATCAATTTTCGCATTAGAAGCAAAGAATGAAATGAGGGTGTAGAAAAAGTTTTTTTTTCACCCTTTGTTAGACCAACTTCGGTCCCCAGCACTTTATGAATTCAATTCATACACATTTTCGTTTCGCTATCGGGTCGATTTCAGTTTCGGCGTATATATGCAAACTCCCGTAGCTTTGTTGTATTCTATTATTCATTATTCTACGGTTTTGTATCGGTGTAGACTCATATATGGAACTGACATTGCTCTAAAATATTTGCAGATATGTTATTTCTATATGGTCTAAAATTCAAATTATTTCAATAAAATCATCTGTAAAGTCCCTTGTAAAAATTCAAATAAATGAAACACATTAGCATTGCTATATGTTTAGTATCAATTTAGAAAACTAAAGGAATCTCTAATTAAAGATCTTTAATTGAGCCACGCCATGAGAAAACCAACATAATGGTTTTGCGACCAGCATGGATCCAGAACAGCCTGCGCATCCGCGCAGTCTGGTCAGGATCCATGCTGGTCGCTAACAGTTTCTCTAATTGCAATAGGCTTTGAAAGCAAACAGGACGGATCCTGACCAGACTGCGCGGATGCGCAGGCTGGTGTGGATCCATGCTGGTCGCAAAGCCGCTATGTTGGTTTTCCCATGGCGGGGCTCAATTTAAAAGAGACGTATCAGTATTGTGTGACTACAGGTACGTTTCAATTCATCTCAGATTTCGTTATTCGCTAGTTTAACATAACATGGTTTGTGTAAATATATAAGGCGCTCGTATTTTGGAGATACTCGTAAAAGAAAGGGAGCTCAATAAAGGATGCAAAGTATGGATTTTTTCGAAGTTAGTTCTCTTGTTGTTAGAGTGTAACTTTGTGTTAGTAGTAACGTAAATGGCTTGCATGTGAGTAATTAAAATATTTTAAGCTACCTATACTGTGTTAGACAAATTGCATTGTGACTATAATAATTAAAAAAGAAAGAACAGAATAAAACAAGGAGGGGCCTCCGTGGCCGGGTGGTTAAGGTCACTGGCTTGAAATTACTTACACTTCAGCGGTGTTGGTTCGAGCCTCACTCGGGGCGTTGAATTCAAAATGTGTGGAAGCCGTCCAGCTTGCTTACGGAAGATCGCGCTTGGGTCTTCCTCCACCAAGAAGAGTTGGAAAGTCGCGATATGACTTATAAGAGTGTAAGTGCATCTTTAAACCCAAAATGTACCCGTACTCGAAGTGGGCGATCCGAGGCGGTTAAAAAGCAGTATGTACATGGTATGCAAAACAAACGTTATATAATAAGCACGTGTTGCCTTTCATGAAATAGTGCAGTTTCAGGTAAAGGCTCTTTCCCATTTTTTTATCTCAGCTTCCCTAACATTATATACAACATTTGAACACTTGTGCTGCACAAGAAGTCTTATTAATGTTAATTTGTCTAGACCAATGTGGCTAAAGTGATATTTTATACTGCACATAATGATATAAAGAGCCCAGAGTAAGTTTATAGATTAATCGTAGAAATTTTCTCTTCCACTAAGTACCAAATAGAAAGAATTATGGTCATAGAACGCCAATTATGTGTATAATATATGTTATTAACGCCTTCTGTCTTGCGTCTAGTGTCAGTAAGAAAATGAAGTACATTTCAGTTTAACGAAAATTTATCGGTTTGGAAGATTTCGTCTTTATGCAAAATATTCAGGTCTTCTGTGTACAAGTCTTAAGGGAAGCATGTTTTAACAAAAGTCTTATTATCTTATTCCATTAAAGTCGTTTTTCTCTGAACAGGAAAGAATGTAATGAGTTCATGGAAATAGTTTTTTTCACCTTTTGTTAGACCAAATTCTGTCCCCAGCACTTTATGAATTCAATTCATGCATATTTTTGTTTCGCTTTCGGCTAATATCAGTTTCGGCGAATATGTTCAAACTCCCGTAGTTGTATTGCATTCTATTATTCATTATTCTACGGTTTGTGTCGATGTTTACTTATATGTGGAACTGGCATTGCTCTAAAATATTTGCAGATAGGTTGTTTCTATATGGTCTAAAATTCAAATTATTTTTGCAATAAAATCATCTGCAAAGTCCCTTGTAAAAATTCAAATAAATGAAATACATTAGCATTGCTATATGTTTAGTATCAATTTAGAAAACTAAAGGAATCTCTAATCAAAATTCTATGATTGAGCAGCGCCATGAGAAAACCAACATAGTGGCTTTGCGACCAGCAAGGATCCAGACCAGCCTGCGCATCCGCGCAGTCTGGTCAGGATCCATGCTGTTCGCTAACAGTTTCTCTAATTGTAATAGGCTTTGAAAGCGAACAACATGGATCCTGACCAGACTGCGCGGATGCGCAGGCTGGTGTGGATCCATGCTGGTCGCAAAGCCACTATGTTGGTTTTCTCATGGCGCGGCTCAATTAAAAAGAGACGTATCAGTATTGTGTGACTACCGTACGTTTCAATTCATCTCAGATTTCGTTAATCGCTAGTTTAACATAAAATGATTTGTGTAAATATAATTATAAGGCGCTCGTATTTTGAGGATACTCGTAGGAGGAAGGGAGCTCAATAAAGGATGCAGAGTATTGAATTTTTTCGAAGCTAGTTCTCTTGTTGTTAGAGTGTAACTTTGTGTCAGTAGTAACGTAAATGGCTTGCATGTGAGTAATTGAAATATTTTTAAGACACCTATACTGTGTTAGACAAATTGCATTGTGACTATAATAATTAAAAAAGAAAGAACAGAATAAAACAAGGAGGGGCCTCCGTGGCCGGGTGGTTAAGGTTACTGGCTTGAGATAACTTGCCCGTCAGCGATGTTGGTTTGAGCCTCACTCGGGGCGTTGAATTCCGTGACGAAATAATGCCGCTGGGGTCTTCCTCCACCAAGAAGAGTAGGAAAGTCGCGATATGACCTATAATTGTGTAAGTGCGTCTTTAAACCCACCGAAGAAATTAAGCATTGACAAGGTCAAAGCTTCAGAAGAAAAAGTCACGTGCCAACATCTTACTAAATAGCAAAACCCTCCACAGTGTTTATGTACATAATGGATATGATGTACAAAAGACAAGGAGGATAATACTGACAATTTGAAGAGCACAGGGGACATGACCTTGGGACAATCTGTGAACAGAGTAGCTGTAAACACAGCTCTTGAGAAGTATTAACCCTTGCCTAGGGATTCATCATTAATCTCGATTTACCCACATTTAAACTTAATTCATCCATGTACTGGACCCATTTGAACGAAGTCGTATAACTGTAGAAGTGAGAACAATGCCCAACCTTAAAGTGCTACCTCACTGAAATATCGCGCCGTACATACGTGACATGATACCCCACCCAGTGACAGTATACTGACACCAGACTGTTCGGTCATAGAACAATCGTGATCCGTCTGAATGCTGGGCGCCAAGCGAGGAAGCTACTTGTACCATTTTTCACATCTTTTGTATGACGCAGCCAAGGTGTACCCGTACTCGAAGTGGGCGATCCGAGGCGGTTAAAGCGCAGTATGTATATGATATGAAAACAAACGTAATATAATAAGCACGTGTTACAAAAACATGAATAAATTATGCCTTTCATGAAATAGTACATATATTGTACAATTCCCATTCCTATAGTTTTAATGGCTTTTAAAAAATGAAATATAAAACTACAAAAGGAAAGAGGATGTAAAAGTAAGAGGGAACAAAAAGTAGGTGAAATGAAAAGTCGGACTGATATTTTCATTTTTTGTTTGCCCTGTTTAAAAAGTAGAAGCAAACAAAACCCCGCTAATTTTGAACGCATTTGTGTTATGGTAAAAGAAAACAAATCAGTTGGATTTACACCATTTCTTCGAAACGGAATTTACTATTATTTCTAAAATACAAAATATTAATGCAGTTTCAGGTGTAGGCTCTTTCCCATTTTTTTTTTATCTCGGCTCCCCTAACATTGTGCTGCACAAGAAGTCTTAGTGCAGTTAATTTGTCTAGACCAATGTGGCTAAAGTGATATTTTATACCGCAGATAATGATATAAAGAACCCAGAGTAGGTTTATAGATTAATCGTAGAAATTTTCTCTTCCACTAAGTGCCAAAAAAGAAAGAATTATGGCCATAGAACGCCAATTATGTGTATAATATATATTATTAACGCCTTCTGTCTTGCGTGTAGGGTCAGTAAGAAAATGAAGTACATTTCAGTTTAACGAAAATTATCGGTTTGGAAGATTTCGTCTTTATGCAAAATATTCAGGTCTTTGTGTACAAGTCGTAAGGGAAGCATGTTTTAACAGAAAATCTTATTATCTTATTCTAT
Source organism: Mercenaria mercenaria (assembly GCF_021730395.1). Classification (NCBI taxonomy): domain Eukaryota; kingdom Metazoa; phylum Mollusca; class Bivalvia; order Venerida; family Veneridae; genus Mercenaria; species Mercenaria mercenaria. Next base: position 15,016,430 of record NC_069367.1, on the reverse strand, counting down.
TTATATATGATCAGAGTTGAAGGTTAGTGACTAATAACTAGGAACTAATAGTAATTGCCTAAATATATATTGGAATCAAGAAGAAAGTATGAATTTATGCATTGTACATTAAAAGCCCTATGGCTCGGGGCCACGAACATCTAGTACTTTCTGATGTTAGATGTCGTATGTCTTACGAAAAACCACATTTCCTGGATGTTTTAGATATCCACATTTCTTGGATGTTTTAGATATCCACATTTCCTGGATGTTTTAGATATCCACATTTCTTGGATGTTTTAGATATCCACATTTCCTAGGAACTAATAGTAATTGCTTAAATATATATTGAAATCAAGAAGAAAGTACGAATTTATGCATTTTACATTAAAAGCCCTATGGCTCGGGGCAACGAATATATAGTACTATTAGGTTATTTAACATTGTTCTGTACAATACGGAGAATATTTGGACGAGTACCTAGCTGAGAAAACCATATTGGACGAGCCGCTAATTTTATATACATGTTTATCACTGACCATTGCCGGAGCTACACCATATTTTGATATAAATGTTTATCAACCATCGTTGTCTGAGCTACATTTGGATGTAGTATTTATCAGCGGCTTTGCCGGAGCTTATCAATATTTAAGGGGACGCATATTGCTACATTCACAGTTCATACAGCAATGCGGAAGGGGTGCATATTCAAGAAATCAATGGTGGGAAAATAAAAAAACATATTCCTAAACTGATATAATACTGATGGACACCTGTAATATTCAGTATTTTGTGGATAAGGATGTGGTACTATGAATGTAATAGGAAAACAGAGGTCTTTGGGAAAGTACATTCAACACAAAATATTACGCTTTTGTATAAGGAAAAAACAGGTTTTTCACAGTAACAGTGTTCCAAATAATGTTGAAGGGGTGAGATTTTCTTTCTAACACACCAGGTTTGCTTAAACATGTAAAAATTTAACGCCACGTCAGTTCATCTCGAGATGGACGCCATATTTCTCATTGATAAAAAATGTAAACAAAAAAGTCAGAGTGGGATTAGCATTGCAAGGGCATAACATTACATTCTACACAATGAATACCTTAGAACAGATATCTAAGATGCTACACAGGTCAGGCTGGTTAAATGCATAATGTCGATCACTTGAAATTCATCTTGAAAAGGTGGTTAATTTTAGTTTGTTTACATGGTTTTTAATTTTCCCACGACTTCTCGGCGATTCACTGCAAATGTATTACTGCGCCGGACGAAAGGTAACTCTAATAAACAACGGGAGACAACTACGGTGTCAGCACGTGTACGATTTTTAAAAAAACATGTCGATGATTATAATTTCTTATCAAATAATGAATCCTATTCAGATATTCGTCTTTAATATTAGAAAATTATTAATTTCTGTGGACATTTGTCAAAAAATATTACTTACAGTGGACTACTTTGCGCATCAAACTGGTTTCCGCTTCAGTTGTGAGGCACTTCCGTTATACTTTTTGACAACAATAACAAAACACAAAATGAATCAATAACGTCACTTATAAACCGACTGCTACTTTAAATCAGTGTAAGTAAAGTTGTTGTTACAACATTATACATGTTCGTTACGTTATGAGATAAAGTTTGTCTTGAACTGCATAATCCATTAATTACTTTTAGGTGATATTGCATTTACAACTTATTTGACCCCATTTTTTTACGTGAATGACAGCATTCTCGTGCAACTCGTGCAAACAGAGTTATGAAAAGTATGGTGGAGAATTCAAGGACAAATTATAAATGACATTAAAGTGAGGATAACTGTATATTCGTCCAGTTTTGATCATTGACATTCCTGCTGTGTATTAGTAACTTTTGTGAACAAGATTAGAATGTTGCTTTTGCACATATACACATTGATTGGACCTCTCAACCAAATGTCATACCTTTTTTTAGGGATTTTTAAGAAGATACATTTTCAAAAATTTGTTGAATGTGTTTTGATATTTAAGTGCATTGTAGTTCATGAATACCAAGTTAAAAATTAATAATGTCAACATTTCTAAGCCTTTATTGTAAGCCACTAGACTTCTGTAACGATAAATGTTTAATGTATTAAGGGGAATATACTCTTTTAGTTTTGGAATGTGGCATTCCTTGACCACCGTATCTTTTCTTATGCACTACTTTGTAAACAAACTAAATATTGTGTTTTAGCTCACATATGCCAAATGAAAAGCAAGACAGTGAACTTATTTCACATTTTTTTCTTTAAATTAGAATCTGTAGGACATTGATAAATGTTTGGACAAAGCGAAGCACTATTATTTTCGCACCAAAAAGTCTTAATTGTTGACTTTGAATGTACACAAGAAGTCTTATGTAATTCAACAATAACTTTCTTGTTTCAGTTTTTCTCATTTTTATTTTAGTGAGCAATCCTTTGTGTACTTATAACAGTTGAAACAGTATTCATTTCATTTACCAAAACCTTGAACTTTTTTGCAGGTAAATTTTATAATACCCCACCCACTTTTTTCTAATTTCAAAGTATGCGTCCCCTTAAATTAAATTCATTTTCAGAAACACGTTGCTAGAGGATATAAATCTTAAATATAGTTCAGCCCCGGTAAAGATCGCTGATCAGCTCCGGCAACGGTCTGAAAGAAATCTTGTACATTAGCTCCATTATTCGGAGAATAGGGTAGCTATTCTACTCGCCCCGGCGTCGGCGTTGGCGCCGGCGTCTGCGTGACCTTTCTTGGTTAAAGTTTTTCGGCAACCTTTGCTTTTCTGTCATATTTTTGTTACTATTGCATATATCTTACTTTATCCTGTCACTTGCAGTATTTTCGACCCGATATCAGGGTGCCGTATATCTTTCTTGATATACCGTCAGTTGATCATGTGACCAGTGATATACGGTCAGATGATCATGTGACCTTATAATCGATATTGTTGTCATAAGAAATTTTGCAACAAAACCATCATCATTGTGTTGGAAATGTCCGAACTAAGAAAATGAGTGGTCAAATAATGAGTTTTTATTCAAAAACGAAGAAGTTACTGCGATTTTGCTGGTAATCACGTCATTATATAAGTGACGTCATTATGAATATGACGTCATTAAAACGGTTGTCGCACACTTATTTTTGTAAAATAAATTGCCAAATAACGGAAAATGAAGTAATGACAAGATAAATAGAATAATAGGTTAGTGCCTAAGATGGAGAAAGTTTATCTGACTCGGCTCCGGACGTTATCAGGTTCGCCTTCGGCTCACCCGATAACCTCCTCCGCCTCGCCAGATAAACTTTCTCATCTACGGCACTAACCTATTATTCTCTATGTAACTTCACATAAACATTGTCCAGCATACAAACATAGTATATGCACAGGCTGGGTCCATTTTACATAAGGTCAAGGTCACCAAGATGTTATACTTAGGTAATTTGTAAGGTTAAGTTTTTCGGCAACCTTTGTTTTTCTGTCATATCTTTGTTACTATCGCTTATATCTTACTGCAACTTCACATATACATTGTCCAGCATACACACAAAGAATGTGCAGGGGCTGGGCCCATTATACCAAAGGTCAAGGTCACCAAGATGTTATACTTGGGTTATTTTTAAGGTTAAAGTTTTTCGGCAACCTTTGTTTTTTTCTGTCATATCTTTGTTACTATTACTTATATCTTACTGTAACTTCGCATAAACATTGTCCAGCATACACACAAAGTATGTACAGGGGCTTTGCCCATTATACCCAAGGTCAAGGTCACCATGATGTTATACTTGGGTTATTTTTAAGGTTAAAGTTTTTCGGCAACCTTTGCTTTTCTGATATTTTTGTTACTATCACTTATATCTTACTGTAAGTATATATAAACATTGTCCAGCATACAAACAAAGTATGTGCAGGGGCTGGGCCCATTATACCAAAGGTCAAGGTCACCAAGATGTTATACTTGGGTTATTTTTAAGGTTAAAGTTTTTCGGCAACCTTTGATTTTTTCTGTCATATCTTTGTTACTATTGCTTATATCTTACTGCAACTTCACATATACATTCTCCAGTATACATATAAAGAATGTGCAGGGGCTGGGCACATTATACCAAAGGTCAAGGTCACCAAGATGTTATACTTGGGTTATTTTTAAGGTTAAAGTTTTTCGGCAACCTTTGTTTTTTTCTGTCATATCTTTGTTACTATTACTTATATCTTACTGTACCTTCGCATAAACATTGTCCAGCATACACACAAAGTATGTACAGGGGCTTTGCCCATTATACCCAAGGTCAAGGTCACCATGATGTTATACTTGGGTTATTTTTAAGGTTAAAGTTTTTTCGGCAACCTTTGCTTTTCTGATATTTTGTTACTATCACTTATATCTTACTGTAGGTATATATAAACATTGTCCAGCATACAAACAAAGTATGTGCAGGGGCTGGGCCCATTATACCAAAGGTCAAGGTCACCAAGATGTTATACTTGGGTTATTTTTAAGGTTAAAGTTTTTCGGCAACCTTTGTTTTTTTCTGTCATATCTTTGTTACTATTGCTTATATCTTACTGCAACTTCACATATACATTGTCCAGCATACACACAAAGAATGTGCAGGGGCTGGGCCCATTATACCAAAGGTCAAGGTCACCAAGATGTTATACTTGGGTTATTTTTAAGGTTAAAGTTTTTCGGCAACCTTTGTTTTTTTCTGTCATATCTTTGTTACTATTACTTATATCTTACTGTAACTTCGCATAAACATTGTCCAGCATACACACAAAGTATGTACAGGGGCTTTGCCCATTATACCCAAGGTCAAGGTCACCATGATGTTATACTTGGGTTATTTTTAAGGTTAAAGTTTTTCGGCAACCTTTGCTTTTCTGATATTTTTGTTACTACCACTTATATCTTACTGTAAGTATATATAAACATTGTCCAGCATACAAACAAAGTATGTGCAGGGGCTGGGCCCATTATACCCAAGGTCAAGGTCACAAAGTTGTTATACTTGGAATTATTTTCATGTTTTTTTTTCGAAAGCTTTGTTTATTGAAGATAATGACTTGAAATTGAAATTATTTCTTTAAAAACCATCATCTGCATGTGTGGTTACAATCCCCATAACTATAATTGTACTTTTGACAGAATTATGCCCCTTTCATACCTAATGTTTTTTGTTTTTTTTTGCAATCTTCGCTTTCCGGATATAACTTTAGTACAATATAAGATAAAGACTTGAAACTTAAAATGTATCTTTATCCTCATCATCTACATGTGTTGTAACAATCCCCGCAACTCTGGTTTGTATTTTTGACCAAATTATGCTCTTTTCATACTTTGACAAACTTCGTTTTCTGGACATAACTTTGGTACTATATAAGACAATGACATGAAACTCAAAATATATCTTTACCATCATCATCTGCATGTGTGGTAACAATCCCAATAACTCTAATTTATGTTCTTGACAGAATAACGCCCCTCGGTGTATCTTCCTTTTATAAGTAGAGGTCTATTATTGAGATATATATTCATTTTACTATCAAATCGCCGAATAGTGGAGCGCGCTGTCTTATGGACAGCTCTTGTTTTTTTTTTATAATTCTTACCTTGATTTTGTATAACCAAACATTTTGAAAGTGAAAGAAGAGACAACAGGAACGGAAAAGATGTTGGGAAAAAAATAGAATTTTTGTTTAAAAAGTACAATGAAAGAAATCTAAATAAATTTTAGACGTCGTCTTGCTATGGAGCGGACGAGAAACTTGTTGTAAATTTTGAATAGTTGTACATTGTGTTAAGCTTTTTGCTCAGGTGAGTTATTGTGATCGCTCAATGTCCGTCGTCAGTCGTCTGTCTGTCTTTCCGTCAACATTTAGCTTGTGTATGCAATAGAGGCTGTATTTTTTCAATTGATCATGACATTTAGTCAAAATAATTGTCTTGTTAAAATGTAGGTCAAGTAAGAAAATGTATTATCTGGGGTCAAAAACTAGGTCACTGTGTCAAATTAAAGAAATACCTTATCTATGCAATATGAACTGCATTTACACTCTATCTTTATGAAATTTGATGAGAATGTTTGTCTGGATAAAATCTAGGTTAATTTGAATATAGGTTAACTGGAATAAAAAACTAGGTCACCTGGTTAAATCAAAGGGAAGCTTTCAATATGTGATAGAGGCTGAAGTTTTTCAACTGATTTTCATGAAATTTGGTCAGAATGATTGCCTTGATGAAATCTACATGTAGGTCAACTTTTAATATGGGTTATCTTGGATTGAAAACTAGGCCACTAGACAAAATTAAAGAAACAAACTGTGTTTGCAACCGGAACTGTATTTTATACCGGATCTTCATGCATTTTGATCAGAATGTTTGTCTGGATGAAATCTAGGTAAAATTTACATATGGATCATTTTGGATAAAAAACTAGGTCACCTGGTCATTTGAAAGAAAAACCCTGTGTACGCAGTAGGGGCTGCATGTTACACTGGATATTCATAAAATTTAGATTGATGACCTCTAGACTGACCACAAGCTTATCCTTTGATTTGGCCTACTGACCTAGTTTTTGACCCCACATAATCCAGTTATGGATCAAAATTGACCTAGAGGTCATCAAGACTAACATTCTGACCAAGTTTCATAAAGATTGGGTCACAAATGTGGCTTCTACAGTGTTCACAAGGCAATGTTTACGCACGACGCACGACAGGCAATTACCGGTCACAATAGCTCACATTGAGCACTTTGTGCTCTGGTGAGCTAATAAAAAGTAACCAATCAATATGACATTATGTAAGTCAGTTACTTACCTCCTAGAACGGTGTTCATAAATTAAAAATACTCGCGGTCGTGCGCAAACACGATTCGCACGAGCGTGGGTATTTTCAATTCATGAACACCTCCTACTCGGTTAGTAACCTACACATAACTCCTCCTTCTATTGCTGTTCTATTCATACCAAGGTAAAGTGATCACAAGCGGTATCACAAACTAAACGCACGTGTCTATTGTGTAAATTAGGTCAATCGCATTTGGCAGTCCTGATTGGACAGTCTGTTTTATGTAAACATTAATGATTGACAGTTTTGGATCTGTCCATTTGTAATTATTTGCACCTGCCATTGTTTGCTTAAGAGTGGTTGGACAAGTGACTTCAAACTATTTTATACTCTTTCACACTTCACCAAACCATAGTGTCACTTAACACCAATTATCAGTTGCACTGTCATATTTTTTCACAAAGTCACTTTTATTGACATGCGGTACATAATAGAGAAAAATGCGATGCTTGCGATTTAGGAATTAAAGCCCGCGCGAAACTGCCTTTTTACCGTTTGCGCACAATTTCATGCTAGCGAATTTAAATGATTTCACAGTACATGTTTTTTTTCTCTCCTAATTTCGCAATTTAAAGATGCTAATGCTCTTACGTCATAATATGACAAAATTCAAATTCTAAAAAAAGATAATTTTACTCAAATCTGAAATCACGACCCTTTCGACAAACACGTCTGATTGGCTCAAATAAAAGATAAATTGATAGAAATGAATTAGCCGAGAATATTAGAATTTCAATTATAAAGAAAGTTCTTAAATTTAAAGTAGTTAAGACAGTAATTGTATGTTTAACTGAGGTTGTTAATCGAAAGCGTACATTGTTAAAACACTAAATGCATTATAATTAGCCTCCACGTTAAGTTGTCCTATAAAGTTTATCTAGCTCGTAAATCAGCATGACTGTTTAAAACCTTCAGATTTTAGATTCATTAGTGCATTTGAACATGCTCGTACAATGATGAAGTCACAGCTACTCTGATGTTTGTACAAAGTGTATTTTATTCACCGGCACGTACAAACAAACTGGTCGTGTCCTCAACGAAAAGCAATTATGGTATCATTATATTCAGCCTTGTAAAATCATATCTAAATATAATATAGTGTAACAGGTAATGTAAACAAGTACCAGAGCCACTTCCACTAATTTAAAAGTTACAGGCAACCCTTGCTTTTCACAAGGTAATTTCATCACGCATCAATTTTTCTCTCACTGAATTTATCTTTTTTTGTAGAAAAAGTAGCACATGCCGATTGTAAGAAAATATAGCCCGCACGCTTAGATCAATAGTGAAATTGAAGATCTGTTGATCATGGGCTTTGAGTTTGAACCCCCAGACTATTTTACAATGTGTCTGTAGGAGGACTTGATAGTTAGTTTAAACATATTTATTCCCAAATAGTAATTATATACATTGATATATAGTCATACAGTGAATATTGTAACTTAGGAAAGGATAAGAATGGAAGACAAGTCTTATAAAATTCTTCTCCTTGAGAACAAGTTAGTACTGGTGCTGAATCCAGAAGTACTTGTTAAAACGGCGCTAAATAAAAAACAAGCAAAATAAATATAAGAAAATATTCAATATGTATTATACAAATGATGTATAAATATAAAAATGAGATAAAAGAATTGTGTCTCGTAAGTGGACATAACTACTATCCGGATACATTCAACACTGCTCAAAACTGTTAATGCAACAGTGCTATCTCCTTAGCGACATGACTATCTCCTTCACGACAGAGCTTTCTCTCACAATAAAAAGTAAATAATTTTACTCCCGAACCATTTTCTGTACATATTTTATTTCGAAATGCATAGTATATTTTACAGCTATCTCACGCCTACTCGGTTTGCTTCTTGATATTAGTTAAAATGTAAATATTTGACAATGAAAGTGCTTTCATGACGAAATGGCCAAATTTACTGCTAAATCAGCTTGTTGGTAAACATCACCACGACCATAAATAAAGAATGAATTAGCAAACTTAAAGAGTTTCCATCAACTTTGTAGTTTAAATGAAAATGAAAGTATTTGACTTATTTAATTCGAAAACAGTACACGGTTTGTTTAAGAAAAAAGCCGAATAGTGTTTAAAATCAAATTTAACTACCCCTGTTTGCCTTTCTCGTAGCGTATGTATTCGGCCATGACTGGGACGATGACGTCAGTGTGCCCGGAAGTATTAACCTGCGCGCGCACTTCCACTTTATCAAAATAACAGAACATGGCTTCCAACAACAATTTCACCGAAAATATCGACAATTCTGACTCAGATTCTTCGTTTGGGGATGAATTTCCAGAAAATAATGGCATTGGGTACGTTGGCTATCGATTTGAACCGCAAGTAGGCAGTAGCGACGAGTTAAGTGAAAGTGATGAGAGTGAATCCGACGGCGAACCAGAGATCGAAATAGGAAATCTGAGAATGGACAATTTAGATTGGTGCAGTTGTAGTAACTGCATCATTATGAGAACAGAGACTGAGAACATCTGTTGCAGAGAGATCCAGAATGTGCTCACCAAGGAAGAAGATGACAATATTGTGGAGGAATGTATATGTGAGCACCCCAAGTTCAACACCCTGTGCCTGGATAGAGATGTGTTATGTGTTGCAGCCATTACTGTGTCTTCCATGTTCCGGACTAATTTGCCAAATCCTCTGACAGATAGGTAAATACTTTGCTACTGTGTGATAGAAAATAGTTTCATTTTTTAGGTTTTGCAAGTCACAAATTCGCAGAATTTACCATTTTTTTTTTTGTAAGTGGTTACTGGTCAGGTAATAGGACCTCTACCCATACAGTAGTATATAATATACGTGTAGCAATATGTTCTGTGTTATAATTTTTATCGAAGTCTTTGACTGATCATTTTTCATCTTAGCTGTCGGATAAATGGTAGCCAACCTGTCCTATAGAATAATAGATTTTCAAATAGGTTTAGGAACAATGTATATTCAATATAATAAATTTGAGCCGCTCCATGAGAAAACCAATATACTGCTTTTGCGAGCCTGTCTGCTTAGCTCAGTAGGTAGAAAGTTGGTCTATGAATCGCAGGTCATAAATTTGATCCCCGGGCAGGGTGTATGTTCTCGGTGACTACTTGATAAACGACATTGTGCCTGAAACCATTAGTTCTTTAACTCTGGTTCGTGTGCTGAAGTTGGCATTAACTTACAGATTTGTACTGGTACAGAATTCAGGAACACTGGTTGTATTGACTGGCCGGCGTTAAATGACTGAAATACTGTTGAAAACTGGCATTAGCCCAAAACCATTTATATTGCTTGCATTAGATGACCTGTATTTACATTTACCACTACCTACAAATATGTAGTAATGTATTACAAGAGTAAACATTGTAATGCTACACCTTTATTTAGTATGGGCAAATGATTCATACTTCCATTATACATGTATTTATGAGTTGTTTTTTGTTCTTTTATTTTCTAGATTCTTTCGCTTAACTGCATACAGACAATTCACTCTATGGATACATGGAAAATTAGGCAGACATAACAGGAGAACAATTCCATCTTGTGTGGTACGTCGTATCAGGGACGTCTATCCTCATTTAGAAGAGGGTCAGGAACAGTTTACTGGATTTTTATTTCCTTAACTGGATTTCAAACCAAGAAACACTAGAATTATTGTGAAGTGATGTGAAGTGATGACTGATGGCATAACTTATAAAATGGTGTTGTAATTGAGTGTTAATAATTTTCTTACATATTTCAAGCAGTATATCTAGACCAGAAGTTACATAACTACATATTTACCACATCAGAGCTATTATTTTTGTTTACTTTGTTTGTGAAATTTTGACATTTTAACTTGAACACACTGTTTCGTGTATGTTCGTGATATTTATACTTGTAACAATAAAAAAGATTTGTATATTTATTCTTTGGTTTGCATACAATCTTGGCAAGTAAAGATCTATTACCAACCCATTTGCTTAAAGCATACAAAAATTACATGGTGATAATGCTGCAGTACCCATCCATCATCCTGATCAAAGTTGTCTTATACTTGTGAAGAACAGTTCCAGAACTGGACAAAAAAGACTTCAGATTCTTTGTCTGCACTACTTAACAGTTTTTATAAATACAGACGGCTTTTACAGTGTCTTGAAACACATTTCGCAAAATAGCCTACATTTGGCTGTATTGGTTTACTCAGTTGATTTAGGCCTCAAAAAAGGATTCCACATTAGAAATGCAAATTGATCTTAGTTTTGTGTACATTGTTTGCAAATACAACACACTTAATTGTTGAGATGTGTTCTAATTAATAACTCGGGCCTGTGTTTTATTTGCCAACAAAGCATGCAAAAATGAAATCTAATGCAAAAGTTTATCACTTTTGCTGTAACAAGTCAAGTCAAGTAATATTTATTTACAAAGTCGGAGAGTAACAACAAATAACATAAGCTTTAATGAGCTTTTTACACCGACTTAACATTCCTATTACAATGCAGTGCGAATAATCTGCACCTTATAAATTAATGTGTTGATATATAATTTCCTGAAATAGCAAGTGTTATCATTTAAACAAATTAACATTAACTGAAAATTTTGAGACCCAGAGTTTCAGTCTGAAAAGCTTTGATCAGTATAATTTGGAATGGTTAACAAGAGGGTCATGATGACTCTGGAGCCCTCACCTGACTCAATATGCTAAATGTTTCAAATATCAAACTGAAGTTATAATATTAGTAGATCAGTAGGTCACCAGGCCCGGTCGAGGGGGCCCGTGCCCCTCCCCCCCCCCCCCCCCCCCCCAGTTGGCTGAGAAGTGACTTGTACTCATCAAAGATGCCCCTCAAAATTTAGACCCAGAAATGCACCAGAGGCCACCATTTCATACCAGTAGTTCAGAACTTTCCAGGGGGAGATCCCCCAATCAAGATGGGAGTATCATACTCCTCCAATACCTTAAAGTTTAGACCTAAAATGCACCAGAGGCCACCATTGTATGCATGTACTTCAAAAAATTACAGGGGGAGTCAATCTGATCCGCACCTGACCCCTGAATCCCTACCTAACATGGGCAAAGGCGCCCCCTCAAAAACCTCGCGCCTCGGCGTTGATGTCTTCGTTCAAGACTGGTGCCCCAACCCCACAGTCAGAAATTTCTGGATCTGGCCCTGGGTCACATTCATGGTCACTAAAAGATGAGTGTACAAAACTGTACCTGTTATCCAAATTTCAAAAAGCCTATGCCTTGCACTTTAAGGCAAGATTTTAGAAGTTCTTTCCTATACAAGTATATGTAAAACTAGAGTTGTCACATTCAGTGACAAATTATACCCCAAACATATGGCCTTGTCACAGAACTAAGCCAATGTCAAATGCACTTGTTTAACCTTTGACCTACAGAACTCAAAAGCAACAGAGGTCATCTGCTGGTAATGGTCAACCTCACTATGAAGTTTCATGATCATCATGAAGAGTATTCAAGTTATTGTCCGGAAAATGTTTAAATGTTTAGGGTCACTCTGAACTTTACCAATATTTTATCATGTTACATCAGTGTACAAAAATTTATGATCCTAGACCAAAGCATTCGAAAGTTATCATCTGGAAACCATGTAACTGTTACTAGTCACTGTGACCTTGACCCTTTGATCTACTGACCTCAAAGTAAAACTTGACCTGTATTTGATGTTACACCCATGTGCCAAAATATATGATCCTAGGCCCAAGCATTCTCAAGTTATCATCTGGAAACTATTTAACTGTTCAGGGTCACTGTGACCTTGACCTTTGACCCCAAATTCAAACCTGACCTGTATTTTTCTTATGTTACACCTGTGTAATAAAAATTATTTAAATCGGTCAAGCCTTTCAGGAGTTATCCTCCAGAACCCTCGAAAACCAATGGACCGACTGCCAAGCTCACTCCAATATTCTCTCCGCTCCACCCCAAAGTTTGTTTTGTGGGGGTATATAACTAGAGAACCCCGGGGCAGGGCCTCTTTTCATCTCTGGGTAACAGTTTGAACAATCTTGGAAGCGGACCACAAGGCAATGCTTCATACTACCTCCCCCTCCCGGACAGGGCCTCTTTTCACCTAAGGGGCACAATTTGATTAATTATCATGGTGGACCATAAGATGATGTCACATGCCAAATATCAAGGCTCTATGCCTTCTGGTTTTGTACAAGAACATTTTTTTAAGTTTTCTTTTGGCTGCCATGGCAACCAGAGTTCTGCATGGAATTCAACTCTTTGAACAATTCTGAAAAGGGGCCACCCAAGGATCATTCCTTTTAAGTTTGGTATAATTCTGCCTGGTGGTTTTCAAACAGACTTTATCAGAAAATGTTGACAGACACTGAGTGGTCACAAAATCAAGAAAGGAAAATCTCTGTCTCACAGAGATGTATGCACAGACAAAACAACAACAACAATAGTTCAATCTTAATTATATTTTTCTGCTTATTGATGCTGTCACAGCCAACAAACAACTTGGAAGTTATTTATATATATATACAAGTATCTACAAAATTTTATCTAATTATAGTAAAATGTATATGTATATACAAGTACAGGATATTATTTTTATTTACTGAAATACTAGTATCACAGATTAGGTACAAATGTCAGTGAAGAAGAACTGTCCATAAGACAGCCAATTATTGGTAGACTATTCAAATATCTGTCCCAGAAGCATGAATATTTATCTTTTTCTTCCTTTCAAATAGATTTGTGCTTTAAAAACTGAAAACTATGAATAAAAAATCCCACTGACTGAAAAAAAGTGGAAATTTCAAGTACATTTCCCTAGTTTTATTTCGATAAACCACTGAAAAATAGCTTCAAATAATGTAAACTGAATGATCTGTCAGACAATAGTCGGGACTATTGCCCAATGTATGAATGTCTACGGTCAAACAGTTCCATCTACAGACCGGTACACATTCAGTTATTTTCTTACATAACATTAAAAATAAAATTTCAATTTTGCTATATTTCTACTTTAGCCCACTTAAAGATGGCTATCAAATAGTCTAAACAGTGGTTTGTTGCTTCACACCAGAATACATTCTGTTTTTAACCTAAAATTTATGATAGTTCATATAACAAAGAATCTGTAAAAAATTCTCAGTAAGAAATAAAAACAACAATCTGATAATTGACACTTGAACTTATAAATGAATAAAATAAAAAGAACAGCTGGATTAAATACAACTGAACTTTTTCATGATACCAATCTAAACAAATTGATCATTTTAAAGCAACTGGTTCACAGATAAAGACTTTTTTGAATTTCAAAGTTTAATAATATATAAAAGCTAAATAATTACGACACCTTAAATATTTTGATTGCATAACATATTTATACAGATATCTTGCACTCCCATTAAATAAATGTTTTTACCCTTAGCCTGCTTAATTTCTATAATAAACTGGTCCATATCTGTCAAAAGGGGTTCATACCAAAAATATACTGACTAAATGGGGAAAAGTGCAGATCTTGATCAGACTGCACAGATGGATAGGCTGATCATCTTCTAAATTGGTCGCAAAGGCAGAACTAGTCGTGTCCAGCATTGCTAAGGTTAACACAGACACCTTTTAAGAATTACAGCATATATGCATTGCCAGTAAAACAGTTACTGTTTTAAAATATTATTTTTTTAACCAAAGTTTCTGAACATGCTGCTTTACTGTTGTAAAGATGCATCAAGTACAATTTCCAACAGATACTCATGGAATAGTATACCTTACATTCATATAGGTTACCCCACAGTGCAAAATAAAACCATAACACTTTATAGTTCATTTGTATGTACTTATAAGGCCTAAAAAAAATTAGTTTCCAGTAACATGCTTAAATAAATTAGGGAAGGTAGGAAGGAAATTTTTTTTTGGAATATTTTTTTTTATTAAGGGAGACACCTCGGAAATTATTTTTGTGTCAGAAGTATGAATACAAATAAGGGGTTATGCCTTTGGAGCATCAGGAATTTTTTTGTCAAAAAGTTGAAAAAAAGTTATTCTCAAAGGTCAAAAAACTTTCTTGGTCAGTCCAAAAATTTAGGATAGGTCAGGATACCGGAAACAAACAATTTTTCTTTTCACGCCTAATGAAACCTGTACAAATTCAGTTCCTGTACATTACGAAAAACAACTAATCATGATAACAATCTTCTTTAGAAAAAAAAACACACACACACAAGGTATCACATAAATCCAGTCCTGTCTAGGACAGTAATCTCTAATTTAATAGATTTTTTCCAATTCATAAGATAAGAAACTTTCAGCAAATCACACTGCTACACACATCAGTTGAACGTACCCATGTTTTCACCAAATAAACAGTTTTCTTTTTAAGAACTAAACCTAGATACTCGTTTTCTAATTATCTCCTCTTTGTTTGGTTTTTCTGTCCCAGAAATGTTTTTTGGAAGACTTCGTTTCACGGGACGTTCTGGTAAATGGTTATTCTGTAAACTAAATACAGCTCTGTCCATCAACTTGTGAACATGTTCATACGATTTCTCTTCATACACTTTTTTCGCTACCCACTCTTTAGACATTTTGGGACATTCAGTCCGATATCTTGCTTCCCCCTTTCGCTGTCCCTTTTTGATAGTGGCCTGTGATCTGTTTACATTAAAATTGTGATCCAGTGCTGCCAGTTGAGTCCGTGCATTCATTACTGCCATGCTGTAATGAAGTCGCTTTGGGCAGTACTTCAACATCAGTGAATGATACGACTCCAAGTTCCCTGTATGGCAAAATTTTGAACACTGTCTTATGTCTTTTAAAAGTCTAGGGTTAATCACTATCTCCTTGAGGGCGAGATGGGCTGCACTGTTGGGCTTTAACCATTTGGTTTTTCTTTGGATTTCTTCCCCTAATACGCCATGGCGGCATTCGGTGACATGATTACCTGGGAAAACATGAACGTTTGTAATGTGCTGCAAGACAGATATCCAGCATTCGATTAGAATGTCCTCATCACCATCGCATGTTGCACAGGAATACCATAAGTGGTTAACAATGGATTTACGCCAATCTTTAAGTTTTTCACAACCTTTCACTTTTGACTTTTGGCTTATTTTCTTCCCGACAGATTTACCAATGTGCCACACATCAAACTGATGTTTGATTTCTGGATACTCCTTTTTCAAGAAGGACCGTATTTGGACGTACCTGTCAGTAGTTAGAGTGTCAATTGAAACATCTGAAGCCAGTAGGTTTTCAATGCATTTTTTCAGACCATATTTTTCCATATTTACAGAGTTTCCTGCTTCAGTACACTGGGTGATATAGAAGTCTAATATCAAATTAGTGTTTAGATCCATAAGTGTGTAAGTTCCTTACTTAGCACTAAATCCAGGTGAATCACAACGACCGTCGCCTGCCACAATTACTGCCGATCCGCTGAGTTTGTGTAAATTTTCCTCCTGATGTTCTTTCCACATACTGTTAATCACACCCACAAGTACACTATCTTGGATTCTTGAAAATGATGAATCGCTAATGAAGGTCATTTTCATCAGATCAGTTAGACGTTTCACTTGGCTAAAAGCTGCCCCACTGAACAGTATCGGATGAATGTATGTTGACAGTTTCAGCACTTCCGGTAGAATGAGAAATATTCCGCGAAAGATAAAAGTTATTGCGCATGCGCGATATTTGGGCGCACTGACGTCATTCGTTCACACATGGCGGACTGCAGGTAAACAGCGGTACGAAGAAAAAATTAATTCGCATTAAGGGTACATGGACATAATAATCTCTGCATAAGCGGAAAAGTACTTCACACATGAATATAATTATGGAAAAAGCGGCTGCTCAATGTTGCTCAATCCCCTTTAAAGTTCTCTGTAAAGTTAAATCATATCTACATCGCCCACCATTCCCCGATTTCTGATATTCGATACACTACTTGTAAAAGGCAGAAAATATGATGACACTCACCTTTGTTGGTGTTCTTTTATCGCGACGTGCACTACCTCGGAAGTTGCGACAGAGCAGTTTACCGTATACCTCTTAAAGAGGTAGCTCTGTAGTTTACCAAGCGTGTGTATGGTTTAATACGTTTTTAAAATCTATTTCTGGTTGAAAGAGTCTTCAATAGGCATCACATAACATCCATCAGATATGGGCAAAATTTCAACGGACCGAAAGTGTTGCTAATGAACTACGCCGTCCTCGGGAGAGAGTAACAAAGCATCACCATGACAGGTTTATTGTATCCAACTTACATAACCGATTCACATCTGCAACCGAGTCAGCGAGGAAGACCGTAGGTACACAAATCCGTCATGTCGCCCCATAAACTATCCCTAATCGTCTCAGGACCATCGGTTTGCAATCCCGTCATCCACGGGAGGTTCCAGTTCTCATCCCTAGGCACCGACGAGTAATTTAGAATGGACAAAGCGTCACTTAAGATTTACCAGGGCTGGCTGGACAAACGTGTTGATTGTCGATGAGGTTCGGATCAAACTCCGTGGTGCCGACGACCGAACACTCTTCTTTCGCCGCCGGGGAGAGCGGGATAGCGCAAATTGTCTTATCGTTTTGGGGGAGGATCAGTTATGGTGCGGAAAGGGTTTCTTTGCACACCAATAATACCCCAATAGTCCATATTCAAGAGAAACTCAGAAGACGAAAGAACCAAGATGACATTATCTAACTCGTACTTGTTCCGCACATCCGTGCTAACCTGTGAATGGTTTAAGCTCTGCAATACTGCTCAGGGTACCCGACATATGCTCACACAAAACAACGTAAGAGTACTGCAATGGCCAGCGAAAAGCCCTGACCTTAACCCCATAGAACATGTGGACTTACCGAAAAGGGTCAGGGACTTGTCACAACGGCAAACTCTCGTCGGACTCTCGAATGACGTAAAAACTGTTTGAGCAATATTTATGCAGCGTGATATTCGTAACTACATTGTATCGTCTTACCGTGATTGCTGCAAATGGGGGGTGGGGTGGGGGTTGGAGGCACACGCAATACTGAAAACACGGACCCTTCGGTATTGCAAAGCTTGTGACTTTTTGATTTAAGAGGGAAGATGTTAACCCTAACGTTTTATTATTAAACATGTTTTATTTTGACTGAAATTTCACTGACTGGCATATTTGCAATAAAATGTACTAACT
Source organism: Mercenaria mercenaria (assembly GCF_021730395.1). Taxonomy (NCBI): domain Eukaryota; kingdom Metazoa; phylum Mollusca; class Bivalvia; order Venerida; family Veneridae; genus Mercenaria; species Mercenaria mercenaria. Next base: position 14,998,453 of record NC_069367.1, on the reverse strand, counting down.
TTGTTTATAATTATCTTTGTTTTTAGTATAAACGTAGTCTTTCAATACCTGATATTATCTGGTGTCGGTTTATAAGTTTAGTTCAGTGTACATTGTTGTTGTACAATCGTATATATAAAATATCTATGATAAACCTAGATTATTGTCTTTGCAGCCCTTTTGCCAGTAGAGTCCAGAAGGTAGAACCTTCTGCCCACACATATAAATAATTTGTCACGCATAGACAATTGTCGGCACAAATAGCAGCATGTAATAAGTTCTACCGAAGTAGCCCGTGACAACGTCATGTTTTCTGAAAAACGTAGAATAAAGCCTGGACAAAGTGTAGAGATTGTATCCCGAACAAGAAACAACTTTCCCATATTTTTGATGGCACAAATCTTGTTTTATTCAGAGAAAATAAACTAAAATTTGAATTGTGTCAGATATAGACATATTACATTGCGGCTAATCCACTGACTTAGGTAAAATTTTCTGGAGTCACATCTCTCAACCTCTCCCCTCCCAACTTTTCCTTTATCTTAGCTAATGGAGAAGTCCCTAACGTCTAAGCGTAGCTTAAGACGTGGGTAAACAGTTTTCGTTTTACTAGTAACTGATTTAATTTATAGAATATGTATAACTTCACCAAACAATAAATATTGAAGACTATTGTTAATTGTTGTTTATATTTGTGATCACTGATTCACCATTTTTATATGTCAAAAGTTACAATGTTTGAATTCATAATTTCATGTTATATTGTCTTTTATTAAAAACAAATAGGTTGCTCTAAACATGTTTAAACTTTTACTGTCAAATAGACAAATAAACATCACAGAAACCATAATAGCAAGTAGTAATCATGATCTCACGTCATAAAATTAGATAATAAAATTCCATTAACAATCGATGATTGATCGTTAACCCCTTTCCGATCATTTCTGATGGTCGATTATGAAAATGGACGGATAAAGTATTCCTAGAAATTTCCCCTACTTATTGATGGCACAAAATCTGATTTTATTCAGAGAAATTAAATTAAACTTTAAAACGTCATCGGTCTGAATGAAAAGTTTGTATCAGATATAGATCTATTGCATGGTTGCTAATCCACTGACTTCGGTACCGCACCCTAGGAAAAATAATTGCTTTGGTCAGGTGGCATTTTACTTATAACTTCCTTATCAGTTGAAAAGAAAAAGAAAGGTTTTCCGCCACACAAAGTGTATGAAGGTCATTTCTAAGGCTGGCTCCAAATACTCCGCCTTAGTCTGAGATACACATTTTTTGCTGTTTGATAATAAAAACCTGTCAAGTAAGCAAATCTGTTACTTGAATCGAATGATTTTCAGCGTGAGAAGGTCACCGAAAAATCACATTGGTTGGCCACATGCATCATTACAAAACAAAGCAGTTGGCTATATAAGACACCAGAGAAAATGTATACTTTGTTAAAAAGAATGATACCGAAGACGATTTTCATTTGGTTTTGATATATATATTGTATGATATATTCCCAAATGTAACTAAATACATCTTACATTAAGGTAGTTCTGCACGTTTGTATCGAATTTTTTCTACAATGTAGAAATTAATTAAACTCTGATTTTTCAAAACTTCAAAATATACTTAGAAAAGTCAGCAAATAAAAAATATAGGGTCATGTGCTTGATTTTTTACCAGACCGATTTGAAAAATTTGACACCTTGCAATCAGTTTTCATTATGGGAGACTATGGGAAAATCATAACTTCCATAACATTTTCGCGAATAGAAAGTTTTCTACAATGTACATTTTAATGAAACTGCTAAGAGTTGTAGATAAACATATGACGTATAATATGGTGAAATAAAATATATACGTCGGTTTGCTAATTCTTGAGATATTTGACGATGTTTAAAGTGAACCGCACATTTCACGCTAATTTAACTCGGGACATTATCTTAATTCATTTAACGTGTCTTTTTTATCATATTTTAACTTTAGAAATATAGTAACAGTACCGTTGTAACACATTTACTCACAGGTTGCATTTCATAAAATAATTTTCATTTCCGTTCGCGGAATCCAGGCTTTATTCAACGTTTTCCGGATAAATGACACCATTACTTCCGGTTTATCAAACGTGCAGAACTACCTATATAACTATAGATATTTACTTCAAATGTAGAAAATTATACATAATCTTTATTCTAATATAGCTAACAATGTTTTATTTTATGCTAAGTGATGAAATACTGTGTTTTATCAGTGAGATATAATCCATATCACTCACTGATATCACGCACTGTAAATGCCGATCTACTTGTACATTGTGCATGAATTTTAAATTATTTGCTTAAATCAGGATGAAAATTGTAGTCACACTTTGTTCTTTATAGTATATTTCTCGATTCAAATTATTTTACTTAATGAGAATTTCATAACGTCATGCAGCAAAAAATAAAATAAAATGGAACTTTATGTGTTGTGCGTCTTTCTAACGTCAAAACACGACTGACGTCATGTCTGTTTACGCGCGTCTGTTTCCCGCTCCGAGATTAAAATTTATTGCTAAATGCACATCTCGACGTAATTAAGCATAAAATAAAAAGAAAATTTGTTTGTTTTTCGTGAATATGGAATATATCTCACCTCGAAGTGTGAAAATTTTCACATTTTCACTCGCGCTACGCACTCGTGAAAAGTTTTGAAATTTTCTCACTTCTCAGTGAGATATATTCCATATTAACTCAAAACAAACAAATATCCTCTATCTAATCATTACAACGATGTTATGTTGACGTCACGTCAACGTGATATTTAGCGCCATGTACGCATCAAGAAATAGCGCATTCAAATTTAATGAAATATTTTACCTAATAACATGTTTCTAACGAAATGTCACATTGCACAAATGTTTTGATTAATCTATATTTATACTGAATTAGTTATTCGCTTTGCTTAATAATTCGCAATAATTTTCGCTCGAACTGAATTCTGCCGCAAGACGTATTACCGTATCCGGTCCTGGTGTGTTTTAACAAATACGTACTATTGGCGCCATGCTTGCGCGAAGAAACAGTTCCATCATATTTGATATAAATTTTACAATAAAGAACATATTAGAATCGAAACAATTTATAGCAAAACAGTGCTTTATCACTACTTATACACTCGGGCGGTTATACGTCGTCCGAAATAATTTCACTCGGGCTGCGCCCTCGTGAAATTATTACGCCCGACGTATAACCACCCATCGTGTATAAATAGTGATAAAGCACTGTTTTGCTATAAATTGTTTCTTAAATATTGATGATTTTTTTGTAATGAAAACCGATATATTATCAAATAAGAAGTTAAGCGTGTTGTTAACTCTATATCCTTTCGACTGCTGAAACATTTCATGCAATCTCGCCAAGTATACGTATGTTTTTGAGAACAAAGAAAATGACCTCAGACGACTTTGAGCTTTTCCCGGAAGTAATTTAAAGAAAATGAAAGTGTACCGGCTAAACTTGAAAACGAAAGTTGCATTTGCAGTGGTCTATAGTCAGATTTCATGCACAGGGGTCATCCCGTCGTGGATTTCTTTTCCTTTTCTTGCTACTGGGGAGTCCATTTTCAGCACTTTCTAACGATTTATAAATACTCGGCTTTTGCACGACATGTCAGCTTTTCATCTACGAAAAAAGAAAAATGAACACAGGGGTCCGTGACGGAGCATGGGTATATTGCGATATTTGGAACCTCGTCAAATCATTTTCTTTGGAACTTCGTCAAATCGTTCAAAAGGTTCTTTTTGATGTTGCCTGAAAGTCTCATTATATATCGCAAATGTAAAGATATTTCCGTATTTGAGATCTGGAGACCTAGACATTTCAGAAATATTTTCAAAATGAATTTCATGTAATAATTAACTACATTACGGCCGCGTAAACGATATACAAATTTAGCTAGTAACTAGAATATAAATCCTCCGGCTTTGTTACGATTAAGCCCGCATGGTTAAATAGTGCCACTGTACTACGACTTGTCCCTTTTCGATGCAAATTCAAATGAAAATCAATGTTAAGTAAAAAGTATGTAAATTCATTTTTCCGGTCCTGGTTAAAAAGTAAGTATTTAAAAAGTTTCAAGCTATAGTGATCGAAAATGCTATTCATTCAGAAAAAAATGAAGACATTGACGGACGATGGGTTTTAGATTTAACTTCATTGATGCATTCTTCCGGGTTTCTCAATGATAATAAATATGCCAAAGGGCGATATAACTCTTTTTTTGTATTTTCTAATGAAACGTCTTTGCTTCTGTAAAACTCGCACATTCTACTTTCGAGGTACGGCTTTGGGTTGAAGTTTGCTTGTTTAATATCAGGTGCATCGATTTTATGAACGCAAAAGTGTACAAGAAAATCAAGCATTTTCCTGTGACGTTTAACAATCTCATCGCTTTTCTTGCAAACTAGTAGCTTCGTATTAAACACACTTTTGTAATTGCCGTACTGATACCAGTTTAAAAATATGATTAAAATTTGGTACAGACAGACGTTTAAATTGATCGAGGGTGGCAAATCGCAATAAACATAATGACATATACATGCTAATTTCAGCAAATACGAAGGTAGTTCTATTTTAGCACCTTCTCCGAATTGAGATTTGAAATTGCTTTTGAAGACATGGGTTAAATACTTGAGAAAAACATATATATTCTTATGGCCTTGTTCCATGCACTTGACATACTGAGCTTCCGTTTCTGTGAAGGTAATTCGAAATACATGTTCATGAGCAGGATCTTTGACTGATGTATCCCACGTATTATAGTTAACCAAAAGAATGGATCCTCTGTTTAATACAGCTTCAGCTAACTGTTCGTCAATACAGTCCTCGGGATCAAAACAGTCTGTAACCTTGTGATAGCGTATAGCAGGCGATATGTCTACACTTACAGTCATTTTGTCACGCTGAAAGTTTAACATCACATTTGGATTCCAAACTTCTGCATATTTGAACGTAAGAGAAACGTTTCCTGTCGGCGGAAATGAAATAGGTTTATCAGGAAGATTCATATATCCTACTTCATCCAGATCATATTCTAAAGACTGTTCTTCTGCCAGTTTTGCCAAAACAGATAAAACAACAAATCCAAATGATGACGGATTTTCATATTCTTGGAAATTGTGAAGTACACCACTTTCATGTGTATGCTTCCATCGTTGTTTTAGCGAATCATCAACTAGAAGAACTTCAGCATATCCAGGACGAATATCTTCTGTAACGACAGAAACAACACCTGGCTTAGACAACTCGTCAATTACTACAAGAAAATCAAATTCATTTGGTTCAAGAATTTTCGTTCCCTCGTAAAAGCTTCCAACTTTTATAATATCTGAACTTCGGAATCTTGGCTCCTGTTTCACAACATCACACATAATGCGCTCTACACAGGCATATACGGCCTCTGCAATTTCCTCTGCTTCGGTTGATTCTAAATTACTTCGAACAAATTCAGCCGTTTTCGAAATGAAGGCCATATTCTTGTGATCACTAGAGTTTTCCACATCTTCATCTTCAATAACATTACTTCTAATGTCATCACCTGGTTTTGAAATTTCCTTTAGTTTATCAAATCTAATTTTTGGAATTGCGCCTTTGTTCATCAGCTTACATGTTGCTTCTTGCAATTGGACTTTGTCGACAGTCTGCTTCTTTACTTCATTTTTCTTTGTAGTCACTGCGATAGCATGCTCCTCCGAGCCCGTTTTGCACTCTTCTTTACTATCCATCATTTTCAATAATGTCCTTGGTTTGTCTCGAATTTCTAAAAATGGAAAACTTTGTTTATTCCTGAAAAAAACAACCCAAAATACTTCTTTAAGGCATTAAAAATTGTTCAATGGTTTGAAAATTTAAACTAACAGGCCTGATATTTCGTTGTTCTCACGTTCAAAGTCCAACATTATCTGACATTTGTTCAGCATTCATAACCAGATAATGATAATAGGAGATATCACAAATGGTGATTTAATGTTCTAGTTTTTAACAAACTGTTTACGGAGTTATCTGTCACGACAGGTATCAATATCCCCCGATAACAGATAACAGTTCGTACTAAATTGCGTACGATAGTTTTCAAGAGAATTTTACAACGAGTAAAAATGTTCAGTACAAGTTATTTTTAGGTAATTTACATAATACAAGGGAACATTAATTTTTTTGTGATTCTTAAGTTATAAACGTGGTTAATTTTAATCAATCCAGTCACTGAGGAGTATCTGTGTGAACCTAGAGAAAATATTACTAGAGATAGGTAAAGATGCATAAAAGTCGAGGATGATAATTGTCACATCATAGAACGTCTAAAGAAAATCCAAAATGGACGCCAAATATTTAAAACTACAATTCTTAAAACTCATACGGCTATTTTCCGTGCATTTTATTACTAACCAAGCTTTTATGGTTGCTAATAAATGGAAACACATACTTTTTTGTAATAAAGTTAAGAAATTAGAAAAGTCTGCGAATTTATGGGTAAAACATGGCTAGAAAGCCAACAATTTCTCAAAATATTAAAACATACGACATCTAGAGTTTCCAAGTGAAATTTTTCAGTCCGATTAGTAAAGGAAAACTGGCATCAGTCAACAAAGTATAACTCCTACTGAGAGAAATTGGCTTTCTGTGCATATCCATCTCGTATTTTAGAACAAGCTATTAAGGCTTGTTAAATGAATGGGAAGAGAGATATATGATATATAAATTTGTAGAATTCAAATACGTCGAATCTCTCACATATATTGTTTCAGCAGATAATAGAATTCATACCTTTTCATTGTGTAATCGGATATACATTTGTTATGTGTTTATAACTCATACTGTAAAAATCGCAACCATGAACACATATTTCATTCCAGGCCAGGGTAACAGTTATTTGTTGCCGCATACGCGATAGACCCAATCTATTTACCACTTACCATAAGTTTTAATCGAAGAAAACTATTTGAAAAATGTAGATCTATGTTAAACAAGACTATTGGCAAGTAAATCCAAAGCACGTCCCTACTCTGACATCATGCAGACTAAGTGAATTATTTTGCGCATGCTTGACAGGAAGGCGACAGTACGATGGTGATGTGCAAAGATGTGATGGGGAAGCGCGACAGTACGATCGTGAAGCGCGACAGTACGATGGTAACGCTATGATGGTGAATTGCGACAATGCCACGGCGAATCGCGACACTACGATGGTGAAGCGCAAAAATGCGATGGCGAAACGTGACAGTACGATGGTGACACTTTGATGGTACAGTGCGATGGCGAATCGCGACAGTACGATGGCGAAGCGCGACACTATGATGGCGAAGCATGACAGTACGAAGGCGAAGCGCGACAGTACGACGAAATATCATCATCGTACTGTCCCGCTTCGTCATCGTACTGTCATGTTATCGTCATCATTCTGTCGCGCTTCGTACCTTCGCGCTTTGCGTTCACAAGGAGAAGGCGCTGGCCTTAACGGAACACCGTAATAAATATATTTTTTTACCGGTTTCTGTGCCAGATTGTTGTTCAGTATTGTTTTGTAGGAATTTAATACAGTTGAAACTGCTTAAGCGACGCCTGTATTAAGCAACAACTTGCTTTAAGGTAGTTCTGCACGTTTGACAAACCGGAAGTCATGGCGTCACGTCATTTATTCGGAAAACGTAGAATAATGCCTGGATTCGGCGTACGGAAACGAAAATCAGTTTTTGAATTTATGGCAACCAGTGAGTACATTTTTCAAAATTGCACTGTTACTATTTTTCTTAAGTTAAAATATGATATTAATACATCTGACACTTTAAATAATTCAAAATAATGTCTTAAAATTAGCTTGAAATAGACGGTTCACTTTAATCATAGCGATATACCTCAAAAATAAGCACACTGACCTATACATTTTATTTCACCATATTATAGGCCATATATTTATTTACGACTGTGAGAAGTTTAATTAAAATCTACATTGTAGAAAAAGTTCTATTCGTGAAAATGTTATGAGTTGCGATTTTCCCATAGACTCACATTATGAAAACTTGCGTGAGGTCGAAATTGTTTTAATCAGTCAAGCAAAAAATCAAGCACACGATCCTATCTTTTTTATTTGCTGAATTTTCTTAGTATATTCTGAAGTTTTGAAAATTTAATCAAATTCTTCATTGTAGAACAAAATTTTGATCCTAACGTGCAGAACTACCTTAAGCAGTCAGTCGCACCAAGTACACATGTATCTAAACCATCATTTTCGTTTTAATTTTACTTTTTTTAAACAACAACTCACCCTAAGCAACCTTATTATGTCGTCGTCTAGGATGACTACTTAAATACGTATTTTTGCATTTTAACAATTTTTCCATAAATAGCCATTTTCATGACTCATACTTGACAGCTTTTAATAGTATTTTAAACTACTAAGGTTGTTATTGGCCTTTACATGAATAAATGCGGGGACACTAGCAAAACCAACAACCGTTTGTTTTATCAACCATTTACTTTTTTATCCTAACCTGATAGAAATATTACTGACTCTTCAAAAACTATAGAGCGTCAGGTTATGACTGGCATTTAACCAATGATAATGCTAGAATCTTGTGTACTATTCAATTTATTTTCTAAATATAATGACAGGTTCAAGAAGTTGCATATTATTTACCTATCTGTGACTAAGCGGTGCAACATCCATTATGGTATGAGTTGGCTATTCATACAGTGAGGATCAAATGACACACATGAAGTATATCGCATTTTTGGTTGCGGGTTTATCCCGCTACCAAAGTTAAGTGTATTTCTGACAATCATGTAGCATCTTTATTTGATTCCAAATCACATCCAAAGGAATGTGTTCATGTGCTACACAAAGTAGTCCCATTCATGAACAATGCGGATGAATTATCAATGATCAAGCAGTTCTTATTCATCCTCTATCCATTCACACTGGCCATTTAGATTATATAAGATCTGTCAATGATTAGGTATTCCAGCCCATGGTTACATCACTGACTTTCAGCTGTTCATGTAAGGTCAGGCAGAGTTTATCTTAGATATGAGGCACATTAGTATTTGTTTCTTATACATGTATATTTATAGATTGACATTTAAAATGAAAATAACTCTACCAAAACCCGCAACCACCAGACATCTCAAGGCTTTGATTCTACCACGTTATACTGCCTCAGTATATTTGTTTCCTCAAGATTTAAAGACCATAAACATAAAGCGCCACATGAAAAGCGATTTTTACTCTCTTTGTCTTTTTGAACGTAACAAATTTTAGGCTCCTAACGTCTGAGCACTTCAACATAAGCGCAGCAATTCTTAATGCAGAAAATGAATTAGCAATTGAATTCTTTTTATTCCTGTAATCTTATCTGCCATTTATGTTCAGCAAAATAAAACAAGACGTCATCATGAAGCAACTGATCCAGGTGAATATGGACTTTACAATATTGAAACCAGTTCTATGGTGCGTACGTATACAGTACCGCAATCTTTTGTCTACAGGTAGAACCTTTGAGCAGACTGTATAACATCTTTAAAAATGTACAATAGACGATAAAACACACCCGCTTAGCTCAGAAGGAAGGATCACAAGATGAATGGTCACCGTGACGATTTGATAGCAGACATTACGTCTAAAGTCATTTTGTCCTCCACCTCTTTTTCATTTGGAGAATTTAGCAAAGTTTAGTACTGGTGCAGATCCAGGACCAATGGTTGAGAAATGGCGCTAAACAAACATCGATTATAAACAAATACATATAAACGGTTCTCATTGTGTTTCTTTATGTTGGTACAAAAAATATCACATTATGCATATACTTTATTTGCCTAAACTTACACTGCGGGGAATTACATGATCAAAATAATCTCTAAACAAAAATAAAAATATGAATAATATGGGATAATACTGAAAAATCTTTTGCTGTAAATTTAAAATATAGCCTGTCATATGCCAACATATATGTATCCTAAAACTATATAGATTTCAATCACAATAACATTTTGATTATTTGGAACACTTCAAGAAACTGATACTTATTATTTTCCTTCGTGTTTGTAATGACAGGATAGCTATCATTATTGTCAATTACATGATAATTTAACAATTTTCATTAGTCACATGATAGGCTATGTTTAAATTTCATATCTTATCATGACAGGAAATTTATTCATGTTCTTCAAAATATAACTTTGGTTTAGAGATTTTTTTGATCATGTGATTCCCTACAGTGACTTAGGTCAATTGTCAATTGTTGTACTTGAAAAAGAAAAAAAAGCCTTCATGGCTTGTGAAATTAACTTACATTATACATAATATATGAGAACATTATTAAAGAACTATGTCATTTACAATGCAATCTTGGGTGTGGAAAAGGTCGCTTTCTGGGAAATATCGGTGAACGAAATACTCGATTCCTTTAACAAAGTGTATTTAAATATGCATACATCTTTATATCACAATTCATTCTTTTTGGAAATATTTCAATTTGCATTGCTAAAGTTGAGCATGTTAAACAAGCCGATGATCGTATATTTTTCTGATTAACATCGTACACATAATTGTATGACCGAAGTGGAACTGAAGTTATGTACACAAACTCTCGTAGCTGTGACGCATTTTTATTTGTTTATGGATTGGTGTCGTTGTATACTAATATGTGAACTAGCTTTGCTCTCAAATATTTGCTGGCAGGTTCTTACTATAATATTGTCCAAATTTGAATTTTATTTATTTGTGTTAAAACAGCTGTAAAGGCCCTTGCAAAGTTTAAATAAATGAAACATGTCAGGTATTAATCTAGAAAATTACTACATTTCTCTTATTAAAAGAGAAGCGCAACGTATGATACTGTGCGACTATACATACTGATCTTAGAATTCATTGCTCGCATTTTTATCGTCACCTGTAACGTCTTCATCCGAGTAAACGTATTTAGCTTGGTAGTCGTGATAGAAAGGGAGCCTAATCAAGAACTCAAAGTTTTGAACTTAAAAAGAGTTAGTTCTCTTGTTGTCAGGATGAGGACTTGTTACCTAAAAAGCTTGTATGTGAGTAATTAAGATATTATTTTAAGCTACCTATGTTGTTTTAGACAATTTACATTGTGACTATAATTATTAAAAAAGAAGAAAATATATAAACGTAGACAAGGACAAGGACAAAGTTCCAGAAGAAAAAGCCGACTAAAAAGCAAAACCCTACAGCAGCGTTTATGTATATAATGGGTATGATGTACAAAAGACAACGGTAACCGGTAACGAAATGGGCATCTCAAGGAGCACAGTGGGTATGACCTTAGAACGGTCCGTGGCATTAACACTAAGGGAGCTTAAACGAACAAAACTTTACTTGAAATTCATAATACAATGTATATAAAATGTGTTGATCCATTTCTAAAAGATGATGGAGTAGGCTAGGTAAGGGCCATGTTTGAACTGATTTTTTGTCCTGGTCGTATAAATTCTGTAGCTGTAAACATAGCCTGTCTGAAGCATGAACCCTTGTCCAGGGATCTGTCACAGTAGTGTGTGTCTTTATTTTATATATAATTTCGGCTCTAGTACACACAAAAAGAATTCATTAAACTCGATCCACCAACATTTAAACACAATTCACCCATGTGTCGAATCCCTTTAAACGAAGTCGTATACTAGTAAAAGTGAGGACAATGCCCAACTTTAAAGTGCTGCCGCGCTGAAATATCGCACCGTACACATGTGACACCATACCCCGCCCAGTCGCACTATACTGACACCGGTCTGACCAGTCAAAGAACAATTGTCTGAATACTGGGCGCCAAGCGAGGAAGCTACTTGTACCATTTTTCACGTCTTTTGTATGACGCAGCTAAGGTGCACCCGCTCTCGAAGTGGGCGATCTGCCACTAAGCTATCGAGGCGGTTAAATGACAGGAATACAAACGTAATATAATAAGCACGCATTACAAAAGCATGATTAATTTATGCCTTTTATGAAATAGTGTATATATCGTACGATTCTCATTTCTATAGTTTTAACGGCTTTTAAAATATAAACCACAAAAGGATGTAAGAGGGAACAAAAAGTAGGTGAAATCAAAAGTCGGACTCATTTTGTTTGCCATGCAACAACAGTGTTTAAAAAGTAGAAGCAAACAAAGCCACTAATTTTGAACGCATTTGAATTATATTAAAAGAAAGCAGAATTACATAAATCCCCTGAAATAACGCCAGTTTTGTTTGAAATTTTGGATTTTCCCTATTTCTTCGAAATGGAATTTACTATTATTTCTAAATTGTTTAAAAAATATTAAGTGTAGTTTCATGTATAGGCTCTTTCCTATTTATTTTTTTAAAAATCTCAGCTCCCCTAAGAATATATACAACATCTGAACACTTGTGCTGCACAAGAATTCTTACTACAGTAATTTGTCTAGACCAATGTGGCTAAAGTGATATTTGATACTGCACATAATGATATAAAGAGCCCAGAGTAGGTTTATAGATTAATCGTAGAACTTTTCTCTTCCACTAAGTGCCAAATAGAAAGAATTATGGTCATAGAACGCCAATTATGTGTATAATATATATTATTAACGCCTTCTGTCTTGCGTGTAGTGTCAGTAAGAAAATGAAGTACATTTCAGTTTAACGAAAGTTATCGGTTTGGAAGATTTCGTCTTTATGCAAAATATTCAGGTCTTCTGTGTACAAGTCTTAAGGGAAGCATGTTTTAACAGAACATCTTATTGTCTTATTCCATTAAGGTCGTTTATATATGATCAGAGTTGAAGGTTAGTGACTAATAACTAGGAACTAATACTAATTGCCTAAATATATATTGGAATCAAGAAGAAAGTATGAATTTATGCATTGTACATTAAAAGCCCTATGGCTTTAGATATCCACATTTCTTGGATGTTTTAAATATCCACATTTCCTTGATGTTTTAGATATCCATATTTCCTGGATTTTTTAGATATCCACATTTCCTTGATGTTTTAGATATCCACATTTCTTTGATGTTTTAGATATCCACATTTCCTGGATTTTTTAGATATCCACATTTCCTTGATGTTTTAGATATCCACATTTCTTCGATGTTTTAGATATCCACATTTCCTGGATGTTTTAGATATCCACATTTCCTGGATGTTTTAAATATCCACATTTCCTGGATTTTTTTAGATATATTTAACCTGGAACTAAGCATGTGATATCTTTCACGCACATGCAGCTGAAATGCAACTGCTATATTCAAATTCATTAATCATAATTGCCCATGCAAAATAGACTGTGCTCAAACAGTGTAAAACTTATGCAAACAGAATTGATCATCGGTTTTAAAGAAAGAAAAATTAAAAGTGCCTGTTTGACATAAGACATATTTATGCAGTTGATAGTACATAATATCATCCATGTATACTATATAAATATCATATGGCAGCGTGTGTAACATTGATATTGTCAACCCAAGGGCAGAATGTCACCCGAGGAGAAAGCCGAGTGGTGACATTCTGTTTCGAGGGTTGAAAATATCAATGTCACACACACTTCCATATGATATTTATTTTATTATACCGAACAAAATTAAGTACATAAAAAAGTTATAAAATGTTTTTAATTCATTTAATTTAACAGTTTCATCTTTTCAACATGAACAAGTTCAACAAATACTATATAATACTATACTGTACAAGGGAGGCAATTATTTCATGATTTGGCTAAAAAATTGAAGCAGTTATTTGCCCTTATATGACATTCAAAATGTCAGTGCGATCACATGACCTGACAATCACTTTCGCTTGGTCACATGTCAAAAAAATGTTGAAAATGTTTTTCATAGTAAAAATATCTCTTTCTTGGGTAATGGGATTTGATCATTGTAGACAAAAATGAGGTATAATAAAAACGTTGTGTCATAGGAACATTATATCTGTCTTAGTTCATTATCAGAATCGGACTAGTATTGCCCGCATCAAACTCGTCAAAATGTCAGTTCTCAGTACAAATTAGACACAGCTAAGATCTGTTATTCTCTCATGATACATTGTGATCTGCTAGCTACCCAGAGACCTCGAGATCGATTAACCCTGTAATTCATCCCAAAACAAGAACCACAATTCCGATTTTGCAGTTTGAATAAAATGCAACCGGTGAAAAAGTTAATCATATAACAGTTAATAAACTAATTACAACAGAAGTTAGAGACAAGTATGTTGTCAAAAGTTAAGTCAAGTTAATTTGTCGCGGGTTTAACTTTTCTGATAGTGTTTTTATATGGTCGTATAATTATCCTAGCTAGTTGTCCAGCAGTTCTGTTTTCATTTTCGGATCCAATTGTTCAGCCACTCGTAACATTGAACGAAATGCTACGTTTCCTTCTGTATTTGCACCATAATTAGATTGATAAAATTGATGCATTGAAGTATTTCCGAAGTAAAACGTATGCACAAGAACGTTTCGTAAAAACTGACCATATGTCATTAAAGGGACCATTTCTAATTGTACCTGTCCATAGGAACGCTAATGACATTATCATTGGCATTAGAACATTTTTTTAAAAATAATCTTTACATGAAAAATAATCTTAAACATGAAGAAATAGCATAGAATGAAAAACAGAATTAATTAAAGGTTTATAAAAGGAAAGAATATGGTTGGAGTTCATGTTAAGAAAAGTTATCATAAAAATGACAGTTCTGGACTGGAATAGAAGTGGGAAAACTAATATGCTTATAAATGAGTGATCGACACCTTACACTATTGTCTAAACGACATTTTAACACTTGTTCTGTATCAAGAATGTTACGTGTAGTTCATGTTACTCTACCGGTATGTTAGACCGAAGACAAGACATAAAACAAGTGCAGGTTTATAGATTAATAGTGGAAACTTTTTCTTGCACTAAGTGCCAAATGGAGATAGTTATTGTCATAGAATGCGATTTATGTGTATCTACATGTTATTCCTTCTGTCATGCATGTTGTGTATCTCGCAATGTCAGTAAACGAAATCATCGGTCTATAAATAATATTTTTTTCAGTGTACAGTTTTTACAAGAAGCCGTTTTCTTTTGTTAAAGGCTTATTGCATTCTAATAACGGCTTTTATCTCTGAACAGAGCCGAAGAATGTAGTAACTAAAATTATATGCTTAAATGTTTATGTTGTGAGGTAAAACGTTTGACAAGTTAAATAATTTCAAAAAATGTCTTAAAATCACCTTGAAATGTGCGGATCTCTTTAATTATGGGCGAATATCTCAAAAACAACACAGGCACCTATACATTTTATTTCATCATATAATAGACCATTATGCAACGAGTGTTGGAAGTTTTATTAAACACTGCTATGTAGAAAAAATCTTTTTATGAAAATGTTATCAAAATTTTAATTTTCCCTTAGACACCCATTATGAAAGCTTGTATGTGGTCCAAATTTTTCAAATCTGTCTAGGAAAAATCGAGCTCACGATCCTATCTTTTTATTCGCCGAATTTTCTAAGAATATTCTGAAGTTCTGAAAAATCGTGATTTAATCAAATTCTAGACTGAAGAAAAAAGAATTGATCCGAACGTGCAGAACTACCTAAATGGGAAGGTTTTAACTCTGTATTATTACAAACACTAAAATCAGGACGCTTTACTTGAGCATTCTGTAATTAAAAATTTACTCGTGCCAATCACCCTTTACTTTTAATGACAATATAAAACATGACGCGATAGCACAAGCCCAACGCAGTCAAGGAAAGCAAAGAGGAATGAAAGAAAATTACCAAGCCTGCCAGATGAGACGATAATATTGACATATTTTCCTGTGAGAAACTGACTTTAATTGCAGCCATTGTAAAAGCATGATCTTTTTAAAAGCATTACTGTCACTTGGATAGAATTCTCTGCCAGTTTTCATACAGCAAAGTTTAACAAGATACTGTAATTAGTTCGAATAAAGATATAATAAGCATTATTTATGTGTACCTCTTTGATAGATAGGAACCATTTTTTGATCTGAAAAGATTGAGGAAGAAAACTAAATTTAATCATATAAATTACACCTAACATTTGCTGCAAAAGAGAGTGTTGTTGCAACTTTAAGATCTATTTTTTCCTACGTTTTGAATATTGTTTTCATCAAAAGTAGAATCCGATTTTTTTTTTCAACGAAAGCATATGTCTTAAAAAGTCCCACATGTTGTTTAAAAGTTATATTTGTACTTTATTTTATATGACCAAATTTAACTGAAAATATTTCATGTTTAGATCATGGATAGACCCTTAACGGATCGTTTCCTAACTATCGTCATTCTTGATGCATATTTGTCATTTCAGTATTTGCCCTGATATTAACCGCCTCGCTTCAGAATCCAGACAAAAGATCTCAAAATATCGTTCGTCGTGGAACTGCATGATGAACTCGACTAGGAAAACGAAAAATCATGCATACTTCCAGTTGACATTTAACACGACTTATAATATGACTCACGATTTATCTATGAGATAAACAAAAAGGAAGTTAAGCGTTGTATATTATGCCAAATTCTTTTGATCGTGACCACAGAAGCTGAAAAGTATTTAGTACAACAATAATCGCTTGATGCAATAAGAGATTAACAAAAAGATTTTATAGATCCAAAAACAAATGCAATCAAGATGAAATTCTCAGAATGGAAGTTGTTACGTAATTGTATTGTTTTTTTAGATAACCCATATTGAAAGTTTCAAATTTTCGAAGTTTTAAGCAACATTTGGTGTTCAGTGGTTTGTTAAGTAAACGTTTCGAAAAGTGGAATAATATCGCTCATATTGAAAAAGCAATTGATCTCATTTTCCAAGAAATAATTGAACAGTATCAATCGGAATACCATCATATGTAGGTTTTTAATCCTCTCTCTCAGCAAAAGGATTTTAATAAAAATAAAGGAAATAAGATTGATAATATGACCTGTTTTGATTTATTGCTTCTATCAAGTTCGTTTTTATTAATTACCTTGCCATAAAGACATCCTGTAAATGTTCTTGTAAATGTTCCCTTTTGATTGCTATATACTTAATATCCTGTTCAATAATATTCAATTAAATATGCTGCGCAATAAACTGCCAATGAGACAATACAACACGGAATGTTCCTCAGTTGCTGCTTGCATGAATATACTTTTGAAGTATATTTTGTATATATAAGTACCTGATTTTTCTAGCAAGGGGTAAGACCTCTCGTAAATACTTGTCTTTGAAATAAAGGGACACGTTCATTGCTCATACCACAGGCTCAATATATGTATTTAAATATATTTTAAAATATATCTCTTGTATGTACTCTTAGATCTAAAGTAGCATCTGAAAATTTATTGCCAAAGCAAAAAGGTCGTAAAATACAATCTTTGCTTTTTTACTTTTAAGCAAACCTCCATTTTGCACAATCACTATTGCAAAGTGTTTTCACCAGTATTCATAGAAATTACGTATAAAGAAAATAAACAAAATTTGAGTCAATTACTGGAATAGCCGAGATGGGAGGGTGTATAAAATGTTCAATAACATTATTGTACTGTCAACCTGCTTATAGGAAGTTATGTTATTGGAAGCAGCTTATTTGATATGAGTTGTAAAATATGTCTTTTTTGCAGCGAAAAAATGACTGACTAGTATCTTGCATATGTTTTCGAGTAGTACAAGGGTCGTGATCTTTACATCCCCTCTGCTAAATTTATAAATATTTATCTTTTACCCCGTAGTTATAGTTTTAAGTTTGAAAACACAGCGCACAATACAAGACAGACAGACTATTATATCTTGTATCTAGTAAATAATGGACATAGATAAGGTAACAACATAAACTTTTTGCAGGCAGCGCTTGCCGATTTGCGAAAAAAAGTAACTTAACCTGCAAACAAATCTTCAGATTTGAAAATTCAATTCTTGTCTGAATACGGCCTAAAGATTTTTTTATTTCCATTTTACAGGATTTCAACGGAAGTTTGTCCTTTCAAAGTCGCTCTTCATGCCGCCTGATTACAATTTAAAGACATCCTAGATATGTTCATACGATGGTGTACATTGTACGCTTGAGTATAATCCCATGATTAGCGGCGTACATGTGCCTAGTTTAAATATTTTGACAGACCTAAACAAAGTAGAATTTCGATATTTGTTTTAATTGAAAAACACCTAAAACAAATATATTACTTTTAAGATTTGGCGTAAATATAAAATAGATATTTTTACCATAAAGAAAAATGCTGTGAAGTATTTCAGACCCTAAGGTATGCTCAAGAGCGTCTTGTAAAACTATGAATTGTTAAAGTGACTCACGAACTCTAATTATAGACGTTCATAACGCCGTTTATAACTCTAATTAAAGCAGTTAAGCTATAGCAAAACTATAGCAAAATAATGTAATAAAAACAGAAAAGTAAAGTAAATGTAACATTTAATAATGCCGTCAAATGTATCGTTTGAGATCAAATTAAAATAAATTGTCACAAAATGGAAATCTTTACAACTTACAATGAAATAAAAGTCTTCTTACAGTATTGATTAAAAGACACTTATATCAGAATACTTGTCTACATCAATGTGACTAAAGTTGTTTTCAATACTGATGATAATAAAAAGAACCCAGAGTTGGTTTATAGACTAGTCGTAGAAATTTCCCCTGCCACTAAATGCAAGAGAGAGAGAGAGAGAGAGAGAGAGAGAGAGAGAGAGTGAGAGAGAGAGCTATGGTTACAGCACGCCAATTATGCGTATGATATATGGTATTTACTCCTTCGGTGTCCCTCACTAACACAGTAAGAAAACGACAGTAAAACGAAAATTATCGGTTTGGGAAATTTCATCTTTATGTAAAATATTTCTTGAGTTCTTGAGAAGAAGCAGTTTAAAAAAAATAACAAAAAACAAACAAAACATTTGATTCTTTTATTCCATTTAGGACGTTTTTACCCGAGCAGAGCTAAAGAGTTGTAACTAATAAGAAGTAACTTATAACCATATACCTAAATATGTCGCGAAGGGGAAATATGAATTCATTCAATGTAAATCGAAGAATCCTTTACCCACGACAACTCAAATTGCACGTTCGTATTTACATACAATGCAAAATATGTTAATGAAAATGATTACATTATATGGACCTACCATTACATTGTTTTATGTCGCATATATTCGAAAAAAAAGCTGAATCTATAATTAATAAGTAAATATCTTTTTGCATTATATCACATATTTCATTTATGTAAACACGTTCATGTTTTCATTTAGAGCGAAGGGGGTGGATTATTTTTATGTAGTACTACCTATTTGTGACTGGGTTTGATCAAATAACGATTAATCTGTATGACGTTACAACTGGCATTCAAAGAGGTATGTGACAAAGTATTTTTTCTCTCATTAACTTCTTTTTCTGTAGCACATGCATTAAAATCGTTATGCTAAGCTCGAATATTTACACCCATTACAAGATACAATTAAAAATCTTCTAACACAACACGTAATCACAACCGCAGTATTTAAGTACCTTGTTGCGGCTGGTGGCTGTGGAAAGTATCCCCATGCTTGGACGCAGTGTGGTTATATTTTTTAATCCTTTGGGATCGTGTAGTCCATTCACTTTTACCACTGAAGACATGATCACTCATGATCAGACTTCATCAAACCGAGTCTGCTATTATTTTGCTTGGTTGAATTCTATTCTTCCAAAGGATCGTCATATAGATTTTATTTATAATTCAAAAATATCATTAAAAGTAAAAACATGTTTTTAAAACTTCAAATTGTCATAAATCAAACAATGTCACCATAATACTTTTATTTATTTAACGACCTAAAACAAATTTTATAAAGTCAGACAATCTGACTAAAGTACTTGATCTTCTAAACGAAGATCTGAGAACGACTCATTCACATTCGTCTTCTGTATATTTTGGATTTCCAGTATTGCTATTTTTATTTTATCCAATCAGACGACTTGTTCGAATGTCAAAGAGTAAGAAAAATGTGCAGTCATTACAGGGCTCGAACCCGGGACCCTTCGCTTACGAAGCAAGTACATGTAGATTTGCAAGATGTTGTAAGTTAGGTTCTGATTGGCTAACGAAAGGGTCGTCAGAACGAGGCTATGAATAGGTCGTTCTCAGATCCTATGCGTAGCGTTATAGGAGATGCACTTTAGTCAGATTGAAAGTCACACAAATACACGAAAACTTCGAAAAGTCATAAACAAGCGAGTTTTATTATAAAGCAGGAAAAGCATGACAGAAGCAAAATGACTTCCTTAACCTTCCATGTCTTAGAAACAATTTGATCCTATGACAACATAAAGAATGATACGATAGCGTTAGAGTAACGTAATCAAGAGAAACTAAAGGAAACTTTAACCAGTTATTTGAGTCTACAAAAAGTTAGCATAATGCATAAAACCATCATTACCGAATTCGCTAGACAAGACAATAATATTGACGAAAGTTCTTGCGCGAAAATTACTTTAATTGCAACCATTAAAACGGGATATTTTCAAGTAGTTTAGTCACATGAACTGAATTCTCTATTTGCACTAGATGGCGTAGCTCTCTGATAACATTTTCAAATCTGGACAGAAAACTAAAAAAGACCTTATTATTGGTATATTAAGAGTGCTACAGAAAGAGTTTTCTTGTGACTTTTTGTCTGTTTTGTTGTTATGAATATCCTTTCTTCCAAAGTAAAATCACAATACATTTAACAGAAATCCATTCACCATAATATTATGATGAAAAATTTGAAGTCTAGCTTTATTAGTTTTGCAAACAGATTGAAAATTTTATTTTACATGGTCCCTTCTTACTGACAGCTTCATACCTATGTTTTAAAAAGACATTATGCAAGTCAAAATACAAACATTTGGCAAGATTTTAATGGTACAATAGTCTATATTACTTTAAATAAAATGAATGCAAGCTTATCAAGTCTTAATAACTTTCTTGATTAATAGTTTTCATATACGAATCACAAAATAGATATACGACATCATCAAATTAATTTTGTACTGTCCAAAAAAACAACATTTCATTTACAAACACGCCTATAACTGGTTGATGTGTATCTGCGTTTTAATAATGTTGTATCTATTGCAATACTGGAGCCTGAAGGATTCAGGCGAACGTATTTAACGACTGTTCGCTTTGTTTTTTGTATACTGTAAATGTCAGTAAAAAAGTCAGTTTCGAAAGTGATGTTTTCATGAAATGTGCATAAATATTAATGGGTTTTGTTGTTGTTTTCGGAGGAGATATGATGATTAAGGCATTTTTTTCAAAGAAAAACTATGGTCACTGAAGATTTAATCACTTTGTGACATCTTGGAATTTTTAATGAGTATTTGTTTTTATAAAAAAATTTGCATATATAATGTGCAATATTATTGAAGTACACGTTAATGTATTCAAATCTGATGACGAGCTAAGGAGTGCCGTACTGATGGTGCCTTTTATATACTTAACAGGTATACAACCCCTAACTATTTGTTCTTTTGTTTGGTTTGTTCACAGAAGCACATTAGGACAAAATGGCAGTAGTCCAAGGTTTAATAGTTTAGAAAAAAATATAGCTGCCACACCAAATGCAGTATTTGTTCTGGATGAAAGCATAAAAACCACAAACATTCAACAATTCATAAAAGAAATTTCAAACTACCATATGTAGGTATGATAAAACAGAGAATTTAGAAAAAAATAGACAAAGACACCTTTAAGCAAGAGTAAACCACCTATCAATTAAATCTAAATATCAATATAGGTCGAAATATAATGGTTGTGACATTTTCAAGGCATTTTCTCCAGAGTAAAATGTATATGCTGTATCGAAAGTATTTATTAGTGCAGTATGAAAACGTTTTACTGTTTATATTTCCATTCAATAAATAAATGACAATTCTCAAAAGACATATAGTATATTACGAATGAGAAAAAAGGCCTCTGACTTCTTGATCCTCGACTTAGGAAAGAATATGGCCAATCTCTTGTTTTTGGCACATTTTTAAAGAGGTATTATGGTCTTACGCTGAAATCAATTTTGGTCGTTTATTACCAATTTTCCTTGGAAGACTCCAAGCACTACTCTTTGTTCTAACCTTATGATAAATCGTCGCTTTTTCATTAGGGTAATCATAGACTAGATGAAGGCAATTAAGATACGCTTGATTCACCGTTCGATATCCGCGAGTCACTTGGAATATGTTCTCGAGATGGAAAGTTCCACGACAGTTTTACGGAAGTTAAAATATTTTTGTCTGTGGTGGAAAATAGGTGCATAAGATCTGATTTTTTGCTTTGTTGTTTTTGTAATAGATCTAGTGTTGTTACTTATATCGATTATATGCTATGACTAGTAACATGCTACATGAAATTAAAAATGCCTATGGAATTTGATTTGATTTTATTCTGACTTATTGAAATAACATATGTTTCTAATTTCAAATAAAAATGGGAAAATAAAATATTAAGAATACAGAATGAAAGAAGAAATTACAGGAGAGTATATCTAAGAGAAATCAGGGTTATTTTATATAGTTTCTAGAAAAGGGAAAATTAGAGGGAAACAATTTACCAGTGGAAACTTTTCAAGGTAAGTTTAATGTTGTGCAGGTAGTGTTAAAACAAAACACTTAATTTTCAAAACAAAGTTTCAGCTATTGCTCTTACAAATGTTTAAATAGCGACTGTTCTGAATGTTTATATTATACGTAATATTTATATGTAATGTAATATTACTTGCTCTTTTATTTTTGTTTAAATTTTTACTACTGTAATATCAATTTCGTTACAGCAAAATCCCATATCAACTATAGTTCAAAAATCCTATGGTTATATAGATTTAAATGAAACTACACCTATCTTTTCCGATGGTCATATGCAGTTCCTATCTCTATATTGATAACCAACAAAGCTGTGTAAATGAAGGCATGGCAAGCCAAGTCATTCCTAAGTGCTTGTAACTGAAATGTTTGTCATTTTGTTTCTTTGTTTTGAAAAGCAATTTTTAAGGCAATTAAGGTTACGTTCATTGCGATATGCTTAGAAAGATTTGCAAGAAGCAGAAAATTTCACCATATTTTAAGTCTTTAGATCCCCTGCCTATAAAGATATAATTAGGATGGCAAATTCAATGGGTGCGTATACATCTTAAAGTTATATTTCAGAAACGTTCCTGTTTACAGTAATGTTCGTACAACAAGCATTTAGAATGTAACTTTATGACATATTATCAGTATAAAATTTTGTTATAAAATATATTTATATTCCTTAGCAAATATGTGCTATTACATACACATTAAAGATTCAATATTATCTCTTGCTTGAACAAAAAAAAAAAAAAGAAACATAAGATGGAAACAGCACAATAAAATGGATGGCTACATTATAACTGAACAACATTAATTGGTTACGTTGCTATCTGGAAAATGTAAAACAATAATTATATTATTTTCAAATTTCAGTACACTGGTTAAATGGCATATTAGAGCTTTTTTGCAAAAATGGCATAACGTTGTCGAAATATAAAAAGCCGGAGGGCAGTTTTTCTATTAATTATTAATCGGATTTCCATTTCTTTTAATTATCATCTCTCATAAATATAATCCCATTAAAGAACTAAGGAAATAGAAAGGATGATATGACCTTTCTTGATTTATTGTTCCTATAAACTTGGCATTTTTTAATTACATTGCTATAAAGGCATCCTGTTCTTGTTATATACTTCATAACCTGTTTAATGAAATTCCTTTACAACTGAAGACCAATAAACCATAACTGTCATTACTTCTCGATTGCCGTCCACATGTATTAACAATGCAAAAATCTAGCACAAGACAGTGACCTTCTGTCCCCAGCATCAATATCATGAAAATCATTCTGATAAAAAGGTATGATAGAGATATACTACAGGTGGACAATTTAAGGCCCTTGTTGAGTTACTGTATTGTCATAGCTTTAGTTGCAAATTGTTCTTATCATGATTTTCGGTACATTTAAAAAGTTTAAATCACAACTAAATAAGCATCTTACACCGTAGAAATAAAGTGTGATCTAAACCTAATTAAATTCGTCAAGGTCTCTGCATACTGCTATAGAAAATTAGTAAAACATTGATATAGTAAGCATAAGATTCTTTGCCTTATGAAAGTCCTTCCGATAAAATTGTGCATAAGCGACCTAACGTTACTTTAAACGCAGTCTTTCTTTGTAAAAAGCATTGTATATTTTTAATCACATAGCTAAACATGATGCAATTAAAAGAATATAATATCATTCATATACCTATAAATGTACTCATATGAGACATCGAATAAGCGCCTTAGTTCATTATCGGAATCAGATGAATGTTGTCCGCAAGATACTCATTATTCAAAATGTCAATTCGTTATACAAATTAGACATAATTAATTTCTTTTGGAAAATTATATGTTATTCACTCATGATAGATCGTTATCTGCTAGCTACCTAGAGATTTTGAGATCGATTCACCCCGTAATTCAGCCCAAAATAAGACAACATCACTATAACTGTCATCCAAAGTCCTACCTAGGGATTTTCAATTGATTCATATTGTGATTTCATACATAAGAAGACAACATGCGTATAACTATCGTCCTTAATCCGATAGGTTTCTGTGGACAAGTGGTTTAGGTCGCGGACTTCAAATCTTTTGCCGCATTCCGATGCTGATTCAAACCTCGCTGGAGGCGTTGATTTCTTCATGTGAGAAAGCCATCCAACTGGCTTACGGAGGTCGGTGGTTCTTTTAACTTAAGGTGGTGCTCGCCTGTGAGGAAATAATGCCCGGAGGGGTACCTATGATCTTCCTCCTAAGAAAAGAAATGGAAAAGTCGAAATATGACCTTAACTAAAGTCGATGTTACTCTAAAGCCAACCAAAGAAAACACCCATAATCCCCAATAAATCAGTGTCGATAAAGATGGTAACCGTAATTTTAACAAATGCCAAAGGGACAAATATACCAGGTTAAACGTGTTGTAAGATTTGACTGGCAGTTTAATTACCCATTTCAAAACGGTATACATGTATAACTGAAACTTTCTAACAGTGTTTTTATCAAACACACCTTACCTTCAGAATTAGTATTATAATGATTTATTAATTGATCTTCCTCGGCATACATCATATATGTTATGAAGCATTTTTTGAAACTTAACATTTGTAAGAACTGACTTTACATGATCAAGCTAATTGTACACGTTCACAGAAATGCTGTTGACACATATCATTCACACTATAGGAACAGAAAACTAGAAAAAAGGAATGAAGTGAATTTTACATTCATCAAAGCATTAATTGGCGATGAAGTTAAAATATGTTATCATGAAAAATGACAATCCTTATAACACTGAAATAGGACGGAAACACTATTTTGCAAATAAAATGAGCGACCGACACTTAACACTATTTCTTACATTTGTGCTTTATAAAAATAATGCAGTTCATTTGTCTAGACCAATGTGGCTAAAGTGATATTTTATACTGCACATAATGATATAAAGAGCCCAGAGTAAGTTTATAGATTAATCGTAGAAATTTTCTCTTCCACTAAGTGCCAAAAAGAAAGAATTATGGTCGTAGAACGCCAATTATGTGTATAATATATGGTATTAACTCCTTCTGTCTTGCGTGTACTGTCTCTTACTAGTCAGTATAAGAAAATGAAATACATGTCAGTAAAACGAAAATTATCGGTTAAGAAGATCTGGTCGTTATACAGTTATGCAAAATTTCTCTTCAGTGTACAATTCTTGAGGAGAAACAGCTTTTAAAAGAAAACTGGTTATTTTATTCCATTAAAGACGTTTTTGTCTGAGCGGAGTTGTAGAGTAGTAACAGATGCCTTAATGTGTGACGTGAACAGGAGAGAATGGGTTCATGCAGTGACCATAGAACAATCTATGTCCTTAGCATATCAGAATAAGTCGTCATAGGCTGTCAGTGGCCATATATTTTCTTAAACGTTTTTTTATCTCATAAAAATGGAGAGTTTAAGACGCATTTAGCCTTAAAGTAAGTCTAATTCTTAAACCATAATCATTTCATGTTTATTGCAAATTGCATATGCGGTACGTGATAGGAAAAAGGTTACAATACGTTGAGTGATGTTCAGTTAAAATTTCAAAAGAATTGTCTATTTTTTGAAATAACAGTCAAATATAAATAACACTGCATTATAATATATGTTTAAGATAAGTTTAATTGCCGTAACGTCTTTTGACACCGCATATATGTGTTAATATATAAGTTATGTTGTCTATTCTAAAACATCACATATTGCACACATAGAATGAAATAATTTATAGAAACATATGGATCATTCATTAGTGTCAGGTCAATACATACGAACAATAGGTATGATCTTTATCTCATGAACTTTACTCTGCAATACGTAAATTCAAATCTGGACTATAAAATTGAACATTCCGTCATTTAACAATTAACCCTATACTTTTGATGAAAAAATAGAGCACTACACCAGTGGTGAAAAACAACATCAAATAAGTTTAGATGAAAGAAATGCATAAAGCCATTATTGCCGAGCTCGCTAGACAAGACGATAATATCGGCACACTTTCCTGTGAGAAAACTACTTTTATTGCAACCGTTGTGAAAACGGGATATTTTAATATGAACAACATTCTCTGCATGTTTTATAATGCATACACGATCAACTGCAATAAGGACATAACGCAGCTGTGTAAGGTGCCACTACGGATATTTTATTTGGCACTAATGTGGATCTGAATAAACCTCCAACCATCACAAATCAAATAGAAAAAGTGAAAACCCCACAGGTCAATCAACACGACAGAATTGAAAATGTTACAGTCCCGGTTTGATTTAGCCTGTTTTTGGACGGTAGTGGAAATGCATGCTGCCGTCCACGCCCTCTCGCCCCGATTTGAACATGGTATATGTACCAAAAACAATTTTTAGACATCCTTCTTAAACGATTGTATGGATGCAAATAATTTGAAATTAATTAATGGCTGTGAGCATTAGCAAATAAATTTGAAATATCAAATATAATGCGAATTTTGCTAATAATATTTCTTCCAGATACTCCTGTTAATAATATTTGATTGTGGATCAAATATTTCACATCGGTCTGTCAAAAATCTTTTTATTGACCGACTTTTTTTAGTATTTTCTAATGCTCTAAAAAATACGTTGCAAAAAAGATTTTCTGCACTTAACGGCAAAACTCTTAAGGAAAAGATGCTATATCAAACTTAAAAGTATTATGGTTTTATCCTGAAATCGTTTATTACCAATCTTCTATAGAAGACTCCAAGCACTACTCATTGTTCTAATCTTATGATAAATCGACGCTTTTTCATTAGGGTAATCATAGACTAGATGAGGGCAATCAAGCTATGCTTGATTCAACGTTCGATATCAAGCCAGTCACTTGGAATATGTTCTCAAACGATAATAGGGCAGATGAAAAGTTCCACGACAAGCCTACGGAAGTTAACGTAATTTTTGTCTGTGGTGGAAATCTGTACAAATGAGTTTAGTTTTGCTTGTCCGTTTTCGTGATAGTATTGGTACTTATGTTTGAAGTAAATCTCTCATCATGTACGACTTTCGGCTAATTACATGTTACATGAAATTCAAAATGCTTGCGGAATGTGTTTTATTCCGAATTTCGATGTGCAATCATAATTCATAACAGCATGTAATTAAAGTAAATTCTATTTAGAAGAAATATGGATGGAAAATAGGAAAACTACAAAAGTGAAAGAAAAAATGAAGTTTATCTGATAGAAAAAGATATCAATACCAGGGTTACTTTACATAGTTTTTAACCCGTGTGTACAAGAGTAAATCTTTTGAGGTATGTATAGTGTTGTACAGGTAGTGTCTAATTTAGTTTTATGTCCGTACCTCATAATTGGTTGTACGTATCAGTTTTACTTAGAAAAAATAGAAAGCATATATTTATTATTTTAAAACTATAAAATCCGTAAGAAATACGTATTTTCTTTGATTGAATCCATCCTTTTGTTGTGGGTTTCATTTTTTTTTGCTTATTTCATGATTCTCTTGAGTATTTATATAACTTTGAATCATGCTTTGCCAAGGGGTAACAAACTTCAAAATGTATTTTTCAAAACGTCTTTACGCACAGTTGCAAATAATTCTGCAAACTTTTTTTACCTTATTCTAAATTTAAGAGGGTTTATTTGCCAAATATAGTTCTCTACTTGGTACCGCATATTAAAGTTTTTCTGATAAAATGTGCTTTACCCTTTATTTGAATGAATAAACTTTCCCATTGCAGTTCACGCAATGAAAACAATAGTACATATTTGTGACAAAAGCTTTCGAAAATATTTCTTTTCATTCTGATTTCCTAAATTTTACATTACAATTTCATTTAAAACTGCAAAAGATACTATATATGTTTTGATGATATTGCTGCAGCATGGAAATAATTTACATTCATATTTTTGTTTCTTGGCTTCATGTCACACCAACACAATTATATGTTAAGTGGCGATTTTCTAGCTTTTGAGGGTTGAGGGAGGCAGACCCCAAATTCCCCTCCAGTTATTATTTAATCATGGGCAGGTACCTGGGAACAACCATCGACCCTTCTTAATCCAGCTGACTGGCTGCCTTATATGAATTAATTCCTCGTCGGAAGGGAGGTTTTAAACTAACAGCGGACTAAAGAATAAAACTGAATTAAAATTAAAAATATTAACAACTATCTAAGGACTAAAATGAATATGTATTTGACCTATAAAAGTTTGTAATTCATATTCCAATAATAAATCAGTGTATTATTAAGCATTTGTCACAAACACAACAAATATCACAAAGAACAGGGTATCACACTCAAAACGTATATAATATTATGTGATATTGCTTGCAGTTTTTTTTATATACTCAAATTCGTAGTAAAAGTTATTTATTTATTCCCTGTAAAATAGCAGAATTATTATAGTACGACAATCACGTTGTCTGACAGTTTCAAATATAATTACGTCATGTTTAAAGGCTTTATATTTTTCCTGTGCAAACTTTTTTCTCTCTGTCTTCGTTAACGAAACCGTGAGCAGGAAGGCATGAAATACAATTTCCAGAGTGTTTAATAATTGAAATGTTTGCCATTTAGTCTCTTCGTTTGAAAAACAATAGTTTTTTTTTTACGCCAGTAGAAGTTTCTTTACGATTGGCCTAGTAATTAACAAGAAGTACACATTGCTCCAAATCGTTTGTCGTAAATCTCTCTGTTTAAAAACAAAAGAAGACCCATTGGATAAGTGCACATATATCTGAATTTTTATTTAATGATGTGCAGATATACACTAATGTTCGAATAGTTTCATTTGGAATAAACGTTTATGTATGTAACACCGCACTAGCATGGCATTACTTTGAGACTCTCCCTACCCCTTCTCTCTCACACACTTTTGCTTTAACTTGCTGCTAATCGTATGAAAATTTCTTTTTATATAGCTTTTTAAACTTTTAAGGTTTTTTTTAACTACATATGCCGTATCAGGATATCTGTTTAAAATAACAAAAGCTTACAATATTTTCTGTTTTCGAATATACGCTCTTTTAGCACAAACCATTTGACTTGACGATTTAATAATATAATTTATTTTCGCGACAACACATATTTCTCCGATAGCGTTTCAAAAACTAAAAACAACGTCTTTCTCAGTACCAAATACATATAAGCCAGGGAGTTGTTTGTGTAAGGAATAACTGAATATCCCTGTAATTATCTATTTTCTAAAAACCGTTTTTATTTTTACTTCATTATTACCATTTACATAATATTTGGTTGCTAAAATATTATGATAGATATTTATTTTTAAAAATTGAAAACTTGCTCTTCTATTATGTCGTCAAGAGATAAAGCAATGCATTCAAGTCCATGCAAGATGTAATAAAATATGTTCATATATATTTCTTAAAGTCATCAGCAGATATATATTTTACAATGTATTTTCAGTATAATCTTTTGGTTGTAAAACATGGGGCAACAGATTAGGAAAATTATAAGTTTTATTGATACATTTGGTTGACATCTAACAATAATTATTTTAACAAATAATCAAGGCCTTCGAGTGGTTTTTCGTCTAATTTAACACGGTTCAGGGATCAGATGCGCAGGAATTGAACCACGAGGGCGTTAGCCCGAGTGGTTTAATATCTAAGCATCTGAATGATGAACCGTGATAAATTAGACGACAAACCACAAGAAGGCATTGATTATTTTTATTCTTACATGTTCAATGAAATATCTTGGTAAAATTATGCTGGACTTCATTTATTCGAGTAGTAATGAACCAGACGTCAAGCGGCAATTTGACGTCATAATTGACGTCTTAATGCTCTCTTACCGGTCCGCCCGTCAATCGTTGTTTATTGTAGAATATACAGAGGTTGGCTTTCTTCTTTGTAGACCTGGCATTCAAAACAAGACATGTTAGAATAGAAAACAAAGACATGAAATCAGTAACTTACATTCAAGGTTGAAACGTTGTATTTTTTAAAAAAAACAAGTCTTTACTTCTAGCAAGAAAATAGAACTAGGTACGTATCTGTCTGGCAAATTTGAACAATAATAATCAATGTATACAATAAGGCTTTAAGATAAACGAATACCGTATGCAAGTCTTAACATGAACATTGTTAAGATGAAATACTCAGAAAAAAAATGAATGAAAGATGTGTTTTAATACATGTACTACATTTTGTTGCATGCCATCTGATATAAATACTTTTCCCATAATTTGTGTAATTGACCTGTCTATAATTAAATAGTTAAGTTTGCTTGGCTGAAATAAAAACTTGAAGAAACAAAATATGAAAAACTGTTCCTGATGCCATCTTATAAAACACTTAGTTCCGGTCAACAGTGAAAACTATTTATCCCTATTCTTTGAATCTCGGACAACAGACTTGACAATTAACCGGTAAGCTATCAAGTGATTATATTATTTTTTTTTATCTTATATGCGATATTTTATTTAAAATGTTTACTTTCAGTTGTTTGGTAATGTAAATGGACATAATATCATTCAAAACTAGAAAATCTACAGATACAGCTGTCCGACTAAAAATAACTGAACAGCATCAGTCGGGATAGCAGTTTATGATTTTATTTATTATCTCTCTCATAAATATGATCCTGTTAAAGAACAAAGGGACTGATGATACAAGTTGTCTACATTTATTGCTCTTATCATGTTCCCTTGCATTAATACATTGCCATAAAGACTTCTTGCGGACGTTCTTTTGTTCTTTTTATATACTTAATTTCCCGTTCGGTTGAATCCATTTAAAATAACGAATATTAAGTCGTAACTAACACAAAATTCTTTAGGTGATTGTTGAGTTTTATTTTGAATATCACATGTTATTGATATTGCGGAAAGAACTTTTGCAATACTACTGATATTGCATAAACTGTTGCGATACTATCGCATAAATTGGTGGCATCTCAGAATCTGAAACTATAAATGTTCTTTTTGTATTTTGACAATCATATTTCTTACGTTTTGTTGAACATTTTATATTAAGGTAGTTCTGCACGTTTGAATCGAAATTTTTTCTGCAATGTAGAATTTGATTAAACTCTGATTTTTCAAATCCTCAGAATATACTTAGAAAATTCAGCAAATAAAAAAGATAGGGTCGTGTGCTTGATTTTTTGCTAGACTGATTTGAAAATTTTTGACCTCACGTAATTTTTCATAATGGGAGTCTATGGAAAAATCATAACTTTCATAACATTTTCGCGAATAGAATTTTTTCTACAATGTAGATTTTAATGAAACTTCTCACAGTTGTAAATAGAAATATTACCTATAATGTGGTGAAATAAAATGTATAGGTCCGTGTGCTTATTTTTGAGATATTTGACCATGATTAAAGTGAATCGCACATTTCATGCTAATTTTAAAACATTATTTTGAATTAGTTAACATGTCAGATGTTTTGATATCATATTTAACTTTCGAAAGATAGTAACAGTGCCACTGTTATAAATTTACTCACGGGTTGACATTAATTCATAAAATGATATTAATATCCGTATGCCGAATCCAGGCTTTATTCAACGTTTTGCGGATAAATGACGTTACGCCATCACTTCCGGTTTATCAAACGTGCAGAACTACCATAACTCGAACATCATTAACGGAAAGAGGTTTGCTAAGTTGCAGTTTTGTTCTTGAAGTAATTCTTAATGACAGATGGTCATGATGTCTTGAGTTGCCGCGTGTTCCTTATGAACATAAAGTCATTTGTTGTAATTTCTTATAACTAAATGTTAGTTGTAGGTGTATTTCATATATTCGTCCTATGTGTCAATATTTGACCAGCAAAGCAGAAGGTTTTACTGATGCAATTCCTTTTATAGTACCTCCCTATATGGCATTGACAGTACAAGGACATGTACAATATTGAAAATCAATCATGTAATTATGCATATTCCCTTTGCGTTATCTGTTTGCAACATAAATTTAAAATCACTATAAAACTTTAAAATACAATTGATAAAGTGAATAAAGATCTGAAAATGTTATTGAAAATCTAGTTGTTTAAGCAAAATATGCTATATTTAGACTGCGAAAACACCGATAGTTTAGTAAGTTGTTGGAAATAGCTGCTGTTTTCGATACTCAATATTGGGATTCTAAATAATCACAGTCAACAGTATGATATATCTTTAACCTCTACATGACAATTCAACATTTTTCATCCATTGCCATTTTAGGAAAACATACATACCTTGTTTCTCTTGCAAAGAATATGTCCTTTCTTAAATAAGAGGGTAACATCAGTACTCATATTACTACCTTATCCATTTGAAGGGACTTCAGTGGCCGAGTGGTCAAGGTCTCTGATTCTCAAATCACTTGCCTCTATCTGTTAGGATATAATCTTTTTCATGTAAGGAAACCATTCAGCTGGCTTACGGAAGGTCGGCGGTTTCACCCAGGTGCCCATCCCTGCCTAAAACAATACCTGGAGGGTCACCTGGGATCTTTTACCCTTAACAAAAGCTGAAAATGTCGACACAAGACCTAAACTGTGGTTTTGTGACTCTAAACACAAACATAGAACTGCACATGTCATGACTATACTACCACTTTAGATTCCCTACAGTTTGTTAACTCAGCGCCGGGTTCTTTCGTCCGTCCGACCGTAACTTTTCAAATTCTTGTCCGGGCTGTAACTCTGCCATCCGTGAAGGGATTTTAAAAAGTTTGGCATAAATATTTACCTTAATAAGACGACGTTTCATGCGTAAGACCCAGATCTTTAGCTATAAGGTCAAGGTCACACTTAGAAGTCAAACGTTAATAGGGTCTGTTTCATGTTCGGTTCTTAACTTTGCCATCCATCAAGGGATTTTGAAATTACTCAGCACAAATGTTTATCATAATAAGACGACGTGTCATGATAAGACCCAGACCCCTAGCTCATAGGTCAAGGTCACATTTAGAGTTAAATGTTAACAGGGTCAGTTTTTTTTGTGTCCGGTCCATTACAGTGCCATCCACGAAGGGATTTTGAAATATCTTCACATAAATGTTAATCATAATCAGACAATGTGTCATGCACAAGACCCAGATCCCTAGCTCAAAGATCAAGGTCATACTTAGAAGTCTAAGGTTGATAGGATCTTTTTCGTGTCCGGTGTATAACTCTGTCATCCATGAAGGGATTTTGAAACAACTTAATTAAAATATTGGCCTAAATGTTTACCACAATGAGACAATGTGTCACGAGCAAGACCCATACTCCTAGCTCAAAGATCAAGGTCACACTTAGAAGTCAAGTCAAAGGTTAATAGGGTCTGTTTCATGTCCGGTTCGTAACTCTGCCATTCATCAATGAATTTCGAAATTACTTGGCATAAATATTTCCCATGATGAGAAAACGTGCCAAGCATAATAACCAGACTCCTAACTCTAAGGTCAAGGTCACATTTAGAGGTTAAAGGTTAACGTGATCTGTTTCTTGTCCGTTCCATAACTCTTCCATCGATGAAGAAATTTTAAAATTACTGGGCATAAACGTTTCCTTTATTGAGATGACCTGTCAGACGCAAAACCAAGACCCCTAGCTTCAAGATCAAGGTCACACTTAGAAGTCAAAGGTTAACATTGTATGTTTCTTGTCCGGTCAATAACTCTGCCATTTATCAAAGGATGTTAAAATTACTTGTCACAATTCTTCCCTATAATGAGTTGGTGTGTCATGCTCAAGACCCAGACCCCTAACTCCAAGGTCAAGGTTACCTTCAGAGAACTTTTTTTTATCTGGTCACAAAATGATTTATGCCTAAACTATTCTGGCATAATTTGAGCAGACAACAGTAGGATTCTTGGGCAAACTTCGGGGGCGTTTGTCACTAATAATGACAGCCCTTGTTTTAGGTTCAATTTTAAATACTTAGTATAATTTGAGAGTTATATATACTTGTTTTTTTTCTCTATAAAATGTCAAGGTCAGTAGTGGCTGTTAGTCAAGTTAACTTAAAGACACACCACAAAATAACTGTAATCTTTTGTATTTCCGTGATGGTAATTATACATTTTTTTTGCATGGAAAAAATGAGAAATAACAAGTATCTGGTTACAAATTGACAGTGACATATATAAGGCTAAGACAATGTATTTAATGTCTAAATATATTATTATATTAATGTAGTAGAATGCACGGTACTTCATGTATTAAGGTAAGTTTAGACCACACTTTGTTTCTACAATGTAAGATAGTTATTATTCTATGTTTTTATAACTATACAGAGAAGAGAATGACTGAATATGTTTGCAGATGAAGTTGTGAGAACAGGGCCTAAATTGTCCACTTGTCATCTTGTGGAATAGCTTATTATACAAGTATTACCAGAATTATTTGCACTAAGTTCATGTGGGAGGAAAAAATAGGTCACTAGGTCGTGGTGGGTCTTTAACACTTCTAGTAATTTCTTGAATACCGATGGTTAAAAATAAATACTATAGCCTATTTATTAACGGTTAATGCGAATAAGATACTGTTACACACTGATAGCCACACGAGAACTACATGTAGATATAGACTTGTCATAGTACGCTACTGCGGGAAATATAAAGTGGTAGTATTGGACTGGGAATTGATGGCATGACAATGTCGTGAAGACATTTACGTAGAACACAGTAAGTAGCTACAAAGGAGATGATTACTTCATAACTTCGATTATATTAAAGTCTTAGTTCATTTTCGGAAACAGACGAGTTTATTCCATAACATACTCGTATATCAAAATGTCATTTCATGATACAAATTAGATATAATTAATTTCTTCTAGAAAATTATATGTTACTCGCTCTTGATACATCGTTATACGCTAGCTACCTAGAGATTTCGAGATCGATTTACGTCGTAATTCAGCCTAAAAATAAGACAAAATAACTATAACTGTCATCCTTAGTTCCAAATTAAGCGTACTTAGTGTGAAAGGTCATTATAACGTGTTATGATATTAGTAGCCATGGGCTAAAATATAAGGTAAAGTATGGCCGTGTTATACTAATTTCTTTAGGAATAAATGACCGTAATTATGTACCTGCTAGCGGCAAATGTCATATACTATCATTTCAGTAAAGACTGGACAGATTGAACATATTGATAAACAGGTAGTCTAAGAATAGACCGCTTATGATCACAGAATTAGCGGTTTTATTGATACACACTTAAAAACAGGTAGTGTAAGAGTAGACCGCTTATGATCGTAGAATTAGCGGTTTTATTGATACTTAAAAACAGGTAGTCTAATAGTAGACCGCTTATGATCGTAGAATTAGCGGTTTTATTGATACTCACTTAAAAACAGGTAGTCTAAGAATAGACCGCTTATGATCATAGAATTAGCGGTTTTATTGATACACACTTAAAAACAGGTAGTCTAAGAGTAGACCGCTTATGATCATAGAATTAGCGATTTTACTGATACACACTTAAAAACAGGTAGTCTAAGAATAGACCGCTTATGATCATAGAATTAGCGATTTTACTGATACACACTTAAAAACAGGTAGTCTAAGAATAGACCGCTTATGATCATAGAATTAGCGGTTTTACTGATACACACTTAAAAACAGGTAGTCTAAGAATAGACCGCTTATGATCATAAAATTAGCGGTTTTATTGATACACACTTAAAACAGAAACTTCATGTTATTGTTAAATGGCTATTGTTAAAAAAATGATTAGACTAAAAGAATGATGAATTCGGCAGAATGCTCCTCGCGAATACCGGTATATTAATGCTCTGCATGTTTTTGGAAGAGTTAATAAGTATAATGTAAAAGTAATCTCCCAGGAAGCACGGAACACAGTAAACACAGACATAGCCACTCATCACAAAGTAGGCAAACCACAAATAGAAACTAAAGTGGAAGGATACAGCAGATTGTCTGCTTCAGATACCTATGAACAAGTATATTAGACATGAAAGTGGGATGGCGTAGAGAAAGCGGCAAAGGGGAAAGGTGGATTGAAGGGAAGTTACATCACCAGTATGCAAATCAATACATAACACATAAAACGAAACACACTAAAAGAAAGTTGAAAAAATGAGGTATCACCTTGGAACAGTTAGTAGCCTGGTAAGGACAAATGGAGTTTAAACGAGTTTTTGGCTTGCTAAGCTCGCAAATGTTTCAAAACACATGTTGGCTTTGTTCAGGCTTTGTCCAGGAGAAAGTCGTTACATTCAGCAATTAGCAAAACAAAGAGGAGGCTTATTGATTTTATATAAACAACCTTACAAAATATCAGTGTTACGAAATCGCTTTGAATTTGGGGAATAGTTTTGTCCTCTGTACTTTTGATAATATTTAGTGCGACTCAATACATTTGATGGAAACGATTTATCTTAATATGTTTAAATAAAATGATATGGGGCTCTGTTGTGTACTATAACATCGTTTTCAAATAT
Organism: Mercenaria mercenaria; assembly: GCF_021730395.1. Taxonomy (NCBI): domain Eukaryota; kingdom Metazoa; phylum Mollusca; class Bivalvia; order Venerida; family Veneridae; genus Mercenaria; species Mercenaria mercenaria. Next base: position 14,961,475 of record NC_069367.1, on the reverse strand, counting down.
AAGTATTAACTTTTACAGAATATGCAGTCAAAGTGTTGTATACATGTGCAAATAGATTAAGATATACATGTGATTATTGTATCGATTGCTAGAAATATTTGTGCTTAATTGAAACCGGGGACATTGACTCAAGGAATCCATTGACACATTGGCGAGACATTTAAAGAGATCTGTAAATTAAATTGTTATAATGAAAAAAGTTATTAGTCAAACTTTGTGATCTCATCATTGGATTTCAATTCTAAGATTTGAAAGTCAGTTGTTCAAAAATATAAAAGAACCTTGGTAAAAGAAGCTCGGTCTTAATACAAACAAAAGTTGCTTACGTACAAAATTATTGAAACGTACCAGATATTCAAAACAACGTAAACTGTTCAGTGAGGTGATCATAAAAAGTAGTTTTTGTCAATATGTCATCCTCCGTCGAGTGACGGTATGACGCTGATGTATATAAACTTTATTTGCGCATTCTTTTTCGGGGACCGTGGCAGTCGCGCATTTGGTAGGGTGGCAATATGGTCAGAATTGAACATTGTTGCTAGACGCTGTTACCATGCGTATTATAGTTTGACAGCTGGTTTATACCGTTGATAAATTCCACAAAAGAAATACATATGAACAGTTTGAGGTAGAGAATAAGGTGTCATTTATCATTTTACCCATTACAAAATACACCTTCTGGATTGGAGTGTTCACTTCCAACAAAATGGAGGATTTATTGCACGTATTTTCTGATAATTGGATTTAATTATATGCGTAAAAGCCTCATTTTGATTTTTTAGAATTTTTATACCAATTTTACCATTCATTTATCATTTTTCTGAGAGCTTTTGTATAAAGTATTACGCCATGTTAATGCCAAAATTAGTACATTGCTTCATTTGGGAGCACAAATTATTTATAATATCAATTTGATATTTTACAACTGTTAAACTATACACAGTATGAGCGTACGATGTCATCTTTGTAACAGTTATAGAATTTTTAATACTTAAGTACGAATTAGGGAACGTAAATCAAATTCATAAGATGATCCTTCTAATTCGTAGAATGCAACTAAGCAGGATAATAGTAAAACCCGTCCAAAGAACCATCTTTCATGGAGGAGCCAGGTTTCATCGTGGTCTTGGTATAAGATGTTCTTGTAGTCAACATTAATATTTTCCGAAATTAATGTTGTTTACATTCATCGATAGAATGAACTATTTGTGTATTTCATTCAAGAAATCATTCGAGATGGAAAGATAAAGCATGAACACAACTTAGCTGACTTTTGTTCTGTATAAAATGAATAGATTTTCACATACAGCTGTAATTTACAAATGAACCAATGCAAAAAGATTTTTACCTTCCAGAATACTTTACAATACTAAATTAAAGTCAAAATTAAAAATTCTTATTATGTCGGATGGCAGAAACATATTCTAAAACATATAAACACCTACAAAATAAATTAAATAATATTTATATCATGATTAAAAATGCCTATGCCTGTAAAAATGTTAATGATACAATTACAGTATCATATGAATTTAGTAAAGTTAAGGCAACATACTTTTAGTGCAAACAACAGTTAACAATTAGCTTAATCTGTCATTATGCGGATTTATATGTGTCGATGCGGCATGGCACCAGAGTGTCACTTTTTACATATTTTTTATTTAACTTTTCAACTTGCTTGTTACGGAGAAAATATGAATTATCCTTCGTTTTGCTTTGATCAGTAAAGCAGTCTGGACAATGAGACACTGGAACTTGTTTTTGAGCGTAAAAACAGCCGTGTTACTGGCATTACAGGCATTCTTACTATTGTCGTCGATGTTGGGTTATGTTTATAGATCTAGGTTCCCGGTATTTTTTTTGTTACCTTACACCGACAGTGCTCCGGGCTATCATTTTACTTTGTTTCGAAATGTTAATATTTTGTCTTAGTTAAATGAAATGGTTCCATGTGAAATGAAAATATTGATAAATAGTAATGAAATCATAGACTGTTTAACTCGTTACAAGATTTTTTCGAGACGTAGAGGTATAAATCTGTCCGACAGAGTAGCATCGATAAATAATCATGGTGTGTCTAATTGGTGCATTCCCTTCTCATAAAACGTCGTTGTTTCACTCAAGTAGGCCAGTTAGTGACACGTGATTTGGCTAATAGATCGTTCCAAGTCGATAATTAAACCGCAAGACACGTAATTGAAATTTACTTGCCGGGTGCGAACAGACAATTTATAAGCACAAAACGATAATTGATTGTGTGTCGCTTATACTTCTATCAGGTATAATCATTATGTAACAAAAAGTTGCAACATTGTGCTGGTTGTTCTACCATCATTTTCACGTAAAAGCATCTTAGTACAATCAATGGTTTCATATTTTTGTAACCCCGACAACAAAGTTGTAAGGGGTGGGGGTGGGTATACTGGTTTCAGGTTGTCTGTCTGTCTGTCCGTCCGTCCGTCCGTCTGTCTGTCCATAGACACAATCTTGTGCGCACCAACTTTCCTCATCCCCTTGACACAATTTAATGAAACTTCACAAAAGTAATCAGTAACAACAGTATTTGTGCGTGATGCACGTTAGATTCTTTCAGATTTTTTTTGCAGAGTATGAAACTTTGTTTTTTGTTACTATACTCTATGCATAGACACAATCTTGTGCGCACCAACTCTCCTCGTCTCCTTGAAACAATTTAATGAAACTTCACACAAGTGATCAGTAGTAACCCTAGTTGTGCATGGTGCACGTTAGATTCTTTCAGAGAAATATTCTGCACAGTTATGGGACTTTGATTTTTGTTAATATACTATATACATACAGTCTCCATATGCAGTCTTGTGCGCACCTAATCTCCCGAAACCTCGCACACAATTCAGTGAAACTTCACACATGTGATCAGCACCAACCCTACTTGTGCATGGTGCATGTTACGTTCGTTTAGATAAATATTCTATAGAGTTATGGGACTTTGTTTTTTATACGCCCGAAGGGACGTATTATGTTATGGGCCCGGTGTCCGTCTGTCCGTCCATGCGTGCGTGCGTCCGTCCGTTAGCAATTTCGTGTCCGCTCTGTAACTCTTGAACCCCTTGAAGGATTTCAAAGAAACTTGACACAAATGTTCACCACACCGAGACGACGTGCAAAGTGCATGTTTTTGATGTCTCATTTCAAGGTCAAGGTCATACTTAGGGGTCAAACGTCATATAAGTGTTTCGTGTCCGCTCTTTAACTCTTGAACTGCTTGAAGGATTTCAAAGAAACTTGGCACAAATGTTCACCACACTAAGACGACGTGCAGAGCGCTTGTTTCGGATGACTAGCTTCAAGGTCAAGGTCACACTTAGGAGTGAAAGGTCATATATGACTTTGCTGTGTCCGTTCTGTAACTCTTGAACTTCTTGAATGATTTCTAAGAAACTTGGCACGAATGTTCACTACACTGAGGCGACGTGCAGAGCGCATGTTTTGGATGACTCGCTTCAAGGTCAAGGTCACACTTAGGGTCAAAGGTCATATATGACTTTGCTTTGTGTATATTGCTATGCATTGCAGTGCTCTTGTTTTTATTTGGCAGATCCCTTTTTGTTCTCTTACAATATTTTTTTTGAATTACTTCCCTTTTGTGTTACTATAAATAGCTTATTTTGAAACTTTTTTATTATTGGCAGTAGGGAAAAACCGAGACCACTTTTCTATGGTACAACATGGATGGTACATCCAATTTTTAGATGTATTTTGATATAACTTTATCAGGTAAGAATTTTTTGTTGACTTTGAGAATTTTTTTTTTGGAATTTCTTCTTTTTCTTGTTCCTGTTCTTTGGGCTTCAACAGTCAAGTTCTTTAAACTTTGATCCCATCCTCTGATGTAACCCTTCGGGTGTATATTGCCCCGCTTGGCGGCCCTCTTGTTGTTACTATACTATATACATAGAGTCTTTATACTTACAGTCCACATAATTATGCAGTCTTGTGTGCGTCAAATTGCAATGTACTCTGTCATTAACTTTATATGTTTTCGGTTTTCTATAAATACAGTTTAGATAGATAGATTTATTTCGATAATTGAGCAAAACATAACATAGTTACAATACATGCATATAATAAAATTTATAATCAAATATAAAAGTTGTCATATGAAGTAATGTGTTATGAACTATGTCAGTCACATCAATATCAAGGATGACACAAGAAAGAGAAAAAAAATCTCTTATTTCCATTGTGGTCCTTGGTACCAAAGGTCTGACATAGAGAGGCATGAAACATTAACATGAATATATATAAAAAAATTACCGAGTTCATTATTATAAAATAACGTATATGTTATGCATATGTAATTATAATTGCTCAATTTATGATTATTAATTAAATGAAAGACATATGAATAAATAGACACCAATATCACATCAATATCACAGTACATTGTAAAAATATAATTTCTTAAAAAAATGCATTACAACCAGGGACTAGATAACAGAAAGAACACATAAGTTCAGCAATGAAGCTTATCGTTAAGAAAGTGGTCCTTTACCGCCCTTTTAAAACTAGATATGTTGGGCAATTGTCTTATGTGGGGAGGCAACATGTTCCATAACTTGCAGCCCAAGTAGGAAAAAGACTTTAGGCCAAAACCTTTAACTTTCGGTGGCACAAATGACCCATTTTGGCTAGATCTAGTTTGGTATGTGTGAACAGAATCCTGTTTAACGATACGATGACCCATGTAATCAGGGGATTGACCATTTTTTATTTTAAAAACATGACAAAGAGTAATTTGTTCAACTCTTCTGGAAACGGGTAACCAGTCTAGGGAAATAAAATGATGTTGTTCAATATGACATCTGTGTTCCAAGTTCAATACAAATCGGATCAATTTATTTTGTGTAACCTGTAGTTTGTCCTTCCAAAATTTTGTTAAACCAGGATACCAAAATGAACAAGCATAGTCAAAATGGCATTGAATAAGGGATAAAACCAAAAGTCTTTTAGTATGTTCATTTAGATAGGCCTTCTTTCTATAAAGCAATTTTAACCTGGCATTAGCTTTCTTAATAATGGAACTAGCCATAGATTCACCAGTTAAACTCTGATCTAAGGTTGCACCCAAGTATTTGACAGCTGAGGTAGGATTAATAATTTGACCATTACACTTTATATTAAGGTCCCTATTAGTCCTAAGTTTAGGCTTGGAACCAAATATAATAGATTCAGTTTTACCCAGATGTAGAGACAATTTATTATCAATTAACCATTGACTAACCATTTCAAGATCTTTAGCTAGATCATTTTCAATAGATGACTTAGTTTTACCAGAGACCATTATAGCAGAATCATCAGCATAGAGTACAGTTTGACATACCTTTCCGATGGTCATATGGTTCATGACGAATTATCTGCTTCTATTTAAGGTTAATAGTTCAGTGAAATATAGAAGGCTAATTTGTGTCCCAAAATTACCCTAAAAAATCAAAGTATCTAATGGAGTAATTTCTGGGTTACTATATGTCAAGTACGGTGGTTTTATCGATCTGCATGCAGTGATTTTAGATTCATTTTCGATGAAAAAGTATCTGGTGTGAAGAATTACAAGAATGGGAATTCTTCGATTTTCAACCATTTTTTTTTTAAATATATCTTAATATTTTAATATGGGCACAATTGTCAAAAACATCTAAAATGACTAAAAATTCTGTAAAAGAAGCCGAACCTTTGGTCAAAATATTTTCATGGTTCTTGTTTCCCTGACTGTTTTTGCTACTAATATCATAGAAGAGGTCTATTTATTCAAACTTTGTGATTTTAGCAAAATGCAGTGTTTTGAACATAGTTATAATTCAGATAAGAAACGATAAATTAGGTATACAAGATAAACCTTTACATAGCAATGAATGGATACATTATTCAGTTATCATTAATTTGAAATAATATCTATCTTGTGTAGGATATTCATGGCTTAAGGGAACATTGTCCTTTCCGACACGACACTCTTATGTCACCCTATGCTAATTTTTAATCGCAAGAATGTTACCTCTGTTAAAGAAATCGTCTGCAACAGGGCTTGATACGTCAATTTCTTCGGGACTGTTTGACAATCGGCTGTCACTCAGTCTGCTCGTTTTAAAAGCGAATGCGATTACGGATGTTACGTTTTACGACAGCTTGATCAATCAAGTTTGTGAAAGCAGTTTTGATTTAGTCTACGTAGATTGTTTTTAAGTATCCGACTAAATAACTAAAGTTAGAGATCACAATATCCGATGTTTGCATTTACAATTTGCTCAACAAATTATACTGTGCTAATGTTCATTGTATTAAACGTATTGTTCACTGCTATTACTGTTCATTGTATTGTTCACTGCTATTACTGTTCATTGTATTGTTCACTGCTATTACTTATTTTATACGATTAGATTTTCATATTAAGGAATAGGGCCTCATTGACACGATTACTTGTATGTTTAATTTATATTGTATTTTGTTACCATAACGTCTATTAGGAATTCACCTGGCATGTCTTATTGATTTTACAATGTCATGCTCCTTTTGTAATAGTATTTGACTGGCTTAATCCCCTTGACTGTTCCTTGATGAGAACTTAAACTCGATGCCTAATGTATTTCACTCTATGTGTTTTTTTTCTCGGTGCATATTTGTTTATTTGTCTATGTATTTTTGTTCTCGGAACCTATTTATTTTACTTGTATATGTGTATTCATTTTTGGTGCCTTTTTTGTTTGTTTTTATTGTTTTGTCTTTGTGCCTATTTATGTTACTTATATATATACTTTTGTTCTCGGTGCAAAATCATGTTTTCCTTATTCATGTATTCCATATTTTCCCTCGAAAATGTGTAACATAAAAACAATTTTGATATATTTGTCTGAGCGACCAATAAAGTAAAGAAATGTTCATAATATTGAAAGGATTCTCTAACTCCACTTTAAGGTACTTCCGCCATCTTGAATTTAGAGTGACCTTCATTTGAGGTGTGAAAATATAGTGAACAAAAGCTTTCAAATGCAGCTGTTCCAGAGTACAAAAACAGCTCAGTTTGCAAGACTTGAACTAAAAGAAGGTGTATAAAAAGTAAAACTAAAATTTGGAAATAAACAAAGAAGATATTTTACCTGTATTTTTCCAAATTTTTGGTTAGATTTATAAATCCTTTCAAAATACTTTTTAAAAATTCATGAATGGCAAAAGTTAGTTCAAAGTTTCAATTAGTGCATAGGAGAATTGTCTTACTGAATAGAACTAAACTTAGTACAAAATTTGTTTTCAAATCTGACCACCTCATGTATTAAAACGAAAATAAATCTGTACTATTGCTATTTTCAGCATACATAAAAGTAGTGCAATGTGCGGGCAATGATTTTTTTACGTATGGTGTACCAGACTGCCTAAAATTGTAAGACAAGTCTCAGACTTAATGTTAACAAGATTTAGCAACGATCCAAAATTCTTTTCAAGGATTGTGCAAGTATCATAAAGGTTTAATTTATTATAGCGGAATTTATGTACTTACGCGCTGCTTATCTCACGGAAAATGTGGTGGAAATAGAATTTTCGGCACACCCTCTGTAACTACCGAAATTACTTAACGTAACTTTCTCACACATACGTGTTTGTATATCTATAAATTATAAAAAACAATCATAATATTTGCTTTATCATGATATATGCAAATATTTTAGACAATCTTGAAACATTTGGCCACAGTATTTCCGCATACTGGTCCGGGACAAGTTCGATGTGTATAGTGATTCCTTATTAGATGTTTCATGCGTCGTAAACTAACCAATTTTGATCTATCGACTTTTTATACAATAAGAGAATTTATGCAGCATGTTTTTAAAAACACAGTGAGAATAAATCGCAGAAAAAATGTACAGCCAAATATGTTAGGAGGTAATACAATTTGTATACAATTGTAGATAACTACGAAACATTTTACAAAATGCAATCAGTTGAACTTCTCACGCAAAAACCTGATGACTAAAATCAGCAGTATCTCAAAAGTAACCTTTCTGTTTCTTGGTTCTTCGTTAAACAACGATATTTTTTCACACTTTCATAGATTTAAACTGATAATAAATGTGTATTGAAATTCAGGCATAGAAATGGACACTGACTTTACATTATTGATTACTGCGGTGTTGACAGCGGAGCAGCGTCCAGTACTAAGACTGTCTACGAAACCAACGATAACGAGCTCTTTATCATTCTGAAAATTACGAACATTGGGATCAGTTTCAGTATACTAGTATTATACTTGCTATTTGCCGAGTGCACACTTGTTTTCTATCGTCGTTAATATAAAGCAGACTAGTAAATATTCGTAAAAATGCATAATCTCATAAACACTTCTTTAATGTATGTTCTCTGAAATTAAAAAATAACTGGCTCAACTGAGACACCATACTTTAAAGTTAATTCAGTGTATTCACAACGAGGTTTAAAATGCACGGGAGTCTCGTGATAGTACATGCCTTTAATTTCACATGGTTAAAGTGTAAACCAATAGTTAAATTTGCTTCGTTTTATTTATCACGGAAAAGATCAGACGGTTTTTGATATTGGAATAATTTTAGAACATCTATGTATTTAAAGTTGAAAGTTGAACGTTTTCTACAGGATGTAAAACTGAAACAAGTAAGCACTTTTACTTTTTCAGCAATGTTCCTCAGGTGAACTTTGACACTGTTTACAAACTTTAAAAAGAGAAACCAGTTTTGTGTCATCCTGAAATGCGTTGTTCGGCTGAAACTTATAGTTCCCGGAAAAGTTCTAAAATGGTTTATTTTGGGGATTTTTGTTTTATTTATGTATTCAACACAATGTGCAATATTTCCAGTTTTTGAAAATGATTGAAATTGAACTTTATTTTAGAAAAAGTTCCGATCTTTCAATAATATTTTGACAGCGGATGCTTACACATTTTAAGTGAAACGCCTTTCTTGTCCAAAGGTGGTGTGTAAAGCGAAAAACTATCATTACACATTGCGTTTATTCTTTAACTGTAAAGGATCGGTAACAGATCAAGGAGATCGGGCAGTGCTAAACTATACTAAATGGATATCTCTAACAATGAATAAGGAGGCATATATATTTCAGTAAGGAAATCTTAGGTAAAAGAACAATCATATATTTAATTCCTTGAAATAAACATGGCGGCGAAATATTTTAGAAAAACTGTGCACGTGTTTTGCGCATTAGAATGTTTAACGACATTTTCTTGAAAAAGTAACGCTCGTGTGCACTATTTTGGCATTTCTTTGATTTGAAAGTAAATATTTTATAGCAATTTAGGTTGCATACGATACCGAAATTTTGCACCAAAAATGTTCACTCATTTTCTTCCAAAGCACTGTGGAGATAGGGTTCAACGTAGCTTTCATGCTCGCAAGTTTACCTACAGATATATCTTTTCAACTTTTATCATATATTTTTTGTGTCATTGCATTTCGAAAGCTGTTTCGAGGATTCTGATTTTTCACATGAATTTCTAATTTCAATTTGCGGAAGAACCTTAAACCAGACATGCGCCCTGATGTAACGTAGTATATTGACTTTGCTTTTCGTTTAACAGATTTTGTAGTTATGTGTAACTGTATTTTATAGGTACGCTGTTTTATACAAGTTCACAATAATCGGTATAAGAAAGTGAGAGGTGTCGTACATTGCATTTCTTCTCATGAACAGACGCAGTCAAACACCGCTATAATTTTGCTCTGTTTTGTTTTATGCTTTATATATATTATATTAGATAATAATCCATAGTAGAGGAATCCATTTGTATGTCAAAGAAACACAGAAATGAAGCGAGTGAAAGTGTGATAATACAGGAAAAATCTTTGAATAACAAAATATATGTATTGTTATTATAATTTAGAATGATGACTATGTTGTTACAATAATCGTTACCAAGTGGCAAAAAAATACAAAATGTTTCAAAAGCCCAAAAGGCAACATGCAGTAGTAATTATTAAATAGTGTTCGTTGCAAATTAATTATTACCTAAGATATTGGTATACAGCCGTGTAAAATAATGGTTTCCGCATCAGATCGTTAATAAAGCCCCTCGTAAACGGACTGCAGTTGAATCAAAATAACGTTCATTTTAATATCTGCAAATTCATCTCGAGAACTTCCTAATAAATTGCTAGAGAAAGTAATCTAACACTTTTGGAAATTTTGATTGGATTTGCAGTTAATAGTCTAAATACAACAATTTAAACTTTATATTAAGTGTTTACCTCTCATGAACAGACTTAATCAAACCGAGTCTGCTACGTAATCTTATTTGCATTCTTTGCTTCCAAAGGATCTTTTTACAGATTTTATTAACTATCTCAATAGCAATCTTTAAGTGTTGTGTGGGGGCTGTAAAAAGTCTCCCCGTACTTGGATTCAGTATTGTTACATTTTCTGGTCCTTTGGGATCGTGGAGTCCATTCACCATACGTGTAATAGAGTTCCGCTTAAGCCGGTGTTAGGGGCCGTGAGAGGTGTTACACATTTAATTACCTCTCATGAACAGACTCAATCAAACCGAGTCTGCTATTATTTTTCTTGGTTGCATTCTTTGCTCCCAAAGAATCTTTTTACAGATTTTATTGATTTGTTGGTCATTTTTTGCTTAGGTATCATATAATGTCAGAAAACCTTTGTACGTCATAATTGTATTCATTCAAAATATATTTCTATGACCTAAATAAAAGGTAAAACTAAAAGATCTGAAAACTTTGAGATATAGGCAGATTTAATAAGCTTCTGTTAGCAGTTTTTGCTTCTAGTACAAAATAATTTATTTTTAACATCAGGCAAAATACAACAGTAATTTCAGATTGCACATTTTTGGATTTAAATTTTGTCTGCAAATTGATATAATTGTATGTGAAAGAGGCTCGTTTTCAAAATTTTTATATCGATTTCTCTGCAGGCTTTTTCTATAAATCTTCCTTCTAAGAGCTTTTGTATAAAATATATCACCCTTTTAATGCCATAATTGCTATTATGGTTTATTGCTATAATTGCTTTAGATTGGTATCACAAACTACTGATGTCTAGAAGATTTTATAAAACTGTATAAAGCAGGTACTGTAGAAGCGCAGAATAATTATAAAGAAACAAAGTGAACTTCTTTATTCTAAATAAAATGCGGCATCTGAACCATAAGCATCAGTATTTAAACTTCTTTGACTTGAATACCAAACAAGAAACAATCAGGACAATCATGTCTACTGAAAGAACTTTTTTCAACTGGAAATAAACTGTAAAACAAGATTCATACTTATTTTATCATGAAAATGATAATATATCATAATAATAAGCCTGCTTTGTATAATCAGCAAACGTTGAATATAATGCTGTTTAAAGAATAAGAAAAAAAAATGACACGATTTTAATCCACACTCATGTTGGTTAAAAGTTTTGTGCCAAAAAGAGGAAAATTAGTTCTGTAAATTTATCTTCAAGTGGAAAGGCTTTAATGTGTTATGTTGCAATATTTTTTCCCTAAAAAATAGCAAACTCATTTTCAGGGCATAACACTATTGCAATTGGAGGTACGTCTTAGAAAAGAAACTTTTTACCAATATTATCACATTGAATACTATGTTTAGTAAGTGAAACAGTGAAAGATGTATGAATAACCGTGTTGTTAGATTTGCTTTCGAGAAAGAAAGCCATAACAACCAGAAATGCGCATTATGTCTCTATTTTGTGAGTTCCATTCAGCATCCGCGATTTTATTGCTCGGAAATAAGCTAGTAAGTGGAACTTCATTGGGTTAATAGCTAGCTGTAAGTCAGTAATTGAAGTAATGGAGAGATATTGACTTGCTTTGGGAAAAGTGTATAGGCATAAAATGGTTATTGATAGTTTCACAAATGAAAAGCTCGAGTTGCATTATAAAATGAAACTGCAAGTGTGTGTAAGATGTTGTACAAGCGTCTTCACTAAAAGCAGCACAGCTTTAATAAATAATCTTGCTACTCTTATGTTTCGATTAGGAGTCATCAATACTAGACTGTCGAGATAACTGTCCTAGCAAAATGTGAATTTATATTTTTCCTTGAAAACACAGTTTGAAGTTTACTTCCCAGAAATAATGAAACTGTCTCACCCCTTTTCAAGTCGATTTTTCTATGCCTCAAAATGTCTAAAAGGGCAAGGACTTTCTATAACTCTCTTTTTATTGAATCAAATTGTTGGAATTTAAAGCAATTTTGTATAAACCCATTCAGTTCAATCCATATCATAATTTACCATTGAGACAAATACTTCATGCCATTCTTTACCGAATACATTTTCATTTAATTATCTGCTCAATAGTTGGGTTATTCTGATGCAAAGGAAATGGTGTGGATTATCATCTAAAAGCAAACCGTACTAATGAACTATTATAAACTAAATGATCTCTGAAATGAAAAGGTGTCTGTCTACTGTGGGATCGCTTTTAATCTGTATCATTAGCAACAAGTAATATGTTATGATAACTGGTCTTTAAATTGTATTAGGTACATGAGGATTTCTGCGACCATGATGATATTAAAACACACATTCATTTTGAAATTCACTAATAGACTGAAATGCATACGTATTTCTCGTACTTTCATTTACACCACTGCAAATCTTAATGTTTCAATACATGCATTGTATTTAAGAATCTGATACCAGGGTGAGTATTCAAAAGTTCCGATGTAAAAGGTTACATACTTTTCGAACACACATAAACAGAAAAGTATCTAGCAAATGGTGACAAACTTACCATAATGCTATGATCCTTGCATCGACTCTACCGTAAATGCTTATAAAAAAGGGTATAATCTTCAAGCAAATATTACTGTTTAATGCAGGTAAGTCCTTATATAAAATATATCAGATATTAGGAACACTAAATGTCAATTGCATATGATAGATTTAATGTGCATTTGCATACATTTAGTTCTAACTAAAGAAATTTTATTTTGGATGTGGACGATTTCCAATTTGAATTCAATGAAAACAGTATCTGATAATGCGTACAATGCTGTTCTTTTTGCTGACGTCGAAGCACCCGTTACCTTACTCAGCAGCATTATACTTTGAAGTCAGTAATCTGATATTGGAAATAAACGTGACTCTACAGCCAAACTTTCCTGATAAATAAAAATAATATTTGGCAGTCCGTAAGAGACTGAAGACTTGAAGGAGGTAGGTTACCTTGTTACCAGGATAAATTCAAATTAGTTTAACCGCAACATTTTTTTTGTATTTCGTGTAATTTAATGTTTTAACTGCTACGATCTCAATTTCATTTATCTCTGGCACTTCAAGTACAATTTTTATCCATGTTTGAAGAACATAACCCCACAAAGGTATTTTATATAGAAAGAAGAAGGAAAATACGTATATTTAACATTTTTCAGTGTATTTTGGTTTCATTGTTATCCGTAGAAGTCTGCATAATTAATAATTTTACTAGTATGCGCGTAAGCTTTTTAATATAAGCTTTAAATGGACATGTCGCGGGGCTCGTGTTTACATGGTAACTCCTTTTCTTTCATTTTTAAACAACTAAGTATGAAAACAAGTTTTTCGGCGGCTTCAGTGCCATTCTGTTAATGACCAACATGGAGTATGTGGGTAATATTATTAGCAAAATACCAAACACTTTACATGGTACCCTATTTTTCTTAAAGTTTAAAGTAACCCTGGCAATAGACATATTTAAAATAGCTTATATCTTGCTTTTTAACGTAATTTCTTACAAAAAATATTAAATAAGATTATATTTCTGGTTAAAGTAGCTAATCGTGTTGTTTGCATTTATTTAAACAAATTTCACACTGTATAAGGATAACTTCCTTTGTTTCTAATCGAAACGTATGTGTGATCTCATTTTCTTAGTTTATGATTATTTTCTATCCGATGATCATACTTTCGATCACAATTTGAGAAAAAGTTGTTCTCGAATGTTTTTTTTTTTATTTTGCAGGGAGAGCAAACCATTAAAAAGAAAATAAAACGAGAGGGTTCACACATGCATGAATACTAGAACAAAATTTAAATTTATAATATATGTATATAAGCGCCTCGTCATAATTGATCGTTGCAATCTTTTTTTCAATGCGAAAGTATGTTATCATCCAACTGGTATCACATGCGCAGAAATCTAAAATAGCACTGCTGCGCATGTGAGATGAAATTCTAGATCATAAGCCTATCACATGCGTTATTTTCTGTTCTGCTCATGTGATATGATCCTTAATTTCATAGCATGTAAGCAACAACGCTTTTTTTTTTGTTTGTCTGCACACGTGATATTATTTTTGATATCTCCTTTTAAGAGATTGATACTTTCGCATTAAAAGACTGAAACGATCACTTTTGATGAGGCGCTTACATATATTATAGTATGAAATTACTTTTCCTTGTGTTCATGCATGTGTGAACCCTGTCGATATTTCTTCTTTTAAAATAATGATTTGCCGTCCGTGCCAAATTTCGAAAACAATTACATGTACCAATTATTGAATCGAAACTAAAAAAAAAAAGATCAAACTAAGAAAATGAATGCTCACACTTATATGATTCGTTTAGAAATAAGAAAGTTATCGCCGTCTTTCTGCTTTCTGTTACTGCTGTTGGATTTGGCATTTAGCCTACACAACGTTGAAGTACGCGCATAAATATAGTGGTCAACGGTATGTAAAAGGTCTTGACCTGTCATATTGCTTGAAAAACGTCTCGGTCGGTATTCATATATCTCGCGGTAAACATTTTCCATATCACCCTCTCTTGAATGCAATATCTATGAAAAATAACCGTGATATATGGTTATCACGTTAAGTTAAATACTCGGAGCACTTTAAACGACAAAATAGTGATGGTACCTTTCAAAAGCATTCCCTTTTCCGATTAAATGCATTTTATATTTATAAAAATACCAGGTCGAGATACACATAAACACCATTGTTCAGATATTATTTCGCTCTGATCAGCATAGACAAACGGCTTGTACTATGCATTGTGGATAATTATTTAAACGCACATTCTAAAAGAAAGACTGTTTCATCTATATAACCCCGTTTTGATGCTTTTGGTGGAAATGAAAGATAATTACACGTGCTTGTCAGTGTCATTCCTATTTGAGCACAAAACCTAATGACAGCACCTTTCTCCGTGCATTTTGACGTCAGCTTGTTTTGAATAAGGTCTTGTTTTCATCTCTAATTACTTTTTTTCCTGTTCATGGCGTCAAACTTCCGGTGCATTTAACTTAAACAGAAGTTAATGGACCAGGTCATACCAAAAAAAAAAAAAAAGGAAGGTAACCACTATCAACTCATTATACTTCGTGTGCCGCTGTAATCTTATGTCTTTTGTCTAGTTTGTACCTTAAACTTGAAGTAAAAATTACATAATTGGAAGTATTTGACACTCTAAAGGTATTTCGTTCAGTTTATCGTAGATTTAGTCTTATCCGTTCGGTAGCAGATTGCGTTGCTGAGTATCTAATTATTTAGTATTTATATTAGCTTTCTAAAATGAATGCAGCTACATATGGACTACTTCATTTCACTTTTGCGGTAGCTGGCAACCGGCTATGCGTTAGTCTGATTTTCCGGCACTGCCCCGGTCTATCCTGCGTACAGTGATTTTCACCGGACTAAGCTGCAAATAATATAATACTAGTATTTTCGTGATATAAATTCGGTGGAGACTGCCATTTGGTACAAATTACGTTCTTATATACAAAATATACAATAACTAACTGTTTTTACACAGTTTGGAAAATTTATTGTTTTCCGCCCGGAAAAGAATCCAGCACGTTAATATATGGGAAAAAAGTCCGATTGGACTTTCGAAAATTCTAATCGGACGCCATTTATCCGATTGGATTTTGGAAAAATCCAGTTGGACAAATTTTTTAATCATCTTTTTCTGTACATAAGGAAATTAAAAACAATGCAAAACTATATCATTTATTGCTTCTTGGCCCCTAAACTACCATCCAAGCTAAAACAAGTTTCTAAGTCACTTATAAATGGTAGTGAAGTTTGCCAAAATCCTGGTTTTGCAAAGATATCCTGGTGGCTGTTACAGCATAAAATACTTACAGTAAGTTTTATGGAAAGTAGTTCTGCATGCTACTATTATTATTATGGACATTGTTGAAATGCAAATAAAAAGCCGAAGCTGTGTTTCTTAAATAGACCAGTGTCAACGCTTTTGAATTTTACATTTAGATGTATAGGTCGCGGGTTTCGTTTCCATGGTAACGTCAATTTAATTCAAGAAAAAACAATTTTCTAATGAAATTTGAACAATTTTAGAGCTTAGTTTTAACATGTAAGCAACAAACTATCAACGGAAACTGAAAAATTACAAATCAAACTGCCCAATTTTTATTTGAAAATGGCCGTATTAAGTAACCTTTCACCCAGCTATATTCCCAATAACATCGGTTACCATCATCCATTTTCTTACATTCCACATAACATTTCAATATAACTACATAATACTCAAGTCACAGATACAGCGCGGAAAGCTGCGTCTAGCTACGGATAGAAACATAGTTATACGTATCGATCCGTACCTGAACCGTACCTCAAAGTAGTTATCCGTATCTATCCGTACCAACACTTGGTCAAAATGTATTCAAGACTTATCCCAAACTTGCAAGTTTCTCCAATTTTTGAACATGCACAAAAGTTTGAGCGATCCGTAACCATTTGAGCGTGACTTTAATCAAACTTGGTTGAAACTTATTCATCCGTAGTTAAACGTACTAAACGTAGTTATCCGTACTGAAGCGTACCTTGCCGTAGTTTGACATGATGTTAAAGATAATCGTAATGAAAACGCTGGCTACAAGTGGCCTTTTCTTAAATAAAGCTTACCGATCCGTTACTAAACCTTAATGCAAACGTTGTCATGCGAATTGGTCCGTAGCTGAACGTAGTTATCCGAGGCTGCCCGTACTTAAGCGTAGTTGAACGTAGTTCATCGCAGACCCGTCCACCCGCTGGGCAAGTTGCCAGGCGCAGAAAAATGTAGTTAAACGTAGTTAGCCGCACATATCCGTACTAATTCGCGTCCTGTATCTTTTTTTCCCGTTTCTCACCATTTTTTCCGTTCTAAGACGTTATGCTCCGTACTTATCCGTGTCCGCACCCCCACAGACCAATCCCATCCGCACCGTACCTCAACGCACGAACATATCCTTATGTGTGACTGTAGCTTAAAAGAAGCAAAATATTGATTATTAATCAGAGCGAAAGACGCCTAAAAATATTTCAGCAAAATATGGCTAAATAAAGAAAATGCACAGAATTACGCACTTTCAAAATAAAAACTATTAATTTTGCGCGGTAACTGACACGTAACGTCATGACGTCAATGACGTCATTTTAAAGCAACAATGTTTTGAAGCGTTTCTGCTGCAATTTATTCATTATTTCTACATTATTAAATCACTAAGCATCAGGTTCATGATTTTTTCCTGAAGAATGGATATACAAACACATTTAGTTTATCGTAAATGTCGTCGTAAATCGTCACGTTAGCTTCCGGTTGGGCATGGGCACATACAAATATTAAGGTAACCTACTTCCTTAATAGAGTTTCCAAATATTATTCTATAATTATCTTCTTAACTTAATTCGAAATTATTTCAAACTGTTTCTATAAATTGTTCAAGCATATACTACCATAATATAGCTGTAATAAAAGCATAACGGGTTATTTCTGGCGAAAGAATATTATTGTCAGCCATTAGTTAGCTTGAACGACAATTTCTAGGATTTCTAATGTATGCACTTGTTTCGATATAAATTTACTTTCAGAAATTTTCATCATAGACCTGCTATGTGGATGTTAGCACAAGAAGAGACATGTTGTTCTGTCAAGCAATATACAGTTCAAATGACTGCACAAAGCCAATTGTTCAAATGTGAACAAGCTCCAAGACGTCTGATAACATTTATATCACAGTTTATGTCTTAGGAACAGTTTGAAATATTTCCGAATAAAGTTAAAAGCTCATAATGCCTTTGATTATAATGTGGTTGCCAGACTTTTTGCTGTAAACATTAAACACACTAATTTCTTTTAAAATCTTATATTCGATAATTGTTAACTCTTTCATATAACTGTCTAAGGTTTGAATATGGGTTAATCTAGTAGAAAGTTGTACTCAATTCATTGTTTTGATTTCCTCCCTTTATAGTTCTAACAGTAAGCCTTAATGTGCAACATCAAAATAAGTACTTTTCTAGCCATCTAAGTATGAATAACTCTGTTTTTTTTTAAAAAGAAGTTTTAAGCCTTATGGAAATTAAGAGTAGATGCAAAAGTATTTTTATCTATAAGTCAATACTTCAAGGATTTAGGGTAGAACATTTATTTTTTCTACACGAACTCAGTAGCAATATAGAATGGTTGAGACAAATGGTTCGTATTGAACGCCTTCTCTAACCAATCATGTTCTCAGTTTCTTTTACATTTATTATCCAAGTATCTGTAAAAAGTTTGAGGAAATGTACACATTCACTATTTTTGAAAAATTGATTACAACAATAATTGTACACATATTATTGCAATTATTCTTCAAAAATAGATAACAATAACAACAGCAACAACAACAATAATAATGATAATAATAATAACAATGATGATGAACAATAATAGTAAAACCTCCAAAAATTCGTAATAAAATGATTAACTTGTAGTTGGATATGTTTTTTCTCATGCTTCCAAATGGTAGGTTATAAATAAGAAAAGTCTTACAAATATTGTTGCATTTTTCTACACATTTTCCATTTTCTACCATAAAACTAGGTAAAGGATAGAAAGGGTGAACAAACTGAATAAACCAATATGATTTTCCAGGGCGGCGCGTTTTACACTTCCAAACAATTTTTTTTATAGAATTGCTTCATCTTCATACCAGTAATCTGCAAGTGAAGTGCCCTACTAATATTCTTATTATTTTTCTAGTTGTGCATGGAGTCCATTTGATTCTGCTGTATGATATACAGACGGTGCGGGGGTGAGGTGAGGGGTAGGTGGGGGTGGGGGAGGCGGGTCTGTGAAGGTTAGGGGATTTGATGATGGAGGTTAGGGGATTTGGTGGTGGGCAGTGGGGGTGGCTAGGTAGGGAAGTGGGGGGGGGTGCGATGTAGATAATGTTTCTATTTGTATTGCTTGCCGTATATGCCTTATATCTTTTCCTGTCTATTTCTCTGACGTTGTCCTTTTCTTTACATATGACACTTTTAAGAACAAAAGAAGCTGAATTGATGATATGACCTGACTTGATTTATGTTTCCGTCAAGTTCGCTCTTATTAATTATATTGCCAATAAAGGCGTCCTGTGAATGTTCTCTTGTTCTGTTAATGTATTAGACGTCCGTCAGATGAAACTCCGTAAATCATGCTGAAAAACAATTATACATAGTAAACCTTTACATTTTTGGTAATCTCGTTGTGTCTAAATTTACACAGTAAATATCAAAATAATATAGATTTTGTGGGTACTCACGAGTGCGGAATATCTGTGCCACAAACTGGGTATTTCCGGTGAGAACGAGAATGCTGGATATGAAAGGAACTGTTGTGATGTCCGATGTGGTTTACTATTAGACTGACAGCATGCAGGGAATTTTCACAGCTCTCGTCTTACATCGAGCCTTAAAAGAGACTATAATTCATTTTTATGGTTCTACTAAGGTGCCCTCTCGTTATGAAATAATGCACGGAGGTGCACCTGGGGTCTTCCTCCACCATTAAAGCTGGAAAGTCGCCATATGACCTATCATGTGTCAGTGCGACGTTAAATCCAAGAAAAAAAAATCAATAAAAAAAATCATTTTTATCTTGCCAATGGATTTTTACGATTTCCTATTGGAATCAAGCAATGTCAGTCTTGCTTAAGTCTTGCTTAAGGTCTCCGTCTCAATGCTTTAAGGGTTTATTTTGGCAAAATCAGACAGCAAAAACAGAAAAGACTGAAATGAGTATGAACTTTATATGATATTTTCAGTCTTAGAAACGCGATACTTAATTGAAAGATTTAAGGGGTTTTCTATGAATATGTTTCTCTGATATGTAATTGTAGATATGCGACTACATTAAAACTTTATTGAAAATAACCTAAAACATGATATACATCTATTTGATAAAGGAAAAATAGTACATTGCTTCTTTTAAATGTATCACAAAGCCGTATGTGCAAATATATACGGCTTTTTAGTAAGTATTTTCGCTCATTATTCAAATACATTTTCTAATGCATGTATTCAGTATTCCAAATAGCACGCGAACAAAACACAGTTAATCACTTCTTATTTAATTCCTTAATTGCATATAAACATGACAGATCGTTACACGCTCGCTTTGTACTGGTTTTGGTGCCGATCTACACGTGAATTTGTTCCAAAAGCCACTGTAACCTAAAATTCTAAATCAGCAGTATCAGTGTCCAAAGTGATTAAGTATTATGACAGTAATAAGAAGCTGTCTTTAATTAAGGTATAATACCATTATTGTTAATATAATTATATAGCCATTATTATTTTCTTAAATCAGCTAGTATACATGTTGCTTCCGTATTCCAGTGGTTAGAGCTCCGGAATTGAGATCTTTTACATTTATCCATCACCCAGCCAGGATTTACTTTCTTTTCACCATTTGTGTGATTTTGTTGCACAAATTTCTACTTTAAAAGATTTCCTGTTTGCAACAGATTTTCACACTATTTTCTGTAGTTCTCCGGCTAAAGGTTGCCTGTTTTTATTACTTGTTAAGGTTTCCTGGGTGCATTGGCATTCCTCGTTGTTTTCAAAGTTTCTGTCGTTGCACTGTTTTAAAGGTTCGCTGATTCTGTAAATGTTCTCAATATTTGCAATGGTTCTCTGGTTGCGTTGGATTTGCTCATAATGTTCGGGGTACTCTTGTTGCAAAAGCTTTAGCTTGCAAGCGTTCTCTTTTACATTGGATTTTGGTCATTAGTTTCAAGACTTCTTTTGTCATGTTATTTTTTCACAGTGATTATTTAAACTTTTATATTCAGTTTTCAAATACCATTAACGATGCCCATTTTATACCCATGCAGATATAAAATGCAATCAAAATCAAACGAAAATATCCATAAAACATACAGCTTGCTCAATTTGGTCAGATCATTTTGCAAGACCAGTTTGTCAATGATATTTATGGTCAAAGTATTTATTTTAATGCATTGTTCCTTTACTTAAACTCAGTATAGAATATATAAAAAAAACAGCAATTACATCTACATTTGTATGTCTAGATTCCATAATATTAACTGATATGTCCGTAGTCATTAGCTAGTTTCAAAGGTACCGTTACATGTAGCTGCATATTAAATAATATAATCGTATTTAGCAGTTCTGATGAAACTGTTTTCTACTTAATTAAAAACCGGTTTATGGAGCGAACCTAACCCTGCCCTCTAAAAGTAAACTTTAAATAAATAAATGCTCTATTGGAAACGATTTAATTTTTTTCTGAAAAACAAAAGCTGTCGGCAATTACTAATTATTCTTAAATATTATATTTATATTTCCTTCTAAAAGCAGTTTGAGTTCAGTTTTCCAGACACTTAGATGACGGTATGCCTGATATTCGCATTCGAAATTTCTAATCCGACGCACGCTATTTTTACAATGACACCACTTTGCACATACGGGATATGTTTAAAGGACTGCTATGATGAAAGCATTTCCAAATGTTTATTAGTAAACTTAAGAAACGACGAGTAAAAGGCAAAACATGGTAAAGCGAATGTTGACATGTTTTCTAAATCTTATCCAGGATGGAGTAAAGGTGTATAATGGGTTATACAAATAATACAGTGCATTAAAAACTCACTTAATTTGCAAAATAGAAAATTTCAATCATGCAATTAAAACAATAAAAAATACGAATACTATGTAAGAGACATTCACAACATTTTCTCTGTAGACGTTAATAACAAACAAGACTAGAACAGATTGTCCCTATAGGGAAGGAGGTAATTGGACTTTGATACAGTGTCGAGAATCGACTTATAACAGCAAACTTATTATACCAGACTTATAACAGCAAACTTATTATACCAGACTCATGTATAACCAAGATAACCAAAACATATCAGTAATAATTTGTTCATGGATATATATGTATACATAAAACAACATTAATGCAAGGAATTTGACACCATACCTGTGTATATGAGCATAAACTCTTTCATTTATCCCCCCCCCCCACACACACACACAACCCCCCCCCCCCCCCAAAAAAAAAAAACTGTCACAAATTGACATACGGGCCTTATTTTATCTGTAGTGTAAATGCAGGTATTGCATCATCTTTTTGTAAATTTTTGAGTTATTGAGGTAAATGTCAGATTTCACGCATAAAATACCTCTCATGTTTTTCTGTATTTCATAACTTAAATTTCCATATAAATTTCATTAAATTCTGTTCAGTAATAAGAAAGTTGATATTTTATAAACTTCAGTAATTCGTGTTTTTATCCCCAAAACCACTATAATGGGCCTAAAATTGTCAATTTCAATTCGCGCCAAAGTAGTCAGATTTCCCGGCTATATCGTGAATCCCGTGAAAATGACAATAGTCATAGCTCACGGCTTAGCCGTGAATCCCATGAAATTTAGTATTTGACGGGACATTACCCTTTAAATAGACTGGACTAGATATGCCTTGCGCACACCACCTTCCGACATTATAGACGAATCTATGTCTGAATTATTTTCTTGCTAGAAATTTATGCTTGATCGAGGTAAGAAATTTATTTGTTTAGATTTTTTTTGTATGATTTTTGCATTACGATTTTTATTTGGTAAATTTTTGTTCATTCTACAGAATTCTGTAACATTTACTTTTCGGTATTGATTTTTGCTAGTTTCGGTATATCAGGATAATTTATTAAATTTTTCAGACTTTTGTAAATTATTTAGAAAGAGGAGTCTAAACGTTTCGTTTATATAAGATGTTAAATTTGTACTGAAATTTGTAACACGATAATTGTAAAGCACTGTTTCAAAAACTTATGTCAAACATTTTGTTAATTATGGAACGCCATTACTGCATTGTATTGTTATGTTTAAATCTATATTGCAAGTCTAGTGCCATGTTTGTAATATATTATTGTAATATGAAATTGTGTGCCAGTCTATTGCATACACATACAATGTCCGTTTTAGTGTATGGCATTAGATATTATATGGATGCCAACTATCATATAACGTTTGATTTATATTGAATTTTGTTAATTTGTAGTTGTAAATAATAGCTGCAGTTTATCATGTCCGTATCTATAATGTTTCATCATATACTTTTCATATCTTTTCATACTTTAACTTTAGTCTTTTAAGTAAGTAATCTTTGTAATAATGGAAGTAATAAGTGACGTATTTTAATCATGTGACGTTTGAACTTAGTAGCACATATGTTTTGCATAAGTAGCACGTATTATTTATGGGAGCCTACGGAGGTATGGTGTACCCAAAGGAGCAGTTTTATGCCCTGACTTATTTGTTTTGCTATGGTACTTACCATATATTATATATTTTAGCTTCTTCCGCCAGACGATTTTACCTGGTGATGCCATAAGCCGGAAGTACAATGCCCGAGGTTCACTTGTCTTCACTCGCCTGGATGTGATATTCCCAGCGCAGAGCTTTCGTCCCATGGTTGTGCCATAAACCGCAAAGACGCTGATTTTTGTTATCCTCTGAAGTCAGCTCAGGGATGCAAATCACCTACCACCATAGGGAGCCAATACGGAATCAACGTATTCACGGTTTAAAGGGACTAGAAGATATGTTGTCATATATTGTTTGTGCTACTTAAAGTTCACAATTAGATTAAAGACCTGTGTCACGTCAGATTAGAATGGAACTATAAGAACTTTTGTATCCGGAGATACTGAACTTTGATTTTTTTTCTTTCTTATAATCAGTTTTTTTTTCATATCATCTATTCATTGTTAATAATCATCTTTTGTAAATAAATTTGTAAATATTGTAAAGGGTGTTGATTTGTTCTGATGGTTACTTTCGCCGGTACGGCCTTTCCTGTCACAAAAACAACAAAAGCACGTGCTGTAGTACGTTATGCTATATAAACCATTGATAAATAGTTACTTACTCGCTACCGACCACTTACGAGAAACTACAAAATATGTTGCAAATTACGTAAGATTAAGACTATTGAAATTGTGAAAATCAAACTGTAATGCGATAGTAATTGGACATTGTATTAAAGGAAATAAGAGGCAAGTGTTAAGTCGAAAATTTATATCACTAAAATGATAGGGAATAGATTGTCTATTTATTGATCGCATGGGATTTACGCGTACTAAATAAGTGCTGAAGGTTACAGGCATCACGGAAGTTACAACAAACAGACAATAGTTTGTCTGCAGACATCTCATTTTATGCAATAAACTGAACTAAAGGAATTAATTTACATCTCCTAGAAGCCTTTTACAATAGCAATGCACTTGCTTCTTCGGAGAAAATTCTCACGACAAGCGCTTTATTGTTCTTTGCTTTGCCTTTGGTAATAGGCAATTACTGGAGAATTGTGTATGCTCTTTGGTATTTATGTTTCTCGGATGATATGTTATTGCTGACACTAAGAAGTACATAAAAGTACACCGTGAAACCTTTAAGATGTATACATCGCTTGATTTTTTTGCATCCGTAAATTACCGGGTTAGAAACATTACTTTAGGGTTTTTGGATTTTGGAATGTTAATCTTGATTTGTATAAGTTATACAGAGATAGTACCTAAAACTCTAAATTATGAAAAACAATAAAAAAACTAACACGGAGTGCTTATATATAACATTAAAGATCAAATGCAATATTGAAGTCTTGATTTGATCATTTTAAGGATATTGTTTAAGCTTTTCTGAAACATCTTATCTAATTTCCATGTATCCCCTCTTGCAGATAGCCCTACCTATTGAGTTATTAATAAATATTAAATCCACAATTAAAACTTGATTATTGCTTGAAGATCTTATCTGACTGCGAAAAATGGATGTATATTGTATGACATAAGAAAATGTTTTAAGATTAAAGATCAAATAAATTCAGATCCACTATTTAAGCTGAATTTTAGACATAATGCTATTTAAACCATATCAAGCATCATATATAAAACAATAAAAAAATCCTCCTCTATGAGATGATAGCCAACTGATATGCGAATATTCGATTTTACCTTGGTCAGAGATAAATACAAATTTTGGATAGACGCAGAGTTCCAGTGGTAACTTCGAAACCAGGGTCTTATAAGATTCTTTCACTGGTTATAGGTGCAGATGGGAATTTCCGGCCTCAAGGGTAACTGTTTAGGCGGTAACGAGGCTACTAGCCGAGTTACCGCCTTAACAGTTACCCAAGAGCCGGATAATCCCATCTGCACCTATAACCAGTGACAGAATCATTTTTTTTGCATACCGATTTCAACACATAATATTAAAAATAAAATTAAGCGAATGGCTTTCTTTTAAGAACTTTTTCTTATAACAGCGTATTTAGACAAAGCGCGGGAAACCGACGTCCGTAAACAGGAAAGACGTCATGACGTTTCAAAGACAAACAACAATGTTTAGTTCCGGTTTTGTTTTATCCCCAGTTGCAGCGTAACGTTATGAGTTTTTGATAAAATAACGTTTTTTGAATTGAGAAATATACTATCAGGAACAAAGAGGACTGTCAAGGTATTGGATTTTTATTCCGTTTTTTTTTGAAATAAAATATAAATTACTACATAAATCCTCTACATTATATGTAGTTCGTAATACGTCATTTACAGCACGAGATTCATCTTACACCCCGGGGTGTAAGATGGATTTTTCCAGCCCCGGTAAAAATACCGGAAATCCCGTCTGGTATGCAAGAATGAGTTCCTGCTCCTCCGGCTGAAATTACTACTACACTTCGTATTATAGTCCCGTGTATAATGTATGTGCCTATGAAGAGTGTATTCAGCAGTATGCCTTAAGTATAATTACTAAAAATTTTCTCGTGGCACTCACCCGTGACAATACGCAAACATTTAACGCTTTTCTATACAACGGTCTATGTCATTGCAAAGGTTCATGTATAAAAGTGTTAGTCATTATTTATTTATTGTACATTAATTTTACACATAATCCAATAAAGTTCGCATACAACCCTTCCAATGACCTTTATTTACCATCACAACAGCGGTATTTAAGTGCAATGTGGCGGCTGTAAAAGGCTCCTTGTACTTGGACTCAATGTTGTTATAATTTTTTGGTTCTAGGATTGTGGTGTACATTCATTTTATCTATAATACAATTCCGCTTTAGCCCGTGCTAGGGGCAGGAAGGGTGCCTGAACATGAAAAGACTCAATCGAAACGGAATTGTTATTAATTTGCGTGGTTCCGAAGTAGCTCAGTCAAATCAAGGTGATGTCCATGATGTCTTTTCATGGCTTGACACACATTTTTTTTCATTAATAATTATTTTGTTGTCATTTGTAAATATGATTGGATATATATTCTAGTTTAACACTGTATTGGCAGAAAATTAAATGACTCAACATATCTTACGGAAGAGTTAAACTCTGTATAACGATATTTCCACATATATTTCCCACGGGCATTTCTTACGCCAGTGCCAATCTGGACAGAAAATAAGAGCCAAGCGAAAAGGGTCTGTTAAGTAATGAAAAAAGCTAGATATTCAAATGGAGTTGTAGTGATATTATTTTGTCGCGAATTTCATATTTTGAGTACGTAGATTAAATGTATGGATACAGATAATATATTGTACCAGTTGTGTCCCAGTTGCCGCGATTGTAACGCCATTATTAGTTTCCAATTGTGTCCCTGTCGTGATTGTTATGCTGTCGTTTCTTTACAACTGTGTCCAAGTTGCAATAATTGTAATGCTATCATTAGTGTACAATCACGTCCATGGTGCCATAATTGTAACGTTATAATTAGTTTACAGTTTTTTCTCAGTTGTCATTTATCATTAGTTGCCATAATTGTAAAGTTATCATTAGTTTACAATTCTGTCCAAAGTTACCGTTTACCATTAGTTGCCATAATTGACCTTACGCCAGTGTTGATTGACAGGTTCCAACTGACCAATCAGATAACAGAACTGATAAGCCTTGTTGTTAGCCGCCATTTTGTCCGTCAAACTTAGTGCCGGACTCGCCAGTCAAAGAATATAAATACCACCGAAAAATCGTCCAAAATGGTAAAAAGGTGACGTTACGACACCTTTACATCAGACACAGGGAAGAGAGTGTAATACTAGAGCGCTTCCCTTTTCCAAATCCACTCTCAGACCTCGAATATTGTCAACGATGTATCAGGCTCTGTGGATGTCCTCAAGAATAGTTGATCATAAAAATCTTATAAGAGTGTTTAAAAGCAAAGCAATTCGACTTAGCACTCATTGTGTTATAACGTTTTATTTCATTTAAATCAGTGTAAAATTCTATGAAAATTAACTTTCTTATTTAACAAAAGTGCCTAGTATTCTTTATTCAATAGTAAAAATATTCCATCAGTTACCAGAGTAACTGGTATGTACTGATAAGACACAAGTATTTGATGTTCTATATTATGGTGTCGGCCCGGTACAATTTCTCCTTCTTTGCTGTATAGTAAAACAAGCACTTTTGGACATGGATTGTGAATTTCACAACAAAATTGCAGCATTGACAGCTCTGTATTTCTGAAGAGTAATACTATCCCAGTCAATATATCACAGAAAAACACCACCATCAACGATGAACTTTTTTGCTACACATCAAAGTATCTAGTCCATGTTTAAATTTCCCACTGACATCTGTCATGGCCACCAGTCTGGTGTAGTTTTTTAATCCTTCCGCACAGAAATGTAATCCTGAAAAACACACATAAAACAACTGTTAAAGACATCAGAAATGACAAAAAATGTACACAGTATCAATAAATACATTTGGAATATAACATGTCAAAGTAGGGATAGCGTTAAATTGGGAACTTCAAAATTTCAAAGAACTACTTTCTAGGATACAACGACCCGGAAGTACTTCTATACCGGGGTGACACCTAAATCTTATCAAATTTTTAATTTAGCCAAATTTTCCCCATAAAATCTTGTAACTTAGGGTTTTGCGAGAAAAGTTACACAAGACATTGTCATCACAAAGAAAATTTTGTCCCGCAGAAACATTTCAAACATTAGACCTACATTGCTGAGAAATTGGCTCGGAAACCGGAATTTTGAAGAAAAAAGGCACATTACAAAATTTGCCTTCCTTCTGAAAATTTCAATCAGATTTTCATGAAATCAACTGTGATATCACTAGTTAATGCTTATAGTATGTTTTATGTAACTTTAAGCTTATTTATTTTGAAAAATGATGTATCAAAATGAGTATTTACTTTAAAAATATGCAATTTTTAGTAAAAAATGCATAATTTACCCACTACAATTGCAGAAAAATGAAACTGTTAATGATTGAAAGACCAAAACCCACAAGCAAAGACCAATATGTGATTATATTTATGACAATTACTGGAAGTAAAACAGATCAATACATCACAGCCTATCTTAAAATGAATTATTTCTTCGGCTAAGTCGAACAATGCCTGAAACGCCAAATGCAAAGCCGATCCGCGCCATCTTGGAAGCAGGCAAGTGCGGAAGGTCAAGAACTCCAACTGGAGCCAGACACAGCTCAGGGTACCCCTGAAACTGTCAAGCAGTTACTGACATTATAGGCTACAGTTCTGACTAAAGACATTAGGACCAGAGGGCAATGCACCGGTGGAACATGTAAATCGCTTACCGAAAACTAGCCGTCATTCTCCGGTGTTACACTGGGAATCACAGCTTCTGCCCGCTCGACTTAATAGGTTGGTCTGGTTTATGGGTAGCTGCTGACTGGTTGTACGATTCTAAATTTCCTTCTGACATATGGAATTCATCGCCTGCAAATGACAAAAGAAAGATTGTGAACCGGTGTCGGCCTTTCTTGAGAAACAGCTGAGTGTGTGTGTAAAGTTCTAAGTGTGATCAGGAACACTTATAGAAAAAAGTGACATAATATTCACAGATTGGTACCATCTATCATTTCTTTATCATTCTGATATCAACTGGTTCAGGAACTTTACAGGAAGTCTGTCATTAAAACACTGCAACTGAATAATTTTCTACATATATGTTAGCTGAAACAGTGAAAAGAATATTAAAATAACTATTACCAGACAACCTCTTTCAGCACAGACAACAAAGTATCTGAAATGCACATTTAAAAGAATTGAAACACATAAATGCTATGAAAAAACAACATACAGAAAAACATGAATAAAAGTCCCAACAGGAAAAGTCCTATCTAAAGAATGAAGTAGAATGAATCGAGCAAAACTGAAATACAAATACTGTCAAGTTGTGTTTCCAGTCGGTACCAGGACAAATACATATTAAGGAAACTGCACGAGGCCGACCAGGAAATCAGCCCGTTAAATATTTTCTAGTAACACAGACCTGCATTGTAACTGAAAAGCAAATCGAATAGAAGCATCCCATTCAAGGCAGAATGTATCTGACGACGGCCTGATGCGGGCTGAAGCTGAAAGCTCGGAATATGTTCTAAACTGATAAACAATGATAATAAATACAAAAATCCCAAACCACAACAAACATAACGTTTTTATACAGAAGCAGCTCATTGCAATTCATGTATAAAAAGTGTTGTCATGTATATTAGACATAATTTTTAACATATCAATAATGCAACAACTTCCAATGACCTGATACACCCAAGGTCTTCAAGTGCCAAATTGCCAGTAAACTTTGTATTGACCAATGTTGTAATAATTTTTTGGTTCTAGATTGTTATGGTCTTCATTTTGCTAATGAACACATTCCGCTTTGCTGTTAGGGCAGATAGGGTGCCTGACTGAAGGCTCAATCGAACATTGTTATAAATTGCGTGCGTTCAAGTATCAGTCCAACAAGCGATGTCTCTATGTCTGTTACAAGGACTATACCCATTTTTTTAAACAATTGGTCAAAATGTAATGGATTAATTCAGTTACACTGTTTCAATCCACGTATACTACGGCATAGTAAATGTTAACATATTTATATACTTTCCACGCATTTCTTACGGCAGTAACGGACGCTAGGGCAGCGAAAAGGGATTTTTAGTATATAAAATAGATATCAAAGATTTAAATTTGTATTTATTTTTGTCTAAATTAAAGTGGAAAAATATTTGTCCGTTGTGTATTGCCCTTTTAAGCTTTGTTTTCAGTGTTTGCCTTGTAGTTAGCTAGGTCTACAATTCAAGAGTGACAATATTGTAATTTCAAGTGTAAAATAAACGTATGGTGCATAATTTGAATATTAATTTTACACTTGGTTTCCAGTTGCATATTTGTATTGTTATCGCTATAGATTGTAAGTTTCATATAGTTTACATATTTGTCCTAAGTTCCTTTCAAATTAGTTGCCATAATTGGATCTTACGGCCCGTGATTACAGTTCCACTGCTATCAGATAAACAGAACTGATTGGACATGGTTGTACGATTTCCGTACAAATTAGTGCGACTTGCCAGTCAGTATTACAACGAAGTAAATCTCCAAAGTAAAAATATTCACAGAAAACACCACATCAAACAGGAAAGTTTGTACATAAGTATCTGTCCTTTTCAAATTCCCACTGCAGACTGTATGTGCAACGTATGTATAGTCTTTTAATCCTCCCAAGAAATGTGATCTAAAAACACATATAAACTGTTAAAGCAAGCAATTCGAACATTACACTCAGGTATACTATATTAAATCAGTTGGAAAATTCTATGCAAAGTTGAACGTTTTTAAAAATGGGCTAGACTTATTCAAAGTAATATTTCTGGGTACACGAGTACTGGTATGTACTATTATACAGTTTGATGTCCATTATTTGAATGGTAACGTGTAAATATTATGCCTTAATGTACCGGAAACATGATTTAAGGTTTACATCAATCTCCCACTGGTGTATGTTAAGTTATACCTGGGTGATAATACAACAAATAATAAATATGATAAAAAACTATGATTAATATAAGATTATTTTTAATGAGTCTAATCAACAATTTTCCAGGCGCTCAAAGTTTTGACTTAGCACTCGGTGTGTGCTTTCGTTCTAAATTTCATTTTAATAGACAGGGTAAACTTCGTCTAAAATTCCAGAAAAAATAGCATATTTCGTATAAAAAAGATATGTTCTTAAACAAAAAATTATACATTCATTCTGTATACTTTATAAAGAAATTTGATAGGCTCAAACATTGTTTTTAGCCGCGATGCGCCGGTATATGTCTTGAAATATGAGTATGGACTATATCATCGCCTTTGACTATATCTTATTTATTTATCATTTACACGTTTTAATTCTAATAAGAGAACATCCTTTACTTATACTTTAAACACATCATGTCTAAGTATTAGACATTAAATGCTATGTATCTGAATAATGTTGAACAATGATATGAGCATCTTAAATGAGTTCCGGTATTTCGAAATCCGACGTTTCTTAAATAACACAATTGACAATTTTTACATGTAAATTACCTTATTTAATTTATCTAATTATTTTGAAATAGGATTCAGAATCCACAGTCTGATTTCAACCTTAATTAATAAAAATCAATGTTCTAGTCTGCTTAATATAGTCATACCCTACATGATTTCCGGGAGATCGAAATTTGACGTTTCTATAATGAAAAAGAAACGGACAAATAAAAAAAATCCACAAAATCAGCTATAATAGTTTCAGAGATTTCCCTCTTTTGTACGTGTTTTCCACTCGGCCCCCTGCCTTGTTTAGTTTTCCTCATACTCGGGTGCAGTTCCCGGCTTTTAACGTTGTTTTTTTGTAGAATTTATGTTTCGCTACAGAACATCCACTTATGAACGTGTTTTGTCTTTTGTCTTTTCACTTTAGAAATACGTGTGAATTGAGGTAGCGTACCCCGAAATCAACTAGAATGTCCGGCAAAATATTTCTGCCGTCGCCATTTGATTCCTTTACTTGTCGGGCCTAGCATGAATTGTTCCCCCTGAAAACTGGTAGGCGTGGCTACAGGCTATCTGGCGTAAGGTCAATTGTAACGCTATCATTAGTTTACAATTTGTCCCAGTTGACATTTATCATTAATTGCCACAATTTTAACGCTACATTTAGTTAACAATTTTGTCCAAGTTCTCATTGGTGTACCGTTGCTTTATATTCGTAATTGTTACAGTATCTGTTGTCGTGATTTTAACGCTATTCACGCTTTACAGTTGTGTCCCAGTTGTCATAATTACCTTCAAAAATGTTCTCTTACTGTATAAGAGAATTTTTAAATGAATTGCGTTTGAAGTGAAAATGCGATATCTTGAACAGACTCTGCTATTGTATTGCTTTCTTGTGTTCTATGCTTCCAAAGGATCTTTACACAGATTTTGTATATTCAGAGACAGAAACAGTATCAAAATATACACTAGGTGAAGCTAGTTGAAAAGCTCTGCATTTAATGAAATGATTTAGCTTTGACTAATCGACTGACTCGTAATATTCCCTCCTTGCAACTTAGTGGTTTCCTGCTTCTCCTATTACACTTAACTATATTTGGGGACAAAAATAAACGAAATGTAACAAAAAAGACATAAATACGACATGATTAAAACATAAGCTCTTTACAGTAAAGCTATCGACATTTGCTAATTAGAGAAATTACATTTCGAAGTTTTGGCACAAAGAAAATGCCCCTTTTACGGTCTTTAATGCATTTGTTGTAATTTTCTTATTAGGATTATAATTAAACTTAAAGACATTTGAGTTATTGACTTTTTATTGATCATGGGTTCCATTCAATATTTATAGTATCCTCTATAATATTGCAAATGTCCTAGTTACTTCCCAAAAAGTGAAGTATAAATTTTCCTGGTTAAACTTCCTGGTAAATGCAATAAGACAATTACAAGGCTGATTGGTTTCAAATGGAATTATTCAATGTGTTTCAGGCATTTACTATTTTCCTTGCAAGCACAGTCTCTAAATCTTTAACCGCAGGAATATTTACTTCGTTAAGAAAATCGTGTGCAAGAAGGCATGATATCCCAATTTGCCAATTTGTTCGAGACTTGATTGATAATTAAATTTTACGTCACTTAGTCTGCTTGTTTGAGAGGCA
Organism: Mercenaria mercenaria; assembly: GCF_021730395.1. NCBI lineage: Eukaryota > Metazoa > Mollusca > Bivalvia > Venerida > Veneridae > Mercenaria > Mercenaria mercenaria. Next base: position 14,928,235 of record NC_069367.1, on the reverse strand, counting down.
TTCGTTTCTAGCGTAAATAAATGTTATGTTTTACTACAATTTGTAGGAAACTGTGTGATTTAAAAAGAAAAGTTGTTCAAAAATACTAATGGTTGACCAAAACCTAAATTTGAGAGGGGATACGTCTATATAATTGTAATTAGATTGGTCGCATAGGAGAGATGTGCCAAGAACAGGTACTAATTTTTGTACAAAAGGTATTTAAATCTACTTCTTTGAACTTTGCAATAAAATGGACCACTTTCGTATCTGTTTACAATGTAAGTTTTGAATAATGTTTGATAATGTTAAAGACGTAAGGCCAGACTCAGTGTCATAATAAATCAGTGTTATCATGCAATATAATAATAAATAATAGGGATATATAAATATATGTTCTTGCATATTTAACCATGCCTCTGTGTTCGTCCGTACCAAATAACTGAAAGAGAACATTGTCTTCGCAGGAACAGCTATTTTACACTGTCCAATGTTGCCCATAAAAACAATAGTATATATCAAGAAGAGGGAGTAAACACCAGCCATAATTTTCAAAAGAGACTAGGAAGCCTTCGTTCATTATTCGAATCATGCGAGTATAATTCACTGCATAGTCTTTATCCCAAATGTTAGCTCGTAATACAAGTTTGATATGATTAATTTCTTTTAGAAAATTAGACGTTATTTATCCATGATAGATCGTTATTCGCTCGCTACCTAGGGATTTTGAGATCGATTCCCCCAGAAATTCGGTCCAAACTAAGACAATACAGCTATTATTTTGATCCAAAGTTCCGAATTAGCGCTTTGATTAAAACGTTGGCAGTGTGGAAGGTCATTACAACGTATTACGATAGTAGCTAGGGATTATATATAGGGTTAAATATGGCAAAGTTACCATAATTGTTTAGGGAATAAATGGCCGCAAATTTGTATCTGCTGAGAAAGGACAAATGTCATAAAAATTATGAAAGAAAAGTATATTACTATATTACCAAGTTTGGTCACAATATATGTGATTATTGCACAATGCCCTCTTAGCACTAGATGTCCTATATACTTGTATGTCGGTTAGTTACTTTGTTTCTAATAACTTAATCTGGTGTGAAAACTAAATAATATCTTGGTTAGATTATACAAAACATATATGACCGGAAGAGGTTAAAAGGAGTCAGTCTGTTTATCTTTACTTCTTCACTTCTGAAAACTTATTAGTATTTCAAACAATATGCAAATCAATTTGACAGTTTTGAAAACCTACAAGCTGTAATTTCCACTAAAATCGAATATTTTTAAAGGGGCTTCAAGTTCACTATTTTTAAAATTAGAATTGGTTTGCGGGGTAGAATATTTGCAATATAAGGTCATTTTGTGAAACCAATAAACCGAGCCTGCAACAAATTCGTTTTTGTTAAGCGACCTTGGAGATTTCACTTTTTCTCTTTTTCTATAGATAGTATCAATTTCGCGAGTATTTATTTTCGCGAACACAGTCACAAAGCGAATGTAGAGAAAATAAATCCCTAACGAATTTTCTTATTTTACAGTATGTATGTACTTGACAATACCAACAAAAATACAAAACCGTAAGGAGGTCATGTTCTTTTTAAGAGATTTATTAAATTATTGTTTGATGTGGTGTTTTATGTCCACAACTTGTAACCTCTTAAAAATTAATTGTTATAAAAACAAGTAGGATTACATCATATTGAGTAAGGCTTGATTAAATGTAAAAAACGCCTCTGAAATCACCTCTGAAATTATCCTAAAGTTTCGTGTAAAATCGATAATGAAACAAAAACAGTAACTGACTTACATAAATATTGAAAATGCCATTTTAACTTAAGGAAATGTTTTTTTGTAAGACATTATCTGACTAGGCTAGTATCGAAAATTCATATGTAATTTTATTTCAAGCGTTTTATCTAAATTGATTGAATTAGATAGTTTTTATTCACCTAAAACCCTCATAAAAGTTACCTTTACAATTCAGAAAGTAATCTAAAATATAACATTTTCAGACAATAGTAAATTTATTCAAATTGTTTTCAAAGATGGCAGACAACACAAAGCATATATATGCAAGAAACTGATTAACGTAAGCAACATAATCATTGCGTTACATCTGCCTTTCATGTTTTGAGACCAGTCTACTGCTGGCAAGTTTAGTTTACTGAGCTACTAATCTACGAATCAGATACAAGAGTTTGGAGAGTTTGACGATTGGTCTCAGAATTTATATTTATAACCTTCGACCCAGATATTACTTGCAGACCCCTTTATGTTGCATGCATACAACACATATTTCAAAACATACAAAAGATATGTCTGAATTGATGTCTGATAAAACTATTACACTGATGTCTTTCAAAGTGCTTTATGGTTAATCTCAGACCTCATAGAATTCAGTCCACCAATAAATGGCTAATGCTTCTCTGAAAAAAAAGCAGATGGAAGATAGATTGTGTCGTTATTTGTGAAAGATCTAGTCACGATGAATTTTGGAGCACTCATTAGAAACTGCTGCGTAATATGGGTCAGAATCTCGCTTTTTGTTTTAAAATAACTGAAGTAACTGCAACAGCATTTAATGCTCGAATATCACTACGTAATTGACACACTTACACACAAGGGAAGAAACACAAACACAAAAATACAATACAGCTAGACTTTGATATTGACAATAATCAGATAGGAATTTTTTGTCTTAGAAGCAAGAATGGATACGAACAGCTTGAAGCTAAATACTTGCTGACCCGAATACTAAAAAAACTCCAGAGAAGTAAAGCAAATAATATACGGAAAGTGCCATAATGTAACAGTCAGCAACATTTGATATATTTTTACATAAAGAAGTACCAGAAATGGCCACACTATTGTGAAAATTGTACCCATTCCATTGCGTTTTTATATTAGTGTAAATTTTCCTGTTCAGTTTGTAGAGACTTTTGACATGATATACTACGTCAAACTAGTTTTAACTATACACCTAGCACGTAATATTTTATTAACTTTCAAAATTAAAACCAAGATAGACCAATCAAAATAGAGTTTGCTACTGCAAAATTGACCGCCTCTTGCATTCCAGTCTGAGGACGCATGTCATGTTTTAACAAACAGGCCATTGACCATCACAAAGACAAAATATACATGTACAGTAAAACAACAATGAATTATTGCTTAACAAGAACAAAGAGGTTAGTCAAATTTTAACACGGAAACGCAAAATTCAACACAAAATTCAACGCAGCAGTTCTAGACTACCTTATAGAAACGCAACATGAAAACTCTAACATTCTTTGATCGAAAATTTCTTAGACTGAACTTCTCTTTTCCGTTGTCGGAACAAGACGGAATATTTATCCGAATTTTACGATGTATTGACAGTAAATTAGATGACTGGGCAGTTTTATACGCACGAGTTAAGCTCTCTATGTGAATCTTTCCACAGATATTTCCCACGAGTATTTCTTACGCTAACGCTATCAGTCTAATCTAGAAAGAAAGTAATAATGCCAAACGCAATGGGTCTGTTAAGTGAACGGGAAAGACAGATTTTCACACCACTTGCAGTGCTTGGATTTCATTGAGAGATTTGTAATTTCCTTCCGAGAGTTGTGAAACGTTTGTAAATACTTGTAGATAAAGCTTTGATATACTTCGTGAGGGTGTACCTACGTATTTGTACTTGTGCATCTGCAAAAATGACCAGTCCTTTATCTGCTTTTCAAAACGATTAGTGTTCAAATGTCTCAAGAATTAAGCAAGTGCATAATTATCACATACTCTCTGTTTTTCATTTGTATGATTTAAAACATACATTAAGGAATAACAAGGAATTTTAGATAATTTTATTCATAAAAATATATCAGAAATATACCTGCTTTAAGCCTTTTCAAAACTGAAGATAAATTGTTGACAGCACTATTACACATTATAATACAGTTATATGTGATTCGTCGTGTGTTCTGACTGCTTACAATATTTTTTTAATGCCAGCCACATGACACAATACCTCCATTCTACTTTTTTTTTCTTGCAAACCATAATCTCCTTCGTTAACGAAATCTGTGAAAGAAGGCATGATTTGCAAATTTATTCGAGACTGGTCGATGATCAAAGCATGTGTCACTTACCCTTACTCTTTTGAAAAGCAATTATTTCTACTACTAAGGAGCAGTCTTGATTTAGTCCAGACGTTTTGTCTTTAACTCAGTATCATAGAAAAAGAAAATAATTTTATAAATTGATAACTGAATGTTATAAGTTTACTGTTTGTTTGTTTTTAACTATTATAATTATTGCTTGTTTAAGCAAAAAATATATAATAAAACAACATTTTCATTGATGGTAAAAATGGAAAAACGGAAGTGTACTTCTTAATTACCCAAGTCTTGATTTTTTTAAGCATTTCATGATCAAAATAAATCACCGGTCCATTGTGCGATTGACCCGTATATACGTCAACATAGGTTTTCCAGGCTAGATAGAAGTGTGAAATTTGTTTCTGATCTCTCATGAGTGAGTGAGTTGGGTTTTACGGCGGATCGACACAAAATGGTCATATATCGCTGAGATCTCTCATGTAATAAAGCATTTATTGAATGGCATCCATGTGGACTTCAAGAAAATAGTTTTGACTATTGGCCAGCAAGCAATTAAGGGTGTGCTACTGAACTCTGTGGAAGAAAGACATAAATAAATAGATCTCGGGGAATGGTAAATTGCAACTGAAACAATGAAATGCCATGCTGAAGGAAGGCATATCAGGCCTAGGTAAAAGACATAAGAAAAAAAGAAAATCTTTAATTCTGATAATATGAAATAAGACATTAAAACTAGACATGATGTTATATCAAGTCAATTTCATATATGAATAAGTAACTACACCATATCTATTTAAACACAAAATAAACATGTTTGGGTGTATAAACATTAGTATGTGCTAGGTTTAAAACAAAACATACTTGATAAATGTACATACAATGGATTTATACAAACACTTAAAAAATAGCAGTTTCTTTTTAAACCATCTGACTTAATTGTGAATGTAGCTCTACATACACCGTTAGTTAACAAATACTTACTGTCAAACTAAATATATTTGATGAGGAATTTTAACATGGGCTTGGTATACCTTTAATACCTACATGCCACAATGTAGCAGAAGTGGAGTGCAATAAGGGTATCAAATATAGTCTCGTTCGAGACTTCATTAATATATCATTTGGTTATCAACAGTAAAGGTAATTGTTGGCGGTGTAATTATTATCTTTTATCCATTACGAGGACAAAGGAATAGAGATTATAGGATATGACAATACTTGATTATTTCTATCACGAAGTTCTCTTGTTCTAATATAGTTAATGGACCGTTCGGAAATTACAGTAGTATAAACCTTTAATATTCACATGAAAGACACAAAATAAAACGATAATGCCAGTTCAGGAAAAGGGGAATGGAAATCTTATTTGGAAAAGGAAGAGGTCTTTACACAATAATTCACTTTCTCTTAGAAAAATTTTGCGATGATTATTTAGTCTGATGAAAAGGATATTCTCCCTTGTATTCATATCCTAGCAAATTTCAATTAAACATCGAGATAAATCTTTATATTTTGTCATTAGAAAAAGTTGATAGCGGTTCTATTTTCCCAGCTGTATGGTATTGTAGTGTATTTATTTCTTCTAAACATACACACCAGAATAGGTTCATATGTCTTGTTTATATACAAAGGCAACATTCCATGATAACTACCATACAAAAATTACCAAATGTTCTGCCAGACACAATCAAAGAGGAAAGAGTAGCAACAACGACTGGGACGATACCAAAAAGAAGATGCCATTGTACATGTTAATTCTATCCTTAGGTATACTATGAGAGCCATATTACTTAAACACGTAGTTCAGCAAATGTGTACCATGCATATTGCAGAATTAGTATTATATCTTACGTAGTTTAAAGAGAATTCCTATAGTTTTTTTTCTTTCATAGAATGTTTTTAAATTCACATATATGATAGGAAAATTTGTGCTGAAAACAATGAACAAATAAAAACAATAGGTCATCAGGCTTGTTTTTGTGAAAAATTGTTTTGAACACACCCACTGTTGCTGAAACTGCTAGCGATTTTTCAACATTTTCATAATTTTCTGCTTTTTTATAAATACCAAGCAAAATATACATCAACACAGCAGAATAAAGTTTTTTTCTTTTTACAGATTTTATCATATACTCATTTGATATCATAGTCATATGTGTAATACTCTATCCTTACAATAATGGGTACAAATGAAAAAAAATACAGTTTCATATTTACTTTTGTGAACCTTTTTCAGTTAAAAATACCCACAGTGAAGAATATATTTTTAGATTTTGAAAAAATTCTTTATAGAATTTTTTCCTATTTTTCTTGTATAAAGATAATTGTATTGTGAGCATAAAATGGCTAAAATGTATGGGTCACCAGGCTAAATTTTATGTTAAGACGCTAGAATACAACACCTGTTGGACGGAAAATGGCGCGAACTGGCAAATTGATTACATTATGTCTGCTAGAAGTTAAAAAAAGTTTAAAATTCTTAATTCTTTCTATAATTGAATACTAAATAATCTGAAGGTGATATATTGTCTTATCAGTACTAAGTCAATATCTTACATTAATATGAACAACACGTCTTTGTACCAAAATGCGATTTGAAAACGACCACAAAAATTGCAAGATACCTGTCAGGCATGATACTTGTCAATACAACATAAACCAGTATCAACATTTGATTACTGATAAAACTTATCAAAAATGTTATTTCATTCAAGATTCCTCATATTTAAGACTGTCTGTAACACGTTTCAACAAATGTTGACTTCAGTTCAGTTTTCCATAGAAAGTGTCGGCTGCGCAGAAAGATGCGCATAAAAAACTATCGGAATTCCCTTTAACGGTCAATGTTCTCAATATTTTTTTTTTACACAGAGACACTCTGCGTATTTTATATATTCGTCAACATTAGTAGAAAAACTTGCATAACCTAGCCTACAGCATGTAAGCGACATGTAAACGAACAAAAAAACACAGAGTGTACAGTATTCACAGATATGCAATAAAACTCGAAATCATGAATGAAAGTGTTCTCAGAAATGATACCGAAGATGAAAGCATACAGTACGTGGTACTTGTTTACTTAATCTAAAAAAATCACATTGCACATTTATATTGTATATACACATTTTAGCGTACACGTGTAGTGGAAATGACTCTTGCCATAAATTTGCACATCAATTAATCAGAACATATCTTGTCGTCTGGACCGGAAATTGACAAGGGAAGTTTTTGCAAGTTTTTCTAATAACGTAAAGGAAAACATAAAATACACGGAGTGTCTCTGCTATAAGAAATACTGAGAAAATATTTGTAGTACTCATTTGCCAAACTGCGTGTTGTTTAAGATTAAAATGGGCTACTATATTTTCCCGTAGAATGTTTTGGTAATATATCTAGGGTAAGGTATAACATGCACAATGGCATTTTCTTTCTGGTCTTGTTCCATTGTATCCAACAGAAAAGAGCTGAACACCAGATATGCAGTGTGTTTTAACATAGTCAGGTCATAACTAACGTTTTAAAATTCATGGACTGCCACGGCATATATCTTGTCGCACAAAGGCATGTATTACTATACATGAGCTTTAATCTAAATGTATTTGTTCACCCAAGCAAATATTACAAGGACGTGGAAAATTCAAAGAGCCAATACAAAGAGAATGACTTGTTTAACGTCACGGTCCAGGTGTACCAGAAAATCACTTTCCATAGATTTCACGCAATGATTTTCACAGGAAATTATCTTCTCCCTGAAAATAACAAGTTTGTTTATAACTTATAAATTATTACGATTAGCTATAAACTGTCTATTAAAAGTACATTGTTACTACTTTTACTATTCTATTTGTTTCCCATTTATTTTCTCGTTGGATCTTTGGTCCGAATTTTGTGTAAACTAAGACTTATATACCAGACTGATAAAAGACAATTTATCGCCTATGAAGTGAGATTCTGTGGGCAAACATGTCCTTATTGCGTAGAAATAAGCCAGTTAAATGTACTTGATATGGCTAATAGCTCTCTTCACGTTGGCAATTACAATCCGATGCGAGACAAGAGAATATCGATCCCTTTATTGTTATAGATAAGAAAAATAATTTACTAAAGTAAGAGGTTTTTTACAGTTTATTCTTGAAAAGTGTAAAATCATCGTAGATTTGCTCTTGTCATTAAATATGACAACTCTTTCACACATTTTTAATCGCGATATCACAAGACTTTCTGAATAATACGCATTCGGAGATTCTTTGGAAACGTATGACACACCTAAGCGACATTATTGTAGAATCCTTTTGTTTGAGTCACTTACTGACAAACTTTTAAAAGTGCAACGTCTATCACTTCCCCAAGCACTCTCATAAGGTTGCTAAAATCTTCACTGATTTATATTTTATGATGCTAATTTTATATAAAGAAAAAAAGCCTTATTTTGAAGAAAAACAAACAAACAAAAAACTTATCTTAGGCTGTGCGACAACAAAATGATACAGGTCAATAAAGGGAAGATGATGTCTTTTCTATTGATAATTGTAATAACAACTTCATCTGAAAGTCGTACTCCATTGGTACTGTATTTCCTTCATAAAAGGACTGTGCCATATGAAATATGTGTAACCTTCTCCTTGTTCTACACATATAAGGTGTAAACAATTATTTTGAAGACGTAAATAAAAACTTTGTGACACGGTTTTCTCAAACAGAGGTCACTATATAACATACAATTAAGCGTTTTACGCCACTTTGGTAGATAATGGCTGTATTTCTTTAATTCTGTATAATATTTGTCCATCTAGAAGCAAGTACCTTTACCTTGCTTTGTATCTTAAACCCAATACACTATTTATCAAATATACATGTACATATATAAATAGTTACAAAAGGACCAGGAAGTATAACAGCAATGAGTCTAAGTGCAAGGACACTAATAGGACATCTAATAGGACATCTCATAAACACTAAATGATGAAAAGACTTGATCTGTTTAGTTTCTTGTCCGACCTGAAATCTTTTCGCCATTACATATTGACAATACAGTTGTTGCTGTGCATTTGCTTTGTAGTTATGATTTGTTTGTTTTGGGTTTAACGCCGTTTTTCGACAGTATTTCAGTCATGTAACGGCGGGCAGTTAACCTAACCAGTGTTCCTGGATTCTGTATCAGTACAAACCTGTTCTCCGCAAGTAACTGCCAACTTCCCCACAAGAATCAGAGGTGGAGGACTAATGATTTCAGACACAATGCCGTTTATCAAATAGTCACGGAGAACATACGCCCCGCCCGAGGATCGAACTCACGACCCCGCGATCCGTAGACCAACGCTCTTACCTACTGAGCTAAGCGGGCGGACTTTGTACTTAGGAATTAGTAATTTTTTATGGTTTCGCCGTTAACTGATAACATAAATCTGGTACTGGCACTCAGATCATATTTATGTATCTTCCCAGCTTAACTGAATGATTTAGATGACTTTTCGTTCCATCAAAACTTTACAATATGTAATAAGCATTCTTAAATCATACGATTTTACTTGCAGATAAGATCATTTTGACTTCGGTGTTCCAGACAATTATTAAGTAAATCATCAATTTTCTCACTTCAGTGGTGAATAAATTGATTTTACTATAACAATTCTTAATCAATTTTGAGGTCAATATCATCCAGATACAAATCTCCATTCTCAAAGACAATTTCCAACAGAAGTTATCACATCCCTTGTTATATAAATGTGTTTTAGCGAAGCAATAGATAAATTGTCAGATGAAAGGGTTGTTAACAAAGAAAAGAACACAATTATTCAGCAGAGGTTTGAAATGAAAATTCAATCAATGAAAAGAACAATGTACGATAAATTATTGGAGAAGGTCGGTGAACTGTAAGCAGAAATGCAAAGGTTAACTGATGATGAAATAGAAAAGATACATTGAGGTGAAACAGAGGAAATAGGTAGTGGTAAAAAACACTTTGAAACAATTTGCTGCTGTTAAGTTCCTACTTGATCATATGAAATAAAAATGAAATATTGAAACAATCTGTCAGTATCAAAAATAAATCGCATGTGATATGACATAGAAACATAATTTATGCGCTACTTTACAAAATTTTCCTTAATGGCATCGAAGTAAAAAAGAATTCATCATTATGCTAAATATAAATAATTCGTGGCTAATAGCATCTAAAATGGGTACGCCATATCGGAGAGGTGTCGGTAAGAAGTCGAAATGTAGGCAGAGGTTTCGGAGAAAAAGCCGCCGTCAGTCCGAGTCGTCATGATATTTGTTATTTGTTTATTACAGAGACAGAGCTGGGGGCAAATCAGTGAATACTAATAAAAGTGTTTTGTTAATTGTGCAAATAAGAAAAGAAACACCTAACTGTTTTTATGGCACTGTTAATCACCGATAATAAAAACATCCAATTTTGCCTTAACCGAGAAATTATTATGATAATAATATGTCAGTACCAGTAACGAAAACTAAGACTTAAATCGACTCACAATAATTACGAGTTCACAATCCAGTTCAGTTCCAGGTGATAATGCTTTAGCCAAGACTGGTAAATCTGTCTGATAGTAAAGCTTTGATCTATAACAAATAAATCTCTACAAAGTGAGGTCAATGTACCAAGTATGTCCTAAATCGCTCTAAAATATGCCAATTAGTGGAACTTGATTGTGAAAATAAGTTAATAACTGACTTCAACTTGTCTGTTAAACCCCTAGGTAGAACTGATAGCAATGCTGACCTGCTTGGATTAATAAGTATAGAAAAACTGGAATACCCACTCACCTTTTTCGCAAAGTTGGGTCTTTGCTACCAAAGGGTTTTAAAATGTCTTTTAGTTCTCCGATGTTTGCTCACTTTATACATTTGAAAACCAGCAAACGCTAAGTGGATCCTCGTTAGAACATGCTGTACTTTTATACACGTTTTGACAAAAAACGAGATCTGTTTGTAACACGTGTTTACTTAACTTAAATTCATTGAGCATGTTTCCTTATTAAATCCGTTGCAGATTTTTTATTTGCGGATTTCTTCTTTACTTTTAAAAAAGCCAGAAAAGGTTATAAATCAAAAAATTAAATTGCTGTCGGTATTTTTGTGTACAAAAGAAATCAAGTTACTAGAATAATTTGATTCATCTTCAAATGTTTAACATCTTTGAACATTTGTAGATTTTATCAGAGCATTTTAAGTTCTAATTTTGAGATATGTTCTAATGACCGATTCCATTTATTTAGTACTTTCACCTTTTTAAAATGGTCTCCTTAAATGAACTACTGCATTTCTGTTTAAAAAGTTACTTTAAGTTTGGGTTGATGTCTATAACCATATTTTTAAACTTCTTTAAGATTATTTATTATCTTTTTTCCTATTCAATTTTGTATATTATTTATAATTATATGCATGTTTGCCAGTACTTATGTTTTAACATATCTATCGTATAAAATGTGCTATTTTTATGACATTTTCTTATACATTGTACCAACAGCCATTTATATCCGTTTAAAATGTAAAAGTATGATGATTCAACAATGGAGAATATACAGTTAATTGTAGGTCAGTAGTTTTAAAGGATCTTTTTACAGAATTTATCAATAAATTCGAAAAACAATACCAACTTTCAAAAATATCAATGCAAAAATAATTTATATTCTTCTGGCTATTACTTAAGCATAACATGCACCTAGATTAACATTATTCGGGTAGAAAAAGTTTATCAGATATTTTCAAGTATTACACTTATTTATTGAAAGTCTTCTTAACCAGCTCATTTTCAAACTATGTATATATAAGGCGGACGTATATTGTCATTGTCTGGCACTCTAGTTTGATGATACAATCAAAACTATTCGTTATATTTCTTTAATGCTCAAATGATTATATAATATTCATGGCATTGTCTTTTTTATCAAGGACGACAGTATGACAGGATAGGTGAATAGACAGCAATTTTGTCCAGATGATGTTATCATAAAGTATAGCCACATATAGAAAACATAAATCTTTTTTATTGATATAGAATTACATTTTCAAACGAAACACAGTTTGAATCCAAGTCTCCAGACCGTTATAACGTTTATGAGAATTTGCATTTCTTCGCAGCTGGATGAATTGATTTTCACTTTTACAATGCCTAGACAATTTTAATGGCAGTATCGGTTTTAGTGTGATACAGTCGGCAAACCGACACAATCTCTTTCCACACAAACAGCTCTAGCAAAAGTACAAATAAAAAATAACGTAAAATTGTATCAACAAAATGTTTAAAGAAAATAATTCAAGATATGTACAAGGGCTAATCCAGAAATCCGTGAACTTTAATCATAACTTTAAAACTAGTAAAGACATTCTAGACGAATTACTTATAACACGACAATGATATATTCCTTAAGTATTTGCAAAATTTGAATTTCGCACTTATATTGACAGTGCTAGTAAACACAGAAATGGGTAATTATCGGCAACCTTTTCCAGTACAATTTGTTTATAAAACAGACCAGCCCGCCCGCTTAGCTCAGTAGGTAAGAGCGTTGGTCTACAGATCGCGGGGTCGCGAGTTCGATCCTCGGGCGGGGCGTATGTTCTCCGTGACTATTTGATAAACGACATTGTGTCTGAAATCATTAGTCCTCCACCTCTGATAATTCATTTGGGGAAGTTGGCAGTTACTTGCGGAGAACAGGTTTGTACTGGTACAGACTCCAGGAACACTGGTTAGGTTAACTGCCCGCCATTATATGACTGAAATACTGTTGAAAAACGGCGTTAAACCCAAAGCAAAAACAAAATTAAAATTGCGTTTATATCAAAAATATCTCTATGCGTTTGAAGACGTTTCATATTTTGTAATGCTTAATGACTAAAAGGCAAATTGCGATTTGTTAATGGAAAAAACGATACAACATTACGCTTCAGAATCAGAAGTGAGAAACATTTACTTTCTAGATAACAATAGCCTTTATCTTAGGTTTAATTAAACATATATGGATTATTTGTACATTAATTAACCGCTTTGAAGTCCTTTAATAAAATTAACAGACGTTACATTTTCAACAACGGAAGTGTTCTTAGACTTTGCCTCATTATATGTTTTGTCTATTTTACTATTCATTTTACTTTGCCAATGTAATTTTGTGTACATATACATATATACAAAGCTTAGAAGTTTTTTTAGAGAGTTGCGATCTTTCAACATAGAAAAACCTTTTGGATCTTGTTTTTTTTTATTCTATTGTAGTTCAGTAGGGTGAATCGCAAACATACTGTGCATAACATTAATGAAATATCTATGAATAGTTGCTCAAACTTTAAACCTTATTAATAGCTAGATCACTGTTTTAAACAATGATTATTCCTCGTCAAAATATACACGTGCAATGGTTCGCTGGGACAAGTACGGATATACGTGCAGATCGTAACTGAAAACACATTTTGACTCTATTCATGCGTGATTTGCATATTCACGAACATCATAGAACTAAAGGTACAGTTTATGGATCGATTTCCTCATCTTCCCCACAAATTTTCAAGATTGAAAATTAAACATATTGAAGAGCACGCCAAAGGTTTGGAACAAGAATGAATCCTATATTGTAGTAACCAAGTTACAAATTAGCTGACTGGACAGTATTTACGGAAGAGGTAAATTCTCTATATGGATCTATTGGCAGATATTTCCCACGGGGATGCAAGCAGTCTTGCCTTGCAAGATGTAATACTGTCAATAGAAGAATCAAAGAAGGGAGATTTGCACTGAGGCAATAAAATATTTATTACAAAAAAGTCTGACGGATAGAGAGCTTTATGTTATATGCAAACGACGGCGATATGTTTTATGCATATGCGTATGCGGTTGTTATGATTAATGCATATGAATTGGATATGGTCAATACATATGCAGGAGATATGTTCTATACATATGAGGGTGATATAATCAATGCAAAGACTACTTTGTTCATGTCTCTTCATGTTTATTCATAGCGTATGATGTCATTATCCTTTTTCTTTAGATGTCTCCCAACTGATGCTAGTTGCATGACGAACAGAAGTACCGGTCAGACATTAAAAATCAACAATAATAGAATACCCGAACGCCATGGTTATCAAGTTTGAAAGCCTCCTTGGTGTTAAAGATACTGAACCTTTGAATCTCTTGCTTCTCTCCGCTGTGAGTTCGTACAATCGCTTGGAGTGTATAATTCTTTCAAAGCCGTCTAGTTGCCTTACGGTCGGCGGTACGCGCAAGTACTCGCTTGCATCTGCAAAAATCTTCGGAGGTGTACCTGGGATATTCCTCAGCCATCTAAAGCTTAAAAATCGCCAGTTGATCTAATTTACACTGGTGTCAGAGCGTAACTATAAACCCATCCGAAAAGATGTCCAAAATAACCGGCTTAATAAACAAGCATAGGGGAACCACATCAATCGAATTTGTACGAAATTCCTAAAACAATTACATTGACTAGCAAGGTAATTAATATTGGACATTTTAAATTAAGTGATATTTATGAGAACATAATAATAAATGATCGTCTTGTTGTATCGTTTAGGTTGTACTCAGACCTGGTTCAGACGAACGCTTGTAAATTTATCCGACAGCGTAACATCGATAAATAACCATTAAGCGTCTATTTGGTGAGATCAGTTCACCTAACGTGTCCTTATTGCTCAGAAATAGGCCAGTTAGTGGTACTTGATTGGGCTAATAGCTTGCTTTAAGAGGACAATTATAGCGGAGACAAGAAATTGAGAGATATCAGCTCACTCTGGTAGAAATTGTAGAACCATCAAATGATTATTATCGACTAGCACTGCAGCGAACGGTATTTCTGTCCATACACTATAGCAGTGAAAAGTAATACAATCTATCAACAAAAGACAAATTTTAGTTCGACTTTCTTAATAGGTATTTCTATATAATTGAATAAAAAAAAAACATTTGATTAAATAGTACGTAGGTACAAGATGATCTTTTTAGTCGGTACTTGAAAGCAATTACAGTTCGACGTAAATAACACATTAATTCATATGCTGCCCAGATCTAAATGCTTTAAATCTTGAAGTGATAAGATATTGCTCTTTCTTTTTCACAATATGTTTAAGCTAAGTTACAAAGTATCATTTCAAAGTATTAAAAATGTTATTCTCTAACAAACTGAGAAAGGACTACTATAATGAACACCACAGCATTAATTAAGCATACATTTGGAACAAAATCTTATCAATAACTTATATTTGTATTCAAAAAAATCACTCAAATTTAGCATTTCATACCTTTCACACCCTCAACTGATTTCTAATTAGTCACAAATAAAACACAAAATGTCTTGTTTTCAGAACTACGAGTGAAAGCCATTTATAAGGATACAAAGGTCTAGATTTGGATTTCTTGTAACCTGAAAATGATAAAATATCACAAAAATATCAAATGCTATTTAAGGAAGTGTACGACAATGACGATATTTTGCTTTTGTTAACATTATATTATTTCCACCCATAACGTTTCCCTAGTATATAAAGCATATTTTACAACTTTTCAAAATAGATTGAAAAGTCGTAAAATGTATAAATTTATATGATAATGTTAACTAATTTTGTTGAACAACATTTTCTACAGAGAGTACGTTAAATTTCTATGAAATGCTTCAAGTATTTTCCAAGATATTGGCAAAAATACCAAGTTTCGTAAATATGTATTATTATCAAAGTCACATGAAACAGGACGGGTTTTGTCCTGCATTATGGCAGGTAAACATGCTCACACAGATTTCAAATTACTGTCTGCATAAAATTCAAAATAACCTAAAATAACCTAAACTGTCTGGCATTCCTTAGACCTTGTCATTGGATAGTTAAATATATATATATTTTTGATATAAATGACGTGTTCCATCATGTATGATTATAATTGTGGATTAAAACGCAAGATGTAATATAACACATTTTAGTCTGGCGCAAATAATTTAATTGTAGGTAACGATTGGAAAATGTATAATTCGATGGAATATTATAACCAAACACTGTAATTTTACAAAAAATGCTATAATGTAATAACGGGTCCACTATTATAGGGTAGGTCTGCACGAGCGTGGCGTAACGTCATTTGCCGATTAGCGTTGAGTAATGTCTGGACTCAGCGAACAGAAACAAAGATCATTTTATGAATGAATGGCAAATCGTGAGTACATTTATTATAACGGCAATGTGACTATCTTTTTAAAGATAAGATGTGATATTAAAATAGTTTCATACATTAATAATTCAAATAATGTCTTAAATCAGTTTAAAATGTGCGAGTCTCTTTATTCAAAATTGTGACTTTCCCATAAACTCCAATTATGAAAACTGGCTTGGTAGCCTAGTGATAGAGAGTCCGCTTCAAGTGCGGGAGGCCGTTGGTTCGATCCCTGGCCGCGTCATACCAAAGACATAAAAATGGTACTAGCAGCTTCCTCGATTGGCGCTCAGCGTTAAGAGAATAGTACTAGGACTGGTCAGCCCGGTGTCAGTATAATGTGACTGGGTGGGGTATCATGTCACGTGTCTTCGGCGTGATTTTCCAGTGATGCATAACTAAAAAGCCGGGTATTGTGCTCACTTCAACATGTAGACACCATCTTTTATACGACTGAAAAATTGTTGAAAACGTTAGTAAAAATAATCAGCACACGAACCTTTTTTTTTTCATTTGCCAGATTTTTTTATTATTTGTCTGAAAAAAAGTTTTGAAAATCAGGGTATCAATTTTACATTGTAGAAAATAAATTGTATTCAACTACCTTAAGTGTGATGCAATGCATCATTCTCCACTACCCGAATCATGTGAATGTTTTTTACTACAATCTCGCTGTTTTCAAACGTGAAGTCGTTATACAAATTTGATAAAATTGATATAATTCATATCGATTTCCATGAGAAAATTACATGTTATTTACCCATGATAGAACGTTTTTCTCGCGCTACCTAGGGATTTTGGGATCGATTCCCCGAGACATTTGGTCCAAAATTAGACAATATAGCTATAATTTCAATCCAAACTCTCTAATCAGCAGTTTCGTTAACACGCTAAAGATGGGAGACATCATTAAAATGTATTCCTATATATTGAGAGACGAATGTGGCGCAAATTAGCTTTAACAAAATAAATAAACTACGGTTAATTCATATTTGATATGGAAGAAATCTAACTATCATACAAAGATGTTTGATGATTGCTTAATATGATTTTTGTATTTGTTCCCGCTTATCTGGTTGAATTAAAGGTATCTTTACATGTAGAAACCCAAACTAAATGCCAATTACCCTCTTTAGAATAGACCCATTATCTTGATGTGATCTCATGGATTCAAAAGAAACTAGGGTCTGTTGATGATATTCACTTGACTCCTTGGCGGGTACCTCTGTTATGACTGTACCATATGGTTTAAGATCAACATAAATAAATATTCAGGGTATTCCAGATAAGACGAAAATTTGTGGTTTGCTTAATTTGATTCGACTTTTCTGCAGCCGGATTATACAGTAAGAATGGTGCTTATTTTAATCTTGAAAAAGAAAATCACGGTAAGTGGCGACATACTTAATGACTGGCCGACACATTTATCACTAGATTGAATATGTATTAATATGTTTATAGCTCTCTTCAAAATAAGAAAAATAAACTTACAACATCCAGATTCAGTGACAGTTATAATATTTGATTCTGATAATTCTATCTACAGAAACCATTTACATATAGACAAGTGGGAATATATATTTAATGGATCTAACAAATTTGAACATTTACTCCGATAGCGTATTGATATACACGAGTATAGGTTACCTGAATGTAGTGAGTTTAGAATATTGCTTTGAAGTGGACACGTCTACACGTACATACAAACAATATGAAAAGCGAGCATTGGCAAATTTATAGCTGATGCTCATAGAAGCCGGCATGGTTAAAAGCTAGGGATAAAAGTTTTAATACATACAATATTCCCTGAACGAGGATACGATGTCACAGAAGTCAAATGTCTTCTAATCAATTCTAGTAGTGTGCCTTTTATGCAGTACAAGGGATATGCCCTTACCAATAAAAAAAAGATAATAAATGGTAGCAAATCGGTTTTTAGAAACTGTGACACGAAGCCCTAAAGTAGGAAATACTGTATGACATGCTTTTGGGCATAGGTTGTAAATCTTGTTCAAATACTAATGGTGGCCAAGATATCTTTTCGCCTTTAGTGACCTTTATATTCAAAAACAACGTCCATATGTATTTGATACTATTAGTATATGTGTTTTTAGACTGATTCTGGAAACACATTTAACACTACTGCCTATTACTATAAAAGCGAGTCTATCAGACATTCTTGATGTATCTATTACAAAGATAGTATAACTATATCAGCGTTTAAGTTAATGACACTATTTTCTGATATTGGGAAACAAAATTTATCTTTTTGACCTAGACGCTGTTTTTCGTCGGAACGATAAATACGAAGATACTAAAATAAACACTCTATAATATTATACTCGGTTATTTTCATACAATACACAGCTTGACTTTAATTTTCTAGACAGTAATATGGTTCATGATAAATTACTTTTCCTGGCACTGTTTCAATTGATTTTACTATGACAATTCCTAGAAAATTTTTTAGATGATATTTAATGTTCAGAGAAATGATAATCTTACTGAGCGGGAAATGAAAAAGAAGCGAAAGAGGAAAAAACTAGGATAAAGATACAATTACTGTCAAAACAATGGGTGATTCACTGCATGAAAAAGTACTTACTGATATTGTTTAATAGCGATGGCTTTTACACAATGATAAATATGACTTGAGCCGCGCCATGAGAAAAAACCAACATAGTGCGTTTGCGACCAGCCTGCGCATCTGCACAGTCTGGTCAGGATCCATGCTGTTCGCTTTCAAACCCTATCACAATTAGAGAAACCGTTAGCGAACAGCCTGGATCCTGACCAGACTGAGCGGATGCGGATGGTTTTCTCATGGCGCGGCTCACTTGTATATGCATAGGCTCTAGAAGTACAACAGATGGCGGAGGATCATGGGAACAACTTGCTCAAGGGGACCCATGCATTTACGAAATTAATAATATTATAGAAGCGAAGAATTTGAGGAACATTTTGTAGATTGCAAAAATTAGTCAATGGTAATGGATAAACCACATAATATAGTCTGCTGATCTTATTAATGCAGACAGAAACAGAACATCAGGCTGTGTTGGCATCATAAGTCTTATAAGAGCGTTGACATTCTGAAACAAAGACAAAAATAAAAGCCGCTGTATTAGGCCGACATAGATTTATTTGGTAGTTACTTACGGTGTTTCGGGAGGGCCATCGTCGTTTAGAACCCTGCTCGCCGGCGTTGTATTTCGAAAGTACGGCAATGCGATGCTGATATAGCACTTTTAAATCATGTTTTCTTGTTTTCATATCGTGTTTTTGTGCTATCACCCCTTTAATCTAAGGACGATATTTCAAAAGTATAGTAGTGCGATATCAATATTGCACTTTCGCATCGAGATATCGTAATTTCATCCATACGTCAAGGGGATGCAAATGCGATGATACGATTCAAAATGCGAAAGTGTGATGTTAATATCATGTCCTCGCACTGTATCATTAGGTCGTTTCATCAGATCGTAACTTCCTTATCACACTGTCACCCTTAGCAACAGGCAATCAAACGTAATTTATCTTGAAATATTGCAGGAGACTAATATATACCTTTTGATAATAACAGTAAAATCGGTTCATGAGATGTATTGAAAAGGGACATACCCCGAAAGTTCAAGCATCGATTTTACCGGAACAAGCTCTATATAATAAATAAGCATTGAAAAAGAACTCTATGACCCAAACATTTAGACAATTTCTACCAATTACTATTTTGCTAACAGATATAATATAGCTGAACGCTATCTATGAAAATCCTTTAGACAAAGTTCCAATGTTGCAAGAACGCAGCCTCTCCGGAACAAACCCTATACTAGTGTATATTTGGATTTGTAAATGCTTGACGGTTAAGATAAATTTAATCTAATTAGCAGAAGTGTGTTGAAAATACAATATGAAAGGTTATGTTGTTGTTTTTTTTTTGCAACACATGTGTATTTTATTTACAATATGTCGAAACACGGCGAATTTTGAATAATTCCAAAAAGGTACGGCTGAATAATGTCAAATTAAATTACTGTGTAGTATTCCATACTCCCTTGCCAAACCGATTTCAGAATCACTGTCCGCAGGAGAATTTATTTCGGTAACGAAATCATGTGCAAGAGAGCATGATATCCCAATTTGTTTGAGACAGTTTGAAAATTGCATTTTGTGTCATTTAGTCCACTTGTTTGAAAGGCAATCGATTGTAACGCCAGTAGACATTTCGTTTTACTATAACTTGGTCAATTATGTTTTACAAGCAGTTTTGCTTTGTTCGAGACGGGTCAATTCCCGACAATGTACCAGTTTTGCACGAAGTAAATTCTTCACATTTGTAATGCAATTAAAGTTGGCAATGAAAATAAAAATAATGTTCTTATTTAGGTCGTGGTTGTAACAAATAGACATTGTATAATACTTGTATTAACATTTCAAAGCTGATAAGATACAAAGATAGTAGCGGGTTATTTACGTCTATTTACGCTTAAGAACGTGCAAAACTCCATGTATTTGTAACACTGCTACTTCAGGTATAAGGACTACTTATCACTTATCATGATTCCAGCTCCAAGGACGATACGTTTAATTAGTAAGTAGAGCTATATGAATTATACACTTTGGCAAATGGTCCTAGAGAACTGTCCTATTTACTTAGTAGTTAATATAAGTACATATGCCTCCTGGTTGCAGTCCTTTGTAATATTCATGTAAGAGCTGTGCTCTGAACAGTTCCTTGGCCTTGCTTGCAAAGTTAACATGTTTTCGTGATGGTGATTTGAGAAATTATGTAGTGGTTATATAGTGTAATAAAAATAATCGAATAACAGAAAATATGCCAATGAAAAAATTAAGTTTAGAACTATGAAACATACATGACTGTTTTCTCAGCTTTTATTGGTGGATGTAGTACTTGATCAAACACAAAACTCTAACCAGATTTTAAACTGAACAGAAATGAGCAAATTATAGTAACAGATGTCATATGCACATGTGCGACTAAAATACAACATTTAGTCTTTTTGCTTGGAATAGACAGTTTCGCCATCCTCGCCCTTCAGTCAATATCGACGAAAGAGTCATCCGTTGATTAATTTCAGCTGTTTAAGATAAAGTTTGACCTTTCAATAGTAGGTTCTACCTTGATATTCTTTTTTCGAACAATACAAAAATATAAATTACAAGAAATGACGATTTCCGTGATTTAACTTGCACGAAGATTACCTTTGACTTAAATTACATGTTAAATCTTTGAACCCTTCATTGGTGACAGTGTTATGATGTGTATGTTGAAATCTCTACAGATATGTGCTTTAAAGTGATAAATTTTCAAACAGATAAGGAAAATAAAAATGACATTTTGTTTTAGACTTTTATCAAAAAAATGACATTTGATTTTTAATAAGCTTTGACCTTGACTCATTTGCGATAATATTTTCTTCGATGGCGTCGTGGGGCATATATACATTAAAGCGAATACCGATCAGTTAATGGCATAAAATAGTTTTGAATGTATTTGCTTGCAATTTTCTTAAACAATTTTGATCTTTACTTTTGTAATCACGTTTTCCTTTGGCTGTTTTGGTAAACAATCTGCGTTGTTGACATACAGCATTAACATCAATGACATGGGCATGGGTACACGAGGTATTGTCTACATGGGAATAGGTTTCACAAGTTAGTATCTAGATGAAAATAGGTACAAGTTACTATCGAGGTCAGCATATGTACACCAGTTACTATCCAGATAAGCATAATTTTGTGAACTAATGTCTAGATGAGCATTGGTACAAGAGATAATGTCTGACTGCGAATAGGTGAATGAGTTACTGCCCAGATGAGCTTATGAGCGTAAGTGCACAAAATAGTGTGTAGATGAACATAGGTAAACGAGTTTCTGTCTGGAGGAAAGTACCTGTTTTATTTATAGCTGTAAAGAAAACACTTGTTGATATTGTTTATGGTCAATAAAAGGCAAATAATGTGCCAGATCATTGAACATAAATATAAATAATCTTTTTTGTTTTATCACAATGACATTTGGAAAATGAATTAACCTTGTTTTTGATTTGGTATCAAGGCTTTTATTCTATCATGCGGAAACTACTAATTAAAAAAGCAAAATAGCATCGTAAAATGAGCCACGCCATGGGAAAACCAACATAGTGGCTTTGCGACCAGCATGGATCCAGACCAGCCTGCGCATCCGCGCAGTCTGGTCAGGATCCATGCTGTTCGCTAACAGTTTCTGTAATTGCAATAGGCTTTGATAGCGAACAGCATGGATCCTGACCAGACTGCGCGGATGCGCAGGCTGGTCTGGTTCCATGCTGGTCGCAACGCCACTATGTTGGTTTTCTCATGGCGCGGCTCAAATAATAATTAGCTAAGGCAATAGAATAGTATCAATAAATCACAATCACAAACATTAGCTTAGCAGAAATATAGTATGGTAGCAATATATTTACATTTAAACGTAGTTGTAATCTCCACCCCCTACCCCTCACGCACCCCACGTCCCACAGAAATAAAACTGAATTAAATGACAATTTTCTAGATTTGATTTATTATTACAATCAAGTTCTGTTTTATTAACTACGTTTCTGTAACGTACGATGATCCACTATTGTTCTTTTTTGCCCATTTACGCTGTTGAATGGTTACCATTGAAAATTTGGTGCGATGTAATGGAATGCACACATGTGTGTAATAAACATTCTTGGGGCAAAATCTGACAAAGAGGGACTTTGATTATCAGAAATATATCTTTAATATATATCAGTTGAAATTGAATAATAACCATTCTAAGGTGAGAATTGTCAACTTAAAAGGAATGCGTGATGAGTTGCGATATACGAGTTGAAAACCTCTTAGGGAGTATTTTCTGTGCCATTGCCAAATATATCCTGGGGGATTTTGTCCTGGAGGATTTTGTCTGTCTTCTCTACTGGAATGAAACTGATATTAGACTGTCATTAATTCATGCAAAACTAAATAAATAACAAATTAACTGTTAAGATGTCAGTATATCTGACATTCAATACAGATAAAACACTTTATTTAAGCAATAACTGTCTTATTTGTTACATACTATCGCCTTATTACAAAATAAGTACATATAATTAATATTAGGAACAACAAGAACTTTGTCACGTGACTACCATCTCCAAGGAAGTTGAAGTGTTTGTATATGTTATTATATGTTTCTATGGTGTTGTGTTGTGTTGTGATCATTCTCTTTATCGTAACAGAAAACTTCTATGATACATACTTCCCTTTGATAAATGTTTAAAACTGTAATGTTTAAACTAAAAATTAAACTTTAAATTTAAATTGTTACTAAATACATGTACTTACAAATTGTTAAAATTCAAGACAAGGAAAGCTTAATATTTTTAAATGCGACTTCTTACCAACTAAGATTTGTTCTGTAAAGTGACAAAATAATCTTTTGGTTGAAAACATATATTTTTGATGCTTACGGAAAATCATAATATATCAAAATGTTTTACTGAAACAGTCGTTAATTTAGAATATTGTGTTTTCAGACAGTAAAAAGCTTTTACAACAAATTAGTTGTTCTCTGTTCAATGTTTACAGTTGCAGGACAATTTTATGTTCGATTCCTCTAAAACAACAGCTCATGTTCCGAAAAAAATTACAATTTCAACGTTTATATGAACTGCAACTGTTTTAATAACTCGATTTCCTTTACACAAGTTAAAGTGACAAGTCGATTAATAAATACTAGTTTTTAACATAACGTAAAAATAAATATCAAGAATGTTACTATAACAAGTGTTTGAAAACGGTACCAAATGAACGAACTTTCTTAAAAACGTAGACAAATATCTCTTTTGGTATCTACTGTCTAAATTTATTTGATAACAAATCATTAGTCAAATCGCAGTTTAAACACCCATATACAATCTATCAGCTTTCTAGCGTTCTTGAAATACTAAGAGTTAGTTTTACCAAAGCGTATTTCAAAATTTTTATGCAAACATTTATTGAAATAGACAAGCTGGCAATAAATTAAAATTTAAAAACAAAGCCAGAAAGTGTATTCTTTATAGACAGAAAGTACTTAACTGGCCTGCATGATAACACTACCCATAATATGCACTGAGGTCACAATAGTATTTTATACACGGTAAATTAAGATAATCAAAGCACTGAGAGTACTGATGGGGCGGTGCATTTCAGCTGTTTTTTTTTTGTAACATTCTTAGATGAAAGTCAAATATTGAGATAGGAACCTGTGGTTTGCGCAAGAGACTTCGTCTGACGGACGATGACACTCAAGCCAAATATAAGATAGATTGCATGATAAAATGTGAAACACCACATTTTATCAATTATATTCAAAGAGTTTAATAAATTCAACGTGGATAGTCACAAATGTAAGATGAATTCTTTTTATCACACGTTAGCCTTTCTTGTCGAAACACCAAATGTTCGACTTTCTTCTGCTATATACACAAGTCAATTTGACCGACGTCGCCTATACTATAAATGACGTCAATGTCAAAGCTTTATTACAATAGTGTAGTATCGTTTTTATTTAATGGCTGTATTACACTCCTGCAACGTCAAATATGTAATAAATAGAGAATATTAGGTTACTGTCATATAAATTTAAATTTATTAAGCGAGTCAGAGAAAATATAAACAAAAGGCCCATGAAGGCCCTGTATCGCTCACCTGAGCTACTGACCTAAAGATTATCAAAATTAACATTCTGACCAAGTTTCATTAAGATATGGTCATAAATGTGGTCTCGAAAGTGTAAACTAGCTTTTCCTTTGATTTGACCCGGTGACCCAGTTTTTCACCCAACATGACCAAAGTTCGAGCTTGACCTAAAGATCACCAAGATTAACATTGCGACCAAGTTTCATGAAGATACAGTCATAAATGTGGCCTCAACAAGCTCCTCCTTTGATTTGACCTATTGACCGAGTTTTTTACCCCACCTGACCCAAATCTGCACTTGACATAAAGATCATCAAAATTAATATTCTGACCAAGTTTCATTAAGATATCTTCATAAATGTGGCCTCTTTAGTGTAAATTAGCTTTTCCTTTGATTTGACCTGGTGATCTAGTTTTTTTTTTATTCTAGATGACATAAATACAAATTGGACCTTACGATCTTTAAGATCAACATTCTGATCAAGTTTCATGAAGATATAGTCATAGATGTGGCCTCTACAGTGTTAACAAGCTTTTCCTTTAATTTGAACTGGTGACCTAGTTTTGACCCAAGATAACCTGATATCAAACTCGTCAAAGACTTTATTGAGGGTAACATACTGGCCAAGTTTCATTAAGATTGGGCCCAAATTGTGACCTCTGGAGTGTAAACAAGCTTTTCCTTTAATTTGAACTGGTGACCTAGATTTTGATCCCAGATGACCCAATGTCAAACTTTTCCAAGATTTTATTGAGGGTTCCATTCTGACCAAGTTTCATTAAGATTGGGCCAAACATTTGACCTCTAGAGTGTTTACAAGCTTACCCTTTGATTTGACCTGGTGACCTAGTTTTAGAGCTAAGATGACCCAGTCAAGAACTCATCAAAAGTTTTATTAAGGGTAACATTCTGACTAAGTTTCATTGAGACTTGCTCAAAAGTGTGAAAATTTCTGCGTGATAACTGTTCAGATTGGGAAAAAATGCCATTTATGGAAAGATGTTGTTAGTGTAAAATAACTTATGGTGTTTTCCTAAAAGTTGAGGGCATCTATGGCGCTATTTAAATCATATGACATTTAAAACGGTTATTCATTTTCAAAAGATATTTGAATAACGAAACAAGAATATCGTTAGCATTTCGAAACTTTCTTGATTTTTTAATATCTAAAAATGAACGAAATTATTAAGAAATAAAAAATCTAAAATCCCATACACCAACAATGTAAAATTATTTTTTTTGTCCACCACCAGATAAACAGGTGTTGATGCGTGACGTCAGGGTGATCTATCCTATTTGATAAGGAAAAACTGTGGCTACAAACAACAGTTGATTTCTTTCTAAATTAAGATTTAATTCGACATGGAAAAGGTTGTGAAACCAAAAATCGGTCATGTGGTTTACGGAATACCTAAGTTATTATCGATTCCCAAAATGGCAAATCGACAGGATACAGTTAATTGGAGTGGTATTTGTTGCACAAACAATTTGTTTTTCAGTGTACACTAATAGAATGAGGTCCAATTGATTGGATACCAATTTGTAAAAATGTGCGTTTTTTAATATTATTAAACCGAATGCGACTGGAGCCGTACACCTGTTGACTTTCAAAGAACAACTACCTTTGACGATGTAATTTAATGCTCGTTCATGATCATCATCAAATTCATTCGACTACCCAGGGGTGGCAAATTCAATTGTCCGTATTGCCCAGGTTGTCCCAAAGCTTGTACGGACCAGTCTAATTTGATTAGAATTTACTATATAATTACTATACGGACAAGTACAAAATAGCAACTGACAAAAAGGACAAACAAGACAAAATCAGATTTTGCCACCCCTGCTACCTTGCATAGAAATCTGAAGATTAATACGTCAAACCGGCATTACCTATCTATTTATACTGCATTACCCCTCTTTACGAGTATTATGTGCAGCTGCGCGCCTGTACAAGAAATTTAAAAGTAGAATTGACAGTAGAATACTAGAATACACAAACAGCTAAATTATTGAATAGAGCCTTTGAAAAAAATCAAAAATATTATAAAATAAGAGTAGTCCAAAATATTAGATGTGTACATGCTCATTTTACCTTCAACATTCATTATTTTATATTTCATTTTTAATCTGCATTGTAACGTCTAAAAGGGCCCTAATATGTAGAATGTAGCATTTTCTCAAACGTAAAATTTACGATGTACGCAGATTTAAACAGTTTAGCCTACCGTTATTTATCATACTCTACTCCGGTTCTAGGATTACCGAAGTTCCGTATTCCTAGACAACCCTATGAGGATAGGCTAGGATTACGGAAATATTTTAAGAGGCATAGAGTCTTATGCCTGCCTTATTATTTCCTGTTTTCTACCCGCCGTTTTGGGTTAGTATAATCTTAATGGCTGCGTGCGGAATTATATTAGAAATATGAGTTTCAAAGTTAGATTTAAAAAAGAATTCTTTACTTTGAATTTTATGATTTATAACCATATCGTGTGTTATTTAAGACCATTTGTGTTGACCTGGTGAAAAAAAATGCAGGTATATACGAAACATAGATAATTTTATAATATTTCCCCGCACCGCCTTTAAGATCATACTAACCCAAAACGGCCGATCGATAGCACAAAATATAAGTGAAATTAAGTGAAATGTGTAAGTTTACAATGTCATTTATGCGTGTCTTAACATAAATTTGATGCCTCTTAAATACTTCCGTAATCCTAGCCTATTCTCATAGGGTGGTCTAGGAATACGGAACTTCTGTAATCCTAGAACGGGAGGCTAGGGTTACGGTACCGTAATCGTAGCCACTGCCTTTGTAATTATTCACATATGCAGTTGAAAAAAGGATTGTTTTCGGAGTAAGTAGTGTTCTTTCACTTCGGATTGGGTTATGTTGTTCGTAATTTGAAGAATAAAGGCGACATGATGTGTGTTCACTTCTGACTACATGTTATAAATCATGAAATGGCGATCCGATAAGACCTGACATAACCGATAGACCTCAAAATGTTAAAATATGTTATGTCCACAGGCACCAGTATCGGATCTGGGACAAAGAATATGGCCCTGTTTTTCATCCTAAATGAGTTCAAAATGAAAAATATGTAATGAAATATGACCCCCTACAAATTATACATATGTCTACTGAAGGCCAGAATCTCGAGAATCGAGCCTGTGAGCAATGGGTTCACTTCCCGGGCCGTTGTGAAAATAATTCTTTAGACAATTAAAAAAACTACCTATCACTTCTTCCTGTATACATTTAGCTACAAAATGAAACCGACCCCAAGTCTCTAGCCCTTCCCGTTTATGAAATATCTATCAGGAAACGAGTGATTTCCTGCTGAAAGTCCCTGGTAGATAAAAATGCGGCACAAAGAATCAAATACATAGTACGACGGGAACCAGACAAGTCTAAAATAGCCGCAATATAGGTCATATTCATCCGCTTTGTTTTAGGTGCTCTTCTTTATGAGAGGATGTAGAAAGTGGATGCGCTTTGCCGTTTTGCACTAAGAAGTGACGGGCTTTCATTTTCCCGTCTTAATTCCATTGGAGGCGGAGCTTACGCACCGCCCCAAAAACGATAATAACGATAGTATCTTACTAAAAATTCGATATAACAGTAGTATCCATATTCGGTAAATTGAGATCTCAAAACAACTTAACGATAGTATTTTATATACGGTAAGTTTAGATCACAAAACAATTTAGGGATAATATTAAGTATTAGATACAAGGTAAGTTGAGATCACAAAACAACGTAACGATAGTATTTTGTATGCGGTAAATTGAGATCATAAAACAATAAAACGACAGATTTAATACACGGAAAGTTTATATCACAAAACTATTTAAGGATAGTATTTTATTCACGGTTAATTGAGATCACAATCCAATTTAACGATAGTACGTATTTTATATGCGGTAAAATGAGATCACAAAACAATGTAACGATATTATCTTAAAAATTAATGTCCTCACTTACTCTTGCTCCATAAATTTTCATGACTGAAACATTCATTCTGTCATTGGTTTAAACAAGACTGAATATTTATCTAAACGTTACGTAACATTGACAAACACTTGAACGACCTGGACCTGACATCATTTATTACGTAGATGGTTCAACTTTGTATAAAGACAAATCTGCAGATATTTCCCTGGAGTATTTCAAACTCCGTTCTCGAAGGAACGAAAACTTCGTGCAAAAAGGATTAGACGTATTTTCAGATTCGTTGCAGCGACATAGTTTTATAGTGTTACGTATTATATGCATAGTTAAATAACCCTAAATATTTGCGATTACCTTGTTTTTAGAAATTTGAAAAAGCACATTTTCACACACATTGTGCCCAGTACTAAAACGTTTCGTATTTTATTTATGTTTAAATGGTCCTATATATTTACGATTACTTACATGAATAAATTTGCAATTGACGTAGAATGAATTTTGGGATAATTATAACTTATTTATGGAAATCAAATGCGATTAAAGGTCGGTGTAAAGATTTATCATTTTTGACTTAGCACAACGTTTTAATGTCGCATTTCAACGCATGCCTCATAAGGGCAAATTCGGGGAAATGCACGTGACGCCTAAGCGGATTTCAATAAATATAGCGGTCAGGCGTTCCGACATCCCAAGATCCAGTCATCAGCAATGGTATGCATCAATTGTAAATAGTTTCCGCTAAGATAACACATTAGACTGTAAATATATAGAATAAAGAAAGGTACTATCACATGGACTTACTACATTTAAAGTAATTATATATGGGCCGTTCCATGAAAAATCCTGTATAAGTGACGTGATATAATTATTGCATAATAAGTAGTTAAAAACCTGGAAATCATTGTGTTTCTTTTTTTTGTAGAAGTTAGAAATAAGTATATTGTAATTTGGTTATGTACTGCAAACCAAAGTCTACCATATTTTACGAATAAATGTTTGTTTTGTCAGGGCAACGGAAATTCTAAGGCACCTATGCATCAAGAAAATATAGAGGTGTATAGATAAAAGGCCCGTGGTGAAACCAAAGATATACGGAGAAGATCTTCAGTAAAATAATTTTAAACTGTTCCTAAATATCAAAATGTATAATGTTTATTAAGTGATAAACATATTTGTTGCATTAATCATTTGAAAAATATACGCCGTGCACGACGACGTCATACATCTTTCATGATTCATGACGTTCTTAACGTCACGTCTCAAAATGGCTTCAGTGACTTACTTAAAAAGCATTGTAACGTTTTAGATCATGAAGATAATTACTTCAAATTGTCAGGTTTTGAAAGGTAAACGAATATTCTTTATTAATCTTTTGTTATGTCAGTTTTGAATTTTTGTCACTAATACAGGTTTTCTCAAGGAACGGCCCATATTAATGATGATTAACTACAATCGTACCTACCACAGCATTACATGGTTTGTATTTTAATAAATCGAATCACTAATTGGAGATATCGCTTCAATCAATGAAGAAAATTATTTTGTAATGCTCGTTTTTTACATTTAATACGTTTATAAATCAAAGAACTATTCTACAAAGTATATGTATTTCATTTAACTTACAATATTATTGGTGATCGAAAATGAAATAGATTAGGACGCATAAGTGTTTTTCATTAAAATAATTATACTTGTTTCCAGTTTAGTGCCTGAATAAAATAATGATTATAATCATAATAACGAGGTATTTGTTTGGCGATGCATGTAACATTGGTATCCGTCGTCTACATTTGTTAACCTTTATTTTTCATAATTTTGAAAAACCTTTATTTTTCATAATTTTGAAAAACCTTTATTTTTCATAATTTTGAAAAACAGTAAGTTGAAAAGGGAAGTGTTAAGTATTGACACATTTTCAGTTCCAACAAAAAGGCTGTTGCAAAGGCTTAACAGCGGGGAAAATGTGTTCCGAGTAGGTCATAGCTACGTAAAACACATACAATAAGAACAAACACAAGCCTACTGTTAGATTTGAAAAATCTCTTTAGATCTGTAAAAAGATCAACTGGAAACATAGAATGCAACCATGAATAATAATAGCAGACTCGGTTTGATTAAGTCTTTTCATGACAGGTAATGAAATGTGCAACACCTCTCACGCCCCCTAGCACAGGCTTAAGCGGAACTCTATTACACCCCTATTGAATGGTCTCCATGATCCCAAAGGACCAGAAAATATAAAAAACATTTTTTAATGTATGACTTTGATACAAATTCTAGCTGCACGTCTCTTGTTTGATGTGTATGGAAAATGACAACAACTTTTACAGGCAAGGTTGTACGCCATCCCCTGAAAGAAAGCCATTCGTTTGCCGTAGGTAGCTGTCCGTAAGCCTGATAGAAGGGCCCTAAATTTCGAAGTGCTCATAACTCGGGAGGTGATGCAAGTTTGTTTTTATGCGTCTATCAGCCTAAAGTTTCAAGGCATGTGTGTTTATACACATATTTGGTTACTAATTTAGTGGTATCGTTTTCTGCGATCGTATTGGACGAAATTACACAAAGTCCAATGCAACATTAGTCCTTATTATCATAGTTTGCATTCATGCCACTTCATTTTACGCACATACAAATTTATTTTTTATTTCGTCGTAACATGGTTTTCAATATATATATTTCCCAGAAGTAGCAATTCAGTCCCCTCATTGCAGTTTTTGCAAAACATCTGTAGAACGAGGATATCAGTATGATAACCACTGCATGCATCAGCAGTATATCCTCTCTGTTTAAGTGTCCCCAACCGGCATAAAAAATGAGAATTCTTCTTACCGGCCATTCACATTTTACAGAGCATTTCCATGATTTCTATTATTAAATCTATCGACCACGATATAAAATAATAAGCGTCTTCTCATTTTGTGATTGGCAAAAACAGCCGAAAATATAGCTGTTAAACGAAATCTGTCCAAAAATTACATGCATGTGATCTACTCGTTGAAGCTTGGAAAGGCAGTACACGCACGCTGTTTACTTGACATGACAGCCTTCGTCAACCATCTATATAAGAGCATTGCATATCATACACTTAATTTCCACAGGAGGTCATTAGATGTCCTGGTCTTGCTTGGAATCGGAGACGGACATTGAATAACATGTCACTGCTGCTAGACACATCGAAATAAAAAGACTAGGAAACGAAATCAGTACAAAAACCATATTATTAGCATTTCGTTTCTTCCTTCATTGATAAAAGTTAGCAACCTTCATACATGATTCAACACATATATATCAAATCTCTTTCTATTATTGTTTTAAACTCGGTAACAATGAAACACTTTGCGAACACTTGTCTAAAATGCAGTCAAAATGGTCATTCGCCAGAACATGACACCTGCACTTGTAAAATGAGAAAACATGTTTTGTGACTTGTGGTGAGCAACACTGTCTGAATGTCATGGATATCTAAATGTTAAATTGTCTCAGTGCACATGATTCCCAGAAGCCAGGGAAACTGCCGATTCCAAAATTATGCCTTCAATACTCGCATCAATTTATTTATCAAGTACAAAATCTGTCTCAAGCAAATCAACACAGTGTATAGATGCTTTCTCTCAAACGCAAAAAGCGTTGACTATCATGTTTGGGTTTTTTAATATCTACAAACATTTGTGTCCCACATCTCCAACTGCAAAACAAAACGTACCTATGCAAGGCGGGCTGTGGTCTTATAGTTAAGTAAATTTCACCGACATGCAGAATTGTATACGTTTGCGTATTTTGGATTAGGTCTGCATTTAATTTCCTTTCACTTGCACCAATTCAAGAAGTATTGGTAGGCTGGAAAAGTTTTTAAATATCTTCAAAAGCCATTAGCTGAACAACACTAAAACTGAATATTTAAAAATACATTTGTAAATTTACACTCGTAATGCCAAAACATAAATTAAGCCCAGCTTCCAATAAACCATGCATTACAGAGGTGCTAGACAGACAACATAATTGAGCTTTCAAAGCATCACAGATACATAACACAAGCATATGATCATATAGTAATGGCAGTCATCATTTACAAAGACACAAATAGACACTCACACTGTGTTACATGTATTAAAAAGCAGAATAAATTTACAGTTATATATATAGCTACAGTGACAGTAAGATTCATTTAGAATTAATTTATGCATCACCTCACCGGATGTCTGTCTCTATATTAGGGCCTGTGTCACATTTCAAACAGTTTTTCAGTTATTAATAATGCCTGTTTATGTTACTTATATTACGACATAATTTTCTGTTGGGTATAAAAATGACCAAAGATAAATGAAACATATCGCACTTTTTAAACAACATTTGTCATAGAAGTGAAAAGCCATATCATTGCGTTGACGTCTTTACTTCTAAACTTTTTTACTTCCTTATATCCAATCTAAAACTTCATATCTTCTATTTTCATTGCTTCCATCTTTGTTCCCTCTTTTCTGTAATTAATTACTGTTAGCTTACACAACCCGTAAACGGTATTAACATTTATATTCCGGGTCGTGATTTGTTCCCTTCAAGTTCATGTTTAAAGTTTATTTACATATTTTTCAGGCACTAGTGGAACATATTTGTATTGTGTAACATTTTTGCATGATTTTAAACTGAATTTGTAGTAGTAAATTTCAACCTTGATTTAAATTAAGCATGAACATACGATTTAAAAGAAAAAATTAGTTGAAAGAAAGCCAGAAAGTTTGAACTTTGATGCAGTGAGTGAAAGCACAAGGAATGGAAAAAAGTTTGAAATTGTGAGTTAAAAGAATGGATAAGATGAACTTCGAAGTAAGGATGTTTGAAATCAGAAATATCGATGCAAGATGTCCCCTCATGAACAAGCAAATGAGAAGTTAAGTAAATCAGCGTTATGTAAATCAGCGATTGACACTTTAAATAAACAGTGATGTCAAACCGTGTAACACAAATTGGCGCTCTCACACAAAAGCTTTTTATTAAAACATGTATATCAAATAAAATATAAAATTGTTGTATAGATCAGAGGGAGAAATGCAATTAAATAATACTATATGAAGAATAAAAACGTGTTTAATGTTTCAAAAATGCAATATCGGTCATGGTTGTTCTCTGTGTTTATTCAATTATTTTGTACTTAAGTAAGAATTTATCATCGATACGTTGTTGCAAATATCTCGTCTTGTTACTTTAACTAAAATTCAAAATTACCACCAAACGTATTGGTGACTCCTCCAGAGGAATTTAGTACATGAAGGAAGAAAGTGCACTAGACAGTACACGTTTCATTTTCAGAAGATTGTCCGGTACGTTAACATGTATAGTGTAAAGCCCTCCTACATATCAGTCTTGCCCGAACGTTCTTAATTTTAATTGAAGCAAGGAGAGGTTCGAAATTTCGATCACTGGTTACGCAGTCCGGAGTGACCATGGTGCCTATGCCTATCTAGTCTATGACATGGGACGATTATATTAATGTTGTACCTCAAAGACAGAGAATTTCAGTCATCACAACACTCCGTGGCTCAGCACGTCCCCTATTACAACGACAACATTTGATGTATTCTTAAGTTGTTCAAGAGTTATCGAGTTAAAAACGTAAATGTGAGCGAAAACTTTAAACATAAATGTATATGTATTGACAATAATACCAACAGGATTAAAGAAAGGACAACCCTAAGCTATTATAGTTGTCTGTCTAACTCCTCAACTGTTATTTTGTAAATGTTTCATAAATTTCTGAAATAAAAGTATGTTTAAACTAACAAAACACTGATAATGGAACATGTGACTCAACTAACCTATTAAAATCAATTAATGTGAATAACAAATTTACTGATTCTTGTTAAAAATGACCAATCAGAACCAATCACATTTGTTCGCATTTCTGACTTTTAATTTGGGAGAATAAATTTAATGCTAGACATGCAAACTTAAATAATGGCTAAACGGACAATTTCATATGAAATTTATTATTTTGCTGAAGACATGAAAATCTGACACCGAATAATTTCGAATCAGTGCACTATTTGAGGTAATTAACTTCCATTTATAAGTATACAGCGTAAAGAAAGACAAATGCAATATTTGTCGATAATAGGTACTTGTCGATAAATGGTTACAGGGGACTACAATTGTAAGTGATATTTTTGAATTATTAGTTAAAACACACACATTGTATTGCTTTTAAGCATTAGGCTCCATTCTTTTCATTTTGTATGTTATATGTTTAAGATTTTCAGCAAAATGCATTAAATAGAAATAAACCTACTGACCAGCATTCAACACGACCCAAATCTTAAAAATTGCGAAATACCTGATCAAACAGTGAAAACAGTTATTCTACATTCATATAGCTTCGACATCTAACATGTGTACTTTCATACAGTATTTAGTAATTGAAGTGTTATCAAATAATGTTGGAAAAGAGGTATAAAAATGATTAAAGTGCTTTCGGTAAGTTATTACTTTCCTTGAGATTGTAAAAGTTTATTTAATTTTATCTTGAAATTTAAACTTATATCAAAACAATATACTTCTTTTTCATTTTGAAGGAGAAGAAATGACTGCTGAAAAAAACCTTTGTTTACAAAAATTTGCCTTTTTGTTTTCAGATACATTAAAGAGTAAACCGATGATAAGTCGCATGTAAATAATTGCATACGATAGTGTTAAAGCTATAAGTTACATGAACTTCACTTTACTACGTTCGTACCTTAGGTTACTGTACACCATTTTTATTCAATAAAATCGTACTTATACATTTTATATAGTTTTAACACCTCTAATTGAGGTAATCTTGCTAATCAATGATGAGGCGTTCTTCATCAAAATGTGTTTATTTTTTCAACATCCAGTACGCTTACTTGATCAAAGAAATATTCATCAATTACAAACACAAAACAAATTTTATAGTGAACTTTAAATGAACTGGTGACAACCAGAAATGAAATATATACGTAGGTGTATGCTTTTATTATTGAAATAATAGGGTTTTTAATTTCCTAGCGTTAAGAAATAATGCCTCTGATTGTACAAATGGATGATTATTGTAAATACGTGTTATATTTTAAATTACAATAAATGTTTTACTTGATGAAAGTATCGATATGTAAAACTGGAATGCTGGGTATATAAACCTGTTTAACACAATTTTATTCTCTTCGAAACTTCAGAAGTGATATGCATGGTATCTGTTAGGCTTACGTCATGATATGAACTTATTATAACTTAACAGATATATAATTTTTATCTTAATTAAAAGACAATTGAATTAATCGTTTTATTTGTTTTGAAATAATTGCCATGCGATCTCATGTTAACGTTGATGACGTCATCAATGAAGACACTAATTCCATGGAATTCCAAAATGGCCGACCAGTCAGAATGTTTTAAAAACCCTATATTTGAATGGGGAAATACCTTTCAGGGTTATTTTGATACAATTTACCTGCAAGTTAAAAGTTTACATCCCCAAAAATGAGAGCGAGTTACAATGTTATATTACAATTTTATAGACGTTTTATTGCTGATTTTGATGAAAATGTGTCCTCATGTGGAACACCTGATATGTAGACAATATTGGTGCAATATTACGGATCTTTATACATGCAAAGACTATAAAAAGATATACAATAAAAATTACGTCTATACGCTTGCATCACGCAAACATTTTTTGATATAGAGACGGTATTAAATTTTGTTATCCTGATACATATCAATAGTCAGCCTGTACAATCAGTATGTTTGTCTGCTTTCGCTGTTTCGTTAAGATGTAGCATTTATCACTTTCTGCAAGACGCAGTTCCCGTAACATTTAGATGTACAAGATATTACAGATCCCGCGATTCACAATTTCGTCAATGTCTTTTTTTTTGTAAGATTGTTTAGGTAATGTCAATAGTACTGTTCTAAATCAGTAACATATATCAAGAAGAAAACAACAGACATATTGTATTGCCCTTTAGGAAGCTCAATAAATGCAGTTGCTGCTCATCTGCATTATGAACAGCTAGTCCAATTAAAAAGATGCATATCCAATAAACTCTACCGCTATGATAAAGACGTACAGTGCCTGTGTTTCGCTGAAATATTTCATAATTAGATATTAGTTTTAATTTTGAAAGTCATCATAACATGCATTTAACTTTAACGGTTAATTTATAATAAAGTTAGTGTATACTATCAAGTAAATTTCTGTTGTTAAGAGAATTTTAAGTGTGATAATATACTCATAACGATTTTACTTATACATGTGCTAACACAAAGAACAATTCATATAAACAAGCATATTTACACATATACTGTTGTGTAATAGATCCTATCTTCAAATACACCATTTTGGCATAATATATCTTTAAAATACTCATCTAAAGCAGGCTCGATATCTGGTATTAAAGCTGAAAAAAAAAACAGTATTGCACAGGCGGATGGTTAAATAGAATGACGACTGCTTGAATACACCATAAATATGTAATGTATTTACGTTAACAATAACTCTTACATAATGTCACAAACACTTCAGTTTGTATTTACTGCTTAGATAGGGTTTCATTATGCCATAAAATGTTTGTTTCTTTATGTAATATTTATCGTTCGGTTTCAAAAGAATTTCAATTACATAACAATAGTCTGCTTTTGCCATCAAAGTAAAAAGGAATACCTAACGCTGAGAAAGTAATTTAAATACATGCGAATATAAAATGCAAAATATTCAATTTTGAGATTTGACTACAAGAACTCAATATTAAATAACCAAAATAATCTATAAAGCCTCGAATTAACCAATTTATTCTAAAAGGTCTCGATATTCCAGGGTCAAATCAATTTTATGGCCTCTACATTCACATAGAATAAACTTGAGTAAATATTCGATAATCAAACCATATCAACATTATTGCTGTAGTGGTAGTTTTGATTCCTGAAGTTTAGTTATATATAAATCCTTTTCACATACCATGCCTTTTATATTACTAAGATTTTACGACAAAAATATCATTCTTAGTTCAGCAAAGAGTATTTTCCCAATCATACAAAAATGCCACATTTTTTTTACAAAGTTCCACCGCGTGCCTGAAATAAAACAATTTCCCCGCACTATTAACCCACCTTACAGTATTTTCCCACCAGCTTGGGCTATTCAACGTACACTATTATATTGTATTCATAATGTGAAGGGTGTAATGATTAAATCATGTGAATCTATTATATAGCAAGCAGGATGAGAAATGGAAATATTTATCTAAGTAAGTTATCTTTTTTTAAAATTAATTGCATATTTTCTTTAGATTTATAAAGTGGGACGATTTTTTTATTCAAATGAAATTTTATATTTTTTTTAAACTATGTAAAAGGTCGTTTTATGCTTAAGAAATATATCTGTAGTAATACAATGACTATAAGGTGATTACACATTTTTTGTGAAAACGTTAATAATTGATGAGAAAAAAAAACATAACAGGTAACTAACGTAGTGTTATTGATTAATCTTATAGTGTAGTTATATTCAAAGATGCCCTTAGGAAAGTAAATCCGCGTGGTTTACGTAATTCTGCAATTGTTTCATAATTGTAAACGAACTAGTTACGTTATACACTCAGAAATGTAGACACACATGCAACTGTAATTTCTATATATTATGAATACCAGAAGATGAAATAAATTATATGAACGTTTTTGTAGAAAGCGGCAAGTATCGCTGTTTTTCAACAGGTTGTAATTCAGGTGGGCTTGCTAAATATCTGAAATAAAACTACTATTCACCTATCATTACAGATAAACCGAAATCAAGTAGTATGACCATAGCAGCAAGCACTTTGAGCATTTGAGAACATATGAAACATTGCTCTATATACAGTTATTGCAATGAAAGTTTCACATGGCATAATATTTGCGGGGGTACAAACCTAGTTAATTATAAGATAAAATCAGCATTTTTAAATAGTTGGAACTATTGATGACAGTTGAGAATAATTAAAATATGTAAGAATTAACCACATTTTTCACAGATGATTCTACTCTCGAATAACTAAAATGTTTATAAAGCAAGCCAATAAAACGGCCGTAAGAATTCGGTTTGGTTTTAAAAGTAACAATACATGCACATTAGATGGACATTTTGGATGGTGTTGTATATGTCGTGTGTAGGTTTTATTCATTTTCTGGGACATTTTGTTTAACTTTCTTGTGTCTGCAAAAGTAATCAGGAAGAAGTGGTTTTCGCATTATGCTTCTGAACACAAACAAACGTTTGCAATCATAAATCTTGCTTACAAGTTTGTTGGAAAATGTAACAGTTAATTTCCGATTTTTTCTGAAACTTGTTGAAGACTAAGACATATTTATGATAAGCTTGTTAAAGCTCTTACCATTAATATATAATATAAAACATTTTGCCCCTGACCCTTACCGAAAATGAAGATTGCCTTATGATTTAACAATTTGGTATTTACATAGAATATGTAATGATATAATGTGTGATACAGATAAAGTCAAAAATATATAACAGCAAAAATACATGCAAGCAGTTCCCTGAAAGAACCGATAGTTTTTTCTTCTACTGCTGCCTTTGAATTTCTTCTCTACTCGTGTGGAAGTTCCGATAAGTTCATTATAAAATGAATACTTACTGGATAGAATAGTTTTGTATATTTCTGGTTATCATCATTGTTTAAACTAATCATTCCTTTTCTTTCATGTTATATGTTAACTGTTTTATATGGTCTCTCAAGTATAAGCAATGCTTTGTAAAGACAGGTCTCTCATCGGGGATAAATGTTTGTGAAATATTCTTTTTATTAGGTTTGTTTCAGATGAATTTAGATGTACTTTTGATATTTTGTTGGCTTATTATGATAGCACAATACTTACATTTTAAATTGCATCATATATAGCATTTGACTACATTACATACATGTAATTTTTGAAAATTAGATATTCTAAAGGTCACACGGTACATACACATGCATCATGTTTAATGTTTAAACGTATGAACGTAATAAAAATCATATTCTAGCTTCTTTTTTAATTCTATAGGTATTTAAAACTTCATTTCTTGGTTCGTTGAATTGGAAATAATAAGCAAATCGAATAATTGAATAGTGGTGAATACTCTTTATACTACATAAATCTTTATTATGAATTTAAACGTAGGAAAATGTGACCCTCCCAAACATTTTGTGGTAAGCAGTCACCACATTACAACGACGTATCAATTGACTTTTTACGAGTTAACCAAGACACTGGTGCAGACCGGACACGGATGGTCTGTTTTTCAGCTTGTGCATTAGCAGTTATTACTATTGGGCAAACTGTTTTATACAGGACCCTCTGTATCGAGTAGCTAGTAAAAGGAAGCAAGTTGCTGATAGGTACAGAAGCTGTGCCATAGAAATGATATTTACCATACATGGAGGTTTACCCTTCTTTTGTTTTGGGGAAATAAATGGGAAAAAAGTAACTTGCTAATCCAATTTCGCT
Organism: Mercenaria mercenaria; assembly: GCF_021730395.1. Classification (NCBI taxonomy): domain Eukaryota; kingdom Metazoa; phylum Mollusca; class Bivalvia; order Venerida; family Veneridae; genus Mercenaria; species Mercenaria mercenaria. Next base: position 14,887,832 of record NC_069367.1, on the reverse strand, counting down.
AAAGTATACATGGTGACTTACTACAGTTTACTGTACATTTGTCCTTCTCGTGAAGCTACTCAAGCGCTGTACACATGCAAGCGCAAAATTTGTGCATAAACAAATCTTTCTTTATATGAAGTACATACGCGTAAAACGTACATTGGATGTATTTCAAACTCCTTGTAGATTCTGCCGGAAATCACATTTTTGCGTGTTTAACAATGTGTAAGCAAAAAAACAAAAACAAAACAAAACAAAAAACAACAACAACAAAAAAAAAAAAAAACCCCAAACCTATGCCGAGTAATGAAAAACATTGAATCACTCCACCACTAATGAATGTCATATACAAAATATTGGGAGTAAATTTATTCGCACCCAGCCTGCTATAACGCCGCAGATTGTAGCACTACTGGCATTTTACAAGAACCAGAAGTAGCGGCAAAAATATGATATTTGGTTAAAACTTGGAATTGATGGCATTTTTCAAGAAGATACAAGTTAAAGTTTATGAACAAACCGTGTTCGAATAATCCCTACTATGTTGACACTTTTGAGAAACAAGACTCTGAGTATCTTATTTAACACTACGTCATTTATACAACTAAAATATGTTAGGTATATAGTTTTAATACCCTGATTTCAGAACTCGTGTTAATAAATATTTTATCAGATTTGCCAGTCGCTTACAGATCAAAGAAATATTCACTTAATTATAAACATTTTCATTTGAGCTGGTAGATATGAAATTGCGATTAACGGTTGTATGTATAATGGAAAAAAAACAGTGGTAGGTAATATACATCATAAAAGAAATATCAGTTTTGTCAGTTGCTTTATAATGGACTGAGGCTTAATTGTTTTTAAGAATTCAATAAAATCAAACGTATGCAACAATATTTACATTTAAACAATGAAAATAAAAGAAAATATAATACATGTATATGAACCGCGGCACTTACTTTATGATAATGCATAACAGCTACTTTGAAACGTACATTAAAGGCCCACGATGCCTTTGTTTAAAATGCGGCTAAGTTACCATATATTTCGTTAAGAATATAAAATATACTAAATTCTTGTTAGATTTTATTATCAATAATTGTGTTCTCATATATTTGTCAAAGGTTTGTCTATTGATAAACTTATTAGGATGTTTTATAAATCCCGCACGATAACACAAATGATAACATGTTGGATAATTATGAGTTTTCTTCATTAAAACGTTTCAATACAGAAAATATTTTTGTATAACAGTACAGTAAGCACTTTAATTCTATCATTGACAAACTTTTTGAGTTCAACGATACATGAGAATCATAACAATCAAACGATAATATAAATATGCTGTTGTTTAAACTATCATGCGGGAGTACTAATAAACTTTGATAATGTGGCAGTTGACCCCAATACAATGACACTGTTTATTTTCCAATACAGGTAAATCCAACGACTGCTTTACAATAGATCTATGAAGGATTATCTGTGAACATCCCTGGTCTTATTGGACTCAACTGCCACATTATCAAAGCTTATTAGTAGTACTGAATACTTTGTTTTGATTACTTGATTACATATCTTGTTGACTTAACTGTGCAAGGTCATGTACAATATAAAAAGAAGTATTTTTCTAACCATGTAATTGGACATTATTTCTATTTGGATAGCCGCTCGTTTTATTTTATAAAATTTAAAGCATTACTGAACTTTAAAACACTGAAAATGACAGGAGTTATACGAATTGCAGTTCAAATATTTCCTAATTTGGTACATGAATGTAATACATTACTTGTGTTTGAAGTATTTTGTTCACTGAAGAGCATGTTGTTATGTTTAATAAGTAAACATCCAAAGTTTGCGTAATATCTTAATTCATATGTCATAAATAATTTAATTCAATAAGACTAGAGGTGTCTATATTGAATTTCAATTATTCAAGGTAGGTATAAATCGATTTCAATTTAGCGTATTACAAACTGTGATGCAAATGTTTACTTAGAGCGTTAAATGCTTTATGAGTATTTGAGCCGTGCCATGAGAAAACCAACATAGTGGCTTTGCGACCAGCATGGATCCAGACCAGCCTGCGCATCCGCGCAGTCTGGTCAGGATCCATGCTGTTCGCTAACAGTTTCTCCAATTCAAATAGGCTTTAAAAGCGAACAGCATGGAGCCTGACCAGACTGCGCGGATGCGCAGGCTGGTCTGGATCCATGCTGGTCGCAAACCCACTATGTTGATTTTCTCATGGCACGGCTCATTTAATGTTTTGACAAAAAATACTACGAAAACTTTATAATACATTTTGACAATAATCTAAAAGTGAAAAATGAATAACAAATGTATACTTTGATACATATCCGACATAAAGGATAGCGCCAAAACCTTATATAGTTTATATAGGGAGACAATAGAAAATAGAGAGGCTTTAAACAAGGAATAATCGCCCAAGATTATTGTCTTTATGTGACCATATGTGCTCGTTTGATCTAATTAAAATAAGGAAGATGATAAGCAACATTTTATACAATGAAGACAGCTTTAAAAATCAAATTTCGCAAGGCTTCCTAAATTATTTAATCAAACAACATCCGTATCAATATAAATATATATATATGCATTAAATGAGTTGTATAAACTGCAGCCAATCAAAATGATAAGAAAGACGATTCGAAATGTTAAACATATTTTACACTCAGTAGAACCGGTTTAAGCAGAAGTCTGTACAGAAACGCAGCATTGAGTCTAGGTACTGGACATACAGCACGTGATGATAGTCTATAAATCTGTAAAAATAACATATGGAAGCATTTAACACAATAAATTCAGACATGTATAACATTATCCGACACATATAATTACAACTATTAATTATATATTTGAAGTAGGAAATTAAGTAAATACATATTTTAATATGCGCGTTGACTGGTGACTTACATGCCCATTGGGTCGGATGTGTTTACTTGCTATAGTGTATTAATTATGGTTATATACTCACGCGGTCTGATCTATTTTAACGTTTCAGACAAATTCATTTGATAAAAAAATAACACACGTATAAACCTATGCTACAGTATTGACTCAAAGTACATTTTATACAATTGTTGGGAAGGTGTTATTATCAAATCAAATGGAATATTTTATACTAAGGATGAAAACAGTAGCTCTTTATCTTCGTAGGTAATCATTTTGGGTTTTGTGTGATTAATTGAATACGTTTTGTTATTAAAATGAAGTGTTCGACCTAACATAATATTTAAGATAAATTGTAAATTTTAGAATATAACTGATGAGGTTAATTATGAATCTGTCTATTGCATGCGTTACAAATGGATGAGAAAAAAGATATTTAAAATGTTGCAACAGAAGGAACGTGGAAAGATCGTTATATTTAATAATTTCATCATGCCCAATAGTTTTAAAACGAGTAAAGCTAAATTGCAATTATTTGTTTTAGTTGTAATTTAGGTGAACCGAATCAAATTACCTTTAAGGAATCATATCAAAAGCAATCGACGCCAAACTAACTTAACAATATGTACACATAATTACAGACTGGTTTCAAAGTGAACTATTTTCATCAATATTTATCATAATGGTGATTGATTAAGCGCAGATATGTATTTCAGTCATTGAAAGATATTAGTTTTTACAGGTTTATTTATTGCAGAGAAATACCAACTGATAAGAAATATATTTTACAAACTATGATACAGCCTCTTTTTTGAAGCAGATACAATGTTGATATTTCAAACTTTATTTTTTGGTTCATTGGTTTGGAAAAAATGAACAAATCCTTCAATTGAATTGTGTGAAAACTATTTACACCACTTAAATAATTATTTTCATTTGAAAAAGCACGTATAGATGACCCTCCCAAATGCCCTATATGAAACAGTCATCACCTTTATCTGACCTTAGAAAAACATTTCGATGACTTTTTAAGAGTTTTAATAAAGCATCGGCCTATTTTGAATTGAAATGGTTCAGATCATAAGAATAGATTGTTAGTTTTTCATCAGTAGTTTAAAGCCGTTTAAAAAGATGTCGAATTTGTGATTATATATCACATTGCTGGATAAACCGTGACTGGTAATAAAATCAAAGTGACCAATACCTGAAATTTCGTACAATAGTAATTTCATGATTGAATTTGAAGTGTTAATAAGTGAACTTGTTTATAAAAGATAAACTACAGTCTCCAGCAGGGATAATAAACTGTTTAGGTTAAGCCGACCCTCCCAAAATTAATCGTTCTGTTCTATAGGTGACGAAAAATTGTAATAAGTTTGCTTCAAGTAGAATAGATTCAACCAATTTTTTAATTGTCTTCTATAATGTTAACACAATTTTATTTTCTAACAGATGTATCACCCAAGTTTCTGACTTTCAGTCCGTAAACAAAAGACCTGCATGTACGTGTCCCACCTTTCTTTAACCCTTAGCCTCTGGTGGCAAGTGATTCTGCCTTTGCGACCAGTGCAGACCAAGATCAGCCTGCACATCCGTGCAGTCTGATCATGGTCTGCACTGTTCGCCATTCAGTCAGTATTTTTTGGTAAGCACCCCTATTAACGGTTAATGGTACTGTCCAAATTGAAAGATGGACTAGTACATTATAGAAGTTTAGCAGGGTAGGGGTTAAACTGGGTAGGCATTTGCTTTATGCAATCTTCGTCGATGTTCGAAAATTGTATGTTTATACAAATGTATAATGAAAGTAGAGGATGCACAGCCTGTTTTACTTGTTTGTTAGAAATTATGTTTTGAACTTTAAAATGAGATTATTTCAATGGATAGTTTGCAAGAAATGCTTTCTGGAATGCTGCCAATGTTGAAAAATCCCCATGGGGAACATTATGTATAAATGGAATGCTGCCTTTGTACGCTATGTATAAATATCATGAAAAGGCACGTAGATACAGAAGACTGCACAACATTTATTAACAGCTTTTGATTATATATATATTAGAATGTGTTAAATACCTTCCTGTTCAAAATATTACATTAAACTGGCCAAGAGCAATGCACACTTCTCATTATAAAAGCCAGTCTGTTTCTGAAATATAAATTTTGTCAGCTATTTACCTACCGGTCACTTGCTACTTGGTCACTTCAGGCAGGTTATTAATGAGGGATGTCAATACCTGTATATCCCAGTTATATATGCTTCACATTAACATCTAAAGACTGGTAATATTTTTCAAATGTCATAAATGTAGGAAAACCTAATTTATGTCTGTGCTTCCTTTGTGACTGACAATTTGTCAAAAATGCCAGTGACGTAATTAAGATTATTTTCATTTTTCTTCTTTGAAGGCTGTACATTACTACTTCAAATAGAATAATATATTGTGCAAACTAAGTCGATAGAATACAGTTGTAAGTACAAAACTGATTGATTTACTGAATGTATGTATATGGAAGCCCTTCACACAAGTTTTAAGGCTTTATTGAAATTTATCATTTTACTGAAACTATGGCATTTTAGTTTAAAAACTTTTATTTTGAAACCGAAATTGTATACTTACAAATATATTTTACAAGAATGACAGAGATAAAAATGAAATAAGTATTTAAAATTATTCTAGTTCTTTAACTATAATATTTCTGAATTTGGCAGAAGGTTAATATGAATTATTATGGAATGTGTTTATAGATATAAAGGATGAAATTCTTATGATTAGAAAGGTTTGAAATACAGCTTACCCTGTATGTAAATATCACCCTTGGAAAATGAAATAAGTTACCTTTTTGACAGGTGGTCTCTGATCACAAGTAAATTAACACTACGGGATAAAAGTTAACACAAATTAGCGGCAAGGTTTATAGTAATTGTCTTTATTAGGACGTAGTTATTGTTGAAGCTTAGTGAGATTCTAAAGTTTTTACGTTTTCGAATTGGTCACTTTTACATTTCAGATGATATGTTTTCTCTTTTTTTGTCGTAGGATCTTGAGGTCAGTGCACTAAATCAGCGATAGGACATTTTACTGGAGCATTTTGAAAAACTTCATTTTAAAGTTATCTCTGTTCCATATAAGAAATACGTTTGAAACTCAGAATCTACAAGCATTTTATACTCAAAATGAACAAACTTTATAATTAACAGATAAAGTTATCATTAAGTTAAAAAATTACATATTCCAGACAATGATCTGTCGTTGAATAAAATCATGTTCTGAAGGAATTATATCATGAAGGCGCATCCCGAGTGATATAATAATACGAATCTGAAAAGAAAATAATGATATTATTCAATAGCAAATTACTGTTTGAGATACATATGTATATTATTTCGTTTTTACACGTTTTTTACACAAGGATTTTTATTTAAATCCTTGAAAATATCCGTAAAACATTTGCCTTTAGTGAGGTTTTCTTTTTCAGCGCGCCGGTACGCTATGACGTTTGACGCTATATGACATCATAATATTGTGACGTACAGACAGTGAACGTGTTGCATAATGACTTCTTTGTCTAAAAGGGAAATGGATTGGGTCGTGTTGAACCAGTAGATAGACTCGCTTGTATAATCTTTTCCGTAACTAAGCTAAGTATTTTGAAGGCTAAATAAATTCAGAAATATCTACTTTAGTTTTCAGTGTTACGATACATCAGCTAGAGTAAAATTAGCTTCATATTATGTGTTTTCAAATTTTGAGGGTAACAGTGTATCGGTATATTAATATCAACAGAAGGTCATCCAAAGTTTATGTATAATTAGCATTGTTTTTACAAGTATTCCCCATTAATCTTATCTCTAGTTTAACAATCAACAGTTCTTTGATAGATAATATACGAGGGTTGTTACATTTCTCGTAAAATGTTGTTCTAAGTCAACCACCGGTACGAACAATATAAAAAATATTAAACAATATAAAAAATATTATACATTTTGATAACATAAGTATGGTAGCGTCCTAGTGCCAACAGAGAGATTTAATTTGTCTGACGTAGGACATACTATCTCCTGTTTAGGACTGGATATCTCCGACGTAGGACATACTATCTCCTGTGTAGGACTTAATATCTCCGACGTAGGACTTAGTATCTCCTACGTAGGGCTAAGTATCTCCTACGTAGGACATACTATTTCCTACGTAGGAGATACTATGTAGTGCATAGGATAAATTTAAATCTCTCTGTTGACACCGGGACGCTACCACACGTTTGTGTACTAAGTAGGAGATACTAAGTTGTACGTAGGAGATAATAAGTACTACGTAAGATAAATTTAAATCTATCTTCTCGCTGGCACCAGGACGCTACCATACGTTTGTGTCGTACGTAGGAGATACTAAGTACTACGTAAGGCAAATTTAAATTTCTTTGCTGGCTGGCACCAGGACGCTACCATACGTTTGTGTCGTACGTAGGAGATACTAAGTACTACGTAAGATAAATTTAAATCTATCTGCTGGCTGGCACCAGGACGCTACCATACGTTTGTGTCGTACGTAGGAGATACTAAGTACTACGTAAGGCAAATTTAAATCTCTTTGCTGGCTGGCAACAGGACGCTGCCATACGTTTGCAAGCAAATATAGGATTTTCAGGAGAGTTTGATACGGGAAATTATCAAAAAGGCATTTTTTTAATATATAAATGCATTAAAAAGTTGCGTTACATGCGAACTGGAACGACTACAATGTCCAGTAAAGCGTACGAGGCAATACTTTGATGGATAATATACGAGGAATGTTGTGAACAGCCCTTGCACGTATGTTTCTTTTAGTCATAGAGTCATAGAGTGCTTCGAGTAATATCAGTCCGAGTGGAATGTTTCTGATCTGTTATTGCAATTAACCCCAGATAATTCACAAAAACTACATATTTCCCAGAGCGGAAAAGGCAGAAGAAACATAAAAGAGTTATTTTGTTAATTACAGAGTAGAATGAAATCTAAGGTCACTGACAACCTCTAATAAAGTAATAAAGTACAAACGTACCGGAATAAGACACAAAAAATAAGAATATAATATATAAAAAAAAAGTACGAAATGTGACGAAATAAAGTATCAACTAAACTGAAAATTAGATATTTATCATTCCATATTATAATACGATGTGATAAAAAATTAAGAGTTATCAAAACATAAACTCAACTAGAATTTCCTTAGTTTGTAATACCCTTTTAAAACAAACCGAGGTGGGGATTTTGTTGAATTTGATCTTTTCTTATTTTAACAAAAATCATTTGTAATAGATACACTATATCTGTTAACATACACCTACACCGAATTAAAATATATTTGAGTTTGCTAGATAGCCAGTTATACGTAACACACACACACACACACACACACACACACACACACACACACAAAATTAAAGATGAAAACATTCGCTAATATTCTATTTCTTTCTGCACACAAATTATAATAATTCGGCTTCGCCTTCATCCCCCTTAGACACTGTTTATATACGTATGTTAATAGAACCTATTCCACGTACGTAACATATTTTGCATTTGTAAGTTCGCGTATTACGAAAGGTTGCAATGTTAATATACCTTCTACACCAACATTTTGATTTAATACTGATAGACAAAAAAGTAAACTTTCAAGAATGAAAAGGAAAACATGAAATACTTTACAACAACAGAATAGCTATGGAAACTCAATTTCCAAATAAGTTTCGATCAGTTTATTAGAAGCTGAACAGTTTTGATAATGAAGACAATTCTATTGTAAAAAGATCATTATTACCACCGACATGGTATTGAATATCTATATTTTCACTGTAAAGGAAAAACGTTTAAAGAGTTTATTAACAACCTTCTATACAACACTGTGGTTGCAGAATACTCGTAGGATGTCACGACGGATCATGTATATAGCGTTCGTTCATGTCAAAGGGTAGCACGTCGGATACTATACATGTAGTTTGATTCTGCCTAAAAAGATGCATGACAGATCGCATTTATTTCGTTTGATTAAGTTTAGCGGTAAAGTGACAGACGCTTGCATTAATAAACTTTAATAAAAGAACGTCAACATGATTATGATTTTTAAACAACACCGTTTTATCATAGTTTTCAATTTTTGCTGTCTATTTGTTAAAAATATGTGAATTCAATGCAAAGATCTCGAAGAAAATATTGATTGCTTTTTACGGTCAAAAAGATGTAATTTATCGGATTGAAATTAATTCATTGTACTTATCCGATGTTACATACAAAATACTTTTCCGTGGTTACGTTTTTTTTCTGTACACTCATATTTCAACAATATTATTTTTAAATATTTAAAAACAGCTCTTTAAAGTCATTTGAATTTGCTTCGTTTGTCAACAATTCAGGCACATGCAGGTATATAAATATTTGTAAACTAATACTGTTTTATTTCATGCAATGAACACCAACTTAAGAGTATTGAGTTTAGTGTTTGTTTTAATCTCTTTTCTACACAAGTGTGTTTGATGTTTTGACTTTTGTTTTTATAGGAAAATGGCTGGTAGCAGATGTTTAATTGATATTGTTTAATCAAACTCGGTTTTTCTGAATACTTTTTTTTCAGCAGACAATGTGTGTTGAAACGCCACGTTATGTTTGAAACTTGACGCTTTAACGTTATATTATGCTAAAATCAACAGTTACTACAAATACATATCTCTATATACAGAAAGTTATCAAAGCGAAAGATTTACACCATCCATTAAAAATAACATGCCAAAATCATCAATTTTGCACTTTTTGGACAGTCTGCAATGATCCCGTTGCATGAACAATATCTATTTTCTTCTGCATTTCTGAATTTAATAGTCTCTACTGAACTACAGGATATTAATGGAATGTCGGCCTAGCTATCTCTTTTTTTTACAAAATAGCAAAAGCAAAAAATGTACCCGAGTGTCAATCAACAAGCATGGAACCCATCCATTGATTTTTTTTGATTACTTATAACATTAAAGTAAACGTCGACTTTACTATCTATAAACGAAATTAATTTTGACACATAAAATTGTTTGTGCTATCAAACTTATAAATGAGGGATGTCAAGTGTCACATGTATAAGTATATGCTCTTCGCATTAATCCCCACTATAACCTATCTAAAAGCTTTTGAAATTTTGTCTTTTTGTCAAATGACACAGAAATCTTATTAGTACATTTTTTACGTCTGGGAATTTGTTCTGGTCATTATTTATCAGCATTTACCATAATTCATATCAAATTCCCACAGCAATGCAGGAATACTTTGTGTATCGGTAGTACAGTAAACAGATACATGTATGATTTCTAATGTAATATTTTCGACGTTTGTAGGTCCAAGACTCAGATTTGTGAAAGAACATTAATTGACAAGTTACAAGGACAAATTGTAAGTTTAATATTCAATGCATTTTTCATTAAACATGTCTTATATATAATTCATATATAAAGGCGAAGTGGTATGTAAGTCAATGATAGTATTTTACTGTTAGGTTATTTATACCTGAAAATAAGATCTCTTGGAAGAGAAGAACTCAGCCAAACAAAATAAAAGCAGGTTTTGATTAACCTTGCAAAATACTTACAACTTCGATGTGATTGAGTAAATTTGTGATAAAATAAATACAGCAGAAACACACGTTTACACTCCCAGCATTTATCTTATCTCTATTTTGACATGTATCCGGCATTTCTTTGAAATATTTACTTTTTAATGTGCTTGAATGCTCGTCATCAGACAAGACTTATTGCAAAGGTAGACGTAGTGTAATATGCTCTCATAAAATCTTTGCAGACATTCTACTTGTTTTTTTGTATTGTAGTTACTTATTTAATTCTTTATCAGAAACTAACAAAAGACGTTGGTTGTTACGAAATCACGTAGCCTTTTCTGGTAAAATGTTGTTGTAAGTACACACAAGTATTGCAGTAGTTCAAATCACGACAGAGATTTGTTCTATTTAGAATTACGACTCTGCCAAGGTCATCAATGACAACTTTTTGCGCATCGCCGTTTCCTTTTGTTTCCATCGGTATCTGTGAGTTTGATCCCACTGTCTTCTAGTTAAAATTACTGGCCAATTATTTAGACTTCTCTTACATGGCACTGAAAGAATCACGGAGCTTGTGCAATAGGATCGTCTTTTGTGTTCGATCCTCCAATTTGAATTACTAAGATTACCGAAGGCGTCTATGAATGGACGCAGACATTGTTTAAAGAACGCAAAACATATTTTAGAATTATATACGGCGATGAAAAAGAATGAATTTTGGGTCATTGATTCTAAGGAACATTCCATTATTTATACTTGTACAGTAGTTATAGGAGAATGCTGTTAAAGTGTATTTATGTGAATCGAAGGCACAAGCTGTGAAACAAGCGGATATAGGAACGTATGTTTTATATACACCGGTCTATGAAAGTATTCAATGTGAATTTTTCAAGAATATAGTTTAATGACAAGTAATTTGAAGTATGCATTTATGACTCAGATTTATTAAGAGAGACCATTTGTATCCAGATCATACAGTTTTTATAATTGTTGTTTTCATCTGTACTAACTCGACATCCTTAAAAAACTTATTTCCGATGTTTGTATCTTTAAATAATCCTTTGTACACCAAGTTCATCTATTGCTTCGACCTTAAGAGCTAGCAAAAAGGCAATTATTGAGGACAAAATATCATTATCATCGTGTCTTAAATGAAGTACTGCCACAAAATTAAAAGTTCAAAATCCAATATCTGTTTTATTTCATGATCTAAGAGTCTCTCTGCTTAATCAGCAATTTAAGTATTTATTTTACCTCCTCTCGTGCAAATTTACATCGATTGTTCGTAAAAATTTAACTAGTAATTGACCAATTATCTTCATTGATGACATTCGATAGCAATTAGAGCCAATGTCCTCAGAAATTTTATCTATAAAAACCTTTCTCTGCTCTCTGCTGGGGATTGTTACAGGAAGAATAACAATTGTTTAAGATAAGACATTAAAGTGATACCAATGAGTAGTTGAATAGCGTATACGAAGAAAACAGGATGAGGATAATTGGAAATATTTCTCAAGGTAGGGTGCATCTTTCATTTTCTTCCTAAATAAGCAAATACGCTCAAGAAAATTAAGAACGGTATAGCCATTTTTTTTGACAGATACATATGCCGTTTCATGTTGAAGTCTGTCACAAACTCGCTTACTTATATTTCTTTGGAAAGCAGATTTTTCCAAATTGTTAGCATATATTTATAAAAATCGTTTTCGAATTTAATTATTGCTAAGATCATGTATATCTATTTTTGTTTTATCTGAACACAATTATCAAGCATACTAGTTATTCCGGTATGAGAGAATCAAGGATATAATATGGCAAATTGTATAGCATCATCACCTCGAATGTTTTAAATTATGCAGACGAAAGCGTTGCGAAACGTATAAATCTGCCCTCACTTCTATAAAGCAGTTTAATTTATCTTGATAATATCAGTGTGCCACGAATTTGACAGACATTAAAAATTCCGTACCAATCACCAAATGTCTGCATATTCGAATAAAACTTGTTCGAATATAAGTTTCGCATGCGGAAGTCACGCTTCATGTAGCGCCAACACGTACCATTGTTACCCGTTTCACACACTTAAAGAATTCCTTTCAGTGATTAAATAACGAAGCGTTTCAACCTTTCTTAGAGAGAGTATACATATTTCTCTTTATGTAAAACATATTCCCTTTCATATCTTTAATAAATTATTCAAACCAAAACATGGGGACCGTTTACAGTGAATTAAAGTCACTATCAAGTGACATAATTGATAAAGATAAAAGAAACAACTACAAAAACAAAAACAACAAAGATATATTAATATTGTTCTGTTAAGAGCAGAAATTATTTTATGGCGTTTTCAGTTGCCTTATGTTATAATTAAATTGAAGGTAGTTGGTGTTTTGACCGTATTTTCCAATTGCTTTATTGCACACTGCACGTGTAACTGCCATTTCAGATGGGTGCATTTAACCTATCTGTATGTTGGCGGTGCACTTAGCCTGGGCTAGAAGGCGTGAGGTATGTTGCACATTTCATTACCCCTGATAAGCAGGCAAAATCAAACCGAGTCTCTTTTTCTTTTCTTTTTTTACGTGATATGCTCTTCGTATATATTTTATCCAAAAATAAGGTTAAATATGACAATATACAGACTCTAACGGAAGAAAACAATACTGGGGACACTTACTTACCTGAAGACTTTACGGTTTTCGACCCCCTAAATATAAATATAGTGGCGAAAAACATGGAAATGATTCTAAACGTGCATCGAAGCAGATATATTTGCAAAAACAAGTTTTCCAATGTTTAAGGAAGTAATTTAGAGGCCTGTTCTGGTTCTTCCCAGGAAAGACGGCTTCGCGTGTATCGATGCTATACACCGGGCACGTTAAAGAGCCAGACTGTCTATTAGCAAAGAGCTAGGCTATGTTAGCCGGACACGTCTGTTTCTGAAAAGTTCTCTCTGTCTGTTCTTGGGGCTTTATCTCACTCTGTCCCTCTGGTCATATCGCTCTGTGTCTGAAACACTACAAGTGAAAAACGCTAGTAATTTACTGTATGAATAATTTTCTATCAGCATCATTAGTGTAAATCTACATTGTAGATATTGTATATAGATATACAACTGATATTGTCAATCATTCAGTCAAGACCTTGGGGCTAAATATCATACGAAATAATTATGTACTTACGACATACAAGTATTATTTAGTTCTACCCGTCGAAACATCACCTGTTTGAACTAAATTTTCGCAAAAATACTGCGTGTTTATAAATGCAAGTAAAATCCATAGTTTACAGAGCATTTTTGTAAATATACTGAAATGTGACTGTTGAATACTTTGTAAAGAATTACTAAATACATGCATTTTTGTTTATAGAGTACGAACGCATTTGTGTGATTCTGATTGTGAGCGTAATTTTGATGATAAGGAATAAAAAAATCCTGTGCGTGACGTTGTGATTAGAGTGCATTGCAGTTTGATAGATAAAAGATTTCCGCCAAAGTCCAGACATAGCACTCAGATGCATTAATAAAAGAACATAACATTACCGACATATAACAAAGTACTTTTCATTACAGCATTACCATACACTATACATTGTATCAAAGTCTTTCAGTTTCACTTTAAGAAACAAAATAAAACTGGAGACAGGGCAGGGCCTTGACTAAAACTTTTAAGTAGTAACATTAAACTTAAACACTAAATTAATGATATTTACTTATACTGATTTAAGGGAAGTCATATATGAATGCAATTTTCTAGTGTTAATTTGCCCACTAAAATGGGAAAAGGCCATTTTTGATATATTCAGACGACAAGAAATGTATTTCATATTTTTCTTACTTGTGCTGTACACGAACATTTTAGTTGTCTGTAATTTTAAGAGTTATTTTATACTGATATTATTTATTGAAAAAGCTGCACTTTATTTCGCATTATCTTGATTCTTTGAGATGAAAAGTGCACAATTTAAATATGTGGAAACAGCAGGAAAAAGACAACAAAAGGTGAATAACCACCTTAAATTTTCAGTTGGGAACTTCGTAGCCTTTGAGTCACTTGTTCCTTCCCTGATACGTATGTATTCGAAACTTTGCCTTTTGCGAAGATTGTTTTTTCGTTCGTGGAAGCCATCCGGCAACAGGGAGGTTGGTAGTTCTACCCAGATGCTCATTGCATAAAACAATGCCTGAATGGGCCCCTGGGGTCTGCCTCCATCATCTAAAGCTGCAAAGATCGTCCTAAAATTGTGCCGATATGACTGTAACCAAAAAAAAAGTAAATAAAAAAAAATAATAAAAATAAAAAAATAAAAAATAAAATAACCGTTTATTCATGAAAACTCAATAAGATTTCATTAAGGTAAATCAGGCAACAAGCAGTCGCGCAATGGGACATTTTTTATGCTATAAACTATGGGCGTTGAGTTAATTTAAAGCTACTTCAAAGCAAATATGTCTTTTTATACTGTTAGAATACGACACGACTGCAAAATTAATATTTTTTAACTATATACGAATACCACTCTCAAAATAATACAAAAAGATCATGATTTATGTATCAATAGGCGACTTTAGAATTAGATTGTATTATAGGTTTAAATTTGCAAGGACTATTTGTTATAGACTCATGTAGGGCAAAATAAAAACTTGACAATCTTTAACATATCTTATAATTGTTTGAAAGACAAAATCTGAAACCCAGATGTCTAGCAGTCGTAAAATTAATAAAAGCTTTACATCTTTAAATCTATATGTCAAATTTCTCTAACGATAAATATGATAGGTAAATGAAAAAATGTCATCGCTAAAAATTAAGGTCGCAGTCATAAATAGGCATGCAATACGTAATTCTTCACTGTGGTTTAATCAAATATAATTTACTACAATACAGAATGAATAAAAGTCCTTTTAAAATTTAAATTGGGAAGTCATAATACAGGGAATACAGGGAATATTGACCTAAAAATAGACAGATGTTATTCACAATATTGAACTATAGAAAAAAGGAATCTGAGTAGGATAAAAAGGTCATGAGAAAATAAACAGAATAAGCCCTTTTTTATATATAATTCTAGTAGACCGAAAAATACTGTTTTGTGAAAAGCAGAAAGAGGGCATGGGAAACATTGTACTAAGATTTACACGGATTGTTAAAATTTGTTTGAGTCTCATTATTTGACATTGAAATAACATGTATACTTATAAGGACATCCTGAGAAGCTTTATATATATATATATATATTTCTATAACAGAAAAAGAAAAATGATCTACATCCATATCAAACAGTGGGAGTAGGGTTTTATCATTGAAAAACTTAAAACCCTTTCAGAAACTGATTCACTGTGCAAGTTCTTACTGTTTTCAGTACCGGCAAGCTTGTGTAATATTGCAGCAATGCTCTGTCGTGTTTCCGGATATATATTGCAGTAAGGAATGAAAGGCTATTGCCTTAAACTTGAATGTAGATACTGAGATACTGGGCGGATTTAGGGTCCGGCGAGCATATATATTTGCCTTTAGTGTGAATCCTACAATTATTGATCTAGTTTCGTTGCAGTGTTGATTTTTACTGCAACCAGAATATTACTCTGTGTGAGCTACATAATTTCATAATTCGATTTCTTTTTTTTTTTTTGGTACGAGTGTAGTCTTTGGTTTGATCGACGTCATTTTTAGGGCTAGCATATGTGGTAATGACCTGTATCCCCGCGGCAAAATTATGTAAAAGCGACTCTTCTATATTTATATTCGATATTAAACGTAACCTTGTTTAAAGTTTTGATAGTTTCTTAAAATTTTTATGTATACCGTTCAATGCAACAGGGCATCCAAAGGCATCTAGTTCTCAGTTGTCTTGTGGGAAATGTCTTACCCATCCGACCCGACGTAATGATGGATTTGTTGTTTGTAAGATTGCTTTTGTTTTTACTTATTCATAGTCATCAATGGGTGCAATAAAATAGGCGAATCCTGAAAAGAAATATTAGTCCAGGGGTACTTTAGGGCTGTACCGAAAATGAGCTATTTTCAGAAGAAGATTTCCTTGGTTCTTAAACGGGGAAAACGGGACAAGTGTAGGTACAAACGCGTAAAATTGGTTTTAAATTACCTTTGAAACACTGTAAGCACTTTTATATGGATAGTCCAACTTTAACCTTAGACCTTATGAAGTAATTGCACATACCACTGAGCTAAAGAGACCTCTCTGAATAAATCTAATTATGTAGCTTCCGAACGGATCACACAATCGTTACATAGTTTAGGCTGCGTTTTCTTTTAGCATGGCCTCTCGTGTTCAGTATTTATCCTTATTTTTTACTGCCTCAAATAAACGCGGCATATTATGTACAAAATGAATTAACTCTTCTACCATAGATATTCTGCTGCATTCACAAACAGTTGAATTCTCTTGCTACAGCGGTAGGTTACAAAATCATCTTTTAAGATAAAAGTGATTTCATGACTAAATTGCTTTCATGTTCACTTTTTACGAAGAAAAAAGACATTTAACCGGTCTGTAATATCTTTAAAACACAAACAAAGCCAACGAAGGCTTAGTATGACTGATAAGAAAAGTGCAGCCACGGTGCATCAGTATACATCTCAGTAGTTATAATAATAATGAGGATATAAAATGCACAATATTATTACATTTAAGCTGTATCATACATATTTCACCTGTTGGCATGTCTAACATCTTTAGATTAATTCCAATACATTCGACCTCTTACGTCAATGACAGTATGAAAAAAAATAACGTTGGAAAAGATAATCGAGTAATTAAAGAAAGAGATGTAATAAAATATGCAATATTTAGAAGTTGCAACAATCACTGTAGAAATTAACCAATATGTCTATTTTCAGAAGATGTTTGATGCTTAATGTCAATTTTTACACAAGGAAATAGCTTGGAAAGAGCGTTAAAACAAAACATATCATACTTTGCCATGTCTAAAGACTGATACAAAATATTCCTTTGTTGTCTTTTGTTGTTTACCTTTGTACTAATGAAATATAAAAGAAGTTCCTTACAAAAAATGAGTTAGTATTAGGGTTAGATCTTGTGTGCTTTTGAGCTTTTGAAATTAGAAATTTGCTTGTGTGGAACTTAAAATTGATACACAAGTGAGTAGCTTTCTGTCTGAAGATGAACTTTGAATTCGGTAAGCATTACTTTGTGAAGGTTTAATTTTCGGACTGTGCAATTCAGAGCTGAATGCTGTGATACGCTGATACTTGATTCCAATACTGAACTGAAAATAAGTGCAATTATGCTACTATGAATAACATGCGGTGAGCACCGATTCAAGAGCATAATTAGTTTTTAATATAATATATTACATTATAACACTACAACAGATGTTGCTCAAATTGAATAAACACCATTCATACTGATCCGTTAATCTACAAAATAGGGTTACTTCGTAGGCAATTGCAGCATGCGTGAAGCGTGTAAGTTATTATTGGCTGCGTACCTAGATTCTACTGGAAAAGTTCTCTTACAAAGATCGGTATAAATAGTTTGTTTTTGTTGTTTGTTCTATGACATCATGTTTAACAAAATAATACTGGGATACAAAGATAAATGGTATGTAATAGTTCACGGAATTTAGATACATTTTTCTTGTTGTAACGATATGCAATTAATTCATACTAACTAACGTGTTGACAAATAGTGTATGAATAAAATACTAGTATTCAAAATGTACAGCATTTGTGATTAGGTACGGTGCTTCTTTCTTTATTGAGGTAGTCTTTAGAGTTCTATTTGCTGAGTGTTAAACAGGATAACATACATTTAATATCTTGATGAATAGTTTAAATGTGATTCGATAAAATTGCAATATTTATCAATTAAATCCATTTGATTGCTGAAGTCGAGACGTTCACACTTTGATGAAACCGTTGTTTATCTTTTTGTTTTCAAAGCCGCTTATAATAATATGTCCGAATCGGACAGCAATAAAGTTGAAAAAAGGTGTTTTGTTTTCAAACGAAACACTAAATTTCTTAGTTAGAATATTTACAATTCGATGAACATGATTTTAAGCCAAATCTGGTAAAAAATTGATTTTGAATGTTTTGGTACCGAGAGCAAAATTAACTAAAACATAAAGAATTGGAGCGGAAAAAGATTTATATGGAACTTTAAGGACTAAATTAATTTTAATGTTTTGTTAATACATGTCTAAACCCTGCCTTATAACTTAAAGCAACTTTGGAACTTTCTTCAATATGTGCGATTTTTTTTTCGGCAGGATTTATAGAAACATGAACACAGGAATAAAATCATTTACTCCTACAGCAATCATAGTAAGAAACAGTAGCAATTAAAATGGCATTAGGATTATATTAGCCTCAATATAACGCTGGAGCAATTTTTTGAATAATTCTATGGACAGCAGGAGGCCTACGTTCAAATACATGTTAACCCAAATATATGGATATGAAAAGTTGCATGCCTCTTGTTGATAAGTTGCACGCATTTTGTTGATAACACTTTTAATATTGACTAAAACAAATTTTACATAATCACTTTTTGTAAGGAACATCAGTCCAACTTGAATTTTTCAAGAGTGTAGATAATAGGGGCGGCGCGTGCTTTTGTAACGAAAGTTGTTTTAACATTAAAAGCGAGTACAAAACCGCAACTTAACTACACATTTGAAATATAAAAGAACAAAATTTACATACTAGCTTTGAAATTTTATTTGTCAAACGTGAGCTCTTACATGACAAAAAATGCTTCGTCATCAATTTATAATAAAATCAAAACTGGTTTGATATGGCCGTGTCCGTTTTAGAATATACTTCATAGGTAAATGTGTCGTATTTTTTTCAGAATAACTCTAAATTATTTACACATTAAGGACAAATTTTATCTTTAGAGAAAAATACTTTTGCTGTAGGGATCCTTTTGATTGGTCAGTGGTAGTAAATTGGATAATGGTCGATATTTGACTTGATTTATTGATCATTTATTCTTATATTAGAAAAAAAAGAGAAATTAAACAGCAGGAACCATTACGTAACTCGTATCATTTGTAGAAGATGTAGTCTTACGTGTACAGGTCAATGAATGTAATCATATGAGCCGCGCCATGAAAAAACCAACATAGTGGGTTTGCGACCAGCATGGATCAAGACCAGCCTGCGCATTAACGCAGTCTGGTCGGGATCCATGCTGTTCGCTTTCAAAGCCTATTGGAATTAGAGAAACTGTTAGCGAACAGCATGGATCCTGACCAGACTGCGCGGATGCGCAGGCTGGTCTGGATCTATGCTGATCGCAAAGCCACTATGTTGGTTTTCTCATGGCGCGGATCATATTAAAGATGTAGAGGTTGTTTTGATCGACAAGGAAAGCTTATTTTCTATAGTATTCAAATGATGACCAGAAAATTTAAATTTTTTCATAGCGTAAAACAAGGCACAGTAATATTTTACAAAACTAGTTCTTTTGACACATTAGTGTGCTTTTTAGTATATTTGTCAATAAAACAACACTGTTAAGCCACATTATTGCATTAAACCTTTTCACATTTTATTTCATATGAAAACCTCTTTTGCTTAGAAAAAATACGGGGTTTTCTGCCTAAACGGTAGTATTAAGAAAAAAAAAATGATTACATTTTGTTGACGATAAAAATATTTCATAGATACTGATCTTGATCTCAAGAACTAACCAATGTACTAGCTTTTTGTCAGGATTGTATCAGTTATAAGCAAACTTAAAATAGGCAGCCTGGTATTGAAGTTGTGTTTCTCGTATTAGAATAAGGACAGACAACTCTTGTCAAAAATCAGCCTATCTGAAAACGATTTACCATTTTCACTTATTTAATGAAACATTTAAAGGAAAAATGTTTCTTTGCAACAATATCTTTATGTTCTTGGTTGGTTGGTTACCATCTAATCATTGAAATTGAAACGAAAACAGCCGAATGTCGTTTTTTCAAAAGTGACAAATAGGAAACGATTATTCATTTATAAAATCTATATCAATATTATGGAAATGTCAATTTTATATAATGTATATCACTCATGTGTATTTAATCGATTCGAAAGAGAGTATGTTTTGATCTGTCACTACTTTCAAAATATCTCAAAAGTGCACCACTAAGGATAAAAAGCTAAATATATGTTTACATTATAGAGCAAAGTCATATCTAAATTTTATAACGTCGGGCTCAGAGCAGTAGAAACTATCTCTTTCTTTCCGTTTTTTGTTCCTTTATCCGTTTCTTTTTAAACTCCACAATCAAATTTCTTTATTCCTCACTAATCCCGTTTTTACGCATTAACTCCATTTCTTGCTGAATCAGTCTTTCGGCGTTTGTTCCTCTTTAATGTCACTGCCTTTTTGTTTCCTTAGTCTTCATGGCATTTTCCCTCCTTAATTATTTTTTTTCTGCCTTGATCCCTTGGCGTTTTTGCTGCCTTAATTCCGTTGAATTTGTGCCTTCTTAATCCCATTGTTTTTACCTCATTAATACCAGTGCAATTTTGCCTCCTTAAACCACTTGTTTTTTTTTTTTGTCGCCTTAATTCCATTACTTTGTTGCCTTCTTTATCCCGTTCACTTCATTGTCTCCTTAATCCATTTGCTGTTTGTTAATTCAATTGCTTTGTTTTTCTTCTTTATCGCATTTTTAGCTCACCAGAGCACAAAGTGCTCAAGATGAGCTATTGTGACCGGTCATTGTCTGGCGTGCGTCGTCGTGCGACGTGCGTCGTCCGTCATGCGTCAACATTTGCCTTGTGAACACTCTAGAGGCCACATTTGTGACCCAATCTTTATGAAACTTAGTCAAAATGTTAGCCTTGATGATCTCTAGGTCAAGTTTGAAAATGGGTTATGTGGAATCAAACACTAAGTCAGTAGGCCAGATCAAAGGAAAAGCTTGTGAACCCTCTAGAGGCCGCAGTTGTGACCCAATATTAATGAAACTTGGTCAGAATAATTGTCCTGATGATTTTGCAGTCAGGTTTGAATCTGGGTTATGTGAGGTCAAAAACTAGGTCACACAGTCAAATCAAAGGAAAAGCTTGTGAACACTCTAGAGGCCACAAGTTTAACTCAATATTTATGATACTTGGTCAGAATGTTTGTCTTAAAGGGAATTCCTATAGTTTTTTTTCCTTTCATAGAATTTTTTTAAATTCACATATATGATAGGAAAATGTGTGCTGAAAACAATGAACAAATAAAAACAATAGGTCACCAGGCTTGTTTTTGTGAAAAATTGTTTTGAACACACCCACTGTTGCTGAAACTGCCAGCGATTTTTTAACATTTTCATAATTTTCTGCTTTTTTATAAATACCAACGAAAATGTACATCCAGGGAGCACAATACGGTTTTTTTCTTTTTGTATATTTTGTTATATACTTATTTGATATCATAGTCATATTTGTAATAATCTATCCTTACAATAATGGGTAAAAATGGAAAAAAAATATTGTTTCATATTTACTTTTGTGAACTTTTTTTCAATGAAAAATACCCATAGTGAACAATATTTTTTTCAATTTTGAAAAAACTCTTTCATAGAATTTTTTCCTGTTTTTCTTGTGTATAGATAATGGTATTGTGAGCATAAAAATGGCTAAAAATGTATGGGTCACCAGGCTAAATTTTATGTTAAGACCGCTGGAATACAACACCTGTTCGGACGGAAATGGCGCGAACCATGTATGTCTGCTAAAAGTTAAAAAATAGTTTTAAAAATTCTTCATTCTTTCTATAATTGAATACTAAATAATCTGAAAGGTGATATTGTCTTATCAGTACTAAGTGAATTATCTTACATTATATTAACAACACTGTCTTTGTACTAAAATGCGATGTGAAAACACAACCACAAAAATAGCAAGATACCTGTCAGGCATGATACTTGTCAATACAACATAAATCAATATTAACATTTGATTTCTGATATAACTTATCAAAAATGTTATTTCATTCAAGATTCTTCATATTTAAGGTTGTCTGTAACATGTTTCAACAAATCTTGACTTCAGTCCAGTTTTCCATAGAAAGTGTCAGCTGCGCAGAAAGATGCGCATAAAAAACTATAGGAATTCCCTTTAATGATATCTAGGTCAAGTTTGAAACTGGGTTATCTGGGTTAAAAAACTAGGTCAGTAGAACTGATCAAAGGAAAAGCTTGTGAACACTATAGAGGCCACAGTTGTGACCCAGTATTTATGAAACTTGGTCAGAATATTAGCCTTGATGATCTCTACGTCAAGTTTGAAACTGGATTATGTGGAATCAAAAACTAGGTCAGTAGGCCAGATCAAAGAAAAAGCTTGTGAACCCTCTAGAGGCCGCAGCTGCGACCCAATGTAAATGAAACTTGGTCAGAATAATTATCCTGATGATTTTGCGGTCAAGTTTGAATCTGGGTTATGTGAGGTCAAAAACTAGGTCACACAGTCAAATCAAAGGAAAAGCTTGTGAACACTCTGAGGCCACAAGTTTGACTCAATATTTATGATACTATGATACTTGGTCAGAATGTTTGTCTTGATGATGTCTAGGTCAAGTTTGAAACTGGGTTATTTGGGGTCAAAAACTAGATCAGTAGAACTGATAAAAAAAAAGCTTGTGAACACTATAGAGGCCACAGATGTGACCCAATATTTATGAAACTTGGTTAGAATAATTGTCTTAAAGATTTCTAGGTCAGGTGTGAATCTGGGTTATGTGGGGTCAAAAACTAGGTCAGGAGGTCAAATCAAAGGAAAAGCTTGTGAACACTCTAGAGGCCACAGTTTTGAATCAATCTTTATGATACTTGGTCAGAATGTTTGTCTTGATGATTTCTAGGATTTGAAACTGGGTCATATGGGATTAAGAACTAGTTCACTAGGCCAGATCAAGGGAAAAGCTTGTGAACACTCTAGAGGCTACAGTTGTGACCCAATATTTATGAAACTTGGTCAGAATGATTTTCTTGATGATTTCTAGGACAAGATCAAATCTGGGTTATTTAGGGTCAAAAACTAGGTCAACCCGTCAAATCAAAGGAAAGGAAAAACTTGTAAACACTTAAAGGCCACAATTTTGGCGCAATCTTTATGAAACTTGGTCAGAATGTTCGTCTTAATGATTTTTAGATTAAGTTTGAAACTGGGTCATGTGTGGTCAGAAACTAGGTCAGTAGGCCAGATCAAAGGAAAAGCTTGTTAACACTCTAGAGGCCACAGTTGTGACCCAATATTGTTGAAATTTGGTTGGAATGATTGTCTTGGTGATTGCTAGATCAAGTTTGAATCTGATTCATGTGGGGTCAAAAACTAGGTCACCCCATCAAATTAAAGGAAACATTTGTCTTAGAGGCCACAATTTTGACTCGATATTTACAAAACTTTGTCAAAATGTTTGTCTTAATGATTTGTAGGATAAGTTCGAAACTGGGTCATGTGGGGTCAAAACTAGGCTAGTAGGCCAGCTCAAAGGAAAAGCTTGCGAACACTAGAGGCCACAGTTGTGACCCAATATTTATGAAACTTGGTTCTTCATGATTTCTAGGTCAAGTTCGAATCTGTGTCATGACTAACTGTTGAAAAACGGTGTTAACCCCAAAACAAACAAACATGATTAACTCTGGTGAGCGATATAGGGCCATTATGGCCCTCTTGTTTGTCTTCCCTCTTAATCGTGTTGCTTTTTGCCTTCTTAATTCCATTGCATGGTTTGTCTCCTTACTTCCATTGCATGGTTTGCTTCCTTTATTCCATTGCATGGTTTGCCTTCTTAGTCCCATTGCATGGTTTGCCTCCTTTATTCCATTGCATGGTTTGTCTTCTTAGTCCCATTGCATGGTTTGCCTCCTTTATTCCATTGCATGGTTTGCCTTCTTAGTCCCATTGCATGGTTTGCCTCCTTTATTCCATTGCATGGTTTGCCTTCTTAATTCCATTGCATGGTTTGCCTCCTTTATTCCATTGCATTGTTTGCCCGCTTAATTCCAGTGCATGGTTTGCCTCCCTAATTCTATTGCATGGTTTGCCTCCTTAATTCCATTGCATTGTTTGCCCGCTTAATTCCAGTGCATGGTTTGCCTCCCTAATTCTATTGCATGGTTTGCCTCCTTTATTCCATTGCATTGTTTGCCCGCTTAATTCCAGTGCATGGTTTGCCTCCCTAATTCTATTGCATGGTTTGCCTCCTTTATTCCATTGCATGGTTTGCCTTCTTAATTCCATTGCATGGTTTGCCTCCTTTATTCCATTGCATTGTTTGCCCGCTTAATTCCAGTGCATGGTTTGCCTCCCTAATTCTATTGCATGGTTTGCCTCCTTAATTCCATTGCATGGTTTGCCTCCTTAATTCCATTGCTTTTCTTTTTCCTTCTTAATCCCATAGCTTTGGACTCTCTTGCTTTCTTAATCCCACTGCTACTTTTGCCTTCTTAATTCCGTTCTATTTTTTTTGTCTCCTAAATACTCTGGCTTTTTTATCTTCTTAATCCCCTTGTGTTTTTTGCTAAAATCTCAACGGGTTCCAGGTGAGTTATCAGTATTTGATTACCATGTGTGTAATAACTGATATTAGATAGAAAATAACAAAACTGAAACATGATTGCTCAGTGTGAACGCATATTGCAAAAGCTGTAGCCCTCAGGGTCAAGTGGTGGCAATTAGCTGGCAGTCACATGGTTAACTTCGCTGGCAATCACATGGTTAACTTTGCTGGCAATCACATGCCCTTCATCGCTGTGAGGTCGAAACCTTTCATGGAGCGTAGAGATATCTCCATTCAGTTGACTTACGACAGGTGTGTGGTTCCTACACGTGAAAGCTGGGTAATGGTAACGTTGCAATACTGAGCATCTTGGAAAATTTTACATGACATTCTAGTATGGGCCTTTCCATGTGCCTAAATTTTGCCAACTCAAGACTATTTATTAATGCAATTTCTATTCGCAATTCATATTTTTTTTCCGTTTGATATGCCGCTCTAAATCGATTCTCAAACAATGTCATTGTTTGGACTAATATGGTCAGTGTTTGGATTAAAGGATTAAATTTCAGTCATTTTTTATTCAAAAGCTCTGTGATATTTATGAGAGGATAAAGGTAGTGACAGATCAAAACATATTAGATAAAATGGTACGTTATTGAATGTTACTTCATTAAATAATAAAAGATTTTTCCTTCAGTACACATGATATGATAATTACATGCTGATTATTTATAAAATAGTGTCATAAAAAGATAACATTTATTCTTGAAGTTCGTGAAAAATGTAAAAATGCATAAAACGGATAAAAATATTTAAATCAAACTGCAACAAATAAATAAACGAATGAATAGATAAACAAACAAACTAATAAATGAATGAATAAATAATTTGAAGTAAGTAAATAAATAAATAAATACAGTTCATTTTAAACACACTCGAGGATGAAAGCATTACATGTCACGTTAGATTGTCGTTACAGATGAGCTGACAAGTACGGTGCACGTACTGTTTTATTTTATTTCAAGACTGAAACAGATATATTGTATCTGCAACGTACTGTTTATAGGTTTACATTTCGATGACAATTCATTTCTCCATTGTCGGGTTAAGGATTATTAAGGGATATAGGGGCTTTACGATAACAATCTACAAACACTTTATGTGTTCTATGTTGTTAACTTACTATTCATTCTGCTTCAGTATTTAAACGGACATTATCCCTAAAAGCAATACCGGATTTGATGGTGACGGGTTATAAAAATATTTAACAAAATAAGGTAGAAGGGCACGAATTTATGTTATTTTCTTCTTTCATTATATAATCTATAGTGCGATCTTTAAATCTTTAATTAATATTTCCCGTTGTAAACGTAGAATGAAAAGGTGGTTTTGATAAATATGTCAAAGAGACAGCCTCTTTGAAATAACAATAGTCGTATTTCCCATTGAAATATTAGAGTATGTATTGAGTCAATATTTACGCAACAATTTATTTTTTCTCGTCTATAAGACGGCAGGAGACTAAGCAAAAGGTTTCAAAAGTTTCTTTACAATACCAATTGATTCTTTATGAATATTTAAATGGTCTATCACTTAGTTCTGTTCGGGAGCTCATTATCCTGTAAAAAAGCGTATAAAAAGTATGTATTCAGATAAGTAGGCATTGAAGTTTCGAGCAAGTTTCAATATACCTTGGGCTCATTATCAGACATATAACATACGTTACTGGCTCAGCAAGGGCTTTTTCTCAAGTATTTTTTCCCTAATTTTAAGGTCTTAAACATTTTTCTCAATCAATATCACCTGCAAGTAGCTGTCTTGTTTATTTCTCAGACAGCAAAATTAACTTTAATTGCTGTTAGAACGAAGCACAAAACCAAACTCCAATAAAGGTTGTTAAAAGCTGTTATTATAATCAGTTATAGAAGTGGCAGTATGGAAGAGATAACGTCCATTTCTCAAAGTAGATCGCGTGCTAAGTGATGAATAAGGGCATATTCCTCTGCCACTTAGAATTAACAATGATTGATTATAAGGTAAAATATTTTGTTTTGGTGGTATTTTGACCTTCCGCCATTTTCAACTAATTTACGATGCCATATAAAACTAGAATGAGTACGTCAGCTTACAAAATGTTTAAAATGCCTTTCAATTATTGGATGTGCGATGAATATGTAAGATACTCAGCATAAGCTAAAGTGCAAATTATTTTGAATTCAAGCAAGAAAAGATCTCTATGTTTTAGACTCTGGCCGGAATATAATCAGTGCGTGACTGACGTCAATACCGTATTAATCCATCAGACATTTATTAGATATAAATTACGAAGCAATCTAAAAATAAAAAGTAAATTAAATTGAGGGTCCATGAATGCACTGAGCACAATAAACGCAACTACAGTCACACCGTGTAAACAGAATCACCTGCAAACCACCTCGAAGTAAAGATAAAGGAAATATATATGAGACATTTTAGCAGAAATGCGTTATTACAATATAAGCTGTATAAACTACACACTTTAGAAATATGATTATTTTTCTTGCTATAGCCGGTAATATATCTATATGTCGTCTGCTAAGTACCTACGTATCGTCCTACAGATAACCGATATCATTTTAAGCAAATGCCCTCTCCTTTATCGATTTCCAATGTCCACGTGCATTACGTGCTTTTCATGTTTAAATATCTACCAGTCGCTCTACACGGTCCAAAATGTGTATATGAAATTTGTGTGATCAGTACACAGTGAAAAACATAAAAATATCCTGTTTCCACAAGTACACACTGTATGACGCTAGACGAGAGAGGGTGTGCCATCGGAATGGCCCAGAGTGGCATATCAAACCATGAGGTACATGCTTAAACATGTTTTATATGAAATAATATTCGAAAACTAGTTGAAACGAAAACAACATTCGTGTGCTACCGTGCTACCGTGGTGTTCAAAGTCTCATGACTCGAATCCCATTGAACACCTGTAGGATGAACTTGGGCGAAGAGTCAGGAGTTTTGAGACCCGTTCCTCGCAATCTCTATGAACTACAAAATGCTGCTGTAAGAACACTCTTCCACAGGGGCCTATCCAACCGTTCATTCGATTCATACGTTCCAGGTGTACAGCCGGTGTTAATGCTGTCGGAGTGCAGACGAGATACTAAGAACTCGGATTGTGTGACTTCATTTGTGGTGGGGGGGGGGGGGGGGGGTGTACTGTTCAAATTGTTCACGCTTCAATAAATTTGCCATTTTACGTAAATGTTTCATGAATTACTTTTATTAAATATTTGATCTATATAGTGTCCACATTTTGTTGCAAAATGTCCAAAGGTTAGCGAGATGTATCCATAATTGTAGGTGTGGAGTTAGACCTTTTGCTGAGTATATGAAGGGTATTTAAGAAGTTCCTATCGAATAAGTAAGCCAGTGTAGCATAACACGAAAAGTGAGATATGTAGAGCTTTTTTTCTGTTGTGTAAAGTGCTGTTATTTTCATATATTGCTGATATAGAATTATGACTTATTTCATATCTTAATCTTTAAAAAAATAGTTTACTCTTACATATTATCATAATTAAATTCAGAAAAGGTGAACTTTTGAATAAGCCAGAATTGCCACGTGTTTCAGTTATAATACTTGCATTTTATGTCAAATATTATTTTGTAAGGCAAAACATATATCTTCTATACATATTGCAACACATTTGTGTCGTTAATGCCCCCCCCCCCCCCCCCACTTGAAATTCAGCGAAACTGGCCATTTTCTAAAATTTTGCATGAAAAAAGGATGTTTTATATTGATCAAAGCTTGTACAGTAATAAATCTCATGACTTTATCGGTGATTATAATGGACCATTCTATACAGTAAAATAATAATAGAAGGAGTTTTCTTTACACCCTTTATATCTTTTCTAAAACAATGTATTTTCGGACACTTACTCAATAGTACTAATTACTAACTATTTTATAATACCACATGATCTCTTTTTTTTCTATGTCGTATACCGGGTACAAATGGTATTGTACAGGACAACTTCTGTTTCATTCAATATAATTCAACTTGGGTGTTTTTATTCATCAACAGATGTCACTAATAAGCAGTTTACGCTTGTTGATCCTAAATCCACAACAAACAGCTGTAAAAAGAACTCATTATTCTTTAAGGTTAATTCGGAAATATGTTTGTGTTTCCGCTATGGACGCAGTAGATTTTAGAATAATTTGGGTTTAGAGGGCGTGGAGGGTGGCATGCATTTCCGCTACCGCCCACGAACAGGCTTAGTCAAACCGAGCCTGCAACATTTTCGTTTTTGTCGTGTTGAGCGACCTGTGGAGTTTCCACTTTTTCTATTTTATAATGAATGCCCGAAGAAGTCTGGAAACCTCAATGTACAAAAATGAGGCAGCAGGGTTTTATAACAGAATTTTGATATGGTGTGTTGTGTTCAGGTCGAAAGAATTTTGTGGCATGTGGCAATGAAACGCCGAATGATATTTTGTCTTGTAAAGTCCACGAGAGTCGAATCATCCCAGATCAAGGTACAGTTATGATAACAATTTTATCATAAACCTCTACCCACTTCTTGAACATACTCTATGAAATTATTTATTATCATAAACATCGATGAGGGGCAAGTGATTAGAAGTTAGCGACCTTAACAACTCGGCAACGGAGACCCTCTCAGAAATGATGATTCAGTGACTGTAACTATTACAAACTTAAAAAGGCATAAATGGATATAATTTTTCTGACTACACGTAATGAAAGAATCATGTAAAACGCTTGGAAATTCCTCTCCAATTGTTTTTTAGGAACGTATATAACTTCGAAACAACTATCGTCAAATTGACCCTTTACAATAACACCTAAAATGAAATTGTTCCATCAAATAGCCGCCGTTGTTGGGATTGTTTTCTCACGCATAAATAATGAAACAAAAATATGTAAAAACTTCGTTAACCTTTCTCTGGAGTGAAAAATTGAATATAAAATGATTTCAAAAGCATTATTATCTAATGTTACTCTCTAAAATCAGTAAAAATGGTATTGATCCCTCAAAAGACATGTCTACCATATGGTGTGCATCAAAACTGATCAGGACAATTATACAGACGTTGCACTAATGACAACATGTCGCAATGGGTAGGACATAATTTTCTAAATAATTATACGTTCTGTTCTACGAAACCGTAGAAAAGTCTGAAATCAGAATTCAAAAATGATAATTATAGAAATAATCATGTAGTAACCATATACAAATATAGATCAACCAATATGTATCCATCTAAACACAAGGCTGCCATACGTTGAACTTTTAGTTTCTATAAATTTAGACTGAAGCTTAAGACACTTCTTTCTTGTTGTATTTGTTTGATTTATAAATAACTGTGTTTTTGCTGCTCTGTGCTTCCGAGAAATCTACCCTTACCTATTATCTTCTATAGAAACCCTCAACAAAATAGTCCTAGCTACGGCCTCCTCAAACTCCTACCAAGCCAAAGGTAATACAAATAAAAAAAAAGCAACTGTGACCTGTTTGGGATGAACATGGCCGTAATGTTATTTCTTGGCGGGAAAGGTTTTGTATTATTATTTTGACTTAACCGAAGCCGTACCGACGTTGATGTGCATTATAAGTTACTGCAAATATTTCCAAATTTTATCTATAGAATTGATACTACACTGTAAATAAATATAAAGAGAACGCCCTCCAGACTAGTTTACTGTTTCGTTCTTGCATGTTTGAATTCGGAGGTAAATAATAATAATAACAACAAATAGCGTTTTGTTATGCTTAACTATAAGGATTTTTATGACATCCAGTTTATGTTAGTTTATTTTTCATAACTACAATACGGATACAACAAATTGGCTCCATTCTCTTTGTTTCTAAGTCAAACCGGAATAACAAGAGAATATTAATGAGAAGACCTCATAAGATGATGTCAATGGTATTCTTTTCCAAAACAGATGTTACAAATGTTGAATTAAACGCTCGTTGATATTGATCCTTAATCCGCAAAAACAACTCTTCTAATCCTAGAGGTTAATTGTAACATACGCTCTCTCGTTTCTATTACAGACCAAGTTGTGTGTAGAATGTATTGTGGGATACTATACGCTTGACGCGAGAGAGAGTGCTGATGAATGAATGCGGCTAAAAGCCAATAACTTTATATGTGATACAAGGAGATGTAAGTACAGCAACTTATTTACAATGTTGGCAGGAAGTTTGGTGGATTTCTGCTAGTAATAAAACTCTATTTTTATTTTGTTATCTAGATAAAATAGCTATTGTAATGGAAAAATGCATGTGTATGTATTGACGATACTTATGCATGTTTTCTGTCTATGTTCTACAAACGTGGAAACTTAAGTAAAACTGTGTATTAAGATAATAAAAAAAAAGGAAAGGAAAACCACAACATCGAGTTTTAAGACGTAAATGTACGCAGAAAAGTGAATCTGTTATAAAGCATAACAAGACAGTTAGCAGGCTTGATGAAATTTGCTATTTAGCCTGAGAAATCTTTTGAAACTTTCTCATTTACTAACCCTGTGTCTCAGACTACATGTAATTAGGGAGGATATTGATTACTTCAAACACGTTTATTTTGATTGTTTGTGATAAAACAGTTGTACTACCAACTTTATGTAACATGGTTTGATTTACCTTCTAATTACGCAAAGTGGCGCCATTTTTCTGTTATTTGTGAGCCTAATTTATCTTTATTTTCTAATGTTGTTTTTTATGTGTATGCCTCTACATCATTTATATTATATACATCATACAACATAGAATATAATATGCAGTGCTCTTCATATATAAATTATAAGATACTGCATGTATTATGGCGTAGAGCACGTGTTAAAGAGACTTAATACACGTGGACGATTACTACTTTAGCACCATTTTAGTAGAATCATAGCTCTAAAATGTATTTTTTGAAAACTGTATTTTTGCATTTTAGTTTTTACCGAAACTCTTAAAAGTTACTTTATAAGAGAACTTAGACTGAAATTCAAAAGTTTAAAGCTATTGCATTTGAGTAAAATATGTAACCTTTACAGAATATCGTCATTATCATAGCGGAACTCAATAAGATACTAACTCACAAAGCACTACTTTTATAATATATACAGAAGTACGTTTAATGCCAGTGTAAATGCTACATCCAGATATTTCAATAATTACTGTTGTCTGCTCGAACCTTTTTAATAATTACAAAAATCACACACATTTTAAAGGTATATAAATTGCAAAAGTGGGAAATCACAATTAATTCTAACAATATAACAGTTTTGTTAAAAGATTATTATGATGGGATTAATTGTTTCCTTACTTTTCTTACACAAAAATCACACACACACAAAAAATGCTAAATGATAGTTGGCAGAATTTTTTTTCAAGTTTCTTTTCAATAAAAATTTTGTACATGAACATTGTAAATTTTTTTTTAAATTAGGCGTTTTCCCATTTCACGTATTGTATTATATTATTAAACTTGCTTGAGATTTTAGAATATTTTTTTACAGAAATCGGCGACTTGATTTATGTATATATTCTAAGATGAAATGAGCCGTGCCATGAGAAAACCAACATAGTGGGTTTGCGACCAGCATGGATCCAGACCAGCCTGCACATCCGCGCAGTCTGGTCAGGATCCATGCTGTTCGCTTTCAAAGCCTATTGGAATTAGAGAAACTGTTAGCGAACAGCATGGATCCTGACCAGACTGCGCGGATGCGCAGCTGGTCTGGATCCATGCTGGTCGCAAAGCCACTATGTTGGTTTTCTCATGGCGCGGCTCAAATATAGATAATCTTTTACGTTATCATTACTTGTTGAAATAATCAGCAGCTTCAGAAATACGATATCAGCTTGATATTCTGAAGTCTTGATATTAAGACATCTTATACATTAAAATATCAATTCGAGGTATACATTTTATTGATTTATTTCAAAGTGTTTTATGTGAATTCCTATATTTTTAGACGTTTTGCCAAACAATTAAAATAAGTGTGTTTTGATGTTACCTGTAGTATAGAAGTATATCAAATTTGTATACAATTCCAATATTCTTTCATTAACACGGAAGTTGCAACTTTTGAATGTTGAGTTGTAATCTTATTTGATATTGATCATTAAGCCACTGAAAACATCATAAACAAATAAGGCATATAAAGAAAAAGGAAAGCAGAAAATGAAGAAATATAAAGCAATAGGGAAAGAAAAAGAATGTAATAACGAAAATCAAAGCAAATGAAAACCAAATTCCTTGGTCATAGAGATGTATGTCCCTGTTTCCCTCGTGTGATACTGCACAATAATATTGTTATGCTAAGCCTAGTATAAGGCAGACAAGGCACTTGGCTGGAAAATGGTTAGTGTTGTTATATTTTCTGGTTCTTTGGGATAACGGAGTCCATTCAATACCGATATAACAGAGCGCCACTTAAGGCGCTGGCAGGGGGACGTGAGAGGTATTGCACTTTCCATTACCTCTCACGAACAGACTCTGCTATTATTCTGCTTGGTTACATTCTTTGCTTCCAAAGGATCTTCTTGTAGGTTTTATGATTTTATTGTATTTTCATCAGTCAATGAACTTTCATTCATATTGATATCTGTAGGAAATTCAACAAGAAGAGTGGTAGATTGAATGACTGTCACCAGCGTTGGTATAAACAAAAACCAATAGTTCAATATATGACACAATATGTGATATGCATTATAAACTCTAACATTGGATAAGATTTTGAAAGTATTTTAGTAATTTAAGATCTTCATTATTTGTTCGTTAAAGACAAATGCTAATTTATCATTGTGAAAATAAACAATAACATAAGCTACACCTAAAATACTTTAGACATACCTTGATAACATTACACAAAACTCTCTAGAGCAGTATTGTAATAAGTATGAAACGCTCGCTATAGATGTAGCAAGTAAGTCAACTAAAAGCTGTGTCGTTTTATTGTGCTTTCTCATTAGAATTAACCGAGATTAGGATGTTTATTATCGCAATGATAGTTTTCATGTTTTTGTTATGACGTCAAGAACCATGAGAAAACCAACATAATGGCTTTTCGACCAGCATGGAACAAGACCAGCCTGCGCATCTGCGCAGTCTGTTCAGGATCAATGCTGTTCGCTTTCAAAGCCTATTACAGTTAGAGAAACCGTTAGCGAACAGCATGGATCCTGACCAGACTGCGCGGATGCGCAGGCAGGTCTGGATCCATGCTGGTCGCACAGCCACTATGTTGGTTTTCTCATGGCACGGCTCAAATCAAGAAATCTGTTCTTGATGCTACCTCAATAAATCAAGTTTACGTATTCAACTAAAACGTCTTTGCTGTTTACTTGATTTGTGTTATTAAACGTATTTATGGCCAAATGCATATACTTTGCTGACTTAAAATTTGAAGAATTAATATAATACTGCATAATTTATTCCGTTATATTTCTACCATGTTATTCATTAAAACGCTATATTTGTATTTACATTATGTAACTATACGCATTGCGTATTCAAAGATAAAGAGAGAAATCCCTTTAGTATCAATTTGAAAGTTGATTATTATTGTTTAAAATTTTAGGGGAAATAGCTTTTGGCATTCATTATCTTTTGTAAGGGGTTTCCTTGGAACAAAGGGTACTTTTATTTTTAAATTTTAAAAACGATATAAATTATAACTTTATAAATACTAAGTGTATACTAGGTTACTGTATTTAAAATAATTTACATTAAGTGTGATATCTTTAAGAATGTTGTAAATCATATAAGATTTATATGACATAGCAGAACGAATGTATTTGACACCGTGATTCTCATAAATAATTTTGACAATTATGAATAGTTAAAATTCGTTCTACATTTATTGCATACAAACTTTCAACCCGCTTTTAAAAAAATATTTAAACACATAATGAGAACTTAAGAGGGAAAAAAGTTCAATATCAAACGCCATATCGTGGGCGAACACGTTTTATGCATTTGGGCATATATATTTTGTTGCAAATATCTATTCTATGTTGTTGAAACATATTGATCTCAGTGCCATGACAATCCATTTTTCTACAATCAATATATGATTTTTTGTCCGCAGTGAATATGGTGAATGTCAATGTTAAGAATTAAACTGAGACATATGTAAATCTTGCAATAATAATATTTTATCATGGTATTGCTACCTATAATTTCACATAGCATCAACAGATTTTGACTGAGTGTTCTTCTTCAAATAATACCAGATTATGTCGACCCTCAGTGAGTTGTGCTTCCAACGTCTGAAACTTTGTATTTCGAGCTGAATAATATATTGTTGCAAGAAAACAAACTTTTAACATCAATCAGTAGCTACTTTGTCTAAAAACACCAGTTTATATAATATGCTTTTAAAACAACTTTGAGGGCTAACAAAATCGATGTTGCTCACTAGAGACCTGGAGCGGTCTTCTGCGCATATCAGGAAGTGATTATCAGTCAGAGCGCAGCGTAAAAGTACGCAAATTATTGCATGTCCGCATGCATTTAGTGTATAATATGTATAATATACTTAGGGTAAGAATTACCATGGTTACAAAATATATACCAGTACATTAAAGATACTTATCATTAAAATCGCTTGAATCGGGTATATACCGGAGTCTGTAACTTATCACAATGTCTGTTTTAGTCAAAGTCGCAAAAATTATCCTCCTTACTGACCTGTTTTAACAGGAATAAAACTGTAGCATGATTGTTTTACGGCGTTTTCATTATTGGACACGGATAGAAGATTATAGAAGGAGTGTTTTACTAAAATCTTTGCGCAATATGGGTAGTTTTAACCTCAGCTACTGACTGTTCCTATACTTGTATTATTGCCATTTCAGTTATTATATATGTGAAATTTTACTGTCGAGACAAGTAGACTTGGCATTAAAGACATTATAAAACTAGTATACATGTATTATCTTTAAATGAAAATCCATTTATGTTACATTATCTTAATAAAACCTTTATATACAGTTTGTTGTTTCAATTCTAAAATACTTTTGACTTTGTTTTGACTTTTCCAAAGTATTGAATATAATGTCAGCAAAATGCTGCACATTTACTTAGTTTTATTGAGATTTATCACGGCGTGATATTTTTTATCTTTCTGTTTTCGTTTCGGTACTTTTGGCTGTCCTGTATTAAAGTGTTCGTCCTTACACTATTTACGCGCACGGATATCTGTCGTAACTCATTTTAAGTAAAGAAGGAGTTACTACAAAATTTTCTGTTAGTGCTTTAAATACTTCTGGCGGTTAGAATGAGATAAGTTGTCCGTTAAACAGATTTAAATTCCATGTATCCTTCCGCTGCAGACCAGCGGTACGTGTTAATTGCTGTAGTGAAGCTGTTGTATGCTCTCTGGTGTATTACCAGGTGTGTTTATAGTCTTAGTTTCCACAATACCAGCACCTGCAGGTGAAGTGAATATGTAACGTTCGAACGATTGCTTAAGTGCAGGTGTATGTAATATATAATACTATTCCAAATGCTGTTTGTGACACATTTTATATCGGTGTGATTGATTATGAAAATAGCAGGTGTAGTTCAAAACTAATAGAGTATGGAGCCTTAACAATACTTAAAAATCGTTGTTCAAGAATTATACTTTACAGGAAGTTCATTGTATACGTAGACATAAATAGTGGCTTATTGCGAAACTAGTTTTTGTCCAGTAATTAGCACGTATAGCCGTTTCCTAAGTGTAAAGGAAATGCCGAAGTTTATTTTTAGCGAGAGGGTCGACATAATCTGGTATTACGAACACTTTAGTCAATGTCTGTTGATGCTATGTCAACTTATAGGTAGCAACTCAGGGCAGGGCATAGTTTCTTATCTATTTATCTATATATTAGTGTAGACTATAAAAAATCTTCTTGTCAGAAACTTTTGAACAAGTTTTAAGAGAGTTCTTGGGCAATCGTTTTAGCCAATTAAATAAGCAATTTCAAATTATTCCGATTTGTCAAAGAATATTGCTGCCGAAGAAATGTACAGAAAAATGGTTAAACAAGGTCTCTTCGTCATAAATATTGAGAGTAAAGTTAGTTAAAAGATGCGCGCTTTTTATTGCTTTCTCATTAGGCTTAACAGAGACTTTATGTTTATTCTAGGATTTTTATTGCAAACAATGGTTTCTACTGACGTCAGGAAATTAGGAAATAGACACTTAATGTAAGCTCGCGAAATTAAGTGTATTCAAGTTTCTGGTTTTGCTTGATTCGTACGAGTTAAAATCATGCGGATTGTCTTGTGTCTTTTATCTGTAATACGTTATATTTCCTATATAGATAACCCATATAGAATGCTAAAAAAAGGTAGATGTCTTTGAAGCTAAGATAATTATATTTAGTTTTAGTAAAAAGGGACATGTCTTAAGCTCAAAAGTGTCATACAACGTTTCTCGAATAAAAATGATTTTACACTCGAGAAAAATGACTACGGAAAATGTTACTTTTATGATCTTTTTATGTTGTTTTAAAATTGATATTAGGATATGCCATGCAAGCACAACGCTTGAAACATTCACTCAGATATATCAACGTTACTCAAAGTTTAGTATCAGATAGAAATATTTGTTTAACATATTCTATCCAAAGGTTTTATGTTCAAAATGATGTAGGCAGTAGCAACAGATCCCCTGCTTATTCCAAGCTGATTTTCTTTTCAGAAACAAAAATGCCGCATGTACTTTACAAGGTAGTTTTCTGGGCATTGAGGCGAATCTTGATAAATAATTCAAAATATTGTAGGAGGAGGACATTAATTAATGTCATTGCTATCAAACTGCCACTCAAGTCGAAAAAGAAAATTACACAAGGTTATGTCGTATATCGCTTCACATCCCACGGCCAATCATAGAATATATCTTTGTTTAGAAGTATATAGATTGTTTTATATTGAAGTGATTTGCTAAACGTAAAAATCTTCTTGTATCTGTAGTAGTTTATGTTGAAAAAGTACAACAATTATTGACTAGTTTCATAAGTAGAATTTGGCTTCACACACTATGATCCATTTTCATGATAGTATCAAATTAAAGTTGTTCAGAGTTTTGAAATATTAGATAGTTTTAAAATGTTGTTGTCGATCAAGCAGTTATATTGTTGTGTGCTCCGGGTACAAATTGCAATACTTTTCATTTAAATATGCTTACCAAAATTTCCTTATTCAACAAATAATATGATGAAATATGCATATGATATAATTAAAATGGTTATTTTCATAATTTAAACTTTCATTATATTAAATTTTACAAAATATAAACATGTAGCTTACAAAACGCTTCAATAGTTCGTTGTGTTCACATTAAAAACACATATTCTTAATAGACGTTTTTCTTGAGAAATTTGTTATTGCGTAAAGTTGTCAAATATCAT
This sequence comes from Mercenaria mercenaria, assembly GCF_021730395.1. NCBI lineage: Eukaryota > Metazoa > Mollusca > Bivalvia > Venerida > Veneridae > Mercenaria > Mercenaria mercenaria. Next base: position 14,849,466 of record NC_069367.1, on the reverse strand, counting down.
AACTTGATTAATATATCAAAACAAAGTATGCAATCACTGATAAATTTGAAAACGTGTTAAAAGATATTTTTCATTATTTTTATTATGATAATGATTAAAAAAAGTAGTTTATTGAAACTGTTGTGTACCTTTTATGTGCTCTAGAACTAGAACTAGAATTGTTTAGCACGAATTCCTATGTTGATGACCATTTGAAGCTGTTTTAAGAATTTAACGTTTTTAGATCATCTGATTTTTTTGAAAGAAAGAGATGAGTTATTGTCATCACTTGATCGGCGTCGGCGTTGCCTGGTTAAGTTTTATGTTTAGGTCAGCTTTTTTCCTTACCTATCAAAGCTATTGCTTTAAAACTTGCAACACTTGTTCACCATCATTAGCTGACTCTGTGCAGCAAGAAACATAACTACATCCTGCTTCTTGCAAGAATTATGGTCCCTTTTGGACTTAGAAAATATCAGATTTTTTGGTTAAGTTTTATGTTTAGGTAAACTTTTCTCCTAAACTATTAAAGCTATTGCTTTGATTCTTGCAACATTTGTTTACCAACAAAAGCTGACTCTGTACAGCAAGAAACATAACTTCATCCTGCTTTTTGCAAAGAATTATGGCCCCTTTAGGACTTAGAAAATCAGATTTATTGGTTAAGTTTTTTGTTTAGGTCAGCTTTTCTCCTAAACTATCAAAGCTATTGCTTTAAAACTTGCAACACTTATTCACCATCAAAAGCTGACTCTGTACAGCAAGAAACATAACTTCATCCTGCTTTTTGCAAGAATTATGGCCCCTTTTGGACTTAGAAAATATTACAAGTTTTGTGTTTAGGTCAGCTTTTCTCCTAAACTATTAAAGCTATTGCTTTGAAACTTGCAACACTTGTTCACCATCAAAAACTGACTCTGTACAGCAAGAAACGTAACTTCATCCTGCTTTTTGCAAGAATTATGGCCCCTTTTGGACTTAGAAAATATCAGATTTCTTGGTTAAGTTTTGTGTTTAGGTTAGCTTTTCTCCTTTACGGTCTAAGCTATTGCTTTAAAACTTGCAACACTTATTCTCCATCAAAAGCTTACTCTGCACAGCAAGTATCATAACTCTGCATTGCTTTTTGCAAGAATTATGGCCCCTTTTGGACTTAGAAAGTCATGGGTAGGTCAATATTTCTATTACACAGAGACAAAAAATCAGATGAGGGTCTGCACCCGCAAGGCGGTGCTCTTGTTTATATTTCTCTTAAATATCATCTGTAATGTTAAATTGTTCTTATTTGTGTAAACCTAGGTATGATTTACACTTCCCTTTTAAAGACAAGCTAGCACACCTGCGGGTCAGGAGAATATGTTATCAATTCGTGTGACTCCAACATAATTTAAAAAAAATAAAAAATGACCTTTTTTCATAAACCAAGCTGTAAGTGTAAGTTATTGGTGTTTTATACACATACGTGTATTTCTAAAAGTAAAGAAGCATTTCATTACTATAAATCCAGACATTACACTTGACTGATTTATTGTAACAAAAGTGTTGGAACACCTAAAAAGTACTTTGACATGAAAATAACTAGATCATATCCACTACAACAATAATAGATGTTGCACTTACAAATGTTTGAAATTTAAGGCTTTATCTGCAAGATACCAGCGTTGAATGTTTGTAATTGTCAATCAGCATTCTACATTTTTCAGTCGCATTAAGATAGATATATTCCTTATCATCATTATTACATATTATTTATGCTAAAAGTAGTCTTCTTTACATCATGCTATCCAAAAGCAAAGTGCGCAAGCAATGACGTAATACGTCTTCAGTATGTAATAAAAATCTAACCTTTTGAACTTCTAGTATTAATGTAAGTATAAGTATAGTCATTATTCATCGTTAGTATGATAATGCTTATCGCATTTTGTTCATTCTGTTAACATAACTGCTAGTAGCAGTGCATTCTTAAGATTGTTAGCAATAATGGGTACATTACATAACAATATCTGTTCATTATTACATATTAACTTGATTATGTTATAATTAGTTAATTTGGATTTCAGCGCACATGTGAATATATTGACATGAAAGCATCCGTGAGTTATGTATGTTTTTTTCTTTGGCGAGAAATGCCCAAAATTTGACACTAACTGATGATGTTTTTATAGTCCTTATTCTATCAAAATACCACCGTCTCCGATGACGTTACAATTTTACTTCACCTCTAAATACAAAGAAATCTCTGTTAATATGTAGTTCTTTAGTGGACATTTGTAATATACTGTTTAAATGTTGTTTTACTGTGATTCACAAAGATTGAAAACTCACTTTACGGCCCCTACTGATATGCGATAATTCTTCAGTTGTGGCGGTGACTTCCAAAAGGTAAGATTGGATGCAATCTTGATCATTTCTCTTGCATGTTCGTTGTGTCATTACTGACGTTAGCATGTGGTTTCGACAACAAAGATTTTAAAAAGTGACGAATGTGGACGCAGATAACGGCGCTGTTCTTATTTCTTTGAGGTCCAGTATTTTTAAAATCTAATGAGTATCTTATTGTCACAGTAGTAGTAAAATCGAATAAATTGGAAATTGCCATTTCGTTGGATATTAGCTTTACTGCAAATACAATTGGAAGAGAAGTAAACGATATGTGTATTAGTTTTTCAATTATCTTCAGGGACACCTATTTAAAGATGTTTAATGTATAGAAAATGTGATATTAGTTGAACTACAAAAAAGTGTTTATTTTAATGAATCGCTGTCTAAGTTTTCTTTCTTAGTGTGCTCATTTGCTGTTATTTCTGTAACTTTACAGCGATATAATCTGATTAGTCAGTTTCAACATATACATACACATTGCCCTTACAAAACGTCAGATGTTTCTTAGACAATTGGTGTTACAAACCACAGTTACTAGTTTTGTTATCATAATCATAGATGGCATGCACACAGTTGTTTACTTTGGTGTAGGAGGAACTCAATCATTATTTGTGAAATCGTTCAGTCATACTCTGAAGCATAACGTGTGTTCTGAGCAAACAAATACTGCATCATTTAAGCAATAACCTTTATGATAAAATGTATGATAAAATATAATCAGATCTATCGTTGGCAAATTATTCTAAGTAGCATAAAAGTGTACAGTGCTACATTTGATTTTCAGTGTTTTTAGGTATTATATATATTAATTATATTATAATTAAGGTATTGTTCTGGTGAATATAGATCTGGGAAAAAGTAAAAACATAAAGAAATCTGGTTGTGTTATGTTGCCGAATATATTGTACTTACATGGTATTAGAATATAACCTTTGTTATGATTGCCGTTGAACACCGTAGAGGGTGATATGACCTTTGCCGAAATGAAGCGGTTCATTGATTGCGGGTCTCTTATTGTAGGAATGAAAAAAAACAAAACAACACAGAGTTTGTATGACTGTATAAGTGTCTAGTGATTGTTTTGGTAAAAAATTATATGTTACCTTTTTGCCACTCTACGTAAGTTTGTAATATATTTGTAATACTTCTGGTTGTGAGAGATATTACTATGGTGTGAATGAAATAGAGCTTCCGAGTTGAAACATGCGGAAAAATCAAGTCAAGCATACATGTAGATACCATGACAATAATGGCGGCAATAATATCCACCCTTAGGCTAGCTGAAATCAGGTGAATTTTGAAAAGGAACACTTCCCATTAATTTCGATGAAATGATATAATATGACACGCATTATATACCATCTTTTGCAATGCTATAGCAAACTGTAATAAAAATCATAAAATTTTGATATATTTTCAATGGGTTGAGTTTATGTGCATTTCATAGTATTTCTGTTACAACGCAGGGTAATAAAAATGCTGGCTCGGTTTAAATATAGAAAGTAAAGTGCCGTTTTATTTGGTTTCTCATTAAAATTAACCGAGGCTCGCTGTTAAGTATGTATTTTTGAAGTTCACGTAGATTGTTATGACGTCAAAAAATCAAATGAACCTCACAAAATTATGTTTAAATAACATGAGAACATTTTTGTTGATTACTAGATTTATAAAAGTTTTCAAATAAAAAGGAATGCTTTCTTTTAAAATGTCAAAAATTAAATGATAACATTTATTTAGGTTGGTTAATTTTTCTTGGCATTAAAGATACTTTTGCCTTTGTGTCTCTAAAATGAATATACAGTATGAGTTTCTCAATCTTAATTGTTACGAATACTAGATGTATTTACTATATTGACGATAGGTAAAAAAGGGATATAAAATAAGCAATGGCATTGCAGAACTACAGCATCAGACGACAATTTTCATACCTCAGTGATCTTCATGAAATATTGACTTACATTCTTAATTTGAAATGTTACCATATGATTTCGTCATTTTATGTTGTATACATCCAATGCGTGTAACAAATAGACGAATATTACTCAGCCTGTAGACTCGAATGATGGTTTGTTTGCCCCAAGGATTCAGTTTGCTTCTTTTCATGATTTTAAAACAAAGCTTGTGGGCTGACAGCAATTCCCCTGCGTTCTCAAAACTCACGTCTTTTACAGAAAAGCAAATAATATGGTGGTTCTCCGAAATCTGAGACAAATCATGATAAATAATTCAGGGTGTTGTAGGAGGGTAACGTTAATTAGTGTCATTCATATAGAATTGTCGTTCTAGTCTAAGACAAATACGTATTTCTAACTCAGCAACAAATTGTTCATATATTAGTTTATGAATTATTTACATTTCTTTAAATGCCGCAAGGCTATGTAGAAAATAATTTTGCAAAAGAAAAATATAAATAACGAGTAAAGAAAAAAGTTAAAGATGACTGTATTGGGTTTTTTTAGCACAAGATATATTCTCATAACTTGCCGTAAAGCCACCAGACCCAAGTTGAATTCACTTCGCGGCTTTCCTTATTGCATTGTCACAGCTCAAAGAATTTACTTACAAAAATTCCTACTCTTAAATATTACAGAAATTGCTCAAACGTATCTTGATTCAATATGAATTGCAGTGCTCCTTTGTATCATATGAGTAAGAGAAGATTCGTTACTTTCCAGTTAGTTCCGACAGGTACCTACCTGTACTAACAAACAATAATAGGTGTGGTAGTAAATGCTAGAATAAATCTACTGATTGGAAAGATCACATTTCCGGTTACTAGATAGATAGATTTATTTCAACATAAAATGTACAATTTACATGGCGACTTATAATTAAAACATACAATCAAACAATAAACAAACATGTATGAATTAATATAGCCATGTCAATCAACATTATATGTTAAGGATTACACAAAAAAGAGTTAAAATAAACTCTTATTTCCATTGTGGTCCTTAAGATATAGTATTGTATGACATAGGAAGAATAATTTATCACAGTAAAAAAATAATCACAGAAAAATGCCCGAAGATAAGTTTGTATAAAAATCCTATGCTTAAAAATGATTGACTAGTATAAAAAATGATTGACTAGTAAAAAAAACACAATGCAAAAATCTATCTATAATGAAATCTAACTAAAAGTCATATTAAGCTTAAAAAATGTTCCTTAACCTTACGTTTAAATGAGTCAATGCTTCATTCACGTAAAATCTCGTATCTGGGAACTGATACAAATATTCTCATGATCTGTGAACCATTGTGAAAACATTAGATATAATAATAGATCATAGAACAAGGACTGGCACATAATGAAAATCAGTTATACACAAAACAAAAAGAGGAATATTACAATATTTGTTTGAAGCAAAAAAGCAAAATATGCAAAAACCCTCGCTAGTACTGACTGAAGTGAAACTCAAAGAATATTTACATAATTTGCCATTAAAATGAATATGTGAAATCTGAGACACCTATGGATTCTATATGGGCAGAAGTTCGCTGCTTTTCTATGATATTATACAACATCATTCTCTTAATACACATCAACCAGATTTTCATGTTTTTCCTTTGACAGTGATATTTTCAACTCATTTCAGAATCCTACTATGTGAAAAAAATGTTTCTACAGTTTTATAACAATATTCAGGTTTTATATCTTACTTTTCTTATCAATGCTCTGACAGCTACATGATCGGGAAAACATTAAGACTGGTTCCATCCTCTTTACAAGAGGTAATCCCAATATATTTCATAACTCTAGCTTTTCTTTAGTAAACATTGGGGAAGGGTGGAGCGGGGTTTGAGAGTGTATGTAACTTGGCCTAAGACCACAGTTATTTTTACTATTTGTTCTATATAGGCACTGGACACTATTGCAATTTTGCATGCATTCCAATCCCCTAAAAATACCTGAACACAACAGAACTATTCAAGAGAAAAAAATCCAGATACAAAAAAAATTTGGTTGACCGGCTCTTTTTTCCACCATTTTGAACCAAGTCACATGGGTATGAAGAATACTCTCTAGACGGCCGCAAACAGGCCCTATCAAAAAGTCACGTTATGCATATTCTGACATTTTCATTCTGTCAAATTGTGCCTGTACCTCCTATTTCATATCTCCTCTGTTACATTATGCCATTTGTTGCAGGTCTTTCACTAAAAAATTCACCAATATTCGCCATCAAACAGAGGAACTATTTTCCGCGTAACCACTTCCTTATTGAGGTCAAACAAGGGCAAATAACTGTGGTCTTGTGACGTGCAGCTGACTGCTCGAGTGCAGTTGTGTAGTTTATCCGAAATGATGTTTCCGTTGCGAGTTGCCTGTGTTTTGATTTTTCATACCTATAATCATTTTAAACAATGAAATCCGAAATTATAGTTAACATCGATTTGTTTTACAGAAAGTGGAAGCAAACATAAATAGCAGCTTAACATGAAAATCATAGTAACCTATCATTTATATTAATTTATTTTAGGCCGATTGTGAAACAAGTTATATTAATCACTCTCGACATCTCATTCCTGATGAAATCCATCGCCACGTACGTAAATGTGGTTCATCAGATTTTGATCAAGTGATGATTAGAAATTGTTTGAAACTTTTTACAGTGAAAGTGTACTCATATTCGAGATTTCATGAACATTTGAGTATACTAGATATCTACAAGAATTTTATTTCTTTTTCTTTTTCGGTCTAGCCTATTTAGTCAATCAAGATGTTTTCAGACACGATGGTAATAATATCGAACGTATTATGACTGCTTATTTCTTGGCATGCTGAAATGGTTTCAGCATTGTTATAATACATATTACATAAATTTGTGTTTACTAAATAATACTTTTTTATAAAATCAAAAAAAAGAACAAAAACAAGAAACAAAACGCAATATGAATACTTGATACAACTAAAAAGATGGAAGTACCCTTTGACATGGCTGTAACTAGATATGGCATTTAGTTGTGAATGCAGCTCTACATTCACATTTAGCTTTTATATTTTGCAAATTAAATATATCATATATTTTGATAAATTGAATAAATTATAAGATGAAGATATTTCCAGATTAAAATCGGCATCAGACAATTAACTGTTTTAGTACACGATAAGCGAAGTACATCTTTGAAAATGACTTGAATGAAAGTAAAATGCGGGAAAACTTTATATAAAAAACATGATGCAATGTCGGAAATAAGACTGCACCATGACTGAAATTGGGGGCAATAAACAATTTAATAGGTGTATTTATAAAGGAAATAATTTGTTTCAAATTTCCATGATTAATGCTTAAAGCATTATATTAAGATGGATAGTAGATACTAAAGAATATAACACCCAAGTAGTTTGTCTGAAATATCCCGAATGATTTATATTGAGTTGCACTGCAGTTTAATAGGAAATTTAAAATCTAACACATGAATAGCGTTTTTAATGATTAATGCATGGGGCTATTGTAACCATGTTGAGATTCCCTTACTATAAACACCAGCAATTTTATGGTATATATCTAACTGAGCGATCGAGAGAACTATTCGACATAAATCTAAAGCTAACGTACGCCCGAGTGTTTCTGTAGTTAAATACACTGATATACTTACTTACTTCAATTAGTGCCCCTAAACCCGTCCGGAGCGTAAGGCCTAAGATCGTAGACATTTATTTGGCTTGGTTGTAAGTTTCATAGCGTTCTTTCCATCTTCCTCCTAAAACAAAACGTGGTTTGAATAGTAGCTAAATTCCTCTGTCTGACAGCCCCACTACATCGTTTAATGATTATATCGTCCGCGATTTATTCCTTAAAAACAGATTCTTCGTCACAGATATATAGTATATTGTCCTGACGACTACTGCCGATGCATTGATTCAAAATGCGACATAGACAGATTTCTGTTATTTTCTATATTGTTTGTTATGATTTTGGGGAATATATAGATTATCCTGCCGTTAAGTAAATGGTTCCGTCTTTATGGCTGTAGGACATAGTGTTCGGTAAGACGAAAAATAATCTATAATCATGTTGCGCTATCACTTGAAGTGACAAGTAGTCAAGATTGGACCTTTCAATCCCCAAAGCAATGGAACTTGAAGTTGTCAAGTTTAACCTATTTACTGCACGTGTTTTGAAATTTGGAGTATTGTGGTTGATTTTGTGCTTAAAATAAACATGCCAAACAGGTAAAATAAAGATGGAATGGCAAAACGGCCTCTCTTTGACAGTGTAGTTTAGAAGAAGTACTGATCACCATTCTCATATCTGTGTTATGACTTCATCATCTAACTATATTGAAAAAGAAGATTACAAACAAATATGGGTCACATGAGATCTTTGTTCTTTGTAAATTTCACTATCAAAGCTACTAATCCAGAGCTTTGAATCTCATTTTCTCACCATAGTGATACATTAATGAATCAAGAAACTAAATATGCTACCTACAATTCCAGGTATCTGACAAAGTACATTACTTACTTTCTGTGACCTTTCCTGCAAACGAAGTTTATATCAACATAAGTACAGTCAAATTTAAACCACCCCGTGCTGAGTTTTATTTTGATATTTCTCTACACGTAACATTCTTTCTTTGATTTTATGTTTACATTAAAGATATCAATTCTTGGTATTGTGCGCAAAATATTAAGAGATAATAATGTGGTGCATGGCATATTAATACTGGCAATTAACACTGGAACAATATACGTTATCGCTAGAGGAGCGTATAAAACACAGGGTAAGTAATTATTGAAGATTCCTTGTATACATGTGAACTTATAAAAATTGAACTGATTTAATTTTAGTAAGGTGAAAGGTAGCCCTTTGAGAAAGTATGGCAAAACCATGAGATATGAAATTATTATTTCTACCAATATCTGTTTTGTCTCGAAATGGAAAATCATTGATTACTACCACCTACCAGACAGATGGGAACAAGTCATCAGCTTTAGGCTTCGCACAGGACAGAACAGGTTAAATGCCCACATGTGCACAAAGCTTAAATTGTCTCTTTCTCCGCTGTGACCCCGTGGAACAAGAAACTGCTAAGCACATTCTGCAGAGATGTCCATGTCTGGAGAACCAAAGGAAATGTGTGTGGCCAAACAGCACCCAAATGCGAATCAAAGTACACGGCAAGACGGAAGATCTGAAGAAGACGGCATCCTTCGTCGCTGGATCAGGGGTGACAGTGTAGCGGTGAACGAAAAAGAAGAAGTCTCGAAATGATATACCTATAAGTTTGCTTGAAATTATTTATGAACGTTATTGATGCTACATCATTGTGTCAGAAATAAAGTAAAACACATGACATAACTTGTCTTAGTGATTAATAAAACATAATATTGTAGGCGGATATCGTTCATTTGTGTCGTTAAGTTTAAAGACATGAAATTTATCTAAGCTAAATATTGTTCATATTTCAGCATATTACAATACTTATAGACGTTTCATTCAGTTGCATTATGTAAAACGAACTGCAGAAAGTAAAATATGCATTGCTGTATAATGTGTTCCTGTAGAAATATAAATATATTTTTGATAACGTTACCTTGTAATACAAAATATTGTTATACCTTTACTTTGCTTACATATAGAAACTTCCAGCTTACATTCATCTTTAAAACTGTATTGTTGTATATGTTTACTGTTTATTTTTTGCTATATTCTTGGAATGGCACTCGAAACATAGCATATAGTACATTTTATTGTCTTGAATGTCAGGGAAATTGCTCAAATATATCTTGATTCGGGTAAAATTACAACTCGTCTTTATTTTTCTATTTTATAGAAGTAATAGTTCTTTTACTATTAGTTCTGAAGGTAACTAACTATCTGAACAAAATGATGGAAATAAATATTACAATAAACCTGTCGTTTGCAATGAAAAAAAAAATCTTCACGAAAAGTGTAGAATCTGAATGCTGATTCGTAATACAAGTATTTATTACTGAAGTAAATCTAACGTTCTATTCAAAACTGGTATCTATGATCGTTTGTACCGTTGAAAACTAGCAGCTGTATATTGCAGTGTGTGTTATCAAAATATTTAGATACTTGCCTTGATTCAAAGTATGTTCATGAGAGGAAATGTTACATTCTCTGCCCTTTGCACCAGCATAAAAGTCTATGTTATACAAATAACAAGATCAAAAGGGCCGCGGAAGAAGACAGAAAGTTTATTCTACACAAACATTACAGTTCATATTTAAGGTAGTTAAAGGTAAAAATTAAATATATTTTGATTATAGATGAAAGTAAAAGATAATCGGTAAGGGTAGATTTCTTGGAAGCACGGAGCACCACAAACACAGCCACAGAGCCACGCATTTGCAAAGTACCCACCACCAAAAGAAGTTGTAACGGAAAAATAGTATTGACGGGTTGCCTCAAAAAATCCAACAAGTACATTTTAATTTTATGCAAAATATAGAAAAATGGTGAGGAAGGGATAGGGTTAGAAGAGTAGAAAACGGGGCAGGGGTTGGAGGGGAAAGTGAAACAATGATGAATATTCAAAAGGGAATGCTACGTTTCTTAATCACAGTTACCGTACAATGTAAACCACAGCAGCGCAGACACTCACGTACAAAAGACAAACACGCGTGCACACACACGCAAACACAAACGCACGCACGCACGTACACACGCACACACATAACTAGCTTACATAGATAAACAAACAGACAAGTAAGATATAACAACATGTAGGACACCGCCCAAGACACGCAGACGCACAAGCACACACACGCACACACATAAGCAGGAAAACACAACAATTGGGTACCACTAAAGTTTACCAGGTATTTCAAAGCTGTTTCTTAAAGGTACTTATGTAAAATGCTATATGACTTTTGCGCACGCTAAATTTGGTCAATAATATCATCTGTATGGTTGCAGATTTGTATAACTTCATAGGTATTCAAACAGTCAAAGCTTTTTGCCGTTCCTCATTATATCACTTTATTTTTAAGCTGTCGAATAGTCACACGAAATTGTTCTACAATATCCTGCACCCCTGTTTTAGTGTGTTCTTCATTGTATCACTTATATTGTTAAACTGTCTTATAGTCACTCGGAATGGTTCTACAATATCAGGCACCCCTGTCTCAGTGTGTTTCTCATTATATCACTTATATTTTAAGTAGTGGAATAGTCACTCGAAATGGTTCTACAATATCAGGCACACCTGTCTTAGTGTCGCTTATATTTTAAGCTGTCGAATAGTCACTCGAAATGGTTCTACAATATCAGGCACACCTGTCTTAGTGTCGCTTATATTTTAAGCTGTCGAATAGTCACTCGAAATGGTTCTACAATATCAGGCACACCTGTCTTAGTGTCGCTTATATTTTAAGCTGTCGAATAGTCACTCGAAATGGTTCTACAATATCAGGCACACCTGTCTTAGTGTCACTTTATTTTTAAGCTGTCGAATAGTCACTCGAAATGGTTCTACAATATCAGGCACACCTGTCTTAGTGTGTATATAGCGTACAGTTGATTGCTCGGATGCAGGTGTGCACAGTGTATCAAACCATTCGAAATGCTGTTTCTGTATGCGAGTTGTTTTGCTTTGATGTGAATATACAGTGTTCCCGTAAATCTAACATAAGACGTAATTTTAATTGATTCAATTTAAAAAAGTGTACACAGACATAAACATTAGATTGTTTACAATAGCTTATCTCTTAATTCTTAAGGGTGGTAAATCTGGTTTTGATCAGTTAATAGGTCTGTTGATACGTGTTTCCAGTACAACTGTATAATTATTAGAAGGAAGTGTTTTTAAAGTATGTCCTTTTTATCTAATCTGGTTGTCCAGTCTCAAATATTAGAGTAAATTAATGAATGTATTTTGATTCAGAAGATTTAGGCACCCGCAGAAAAGTTCTTTTTTTATTTTTATATACCTGGAAGTTTTGTAATTTTCTTTTTTATTTTTGGCTTAGCAGTTTTTTATACATACTTCTTGTCTGTCAAGACTTAATTCGGAAGTCTTAAACAGTTATAAAACAATTCTGTCGGTTTTGATTATTTGAGTAGTCTAATCACAGTCAAATGGAAAACATACGATTTACTGAAATCATAAGAACGATTTGCTGAAGTCACAAGATATAAATGTTGACTTACAAATATAATGCTGAAAGTAAGATGATATAACAAAATCGAATAAAGTCAATACATTGCCGATCTAATATATACTTTACACTATGCAAGAACTAATCTGTTGATAAAAAATATCTAAAATGATGTATTTAAAACACAAATTATGCGAAAGTATTGCTTCTGTGACAATGACAACCTTTAACATAAAAAACAGTATATGTTGGGAAATATACACGAACTTATAAGTAACTTTGTGTGGGTATGGTAGAAATGCGTCATTTTCTAACTTTTGTCGTTAGACCTGTTTATAGAATTTACAAGGCATACGATTCGAATCCTTGTGATCTTTATCAGTATGCATTTCACTTATAGAATTGATTTGTAAAGGGAATTGTTGTTTTTTCTTTGCCTAATTTCTCGTATTCGCAGACAAAATAACAGACGCAAGAAAAAAGAAAGAAAGTACATAACATATGAAATACCGAAAGTCTTATTTGTTTTTGTCTTTCCAAAGCAAAGTGCACAAGTCATGACGTAAGAGTTTATCCTTTTGAACCTATTGCATTTAATTACACTATATCCTTATTTATCATTTTATATCAAATCTGTCGCTTTGCATTCATTCTGTATCGATGTAAGAGTAAAAACAGTCATTATTTACCATTATTACCTTATAATTATCCTTAGCACTGTGTTCATTCTGTATTAATGTAAGAGCAAACAGAGATATTATTTACCATTTTTAAAATTATACCTATCTCACTTTGTTCATTCTGTTTCATTGTAAGAGCAAACAGAGATATTATTTGCCATTTTTACATTATATCTATCGCACTGTGTTCATTCTGTATCAATGTAAGAGAAAACAGAGATATTATTTACCATTTTTACATTATATCTATCGCACTGTGTTCATTTTGTATCAATGTAAAAGTAAATTGCAAATATAAGTTACGATGTTGCAGTGGCTTTAATATATGATTATTAGATGATTTTATGTAATGGCATGGGTTGATTACTAAAACGGTGAAAATGTGTATGAACATCCGGTTAACTCAATTAATATAGCACTCGCCCTGTAAGCGAGGGGTCCCGGGTTCTATTCCCGGACTGACAGTAAATTTTTGACTTAATTACTAAATGGGGAGAAAATGTGCAGCCAATATGAGGACCGAGCCTACATAGTAAGTGCTTTATCGACAGAGCTAACCGACTACACGTGCAAGTTCTCTCCTTTTCAATAATTAAGTTCTATGGCGTGAGATTAAAAGTAAATTGCAGGTGGACGGATAGGTCAATGGTTTGCACACTGGCCTTCCAATCCTGTGGTCGGGGGTTCGATCCCCGGCAGCTACTCGGGAATTTTCAGAAACGCTTTTCAGTGTTTCCCACCCAACTAGAGGTGTACTGATCAGGAACCCAGGCAATCTTTGCGTGTATCAGTGCTATACACTGGGCACGTTAAAGAACCATGCTGTCTATTCGCAACGACCTGGGCTAAGTTAGCCGGAAAAGCCTGTATCTGATTTCTGATCTCTCTGTCGTGGGGGCTTTGTCTCACTCTGTCCCTCAGGTCAGATCGCTCTGTGTCTGTACTAGTAGAGGATGGATTATGCGCCCTGTGTGGTTGCATTTGAACTATGTAAAGCGCCTTTGAACGTGAAATTGATCATGAAAAGGGCGCTATATAAATCTGGTATAATAATAATAATAATAATAATAATAATAATAACAAATTATTACATACTCGTTTCTATTCCCCGTTAAGTTACACTGGTACCGAAAATGTCAATATTTTTCCATACACTGACGCCTGAATTTCATATCGGGTACGTGACGTAATTCAGTGCGTGCTGTTGCACTATTTTTCCTATTTATTTCAGTATTGTCAATCCTATTCAGGCTATTGAACAAATTATGATATTTACATTACATGTATATTTATACATGAAGATGAGTATGTAATAAAAAGGTTATTATCTTTGCATCAGGAAATATGCACTCGTTCTTCAGCGTAAGAATATTACGCTCCTAAAGTCGCGCAATATTTTCGCTGAAGAACTCGTGCATATTTCCCGATACAAAGGTAATAACCTATAATTACCAAATTATTTTGTTTTCATGTAGGATTTATATGCAGCTGAATTGTAATTTAATGTGACGATGAAAAAAAATCTAACAAATTGTGATATTCACCTGAACAGCATGTTTTGAGACAAAATAAGTATGCTATTATTCCACCTTTAACGTCACAGCGCACAGTTCAGTTCGATAAGAGGAACAATCAGCTATGTGTTACGATATCACTTGTAGTGACAGGTTGTAAAGACTGGAGCTTTTCATCCCAAAGTAATTGATTTTAAGGCTTATTTTTTTGATTTGTAGCCATTGCTGTTTCAGCAATATTAACAACATTTTATTATACGAGAAAATAAGAAAAACCCGATAAATCCTAACAAAAGAATTAGGTCAATTTATCTTTCGGTCAATAAATGAAGAATATAAATTGGACAGTGTAATAACAAAGTTTAAGTGTAAACTTTGCCCTTTTTCCTTTGAGTTCAGTATTTTGTAACATTTGAGCCGCACCATGAGAAAACCAACATAGTGCGTTTGCGACCAGCATGGATCCAGACCAGCATACGCATCCGCGCAGACTGGTCAGGATCTATGCTGTTCGCTAAAGGTTTCTATTGCGACAGGCTTTGAAAGCGAACAGCATGGATTCTGCGCAGACTGGCCTGGATCCATGCTGGTTGCAAAGCCACTATGTTGATTTTCACATGGTGCGGCTCGTTTGTGAATTAAACATAAAATAAGACACTCGACTCTTAGTCGCAATCTTAATAGGTTAAATCGGACATCTGCAAGCGATACGAAAACAAATATACAGTTTTCGGATGACATCTTAAAGCTGAAGAGTAACATACA
The DNA here is from genome assembly GCF_021730395.1 of Mercenaria mercenaria. NCBI lineage: Eukaryota > Metazoa > Mollusca > Bivalvia > Venerida > Veneridae > Mercenaria > Mercenaria mercenaria. The sequence continues at coordinate 14,834,072 of NC_069367.1, read as the reverse complement.
CGTGTAAAGTTTGACCATAATTACTACATGCAATTTATGTTTACTGATTTATGTTGAAAGTAAACATGTTACAAAGGACAAAAGTTAAAAAATAGAATAAAAAAGTTATAAGAAATAAAAAGATCTCCACATATCTATTATTTTACCTATCTGTTGCTCTATTTACGGTATGAAAACTACGAAATAAAGGTATCCATTTCTTGTTATTCAGTTCTAAACCAAAGGTTAATTGAGCTCATTGTTTTGTCAGGTGTTTTCAGCAATGTTTTATGTAATAAGATTCTTTCTTATTCTGTGCAATACCAGACAGATATGTTTTCTGAAGAAGCAACAAAACAGGATCATAAACACATGGTTCGACTTACCTTACTCACCGCTGCACATCTGTCCATTTTGAAATGTGGTTGTTGTTATAATAACATAAAACTGAATGCCAGAACACTTAAAACACAGAAATAGAACTTAATGACACAAATACGCAAAGTGGATCAATCGACTGTTAAATTTTATGAGTATCAACATTTTTTTAACATTTCTAAAATATTATTCTATTTTCGAAGGTCGTACATATAATTTATCTTGAATATACACGATTGCGAAGAAAACATGAGACTTGCTATGTGTTATTATTATATTTTCTCGTCCTTTGGGATTATAGAGTGCACTCAATTATACTGTAATAGAATTCCGCTTAAGCCGGTGCTAGTAGGCGTGAGGGATGTTGTATATTTCACTACCTCTCATGAACAGACTCAATCAAACCGTGTCCGCTATTATTTTGCTTGGTTGCATTCTGTGCTCCCAAAGGATCTTCTAACATATTTTATTATATGCATCACTCAAGCGAGCGTATCTTATAGATAAATTTATGTGTGCGTGTGGTGTTTCCGTGTATACTGTTAATATATCACTTTTCAAATTACACGTTGTGAATGGAAATTTCCAAGAGACCCCTCTGCTTTACATTTGCAAAGGGAAAATATCCCGGATAAGTTTGGTATTTCTCACTGTGTATGTCTTATCTGAGATGCCTGTTTTTCATTCTTTGAGACTTTGTTCATTTCAGCTTCTTTATATTTACAGTGCCATTCAGCTGTTTTTGTAACATTGTCGTCCTTTAATTATACAAAACTGCAACAAATTCTAAACTGATAATGATTAAATCGCGACCATAACTAAATGTTTGTTCTTCTTTGTGAATAAAATTGTGCATTTGCGACCAGCATGCATCCGCGCAGTCTGGTCAGGGTCCATGCTGTTCGCTAACGGTTTCTGTAATTGCAATAGGCTTTGAAAGCGAACAGCATGGATCTTGACCAGACTAGTTAATACAATTTTTGAAGCATAGACTGAGTCTGTTCGTGAGAGGAAGGAAATGTACAACACCCTTTGCGGTCCTAACACCGGTCCAAAAAGACAATGAGTCAAAGAACAGGCAGAATACTTTAAACAGCCTCCAGATGGCATGTAAAAACTGTTACTGTCATAGTTTACAAAATATCTCAGAAGATTAAACTGTGCATACAGGACAGCAAAAGTCTGTTACTGCAATAGTTAATACAATCTATATGAAGATCGTGTATATAAGGCTGCAGTTTGCGACAGAATTTGTCTAGTCAGTAAAAAGAACTTAAGTATTTTAGTGGCTTTACACATTCATACTCATTTAATTATCTGAAGTATTTTAAAAACTGTTTATACAATGTATACTATGTTTACATATATACTGTATTGTAATTGTTTATATCTTTTTTAATACGAAATTTGGACATAATGTATCTTTAATAATTATTTTCAGAAACATAAATGAATGCATACTACTGAATTCATGCAGTGTCACGATAGAGGAGTGGGAGAAAAAATAATCATTACCAAACCGTCAGTCAAAAAGTTCAAAATTAATTATTTACGAAACTTTCGATCAAAAAGATGCATTTTTCATTCGTTTTGAACATAATTTCACAAAAAATAGCGCCACCTTTCTGTAATTTTCCCATCTGAAATGATATATTAATTAGTTCGAGTGATCACGTCTGGACAGGAATAGATTTGACTGCATATGTAACTGGTTTTACCGCAAAAAAACAAAAAAAAAAAAAAAAAAAAAAAACAAAAAAAAGAAAAACGTAGCAAAATTAATTTTGCTGAAAAATGCAGCTATGAGAACACAAGATGTACTGAAAGGGAATTAATTTGTTTATGATTGTCACAATTTATTAAAAATATTCAAACTATTTCATTAGGATGGTTTAGAGACACCAAGCTTACTACCTCCCAAGTAGATTGCATAAAAAGAAACTATTAAATTATAATTTGTTTGTCGACGCTGCATTTATATGCAATGCGACGCGTAAATACACTTTTGCAAACGGATATTTTCATTGTGACAAAGAGCGTGTACTCGTGTTTAGTATGACTGCAGCAAATTCTAATATAAATAAATAAAACTTTAAACTCTTTTTATTGCAAGCGCTAGTGTGAACATGTTCTGAAAGACGAAAGAGTGTCTCCTTAACTTATTTTCCATAATACATTTTTAAATGTATATGACAACTACTTTTGTAAAACTTATTTGAAAATGTTCTAAATCTGAATCAATTTAAGGACCTTTCCTATGTTTTTTTCAACTATAATGTTCGAACTAGAAACACGCGGTATACCTGAAAGAAACGCAAAAGAAATAGAGCAAATAATTTTCAATTTTCTTTGGGATAATAAAAAGCCTCATGTTGCAAAAAATACACTTAAGCGTGAAAAATATTCCAGTGGTCTCAATCGTTTTAGTATATCAGACCTGAGCATGGCTTTAAATATAAGAATGTTATACAAGATTTTGCATGCAGATGTTCAAAACTGGAATGTAATAGGAAAGTCTGTGTTGTCTGCACGAGATAAAGAATATTACCAAAGATATTTTATATGTACATGCTCATTTTTTGATAAATCACTTTTGAAAACCCCGGTTCATGTTTTTTACATGCAAGCAATAAAAAACTGGTGTGATTTTCTCAAATGTTTTGAACCGTTAAAATCGGACGACCTCTTACACTGTAAATTATTTGGAAACCATAAAATTTTATCACGCAGTAAGCCGCTGTATTTTAAGTCCTTTTTGGAAAGTAATATTGTTACAATTAAAGACGTCTGGGATTATTCAAATAGAAATTTCATTTCAGAAAGAGAGCTTCTACGAAAATTAAAGAAGTCCACTAACTGGATTGCAGAGTGGATGAAACTTAAATCCAGTATACCAAAAGAATTTACGGATATCTTAAAGCTAGGTTCCCAAATACAGGTTAATGATCAAAATAACCAAAATATCATTTTGTCCCAAAGAAATTTAACTGTCTGTACGCGAAATGGAAACATAATTCAGCCTAGTAAATTGCAAACACGCGACATTTTAAATTTATTTGTACGACATAATCAACCAAAAAAACTTCATACAGAACAAAAATGGGAAGAAAAGTTTAAAACTAGATCTACAAGCGTTTTGATAAATTGGAATTGTACTTGGTCAAATTTGTACCGCTGTTACTCCACAAAAAAAGCTAAGCAGTTCCAATGGAAATTTTTACATAATTGTATTTTCACAGAAAACAAACTAAGTTTGATGCGTCTCTCAAACGGTATTTGTAACATGTGTAAATCTCACAGGGAAACATTAATACATTTATTCTGGGAGTGCGAAAAAGTAAAACCAATCTGGAAATATATTCAAACAATATTAGAAGAACCATTTAAAATACTGAATATTAAAAATATTTTTTCGTTTGAAGACATTGCTTTTGGACTTTCTTCAAATAATGTTAATTTAATCAACACGTTTATATTCGAGACTAAATGGCACATTTGGAAATTTCGGAATTTTCATAAATTCAGAGCTGAATTAGAAACCCATTCACTTAAGAATTTAAAAATTTCAATAACCAACACCGTAAGACAACAAATACAGTATCAAAACACGACTAATGAAAACCGACAAGTGGTTTATTATAGGGAATCGATCTTACCGATTTTCGTCGCGAAGCGACGAAAATCAGGATCGAATCCCACTACGGTAACATACGAGGGTATCCAAACAACACATACTATCCAAATAAAAAAATATGGAGTTCCGGTTTAGACCATGGGCGTGCGACGACCCCGATGAAATTCGGGATATCACGGTCTTCGTTAATGTTAATAAGCGTCCGTCAGATCAGTAGGCGAAACGCAATATCCGCACAATAAGATGTCTGCGACCCGAAAGAATATTCAAAGTAAGCTGTTAATTTTGTTGCGTCAGAAGCTAATCAGCCGGTAACGTGACTACACTGATATAATTTGTGATACAAACATGCTTTATTCAATACTGAGTAGCATTTTTAAACGGCGACATTTTGAACATTTTTATATTTAGAGTGAGAGTGGATACACGTTACACTGGCGCCGACATTTTGAAAATTTGAGGAAACAAAAAAATTCTCTAACGAGTTCTTCAGCTCGGGGAATGAGAGAATAGATTCACCTTTGTGTCGCTTTTCAGATCGTATTTTAATTCCTTTCCGGTACTTTAGTTTCTTTGACCTTCTCTGTTACTGCCTATATTGAATTTTTAAAATTAAGAAATGCGTGATTTTACTTGCAGGCATGACTGATTAATGGAATTATTTTACTTTTATATAGAATATGGACGGCACTCCAGTACAGCATGTGCATGGTTGGACCTGTTGACATTTTTAGAAACGTGAGTAACTAACTTTCCATTGTATAATAATGTAAACAAACACCCCACCCATAAAAATCATAGAAATTTCTTATTTTTTACATTTTTATTTATTCATCAATTTGAAATGGGCCTTTTAGATTATTATTTCTTAAGGCTCACTGCATGTATACACAGTAATTAAGTTGAGCTTATGATTCTGCCAATAAGCTATTCTCGGCCTAAATATAGGGAATCGGATCAGCTTATAGAAAAAAAAAAGATTTTAAACAGGCTAGTAACATTGCCCGATCGGGCTTTCGACATAAAAACTAACATTTTTTGAAAAATAGTAAAGATATTTCTTTCAAACTTGGTTCATCTGTTCATATGACACAAATTAAAATAAAAATAACTTGGTTGCCTTCAGTTTTGGTAGAATTATTTCCCCTTTTCAGAATTTTATGACGCATAATTTTTGAAGTCCAAAAAAATTATGTGTTAATGCATTACATTATGCTATTGGCATTTGTTTCGTATATTCCACACTCACTTGACACCATGCAAATTGTCAACAGTCCGGATATAGCGTTGATAAGCGCAACTTGGCGCAGACGTGCAATTCAGCTCGATCTTTCTTTGGAATATATGTAATACTGTTTACATGTCGTACTGATACAACCACATTTTAAAATAAATTTGTATTGATACGTCCACATTTTAAAATAAAGTCATATCTGATCCCTAAAAAGTTCGTAATTACAAAAATACAGCCCTTATCTGGAGTTCTGAAGCATGCTCGATTAGTTGGTCAGAGTTATGAAGGAATTGAATTCAAACTGTTCCATAAATGCAAGAGTTTAAGAGTTAGTCAGAACCATAATCATACAGAAGATGTAATTACTTTCACAAATCACAGGGCTCAAATTTTGGACTCGCTAAATGCAAGTCAATTTCATGGAATGCAAGTTAAGATAAAAATTTCACACAATTTATTTTGCAAATACAAATAATAGTCAAAATTGTTGCGGTTTTTGTTAATGTTTGTAGATTCGCTTTCATTTGAGGATAACAGAAAACACAACATCTTTTTTGGTCAGCCATTTTTTGTTGAATGGATTACTGATTATAAAGAAATGTAGAGGTCTATCTTATAGTTAAATCTAGAATGCAGGCTATCTTACTAATTCGTACATGTATACAGTTGAATCGCCCCAGTTGAATCGCTATTTATAATATTAGGTACGAAAATTTGCCTTGCCGTAGTTTCAGCCAGTAGTTAAGTTACGCCATCAATGATGCGTTCTGAATTACTTTGAAGGTCAGTTATAACGCACAAAATTGTACGCCAAGGAAAACCGTGCAAACAATATTGATGTTCTAGCATGATTTTTTGGGATATTCTAACATTCTTAATTGAAAGTCTAAATTTGCAAGTAGATTTCAGATTTAGCAACAAGAAAAAAAAGCTACATGCTAAAATTTGCAGTACGTTGGTCAAAAAAGTTAAATTTGAGCTCTGCAAATGCAAACTGAAGCCACTCACATTACTTTTTGGTCAGATGCATTCAGTTTCTGTTCTCCTAGGAATCCCCAGTCAGGCCTTTTTTTATGCTGATTTTAGGGCCGAAATCCAGCGCCATTCCCCAATCTAAAAAGTATACTTTTTTCCCCACCTTGGCCAAAAATTCCCCATGCAAAAAAAATGAAATTAGTTTTGATTTTCAGTCCTGATTTTAACAACTTTTCAGCAAAAATATTCCTCCAAACAATGATTTCGCGACGTAAATTTCCCCTCCAAAAGGGACCTGGTACCCTTCCCCAAATTTACAAAAAAAGGGCTGCCAGTCGAGCATGTCCCAAACAATATGATGAAGTATTTTGAGGGTATGAGCTAGTCTAAGACTAGTTGTTTTATGGTTCAAAATTCAGCTTTAAGTTCAGGCTTGGAAAATTTTCTATCTGGTTGCCAGCATGGGTTAGTTGAAATCTGAATTTTGTACACTGCACACATACTCAAATACGTTTAAAGTTATACGTTTATGAATCATGACCGTCAGATACCAATAAACAATTGTAGCATTTTGTCGGCTCCTGTGTTCATACTAAACTGAGGAAGGCAGAACAGATTCTTCCAGCTGCTTTACCAGTCTGTTTTTGCCTTTTAATGATACTGAGCAAAGTGAAGGTCATAGACCACCAAGTCAAAAAGGTACCTGGAATTCACTGGGTTAAAGTAATGTTTGGCTGTTCTGGCTGGTCAGTCGTGTAAACAAACCTACTCATACAGTGACTTTTCTTTTTTCAAAACTGAAATTTTTAACCGCATTTACTTCGTTTCATTATACATTTTGACAGAATTTGCTACTGTTTTATTTTCATTAAAAAAAGTTTTATTTAACAAATTTCTCCCGCCATGCCAATGATATAATTGGGGTCATCTTATTGGCATGAAAATTGAAAAACTGCGAAAAGGATGTTAGCCCTTAGACCTTTGAAATTTCAAAACAGCTTGTTGTCCATGTTTTCTTAATTTGCTCACTTTTCACTATTTTCAGGCGTCTTGGTCTATTATACAGAGTATTGTTGTACTGCTCCAAAGTGCTTGTTGACAGACTGAAACCACTTGCTTGCGGCTCATAAGGTATTTCTATCTTTCTGTTTCTTTATTATCCCCCGCCGATGAAATCGGGAGGGGGGTATTGAAATGGCGTTGTCCGTCAGTCCGTCCGTCCGCAGCCATTTCTCAGTAACTACTAAGTAGAATTTCATGAAACTTGAAATAAACATGAACCAACATACTGCGATGATGCCCGTCAAGTTTTTTTTTTGATTGGTCAATTTCCCTCAGAGTTATTGCCCTTGATTTAATGAAAAATGTCCGTCTGCAGCCATTTCTCAGTAACTAGCAGGTAGAATTTCATCAAACTTGAAATAGACACGAACCAAGATACTGCGATGATGCCCTTCAAGTTTTTTTTCGATTGGTCAATTTCCCTCAGAGTTATTGCCCTTGATTTAATGAAAAATGTCCGTCTGCAGCCATTTCTCAGTAACTAGCCGGTAGAATTTCATCAAACTTGAAATAGACATGAACCAAGATACTGCGATGATGCCCTTCAAGTTTTTTTTCGATTGGTCAATTTCCCTCAGAGTTATTGCCCTTGATTTAATGAAAAATGCCCGTCTGCAGCCATTTCTCAGTAACTAGCAGGTAGAATTTCATCAAACTTGAAACAGACATGAACCAAGATACTGCGATGATGCCCTTCAAGTTTTTTTTTTTTGATTGGTCAATTTCCCTCAGAGTTATTGCCCTTGATTTAATGAAAAATGTACAAAAATATCCATCCGCAGCCATTTCTCAGTTACTAGCAGGTAGAATTTCATCAAACTTGAAATACTATGAACCAACATACTTTGATGATGCCCGTCATTTCCTTTTTTTATTGGTCAATTTTCCATATAGTTATTGCCCTTTAATTGTTTAAGAATCCACAGATCTGTACGTAACAAACCAACCAATTGGAAGAATTTCATTAAACTTCTTTCATTCTTTTCCATGAACATTTATTATAAAGACCTGATGTTGTGTACCTACACCTGGTCGCCACCTTACCTTGGTCACACCCCCCTCCCCCTCCCCCCCAATTTTTTTTTTTTTAGTTTTCTATCAATATTTATAATCAACATGTAAACTGTTGTATCCTCACCCCTCCCACCCAAAAAAAAAAACATTCATTTTCTGTTAATTTGATTTTGACTAATGAAATTATTTGCTTCTTGGTAACATTCTTAACTTTTTGCTGGATATATTTTTTTGCTGTTCCTCACCACTGACCCTTTCGGCGGGGGATACCAATTCATCGAATTTGCCTGTTATATAATTGCAGCTGTGGGAAGCAGTTTTAATCATTCAAAAAGCATGATATACTGTATACAAATTAGTATTTGTGTGAACAGATTTTTGCGATTGAGTCAGTGCATAGAATCAAATACAAAGGAACATTAGGCATAAAAAAAAATTGTCTGTTTCCTGTATCCTGACCTACCATAAATGTTTGGCCCGACCCTAAATGTACGGTCCTTGTCTTTGAGAACATTTTTTTCAACTTTTTGACAAAAAGTTGCAAAACTGTACTTTTTATGCTTTAAACATGGACAGTGATGTTATAAATCAATTTACTGATGCTCTAGAGGCATAACCCCCCTATTTGTATTCATTTTTTGACACAAAAATAATTTCCAAAAAGTCTCCCTAAAAATAATTTTTAAAAAATCCAAAGAAAATTTTTAAAGTTTTTCCGACCTACCCACCCTAATTTTTTCTAGCATGTTACCGGAAACAAAATTTTTCTTTAATAGACCTTAGTGAAGACTCCATTTCATTTTCTTGATGATAAAGCATTTCTGGACAAAACCATAAAATTTAATACATGTATGCAAATTTAAACAATTATTAGCTTGATCACCTGTCACAGGGTGACAACATGAGTTGATGTCCGTCATTTGCCAACAATTTGTAAAAAATCTTCTTCAGAACCACTGGGCAGATTTAGACCAAACTTCACAGAATGATCATGGGGTGGTCCTCTTTCAAAATTACCCAAAGAATTTAATTCCATATAGAACTCACTGAAAAGAAAAACTTTGAAAATGATTTCTTGTCAGAAATTGTTAGCCGGCAGGGCTTTTCATCCAGAGAGGCCTATATTCGGCCACTTCCCAATCCAAAAATATTGCATTTTTTTCCCAACATCCCAAAATGCAAGGTAACATTTCAAAAAAAAATTAATGGTTTAATTTTATTTACATTTTAGTGTTACCGGAGGAAGCGGTTCTCAGATATTGATTTTTTAGCTCACCTGTCACAAAGTGACAAGGTGAGCTTTTGTGATAGTGCGGCGTCCGTCGTCCGTCCGTGCGTCAGTAAACTTTTACTTGTGACCACTCTATAGGTAACATTTTTCATGGGATCTTTATGAAAGTTGGTTGGGGTCTCTTTTTATCAATTTACAATATTTGATTTCTGTTTTACAGGTTCACTTCTTGTGAGCAGGCAGCTACAAAATGGAAGGTCAACAAATCCAGTATACTTGAAAAGCAAGAAAGAAACACCAGAAAATATAAAAAGACAGAAGAACAAGGGAACTTTAATAAAAAGAAAAAAAAAACTTTTAAGGATAGGAATTCAGGATTTACTTAGAAACTAAACTTATTTTGAGAACAGCAGTGTTTGACTAAGCTGTGTTACCTTAAGAGATAATGTATTATCACATTGGTATTGTTATTGTCGAGCCCGCTTGCGGAAGCAAAGACATAGTTGTCCAAATGTCTATTCGGTGTATGTGCGTGCGTGCGTCCGTCCGGATTTGTTTGTCCGGACCATAATTTGGACATGCATGGAGCAATCTTGTTTATATATGGTATGAATGTTAACCTCAGTGAGACGGAGTGTCATGCGCAAGCCCAAGGTTCCTATCTCAAAGGTCAAGATCACACTTACACGCCAAAGGTCAAATTCAAAAATGACTTTATCCGGAGCATTTCTTCTTCATGCATGGAGGGATTTTGATGTAACTTGGCACAATTGTTCACCATCATGAGATGGAGTGTCATGCGCAAGAACCAGGTCCCTTTGTCTAAGGTCAAGGTCACACTTAGAGGTCAAAGGATACAAGAATGACAACTTTGTCTGGAGCATTTCTTCTTCATGCATGGAGGGACTTTGATGTAACTTGGCACAAATGTTCACCACCATGAGACAGAGTGTCATGCGGAAGAACCAGGTCCCTAGGTCTAAGGTCAAGGTCACACTTAAGGTCAAAAGTCAGATACAAGAATGACTTTGTCTGGAGCATTTCTTTTTGATGCATAGAGGGATTTTGATGTAACTTGGCACAATTGTTCATCATCATGCGACGGAGTGTCATGCTTAAGATCCTAGAATTACTTCCCTTTGTTGTTACTATAAATAGCTTACATTTGTAACTTTTTTATTACTGGTCGTAGGGAAAAATCAAGACCACCTTTCTGTAGTACAACATGCATGTTACATCCAATTTTCAGGTGTATTTTGACCTATCTCTGCTGGTGCGGATTTTTTTTTAAATTTGTTTTTTTTAATTTTACGTTCCTTTGTTGTTACTGTAAATAACTTATATTGTAACTTTTTGCAATCTCTTTTATTTGGCATAAATGTTTGCCTCAATGAGACAAGGAGTGTCATGCACAACTCCTAGTCTTTTTGACAGCTGATGGGCTTGACATATTTCCCGTGGGCATCTAGTTCTCATATTTTTCATGAGATTTTAAAGAGAATGTTCTGTTATAGGGCCCCTATGTAGTAAGCAGATGATAACTCATGAAATGCTTGACCGATTTAAATATTTTTTGGTACATAGTTACAGGTCAAGTTCGACTTTGGGGTCAGTAGGTCAAAGGTCAAGATAACTTGCAAACACTTTGGCCTGGGATCATAGCTTTTGTAACACAGGTGTAACATGATAAAATACAGGTTGTTTGAATTTGAGGTCAATAGATCAAAGGTCAAGGTCACAGTGACCTTGAACAGTTGAACGGTTTCCGAATGATAACTTGAGACCTTGAGCCTAGGATGATAAAGTTTGGTACACAGGTGTCACATCATGAAATACAGGTCAAGTTTTACTTTGAGATCAGTAGGTCAAGGTCACAATAAGGCAAAACAGTGAAATGTTTTTCAGATTATAACTTGAGAATGCTTGAGCCTAGGATCATGAAAATTGTTAGGGAGGTTGATTATGACCAGCAGGTAATCCCTAATGATGTTGAGGTAAGTAAGTCACAGGTCAAGGTCGCACTGACCCGGTTCTTTAAAATGATGCACGGAGGGGCACCTGGGGTCTTCCTCCACCATTAAAACTGTAAAGTCGCCATATGACCTATCCTGTATCGGTGTGATGTTAAGTTCAACAAAATAACGGTTCTTTAAAATGGTTTTTGGACAATAACTTCAGGATGCTTGGGATGAGAAACACAAAATTTAGTACAAGGTTGGTCTTGACCAGCAGATTACCTGTATTGATTTAGAGTTCCAAAGGTCAGGATGACCCGGAACATTTAAACCTTTTCCATACAACAACTTATGAACACTTGGGCGGAGGATCATGAAACTATGGAGATTGAATCTGAGGTCATTAGGTCATAGCTCAAGAAAATGCTGCTTTGATATTGGCTTAGTTCAGTGATAAGGCCATATTGTAGGGGTATAATTAATCACTCCTGTGACAACTCTAGCGTTTAGCTCACCTGAGCACAAAGTGCTCAAGGTGAGCTTTTGTGATCGCCCTGTGTCCGTCCGTCGTCAACAATTTGACTGTTAACACTCTAGAGGTCACAATTTTTACCTAATCTTTATGAAACTTGGTCAGAATGTTACCCTCAATAAAACCTTGGATACATTTGATGTTGGGTTATCTTGGATCAAAAACTAGGTCACCAAGTCAAATCAAAGGAAAAGCTTGTTAACGCCGTAGAGGTCACATTTAAGACTATATCTTCATGAAACTTGGTCAGAATGTTAATCTTGATGATCTCAAGGTCCAGTCTGAATCTGGGTTATGTAGGGTCAAAAACTAGGTCACTAGGTCAAATCAAAGGAAAAGCTAGTTTACGCTCTAGAAACCAAATTTATGACCATATCTTAATGAAACTTGGTCAAAATGTTAATCTTAATGATCCATAGATCAGATTCAAATCTGGGTCAATCGGGGTCAAAAATTAGGTCACCAGGTTAAATCAAAGGAAAAGCTTGTTAACACTTCTAGAGGTCACAATTTTGACCCAATCTTAATGAAACTTTGTCAAAATGTTATCCTCAATAAAATATTGGACAAGTTTGATATTGGGTCGTCTAGGGTCAAAAACTAGGTCACCAGGTCAAATCAAAGGAAAAGCTTGTTAACACTGTAGTGGCTACATTTATGACCATATCTTAATGAAACTTTGTCAGAATTTTAATCTTGATGATCTATAGGCCAAGTTAAATCTAGTTCAGGTGGGATTAAAAATTAGGTCACTAGGTCAAATCAAAGGAACGGCTTGTTAACACTCCAGAGGCCACATTTATGACTGCATCTTCGTGAAACTTAATCAGAATGTTAATCTTGATGATCTTTCAGTCAAGTTTGAATCTGGGTCATGTGGGGTCAAAAACTAGGTCACCAAGTCAAATCAAAGGAAAAGCTAGTTAACTCTTTAGAGGCTACATTTATGATCATATCTTAATGTAACTTGGTCAGAATGTTGATCTTGATGATCTTTATGTTAATATGTCAGGCGAGCGATACAGGGCCATCATGGCCCCTCTTGTTTATTTGTTCTTGTTGTAAGAGAAATTGTACATTTTAGAATACAGATTACAGCAAGTCACATTTTCTTTATTTTGACAATACTTATTTCAAAGCCTGACAAAAGCATCCAGTACTGTTATTAAAAGTTGTTATTCACAGTTCAGCTATATTTCATGTATGGATAAAACAAGTTATGTGATCTGTGATCATTATAAATGTGTAAACAGATAAAACTTAAACATGTGAACAGTTTATTCAATAAATAAAGTGTAATGCAAGTCTTTGTGATGTGTATATAAAAGCAAAATTAATTTAGGATTTGATTTACGAGAAATTTCAGATTTACAATTAACACAAATAGAAAAAACCAAGCCTGCACAAGAAGGCTAATATGTCTCCCTAGACTGATCTCTTAACCTGCCGTGGTGCAAATAGATTGTTAATGTGTGTCTGTCTGTTAAGTCTTGTTAACAGTGAGTTGCAATCTAGTAACTTTTCAGTTTGTATGATTTTTAGCTCACCTGAGCACAGTGTGAGCTGTTGTGATCACCTTAAGTCTGTCATTGTGCTTCTCAACAATTTGCCTGTTATTAAACACCAGAGTAGACAGTTTTTTTAAATGTTAAAGGGATGAGTTGAGGTCTGATCGATTCCCGATTGAGGCAGTGCCTTATTTCATATTATAGTAAATACAAAATGTTCTGTTGAAAAAGAATAATAAAAAAGAAATTAATGTAAGATAATCTGAATTTTTGATTGATAATCAGCACTAACATGTTCAAAGTGAAAATAATGTTGAATGTTAATGTTTCTAATATTTCAACTTTTCTTTTAATTCACAAGATTATAAGAAACAAGTCAACATTCATATACCATATGTGTGGTATACAAATACCATTATAAAAACTTTTTTGTATATATGTCAGAGTGCATCATCATTGAAAAATAACGATTTTCAAGTACAACGAAGATCTTGGATTGCATGCCACAAATCTTGATTTTTAATGTATTTTCTTTCCTTTCGTTTTGTATTTATTGAAACTTATATTAATGACATGTTTATGTTGTTACTTTAGAGTCATTAAACTGTGATTTTTTTCTCTGAAATATCAGCTAGTTAATTGTTGAAATGAAACTTAATTCTGAATCATGTACGATAAGATATTTGTAAGCCTGAAAACATTTAGTCAAAAGAAACTTCGTCAAATTTTACTTGTCATTTCGTTTCGAACAAGTTCTATTTCACTGGCGAATTTAAGTAACTATTATCTTTAATTACTGAATTTATTATTCAAATGTTTGTATTAATTGGTAATTTAATGTCTTCTTCTATGTTATTGTCTTGTAAATGTTCTTACCTTATAAAATAAATGGGGTTATCCTAATAGGGAGCCCGAAAAAAAAAAAAAAAAAAAAAGGACCTTTCCTAGAACTGTTTTAAATGGACATATTTTCATGGATCTATTTCAGTAATGCTGTTATGTTTAATTTTCAGCAACCATATATGGCTATGTCACCATGCCCGTGTTTATGTTATGGACAGGGTGCATGACCAACATAAAATTGATATTCTCATATGAGTACCAAGAACTAGTGCAAGCTATGTTTAAATTCTATGGCCTAGTTTATTAACATATATTTTCACTACAAGATATCATGTAACTGACACAGATAATTAAAATTCCAAATTTTACATGAAAAAAAAGGTTTCCTTTTTTTTTGTTTTGGAGAAAATTTCTCAGACATTCTAAAAAAAGTAACAAAAACTACACATCTTTTATCATATGTTTTGTTTCAGTGTATTAGCAGCTAAAAGCATATACATCAGAAGCAACCCCTACAATTATGGGTATCGATGCTTTATTCTGCGATATTTAGATATTTCTGGAATTCTATTTCATTTTTGCCAGGGGTCATAACTCAACTATCCTTCTGCATTATTTCACGTGTTTTGTACAGAAAAACTCGTCCTTTACACATATTCCGTATGGAACATTTAGGCATGCTTAAACATGAATACGAATTCAACTGTATTGATACATATTTATTAGTGGATACACTGCACAAAGCTACATTTCCTTAACTTTCCGTTGTCTTATTTGAAAACAGACATCACTTTTTCATTGCATTTGCCTTAAGCAATCAGTTTGCTATTTTACCGGCTAAAACATGGTCACAACCAGTTTGTTTCTTGTTCGATATCTAACTTGACAAAAACACATTATATAAGTAACCGAATGGCCGCTGCGCAATAGGTTGTGCAGAAACAGAAACAACTGCAGGAAATGCACTTAAGTGACACAATTTCAAGTACGATGTCTTTTAAAGTAGACTATTATATATATTTTTCTGAAATTAAATCTGAATCTATTTCAAGTACGGTTCCGTGGAAATAAGTCTTTTAAAGTAGACTATTATATATATTTTTCTGAAATTAAATCTGAATCTATTTCAAGTACGGTTTCGTGGAAATAAGTCTTTTAAAGTAGACTATTCTACTTTTCTAAAGCCAAACATTGTGGTCATATATCGCAAAATGTATTTTTTTAAATTTCAAAATAGGCCAAATTATTGTCTTTCGTGTACAAACGTTATAAATTAACACCCGAATTCGATAGGCATTCACTCTTTACATCTGGGAAATGACAAAAGAAGGAAAACATAATGGAAAAAAATTGGTGAACGGGAGTAAAATATCGGTATCGTACTGTCAATTATTATACATTGACTGTATGAGTTTCAAAAATATATAATACATGCAATAGAGATTTTATAATACATGCAATAGAGATTTTTTCTTCGGCATGTAAGTAAAATTCGTGTTACGTTTATATATTCCACATTGTTATAGGTATATGTTGTAGATGAAAACTGGCATTAGGATGTAACATGCGGCAAAGGAGAATTACTGAGAACAAGGCCATATCTTTGATAGAATTTCATTATCCAATTATGTTTTAAAGAGCATTACAAACAAAAAACAGGTCACCTGAGTTCTTTGTTTATCTATTTCACCATTAAAGCCACTAATCCAGAGCTGGGAATCGCATTTTCTCACCATAGTGATGATATTAATGAATCAAGAAACTAAAAATGCTACCTACAATTCTAGGTATCTGGCAAATTACATTACTTCGTTTTTGTGACCTTTACGCGAAACAGATCGCTTGCCAAGTATCAGGCAGAATAGTAAACAAAGTTTCTTTCAACATATGTGCAGAAATAGACAGCTATAATTAAATCACGTGTGTTAAGATTTATTTGGATTCTTTCTGTGTTGTTCAGGTATTAAACTTAAATTTCTTTCATTGCTTTTATGTTCTAAGAAAACTATGTGTATGTTGGTAACATTCGCAAAAGATTAAGTGATATTACCAGAGATTTATGGGATTATGTTGGTAAAAAGTAGATCAACAGAATATGTTTTTCTAGTAGTTCATACAAAACAGAGCGAATGTAGTTAATGAAGTTTTCTTTTACACTAAGTCTTGTCTGTGTATGTTTCACGAAAGCTGATTATGAGTACAAGTATGATACAATAAAGTTACAGTCTGTCGGAGTATATGATGAACTATGTAATATGAGAGTAAATGGTAGGCTTTTAGTGGTATTTTAGTGTAAATTTGATGTCGGTATAATGTACATTTTCGATGTAAATTCATCATTCCTTTTAGAAAAGTAATTAAACAAGATTTGTCAATATATCTATACAGATAAAAAGTATTTAGGAACTGTAATGAATTACGCATTTCCGTCCGTCCAACCATCCATCGAGTCCGCATCATTTTTTTTCACCGCATGAAACTAGCATTAATTGTTAAGGTGATCAAGACAACCTGTTGACGGCGCAGGTTCCAAGGTCAAACTTAGAGGCCAACGCTCAGCAAGCTTAACTTCGTGTCCACTCCATATTGTCTGAATCGCTTGAATGTTTTCATTAAATTAAATCAGTTGTTTACCTTATTGTCCAACGCAGGTCACTATGACCAAAGTCAGTGTCACGCTAGGAGGAAAAATCCCTTCCAAGTCTTCTGAACCACTGGGAGGACTTTCATAAAACCAGCATCTGTATCTAATCAAAACGGCATGCAGAGTGCATAACCAACGACAATACGTAAAAGATCTAGGTCATACTTTGAAGTCAACTGTCAGAGCTTAAATACGTGTCCACTGGATATCTTCTGATCCTTTTAGAAGCTTTCATAAAACAAGCACTTAATATCAACCTCATCAAGGCGATGTGCAGAGTTCACAACCCGAGTTACTAGGTCTAAGTTCAAGATCACTCCCGGAAGTCAGTAGTCAAATAGCTTATCTTTGTGTTATCTTCGTGTCCGCTTCATGTCGTCTAAACCGCAAGAAGGATTTCCTTAAAACTAGCATCAATTGTTTACCTGATAAAGATGGCATAGAGCACATCGTACGGGTCACGAGAAGGTCACACTTAGAGGTCAAGGATAAAGCTGATATTGCCCATTCCAAATCTTTTATGCTAGAAGGATTTTCATAAAATTGGCATTAGTTGTTAACCTCATTAAAGCAACATGCAAATCCCATGTTACTTCGCCTAATGTCAAGGTCACAGTTGAAAGTCAAATGTCAACTGCCATGTTCTCAACATTTAAGGGGACGCATATTGCTACATTCACAGTTCATACAGCAATGCGGAAGGGGTGCATATTCAAGAAATCGATGGTGGGAAAATAAAAAACATATTCCTAAACTGATATAATACTGATGGACACCTGTAATGTTCAGTATTTTGTGGATAAGGATGTGGTACTATGAATGTAATAGGAAAACAGAGGTGTTTGTGAAAGTACATTCAACACAAAATATTAAGCTTTTGTATAAGGAAAAAACAGGTTTTTTACAATAACAGTGTTCCAAATAATGTTGAAGGGATGAGATTTTCTTTCTAACACACCAGGTGTGCTTAAACGTGTAAAAAATTAACGCCACGTCAGTTCATCTCGGGATGGACGCCATATTTCTCATTGATAAAAAATGTAAACAAAAAAATCAGAGTGGGATTAGCATTGCAAGGGCATAACACGACATTCTACACAATGAATACCTTAGAACAGATATCTAAGATGCTACACAGGTCAGGCGGGTTAAATGCATAATGTCGATCACTTGAAATTTATCTTGAAAAGGTGGTTAATTTTTGTTTGTTTACATGGTTTTTAATTTTCCCACGACTTCTCGGCGATTCACTGCAAATGTATTACTGCGCCGGACGAAAGGTAACTCTAATAAACAACGGGAGACAACTTAGGTGTCAGCACGTGTATGATTTTTAAAAAAAACATGTCGATGATTATAATTTCTTATCAAATAATGAATCCTATTCAGATATTCGTCTTTAATATTAGAAAATTCTTAATTTCTGTGGACATTTGTCAAAAAATATTACTTACAGTGGACTACTTTGCGCATCAAACTGGTTTCCGCTTCAGTTGTGAGGCACTTCCGTTATACTTTTGACAACAATAACAAAACACAAAATGAATCAATAAAGTCACTTATAAACCGACTGCTACTTAAATCAGTGTAAGTAAAGTTGTTGTTACAACATTATACATGTTCGTTACGTTATGAGATAAAGTTTATCTTGAACTGCATAATCCATTAACTACGTTTACATGATATTGCATTTACAACTTCTTTGACCCCATTTTTTTACGTGAATGACAGCATTCTCGTGCAACTCGTGCAAACAGAGTTATGAAAAGTATGGTGGAGAATTCAAGGACAAATTATAAATGACATTAAAGTGAGGATAACTGTATATTCGTCCAGTTTTGATCATTGACATTCCTGCTGTGTATTAGTAACTTTTGTGAACAAGATTAGAATGTTGCTTTTGCACAAATACACATTGATTGGACCTCTCAACCAAATGTCATAACTTATTTTAGGGATTTTTAAGACAGTACATTTTCAGAAGTTTGTTGAATGTGTTTTGATATTTAAGTGCATTGCAGTTCATGAATACCAAGTAAAAAATTAATAATGGCAACATTTCTAGGCCTTTATTGTAAGCCACTAGACTTCTGTAATGATAAATGTTTAATGTATTAAGGGGAATATACTCTTTTAGTTTTGTAATGTGGCATTCCTTGACCACCGTATCTTTTCTTATGCACTACTTTGTAAACAAACTAAATAATGTGTTTTAGCTCACATATGCCAAATGAAAAGCAAGACAGTGAACTTATTTCACATTCTTTCTTTAAATTAGAATCTGTAGGACATTGATAAATGTTTGGACAAAGTGAAGCACTATTATTTTCGCACCAAAAAGTCTTAATTGTTGACTTTGAATGTACACAAGAAGTCTTATGTAATTCAACAATAACTTTCTTGTTTCAGTTTTTCTCATTTTTATTTTAGTGAGCAATCCTTTGTGTACTTATAACAGTTGAAACAGTATTCATTTCATTTACCAAAACTTTGTACTTTTTTGCAGGTAAATTTTATAATACCCCACCCACTTTTTTCTAATTTCAAAGTATGCGTCCCCTTAACTTTCCCTTGCCGTTGATATTAATCGCCATTCAGTGACAGCGCTAGTTCCTTATGGACAGACAATAATCTCACTGCCCCTTTTAGATGTAAAACGATAATTTCTTATCAAAGTATAATAATAATTCTTTCTTTTTCCAGAATGACAATGGGCATTAATTTTAAGAGTGTGCTAAGCGACGGTGGATAATATTGTTGCAAACGTCTCCAGAAGGAGGCGAAAAAGGTGAGATAACTTTCTAGTATTATTTTGCTTGGATGCATTATATGCATGCTTAGCTTCAATAACTTCTTCATAAAAACTCGATTTACAGCCGCAATATTATCATCTGAGTGCCGTTAACTTGCCGTTAAATGCAGCCCCGTGTACTCTCTGTTGAATATATTTCTAGTCCTTTTGATACAAGAGAATCTAAAAGAGTTCTTGTTAAGCCATAATTAGTGGGCGCAAGACTGTTGCACGTCTAATTTATCTCTCATGGACAATCCTTGAAATTCTACGCGTCCAAAACATTTTCTGATAGAAAGACATCAACCTTTATTGGCCGTGCGGCGGCCAAAGAAATCGCCACCGGACCGTACTTAGATTCATGTTGTTGTATAACTAATTGTTCGAAATTGTATGCTAAAGCCGGGGCTGGGTGTTGTACTTATTAGGTGTTTTACAATTCATTTCATCCCATGAATCATTCAAACCTATTATGATATCATTATGGTTGCTTCATAGACTTCAGAGGATTGTTGTAGATTTGATTCCAGTGTTGTCATGATAATGGTGAATACTATGACTGTGGGTGTAATATGGTTATATAAAGGAAATTGATCATGATCCGAACTTATTGTCATATCATATTTCTTCTTTCTCCCTTTTCGTACCATTGAAAATAATAATGTTTATTTTGTTTAAGGTATACAGACACTATATAGGAAAATGGCCCGAAAAAATGTTAGTCGCATAATTGCGGATTGAAACAGTTGTCAGTTTATTTTTACTGTAAAACTATTTTTCTTACTTTCAATGCGATTTTTGGTTGACATCACATGATAAATTTATACTTGACATTTAGGTAGCATTTTCATATTGAAATAATAGCGTTATTGAATCTGTCATGAAAACTTAGTTGATGCACCTCCACTACAATTTTAGGTCTCATTTTTTCAGCTTGTTTGGCTGAAAATATTTTTCTTGCATCAAACATGACCCATTCTTTCTTTTGATTTTCATTCGGCACTGAAAATATTCTCCAAAAGACAATTTAAAATTGGTTATTTAATCTTAGTGTGTGTAGCAGCCAAGTTTTTCAATTTTATACAGAAGACAATCTTTTTTGTATATTTTAGCCATGAACTGCAAAACGAAAGGTACTAAATTTGCAATTACGCCGCTTACCAGCATGTTGTTAGGGAGAACGTTCCTTACATGACATCGCGGTGATCTGTCTGGTGGAAGTTTACACTGATGTTAAATACAACAAAATATGTGCTGTGTTTAAAATACGGATATCACGCGAAATGAACGACAAAATTTGATTAGTAAATTAACTATGAATCGGAGTTCATGTATTTGCTGGTCATATTCTAACTCCGAAAGAAAAAGTCCATTCGTTAAATAAATACGATCTTCCTTTTGTTTTCGTACAAGCATGATATCATTGCTACATTTTACATTCTGAATCCAGTTCATTTGTGTTATTTCTGTTGATCGGTAACTGATGATTGTTACTTTATTTCAGAGCTAAACATCGACATAAGGAACGCAGGGATCACTAATCATGCAACTCAAGGACGTCATTCAGCAGTTAATTTCTCTAGGCACTATACTAATATCGATTGTGCCGAGCATTAAAGGAGTGGGATATGGGCCCGTTGCACAGACAACTAAAGGCAAAGTTCAAGGATTAAAGGTGAGGGTTCACGGAAAGGAAGTTGATATATACTGGGGAATACCGTACGCGAAACCTCCTGTAGGTGATTTACGGTTCAAACACCCTGTTCCAAGTGATCCGTGGAGAGGTATTCGTAATGCAACGGAGAAACCAGCTGCCTGTTGGCAAGGGGAAGACAACACTAACCCAGGCCACAAAGGAGCTGCTGTATGGAACCCAAACACAAACTGCAGTGAGGATTGTTTATATTTGAATGTCTGGGTGCCAACTGATTCCTCTGTAATAAGCAAACCAGTTATGATATGGATTTTTGGTGGGGGGTTTTATTCGGGATCATCGGCGCTGGATATATATGACGGGAGATATTTAGCTGCCGAAAATAACGTTATTGTTGTGTCTATGCAGTATCGGGTAGGGGCTCTTGGGTATTTAGCACTCTTTCATCGTGAAGCCCCTGGCAATGCTGGGATGTTTGATCAGGTAATGGCACTTGATTGGGTCCAACAAAACATTCATTATTTTGGAGGCAATCCTCATTCGGTGACACTATTTGGAGAAAGTGCAGGAGCCGTAAGTGTTGGAATGCATATGATGTCTCCATTAAGTCGCAGCAAATTTCATAGAGTCATTTTACAAAGTGGTGCCCCACAAGCAGCATGGGCGACAATTTCTGACAAGGAAGCTAAAAATAGATCGCTAATACTTGCAAAGAATTTTAAGTGTGATTACCCGGAAACTCCGGATATAATTGAGTGTTTACGGAGAGTACCTGCCAATGAATTTCACGAGCCTGAATGGGGTACAATAGATTATGGGGTTGTAAGATTTCCATTTGTGCCTATTATAGATGGGACATTTTTACAAGAGGATCCCGAGAAATCGTTACGAAATGGCAACTTTAAGAAATGTCCAGTATTATTAGGCCATAATACAAACGAAGCCAATTTCTGGCTTATATATTATCATGAATTATTTTCTTTAGATTCTGAACCTATGGTTAGTCAAAGTTATTTTGACACCCTTATTGATGATATATTTCACTATCATCCTTATTATCCGAAATCATTAAACTCTTTCGGAAAGGAGGCGATAAAATTTCAATACCGGAACTGGTTAAATCCATATGATCAGAAAATGAATGCATGGCAAATTGATATGGCAGTGGGAGATTTTAGTTTTATATGTCCCTGTGTAGACTTTGCTTTACACGCGGCTTCAGCGGGTAGTAGTGTATATTATTATGTTTTCGAACATCGGTCAACTAAACATCATTGGCCAAAATGGTCTGGTGTTTTACACGCTGATGAGATCAATTTTATGTTTGGAGAACCAACGAATAAATCATTTGGATATACTGAAGAAGAGAAAATATTTTCCAAGAAAATGATGAGATACTGGACCAACTTTGCAAAAACCGGGTAGGTACATTGAAATTTTATCATGTTTATATTGTGGTAGCAGGCGCATTTTCATAGTTCACATCTATTTCTTCGTAGTCTCCATTTAGGCTTTTGTTTCGTTATATTTTCGTATTCATCTTTTATAAAACTCTGATTAGAATAGTTACCACCGAATTATTTTGCACTTCCCACTCCTAAGTTGCTTTTTAAACAAATATCTTCGCTATTGCATGTGGAACACTATACTGTCCTTAAGCTCTCCAAATTGCTTATCCGTAGTTGAACGTAACCAGTTTGAAACTTAAAGGCACTGACCTCCAGATTTGGCTAAAATAATCTTTCTTTCAAATTGAATATTGGTCATATTATGAACCTTAGAATATGATTTTTTGTTTGCAAAATATTTTAAAAAATCAAAATAAAAAAATGTTGACTGCGTCGGGAATCGAACACCGGACCGCCATAGCAATAAGGACGTTTTCCCTCGTCGTACCCAATAGCGCTCTAACGGAAGTAGTGAATTATGACGTCATATTTATAGTCGGGACAGTTTTCCTGGAGTAAAAGCGTTACATAGATCTACGTTTTTTGATTTTTATCGTTATAAGTCGTAAAAGCAGCAAATTCGCATGTGTTTCCGTAACATATAGTTTGTCAGTAATTAAGTTTTAAAGCGTTCTTAAGAAATATAGCATTTATTTCCAGATATCTAAAAAAATCTTTTTTGTCGAACGATCTGGAGGCCAGTACCATTAAATTGATGATGATTAGTATTTCATTATGTACATACATATATTATTGGTACTGACATTATTTTATTTGAACGCTTTATTTTCATGAATGTTTTGTAAAATGTTTTTTGATACCAGATTTTCCAACTTATTATAAATTCTAGACAAGGTCATTATTTTTCTCGTTGTTTTTTTTTCATTGTCTGATATGCATAAAAGTAATTTTATAGTTTTAGATGTAAATAGAACTTACTGACTTTCAGGAAAAATAAAAAGATCATACACATTACAATCTAAAAGTGATTTAACCAGGTTTTTCAAATCTATTAGAATGGTGATGTCATTGGGCGGATCAAGTTTTTGATTTTGGATGAAACTTTACCTATAGGTAGCTTATACCAGTTAAAAACTGTGGGAAGATCTTTTGGCAGCATACATGACAAAGCTTATTAGTAGCCGTCTCTTCTAGCACCGCCTTAAGCAATTAAGCATATTGGATCAATGGGATTAAAGTTGACGGTCAAGCATAACTTAACTTATCGCAACCGTGGCGCAGTGGACTAAGCGTTAGTCTATTGTACTTTCTCAATGTAGACATTTGGAAGGCATCGGATGAGTTGTGGATCTTAACCCGACCCCGGATTTAAAATTCTTATTAATAAAAAGGACTAACCTAGATGCAATAGGGAAATGATCAATGTCACAGTTGCTAACAATAAATTTCTTGCTAGGATCATCAAAAAGTTTGATTCCGGTTTATAACATTAGTAGTATTGACATACTGTCACCAAACTTGCTGCATAGCAGTCTTATATAAATAACTTTGAATTGTATCGCTGTTACTAAAAATAGGGAGAAAAATTTCTGTTCAGCAATTCTAATGGAACTTTGTGTGTAGGTAGCTTAACAAGACAGCAAGTTTGTGTATTGTTTTTGTAACTAGTAGGGTCAAGATCACTGTAAAGCCAATTTCAGTGTTACTTGAAACAGAAAATGTCCGAAAAAGAAAAACAAAAACATGGTTTTCCGGAAATTTCCACGCCTCTTGTTGAAGAATTTTATCTCCATCTGATAAAATGGTTTGGCATGGAGGAAATAGAATTTCAGCAAAAATGGTTATCTTTTTTTTTGGACAAAAATTCAACTAGGGTGACATAATATCTTTAAAAATTGTTTCGTGCATTTGTATTTTAGGCGTATTATAAATAGATCGTAGTGCAAAAAAATCACTCTAGTTTTTCGGCGATCAAACAGAGTTAACATAAGACGGTGTCATTGTGATATGGTGTTAAATCAACTGATTTTCAAAATCATATTATGTTTTTGCATTTAGACAGTTGTAGCTTACATTCCAGTTTCAAAATCTTTAGGGTTACTGTTTAATTATCCTCTTTCTAATAGAGAAATTATTCTCAATTATTTTGTTGATGGGATTTTTTTATATTCTTTCACACTCATCATTTCCACATTGCGCAGTGAGACCTCAAACACATTATTTACGAAGACGTACGTATTTCTCATTGACCGGATTATTCTCAATAACAGTTCGCTGTCGGCAATAGTTGTAAATCCAAAATGTCGTTAACATCGCATTTTATCGCTTGGAAAAGAGATTATTTCTTTAATTTATTGAGTCAGTGAACTTTAATAAGCAGCGTGTGAAAGAAAAACCTAATATCTGTACTTTTGCTATTTCCGTTTTGTCGTTGTGTTTCTACTATATTTCTTATAATTTGCTGGTTATATATCAAAGACAAGTTCTGATATACAAGACGTCATAACAAATATGTATAAAACCGCTCTTGTAGTGTAGAATACTTCCATTTTAAAATTTCACCAAATTGACTTGCGGGAGGTCGGTGGTTCTACCTAGGTGCCCGCCCGTGCCTTAGATATTGCTCAGAGAGCACCTGAGGTTTCCTTTAACTGAAAAAAGCTGGAAAGTCGCTTTATGAACTATAACTATATCGATCGAACAAGATAAAAACTTCTACAAACGTCGTAACTTTCCAAGCAGACGGACGCTACAAGTATTTCTTTGTTAAATATTTAGAACATTTGTAATTTCAAAAATAGCAGTTACTTGATATTTTAAGGTAGTTCTGTACCTAAGTAAGGATAGTTTTTTCTACAATGTAGAATTTGATTAATATACTTATAAAATCTGGCAAACCGCAAGTAAAAAAATAAACAAAGTCCTTGCTATCTTGATTTGAACAAATTGGACCTCACGCAAGTTTTCATAATGGGATCAAACTTTTGCTGACTTTTTTGCAAAGCAAAAAGAATTGTTTCTACAATGTAGTTTTAAGTATGTAACCTGTCCAATATTTTAATATGATGCTTTTTCTTGGTAAGTAAATTTGCTTACGGGTTGAGATTTATTCATAACATGAATTTCGTTCCAGGCTTTACACTACGTTATCAGGCTAAATGACGTTTTACAATCCAGTCTATCAAACGTGCAGAACTACCTGAAAAAAAAAAAGAAAAAGAAAAGTAACTCACTGAAAACCCATTTGCTAATGTTGCATCAACTATAAAACAATTACATAGTGTATCTAGTAAATCTGTTCTTACTGAAAATTCAACATGACTGTTGGAAAAATTAATTACAATCACGCAAGAAATAATGTTTTTACGGACCTAAATACAGCTGTCATTTATAAAATTAATGATGGTGCATTGATACCTAAAGTGATAAACACTACTGTTCTATTTATGGTTAATTTCAGCTTAAGTAAGCTATCTTGTTTTTTAAATTATCTTGAAACAAATATTACAGGAATCTACGAAAAAATCTATTGATACAATTATGTAAAATTTAACTTGCTTTAATGCTTGTGGAATGAGCATATCATTTATTGACAGCTAAGTGTTCGCTAGCGCTGTCATTAATTAACGTGGACACTTTATGTACATTTATTCTCTGTATCATTGTACTGTATGCCGGCC
The DNA here is from genome assembly GCF_021730395.1 of Mercenaria mercenaria. Lineage (NCBI taxonomy): Eukaryota > Metazoa > Mollusca > Bivalvia > Venerida > Veneridae > Mercenaria > Mercenaria mercenaria. The sequence continues at coordinate 14,807,549 of NC_069367.1, read as the reverse complement.
GAAAAACAGAAGTTCAGTTAAATTTGTAATAAGATCCTTGGAGAATGCAGACAAATAAAACACAAGAATCTATCGTCCTATTTTAAAGCATAAACTATTTTAGAATTACATATTGCTGCTTGAATCATAACTTGTGATGGCAGACAGAGAGACCCATGCCATTACATCGAACGTTTTTTTCTGTTTGTTTGTTTTTATCGTGAAACAGTGTTTTTTTATTACTTAATTTTCTCTTGTAAATACTTGTATATCCGTCATCTATAGTTTATCATCGAGTTTATATGATGTTATTTTTGTGTTCGTTTTTTTTTCTATCTACAGCTTAAGGGAAGGAGAGTCTCTAATTAAATTTTGTCAGAACTTCTTGTCCGACCCTTTTGCCCTTTGATTATGTATGTTGAAATTTGTTATTGTAATTGTTAATATCAAAGAGTAATGAAATATGATTAAGTCAATCAAATAACTTTGTGTCTATATCTAATCTTTTTGTAAATGTTTTTTTCACATCATAGTGGTTTGTAATACAATGAACCCGTGTAACGGTCAGGTCAGAGGATAGTTAAATGTGTCATATGGTATTGCTCTTTTTGTACGGGTAATTTTTCGTTTATAATACTTCTCACGAATATATTTTAACTTGATATAATTATCTATCACAACATTGCAGAATCTCTTCTTTATCAAGTCAACGAGGGTAAAGAATTTGGATATTTATTTTTTGGCCATGGTATCCTTAACTCAAAGAACTACTGAATTATTTTCATTATTGCGATGTGCGATGTTGAGAATCATTTGTCTTTATTTAAGTTGCAAAGATTTGTTTAGTACTCATTTTCTTATTTTACTTTTGATTAAGTATTTATCACAGTTACTGGATTCCATCAGCAATGTCAAGGTCATTGGGACAAGTTTTGTTTTTTGGAATGAACTTTCTTTAAGGCCATACCAAATTGATATGTCGTTCGTCGGAACTACCGCATCAATAATTTCATTCCCGAGAAAAAAAAATAAAAATCACCCGCCCGCACGTACATAAAAATCTCCGAAAAAAAATTTTTTTTCCCGATTACGCGGTCCGGAATAATAACGGCAAAGCAGGTTTTATCGCTTTTTTAATGCGTCAAAGTGATATTGATCGGATTTCATGCATCCGTAATACATGTTACTGATGACCAAAACTCAAAAAGTCAGGAATTATGGTGTTGTTCATCATTTGTTTTAAATCTGGAGTGTCTGTGCTAGTGCCACACATGGCCTTCGATGTGTCGGTAGGTAATGAAGTAGGCACGTTCTACTTTTGTTCAATACAGTGAAAGGAACGAATCACGACTTGTAAGACGTGCACGGGGATGCAGTTAAAAATATTTGGAAATATTGTTCAGATATAGTTTTCAAACCATTTGTTATCAGTTGTTTAATTCAGTATGTTATATCTAGAGCCCAAAGCTGAGGCCGACTACTATCTTAAAAAAATGTTTGTTCACAGATCCTGACCGACCTATCACATTGTCTAGGCCAAATCTTTTTGAACTTAACTTCTTTAGTACAGCAGTCAGATATTCTATCGAAACGCATTTAGTCAATTTAAAAACTGTTTAGCTTTTCAAATAAGTAGTGTAGATATAAAATATGTCCTTTTGTAACCCCAATTTTGCCTGTTTGTCTATTACTTGGCTGTGAATTGATAGAACGAAAAAAAAACTGGAAAAAAACAGACCTCCCCAACTCTAAATTTCTAGTTCAGTCAAAGCAAAACAAACAACACTTTAAGGGTGGCCATATAACACTTTAAGGGTGACCATATTGGGATCATTCTTTGTCAGTCTTGTTATCATTTTTGCCTGAAATGAATCTCCACCACAAAAACATAAGCTAGCCGGATCTGTTAAGAAATTATTCCAAAGGGATTCGAGCAATGTCGAAGCATCTGTATGACCAACTCTGTTTGGTCTCACTGGTCAATTGGTTTGTTACTTCCCTTCACCTCTATGGGTTGGAGTTCCACTAGGGGCACAAAGTTGTTCATGTGCCTAAGCCATCTAACTGTGCTTCAGAAGAAATGTTATTCCACACATGTGCCTGTTTTGTCTTAAATAGGCAGGCCTTCAGATTAATGTAGAAAAATCAAAATTAAAGATAAGACACTCATCCCTTAAGAATTATAACTAAAAAAAAAGTGATTCAGTGAGGTTTGGCAAGAATTTATTTGCAAAATCATTCATGTAGTCTTTAAAACATAATAGAAAAGCTATATACTGTGTTACCCACACTGTAAATGTTTGATTTCTGTGTTATTTCTAAAGAAATGTTAACTTCATGTATAATCATAACCGCCTCCTCAAGGGTCCAAGCTGGGAAAAAAAAAGCCCGCTCGCTCCATGTAAAATCTACCCGCCTCTGAAAAAATCAAAATTGAGAAAAAAAAATAGAATAAAAATTTCGCTCGCCCGCTCCAATTTTTTTTGAAAATTTTCCGAAGAACTATTAATCAGTTTGGTATGGCCTAACGGGCGATATTTTGTCTCTTTTTTTCTTCAGCTGCAGATATCACTTGGATATTGAACTGTTTTGATACGGCTGGTAACTTAGAGTTTTGAAGAGCTCATTAATACTGTTCATAATTATACTTTAATATTTTTTCAGAGACCCCAACAGGTCACCAGGGTCCTTGTTTTTAGATGAGTGGCCATTATTCAATAACGTCACTCGCAAACATTTAATCCTGCGACCGGAGCTTATAAATCGGCTGGATAAATCTTTAGCAGTTGGTCATGGGTCGAGAGCAAAGGAATGCTCATTCTGGAAGGACTATCTACCAAACCTTGTCGTCAGAACAGGTATTGTGCATGAATTTAATAAAATTGTGAACTGCATTTTACATCAGTTTTCCTACATATAACTATTTAAACATTTAACAGTGTGTTTTGAACAAAGCTAATTATTTGTTAGACCAGGTATTAGGCATGGTTTTGCAAATGTAGAACTGTATTTTGCATCAAGTACCTTTTACAGTTCCTCCAGAAACATTTTACAGTATGCTTGAACCATGCTAATCAGTTATTTATGCACTTGCTATGTTGTGTCAGTGCCACCTGTCTTCTGGAAAAATCGAAAAACATTTGTTATTGCTTGTAATTTCACTTTTCTGCTAATATATTTAGCATGAAGTTGCTCCATATATACAGAACTAATAAGTGTTTAGAGACTTCTCATAAATCTTATTTATGTGCATCAGCTAATCAGTTCAAAATATATTTTTCAGTATTGGCATTGATGCAATACTATCTGTTTCATGTCCACTGAAAGTAACATTTTCAGTATTCAAATGTTGACGCATGGTACTGTTAGAAATGCTAGGTGTCGTATTAAGAAAAATGGTGAAGTCTGAACTATGAATGCAACCATGGATAAAGCCTGTTTTGTCGAGACGTACTCTTAATCCGGATGACATTAAATGTAAGATGTTGAAGCTTGAAGTATCATGACATACAATTAATGTCACAATTATAGCGGGAAAGTCTGGCATAGATTGATAGAATGGCGCTGGTTCTGTGCATTGCACGTGACCCACTTTTCTTTTAATGAATCAATAATGGAAGCGTGGTGTATCAACGGAAACTGCGACGAATAGCAGATATTTATTTCAGTCACATTTGCTTAGTCCAAGTCTTAAAGAATCATTTTTTCTTGGCCACTTAATTCGATCGAAATATGTAAATTCTTTTCGATAATTTTTACAATGAACTTAATCAGCTTTGGGACAGGCTTATCAAACGCAGATTAGTTGCAGTACTCTTAAAGAATTGTGACTGACTTTGTGTTTAAAACAGGCATGTTACAAAATTTTGAATTAAAAAAAAAGAAAAGAAAAAAAGGGAAACGGGCAAACATTTAACATTTTCGAGATAAAAATGTGAATGAAATCTATTAACATTTAGGTAAAAAGATCCATAATTCGCCATACATTCTTATTGACAGCATTGGCAATTGCAATTTCACTAAAAGGAAAATCAAACAAAAGTCATAAAAAGAACACTTAATAGCCCCTCTAATGTAATTTAGACTATAATTTCCTGTTAGTTCTATTTACAGAATTTTTAAAAATGTAATCAATGGAAAAGAGTCCAAGAAATAAATGTTATACTTTAAGATGAAATAGGATTTACGAAGTACATCTACATATAGAATTGAAGGAAACGGTCATTGCAGAATGCCAAATAAAATGGTGACAGGACATTCGTACAAACAGCCGAGACTTTTACTTTGTGTTGCTTATCAATACTATTGTTTCTTGTTTCTATCTAATGTGACCATTGTATCATGTAAATTTGATACGCATTGTTCCACTTCTTTTCGCGCTGTCCGGTAAAGAGCAGTAACCTGTTCATATTTGCATGTATCTCAACTCAACGTATCACAAGTGTCTCTGATCAACGGAAACAACCTACGATATTTGAGCCGCGGCATGAGAAAACCAACGTAGTGGGTTTTCGACCAGCATGGATCCAGACCAGCCTGCGCATCCGCGCAGCCTGGTCAGGATCCATGCTGTTCGCTAACAGTTTCTCTAATTGCAAGGGGCTTTGAAAGCGAACAGCATGGATCCTGACCAGACTGTTCTCATGGCGCGGCTTATTTGTGTTTTCTTGCCTACTAACAGCATCTTAGAATGTGTTTGCAGTGTTATAAATTGAAGATAACTTGATGAAGTATTTTTCTAACAGATTGCATCTTGGCGTGATTTAATTCTGTAGCTGTAGAAAGCGGTAAGTTTATGTTAATACTCCTCTCGTTCATGTAATTTGTTCAAGGTTGCATCAATAATTGATATTTCACTTTAACTATATAATAAACAGTTGATTTGCTACCCAGGTAAAGAAATCAAGTAATCACTTTCTTCTATTCTCCCTAAAGAATTATTTTTTATTAAGAACTTAAAACTAGAAAGCAGCATCATGAACATTTTCTGATAATCCTACCAGAGTTGTTTGAAAGATATTTTGATATATAGCTGTTTTTGCAGATAGTTATTTTTAATCAGATGCATTCATGTTCATGCGAGAGTGCTATGAAAAAAAATATATATATTAACATATATGAAAATTTAATAAAGCCATATAACTTTTATATGACTTATCGGATAAGTGTATACAGCACAAAGATAAACACTTACAAAATGATATCATTTTAAAGGTTTAAGACATACCTTTTTTTATTGATGCACTATTCTGAACAGCTTTAATAAAGATATGAGGTTTGTATAAAGAAAAAACAACCTTCGTATCCAAATATTTCTGGACATATTGAAAATGTGATTTTTATTTTTTGAATTAAGAAAGTGATAATATAGGATTTTAGTTACATGATTAAAAAAATACGGATACATGGGTACGTTTTTCTTATGGAATTATGTTGTAGACATACTGTGTGAAAAGCATCACTTACTATAATTCAAACCAGTTGTACGTTATTGCATAATTTGCTTCTTATTTATGAACCTATGATTCTAATTTCATAAAACATGTTTTTATTCCTCTTTCAGCTGATATGTCAGAAATGGAAGTGGAATGGAAACTTCAATTCAATGAGTGGAGCACAAAATACATAGTGGAATGGAAGCAACAGTTTGACAGCTTTTTGTTGGACCATGGTTTATCAAAAAATCGAAACTGTCCGACACCCTAAAAAAATAACAAAAATACCTCGGATTTACCACATAGCTCGTTCTTTTGCGGAATAATAATGCGCCCCATAAGTCACGCAATAATTCCGCTGGAGAACTATTTTTCATGATATGAATCATATATCCTAAATTATGTCATAGAGGTCTTTATGTACAATGGAAGGAGATCTACATTTTAAAACAATCGCTAAAAACCATGAATTAAACATGTATACTACTGCTGCGTTTCAATAAACATGACATGTCAAATCTTCTACAATTTTCATAGATCTTTGTCAAGTTCAGTATAAACTACCGTTAACTCAGAAGTTGATATTTGATGATTTTGATGATTTTACGTAGGTCATATATTTGTAGACACTGATTCTCAAATACAGGTCAGAATGTGTGGTTTGTAGACACTGATTCTCAAAAACAGGTCAAATTGTGTGGTTCGCGAAACAATGCTAGAAAAGATGATAAAGCTTCAAGTATTTTTTGTATAAAATGTGCATCTTTTATTTGATATTATCAGAAGAGAAGTGATGATTGTTGCTGCAAGTAATGTATTTTGTAAGGATATCTCTGCCGTTTGATAACAAAGGTGATATGAGTTTTGAATTTTTGGATTTTTATGAAAATTTGTTTGTCACAATTACATTTTATCATTTAAACTTTGTGTTCTTCATCACTGAATACAATTTTCATGACTTTTGTTTAACATGTTTATTGTATTCTCGCGAAATTAGGTTTATTTGGGTACAAAGGGTGGCAAAAACTTTTGCAATAGATAAAAATAAATAGCAATAAATACATATGTACAAAACATATTTGAAATGCACATGAATATGTAATTATTTCTATATTACTTTCAGTCACAGTGTCTGACATTAGTTTGTAAAGAACTGCATTTTGAGCGCTGCTAATCAGGTCATTGCTCCACCGAATGCATGATTTAGAAATGTCTACGAACTTCCGGTTTTAGAATATATAATATTGGTTCTTATATTGTACAACTCCTTTTAATTGGTGAACCGTGTTGTTGTACTTATAAAATAGACTGGCCTGGTTTATAGGTTGGCCAGGGCTACGATATGTATTGTATTTTGCCATCGAAATATTTCTATAAAATGCTTCTTCCCCTTCTGTTTGGATCCGTCTATGTTTACAGACACGTTTGTTTATTCTATGGACTGTAGTTTTGTAATTATGTGATGAGGAATATGTTTATATGTCTATCAAAGAAAAAAATGTGATAAAACTACTTGTTAGTTGTGTTGAAATAAGTCGAAAGAATGGCATGTATACATAAATTTTGAATATGCATTCTTTGCTTCGATCATGTGCTGTCTCTATACACGTAAGCGTTGGCGTAAAATCTGGATTCTAATAGCTAAAATACCGGTATTTAATTTGAGAAAATTCGGTTTTCTTCTGAAATAAAACGATTTGTTATGTTTGAAAATGTTGCTGTTTCGAAACGTAGATCACTGACTCGACATTTGAACGAGGAAAATTTTGAACGATAAACAATCAGAAATTATTTATAATTAAGTAAAAATAGAAATGTACATAATTATATATCATATACCATTTAAGTCTTTCTAGCATAAACACAGTTATGCGTTACTTGCCTCATGTGTATGACACTGAGGGGGTAAAATCTGGTTCAAACTGTTGACAAGAAATGAAAAAGACATTATTTGTTCGTTCTGTTTATACCATTTTAACAGTATAATGCATAAGGTGCATATACATTATATTCTAGTCGTAAAATATGTAGGTTGAAATGTACCGAGGATTGCTTCTTATGCCAAACAATAGTGTTTATGTACTGATACGATAAACTTGGTGGCAGGATAGCGTTTACTATGATGAAAGAGATCTAACTATGACAATAATGAACAGAGAGAGAGCGATTTCACTAAGACAGAGGTTACTACGCAAACAGTGAGTGCACTATAACAACGAGATAACTATAAAAACGAGGTTATAAAAATAGCGATTTTACTATGACAACAGCGACCGGAGACCTTACTATGATATCAGTGATATACGTGATTTCACCACGACAGAGGCGACAACGAGTATCACAACTGTGCGAGTAACGACTGACAGCTATGAAAAACAGCGAGATTAATATATAACAGCAACGATTTTACCGTCAACAACGAGTTAGCTGTGAAAAAATATCAGCGATTTTACTGTGTGTTGGTGTGTGACCAGCGAGTTTACTAAAATTAGATATAAAAGCCACCAAATATAGTGAACGAAGTTTGAAAGTTTTAATATAACAACAGTCAATTTTCTTCTTGCGTTGTATTTTTCCAAGCGTACATCGCTTATGAGTAGACAAAAGTAGGTAAAATCCAATACCTCATATATTACTTGCTTCGTCCATATATGTACCGATGTTTTGTCTACTCAGTTATAACGAGAGAGCATTAGTTCATTTATCATACATGTCATGTCAGCATATATTTTCGTCAATACACCGTGCGTTTCTGATGTCTCCAAAAATTCCCATTCAGACATGATGTAATTTGTTGTTCAGTATAGCAACACAAAGTCGGTGAAAATCAAATTTAAGTAGTTTGTTCAAACTCACAATAGATACCGTTGTTAGAATTTCCGCTAATTTCAATTTTGCGAACCAAATCTATTGATTCTTTTTGTTTAGATATACATGTATTTACAGTAAAATATCTTATAACGGAATGAAATTGTTTCTTATTGAAGTTTCTATATACAATTTATATCACTGCAACACACTCGACCAAACAAACCTTAAATAAAAGTGTTAACTTAACGGTAATGTTCATGTTGTAGTAGATGGAGTTCCGTATTCTCATGTTGTATGTTTTACATGTAATTTAATTGTAAAATTATGTAAAACGTATAATGAAAATATGAAAATAAATATTTAAACAAACTGGTGTTTACGTTTAACTTTATGTTACAAATTGTATGACACACAAGATACTGTACCAGTTCTTATTTCAAAATTGATCTTATACCTTCAAACAAAGAGCAGCCGGTATAAATACTCATTTTACGAATCATTGTCGGATAACCAAGATTGCATTATTCCGCTACAACTTTATTTTTGTCCCACATAATGCATGTTTACACATATAATATAAAATGTTTCAAAAACGTAATGCAAGAAATATTTAGATCATAAACAATCTAAAGGTAAAACTGCTTATTCACAAGTTATTATGAATAATAATTGCTAAACCAAATGTTTTACATCTCAGTCAGGGGTAAATGCAGTACAAGGAAAAACATAACAGGCGGAATAGAATATTTTTGGTTCATAGGGGAATATAGGACGCAGATGAATTGAGTAGACATATCACAGTGGATCTTATTGCTTTTTGGGGGGGTATAGATAAACTAAAGATTCAACAGAAGAAGCCGCGTTTTCTAAGTACGCAATCATACTGACACCCCTTTAGCTCTCTTGATGACTTCCTAACTTAAATCGTACATGATAATCTCAGAAGCCATCTTGGCTTTTTCATATATATAATTATATACATTCATTTATAATTGTAAACATTTTAATATTCATTTATTTTTGCTATACTATATTTTAGTGGAATAGCAGATATGTATAAAGATATAGTAAAATTAAATTAAATATCCCAGTGTGAAATGGTATGAAAGGATACGAGATACAATTACATCTTTAAAATACTAGAAATAGAATTATGCTTTAACTATTGAAAGAGGTCGCAACAAAAGATATGTTAAGATAAATGCAGTTGCCCGCTTCTTTCATCGCCAAAAGCCTCCCTACCTGACTTAGACGAAACATAATGTGTTTCGTACATAGCAAAATGACATATTATCTTAAAATGACATATTATCGCCATTCTTTGACACATATTCATTTCAGACGTGGTAGTAGACTTTGATAAGCAACCTGCTTTGACCCGAACAAATTTGCACGCTATCTCTCGGAATCACCGCTAATCACAACATGTGTTCAAACAAATTATTCCATCAGGCAGGCTGGCAGGCTAATAAAATCGTAATTTTGTAATAATGTGCTATCACTATGGCAGATTAAGCAATAAAAATCAGAACAAAAACATGTTACAAAAATTTTCTATCACACATTGGTACTTTAGTCAACTGTTTAATCACGACGGTTCTGTTTGTGGTTCACAGTTCCGCTGCCAGGAAGAACCTGATATTAACATGACGTTTTGTCTATTTTGGCAGTATGAAAATGTAGGGGACTCGCATACAGATACCATAACAAGAATAGTAAGATGCTTTCCACGTCATGGAAAAAGTCATATGACTTAAATACGAATATGGTTAAAGAAACATATGAACAATTTAATTATCACGTTCCAAGGATTTAATCACACTAGTCATTTTCAAATTCAATATAATTATGCTTTTGGCATTGTTATATATGACATTGAGATGTTTTTAAAAACGGCAGGTAGGCTGCTCAAAACTATATTTCATTACAGAATAGTTTCCTGGTCTGAAAATGTATCAAACTGCATTAAAGCTCGTATAGGGTATATTTCGCCGAATCTGAAAGGCAGGAGCATTTCTTCTACAAATGTCATTCTCGCTAAAAAGAGGTCATCATTTGATTCCGGGATACCCTGGTGGATAAGAATCATAAAATCCGACATATGCACTGTTTACATGATATCGATCGCATTAAGATAAAAGTGACCCCAAAATAGATCTACCTTTTCTGTTTTCCTTTTTGCTATTAAATCAATCAAGAACAGGCAGTTAGTTTTGTACTGAGATAAGCTTGGCATACTTTCGTTCAATCTTTTAATGTTTTGATCACGCTTGCTTGTCGGTTGTTTTTCTGGAATATATTCAAGGAAAAATACGTTTGATGAATTTGTTATAGCCGCTTTGAACAGAAAATTAACTTTGGTAAACAGACCGCTTAGGTCAATGTCAGTAATATATATAAAGTATCTAAACCTTAAAACTAGTTAGCTAGAAAGGAAAGCTGGGATTACATTTTATCAAAATTGTAACATCGACGTTTCCTGTGTTTTGTGTTTCTCTTTCAGTTTCAAAAATGTTTTCTAGTTTTTTTTGTTCGACTTTGACTACGATAATTGGTATGATTGGTTTTTTTGTGTTTTTTTTTTGTTTTAAATAATTGGTATGATTGTTTTGTTTTTGGTTTAAAACAAAAGAAAAAGATGCCAGTAGTCTGAGACGTCCTTTCTAGATTTGCGAAACATGTACCACGTTAATTTCAGGTCTTCTACGCAAAAATAAGTTTGCTTGAATTTACATCTGCTATCCAGACACATAAAAGTGAGTTTGATATCAGAGCGAGTGTGGTAAATCCCAAAGGAAGGGAGAATCTGAAACCTAAATTGAAGTTTAAAGTCAAATAAATTTGAAATAAGGTGATCAGCAAAGTATGCTTACTACCTAAATATGTTTATTAAGCTTTAGTTCAGGAGAACAAATCAACATTCTCTTAGGGTACTGAGGCTTAATTAAGTTGGCAAAATATCAGTAAAACGAAAGGATAACTATGCCATCGTTGATTGGACAGAAAACAAGATAAAAGAAGACATATGCCACTATGACAGCCTGTCTGATGTAACTGGGTGTGGCATTTTCAGACTTTGGTACGATGTACTCTGGACCTGGGATGAATAAAAGACTGAGTAAAATCCTAGGAATACATTAACCTTTACCCTGCTATATTTCTAAAATGGACTGGTCTGTCATTATTCAGTTTGGGCAATACCATTTATTATTCGAAGTAATGTTTACTGAAAATGTACTGTCTGAATAGCGAACTATGCAGACCATGATCAGCCTGGTCTACACTTGTCGCAAAGATATCACTTGCCGCCAGCAGGTTAAAGGTTAAGTATGGCTTACACAAGGTCGCCTGCACCACTTTCTTGGCACTGGACTCGCTTTTTTCAAAATAAAGTCATTGATTTAGCCGGTAAAGTTAAAATCATTTCAAATTTAAAAATATGCGTTTCAGTGATTAATCTACAGCTACGTCTAGCTATCTTTCACGGGCTTAATGATAAACACAGCTACAAGAAAGCAAGGTGTAAATGTTAATTACACATTTCCAAAGGTAAAAAAAACAACAACAATTAATAAGATGTACAGAACAACTTCTAAATTGTTATGAACAGTTCATAAACTGTAAGCGTAGGTCTGCTGCAGACAAATTACAAATCTGTACAGTGCTAAGAGGAAATCCATTACATGCTTCAGTCACTTTACAGCATGCAGAGATAGGTAAAACTCACACAAACACAGTGAACAACCAACTGTCCTATGGGAAAACTTATACTAAAAGATTGTACAATTACGCTATATACACACATTCAAGTGTATTGTTTAAGCATTTTACATGTGTGCTTTATAATTTTGTTTCTTTACTTTTTCAGAGGAATACGACCACGAGTGCGACGAAATTATCGATGAGCCCATTTCCGGGACCCAAGCAGCAAAACCACTGCCACATGTAACAAGTCTGGTGACACTGCTTGCCTTCGCTTTGTCTTAGCAATAAACATGTACAGAGCTTGTTGTATAATCTTCAGCAAAATGATTATAGAAAACCAAAGCGAGATACAATACAGGAGACGCGTAGTTAATGAATGAATATACATGTATTTATATCGTCATGGAACAACTTGCGTAAAATACTCTTTTTCTTAACGTCATTTGAATGCAACGTTGCCACAGTCACTTCGTACTTTTGTGGGAATATACTGTTTTACATCGAAATAAATTCAAAACAAGAAATACATTTTCATAAACAGAAAGATGCAACATATTTCTATCTATCTCTATCTATGATTACTGCCTCACGCCTCTTGCGAGTATTATGGGCAGGGTGCACGCCGGGTGTTAGTGAAGATAAAAGTAAAACTGGAAGAAGACTTCCAGGCATAGTAAGAATATAAGACATAAAACATTTGAATGATCATACTAATTGGTATTTTCAAGTATATATTAAGATTTGAAGCCCTGTTGTGATGGGAGTTTTTGTTTTAATAGATTTGAAATAATGTTTAAAGAGTAAATGGTAAATTACTACACCTAAATGCCAAGACAATAATTAATTTGCAGATGAATTATATGAAAATTTGTGCGGTATAGCAATAACCTTTCTTTTGTAATCGTTATTCAACTCCTCCATTGCTTCATACATTATTTTATCATCTATTCCACATATCACTGAAAAGAAACCTGACTTGATGTGGTAGATAATTTGGATAAAAAATATTTCTTCGAACAGCACTGATGTAAAAGGAGGGGCAACTCTAAAGAGTGTGTTGTCATTGTTGAAAATGGGTACTACATGTTGGCAAAAAACTCATTTTGTATATTCTTCCAAATTGCCTTTCTCAACATTTGGTGAAAGATGCGTTTTTGGTTGTCTGTGTTTTGGTCATCTCAACATTTTTATCTGCATCACTAGTGTATTAAGCAATACACAGTGTAGTCTTATTGTTGAATTAATGTGTTTAAAATTATTCATCACTGAACAATTTCTTGTTGTGTGACGAATCCTCAACTAATATTATGTGCATATGTGCATATTTATATGATACACAACTTAAACTTACTGATTGTATGGTATAAATTCTTGTCTTTTGACTGTGAGCGTGTTGCACATAGTTATACATTGACTTGTTTAAAGTAAAACAAGAGGATTGCCAGGTATCAGAAATTAAGTGTTTGAAGGTAAGCTATTTCATTACACATCAATTCATTGCGCTCATACTTTCTTTCCATATTTTTCTGAAAAACGCTCTTCATGTTTTTGAAAATGTTAACAGTTTTAATTCCTTCCATACATTGTCAGAATGTGATCTTTTTTGACTTTTGCAAAATTTTATTCAATAAATAATGTTTTAGATGACAGCGTGTACATAATGCAAGAAGTCCATTTTTACACTAGCTTTCTATGCGATCAGTTCTTTGGTTATGTTATGTACTGAAAGTGTACACACTTTGATATCGTACACATTTTGGCAACACATCGCATTTTACACAATATGTGTTATATGTACCACGCATGTTTGACATCATTCATAATTTTTTTAGTTTGTTTTCATTGGATTTTAAGTCTCACTGACACATTTTTTAGTCGAATGGAGACTTCCTAGCTTTCAGTGGTGGCAGAAGTCCCGATGTGTCCTGCAAGGCAATATTTCGGAACGGACACGTACCTAGTTAGAACCCCGACCTAACTGATCCAACTACCGCGTTGCACTTTATAATCCATTAACTAAACAAGATGTTATCCGCTTTGTTTTTATTTTTGCAAGCAATATGTTATTTAAACAATGCAGTTGTTTTTGTTATGTTTTATGTATATAACCACGTGATCTTGATTCAATATTTTGATATTCAGGAAATATTAAAATCTTTTTTTACTATTACATGTGGGAGAACATATTGCAAATTTAAGTCCCTGCTATCTCATTAGGTTCATAGTTATTTGCTAGGGTAGCAGATTGGTAGATAGGCCTATTTTGGATCTGCTGTTTTTAATGTAACAGTCGTTGTGCAAACCGTCTGTATCCTTGTACAATGGACAAACCCACATTGGGTGCACTGTATTGTATGTCATATTTGAAAACAAATTACATTGAAATTTAGACAGCTGTAACTGTATGAATGGAATTATTGTAAACTAACATTAAACAAGTGTCTGATTTAGATTGGTGCATTTGTCTTCGTAGACAAACACGTACTTGATAATAATACCATTTTGCAAGCATTTTTGTCTGCTCTAACCAGATTTATTATGTAGGGGCACCTTAGGGACAATGGTAATGTGTTTATTAGTATATAATCATAAATGTTAGTAGTATTTCATATCGTTCTGATTGCTGTAATTTGATTTAAACTTGGATGTTTTATTATTGTTACTCTTTGTTAATTATTATACTGCATATACTATTATCCATTTGTAATAGGTAAATAGAAATAAACATTTCTTAAAATTGTTTTAATGACTTTTGACTACCGATTTTGTAAATAGTTAGATCATACCCTGCAATCATAGTCACCCAGCAGCCTATCAACGTGGACTTACATATAATTCCTGACCTGACATTTTACCTGCGGGCCGGTTGCTGCATTTGTATTGGGCTGGGGGTTTTGCACCAAATGGCTGTTACAAGGACATGCACATTTATCACCTACTCGAGTTACTGGTTGATAAAGGACTTTGTAGCTTTATTTTGCCGGACATTAATTACACACCATTCTTATATATTGAGGGATGAGAATAATGAAAAAGGGATTTTTGAATTTGAAGATTTCTTTTATACTATGAATTCTTTCGCCAAAAATAGTTTCCTAAATGCTGTAAGGTAGTCAAAATACATTTATTTTATGCCAGTTTAATCAAATTTAGTACCTATTATACGAGTATGCATATAGATCTACTTTGGATTTTGCATTTTCGGATGAAAAAATGTTTTAAATAAACATAGTTCAAATGTATAAAATAACTGTAATGACAAAATGCAGTTTAGAATAGTTACTTGATATAATTTTCGATCTGATCCGTTTGTCACGTATTTCCGCGACCCCGATCTTCTGATAATTGTAGTCATTTTAATAAATTATTTCTTGGAAGAAATCTTTTAAAGTGAATAAAGCGTTTCAGAAAGCAAATAAATATGACAAATTATTCAACAGTAGTTGCATTTGTAATAATTTCTCGAATATATACTTAGCAGACTCTATAATTAGACCGTTTTACCATAAGTAACTAGTTTTCCCTGATTTTCGGATTTACTTTGCAACCACTATATATAAATCATTTATACTTCATTCTAAGGTCACCAGATATGGTACTATTAGCTTTTTTTATTTCAAAATCATCTTTAATAAAGTCAATATCATGACGAAAATGATTTTTCCTTACTATATGCATGAAAAAATGTACAATGTATTTTTTTCCAAACTGTTTTTTTTTTTTCACTGACAAATGTTGCTTAATGATAACTATGATGATTTATTGAATGAAATAATAAGTAAATGACTGTAACGATTGCCTTTTTTGTTCTAATGGGACGCTGAAAAGTGTTTCTTTTTTTTCAACAGCACCATGCCGCTTTTAGGTCCTGAACAAAACAATATCTATTACAATATGAATTTAAAAAAGTTCATATTACCACGTTAAGCGTTCGTTAGGATGGTATGTAACATGAACGAGTAAGTCTTTTCACAGATTTTATTATTCTTGAAGAAAAATTAAGGCAACTCCTTTTTGTGAAAAAGTGGAACAAACAATAATGCAAATTATTTCATGTTACGTAAATAGCGATGAGACGCAAAGTATTGATATCGATGCAACTAAACTTCTTGGAATAAACCACGAACTAGTGACCTACTCTTTTCGCCCACCAATACGTCATGAAAATCATTCTTAAATACAAGTAAAATACAGCTATACTACAAGTTTTCAGGTGGACAATTTAGGCCCTTCCTGAATAAATGTGTTTTCACAACTTTATCTGCAAACTTATTCAGTCAGTCTCTTTTCAGCATAGCTTTAAGATTGTACTTAGTAGATCAATAACTGTCTTACACTGTAAAACAAAATGTGATTGAAATCTAACTAAATACACTGATTTATTGTACATATTACTACATTAATTCATTAAAATGTTAAGACATTAAGCACATTTACTTGGCCTATTAAAATATCACTTTCAATTTGAGACTAAATTCTTATATATATCTCATCCTTTTCATGCAAATCATGTATAATTACCATGATGGAAATTTGAAAAATACAGCCTCTTTCCCATACACAAGGTTTTCCTTTGACTTGGCCTAGTGACCTATTTTTTTACCCAAGAAGATCCATTGGCGAACTGGGCCTAGATTTCATCAATGTTATCAATCTGACTAAAATTCATGAAGATCAATTGAAAAATACAGCCTCTATTGAATACACAAGGATTTTCTTTGATTTGACCTAGTGACCTAGTGTTTGATCCCACATGACCCATTTTCAAACTCAGCATAGATTTCATCAAGATAATCATTCTGACCAAATTTCATGAAGATCACTTGAACAAGAGGCTCATGATGACCGTGATCGCTCACCTGAGTAATATGAGCTACATGTTTCAAATGTCAAACTGATGTTAAAATATTAAGAAAGTCAGTAGGTCACATTCATGGTCAATGAAATTCAGTTTAACGATCGGTGTGCAAAACTACATGTCATCCAAATTTCAAGGCTGTATCTTAAAAAACAAGAAAGTAGGTCAGCAGGTCAAGGTCACAGTCAATTGATATCATATTACTTAGGGTCATCAGGTAATTATTATTAAACAGTCTTGGAAATAGGATCAGATATTTTTTAAAGTATTTTTTTTCCTATATAACTCATATAATAATAAAGTGACCCCGGGGCGGGGTCTCTTTTATCCCCAAGGGCATAATTTGAACAATTTTTGTAGAGGACTATTAGGCAATGCATCATACCAAATATCAAAAGCCTAGGTTGTGTGGTTCTTAAGACATGAAGATTTTTAAAGTTTTTTCCCATATAAGTCTAAATAAAACATTGGACCCACAGGGCAGGGCCTTTGTTCACCCCAGGGGTACAATTTGAACAATTTTGGTTGAGGACTATAAGACAAAATATCAAAGGTCTAAGACTTGTGGTTTCAGATAAGAAAATTTTAAACTTTTTTTCCTTTAAAAGTCTATGTAAAACTTGGGACCCCGGTGCGAGGCCATATTAGACCCTAGGGGGATAATTTGAACAATCTTGGTAGAGGACCACTAGATAATGGTTCATACCAAATATCAAAGCCCTAGGCCATGTGGTATTGTACAAGAAGATTTTCAAAGTTTTCCCTATATAAGTCTATACAAACTATGTGATCCCCGGGGCGGGGCCAAATATGACCCTAGGGGGATAATTTGAACAATTTTGATAGAGGACCACTAGATGATGCTACACACCAGATATCAAAGCCCTAGGCCCTGTGGTTTTGGTCAAGAAGATTTTTAAAGGTTTTCCTTTCGGTTGCCATGGCAACCAGAGTTCTGCATGGAATTCAATTGTTTGAAAGGGGGCCACCCAAGGATTATTCCTGTGAAGTTTGGTGTAATTATGCACAGTGGTGTTGACGGACACACGACATACGATGTACGACTCACCATGAGCCTTTGGCCCAGGTGAGCTAAAAATGCAGCCTCTATCGAATACACAAGGTTTTTCTTTGATTTGACCTAGTGACTTAGTTTTTGACCCCAGATGACCCATTTTCGAACTCGGCCTAGGTTTCATCAAGGTATTCTGGCCAAATTTCATGAAAATCAGTTGAAAAATACAGCCTCTACCGCATACACAAGCTAAATGTTGACAGACAGACGACAGACGCCGGCCATCGAGTGATCACAAAAGCTCAGGTGAGCTAAAAAGATTTCCAATGAAAAAACTAATCTGAACAAACAATATTTCACTGTTTCCATGGCCACTGGTTTTGTTTTGAACTGACAACCATACAGATGATAATCCGTCATGTTATGGTCAGTTTTGTTGATATAACAAGAAAAGTGGTATCAAAATAGAATTAAGTCACTGGCCTTTTGCATATTCATGTATATCAATTAAGAACGTTACAAAATGACAACATTTTGTTAAGAGCCTTTTTTCCCTAGATTTTAAGGTCACAAAAGCAGTCTCTTTATGTTAAAAAAGTCCTGAACGATTCAGTAATTGAGGCAGCACAGAAAAACTCTTACGATTTATCAGCATTTAAGCATTATCATATATTCATTATATAGCGAGAAATAATACTCTTGCAGTTTATGAAGAAATACACACGTTATACAGTCACATGACTATTATAGCAAATTTGAATATGTCATGAAAAATCAAGTGACTGGTACTCAGAAACTAATCGCGACGGCGACGATGCCATAGATAGCTGTGAATCATCATGCAGTAAATCCTGTGAGTCAGTTACGTCACATGTTTTAGCACTTATATCAACATAATAATTTTGACTTGATAAATCAAGACTTGCATCATACTTTCTATCAAACTTTGACAGTCCGTTGACAACGATAAATCAACATTTTTAGTATCAGCGTCTACAAGGTTGCCGCAGAATCGGTATCTTCAGTCTGGCTGGAAAATGTTAAACTGTCTCCCTTCAAACTTCTTAGTGCGCTTAAACTTTCTTTGTTCAATCCAAGGCTTAAACTGTCGCTTTGTGTGTCAAAGTTTAGAGTGTTTACAGATTCGAATTCTTACCCATGACTTTTTAGAGAAACAAGGTGTCAATATTATTACATAGCAGTGGCTAGGTAGCCGTCTCTATATTGACAAATTATTTTAAGTAGCATAAAAGTGTACAGTGCTACATTTGATTTTCAGTTTTTTTTATGTATTATATATATTAATTATATAAGGTATTGTTCTGGTGAATATATATCTGGGAAAAAGTAGAAACATAGAGAAGTCTGGTTGTGTTATATTGCCGAATATATTGTATTTGCTTGATATTAGAATATAATTTTGTTATGATTGCCGTTGAACACCGTAGAGGGTGATATGACCTTTGCCGAAATGAAGCGGTTCATTGATTGCGGAAGGTTCTGTCTGTTATTGTAGGAATTAAGTAAAAACAGAGTTTGTACGACTGTATAAAAGTGTCTAGTGATTGTTTTGTAAAAAATGATATGTTACCTTTTTGCCACTCTACGTAAGTTTGTAATATATTTGTAATACTTTTGGTTTTGAGAGATATTACTATGGTGTGAATGAATAAGAACATCCGAGTTGAAACATACCATGACAATAATGGCGGCAGTAATATCCACCATGGCTGAAATCAGGTGAATTTTGAAAAGGAACACTCTCCATTAATTTCGATGAAATGATATAACATGACATGCATTATATACCATCTTATGCATCACTATAGCAAACTGTAATAAAAAATCATAAAATTCTGTTATATTTTCAATGAGTTGAGTTTATGTGCATTTCATAGTCTTTCTGTTACAGCGTAGGGTGATAAAAATGCAGGATCGGTTTAAATATAGAAAGTAAAATGCCGTTTTATTTGGTTTCTCATTAAAATTAACCGTGGCTCGCTGTTAAGTATGTATTTTGGAAGTTCACGTACATTGTTATGACGTCAAAATAAAATAAAAAAACCTCATCAAATTAGGGTTAGATAACTTGAGAATTTTTTTTTTATTACTATATTTATATAAGTTTTCAAATAACAGGGAAAGCTTTCTTTTAAAATGTCAAAAATTCAATGATAACAATTTTGCTAATTTGTTAATTTTCTTCGCATCAAAGGTACTTTTGCTTTTGTGTTTCTAAAATGAATATACAGTAAGAGTTTCTCCATCTAAATTGTTACGAATATTAGATGTATTTACTATATTGACGATAGGTAGAAAAAAGGGATATACAATAAGCAATGGCGTTACAGAACCACTGCATCAGACGTCAATTTTTATACCTCATTGACGTTTATGAAATATTGACTTATATACTTTATTTAAAATGATACTATATGATTTCGTCCTTTTATGTTGTATACATCCAATGCGTGTAACAATAGACGAATATTACTAAACCTGTAGACTCGAATGATGGTTTGTTTGCCCCAAGGATTCAGTTTGCTCCTCTTCATGATTTTAATACAAAGCTTGTGGACTGACAGCAATTCCCCTGCGTTCTCTAAGCTCACCTCTTTTACAGAAAAGCAAATAATATGGTGGTTCTCCGAAATCTGAGACAATTCATGATAAATAATTCAGAATGTTGTAGGAGGGTAACGTTAATTAGTGCCATTCATATAAAATTGTCGTTCAAGTCTAAGACAAATACGTATTTCTAACTCGGCAACAAATTGTTCATATATCAGTTTATGAATTATTTACATTTCTTTAAATGTCACAAGGCTACGTAGAAAATAATTTTGCAAAAGAGCAATATAGAGTTAAGAAAATATGTTAAAGATAACTGTATTAGTTTTTTTTTAACACAGCATATATTCAATTGATAACCTAAACCTTAAAATATGTACTCAACACTTTTTCTAACTTCATAACCTTATAATATGTATTCTACAATTTTTTCTAACTTCGTACTTGACTTTTTGTTTTAATTTCTGCCAAATTTTGAGAGATCTGAATGAAATTTGGTCACAGTGGTAAATGATTATTTGATCATTATGAAACATAACAACGATAATAGTCGGAAGTAAATTCATTAAGTACTAACGGTTACAATAAGGTAACCAATAAATCTAGCGATTTTTTTGAAATTCAAGATATTATAGATGGATTTTTCAACTCCGTTTAGTTTAAGTGGAAAATCCGTCAATATCAACATATACATTCATATCAGGTTTATGGTTTCATTAATTATGTGTAACGTCAAAAAGTGCATTTCAAATTAAATCAGCCAAATGAAGAAAATGTTATCATTTTTATAAGTAACGAAGAACATGCAACATGTTGCATCGAGAAACATGCACTCGTTCTTTAGCGGATTAACGCTGTGTCGCTAAAGTCGCAGAAAATATTCACTGCAGAACTCATGTATATTTCATGATACAAATATGTTAATTTATAATGCATAACAGTATCAGATGTCAGGATGGTTAAGAGCATATTCCATCCCTTGACGAGTGTAATGATGACCGCAAATGCATTTATTCCCGCAGACGTCACTCTTTGCCGTAAAGCCACCAGTCCGAAGTTGAACTCATTTCATGACTTTTCTTATTGCATTATCACAGCTTAAAGAATTTACGTACAGAAACGTTATTTTTGTTATATTTAAAAGAAATGTTACCAGTGACATTCTTCTGTATTTCTACTCTTAAATATTACAGAAATTGCTCAAACGTATCTTGATTCTATATTAATTGCAGTACTCCTTTGTAACATATGAGTAAGAGAAGATTCGTTACTTTCCAATTAGCTCTGACAGGTACCTACCTGTACTAACAAACAACACTAGGTGTGGTAGTAAATGCTAGAATAAATCTACTGATTGGAAAGGTCACATTTCCGGTTACTGCCAGTCAATGCTTCATTCACGTAAAATCTCGTATCTGGGAACTGACACAAATATTCTCATGATCTGTGAACCATTGTGAAAGCATTAGATATAATGATAGATCATAGAACAAAGACTGGCATATAATGAAAATCTGTAATACACAAAACAAAAAAGAGGAATATTACAATATTTGTTTGAAACAAAATACCAACATATGCAAGACCCCTCGCTAGTATCGGCTAAAGTGAAACTCTAAGAATATTTTACATATTTTGCCATTAAAAGGAATATGTCAAACCTGAGACAGCTATGGATCGCTTATGGACAGAAGTTCGCTGCTTTTCTTTTCTGTGATATTATACAACATCTCCCTTTCTTAATACATAGTAACCAGATTTTCATGTTTTTACTGTGACAGCGATAGTTTCAACTCATTTCAGAAACATGTAGGAGCCTGCTTATTTGAAAAAATGTTTCTACAATTTCATAGCAATATTCAGGTTTTATATCTTACTTTCCTTATCAATGCTCTGACAGCTACATGATCGGGAGAACATTAAGACGGGTTCCATCCTCTATACAAGAGGTTATCCCTACAGATGTCACATAAGATAAATCCAACGAACAGTTCATAACTCTAGCTTTTCTCTAGTAAACATTGGGGAAGGGTGGAGCGGGGTTTGAGAGTGTATGAACCGTGCAGCTGACTGCTCGAGTGCAGTTGTATAGTTTATCCTAAATGATATTTCTGTTTGCGAGTTGCCTGTGTTTAGATTGTTCATACCTATAGTCGTTTTAAACCATGAAATCCCAAATAATAGTTAACATCGATTTATTTTACAGAAAATGGAAACAAACATAAGTAGCAGCTTAACATGAAAATTACAGTAACCCATCTCGTACGTCTTAAATCATACTAATTTATTTTAAACCGATTGTAAAACAAGTTATCCAACTTATATTAATCACTCTCGACACCTCATTCCTGATTTAATCCATCGCCACGTACGTAAATGTGGTTCATCAGATTTTGATCAAGTGATGATTAGAAATTGTTTGAAATTTTTTACAGTGAAAGTGTACTCTTATTGGGATTTCAGTACTAGATATCTACAAGAATTTTATTTCTTTTTCTTTTTCGGTCTAACCTATTTAGTCAACCAAAATGTTTTCAGTCACGATGGTAATAATAACGATCGTATTATGACTGCTTATTTCTTGGCATGCTGAAATGGTTTCAGCGTTGTTATAATACATATTACACAAATATGCGTTTACTAAGTACTTAATGATAAAATAAGTAAATAAAAAACGTAATATGAATACTTAGTACAACTAAAAAGCTGGAGGTACTCTTTGACATGGCTGTAACTAGATATGGTATTTAGTTGTGAATGCAGCTCTACATTCACATTTAGCTTATATTTTTTTGACAAATTGAATATATTATATATTTTGACAAATTGAATAAATTATAAAATGAAGATATTTTCCAGATTGAAATCAGCATCAAACGCTTAACTGTTTTAGTACACGATGAGCAAAGTACATCTTTGAAATGACTTGAATGAAATTAAAAAGGCGAGAAAACTTTATATTATGACTGCAATGTCGGAAATAAGACTGCTCCATGAGTGAAACTGGGGGCAATAAACAATTTAATAGGTGTAATTATAAAGGAAATAATTTGTTTCAAATTTCCATGATTAATGCTTAAAGCATTATATTAAGACGGATAGTAGATAATAAAGAATATAACACCCAAGTAGTTTGTCTGAAATATCACGAACGATTTATTTTGCGTTGCACTGCAGTTTAATATGAAATTTAAAATCTAACACTTGAATAGTATTTTTAATGATTAATGCATGGGGCTTTTGTAACCATGTTGAGATTCCCTTATTATAAACACCAGCAATTTTGTTGTATATATCTAGCTGAGCGGTCGAGAGAACTATTCAACATAAATCTAAACCTAACGTACGCCCGTGTGTTTCTGTAGTTAAATACACTGATATACTTACTTACTCCAATTATATTGCCCCCTAAACCCGTCCGGAGCGTAAGGCCTAAGATCGTAGACATTTATTTGGCTTGGTATTAAGTTTCATAGTGTTCTTTCGATCTTCCTCCTAAAACAAACGTGGTTTGAATAGTAGCTGAATTCCTCTGTCTGACAGCCCCACTACATCGTTTGACGATTATATCATCCGCGCTTTATTCCACAGATTCTTCGTCACAGATATATTGTATATTGTCCTGAAGAGGGTCTGTCTCGGCTACTGCCGATGCCTTGATTCAAAAAGCGACGGAGACAGATTTCTGTTTCATTCTATATTGTGTGTTATGATATTGGGGAATATATAGATTATCCTGCCGTTAAGTAAATTGTTCCGTCTTTATGGCCGTAGGACTTAGTGATATTCGATAGGAAGAAAAAATAACCTACCTGTTGCGTTATCACCAGAAGTAAAAAGTGGAATTTTTCAACTTGAAGTTGTCAAGTTTAACGTATTTACTACACTTGTTTTTATATGTGGAGTATTGTGATTGATATTGTGCTTAAAGTAAAAATGCCAAGCAGATAAAATATAGATGAAAACTCTCCTTATAAGACATAAATGACAGAGTAGCGAAGAAGAAGTACTGATCAGCATTCTCATATCTGTGTTATGACTTCACCATCCAGCTATATTTAAAAAGTAGATTACAAAAGAGTTCTTTTTTCTTTGTTTGTCAATTTCACTATCAAAACTACTAGTCCAGAGCTTGGAATCTCATTTTCTCACCATAGTGATGACATTAATGAATCAAGAAACTAAACATGCTACCTACAATTCCAGGTATCTGACAAATTACATCGATCAAAGTAAATTACTCACTTTCTGTGACCTTTTTTGCAAAAAAAAAAAAGACCGCTTGTGGAAAATCAGGTGGTTGTAAAGGAGGTTTCTATCAACATACGTACAGTCAAATTTAAACCACCTGTGCTGAGTTTTATTTTGATATTTACCTCTCTCTCCACACGTAACATTCTTTCTTTGATTTTATGTTTACATTAAAGATATTAATTCTTGTTATTGTGCGTAAAATATTAAGAGATAATAAAGTGGTGCATGGCATATCAATGCTGGCAAATAATAGTGGAACAATATACGTTATCCCTAGTGGAGCGTATGAAACACGGGGAAAATAATTATTGAGGATTCCTTGTATACATGTGAACTCATAAAAATTGAACTGATTTACTTTAAGTAAGGTAAAAGAAATCCCTTTGAGCAAATATGGCAAAACCATGTGATTTAAAATTATTATTTTTACCAATATCTGTTTTTTCTTGAAATGGAAAATCGCTGATGACTACCACCTACTAGACAGATTGGAACAAGTCATCATCTTTAGGCTTCACACAGGAGATAACAGGTTAAATGCCCACATTGTGCACAAAGCTTAAATTGTCTCCTCCTCTGTGACCCAGTGGAACAACAAACTGCTAAGCACATTCTGCAGAGATGTCCACGTCTGGAGAACCAAAGTTCACGGCAAGATGGAGGATCTGAAGAAGACGGCATCCTTCGTTGCTGGATCAGGGGTGACGGTGTAGTCTGTGAACGAAAAGAAGGAGAAGAAGTCTCGAAATGATACAACTAAAAGTTTGCTTGGAGATATTTATGAACATTATTGATGTTACAACATCGTGTCACAAATAAAGTAAAACACATGACATAATTTGACTTAGTGATTAATAAATCAGCGGAGATCGTTGATTTGTGTCGTTACTCAAGTTTAAAGACATGAAATTTATCTAAGCTACATATTGTTCATATTTCGGCATATAAAAATACTTATTGACGTTTCATTCAGTTGCATTATGTAAAACGAATTGCAGAAAGTAAAATATGGAATGCTGTATAATGTGTTCCTGTAGAAATATAAATATATTTTTGATAACGTAACCTTGTAATACAAAATATTGTTACACCTTTACTTTGCTTACATATAGATACTTCCAGCATATATTCATGTTTAAAATTGTATTGTTGTATATGTTTACTGTTTATATTTTGCAATATTCTTGGAATGGGCTCAAAACATAACATACTGTACATTTTATTGTCTTGAATGTCAAGGAATGTCAGGGAAATTGCTCAAATCTGTTTTATTTCGGGTATAACTACAACTCGTCAATATTTTTCTATTTTATAGAAGTAAGATCAGTTCTTTTACTATTAGTTGTGAAGGTAACTAACTATCTTAACAAAGTACTGGATAAATATTACAGTAAACATCTCGTTTGCAATGAAAAAAAAATCTTCACGAAAAGTGTAGAAACTGAATGCTGATTCGTAATACAAGTATTTATTACTGAAGTAAATCTAACATTTTATTCAAAACTGGTATCTGTGAACATTTGTACCGTTAAAAAACGAGTAGCGGTATATTGCAGTGTGTGTTATCAAAATATTTAGATACTTGGCTTGTTTTAAAGTATGTTTATGAGAGGTAATGTTACATGCTCTACCCTCATGCTTCCTTTGCATTAGCATAAATAGAACTATGTTATACAAATAACCAGATCAAAAGGGCCCCGGCAGAAGACAGAAAGTTTATTCTACACAAACATTACAGTTCATAGTTAAGGTAGTTACAGGTAAACAATCAACATATTTTGATTATAGATGAAAGTAAAAGATAAAAGGTCAATGTAGATTTCTCGGAAGCACACAGCACCACAAGCACAGCCACAGAGCCACGCATTTCCAAAGTACCCACAACAAAAAGAAGTTGTAACTGAAATATATAATAGATGGGTTGCTTCAAAAATCCAACAAGTACATTTTAATTTTATGCAAAATATAGAGGGGGAGGAAGGGGTAGGGGACGAAGAGTAGAAATGGGGCGGGGGTTAGAGGGGAAAGTGAAACAAAGATGAATATTTTAAAGGGTATGCTCCGTTCCTTAATCACAGTTACCATACAACGTAAACCACAGCAGCGCAGACACTCACGTACAGAAGACAAACGCGAGCGCGCGCGCACACACACACACACACACGCACACGCGCGCGCACACACACACGCACACACATAGCTAACTTACATAGATAAATAAACAGACAAGTAAGATAAAACAACATTTAGGACACCGCCCAAGACACACAAGCACACACACGCACACACATAAGCAGGAAAAAATAACAGTCGGGTACCGCTTAAGTTTACCAGGTATTTCAAACTGTTTCTTAAAGATACTTATATAAAATGCTATATGCCTTTTGTGCACGCTAAATTTGGCCAATTATATCATCTGTATGGTTGCAAATTGGCATAACTTCATAGGTATCCAAAAATTCAAAGCTTTTTTACCGTTCCTCATTATATCATTTATATTTTTAATCAGTCGAATAGTCACTCGGAATGTTCTACAATAACAGGCACCCATGTCTTAGTGTGTTTTTCATTAAATCACTTTTATTTCTAAGCTGTCGAATAGTCACTCGAAATGGTTCTACAATACCAGGCACCCTGTCTTAGTATGTTCCTCATTATATCACTTATATTTTAAGCTGTCGAATAGTCACTCGAAATGGTTCTACAATATCAGGCACCCCTGTCTTAGTATGTTCCTCATTATATCACTTTCTTTTTAAGCTGTCGAATAGTCACTCGAAATGGTTCTACAATATCAGGCACCCCTGTCTTAGTATGTTCCTCATTATATCACTTTATTTTTAAGCTGCCGAATAGTCACTCGAAATGGTTCTACAGTATCAGGCACCCCTGTCTTAGTGTATTCCTCATTATGTCACTTTATTTTTAAGCTGTCGAATAGCCACTCGAAATGGTTCTACAGTATCAGGCACCCCTGTCTTAGTATGTTCCTCATTATATCACTTACATTTTAAGCTGTCGAATAGCCACTCGAAATGGTTCTACAATATCAGTCACCCCTGTCTTAGTGTGTTTCTCATTATATCACTTATATTTTAAGCTGTCGAATAGTCACTCGAAATGGTTCTGCAATATCATGCACCCCTGTCTTAGTGTGTATATAGCGTACAGATGATTGCACGGATACATTGTATCAAACCATTCGAAATGCTGTTTCTGTATGCGAGTTGTTTTGCTTTGATGCGAATATACAGTGTTCCCATAAATCTAACATAAGACGTAATTTTAATTGATTCAATTTAAAGAAAGTGTACACAGACATAAACATCCGATTGTTTACATTTATCTTATCTCGTAATTCTTAAGGGTGGTGAATCTGGTTTTGATCAATTAATAGGTCCAGTCTGTTGATACGTGTTTCCAGTAAAACTGTACAATTATTAGAAGGAAGTGTTTTTAAATTATGTCTTTTTTATCTAATATGCATGTCCAGTCTCAAATATAAGAGTAAACTGATAAATGTATTTTGATTCAAAAGATTTAGGCCTGCAGAAAAGTTCTCTCTCTCTCTCTCTCTCTCTCTCTCTCTCTCTCTCTCTCTCTCTCTCTATATATATATATATATATATATATATATATATATATATATATATATATATTGAAGTTTTATTGTAATCTTTTTTTTTTCGGCTAAGCAGTTTTTATACATACTTCTTGTCTGTCACGACTTAATTCGGAAGTCTTAAACATGTCATAAAACAATTCTGTCGGTTTTGATTATTTGAGTAGTCTAATCACAGTCAAATGGAAAACATACGATTTACTGAAATCATAAGAACGATTTGCTGAAGTCATAAGATGTAAATGTTGACTTACAAATATAATGCTGAAAGCAAGATAATATTACAAAATCGAAAGAAGTCAATACATTACCGATTTAATATATACTTTACACTGTACAAGAACTTATCTGTTGATAAAAAAATCCCTAAAAAGTTGGGTTTAAAACACAAAATATGCGAAAGTGTTGCTTCTGTGACAATGACAACCTTTAACATAAAGTCCTTTTTACGGTATATTTTGGGAAATATTCACGAAATAATAAGTATCTTTGTGTGGGTATGGTATAAATGCGTAATTTTCCAACTTATTGTCGTTTGACCTGTTTATAGAACTTACAAGGCATATGATTCGAATCCTTGTGATATTTATCAGAATCTTATAGAAGTGATTTATAAAGAGAATTGGGATTTTTTTTCTTTGCCTCATTACGCGTATTCGTAGATAAAATAACAGACGCATAAAAAAGAAAGAAAAGTACACAACATATAAAATGCTGAGAATTTTATTTGTTTTTGGCATTCCAAAGCAAGTGCACAAGTCATGACGTAATACGTTTTCATAAAGTAATAAGAGTTTAAACTTTTGAACCTATTGCATTTGATTAAACTATATCCTTATTTACCATTTTACATTATATCTGTCGCTTTGCAACCATTCTGTATCAATGTAAGAGTAAAAGAAGTCATTTTTTACCATTATTACTTTATATCTTTAGCACTGTGTTCATTCTGTATTAATATAAGAGCAAACACATATATTATTTACCATTTTTACATTATAGCTATCGCACTGTGTTCATTCTGTATCAATGTAGGAGTAAAATGAGTCATTATTTACCAATGTATGTTAATCATAATAGTGAAAGAGGAGCATTGTATATTTCAATTAGATTTAAGAACGTCAATACAAATTGCAAATATAAGTTACAAGGTTGCAGTGGCTTCCACATAACACACCGTAGCAAAAATTGGAGACAATCGAAGCAATTATTAGATGATTTTATGTAACGGCATAGGTTGATTACTAAAACGGTGAAAATGTGTATGAAATCCGGTTAACTCAGTTAATATAGCACTCGCCCTGTAAGCGAGGGGTCCCGGGTTCTATTCCCGGACTAAGAGCAATTTTTTGACTTAATTACTAAAAGGGGAGAAAATGTGCAGCCAATATGAGGATCGAGCCCGAGACCCCTCGCCTATATGGTAAGTATTTTATCGACAGAGCTAACCGACTACCCGTGCAAATTCTCACCTTTTTAATAATTAAGTCCTACGGCGTGACATTAAAAGTAAAGTGCAATATCATAACAAATTACCAATTTATTTCGTTTTCATATAGGATTTACTTGCAGCTGAATTGTAGTTTAATGTGACGATAAAACAAATCTAACAAATACTGATATTCACCTGAACAGCATGTTTTGAGACAAAATAAGTATGTTATTATTCCACCTTAAACGTCACAGCGCACTGTGCAGTTTGATAAGAGGAACAATAAGATATGTGTTACGGTATCACTTGTAGTGACAGGTTATAAAGACTGGAGCTTTTCATCCCAAAGTAATTGATTTTAAGGCTTATTTTTTGTATTTGTAGCCGTTGCTGTTTCAGCTATATTAACAACTTTTTATTATACAAGAAAATAAGAAAAACCCGATAAATCCTAACAAAAGAATTAGATCAATTTATCTTCCGGTAAATAAATGAAGAATATAAATTAGACAGTATTATAACATAGTTTAAGTGTAAACTTTGCCTTTTTTTCTTTTTAGTTCAGGATGTTGTAACATTTGAGCCGCACCATGAGAAAAGCGTTTGTGACCAGCATGGATCCAAACCAGCCTGCGCATCTGCGCAGTCTGGTCAGGATCCATGCTGTTCGCTAAATGTTTCTCTAATTGCGACAGGCTTTGAAAGCGAACAGCATGGATCCTGACCAGAATGCGCGGATACGCAGACTGGTCTGGATCCATGCTGGTCGCAAAGCCACTGTGTTTATTTTCTCATGGTGCGGCTCATTTGTGAATTAAACATAAAATCAGGCATTCGACTCTTTGTCAAAATCTACACGTGCAGTTAATAGGTTAAATCGGACATCTGCAAGCGATAAGAAATCAAATATTCAATTTTCGGATGATATATTAAAGCTGAAGAGTGCAAAGTGTGACCATAATTACTACATGCAATTTATAAACTACTGATTTACCGATTCATGTTGAAAGTAAACATGTTACAAAGGACAAAAATAAGAAAAGAACAAAAAAGCTCTAAGAAACAAAAAGATCTTCACATATCTATTATTTTACCTATCTGTTGCTCGACTCCGAAGTAAAAGTACCCATTTCTTGTTATTCAGTTCTAAACCAAAGGTTAATTGAGCCCATTGTTTAATCAGGTGTTTTCAGCAATGTTTTATGTAATAAGATTCTCTCTTATTCTGTGCAATACCAGATAGATATGTTTCCTGAAGAAGCAACAAAACAGGATCATAAACACATGGTTCGATTTACCTCACCCACCGCTGCACATGTGTTCATTTTGAAATGTGGTTGTTGGTATAATAACATAAAACTGAATGCCAGAACACTTAAAACACAGAAATAGAACTCAATGACACAAATACGCAAAGTGGAACAATCGACTGTTAAATCTTATGAGTATAAACATTTTTTTAACATTTCTAAAATATGATTCTATTTCCGAAGGTCGTATATATTATTTATTTTGAATATACACGATTGCGGAGAAAACACGAGACTTGTCATATGTGTTATTATATTTTCTGGTCCTTTGGGATCATGGAGTGCACTTAGTTATAATAATATTGTAATAGAATTCCGCCTAAGCCGGTACTAGGAGGCGTGAGGGTTGTTGTATATTTCACTACCTCTCATGAACAGACTCAATCAAACCGAGTTCGCTATTAATTTTTGCTTGGTTGCATTCTGTGCGTCTTCTAACATATTTTATTATTATATGCACCACTCAAGCGAGCGCATCTTATAGATAAATTTATGTGTGCGTGTGGTGTTTCCGTTTATACTGTTTTCTATTAATATATCCCTTTTAAAATAACACGTTGTGAATGGAAATTTCCCAGAGACCCCTCTGCTTTACATTTACAAAGGGAAAATATCCCGGATAAGTTTGGTATTTCTCATTGTGTATTATGTCTTATTTGAGATGCATGTTTTTCATTCTTTGAGACTTTGTCCATTACAGCTTCTTTTTATTTATAGTGCCATTCTACTGTTTCGTCCTTTAATTAATACAAAACTGTAACAAATTCTAAACTAATAATGATTAAATTGCCATCAGAACTAAATGTTTGCTCTTCTTTATTAATAATATGTTATTATAAAATAACAATGTTTTAAGATATGCTTAGCTCATTTTTTGCTAAAATATGTCATCATTAGGTATTGATTTAAATCTGTAGAAAGTCCCCATTAAATGTATCTTATTTTGCATAACATAATAGAACCGCATCATTTGCATTTGCGACCAGCATGGATCCAGACCAGCCTGCGCATCCGCGCAGTCTGGTCAGGATCCATGCTGTTCACTAACGGTTTGTCTAATTGCAAGAGGCTTTGAAAGCGAACAGCATTGATCCTGACCAGACTGCGCGGATGCGCAGCCTGGTCTGGATCCATGCTGGTCGCAAATGCACTATGCTGGTTTTCTCATGGTGCGGCTCAATTAATACAATTTGGGAAGCATAGAACACGGCTAAGCTGAATAAAAAACTTGGTTTGACTGACTCTGTTCGTGAGAGTAATGGAAATGTGCAACACCCTTCACGGTCCTAACATCGATCCAAAAAGACTATGAGTCAAAAGACAGGTAGAAGACTTCTTACAGCCTCTAGATGGCACGTAAAAACTGTTACTGTTATTGGTAACAAAATCTCTCAGAAGATTAAACCGTACATACATGACAGCAAAAGTCTGTTACTGCGATAGTTAAATCTAATCAGTAACAAGAACTTAAGTATTTTAGTGGCATTACATATTCATTATTACTGTGTTTATTTTAATTATCTGAAGTATTTTAAAACGTGTTTATACAATGTATATTATGTTTACATATATACTGTATAGTAATTGTTTATGGCTTTTTAATACGAAATTTGGACATAATGTATCTTTATAATTATTTTCAGAAACATTAATGACATGCTTAATACTGAAGTTTCATGCAATGTCACGATAGAGGAGTGGGAGAAAAAATAATCATTTACCAAACCGTCAGTCAAAAAGTTCAGAATTAATTATTTATACTAAACTTTCCGCAATCAGAAAGATGCATGTTTTGTTCGTTATAACATAATTGCACAAAATAGCGTCACCTTTCTGTAATTTTCCAAGCGATTATTCATATCTGAAATGATATATTAATTATTTCGAGTTATTACGTTTGCACTGGAATAACTTTGACTGCATTTGTAACAGGTTTTGCCACAAAAACGTAACAGAATTATATTTGCTGAAAAATGCAGCAATTGGAATTCACAAGATGTATCGAAAGGGAATTAATTTGTTTATGATTGTAACAAATTATTAAAAATATTCAAACTATTTCATTAGGGCGGATTACAGACACCAAGCATTCTACCACCCAAGTAGATTGCATAAAAAGAAACTATTAAATTATAATTTGTTTATCGACGCCGCATTTATATGCAATGCGACGTGTAAATACACCTTTGCAAAGTGATATTTTCGTTGTTACATATAGCGTGAAATCTTGTTTTGTATAGCCGCTGCACATACGTTTAACACGTTTTTGATATAAAGTAATAAAAATTAATGGAATATCTTTACATTGCTCTTATATTTATGAGAAAGGCTAGTGTGAATATGTTCTGGAAGACTGAAAGAGTGTCTCGTTAACTTATTTTTCATAATGCTTTTTTAAATGTTTTATATTTACAAGCGAAGTCATAACTACTTTGGTAAAACATTTTTTGAGAATGTCTTAAATCTGAATCAATTTAAGGACATTTCTTAGAATTGTTTTCCATGGACAGAACTATTTTCTTCTCATGGATCTACTTCAGTAATCGCTGTATCATTTTCAGGAACCATATGGGTATGTCACCATGCCCGTGTTAATATTATGGGCAAGGTGCATGACCAACATGAAAGTGATATTCTCATATGAGAACCAAGAACTGATGCAAGCAATATATAAATTCCATGACCTGGTTTATTATCATATATTTCCACTTCAAGATATTACGTAGCTGACACAGATAATTAAAATATCTTATAAATTCCAAATTTTACATGAAAAAAATGTTGCCTTATATCATATGTTTTGTTTTAATGGACAAGTGTATTAGCAGCTAAAAGCATATACATCAGAAGCAACCCCTACAATTATGGGTATCGGTGCTTTATTCTGCGATATTTAGATATTTCTGGAATTCTATTTCATTTTTGCCAGGGGTCATAACTCAACTATCCTTCTGCATTATTTCACGTGTTTTGTTCAGAAAAAATCGTCCCTTACACATACAATGTATTCCGTATGGAACATTTAGGTATGCTTAAATATGAATACGAAATTAGCTGTTTGTTTGTTTGTTTTGGGTTTTACGCCGTTTTCAACAGTATTTCAGTTATGTAACGGCGGGCAGTTAACCTAACCAGTGTTCCTGGATTCTGTACCAGTACAAACCTGTTCTCCGCAAGTAACTGCCAACTTCCCCACATAAATTATCAGAGGCGGAGGACGAATGATTTCAGACACAATGTCTTTTATCAAATCGTCACGGAGAACAAACGCCCCGCCCGGAGATCGAACTCGCGACCCCGCGATCCATAGACCAACGCTCTCCCTACTGAGCTAAGCGGGCTAGCTAACTTTATTTGTACATATTTATTAGTGGATACACTACACAAAGCTACATTTCCTTTACTTTCCGTTGTCTTATTTGAAAACAGACATCACTTTTTCATTGCATTTGTCTTAAGAAACCAGTTTGCTATTTTACCGACTAAAACATGGTCACAACCAGTTTGTTTTGTGTTCGATAGTTAACTTGACAAAAACACATTGATATAAGTAACGGACTGGGCGCTGCGCAACAGGTTGTGCAGTAATAACTGCATGAAATGCTTTAACGTGACACAATTTTAAGTACGGTTTCGTGGAAATAAGTCTTTTAAAGTAGACTATTATATATTTTTTTGTGAAATTAAATCTGAATCTATTTCAAGTAATGTTCCGTGGAAATAAGTCTTTTAAAGTAGACTATTATATATTTTTTTGTGAAATTAAATCTGAATCTATTTCAAGTAATGTTCCGTGGAAATAAGTCTTTTAAAGTAGACTATTATATATATTTTTGTGAAATTAAATCTGAATCTATTTCAAGTACGGTTCCTTGGAAGTAAGTGTTTTAAAGTAGACTATTCTACTTTTCTAAAGCCAAACATTGTGGTCATATATCGCAAAATGTATTTTTTTAATTTCAACATAGGCCAAATTATTGTTTTTCTTTCGTGTACAAACGTTACTAATTAGCACCTGAATTCGATAGGCATTCACTCTCTACATCTGAGAAATGACAAAAGAAGGAAAACATAATGGAAAAAAATATGGTAAACGGGAGTAAAATATTGGTATCGTACTGTCAATTAATATACATTGACTGTATGAGTTTCGAAAATATATAATACACTGTACATGCAATAGAGATTTTTTCTTCGGCATGTAAGTAAAATTCCTGTTTGAATTACGTTCATATATTCCACTTTGTTATAGGTATATGCTGTAGATGAAAACTGACGTTAGGATATAACATGTGGCAAAGGAGAATTACTGAGAACCAGTCCGTATCTTTGATAGAATTTCATTATCCAATTATTATGTTTTTAAAGCATTACAAACAAAAAAACCAGGTCATCTGAGTTCTTTGTTTACCTATTTCACCATTAAAGCCACTAATCCGGAGCTGGGAATCGCATTTTCTCACCATAGTGATGACATTAATGAATCAAGAAACTAAAAATGCTACCTACAATTCTAGGTATCTGGCAAATTACATTGCTTCGTTTTTGTGACCTTTACGCGAAACAGATCGCTTGCCAAGAATCAGGCAGAATAGTAAACGAAGTTTCTTTCAACGTATGTGCAGAAATAGACAGCTATAATTAAATCACTTGTGTTAAGATTTATTTGGATTTTTTCTTTGTTGTTCAGGTATTAAACTAAAATTTGTTTCATTGCTTTTATGTTCTAAGGAAATATGTGTTTGTTGGAGATTAAGTGATATTACCGGAGTTTTATTGGATTATTTGGTAAAAAGTAGAACAACAGAATATGTTTTTTTCTAGTAGTTCATACAAAACTGAGCGAATGTATTTAGTGAAGATTTCTTTTACGCTTATCTGTGAATAATTCACGAGAGCTGATTTTGGGTAAGATTCAATAAAGTTACAGTCTGTCGGAATATATGATGAGCTACGTAATATGAAGTTATTGTTTCTTCTACTCCAAGAGTAAATGGTATGCTATTTTCGTGGTATCTTCATGTAATTTTGAAGTCAGTATAATGTACATTTTCAATGTAAATTCATCATTCCTTATAGGAAAAATAATTAAGCAAGATATAGATTTATCAATACATCTCCAGATAAAAAGTATTCAGGGACTTTAATGAATTACGAATGTCCGTCCGTCCAACCACCCATTGAGTCCGCATCAATTTCTTTTTCACCGCTTGGATGAGTTTCATGAAACAAGCATTAATTGCTAAGGTCATCAAGAAAACCTGCACACAACGCAACTAGTTCTAAGGTCAAAGTTCAGTTAACATTGTGTCCACTCTGAGTTGTCTAAACAGTTTGAAGATTTTCATGAAACTAAATCAATTGTTTACCTTATCAAGACGACCTGCAGAGCGTCCAACGCAGGTCAGTATGTCCAAGGTCAGTGTCACACCAGGAGGAACAATCCCCTGTAAAAAAAAAAGTGTTCTAAAAGATCTAGGCCATACTTGAAAGTTAAATGAAAGAGCTTAAATGCGTGCCCACTGAATACCTTTTGATCATTTTGGGAGCTTTCATAAAACTATCACTTATTATCAAACTCATCAAGAGTTCACAACCCGGCTTACTAGGTCTAACCTCACTATCACTTGGAAGTCAATAGTCAAATAGCTTATCTTGTCAAACTTTGAGGCCAAACATCAAAAAGCTGAAATTGTCCATTCCATTTCTTGTTGGCTAGAAGGATTTTCATAAAACTTGCATCAGTTGTTAACCTCATTTAAGCAACATGCAAATTCCAGGTCACGAGGCTCAGGGTCAATGTTACAGTTGAAAGTCAGATTTCAAATGTCAAGATCTCTGCATTTAACGTTCCCTATATCAAAGCCGTGTATTAATCGCCGTCAGTGATAGCTTTAGTTCCAAACCTAACTGTTTCTTTCAGACGTAAAATGATCATTCCTTATTGACAGACGATTCAGTCCAAGTGTAATTGTTGTCATAAATAAATGAAAACAAAATTAAACAATAATACTGGGTATTGTTCCGAGTGTCTTGAAATTCTGGCCCCAATTTCACGAAAAAACTTAAGTAATTGCTCAGCTAAGTCTGTTATTTCAAGTGCTTGTTTTTGCCCTTTATGCATCTTCAATGTTGACTTTTTCATCTATATCAGGACCATATATGACTATTTCATAGATCAATACACATCAATTCTGAATTTAAATGTAAATAAATGAAGAATCGAAATATGAAATATACTTAAGCAAATACTTAAGTTTGTTATATCGTGCTTAAATAGAAATACTAGTATTATATTTGCGTGACTAAAATAAGTACTGCAGTACAATTTAGCTATAGATACATTTTTTGGTAGAAAAAATCAACATTAAATTATTTAATAAGCAATAGCACAATTTGAAAATAACAGACTTAACTAAGTAATTACTTAAGTTATTTTTCGTGCAATTGGGACCTGTTTCTTAAATATTCACAGCTGAAATATAGCCATTGTGGGCGTCTTGGTTTAACCTCAGTATTGCTGTAATAATTCTTTCTTTTTCCAGAATGACAATGGGCATTAATTTTAAGAGTGTGCTAAGCGACGGTGGATAAAATTGTTGTAAACGTCTCCAAAAGGAGGCGAATAGGGTGAGCTAATTTTATTTTACTTGGGTGGATTATATACATCTTTGCCTCCATAATATTTTCATAAAAATTCCATTTTCAGTCCCAACACTTTTCTCTTAGTGCGTTAAAAGCAGCATATAAAAGCAACCATATGCTTTTACTCTCTGTAACATATATTTCTGGTCCTTTTGATACCACAGAGTATATTTCTTTTTTTTACAAAAGCGTTCTTGTTAAGCCGTAGTTAGTGGGTGTGAGGCAGGTGCATGTCTGATATACTTCTGATGGATAATCCTTTTAATTCAATACATTCTATGCTCCCAAGCCTACGGAATCCTGTTTCCGCCATCGACTTTTCGACTAGACAGATACGCGAAAACTTGAAATTAAGCATCTAATTTCAACTTTTCGCGCTAAATTTTTTTCCGCGAAAAGTCGAAAACTTGAAGTTTTTAACACGACAATTGTCGTGCAAACGTCAACTTCTCGATCTAGAATCAAGCGCGAAAAGTAGAAATTTAAAAGCCTAAACTTCAACTTCTCGCGCAAAGATGTCCCGCGAAATGTAGAAATTTTGAAGTTTTTGATCCGAGAATTGTCGGGCAAACATCAATTTGCCGACCCATAATCTAGCGCGAAATGTTGAAATTAAGTGGCCTATCTTCTACTTTTCGTGCCAGTTCTTAAGGCCGATATTTTCGCGATGTTATCGCTTAAATTTCGACTTTTCGTTCTAGGACTAACTAACTAACCCTAACCCTAAACTAAGTAACCCTAACCCTAGAACGAAAAGTCGAAAATTAAGCGATAATATCGCGAAATTATCGGCCAAAGAACTGGCACGAAAAGTAGAAGTTAAGACTTAAATTTATACTTTTCGCCCTACAAATTCAGTCGATAAGTTGACATTTGCACGACAATTGTCGCGTTGCAAACTTCGACATTTCAACTTTTCGAGGAAATATCTTAGCACGAGAAGTTGAAATTAACTCTCTTAATTTCTACTTTTCGCGCTTGATTATAGGTCGAAAAGTTGACGTTTGCACGACAATTGTCGGGTCAAAAACTTCAAGATTTCGACTTTTCGCGGTAAATTTAGAGCACGAAAAGTTGAAATTAGATGCTTAATTTCACGTTTCGCGTATCTGTCTTGTCGAAAAGTCGATGGCGGAAACAGGATTCCGTACAAACCATCTTCTGACAGAAAGACAGCAACGGTTTTACCTTTATGGTCTTTTGGCGGCCGTAGAAGTCGCCAACTGGCCGTGTACGGACTACTGTTGTTACTATAAGTAGATCAATTTGTTCGAAATTGTAGAAATCGTTCTACATGATACATAACAGAGTTTTGCTTAAGCCGGAGCTAGGTGTTGTACTTATCAGGTGTTACATCCAATGAATCAATCAAACCGACTCTGTTATCATTATGTCAGCTTTCATGATTTTCCAGTGTCAACACACGGTAATAATGACTACTGTGATTGTGGGTGTATTATGGACGAACCACGCTTCAAATGCAACTAATTGTCATACATGATTAATATATACTCTCTTCTCTCTTTTTTTGCCATTGAAAATTATAACGTTAATATACTGACACAAAATAGAAATATGGCCCAGAAATGAGAGTCGCCGAGTGTGATCCGACCTTGTAAAATCTACTGGAGCCGAATACAAAATCCCAGATCTAACTACTTTTATAATGACGCTTTTATAATATCTCCAGTTTGTTTGCTTGTTGTTTTGTTATTGAAAGAACTCATCAATGTTTATCGTTGTTA
The DNA here is from genome assembly GCF_021730395.1 of Mercenaria mercenaria. NCBI lineage: Eukaryota > Metazoa > Mollusca > Bivalvia > Venerida > Veneridae > Mercenaria > Mercenaria mercenaria. The sequence goes on along the minus strand of NC_069367.1, from coordinate 14,768,167 downwards.
ACATGGAACTTAGTGCAGTTCTTATTTATTGAACTGTGTCAGGTCATGCATATTAATGAAAGTAGTCCGGCAACATACAATACATAAGGAACAATACGCATTTTATTCTACCTGTTCATATTTACTTGTCAGATACAAGCCGATATTTTTACAGAATTTATATAGGTATACAATAAAACAAAATATGCGCTGTCTACAAAAACACGTTTTTTATAAATGGAAAAGAAGTCTAATGTAAATTGAAGAATTAAAACTATCTTTCACGGATATCATGCGAAATGAACGACAGAATTTGATCAGTAGATTAACTATGAATCGCATTGTATTTGCTGATTATATTCTAACTCCGAAAGAAATAGTTCATTTTTGATTTTGTACGAACATGATATCATTGCTACATTTTACATTCTGAACCCAGTTCATTTGTGTTATTTCTGTTGATCGGTAACTGATGACTATTACTTTATTTCAGAGCTAAACATCGAAATAAGAAACGCAGGGATCACTAATCATGCAACTCAAGGACGTCATTCAGCAGTTAATTTCTCTAGGCACTATTTTAATATCGATTGTGGCGAGCATTAAAGGAGTGGGATATGGGCCCGTTGCACAGACAACTAAAGGCAAGGTTCAAGGATTACGGGTGAAGGTTCATGGAAAGGAAGTTGATATATACTGGGGAATACCGTACGCGAAACCTCCTGTAGGTGATCTACGGTTCAAACACCCCGTTCCAAGTGATCCTTGGAGAGGTATTCGTAATGCAACGGAAAAACCAGCTGCCTGTTGGCAAGGGGAGGATGACACTAATCCAGGCCACAAAGGCGCTGCTGTATGGAACCCAAACACAAACTGCAGTGAGGATTGCTTGTACTTGAATGTCTGGGTGCCAACTGACTCCTCTGTAATAAGCAAACCAGTTATGATATGGATTTTTGGTGGGGGATTTTATTCGGGATCATCGGTGCTGGATATATATGACGGGAGATATTTAGCTGCCGAAAATAACGTTATTGTTGTGTCTATGCAGTATCGGGTAGGGGCTCTTGGGTATTTAGCACTCTTTCATCGTGAAGCCCCTGGCAATGCTGGGATGTTTGATCAGGTAATGGCGCTTGATTGGGTCCAACATAACATTCATTTTTTTGGAGGCAATCCTCATTCGGTGACACTATTTGGAGAAAGTGCAGGCGCAGTAAGTGTTGGGATGCATATGATGTCTCCATTAAGTCGCAGCAAATTTCATAGAGTCATTTTACAAAGTGGTGCCCCACAAGCAGCGTGGGCGACAGTTTCTGACAAGGAAGCTAAAAATAGAGCGCTAATACTTGCAAAGAATTTTCAGTGTAATTACCCGGAAACTCCGGATATAATTGACTGTTTACGGAGAGTACCTGCCAATGAATTTCACCATCCAGAATGGGATACAATAGATTATGGGGTTGTAAGATTTCCATTTGTGCCTATTATAGATGGGACATTTTTACAAGAGGATCCCGAGAAATCGTTACGAAATGGCAACTTTAAGAAATGTCCGGTATTATTAGGCCATAATACAAACGAAGCCAATTTCTGGCTTATATATTATCATGAATTATTTTCTTTAGATTCTGAACCTATGGTTAGTCAAAGTTATTTTGACACCCTTATTGATGATATATTTCATTATCATCCTTATTATCCGAAATTATTAAACTCTTTCGGGAAGGAGGCGATAAAATTTCAATACCGGAACTGGTTAAATCCATATGATCAGAAAATGAATGCATGGCAAATTGATATGGCAGTGGGAGATTTTAGTTTTATATGTCCTTGTGTAGACTTTGCTTTACACGCGGCTTCAGCGGGAAGTAGTGTATATTATTATGTTTTCGAACATCGGTCAACTAAACATCATTGGCCAGAATGGTCTGGTGTTTTACACGCTGATGAGATTAATTTTATGTTTGGAGAACCAACGAATAAATCATTTGGATATACTGAAGAAGAGAAAATATTTTCCAAGAAAATGATGAGATACTGGACCAACTTTGCAAAAACCGGGTAAGTACATTGAAATTTTATCATGTTTATATTGGGGTAGCAGGCGCATTTTCAAGTTCACATATATTTCATCGTGGTTGTCATTTAGGTTTTTGTTTCGTTATATTTTCGTTTTTATCTTTTATAAAAGTCTGATTAGAATAGTTACCAATGAATCATTTTGCACTTCACAATCCTTAGTTGCTTTTTAAACAAATTTCTCCGCTATTGATGTGGAACACTACTCTGTCCTTCAGTCCTCCAAATTGCTTATCCGTAGTTAAACCTGACCAGTTTGAAACTTAAAGGTTCTGACATCCCGATTTGGCTAAAAAATAATCTTTCTTTCAAACTGTAGTTTGGTCATATTATGAACATTAGAATATGAATTTTTGTTTCCAGAATATTTTAAAAATTCCAAATTAAGAAAAAAAAGATGACCGCGTCGGGAATCGAACCCCGGACCGCCGTGGCAATAAAGACATTTTCCCTCGTCGGAAGTAGTGAATTATGATGTCAAAATATAGATATTTATAATCGGGACAGTTTACCAGGGGATTAAAAGTGTTACAAACGCTTTTCGATTTTCATCGTAAAAAGTCGTAAAAACAGCAAATTCCAATGTGTTTCTGTAACATATAGTTTGTCAGTAATTAATTTTAAAGCCTTCTTAAGAATAAAAGCAATTATTTCCAGATGTCTAAAAAATAAAATAAAAACATTTTGTTGTCGAACATGGGCGTAGGTTCAAGTCCCACTGGGACCAAATTTTTCTCTCTCCATTTTTTGCTTTTTTTCTAGTAAGTATTTTTTCTTCTTTTAAGGTAGTTCTGCACGTTTGGATCAAATTTTTTTCTACAATGTAGAATTTGATTAAACTGTGATTTTTCAAAACTGCATAATATATCAAGAGAATTGAGCAAATTAAAAAGATAGGGTCGTGTGCTTGATTTTTTGCTAGACTGATTTGAAAAATTTGGACCTCACGCTATTTTTCATAATGGGAGTTATGGCAAAATCATAGCTTTCATAACATTTTCGTGAATAGAATTTTTTCTACAATGTAGATTTTAATGAAACTTCTCACAGTTGTAAATAAACATGTTGCCTATAATGTGGTGAAATAAAGTGTATAGGCCCATGTGCTTGTTTTTGAAATATTTGATCAGAATGAAAGTGACCCAAACATTTCACGCTAATTTTAAGACATTATTTTGAATTATTTAACGTGTCAGTTGTTTTTATATCTTATTTTAACTTTAGAAAGTTAGTAACAGAGCCAGTGTAAAAAATTAAGTCACAGGTTGCCATTAATTCATAAAATGATTTTCATTTCCGTTCACCGAATCCAGGCTTTATTCAACGTTTTCCGGATAAATGACGTTACGCCATCACTTCCGGTTTATCAAACGTGCAGAACTACCTTAAGAAGTATTATTGATTTTTTGTATAAAAGTGGAAAATTTCATTTGATAAGCGATTTCTTGCTGATCAAAATGAAAGTTTACCTCTGAAACAGAAGAGGTAGAGTTAGACATCTTTAAAAATACCAAGTCACATGCTGTAAAAATTCTCTATTTTGCCTTTACTCTTTAGATAGCATATTGTGGAAGAAAAATAGGTAGGTTTTACCTCTGCCCCAAGGTTATTTTTTAATGAAGTGAGCAAATTTCTAAACAGACCCGCAGGACATCGAGTTCAACTTTTCAATGTTTGCGTTAGAACTCTGTCTCATTAAATCCATTTATTTGTGGCACCGTAGGAAAAATGACATTGACAGTTTCATTTTGTTTTTTTATAATTGTTTGCCAATACTTTGATGTTTCTTTTATCAAAATTAATGGTATAATGAATTCTCTGCAAACGTTTTGGATGGTGGCCATCACTTTGAAATTTGTTCTCTACTTGAGTTTGAGGAAATACGATAAATTATACAAAATTTATAAAAAAAAAATGCAACACAGCGCAAAACATGGCCAACTTTAAGAATATACAAAACAAAAGCCATTTTTTAAACATTACTATTAGGGGTCCAATACCTTAATTGATGATGTTTATAATTTCATTAATGTACATAGATATATCATTGGTACTGACATTATTATATTTGAACGCTTTATTTTCATGATTTTTTTTTCTAACATGTATTTTAATACCAGATTTTCCAACTTATTAGATAAGTTCTAGACAAGGTCATTATTTTTCTCTTTTTTTCATTGTCTGATATGCATAAATGTAATTTTATAGTTTCAGTTGTAAATAGCACTTATTGACTTATTGAAAATTATAAAGATCATACACATTACAATCTAAATGTGTTTTAACCAGGTTTTTCAAATCTATTAGAATGAAGATGCCATTGGGCGGATCAAGTTTTTGATTTTGGGTAAAACTTTACCTAAAGGCAGCTTATACCTGTTAAAATATGTGAAAAGATCCTTTGGAAGCATACATAACCAAACTTATTAGTAGCCTTCTCCTCTAGCACCGCATTAAGCATATTTAATCAAATCAATGGGGTTAAAGTTTACGGTCAACATAACTTTATTTATCGAAAACGGTGGCGCAGTGGACTTAGGCGTTCGTGTATTGTTCTTTCTCAATGTAGACCTTTGGAAGGCATCTGATGAGTTGTGGTTCTTAACCCGACCCCGGATTAAAAATTTTTATTAATAAAAAAGACTAACCTAGATGCAATAGGGAAATGATCAATGTCACAGTTGCTAACAATAAATTTATTGCTAGGATCATAAAAAAGTTTGATTCCGGTTTATAACATTAGTAGTATTGACATACTGTCACCAAACTTGCTGCATGGCAATCATATATAAATAACTTTGAATTGTATCGCTGTTACTAAAAAAAGGGAGTAAAAATTCTGTTCAGCAATTCTAATGGAACTTTGTGTGTAGGAGTTTAATAAGACAGCAAGTTTGTGTATTGTTTTTGTAAATAGTAGGGTCAAGATCACTGTAAAGCCAATTTCAGTGTTACTTGAAACAGAAAATGTTCGAAAAAGAAAAACAAAAACATGATCTTCCGGGAATTTCCACACCTTTTGTTGAAGAATTTTATCTCCATCTGATAAAATGGTTTTGCATGAAGGAAAGTAGAATTCCAGCAAAAATTGTTATCTTTTTCTTGGACAAAATTTCAAAGAGAGTGACATTATATCTATAGAAATTGTTTCGTGCATTTGTATTCTAGGCGTATTATAAATAGACCGTGGTGCAAAAAATCACTCTAGTTTTTCGGCGATCAAACAGAGTTAACATAAGACGGTTTAATTGTGATATGGTGTTAAATCAACGGGTTTTCAAAATCAGTTTATGATTTTTTGCATTTAGACAGTTGTAGCTTACATTTCAGTTTCAAAATCTTTAGGGTTACTGTTTATTATCCTTTTTTTAATAGAGCAATTATTCTCAATTACTTTGGTGATGGGATTTTTTTTTATTCTTTCACACTCATCATTTCCACATTGCGCAGTGAGACCTCAAACACATTATTTACGATGCCGTACGTATTTCTCATTGACCGGATTATTCTCAATAACAGTTCGCTGTCGGCAATAGTTGTAAATCCAAAAAGCCGTGAACATCGCATTTTATCGCTTGGAAAAGAGATTATTTCTTTAATTTATTGAGTCAGTGAACTTTAATAAGCAGCGTGTGAAAGAAAATCCTAATAGCTGTACTTTTGCTATTTCCGTGTTGTCGTTGTGTTTCTATAATATTTCTTACAATTTGCTGGTTATATGTCGAAGACTAGCTCTGATATACACGGCGTCATAACAAATATGAGCCGCGCCATGAGAAAACCAACATAGTGGCTTTGCGACCAGCATGGATCCAGACCAGCCTGCGCATCCGCGCAGTCTGGTCAGGATCTATGCTGTTCGCTTTAAAAGCATATTGCTATTAGAGAAACTGTTAGTGAACAGCAAGGATCCTGACCAGACTGCGCGGATGCGCAGGCTGGTCTGCAGCCATGCTGGTCGCAAAGCCACTATGTTGGTTTTCTCATGGCGCGGCTCATATGTATAAAACCCCGCTTGTAGTGTAGACTACTTCAGTTTTAAAATTTCACAAAACTGGCTTGCGAAGGTCGGTGGTTCTACCTAGGTGTCCGCCCCCTGCCTTAAATATTGTTCAGAGGGCACCTGGGGTTTCCTTTCACGGGAAAAAGCTGGAAAGTCGCTTTATGACCTATAGTTATATCGATCGAACAAGATCAAAACATCCTCAAACGTCGTAACTTTCCAAGCAGACCGACGCTACAAGTATTTCTTTGTTAAATATTTACAACATTGAAATAGCAGTTACATGGTATTTTAAGGCAGTTCAGTACCTAAGGAAGGATAGTTTTTTCTACAATGTAGAATTTGATTTAAAGCTGATTTTTTTCAAAACCTCCAAATATATTATAAAATGTGGCAAGTAAAAAATTAAAAAAGTCCTTGCTATCTTGATTTGAACATCCCTCACACCAGTTTTCATAATTGGATCAAACTTTTATTGACCTTTTTGTCGCAAAAAGAATTGTTTCTACAATGTAGCTTTAAGTATTTAACCTGTCAAATATTTTAATATGATGCTTTTTCTTGGTAAGTAAATTTGCTAACGGGTTGCATATGAGATTTATTCATAAGATGAATTTCGTTCCAGGCTTTACACTACGTGATCAGGCTAAATGACGTTTTACAATCCAGTCTATCAAACGTGCAGAACTACCTGAAAACAACAACAACAAAATAACTCACTGAAAACCCATTTGCTAATGTTGCATCAGCTATAAATCAGTTACAAAGTGTATCTAGTTTTTTTAGTTTAATCATATTTTTATACTGTAATTATCACAGAAGACATTATGGTAACTGTACATCAAGACAATAATATACAGTGTATATATATAAATAATATACAGTGTAAATATATTCTTACTGAAAATTCAACTTAACTATTAGGAAAAAATAATTACAAACACGCTAGAAATAATGTTTATTGCTGACCTAAATAAAGCTTTCATTTATAACATTAATGATGGTGCCTGCATTGATACCTAAAGTGAAAAACACTACTGTTCTATTTATGGTTGATTTCAACTTAAGTGAGCTATCCTGTTTTAAAATTATCTTGAAAAGTACACTTAAAAATAAATATTACAAAGATCTACAAAAATTCTGTTGATACAATTATGTAAAGTTTAACTTGCTTTAATGATTGTGGAATAGGCATATCATCTGTTGACAACCAAGTTTTCGCTAGCACTGTCATAATATTTAAGCATTAATTAACGTGGACACTTTATGTACATTCATGCTCTGTATCTCTGTACTGTAGGCCGGCCGAAAACAGAAGTTCAGTTAAATCTGTAATCAGATCCTTGGAAAATGCAGACTAATAAAATACCAGAATCTATCGTCCTATTTTAAAGGATAAACTATTGTAGAATTACACATTATTGTCTGAATCATAACTTGTGATGATGGCAGACAGACAGAGAGACCCATGACATCACATCGAACGTTTTTGTTTTTGTTTGTTTGTTTGTTTTCATCGTGAAACAGTGTTTTATATTACTTTATTTTCTCTTGTAAATACTTCTATATCAGTCATATGTAGTTTATTATTGCTCGAGTTTATATGAAGTTATTTCTGTGCTCGTTTTTCTCTATCTGCACCTTAATGGTAATAGAATCTCTAATTAAATGTTGTCAGAAGTTGTTGTCCGACCCTTTTGCCCTTTGGTGATGTATGTTGAAATTGTTATTGTAATTGTTAATATCAAAGAGTAATAAAATATGATTAAGTCAATCAAATAACTTTGTGTCCCGGAATCTGTCTATATCTAATCTTTTTGTTAATGTATTTCACAGCATAATGGTATGTAATACAATAAATCCGTGTAACGGTCAGGTCAGAGGATAGTTAAATGTGTCATATGGTATTGCTCTTTTTGTACGGGTAATTTTTCGTTTATAATACTTATCACGAATATATTTTAACTTGGTATAATTATCTATCACAGCACTGCAGAATGTTTTAGCAGATTCCCTCTCTTCTTTATCAAGTCAACGAGGGTAAAGAATTTGGATATTTATTTTTTGGCCATAACTATGGTATCCTAAACACGAAGAACTACTGAACTATTTTCATTATTGCGGTGTGCGATGCTGAGAATCATTTGTCTCTCTTTAAGTTGCAAAGATTTGTTTTGTACTCCTTCTCTGATTTTAATTTTGGTGAAGAATTTATCACAGTTACTGGATTCCATCAGCAATGTCAAGGTCATTGGGACAAATTTTGTTTTTAGGAATAGACTTTCTTTAACGGGCGATATTTTGTCACATTTTTTCTTCAGTTGTAGTTATCACTTGGATATTGAACTGTTTTGATAGGGCTGGTAACTTAAGTTTTGAAGAGTTCATTAAGATACTATTCATCTTTAGAGATTATACTTTAATATTTTTACAGGGATCCCAACAGGTCGCCAGGGTCCTTGTTTTTAGATGAGTGGCCATTATTTGATACCGTCACCCGCAAACATTTAATCCTGAGGCCGGAGCTTATAAATCGGCTGAATAAATCTTTAGCAATTGGTCATGGGTCAAGGGCCAAGGAATGCTCATTCTGGAAGGACTATCTACCAAACCTTGTCGTCAGAACAGGTATTGTGCATGAATTTAATAAAATTTTGAATTGCATTTTACATCAGTTTTCCTACATATAATTATTTTTATTTAACAGTGTGTTTTGAACAAACCTAATTATATGTTAAACCAGGTATTAGGCATGGTTTTGCTAATGTAGAACTGCATTTTGCATCAAGTACCTTTTACAGTTCCTGCAGAAACATTTAACAGTATGTATGTTTTGAACCATGCTAATCAGTTATTTATGCCCTTGCTATGTTGTGTTAGTGCCACCTGTCTTCTGGAAAAATCGAAAAACATTTGTTATTGCTGGTAATTTCACTGTTCTGCTAATATATTCAGCATGAAGTTGCTCCATATATATATATATATATATATATATATATATATATATATATATATATATATTTATATATATATATATATATATATATATATAGAACTAATAACAAGCGTTTAGAGATTTCTCATAAATCTTATTTATGTGCATCAGCTAATCAGATCAAAATATATTTTCAGTATTGGCAGTGATGCAATACTATCTATAACATGTCCACTGAAAGTAACATTTTCAGTATTCAAATGTTGACGCATAGTACTACTATTAGCAATGCACGTGTCGTATTAAGAACAAATGGTGAGGTCTAACTATGAACGCAATCATGGATAAAGCCTGTTTTCTCGAGACGTACTCTTAATCCGGATGACATTAAATGTAAGATGTCGAAGCTTTTATTATCATGACATACAATTAATGTCACAATTATAGCGGGAAAGTCTGGCATAGATTGATAGACTGGCGCTGGTTTTGTGCATTGCACGTGACCCACTTTTCTTTTAATGAATCAATAATGGAAGCATGGTGAATCAGCGGAAACTGCGATGCATAGCAGATATTTATTTTAGACATATTTGCTTAGTCCAAGTCTTAACGAATCAATTTTTCTTGGACATTTAATTCGATCGAAATATGTAAAAAAAAAAATTCGTTAAATTTTATCTGATAACACATGAACTTAAAACAATGAACTAAATCAGCTTTGGGACAGGCTTATCAAACGCAAGTTAGTTGCAGTACTCTAAAGCATTGTAACTGACTTTTAGTTTAAAACAGACATGTTACAAAATCTTGAATTAAAAAAAAAAAGAAAAGGAAACGGGCAAACATTCAACATTTACGAAACAAAAATGTGAATGAAATTTATTAACATTTAGGTAAAAAGATCCATAATTCGCCATACATTGTATCTTCTTATTGACAGCATTGGAAATTGCAATTTCACTAAAAGGAGAATAAAACAAGTCGAAAAAAGAACACATAACAGCCCCTCTAATAAAATTTAGACTATAATTTCCTGTTAGTTCTATTTACAGAATGCTTAAAAATGTAATCAATGGAAAAGAGTCCAAGAAATAAATGTTAATAAGATGAGATGGGATTTACGAAGTATATCTACATATAGAATTGATGGCAACTATCATTGCAGAGTGCCAAATAAAATGGTGACAGGACATTCGTACAAACTGCTGAGATTTTTACTTTGTGTTGCTTATCAATACTATTGTTCTATTTAATTTGACCATTGTACTTGTAAATTTGATACGCACTGTTCCTCTTCTTTTCGCGCTGTCCGGTAAAGACAGAACAGTAACCTGTTCATATTTGCATGAATCTCAACTCTACTTAACACAAGTGTCTCTTATCAACTGAAACAACCTACGATATTTGAGCCGTGCCATGGGAAAACCAATCCGCGCTGTCTGGTCAGGATCCATGCTGTTCGCCAACAGTTTCCCTAATTGCAAGGGGCTTTGAAAGCGAACAGCATGGATCCTGACCAGACTGCGCGGATGCGCAGGCTGGTCTGGATCCATGCTGGTCGCAAAACCACTATGTTGGTTTTCTCATGGTGCGGCTCATTTGTGTTTTCTTGCCTACTAACAGCATCTTAGAATGTGTGTGCAGTGTTATAGATTGAAGATAACTTCATGGAGTATTTTTCTAACAGATTGCATCTTTGGCGTGATTTAATTCTGTAGCTGTAGAAAGCGGTAAGTTTATGTTAATATTCATCTCGTTCATGTAATTTGTTCAATGTTGCATCAATAATTAATATTTCACTTTAACTATATAATAAATAGTTGATTTGCTACCCAGGTAAAGAAAACAAGTTATCATTCCCTGAAGAATTTGTTTTTATTTGGAACTTAAAACAAAAAAGCAACATTTTCTGATAATCCTACCAGAGTTGTTTCTGCAATATCGTTTTAAAGATATTTCACAGTTAGTTATTTTTAATCAGATGTGTTCATGCGAGGGTGCTATAAAAATATATATATAAACATATATGAAAATTTAATAAATACCCCATATTTATATAACTTATCGGATAAGTGTGTATAGCACAGAGATAAATACCTGTAAATGATATCATTTTAAAAGTTTAAGACATACCTTTTTTATTGATGCACTATTCTGAACAGCTTTAACAAAGATATGAGGTTTGTATAAAGAAAAAAAACTTCGTATCCAAATATGTCTGGACATATTGAAAATGTGCTTTTTATTTTCAATTAAGAAAGTGATAATATAGGATTTTAGTTACATAATTCAAAAATGTATGGATACATGGGTACGTTTGTTCTATGGAATTGTGTTTTAAACATACTGTGTGAAAAGCACCACTCACTATAATTCCAACCAGTCGTACGTTATTGCATAATTATGAACCTATGATTCTAATTTCATAAAACATGTTTTTATTCCTCTTTCAGCTGATATGTCAGAAATGGAAGTGGAATGGAAACTTCAGTTCAATGAGTGGAGCACAAAATACATAGTGGAATGGAAGCAACAGTTTGACAGCTTTTTGTTGGACCATGGTTTATCAAAAAATCGAAACTGTCCGACACCCTAAAAAATAACAGAAATACCTCGGATTTACCATATAGCTCGTCAGTCATAGCGTCATGCTTATTTATGTTGATCGGAGCAAGAACGAAAGATTATTAAGTGTACTCACCGCATTTGACTGACTTTATTACGTACTAAGTTATAAACTGCATTAAGTTAAATGGAACCTGGAATTCCTATATTTTGACGTTCATATCGGGTGCGTGACGTCATTTGTGACGTTAGTTTCATGTGTATCGTTGCGTTTAAACGTTTTTAAACGACGACATTTCCAATTTTACTCACTCTAACTATATTACAAATTTCTATCATTTATATAATAATAATAATAGTAATAAGTGTAGATGCGTATGTAATAAAAAAGATTAGATTTGTATCGAGAAATATGCACTTGTTCTTTGGCGGAATAATAATGCGCCTCATAAGTCACGCAATAATTCCGCTGCAGAACTATTTTTCATGATATGAATCGTATATCCTAAATTATGTCATAGAGGTCTTTATAATGGAAGGAGCTCTTCATTTTAAAACAATCGCCGAAAACCATGAATTAAACATGTATACTACTGGTGCGTTTCAATAAATTTGTTATTATATATATATTACAGAAGTCTTTACAACCCTTCATAGTATTTAGACAAGAATATCTATTAAACGTCTGTTCCAAAATAAATTTAATGTCTGAAAAATATCTTCTATGAAATAGCTCTAGCGTCTTCTTTCTACCTTTATCTACAGCAGCCAAGGAGGAACAGCTTTAAACTCTAAGTTGTTTTAGAGTACGGTTTTAATGCCCCAATAAAAGTGAATAGCTGAAATGCTTCCGCTTTCTTGAAAATTAACAAATTAGTTTGAACTTACAAACACATAAACAATTACCCAAATCAATCATCTATCGAAGATCAAAACACATTTTTCTCTAAAGTGTTATTCTTTATGAAATGCTAGAAATACAGATAATCGAAAGAATATTTGACCCGCGCCATGAGAAAACCGACACAATGCGTTTGCGATCATCATGCATCCGCGCAGTCTGGTCAGGAGATCCATGCTGTTCGCTTTAAAGCCTATTGCAACTAGAGAAAACGTTAGCGAATAGCATGGATCCTGACCAGACTGCGGATGCGCAGGCTGGTCTGGATCCATGCTGGTCGCAAAGCCACTATGTTGGTTTTCTCATGGCGCGGCTCATTTCTACTCAGTTCGCATCTTACATGACATGTCAAATCTTCTACAGATTTCATAGATATTTGTCTAGTTCAGTATAAAGTACCGTCAATTCAGTAGTTGATGTTTGATGATTTTACGTAGGTCATATATTTGTAGACACTGATTCTCAAATACAGGTCAAATGTGTGATTTGTAGACACTGATTCTCAAATACAGGTCAAATTGTGTGGTTCGGGAAACAATGCTGGAAAAGAGGATAAAGCTTGAAGTATTTTTTCTACGAAATGTACATCTTTTATTTATTTATGTATTTTGTAAGGATATCTCTGTCGTTTGATGACAAAAGATGATATTAGTTTTGAATTTTTGGATTTTTATGAAAATTTGTTTGTCACAATTCATTAGATACATTTTATCATATAACCTTTGTGTTCTTCATCATTGAATACAATTTTCATGACTTTGTTTAACATGTTTGTTGTATTCTCACGAAATTAGGTTTATTTGGATACAAAGGGTGGCAAAAACTTTTGCAATAGATAGAAATAAATAGCAATAAATAATTATGCACAGGTCATTTTTGAAATGCACATGTATTTGTAATTGTCTATATTATTTTCAGTCACAGTGTCTGACATTAGTTTGTAAAGAATCGCATTTTTGAGAGCTGTAATCGGGTCATTGCTCCACTGAATGCATGGTTTAGAAACGTCTACGAACTTCCGGTTTCAGAACATATAACAATGGTTCTTATATTGTAGTTTTGTAGTTCTGTGATAAGGAATATGTTTATATGTCTGTCAAAGAAAAAAAGGTGATAAAACTACTTGTTAGTTGTGTTGAAAATAAGTCGAAAGAATGGCATGTATACATAAATTTTGAACATGTATTCTTTGTTTTGATCATGTGCTTTCCCTTATACATGTAAGTGCTGGCGTAAAATCCGGATTCTAATAGCTAACATACCAGTATTTAATTTGAGAAATTCAATTTTCTTCTGAAATAAAACGGTTTGTTCGTTTGAAAATGTTGCTGTTTCAAACCGTATATCACTGGCTCGATACATAAACGAGGACAAGTTTGAACGATAAATAATCAGAAATTATTGTTTAGTTTATAATTCAGTACAAATAGAGATGTACATAATTATATATCATATACCATTTAAGTCCTTCTAGCATAAACACAGTTATGCATTACTTACCTCCTGTTTATGACGCTGAGCGGGTAAAATTTGGTTCAAACTTTTGACAAGAAATGAAAAAGACATTACTTGTTTGTTCTGTTTATACAATTTAACAGTATTATGCATAAGGTGCATAAACATTATATTCTTGTAGGTTGAAATGGACCGAGGTTTGCTTCTTATGCCAAACAATAGTGTTTATATACTGATACGATAAACTTAGTGACAAGATAGGGTTTACTATGATGAAAGTGATCTAACTATGACAATAATGAACAGTGAGAGAGCGATTTCACTAAGACAGAGAAAGTGACAACGAGGCTACTATGAAAACAGCGAGTAAACTATAACAACGAGATTACTATAAAAACGAGGATATAAAAATAGCAGCGATTTTACTATGACAACAGCGAACGGAGAGCTTACTATGATATCAGCGATTTCACCACGACAGAGGCAACAACGAGTATTACAACTGTGCGGGTAACGACCAACAATTATAAAAACAGCTAAATTATCATATAACAGCAACGATTTTACTGTCAACAACGAGTTAACTGTGAAAAAATATCAGCGATTTTACTGTGTGTGAACAGCGAGTTTACTAAAATTAGATATAAAAACCACCGAATATAGTGAACAAAGTTTGAAAGTTTTAATATCACAACAGTCAATTTTCTTCTTGCGTTGTATTTTTCCATGCGTACATCGCTTATGAGTAGACAAAAATAAGTAAAATACAATAACTTATATATTACTTGCTTCGTCCATATTTTTACCGATGTTTTGTCCACTCAGTTATAACGAGAGAGCATTAGTTCATTAATCAAACATGTCATTTCAGCATATATTTTCGTCAATACACCATGCGTTTCTGATGTCTCCAAAAAGTCCCACCCAGACATGATGTAGTTTGTTGCTCAGCATAGCAACATAAAGTCGGTGAAAATCAAATTTAAATAGTTTGTTCAAACTCACAAAAGATACCGTTGTTAGCATTTCCGCTAATTTCAATTTTGCGAAGCAAATCTTTTGATTCTTTTTGTTTAGATATACATGTATTTACAGTAAAATATCTTATAACGGAATGAAATTGTTTCTTATTGAAGATTCTATATACAGTTTATATTACTGCAAAACACTCGACTAAACAAACCTTGAATAGAAATGCTAACTTAACGGTAATGTTCATGTTGTAATAGATGGAGTTCCGTGTTCTCATGTTGTATGTTATACATGTAATTTAATTGTAAATGTATGTAAAGTATATAATGAAAATATGAAAATAAATATTTAAACAAACTGGCGTTTACGTTTAACTTTTATGTTACAAGATAAATGATGTACAAGTTATCATACAGGTTCTTATTTCAAAATTACTATTATACCTTCAAACAAAGAGCAGCCGGTATAAATACTCATTTGACGAATCATTGTCGGATAACCAAGATTGCATTATTCCGCTACAACTTTATTTTTGTCCCATAGAATGCATGTTTACACATATAACATAAAATGCTTCAAAAACGTAATGCAAGAAATATGTAGGACAAAAACAACCTAAAGGTAAAACTGCTTATTCACAAGTTAATTATGAATAATAATTGCGAAACCAAATGTTTTACATCTCAGTCAGGGGTAAATGCAGTACAAGAAAAAACATGACAGGCGGAATAGAATATTGTTGGTACATAGGAGAATATAGGACGCAGATGAATTGAGTAGACATATCACAGCGGATCTTATTGTTTTTGGTTGGGTATAGATACAACTAGAACAAAGATTCAACAGAAGAAGCCGTGTCCTCACAACGCAATGATGCTAAATGGTACATGATAATCTCAGAAGCCATCTCGGCTTTTTCATATATATAAATAAATATATATACATTCATTTATAATTGTAAACATTTTCATATTCATTTACTTTTGTAGTACTCTATTCTAGTGGAAGATCAGATATTAATATAAATATAGTAAAACTGAATTAAATATCACAGTGTGAAATGATATGAAAGAATACGAGATATATTTGCATCTTTAAAATACTAGAAATAGAATTATGCTTTAACTATTGAAAGAGGTCGCAACAAAAGATATGTTAAGATAAATGCAGTTGCCCGCTTCTTTCATCGACAAAAGCCTTCCTACCTATATTTAGACGAAACATAATGTGTTTCGTACATAGCAAAAATGACATATTATCTTAAAATGACATATCATCGTCATTCTTTGACACATATTCATTTCAGACGTGGTTTATAGTAGACTTTGAGAAGCAACCTGCTTTGACCTGAACAAATTTGCACGCTATCTCTCGGAATCACCGCTAATCACAACATGTGTTCAAACAAATTATTCCATCAGGCAGGCTAATAAAGTCGCAATTTTGTAATAATGTGCTATCGCTATGGCAAATTAAGCAATAAAAATCAGAACAAAAACATGTTACAAAAATTTTCTATCACACATTGGTAATCTAGTCAACTGTTTAATCACGAGGGTTCTGTTTGTGGTTCACAGTTCCGCGGCCAGGAAGAACCTGATATTAGCATGACGTTTTGTCTGTTTTGGCAGTATGAAAATGAAGAGGACTCGCATACAGAAACCATAACAAGATTAGTAAGATGCTTTCCAAGTCATGGAAAAAGTCATATGACTTAAATACGAATATGGTTCAAGAAACATATGAACAATTTAATCACGATCCAAGGATTTAATCACACTAGACATTTACAAGATCAATGTATGCTTTTATCATTGTTATATATGACACTGAGATGTTTTCAAAAACGGCAGGTAGGCTGCTCTAAACTATATTTCGTTGCAGAATAGTTTTCCTGGACTGAAAATGTATCAAACTGCATTAAAGCTCGTATAGGGTATATTTCGCCGAATCTGAAAGGCAGGAGCATTATCTCTACAAAGGTCATTCTCGCAAAAAAGAGGTCACCATTTGATTCTGGGAACCCCTGGTGGATAAGAATCATAAAATCCGACAGATGCATTGTTTACATGATGTCGATCGCATTAAGATAAAAGTGACCCAAAAATAGAAATACCTTTTCTGTTTTCCTTTTTGCTGTTAAATCAATCATGAACAGACAGGTAGTTTTGTACTGAGATAAGCTTGGCATACTTTCGTTCAATCTTTTAATGTTTTTATCACGCTGGCTTGTCGGTTGTTTTTCTGGAATATATTCAAGGAAAAATACGTTTGATGAATTTGTTAAAGCCGCTTTGAACAGGAAATTAACTTTGGTAAACAGACCGCTTAGGTCAATGTCAGTAATATACATAAAGTATCTAAACCTTAAAACTAGTTAGCTAGAAAGGAAAGCTGGGATTACATTTTATCAAAATTGTAACTTCGACGTTTCCTGTTAATATCCAGGTTGTCCATAGGAAAATTAATGTGTTTCTCTTTCAGTTTCAAAAATGTTTTCTAGTTTTTATGTTCGACTTTGACTACGATAATTGGTATGATTGTCTTTTGTGTGTTTTTGTTTTGTTTTGTTTTAAATAATTGGTATGATTGTTTTGTTTTTGGTTTAAAAAAGAAGAAAAAGATGCCAGTAGTCTGAGACGTCCTTTCTAGAATTGCGAAACATGTACCACGTTCATTTCAGGTCTTCTACGCAAAAATAAGTTTACTTGAATCTACAGCTACTATCCAGACACATAATAATGAATTTGATATCAGAGCGAGAGCGGTAAAACCCAAAAGAAGGGATAATCTGAAACCTAAATTGTAGTTTCAAGTCAAATAGATTTTAAATAAGGTCATCAGCAAACAAAGTATGTTTACTACCTAAGTATGTTTATTAAGCTTTAGTTCAGGAGAACAAATCAACATTCTCTTAAAGTACTGAGGCTTAATTAAATTGGCAAAATATCAGTAAAACGAAAGGATAACTATGCCATCGCTGATTGGACAGAAAACAAGATAAAACAAGACATATGCCACTATGACAGCCTGTCTGATGTAACTGGGTATGGCATTTTCAGACTTTGGTACGATGTACTCTGGACTTGGGATGAATAAAAGAGACTGAGTGAAATCCTAGGAATCCATTAACCTTTACCCTGCTATATTTCTAAAATGGACTGGTATGTCATTATTCAGTTTGGGCAATACCATTTATTATTCGAAGTAATGTTTATTGAAAATGTACTGTCTGAATAGCGAACTATGCAGACCATAATCAGCCTGGTCTGCACTGGTCGCAAAGACAAAATCACTTGCCGCCAGCAGGTTAAAGGTTAAGTTAAGTATAGCTTACACAAGGTCGCCTGTACTACTTTCTTGGCACTGGACTCCCTTTTTTCAAAATAAAGTCATTGAATTTAGTTTTGATAATCCTGTGAACAATTGATTTAGCGGGTAAAGTTAAAATCATTTCAAATTTAAAAACATGCGTTTCAGTGATTTCGGAATCTACAACAACGTCTAGCTATCTTTTACGGGCTTAATGATAAACACACATCAGCCACAAGATAGCAAGTTGTAAATGTTAATTACACCTTTCGAAAGGTAAAAAAAAACAATAATTAATAAGATGTACAGAACAACGTCTAAATTGTTATGAACAGTTCGTAAACTGTAAACAGTCTGCTGCAGACAAATTACAAATCTGTACAGTGCTAAGAGGAAATCTACTATATGCTTCAGACACTTTACAGCATGCAGAGATAGGTAAAACTCACACAAACACAGTGTACAACTGTCCTATGGGAAAACATATACTAAAAGATTGTAAAATTACGCTATATACACACATTCAAGTGTATTGTTAAAGCATTTTACGTGTGTGCTTTATAATTTTGTTTCTTTACTTTTTCAGAGGAATACGACCACGAGTGCGACGACATTATCGATGAGCCCATTTCCGGGACCCAATCAGCAAAATCACTGCCATATGTAACAAGTCTGGTGACACTGCTTGCCTTCGCTTTGTCTTAGCAATAAACATGTACAAAGCTTGTTGTATAATCTTCAGCAAAGTGATTGTAGAAAACCAAAGCGAGATACAATACAGGAGACGCTTAGTTAATGAATGAATATACATGTATTTATATCGTCATGAAACAACTTGCGTAAAATACTCTTTTTCTTAACGGCATTTGAATGCAACGTTGCCACAGTCACTTCGTGCTTTTGTGGGGATATACTGTTTTAAATCGAAATAAATTCAAAACAACTTAAGAAATACATTTTCATAAACAGAAAGATGCAACATATTTCACATTTGAATGATAATACTAATTGGTGTTTTCAAATATATATTAAGATTTGAAGCTCTGTTGTGATGGGAGTTTTGGTTTTAATAGATTTGCAAAATGTTTAATCAGTAAATGGTAAATTACTATACCTAAATGCCAAGGCAAAAATTAATGTGCAAATGAATTATATGAACATTTGAGCGGTATAGCAATAACATTTCTTTTGTAATCGTTATTTAACTCCTCCATTGCTTCATATATTATTTTATCATCCATTCCACATATCACTCAAGTATATGTAAATCAACTGAAGTGATGTAACAGTTCTCGGGCTAACGTGGAACAAATATTTTGCACTACACGTTTCTAAAAACTATCACGTCGTTTACATCGAATTTTAAGCTAATTTCAAAATGATATTTCTGCGAAAGAATTTGCATGTTACAAATTGTAAAGATTTCCCAGGTAAAATGAAACTGCTTTGCCATGTCTGAGATTATCTGGATAATGTGCAATGTATTGGGTGCCAAAATAATTGCACCAGTGATTTTCTTTTCCTGTCTTATTTCAAGTGTTGTTAAGACGTTGTTACTAGAGTAAAAAAGAACTTGATGTGGTAGATAATTTGGATAAAAAATATTTCTTCGAACAGCACTGATGTGAAAGGAGAGGCAACTTTAAATAGCGTGTTGTCATTGTTGAGAATGGGTACTATATGTTGGCAAAAAACTCATTTTGTATATTCTTCCATATTGCTTTTCTCAACATTTGGTGAAAGATGTGTTTTTGGTTGTCTGAGTTTTGGTCATCTCAACATTTTTATCTGCATCACTAGTGTAATAAGCAATACAAAGTGTACTAGTCTTATTGTTGAATTAATGTGTTTAAAACTATTCATCATTGAACAATTTCTTGTGTGACGAATCCTCAACTAATATTATGTACATATGTGCATGTATATATGATACACAACTTACTAATTGTATGGTCCAAATTCTTGTCTTTTGACTGGAAGCGTGTTGCACATTGACATGTATAAAGTAAAACTAGAGGATTGCCAGGTATCAGAAATAAAGAGTGTTTGAATGTAAGCTGTTTCATTACACGTCAATTCATTGCGCTTATACTTTCTTTCCATATTTTTCTGAAAAACGCTCTTCATGTTTTTGAAAATGTTAACAGTTTTAATTCCTTCCATACATTGTCAGAATGTGATCATTTTTGACTTTTACAAAATTTTATTCAATAAATAATGTTTTAGATGACAGCGTGTACATAATGTAAGTAGTCCACTTTTACACTAGCTTTCTATGCGACCAGTTCTTTGGTTATGTAATGTACTGAAAGTGTACACACTTTGATATCGTACACATTTTGGCAACACATCACATTCTTACGCAATATGTTATATGTACCACGCATGTTTGTCATCATTCATAATTTTTTAAGTTTGTTTTATTGCATTTTAAGTCTCACTGATAATTTTAAGTCAAATGGAGACTTCCTAGTTTTCAGTGGTGGCAGAAGTCCCGATGAGTCCTGCAAGGCAATATTTCGGAACGGACAGGTACCTGGTTAGAACCCCGACCTAACTGATCCAACTACCGCGCTGCACTTTATAATCCACTAACTAAACAAGATGTTATCCGCTTTGTTTTTATTTTTGCAAGCAGTATGTTATTTTAACAATGCAGTTGTTTTTGTTTTGATTTATGTATATAACCACGTGATCTTGATTCAGTATTTTGATATTCAGGAAATTTAAGTCACTGCTAACTCATTAGGTTCATAGTTATTTGCTAAGGTAGCAGATTGGCAGATAGGCCTGTCTTAGATCTGCTGTTTTTAATGTAACTGTCGTTGTGCAAACCGTCTGTATCCTTGTACAATGGACAAACCCGCATTGGGTGCACTGTCTTGTATGTCATATTTGAAAACAAATTACATTGAAATTGAGACAGCTGTAACTGTATGAACGGAATTAGTGTAAACTAACATTAAACAAGTGTCTAATTAGGTTGGTGCATTTGTTTTCATAGACAAACACGTATTCGAAAATAATACCATTTTGTCTGCTCTAACCAGATTTATTATGTAGGCACCTTAGGGACAATAGTAGCGTGTTTATTAGTACATAATCATAATTGTTAGTAGTATTTCATATCGTTATGATTGCTGTAATTTGATTTAAACTTGGATGTTTTATTATTGTTACTCTTTGTTAATTATTATACTGAATATACTATTATCCAGTTGTAATAGGTAAATAGAAATAAACATTTCTTAAAATTGTTTTAATGACTTTTGACTATCGATTTTGATCTATTGTATATATAGCTGGACCATACTCTGCAATCATAGTCAGCAAGCAGCCTGTCAACGCAGACTAAGGCTTACATATAATTTCCAACCTGACATGGTTGCTGTATTTGCATCGGAGTAAGTGACTGTTACAAGGGCATGCACATTTATCACCTACTCGAGCTACTGGTTGATAAAGGACATTTTGCCTTTATTTTGCACAATCCAGACATTAATTACACATCTTTTCTTATATTTTGCAGCATGGTACTAGAAAACATTTTGAAATTTTAAATTATTTTTTGAATACTATGAATTTTATGGCCAAAAATGTTGTACCCTTTGTGAAATTGTTGTGCACTAAATTAAATACGCCTTCATATTTATCAAAATGTACCCATAAATAAAGTCAAAATTGTAATTTTAAAGGATTTTCAATGAAACTTGTCCAATATAGTTTTAAAACTATTTTTGACAGTTACTTTGTAACTTATAAATATATTATAAAAATTTGAAAAAGTTCCTATTACCTTCTTTGGCGTTTGTTAGGATGATATGTAACATGAATGAGGAAACCTTTTCACAGATTTTATCATATTTAAAGAGGAATCAAGACAATTCCTTTTTACCTAAAAGTAAGTAAAACATAACAATGATGCATATAATAAAAAATTATTTTCATGTAACGTTAATCTTGATGAGACCCAAACTAATGTTATCGGTGCAAATTACCTTCATTGGAATAAAACATATTTTGGGTATATGCATATCGGTATGCTTATGAAATATCAGTATGGCAATATAACTAAATATTAGACTAAACAAGATGTATAACTATAAAACCCGCATTTCAGTCTAATCCGGCGAACAATATAGTTTTGTTACTTATTTAATTCAAAAGGCGGCTTTTTTCGCTTTTGATGGTGGTTGAAGAATGCAGGTGTTCAACGGGCATAGTTTAATGTAAGGAAAGGCAACAAGGTAGAACCAGCTACCTTCCTAAGTCAGCTGGATGACATTTTCATATGAAGCATTCAATTAAAGGTAACAAGTAACGAAGAAACGAAAGTCTGAATGTTTTATCCTGCCACCTTATCTCAGAATGTCATTTTAACCCTAGAAAGGATTCAAAGAAAAAAATCGGGAGTTTTGGGGCAACTGTTTTCTATGCTTTGAATTAAGGATCGCGGATATATACAATCCATTTGGTAAACCCTGATAATCAAACACTCCGCAAACAGATAAGTTATAAAGAAGTCACACCACAAATATGCAAAGATAACACGAAGAGCTCATATTAGATATCTGGATACATGATGCAAAATTCTGACAGCCATAGACAAACTCATCCAAAACGTAAAAATCTCTAAAAACAACAGAAACTCGGTGAACACAGAGCGCTTTAGCTGTTATGGCAGTAACCTCACGACGCACTTCGTAGTCTTTTTCTTGACTTAAAGAATAATCTAGATTTTTTCTTTTCAAATTTATGTTGAGGTCTCTTAGGGTCCCTATGAAATGAGTAATGCAGTTTAAAAAGCTATTTTCAATGGACAAGAGAGGTTACTGTGGAAAACCGGTCAAGGACAGTAAAAGGGAAGGGAAGCAATCCACTGGCCAGAGGGATCTTTCCCCCATTTTCGAATTCAAGGTACCTACAAACTATTCCCTGTCTTCTACAGATCAACCTGATCATCACAAGACTGTCTAGACTTAAAGGCTGATCAGTCAAATGCAGATGCATCATTTGCTCTCTTCCATTCAACAATAATATACTGGCGTCCTCATTCAGAGGAAAAATTTGTAGTCTCGAACACTGCGAATCTTTGTGAACACTGTAACAGGTGTGGCAGTACGCAGCTGAATGTGCCATCAATATCAAACATATTACGGCCATTCATCATACAGCGTAATCAAACTATACATCATTATATTTTAGTTTAGAAAACAACCCCGGCTCTGCGGAAAAACGAGTGCTGTGATGATCGAGTATGGAACAATTTCTTAACTGGTATGAAGGACACACGAGCTATAAAATATACCAACCAAAACACTCTATGAAAACGGAGGCAATTAAAGTTCACCACACACACATTTTTTTAAAACTGTTTGGCAGGATCAACTGTATAAAATTAAAAAAAATAATCTTTTGAACTGTACGTAACTTCACCGTTTCCGTGGCAGTCGAAAACCTTATAGATGGTAGTCCTTCATACCTTTTTCAGTTTTGTTGATGAAACAATAATAGTGGTACAAAAATAGTATCAATTGAATAAAATAAATTGCATATTCGTGAATCAATTGAGAACGTTACAAAATGACAACATTTTGTTAAACGTATTGTTCTAAGTTTTAATGTACCAGACGGTTTTTACCTCGTCTTAAAATCCATATGTACCATTTGCAAAGTATAAAAGAAGATTAAAGGAAGTTAAACAGAAAATGGATGAGCTGTCTATTCATTAAAACACATCAACTACGGCACTAGAATGGCGTTAACAACAATATTGTTACTTTTTATACAATAAAATGTAATGTAAGGATCTTTAAGTTGAACAATTCCTGAACGATTCAGTAATTGAAATATCACAGAAAAACACATGTAATTTTAAACAACCTCTTTATCAGCATTTAAGCAAAATCATATACTAAGTATACATTATATAATGAGAAGTAAAACACTTCCATTACTGAAAGAACTTCACAAAAAAATCACACGCTATACAGTCACATGACTATTATAGCAAATTTGAATATGTCATGAAAAGTCAAGTGACTGATACTCAAAAACTGATCCCGACGGCGACGATGTCAGAGAAAGCTGTGAATCATCATGCAGTAATTCCTGCGAGTCGGTTACGTCACATGTTTTAGCACCTATATCAACGGAATCATTCTGACTTGATAAATCAAGACTTGCGTCGTACTTTCTATTAAACGTTTCACTTTGACAGTCCGTTGACAACGATAAGTCAACATTTATAGTGTCAGCATCTACAAGGTTACAAATGGTATCGGTATCTTCAGTCTGGCTGGAAAATGTTAAACTTTCCCCCTTCAAACTCCTTAGAGCGCTTAAACTTTCATTATTCAATTCTAGGCTTAAATTGTCGTATTGTGTGTCAAAGTTTAAAGTATTTACAGATTCGAATTCTAACTCTTGACTTTTCAGAGAAAGCTGACTGCCAAGATCTAAACTTTGACTGCTAAAGCACGACACAGGTACATTTATACCTTCAGTATTTATGCCATATTCAGAATCAAATCCCAAGTCCGCATCAACAGATTGTGGTTGAACAGTATTATCTTTGACAGCATGTGGAATTGTACGGTCGGACTTCTTATTCTTATCATTTACTAGATAATTATATGTTACAGCACAATCTTTACTCAGTTTCAAATCATTTTCGGGTAGTGTAACATCAAGTCTAGTTCTTTTCTCTGGATTGTCTAAACTAACATCTGATTCTCCTGAGAAATGCATCCTTTTAACAGATCTTCTTTTATTCAAATTCCCTGCATTTATTTTTGCTGCTATTATGTTTTCATCATTATTTTCACGAGTGGATATGTTATTTCCTTTATTACTCCTACTTACTATATTTACGTGATCTACAAAATAATGGTTGCCTTTAGTCTCTTTATCTCTTTCAGCAAACAAATTAATATCTGACGTTATAGTTGCTTCATCTTCTAGTGACCCATCTTTATTACGACAATCACCATGTAGTGTTTCGCTTCTGAGTTTGTTTTCATCGTTCTTTTCTGACATTCCACTGCACTTAGTAACTACATTTGTGTCAGACAAATTTATGTTGCTATTTCCTTGGCTGTTCTGTTCTAATTTTCCTGCCTGGCTGTCATGATCAAAGTTGACTTCTACTTCCATTTGAGGGTCTGAAAATCAAAATAATTATTTCTTTGCAGAGAAATCTTTTATGCATGTATGAAAAGTCATACAAGTCATTATGCAATATAGTTACATCCACATCGATCTTGGTTCCTAACCGAAACAGCAAATTGCTACGTTGTTTGTTAAGTATATTTAAAGTTTTT
The DNA here is from genome assembly GCF_021730395.1 of Mercenaria mercenaria. Lineage (NCBI taxonomy): Eukaryota > Metazoa > Mollusca > Bivalvia > Venerida > Veneridae > Mercenaria > Mercenaria mercenaria. The sequence goes on along the minus strand of NC_069367.1, from coordinate 14,742,641 downwards.
GATAATCAAGAAAATGACGAGACAGTTATCAATACTGAGAAGTTTGTTAACACTAATCAATACAGTATATCCTTAAAATATGACAAATGTAAGAGATATGGCCCTTACTTTATCAACATGGTAAATATAATTTTCGAAAATTTTAGACTTATCGCATTAATAAAAAGAATCAGATCCTTGATATAATTACTTCTGACACAGTCCATTAAATGTTACTGTGTTAGAGTTCCGCTTAATATGGTGCTATGGGATCATGGTGTCCATTAAAAGTTAATTATGACAATATAGTGCTTGGAGGGCATGATGGTTGTTGCACAGTCCATTGCCTCTTTTGAACAGACATAATCAAACAGAGTGGTTGCGTTCTGTATTTCCATTTTAGGGCTCACTGCTTTTTTCAAAAGTTTTATGTAACGGAGGACAGTTTATGTGAATTAAAAATCCTCAAAGAAGAATCAATGATGAAAAGCGAAGAGAAGAGACACAATGCCAATGCACAAATCTACAAATCTATATCGTATACTAACAAAATCATAAAAGGGTCAAAACCCTCGACTCTAAAGTACTTAAGTAATTTTTTAGCTCATAGTTAATCGACTGTATAAGTTTGAAGGAAATCCCTTAAGTAGTATTTGGTGAATACTAGAAGTACAAAACTATAAGCCCCAACTCGCGCAAAACAATAAAAGAAGTATAGCTCTAATAAAAGTAGCCTTATTTAAATTATGTTTCTTGGATATTCATATCTCCATATAATGGCTGATCTAGCTGGAAAAAAGCCTCATAACAGTTACAGTATAAGAAAGACAAGAAGTGATGTAATAAGAGCTGCACTGAAAACGTCATTAAAGGAACATTTAAGATTTTAGGTTCCAAGTACGACTGGAAACAAAGGGTCAAGACTTTGATCAGACCCATTATTAATTCTGGCTGTCATGAGCTTTGGATTTACATAATAATGCACCTAAAAGCGTTCGGTACACAATACAACGCTGTATGAATAATGTACAGGGTACACTAGTACACTCACTACGTACTTAGTATTTTGCTTTTGATTTTTCGTTGTTTTTGCAAAACAAGATAAAGTAAATGCATTGGTGAACCCGAGCGTTCCTAGACCAGTGGTAGATCAATTGATAGACAAGAATAATAAGTCTTTTGCAGGAGTTTTTATGTTCACAATGAAAAACATAATGAAAGAAACCGATATAAATACGTAAAAGAAAGTACACTGTGATTGTGGTGGCTTCCTCATACTACACTCATACCTTCATGTGTTGAAAAGAAGTCATTCAATGAAGATTGTTTAGTGGCAGTAAAAAGCTGTTTTGGGGGTGGTGAGTTTGTGATCCGTATACACGTCGATTTCACTGGCTTTAGATTAGATGACCTCATTTTCTTTATCCGGTGTTGCGGTTTTGGTACCTGTATCAAAATAATAAAAAAAAACAAACACACTACAGAATTATTCTTTTTCTTCTTTCAGTATCATTCAACATCTTACTAAGGGCCTCTGTAGAAATCTTAGATTACCTACCATTTACAATACTGGGTAAACGTGTTCATATATTGTAAACATTGCAGTACTGAGTTTTGTTTTTATAAAAGAACTGCAAGCGAGTTTTCCCAGAAGAGATTAAAACATTCCCATGACCTGACCCTTATCACAGGTGCTAGTAACTAAATAGTTTTTCTTATGTTCTATAGTCCTATATATTTATATACGTACACATATCTAGGACTACAGAACAGAGCTAAAAATTTCCAGCTCAGAGATGTTTATATGCTGTTACGGATCTCTGACCATCAGAAAATAAAAACAGCGTCAGTTAAGTTATGGTAGCCAGAACTATATAGAACATAAAATTCAAAGGATCCCTATATATGTATATACGTATAAATATACACAGATAGGACTAAATTTGAAAAGGGATTTAATTACTAGCATCTGTGACCCTTATGCTACCTCATTCTTGTTATTTCAGCATTTTAACATTATCAGGTCCCAGAAAAGCCAGATATTAACTATATAGCTAAATCTAGCTATATATTGCTAGAAGCAGCTATAAAACCAATAACAATTGTTCAAAATATGTCAGTATCAAATAGTTATTATCCCATTCAAATGGTTTATGAGACAAAAGACAATCACAAAGAATGGAGATCTATGTATTTTCAGTTTCAATACATGTTGCGAATTTCTGCGATAAGTCATTTATAATTTTGAAAATTTGTCTTATACTATAACAATTTTTTTTTGTAATTTAAATTTCATTTCCAGAAAAACTCCTTTTACATGTTCACATAATATAGCATGAATCTTTCAGTAAATCAATAGCATGATATGTTGAATTACTAACAGATGACTGCACATAATACATAGTGACAAAGTCAGTGAATAACAACAACAAGTCGTGAATATTCTATTGCCAGCAAAGATATCATCTAATATTATAGATTTTCCTACTTTGTCTTATACTATAATAATTATCACAAGTGAAAAATTCAATAATAATTTATCACAAAATGCCAGATGATATTTCAAGTCAGTAGTCGACTCCCTGAATAACCATATAGTTTAGTTTGGTCGCCAATAGCGGATCTTCCCTATAGCGGATCACTTTTGATAATTGTTCCTGCATCTTTTTTTTTTTAAAAGTTTACCTATGGTAATGAAACTTTGTGGTCATGAATATTAATGTTTTACAATTATGAATAAAAAATCTTTATGTAGTTTTATTGCGTCATCACAATCAAGGTTAATGAACCACTTGACCAAGCATTTGCTCAACACAGAAATCAACCCTCATTTTGAAAGTGAAATTTTGCAGACGACTCTCCCATTTCTTTTCAACGAAATAAGGTGACCTGAAACCTACATCAACTAAGAGGTAAACCATTCTAGACCAGTATTACCAAGTCAAGTTAACTGATGCACAAGACTTGCCGGCTCTTGGTAAGAAAGGTGGTGGTGTTGTGCTGCCATGTAACTACATCAAAAAAGTAGATATATTGATCTTTAATTTGCCAAACTCAGTCAGTTAGCTCTGTTTAAAATTATCAAGGCAGGTGGTGTAATGGAACTGGAAAAAATGGATTAGATTACAGTATTGGTTAGACTAAAACTGGTTTCTTAAAGGTTATTTCCATTGTCTTGTTAATTAAAGAATGAAAAACGGCTGATTTCTATGGAAGCCCTGGAGGGACAATTGATTTCCGTACTTCCCACTTCTGACTTCTAACTTTTGCACTTCTCACTTCAAACTTCTTGACTTCCTACTTCCAACTTCCACACTTCTGACTTCTAACTTCCGCACTTCTGACTTCCAACTTCCCGACTTTCGACTCAGACTGATTTCCAACTTCCACATGTACTTCTTACTTCCGACTTCTTACTTCCTTCTTCTAACTTTCGCACTTTTGACTTCTAACTTCCGCACTTCTAACTTCTTACTTCCGACTTCCACACTTCTTACTTCCAAAGAGGGAAAGTTGGAAGTCAGAAGTATGGAAGTTGGAAGTCTGGAAGTTAGAAGTCAGAAGTGTGGAAGTGAGAAGTCAGAAGTGCGGAAGTTAGAAGAGGGAAGTAAGAAGTCAAGAAGTTGGAAGTAAGAAGTGTGGAAGTTGGAAATCAGAAGTCCAAAGTCAGGAAGTTAGAAGTCAGAAGAGCGGAAGTTAGAAGTCAAGAAGTTTGAAGTGAGAAGTGCAAAAGTTAGAAGTCAGAAGTGGGAAGTACGGAAATCAATTGTCCCTCCAGGGCTTCCATAGATTTCTGTTTTAAGATGATCTCCACTCTACACTACTCACTAGCACGTGATCCGGTATTGGTGAATATGATTCGCTATTGGAGAAAACACCGATGACTCACATATCAACACTTCTACACTGTAAAGAAATCTTTTAAAATCTTTTCTATTTGTTTTATTTAGGGGATAATAATGCATATTTGAAGACCAGATGATAAACAGTTTTTGTGAGATGAAATGAATTATCGCTAAAAAAAACTCGTAAGTGATCCGTTATTGGCGACCAAACTGTATTGCATTCTAATTTTCAAGCTTTATTTTGTAACATTTAACTTTCAGACAAAAAATTACAATTATTCTCACCTTCTTTTTGTTCCTTGTTGATAACCAGCCGCTGTCGTCCATAATTAGTAACTATTTCCCTGTGCCGTTGTCTAATTGTTTTGATCGTGAGCAAATGGCGTATTGTAAACAAAGGGAGGTTACTCTGTAACTGGTTAATATTACTTGTACTTCCTCCGTTGTTTGCAAGGTTTTAATACTTGATTTTGTCGATGTAGAGTCAACGGTGGTTAGCAAATACTAATGAATTGACTACAAGCTTTAGTTAGGGGCACAAATCAAAATCAGGATTTTGGTCTTGGGGTTGGAACGAAATTTTAGGCTGTTGGAGAGGGCATCCCCCATCCCTTGGACATTTTTTGCCAAGTAAACATAAAATGGTGCTGTCTGACATATATTTGATATAAACTGAGCAAACTATCTGTATTTCAGACATATTGTCATCTTCAAAACATGTAAATTTGAAAAAAAAAAGCAATTTGAACCGAATGAAAGAAATACTGCGTGAGCTCGCCTCTTTTTGTGTGTGTGTGAATGTAGGCCTACCCTCTTTGTTTGCTTAGCAATTGTAGCCTACTTAGAAGTGGTCAAAAACAAAATGATTCAGTACGTTCCAAACATAATTTATTTACAAAAAAAGTTTTTAAATAAATAATGTAGTTAAAGATATCTGTTGAGATTGTCATTGTAGTATTTAATTGTGGTAAATCTTCAATCAATTAATATATTTAACTTTACATCAAACCTATTTCAAAACAATGTGCACCAACTTCATAATGGTACTACTAATAATCATAATGTAGTTGATATATATGCATTGTATTGATACCTTATAAACAATACTTTGAAAATGATATTGTATCGGTTACGATATAAATTTTGGTGACGTATTTTGTATAATTTTAGGCTGAGTCACGGTAATATATGTCACATTTTTTAGGAACATCATAAAATGTCTCAGAGGCGAGGTAGCTCAGTAAGTAGAGCATTGGAATGATGTTCCGAGGCACGTGGCTCACTGCATATTTTTCTCACCCTGCAACATTTGACATTTGAGCGTAGGCGTTTGGACGTCGTCGACAAGAAATATATATAGTTTAAATACCGAAACCGTTTGAATCGTATTAAACTTAAGCATCGCAACTTTTAGACAGAGCTTTATATTTTCCTAAATATCGTCTGGCAAGTCTTGACTCTGATGCATTGAAGCGCGGGTCTCCTTAAGCAAATAAAATCCGCTAGTCCAAAGGTGCGCGAATGAAAACAAACAAGAGCATGGCATGTGTAATCTTCTCCGACCTCCTTGGTGCGTGCACGTAGCGGAGAGGGCACATATGGCGCTAACTGGGTCAGCGCCCTAACTAGGTCAACGCTTGATCTAGTTAGCGTCACATGACTAAAACCAAGGAGTGTGGCCTTAAAAGGGGGATCATCTAGTCTGCTTGCCATCGTGTTGGACCTCTCTTCTACAACCGGGGTGCCGGGTCTGGTTGATCCCGGCCAACTCGATGCCGGATTACCATCTCTGAGGGATCCTGATACCTCAGCTGGTTCATCGACGAGGCTGATGTCGGCTCGGAACCCCCGACTCGATGCCGGATTACCATCTCTGGGGATTTTTATATTGTTTTACTCCAGCTGGTTCATCGACAAGGTGGGACATCGGAACCAGGCTTCCGGATGCGGCACTTCGGACAAGACAGTTGGTGGAGGCGACGTACAACGTGGTGGCGAGATCCTTCAGACTGGAGATCAGACCGTTTAAAATGTAGACGTAATAACAACGTTGTCAACAACACTTAAGAAGAATCACACAACAGATGTCACAGAAACACGACGACATATACAATAGATGACACATAACTATGAAGACATATAACTACGATGTAATATAATTGATGTTCTATAACGGGAGTGAAGAAAAGACGATGTGACGAAGGAGGAGGGAATAATTGCAGCAACAGTCGCCCATATGGTATTAACCGGTGGCGACTATAAATAAACTCAACACACACACACGCATGTGTAATCCTTTCTCCATTTATTTTCTACATTTGTGAGAAGATAAATTAAATACATGTATAAATAAATCGCTGCTTGTGATTAGAGCAACTGTTAACACAAACAGAGGTCAGTATATTCATCCTTTAATCACATGGTGTAACAGAAATCAGTTGAACGGACTCTTAGATACACAAGTAACCAACGGAAAACTTTCACATTGAACGCAGGGTGTGGAAGAACTAATGAATGTGCTTTGAAACAATATGTTACTATAACGAGCATTTTTGCTCTTTCAGTTTTGTGTGTGTGTGTGTGTGTGTGTGTGTGTGTGTGTGTGTGTGTGTAATCACACAAAATTATGAAGATATTTTTTTCAGGAGAGAATAGCTGATAAAACAGCCAGCCCAGTTAACCTTTGGGTCAGACCTGTCTGTAGCACTAAGAAATGCTGTTAACTCAACAGTATTATTATGATAAAGGCTTACAATACAAGTACGTTTAATAAATTAAAGCCTTATGTAAGTGGAAGTTTTGCCTTTCTTTCAAAGCGTTTTTCTTTATTGTTTTATCTTTTGCAACATCTTTATTTGATACACAGTCAGTCACATAACTCTTTTTCACAATGTGTGTGCAGATAAACTACACTCGCCACTTTCAAGCAAACAAAAATGGACAACAAGGATCCTCAAAACATATTTTGGAGGATGGAAAGGTCCAGTCTTAATTAACCGCCATTTTAAGTGATATCGGAACAAGTAGGTTATTGTTCCTCGTATTGCACTAAAGAACAGTCAAACTTTGTTATCTTGAACCCTAAAGGACCAGCAAAATGAGTTCGAGTTATCGGTAGTTCAAGTTATCGAACACTATCAATTACATAGGGTTGTTTCTGCTTAGACCCGACAATGAGTTCGAACGAAGTGTAGAGTTTGCATTATCAGAGTTCGAGCCAAGAAAGTTCAACCCTATGCACTGCACAATAAATACAGAACAGTAACCTTTACTTATATTATAGGACATTTAAATATAAAACTTTGTATTTTCATTTCAGGTCTCTCTCTTCTCAGCTAATCTTGATGGAGACTAATACAAAACTAAAACTTGTAAATTCTATTGATTTATTTTATTTTCTATCATACCAGAAATTTACAAAAAACTTTACAAGCATAACAATAACAACCAATGCACAGGGTATTACATGCATACACAGTATCTATAGTTTATTTAACCCAGACCTCTTCTACTTTTTATAAAATACATGTACACTTTAAAACACAAAATATCACAGACAACTTTAGTGTGTAACATTGCTCACATTAAAGGCTAATAATGCCCTTATCTTAAACATGCTGCACAAATATCATAATTATGCTGATAAAGCTTTTACTGCAATCAACTTCCTTGTATCTTGTATCTTTGGTTACTGTTACAATATACACATAATTCTTAATTAAATTAAATTTACTTTATTTTAGTTTTATGGCGCACCAACACAGTATTTATCAAATTTACTACTTTCTTATTGCATAAACATGAAATGAGACAAACGTGTAAGAAGAAAGTAACTTTTGGTATATTTTGAGATTCTGACAGTTTTGCAGATTTTGAAAATTGCTTCATCACATGTTTGATAAGCCCAAGGTAATGGCGTAACATCACGTAGCATCCGGGCGGTCTGGTCAGAAACCATGCTGTTCGCTAACGGTTTCTCTAATTGCAATAGGCTTGAAAGTGAACAGCATGGATCCTGACCAGACTGAGTGGATGCGCAGGCTGGTCTGGATCCATGCTGGTCGCAAACGCACTATGATGGTTTTCTCACGACGCGGCTCATTTTATTTCGAAATACTACAGATCATATGTTACTCTATAATCATGAGACGTTTCATTAAAATCAACATAGTAGAAAAAATTCTATTCGCAAAAATATCGTCAAAACTGATTTTACCATAGACTACAAAATTAATGTACCATTATGAAAACTACTGTGGGGTACAAATTTTTCAAAGCAATCTAGCAAAATATCAATTATACGACCCTACCTTTTTTTGCCTAATTTTCAAAATATGGGTTTAATCAAATTCTTCATTGCAGAAAATTTTTTCATTCAAATGTGCAGAACTACTTTTAACAACATAAATAATAACATTGTCTAGACTTGGCATTGACATTAAATTTTATACACTTTGTACTCTTTACTTAATCTGAATTAAAATACAGTAAAAAACAGATTGCTACTGTAAAAGCAGAAATTTTCATGAGGGTTTAATTTTCGCTATATTCACGAGGCCCTGTATCTGGCGAAAATTAATCCTTGTGTAAAAATTTCACCATTAGTATATTCAATTTCAAGTAAGATACAATGTTTACAATTTCGCAAATATTAAACCTTGCTAACATACACAGAAATTTCAAATTCACAAAATTTTGACCCAGCGAAAATATGTGCTTTTACAGTATAAGGTGCAGTGTAGTCAGCAAAATCCAGAGTATCAAGTGACAAAGAATAGAAAATATAAGAAATACTCAAGTGACACACATTTCACTGCTGGTGGTATCAAATAAAAAAAAACTGAAGCCAGAATGTTTCTAAAGGTATACATGTCTCTTGCCTTATGCCACTCTGTGACTAGAACTCATCAAAACATACAACAGAAAAGAACAAAGTAAAATTGAAATAAACAAAATGACTTAAGTTCCTGTGTCTATGTACATGTATATCTTTTACTCAGCAGTCAATATATACATCATGCATATTTTGAACAAGATGAGTATCTATACAATATTGGAGCCCCTCTTTCCTGTCAGTAAAGTTACATGTTACATGCTGACAGTGCAAGGCTATGTCAAATACTTTTCTGAGACATGTTAAACACAGACTGACAGACTGATGTAAGTACCCCTCAACAATTTTTTTCTTTTTTTGGGGGGTGGGGGGGGGCAAAAAAAATTGAGACAATATAGTTTCTAGTTAAGTAACCGATGCAATCCTACAACAGTATCAAACATATTTTATCAATCTAGAACAAAACATGTTAAGCTTCAGCCTCTAATCAATTGAATTTCAATAAATGGAAAATATAAATCCAATTATCTACAAATAAGAACATCAGACTGTCAAACCACCATGCCAAGATGCCAATATTTTTCAATTTTGACTAATTAAAGAGCCATAATTCTGGAGATTCTTAACCAGACTTGCTGGAATTCCAACTGGTAATCCTAAATGTCCAGTTTCACAGGCATATCAAAGTAAAAAAAAAAATTAGTACTAGTCATCTTATATTTTTTATTTTATTACAATCTGTCCTATCACACGGCCATCATTACTGGCAAGGCCAACATCTTCTCCTTTCTATATTTAACACTGAAACTGACAATTTTGTACAGGCTGTAAAATTTTTTGGAAATGATCTTTCTAGCTTTTGATGCAGGAATAAGACCACTTCCTTTATCGCCTAACATTATTTCAAAATATGGATTGACAGGAAGAAACATTGACTGTCTTCAAGCCAACATGAAATATCCCAATCACTGAGGTTGAAATAGATGGATAATATACATGTAATCAAGTTCAGCCTTAACTACTCATTCACAGATGTCCCTAATAATATTTACATAAACAGGTACAGTCGAGACTGTTTTAAGAGACCGACTTTGGGAAGCAGCGAAAAAGGTCACATATGACAGGGAGTCTCTTAAAACAGTCTCACTTAACAGGATGACGCTGGTTTCATATATTTTTCCAATTAAAGTACATGAATATCGGATACTTATATATTGGCCTCTTTTAAGGTAGGGGTGGAAAATGATTAAATACTATTTCTTTAATTGCATATTGATAAAATATAAATTTCAAATAATTTGCATCATTCGTATGATGTTGATAATTTATTAAAAACAAATTTAAGCTCATGATCTGGTAAGAAAATAAAGGGGAGCAGTAAAATATAAATGTTCCATTTGAACTATTTACACACTGAGGTTTATTTTGTTCATTGACATTTATTCGATTATTGACTGCATCTTTAATCTGTGTTTACTTCGTCGTTTCCTGTTAAATACCGTCATATTTTTGTTTCACCAGGAATAAAGTTAATTTATGCACCGACTCCGAATTCTTCAGCGACTTTATACGCTGGTTTTCCCTAATCGAGCAATTCAAGTGCTGTTCTAATGTCAAAACAGTTCTTTTTATGTTTTTCATCAGCCATTTTCATGTAAAGAAATAAGTTCTCGTCTCAAACAACTTTACGCGAGATAAAGAACGGTAACTCTATTGTGTAAAATCTTGCGAGGGAGCGTCTCAAAGTCGCTGAAAACGGTCTAAATATCGATTCGGGAGCCTGATTTCACAGTCGCTTGTCGCGTAAGGCAGGGGTTGCTTAATTCAGGCTCTTTTAATAGTAAATTGCGTCCGGAGCATAAAATAGGGTCGCATATGACAGGGAGTCGCTAAATTCAGGGGGTCATTAAGGCAGTCTCGACTGTAGTTCAATGGGGAATTATGTAAAAACAAGTTACCTAGTATTGCAGTGGCAATAGAAGTCCCCTAGAAGTGTTCGTCCTTTGTGGTTGTTGGAAACAGTGTTAAGACTAAAAATGCTTCAAGGCATTTAGGCACAATTTTTACTTAAATTTCAGTAGTGACCTTGCCCTTTAAGCATACTGACAGATCATGTACACAACAGTTTGTCTCATCATAGGGAAAATTTGTGTGCAGCATTAAGATAATCCATCAATGCACATGAAAGTTATGGAGCGGAAACAAATTTTGACTTGACCTTCAACAGTGACCTTGACCTTTGACCGACAACCATGGGTCATGTGTGCGACAAATAGTCTAATCATGGGAAACATTTCTGTGTAGTAATAAAAATATTCTTCAATGCAATTAAAACTTATGATGCAGGAACAAATTTTCACTTGACCTTAAACACTGACCGTGACCTTTAACCGACAAGCATAGATCATGTGTTGACACACTGTCTCATCATGGGGAACATTTATGTGTACCACTAAGATAATCCATCAATGCATATAAAAGGTATGGAGAGGAAACAATTTTTACTTGACCTTCAATACTGACCATGACCTCTGACCTACAAGCATAGGTCAGGTACATGTACGTGCATTATCTACATATTGCCCTCTATACACACAATAAATTTTATGAATCTAGCTTGAATATTTTTCGAGTAATTGCAGGGTCCAGATTTGCAGACGGGCAGACGGATGGTATTCCTACAGTTCCCTCTGGTGAACAGGTAGGGAACTAAATAATCAATAACCATGCTACATAACAGTTGAGTGTACCAAGAAAATTTTATTTTTGGAGAAAGACTTTCCACAGATTTCAGAACAAAAATAAAAATACTATACATTCAGCTAAAAGTTGTCAAATACGGCCAAACTTGCCATGCTTTTGAAATATTAATATCAACATTTGAAATGAGGGTACTGGGTATATTTTAAATACCAGTTTTTATCTTTAAGTGTGATTTGTCTATGCGAGATATCCTGCTTATGTTAAATGAATAAATCACTGACAGTACCGTACTTGAGTATACTGCACTGAATCTTTCCTTTCCACTGTGCATGTAAATATTCGCAAGAACTACTTAATAGCTAGTAACTCTGGCAAAATGTCTGCAACATTTACTCTGTATTTTTTCTTTATCTGTGTACATTTTTCTGAAATTTCAACTAATTTTGCTACTGTTTCATCCATCCATTTGCCACCACTTGTATCAAGCATGTCTGTGATATGATTCTCTTCCACGTGACTTTTTAAATCTTTTTCTTCACGATCATGGTCAAGGGGAGGTAATGCAGTGAGAATTTCCAATATAACAATACCGAAGCTGTAAGAGTCCAGTTTTGTAGAGACATCAAAATTCATGGCCTCTGGGGCAAGGTAGGCTGATGTTCCAATCACGACTTGTGTGGACATCGGCATCGTAGAATTTCCTCTTGGGCCTGACCTGGCTGTGGCGAAATCTCCTACTTTTGGTTCAAACTTGTCATCTAATAGAACGTTAGCACTTTTTATGTCTCTGTGAACTGTGCCCTGCTTATTGAGAAAGTTGATGCCTTCAGCTGTGCCTTTTAAAATCGTCAAGCGTGTATCATTCGGAAGAGGTGGAGTATTGTCTCTCCTCAGTAGACGATCCTCTAACGACCCGTTACAAAGATATTCGTACACCAGACATTTACCTGGGCCATCAATTGAGAACCCATAAAGACGCACTATATTTCTATGCCTGTATTTTATAAGTGAATCCAATTCTGTTTCAAACTGCTTGTCCACTTCTTCCACATTTTTTAAACGTTTAACTGCTACCTGAAAACCGTTTTCAAACCTACCCAAGTAAACATCGCCAAAGCCACCCGATCCTACTACCCTTCCACCGAGTGCTACCGGCTTTTGATTAAAGTCATCTGTGATGAGTCCTAAAAGGTGGTATGTTAGCTTTTGATTGGCTATTACTTTATATAAATCATCTTCCTTTGAAGCGGACCCATCAGAACTTTCACAAGGCTCTTGTTGTTTTTTAACATCAATCTCGGATTCATCTGTAGTTTCACATGGCTCACGTTTCCTCGGCGGCAGTGCTATTTTGTCAGCGCTACCATTTCTTGGTTCGGGGACTTCCTTGGCAAACGCGTACTTTGGGCCACCAGAATAAGCGTATGAATATGCGTCTTCATCATTCGCTTTCACTGCAGTCCTTTCTTTAAATGATCTTATCTAAAACAGACAGAAATGAAAAGTACAAAATACAGTTAAGGTACATATTCATGAAAACAATGAAAATTAGTTGTATTTACTAATATTTCCAATCAGAATTTAATAGTGTTTGTAACTGGGTACTGGAAGTAAACTGCCCTAATAATAAATCTTTATATTAAACTAGAACTGTCACAGGAGTGACTCATACCCCCACCATACGGTCTTGTCACAGAAGAATGGTAACCATAAGAAATCTTAAAAATACTTAGTCTTTGGAGTACAATATCCTGGGCTTCCACATATAAGTAATACTAGTATAATACTAGTATAGTAATACTAGTAAATATAAAAAGTCTCTATTAGAGATACACTTAAAGTGAATACAAAAAAGTGTCTTACTGACCCATGTTACCACAGAAAAATGTATTTAGTTTTTACATAGGACTTATAATAAAAAAGTTAGAAAAATACCTAAAATATTGAAAATCTAAAAATAGGATTTCTAAAAAAAGACTAATTCCTGGAATTTAAGGGGAAGAAATTCAGTATAAAAGTAAAAAAAGGTTACTTCCCTTTGGCTCTAAGCCAATCAGAATGAGATATAGTGAACATACATCAAAATTAACCTTAAATTCTAGGTAAAAGGGGACAAATTCAAGAAAAATTGGTGTCAGAGTTATGCACCTTGTGTCACATGATGTGGGTGATGAGGTGGAACATCTATTTTAAGTCTGAATCAAATCCATTCAGTAGTAAATGAGATAAAGTGAAAATACATCAAAACCAACCTTAAATTCTAAGTAAAAAGGGGCATAATTCATGAAAAATTGGTGTCAGAGTTATGCACCTTGTGTCACATGATGTGGGTGATGAGATGGAACATCTATTTTAAGTTTGAATCAAATCCATTTTGTAATAACTGAGATATAGTGAAAATACATCAAAATCAACCTTAAATTTAAAGTAAAAGGGGACATAATTCTTAAACAAATTATGTCAGAGTTAAGCACCTTATGTCACATGATCTTGGTGATGAGGTGGAACAACTATTTTAAGTTTGAATCCAATCCATTTAGTAAAACCTGAGATATAGTGAAAATACAACAAAATCAACCTTAAATTCTAAGTAAAAGGGGACATAATTCATGAAAACTTGGTGTCAGAGTTATGCACCTTGTGTCACATGATGTGGGCACATGATGTGGGTGATGAGGTGGAACATCTATTTTAAGTTTGAATCAAATCCATTCAGTAGTAACTGAGATATAGTGAAAATACAACAAAATCAACCTTAAATTCTAAGTAAAAAGGGGCATAATTTATAACAAGAGATCACAGAGTGATCTTGGCGCCCACCAATGTGCCATTTTTGAGTGTTCCAAATTTCAAGACTTATTGGCTAGCTCAAGGTCAAATTTCATTTCCGTACACAACACAAATCTATGCATGTGGTCCAAATTTGAAGCCTGTACCTTCAAAAATGTGAAAGTAGGTCACTAGGTCAATGTCAAGGTCAAAGTTTGTTTCGGCACACAAAACTATGCACGTGGTCCTAAATTTGAAGCCTGTAGCTACAGAAATGTGAAAGTAGGTAACTAGGTCAATCTTAAGGTCAAAGTTCATTTCGGTACACAAAACTATGCAAGTGGTCCAAATCTGAAGGCTGTAGCTTGAGAAATGTAAAAGTAGGTCACTAGGTCAAAATCCAAGTCAAATTTTACTCCGGAATACAAAACTATGCATGTGGTCCAAATTTGAAGCCTGTACCTTCAAAAATGTGAAAGTAGGTCACTAGGTCAATGTAAAGGTCAAAGTTTGTTTCGGTACACAAAACTATGCATGTGGTCCAAATTTGAAGGCTGTAGCTTGAGAAATGTAAAAGTAGATCACTAGGTCAAAATCAAGGTCAAATTTTATTTCGGAATACAAAAACTATGCATGTGGTCCAAATTTGAAGCCTGTACCTTAAAAATGTGAAAGTAGGTCACTAGGTCAATGTAAAGGTCAAAGGTCATTTCAGTACACAAAAATATGCAAGTGGTCCAAATTTGAAGGCTGTAGCTTGAGAAATGTAAAAATAGGTCACTAGGTCAAAATCAAGGCCAAATTTTATTTCAGAATACAAAACTATGCATGTGGTCCAAATTTGAAGCCTGTACCTTTAAAAATGTGAAAGTAGGTCACTAGGTCAATGTCAAGGTCAAAGTTTTTTTCGGTACACAAAACTATGCATTAGTCCAAATTTGAAGGCTGTAGCTTGAGAAATGTGAAAGTAGGTCACTAGGTCAAAATCTATGTCAAATTTCATTTTGAAACACAAAACTATGCATATGGTCCAAATTTGATGCCTGTACCTGCAAAAATGTGAAAGTAGGTCACTAGGTCAAAATAAAGGTCAAAGTTTTATCCAGTGCACAAAATTATGCATGTGGTCCAAATTTGAAGGCTGTAGCTACAGAAATGTGAAAGTAGGTCACTAGGTCAAAATCAAGGTCAACTCATGTCAAGGTTCATCTTGCCACTCAAAAATATACATGTGGTCCAAGTTTGAATGTTGTAGTTACTGACAAGAACATTTTAAAAGCTTTTCCCTATATAAGTCTATATGAACCATGTGACCCCCGGGGCGGGGCCATATTTAACCCTAGGAGGATAATTTGAACAAACTTGGTAGAGAACCACTAGATGATGCTACATTACAAGTATCAAAGCCCTAGGCTTTGTGGTTTGGACAAGAAACTTTTCAAAGTTTTTCCCTATATAAGTCTATGTAAACCATATGACCCCCAGGGCGGGGCCATATTTGACCCTAGGGTATAATTTGAACAATCTTAGTTTAAGACCACTAGATGATGTCACATACAAAATATCAAAGCCCTAGGCCCTGTGGTTTTGGACAAGAGGTTATTCAAAGTTTTTCCCTATATAAGTCTATATAAACCATGTGACCCCCAGGGCGGGGCCATATTTGACCCCAGAGAAATAATTTGAACCATCTTGGTAGAGGACCACTAGATGATGCTTCATACCAAATATCAAAGCCTTAGGCTCTGTGGTTTTGGACAAGAAGGTTTTCAAAGTTTTTCCCTATATAAATTTATATAAGTTATAGAAATAAACAAAGGGCCATAACTCACTCATAAATTGTTGAACCAGTCTGATTTTCAGGGGGACACAACTAGGGTACAAATACATCATTCTGACAAAGTTTGGTCAAAATCCCCCCAGTAGTTTCTGAGGAGATGCGATAACGAGAAATTGTTAACGGACGGACGAACGGACGGACGGACCACGGACGCAGAGTGATTTTAATAGCCCACCATCTGATGATGGTGGGCTAAAAAGTTGGTGTCAGAGTTATGCACCTTGTGTCATAGATGTGGGTGATAAGGTGGAACATGTATTTTAATTTTGAATCAAATCCATTTGGTAATAACTGAGATAATAGATTACGGGACATGACGGGAAGGGACGCGATGCGACGTGACAAAACTGACTCCTATATACCCCCCTCAAACATGTTTGGTGGGGGTATAACAACCATTAAGTACATATTCCTTAAGACCAAGGGACAGCTTTTTTTTGCCCAGGCAGTCAGGGTTCCATTCCTGACTCTGGCACTTATATTTTTTCTTGATTTGGCATTTTGATGCTTCTTCAGAAACAAAAAAGTTATGTTCTCATGTTTATTTTAAGAACAAACTTCAATTTCAAAGAACAATCATTTTTAGCCAAAATCTGGAGGTCAGTGCCTTGAAGGACCTCATAACTTCTACATTCCATTTCAGAAAATTCCATCTACATTTTGTATAAGCATCCAAATCAATTTGAAACTTCACTATGACTATACACATACATGTAACCATAATCCTGGTATACAATCAAGCCCTAATGTAACTTAAAATTCAATGCCACTGTTAACACGTAGTAAGTGTAAAAAACATAGCTGACACATTCAAGTTTTTTTTCAAAAACACAATATGTTTCGTTTAAAAACACTGCTCAAGTGACTTGTTCAGACAGCTTGGACATACTAAAAGAAGAGTAGGATCAAATGACTCTCATCACATTGTCCTATCAAATCATTGACAATGCAAGTTAATTGAACAACCAAACTCCAGATTTAATGTTTTCAAGTTTTTCAGACTGAACAGTGACATTGACAATTTGTAAGTTAAAACTGCAAATTGTTTTATTATTCACGCAAGACTTGAGTTATGTTGATTTCAATGCTGTATCTCTCCACAAACTCAAACTTCAATGAACACATCTTATGCTGACAATCATTTTGTCAAGTTTTATATATCACACTAACACAATTATATTTCATATGGTGATTTTCCAGCTTTTAATGGTGGAGGAAGGTTCTAAATGTCCCTCATATGATACTGTGTCAGGCATACCGACCTTTCGCAGTGATGTATATCTTTCTCACATGGAAGCTCAAAAGAAGTTTCAAACCCATAGTAATGAAGGCAACAGATACCAATCAGAGACCTTAACCAATCGGCCAAGGAGGTCAACATCATGCTGACAAAATTAAACAACTTCAAGATCAATTTAGGTACTGAATTTCAAATTATTTCAAACTTCAACAGCAAATTGTTTATGCTAATGTTACAATGCTTTCAGTTTCCCAGAAAACTGACCAGCTCTTATGTCAATACAAACTGTGCAGATATCTGAAAATATGATCTGCGCCCAGAGAAAACCAACATAGTGCCTTTGTGACCAGCATAGATCCAGACCAGCCTGCACATCCACGCAGTCTGGTCAAGATCCATGCTGTTATGCTGTTCGCTGACATTTTCCTAATTGCAATAGGCTTTGAAAGCAAACAGCATGGATCCTGACCAGACTGCGGGGATGCGCAGGCTGGTCTGGATCCATGCTGGTCGCAAAGGCACTATATTGGTTTTCTCATGGCGTGGCTCATATGATCAAATTCTTAATAAACTTATACCAATTTTCTTACCTGGACTGTTTCCTCCTCATGCTCCACCCCTGCGTCATGTTTGTTCCCGGCTTTCAACACATCCGAGAAACTCCCTCCGCTGTCGAACGATGGTGTACGATAGTAGATGGCCTTGTCCACACCAGGCGAGAGTTTGTTGTATGCCCATTCATCCTCACCAGGCTTCATTAATCTATAAAATAGAAAGTCTGTCTGTTTATTATGGGTTCAACACCGTTTTCATGAGTAATTCAGTTATGTAATGGCATTTTGCTTATCTTTGTTAGTAAAATTTGTATGATATACGTTTGGCACTGGTTTTTTTTTCAACAGTATTTCACTTTATGTTACAGCTGTCAGTTGACCTATGTGACAAATTTTTAAGATACTAAGCGAGTACTAATCTATTCTCTACAAGCAGTTGACAACTTCCCCACATAAATCAATGGTGAAGAAACTTCAGACTGCATTTTACTTGGATGACATTAATGGAATGTGAGCCAAAAACAAACTAATGGCAGACTGGAGTAAGTGCTGTTAAGAAGCCTATATCATGAAATCATTTAAGGTATCCAGTCCACAAATAAGCAAGTTTTATATAACAGTGCTATTAAAATATATCAAATATAGATGCCTGGAAAGCTTATAATCTAATTTCAGTATCATTTGAAAGTGGATTGACTACTGAAAAAGAAAATTTAAACTACATCACAAAATATGTTGAAGAATTTTTTTTTTACTTTATAATTTTCAATGATACTTCAACAGAAATCCAGTTATTACAGTGTAAGATTTATAATTCTGCAGTCAAAATACATGACTGTAGTGATTCGAGCATATCATTATGGCCATCTTATTTACTTATTCTGGTTCAGAAGACAGAACTCTTTCAAATGATACCAAAAAAACATGGTGTCACCAGGCACTGAAATGTTACCTATCTGTGGATCTGATACCTGAATTCTGTGGGCACGAAACCACATGTTTTGGCCAAATGGCTATTTCATGGGGATATAAATTCAAAGACTTTGACTTTTGAACATAAAACTAGAGCTGCTTTTGAGAAAAGCCCATGTCTCCCACAACTGCCTAATCATCTGAATAGTTATGTATCTGAGTCAACCATGCACAAATGACTTAGAGTGCGGATACTGGCATCTGTGTATGCACCAATGACTTAAGAGTGCAGATACTGGCAAGCAATTTTCGGTAGTTCAAGGGCCATAATTTCTGAAGTGCCTGGGCCGATTTGGCTAGTTATTAAACTTCGCAGAGGACTTATTGGCAAACACATTTTGTTCAAGTTTGGTGAAGATCGGATGAGAAATGTCTGACTTAGAGCATGGACAAGATTTGTGACAGACAGGCAGACATACACACAGACAGGAGTAAATCAATATGTCTCCTACCACAGTGGTGTGGGAGACATAATGAATGGGACTGGGAAATGTAAACTGAACAAAGTCCAAGAAATCCAGTCCCCTACAACTATTAATGATCTCTAAGTAACTCTTTAGTTAACACTAAATGTCTCAATACATCACTTGTTTGGAAATGGGTGTCATTTACAGACTTTACAGCCAAAATGTACAATCCTCTATATGAGCCGCGCCATGAGAAAATCAACATAGTGGCTTTGCGACCAGCATGGATCCAGACCAGCCTGCACATCTGCGCAGTCTGGTCAGGATCCAGGCTGTTCGCTAACAGTTTCTTTAATTGCAATAGGCTTTGAAAGCGAACAGCATGGATCCTGACCAGACTGTGCGGATGCGCAGGCTGGTCTGGATACATGCTGGTCGCAAAGCCACTATGTTGGTTTTCTCATGGCGCGGCTCATATATCTTTTAAAGTCTTCACATGCATTCTTGCATAAAACTGCTGCTCTTGTCAATTTTTGGGGGTGTTTTAACAGGAGAGTAAACGTGTGTCAACAGAGAGATTCTCGAACTCACATGCTGCTAAAACACCTTTTTATACATGCAAGTTCCATGGCAAAGTGTATTGCGGCCCCAAAACGGATAATCCAAATGGAAATGACATCAAAACAAAAACATGAGGGCCCTGAAGGCCCTGTATCGCTCACCTGACCTATGGACCTAAAGATCAGATCATCAAGATTAACATTCTGACCAAGTTTCATTAAAATATGGTCATAAATGTGGCCTCTAGAGTGTTAAGGCGTGGTCACACTACACGTAGTTAATCGTAGTAAGGAATGATCGTAGTTGATTGTAGTTGATCGTACTAAGCGTAGTTACACGTAGATAATCGTAGTCAAACGTAGTAATGACGTAGTTCGAACTTATGATTTGTCCGTAGTAAGCAAATAATTTTTCGACATGTTCAAAATCTGACTACGATTAACTACGGTGTTTTGACCCTACTGTGACCGTAGTTTGAACGTTGTTGATCTTAGTTAAACGTACTTGATCGTACTTAACAGTAGTGTGCATCGTTTTTGAGCGTAGTACAAGTACAAACATGACATGAAACGAGAGCCGATTACACAAAAACTTTACTGTTATATAAATTAATTTCAATTCTAGTATGATAATATCGCTAATTATAAATACTTAAAAAATTAAATAGACTTTTTTTTCGGTATTCATGCGAAATGAACAACAGATTTGGATCGGCAAATACATGTACATGAATTGCGCTAGCAATCAACTGTTCATTTACCATGAAGACCGGGAAAAATCCATTTTATATATTGCATTTAAATTATATTTTCTTTGCATTAGTTAGCAAATCTGTGGTATAAATTGCGCATTTTTATGCATTTTACTTTTAAATTCAGTTTTTCGGCAATTCTGTTTTATAACATCGTTTTTTCCTAGGCGCATACTGAAGCTTAAATGATGCTGTCTCGTCAACTTCCTAGAGCAAAATGACTGTAGCTTTCCCGTCCTGCGCAGGCACAACCACAACGCTTTTCCGTAGCTCAACGTAGTTGATCGTAATTTGTCGTAGTTGTTCGTACTTCGATCGTAGTATATACGTAGTGTAACGTAGTAACTCGTTGTAAGACGTAGTGATACCCTAGTTAACCCTACCCGATTTACTCGTAGTTGAACGTAGTTGTTCGTACTTACACGTACTTCAACGTACTTAGACTTTCCATATTTCATCTTTTAAACTTAGTTCGAGCGTACTTCAACCTAGCTGACCGTCTAATTACTACGACAAACTACGTTTAAAATGAACTACGACCAACTACGTGCGTGAACGTAAATGTGACCATTGCTTTAACTAGCTTTTCCTTTGATTTGACCTAGTAACCTTGTTTTTGACCCCACATGACCCAGATTCGAACTTGGCCTAAAGATCATAAAGATTAACATTCTGACCAAGTTTCATGAAGATACACTCATAAATGTAGCCTCTTGATTGTTAACTAGCTTTTTCTTTGATTTGACCTATTGACCTAGTTTTTGACCCCATATGACCCAGATTTGAACTTGACCTAAAGATCATCACGGTTAACATTCTGACTAAGATTCATGAAGATATAGTCAGAAATGTGACATCTAGAGTGTAAACAAGTTTTTCCTTTGATTTTTTGACCTGGTGACCTAGTTTTCGATCCCTCATGATCCACATTCAAACTTGACCTAGAGGTCATCAAGACAAACATTCTGATTAAGTTTCATAGAGATACAGCCATGAATGTGGTCTCTAGAGTGTAAACAAGCTTTTCCTTTGATTTGACCTGGTGACCTAGTTTTTGACCTTAGATGATTCAATATCAAGCTTTTCCAAGATTTTATTCAGAATAACATTGAATGATTCTGACCAAGTTTCATTAAGATTGGGCCAAAATTGTGACCTCTAGAGTGTTAACTAACTTTTCCTTTGATTTCACTTAGTGACCTAGTTTTTGTCCTCACCTGACCCAGATTGGAATCTGACCTAAAGATCCTAAAGATTAACATTTTGACCAAGTTTCATTAAGATATGATCATAAACGTGGCCTCTAGAGTGTTAACTAGCTTTTCCTTTGATTTGACCTGGTGACCTAGTTTTTGACCCCACCTGATCCAGATTTGAGTTTTGCCTATAGATCATCAAGATTAACATTGTGACCAAGTTTCATTAAGATATGGTCATAAATGTGGCCTGTAGTGTTAACTAGCTTTTCCTTTGATTTGACCTAGTGACCTAGTTTTTGACCCAACTTGGCCCAGATTTAACCTCGACCTAAAGATCATTAAGATAAATTTTCTGAAAAAGTTTCATTAATATATAGTCATAAATGTGGCCTCTAGAGTGTTAACTAACTTTTCCTTTGATTTGACCTGGTGACCTAGTTTTTGACCCCAGATGACCCAGATTCGAACTTACCCTAAAGACTATCAAGATTAACAGTCTGACCAAGTTTCATGAAGATACAGTCATAAATATGGCCTCTACAGTGTTAACAAGCTTATCTTTTGATTTGACCTGGTGACCTAGTTTTTGATCCCAGATGATCCAACATTGAACTCGTCCAAGATTTTATTGAGGGTAACATTCTGACCAAGTTGCATTAAGATTGGGCCAAAACTGTGACCTCTAGAGAGTTAACGAGCTTTTCCTTTGATTTGACCTGGAAACCTAGTTTTTGACCTCAGATGACCCAATATCAAACTTGTCCAAGATTTTATTGAGGGTAACATTCTGACAAGTTTCATTAAAATTGGGCCAAAATTGTGACCTCTAGAGTGTTAACAAGCTTTTCCTTTGATTTGACCTGGTGACCTAGTTTTTGACCCCAGATGACCCAATATGGAACTTGCCAAGATTTTACTGAGGTTAACATTCTGACCAAGTTTCATTAAGACTGGGCTAAAATTGTGACCTCTAGAGTGTTAACAGTCAAATTGTTGACGTCACGGACAAAGGACACAGGGCGATCACAAAAGCTCACCTTGAGCACTTTGTGCTCAGGTGAGCTAAAAACGCAGAAATTCCCGTGCATGTAATGGAAATTTCGTGATATTGAGAGACAATATATTCATTTATTAGCTCTTACATATTTTTTTGCTAGAATAGCATGAGCACATGTGCATTTCTTGTTATAACATCTTCGAAAACCCTCTGGATACTTTGGTACCCTCACCGTATCGGGCTTGGGTACCAACTAATCCCTTGAGATTCTGCACATGTTATAGCATTAAAAAACATGTGTTATTCCTACAGTAAAAAACTTAGACTAAAACTTCTGCAATCTACTATATAAATGCATCCTAAAGGTCATACTATTAATTTGGACACTTCAGACAAATTACCTATTGTATGTGGAGTCTGTTGGACTGTTCACCCCATTCGAATATGCATTCCCAAGTGGTTTCTCCCTTTCATAGATATTCTTCTGGCATTGTGCATCAAAGTTATCCTTTTCCTGCACTTGTTTGTTATCTGAATCTTTGAGTTTCTTGTCGTCCCATGAAGGTGCTGGTAGACTTGCAGTATTTTCTGTCTCTTCTTGAAGTCTTGGGACCTGTGTTAAACAATCAAAGAAAACAGTGCAACTTCTACTAAATAACATCTACTTTTTATAGCATATAAACTGTCGCAGAATCTCTAGCTGACAATTTTATCCCTGCAAAGGTATCTCTAATTTTGAGTCATTGGTAAAGTTCCGTATTATGGCTTGTTTTTACAAAAGAAAGCGGAGGTATTTTATTATCTAGGGCATGTCTTTCAGAATGAAATCTACATTTCTACTTGTTTGTGTGAATATGGTACATCTCTAAACAGAATGGTTAAGGAGCTGATTGCCCAACTGGCGGTAGCCTTACTCATTTGGCTTATCGGGATGACTTATAAAATATGATCTGATATTTTGTAGTTGCCATCCATCTAAGCAGAGATGGGACAGCAACAGCCAAAAGTTATCACACTGTCCCGAAACGTCCTATTATTTGGACTAATCTGCACAGGTACCCCTGTCAATATCTATTTTTCCACGTTGAAAAATCCTCATAATTATTTTTATGCTCTTGTTTGATATCACTTTATCCGGGTCAGTAAAATAGGGCCATTATAATTATACAGGACCTAGATCTGCAATGTTGCATTTGACTAATGCGAAGTTTGCCATATCTGAATCACACAAGGCCCAATTGCATCGTGTTTTGTCTGACTTTACAAGAAGAGCTGAATGCACCATTACTGATTACTTTATACATTGACTTTTCCTATTTCAATAAGTATCTTAGCCAAAACTGACTGTAACTTTAGGCTTAAAAGACATATTTATTTAGCTTTTTAATGTATGGAACATCAAGACATCATCATTATATCATTTTAGATGTCACTTTTGACAACTAGCAAGGATTCCAACTATTGGTTATGCTTCCAACAATCAATTTCTAATAACTACCACGCATGCATAGAATGAAAACCTTATAATAAGGTCAATTATTTTGAGAATACTGAAAACAAGTATGCATGTTTGTACCTTGCCTTGATGAAGTACATTTTCTGATATGTAATCAGCTGCTTCGTACAGTGCTGCCTCTTGTAGGATTCTCAGTAAATGCTTCACCTTGGTGTTTTGCGTCCCCCAGTCATCTGAAACAAAAAACAATAATTTA
This sequence comes from Mercenaria mercenaria, assembly GCF_021730395.1. Lineage (NCBI taxonomy): Eukaryota > Metazoa > Mollusca > Bivalvia > Venerida > Veneridae > Mercenaria > Mercenaria mercenaria. The sequence goes on along the minus strand of NC_069367.1, from coordinate 14,718,278 downwards.
TATTATTAAATATCATATTAAAGAATTAGAAAACATGTTCTATAGATTTTCTCTGGTAGATTGTGAAATTACTTTTGAAGTTTTACAGTTAATTTGGGTTGGAATATATATTGGAATGATGATGCTGAAGTCATGACTGTGTGAAGTTTGAAAGCATTTGGGCAGGTAATTTTTGAGAAACCTGCTAAATACTTGCAAAACTTTAACCTGAAAACTTAAGTTAAAAAGGGGCATAATTTTGACAAAATGAAAAATTAAGAGTTATGTAATTTGTCCTGTAAGGTCATTTCATAATGCCGAAGACATGTACAATGTAAAAATGCATTTGGCCAAATTGTTTTTGAGAACAGTAGCCTGATGGACCTGAAATTCTATGTTAAAAAGTGGCATTATTTTGACAAAATAAAATACTATTATGACACATAGTGTATAAAACACAGGATACCCTGTAAAGGCATTACGGCTTATTTCCAACAGGGTCCTTGAACATATTGTCTTAATGAAAAAAGTATTTAAATAATGATAATATTAATTACCGTTTGTGCTATATTAGTTCACAAATATGTTGTCAACACTTGACATGCATATTATGTTACACGAACAATGTTATCACAATAAAAATCATACATTACATAAAATCTACATTTGACTATTAATTATATACTTTAAAAATAGATGTAACTGGAATCCTCAGCCAACTTCATATTTAAAATCAAATGTTGAATCTTTACTTCTTTTTTAAAAGCATATTTACTCTTTGTGTTCTGAATACTTTGTGGTATTTGGTTCCAGTCTAAAATACTATTATAGTTAAAGTTGAAGTTGTAAAACCATTTACAGCTGGTACATAAAAATTGGTACTGCTACCTCTACTATTATACTGGCATTGTTCCTTACACCTTTTAAAATTTGTCCTAAGATACAACGCATATTTATCATTAAATATTTTACTGCTACTGTTACCCATTTAAAATTTCTGTGTAAACCTGTTGTAAAATCATGTTGCATCTATAGTTCATTTTTTGTCAGATCAAAAGAAAAATAGATTTTAAAATATATCAAGGACTTTAAAGTAAAAGGTAAGTCCATTTTAAATTATTGGCAGTGGCTAGGTAGCCGGTTCCGGCTACCTAGACCTTTAGTCTACGTAGCCGGTTCCGGCTACCTAGACTAAAGGTCTAGGTAGCCGGCTCTATATATAGATATCGTATATGAACATGTAAGTCAAGGTAGCCGGATTTAATAAACTGTATTATAAAGAATCATAATATCAGTTTAATGAATTACATTTCTTGTAAGTCATTATTTATTATTTGTGTTTAACCGGTATATTTCGTATTTACGCGCTCATATCATATCGGGCGACATATTCAATTTGTTATGTTAAAACGTACTCGATACATATATGAGATACTGTGATTCATTCTTAAAACAAAACAAAACAAACAGTAATAAAGGGCAAAACAAAGAGCATCAATGTACATTAAATGATGAGGCTCAACTGAACATACTGGCGTTTGATCCTTTCCTGCGCCCGTTTAAGTGATAATTGTAGGTGATCATCACTTTCGCACCTCTATGATTGTGCGTTTTTAATTAATTACAAATAATACTAATACAACATACTTTAATTAATTAACTACTACAAAATTTCTCCGCCAATTTGTTATTAGTCAATAATCTTGATTGGTTCTAATTGTTTGTTTGAACATATGAGCTCTTTATCTAAGACAGCATAATATTCTAGATACGAAAGATAATAACTAATGACCTAATGCTAAAGAATCGCCGTCAGTTGACATCATCTATCAAATTTTTTTTTCATTATATAACAAACTACAAAAAATCATTAAAAAGAATTTATAAACGCGGCATTTAAACACGCCAGTGACAAAAACGACATGATGACATAACAAAGTATCGACAAATATGATATAAGTGCGTAAATACGGCGAAATAAACAAGTAAGTCATAAAATATAAATAATAAATCACAAGAAATGTAATTTATTTAACTAATATACTGATCCTTTATAATACAGTTTATCAAAACCGGCTACCTTTACCTTACATGTACATATACGTTATGTATATATAGAACCGGCTACCTAGACCTTTAGTCTAGGTAGCCGGAACCGGCTACCTAGCCACTGCCTAAATTATTATAATTGATGAAATTAAGGTGCAACAAATTTCTCCAGCACAGTCCTGATTAGGTTTCATTATGTGGTTTGTTTGTAAAGGATATAAACAACCCTGAAGCTTAAACTTTTCAGCTGGTCAAAATGATTTGTTGAAAGTAACAAGGTGTCAATATTATTACATAGCAATATAACACCACCAGAATAGCTAAGACAATTATTCATTTTCAACAATTTCTTTAAATGGGCACAACCTATATAATTTAGCTCTTCATTGGATACAGAATTAAGACATAGAGTAAAAAATTTCTCGAAGTCTATGAGACATGACAGGATACTGATCAACAGACATCCAGTTATTCACTTAAAATGAGTACGAAACTGTTCGAGTACGAATAAATTTACTGTTTTCTAATATGCTTACCCATGATCGTTTTTGTCGGACTCCCATCTGGTCTTTTGCTTTTATCTTCAAACAATCTGACCTGTAGATATGAATACCTCATTTCAGAAGTATCTCGACCCACATCGTGTAACCGTTTTGGGATTTTTAGCACAAACTTTTCCCACTGCCTATCTACGTCAAGCAGCAAACTGATATACTTAACAACAGAATAAGGTAACTGTCTAATATATGTTTCTTCTGTAACTGTTTTTGAACTACCCCCAGTCATATTCAAACTTCTGCAAACAACAGTCGTATGTATTTTGGTAGATCTACCCAAAAAATAAACACGGAAGTCCGGAAGTGTTGGGAAAAACCCATGTGACGTTCTGTTTCATTATCCAATCAAATTTTAACAATGGTTTCCGCGTCAGCGCTCATTAACGTATATCAATCCAGGAACCATATAACTTATTTTAACTTCATCAAATTATTTTATTCTTCTTTTTTCATCAGTTGGAGTATAGGGAGCTAAATTTATGGAAATTAGACACTGAAATATATCAAATTAACTGTGTAATATTTCTACCGACAGCTTAATTTTTTGAATGGGTATCTATACAGTATTTTTGTATGATGTTAGCAGATGTCAGGATGGCCGAGCGGTCTAAGGCGCTGCGTTCAGGTCGCAGTCTGGTTCTCCAGGCGTGGGTTCGAATCCCACTTCTGACAAATCTTTTCTCTTTTTTGCGACAGTATCTTTGATGCGACTTATGTATAATCATAACTGCCACCAACTTTAAAAAGGAATATTGTTTCTGCGATCTTTGCATTCCTTTTGTTGACATTCTTTCAGCAGCTAGAACCAATCCTAAAACAAAACACAAACTTACTTTTTATAAGCTGGAGCAATGATATACATTGCATCTATCTTCCCAGTTATAAGGCAATCTGTCGAAGTCAGACATGCTTTCAAAATCGTCTGCAATGTTTAAATTTAAATGCTTACAAGATTTTACAGACTCCCTTTAGAATAAGTCAGAAGAATTAGTTCAAGCCATATACGTAAAAACATTCCCACAAAATCATATCCGTACCACAGACGAAACTATAGCAAAATTTTTTAAAATCATAACCACAGTTGGGGTACGAGTATATGCATTCTTCGGATCTGCTATTACAGTGTCGTATTCATTAATATCTATGTCACTTGATGTAGTGTTGATATCACGCAAACTCTGCTACCAAGAACACAAGGTCAAAGCAATCCTGACATAAGAGACCACCAGTTTCGTCAAAATCCGTGCATTTATTTTAGGACTTCTCAAGGAAATAACTAGCAACATTATATAAGCGATAGTACTTTATTCCAGGTCAGCACTTCAACATACAAACAAGCTACACCAAAGGGTATTGAACAAAATTGTATATCAATCATATCAATAAGTGGCAGAAAAGGCCGCATAATATCAGGCCCACTGACTGACGAGCAAGCAAGCGCATGTTTTCATCAATAAATTGACTAAAATAGCAACTGCAGACTGCGGACTTGTGAAACTAGGAATTACGCTACGTAGTAATGGGCAAAACCTAGTTCACACTGTAAACTGACCTATCCGTTAACCGACATAGCGGTAACACACTTTAGATCGACACAGCTGTTAACACACTATAACCGACCTAGCGGTTAACACACTTTAACCGACCTAGCGGTTAACACACTTAAAACTGACCTAGCTGTTAACACACTTTAAACCGACCTAGCGGTTAACACACTTTAACCGACCTAGCGGTTAACACAATTTAACTGACCTAGCGGTTAACACACTAAAGAGTTAACAGAGCTAGCTGTTAGTATCATTTTAACAACAGACAAGCAACCAATGGTTCGATATACTGTCAACCGACCTAGCAGAATACATCACAACAACAACATACAACCACCGAAAGATTGTAACATTAAATCTGACCTATGTTCTACAAGAGCATGCGCCTGCCTGCCCGCCCAGTCATAGAATTTTTCGCCACAATAAAATTGAAAAATTTATTCCCCCAAAATTCTAATGACTACTACAAACCTAATCAAAGTTGTCTTAGAAACTTGCAGCCTTTGACAACTTCTGTTTATTTCAAAATTAATGATGAAGACTATGACATCTTTTATCTTGCCTTCAGAGCAAAGTCAGCTATGTTGCCCAATTACTTGATCCTGTACTAACTGTATTCATACTGATACCCATTTTTTGAATTATTATTATTATTATTATTAAATGATACTAATGGATGTACTAACTGACATAATGACAAAATATAAATTGTCTAACACACAAATTAGACCTTGAATGATATTTCGTGCACTCTATTTCTGATGTAAATTCTGTGTTATTGTTTCTTTTTCATACAGTTAAATTTTTCATACAAACAGTTAAAATTAAAGTAAAGCAATGATTCAATAATTTCTGTTAATTAAAGCCCTTTAGTCACATCCATTTTATATATTTACCATTAATAGTGAAACAGTTTCTGTTTCAATTGTAAAACCATAATGTGGAATTCAAGCTCCGACCTGTCACTACTACACAATTTATATTACAATCATCCCCTATTTATTTTTATTTTTTAATTTATTTTTTAACCAAGCTGAATCATGGAAGATTTTTTGTTTTTGTTGCTGTTGTTGTTATTGTTTTCTTTTTCAGTTTTTGTTGCTGTTGTTGTTGTTGTTTATAAATTATAGACTCATAGCATAAAAGACAAATTGAAAATATAAAATTACTAACATTTCTAATTATTGTACGCTAGTTTATTTGTGATTGCCAGATTATTTGTGATTGCCGACCTAAATATATATGTATATAAAATGCTAAAATTGTTTTTAATTGCTTAACTATAATCTGTTTAGGGATTTTATATGTTTGCAACATTGGACTTATGAATTTACGGTTTCCTCCATATCCATTAACCTTTAACATGCTAGGTAAATTGTCGTCTGCTGGAAATGTCGTCTGCTAAAATTGTTAAGTTCATTTAATTTGCTCCAAAATTGGAAGAAATATTGTCAGAGTAGCAAACAGCTTGGAACCTGATCAGACGCCGATTTAATCGAGCAGGAGACCACAGGCACAGGGACCAGTTCTTTGCCCAATCATCCCCATTAAATGTGAATCAGGCTTAAAAGTTTGCACATGAAACACATTGATTTTGCCCGTAATAGTACCATTGTCTTGCAATATAAAACTTGGTGTTGGTACCATGTTAAATACAGAACTTTGTAATAAGTTAGAAGTTGAGCATTTTCGCATTGTAACAAAAATTGAACAATGCAGTTATGCAGAGTGTATTTCCTTAATAAGCAAATTTGTTATTATTCAGTTATCCTGTTTATATAGAGTGTAGACGTGCAGTTATACTAAAGCTAATTTGTAACATGACAAAGTAAAAAGCAAGCTTTTTCAAACTCCACTGTGCAATATTTTCAGCTTCTTTCTGCTTTATCTACATGATCTATAGATATAGAAACTGTACTGGGTGACTGCATGATTAAACCATGCCATCCAATTTAGCAGACATAATATTATATGCTAGATGTAAAAAATATCTGTAAAAAGAACCTTAGAACCAAGTGATCATGCTAAATATTTATTAATTAAGAGAATTAGCTTAATAACTGCCGACAAAATTACTGCCTGTACGAAATTACAATCCCTTCCTCCTATGAAGACCGATTGAAACGACTGAAGTGTACAAATACTGACCTCAAATAAAATTTATCTATATATTCAATTAACATACACAAAATTAAATTATTCAGCCATAAATTACATGGATTACTTTCAAGGCAAGTACTTATCTGCCATGCCAGATTATTGTAGTGGATAATCATGTCGGATTGCTATGCTCATTTATAACAAAATTGTGTAATTGATAATAATCTTGTTATATATGATATAATCTTTGTAACTTTCCCATGTGAAATTATATTTGTATAAGCAGCTAAATTCTCCACACAAATTCTATCACTGATTTTACTAAAGGCCTAGGACATGCTAGTCCCAGTAATTGTACCCAAGCCTTGAATATTATTATTATTATTATTATTATTATTATTATTATTATTTGACTGGTAAATATTCCTCTAGGCAGACAACGTAAAATATCAGAATGTAAAATCGATCTACCCGAGATCTCATTATTTAGACTAGTAAGGACATGCAGGATGTCTATTTAATTAAAATGCAAGACAGTAAACAAATGGTATATTAAAAACTTCAATGATGACATTTACATCAGATCGTTGTGCCTTAATTCTGACCATAGACAGAGTACTGTGATAGGCGGCATTAATATCAGTGATCACAAGTGTTTTGTTTCTTTATACAATGTACAGTATTTCCGTACAAACACTCTTTCAGACTCTACAACGAGTATAAAAATAACAATTACTTAAATGAAATTAAATCCATATATTTTCCTGGCAATTACCCTATTACGTAAGTGTATTAAACAAAGTTTTTTAATACTTCTATCCTGACCTAAACATGAGTATGTGAAACCGTACGTGTGCGAGAGTTATCTTTCCTGTGTAGTAAACAACAACAATTGCCGAGTACAAAGGAGGCAGTAAACAGTTTTCTGAGCTTCTCGGCCTAGAGTCGCTTACCTAACTTTCAAAACCTCACACAAAAGTCTGTAACCACACACAAATTTTCAAGATTTGCTCTTAAGGAGGCAGTAAACAGTTTTCTTAGCTTCTCGGACTAGAGTCACCTACCTAACTTTCAAAACCTCACACAAAAGTCTGTAACCACACACACATTTTCAAGATTTGCTCTTAAGGAGGCAGTAAACAGTTTTCTGAGCTTCCGGCTCGGCCTAGAGTCGCCTACCTAACTTTCAAAACCTCACACAAAAGTCTGTAACCACACACAAATTTTCAAGATTTGCTCTTAAGGAGGCAGTAAACAGTTTTCTGAGCTTCTCGGCCTAGAGTCGCCTACCTAACTTTCAAAACCTCACACAAAAGTCTGTAACAACACACCTTTGAAATCCTGGTTTTCGCCGCCAATATCCATTTACGATAATTGACAGCATTTTGTACCAATGCCAGACCTAGCTAAGCATTCTACTTGAAGCAAAATTACGATGTTGACAGATATATTTTGAAACCATTTCATTTTCTGTTGGTTGTACACATGCCGACTATTGACTGACCAGTGGTCACACGCTAATGATTACTGGATACGGAAAATGCCGAGTGTATCCAAATACCACATTTAATTTGGTAACCTTGGATACACACCAAGCTTGATGCGCCAAAATAAATATTATTATTTAATAATAAAATGATAAGTCTTATTTTACTTAGTTTTGTATCTTTAGATAGAAAAGTCATTCAAGTAATGATACTGCATAAATAAGGGTGTGAAGTTGGCGAGAAGTTCGACCTTCGACATTGAACATTCGATCTCAGAACGACATTGGACATTTGAAGCGTGAAATTGACAATAAGTTAAACTTTCGATATTGAACATTCGATCTCAGAACGACATTGGACATTCGATACCAGAACGACATTCGACATTCAATTTTAAAACGACATTAGACATTCGAATCCAGAACGACATTGGACATTCAATTTTAGAACGACATTAGACATTCGAATCCAGAACGACATTGGACATTCAATTTTAAAACGACATTGGACATTCGAATCCAGAACGAAATTGGACATTCGAATCCAGAACGACATTAGACATTCGATACCAGAACGACATTGGACATTCGATTTCAGAACGACATTGGACATTCGATTTCAGAACGACATTCGACATTCGATTTCAGAACGACATTCGACATTCGATACCAGAACGACATTCGACATTCGATTTCAGAACGACATTGGACATTTGATTCTAGAATGACATTGGACTTTCGATTTCAGAACGACATTGGACATTCGATTTCAGAACGACATTGGACATTTAATACAGAACGACATTGGACATTCGATTTCAGAACGACATTAGACATTCGATACCAGAACGACATTGGACATTCGATACCAGAACGACTTTGGACATTCGATACCAGAACGACATTGGACATACGAACCCAGAACGACATTGGACATTCGAACCCAGAACGACATTGGACATTCGAATCCAAATCGACATTGGACATTCGAACTTAAAATGACATTGGACATTCGAATCCAGAACGACATTAGACATACGAACCAAGAACGACATTGGACATTCGAATCCAAAACGACATTATTAGTGTCAGTTACCACCGATTCCTGAAAGTCTGTGAGTGCTCCTGAAAGTGTCACAGACCACTTAAAATGATTTAAAAAGAAACAGGAACTACTTGGTTAGTGTTATCATTCCTGACACCAGTTCTTGAAAGTCTGCGAGTTCTCCTAATGTGTCGAAGACCGTTCTGAATGGTTTGAAAGGACACGTGGATTGCTGGGTCGGTGTTTTCTACCTTGGCACTGATTCCTGAAAGTCTGCGAGTGCTCCTGAAAGTGCCACAGACCGTTCTAAATGATTGATAAAGAAACATGGACTATTGTGACGATGTTTTCTCCCTTGGCACCGTTTCCTGAAAGTCTTCGAGTGCTCCTTAAAGTGTCGTAGACAATTCTAAATTACTTAAAAAGAAACATGGACTATTGTGACGATGTTTTCTCCCCTGGAACCGTTTCCTGAAAGACTGAGAGTCCTCCTGAAAGTGTCACAGACCGTTTATAATCGGTTGAATTAATACAGAAGCTAATGGGACGGTGCTTTCTCACTTGGCATCTATTCTTGAAAGTCTGCGAGTGTTCTTGAAAGTGTCGCAGACCATTTTTAATGATTAAAAAAATAACAGGAACTACTTGGTTAGTGTTATCTCTCTTGTTACCGGTTCTTGAAAGTCTGCGAGTCCTCCTGAAATGTCACAGACCGTTCTTAATGGGTTGAAATGATAGTTCTTGTGAACTTCCAAAAGAAACAAGAACTATCATTTCAACCCATTAAAAACGGTCTGTGACATTTTTAGGAGGTCTCGCAGACTTTCAAGAATAGATGCCAAGTGAGAAAACACCGTCCCATTAGCTTCTGTATCAATTCAACCGATTATAAACGGTCTGTGACACTTTCAGGAGGACTCTCAGACTTTCAGCAAATGGTGCGAAGGGGGAAAACATCGTCACAATAGTCCGTGTTTCTTTTTCAATCATTCAGAATGGTCTGCGACACTTTAAGGAGGACTCTCAGACTTTCAGGAAACGGTGCCAAGGGAGAAAACATCGTCACAATAGTCCATGTTTCTTTTTCAATCATTCAGAATGGTCTGCGACACTTTCAGGAGCACTCGCAGACTTTCAGGAATCGGTGTCAAGGTAGAAAACATCGACCCAGCAATCCACGTGTCCTTTCAAACCATTCAGAATGGTCTTCGACACATTAGAAGGAATCGCAGACTTTCAAGAACTGGTGCCAGGAGTGATTACACTAACCAAGTAGTTCCTGTTTCTTTTTAAATCATTTTAAGTGGTCTGTGACACTTTCAGGAGCACTCACATACTTTCAGGAATCGGTGCTAATTGACACTAATAATGTCGTTTTGGATTCGAATGTCCAATGTCGTTCTGGGTTCGTATGTCTAATGTCATTCTGGATTCGAATGTCCAATGACGTTCTAAGTTCGAATGTCCAATGTCGATTTGGATTCGAATGTCCAATGTCGTTCTGGGTTCGTATGTCCAATGTCGTTTTGAATTCGAATGTCCAATGTCGTTCTGAAATCGAATGTAAAATGTCGTTCTGGGTTCGTATGTCTAATGTCATTCTGGATTCGAATGTCCAATGACGTTCTAAGTTCGAATGTTCAATGTAGATCTGAAATCGAATGTCCAATGTCGTTCTGGTATCAAATGTCCAATGTCGTTCTGAAATCGAATGTCCAATGTCGTTCTGAAATTGAATGTAAAATGTCGTTCTGAAATCGAATGTCCAATGTCGTTCTGGTATCGAATGTCCAATGTCGTTCTGAAATCGAATGTCGAATGTCGATCTGGTATCAAATGTCCAATTTCGTTCTGAAATCGAATGTCCAATGTCGTTCTGAAATCGAATGTCCAATGTCATTCTGGTATCGAATGTCCAATGTCGTTCTAGATTCGAATGTCCAATGTCGTTCTGGATTCGAATGTCGTTCTAAAATTGTATGTCCAATGTTGTTCTGGATTCGAATGTCTAATGTCGTTCTAAAATTGAATGTCCAATGTCGTTCTGGTATCGAATGTCGAATGTCGTTCTAAATTGAATGTCGAATGTCGTTCTGGTATCGAATGTTCAATGTCGTTCTGAGATCGAATGTTCAATGTCGAAAGTTTAACTTATTGTCAACTTCACGCTTCAAATGTCCTATGTCGTTCTGAGATCGAATGTTCAATGTCGAATGTCGAACTTCTCGCCAACTTCACACACTTTGCATAAATCATATTTTAAATAATTGTCACCTTATGTGTTGGAATCATTGTTACAAGCATGTTTTGTCAAAATGCTCGTTCTTTTTTGTTGGGTTTAACGTCGCATCGACACAGTTATATGTCATATGGCCACATTCCAGCTTTGATGGCGGAAGAAGACCGCAGGTGCCCCTCCGTGCATAATTTCATCACGAGCGGGCACCTCGGTAGAACCACGCACTACCTTCCGTAAGCCAGCTGGATGGCCTCTTCACATGAAGAATTCAACGCCCCGAGTTAGGCTCGCACCTACATAAGTGAAGGACAAGTGATTTGAAGTTAGTGACCTTAATTACTCAGCCGCGGAGGCCACCTGTTCGGTTATTGGATTGGATTATGTCGTTGTTGGGGCGGGTAGGCAGGCGCGCTTTATACCATCTGTTGCTCAAAATGACAACGAGTTAGGAATAATGCAATGAGCCTTGGTCAGTAGCTTACTCAATAATGTTACTATTACTAAGAATAAAGCCTAAGGGCCATGATGCCATGAGATTGCGCACCCGAGTCCAAAGCTTGACTGAGCAATTTTGGTATATGGCCACCAATGGAAGATATCTGTTAAATTAAATCAAAGTCGGTTCAGCGGTTCCTGAGAGGATTTTCATTTTTTCCCCATAATTTTAATCATATGCAGAAAACTCTTCCGACCCTTGGCATTCATATTTTAACAAATCATACTTACTTGAAAAAAAAAATTGATAGATGGTCACCTAAGGAACATTATTTGTTTCCAAGTAGAAGATTTTCAAAGATTTCCTTGTAGTCATGTATGGAAAACTATCCCTAGGGAAAAGTCAAGAAAACTAGTGACATAGTTTTGACCTAGATGTTATTGTTTCAAGGTTTAATTTTCCAGAGACATACATTCTGATAAAGTTTTATGAAGATCAAGTAGACAAGTTGACCCCTAATGAGTTAACAAAATTTTTCTATCATTTAAACCTAGCGACTTAGTTTTTACCCCACTTTTAGACTTGACTTAGATATCATAGAGACGAACGATCTGACACAGATGTATGATGATCAAGGGAAAAACGTGGCCTTTAGAGTGGAAATTAGACTTTCATAGTTTTTCACTATAGCGACCTAATTTTTTTTACCTCAGGTAATCCTCTTTTGAGACCGATGTAGATTTCATAGGGATGGGTATTCTGGACAAAAATACATGATCAAGTGGAAAAAAGCTGTCTCTGGTAGTGTTAAAATATATTCCTATGAGTTGACCTAGCGGCCTAGTTTAAGATCTCAGGTAAACCAGTTTTTAATTTGACATAGAATAAGAAATATACATTCTGACAAAGGTTTAGGAAGATCATGCAGAAATTATGATCTTTAAAGAGTTCACATTTTTGTTTCAATGATTTGATCTAGTGACCAAGTTTAATAGCTCACGTAACCCAGTTTTAAGTTAAATTTGACCTAGATTTTAAAGAGGACACATTGTTACAAATGTTTATGAAGATCAGGAAAAAATGTGAATTTTTCTGCGTTAACAAGGTTCTTTTTCAATTTTACCTTATAAGCTAGTATACATTTACCTCAGGTAACCAATTTTGTTCTTGACCTAGACTCTATGTAGGAAAACAGTCTGAAAAAGGTTTACGAAGGTGGCATATAGAGTGTTAACAAGGTTTTTCTATGATTTCACTTAGTGATCTAGTTTAATATGTCAGGTAATCTAGGTTTAAGCTCGGCCTAGATTTGATAGAGTTAAATATTCTGACAAAGTGACAAAGGTTTATGAAGATCAAATAGAAAATATGGCATATAGAGTGTTAACAATGTTTTTTATTATGATTTTACGTATTGATATAGTTTAATACCTCATGTTACCCAGTCTTTAACTGGACGTAGATTTCATACAGACAAGTATTCTGTCAAAGGTTTATGAAGATCTAGTAGAAGATATGGCATATATAGTGTTAACAAAATATTTCTATGATTTGACCTTATGACCTAGTTTAAGATAATCCGATTTTAAACTTGACCTAGATTTTATAGAGACAAACATTCTGACAAAGATTTGGGAAGACCAAGTAGTAATTTGGCCTCATAGTGTTTACAATGTTTTCATATGCCTTTACCTACATACCTAGTTTTTCACCACAGGTTTGTTAGTTTCAAATATTATCTAGATTTAATAGAGTCAAACATTGTGATAAAGTTTTATTATAATGAAGTAAGGACATATGACACAGGGTGGTAATAAAGTTTGCATATTAATTGCAGTATCAAACTCCCCCGAGACTTTATAGACAGTAACATTCTGACCAAATGTCTTAAAGATGTGTGTAAAATTGTGACCTATAGATAAAAGAGTGTTAACAGTCAATTTGTTGACGATTATGGACGAACGGAGGACAAGAACGGACACGAGGTGATCATAATAGCTCATCTTGAGCACTTGGTACTAAAAACAGCAACAGAGATTCCTTTAAATTCCCTAGATCTAATGGATTTAAAATTACCAAGACAACACATTCCTACTAGTTTCGACTTTTATGTTTTCGTCAGAAATACAATACAATGGATATTTATTTATTTTAAGTATTCAAAGTTCTGTCTAATTTAAAGGCATTCAAAAATGTCAATTCAGTTACAAAAAGGTTTACCTTTAGTAAAAATTAAACAAAATACAGAAAATTAACAGGACATGTTTGCACGTTTTATTTTCGGCATAAAATACTTTAAACAAAATACTAGCTTGGATAACCATAAAATCTTGAACATAATTCAAACTTCCATGAGGCCTAATTTGCTACTACTGATAAACCTTTAACAGAAACAGAAGTAAAATTCTTCTTTTTAATTTCTTCCATTTAAAAGTATGTACATGTATTAGTATTTATCAAAAAATGAATAAATATTTCAAAATATATACATCGACATGCAAAACACAAATAGTGGTACATTATATGTTTGCCTGCTTTATCGGCATAAAAACGGTTTAAACAAAGTACTAGTATAGTAGTAATGCTTGCTTTTTATCGAAATGAAAATAAAACATGTGAGGTGCACTGAAATAAAAGAAGATATAATTCATATTTCCACTTTAATGTTCAAAAGCACTCCAAACCATCAACTTATTTTATTTCAGCCATCGATCCAACTTTTTGTTTTGGTGTTTTGCCTCTTTTTCTGCAATGAAACAAAGGTCATTAAACAAGTATCTTTTATCAGTTATTACAATCTCCAAAATAAATTATTTTAATCAAAACTCTTTAATTAATAATCAAAACATTTCTTTTTAGGATTCTATTCAGAAGTTGTCAAAGTGTTTAATGTTAGCAATAGTTTATTTATGCTCCCTGTCTTTAAATGAATTAACACCAGATGTGGAGAACAGCGCAAAAGATGCAAAATAAGAATGGTGTTTATTTTATATCGCCTATTTGGATTTAGGTTCATCTACATGATGGATACATTGAAATATAAGCATGCATTTAGCTATTCCAATGTGTATGACCACTCCATTAAATAAAGAAATACGTTATGAACGATAAGATTTTAGACAAAGTCGAAAATTAACAAAATCACAATTTTCACCCTATATAACACATCACAGCTACTGTAGTAAGCATTATACAAACAAATGGTCCAAGAACAGCTCCGATAATCCAAAGTTTCCCAGTATCATCTGGCTTGACAGGCTTCGGACAATCTGCAATTTAATTACAATATAATAATTTCAAATAGTATTAGATGTATCTACCCTATTAATGGCTTGATATGCGAAAAGACGAAACGTCACTAGTTAGATATATAAAACATCATTCGTCACCTATTTATAAGCAGTATAAAAATTTTCCACATTTAAAACTAATATATATTTACAATTTATGTTATTAAATGATTCAAGATTTTGGTCTTGTATCACACAGACGTTAGGCAGTATAACAAAATATATTAAAACTCGAAATAACTATTTAAGTTTATTTTCATTTTTTATGGATAGCACGACGGATAGTTGAACAGAACAAATGATATTAAATTTTACTTTAAAATAGTAGAAAGTGAGTCCATTTGTTTTTACTACTAAAAGATTTCCTCTTAAGCCCATGATGGGTGTTGCTTATTTCACTACCACTCATGAACAGACTCAGTCGCACAATTCTTCTATTGTTTTGCTTGGTTGCATTAGATGCTTCCAAAGGATTTTCCTTAGGATTTTATCCACTTTCGCAACAGCAGTTTTTCAGCGTCGTGTGGCGGCTATAAGGTCTACCCTTGTTGGACACAGTGTTGTTATATTTTCTGGTCCCTTTGGATCATGGAGTACATTCAGATTTACTATGGTAGAATTCCGCTTAACTACCTCTCATGATAGGGAACGTGAGGGGTGTTGCTTATTTCACTGCCTCTGGAGGACAGACTCAGTCAAACCAATTCTTTTATTGTTTTGTTTGGATGCATTCTACGCTTCCAAAGGATCTTATAGATTTTATTACGAAAAAAGTTAGATATTAAATAACTGAATTATTCCGGCGGGAAGTACCACAGACGATATTATTCAGTGTTTTGATTTATTCTCTTTGCTTCAGGTTTGCATATGCCAAACAGCATTTCTAACATATTTAGAATATTTTTTGTTAATGTGGAACGTTTTTTGTTAGCTTTCTTTTCCCGTTTCGCCTGGTTACAATACTGAGAAAAAACACACACTGTTCATATTTAGTGGTTGTGACAATAACAACATTTCGTTACTGCCAGTCTAATGCTCAAAAGAAAATAAAGAATGCATTGTATTACAAAGAATCACTACGACAAATAGTTAACACACTTGTTCTTAATAACCCGTACCCATTTATTCCTGACCTATTAATTACGTGAATATACAGGAATAACTATAAGTAAAAAGAACCGTTCGTTTTCGATATTTACCTGGTCCAGCTTCCCAAGATAAATGACCTGAATAATTTTCTTTGCATATGTGACAACCTGACATTTCTCCTGGGCTGAAACATTTGCCTCCTTTCATGCAATAGCCACTCTAGAAACAAAGAAACACAAAGAAAATATATAAAAAAAGAACTTTTGAACAAGACTGATACACCAAGGCTAATTTTGTTATACAGAATAGAAAGTTATTGCAATTGGACGTGTAAAAACATGAAAATGTTAGGGATATTAACCAACATGTGTTATGTTACGACGCACGGAAATTAAAAGAGTAAATGTTAAGTGATATTGATGATACTTTTAGCTAACTTTTTTACACTCTTAAATTTATGCTGTTTACAATAAGCCATTTGCATATCATGTACAACATGTGCAATGCTGATATCTTCTACCTTTACAGGGTTTTCCTCTCCTTACAGCGTTTTGTAAACTGAAGGAGCAATCTTCACCATCTTGTCATGCAAAAGTGAAAAACATGATTTTTTTTTATAAATATGATTTTCTTTCTTAATATCTAGTTGTCTTCTCTATTGTTTAGATAGATTGAACTAGATTTCGTTATAAAAGCATAGAAAACAAGAGCTGTCACTAATGGTGACAAATGCCCCGCAGCACCTTGACCTTTGACCTGGTGACCCCAAAGTCACTAGGGGTGGTGTACTCAATAAGTACTATCAACATGTGAAGTTTGAAGGTCCTGGGTGAAGTGGTTCGCATGTAAAGTGCCTTCATGCAAAAAGTTAACGTTGGCCCCTGTGACCTTGACCTTTGACCTGGTGACCCCAAAGTCAGTAGGGTTGGTGGACTCATAAAGTACTATCAGCATGTAAAGTTTGAAGGTCCTGGGTGCAGTGGTTCGCGAGTAAAGTGCCTTCATGCAAAAAGTTAACGTTGGCCCCTGTGACCTAGACCTTTGACCTGGTGACACAAAAATATCAGTAGGCATGGTGTACTCAATAAGTACTATCAGCATGTGAAGTTCGAAGGTCCTGTATGCAGTGGTTCGCGAGTAAAGTGCCTTCATGCAAAAAGTTAACGTTGGCCCCTGTGACCTTGACCTTTGACCTGGTAACCCCAAAGTCATTAGAGGTGGTGTACTCAATAAGTACTATCAGCATATGAAGTGTGAAGGTCCTGGATGCAATTGTTCGCGAGTAAAGTGCCTTCATGCAAAAAGTTAACGTTGGCCCCTGTGACCTTGACCTTTGACCTGGTGACCCCAAAGTCAGTAGGGGTGTATACTCAATAAATAATACCAGCATGTGAAGTTTGAAGGTCCCGGGTGCAGTGGTTCGCGAGTAAAGTGCCTTCCTGCAAAAAGTTAAGGAGACGTCACGACTGAGATAGTTTAGCATTATTACAATACACAGTCGGTATTGAAATTGTGTTTCCAATACATGTGCTAATTAGATAAATCCTCAATATCTATGTGAAAATAAGGGATGTGTTTTGTATGACTGCAACACTGTGAGTTGCTCTAATTACTGACAAATGACTGAAACAATAGGAATTCGTACGAGAGATGGATAGACAAAACAACAGTGAGGTAACAATATATTATTTTATTGTTTAAATGTATGAGTTGTAAGCTACATTAAAGAATACCCGTTTTATGAAAATCAAACTGGAAGTTAGAAATAACAGAAAAAAATTAATTAGGTCACGAGTCATCATTTGTCATTAGTTTTCGCGAGCTGTCAAACTTATTTTTATCTCTCTATTCTGCAAATGCATTGTTTTTGAAAGTATCTTGAACGGATATTGTAATGTGCAACTTACTTTATATTCCACATTAATATTTTTGCTTGAAATTGCTTTGTTGAGCTCACCGACGTCACATATGAATGTCTATTGTTTTAGTTTATTGTCTGTTATAAAGGTATCAAATCTCAATATTAAGATATAAGAATTGTTCCTTTCTGGTAGACAAAGGAAACTATTTGGTTGAATCATGATATAACGGTTTTTGGAAAGAACTGAATATTCTTTGGTTTTTTGTTATTCACAGGAAATTCAAAAAGTGACATCACCTTAACGTTGTGACTAACGAACGAACGAACTAACTAACTAACGAACGAACGGACGGACAGTCGAAAACTAATATGCCTCCCTTCGGGGTCATAAAAAATATCAATTCGGTCCCCTAAGAAACACAATCTTATTGAACCGTATGATTTCTCAATTAGTCTGTACTGATAATTTTTTTATCATACTTCTGCTAGCATTTTATCCATTTCTGCGTCATATTTTTTTAATCCATTAAATCCCATTCATATGTATATAATATTTGGTCTAGTTTAGTTACAATCTTTAGTCAGATTGGTTTAGTTATATCCCACGTTCTTCCTTGAACCTTTTTGTTCAGAGAAATTCTGCGCCATTTAATATAAAAAAATAGTAAAATGCAAGTGAAACATTAGATAGGCCAAAAATTATTCGAACTGTTTATTATACCGTAATAAAACTTTGGCATATATGCTACTTACACCTGTAGATGAGGTATTTTTAAATTGTTATACTTACAGACTGTCATTGAATTTTGCTAATGGTGTAATTATATAAAGAGATGTATGCTAAAGAATATAGATTACTAACATAATGCTATGTAATCATATCGATGAACCTTTTAAATATCAGAATTTATGCGTGCATTTAGTGACAATTTTCATGTACTTTTGAGGCCCGATTTGTTGGTGTATTGATATAACACTAGGGCTATTTCTGTTCAATTCTCTTACATGGTAAAAACAGATCCAGTTTAAAATAATTATAGTGTAAAATATTTAAATGAAACGTATCAATTCTGTTTCACTGCAATTAGGACAGATATGAACGATGATATAAATATGCAGCGTGTTTCATTTTGCCGACAAGGATGAATAAAGAAAATATAGCATAACTGACACACGGTGAAATATGTGATGATCATTGGCAAGTTAAAATTAAGAGCCGTCGTCAGCGTTATGATTGTTGTTACACCAAAAGTCATGGCTAACCATTTAATCTATCCGGAAACCTAAGAATAAAGCCTGGGTCCAGAAAGACGGAAATTTAAGGTAGTGGACCCGTAATGACGATCGGGAATTTCCGTTCGTATACGTATTCGCCGTATGCAATTCGACAATCTCCGGCCGTTCGTATACGTATTCGCCGTATGCAATTTCAACAATCTCCGACCGTTCGTATAAGTATTCGCCGTATGCAATTTCGACAATCTCCGGCCTGTCGTATACGTATTCGCCGTATGCAATTTCGACAATCTCCGGTCGTACGTATATGAGTTCTCTGTATGCAATTTCGACAATCTCCGACCGTTCGTATACGTATTCGCCGTATGCAATTTCGACAATCTCCGACCGTTCGTATATGTATTCGCCGTATGCAATTTCGACAATCTCCGGCCTGTCGTATACGTATTCGCCGTATGCAATTTCGACAATCTCCGGTCGTACGTATACGAGTTCTCTGTATGCAATTTCGACAATCTCCGGTCGTACGTATACGTACGTATACGAGTTCTCTGTATGCAATTTCAACAATCTCCGACCGTTCTTGTACGAATTCTCTGTATGCTTATACGAGTTCTCTGTATGCAATTTCGACAATCTTCGACCGTTCGTATACGAATCATCTTTGTATGCAATTTCGACAATCTCCGGTTGTTATAAAGATAATTTTCTGTTATGAGCGAAGGCTGCCGATATCGCATAGGGGAAGATAACGTAATCATACGGAAATTGCCGATTGTCATTACGGGTCGATTACCGAATGACAATATTAACCGTTATCTTACAACGCTTACAACTCGTTATTGTAACAGTCAGCTCGGAGATCTGACCTCATCGAGATAGCTTTCAAGCGTTGCCATTTTTAATTTTAATTTTTTTACTTTGTAAGAACTGTTTCAAATGACCCTGTTTTAGATACTCAGTATATAAATGTTCGATCAATACCACAAAACTATATAAAAATGCTAAGAAATCAGCAGCGATCATTTTACCAACAAGCATGAAACGTTTATACAAATTAATATTACAGCACAATATAACGCAATCTTAGGTGTAGTGCACATTAATATATCTAGAGGACATCATCTACAAAATACTGATTACTAACCAGGACGAACCTCCCTCGTCGTAACATTCTGCTCAAGTAAAATCATGTAATTCACGAGAATTTCGCGTAGTGAGCGAGGAAGGTGTACGCAATAAATAGACTGTCATTTGTTCAATAATTCATTCGCTTGCAAGTCTATGCGGGTATCGGACAGATAGATTAGAAGGAATTCATTAAAGGCGTTATACTCAGAAGGTAAGAACTTTGAATTTATTTGCGGAAAATCTACAATGCTGTATTTTAAAAATATTGTACCAATGATCTTACTGATTATGATATTCTCAATACACTTCACAATTGGGTTTAAAGGCACTGACCTCCAGATTTTGGCTAAAAATTAGCTTTCTTTAAAATTGAGGTTTGTTCATCTTAAACGCGACCAGTAATGAAAAAACCAAAACGTTTTCACAAGTAATATTTTACTTTTATATATTCATTTTATTTTTAAATCTTAAATTAAACTTTAAAACAAAGAAAAAATAAAGAATCTTTTTACACATCAATTGATGATGATATTATATACAGCTTTTTATTGCTTTATTTATCACTTTATCTTTAAAGACTTTGTACAAAAAGCCTGAGAGCACAATGTTAACGTTAATCCGGTTTTAATCAGTGACCTTAAAAACGCTCACATTTAGGCCAAAAACAGTTACGGAAAGTTAGTTTTTATTTAACTATTAAAAACGAATTTTAATGTACCTCTTAATCGCTTCGGAAAACATTGCAAAATACATCTGTTATGGCATTTGCAACCATAAATAGCCTTAATAGGCGATGTTGTGTACGAAAACATTAGTGTACGAAAACATAAATTTTCGAACCTTCCTGCAACAGTTTTCTTTCAACACTCGGGAGATCAGAAAGAATACCAGTATATAATTTCTTGAAAATGAATTGTTGAATGATAGGATTATTAGGTTTTTAACCATTTTTAACTATTTTTAGCTTATATTTTACCAAAGAAGTAAAATTGTGGACAGTTTTTAGGTTATCTATGGTTATTTTTTATTTTTTTATTTTTTTTAAAGTGACCAAGATTCACATCCTGTAAACTTGGTTCTCATATTTTTGGACCTTTCATTTGTTTATCATTTTACGAGGGCATTTTCAAGAAAGGTAACATGTTCTCTTTTCTCTGTACGGCTGTGAAATGGTGTACGTTTTATTTTCAGCACTAGAACATCATTCATTCGAATTTTGATATTTCTGTGATGGATGGGAAGACTTTTATACAACTATGTTTCTGGATCATTCTTGCCAGGTGTTGCCATACTTTGAGTATGTAAAACTTTTTAGCTCGACAATTCGAAGAATAAGTAGAGCTATCCTACTCGCCATACTGAAGAATTGGATAAAAATCGGTACTATTATCTTCCCTTGTTTATTAAGATCAACGCTATACACAGTTGTCTCTCTTCTATTGTCTAAGGTCAATAAACAGATTTACCTACCGGCTTCTTTGTTCCGATGAGGTCTATAAACACCTTATAGACCGCTTATGGGGTCTATAAGAATTTCCAGACCTGTCCTATTTCATCTGCCTACATAAAAATCTCAAGTGCCTGTCTTGGGAATCGAACCCGAGTCGCTCCGATGCTAGTCCAGTGTTCTAACCACCTAGCCAAATTGTCGACACACTTACGTTCTTGTCAAAGATTAAATTTAAATTTATGCGTAAGCGACCGAAACAATGCAGTAGAATCATGAGAAGTCCGTGCGTGACATTTAAGGTGAACGCGTAATCACTCAGTAAATATAGTATCAATTGTTTCAAAAAAATCGACCAATTTTACTTATCTTGAAAATTGATCTAAGCATGACTTTACATGAACAGGCTCAATCAAACCGAGCTTGCAACATTTTCCTGTTTGTCGTATTGGGCGACCTGTGAAGTTTCCACTTTTTTCTATTTTACTGTAAAGTTTTAACATTCAATTCTCAGCAGGTTTTGATATTTGTCAGAAAGTTAAAACGGGCATACTCTTCCGTCAGAGTGGAGAATGCTTCATGAAACAGGACCTTATTTCAAATAAAAAATATTGACAATGATATAATTGCAAAAAACAAAACCAAAAAACAAACAAACAAAAAAACAACAAAAAAAAAAACAAAAAAAACAGAAAAACTACAAACTAGACACATTTGCTCCAAGTTAATGAATAGTCTGTTAATGAAAATTTGACAATTTTCTGTACAATTAACATGGAACATATTTTATATAGTAACGAAGTTGTATTTTTGAAAGCCACCGAGTTAAATTATCGTAATACATTCCGAGCGTGTCTGAAATAAGGCTGACAGTTTAAACATAATTTAAAGGCAGTTTTTAGGTACTGGAAATTGATGGGAAACTGGTTAAAGTGCATTTCTTGTTTTCTGAAAAATGTTCTAAATTTGCTAAATGTACAAGGTTTCTATACTTGAAGGACTCTATACTTGTATTGACAAGTATATGACAACTTCTACACGTGAATCAGGTGTGGAGAAACAAAACGACATTAAACTGTATAACATTTATTAAAATCGTTGCCATGTCAATCAAAAAGGAAGCCTTTAAGTACAAACTTAATTCTAATTAGTTGTACTCATTACTTTCATTGTCAAGAAAACTGAAGCTTTTTGTATCTTTTCGATGCTGTCCGCACAGTTTTTAGCACATTTTGTTGTGTCTTTATGGCGTGTGCTAAATCATTGTATATTATGATACGCATTTCTTGTGATAATGTAATGATAAATCTATAACAATATTTTTTATACGGCAATGTATATTTAAGTGTCAAATTATAGAGCTAATAACTTTAAAAAAAAATATATGAAAAAATAAAAACAAAAAACACAACATTAAAAAAAAAAAAATACCATTCGCGTCATATTCTTACTGATTTACTAGACACACATTGATGATCTCAGAGAGAGACTATTTCACAAATGTGCATGGATTTTTCATGCAATACAAAATGTCATGTCCTAATTGCTATTGTCCGTAAGTATTGACCTGGCACTCATGAATATTCCGTATATTTCCGTAAATTAATTTTCGGTGTCCGAACATAAATAGCGATATAACTAAATATTACATATATCGTTCTTAATTGATAAACTGTCACATGTGCAGGTAGTTGTACGGACAAAGCGTTTACCTGTCAATACCACAATATCGGCATAATAGGACGGTAATATTAAATGGCTGTGGCGTGCCTTCTGGCCATGATGGTAAGAAATCGTTTGATGGTACAACTTCATAACTTCAGATGTTACCTTTTATATTGATATATTTTAATCCATTTTTTTCTGTGATAAAAACCTAACTATGTAGCAAAATTCGAAGACGAGTTTTATATTTTATAATTTTCTAATTCAAATGGGTACGGCTTTGCTAAATACTGTTGTCACATGATTCAGATACTCTTCAAATTTGAGAATCTACAGTTATTTTTAAAAGAAACTGTATTTGCACGTGTTTTAAGTAAAAACTTATGCTAAAATTTATCAATTTGATTTTTTTACAGATTGTGGTAACTTGGCTCATCCACAACACGGCGATGTTACCCAAACAGGAACAACTCTCAATGACACGGCGACGTACGTTTGTGATGAGTATTTTACCCTGCAGGGAAACCCAACACTTATATGTGAGGGTAATGGCGCATGGAGTGGTAGTGAACCTAACTGTGTTTTTATAGGTTTGTTTTTACCACTTAGAAACATTTCAGATAATAATATTTCAATCATTGCGAAAAAGCATTGACCGATAGCCACGGTTGTCTGCTTGTCTTGCATATGAAATACCGACTTTACCCGCTTAAGGACATTTTGTTTGAAACTGCTTCATCAAATATGTGCCTTTCCATAAAATGAGACCCAAATATTAATTGTTACTGCATTAGTTATTATAACAACAAACTAACAAAGTGACCTCTTAAATTAGACCGTGAAAAAGTGTGAAAATAATTGCCAATAAACGTGTGAAACTTAGATTTGGCAAACATTCTAACATGGCTCAAATTGATTTCCAGTTAAACAAAGAAGAAAATCAAACGCAATATATCCTGCGATAAACAACGGTTGACGCACGGACCGGTAAGAGATCATTATGACGTCAATTTTGACGTCATGTAGCCGCCTGACGTCCGATACATTACTCCTCGCGTAAATGAATTCCAGCATAATATTTATTGAAATATATCAACGTGCATGTCAGAATGAAAACAATCAAGGCCTTCTTGTGATTTAACGTCTAATTTACCACGGTTCATCGTTCAGATGCTTTAGTATTTAACCACTCAGGCTGACGCCCTCTTGGTTCAATTCCTACGCATCTGAACTCTGAACCGTGGTAAATTAGACGATAAACAACGCGAAGGCCTTGATTATTTGTTAAATATATATCACTGCGAAAAACATGAGTATTTTGTTTCAGTGTAAATGTTATGACGTCACTTCTGCTTACGGACGTCAATTTCCCGCGTTTTAAATAGTTCCATATTTTCATGCTTGTTTGTTATCCCCCGACGAAAGTCGGAGGGATATAGTTTTGGCGTTGTCCGTCCTTCCGTCCGTCCGTCCGTCCGGAGCCATATCTAGGAAATGGTTGGGAATATTTATATATTACTTCATACACATGTTCACCACTATGAGTTTTGCGACCCGCCAAGATTCAGTCAGATTGCCCTAGTAACACCAGAGTTATGGCCCTTAGAACTTTTTAGTGTTAACTATATAGGGTACTATAAATATGGCAATTTCTGCATCATAACTTGTGATATATTTGACCTAGAACTATGAAACTTAAACAGACTTTAGATCACCATAATGTGGTTTTGTACACACAATTTCGTTCAGATTTATTTTGTAAATTAAGAGTTATTGCCCTTTAATTGTATAAAAATTCACATATTTGTACATAACAAACTTACCATTTGGTAGAATTTCATTAAATTTCTTTCATTCTTTTCCATGAACATTTATTGTAAACATGTGAAGTTGTGTACCCACACCTGGTCACCCCCTTACCTCCATCACACCCCATCCACCCCCCCCCCCCCCCCCCCCCCCCCCCCCCCCCCCCCCCCCCCCCCCCCCCCCCCCCCCCCCCCAAAAAAAAAAAAAAAAAAAATTCTTATTTTATATTTTTTTAAACAAACGTCATATACATGTTCACCACTCTGAGGTTATGGGGCCCATCAAGTTTCAGTCAGATTGTCCAAGTAAGACCAGAGTTATGGCCCTTAGAAGTATCTAGTGTTAACTATATAGGGTACTACTAATATGGCAATTTCTGCATCATAACTTTTGATATATTTGACCTAGAACTATGAAACTTAAACAGAATTTAGAGCACTATAATGTGGTTGTGCACACACAGTTCCGTAGGGATTTCTGGATTTCTTTTGTAACTTCAGAGTTATTGCCCTTTAATTGTCTAAAAATCCAAATATTTGTATATAACAAACTTACCGTTTGGCAGAATTTCATTAAATTTCTTTCATTTCATTTCCCTGAACATTTATTATTAACATGTGAAGTTGTTCACCCACACCTGGTCACCAACTTGCCTTGGTCACACCCCCTCCCCCTCCCAACCCCCCTCACTCCTCTAAAAAAAATTTTTTTTCATGCCTTATTTTAGATTTTTTTCTAACCTTCCTTGAATACTTATCAACATGCATTCCCCCACCTCGCATTTCAATTAGGCATATCCCATTCAAAATAAATTCTTTAGTCAGGATCAAAGTATCATACATTTATTATGTACTCTTTAATTAAACATTTGTTTTCTGTTAAGTTGATTTTGACTAATGAAATTATTTGCTTCTTATTAACATCCTTAACTTTTTGCCGCATCTATTTTTTTGCCATTCCTCACCACAGACCCTTTCGGCGGGGGATACCAATTCGTCGAATTTTGCTTGTTTTTATTGTTTCTGTTGTGGTAAGTGAGAAATAGAATCCATCATTGGTGTTCGGTGAAGATCGGAAATCCCAACCCTCGGGCGCACCTCTCAAGTCAAGACATGAGCGGTGCGCCCTCGGGTTGGGATTTTCTGATCTTATCCGAACACCAATGACAGATTCTCTATTTATTTTATGCTCTTCTGTGAAATACTGAAATTTATCAGTGAAATAAATTTGATATTTTCACTGTTTCTATCAGTGAAAATATCATTTTTATTTTTCACTGGTACGGAACTACATTTAAATGCGAAATGATATGAATTATAAATGATAGGAAATTCATTGCAAAATATTCTTCAGTAAAAGTAAAGATGTATAAAAATGATAAAAGGATCATAAATATTTACATTTCATATAATCAAATTAAAAGAAATCAGGAAACGTAATAGAACTATTTATAGTTTTTTCTACAAAGACATCCTGACGTCACGACATTATGACGCGATGCTCGTGACGTTGCGCGGACAAACTGAATATAAATTTGTTAAAACCATTAAAAATGCATAAAATAAATAGAAAATTTGTTTGTTTCAGTGTAAGATCGAAATATATTTCACTCGTGAACACCATAATTTACATTTTCACTCGTGGCTGCGCCACTCGTGAAAATATTGCATTATAGTGTTCACTCGGTGAAATATATTTCGATCTTACACTAAAACAAACAAATATCCTCTATATCTTTCACTAGTAAACACCAGATGCAATATTTTCATGAGTGGCATAGCCAGGAGTGATATGTATAAGATATGGTGTTCATGAGTGAAAGATATTTTGATCTTACATGTAAAACAAATAATTTTTCTCTTTATTTTAGGTTTTTGACTATAGTTACCCATTTTATAGTTTCTTAACAGTGCAAGATATATTTATTATCGCATAGTGCGGCAATTTTCCTTTGATCTTTGCAGCATGTTATACATAGTAACACACATTATTACTACAAAACTGTGCTGATATCTTACAAAACTGTTGCGATATATATCAACACGGAAATCTCTATGGAGTTTCATAAGAAAAAAAGTGTTCCGATATATATCAGCACAGTAAAACTGTTCCGATATATATCGGAACACTTTTTCTCTATTGAGGTCCTATCAAGGGAGTATAATTTTTTCCTTTCAAAGAAAAGATGATTTTAGCTCCAATTTACAGTTCACAGAGAAAGAATTGTCACAAACACCTACATTTATAAAGTAAAAGAATAAATAAACTAGAATATTTCAAAAAATTGATAGTTATTGCCAAATTCAGAAATACATGAAATATATGAAATTCTGATATTTCTCAAATGTTTCTTTTTCTTTGTTTTTTTTACAAACAAAACAACAAGTTTTACAATATGTCTGGCCAATGAAATGCAAAGATTTAAAACCAATGCAGAAATTTGTTGGGTACTTTTATCTGGGGAACACATTTTCTAAAACAGAAGTTTTAGTGTTTCAGTCAGCGAGGCGCAGAAAGGGAATCAAAATAGTAAAAATAATAATAAACAAATTTAAATGAAAATGATATATAAATTTTAATGATAAACTATGCGATAAAACAGTTATAATATGTAGTGCTCGTGTGTTACCAGGATATATCAGAGCTAGGGGTACATCTCGTTATTTTTCTCTTCACATATCTGTCTCGGCCTACCGGCCTCGACGATATGTGCAGAGAAAAATACCCTCGATGTACCCCTAGCTCTGATATATCCTGGTAACACACTCTCACACATACTATAACTATTACATATTTTTCACTGTGAAAATACCAGATACATTTCACTCTAATATTTCGATATTTCTCTGCAAAGCATGTAATAAAGCTCATGTTTTAATTAGTCTTTTATTATCATAAAGATAACTGAAGAATGTCTAAGATACGAAAGCTCGGTGGCAACTCAACCGCAATAGGCTATTAAATAACGACATTACATTGAAAAATGGGTCCTCAAACGAACATTAATTTGTTTCTTTTAGCCCAGACATTTCACTGTTCAGACGTCCACAGCTATGAACAGCATGACTTGTATGAACACGGAATTAGACTCGACTTGATAACAGCCATCGTCTTTCAAACAAAAGGCAAGTACTTGTTTTTACAATTCTGTTGCCCGAGGTCTGAAGGATTTTTGTCACCTCAGTGACCAACAAGGCATTCAATAAGTCTTACATGACATCAAAAATAAGTATTCACACTATTTTCTTACAGTGGGAAATACATGTTGAATACAGCAAGGCATGAAGAACAAAGTATGGATCGGATTTTTTTTTATAAAATGTCATGTAATTGTTAAGATTATGCTATGGCATGCTATATGGTGGCTTATATCTGCCATTTCATTCTGGCGTGTTGGCACGTTTGAAGAGGTTGTATCTGCCACCATACATGCTATGACATGTCATGCTGTACTACACTGCACTACGCTACGCTGTACGTGTATTAATACGTGCGTATGCGTCTTTGTTCTAAACAATATTTTGGCCGTAAATATAAACAGCCTGATTCTGGAACAAATGAAAACGACATTTAATACAACTTGTCAAAAGATTATACGTAACAAAACTGTAAATGTCCCTCGATATTGTCTGCCCTAGGTGTCGAATATCCATGATGCATATAGCATTTGAACGTCCGATAGTCCGTATGTGCCCTAAAATACTTTTTATGTACTCAAATTCTCGTACAGTTTTACCGACGTGTCTCGACGGGTCGGTATGGCGATAAACCGAAGCTTTTGAATGCCATGAAAGCGTTTTTACCTTGCTTTCTGTGCGAACAATTTCAAATGAATTGGCAAGCTTAGAACCAGCTTCTGCACTATATTAACCCAAAGAAATTCTTTCTAAATGGAAGTTGTTTCCTTTTTGTGTAAATGTTCAATGGTATAACAATATATGCACCTTAAAATTTTTAGTCTCAATTACGTTGATCATAAAATAACATACGGGTCGCTGACTGGCTCTGACAATAAGCTAACCTCTTTGTATACTTTATCAGCATGCATTGGACAGCTGCATATTTCGGTACATTTGTACGATTATGTCTTCTGGAGTTATCGCCTTTTTAGCTCGACTATTCGAAGAATAGGGGAGCTATCCTACTCGCCCCGGCGTCGGCGTTAGCGTTAGCGTGGGCGTCACACAAATGTTAAAGTTTGCATACCACCCCAAATATTTTCAAAGTCCATTGAGATATTGCTTTCATATTTTGCATACTTGTTTACCATCATGACCCCAGTCTGTAAAAAGTAGGAGGCAAGTCTATCAAGCATTTTGACTGAATTATGGCCCCTTTTCGACTTAGGATAAATGTTAAAGTTTGCGTACCACCCCAACAATTTTCAAAGTCCATTGAGATATTGCATTCATATTTTGCATACTTGTTTACCATCATGACCCCAGTCTGTAAAAAGGAGGAGGCAACTCTATCAAGCATTTTGACTGAATTATGGCCCCTTTTCGACTTAGAATAAATGTTAAAGTTTGCGTACCACCCAAAATATTTTCAAAGTCCATTGAGATATTGCTTTCATATTTTGCATACTTGTTTACCGTCATGACCCCAGTCTGTAAAAAGTAGGAGGCAAGTCTATCAAGCATTTTGACTGAATTATTGCCCCTTTTCAACTTAGAATAAATGTTAAAGTTTGCGTACCACCCCAAATATTTTCAAAGTCCATTGAGATATTGCTTTCATATTTTGCATACATGTTTACCATCATGACCCCAGTCTGTAAAAAGGAGGAGGCAACTCTATCAAGCATTTTGACAGAATTATGGCCCCTTTTCGACTTAGAATATGCTTATTGTAATGTTAAAGTTTTACTCATTGCTTATATTATACTATCAAGCACTGAAAATAGTCGAGCGCGCTGTCCACTGACATTCGAAGAATAGGGGAGCTATCCTACTCGCCCTGGCGTCGGCGTTAGCGTTAGCGTGGGCGTCACACAAATGTTAAAGTTTGCATACCACCCCAAATATTTTCAAAGTCCATTGAGATATTGCTTTCATATTTTGCATACTTGTTTACCATCATGACCCCAGTCTGTAAAAAGGAGGAGGCAACTCTATCAAGCATTTTGACAGAATTATGGCCCCTTTTCGACTTAGAATATGCTTATTGTAATTTTAAAGTTTTACTCATTGCTTATATTATACTATCAAGCACTGAAAATAGTCGAGCGCGCTGTCCACTGACAGCTCTTGTTTCATCCAGTTAAAATGAAACATAGAACATGTATACATTATGAAGTGGACATGCCCATATTGTCGGGACTTTCATGTCAAACCTTTATTAGCTCAAATATTTGAAATTTTCAAATAATGGAGCTTTAATTTCACCATTTCATCGGCGTCCACTAGCCTGGGAATCCAGTCTGACAATTTCTAACTTTTTTTCTAACTGCAAATTACTTTGATATTATCTGAAACTCTCGATGAATGCCAATTAACACTAATTAGCGCAAATTAACTGGGATCTGTAATGCACAGATATTAGGTATGTTTTCTTCTGACAAAGCACGAATATTATCCACGGCTTCCCAGGCTAGGCGTCCACCTCCTTGTCTCACAAGTTTTGCATTTAAGTAGTTTTATTATAACTATGTAGCTAAATGCTTTCAAACTTCGAAAAAGTCTTTAGCGTGATGAGGTGTCCTCACTGGACAAGGTTCTTAACTCTAAGCTTTCATTTGTTGAAATTTATAATTTAGAAATTTTGGTAAAAGTTTTCCATTTAGGTGTGTTTCAGAAACATCTTGACAGAATGCTTTCATAATCCACACAAAAAAGATGACCTTCAGATGGGCAAGTTACATAACTCTAGTTTGCCTTTTGTTAGAATTATGATCGTTTTAACCATAGAGTTTATATTTATGTCTTATGGTAATAGATCAGTAATGGTTGTCGTAAATTTCCGTCTGCTTACACATTTTCCGTCTGCTTACACATTTTCCCACATTTTCCGTATGCGATTTCAACATTCTCCGGTATGGACGAAAAGTCAGATGCTCCTGTGAGCTACAATAATGTCCAAAGAACACCGAAACGTTTAACACGAATACGTAATCGCGCGGAATATAACCGATAAATTACTGGTGTATATCTAATTTTTTTTGTATAATTTCAGGCATGAATGACGCCCACGTGTTGTTACAAAAAAATCATAGTGATTTTGACAACGATATCGTTGAAATTGTGCTTGGTGGTTGGGGTAATACCCGATCAGTTATAAGGAACCAAAAAAAAGGTTTACATTTATCAACATATGCCGTAAGTGAACATATTTATATTTATATTTGTTATTTAATTTCAGTCCGTCTTTCCGGGGCCTCCTTGGCCGAGTAGTTAAGGTCGCTGACTTCAAATTACTTGCCCCTCATCGATGTGGGTTCGAGCCTCACTTGGGGCGTTGAATTCTTAATGTGAGGAAGCCATCCAGCTGGCTTACGGAAGGTCGGTGGTTCTACCCAGGTGCCCGATCGTGATGAAATAATGCACGGAGGGGCAACTGGGGTCTTCCTCCACCATCAAAGCTGGAAAATCGCCATATGACCTATAATTGTGTCGATGCGACGTTAAACTCAACAAAATAAATAAAATATCAGTCCGTCGTTTCGAAAATGGCGGCCATCTTGTCAAGAATGAACTGTGTAATCGCTTTGTTTATATTCTGTATCATAACTAGAAATATTTGAAAATATATATACTCCGGTCCTTCTACGCAGTTAAGGCCGTATTTTAGAAGGACCCGTCTTGAATAGTATATGATTTGTATATCCTTTTCGTGTTTATTGTGTTAACTCAGTCGAAGTGTCATACTGATTTAAATAAATATATTTCAGGGTGCTGTTCTTAGCACCGAGTACGAGTGGTTTTGGATTTCCTGGGATGGAGGTTGTGTTCAGGTAGTATTAACTGTATATATCATAAAATAGTCAACATAGTTTTAAAATGATCCTTACTAATCGAATAACATGAAACAATATTCTGAACTATTCGGCACCCAAGTATAAGTCACGTGATGCCGTGTACTCTTAACATGGTATACGTCACGGGCATAACATATTAATAAAGTAGTAGTCAAAATTATTTGAATAGTGTACGGGAATATCACTTAGCTCAAAATTCATCTAGAAATATCGGTCCGTTGGTAAAATGTTTTCTTAGGTACATGTAACTGTTTTTTTTTGAAAGTCGATTTCTTTTGGTTTCTGTAATTTTACTTTCAAATTTATATACTATGCCATATCCTTAAGTCAGTCTTTTTAAATTTCTATGAAACAAGTCGTTCCGGACTTTTGTTTGACTTCCCTACCTGACGTTTAATGATTTTGTTTTCTTTACTAGGTAGGAAAGGGAAGTGAGATCGGTTCGAACATAATGATGAATTGGTGTGGCCTAAATCATTCAATCGCTGCAATGAGTATTAGCTATGGTTTGGGAAGTGATGGCTATTTCAAATTACGTACGTATGGCAGATTGTTCCGTTTAAGACAATTTTAGACTAAATTTCTGTCATTGATTTATAGTTCAGAGAAATTAGTGAGACTAGCTCACTGTAATGGACATTCGGAAAAAATGTAATATTTTCGAAGTTTATATGAATTAATGAAGAACTTTCCTTAAAAGTGACCTACTATGATTTTAATACTTTCGGAAGCAAGTATAGACAATAAACATTGCCTTTGTCTTAACTGCAATTCATATTTATCCAGCGTTTAAGGCATACATAAATAGTTCTTCAAGATCTTTTTATCTAATTTACACAATTTATATTCCGGAAAAAAATATCACCCCCCCCCCTCCAAAAAAAAAAGAGAAAAAGAAAAATCATGCAGGGTATCAAA
Organism: Mercenaria mercenaria; assembly: GCF_021730395.1. NCBI lineage: Eukaryota > Metazoa > Mollusca > Bivalvia > Venerida > Veneridae > Mercenaria > Mercenaria mercenaria. The sequence goes on along the minus strand of NC_069367.1, from coordinate 14,685,418 downwards.
ACTCTCGGAAGCAGTAATTCGCTGTTGAACTAGAATATTAACTTATATACGCTAACAGAATAGCTTTCCTGCAAATAGTCAAAAATATTGTCGGAGGACTGTCCGACTATTGACCGTACAGCTTCGGACACCGGGCAATAATTTTAGCAAATTAACCTGCAAATATCGGGCCTCGGGCAATATAGTTATTGGTTAGCTAGCCGTTTAATAACTGTTTCTAACATGAAATTATTATTCAAGTTTCTTCACGTTTTGACTTTAGCCCAGAAAAATCAAGGATCGTAAAAATGTTGCATCTAGTAATCATTTGGTAATACATTTTTCTAACTTACATTGAAATAAACAAATATCTTGAGTGGCGTAAAGTCACGATTGAAAATGTTTGATGTGGTGTTTCCTAGTGAAAGAGTTTTTAATTTTACATTTAAGACAAACAAATTTTATTTTAATTTCATTTTTAATGGTTTTAGATAAATTTTATCCATCTTATAATTCCATACTCAGTCTGGTGAAAAAGATACTTGATATTTTTCACTGTGACATTATCAGATTTTCACTCAAATGTTTCAAAAACTTCCTGGAAAGCATGTAACAAAATATCAGGAAATGTGTATCTTTCTATTTTCCACAGCTAAATTTGTTGTTATTTTTATACTAGTACTCAGTAATTATACAACGGTGTAGGTGCCTTACTAAGTTGGTAGACCACACCCTCATTCTCGACCCCACTTCTGCTCCTACGTTTAAAGGGATGTTCACTTGTGAAAATACACTTTATTTTGTAGTCCTTCTGATTATACAAGATAATAAACTATCATTATTAGTAACATCATCATCATCATCATCATTATTAATATTATCATGGGAACATGTTTTATCGGCAGGCATGTTAGAATGATTTCTATTCATTGTCATTAACCAAGTAAAATAGTATTAACTATCATGGAATCTGTTTCTGATAAAAGTCAAATAAGGGTTATTCCAATCGATTATTTTTCTACAGCTAAGATGGGTTGCGGAACACCCGAGGAGATTGCTCATGGTGACATGTCTTATTCTGGAATCGGTGAAGGAGATATGGTAACTTACACGTGCAATGCCGCTTACACCATCACGAGCGATTCCGCCACCCGTACATGTATCAGGGGTCAATGGTCCGGAAGCCCGCCTACTTGCGCAGGTAAACATCACCATATAGCCAATTAGCATTTTAATGCTAGAGAAATGGTGTTGCCATACTTTGGGTATGTACAACTTTTTTAGCTCAACTATTCGAAGAATAAGTAGAGCTATCCTACTCGCCATACTGAAGAATTGGATAAAAATCGGTACTATTATGTTCCTTTGTTTATTAAGATCAACGCTATACACAGTTGTCTCTCTTCCATCGTCTAAGCTCAATAAACAGATCAATATCGGATAATTTAGCAAGGAGCGCAGACGACATGCTTCGGCTATTTCCGCTTAAAGCCTACGGGAGGTGCCGAACAGAAAGACCTGTCAAAACCTGAGAACTGAGAATTCATTTTATACCAATATTTAGTACCGGTTCAAAAACAACAAAAACAGTCTTCTTTAAAATGATTTCTACTAGATATCATACAGTGTAAAAATATTTTGCCTAACCTGTTCGTCATGTAGCTGTGAAACATTGACCACTTGTTTACTATATATTGGCAAGACTATATAACTAGGACAAGGACTTTACCTCAGTTACGGTGGTTTTTTTTTTTGACCATTCGATATTTTGTCTAAACAGTTTGATAGATGGCTTTGAAACTTTGAACACCTGCTTACCATCATGTTCACACATTGCCATATTGTGAAAGACTTATCCAAATCCACAAATGCAGGTACTTTGTCTGTCTCCTTTTGTCTGAAAATCTATGGTAATATTTTGACCCAATACTTCCATCAATTCTTCGAATAGTCGAGCGCGCTGTCAACCGACAGCTCTTGTTTATCTTAGACTAATTAGGTTTGAGTAAATTCAATGGACTACAATGTTTCCACTTCATCAGGTGTCGTTATTTAGTCAATTTATTTCTTTCATCGAGGTTCATTGGTCAAGCTTCATGTATAATACGGTCAATTTCATTGGTCATCATTACGTATTTAAGAGGCCCGCCGGGGTTTTCGCGCCAATTAGTAGTTTCTTTGTCAGAAGTGTCACAAGCAGAAAAGTTTTACCCACCCACCCGCCCAATAATAGTTGTCAATAACAGCTTTATTTGTTTTACCAAAAAAGTGCTTTGCTTATGTATTGTTTCATATGAAATATGCTTTGCTTATATTTGTTTCAGTTATTTGCATTTTGAATTTTGTTATGTACATTTCTATAGTCATGCTGAATTCAAGTATTTATTTCAAATTTACCTGTGCAAGCCTAATTTCCTTAAGCTTTCTTTAAAGTTAAATCAGGTATTATTTTTAAAATTGTAATGACTATAGAAGTGTTCCTGTTCCGCATGTCATTTGTTATTTCCATTCATTTTGTTACCTTGTCTTGTCATTACCTTTTTGTGATGTAATAACATTTTTTTTCCCCTACTTTGTTTGCATAACATGTGTGTATATACAATTTATTTATATGTATATAGATAGTTTATAGTGAATCTCGCGCATGTGAAATTATTGGAATGTATGTTAATCATTGATTCATGAGATATTACATTACCACCGTGTTGTATGACTTTGCAAATTAATGATTATCAAATGTTATATTGTGAAGTGGACCTTCAATAAAACGTTCTCGGATACAATAGTGAGGTTGGACTGTCTATGACAGCTAATTAGTGATTACCGCGTGTGATAATGTGAAGTGATCCATATATATATATATATATATATATATATATATATATATATATATATATATATATATATATATATATATATATATATATATATATATAGTTAAACATTCTAACTCCAAAGATACATGTGTGATAAGGACTGTATATAATGACATTTATGATAATGTGTAGTGATCAGTAGTTAAACATTCGCAGATGCATTTGTGATTAGAACTATATATAATGACATTTGGCGGGTGTTAATGGAATTTGGACAGTTTAGTTAAACACTTGAACTTTACCTTACAAATGGATTCCATTTCCATAAGTTGAACTTGTGATTATTACTAAGTAAGCAGTTGTAGCTTATTTATAATCTGTCTTTGTTTATTGAATCATTTGATCAAATATATTTTGAATTGTGACACATCTTAAGATCATTAAATTTATTAATATCTTTGGTATTGTTGTTTCTGAGTAGTAGTTTTAAGCCAGGAGTTAATTGGACTATTTTAATAGTATATTAAAATATTTAATTAATGACGACAGCGCCTTGTAGTTAGTTCGTCCATACCTTCTCATAATAGGACGGTAATACTAAATGGCTGTGGCGTGCCTTCTGGACATGATGGTAAGAAATCGTTTGATGGTACAACTTCATAACTTCAGATGTGACCTTTTATATTAATATATTTTAATCCATTTTTTCCGTGATGTAAACTAAACCATGTAGCAAAATTTGAAGACGGAGTTTTATATATAAAATTCAAATGGGTACGGCTTTGCTAGATAGTATCATACTGTTGTCACGTGATTAAGGTACTCTTCAAATTGGAGAATATACGGCATGATTTTTTTTATTTCTAAAAGAAAACAATGCTCCGCAGAACTGCACTTGCACGTGTTTCAAATACAAACTTCTGTTAAAATTGTCAATTTGATTTTTTTACAGATTGCGGTAACTTGACTGATCCACAACACGGCGATGTTACCCAAACAGGAACGACTCTCAATGAAACGGCGACATACGTTTGTTATGAGTATTTTACCCTGCAGGGAAACTCATCACGTATATGTGAGGGTAATGGCACATGGAGTGGTAGTGAACCTAACTGTGTTTTTATAGGTTTGTTTTTACCACTTAAGGACATTTTGTTTGGAACAGTAAACTGCTGCATCAAACATGTACCTTTCCAAAACATTAATAGTTACTGCATTAGTTGTTATAACAACAAACTAACAAAGTGACCTCCTGAAAAAGACCATGAAAAAGGGGTGAAAGTAATTGCAAATAAACGTGTGAAACTTAGATTTGGCAAACAATATAATTTTATATTGATATCACTGCGGAAAACATAGAGGATAGTGTAAGACTGAAATATCTTTCACGAGTAAACACCAGATGCAATATTGTCATGAGTGGCGTAGCGACGACTGATAAGGTAAGATATGGTGTTCATAAGTGCAAGATATTTTGATCTTACATGTAAAACAAACAATTTTTCTCTTTATTTCACGTTTTGACTATAGGTACCTATTTTATAGTTTCTTAACAATGAAAAATATATTTAATATTTTTTACAGTGAGAATACCAGGTATATTTTATTCTGATATTTCGATATTTCACTGCAAAGCATGTAATAAAGCTCTGCCTCACGTTTAAATTACTCTTTTATAATCATACAGATAACTGAAGAATGTACAAGGTACGAAAGCTCGGTGGTGACATCAAAATTCGCTATACAGTCAAACCTATGTTAAAGACCACCTCTGAGCAGAGACCACCTGGCTTTAAATACCACATGTTTTGTTTCCCATTTAACAATTACAGCATATTTTAAGCAGTGAATAAAGAACACCTCCCAATAAAGACCACATTTTGGCTCTCACAAGGGTGGTCTTTATAGACAGGTTTGACTGAAATTCCAATTTCTCATTGAAATTTCTTCACCAAAACGTAAAGTCACCACCGCGCTTCCATAACGAGAGGTTTTGTTCAATTCCTCTTTCATACAGCGACTGTGATACGGGGCCTTTAGAGGTAGTGTGTTTTCAGGGATTAAATTTATATTTCACTGAGGACACTGGGGGAAATGCAGTATGCTGGAACTGTAAATTTTCCTTTTATATTATTGCTGTCTTGTGTTAAGTGCCCTCGGAGATAATGAACTTTCTGCCCTCGGAGATAATGAACTTTCTTGAACAGGCCATAAATTTAAAACAATGTGTTCAACTGCAAAAGGCTATTAGATAACGATTTTACATATAAGAATGGGTCCTTAAACGGACACTTAATTCGTTTCTTTCAGACCAGACATTTTACTGTCCAGACAACTACAACTATGAACTGATTGACTTGTATGCAAACGGGATGAGGCTCGACTCCAAAACAGCCATCGTCTTTCAAGCAAAAGGCAAGTATTTGTTTTTAGAAATCTACTGCACGAGGTCTGAAGGGCCGAGAGCAAATATTTTTGTCAACTGACCTACAAGACATTCAATTAGTCTTACATGACATCAAAAATAAGTATTCACACTATTTTCTTACAGTGGGAAATATGTTGAATACAGCAAGGCATGAAGAACAAAGTATGGACCGGATTTTTTTTTATAAAATGTCATATAATTATTAAGATTATGATATGACATGCTACATGGTGGTTCATTTCTGCTATTTCATTCTGGCGTGTTGGCTGTATCTGCCACCATACATGCTATGACATGTCATGCTATACTACACTGCACTACGCTACGCTGTACGTGTATTAATACGTGCGTATGCGTCTTTGTTCTAAACAATATTTTGGCCGTAAATTTCTAACTGCAAATTACTTTGATTACTTTGATAATATCTGAAACTCTCGATGAATACCAATTAACACTAATTAGCGCAAACTAACTGGGATCTGTAATGCACAGATATTAGGTATGTTTTCTTCTGACAAAGCACGAATATTATCCACGGCTTCCCGGGCTAGGCGTCCCCCTCCTTGTCTCACAAGTTTTGCATTTTAGCAGTTTTATTATAACTATATAGCTAAATGCTTTCAAACTTCGAAAAAGTCTTTAGCGTTATGAGGTGTCCCCACTGGACAAGGTTCTTAACTCTAAGCTTTCATTTGTTGAAATTTATAATTTAGAAATTTTGGTAAAAGTTTTCCATTTAGGTGTGTTTCAGAAACATCTTGACAGAATGCTTTCATAATCCACACAAAAAAGATGACCTTAAGATGGGCAAGTTACATAACTCTAGTTTGCCTTTTGTTAGAATTATGATCGTTTTAACCATAGAGTTTTTGTTTATGTCTTATGGTAATAGATCAGTAATGGCTGTCGTAAATTTCCATCTGCTTACACATTTTCCCACATTTTCCGTCTGCTTACACATTTTCCGTATGCGATTTCAACATTCTCCGGTATGGACGAAAAGTCAGATGCTCCTGTGAGCTACAATAATGTCCAAAGAACACCGAAACGCCTAACACGAATACGTAATCGCGCGGAATATAACCGATAAATTACTGGTGTATATCTAATTTTTTTTGTATAATTTCAGGCATGAATGACGCCCACGTGTTGTTACAAAAAAATCATAGTGATTTTGACAACGATATCGTTGAAATTGTGCTTGGTGGTTGGGGTAATACCCGATCAGTTATAAGGAACCAAAAAAAAGGTTTACATTTATCAACATATGCCGTAAGTGAACATATTTATATTTATATTTGTTATTTAATTTCAGTCCGTCTTTCCGGGGCCTCCTTGGCCGAGTAGTTAAGGTCGCTGACTTCAAATTACTTGCCCCTCATCGATGTGGGTTCGAGCCTCACTTGGGGCGTTGAATTCTTAATGTGAGGAAGCCATCCAGCTGGCTTACGGAAGGTCGGTGGTTCTACCCAGGTGCCCGATCGTGATGAAATAATGCACGGAGGGGCAACTGGGGTCTTCCTCCACCATCAAAGCTGGAAAGTCGCCATATGACCTTTAATTGTGTCGATGCAACGTTAAACCCAACAAAATAAATAAAATAACAGTCTGCCTTTTCGAAAATGGCGGCCATCTTGTCAAAAATGAACTTAGTAATCATTTGAAAGTATATATACTCTTTCAACGCAGTTAAGGCCGTATTTTAGAAGGACATTTTAAAATGACGCCATCTTGAATAGTATGATCTGTATATCCTTTTCGTGTTTATTGTGTTTACTCAGTCGAAGTGTCGTACTGGTTTTAATAAATATATTTCAGGGTCCCGTTCTAAACAACGAGTATCAGTGGTTTTGGATTTCCTGGGATGGTGGTTGTGTTCAGGTAATATTTACCGTGTATTATATGATAAAATGTTTCAAATATTCCTGAAATGATCCTTGCTAATCGAATTACATGAAACAATATTCTGAACTGTTCGGCACCCAAGTGTAAGTCACGTGATGCCGTGTACTCCTAAAAGGCTTAACATATTAATAAAATGGTAATCAAATTATTTGGATAGTGTACGGACTGTTTTAAATAAAAACGGGGGAATATCCCTTAGTTGAAATTCATCTAGAGATAGCGGTCTGTTGGTAAAATGATAACACTTTTCTATTCATCGTTATTAACCAAGTAAAATAGTATAAACTATCATTGAATCTGTTTCTGGTAAAAGTCAAATTAAGTTCATGTGTTTTTCCAGCCATTTTTCTTTGAAAACACGATTTCATTTGGTTTCTGTAATTTTATTTTCAAATTTATATATTAGTCAATCTTTTTAAATTTCTATAAAACAAGTCGTTCCGGACTTTTGTTTGGCTTCCCTACCTGAGGTTTTATGATTTTTTTTTCTTTACCAGGTAGGAAACGGAAGTAAGATCGGTTCGAACATAATGATGAATTGGTGTGGCCTAAATCATTCAACATACATACATAGTTCTTCAAGACTTTTTTTTATCTAATTTACACAGTTTATATTCCGGAAAAATATCCACCCCTACCCCTTCCCCCCCCCCACCCCCCCCGCAAAAAAAAAAAAAAGAAAAAGAAAAAACATGCAGGGTATCAAAACTCTCCGAAGCAGTAATTCGCTGTTGAACTAGAATATTAACTTTTATTACATACTTGTTTCTATTCCCCGTTATGTTACACTGGTACCCTGGTACCGGAAACGTCAATATTTTTCCATACACTGACGACTGAATTTCATGTCGGGTGCTAGACGTAATTCAGTGTGTTGTAGCACTATTTTTTCTATTTAGTTCAGTTTTGTCAATCCCATTTAGGCTATTGAATATATTTTTGATATTTACATAATATTTATACGTGTGGATAATAAAAAGATTATTATCTTTGCATCGGGAAATATGCACTCGTTCTTCAGCGGAAGAATACTGCGCTCCTAAATTCGCGCAATATTTCCGCTGAAGAACTCGTGCATGTTTCCCGATACAAAGCTTATAACCTATAAATATACGCTAACAGAATTGTTTTCCTGTAAATAGTCAAAAGTATTTCCGGAGGACTGTCCGACTATTGACCGTCCAGCTTCGGACACCGGGCAATAATTTTAGCAAATTAACCAAGTTTCGGGCTCGGGCAATATAGTAATTGGCTAGCAAACCGTTTAATAAGTGTTTTTAATTTTAACATAATATTATCATTCAAGTTTCTTCACGTTTTGACTTTAGCCCAGAAAAACCAAGGATCGTGAAAATGTTGCATCTAGTAATCATTTGGTAATACATATTTCTAACTTACATAGAAATAAACAAATATCTTGAGTGGCGTACAGTCACGACTGAAAATGAATGATCGGGTGTTTCCTAGCGAATGATTTTTATGTCCCCGAAGGGAGGCATATTAGTTTTCAACTGTCCGTCCGTTCGTTCGTTCGTTAGTTAGTTCGTTCGTCACAACGTTAACTTTTTGCATGAAGGCACTTTACTCGCGAACAACTGCACCCAGGACCTTCAAGCTTCACATTCTGATAGTACTTATTGAGTACACGACCCCTACTGACTTTGGGGTCACCAGGTCATAGGTCAAGGTCACCAGGTCAAAGGTCAAGGTGCTGCGGGGGCATTTGTCACCATTAGTGACAGCTCTTGTTTAAGTTTACATTTAAGACAAACAATGTTTATCTTAATTTAATTTCTAATGGTTTTAGACAATTTTTATCCATTTTATAATTCCATACTGATGTAAAAGATACTTGATATTTTCCCTGACATTATCAGATTTTCACTCAGATATTTCAAAACTTACTGGAAAGCATGTAACAAAATATCAGGAAATGTGTATCGTTCCATTTTCCACAGCCAAATTTGTTGTTATTTTTATACTTAGTAATTATACAACGGTGTAGGTGCCTTACTAAATTTGTACACCACACCCTCTTTCTCGATTCAACTTCTGCTCCTACGTTTAAAGGGTTCATTGGTGAAAATACTCTTTATTTTTGTGGCCCTTCTGATGATATAAGATAATAAACTATCATTATTAGTAACATCATCATCATAATCATCATCATCATCAATATTAGTGTATTATCATGGAAACATAAGTTTATCGGCAGGCATGTTAGAATAAACATTCTTTGTTTTTATCACAGACGAAAAAAATTACGAGAATGATGGTGACACTTTTTGCGATACCATGATCGTTTACAGCAAATTTTAGTACATACACCAATTTGAAAGAAGTATAATTATTTTATTTTTATAGCTTTTTGCATACATGTACAATGTAAAATGACACTTTTCTATTCATTGTCATTAACGGAATACAATACTATAAATTATCATGGAATAAGTTTCTGATAAAAGTCAAATCAGGATTATTCAAATCGATTATTATTTCACAGCTAATATGAGTTGCGGAACACCCGAGGAGATTGCTCATGGTAACATGTCTTATTCTGGAATCGGTGAAGGAGATGTGGTAACTTACACGTGCAATTCCGCTTACATCATCACGAGCGATTCCGCCACCCGTACATGTATCAGTAGTCAATGGTCCGGAAGCCCGCCTACTTGTGCAGGTAAGCTTCTTACTGATTTTATATTTTATCTACTGAATCTTTCAGATCTAGAATATGATGCCTGTATAGACAAACCGTGTCTCAACAATGGAACTTGCAAAGATTTACTTGAAGGATTTCAATGTGTTTGTGCTATTGGTTTCGATTGGAATATTTGTCAAAATAGTAAGTGTTGGTCTTGTTTAATGAAAACAAATTTCATATAAATGGTGAGTAATGAAACTGAAACGTAGTTGCTAAGGTAGTGAAGAATAATGCTTTGTAGTATGTTCAGTAGAAGTAATTTCCAAAAGCCCACCGCATTCATATATTTTAAAACGAATGTAAATCTTCATTCTTTGAATTATTAGTTGACTTATCTCAATATATACGACATTCTCAGGGTTTCATCCATTGCATATGCTCTATCGTTATACATACTGCCAATAATAAGTAGCAACTGAAGTTAAAAATAAACCGCTTACTTTGCTACGTAATCATTAGAAGCATAACTCTGATTCTGTTTTAGATACTATTTCCTGTACAGCGTTGTGAACAGAGATTATTTCGAGATAAAATTGCTTAAAGCGGTATACCAAAATAAAGTAATCTGACTCCAGAAATAAAATGTATCTTTAAACATAGTTGGCAATTAGGAATTTTGAATTACTGTTGGGGAAGGATTCAATCATTGACATTTTCAGTTTTTAAATGGTTTGAGCAGTAAAAGATGTTCCATTGTTTTGAACTGTATCTCGTCACCCCTTGCTGATGATCTAACGTTTAAGAAGTTGAATAAGTTTTTTTTCACTTAACAAGTTGAATCTTCTCTATACATTATTTAACCTAACATATATCAATGACTGTGAACCACCACCATGTAGAAATGGAGGCAGGTGTGAGGACAGAGTCAATGGATACAAGTGTTACTGTCTAAGTGGATACTCTGGCATTAATTGTAAAATAGGTATCTAATTGTCTAAGAGAAACTTAAGAAATCATTGTCATGATAAGCAGGTGCGCATGTGTTAAGCTAAGTATAAATCCAATTTTCTTAGTACTATTGATACTGCTCACATACACCAGCTCAATGATTATATTAAAGTGGATTGACAAGACTTTTTTTATTGATCAAGGACATGATCTCACTACTATTGCTTTTTACAGTATATCTATCCTAAATAAAGTCAGACTCTTGCAAGCATCATCAGGAGTAAATAAAATCTGGAAAGTAGATCCCTCGGAAGCACCGAAAACAAGGCAAACAGTGAAAATTGCAGACTCGATTTTATTGAGTCTGTTCATGAGCAGTAATGGAAAATGCAACACTGCCCACGCCCCCTAGCACCGGCTTAAGCAGTATTCAATCTTCAAATTTAAATGAGTTGAAATCAATGATCCCGATGGACCAGAAAATGTAACAACACTGAGATGAAGTCGGGGCGACTTTTTACGGCCGCCACACAGCACTTAACACCCGCTGTTGTGAAGTAAATAAAAACTGGAAAGTAGATCCCTCGGAAGCACCGAAAACAAGGCAAACAGGAGTAAAATTTTGCCTCTCACTGATGTGAGTTCAAAACTTTGCTTGTTGAATGGAGCCATACAGCTAGCTTACAGTTGGTCGTTGGTTCTACCAAGGTGCCGCCGAATCTTGAAATAATGCCTAGAGTGGTACATGTGGGTCTTCGTCACAGTCAAAAGGTGAAAAAAGTTGCTATATGACTTTCTTTGTGTCGGTGGAACTCTAAACCCCAACTCGAATGCTCCCCCAAATAAACACACAAAAACATTATTGAAGCAAATACATAAGTATGAATTAATTGTCTAAATTGTAGTAGAACTTTCTCTTAACATATTTTTGTTAAAATTCCCGCGATTAATCACGTTTTGCAAATATGCTTATTATCCCATAAATGACTTTTGCCAATATAATGCCAAACTTGCAATATATTTTTTACTGATTATTATTGCAGGTCTATCTTTCGCTTTCATGTATATTTTAGATATACAAATTCATGAAAAACGATGTTTGATACATTATGTAAATTTTAGTAACCTTTCAATACTGTCTAGTCTAATAAGTTGAACGACAGTATTAAGCCTACTGAAAACTTGACTTCTATTTTCAAATTATAGAAAGAGAAAATTTGCAATATACTGTATACTAGTGCCGTATTAATTGAATTGATAAGCATTATGAGCTAAAGTGTAGTCGTAAGAAAATCAGATAAGAAATGAACATACTTGGTTGATTGACTTTTGTTTAATAAGATAAAAGCTAGGTTAAAACTAGTTGTCCCACATGGATTTAAAACGACAACATGTGTAAGAAAACCAGAAGGCTACCTCACCTTTTCATGGTCGTGACAAGTAGAGCCTATACACTAGGTTTTGTTGTATCCTTGCGATCCAAGGCGGTGAAAAAAATCCCGATCTCGTATTTTCATTTCGATGTCACTGAGATGTGAAACAAAAAAAAAAAGAGAAACTCGCGTCCCTATAAGTACATAATAAATATTTATAATTTACGGTAGCTTGAACTCCAAATGTATAATAGTATAATAAGTAAACATATAGAACAGTTATACGAATACAATATAACTATGCATATATTCCTTTTTCTCAAAGATATAGATGAATGCAAATCTTGCGTAGGTGTGAATGTTTGGATATACAAAGTAATGTAAATCGATATACCATTCTAACAGCTTCTTAAAAGTTTAAATAATAACAACTATTATTGTAATGTAGGTATTCTAACTTAAGCTTATTATAAGATGACTAGATATTTAGGATAATTCATTTATATATAAATAGTTTTAATTAATACATTTAAAAATCTAAATTTTATCATATGTATTAAATTTAATGCAATTATTTCTAACACTGGCCAGTATCGATAAAATATCTTTAATAAATGATTGATTATTTAAAGCTGTTTAAACATCATTATTTCGCAAACCCAGTGAAGAAACATTCGTTGTTGAACACAATATATTCAATTTTGCTCAGGTAGTAAGCTAATTGGGAACGCCCGCTTTTTGTGTTTGTGGTACTCTGTGCTTCCGAGAAATCTACCCTTGCCTATTATCTTTTGACAATAATGATCTTGCATCACTGTGGCTGCAATTATTTTGTACGAGTGTAGAGAATCAACAGAACAATAACAAGGTTAGCTTTTTGTAAATGCCAATCAGCGACCTTTGGATTATGCTAATGTCAACATAACTGAGAAAGTAAATATACTGGTGTACCAACTTTCATTAATGAATTGTCGCTTAAGTTAGTACATTGCATTAGATGGTTCTCAGCTTTTAAATGACCTTACTCACAGAAAGCGAGGTGAAAAAAGTATAAATTTGGTTCGAGTGCTTCGGTAATTTTCGTTGTTTTTAAACAAAATAGCTTATTGTGTTACCAGCCCGTCGAGACGGGCCTGAATAGCTTAAAATGAGCTCGTTTTGCACTTTTACTTATAGAAATTGAAAGCCAAACTACGTTAATAGCAGTACTTGCGTCCGCAACTTGTTTGTTACTACTTGGCATGGTTCTGATTGGTTGTCTTTGTCTCAGGTACAGGAGGAAACAGAAAAATACAAGTAAGTTGGTCAATCAGCTTATCTATATGGTAAACTAGCAGTCAAAAAATGACCTAAGTAGAGGCGAAAAGCAATTCGGGCATTAACGAACCCGTGTTTGCTTTTTCAGGGCTGTTATATTTCGATCTTCTCAGATCGTTCAGCATGACTTTTATGTCGTGTCATTGTTACTGTTTTGTTTCTCGACCTGGGTGGTTCCAATACTCCCGCTTTCATAGCCTTGGGTATTGTATAATCACCCCTTGGATATGGTGCCTGCTTTTTAATTCTGTCTTTTGACAGTTCCTGTGATACGCAGGCTCCATAACATCAGATCCCCTTTCTAAATTCCAGTTTGTTTAGTTCTGCCCATTGTTTTCTCGTTTAGGGCAAACCCTTTACTTAATCTGGGGACCAAACGCCGCTCTTCATGGAATTACACGCCTCAACACGTGTATCATTGAAGGTTCCATGTTCACCGCCGTTTGAATACATCAAACCGAGCCTGCAACATTTTCGTTTATGTCGTGCTGGGTGATCTGTGAAGTTTCCACTTTTCTCTATTTTAAAGCAATTTCTTGCTGTTGTCAACAGAAAAATTCTGTTAGGTGGTAAGTTAGACATTGATCTCAAAACAAGAACGAGTCTATTCAAACAGCTGACATATTTACATATCCGCATGAGTCAGGGAGGAAAACATTTTGCACCTCTTTTTTCATTCATTTGATCTTTATAACAGTGTTTAGGTCTCACGTTTTATTTATTTGTACCTGCTTGAATACCGTGCTTTTCATAGTATTTCTCCGTAGTAAACTTTCTTTGATAAAAATTCCAGTTGTACTATTTAATGGGTGCATCTAATAATAACCTATATGTTTAAAAATACCGTATTTTATGCTTGTTCAAGGGAGTTCTTTCAACGTTTTTCGTTTTCATCCACAATTAAATGCTAAAACTTACACGATATTGAATTGTATCCTTGGTTTTCCGTAAAATGAATCAGTTCTTGAAAAAAATATAAAATCATAACGAAGGAGTAAAAATTCCATCCATTATATGTTCAGATGTTAAAATCTGCGAATAGACCTCAATATTTCCTGCACACGAAATTAAATGAGTTCATGATATAAATATCTGCAATACAATGACACATACCATGCACAGAGAACTGTCTGGCATAGCCCTCTCATACGTAAATATAGTTGTAAATGGAAAGAAACCGATAACTCTAACACGGCCCGATTTGCTTTCCTATGAAACAAAGAAGGCTTAAAACTGTGTGTTATTATTCAAAATTTCATGTTTTGACGTCACAATTATCATAGCGTAAGGGGGCATAACGGCGCGCTGAAATCAGACAAATATTTGATAGATATCGTCAAGGACGTACATAATAATTGTTGATAACGTGTTTCAAAAAGTGACTTGCTCATAAATAAAATCATTGTCGTGTAGATGCGTATTATTATTTCACTCGAACTGCACTCTCGTGATAGATTTCCTTTTCATCTAGACTCCAAACAATGACAAATCACTGTTTGGGATATATTAATTCTTCAATAAATATCGCATTCAATACTTCCACATGTAACATTTTTGTTTTCAGAATCAAAAGAAGAGCCGTAAGTAAACACTAGTTATAAGATATATATTTCGCATTCTGAAATTAAAAAAAAAAGTAACCGTATACATTTCTTGTTCGGTTATTAGTGTAAACGCAGGTACAATTAATAAAATTCGGAGTATTGGTAACCCAAATTTATTTTTTTTCTCAGCTCTGTGATAAAAATGGTTAAAACGATATGGTTTTAATAACAGTTCATCTGATATAACGAATATACACTGAAGAAAACTGAAAGCGCCTCATCCCTGTATGACACATATTTTATTGCTTTTTTGCGTGTAATAGAACAACATAATGAGCCATTTTATTATGTTGTTCTGTTGCACTTATACAACGACAAACCTCATGGCCTTTGCCGAACGTCAACAAACTGAACGCTGCCCCGACGAACGATTGTTTGCCAAACGTCGTTTGGTGGGTTCCAAACAACGCCCCGGCAAACGTCGACCTCTAAAATGTCGTTACTGCGTTCCGCCTTCCGGAATGACATGCGTTTATCAGTTGATAGACCGGAGGGGATATAAGCATTGTTCCTTAATCTGTCAGTCCGCCATTCTCACAATATCTACATTTTTGAAGTCAAATATTTACTTTTTAATAAAATGAAACTTTGTTGTTCATGGGAAGAGAATAGTGTCAGAATACGAACGTCATATAAAGTATAGCTTGCTTGCGATTGTTATGGCGGTCATAGCGAACTCGAAACAGTTATATTCTAATTTTGTTTTGCGTTACAGTAAACCAAAACCTGAGGAGGGAGCAGGCCAAGAAAAAAATACCACAGAGCAAGAGGGGCACAAACATATTTACCATTCTGTGAAAGAGAATGCTTTCGAAACAGACCATGGCGAAGTATATGCTGAAATAAAAGAAGTGGATATGGATTATTATCTAACTCCAGCATCAGTTGTTGGACCAGCTAAGGATGTTGATGGCTATCTTACATTCGGAAATGATGAAAACAGAGGAGCGCGGTATTATAATCTAAAGGACACTAAAACTGACGATTATTCAAAGCTTATTAGAATGGAAACTTCTGAAGACTATTCAAAGCTTTCTAGATCTGAAACTTCTTAAGGGGAATTTACTAAACAACAATTTGCTTCAACACATTGAATGCACTTACGTTCATAACGTTAGAGGTCCTCTATTAGAGTTTATCGTCATGCCTGAAGGAGTTGTATGTTATTAGTTCCAGGCATTAACCATGCTTTTCGTTATTCTCTTTATTCTGTTGTCCTTTTAACAATGAACTGAAAATTGCAGATAAGGGGTGAAAATATGACTGTCCTTTTGTAACAAAAGTTGTTTGTATACCTTAGTCGACAGTAATATAAGATGTATGAAAAGTATTTTGAATTATCAAAATGTCATTTAAGATCACCAGAGCCCAATGTGTGAAATGCTCAAGGTGAGCTGTTGTGACAGGTCATTGTCCGGCGTCCGTCGGCGCTCGTTGTCCGTTGTCCGCTGTCAGTCTTCCGTCAACATTTGCCTTTTAACACTTTAGAAACCACTGTTTTGACCCAACCTTTATGAAATTTGGTCAGAATGTTAGTCTTGATGATTTCTAGGTCAAGTTTGAAACTGGGTCATATGAATTTAAAAACTAGGTCACTAGGCCAGATCACTGGAAAAACTTGTGAACAATCTAGAGACCATAGTTGTAAACTAATCTTTATGAAACTTTGTCAGAATGTTTGCCTTGATGATCCCTAGGTCAAGTTTTAATCTGGATTATATGGGGTCAAAAACTAGGTCAAATGGTCAGATCAAAGAAAAAGCTTGTGAACACTCTAGAGGCAATAATTGTGACTCAATCTTTATGCAACTGAATCAGAATGTTTGTCTTGATTATTTCTAGGTTAAGTTTGAAACTAGGTTATTTAAGGTCAAAAACTAGGTCACTAGCCCAGAT
Organism: Mercenaria mercenaria; assembly: GCF_021730395.1. Lineage (NCBI taxonomy): Eukaryota > Metazoa > Mollusca > Bivalvia > Venerida > Veneridae > Mercenaria > Mercenaria mercenaria. The sequence continues at coordinate 14,668,508 of NC_069367.1, read as the reverse complement.
AAAAAAATACCTTGTTAACACTTTAGAGACCACAGTTTAAGTTTAAAACCCATGCAAATTAGTCAGAATATTTGTCTTGATGATCTATAGTTCAATATGAGTCAGCCATGCCGGCTCAAGGTTAATGTCAAAACTATAGGTCAACGTTTTGAGCCTTCAATTTTGCGTCCGCTCTGTAACTTCTAAACCACTGGAAGGATTTTCATGAAACTTAAGTCAAATGATCACCTCATCAAAACAACGTGCAGCACTTATAAGTCAGCCATGTTGACTTAGGATCAAGGTCACAACTCAGGGTCAAATGTTTGAGCCTTCCATTTAGTGTCCGCTCTGTTTCTCCTAATCCACTTGAAGGATTCATATGAAATCTGGGTCAAATGATTACCTCATCAAGACGATGTGCAGAACTCATGAGTCAGCCATGCTGGCTCAAGGCCAAGGTCACAACTTATGACTGAATGTTTGAGCCTTCCTTTTGGTGTTCACACTTTATCTCCTAAACCCCTTGAATGATTTTCATCAAACTTGGGTCAAATAATCACCTTATCAAGACAATGTGCAAGATTTATGAGTCAGCCATATCAGTTAAAGGTCAAGGTCACAACTCAAAATCAATATAATATACCCTTTCACTATCAGTAAGACTGGCGGGGGATTTAGCTGTCTTTCAGCCTAGTACTGCCTTGTTTACAATGAAGTGAAAATTATAAATAAGGAATAAAATATACCTGTTCTAGATATATTAAAATGTGTGTGAAGGAAGGATTTTTTTCTGTTAAGAACCCGCCTATTTAGATAAATTCAATGACATAAATAACAATTGTAAAATAAATATGGAACAAAAAGTACACAATACATATAGAAATAATGAATTTGTCATTTTCATGTTATTCAGGTAAACGTGATAGTAACCAAAAAGAAAAGAATAATGATTATTTGTAGTGTGAAATTCTAGGTCTATAAATGATGGAGCGGGACAAGTTTTGTTATATACCACATGTTTGTTAGTGTTTGCAATCTACCAACGGCATCAACTAGCATAAATCTGAGATATTATAGGTGGCTGCCAGGACGGCGGCCAAAACCCTTACCCTACGAAATTTCTTTAATGAACCTTTCCATCGTCCAATTTGGAGAGTACCATTAACTGTTTAAGGGAGCGCTTATCAAAATGATATTGACTGAATGGCGAACAGTACATGATCTACACTGGTCGCAAAAGTCCAGCTTGATAAGAGTTATTACCCAGCAAAAAATGACTAAATACAAATGTTTAATATATATTTTATTTAATTTAAGATTGGCACAAAATTGTCATGACTGGATTAAGATTACTAGTAAATATATAGCTTAATAAATGCAGTTGAGTAAAAACTTGAATTGAAATTATTCAATATGAATCGACGTTGTTTCTTGCCCCGTCCACGATCGCAAGAGTTTTGTAACGACCCTGTAGTATGAGTTTGCTTTACAGTGGATTAAGCTTTCTTGGATGGTTCCTTAGCTCTTCAATTTATTAATATTTTTTTTTTTGTACATAAAGCATTTGATAGTGTTTAGATATATAATGTTCTTATGCATGTGTTCATCTGTAAATATGTTACCGAACTATGCCATTATTTTGATGAATTTCTACCCCACCCTTCCTGAAATGTATGTGGTATAGACAGCCAAATTCTATGCAATATTTTATGAATAATCAAGATATATTTAGGGAGATTCACATTATATGTATGTTGCTTGATATTAACACAATGGAATTTAACACATGTTATATTGGTATGATACGGTGTGACTTTTGTTTGATTGCATTCTTTTTCAGAAATGTAGACGGAATGTTCGTACCCTGAATCTGTCATTTTGATGTTTATTATCAAGTTAATTATAAAGTCACAAGTTATAAACACGTTAGGAATTGATAAACTTACTTGAATGATTAATAAATCCACCGATGTTGCCTTTTATAATCATTAAGTTACGCTGAAAACTGTGAAATAATTATTATTTGTCGCTTACTTCCTGGTTATGGCGGCCATGTTACCGCACGTTCGCCTCGCTGTGTATGACGTCATTTTAATGAGGTAATCAGCGCGCGGAGTTTTGTTTATGTTGACCTGTGCTCATTCGGTGTTGGTCATGCACCCTGAACGGTCGCACTAAAATCTAATATTTTACTAAAGTTTTAAGTCTACTAAAAGACTAAAAACTAAAATCCAGAAGATGCCAACGGACGAAGAGGTAGTAATATTATTCCAGAGTCTAAAATTATATTTGTTCTAAACTTTAGTGAAATAAATATTAGTCCTGTTTCCAAGTTATCGAAATTTAGTGAAACCAGTATTAGCCCATCTCCAGTGAAACCGAAGGTCAAATTATTTTACGAAGTGCCGTAAATTATTAGTAATATTTACTAAAGTGTTGATCGATTATCTACTACATTAAGTAACTCTTGGTACCGTTAATCCAAGGGATGTTATAAAGCTTAGTTTAGTGATTTTGTCCAATTTTAGTGATCGGGTTTTACTAAACAGTTCTAGAATAATGAGTGACATATCGGCGCGGTATTGAATTGACAAAGTGATTTTTAGTGTAAAACTGACAGTGAATTTTAGTGCGAAATTCGACTAAGTGGGTTTTAGTGTAAAATACATTTAAGTGTCTTTTAGTGTAAAAGTGACAAAGTGAATTTTAGTGTGAAATTTGACTAAGTGAGTTTTAGTGTAAAATACATTTAAGTGTCTTTTAGTGTAAAAGTGACAAAGTGAATTTTAGTGTGAAATTTGACTAAGTGAATTTTAGTGTAAAATACATTTTAAGTGTCTTTTAGTGTAAAAGTGACAAAGTTATTTTTAGTATAAAACTGACAAAGTGAATTTTAGTGTGAAACTCAACTAAGTGAATTCTTAGTGTAAAATAGGCTAAGTGCGATTTAGTGTTTTAAAAAGTGACAAACGGCAGGGTGTATTCGGCGTCGCATGAAGATACATTGTTCCACAAATAAGGATAGTAAAATATTTAATATTCTATAGACTATGAACCTTATTATTCTCCATACTCTATGTGCACTGTAATATAGCAGAGCGTCGCGGAACTGAATTTTGCATATTTGATATTTGTCTTGCCAATATTAATATCTATATAAACTTTTAAGCTGTATGTTTGACTATGTATGTTCATCTTGTTTACTAGTTATATGTTAATAAAATTTTAACTGTTCAATAGCCTCCGTAATAAATTTCCAAAGCCTAACCTACCATAAGCCGGGCCCAGGCGAACTCGTGTGGCTCTCCTTGTGTAGCTAACAGGCCAACGCTATACGAGGGGTACGCTACAGTTTTATGATATTAAAAACGCTGAAACAAAACTTTGTCCCGACACCGGCGACAAATGTTTAAAACAGTCTTTTTGTATTTGTGCTTTGTTCGTCATTAGGATTCAAAGCATCTGGTTGTAAACCCAAATGTTTCAGCTCTCTCCAGTCACGACGATGGGTGATATCCTGCAAATATAAAACAAACACGAGAAAAACGGGCAAGGTTGGGAGGGAAGTTTTTAAACTAAAATTTTTGTTTAAAGTATCAATGACTCTACCTCGTTCAGTGGACTCAGAATCGAAAAGACTGGAATCTGGCGAGACGGGCGTTTATATACCTGACCCAGAATTCCCTGGTCACGTGAAGGAATGGTGTACAAGGGGAGTCATTTTTGCCGAGTAAAGAGTTTAACCTTAATTCGGTTAAACTGAATATTACCCAGCAAAAAATGACTAAATACAAATGTTTAATATATATTTTATTTAATTAAAGATTGGCACAAAATTGTCATGACTGGATTAAGATTACTAGTAAATATATAGCTTAATAAATTTAGTTGAGTAAAAACTTGAAATGAAATTATTCAATATGAATCGACGTTGTTTCTTGCCCCGTCCACGATCGCAAGAGTTTTATGATATTAAAAACGCCAAAAAGGTGAGAGAGAGTGAACGAACGAACCTTCCGCCAAAAGCGGAATATCATAAAACGCCTTCAAAAAGTCATGACAATTTTATGCAACATACGTATACTACTGATTGAAAGTTATCGAAAAATAATAATAAAAAAAATAAAAATAAAATAAAATAAATAAATAAAAATAACAACCACAACGACAACAACTTAAAATAAGTTTGGATATTTCCAGTTTCCGGTTAAAAACATTGTAGTCCACGTTAATGTAGCCTTTTTATTAATCAGTAAACAATTATAAATTCCGTGGACAGGGTTAAGCCGTATCATGTCTCATCTGTGTTGGGAAAATTTGTTCACTATTCAGTTGGAACATATAAACATCACCCGAGATAGCGTCAGCCATAATGTCATATCCCAGGAAAAAAATGTCAATCGTCTGATGAAAAATATACAAAATCTTGATTCATATCGGAAAATTTCATATAAGCCCCCCCCCCTTTTTTATGAAGTAAGTTCCCAGAAAACTGTTAACTTTTGCTCGTATTTTGTTTGCTGCAGCATAGTGCGGAATATAACGCAAAGACTTCTCGGTAGAATCTTAGACCAAACAAACAATCCCTAACCACTGAAATAGCATATTTTTAATCATCCATGTTAATTCTGGCGTTGTAATTTTTGGACCTAAGGTCATTTCCCTCACAGTGAATAATCAAAACTTCTAATGTCGGAATAAAAGACGGTATCATATAAGCAACAAATATCCATCGCTTTGACGCTTAACGAAATTATTTAGACCCATATTTGGTTTGCAGCGCAAAGGGAGGCAAATCATTAATGCTTATTACATCGTGGACAGTTAATTCGAGTGCAAAACTTAAGAGGAAACTATTCTGTTAATCAAAATGAACATGTAAAGATGTTTCAAGGCTATTTAACCTGACAACAGAGTTAAAAAGCATGTATACTATTCTAGGGGACCTACGTATTTAAAAGCCAAAAGGTGTTGCCGGCATTCACCTTACAGCATATGGCAACTGATAACATCACTTTATAATTTTGAAAGTGACGCCCCTTTTTTAATAAACACGGACTGCCTGCCTCCACTTTAAGCTCAGCAGCCCTTTTGCCAAAATTGTATATATCACTTTATTTTTTATTTATTTGGATTTGAATTTAATTAAAATGGGGCGTCAAATGCAGTTTTGGGCTTTTGGGTGGCTTGATATATATAAATTAGTAAGAGAGCCCAAAAATATTTTGTTTATTTATAATATTGATAATCACATTATAAGACAACTTATACAAGGCATAACCTTCAGTAAAGCTCAGTTAGCCGTATTATAAAACATATAACTTTTTTCTATATGGCATAACCTTCAGTAAAGCTCAGTTAGCCGTATTATAAAACATATAACTTTTTTCTATATGGCATAACCTTCAGTAAAGCTCAGTTAGCCGTATTATAAAACATATAACTTTTTTTCCCCCATTATATGGCATAACCTTCAGTAAAGCTCAGTTAGCCGTATTATAAAACATAATTCAAATGGCATATCCTTCAGTAAAGCTCGGATAGCACACATGTACATTTCAGCTTTGTATGAATAGTGCGAAAATGCGGGAAAATGTTTCATGAACCGGAAAACTAGTAGTAATATATAGATGGCTCGATTATCTGAGGAATGTGATGTAGGCATTTGACGATAATTGATTTCTGAAACGGGGAATCCAGATTTACACGGAACTGAATTGAACTTCCATAAAAAAGAAATTGACAGAAAGGTGGGACGGATGCTTTATTTCTGTAGTCCAAGTTTGTGGTTCTATGATCATTATATTGGGTATTTTGGGGATAGATTTTAATTGAGTACCGCAGCCCCTTCTGCCTGTTTTCGATAATAGGAAATTAAGTCTACGCATGTTGCTTCCCATAACAATATCTTGATGACGTAGGACATATTTTTTGGAGTTTAATTTGGTAATGCGAACTCACTAATACGAAGCAGAGCTGAAAGGGAGAAACATGTTGTAACAACATAACCTCGTATTATGATAGGAATGCATACGTCCTAAGGATGTAAATGAGCTTGCTGAGGATTGAGCCTGTTTACAAACCCAGTTCTTGCGCGTCTTATGCAAACCAACCAGCAAATCTTTGATCACGATATGTTTTGTGTATTCTGGCAATCCATCGATTTTGTTAACGTAAATTAAATTAATAGTCGAGTGAGAGTACTGATTCAAGGACAGGTAGACCATGGATTCTGCTATGACGTAAAGTTTTAGGTGGAAAATGATGTTCGAGACCCAAGATGTTCGCAAATGCAGTAGAGTTATCTAATTAATGGATGTAGTTCTTTTTTGTATAATCCGACAAAGATGCTGCTATTAGGGTATCAATTTTGGACTGAAGATCTTCGCGCAAGGATTTCGGCATGGTTCGAGAACGCAGAGATCTCAACATATATAATCAAAAACTCGAAATTAAATGAAGGCATTTATGCACAGGCGATTTTAATTCATTTATTATTTATTTATTTCTAACTTAGTTTATTTTATTTCATCATTTGTAACCAGTAACCTCCGTCGGGTTTGATACTCAGTTCAAATTCACCCGACCAACCCTGCTTTAGGCCAAAACCTAGATTTGTGGACCATATTTACTGCATTATGAATATGAGAATAATGGACATTGTTATATTCTGGACATAGTGAATTCGTACACACCGCTATCAAATAGGATGTGAAAAACTTGTAACAAGTCTTTTCACCGCCAGAATATTTTGTAACCAAGCCTACTGGATTTATACGTGAATCTGAGATGGGGGTGGGGGTGGGAGGGGGAGGGGAGGAAATGTCCTATAAGTCTACCTAGACATTTTCCCTCAAACAACTTGACTGGAAATACAGATATACAGATTTATGTTGTAACGCAGAAAACGAATTTTCAGTCATTACTGGTATTCGGCCGCAACAGTGGAGTTTAAATCCTGAACAAAACCCGTCAACAAAAATTTTGCATTGTCCCCTTTCGGTGGTAAAAGTGTATTATTTCTTTTAACACGAGTGCTTTATTGTGTGTTCTGGCCAAGTTCTAAAGTTCTATGGCCTTGATAACTAGCAAATGAATTTTGGTTGTTTCTTAGACTTTTATGAAAGTAAAGCGGACAGTAGATATATAGAGCAGTGATCAGTATTCAAGCTCGCGATATAATTATCACAATTCATTTCAGTCTGATATTACGTCCAAATCAGCCACGTCCGAACACAGGCGAAATCATTAGTGATTAAAATATGAACATAAATAAAAAGCTACACGGTATCAAAAACAAATTAAATATTTTAACTTGCTGTAGATTAAACATTTATCTCGTGAACAGAAACGTGATTTGACATGTTCTGCAGAAAAAAAAAATAAAACTATAGAAAAACAGCTATCAAATAGATCTATATGCATGAACGTGTTAGGCCTACAATAATTTAGCAAAGTGTGAAGCCGTACTAAATCTAGCTCATGATTTGATCATCAAATTTTATTCCGATTGTTCTTGAAGAAACAAGCACGTGAGAATATATATGAATAGATCTCTCCCAATATCTGCTTTGTTTTCAAATTTTGCTATTTAACTTTAGATCGCAGTAAATATACGAAATAATATTTCACTAAAACATTTAGAATTAACCCGAGACGTTGTGCTCATCCGCTACCCATACCTGACTATGAATGAAAATGAATGCACCAATAGTGACGTAATAAAGCTGTGACGTCACCAAATATGAAAAACAAATCGATAATGTAGGTCAGTGGGTGACTTTCTTCAAGTACGGAGTGCACACGATATGTCGTGTTTTTAACAAGACAAAAACAATTCAGAAATATTTTTCTTTCTGCCATTAATTCATCATAATGCTTGCAATCATGTCTGAAAGACTGGGCCTCGATTACGACGATTTTAGATATTCGTTACTTGTAACTCTGTGGACGGACCGTCAGAGGAGGTAGATCTAACTTGAGTCACGGATTGGGACTAGGTGATCACCAAGACTCCTTAAATATTTATGGACCGCGGTACCTGCATAGTCTTTCGTTGCAAGACACTTTGTTAAAAAGGAAACGACTGTATTAAGGCTTTGAATAGTTTGTACGTACAACATCACGATCAACAGACCGAGTTCAATCGTCTCCCATTTTAAGCAAATCCAGTCTAAATTTCCAGACATAAGTTGCCCAGTCAATGTGTTTCTGAATATAAATGCAAATGAAAATAAAGAAAGCGTATGTCTTTCCAGCAATATTTTGGTAAAGCTATTATCAGATGGAAAAGTGATCAATTCGCCGATCAAAACATGGATTCACTTAAAACACCAAAGTCCAACCCTGATACTTTTTTAAACAAGATTTGCAATTCTACAATTACTTTAGACTAGTTGGTCCATTATTTATTTATTCATTTATTTATTTATTTCTGGACGTTTGTGACAAGCATACAGCCAGAATTACTAAAAATGTTTTCACCTAGTGAATACGATGTAGCTCTAACTGTAAAATCGGTTGGCGTCTCATCTTGTTCCTGGACCCTTTCATCTCCGCCATGCGGCTTGACCAGACCTCTGCTGTCTCTGAACTTGTAGGACTAGTTGCTTGCGCTCAATCATCTTCGGATTTTATCTCAAGCATAAAATAAAAGAAAGTTGTGAGATGAGAGTGTTTCTCGTAAAATGATTAAGAATGAATGCGAAATTAATTATATAAGTTAAATGCCATTGAATATGTTTTGCGTTATTTTAAAGGCGTTAACTCAAATAAAACAGTTTCAGCTTTATTCAGCTTTAAGTTTGAGAACATTCACACAGGCAGAGTTCGAAACCTGGTTGCTCTGACCACAGGAGTCTGAAATTCTATCAATAAGACCATAGAAGTCTATCTTTACAAAAAATACCCCCTATATATATAAAATAAACACCAGGAATGAAACGTCAAAAACCCAGGGTCCCCTGAAAATACGCACGGAACACAGGGTGATCGCAATTTAGCGAGCGTAATTAAGAAATAACACTAAAATACACCTACCACACTCGACAGCATTCAAATCTGATACACTTTACAAGAGTAATCAGACTTTTTTTGAGGTATTCTGAGATTTTCAGCTGTCGCCGAAGCCATTCGCTGACGTCACAACAATAACAACAATTACAGCGCCGGGATAAAATTGGAAAGTAGCAATTCCCGTACTGTCTTACCTTCAAATTACATAACAGACATTTTCATATTGCTCTATTCATATAAAAAGTAATTGTACACCAAGTATCAAATTTTACTACTGAAATTTAGATATTCCGCTGCATCGTAAAATGGATTATCCCAAGGATAACCTCCCTTTACGGGTTTTCCCAATCAAATTTTGTAAATTATCTTTTTATTGCAAAAGGAATCTAGGGGATATTATAGACTGATGTAAACATATAAATATTCTAATACTTATTTACTCGATGTACAAATTTTAAAGGATAAAATAAGTATTTTATCTTTATCTCGGCGCTGTAATTGTTGTTGTTGTTATGACGTCAGCGAATGGCTTCGGCGACAGCTGAAAATCTCAGAAAACCTCAGAAAATGTCTGATTACTCTTGTAAAGTGTATCAGATTTGAATGCTGTCGAGTGTGGTAGGTGTATTTTAGTGTTATTTCTTAACTACGCTCGCTAAATTGCGATCAACCTGTGTTCCGTGCGTATTTTCAGGGGACCCTGGGTTTTTGACGTTTCATTCCTGGTGTTTATTTTATATATATAGGGGGTATTTTTTGTAAAGATAGACTTCTATGGTCTTATTGATAGAATTTCAGACTCCTGTGCTCTGACATTTACACGGCCCATCAATTTGTTTACAAGTTTATAAGCTTGTAAACACGCTTTACAACTGCACGCGGTCATGACGTCAACAAATTAAATTCTATTATTTATTTATAGATCACAATCTAGATGTATATATGCATGCAATAAGATATTTATAAATAATTGATAACATTTTTTTTTAATCTCAATTAGATCTAGATCTATAAGTGATCATCTAAAATTTGACAGACAAGGTTATTAATTTACAATAGTTCACATGTGCTCACCATGTGCTTCAACGTGGTCGTATATAAAACCTGTTTTAAACTCATTTTAGATCTGTAAAAAATTGCAAATTTGTAACAGCAACATCTAAAATTAATCTATTATTGTTTGGAAAGAGAATATAAGTCCTAAGAAGTTTTTAAACTAAAATGTTTGTTTAAAGTATCAATGACTCTACCTCGTTCAGTGGACTCAGAATCGAAAAGACTGGAATCTGGCGAGACGGGCGTTTATATACCTGACCCAGAATTCCCTGGTCACGTGAAGGTATGGTGTACAAGGGGAGTCATTTTTGCCGAGTAAAGAGTTTAACCTTAATTCGGTTAAACTGAATAATATACATTGCTATCGAAATTTGGTTAAAATCTCATAATATATATATTGCTATCGAAATTTGGTTAAAATCTTATATATATATATTATGAGATTTTAACCAAATTTCGATAGCAATATATATATTATGTCTGTCAACATTTATCTTGTGTATGCGATAGAGTCTGTATTTTTCAATTGATCTTCATGAAATGTTGTCAGTCTGATTACCTTGATAAAATCTAGGCCAAGTTTGAAATGGGTTATTTAGGATCAAAAACTAGGTCAATAGGTCAAATCAAAGAAAAACCTTGTGTATATGCGATAGACGCCATAACAATCGGTACTGTTAATGGTTTAAACACTCCAGACCTGTCATCGGTAGAAGCACAATTGTCCTGTCTTTTATGTCGGTCTTTAGTATTCGAAAATAAAAAGAATGATTATTTGACTTCTGATTATGTTATCTTATTACCAGTAAAAACATTACTCGAAATACCTCATACATCTGTAAAGTCTTTTATTCATCATGTCAAGGTCTGGCCGGCTGTCATCTTTTTGTGGATTTGGAACCTCTGTATTGTCTTGATGCAAAGATTCATAGAGAGTTTTGTGATGAAAATGTCTTTTTAATATAAGGTTTGTAATCCTTTCAAAATGGGACTGTGTGACAGCTCTCAGAAAATCGTCTGTGTTATATAGAACATATAGCAAATTAGTTTGCCACTGTGCTACCCTCACATTTTGTCGGGATAAACATGTAGCACTGAAAATTACATCAACTAATATTTTCCCGATTATTTCGAATAATGTCTGATTACAGTCTGTAGGCTAACAAGGTATAATTGCAAGATTAAACAGAAGAATAATCCATTTGTCATATTTAATGAATGCATTTAATATTTGTAAACTTTTATTGACTAATTAGAAAGTCATGTACTTCAGTGTTGGTCAACTATGACTTATAAAACCGTTTATTTTATTTCTAAAACAGAGAACAAAGAAAAAACTCTTTACTTCACTTTACGAACAACTGGTAAACACATTTATATTCAATTTAGAACAATGATCATGATAGTTTTAACAGAACTACACACTCTTCACTGTTACTTCTTTTTACCTTTTTTGATTGTTCAAGTTTGAACATTAGAAATCAGAGATTTTCTTTTTTGTACTCAGTTTGTGGTTTATGTATTCATAATTATTATTCATTATAATTGTACATATCCTAAACTTATCTTGTGTGATACCAAAATCACTCCCACTCGTCATATATACAGCGACACATTACAAACACCTCTGAGATCTAACGGTACAGAGCATGCAATTATTCATGGTTTTCCTTTACCGCTAAATGTCGATATCTTCATCTTATTTTTCACTAAAGATGTATAACATTGTAAATACTAATGTGTTGTCATACTTGAACATGTGCATTGTGTATTTGCTATAAGAGTATGAAATTTTGTTATACTGACAGTACACTGACAGTACAAAATTGTGTTATACTGACAGTATGAAATTTTGTACAATGATTTGTTATATATAACAGTATGAAAGTTTGTTATATTGACAGTATGGAAGTTTGTTATATTGACAGTATAGAATGTTGTTATATTGACAGTATAAAATTTCGTTTATATTGACAGTATGAAATTTTGTTAGACTGACAGTATGGAATATTGTTATATATTTACAGTATGGAATTTTGTTTATATTGTCAGTATGAAATTTTGTTATATTAACAGTATGAAATTTGTTATATTGACAGTATGGAATTTTGTTATATTGACAGTATGGAATTTTGTTTATATTTTCAGTACGAAATTTTGTTATAATTATTAACAGTATGAAATTTCGTTTCATTAACAGTATGGAATTTTGTCATTATCAAAACCAACCTATGAATAACAAATGACTGCATTTATTTAAGATTTACTATTAGGTAAAAGATGCGCGTAAATTCTAACTATTTATAATAAGCTATCTTATTATTTTTGTTGTTGTTTATCCACATGTTTGTAATAACAGTATTTGTTTAGAACTTTTTTTTATAAAAAGTTTGTATATTTCTATTTATTTATGTCACAAAACTAAAATGCCTCAATGGATAATTCATTTTCTATAGATCTACAATGCGTAAGCTTCCGCGTTACAGGTATCCGATTAACAGTTAGCTCAACATATATTGACTCTTTAAATCCTGAATATAAAATAACAATAATATCTATTTCTACTTTTTTTGCTAGTTGCGTGCTTTTTTTCTTCTTTCATCTTCTTCGACAATAGTGATGTTAATATTACTGTTTTTCTTTTCATTTTGAACATTGGGAGTAAATTAGGATCCAGCATTACGGATGTGGGATATGTCACGGAATTTGGTTCGTCTGTCCGACGCTGTTTTTTCTCACTACCAATAAATAAAGCTGTCGGACCAGATGAATTCAGTCATAAATTATTAAAAGAAACTCGATTCAGTATTAGTTATCCTATAACTATTTTGTTTAATAGGTCCGTTCATGAAGGTAATTATCAAAATAGGGGCCTCCGTGGTCGAGTGGTTAAGGTCGCTGACTTCAAATCACTTGCCCCTCATCGATGTGGGTTCGAGCCTCACTCAGGGCGTTGAATTCTTCATGTGAGGAAGCCATTCAGCTGGCTTACGGAAGGTCGGTGGTTCCACCCAGGTGCCCGCTCGTGATGAAATAATGCACGGAGACCTGGGGTCTTCCTCCACCATTAAAGCTGGAAAGCCGCCATATGACCTATCATGTGTCGGTGTGACGTTAAATCCAAAAAAATATCCAAATATCTGAATATTTGCAAAAGTTATGCCACTTTTCAAAAAGGGAAATAAATATTCACCTTCAGACTATCGACTGATCTTACTGATTAGTTGTGTAGGTAAAGTAATGGAAAAGGTAATATTCATACACATTTACACTTACATTCAAATAATTTAATCTATCCATTACAGTCAGGGTTACTTCTAGGCCATTCCGATGTTTATCAGCTGATTGACATAAATCATCAAATATGTGGATCATTCGATAAAAAACAGTCAACACGTATTTTTTTTCTACGACATATCTAAAGTTTTTGATAGAGTTTGGCACCGTGATCTCATCATTAAACTTTAGACAATACGATTTAAATAACGAGCTCTTAAAATGGATCAATGGCTATCATTCTGAAAGAAAACAGTCTGTGCTTGCAGGTTCTGAATTATGGTCCTCTTCTATTTCTCGTCTACGTAAATGACATTGCCGAAAATCTACTAAGTGTAACGCGCCTCTTTGCAGACGACAGTTCCTTAGCTGTTTTATCTAGTGACACACATTATATCGAAACGACTTTAAACTGTGATCTCCAAATCATCGATGAATGCTCCAAACAATGGCTAGTAAATTTAGATAGTAGTTAAACTAAAGTCATGCTTTTATCAAAAGAAAATATGAACAATAAGCCAACACTTCTATTTAATGACAACCCTTTTGATTATGTAGATCATCATAAACATTTAGGCTCAACACTATCTACAGATCTAATTGAAAATATAACCTTATCAGCCTCTAAAGAGCTAAGTACAATGCGTGCATTGAAATTTAAACTAAAACGATCAACATTAAATAAAATCCACAACTCTTACATGTGTCCCATATAAGATTGTATCATAGCTCGGGGTTTTTCCTTAACAAACTTGGTGCAGGTAATTCGTATACTATGAGTACAGGTTGCGGTAACTAAATTGTGCAGGTATTTAATACCCGCACGCTAGTTACCGCACTATTGGATAGGAAAGTATGCCAGCGTGTCTGGAACAGTAGACAGCGAAGTGTATTTTATTGATTTTCTGCTCTCGCATTGGTTTATTTTACCTGGGCTTTACACATTTGTAAAGCAAGGATTTTAAGTACTCACTGAACTGCTGTATATGGCAATGTGGAACGCCTACAACTACCATATATGGATGGCTATGATACAAAACAGAAAGAACATTAAAACTCTCGGGTAAACAATTTATACTCGGGGGCTACGCCCCCTCGTACAAATCGTTTACCCTCAAGTTTCAATGCTCTTTCTATTACTTACGCTTCGGTTGTGTGGGACGGGGGCACATTATATGAAAGGCAATCTTTAGAACAATTACAGTATGAAGCCACTTGTTGATCAAAGAAAGAAGTAGGTTGGGTTTCTCTTTCAGACAGGCGAAAGATTCATTAGTATCAGAAACGACAAAATTATGCACAGTGACTAAGGAATAGCCATAGTTATACAACAGTATATCGACGTACAGACACATGGAATAAATCATGTATACCTTCTGCTACCGAATTATGGAATACATTTAATACTGCTGTTCGCGATTCAAATTCATTAAATATAATTAAACAAGAGGGCCATAATGGCCCTATACCGCCCATCTGTTATCATTGCACTTAACCTTAAATATGAGGAATCTTGAATGAAATAACACTTTTGATAAGTTTTATCAGTAATCAAATGTTTATACTGGTTATGTTGTATTGACAAGTAGCGTCCTGACAGGTATCTTGCCATTTTTGTGGTTGTGGTTTCACATCTCATTTTAGTACAAAGACAGTGTTGTTCATATAATGTAAGACAATTGACTTAGTACTGATAAGACAATATCACCTTCCAGATTATTTAGTCAATTATAGAAAGAACTAAGAATTTAAAAAAAAAATAATTTTATTCTAGCAGATATACATGTAATCAGTTTGGTCAGGATCGCGCCATTTTTCGTCCGAACAGGTGTTGTATTCAATCGGTCTTAACATAAAATATAGCCTGGTGACCCATACAATCTTACCCATTTTCATGCTCACAATACAATTATTCATACACAAGAAAAACAGGAAAAAATTCTATGAAACAGTTTTTTTCAAAATTAAAACAAAAATATTTTTCACTCTGGGTATTTTTCATTGAAAAAAAGTTCACAAAAGTGAATAGGAAACAAGATTTATTTTTCATTTGTACCCATTATTGTAAGGATATAGTATTACAAATATGACTATGATATCTAATAAGTATATAATAAAATCCGTAAAAAGAATCAACCTTATTGTGCTGTCTTGATGTATATTTTGGTTGGTATTTTTACAAAAGCAGAAAATTATGAAAATGTTGAAAAATCGCTGACAGTTTCAGCAACAGGGGGTGTGTTCAAAACATTTGTTCACGAAAACAAGCCTGGTGACCCATTGTTTTTATTTCTTCATTGTTTTCAGCACAAATTTTCCTATCATATATGTGAATTTGAAAAAATTCTATGAAAGGAAAAAAAACTATAGGAATTCTCTTTAAGGTAGGTCATTATGCAGTATAAGTCGAATTGAATTTGGTAATCCAGTACAAGATTGAAGGACGGAATAAAACTACGTATCAATTTTCATGAGTTTTCTCCAAAGTACATGGAATATTTTTCTAATTGATTAAAATTATTATAGAAACTCAAAAAATGAAGACAACTGTATTTTCTTCTTGTTTTCTTTCAGCGAAAAATTCTCAGATATTCTGTATTTGTAGTCAAATTGCATGTTTTTGTCATAATTTTCTCAATTAACAGCATTCAATTTTCTTCGGGGGGGGGGGGGGGGGGGGGGGGGTGAGGTTACCGGAAATTGAAGTAGCTTATATTGTATGCAACACACAAAAAAAACAATGATATCCAGAGGTCGTCTGTATTTTTCTGAGATATTTACGTCATCCGTACATGTAGTATCGAAAATAAATTAAAATGCATGCATACATTACAGATGTTTAAATGATTCCTCTAAGACAAGTCGCACTTTTAATTTTTAATGGTTTCGATTGTTTTTTTTTTTTCTTCATACGTGTAGGAATTAAACACTTAGGGCCAATTAAATAGTACTATTATATAAGTGATGAACTGGTAATAAACGGGACTTCATGCGAAACTTCTGACTCGATAATTGCCGATGGTCCCTATATAATGCACTGTTTCTCTCTTTATACACTACTGTTGTAACCGACCGTCAATGCGAACCAGTTTTACCATTGGGTATGTTTATACTTACATCTATTCTATTTGTAATTAATACTTAGCAGTTACAGGTGTCATGGTCCCAATATGAACTAAGCTAAACATTAATTATCAGTCAAAAAAGCACGAAACTGCCACTTTTCTGTGTATGATTCCAACCGGTTTTGAACCAAAAATGCCTTACAAATGTATTCATTAAGAGAATGGTACTTTTGATATTTCGTAAAAATAACATTTTATTGTTTAATTGTAGCGCTAGTCGAAGCCAAAACACAGCATTCGCTGGTTGTATAAGTGCTCAGTGCTTCCGGGAAATCTACCCTTACTTGTTCATTGTTTAAAAGACGTTGAATGCTTTTTGCTTTGATTGCTTTCTTAATGCTTTCAACAAAATTGCATAAATAATTCGATCGTTAATTTTCCACTTTTTTAGACAAGTCCTTTGGCCTGAAGCATGGAATTTATCTATTTAGTCGTTGCAGTTTTACTAACAAATGGACACTATTCTGAAGGTACTTTGCTTTAAAGATAGTTGATCACATTTCTGTAACATTCTATGACATTTTTACTTTTTGTGTAGTCCGTTAGAGATTTTTAAGGAAGAAACAGATCACTAACATGGAGTTAGATCCTAGGTAGATATATATGTTTGTTAATTTTGTAACTATCCTCCATAAATATGGAAGTATTTAAAAAAACTTTGTACTTATTTTATGTTTCGAAATTGTTTCCAGTTTCACATTTGCACTTGATAAATATTTGGATACTTAAAAAAATTGTATCAGAAGGCAAGATTAAAACCTTAATTAAAAGCTTCATTTAATTGAAATCCGTATTGGTTATTCAAAACCAAGATAGTTAAGGGAGGTAATAATATTTTTTTAACCTTGTAAAAATGTTAAGTTGTTTCCGTACATCTTTAACACACATAATATAAAAGATTTGATGGTTATAGATATTTAGATAAAATACCTTTATCAAATTTAAACTTGTGCTACGAGGCGATTCAATAAATTCTGAGGTTTGTTATTCTGAGCCCCATCATTTGATCATTGATTATTAGAAATAGGACAAAGAGTTTTATACGTCATCTAATTAGTTTCAAGGAACATGTTGTAAATTTCCCTTGCAAAGAGGGTAAAGCCGTTACGGGAGGTTGGGGAGGGCGTTGGTTTAAATCTCACAAGAACAAAGTACTTACAACCGCAGCTTGAAAACAGTCTATCAAAATAAGCACCAATTATTAAGTAAAGCTTTGAACAGCAGAAGGCTGATCTGTTTCAATGCTAGCCCACAAAAGTAAAAAAGTACGGTTTTATACAGCAAAAGAACAGTTTTTTTTTTCAGGCTGAACACCCATCTTTCTTTCTCGTCTTTTTATTTAAAGTCACGAATAGCGAGATCAAAAACGTATTTCTGTGCAAGAATAATACTTTGAAGGGATGACGTGAAAAATGTCTTGATTTAATTGATAAGTAAGGCAGAAAAAAAAATAGGATCATGCTCGTAAAGTGACTCTTTCCTGGTTAGGTCATAAAGATAGAAAAATCAAAGTTTAAAAAGTTACACAAGTGAAAATCTAATTTGTATTAAGCGGTAAGTAATTATTGTCAATGGTCAAATGTTGAAGTATTAAACACATTTAAATACATATATCACATGTTTGACGTCGCGGGAGTGTAACAAAGCCATAAAATAAAAATGATTATACACTACTGTAATAAAGCTTTGACGTCGACGTCGTTTATAGTATAGGTTACGTTAGTCAAACTTATTTGTTTATATAGTAAAAGAAAGTAGATTTCTTTTATGTTTTGACAGGAAGGCTAACATGCAATAAAAAGAATGTTTTATTTGTGACATTTGTGACATTTCACATTGAATTTATTAAACTCGTTGAATAAAATTGATAAAATGCTCGGCAGAGCCTCGCATTTTGTTATTTTATTAAACTCGTTTAATAAATTCAACATGAAAAGATACCCATGTAATATCCTCTATTTATGTATATCTTAAATCAGTTTTTGTCATTAAACAACTATACTTTTGAAAACTGTATTAACACAGGAAACGCCACAGAAAACATTGTGATGCTGTATTATGTGTATTCCGTCCAATCTTTTCATATACCTCCGCGAAGAAATTCATTGGGATCAGCCATTATTGTTTAACGTTAAAAGCTATATATTGGAATTTATTTTTATTAGCCGTAATAAATAACTCGTTTACTAAAGGATATTCAATCGATTAGCAGAAACAAAAAGATATTTTTAAGGAAACTGACCATATTTGAAAAATACATTTTTTTAAAGTAAGAGTTCATGTTACATCTAGCAACAAGTTTCCACATGAACAGAAGGCAATTTACTTTTAGTATCATAACGGCATTTCATTTAACTTGAAATGTTATGGTTTTAGGATTCCCAATACGATTGTGGCCAACTAATGCACGTGGTACCGAAGGTATTGTTGAGGCGTTTTACAGCGGTTCTTGGGACTTTGATGGTAATTCAGAGCTAGAATTTACTGATGCAACGGCTACATTCTTATGCAAAACACTGGATTTAAGGTATCTGTGATTATAAGTTCATACTTCAACTGAATTGCAATATTTCTGTTTAGATTACATGTACATAGCTAATAAATCTTAGTTTAATATGTATAGTGCATTAAACATTGCTGATAGACTGCATAAAGAAATTGACAGTCATTACCCAACATTGTCACTTGCAGACATTGCACAAGAATTTTATCCGAGTAAGATTGTAATATTTTTAATGTTGTTGTACACGATGGATGAATATTATGTAGTTTGCCTTTGGCGTCAATCAAACACTAACTAATAATACAGAAATAATAAGTTCATCTCCGGCTGTGTGACACGTTGCGGATCAAAATTTATTTGAAAGTATTCTGAGTACAAAAATACTTCGACAAATCGCTGAAAGGCGATGCAAAGCGTGTCGCCATTCTACGAAAACA
Organism: Mercenaria mercenaria; assembly: GCF_021730395.1. Taxonomy (NCBI): domain Eukaryota; kingdom Metazoa; phylum Mollusca; class Bivalvia; order Venerida; family Veneridae; genus Mercenaria; species Mercenaria mercenaria. The sequence continues at coordinate 14,649,114 of NC_069367.1, read as the reverse complement.
TGATTCCCATTGAACATGACCACACATGACATATATAGATTCGACAGCCGCCTGACATTTATCCGATATAAAGATATGAGCTACGACATCTTTCTGTTTTGATTAGTGTAAGGTGTGTTAAACAAGAATGTTTCAGAAGACATTCAGTCAATACAAAACCATTTATGTATGTTTTATAAAAACACAATAGACAACAAAGGTCCGATTTTGGTCGGATGCCGTCAGAAATGCAGTGAAGAAAGATATATCTTCAAAACATTGCAATGTGGAGAACCATATATTTTTCTTGCATGAATGAAAATACTGTTAAAAATTACCTTGATATCGCTTCAATACAAGTACGTTTCAAAATCGTAAACTATTCAGGAATCTGTCAAATACTGGAAGAAACATTATTCTCCAGAAAGTTCATAACTAATACAATTTTAAAGCATTCAAGAGTCATAAAATAATTACATGAAAGGTCTAGAGTTGGAGATGAGGGCAATAAATGTAAGTCATTCATGATCAGCATACCGACTTCATTTTGATTAGTAACATTGAATAGCACAGAAGACGGAGCATATGATATTAATGGATAACTACCATTAAATGAAAATATGTTAATCTCTCCGATCCATAAAATATGCAGAACCAATGACTAATAGACGATTAGTGTGATACCGAAGTGTAGCCGAAAGATATCAATCCGGCTTGAAACTGAAGGGTAAAACGAAAATTGGTCAGACGTCATTTTACAATAGCTATTCGATATAAAAAAAGATAATGACCAAGTTATGGCTAGATATGAGTTGAGTTATTCACTATCCTTCACTGTTCTAAAGAGCCCATTGTTTTAGTACTCAATCAAACAAACCCGTAATCTAATGCTGACCCAATAGTCAGGTGGTTTTAATGACAAAAGTACTCTAGAAATCATTTTATGAGGGCCGGCATGTTAATGCTCGAAGACAACATATTTGTTGAAGCTTGAACCTTACTGGTTACTTTGATAGCTGTCTCCCAAAAATATAACATTGTTTTATGTAAATTAGAGGGGTCAAAAGGTCATGCTATGAAACTCCAGTGATTATGTACTGGCAATTTTTCTGGAAAATTGTACTCTAAATGTATTATGAAACTATTTTTAGTCATTTAGAATTGATGCAACGCTAAAACAGAACATGACAAATAGAAACAATGTCTGAAATAAGGGTCAAAGGTCATGCACTTTCTCTATTTACGTTGAGACAATGTCATCTATAGATACTACTAATATGTTATCCAAAAGTGATGAATGGAATTTATTCAAACTTCATACAAAGATTAAGGCCATTTAGGAAAAGTGCTTTGTACAATAAGTACAATAAATTTATCTAGCTTACTTTTTGAATTATCTCCCTTTATTAAACTTACATATAACATTTCTTTTCCAAAGAATATCTCTAAATTTAACCAATAATTTTTGTTGAAATTTTACACAAGGATAAAGACCATTAAAAGAAACTGAAGTGTATAAAAACATTAGTCTATCTCGCTCATTTTTTAAATTATCTCCCTTTATAGAATTCAGTTGTCTGAACCATATCGTTAAACACTAAATGACATTACTTTCTATTCAGTGGTCTAAATAGTAATTACGTTACTGGCATCAGTTGATCGTTGCAAAGCTTTTGTCAAAAGGTCTGTGGTACCCTACTTGCTTAAGGGATTGTTTAATTATATAGAAAACATATCAGCAGATGGTCATAATCAGTAGACATAAAGATTAATATTTACCGTATTATGTAGTTGTTAAAGCACACCTCCGCCCGCTTAGCTCAGTAGGTAAGAGCGTTGGTCTACGGATCTCGGGATCGCGAGTTCGATCCTCGGGCGGGGCGTATGTTCTCCGTGACTATTTGATGAACGACATTGTGTCTGATATCATTAGTCCTCCACCTCTGATTCATGTGGGGAAGTTGGCACTTACTTGCGGAGAACAGGTTTGTACTAGTACAGAATCCAGGAACACTGGTTAGGTTATCTGCCCGCCGTTACATGACTGAAATACTGTTGAAAAACGGCGTTAAACCCAAAACAAACAAACAAACAAACAAACAAACACCTCAGCTCCTTGACACTTACGTTATCATCAATATATACCATGTACAACAAGTAAGCTAGATAAACATATGATCTTTGATAGTTGTATATACCCTTTGTCTGCATATTTTGTTTATAATTTAACACAGATATCTTAAGCATTGTTATAGAATACGGGGTTCCTTTTTAGCTCATCTGATTTTTTGAAAAATATTGTCATCACTTGATCGTCGTCGGCGTCTGTGTCAGCGTTGCCCGGTTGAGTTTTATGTTTAGGTCAGCTGTTCTCCTAAACTATCAAAGCTATTACTTTAAAACTTGTAACACTTGTTCACCTTCAATAGCTGAAACATACCTCCATTCTGCTTTTTGCAAGAATTATGGCCCCTTTTGGACTAAAAAATATCAGATTTCTTATTTAAGTTTTATGTTGAGGGCAGTTTTTCTCCTTAACTATCAAAGCTATTATTTTAAAACTTGCAACACTAGTTCACCATCAAAAGCTGACTCTGTAAAGCGAGAAACATAACTCTGTCCTGCTTTTTGCAAGAATTATGGCCCCTTTTGGACTTAAAAAATATCAGATTTCTTGGTAAAGTTTTGTTAAGTGAGCTTTTCTCCTAAACTATCAAAGCTATTGCTTTAAAACTTGCAACATTTATTAACCTTTGAAATCTGACTCAATAAAGCAAGGAACATAACTCCACCCTGCATTTTGCAAGAATTATGACCCCTTTTGGACTTAGAAAATATCAGTTTCCTTGCTTAAATTTTGCGTTTAGGACAACTTTTCTCTTTAACGGTAAAAGCTATTGCTTTAAAACTTTGAGCAGTTTTTCGCCATTTTAAGCTGACTCTGCACAGCAAGTACAGTAACTATACATTTTTTTTGCAAGAATTACGACCCCTTTTGGACTTAAAATATCCTGGATATGGCAATATTACTATTATACAGAGACAAAAAAGTCAGATGAGCATCTGCACCTGCAAGGTGTTCTTGTTTTATTTCAGCATGTTTTCATGGTAACGTAAGTACCGATACTTATTTTAACTTTTGAAAAAAATGCATTGCATAACACAGGTATAATTCGATTTCTTTTTGCATTCATGAGTTCTTATTACAAGTCGCTTTTAAATAATTTGCCCTCCATCCCCCTCCACAATTTACTACACTTTGAGCAATGACTTTCTACCACTGAGTACTAGTATATCATGCTTTGTTTAGCGTACTATTTATTTCACCAAAGGAAGTGTCTAGGGGTACGGATCCGTACCTCTAGAATCTGATTCTAGAGGTACGGATCCGTAACTCTAGACAAGCCTGTTAGGGGTTTTCTAGGGGTACGGACCTCCATTTTCTAGAGATATAGGGTTATTTATATCTTAGATTTTGTTAAAAATGAAATAACAAATAAGTCTTAACCAGTTGTCGCTTAAAACATGGAGCTTTACAATTTACAGATACCAGCGTTCACCCGATTGTTTACATTCTCTTTCAAAACCTAAATAACCGAGGAACTCCAAATGAATACACTGTTCCGTGCCGATTAGTTTGTTGTCAGATAAACTGTTGATAACAGCTAGATAAATGAATGAATCTATCCCTTAAATGAATTCTGTTTGAAATTCAGCAAAAAAATAAATAAATAAATAAATTAGGCATAATAATATGCACCAATTTATTTTGTTAAACAAGGTATAATGATAATCGGCACGGAACTGATTGTTTGATTATCAATTAAGCGACATTAAGTAAAAGAAACTGTTTGTGAAAACGTCCCGTGTATCTCGTAACGGCTACCAAATGTGTGAAAAACATACACCAATCAATTAAGATAGTTTTTCCCAACATATTTAACATTATTTTGTTTAATCTTTATATCTTTTTTTACTGCCAGTTCGAATCCTTGTGATTTATTTGGTGTTTCTCGGTTATTTACGTTCCGAAAGAAAATGTAACAAATCGGATGAACGTTGTTATCTGTAATCCATTTAGATACAAGTTCAAGATGAATTCTGATGAAATGTTATTTGTTATTTCATTTTCAACAAAATTTGAAATGTAAATGACCCTTAATCTCCAGAAAAACGGAGGTCCGTACCCCTAGAAAACCCCTAACAGGCTTGTCTAGAGGTACGGATCCGTACCTCTAGAATCAGATTCTAGAGGTACGATCTGTACCCTTAGACACTTCCTTCACCAAAATCTACGTTACATTGAAACACTTAAGACTGACAACTTTTCAAAGTTTCACAGTGAGCATTAAGTTTCAGTGCTTAGTTAACAAGCATCTCTAAATGATTTTTGAATAATTCTTTATGTAAATTACTTTAAAGTGCATACAGCCGACATCATCCTTACATACTACATATATTGGCTTGAAATTTTGTTGGTATATGCCACCGACACCTCTTAAATATTCACCATTATAAACAATATGACATGTGCAAAGGTCAAGGTCACAAGCACCAAAATTAAGTTTCCTTTTTGTTTGTAGATGAAATTACTTCCCTTTTATATCATATAGTATAATAAATGTGTTTTCATCAGTTTTAGAACTATATCAAAAATGAAATTACGATTGGTTCTGATAGATATATAAAAGAGCTATTAACAATATTACATTTCCAGAATATGAACACAGACACAAGTCACAACTTTATTGTATATATAGGTAATACAGCATTGTTATAATTGCAAAACAATATGTTAATATGCAGTGTAGATCTGCATTGACAAACACCGGTATTAACTTTCACTGTTGTTTTATTCATTAGTACTATATAAATATCTTGCATTTCATTTGTTTATTAATTACTATCCTTAAATGTGATATCATTATAATATTATTTAATTACATTTTTATTTCTTATTTCTTACCATGGCAATATAAAAGTAAAATCACAATCTGTTAAAAGCCATCTGCCCAAAATATGAAGGTTTCATTCGACTTTCCTGTTAAAAATGAAACTTTCTACAGTATTTCGCTGAATTCCAACCAAAGATTGTTGAATAATTTTCCGGACAAGTAACTTATGTTGAACAATCAAACGGTAATTACTAAGTGAAAAGTCATCGGTAGACAACGTGAACATTTCCTCTTGTTGGTCAAGCTTCTTATGTTTTAAAGATTTTTTTCCCAATTTCATCATGTTGTTGCTATGAAATTTCAGATCTGACCATGAAATGTCACTATGGATGGACGTACGAAGAGGCGATATATCAAGGTTCAGAAAATTTCGTGCCACAAAAACATGTTAACCAGAAACCAGATTCATACCGAAACAATAAAGCCATGTGCCCCTCTCATATGTATTCATTAGAGATGGTATATTAGTATATCTCGAATGGTCACACTGCATTATGTGAGTCTCGTTTCCTGTACATGTCAAGGAACCGAGCCAGGCTTTTCTGTAATACGTCTTCAAAGGGTGAGCGCTAGTACTGAACCCGCCATTTCTGATAACAGTTTGGAGTTATGAAACAAAAATTCATTTATTAATCAGTACAGTCAGAAAAATTTTGATTTAATGATACGCAGTTTTATAAATTTTGTATCTAATTGTTCTGTCTGAATGAGTGCCATTTTTTCTGATAACAAAGTTAATAAACTACTATTGTCTTTAAAGTCTAGACAGAAAATATCCATAGAGGAAGTTAATGTTAACATACTGAAAGCCAACTATATTGTACAGGTACGTGGCTGTTACGTCATTAAAAGCATATCCAGGAGCACCAATGAATCCCCAAGATCCTCTGTGGTAAATTTCAACAGCTGCTCCATTCTTGTACTCGTTCAGTGGATCAAACGTACGGCTAAAATTAAGAAAAGCGCTATCTTTCATTTCCACTACCATCCATGAACGGGTTCAAGGGTAATATCAACCTGAGCGTTAAACTTTTCTACATTTTGTCGTGTAAATCATTTTTCTATTGTTAGTAAATACTTCCTCTTTACTGATAATCACATTCAACCATGTATGCACAAGAAACATAAACTAAACTTTTCAAGTTAGACAATTAGATTTAAAAGTGATTATGACACTCACCTGTGTATGTTACATAAGAAGCTTTGGAACAGTTTACTATGATACTGTTGGCTGTGTTGCACTTTGATAATGAACTTCCCTTTCCTTTACAGATAAGCTTTTTGTTATATATTGGAGTTGAGCTAGGTTCTCTACTGGTAAAATCAACTGCCCCACTATGAGGTATAGAAAAAAATGAAACGTGATTTATTTCATCATTCAATTGTTTTTAAGTCTTGTTTCAGCTGAATTTCTTTTCAATTATGTTTCAAATACATTTTCCTCCGAAAATTGAGTGAATCTTTAAAAATGTGCGGTCCATCGTTTGCGCTATATGACCGGTCTATTTTCAACACATGTTAACTACATGTAGCCTAACAAGTCAACTGGCTAAAACAAATCCTGAAACTTAATTTCTGATGTCAAGTTAAAAACACTTCGTCAATGGCCTTTCGATCAATAATCTATCTTATTGACCTATGGTCCATGGGACATTTTGGCAACAGTTTTGACTATTGACCGACAAGCCATCAATAACTGTATAATACATTGAGGAAACTATAATTAAATATCATCAAATTATAAAACGGCGGACCTGAAGTGGTCAATTCCTGCACAAGAATGTAGGCCGAATGCAAATGTGGTTTAATGAGTTGTTAACTATATATAACTTTCTTTGAGCAATACCACAGGTTGATAAGATACCGTCTACTTTTAATAAACTCGTTTCAACTGATATAGCTCATCTATTCTTCCAACACGACAAAACACCAAAATTTTAAAAGACAAACCAGGGATTTGTCAGACAACTTTGGAGCCTAGTAGTTTAACGCGCGTCCAACAGTTTTTTAAATAAATAGCTTAACATAAACACACAAAGAAAATATATTAGTTTATTAGTTATCGATGAAGTTAGATAAATATAATTTTAACGTTGTCCGTCCGCATACCCACCAAATCATACGTTTGTTCGTCTTTCTATCAAAGCATTGGCGTTGTACTGTTTAGCCTAATTAGTCTGGTGGTTTTAGCCCCTGAAAAAAGTTTATGAGGGCCGGAATGTTAATGCTTGGAGACAAAGACTTTATTAAAGCTTGAACATCCCTGGTTCATCTGGGTGCTGTCTCCAAAAAATATATGACCATTATATGCAAATTATAGAGGTCAAAACGTCATGCGTTAAAACTGATATTTTCACATAATTTTCGGCACTGATGCAATGATTCATGAATAATTTCACATTATACAGGATTTGATTTACAATTATAGGTTTAAATAAACTATACACTTTTATTCAATTGATAAATTATGACTCGCACTCGAAAACGCATTGTATGCTTATATAAAGGTTAAAGATCGTAGGATATATATACAGAACAAAATAGCTAACCGCATTTGCTAATTTTCCAATATCTTTGCAAATTCTGTAAATACAATTTTGAAATTTAGCATACTTTTAGAACAAAGTGTTGTTAATAACATAATAAAATTTCAAAAATATTAAGTGATGCCAACATAAAATTTTATAAAATTTACTAACTCATTCAACTTGTAAAAAAGTCACAAAAACATAAAAGCTGCGTTTTAGTAAACAAGTGAATACCATTTGTAAGAATAAGAACTGATCATAACAAATATGTTTTCGTTTTTAGTATGTACATGCACATTGTTAACATTTTTGTTTACTTTTTGTGACCTGTCAAAAATTAGTTGAACTCGTAAAATGAATGAATATTATATATGAAGACGTGTTTTGGTTTTGTTGAAAGTTCGGCATTTTATAAATAACATATTTTTTCTGAGTGTACACTACATACAAGAAGTATTTTATGCTATTTTTTGAAAACAAATATATGTGGGGGGAGGGGGGGGGGGGGGCTGGGGGGGCACTTAGCTATTTTGTTCAGTATATATTAGTTATATACAATTTTAGAAAAGCTTTTTTTTACAGCTTAAAAACGTCCCAGTAAATCTTTATGTAATATTTACATACATATTATTATGAAATACTGGTGAAGTTCACATTCTGGCAGGACATGTTGTAAAGTTTTGAATGTTTCATTTCGTTGCTTTATAAGGAAAAAGTAGCGCTATTGCAATCGGCCCAGCGTCGGAGTCGGCGTCGCCGTTGGTTAAAGTTTTTGATTAAGTCAAATATCTTAATTGCTATCAAAGCTATTGACTTGAAACTTACAATATTATTTACTATCAAAGTCTACACCAGGAGAAACAATCCCCATAACTCTGATTTGAAGTTTGATGGAGTTATGCCCCTTTTTGACTAAGACTTTTGATTAAAGTTTTTGATAAAGTCAAATATCTTAGTTACTATCAAAGCTATTGAATTGAAACTTTAAATAGTTATTTACTATCAAAGTCTACACCAGGAGAGATAAACTCCTAAACTCTGGTTTGAATTTGTACAGAGTTATGCCCCTTGTTAAGTTAGATTTGTTTTGGTTAAAGTTTTCTAAAGTTTTTACTGGCAAAGCTCTTTAATTCGGGGTGAGACTACTTAACCAAATATTTCTGATTTCTGGTTAAGATAATTTCCTTTATCTAACTAATGCAATCAGTTTGATCATACAGATGCTTCTCAGTTTAAATGTCACAAATATATGTCAAAGGTCGCAGTAAGTGCTATGAAATACAAATAAACATGACCATATTGCCTACTGAAAAGATACATAACCTTGCATATAAAAGGGTATTATTTATCAACAGTAACTACAACAATGCTTACTTTTATTGATAAACCATTCAGTCACGTTAATATTTGAAAGAAAAGAAAAAAAATGCCAATAAATTCTTTTCTCTTTTCAGAAGGGTAAGACATATTATTTCGTTCTATGATTAAAAATCGTCATGTATCCGAATAAGGCGTTAACACAAATAAACGCATACTCTTTAGAAAGATTCAGGATATAGGCTTCTTTAGTTATGTAAGCTATATAAACTTGAATACCTTTACCCCGCATAATAGAAACGATTTCAATGTACAATTTGTTGTCTAACCTTCAATTGTATTTAACGGAAGATATTTTTAAAGAGGCACGTACCAAAACGTTCACTGTCAAGAGCTTTGTTGCCTTAATATAACAAAAAAGGTATACACTGGTACAGACAGTTTCCTGCACATTGTACCTCCTCTCATTATATGAAATCAAATGTCAACTTGATACCTTGAATAATTTTTCACTTATGTTCAAGGCAAGCATAATTTAATATGATAAAGGAATGTGGTTTGTTGGTGTACAATTCCTTAAATTGTTCTCTTAAGAAACAATCCCTTAAACCATTTCTTGGAAAATCTTTTAAAATGTATTAAAAGGGGGTAATTTAAAAGTGACAAACTATGGACCTATAAGAGTTATGTTTTCTTTTCCAGTAAATGTATCTATCCCTGTATGCAGTTTATACACACTTCTTTTCCCATTTGTAATGTTCAGGACAAATAAATTTGATAAAGGGAGATAATTGGAAAAAGTAAGCACGATGGCAACACTTCCTCTCAACGTACCTTTTCATAATGTGAAAAAGTTCCACAAAATCCCTTAGATAATTTTGGAGTTTTCATGTGGAAATTTTAAGGCAGGATGTGATGGTATAATTAATTATAATTAATTATTTATCCCCAAAACCAAGTAATTAATTGTAATTCAATTGAGAAGATTGCCAAAATAATTGTAATTAATTATTCATTATATAAAATAATTAGGCATAACCTTGATTCTATCCTGTTCTGTTCTGTTTTATTCTGTTATGTTCAGTTCTGTCCTGTTTCTTTCTATTTTGTTCTGTGGTGTTATGTTGTATGTAAAGGATAACGCTATATTTCTCGCCGCTCTACATGTTCTTTTTTCCACAGAGGTACAAGTGCGAAACGTAAATTTCACAATTTTGCGAAACATTCGTACGATTTTTGTGAAAAATTTGCACGAATTCTTCAAACGTGTGAAGATTTCGTTTCTGTAAAATTTACGATTCAACAGAGCACAATCTATGTTACCTCACATGGATTAGGAATTTACATTCTGTAAGTGGTCAGCTTGAGTAGTGTTACCACCAGCTGCACTACTTTTTCATTGATAATTCCTCAATGTGGTATTCATGAGAGGAATATCGAAGTTGTTTTGTGTACATTTATATGTATTTTGTTGTTTGTTGATTTCTCGCGAAAATATGATGATATTTGCGTTACCCAACACGAAATTGCGAGGCTCATAAACGTTTCCGTAGAAAATAGAGGAAACTTGCGATAATGCTAGATAACATTAAGAAAATGTACATGAACCATAAATTTCTCTTAAAATTTTAATAATTTTGTCTCTTTTTCGTACTTTTTAATAGACGTCCGGACCGGTCGAAAGCTTCATAACGTCTTAAGAAAAATTTAAGAAACTTGTCAATTTGATGAAGTGCAAATCACATGTATCATAACCGTTTTAACAGTACTGTCTCTCTTTTAGTTAGCTGTCCAGTTTTTGAAAAAAAGTGTTCTATCATAGAAGAGTGTAAAGAAACGTTACATGATAATAAAAGATAGCTATTAGAGGAAGCGAAAAGTGCAAGAAACAAAACTCTGTATTCAAGATCTATCAAATTGTCTACTCTTTCTGTACTTAAAGAAACTATGACAAAAACGTCTGCCAAATAAAATAACGAATAACTTTGGTGTATTATATCTACCTTGTTATAAAATAATATCAAAGGTTGGCACAAAAGTCACTTCATTTTAACGAAGCTTTTAGGCTGGAAGTATACTTAGGCAAAAGAATAATCTATAATGTGTGCTGCAACCTGATAGAAAAGCGACTAGTCGTTTTACCAACATTGTGGAAAAATTCTCAAAATGCATTTACACAACAGAATATTTTGGATCATTTTCCCCGAAATCAAATAGGTATTGAAAGTCTAGACGATGTTTAATAGAAAAAAGAACCTTTTAAAATTTGAACGACATCTACATTGAGTGTTTTATGGCGTTTTAAATTGTACAGTAATTATAGTGACTTTTTATTTGATTTGGTAAAATGCGTTTAATGACTGACGTGTGTACACATAATACATTTATGACATCCCTTGAGGACTTGTTAACACAAACCATCGTAGCACTTGACTAAAGTGAAACATATAAATATATTAAATGTAATTCTTGTAGAGGGAAAACAACGGAGAAGGAAGGTTTAATGTTTCGTCAATACATTTTTCTTACAACATCTCAACATTTCCTAAAATGTACTCAAAACTGATTATTATAAAAAAAAACACTTGTAACACCGTATCTATAGAAATGAAAATAGTAATTTTCCTCAAACTATTTATGTACCAATATCTTGTCTTTAAAAGTTTGCCATAACCATAAAGACAATCGTGATATTGAAGACAGTAAAGTTATGATTTTTAATATAACGTTTTCATTTCGTTTAACTTAGAGATAACAAAAGTTGAAACAGATCTCAGACTGTTACTTGAACGTGTATTACTTCTGACAATTAAATGACATCTGTTATCACTTTTATATATATTTTAAAGAAACTGAGAAACATCGTAGAAAAAGATCATGGACTTAATGTGTATGGGTACTTTACTATAAACTTTTGGCATTTATTTATCTGGAGGTGCGACTTTGCGAATGTTGTGGTTTAAAGAGTGTATGTTGTCCATGTCTTGATAAATGTAAAGAATATCGTTACAATATAATCAAACATTAGCGTCAACTTTCAATTAGTTTAAATCATGTCTTTCCTTTTTGCAGGTAAACCCGTGTTATTGATGTGCTTAATGGTGCCGTTTGTCCTCTCTCTGTCGCATGGCTCCGAGTACAGACCGAGCTTAAACGGTACGATGATACTAACTTCTTTACAGATAAAAATGTTTGTTTTATCTTTGACTTTCCATTACAATGCTCTTTTTGCAAGACCTAACGTAAAAAGTCCTGATATGTAGTCATTTTTTTTTCGAAATCAATAAACTGGATCGTTAAGAAAGTGGTTTCAGATCTACCGTTTTTCATACTTAGTAGTTTCAACGCAAAAAGTCTTTTCTTAGGTGGCCGACCCAGGCGCTCGTTTCTAGTATTCCAAAGTTTTGTTCAATAGCGACAGTCATCTTGAAAGATGTATTATTTGTCATCATTCTTTAAACTGTATTATGAAATAGTAGCTGTTAGTAAACTATATATGCATACCTTCTGGCAGATGTGAAACGCCATCTGGATGGGAGAGGGCTTGGTGGCCAGATAGGAACAACAACACAGCAGCCAGCGGGGTCACACAACGACCTTCTTCATGATCTACTTCTTTTCTGGAAAGGAAAGTAACAACGGTATACTGAAATGCTTATAAATTTGCTGCACAGAAGTCTCGTAATGTTTTGTAAAAAATGTTGATAAACAAATGTAAACAGTTCTTATAGTTTGTATTTTTATTTATACGAGTTTATCTGATTTATTTCCTTCCAATACGCCAAACTTAGCGTGTTAACGTGATTTCAATGTTCTACATAAAAATGTAAACTTCACCGTAGAACTTGCTATGGTCTATACGTCAAGCTAAACGTAATTCAATCACAATATACCGCATTTCTACCTTTATTGATTCAATGAATTTTAATAGTCGATAAAAGTTAATCTTACTACTAATCTACTTTAAATGTCTAACAAAAACTAACAAAATTATTTTCTTTGAGCGAAGCGAGAAATGCTTTTGGATGTTCTTGCTGGAACTGAATCCAGTTAATGATAAATACAGGTCTGATTGGGAAAGTGTAGAACATGAAAAAGAATTGAACATTATAGCTAGGATATCATTGAACTTTAATAGATAATTGTTCTCTTTGAAAATAAAATTTGATTAGCTGTTTGTAGTGTGTGGAAAACAATTTAATTCTAGTATTCGTGGAAATCTTTTGTTTGATAAATATAATAAAACAATGTAATGCAAATCCATATGTAAACACCAGTCTCTTCTAACAGGAAACGTATCCGTGCCATAATTTGCTATATTTCACATGATGTGGCCCACAAATGCATGTGTACATTTTTAAAAAAGGTGTCATTGAAAAGAGCATAGGATAAGCTAAACGGAGATACCTTTGGCCGTATATAGATGATTGTAATTTTTCAAATGATGGAGGAATTTTTCTCAGTTGAAACCGTCATGCAGCCCTAACTACTTGGCCGATTTGGTGGCAAATGCCCTCAATGTTTAGTTAAGAGTCTTAATACAGGAGCGTTGTTTTCATTGCAACAGAACAACAAACACTTGTCTTGCAGTGCACCGATATCACTAAGGCTTGTAATAGTCTGTGCTGTTCTCACTTGGGTTGAGCCGTGCTTATCACTTTTATCACCAAAATATTTACCACCTGTGCACCTTTAAGGAGCTAAGTAAATCAATTCAAGCATTTTAATGTTACACTGCAGTTAGTTATTCGTAGAAATCCTTAGTTCTATAAACATAATAAATAAATAAAAATTGAATGCAAATTCATATGAAAACACAAATCTTTTCTATTCAGAAAACGTACTTGGACCATATAATTTGCTCTGTTTAACATGATATTTCATACGAACTCAAATATGCATTTTATTGTAAAAGGTGTCGTTGAAAAGAGCATAGAATAAGGTAAACGGAGATATCTTTGAGTTGTCAATAAGCAACACAGAAACACCAGGACAGCCTTATGAATACAACTCTCTCATAATTATGGCCGTAAATACATGTAGATGATTGTAATTTTTCAAATGATGGAGAAACTTTTCTCAATTGAAACCGTCATGCAGCCCTAACTATTTGGCCGATTTGGCAGCAAATGCCCTCAAGGTTTAGTTAAGAGTCCTAATACAGAAGCGTTGTTTTCATTGCAACAGAGCAAAAAACACTTGTGTAGCATTTCACCGATATTACTTAGGCTTGTGATATCCAGCGCTGTTTTCATTTGCGTCGAACCGTGCTTATATAGAATATCACTGCTTCACCAACACATTTTACACTTGTGTACTTTTAGGGAAGTAGGGAAACCGATTGAACCATTGTGTTATGTTACACAGCAATCAGTTATTCGTGGAAATCTCTTGTTCGATAAATATAGTAAAAAAATTGAATGCAAATGCCTATGTAAAAAACAATTTCTTCTATTCAGAAAACGTACCCGGGCCATAATGATGTGGCATACGAACGCAAATATGCATTTGTCTGTAAAAGGTTTCGTTGGAAAGAACATATGATAAGCTAAACGGAGATACCATTGAATTGTAACTAAGCAAAAAAGAAAGACCAGGACAGCACTATGAGTATAACTCTTTCATAATCATGATCATGAATGTCATTTTTCAAATGATGGAGGAATTTCTCTCATTGGTACCGTCATGCAGCTCTAAATGCTTGACCGATTTGCCAACAAATGCCCTCAAGGTTTAGTTAAGAGTCTTATTACATAAGCGTTTTTTTCATTGCAACAGAGCAACAGACGCTTGTGTTGCAGTGCACTAATATTGCTAAGGCTTGTAATATCCTGTGCTGTTCTTATTTGCGTCAGCCAACTTTCCTGTTTTTGAAGATACAGTGAAGAGATTAGGACCACGTGTATAATTTTTGATACAGATTTCAATACTTATCTTAAATATTCTTAATCTTGACCTACTGACAATCTTTCTTGCTTTTGAATGTACGGCATAGAAATTTGGACCACATTTATGATATCTGATACAGATTTCAATACACATCTTGAAAAGTCGTAAGCGTGACCTACTGACATACTTTCTTGTTTTTGAAGTGACAACATAGTAATTTAGACCACATGTATGATTTTGATAGAGATTTCAATACTCATCTTAAATAGTCTTAATCGTGACCTACTGACCTATTTCTTGTTTTTAAAGGTATGACATAAAATTTGAAACACGAGTATAAGTTTTGACACAGATTTCAATAGGCATCTTTAATACCCTTAACGATGACCCGCTGACCCACTTACTTGCTTTTAAGGCTACAGCAAAGAGATTTAGACCACCTGTATAGTAGTTACCTTTAATAATCTTTACCCTGACTTACTCACCTACATTTTGAAGCTTTAGCAAAATAACATTGAACCACATGTATAATTTTTCATACATACACCAATACTTATCTCGATAATCTGGTTAGAATTACACCAAACTTGGTCAGTAGCATCCTGGCATGGATCTTTATCAAGTTTGCTCAAATGGTTGGGCTTGGTCCCTTTTATTTAGCAGAAACTTTTCACTATTCAAGCAAGCATCTTTACTCAGGTGAGCGATATAAGGCCATCATGACCCTCTTGTTTGAATTTAGATCCTAAGTAGGCAGTTAGACACGCATTAAATATACGACACCTGGACATACAGCCCGTGATTAAAGTGATTATATTCAAGTAATTCTTGTTAAGTCAGTATGCTCTTACTAAGGTTTTAAATCTCCATATTGTCTTGTGACATCCTGTTTGGTTCTGGAACAACTTGTGTATAAACAATGAATTGCAACCACTGTCGTATCCAGTGCCGGTACGAAAATACGCCAGATGATTGGTGTCTGTACTATAAAGAAGACGAACCGAAACTATAACGCGATTATTAATCGATTCGTCAAAGTCATCCTGATAGTTCGTTTTTTGTAGCAAACAACCGTGGTAATACGAAAATAACAGGACTGGTGTAAGTCGCGGTACGTTGTATTTCTAGAAGCTGAAGGTTAATTGTTTAACCGTTAATCAATTATTTATATTTACATCAGGGGAAAATAGCATGCTATCTTTGTTTTCATTTATTGCTATTGGACCACTTCTATTATTATAAGCATATAAATGAAATTCATGACACTTTAATGCTTTTCCTTGAGTGTAATAATTATGAAGATACGTAAATGAGTAGTCGTAACTATTATTGCATATTGATTAAAGCTGTTTTATTTACCCATGCATTTTTTATAATTTTGATTAAAAGAGATATAAAATATATATAACAGTCACGACAATATCCCACACTAATCATAACTATACGCTCAATATTCATATCAAAATAACATCAAATTATAGTATTTTCTGTCTGAAAATAAATTATTGTTGAAGAGAAGGAAAGTGATAATCAATAACATAATTATAACTTTGAGTCTTCATTAACACTTCATTTAAGAAATGATTTATAGCAAAATCATGTTTTAACACTATTTATACACGATGGGTGGTAAAACGTCAGGCGTATTGATTTCTCGAGGGCGCATTACGAGTGAAATTATTTTGTACGATGTATAACCACCTAATTGTATAAAAAGTGTCCAAACACGGTTAAGCTATAAATTATTTCGATTCTAATATGTCTTTTATTTTCAAATTTAGATCAAATATAATAGAACTGTTTTTTGCTTGTATGTAGGGCGCTAAGTTGTAAGACGTTATGCTCCTTTGTTTATAAGCCCTACGGAATGGTAATACGTCTTGCGGAAAGGTTCCATTAGGGCGCAAATATCATCGAATTATTCTGAAAAGTGAATAACCAACTCAGTGTGTGTGTGTGATTTAATCAAAATTGTTGTGCTATGTGACATTTCGTTTTAGTCATGCTGTTAAGTTTAATATTTGGTCAAATTTGAAAGCGCTGGTTGCATTCATGGAGCTTAATGTCACGTCTACGCGATGTAAACGTGATATCGTTATGATGGTTTAAGCATTCCTAATCATTCATGAATCACGTTTTGTTTTTTTCTGACAATAGTCGTGATATTTCACATTCGCTTCCGGAAAAGTTAGTAGGTGAAATGACTAAAGGGGGCGTTTCAATACTCATGCACATGCGCAGATATGGCAGTTAACCTCATCTGTAAAGACAAAACCATTCAGGCGTGGGGTAATGTGTGCAAATAACAAACATATTTTAAACCTTTGTAGCAGACGATTACCTAACAGTTGGAAGCCCCACCCGAAGCGATTTCCAGTAATCAGATTTAATTTCTATTCATTTTTAAACAATGTTTTATATTATCTTAATATAAATTCAAATATCCAGTCCCAGCCAAAAAATTGAAAAGTACTTTGATTTCCTCAACCCTTTTCACACACACATACACGTACACACGCACGCACGCACGCACGTTATTTTCTCAAACGTTTTACTTAATGCATAAAAGTCACTTAAAGAATATTTCCCTATAATTATGATGCGATTTATTTTCCCGTAGACTTTGATAAACCATATCTGAAAACACTTTTCTCGAAGAATGAATTTTGCAACTACCGATTTGGTTCAGGTCAATTTAAAGACTGAAGACTGTCCACAGGACAGACCAATTAAATTTAGGAGTTGAGAAATCGGTATTTTACTTTAGGCCTTTAGGTCGATTTGTTCAGCTTTTGCAAGTTTTTTTTTTTTTTTGACAATTTGCCGACTGATACATCAAACAACCCCTTTCTTACTCCCTGAAGTCATAAAATACGGCGCCATTCATATTAAAAAAGGTATACATGTATTCACATTTATGCCTAACATGTACTTCCATGTGTTTACGGTATTCAAATTTGGGTCGACTGAAACAAGAACTATTTGATGTGATTGTTTATCAATTGAAACAAGGCGAACTATTTTATTTCAGCTTTTCAGTTACAATTGTAACAGTTGCACATTCCTCCCTATAATGTATGAAATCTGATCTGTGTGGCTGCTACACGCTTTTAGTGAAATACCACTCCTTTTCTCGTATCACTAGATTCGTCAACCCGTAATATTACATTAAGCAGAAAATTACATTTGTGTATTCTTAATTATTCCATACGGTATACTAAATACGATGTTTCATTTAAGGGGAAAATAACAGCCTTATACGCTAACCTATGTTTCAAGGAATATTGTTGAACATATTTTTAGGCAGATAACATGCAGTATTTATATATCTACGATACAATATTACAGTACGTCAACCCAACCATGTTTGATTATATCTTATTTTAATTTATAACAATTACTTATTTTACAACCAGTGTTTCTGACTAATTTTGAATCTTAAATCGGTGCTTTGTACTCTCGTTGCATTTTCAATTGTATAAATTTATTACACTTGCATAACAAACACAATTTGCATGTAACTTTATGAGATTATTTTGCTTTAATTTTCATGTGAAATTCAGCTAAATGCTCCGCGAGACAGTATCTGAGCAGGCGCATTTCTTCCCAAATTTTCCTAAAATTTCTTGACAAAGCCGTTACATGGATTCTCAATCAAATTGTAGGACGTCCCAATTTCTCAAGATGTGAAATAATATACATCCACATGTCTTTGAGCGTATTACACACTAAATAATACAATTATGACAGTAGACGAATTGTAAGGCGTGACAATTGACTGTACAAAAACAACATTGGTTGTTCAGTAATTTAGATAATATAAAAATATACATACATACATGCATATATTATGTCGCATACATTAACTTGGTTCATCGCATCATTGGATTTTCATAAAAGGGTTATATTGATAAATTAACTCAACATACAGATGTTTGGAAAGTTTGCTCCATTCATTGCATGCTAGCTTCATGCTGATATGTGTGCCAAATTTTGTTGTCAATGAAGTACGTCATTGCTAGCCAATCCAAAGACTTGTTTTGTAATACAGGTTACATGAGAAAGAAATAATATCAACAAACAAATGTTCACGAAGACCTGCTATATATAAGATTAATGAAAACAAATAAAGAAAGGGGGTAATGGCAAATAATTAGAAGACCTTCGGTAATACTCTAAAGATATATAGCACTTGTCAGTGTTATCCATGTAAAATTACAAGGGTATATACTAAATAATCGGTAAATTTAAAATCACACCCCGTTGTTGTTTAGGAGAGCTGAATAAAACCTATCCCTTTTATTTAAATGAAAAAGTATAAATACACGACATTGTATTTTCGTCCATAAATCTAAGCCTTGCGATGAATCCTAGGTATATTTCAGCATTTCTGAGTGATTTGTGCCAAATGGGTGACTTGAATGGACATAGCAGAATAATTTCTCTTCTAGTTGGATTATGTTTGTGTAAGTAATTGTAGTATTTTGTACGAAATTTTGTAGATTAGTTTCACATTCAGGAAACATTCACATTCAGGAAACATTGTTTATAGAGTTAAATTATCAAATCAACAAATTTAGCTTTGAAATATATTTATTCGGTAATATATACAAATATATATCAGAAGTAACTACAGAGACGGGTAAAAAGTGAAAAGTGACACTTTATAATGTTTAAAATTATTCAATAAGATAAAAAGTTTTGTACAAATATTAAACCTCTCCAAAACAAAATTTTCTAGTATATGAAACCATTCAAATAATCCAACTAAATTTTGTACGATAGTGACAAAAATGAAGTATTTTTTATTATATATAGAGATAAAATTCTCTGCTGTGAATGAATAAATGCTATTAGATTTTATTAAAAAAAATCTTCTAGTCAACAAAAACATATGAATAAATAAAATCCACTAATTTAAAATTAAAAATAAGATTATATGACAACGATTCACACACAATTTCGCCTCAATGTGGCCATCAGTTTCAAGACATAGCTGCAAAAGGACAAAAGTGACAATTTGTAATTACTTAAAAGACAGAAGCTCTCATCATACTTGAAATAAAGCAAGTGTAGATATATACTATTAGATACAAACATTAAAACCAAATATAAACTCAAATTGACTAACCAAAACCAAGCTATGGATGTAGAACTAAACTAACCTGTTTGAAGCAGTTATAATTATTCAAAGGGTATTATCTCTGGACATACTCAATTGAATTTCAAGATTTGTAGAGAAGTAGGTAAAAGTAAACTAACCAAATATCAACCCAATTTGATTAATTGTTACTAGGATACAACAACAGAAGATTTTAATAAAAAAAAATAAAGTTTTCTATTAAAACGGGCAACAACTCTGGTCAAACCATACTGATTTTAAACATAATACCTATATACCTTATGGTCATGTGGTTAGTATTTCACCAATTATGCCTTCATGGTCATCTCACACGTAGTCCATATCAATATACAGTGGCATTTTCCCACCTAGTAGAGGCCATTTTCATGTTAGATATAAGCTTTATTGATGCTTGATTGTAAAGAGAAAGGTCTGTGGATTGGTTGAAGCTACGTTATATGCTTCAAAAAGTGCGTCGAAGCTAGTTGATATAATGAAAGTGAAAGCAGGTTTTTTTATGAAGTCCTCCTACGCAATATTAGCGCTTTCGTCACTTGTCTCAGTCACATGAATATGATTTCCTTGCATTATGATCAACCCCATAATGTTTTGATATTGAATGCCTAAAGACAGACCATTAAGCCAAGGTAGTCCCGGAAGAAGTGAAAGGCTTTAAATGCTAGTAAAACATTATTATATATTGTTATTTTACATCTAATAATATAGTTTGGCTACTTTGACTAACAATTGCAAAGGTATAACTGTAGGAGTATAAAATTTGATATTTTAAAGTTATCTAAGGGTATCTACTCTAATCACTCTAATTTTATTACAAAATGAAGAGAAGCAGATCTGAGTGGATACAAACAAAATAACTTCATCTCAATGAGTGACGAACGGACGGACAAAATAAAAAGTACATTTCTCTGCATTTCGTGCGTGTGTAGGCGATAAATCATAAATTAGAAAACGAATGATTATATCGAAAGCTAAGGGGAATCTGTTTCTTCAATATTCTTCAAGTTTCTTTCAATTTATATGCTACTTTTAGAACTAAAATTTGCAATTATATAAAAAAAAACTAGCTTATATGAGTATTTAAAAGTCTTCGTAATTTAAAATGAGAGGGCATATACCCGTTTCGTTTGCATGCACACGTGTAGCAAGGTATCAATATGTGTGGGAGTTGTGTGAAATAATATAGTACTTCAAGCGAGTCGGTGCTTCTTGTATCTAGAGTCATGCATGCACTTCGATACTTTATGGCAATCTTGTATTGTAGAAAAGTATTTTCCCACCGCTGGCAGACAAACAGTAATCTAAAATTGCTCACCATATAGAGAAATGCAATTCCAATGTAAAACTTCATTTGAACATACTAGTAGTAATAGAATTAGTGAAAATATATTTAATAAGATCCGCAGCAGTTGCTGTTAAAGCATATTATGGCAAACAACCGCTTTATGAATATTCGATAAAATAATGTTTGGCTGTTATATTTCACTCTACAATTGTAACGTAAGACATTTTACAATTATATGCCGTTCACGAGCTCAATGTTCCAGTGCCTAATTATAGAAATACAAATTAAACGATATTTGTTTGCAAGCAAGAAGTGAATTTTCCAATTTCTGCGGTACAGTTAACACAAACACCATAAATGTCAACTGCAAATAAGATATAAACATGTTTCAATCGTCTAGACTCTAATGTCTACGTAGTTAGGCTTAATAGTTACTTTTTTCTCTGTCGAAATATCACTGTGTGTAATTTCATACTGGCTGTCGTCAAAGGAGGTCACGCGTACTATTTTAATAAAACGCATGTGTTTCATAGACTTTGAATAAAATATTTACTTTTAATCTATTGCACATCAGAAATAAGATGTTATTGAAAGTAAAAGTTTGTTATTTATGGTAGCTTATCTCTGTCAGTTCGTGTCTTCGTATATTCTGGGTGAGGACACGAAGACATGTAGAGACAAAGATAGAATGAACAAGAAATATCTTTAAAAATGATGGTCGGCGAATTGTAATAAGGACAGAAGTTTATGAATTTTTCATCTAACATTCATCTTTCATTTAACATTTTTCAAATTGCAAAACTAAGCACCGCACTTTAACAATTTAAATGGTTCTCTTTTAATTTTTCGCAAAGGTTTCGTAGGGTTGCAGTTTTGTTTCGTTTATCCTTAGACAAATAATTACAGCAGTAGTTTGATGAAGATTCATGAAGCGGTTCATGAGAAGAGGTCATTAAACGTGTTTACATTTTTAGCTAAATTGGTCCCTATCCCCATTTGTAACAAAATAGCAGGAGACCTTACGATATTGTTACACATCGAGTTTGATAAAAATCCATTACATTTTAGTGGTTAATGCGAAGAAAGGCATATCTACTTTTAGCTATAGTGTTCCCTAATAGGGCCCAAGTTCCTATATAAATAAATTTGGAAGAGGACCTTATAATGATGCTCCAGACCAAGTATGACAAAGATCCACCAAGCTGTTCATGAGACGCTGTATAAAGGCATTTCTAGTTTTAGCTCTAGCAGCCTAAAGGGGTTAAATGTCCCAGCTGAACAAGTTGGCTGCGGGCCTAATAAAGATGCTACAAATCAAGTTTGATTAGATATACATGAAAAAAATCAATTAAAGGATTTTTTTTATTTATTTTTTTAATTTATTTCAAAATAGGCCAACTGATCCCGCTTTAACAAATGCATATTCGCTTTTCACGAATCTTTGGACAATGACGTCACACCTAAAAAAAGTGAAGGTCAAGCAAAACATACAGTTGTAATTATTTCAATATTTCTGTTTCATAAGCAAAGTTTGAGCGTAGTCATATCACATAGATAAACTGTATGCAGCGTACCTTCATTTCAATGTAATGAGATTCAGTCATTATATAGCATATATATAATAAAACAGATTTCAACTGAGTTCAATATTTGCATACCATACTAAAGAAAAATATTCATATATAATAAATCAGTTAAATAATTTATAACAAATATATCAAAGCAAACAAGTACTCATTCATTTTAATATGCAATCTGAATAAGTCACAAAAGCAAGAAACCTTTTCATATACAGACGACAATTGTAACAAGGAAAATCTTTTAAAAAGCACTTCTCTACATAAAAGACTCTTATCACAACCTTGTTCATGTGATACGCAGACCGTATTCAGATCTTTCTTTAATTTGATATATGTTGGTATTTGAACAGGTTTTTATCATATTTATTCAACTTACTTATCATTTTGAGATATATCAATATTCTTGCTAAATATACTGAGCCAAAGTTAGCTTTAAAACTGTGAACAGCGTCGTTTAGGATAAACGCTTTGTCTACATTTCACTCAGCGTAGCACAATCAACAGAGTGAAAGAAATTGACACTCTCGTCCAATCAGGCAGAGTGTTGCATAAATCTTCCATTTTGATAAGTTATCTATAATGCGTTATCAAGTAGTTTGATTTGCAAACTGAAGTCACGTGGCATAGGTAACCAAAACGAATTTAGACGGCGTCGCCGAAAAACTGATGATTTGTCGTATCTTCATGTCCTCACTCCGAAGACAGGAAATGACAAAACACGGCTGACTTGTCTTCATTTCCTGGCGTGTTAGGGCATTGAAACGAGGACAAGAAACATTGAAGACAAACAAATATTTATTTGCGAAGACACGATATAATAATATTGGCAAAATGTCGTGTATGCATGTCGTGTTTTCATGTTTCCGCCTTTGGCATACGAAGACACCTAAGGTAAATAGTTTACTGTTCTTCGCCCTGAGTACACGACCACCCGAGGACACGATAAATTGGCAGAAGTCTCCCTTTCCTGTCCCATGTCTTCGCCTCGAGCACACAATGACACGACAATCGGTAGCTTGTTTGTTATGCACTCCGGATTTAATTATTACGCATTAAAACTCCTGCCTATGTATTAATAACTGATTATTATTTCTTAGATAAAGATGTTTACGTGCATCTTTACATTTCACACAAGGAAATTGCGTTCTTGTAATGAGGTGTTAGGTAGTGTAAGCATGTGCAAATCAGATACTATTAGATACTTAAGCAAAATGTTGCACAAATTTTGTTGGTATATGTTTCCCCCTAAAACCCTTTTCAAACCTAAACTATATAGGGACAATTTCAAGCTTTACGGGAAACTACAAGTGCTTTCTTTACAACTGACTATTCGAGTTACCAGGCATCTGAGCCGTCTTCCCTTGAAATTAGCCCGTAGTAAACTGAAACGTTTAATTTTCCCTGAAACCCTTTATCCGACAGTCTGCCAGACCCTTAAAGCCCACCTGACTGGCTAGGCGGATGGATCTCTTTGATCCATACCTACCTTTTCTCACATATAATTGTATTATGTTCGAAATACCTCTATTTATTTAGTTTTTACCCAGTTCTATTATGGGACTGAATTTACAGATTATTTAGTATTTCTCACTGGTATTATTGTGTCTATGTGTGAAATACATATTACTTTAAATATTACTAACCCTTGCAGATTTTATGAGGCAATTTCATGATTTATAAGGTAGGCTGCCTGTGTAAATGTTTTTCTCAGCTGGACAGTAGACCCTAGTGCTCTGCTAGCCGTGTAGTCCTTAGCCGGTTTTGGACTGGAGTGTTTAAATAGTCTGTATCAGTTAAAATGGCTTAAGAGATTTATGAAACAGGAGTATGTTATGCAGCGTTGCATTTGCTTTAAAGTCATTGCATTTTCGGAGGCTTGGCCAGTTTCTTTTATATGTATAAATGGAAAAATACAAAAATCATCATGGTACAAACTGCTGGCCCAGTTGTAATTGTTTTGCATTCGTTTGGTGACCCTGTATCACAAATATAATTTATTTAAGTATACAATACGTCAGAAAGCATGGCCTCTACCAAGGTCATGACATGACATCACATCACATGACCTCAACTTAACGTTTATTCTGTCATTGCTGATTTCACTTGCGAACAGGCATGTTTTGTAACGTTAGGCAGCACTCTTGTTATGTGAACAAGTTGTACCTAATGAAATCAACGAAATTGTAAAACCATTTCTTTTAAACTTTACCATACCTACTTCAGTCAGATTTATTTTATCCTAAAAGTCCAATAATGATTTCATTTCATGTGGAAAACAGATAAAGTAGCTGTCCAAATAGACAGTGTGCAATGTGCATAAGCACGTGGTTAGAAAACTATACTGTGAATACTGCACATGGACTTATACAATCTGGGAGGTAATTAATCCTAACCCTGCTAAATTTCTATAATGAACTTGTCCATCTTCCAATTTTGACAGTACCATTAACTGTTAAAAGGGGTGCTTACCAAAAAGATAGTGACTGAATAGCGACCAGTGCAGACCATAATCAGACTGCACGGATGTGCAGGCTGATCTTGGTCTGCACTGGTCGCAAAGGCAGAATCACCTGCAGCCAGCATGCTAAGGGTTAATAACTATTCAATTAATAATACTTCTTAAATCGAGAATCAAATAAGTAAACCGTTGACAAAATTAATATATGAGAAATCAATTTACAAAAAAAACAAAACAGGATTTAACAAGAAATTGATATCATACTTTATTTTCACAGCCAAAAATGTGGCAAAATGATTAATGATGTGTACAAATTCCCTAACGTCCCTATAAAAGTTCTTTTTAATTACAAAGTGTGTGTCCATGCTGATTGTTATAACGAAAACTTAATTATCTGAATTACTTCTATTGTTTTGTTAACTAAACTATTACATCAAAATATTCTTAATGGTTTGTAGGTGTTGTCTCTGTGAAAGCTGGTCCACCATGTTTCGCCAGTGATTATCTAGAACCACTAAGATATGCTAGTTTGAGGAAACATATAGATAAAATTGTGAGTGAAACAGATGGACTGCTGATGAAAGCGAATGATCTTAAAGAATATGTAAGTCCACTTGTCTAATGTTTATAAAGTTTATTTTTGTTATTCAAATTGTATCAATTAGTAGAGGACTAAAGTATAATTAATTATGTAAATGGCATAGGCCTACCATTCAAGTACAAAATGTCGATTTAACTATAAGACAATTCGATATAGAGAGATCCATAGTTGAACATATTTGAATTGCCTGAATGTTGTTTTGAATTAGTACGACCCTGTTGGTCCTAAAGCTCATTCGGTTTGGCATATCATTGTTTATACTTTTATCCAATCGACGACACTATAAATATGACATTTTCTGTTTAAACCTTTATTATCTCGTTATAACACTTTTATTGACACGCTGACTTTGAAGTGATGTTGTTGAAAGTTTAGATTAACAGATTGAAGTTTGTCTTATCCTTATCTTCAGATAGGTGGTCGGTTTCTTCTTTCTGACGAGTACCTATGCTCTGGTATCCCACTGGAACTTCTAAGCGAGGTAATCTCAGCCCTGTAATGCTATTGTTTGGAAAGACTTTTTATATTCACAACATGAATGAATTTTGTTGATAAAAGATTTTCTAACTATATACTGTCATTTTGCAAAAAAAAGAAAATGTGTAAGGATCATTAAGCTGTATAACATGTACAAATACATTATTTAATTGAGGCAATGAACAAAACGCGTTTTAATTTTCTGTATCTATAAGCCTTGTAATGTACACTTTTGAACTGATTAAGAACATTCTACCCAAACTAGTACTTCATACATGTACCAATAATAACATTTTGATGATGATTGACTTTATTTAAAAATTATTCTGTTTTTAGACACCAAAACGGTCTTAATTGTATGGTTGAATAATTGCGTTGTTACGCCCAAAAATCGTAGTATGCAGGTTTTGCTATTTTTTTTCTATCAAACTTCAACCCAAAATGTGTGCATACTATTAGGTCCATATGGGTTTTAGAAGCGTGGAATTAAACACAGTTTAGTAATTTTATTATTATTATCATGACGACACTCATAATAATTATTATCATTATCATCATTTTTATCATTTTATATTTTCCAATTGATCATTATTATGATATAGTTATTGTTTTTACCATCCTCGCCATCATCGTTTTTTTTACCGTAATCTGATTATATATGATAATGATGATGAAATTGATTATTTCTAACGTGAAGACGATGTCGTGCTTCTTTGAAATCATCAATGACCACTATGATTTAAAGAGCTACCTTATTTATTTATCTCTATGGGCTGGTTGAGTTTTGGGTTTCAGTGGATGCTCAAGTATTAACCGTCCATTGCCAACAGCTAACTTTTAAGACAACATCTATATTTGAACCGTTTGTTGGATCTTTACTAAACTTGCTTGGAAAAAGCATTGCATTATTGTATTGACCTTTCTTGGGTTTGTCCAGTTTTACTGTATTTTAGGGCCGACGAATATTTAACTAGTCAATGTAATGTGAGAAGCCTAGGGTCATCATGACTCTCTAAATAGGTATGGCTTCCTAGTATATTCTCGGCTGTTTAATACAAATGGAAAGAATATATTATCATACACAAATTAAATTCATTTTGATATTTCTCTACCGTATGGCATTTTGGTGGTAACACTTTTATCAAGTTGCTATCATTTTGGGGCGTAACGATGCCTAATCTGTTTGGAATGTGATCTACTACTGATCTTTCAAATTATTGATTATTCATGGAATTCATCCAGATTTTATAGACGACCTGTTAAATATATTTTGACAGAGAGGACTTGCGTTCCCGGCCTACGATGATAGTTCCTGCCCAATAGCATTTATTCACATACCTTCTGTTTCGGATGATGAACGAGTTCAAGATTATTTAACTGAGGTAAGTATCATTATCTATATGATAGTAAGACTTTGTTCCTAATTATGTTTTGATTGAGTTGCACTTATAAAATGTAAATAGTCTGGTATCCAGAAAGCAAACCTCCCTACACAAATCTGATCAAAGTTTTGCCCTATCAACGCTACACATTGACTTGCATTCATGAAAGATCGAACACGTTCTACTTTTATACACATAATTGTCTTTGTCTACAAATGGTATGTTTCGGTATTCGATGAAAAAATAAAATGAAAACCTTCTATAACAATTTACAACGTAATTGAATCTACAACATAATTAAATAGTTTGGATAATCTGACTAGAGTTTTCACTAGTCATATTCCAACTAAAAGCCTTATTATGGTAATAAATAATATTACTCTAATGGTAAGTAATAACAGACCTTTCTAACGTAAACGTAATTACGAAACGGAATACTGAATCCGTAAAATTTAGGCTAATTGTGTCTATGGAGACATTTCATCAATATATACAATAGTATCTCCCTTAGACATTATTTGCAAATAACATTTACGGATTCAGTAATCCGTTTCCGATTTACGTTTACGTTAGAAATGTCTATTACCCATACTTTGAATACCACTCTTTGTACATTTTATGAAGTTGGAGATAAGTTTATATTTATATCTATTAAGGAAACATTTCTCCTGCTTATGCTTTTGAATTTATTTCATTTCATTTATCATTGTATCAAGTGAAATGAACTTCCGTTTAATGGTTTTAAAGATTTTGTCTGAAATATTGCATTGTGAAAAGTACCGAAATTTTGATTCATTCAACAAAGACAATAATACTTGTTGTAAATATTCATGACAGAATTATGGTTATGTTTCTCCAGGTATTTCTTTTCGTTAATTATCGTTTGGGGTGTAAAGTCACATAAAATTTCCCTTCAACCCAATTCACACATATGCCTTAGTGGAGGAATTTTTTCCAAGTTCCAAAAGGGGAAACAATTTTGTCAAAATAAAGCTCTTGTATAGGAGCTTGCATTACGATCCTAAGTTCAATGCAATACCTTCATTTGTTTCAGAACTTTGCTAAAAAGAAATGAGCTTTTTTGCTACCTTTTACATGAGCAAATAAGCAGAACTTTTCTCAGGATAAAAGTTAGAGTTATGGAACGTCATATATAAACTGTAGTTATGATCTTACAGGTTTGTTTAGAGTTTCACTCAAATCCTGTTATAGGTTTCAGATATATTAAAGGGAATGTTTGTTTTATTTTCTACATGGAAAAGGAATATTTGTTTCAAAACAGAAGTCAAAGTTATAGGACTTGATATGTAAAATGGGTCTGAAAATCTGTTTTGATTTTCAATATCTGCTAGTTCACAAGATGACACGAAACGGAACAAAGTCGAAAAGGGGAATATTTTGTCAAAACAGGAGTCAAAGTCATGGGATCTGGTATTAGAACTTATCTTATTAGCCTAAAATCTGTCGCAAGTTTCAAAATAATTCATTTGCATAGGAAATGCCTTTTCTGTTTCTGAAATCGTTATAAAACGTAAAGCTACATTATATGTTATTGTTCAAGTTAATGAATACAACTATAATACTGCTTCAGATATGTGACCCGTCCAGTAGAAAGACAGCACGCACAGCACACATACTGTGGATAATGAGAACAACTTATAATATACTAAATGTTCTTGCCAACTATTTCGAACATCTTAAGTACAGCACAAAAGAAAGTCCCACTGTAGAGCGAAATATAACATTTTTCCAAAGGGAAATTTACAGTTCTATGTGTACGATAAAAATAGCTCTAAGATCACAGGATGTTGATTTACCAGAAGCTGTCCCTAGTGGACACCTGTCAGCACATTTCCTTCAGCATTATATGTCTACTAGAACGGAACGACAATTCACTACTTATGTAACTGTACGAGACAGTGTACGTATTGCGAACTATATAAATGAAATTTACCAAAGTATACAGGACTGCTATCTTAACTTGGATACTTATATATACAACTTGTTAACATAAGAGACTTCCCTGCACAGAACATTTTTCTAGAATTAATCCAGATGTTATGTTCGAGAAAAATATTTACAGAAACCCTTAACTATTGAACTGTTTACATATTAGTCTTTTTTAAAATTATTTTTCCATATACATTCTTACGCATTATGTTCGGTATCAAGAAACAAAATATAGCGCACGAAATTACACAGTCCATACCTTAACTATTCATTTTCACAAAATGTCTCTATTTTGAGACGTAAACGTCTTGCAATGTTGGAGGTGGGTGTAAATATAACTTGATCTTTACTTCTAAGTTTAAGCATGTTAAGTTAACGAGATCTTAATTTTATAATAAACTAACGTTGATGATATTAATACGCTGATTTCTATATTTTCCGGATTACTGTTTCATTAATATGTATTATTTTGATTATATACCTGTACGTTTTCCTGCTGCAACATTCTTTCTGGAAGAACTGGAATAAAAAGAGTAGTCTTTATCCCGAAAGATTTGTATTTACCTCCCTTTCATATGAATGATTAACAGCTTGTATTATAGTATATATTGTCTTCTCGCTCCTGTGTAGTGAAGATATAATCTCCTTACTTGTAGGTGCTGACATATAGTAAATAAATTTCATAATGTATGAGACGCACCTTTGTCTGAAAGGTTGTTAGCAAACCTCTCTGGATACTTATACCTTTTTTCGCAATGCGCGAGTATTTTGCATTGTGTCCACAATATCCACTAGTTTTACATATTTTGCAAAACTACATATTTAATACAATGTACCTATTCCATACGCGATAGTTGGTACACCTCTGCAATCATTGCATTCAATAAACAATAAACTTTTGAAAAAAAGTGCACGCCTCGCTAGCGCATGCCTATATACTGTTTCATTAGAATGGTAACTGATATGTAATATCTGGGTAAATATTTGGTCAATTTTTTATAACATATATGTTATACCCCTGTCACACATACGGCGCGGATAGCTACGTCTATCCACGGATAGAAACGTAGTAATCCGTATCGATCCGTACCTGAGCCGTACCTTATAGTAGTAATACGTATCAATCCGTACGGCTCAGGTACGGATTGATAGGGATTACTACGTTTCTATCCGTGGCTAGACGTAGCTATCCGCGCCGTATGTGTGACTGGGGTATTATGAAGCTTTCTAGAGGGTATAACTATAAATGCAGAGGTAGTATTTTAGTATGTTTATTTAATGTTGTTTTTTTTCTGATTATTCCACTTCTACTGTACTTGAGCCACATTGTACAAACATCGTCTCCAATCACAGTATGGCAGTTGTAGAAGTAAACGGTTTTTTAGACAAAACAACGAATTATTTGTCGGAATTATTTCATAAAAGTACTTATATTTTAAAAAGTTTATTTCCGCCACTGAGAAACCTTTTCACGAAATTGTAAATACTTTTCAAGCTTTGAGCATACGACGTCATATTTACCGAAATTCTTACTTGCTCTGGTTTGTAGTTTAGTTAGTAAACAAAAAAGGTTAACAATAGTGATAAAATGTGCATTGTAATATGGCTCAATTTGTCTGTCAGTTAAGCAAAGTAGGAAGTTAAGCGTTGTTTGTTCTGCGAGAATTGACGCACAACCCTGTCAGAAAACTTTATAACACCAATTATGACGTGAAATTGCCCCATAACGTCCAGTTCATTATTACTCGTTTTAATTCAGTTCATAGCAGTTTTTTATCGTCAAGTTTTAGTGCGAATGTTAGAACAGAAATAAACAACACATTTTTGTTTTATCGCTCCCGTAGTTATAAACATTACACCATGGTCAATCAATAATTTAAAGACACGAAAGCCTTGACTATTTGAAAAACAAACAAAAGTTGAAGCTTAGGCATAATATTTCAATGAACATGTTAGAATGAAAATATACCTGGCCTTTTTCTACCGTCTGATTTATCACGGTTCATCGTTCAGTTGCTTAGATACGTGACCATCAAAACTCTGAATCGTGGTAAATAGAACATGCAGAGACCTGTACTTCTTCTTCACAAACCAACCTATATCTAAGTATTCAAGTATGTTGAGGGATCGCAAAGAACTGTACAGTATTGCAATAGGTTTAGTACTCAGACTGATGTCTCTAAACTATATTGATTTCCTTGTAATGATTATTTAATATGTTATGCGTCGAAGGCATATAGGCTTTTGCAATGCGCTGACTGAAAAGTTCAGGAAAACATGTAATAATGTTTTACATTTTATTTTTTGTTGTTTCGGGAATACATGGTTTTCAGTTTCAAAAGAATGATTTGCGTATCAAATATGAGGTGTCTAGCTTCAAAACCTGTGCAGTTATTCCGAACAGCTTACAACTATCATCAGTAACAAGTGTATCTTTAAACGACTGCGTGTGGCATTGCGCATTTAGGTCGACCTGTACGGGTCTTAATTACAAGAAAAAGTTTCCACTTTGTGAACTTTATACCGGAAATGAGGTGCAGGAAAAGTTGGGAAACTGTGTATACATCAAACGCAGAGATATTGAGGTTAAACATGTAAGTAAAACAGCGCATGCTATCGAAAATTTCAAACTACAT
Organism: Mercenaria mercenaria; assembly: GCF_021730395.1. NCBI lineage: Eukaryota > Metazoa > Mollusca > Bivalvia > Venerida > Veneridae > Mercenaria > Mercenaria mercenaria. The sequence continues at coordinate 14,616,937 of NC_069367.1, read as the reverse complement.
TTTAGATAACTCTTTTTGCAAGAATAGTGACTATGTACTCGTAATTATTCAGGATGAGAATATTAATATAAGAGATAAGAGAATCATAAGTATCTTTGGCACCGAATGTTATCATATATTGAATTACAAAGAAATATAGATGTTCTTAATGCAGTTAATATAGACATCAACGTTAATATACAAAACTAGTTCAAGAACAAAAAATCATAAAAATAAATTATTCCTTTAAAAGCATGATTCTAAGCTTTTATAGATCAGTTTACTATCTCCAATTTCAGTCCCAATGTGACCAACGTAACGCTAGAAAGACATGTGATTTACAGGGATCAAATGATGTCAAAGGTATTTATATAACTGGCACCAATTATACAAATTCATAATTCTGACGTACAATCCTAAGCTTTCTTTATGAGTGTTACACATTTCTGTCCTTGGCAAAGGTGAACAGTATCCTTTGTTTAACAAAACAGTTCTCTAAATGGAAAAGTTTGTAGTTACTTGCTTTGCCATCCTGAACGAAATAGGACCAATTTTACAGCTGTAAAACGCATGTAAGTCAGCTTTGTTTTAGTAGACCTGTAAGTTGAAAATAATAAGAAATATACAGTTGAAATTTACATGATTGTGTGAAATATTCTTATCTCAAATATACAGCAGTAAAAGTTGTAATGCTGAAAGTTAGACGTAAAACTATCATGTCTCAAAATAACAGTTATATATAGACTTGGTGGTAAACATGAGAATTGCCAGACATCTCTTTTAGCGAGGTTTACTTTGAAAACAGGGAAGAACCACATTTAATAAAAAGAATGGAATTTTACCTGCAACAATATAAGTGTAATTGTCTTAAAGTGTATCATTTTAAGTACCTCGCCAACAATAGTCACACACATTAACTCTGACCCGATCACCCTTCCCCTTGTTTTTATTTATAATATATTAGTATAATTCTTCCAGTTTTAGTTTCTTGTCAACCATGTTACTCACCTCCCTTATCTCCATAATACTATTTTATGTCTTGTGATTCTTTGTATTGTCTCCTAGTATCCCGCTTTCGTTACAATCCAACCCACCTAAAACAGTTTCATTTATTTAAGCCTCTTGGTGTTGTTTTCTGTTCCATAGCATACCATCATCCGTCTTCCAAGATTATCCCAAGTTTAGTTTTTACTTTAATATATTTTTATTTTAACTTCATTGTCTTTATCTATATTTATTCTAACTGGCTTCCTCCTCCTCCCTCTCAGTTATTTTACGGTTAATCACAGTTATCCTACAACGTAAACCACAGCAGCGCAGACACTCACGTACGAAAGACAAACACACACACACACACGCGCGCGCGCACACACACACACACACACACACATATACCTAACTTACATTGATAAACATACAAGTAAGATATAACAACACTGTAGGGCATTGCCCAAGACACAGACGCACACGCACAAACACATAAGCAGGAAAAAAACAACAATCAGACACCGCCTAAGGATTCCGGCAGCCAATATAAAGGTGGGCACAATAACTCGCTCGTAGTATAAGGGGAGAGAATGCCAAAGCAAGGGAGAGCAAATGCAAGGGGAAAGGATGGGGCACGATATGGGGAGTGAGGAGAAAGAGGAAAGAAACGCTTACAACAAACAAGACAACATACGCAACACACAATACAAGACGGACAGAAAACAAGTTTAGAATAGGTGCACGGCCCTGGAACGGTCAGTAACCTATACCAAGGAAGCTGGGGGTTGAGGGAGGTGGTGGGTGGGGGAGTTGGTGGGGGGGGGTGTAAACGTGTTTCGGGCATGCCTAAATAAAATCATTCCCCGCTGAGAAAGGCTCTAACAAAAGTGAAAAATACCAGATCATATGAAATAAAAACATAAAATTAGGATAAATCTTAGGTGTAATGACACCAATTCACTCAACAACTTGTCTGAAGTCAGAGCACCAAAAGCCTAACTTTAAAGAGCACGACTTAGAAAGCTACAAGACGAATTCCACTCCCTCCGTCCGTTTAATGCAGGATTTAAGAAAAAAACATCAAGGAGACATTGCATCATCAAATAGGAAAGCGTAGCGATTAACTGTAAAGGGGTCAATCACCAAACATGCACTGTGCTTCACGGGTTTCGCAATTTATCCTCTTTTGATAAACATTTTAACATATTTACAAATAAGGACTATGTTTAATTTTCCGAATTTTATACACTACATCTCTATAGAATTCCGGGTGTGTAAGACCAAGTCTTAGGAGGGTTTTAAAGTTAATATTATTATATTTCTTTAACAGTTCGGATGATGATATGTAGTAAAATTACTGAAAGCTTTCCGTAGCGTGTTATGATAACGGTAACCATATTGTATGGTGGCATAACGATTTCTGTTATTAAAATCCTCTATTTTAAACATTGAGCAAGCTGTTGTAAAACGAACAAGTTGTGAAATATAGAAATCGTATGATGTTGCTCAAGGGACATCTCATTAAAACATATTTTAATAATTGAACTGACATTTTACCATGTCAGTCGCTTTTCAAAACCCCATATCTGAGGATCCGTAAAATCATACTATCGAATAGTTTTATCTTTCCTGCAGCACTCAAAACCATTATGTCAAATAAAGAATTCACAGGGCTTGATTGTACAATGCGTTTTGAGCTTGATTACAATCCATTAGACGACAATGTTACACCGGACGGATAGACGGATGTTTTAACAACCCTAAGTATTAAATTGTTAAAACAAAATTCTATTTCTGGATTTTAAAAACTATTAACCGTCTCACTCATATTCACAACAATACACCATATAGTAAAGAAATGATACAGTCTGTTGAGAAAGTTTTTAAATTTTCCTTGAAGTAGAAACCTATATAAAAAATATCTTTTAAATAAATAGCAGTTCTACAATTATTCTGTACCAATAAAATACTTATTAGTAGATAATTATTGTGTTAAATCATAATATTATTTTCAGTAAACAACAGTAAAACTATATGTATGCTTTCCTATGTGTCTCAGTAGTCATTCTACAAATTAATACTGTAACATATCATTTACAAAACAATTGAGGGTTGTTCCGTTCGTTTTAAGCCCATATAACTTTATCAATAGTGTTTTAGGGAACAGTTTGCTAAAACATAAGAGTTCACTGGGCAAACACAGAAATATTATAGGCCCTACATTACGCAACAGTCTAACTACTTTTAAAACAGAGAAAAGTGGAAAACTTCACAGGTCGCTCAACACGACAGAAACGAAAATGTTGCAGGCTCGGTTTGATTGAGCCTGTTCATGGACGGTCGTGGAAATGCATGCTACCGTCCACGCCTGATTCTAACTAATTTAAACCATGTTACAATTTTATGTAATAAATTCAAACATTTTCCTCAGTCTATAAAATATATACGTACGCCTATTCCTTTAATTTTATGTTAACATAAAACAAACTCTTTCTGTAAATACCGCATATGCTCAGTCGCAAGAAATTAACAATACATGTATTGACAAAATTAATGATAAGAAAATATGTTATGTGGATGTTGCTTCTATTATTTACATCATGAGGGTTACGTTTTGGGGTCAGTTACGCCTTTACACCAAGGTTCGGCATATTAGTCACTTAAAAGTAACAGTGGTCATGAAATGTGTTTTCACTGTAAAATAACTGTCTAGTTGTTCGGCATTTCTAAAAATACATCACTAAGCTTTTCCTCAACAAAACCTTAAATGTCAGTTGAAAACAAGCAGTTGACTTGCCATAGAAACCACATAGTGGCTTTTGCGACTCAAATGGATCCGCGCAGTCTGGACAGGATCCATGTTGTTCGCTAAATTTCTCATAATTGCAATAGGCTTTTGAATGCGAAAGCAGGATCCGACCAGATAGCGGGTATGCGCAGGCTGGTCTGATCCAGCTGTCGAACCATACCCTATGTTGTTTTTCCAAGAACGGCATCCGTTAAATATCACTTCTTAAATTCCAAGAGAACACCCGCTTGTGGTGAATTTCTTTATTTTCTTTATTTCTTCTAAAAATTGCGGCTGTGTACTGACTATAGGGGACATTTTCTTTTTTCTCATTTATTTGTCTTTATTTATTTTTATTTCATTTTGTCGGGTTTAACGTCGCAGCGACACAATTATAGGTCATATGGCGACTCTCCAGCCTTGATTTGTGGAGACCCCAGGTACCCATTCGTGCATTATTTCATCAAGAGCGGGCATCTCGGTAAAGCCACCCACCTTCCGTAAGCCAGCAGGATGGCTTCCTCACATGAAGAATTATACGCCCCGCGTGAAGCTCGAACATATCGATGAGGGGCAAGTGATTTGAAGTCAGCGACCTTAACCACTTGGCCACAGAGGCCCACTAACACTGTCTTAGAACTTGGTGGGAATCAAGAGAGAACTTTTAAATTATTATATAAATATACGTTTTTAACTGTCTTGACTGTGGGGGTTTCTACCGTTCCAAGGAGGGCTCCAATGTTTTCCTATAAGTATTTGTTGTTTTGTTATTGTTGGTTGCATATTATACTTTGTCTATCTATTTTGTGTACATGTATATCATCTACACATACATCGTTGTATGGTTTTTGAATGGCCTTTCCATCTTTGGTTTTGTCCATGTTAAGAGAGAAACCTTATCTTTAATTGTAAGCTATTCAGTCAATTAACAAATGAACCGAATGACGTACATGTATATTCGTTACAGAATGTCCTTATCCCGATGTGGCTAACGGCTAACCTTCGGGAAATATGTTTTCTTTAGGCAGTAAACAAACCATTGAATGTAACCCTGGGTATGTTATTCATGACACAAATACATTGACCTGCCTGGCAAATGGAATGTGGGAAGACCTTCGAGGAAGTTGGAAAGGTAAGAAGTAATTGGATGTTTTTTAAAATAGGCATAGCTTAATCAAATAGAATAATTCATTTGAGAATCGGTATCAGCCTATGAAAGTGTGGTCTGCTTTATATTAAACGAAAGCAAACTTTTTTAATGAAATGTAAATATGTCTGAAATCATCAGTGAGATAAAATATGAAAATATAAAGAGTTTAATTCTAGCACAAAGCTAATTTTATTGTCGATTTCAGGGGGCGTTTTAACAAGAGATAGACAGGAGAACATTTTTTTAAAAATTTTATGGTAAATAAAAGTTTCCCCCGGTAACCCATATGGGCGACTTGTTCAATGGACTGTTAATATTTTCGTCGGAAGACCATTCAAGATGCAGTCTTTATTGTACCAGGTTAAATTCATATGAACGCTCTTATCCCAATGTTAGAAAGTTTAGCTGGCTGGAGGATCGGGCGCTCGAACTCACGACCCCTGGCTTTGTCATCAAATATCGTTAACACTTAATCACTGCCTACACTTTGAGAGCACTTGCTGTAGATTACCATTATATTTACGCATTAAACATATATACTTACTGTCCTAAAACGCATACTTAAAACATGAACGCTTATTGGCATTATACTGGTGTGATTGGCCTTTTACATGTTTCATGTTAAAATTATGTTAACGCAGAATCTGCAGAATCTCTAGAGATACATTGGTGACATCACCTACTGGGCTCGGCCAACAACCGGTCCCATGGGATTTTGCAGATGTTTTAACAAGAAATAGTATGTGTTATCTGAAAGCCCCGGCTTTTCAATCTTTAAAAAATCAAACATTTGCCACGCTTGAGATAGGGCACAACTGATTAAAGTAAAGTGCCAGAAACCAAAATCCTCACAAAGGGGTATGTAGGATTTGGGCCGATTTTGGCCCCCACCAAAATGATGATAAAGTATATGCCTTTTTTTACCTAAATGCATGTATTTTCCAAAAATAAACATTAAAATCTGCAAGGACAATTGTTTATGGAAAATTTAATGTTTGCATTATGTGCTGTTGTGAAAGAAAGCATTAGCGTGTCTTGGGGGTATACTTAAATAAATTGGAAAAACAAAATAATAAATGATTACTGTTACAAATGTTTAATTAAAATATTAATGTAAACCCATCAGGCTATTCAAACATGTATAACCCGATAACAGAATTGTCATAAAAACGGTTCTAACTAAGGGAAATAACTCTTTGGAATCCTGAAACTAAAAATTTCTTAAAAAACAATATTTTATTGTTTTATTTTTGTTAACGTTTCAAAGTATGATTTAAAATCATGTTCAGAGGAAGAATTCTTGGTCTGGTATATTTGTGAATAAAAAAGGTGCACTTTTACTGTTGGTTGCCATAGCAACATGGCTAAAATTTAGCATTTTTTAACTTTTTTGCATGTTATGGCTTCAATATTTAGATTTTTGGACATTTATGGGCTGATCACTGTTACAATTGATAATTCACAATGCTCCTGTAAAGAAAACAGAAAATAGCCTTTCAGTTGCCATGGCAACGGGGCTAAAATTTAGCATTTTTTAACCTTTTTGCATGTTATGGCTTCAATATTTTGATTTTTGGACATTTATGGGCTGATCACTGTTACAATTGATAATTCACAATGCTCCTGTAAAGAAAATAGAAAATAGCCTTTCAGTTGCCATGGCAACGGGGCTAAAATTTAGCATTTTTTAACCTTTTTGCATGTTATGGCTTCAATATTTTAATTTTTGGACATTTATGGGCTGATCACTGTTACAACTGACAATTCACAATGCTCCTGTAAAGAAAACAGAAAATAGCCTTTCAGTTGCCATGGTAACAGGTCATTTGGTAATCTGTTTAATAATGTTTCCGTAGGATAAGTAAGTTTTCATCATTTGTTGTCACAACTTAATTATAAAGATAAAACTGCTAGCAGTGATAAAATGGATTTAAATCCACTCACTTTGTTTTGCATGCGAAAAAGGTATAAAAAATTTTCATTGCCATGACAACAGAAGAGAAAATGTAGGTTTCAAAGGTTAAGGTACTATTACTGGAGAAAAATAAGTAGAAACTACACAATTTCGAAGAGAGCCAATTGAAGAGCTGGTCTCATAACAATTGCAACAGAAAAAAGACAAAATTATATGTCTCCCATGATGCCCTGTCAGTGGTGACTGGGCATGTAACTTACATTTATTTTCAGTATGGTTTGAATTTGAACTTTGACCTATGTGCTAAATTATTATAGTGGTCATCTACTGCACATAGTATATCAAAGTGTTCTCAAGCTTATATAACCTGAATCACTGTTTATCTAATTGTCACTGTGACCTTTATCTTTGATCTACTGACCCCAAATTATTCATTTGTTACATTTAAAGCCTGATGACAATGGGCAAAATTAAGTATCATTCAGCTTTCGATAATAAAATATTTCAGTCTTATATAGGGTCACTGTGATATTGACATTTAACCTACTGGCACCTTAAAGAAATAGTTCATCTATTAGTCTACAATGAATTTTGACAATCATAAGCTAAAGGATTCTGCTATTATTGCAATGATCAGTTACTGCTTTCAGTCTTCTCCATATTTTGTGTATAATCATAAATTCCTTTTATTGATTTCCCTTTCCAGTTATTGAAAGCCAAATATGAGTAATAACCAAATGCTAACTATTACTTAACCCTTACTCTGCTAAATATCTAAAATGGACCGGTCCATCATTCAATTTGGGCAATACCACTTATTATTCAAAGGGGTGTTCACTGAAAAATTACTGACTGAATAGCGAACAGTGCAGACCATGATCAGACTGCACTGGTCGCAAAGGCAGAATCACTTGCCGCCAGCAGGCTAAGGGTTAAGAAAATGAATGCAATGCTTTTTCAGTTGTGTACACATTCATATTGTGATACTTGGCTATTTTATATGAAGTCAAGTTTATGATTTCAAAAGAAAGGACATATGGAGCTAGTTCCAAGCATGATTATGCAGCTTACTAGAAGACTCTAGACTGTATATATCAGCTTATTTTCTCATAACAAATCACCATTTTAAAAAAATCATCAGTTTTGTTGCATTTATAATAACTTGTTGACAGAAGATGGTCACTGAATGTTTCATTTTCATTTTGCAAAAACCAAGATATTACAGAAACAAAATTTATTACCATATAAACATAAATTATATAACCACAAACATTTTATGTAAAATAATGATGTAGGAATGTGATAAATTAAACAGTTTGATAAATAATTAGTACCCATAAGTTATTAAAAACACTTGACTATCAAGAATTTAGAATTAGCATCCACACTGTAACTTAGATTGAAATGTAACACTGGCAGTCTCTTTCAACACTGTAACTATTACAAATTTTTAATATATCCTTTTGAAAAGGAGTTACTGAAATACTGAATTTTGTTGGGACATATATTGAAATCTGTCTGCTTTTGTCATAGTTTATAGAAAATTGATGCTGAATCTTGTTCAGAAACAAATATATACATGTACTATCTTCTCATCTTTACAAAAAACAAAAATGCAAGGTACAATCTGTGTGTACATCAGAGCATAATTAGTATTTTGAAGTTTTATTTATCAGATCTTCCTTAGGTAATTAAATTCAATTCCACATTTACAGGTTTTGTGTTTTGTGAAAGGCAAGGAAGAGTTCTAAATTACCTTCTTATCATACTGGTTGTTTTGGGGCATTCAATGTTTCAAGACACACAGTAATACTCTCTGAAATAAAAAAGTCAAAGAATAATTTATGACATAACCAATATGCATAATTGTGTGTTAATTTAATTACAGAGGTCAGAATCCATAATGTTTCAGAAAATATTTCAACTTGAAGTCTCTAACACTTTCAATGCTTAGAATAAAAACAATGCCTTCATTATAACCAGCATTCATCACACTACAAAGGCAAATTCATAGCAGTATTATTAACAGTTTTGCAAAATATGACTGAACATCTTTTAATATTCACCAAATAAAATTCAATCTTAGATGAAAATATAGAATAAGATGAAAATACAAGAAAATATTGAATATCTTAAATGAAAATAATCTGATCGTCATTAATCTACTTTCGTTTTCACATCCGCATGTTGACAGTGGCGCCACCTATAATATTGCCTGGCAACGAGCACCTAGCTTCAAGGGAGGCTACTCATATACGTGAAAAAGGCCAAACAAATATTATCGTTTTTCCCAAAATTCGTTTATTAGCAACCCTTGCTCCGGTTTCTGGTTAGGAAAATTATTAAATGGAATTAACAATTTTAATAGCTGTTATAAATTGTTAACCGGAGCAAGGGTTGCTAATAAGCGAATTTTGAGTCTGAAATGACCGAATTCAGCAGTTTTAACACAAAATGCCAGTACCGTTCGTACTTTGAACTCATTTTACACCAAAACTGAGAATGTGTTAATATTAAAAACGACATAGTTCGGTAGTTTAAAGTTTTGTTTAATGAAAACTGTCGATTTTTAACACTGTCATCGATCTTTTTATTTTTCAAAAAATCGGGGGCCATCTGCCTATATAAATCCTACGTACGCCTTTCAAATGAAAACGACGATTTCAGTCCAATGTCTTAGTACCAGTTCTACCAAAATTTTAAACACGAATGTGTAATTATTTTAAAGAACAATATCAGAAGGTAATTTGGGGTCATGGAATAGTCGAATCAGCCAACCATAAAAGCTAGTGCAAACTGTCTTATAACGGACTGTTTTATAAGTAATTTCAGGAACGCATAAAATCTAATCTCTCTTTATTAACTTCTTGATCTATTTGTAACAAAACAATAAGAATACATACGTAGAGCTATGTAAAGTTAGTTTATTACAGAAAATATGAGATAAAATGATTCTTTGGGACACATTTGTATGTATATAGTTATCTCTTTAGCACCTAAGTATCATATTTATGAAATAGTCTCGCGCAAAAGAATAATTTTATGTTTATTTTTAAATCATATTGATTATTGATTTCAAAATGATTTTGTCTTTAAATACAATTCTTGCGTTTATTATACATTCATATTGCACATTCTAAATGTTGCTTATTTCCGTGTTGAGATATGGACCAAAACATGTATCCGCGTTATAATCAATACATACTCAGATGATAATTCATATTTGATACAGCGAAAGTGCTTGTTAATGAAGAAGGAAGAGTCGTGATAATTCTCAGGACTATCCAACAAAGCTAATATAAAGGAACGGCTTACTAAATTATTCAAAGTTTACATCGATTGTAATACTTCAAGTAAAGATAGGAAGAGAGATATGTAAATTGGAGAGAAACAAAAACATGTCTCTTACAAAAATCTTGTAGGGACTTTGAAGATATTTGTCAACGAGTAAAATGAACCCCATATCTGAAATTGATTTTATGATAATACTTGAAACAATTATACGTGCACACATCTTTATTATAATATTTAATCACAGTTAGATGAATAAAAGACTGTAACGTTGTACATTTTAAGTGTTTGTTTTTGCCCAGGCTCTTTCTAGGTATTCTATTCGTTAAGCCATGATTTCCGGTACAAAAATGATCTAAAATATAAATTTAGTAGTAACTTCTTTTCCTTATATTTTCCTTGAGTAGTAAAACTGCACGGAAGTGTCATATAGCGGCAATTAAGGTGACAGGATGAGATGCAAGATTTTGAAATTACAACATTAAAGGGAGGCAAACCACTGTGAAAAAAATGTGATTAACCTGCCCCCCCCCCCCCCCCCCCCCGCACCGACACACACTTTTTCCATAAAAGCAATGAAACAGATTGAATATGAGTTTGTTTTATTGTTTTGTGTAGCAATCCAATATATCTTGACATGCAAAACTGACGAAAAATAAAGATTGTTTAAATTAGACAGATATTTTTCATTGTTGTGTGTAATTAGCTTAGAAACAAGATCTATCAAACGAGACAAACAGTGCGACATCCTGATGTGCTTGTTTTTGCATTAAATGTCAAATCTTTATTGTAATCAGTAATTGTTATTTTCGTTTCGTTTCATTAGACGGTGTATTATTTCTTCGGTGTATACGTTCAATAGAGTCAGCAATCGTTATTTTCTTTTCGTTTTATTGGCAATATGTAATTTGTACAGAGAACATGACAGTAAAGTTAGTAATCATTATTTTCGTTATGATTCATTGTCAATTTTTGTTTGTTCTATATATATGTCAATAAAGTAACATTTCGTTATTTTCGTTTTGTTTCATTGACAATGTGGTATTCGCCAACAGAATGTAGCAAGCCTGTTATACAAAACGCAGAGGTCGAACTAAACATATGTACAAAGCCATCCACGACGCTTGCAACAGTTCGTTGTCACAAAGACTATGTATCTAATAGGACAACTTATGCGAGCAATGTCATCACAGAAGAAACAATCAGATGTGACAAATCAGGGACTTGGACCCCTAACATCGGTTGTGTTGTCATTAACAGTAAATACAGTCCGTGTCTGATAACTTCGGAGTGACGTCACGTTTGTTTATGTTTTCTGGACTTATAAAACTAACAAAATAGGTAAAGCAGCTTACATTAACAATAATATTGGGTATATTTTATTGCAACACGTCTGATCGTCCCGGTAGCTCAGTGGTAAGCATTGATGTTTGAAATGTCGAATTTTGCGGGCAGTAGGTTCGAATCGAGGTGGGTTTTTTTTTCTTGCTAAATGCATACTACAAAATGTTCTGAAGGTTATTTCAAGCATCATCATTTTTCCATATTTCAGTTTGTTATTTATACCGTAGTGCTGTATTACTGCATTTTGAATATTTTCAATTGTCTTTGAAAAAGAAAATGTAATTAAAACATACATAAAAAACAAAAAGATTTAAAAGTAAAAATCACGGTGGGATTCGAACCAAGGCGGCAATGGAAATGAAAAGAATCGCACATGTAAGGCTAACGCTCTACGGCCGGTAATGAAGTATTTCGACCCCCATAGAATAACGACCCCCCCGGTCATTATTCTATAGAAAATGTGACTCCTTTCCTGTAAAATATTGACTCCCCTTATAAAAAACTGACTCCCTTTGAAAACTCTATAGAATAACGACCCCGGTCATTATTCTATAGAAAAACTGACCCCTCCAAGTAAAATACTGACTCCCTAAAGATGACTCCCTTCGAATCTCATAGAATAATGACCCCGGTTATTATTCTATAGAAAAAGTGACTACTTCCATGTAAAATACTCACTGCCGAAATTACTACATTCGAACTCTCATACAATATCGATTCCCGGACATTATTCTATTTAAAAAAGTTACTCTTTCCGTGTAAAACACCGGCTTCTAAAAAGACTTTCGATGATAATATCTATTAAAAAGTGATCCCCACCAAACCTAACGGACAATTTTACTAGATCTACAACTCTAATACCCTCCATTGCCAATAGTTAACATTTTGATTGTACTACTACTACTGGTGCCGCTACTTCTATTGCTATTACTACATGTACTTCTTCTTCTTCTACTACTATTACTACTACTTCTACTACTACTACTACAACTGCTACTACTGATACTACTATACCTGCTTCCTCTAATACGTCTTGTACATCTACCTCTTCTTCTCCTGCTGCTGTTGTTGCTGTCACTTATTCCTCTGCTGCTGCTGCTACTGCAATTGCCGCTACCACTGCCACTACTACTACTACTACTACTACTTTCTATTGTTGCCGCTACCGTACTTTACTGCCACTGCTAAGTATTGCAACTTCTATTAATACTAAGTTTTATGCAATCAGTTTCTTGTGCAGTTTTCTTCTGAAGAATTACTTCATACCGAAGATTGCACGGATTATTGACACTGGTGTGTTTTGTGAACGTTTGTGAATTGTTATTTTCCTGAAAAAAAATGTATACACCAAGATACAGCGTCTAGAAATAGAATCCCTTTTCCCGTTGCGGAATGCTCTGATTCTGTGTCAAGTGGTGGTATCTGGGGCTAATGGTCAAACGTAAGGACGGACGGATGGACGGACAAGGGCAAATCTATATGCCCCCCTCCCCCGAGTGGGGGCATAAAATGTAGCAATTAGGCCTTAGATACATGAGTTATCACTAAATTTGACCAAATGACTGGGGGTCGTTTTTTTACGGGAGTCAATATTCTTCGTGAGGTTCAGTTTACTTCACGTGGGGGAGTCATAGTACTATGATCTGGAGGTCATAATACTATGACCGGGGGTCACTTTTTCTATAGAATAATGACCGGGGGGTCATTATTGTATGGGGGTCGAAATACTTCATTACACGGTACTAATCTTCTACTTCAAAGTAAGCGTTCCAGTTAGTAGTATAATATAAAAGTGTGTACTTAGATAATGATAATTGTCGATTACCCTCCTGACTTTGACTCGTCCAAATAGTCACTCCGAAGTTATCAGACACGGACTGTAATTTTGCCCGTGTTTTATATTTGGAAAAATGAACAATTACAAAACAGTTTCTTTGTAAGAAACGAATTTAAGGCCTTTAGTGATGGTACCTAAATATCCAAAGTGAATTTGATATTTGTTTCTGTTGAATACCTTAAAGAGAATTCCTATAGTTTTTTTCCTTTCATAGAATTTTTTTAGATTCACATATATGATAGGAAAATTTGTGCTGAAAACAATGAACAAATAAAAACAATAGGTCACCAGGCTTGTTTTTGTGAAAAATTGTTTTGAACACACCCACTGTTGCTAACACTGCCAGCGATTTTTCAACATTTTCATAATTTTCTGCTTTTTTATAAATACCAACCAAAATATACATCCAGGCAGCACAATACGGTTTTTTCTTTTTACAGATTTTATTATATACTTATTTGATATCATAGTCATATTTGTAATACTCTATCCTTACAAATGAAAAAAAATATTGTTTCATATTTACTTTTGTGAACTTTTTTCAATGAAAAATACCCATAGTGAAGAATATATTTTTTTAAAATTTGATTTTTTTTTTCATAGATTTTTTTCTTTTTCTTCTTGTGTATAGATAATTGTATTGTGAAAATAAAAATGGCTAAAAATGTATGGGTCACCAGGCTAAATTTTATGTTAAGACCGCTAGAATACAACACATGTTCGGACGGAAATGGCGCGAACCTGGCCAAATTGATTACATGTATGTCTGCTAAAAGTTAAAAAAAAGTTTTAAAAATTCTTTATTCTTTCTATAAGTGAATACTAAATAATCTGAAAGGTGATATTGTCTGATCAGTACTAAGTCAATTATCTTATATTATACGAACAACACTGTCTTTGTACTAAAATGCGATGTGAAAACACAACCACAAAAATAGCAAGATACCTGTCAGGCATGATACTTGTCAATACAACATAAACCAGTATCAACATTTGATTACTGATATAACTTATCAAAAATGTTATTTCATTCAAAATTCCTCATATTTAAGATTGTCTGTAACATGTTTCAACAAATGTTTACTTCAGTTCAGTTTTCCATAGAAAGTGTCGGCTGCGCAGAAAGATGCGCATAAAAACTATAGGAATTCCCTTTAATACCTCGATTTTATAATAGTTTTTAGCTTTAATGTTTCGATCCAAACAATAAAAGTTTTTACTTGGGAAAGTGAAGCAATACTCTTCTGGGACTATTTGGTTACCTGGGCAAAGTATTTATAAATCAATATTTAATTTTCAAACAAAGAGAGAAATTATATTAGATATTGCTGAAAATTAATTATTTAGTAGGAAAGAAAACATATTTTAAAAGGAGGAAATGTATATAGACATCAATAAAAATCGTTTTCCAGGAAAATTAAGGGCTCAAAATATATGGCAAAAATCAAAGCAATATAAACATGTATATTCTAATTGATGGTCAAACAAATTCGTACAAAAAGTGTGTCTTAAGAAGTTATTCCACTTTTTATGACACATATCATGTGTTCGAGGCGTTTGGAATCGCATTTACTTTACAGAAATGCAGTTACAGAAACTTCTGTTAGTGCAAGACAATTGTTTCCCGCGTTAACCGAATAGTGTTATGTTAAAATCTTGATGTCGTGAAAAGAAAGCGATATGTGCGTTAATTTTGATCTTTATTTCTTGGTTTTGGTTTTGAAACTGAGTCTTTGGTACCATCTCTAACGTTTGTAAATGACATAAATTTGTTCTTTAGCATAAATAAACGGAAAATATTGCAGTCACTGAACGTTTTAACGCGACTTGCCCGTCAACATTGTGTTATTGTAAGTAAAAGAAAACTGAAAAAGACGAGCATTAAGTTATAAGATTTGAAAACGCATACTTTTGGTAATCGGGTTATACTTAATCTTTCCTTCAAAATACTTAAGTTTTTGAAACTTTCATTTAGAAAAGGTCATATCGAAACTCAGGTTTGAGATTTTATTTTACTCATGCGCAAATAACATTTTGGTGTAATCAAACAGTTAAATATCTTAAATGGGAAACTTAGCTCTAAATTACAATTGAATAAATCACCAAATAAATTTCACTTTAATAGTTTTGTTGAAGGCTCGAACGTTTCAATTTTATAAATTTTGCACTTTGACTTTTTCCCCATAAAGTGACAATTTGGATTTTGAAAAAAGAACCCGTAAAACATCAGAACAAATCATTTGTCATCATTGTTTACATGTTTAGCAAATGAGGTGTTTTAAAGTCTGAAAATGTTAATTATTATCGAATTAAATAAAATTAACTTACGTTGTACACACCAAAGAAAATCCTATGTATTCTTAATGTAAAGAGAGACCTAACACAGGTTAAAAATCTGAAGTTTTGATGTGTTTTCTAAAATGTCTTTTCTAAGTAAGGTTTTGTCCATTTCTTTCATTTTTTTTTGTAAAGGGTTAGTATACAAATCCAGACGTAAATTTCAAAATAAAATGTCCTGATAATATTTATTGAATTTGGCACAATTGTTCAGCATGGGAAGATAATAAATGTGAACTGTGATAAATGTTACTTATTGTATTATGAGAAAAAGAGCAAAAAATATTCAGACAGAACAACAACCTAAATATTAACCAAATTATTGGCCTAGTAAACATTTGCGAATTAGGTCTATGTGGACTGTGGACACCTAAGGCGATAGATTTTTCAAGGGGACCGTCTCAACATAATTTTATCATATTATGCACGGTAGGAAAAAGAGTTTATAACGACAATACGGTTTAGGTTACTACATCATTATTAATTTATGCGGGAGGTGATATAAATTCGGATGTGTCTGTTCTTTTGCTCTACTTTTTTCGAAAAATGGTAGAGCTATTGCACTCGCTCCGACGTCTGCGTCGCCGTTGGTTAATGTTTTGATTAAGTCAAATATCTCTGTTACTATCAAAGCTATTGACTTGAATCTTATAACAGTTATTTACTTTCAAAGTCTACACCAGGAGAAATAATCTCCATTACTCTGAATTGAATTGTAATAGAATTATGACCCTTTAAACTTACAATATATGGTTAAAATATTTGATAAAGTCAAATATCCCAGTTACTATCAAAGTTATTGACTTGAAACGTAAAACAGTTATTTATTTTCGTAGTATACACCAGAAAAAAAAAAACAATCTCTAATTTGAATTTTGACTGAATTGTGCCCCCTTTTCATTTAGATTTTTTGTTAAAAGTTTTGATAAAGTCAAATATCTCTGTTATTTTTAAAACTTCTGACATGAAACTTATCAAAGTCCACATGCGGAGAATTAATCCCCTTTACTCTGATTTGAATTTTGACAGTAGTTATGTTCCGTTTTTACTTGGAACATTTTTACTGGCAAAGCTCTAATTCAGAGCCAAGCACTGAGAAAAGTCGAGCGCGCTGTCTTACGGACAGCTCTTGTTCTGTGTTTCTGTCCATCTGGGAGAAGTTATGTAACACATATCGCCAAAAGTATTGAAGCGACCCATGCGCTCTGCACGTCTGCACGTCGTCTCAGTGTGGCAAAAAATTGTACCAAGTTTCTTTAAAATCCTTTAAGCAGTTCAAGAGTTACACATCGCACTCCAAATAAAGTTATATGACCTTTGACCCCTAAGTGTGACATTGACCTTGTAGTTAGCCATGCAAAACATGCGGTCTGCACGTCGTCTCGATGAGATGGACATTTGTGCAAAGTTTCTTTAAGATCCCTCAAACAGATCAAGAGTTACAGAGCGGACACGAAACAAAGTCATATAACCTTGGCACCTTAGTGTGACCTAGACCTTAAAGCGAGCCACCTGGTGCTCTGCAGGTCGTCTTGATGTGGAGAACATTTGTATCAAGTTTGTTTTAAATCCTTTAAGGGGTTCAGTTATAGAGTGGAGTCGACACGAAATTGCTAACGGATAGACGGATACACAGACAGACAGACGGTCAGAAGAACACCTGTTTTATCCCAAAATATGTCCCTCGGGCGTATAATAAAACAGAGGAATAGAGACGCAAGCTATTACGTTTTCTACAGTTTTCACAATGATTTACCTATTGACCTACATTTTGATCCCAGCTGACCCAGTTTAGATTGTTTTATGTCGGACGACGACGACGACGACGATGGAATACGGATACAATACGATCAGACTAGCTCATCTTTTTTTACTTTGTCGCAGATGCGCAACTTACAATATTAAAGACATTTCAGGAAATACTTTTTGCGATATGTGTAACAAAACATTTCTTTGGTTAACAGACGGACGGAAAGACAAATCCAAATCTTATCATGTACACTGAAATAATAAGCCAGACCTTACCATCATTATAGGAATGTTTTCCTACCAAACATAAATTAAAATTATCATGTTGAGACTGTCCCCTTGAAAAATCGATCATCTTAGGTGTTCACAGTCCACGTAGACTTAATTCGAAAATGTGTATTATAAAGTAATTTACAGTTATATCATTGAATGAATTCTCTTGATCTGTTTCTTGAGTTGGCGGGGTGTAGTGTTTAACTGTAAGTTTTCAAGTAATCTTTCTACTGCTTCACGTTACCATAGCAAATGAAGAATTATGTTCTGTAAGAAATACTTACACATCCTAATAAACTTTTATAAAAGAAGCGTTAAACAATCAAAGTTATAGAGGGTATTTGTTTGTTTTAGTGTCAAATCGAAATATATTTTACCGAGTGAACACCATAATTTACATTTTCAAAATATCGCATTATAATATAAAAAATAATGTGATATTTTGAAAATATAAGTTATGGTGTTCAAGACAGAAATATATTTCGACCTTATACCGAATAAAACAAATTGTCTACGTATTTAATGCAGTTTTAATGGTTTTAACCAAATTATATCATGCTTGTTCGCACAACGTCACGTGCATCGCTTCATGACGTCATAATGTCGTGACGTCAAGGTATCTTTGTAGAAAAAACTGTAAATAGTTCCATTAGTGAGTGTTTCCTGATTTATATTTCATCGTGATAGAATGTAAACGTTTATGATTCTGTTATTATTTATACACATTTATACATTTACTGAAGAATATTTCGATAGTAATTTTCTATCATATTTCACATTCAAAAGTAAGAGAATAAATCTATATTCTTTATAGACATCCAAAATGTTGCCAAGGATAAACCAGCACATCAGAGCTCAACATATCAAAATAGAAATGCAAATTTGGCTACAGATGGTATACGGAACTCACTATACTCACTGTGTACTCACACTGATGTATTTTGTGGAGGACACAGCATGGTTGGAGGTTGACCTATTACAAGCATACTCTATCCGGCGGCTAAAGATTTTAAACAGAGACAGATGTAAATCATTTTTCTTACAGCGGATTAATTTAGTCAATTAATTTAGTAAAAACAAAAGGGCCAAGATGGCCCTAGGTCGTTCACCTGAGAAACACAGCATAATAGTGTAAACATGTTTCATAGTGATTTCATGGAAACAAATATTCTAGCCAATTTTCATTAGGATTGGACCAAAAACGTAGTCTCTTGAGTTTAAACAAGTATTTTCTTTGATATGACCTAGTGACCTAGTTTTTGACCCCAGATAAACCATTATCAAACTTGACCTAGATTTTATCAAGACAATCATTCTGACCAAATTTCATGAAGATCAATTGAAAAATACAGCCTCTATCGCATACACAAGGTTTTTCTTTGATTTAACCTAGTGACCTAGTTTTGGACCTCAGATAACCCATATTCAAACTAGAACTAGACTTTATCAACGCAATTATTCTGACATAATTTCAAGAAGATCAATTGAAAGTACAGCCTCTATCGCATACACAATGTTTTACTTTGATCTGACCTAGTTTTTAATCCCAGATAACCAATTTTCAAACTTGGCCTAAATTTTATCAGGTAATCATTCTGACCAAATTTTGTGAAGATCAACTGAAAAATACAGCCTCTATCGCATACACAAGCTAACTGTTGGCAGACGACAGACAGACGCCGGACGCTGGACATTGAACGATCACAAATAACTCACCTGAGCATTGCTCAGCATTGCGTCGTAGTACTTTTTCTCACTTTTGTTATCGATACGTATTATATGATGCCCTTTCCTATATTGATATAGAGGAAAGATCAAGTTAAAATTCAAAGGAGAAAACTAAAACAGAGTATTGACATGTGATGAGATATTTTATCATGCCATTACTTTAACAACTGACTGATAAAGCCCGTCTGGGAAAGCAGCCATTCTCAGGTCAGTGACTCTTGCATGTGAATCTTTATTCGAAGTTCAGTTGCAAGACGGATACCTATTCTCACCAAGCAAACGTTAGGCATGACTTAAATACACACGCCATGACGCCGCTTGGCAGAAAAAAATAGGCATTACTTTTCCTCGACGATTTTATTCAAGATGCAATTTTCGTTGATGTAAGTGCAGAGAACTAAAATCCTGAATAAACGCTTTTACATGAGTCATTTTCCGTTTTTCTACGAGCGTTTCCGTTATAAGAACTTTTTGTGGTAATTGCAAATACGGTAGGCATACGCTATACATTAGTGGCATGGTCTCACATACCTAGCAAGAGAGTTTATAAAAAATAATTGCGTAAATATGTCTTTTAGCAGTAATTCTCAAAAACAAGATGGCGTTGTTTTGAAAAAAAATCAAAAAGAAGTCCGGGAAAACATCATAATTTATTCTACTTCTACGTTTTGCCCTTTATTTCGCATGAAGGTGGGATAAAAGTTGTTAATAAATTTTAGCATGATAAAAAGAATAGCAGGTGACTGTCTTGTGAAAAAGGGATTTCTCAGACACGTTAGATATGGTCCTGGAAGGAGCTCGGCTAGTTAGACGAGTCAGGCCTCGTTCCTTCAATGACCATATCTAGCCTCGTTTGAGAAACCCTTTCAGTAACCTGTTATTCTCTATATGAATTTTGGCCGAACAATTAACACAGACTTGTCATTAGACATATTAATTTTTAGCCATACAATTAAAAGAGTTAACATTTATTTAAAGATCTGATACTTTTGAATACTTTTCTTACAGATTTTTTGAAATATTGAAATGTTATAAAAACTTTCAAATTTTTTATTAAACGTCTTGTAAGGATTTGGTGAAACTCTGTTAGAGTTTTAACAAATGGTAACGGACATTTTAACAGTTATCATAAAATCAGTATTTTGATATTGTCGCATCTCTCCAGTATACGAAATTTTCAAACAATTTCGCTAAGTAGCCATTTTGGTTTATCCTATGATCGATATAAAAATTGGCTGCGTCCTCCCGACCGACCGTCCGTCCGTCCATCTGTCTGTCCGTCACAGTTTGTGTCCGGTCCATTCCTCTGCTATCTATGAAGGGATTTAAAAATAACTTGGCACAAATGTTTCCTATAATAAGGCAATATGTCGCCTGCAAGACCTACACCCCTAGCTTCAAGGTCAATGTCACACTTAGAAGTCAAATGTTAACAAAGGATTTTATAGTTAATTGTCAAGAATGTTCTCCATAACGTGAAGATATGTCATGCTTATGACACCGGCAATTCGCTTAGAGGTCAAGGTCACATTTGAAGGTCAAATGTTCAGAGCATCAGTTTCCTATCCGGTCCATAACTTAATCATTCGTCAAAGCATTTTAAAATCATTTGGGAAAAATGTTCCCCATAGTGAGACAACGTGTCGCATACAAGACCGAGGCGTCTATCTCAAAAGTCAAGGTCACTTTTAGAGGTCAACGAAAATAGGTCTGTTCCAGGTCTGGTCGATAACTTCTTTTATCGATGGATATTCAAGTAACATGGCACAAACATTTCTCAGGACAGTGTGACTATTCCATAACTGAACTCCTTTGGAAGTAATCACTGAATCAACAAAGCCGCCAACCTGGGGTTAAAGAATTCAAACACAGAACACTAGCGTTCCATTACAGAATTTTGCTTTAAATTTCGTATGTAAATCCCTAAATTGTTTTCTGTCGTATAAGTTGCTCAAAGAATGCAGTAGCATTCCAAGTAGATTCATACGCTTGATGAGATCTGATCTTCAAATGTTTTGTCTCTTTTAACAAGTTTTTTTGTTAGGTTTGACGCTGCACGGACAGCTTTATATGTCATTTGGCGACTTTTCAGCTTTGATTGTGGAGGAAGATCACAGATGTTCCTCCGTACATTATTTCATTATTGGCGGGCAACTGGGTAGAACCACCAACCTTCCGTAAGCCAGCTAGATTGCTTCCTCACCTCAACGCTCGAACCCACATCGGTCAGGGGCAAGTGATTTGAAGTCAGCATCCTTGACCACTCGGCCATGGAAGCCCCGTTTATTATGGTGAGAAGGTACAATACACAAATATACATTTACATTCTTGAAAGGACCTTTAAATATTGTAACGAATGAGATTTAATCAAGCGTATGAAGTCACTAAATGTTTGTATTTTTTTCATTCTGCCATTTAAATGCACGTTATAATGACATACATAATGCAATGTTAAAGACTGTATACATTTAAGTGTACATGTTTGAACGTTAAATAATAAAATCGAGCTGTATTTACCAACAATAATAAAATATATCTAAACAACCAGTATACATGGATTTTATTTATTATGATTTTAATACCACAAATGAATTCTAAGCAAAGGGAAACTGTCACACAGCCATATAAGATAATATACGAAACAAAAATGACGAATACTGTTACATAAGCTATAAATAAAGCATGCATATAATTATACGATTTCAGAAGCCTCCAGACTTCACGATTTGACAGTGACAGTTGGTAACCATACCGATCCCCTAGATGTCTGCGCTTTTTACAAAGGTCCAGCATTACCAGAAGAAGTCGTGGAACTAAATTGTGTGCCTGTAATTGTTAGACAATACGTGAAAATAACGAAACCAAACGACAAAGGTACTGACGATAACTTGGCATTATGCCAGGTTGGAATCTATGAATACTAATTTTGGCAAAATAACACTCGTATCAGGGTTTCAAAACAAAAAAATAACATTTGGTGTTCTAAACCTGTTCCAATGACTGTTAAAGATACAGCAAACCATACGAGGATGCCTTAAAAGTTCTTAAAGTAAACGAAAAAAAAAACAGAATTAAGTTGCATATTGTTACGAACGAAGGAAATGGTACAAGTGTGATATAGTTCCAGAGAATAGTATAACGGCATGATCGTCATAGTTTAATATGTATTTAGGAACTAGAAATGTATATAAACAATTTTGACAATGTTTATAACCATGTTTGTTTGATAACAATGTGCTAAAAAGAAAACTAAAAATCTTAAAAGAAAATCGACACTATATCTGCACTTAGCAACGCAATAATATTAAAAAGATCAAATTATAATTTCTTTATATCTATATTTTTTCTGTTTGTTGGTTATCAAGATTACCGTGGCTAATAGATGTTAAAATGATACCTATATTCACATCCATTCTAAATTAGTGCTTTTTTTAACCTTTGGACCACTATGGCGTATTGAAACGTTATAACGATGTTGACTTTCTCGCTTCTAGGTCTCTGAATGTTTATATCCTAACTTCTGTAATACAGAGATAGCGCAAAAGCGGGGTAATGCAATAATATTAAACAAATCAAATTATAATTTCTATATAATTTTTCTGTCTGTTGGTTATCAAGATTATCTTGGCTAATAGATGTTAAAATGATACCACTATTCACATCCATTCTAAAGTAGTGCTCTTTTAACCTTTGGACCGCTATGGCGTATCGAACCTTTATAATAACGATGTTGGCTTTTTCTCGCTTCTAAGTCTCTGCATGGTTATATCCTAACTCCTGTAATACAGAGACAGCGCAAAAGCGGAGTAATATATCCAAAGAAATCTTTTTAAGTCGTCTACAAAGTATATGGATATGGCTATCCTAAGTGCCGGCGTCCAGATGTTGGTTAAAATTTTGATGTAGGACTTTAACATATTCTTCTCTGATTTTTCTTTTTTTCTTTTTCTTTCTTTTTCCCTTTTTCCCTGTTTTCCTCTTGGCCTGACTGCACCTCATATGGGCCGTTTTCCTTCTAAATATTTTTCTCTCCTTTTTTGTTTGTTTTCCCCACTCTGAGGTTATGGAAGTAAAAGCATAGGAAACGTAACTGTACATTTCAAGTGGTAAGAAGCCTGTATGAATTGTTTCCCTTATAAGCTAAAATCTAATACAAGAAACAAAATTGCCGACAGTATGTGTTAATAAACTATCGTAGTTGTTTCCCTTGAATATGAATACCAAATTCTAGTTTTTTTCTTGCATTTTTCGTTGTTTTTCGTCCTATTATTGCAAGGTTGTTTTATGTTTCAATTTCCTTTCCATTTTAAAATTACTTTCTTCTTATGATGTTTTGATTTCCTTGTCTTATCCATTTTTTTTCGTTTTTCGAAATGGAAAGGAAATATTATTATAAAGATTTATGATCAGCGTAAAATAAAATTCAGTAATAGCTTTTATTCAAGACTAAGTAGAAATATGATAGGCTAGTAAATTGTAGGAATTCCGATGTCTGGAAAGAATTTACTATTTTCTTTTAGGGTAGAAATTAAGTACATACTTTACAATCTGTAGACTCTACTCGTACTTGTATTGTAGTTTGTTTCACCTCGTTCATGCTTCATTTCCTGTATATTAATTATGTATTATTTATGAACTATACAAAAAATCAAATAAACGGGGTTACCCGCAATGGGCCCCAAAATAAGAAAAGAAAGAAACCAAGAAATCTCTCTTAGAAGATGCATGACCCCTACCTTTCTTGGTGTTTTTGTTGAGGCTAGTAATTCGTTTTTAAAATGGGCCTGGCTGAACCCCTTCATTTCTTGGTGTTTTTGTCGTTTATAGGGCATTTAAGACCATTAGGCTAGTAATTCGTTTTAAAAATAGGCCTGGCTATGTGTTTCACCTCTCAGGACATTGTTAATTTTATATAGAACATATTGCAAATTTATTTACTGCTAAACAGCCAGTAGCATCCAATAAACGACAGAATGGTTGTTCGTGAAAAGAAATTGACGCACTTCACTTCATCCAAGTTATAACTTGATTCTTTGTTTCAAACTTGAAATGATTGATACCCAACATGACCCACATGATATGACACAAGGTGCGTTTCTCTGGCAGAAATATTCCACGAATTAAGACTCCTTTTTTACTTAGAAATGTTGGTTAATGGTTTGAAGCACTATACTCTGCCTCATTCATTACTGGATGGATTTGACTAAAACTGTTGTCAAACATCATCATCCTATCGGGGTGCGTAAGGGCGTGGGTGGGGGTATTAATCACTCCAGATATAGCTCAAGGTCACATATGCCCTATTTAATATCAAGCATAAATAGTCTAGCAAGCTGTCGTCATAAGCACATGATAGGTAAATATCGTCCAAAAGCATTCATTCTCGTTGAAATTCAATATCATTTAAAGGCGCTGGTCCAAGATAATAATTTTAGGACATTAAATGGGTATGCATATCAAAGGTTTGTAGTAATTGTATATAGTGAGTTGCTTATTTGGTGAGTCTGTTTACCCTTTATTTGCATACTGGTTATCCCATTGCTGTTTTTATTACACATATACAAATATTTTAGAATCGTTTTGATTCTATAGAATATCCAGCAGTAAAAGTGGAGGAAAATAGATTTGGCGTTGTCCGTCCAGCTGTTCGTCCGAGCATGTGTGCGTGCGTCCGTCCGTCCGAAATATTGAAAACGCTTATAATTCAAAAACATTTTAGCTAGAACCACCAAACCTCAAATACTTATTAATTAGCACATGACCTTTGCTCACAAACAGCATTACCCCCTTTCTTTTCGCAAAACAGCGTTTTTCCGCTTGAGAAACCTATTGATTGATCTTTATGAAACTTAACACAATGGTAGATCACAAAAGGATGGTGGTGCATCAGAAGGATCACTTCAGTAAATGCAGAGATATTCCAATGTAATTATTCAACAACGAATAAATTCACACATAACGAAGAAATCCATTGATGGATCTTTATGAAATTTACCAGAAATATAAATCATAATAGGGCGTGGTGTTTGCACATCTTTCGTCAGGATATCTTCAACTGCAGGGATATTGTCCTTTAACTGTTTTTAAATTCAAAAACTCCAACATAACAACATGAACATTGATGAAATTTAATACAAATGTAGATCCCTGCAGGGCAGTTGTGGAAATGCAACTTTTGTTAGGATATCTTGACTAACTTAAGTGTAATTGCCTTATTTTCAATTACTTTAAGCATGTTTATATGTTAAAAATCAGTCAGTGAACCAACAATTCATGGCACATTCCTATTGTACATTGCTTGTGTATACCTGGAAATTAAATATCTTTCAAAATATAGCCCCTTCGTTCACAAAACAAGCTATTCTGCGGGGAAAAGTAATTCACTGAATATGCTTTTTCTATTTTTCTATGCACAGAACTTTTAGTACAAACAAAGTTGCAGAAATGTTCTATAAATATTTGATTTCATGACAGGAAATGTTTTCTTGTGATCTGGTTATATTTAGTACAGCTTAGATCTTTTGCAGAGTAAAATTCTATATGAAACGATTATTACCAGGGCATTGCATTTCATTGATTTTAAGGTAGTGTCCATACAGTCAAGTGTAAGATGTGAATTAGACTTTATAGAACTTTATCAAAGCTACAAAAGCAGGATCGATTAAGATTTTATTCAGTTCTTGGATATTATGAACTTTAGCTTGTTGTTTCGTCTTTTATATAAATTGCACTTGTTAAATTTCTTTGAATAAATTTTGTTATGGTGTAAAGTTTGTTGCGAGTTTTTTCTTTCTAGTTCTGCTTGATATGTTACACAGTGATTGCTTTATAAGTCTAATGAATCTAAAATGTAAAAACGCTTAAAGGCACTTCGGCGACCTTAAAGTTATCAAAGGTGAAATACATGGCGCACGCATGGAAAGTAAGAGAGATGTTTTTATATAAAGAGTTCTGCTTCACTCGGTGCTAGGGGCCTTATGGGGATTTACACCTTCTATTGCATCTCTTGAAGAGACTCAGTCAAACAGAGTCTGCTATCATTTTGCCTGATTCTTTTTATTTCGCCAAATTACACATCAGCATGTTTATGTTCGTGGTCCGGAATAACTAACACACTGCTTTATTCTTCATTGTGTCCAATATCTTTCCCTTCTCAGTCTGGTAACACTTGTTAACATGACATGTTAATATTCAGATAAATTGATTACACATCAGGAAACAATATGACATTAAAGTAAGCCTCAGTGTACATTTACATATTCGGCAGGAAACGCTACTCGGCTGTTTCATTCAAGCTTATATCAATTAGTTTGAGGTAGCTTCATTAGCTATGTTAAGAATATTTGTATATTTAATATTTTGATTTAGCTATGTTGCATCAAGAATATACATGTAAAAGATGTTAAGTTATCAAAGAGAACCCTAAAATCTCGTAAAAAGTCCTAGCTTCTTGACTGACATCATGGTTTACGTTTTTTTTATTTTTGTTATTATATTGTTTTGAACATTAACCATGAAAAAAGTTAAGAAATTGTGGAGTCATTTAGAGAATGGGAAAAAAATTTAATACCTTTTTCAAAACTTCACAATAAATTTAGAAAATTCGGCAAATAAAACCAATAGTGTTGTGACATTTTGTGAGACTGATTTGAAAAAAATTGGACAATACACAAGATTTCATAAAGGGAGCCTATGGAAAACCACATTTTATTTACGATTTTCGCGGAAAGAAATTTTTCTACAATGTACATGGACCGGTGCTTTTATTGTGTAATTTACTCCTTGTTATGATTATGTCATTGCAAATATCACTATAATAAAGACATTTCTTATCTGATCTGATCTGATCTTATCTTATCTTATCTTATCTTATCTTATCTTACATTTTAATAAAACTTCTCACAGTTGTAAATGAACATATGATAGATATGATGATCACAGACGTTATATATGATAATATCATCACTTACAAATTATTCTAATAGTCCATTGATTGTAACATGTCGATATAAATTTGTGCCTCATACATATCACTTATCGGGTATATTTACTTATTTTTGTTTACATGGTTTGTACTTTTTTCATTGCACTAACATGACGACGTATATAGGTTTCCTGTAACTAAATATTTCTGACTAAATGACAAAAACGTGATGACATATTACAGTGACGGTATTTTGACGGTATTTAGTTGATATAGAGGTAATACGTCTTATGTTTTGTTTACATTGTTAAAAATGCGCTAAGACGTCATGTCTTATACTGACATTGTTTAAAGAAAGAGCTTAGACGTCATATCTTAAATTTACATTTTTGAAACGATGAACATCTAACTGGAAAACTATATTTATTTCTAACGCTATTTTGGGAGACAGGTGACAAAGGTATATACTTTTTGTAGTTTTGCTTCTTGTTTAATTTAATGTATTTGAGAGTCTGTCCTACCGTAAGGTCATCATAACTGACGTGACCCCGTGTGTGATTTTTGTTTGTATTTAGATTTCGTTATTATAATAGTTGCCGCCGGTAATCTATATGGGAGACTCTTTCAGAAGACTGTTTGTGAATTTTAGTGGGAGATCCAACTAACAAGTCAGACAGTGTTACCACTGGACCACTGTGTCCGCTCTAAGGATGTGATATATATGCATATACCTTTTTTTCATAAGTAATTTTGGTCTTAATGACATGTATTAAGAAATTTACTGAATCCGGTATGCTAAAAGTGTATAGTTTCAATTCAGTGAAATACAGCAACGTAACTGCACTGAAGAATCTGTTACCTGGATAATTTCTCTCTGTTCCTTATAGTATATTTCTCTGTTCAATATACGTTATTTTACGGTACGAACATACCGTTACGTTACAAACAATAAAACTTAAGTGGAACTTTGTTATTGTGTGTCACTGACACGTCCTGGCGTCACTTCTTTTTACACACTCTTCAATAAGAAAGAGTGCTACAAAGAAAGTATTTCTAGTATTCAAGAAAAACAATCTGTCAGAATAAAAAACTGATATGTACACGATATACAAGAAAATATATCAGCAAGCCTCGTTACCGCCCAATGCGCTGGTGCCCTCTGGACGGATATTTCTATTCGATTCGCAAACACATCACATTATTAACCGAACTTGGTACACATGTTACTGTCTTTGAGACGGTGGTCAAGGAGTAGGTTACATGGGTCAATGTCAACGTGACTGTTACTTAAAATAGAAAAAGTGTTTCTGCTTTATAATTTCAGTTATAAATAAGTTGCTGTGAACATGTAGCTTGCACCAGATAAAACTTCAATCGATTTTCGGTCTACTTATCTTCCCTTGAATATCCAACTAAATAAATAAATTAATTAATCAAATCAGAGTTATCGGTCATGTTATATCCAGTTATCTTCCACTGTTTAAGATAGAGTATTATATGAAACTTAAAATGGAATGTTTATAATTGTATTATGAATCCAGTATTGTGTGAAGTCTCAATCAAATCCACACGTATGTTTAGCGGAGAAAATTTTTCCAAGTGCAAAAGGGGAAGCAATTTTGTCAAAATAATGCCCTTGTGTAGGAACTTGCATTGCGATCCTTAAATCTTGTTTTAGGGTTAGTACCTTCATTGGTTTTAGAATTTTGCTTTAAAGAAATCAAGAATTTTAGAGGAAAATTCTTCTTAAAATAAAAAGTAGAGTTATGGAACTTCATATATAAACTGTAGTTATGATCCTATAGGTTTGTTAAGAGTTTTAATCAAATACTTTAATAGATTTCAGAAATATTAAAGAAAATGTTAAGTTTATGTTCTACATGGAAAACGGGACGTTTTTTTCCATAGTTATGGGACTTGATATGTGAAGTAATGTGTCTGAAAATCCGTTAGTTCACAATATGACACGAAGCGGGACAAAGTCGAAAAGGGGAATAATTTTGTCAACACAAGAGTCAAAGTTATGGGATCTGGTATTAGAACTTATCTTATGAGCCTAAAATCTGTCGCAATTTCAATATAATTCATATGTATGGAATATGTATTTACTGTTTCTGAAACTATTATAAACGTAAAGCTACATTACATGTTGTTGTTCAAGTTAATGAATAAAACTATATTAATGCTTCAGATCTGTGACCCGTCCAGTAGAAAGCCAGCCGGCACAGCACACATACTGTGGATAATGAGAAAAACCTATAATATACTAAACTATCTTGCCAACTATTTCGAACATCTTAAGTACAGCACAACCAGTAGCTCTTTAGAGCGAACTATAGCATCTTTCCAAGGGAATATTTACAGTTCTATGTGTACGATAAGAATAGCTCTAAGATCACAGGATGTTGATTCACCAGAAGCTGTCCCCAGTGGACACTTGTCAGCACATTTTCTTCAGCATTATATGTCTACTAGAACGGAACGACATTTCACTACTTAAAATGTAACTGTACGAGACAGTGTACGTATTGCGAACTATATTAATGCCATTTACCAAAGTATACTGGACTGTTATCTTAACTTGGATACTTATATATATACAACTTGTTGACATAAGAGACTTCCCTGCACAGAACATTGTTCCAGAATTAATCCAGATGTCACTGTTCGAGAAAGTATCTACAGAAACCCTTAACTATTGAACTGTTTACATACTTTTATTATTATTTTTCCATATACATTCTCACGTATGATGTTCGGTATCAAGAAACAAAATATAGCGCACGAGAATACACAATCCATACCTTAACTATTCATTTTCACAAATTGTCTCTATTTAATGACGTCATATACTGCATATAGTGCTTTCGTTTAAGCGTCTTGCAATGTTTGAGGTGGGTGTAAATATAACTTAATCTTTACTTCCAGGTTTGAGTTAAATGAGATCTTAAGTTTATAATAAACTGATCGTCATGATATTATTACGTTGATTTCTATATTTCCCGGATTACTTATATTTCATTATTATGCATTAATTTGATTATTTATCTATACGTTTGCCTGCAACATTCTTTCTGGAATAGAAAGAGTAGTCGTTACCCCGAAACGTTTGTATTTGCCTTCCTTTCGTACGAAGGATTAACAGCTTTTATTGTAGCATATATTTTTTGCAGGCCCCTGTGTAGTGAAGATATAATCTTTCTACATATAGTAAATAAATTTCATAATGTATGAGACGCGCCTTTATCCGAAAGGCTGTTAGCAAACCTCTCTGAATATACCTTTATGAGCAATTTTTTGCAACGTGTCCACAACATCCACTAGTTTTATATATATTGCAAAACTACATATTTATTACTTATTCCATATGCGATAGTTGGACACTTCTGTAATCACTCCATACAATAAAACAGAAAATTTTGAAAAAATGCATGCCCCTAGCGCATGCCTCTATACTGTTTCATTAGAATGGAAGTGGTAACTGATAAGTAATATCTTAGTAAATGTTTGGCCAATTTTTTATAACATATATGTTATGTAGCATCTACTTTCTAGACGGTGTAACTATAAATGCAGAGGCAGTATTTTTTATTTTATGTTGTTTCTTTTTTTTCTGATCGTTGCACTTCTAATGTACTTCAGCTACATTGTAAATATATCGTCTCCTGTCACAGTCACAGTTTTTAAGACAAAAAGCAACGAAATTATTTGTCGCAATGAGGTATATTAATTCATGAAAGTACTTATATTTTAAAAGCCTATTTCCGCAACTGACAAACCTTTTCGCGAATTTGTTAATACCTGTCAAGCTTTGAGCATACGTCATGTTAACAGAAATTCTAACTTGCTTTTGTATGTTGTTTGAATAACAACAGTGATAAAATGTGCATTGTAACATCGCCCAATTTGTCTGTCAGTTAAGTAAAGTAGGAAGTTAAGCGTTGTTTATTCTGCGATGATTGACGCACGACCCTGTAAGAAAACTTTATAACACCAATTTTGACGTAAAATTGCCCTAGTCCAGTTTATTATTACTCGTTTTAATACAGTTCAGAAAAGTTTTCTATCATCATCTTTTAATGTGCATGTTAGAATAGTAATAAACAACGCATTTTTGTTTTATCGCCCCCGTGGTTTAACGCCTGTGAATCTACACACTACACCGTGGTCAATCAGAAATTTAACGACACGAAAGCCTTGACTATTTGAAAAATAAACAATAGTTGACGCTTAGGCCAGTGACAGACATTATGACGTAAATGATAACGTCAGAATACTGCATGTCTTCTCGGATAATTGAATTCAGCATAATTTATCATAATATTTCATTAAACATGTTAGAATGAAAATATACCCGGTCTTTTTCTATCGTCTGATTTATCAAGGTTCATCGCTCAGTTGCTTGGATACTTCACCATTCGGGATAAAGCCCTCGTGGTTCAATTCTGCTGCATCAAAACTCTGAATCGTGGTAAATAGAACATGCAAAGACCTGAACTTCTTCTTCTTCACAAACCAACCTAAATCTAAGTATTCAAGTAAGGGATCGCAAAGAACTGTACAGTTACTCTATTGGAGTAGGTTTAATACTCAGACAGTTTTATCTTTAAACTATATTGATTTCCTTGTAATGATTATTTGACATGTTATGCGTGGAAGGCATATAGGCTTTTGCAATAATATTCACATCGTTGAGTGAAACGTTCAGGAAAACATGTAATAATGTTTTACATTTTAATTTTTGTTGTTTCGGGAATACATGGTTTTCAGTTTCAAAAGAATGATTTGCGTATCAAATATGAAGTGTCTAGCTTCAAAACCTGTGCAGTTATTCCGAACAGTTTAATACTATCATTGGTACCAAGTGTATCTTTAAACGACTGCGTGTGGCATTGCGCATTTAGGTCGACCTGTACGGGTCTTAATTACAAGAAAAAGTTTCCACTTTGTGAACTTTATACCGGAAATGAGGTGCAGGAAAAGTTGGGAAACTGTGTATACATCAAACGCAGAGATATCGAAGTTGAACATGTAAGTAAAACAGCGCATGCTATCGAAAATTTCAAAACTACATTTTAGATAACCCTTTTTTGCAAGAATAGTGACAGTGTACTCGTAATTATTTCTAATTCTTTCAAAAGTATCTTTGGCACCGAAAATTGTCATACATTAAATTACAAAGAAATATTCAGATGATATTAGTACCTGCAATTGATACAGACATCAACGTCCAAGATAGAAAAAAATAGTTCAAGAACAAAAAACAAATAAACTAAAAAAGTGAAAAAGAAAAAACTGAAAATATTCCTTTAAAGGCATTATTCTTAGTTTTTTTAGAGATCAGTTTAATTCCTACAATTTCAGTCTCAATGTGACCTAGAAACTAACGGTGGGATGACATGTGACATACCGGGATCAAATACTGTCAAAGGTATTTATATAACTCGCACCCATTATACAAATTCATAATTCCCAGACCTTCAATCCTAATCTTTATTTATGAATGTAACACTGTTCTGTCCTTGGCGGAGGTGAACGGTATCCATAGTGTGTCTGAAGGCAGTTCTGCAATTGAGAAAGTTAACAGTTACTTGCCTCGAAATCCTGAACAAAAACGTACCTGCTTTACAGTTGTAAAATGTCTGTAAAAGAGCTGTATTTTTAAATTACAGCTGTAAAAGACCTGTAATTGGAAAATAACAAAATACAATTGCAATTCGCATGGAAAAAATAGTCAGGTCTCAAATATACAGCTGCAAAAAAATGACACTTGAAAGCTATACCAGTCCTGTAAAACTGTCATGTCTCAAAATTTCCCCTGTTTTGTATTTCTTTCAATTTTCGTTTCTTGTCATCCACGTTTCTTCCCCCCCCCCCCCCCCCCCATCCCACCCATGCATTATTTCTTGTGTTTATTTATAGTGTCTCTTAGTATCCCGCTAACATTACAACCCCACCAACCTAAAACAGTTTCAGTTACTTAAGCTTCTTATATTATTTTCTGTTTCATAGCTTTATTTATCCGAGTAGTAATGAATCGGACGTCATGCGGCAATTTGACGTCATAATTGACGTCAAAATGTTTCCTTATCTGTCTGCGCGACAACCGTTGTTTATCGCTTGAACGTCTTCTTTGTTTTACTGGCAATCAAATCGAGCCATGTTAGCATTTTTATTTTCACTTTATTGTTTTTATCTTTATTGATTGAAATTAGCTCCCTGCCCCGTCAACACACACACATCAAACATTACACCCTACATTATAACCCACTTTCAGTATGTGTTCTTGTTAACCTTTGTTATTTCTGCTTTGTTTATTGCAGATATACCCGGTATGTTATTTAAGGTCTTCTATAACTAAGAAGTTCCTAGACTTCCCTGAATTAGTACATGCATGATTTGATTCACTCTCACATATGTTATGTAAGGATGGCGTCATATAGCAAAAATGAATAGAATTATATCACTGATAAGTTTTAAGGAAAATGGCATGTATCTTAGGAAGGTAAAGTTTTCTTTTCAAAACGACAATTTGAATTTAGTGTTTTAGTACCCTTACTAATTCTTATGTTTTCGCTGCTAGATATATTTCAGAATCTGTAAATAACAACAAAAACAACAATGCTACTTTTTCTTGCATTTTTTGAAATACTTTTGATGTCACTGAGAAGTTTAGAATTAGAAATCTTTTCAGGAGACGCATTAAAAACTGATCGAATATGCGTAAATTTTGAATTTATTTTTCTAAGGCTGACCAGTACTAAATTTATAAAATTCTGAATTTTCTAACAACATAATTAAGCAACTGATTGGTTATCACAAAGCTTTAGTGTTTTCTCAAATATATTAAGGAAGAAATGCTGTAAAAATGCATTAATGTATATTTTACAAAAAGTGACATACAATGTTGTTAAGGAACAGTGGCAATATATCAAAGACCAACCACAACCTACTGACCTACTTTTTTTCGTTCACAAAAACTTCATGAAAATCATTCTTATAATACAGGTAATATACAGCTATACTACTAGTTTTCAGGTGGACAATTTAGGCCCTTCCTGAATAAATGTGTTTTCACAACTTTATCTGCAAACTTATTCAGTCAATCTCTTTTCAGCATAGTTTTTAGAATATAGATGAATAACTGTCTTACACTTTAGAAACAAAATGTAATTGAAATTTAACTAAGTACACTGATTTATGTACATATTACTACATTAATTCAATAAAATGTTAAGATATTAAACACATTGGCTTTCTTTAAGAAGTACGGCATTAGTATTCCATTTGCTTTGTTACAGTAGTAGTTCTTTATAGCATAGTATAGAAGTAGTATATTTTTGTTCGTGAATATTTAGACCCCATATGCAGATGAAGTATAGAATTGGTGTTTTGTTATAGTGTTTTATTGAATCAGATGCTTTATTAGTATCGCGTTAACTGATAATTTTTCACAATTTCTAAACAATTAAAAAATTCTACACAATTTAACTAGAGTGTACGGTAATCTATACGATGCACTCAAATGTGTCAAAATAATCATTCTGCAAGTTTTATAAATATCATTTACAAAACAACTGAAAGTGGTTCCTTTGGTTTTAATTTAAGCCAATATAACTTAACAAATAGTCCTACAGGGAACAATGTGCTCAAACAGAAGCTTTCACACAGCAAATATAAAAATATTATAGGCCCTATATTACGCAACATTGTAACTACTTTTTAAGTTACGCCTGACTCTTTACTAATTTAAGCCATATTCCATTTCTATGTAATAAATTCATACATGTTCCGAAGTTTATAAAGTCTATGCATAAAACAAATATGCAATCTATAGGATTTCTATCTGTCTGTAAATAATGCAAATCGTTCCATAATTCATTACTTCCTGGCCATATGCTCAGTCGCATGAAATGAACAATATCGACAAGTGATTAGAAAATACGCTATGAGAGTGTTACTATCATTATTTACATCATTTGGGTCACTTTTAGGTGTCAGTTACGCCTTTACACCAAGAATCAGCATAGTCACTTGAATTAAAGATATGTTTGAAAAGTTTAACATTACAATGGTGCTGAACTGTGTTTTCTCGGTAATATAAATGTCAAGTTGTTCAGCATTTCTAAAATATACATCACTGCTACTAAGCTTTTCCTAAAAAAGGAAACTTTCTTTTTTTTCATTTGGAAACAAGTATTTAAAGTCATCTTTAAATTCATAAGTTGACAATTCGTTTTAGGTAGATTTATTTTGTTTTCTTTATTTTCGTTCTATAACAATTGCGGCTGTGTACTAGCTAAATGGGACATTTTCTTTTTCCTCATTCAAATGGAATTGAGTACGTTCCAGTCCTTACTAATTCTGTAAAGACTTCTTTAAAAGGTTTTTCTGAATTTTGATTTAGAATTGTTTTGTTTGTGCGTTTACACTATCTTTCAGCGTCATCATACTCGTGATTAAATCAAGATTCTATTAAAACTTATCTCTGTGTTAAATGTCACGTTTTCATACTATTACGCGTTATAACATTTTATGCACAAACTGGTTCTTTACGAAACAAATCGCACTATTGATAAACATACATTGACTACTCAAATATTAATACATCTGTAGAACCGTAGGAAAATGCTTTGGAAGCATAGAACGGAACCAAACAAAGCAACAATAGAGACGTTTTGATTGAGTCTGTTCAGGAGAGGTTATGAAATGTGCAACACCCCTAAGCCACCACCCCCACTTCCAGGACTGGCTTAAGGCAAATTCTATTATAGAAAACATAACTCCAAAGAACCAGAAAATATAACAACACTGAATCTAAGTAACGTGTGTTTCGAAGCGACAACAAATCTACAAAATATTTCGCTGAGATAACGTTTATTTACAATGTCCTTGAACATGGTGGGGATCAAGACTGAACTTTTCTATATCAATATACGTTTTAAACTGTCCAGTGGGATTTTCTATCATTTTAAGGCGGGTTCCAATGTTTTCCTATATATGTGTGTTTCGATATTGTCGGCTGTATATTTTACTTTGTCCATCTATTTTGTGTACATGTATATCAACTACACATACATCGTTGTATAGTTTTGGACTGGCCTTTTCAACTTGGGTTTTGTTCATGTTAAAATAGAAACCTTTACTTTGATTGTAAGCTGTTCAGTCATTAAACAAATGAACCGAATGACGTATATTTGTTACAGAATGTCCTTATCCCGATGTGGCTAACGGAAAACCCATGGGAAATGTGTTTTCTATAGGCAGTAAACAAACCATTGAATGTAACCCTGGGTATGTTATTCATGACACCAATACATTGACCTGCCTGGCAAACGGAACGTGGGAAGTCCTTCGAGGGAGTTGGAAAGGTGAGAAGTAATTGGATGTTCTTTAAAATAGACATAGCTTAATTAAATAGAATATTTCATTTATGAATAGGTATTAGTCTATGAAAGTGTGGTCTACTTTATATTTTGTTTCATTAAATGTAAATATGTCTGAAATCAGCAATGAAATTAAACATGAAAATATAAAGAGTTTAATTCTAGCATAAAGCTACTGTTATTGTCGAGGGGTGTTTTATAACCGTAGGTAAAACATGCAGAACATATGGGCGACTCGTTCAATGAACTGTTAGTAATATTTGCGTTGGAAAATCATTTAAGTTGCAGAAGCGTCCCTGGTTCTTTAGCGTGCTAGGTTTAATTCAAATATTCACAGGACTCTTATCTCAATGTTTGCAATAGTAGCTGGAGATGCGGGCGCTCGAGCTCACAAACCCTGGTTCTGTAATCAAATATTGTTAACACTGGATCAATGCGTTCACTTTGAGAGCACGAGCTGTAAAATACCTTTATATGTATGCATTAAAGATGTAAACATACAACGGTTCTAAATCGAATGATTAAAACATGAATATTTATCTGCAACATATTTGTTGGATTGGGCCTTTTGCACACATTAGAATAATGTTAACACAGAATCTATAGAATCTCTGGAGATACCTTGGTTCCCTCGCCCTAACAGGCCCGACCAACAACCAGATACGTGGAATTTTGCAGATGTTAATGACAAGAAAAAATGTGTGTTATCCTTTCTTTTAATGAAAGCCCATGGAAAAAGAGTGGTTTTTCACCTTTAAGGAATCAAACGTTTGCCACGCTTGATGCCTAAATGTTTTAATGGTCATTGATGGTGTAATGCCATCCTTTCATCCAGCAAATGGTGTCACCGTGGCCTGATGGTAACAAGCTCAGTTAAGGGGTATATAGTTCGAATCTCGAACTGGTACGAAATATTTCTGACATTTTGTTTAGTGTCACACAATTAGCTAAGACGCCAGTAAGGTTTCGTCCAAGAAAACAGTGGAGCTTCACGTGTGTTCTATGCTATAAACCGGACACGCTAAATAGCCTGGCTGTCTATTCACAAAAAGCGCCAGTCTATAATAGCCGAACATGTATACAAACGATTTATATATCACTCTATCTGTCCTAAGTGTGTGTGAATGGAACGGGGGTCGGGGGTCTTTCTGTCGCTCTTACAGTTTGGTCAGCTCATTCTATTTTGTTCTTGTATAGGATGAATTTGGCGCCTTAGTGGTTGCCTTTGTATGTTTGAACGAGGGTTCTATATAACTTTATTGTATGATATAAATGGCAAAAATATTTAAAGCAACGATATTAGGATAATTTCTTTTTTCAAACTGGACAAGATTCCTCTATTAATCACTCTTGTTTGTAGATCTTATCTCTCTTTCATGTCGCATTGCAAACTGCATCTTATTGTTTAAACATTATTTTAAACTATGTGGTGTATGTGGTACCAAGTCAATGAGGAGCTATATTCTTATCAGAGGAACACGTTATATAGAACAATTTATAAAAAAGAAGCAATATACAGTGTGACATGTGGCTAATTGTGGCTTAAAATAGTGTACCAGTATGAACACAATGTGCCACTAACCAAAATCTTCACATATTTCAAATGAAAACGACGATTTCACATCGAGTTCTTACTACCAGTTCTACCATAATATTCAACAAGAATGTACGATATTGGCGTATGAGCGATATCAAATGTTTGGGTGGGGAGGGGGAGGGGGCAATGGGGGACTGGTCAACAGAAGCAGGAATATTACCCTAAATGTTAAAAAATATCTACAGAGTTTCAATATAGTATCTGCATTAGTTTTGGAGATAGTAACTTATATGCTAAACTTTAACAAAGTTTTTTAAGGTACAAAGGGACTTGACCCAGTGAGGTGTGTTATTGACCTAAAAAAAGAAAAAACGTTTCAAAGCTATATGCCTTAAAGGAATAGCTATATGTACTGGCATGCAGAACTTTAACCAGGAGTTTTAGTCCAAGATGGGGCATAATTTGGCTAAAATACATGTCCGACTGGACTTGACCTCGTGAGGTTGGTAATTGACGTAGAAAAAGAAAAAAAAATTAAGTTTCAAAGTTACATGCCTTTAAATGATAGACATATGTACTTGCATGCAAAACTTTAACCAAGGTGTGACGCCGACGCCGACGCCGACACCGACGCCAGGGTGAGGTAGAATAGCTAGACAATAATTGAGCTAAAAACAAAAAACAGCAAGACAAAAAAAAAACAAAAAAACATTCTTCCCCTTTTTGACAATTCACCTCACACCAACTCCTTATCAGTACATCAAATCTTTCTAAAATTGATCCTTTTTCCTTTGTCTACTGTTATTTCTGACAAAAATCAGAATTTTGGGGTTAAAAGCATATGCTTCTCCCAGTCCCTATCCCCTGCTCCTACGCCTGTGTACAAATTAAAGAATAAGATTATAAACTTCTGTATTTTCCAGGCTAATACAGATATCAAATATCTTAAAGAACAATATCAGAGGGTAATTTTTGGGCATCGAACAGTCGAACCAGTCAACAATAAAATCTAATGCCAACAGTTTTATAACGGACTGTT
Source organism: Mercenaria mercenaria (assembly GCF_021730395.1). Taxonomy (NCBI): domain Eukaryota; kingdom Metazoa; phylum Mollusca; class Bivalvia; order Venerida; family Veneridae; genus Mercenaria; species Mercenaria mercenaria. The sequence goes on along the minus strand of NC_069367.1, from coordinate 14,577,673 downwards.
TGATAAGTAAAGTTAATTCATCATTTTCAGAGTTGCAAAGATATTTTATTTCAGGGTGTTTGAGATAATATGTTACTTTGGTACATACTTGTATGCAAATTGTTATACCTTCTGAACCCAAGTATCTTAAAAAGCAAACTTTGCACTGTATTTTATATAGCCAATTTATTCATAAAACAGTTTCATTCAAAGGAAGAATTATGTGATTCTTTTGAAACTTAAACATTCATACCGGAAAGATGCCTCATTTTATGCACATTCTAAATGTTGCATATTTCCGTGTTAGCGTTAGGATATGGACCAAAGGATGTATCCGCGTTAGGCCTATAATCAATAGATACTCAAGCTAGGAATAAATAATGCCTTACTAAATATTCAGAATAATATCTATGCAAAACTTCAAATAATAATAAGAAGAAATAAGAGCACCCCCTGCGGGTGCCATCGCTCATCTGTAAGTGCTGCACAATATACAAGAAAATAGTTATGGTTCTTGGCCTATGACAAAACAATTTATGAAATTTCAAAGCTACAGTAAGTATTCAAGGAAAGTGAACTTAAACAAAGAAAAACGAGAAATACAGATGCTCTATGTTAAGAAAGGCCCATAACTCTGACAAAATGCAAGGGAAAGTTGTGGGTCTTTACCTCCTTACTAATATTATGATAATAGATAAGTGTACAAAGCTTCAAAGCTAAAGCTCTTATAGCATTCAAGAAAAGTGGACCTAAATAAATAAATCAAATTTTAGAAGAACACAAAGGGCCATAATTCAGTCAAAATACATTTCAGACTTATAACTCTTGGCCTACGTACTAACCTATTGATGATGAACAAGTCTGCAAAGTTTCAAAGCTAGTGTTCTTATTGTATTTAAGTAAAATGGACCAACACAAAAATTTTAAACAAGAAATCCTAATTTTCCAAGTACAAAAATGATCATTATTCTAAATCAATCTATCTAAGTGTTCTAGTTCTTAGTCTATATACTCATCTAATGATGATAATTAAGTGCGCAAAGTCTCAAAGTTGTGGCTGTAGGGCCATAATTCTGACGAATTAGCAGAGTTACGGTTCTTGGCATATGCAGTCACCTAATGACGATAAACAGGTGTGCAAAGTTTCAAGCTACAGTTATTATAGTTATTTGAGAACAGGTGGAACTAAACAAACAAAATTAACGGACGCCGACGATCAAGTGACGACAATACCTCGTAGATTATTTATTTCAAAATTCAGACGAACTTAAAATGGTAAGTGGAGAGAAACAAAACGTGTGTCTGACAAAAATCTTGTTAGCACTTTGGAGAGATTTGTCAGTGAGTAAAGAGAAACCCAAATCTGAAATTGATTTTATGACATTATTCGGGACAATCATACGTAAACATATTTATTATATAATATTTACTCTTTAAAAACAGTAACGTTATTTGTTTTATAATTTTACTTCTGCAATAGGGTGACCTTCTGTTCAAAGTATAGTTTACGCTTCGTATGCTGGGCTCGGATCTTATTCTCAGGGCCGTTGCCGTCTTGTTTGAAGTGGTCCGGTCGAAGGCACGAGACGGGGGAGAGCACAAGAGGGGACCCCCACCCCCACTGGTAAGGATGGTCCTAGAATTCCAAGCAGTGACCTACTCTGAAAAATTAGTATCAAAACGGCCCCGAGAACATTTTACAAAATATGATACCCAAAGATAAGTTGTTATACATTTATTTATTCATATTTTAATTACAACATACACGTATAAACAATATCTACACTCTTAATACTCATATATAGGTCTAAGTGAAGCTGTTTTCTTCCAGCTTTACAATATTCAAAGTACGATTCATACACTACAATTTACCAAATACAAATCTACGTTTTTCGTTCTCAACTTCATTCAAGTCCAGAGAGTCTGTTCTGTACTTGTTCACATGCATTGCCATGTGATTGTTAAGCCTAGCCTGTGATGTAGTACTCCTTAAATAGGTTTTTTATTCACCTGAGTGCCGAAAATGTCCTTTTACCGGTGGCAGTAGTTGCAGGAATTACCAACAAGATTCTAACGAGCATCACTACCTTCGAATAGATTGCACGCATTGGAGTCTTTAACTCACGGATAAAGAAAAAAATGTCCGACACTTTTATAGAGGCTCTTTCTTTTTTCTCGAAATATGTTTTCATAGTTGAACTTTTAAAGAGTCTTCATTAATGTCCTTAGGGTAAAAGTCAGTAACGAATGCGAATTCTTCCCTGTATTCCCGAAATCCGACTTCACTGCTTTTGTCAATAGTCCTTCAACATTGTTCAGTACTTTTTACCTAGTCTGGTCAAACCTATCTTTCACACAACTGATTACCAAGTCCACAGCTTCACAGTACTTTTGTCTGTAAATGTCTTCTGGTGTTTGCGGAAAGAAATGTTCCACATCACCATACTGGAACCGTTAAGGCACCTTGCATTTACATCACCATGCTGGAACCGTTTAGGCATCTCGCGTTTCTAGGCACTGTTGCCTTATTTAAACCAAATTGTTCTACTTTTTCAGACACATCCTTGTAGAGGTTATTGAAAGCTTTATCACTTCTCAGTTTTGTAAAAGTTTCAAGTGTTAGTTGTGTTGTGCCATTGCTTTGCCTTCAGAAGCTGAGAGATCCTGTTGTGGAAAAACCTTTACTTACATTGTCCGTGTAGTATAAGATAGACTGACATAGCATAACACCAAACAGGAGGTCAAACAATTTCATCTACGCATCGACACTGTTGATACTCGCTCTAATGTCAGTGTCCTTTATTTGGGAATAAGATTTTTCCAAAGATCCTGCAACACTACATGTATATAATTGTCCACAACACTCTGCAGGCTGTTTGCTCTATCAGTCCAACGCGTGGGGCACAAACTCCTGAGTTAAGGAGTTTCAGGAGCGAGCTCTTGCTTTAGTTTTTCAAACAAGCTATCTCGTTTCAGTAAAATTTGCATAAGTCTTGACATCTCATAGGTAGTATCTAAAGTATCGTACATGATAAAAAAAACCGTTCCACTGTATCCCCGACCGCTAATTTCACGGCATGTCCGTAGCAATGCGTGTACACTGATGACGGTTCTTTGTCAGTGATTTGCTTCTCGGAGCCGCTCTTTGCATCTGACATATTGCTGGCTTCATCATAACGCTGAGCGCGGCAGTTGTTGATAGACAAATTCATCGAAGAAGACAGTCCCCAATGGTCGAAGTTAGCGTCTTCCAGTCTATAGAATCTACTTTATATAATCAAATATACTCTTCATGTGCTACAAGATCGTCAACCACATGTCTGATAACAAACTGCTGTCGATTTGATATGTCCGTCGTTTCATCAGCCGTGATGGAATAGTACACTGCGTTTCGTATGTTCCTTGCAACGTCTCTTAGAATGGAAAGAGCCATGAATTGTAACATTTACAGAATTTCTATGTTATCCGGATAAGTGATGTTAAGGGTTTTATTTGTGTCTTCAAACATTTTTAGCACTAATCAATGCATAAAATAAAACTCTATCCGTTTATTTCCCCTATTTTGATGAGACATACATAATATTCTACATCCTGTTATACTTTGGTTGATTATTATACTTCCCTCATGTAGAACTTCAAAATCAAAATAAAAAAATAAGCTGATTGAAAGATATACTCAATATCAAAAAGTATTGACTCAATATTGTGTAACTGTATGATGAGGTACATGTTTTATAGAAATATAGCGTATCACTTGAAAATATACTTATTTTATGTCTGAATAGTCTGTAATCATCTTTTTTTTTCATTTCGCTTCATTGACATTGTGTTATTTGTTCAGTGTATATATCAATAAATTATGTAATCTTTATTTTACTTCAGATTTATCGACAATATATTATTTGTTCAGTGTATTTGTTAGAAAAGACAGTAACCATTATTTTCCTTTCGCATCATTGACAATGTGTTATTTTTTCAGTGTGTATGTCAGAATAATCGAGAATCATTATTTTCCTTTCGTTTCATTGGCAGTGTGTTGTTTGTTCAGTGTATATTTCAGAATAGTCAGTTATCATTATTCTCCTTTCGTTTCATTGACAATGTGTTTTTTGTTCAATGTATATGTCAGAAAAGTCATTTATTATTATGTTTCTTTCGTTTCATTGGCAGTGTGTTATTTGTTCAGTGTATATGCCAGAATAGTCAGTAATTTTTATTCTCCTTTCATTTCATTGACAAATTAAAATCTGTTCATTGTATATGTCAGAATAGTTAGTTATCATTACTTTCCTTTCGTTTCGTTTGCAATGTGTTATTTGCTCAGTGTATATGTCAGAATATATGGTGTTGCTTTTTTGTTGTTGTTCAGTTAATAAAGTAAGTAATTTGTTCCTTGACAATGTTTTATTTATATAATGTATATTGTCAATAAAGTATAAGTGATCATTATTTTCGTTTAGTTTCATTGAAAATGTGTTATTCGTTCATTGGTTATGTTAAGTAAGATTTTTGTTTTTGAATCATTGGCAATGTGTTATTTCTTTCGGGTATATATAAAAATGGTATCCCCGTTATTTTCATTTGGTTTCATTGACAATGCATATTTGTTCAGGTTATTTGTCCATAAAGTAAGTAGTCCTAAGTTTCGTCAGAATTCATTGTATTTGCCAATGACGAAAGTAATCATTATTTTTCGTTTTCTGTGTCATTAATATATAAGTAACCATTATGGGGATTCAGTTCATTAACAATGTTTTTTGAGTTTTTAGTGTATATGTTAATAAAATAAGTAATCATTATTTCATTTTAATTTATTGGCGAAGTGTTTCTGGTTCAGTGTATATGTCAATAAAGTAATTCATCGTTATTTTCGTTTAGTTTCATTGACAATGTGTTATTTGAATACAGTGTATTTGTCAGTAAAGTTACTATTCGTTATTTTCATTTCGTTTCATTAACAATGTGGTATTCGCCAGCAGAATGTAGCAAGCCTGTTATACAGAACGCAGAGGTTGAACTAAACATATGTACGAAACCTTCCATGACGCTAGCAACCGTTCGTTGTGACACACACTATATATCTAACAAGACAACAGATGCTAAAAATGTCATCACTGAAGAAACAATCAGCTGTGACAAATCTGGGACTTGGAGTCCTAGCATCGATTGTATCGTCAATAACAGTAAGTAATTCGAAGAAAATGTTGTTTAAGAAAAGATAAATCCCCAACAGGGATAATAACATGTTGTTTGGAGTCAAGATGCGAAGGAATTATATCACGAGGACGCAGCCCGAGTCATATACTAATACGTATCTGAAAGACACACAGTGATTTTATACAATAGCGAATTGCAATTTGAGATATATTAATCTGATAACAAGATATAAAGGATAATTGCCTACCTTTTTGAAGTTGTTCACAAAATATGTGCTTGTTTTCTGGGATATTTTTAGCGCGGCGCTATGATGTTTGGCGCTATGACGTCATAACTGTGACGTTCAAAAAGTGTTGCAAAATTAAACACAGTTTCAGTTGTCTTTGTTTAACAGGCAATAATTTGTTAGAATTTTTATAAACTTACGACCAAACAGATGTATATGAAAGGGAACACTTATTAATACACAGTAGTCTCTATTTTCAAAGTAAACGGAAACGTGGGGAAATATAGGTCGAACAACAAGAGAATCAAAAGCAAAGAAATGGCTCATATCAGTAAAAATAGTTTGATAACATTTTATTTAAAGTGATAATATGCCCATCTTTCATATTTGAAAAAAAATTAACAAAAAAACACAAAACAGTTTCTATGTAAAAATGAATAAAAAGGCCTGTAGTGATGGTACCTAAATATGCAAACTGAATCTGGTATTTGTTTCTGTTGAAAACGTAATAGCTTAGTATCTCAGTTTTATAATGGTTTAGCTTTAATGTTTAAATCTGAAAAAACATCTACTTTGGAAAGTGAAACAATTCTGTGAAAAAGAAAGTATTTATAGATCAATATTCAATTTTAAACCAAAGAGAAAAATGGTAGGAACTATTGCTGATAATTAATTTGTTAGTAGGAAAGAAAACGTCTTTTAAAAAGAGAAAATGTATATAGACTAATGGATAATACGACACCAATGAAATTTGTTTTCCAGGAAAATCAAGGGCTCAAAATGTATGGCGAAAATCAAAGCAATATAAAAATGTATATTCTAATTGATGGTTACAACAAACTCGTACAAAGTTGTGTCTAAAGACGAGCCAGTATTACGATAGGATTTTACTATTAAGTCTACCTAAAACGCAGAACATCTCCTAAACCTGGCTCTCAGCTTTTTACTTTCATTACAAATGCAAGCCAGCAACAAAGAAAACAAAATAGCATTTCCTTTACGAGAAGTGTCCAATCGAAAGCAGGCTTACAAAAAGTGATCAATCGAAAGCTGGTTTACGAAAAAGGCATGTAATCCACATAGGCCGCAATCATCTTATATTAATGAACACAAAGAAGCTCAATGACACGCAAAGGACCAATCTATGCAAGTAGAAAATGCATCGATTGCCTGTCCCTTATTGTAGTTGTTGAAATTATGCAGAAAGATTCAGATTGCTCCTTTTCTGGAAAAAATGAATGAATATACGCCTCAGAACTATGTAGACAAGATCTGAAATAGTAATAAGGCAAAATTTCAAGGCGTTATCAACACAGAATACAGTAGCCTTCGTTCCTTTTCGCTTCTTCTTGTTTAATTTTGCGTTTTTTCCTTCCTTCCTTTTCGGCTCTTCTCGTTAAATTTTTCGGTTTTTGCAACTCTCTACACTGGAGGTTCCCGCAAAAACCTGTAGATGTGCAAGACATAATTTCTCATCGCCATAGCTGTAACTTATATTACGCTATATGATATCCATCGCCATGAATGTACAAGAGAGAGGAAGTTGGTTTTCTTTTAATGCTAAGCAAAAAGCAAGGGGATTTCTGGTAAAATGCTCACGTTCAGGCATTGAACACATAACCTGTGTACCCACAATAAACGTTCTACCACTGACCTATCCAGGCATCACATACCCTATAATTTACACTGGCATATCACTGTGCTTCATAACTGCCCTGTTAGAACAAGAGCTAAGCGAGCCACTTTCTAGCTTTTTTAAAAGCTAAACTTGTTCGACTTTCTATGACACGTATCTTGTGTTCGAAGTGTTTGGAATCACATTCACTTACAGAAGTGCAGTAACAGAAACTTCTGTTAGTGCAAGACAGACGTTCAACAGTATCAAAATATAAGCGTTAGTTAAAAAGAAATACCAAACAACGAAGCCTTTGCCGCCTGTCAATGTTTCCCGCAATTACCAAACGGTGCTCTGTTAAAATCTTGCTGTCGTGAAAAAAGCCATGCATGCGTCAATTTATATATTTTTTGTTGTTTTTGTTTTTGAAAACGTAGTCTTTGGTACCACCTCTAACGTTTGTAAATACCATAAATTTGTTCTTTAGCCTGAATTAAACGGAAAATATTGCTGTCATTGAACGTTTTGACGAGACTTGCACGAAAACTGAAGAAGTTAAGTAATAAGTTTATTAAGTATAGTTATAAACGCATACTTACTGTTATCGGGTTTTATCAAAATCTTGATCTGATTGTCCTTTCACATTTTCAGTATCTAATCATAATTATTCTTTCTTTTAAAATACTTAATTTGTTTGAAAATTGCATTTGGAATAGGTCATATCGAAACACAGGTTTGGAATTTCATTTTACTCATGTGCAAATAACACTTTTTGTGTAATCCAACAGTTAAACATTTTAAATTGGAAAATTAGCCCCAATCTAATTCCACCTTAATAGTTTTGTTGAAGACTCGAACGTTTCAATTTCACAAAATTTGCACTTTTTTCCCCCATAAAGTTACCGTTGGGATTTTGATAAAAAAACTCAAACATCAAAACAAATCATTTGTCATGTATGTGTTCATGTCTTGCAAATGAGGTGTTTTTAAGTCGGATAATGTTAATTGTGATCGAATTAAATAAAACTAACTTACGTTGTACTTATCTAAGAAAATCCAATGTATTTTTAATGTAAAGAGAGAAATGGTGATTAGAACGAGTTCAATAACCTAACACATGTTTAAAACATCTGAAGTTTTGATGTGTTTTCTAAAATGTGGTCTCGGTCCTAAGTAAGGTTTTTGGCAACTTGTATCGTTGTTTAGAAATATATTTTCGTAAAAAGGCTTTAGTATAACACCTTCGATTTACCATGTTTTTGTATACTTTTCAAATGCGTAAATTTGGGCGTAAAATTTTAAAATGAAATGTCCTGATAATATTTATCAAATTTGGCACCATCGTTCAGCATGAGAAAATATAATAAATGTGCAAACTTCGATAAATGTTACTTATTGTATTATGAGAGAAAGAGAAAAAATATGGCTGTGAGTGTTTAAATATACTGGGTGTAGTTTGGTTTACCTACGTCCTCGGCCAATATTGCTTTCAGACAGATCAACAACCTAAATATTAACCGATATATCAGTCTATAATAAAGTATATCACAGTTAAATCATTGAATAAATTCTCTTGATTTGTTTTTGATGGGGTGAGTGTCGTATTTAACTGTATTCCAGTAATAAATAGTGTTCAGGTAATCTTTCTACTGCTTCACGTTTCCATAGCAAATGAAGAAATATGTTCTGTCAGAAATACCTAGACATCCTAACAAACTTTTGTAAAAGGAGTAGCGTTTTAACAATCAATGTTAAGATGATGTTCTTTATAGACATCCAAAATGTGGCTATGGATAAACCAGCAAATCAGAGCTCAACATACCATAATCACAATGCACATTTGGCAACAGATGGAATATGGAACACAGAAAACAGTGATACTGGAAAAGCATGCTCTTACACTGATGTATATGTGGAGGACACAACGTGGTGGGAGGTGAACTTATTACAAGCATATTCTATCCGGCAGCTGAAGATTTTAAACAGAGACAGTGGTAAATCATTTTGCTTCGTTCAGTAAAAATATTTTTCATAGCATCACGGTGTTTTTTTTTTTTCCTCATTTTTTAATATCTATACATATGATGCCCCATTTCAATATTGATTTACAGGTAAGATAAATTTAAAAAGTAAAAGAGAAAAACAGACCACAGACATGTGATGAGATGTATGAATTTTCGCCAAACATTTAACACAGACATTTCATGAGATATATTAATTTTTGGCCATAAAATTAAAAAAGCTAAAAAAATTTGCAAGTTCTAAAACATCTGAATACTTCTCTTACAGATTTTTAGAAACTATCAAATGTTATAAAACTTAACAAACGTATTTTGTTATCGTCGCATCTCTCCAGCATACGAAACTTTCAAACTATTTCGCTAAGTAGCCATTTTAGTTTATCCTATGACCAGAATAAATTATTCAGGAAAGAGTTTCTAAAAAAGCTTATTAGCTTACTACTCGATCCCTTGCTTTTGTAATAAATATTGTAATTTTCGTAATTATTATTATTATTTTAATACTACAAATCAATTCTAAGCAAGAGGAAAGTGTCACACAGCCATGTAAGATAATTTTCGAAACAAATATGACGAATACTGTTACACAAGTTATAAATACAGCATACATATAATTATACGATTTCAGTAGCCTTCAGGCTTCATGATTTAACAGTGACAGTTGGTAACCATACCAGTCCCCTAGATGTCTGCGCTTTTTACAGAGGTCCAGGATTATCAAAGGAAGTCGTGGAACTAAATTGTATGTCCGTTATTGTTGGACAATACGTGAAAATAACGAAGCCAAACAACAAAGGTACTGATGATAATTTGGCATTATGCCAGGTTGGAATCTATGAATAGTAATTTTGGCAAAATAACATTCATGTCAAGGTTGCAAAACAACAAATAACATTTGGTTTTTTAAAAATGTTCCCATGACATTTTAAAGATACTTAAACCGTACGAGGATGTCTTAAATGTTCTTAAAGTAAACCGAATAAAAATAATTAGGTTGCGTATTGTTATAAAGGAAAGAAATGGAACAAGTGTGATATAGTTCCAGAGAATAGCATACCACCATGATCGCCATAGTTTATTATGTTTTGAGGAACTTGAAATGTGTATAAACAATTTTGACAATGTATAACCATGCTTGTTTGATAGTAATGTGCTGAAAAGAAAACAAGCAAAAAAACTTAAAAGGAAATCGACACTATATCTGCACTTAGCAACGCAACAATATTAAACAAATCAAATTATAATTTCTATATATTTTTTTTTCTGTTTGTTGGTTATCAAGATTATCTTGGCTTATAGATGTTAAAATGATACCTATATTCACATCCATTCTAAATTAGTGTTCTTTTAACCTTTGGACTACTATGGCGTATTGAAACGTTTTAACAATGTTGACTTTTTCTCGCTTCTAAGTCTCTGTATGGTTATATCCTAACTTCTGTAATACAGAGATAGCGCAAAAGCGGGGTAATATATCCAACGAAATCATTTTAAGTCGTCCACGAAGTATATGTAGGCCTATCCAACGCGCCGGTGTAATGAAGTACTTCGACCCCCATAGAATAACGACCCCCGGTCATTATTCTATAGAAAAAAATGTGACTCCTTTCCTGTAAAATATTGACTCCCCTTATAAAAAAACTGACTCCCTTTGAAAACTCTATTGAATAACGACCCCCCCCCCCCCACGGTCATTATTCTATAGGAAAACTGACCCCTCCAAGTAAAATATTGACTCCCTAAAGATGAATCCCTTCGAATCTCATAGAATAACGATCCCGATTATTATTCTATAGAAAAGGTGACTCCTTCCATGTAAAATACTCACTGCCGAAATTACTACATTCGAACTCTCATACAATATCGATTCCCGGACATTGAGATTTAAAAAAGTTACTCTTTCCGTGTAAAACACCGGCTCCTAAAAAGACTTTCGACGTTAATATCTATTAAAAAGTGAGCCCCACCAAACATAACGGACAATTTTACTAGATCTACAACTCTAATACCCTCCATTGCCAATAGTTAACATTTTGATTGTACTACTACTACTGGTGCCGCTACTTCTATTGCTATTACTACATGTACTTCTTCTTTTTCTACTACTACTACTACTTCTACTACTACTACTACAACTGCTACTACTGATACTACTATACCTGCTTCCACTAATACGTCTTGTACATCTACCTCTTCTTCTCCTGCTGCTGTTGTTGCTGTCACTTATTCCTCTGCTGCCGCTGCTGCTACTGCAACTGCCACTACCACTGCCACTACTACTACTACTACTACTACTACTACTTTCTATTGTTGCCGATACCGTACTTTACTGCCACTGCTAAGTATTGCAACTTCTATTAATACTAAGTTTTATGCTAGCAGTTTCTTGTGCAGTTTTGTTCTGAAGAATTACTTCATACCCCGAAGTTTGCAGGGATTATTGACACTGGTGTGTTTTGTGAACGTATTGTGAATTGTTATTTTCCTGAAAAAATGCATACACCAAGATACAGCGTCTAGAAATAGAATTCCTTTTCCCGTTGCGGAATGCTCTGATTTCTGTGTCAAGTGATGGTATCTGGGGCTAATGGTCAAACGGAAGGACGGACGGACGGACGGACAAGGGCAAATCTATATGCCCCCCTCCCCCGAGTGGGGGGATGAAATGCAGGCAATTAGATACATGAGTTATCACTAAATTTGACCAAATGACCGGGGGTCGTTTTTTTTATGGGAGTCAATATTCTTCGTGAGGTTCAGTTTACTTCACGTGGGGGGAATCATAGTACTATGATCTGGAGGTCATAATACTATGACCGGGGGGGGGGGTCACTTTTTCTATAGAATAATGACCGGGGGATCATTATTCTATGGGGGTCGAAATACTTCATTACACCGGCGTTCAGTATTGGTTAAAATTTTGATGTATGTTTTACAAATTCTTCTCTGCTTTTCCTTTCTTCTTTCTTTTTCCTTTTTTCCCTGTTTTTCTCTTGACCTGACTCACCTCATATGGGCCTTTTTCCTTCTAGATATTTTTATCTCCTTCTTTGTTTGTCTTCCTACTTTGAGGTTATGGAAGTGAAAGCATAGGAAACGTAACTGTACATTTCAAGTGGTAAGAAGCCCGTATGAATTGTTTCCCTCTAATCTATTACAAGAAACAATTTTGCTGACAGTATGTGTTAATAAACTATCGTAGTTGTTTCCCTTGAATATGAATACCAAATCCTAGGGGTTTTTTTTTGTTTTTTTTTGTTTTTGTTTTGTTTTTTGCATGTTTCGTTGTTTTTCGTCCTATTATTGCAAGGTTGTCTTATGTTTCAATTTCCTTTCCATTTTAAAATTACTTTCTTCTTATGGTGTTTAATACCTACTAGTCTGATTTCCTTGTCTTGTCCATTTTTTTTTTGGTTTTCGGAATGGCAAGAAAATATTATTATAAAGATTTATAATCAGCGTAAAAATAAAATTCAGTAACAGATTTTATTCAAGACTAAGTAGAAATATGACGTAATAAATTGCAGGAATTCCGATGTCTGGAAATATTTTACTATTTTTCTTTATGGAGCGTTACTATGTAGAAATTAAGTACATACTTTACAATCTATAGACTGTACTCGTACTTGTATTTTAGTTTGTTTCAACTCGTTCATGCTTCATTTCCTGTATATATAGTTATGTATGATGAATTTATGAACTATAAAAAAGAATAAAATAAACGGGGTTACCCGCAATGGGCCCCAAAATTAAAAAAAAAAAAAGAAACCAAGAAACCTCTCGTAGAAAATGCATGACCCCCTTCTATTTTTGGTGTGTGTTTTTTGTGATGTAAAGGTCATTTAAGACCATAAGGCTACAAATACGTTTTTAAAATGGGCCTGGCTATGTGTTTCAGCACTCAGAACAAGCATCGAAATAGTCTAACACACTGTAGTCGTAAGTACATGCTAGGTAAATATCGTCCAAATGCACTCATCCTTGTTGAAACTTCAATACCATTTAAAGACGCCGGTCCAAGACAATAATTTGAGGAAAATAAATGGATATGCATATTAAAGACTTGTAGTTGTTGTATTCGGGTCTGTTGCTTATTTGATGAGCCTTTTTAGCTTAGTCGTTGATATACATGAATTAGCTTTATTCGCATTCTGGTTATCCCAGTGCTATTTTTATTACACATATACAAATATTCTAGAACTTTCTGGATACTATAGAATATCCAGCAGTTATCACCCGCCGAAAGTGGTGGAATATAGATTTGGCGTCGTCCGTCCAGCTGTTCGTCCGAGCATACGTGCGTGCGTGCGTCCGTCCGAAATATTGAAAACGCTTAAAATTCAAAAACATCTTAGCTAAAACCACTGAACGGTAAAATCTTGATTCCGCAAAACAGAGTTTTTCCCCCTGGAAAATCCTATTTATTGATCTTTATGAAACTTTACACAATGGTAGATCACCAAAGTGTGATAGTGCATCAGAAGGATCACTTTAGTAAACGAAGAGTTTTGTCATTTAATTATTCAACAATGAATAAATTCCTACAAAAAGAAATAATCCATTGATGGATCTTTATGAAATTTACTAGAAATATAGATCACAACAGGGCGATGGTGTTTGCACATCCCTCGTCAGGATATCTGCAACTGCAGGGTTATTTTCCTGAAACTGTTTTTAAATTCAAAAACTCCCACATAAAACATGGGCACTGGTGAAATTTAATACAAATGTAGGGCAGTTAAAATACAACTTCTGTAAGGATATCGTGACTAACAGTGTAACAATGTAATTGCCTTATTTTCTATTACTTTAAGCATGTTAATATGTTTAAAATCACACTATAATCAGTCAATGAACCAACATTTCATGGCACATTCCTATTGTATATAGCTTTTGTATATCTGGAAATTAAATATCTTTCAATATATAGTCTTCTCGTTCACAAAACAAGATATTCAGCGGGGAAATCAATTCACTGAATTTGCTTTTCCTATTTTTATATGCACAGAACTGTTAGTACAAACAGAGAGTTTGAAGACATTCATATTGTGAATACGTTAAAAGTTGAGGGAATGTTTGAATTCATGACAGGAAATGTCTTTTAGTGATCTGCTTATTTTTAGTAAAGTTTAAATATTTGGCAGAGTAAAATTCTATATGAAACGATTATTACCAAGATATTGCATTTATATGATTTCACGGTTGCGCCCATACAATTGTTAGATGTGAAATACACCTTATAGAACTTTATCAAAGCTACAGAACCGGAATCGGTGAAGATTTTATTCAGTTCTTGGATATTAAGAGCTTTATAGTTTGTTTCGTGTTTTATATAAATTGTACTTTGTAAGTTTCTTTGAATAAATTTTGTTATCGTGTAAAGTTTGTTGCGAGGTTTTTTCTTTCTAGTTCTGCTTGATTTGTACCACAATGGTTGCTTTATAAGTCTAATGAAACTAAACTATAACAAGAAGGTCATATCTTAAATTTACACTTTTGAAACGATGAAGATCTAACTGGAAAACTATATTTATTTCTAACGCTATTTTTGGAGACAGGTGACAAAGGTATATACTTTTTGTAGTTCTGCTTCTTGTTTAATTTAATGTATTTGAGAGTCTGTCCTACCGTGAGGTCATCATAACTGGCGTGACCCCGTGTGTAATTTTTGCTTGTAGCTAGATTTCGTTATTATAATAGTCGCCGCCGGTAACCTATATGAGAGACTCTTTCAGAAGACTGTTAGTAAATTTTAGTAGGAGCATTGTGCAGGAAAAGGAGACGCTCCCATTCCAGAAGCTTCGCTGATTCTTTAACCTGCCAGGTGTAAAGAGCCCACACACGGGACCCAATGTTGATAATTATTTTAGATAAAGTAGCGCGAGATCCAACTAACACGTCAGACATTGTTACCACTGGACCACAGTGTCCGCTCTAAGGATATGATATATATGCATACTCATTATTTTAATAAGTTATTTTGGTCTTAAAAGTAATGACATGTATGTGAAAATTTACTGAATGCCGGTATGCTAAAAGTGTATAGTTTCATTTCAGTTAAATACAGTAGCGTAACTGCACTGAAGCTTACTAGAATGCTGAAGATCGCGTTTACAAAGGGATATGTACAGATAGAAGTAACTTCCATTAACAGATAGTTGGGAGGAAATTGTCGATATAAGATATTGTAATATAACTTGATACATAATAATAATGTTGTTTTCTTGGAGACTGGTCAAGGTCACATGGGTCAGGTTAACTTTACTGTTACTAAATATAAAAGAAATGCTTCTGCTCAATAACGTAAGTTAGGAACAACATATTACTTTCTTGGAGACCGTGGTCAGGTTGCAGGGGTCAAGGTCAATTTGACAGTTACTAAAAATCTGTTCTGGAAAGGTTAGGATTAAGATTATATTCTTGCTTACAGGACTGGCGTTTCCGGTAATTTTACCCATGGCGGCAAAACGCATCTGGCACCCCCTAGTTCTATCCATAGAGTTCCGAAGTCGGTTACCCCTTTCGGGCCTCAGTCAAACGACAGCATGTGAATACATGCGATCAGCTGTTTAGACAGAGTATAGGCTGTGACTAGGCACCCCCAGCAAGAGGGCTCTCGTGCTGTTATTGACAACTAGTGATTCATGCATTGATTTTTATATTGTTTATGTAAAATACGGAAAGAATCTGTTTTCTGGATAATTTCTCTCTGTTCCTTATAGTATATTTCTCTGTTCAAAATACGTTATTTTACGGTAAGAATCTGTTACCTGGATAATTTCTCTCTGTTCCTTATAGTATTTTTCTCTGTTCAAAATACGTTATTTTACGGTAAGAACATACTGTTACGTTACAAACAATAAAACTAAAGTGGAACTTTGTTATTGTGTGTCACTGACACGTCCTGACGCCACTTCTGCTTACACACTCTTCAATAAGAAAGAGTACTACAAAGAAAGTATTTCTAGTATTCAAGAAAAACAATCTGTCAGAATAAAAAGCTGATATGTACACGACATACAAGAAAAAATATCAGCAAGCCTCGTTACCGCCCAGTGCGCTGGTGCCCTCTGGACAAATATTTCTACTCGATTCGCAAACACGTGACATAAATTATATAATAACCAAACTTGGTACACATGTTTCAGCCTTTGAGACGGTGGTCAAGGAGTAGGTTACAGGGGTCGATGTTAAACTGGCAGTCTGCTTAATAATTTCAGTTATGAATAAATTGCTGTGAACATATAGCATGCACCAGATAAAACTTCAATCGCATTTTGGGTTGCTTGGATCAAGATGTATGTGTTACTGAAAAAAGTAATGTTGTCTAAAAGAAAGATCTTCGCGCAGTAGATTAATTTAGGAATGAGACATGTACACCAATTTTGGTATATAGGCAGTTGAAGTTCTAGAAAAAAAAAACTGTTTTGTGAACATGGGGTCTGGTCCTTGTGGATGTCAATGTATGTTGTTTTACATGTTATATATGAATTTGACTTACGTTTTAAATGCTGATATTTTTAGGTTGAGTCTGGAACCGTTATGAACAATTGTGTAGATGCTGAAACACCAACAGTTAGTACCAATCAATAGTCATAATAATTCCTTTCAGGAAAACGTGCTGCACATACATGTATATGGTATGCACCTGGTTATTGAGAAAGATTGAAAATTGTGTATAGAGAAAATAATGATTTTTCAGGACTGAACAAAAATTAAAGCACCGTTAGTATGAGTTGTAATTATTTTCTGATATCAGACGAATTTCATAATAGGCCATATCAGAGTTGTATCCCTTAAATCAGTAAAAATAAAGTTTATAATTTAC
The DNA here is from genome assembly GCF_021730395.1 of Mercenaria mercenaria. Taxonomy (NCBI): domain Eukaryota; kingdom Metazoa; phylum Mollusca; class Bivalvia; order Venerida; family Veneridae; genus Mercenaria; species Mercenaria mercenaria. The sequence goes on along the minus strand of NC_069367.1, from coordinate 14,560,847 downwards.
TATTAGAACACAGTAGTTGCACCAGTTGATATAAAATTCTGTTAAGGTCTTGATTGATATTCTTGAATTATTAGTATAATGAGTATCACCATGCACTAAATTAAATTATTTCCTATTATTAATTTATTAATAATTACAGTACATGGATAGGAATGTAACTGATTTAAATATTTGTAACTATTAATCATGTGAGCAATATCACCAATCGTTTTGTTCAATTTGGTGTTCTCATTTCCACTTTTTGGAATATTCCTTTGACTAATGTTATACTACTATGCCCTTGTTTCCCTTGAAAAAATTGACTACTCCACACGACATATTTTTTTGTAAATTATGTCTCCTTTTTTTACAGGATTGCAAACATTTTTGAGCTTGAAACTATCAATTACTGTATATAATATTGTCCGATATTTGATATTTGAAATGTGACTTTGTTTCCCTCGATAAGATTTGACTATTCCACACAAGACTCATTTTTCTGTAAACTGTGTCTACTTGTTTTACACGACTGCAAACAATTTTGAGCTTGAAACTTTTAATCACTTTATGGTTTAATATTTATAGGTAATTAGTTTTGTATCAAGAAATATGCACGAGTTCTGCAACGGAAATATTGCGCGACTTTATGAGCGCAATATTATTCCGCTAAAGTAGGAGTGCATATTTCTCGTTGCAAAGCTAACAATCTTTTTATAACAGCTCGTTTAAATGGGTCAGCCGTGTTGATGTACTTATAAAATAGACTCGCCTGATTTATAGTTTGGTCAGGGCTACGGATATATATTGTATTTTGCCATCGGAATTATTTCTATAAAATGCTTCTTCCCCTTCCGTTTGGATCCGTCCATGTTTACAAACACGTTTGTTTATTTTATGGACTGTACATTACGTTTCTACACATATAAATATTGTATAAATATAACAAGTTTGTTCACTAACCTGAATAAAATTAACACAACTACGGAAAATAAAAAATAACTCGTCTACACATATTAAAATGACGTCACGTACCCGATATGAACATCAGACGTCAATATGCTTGTGTGATATTAATTGGAATATTTTTAAAACAGTTTGTGAGCCTACATATTGCATCTTGGTAAGTTTTTAATTTGTTAAAAATGGGGCTTTTAGGTTAAATGTTGGTTTACCATATTGGTCACGGAAATACGGAATAAATAATGTATGATGTGATGAACATTCAATTTTGATTGGGTTGTTGCTAACATAAAGTAAAGATATATTATGATATTTTCATGGTAATAGGTACAGGGAAATGCCAAGATTGAAAGTTATTTGAGTCGAATTTAGTAGAAATCATTAAATCAGCAACTTAGAATAACGAGCAACGATTTCTGTTTGTTTTATAGTTATCATATCCTAAATCTTTATTTACTGATACACTTCAATTGGCCAACTGATCTACCCTCGAATACACGGTGATGGTCTGCTTATCTGCCCTTGAATATCTCACTAAATAAATAAATAAATCAATCAAACCAGAGTTATCAGTCATGTTATATCCAGTTATCTTCTACTGTTTAAGATACAGTTGTATATGAAGTCTCAATCCAATCCGCACGTATGTTTAGCGGAGGAATTTTTTCCAAATGTAAAAAAGGGGAAGCAATTTTGTCAAAATAATGCCATTGTGTAGGAACTTGCATAACGATCCTTAAAACTGGTGCTTTGTGCTTCCGAGAAATCTACCCCTACCTATTATCTTTTTTAAGGTTAGATGTAGTACCTTCATTGGGTTCAGAAATTTGTTTTTAAAGAAATCAACAATTTTACAGGAGAACTCTTCTTAAAATAAAAAGAAGAGCTATGGAACTTCATATATAAATTTTAGATTATGATCCTAGTTATGATCCTATAGGTTGTATAGAGTTTTTATGCTTTAATAGGTTTCAGATCTATTAAAGAAAAAAATAGTTTTATTTTCTACCTGGAAAAAGGGACTTTTTCAGAGTTATGGCGCTTGATATGTGAAGTAATGTGATTATTGATTTGCATGGAATATGTATTTACTGTTTCTCAAATCATTATAAACGCAAAGCTGCATTATATGTTGTTGTTCAAATTAATGAATACAACAATAATAATGTTTCAGATATGTGACCCGTCCAGTAGAAAGACATCACGCACAGCACACATACTGTGGATAATGAGAACAACCTATAATATACTAAATGATCTTGTCAACTATTTTGAACATCTTAAGTACAGCACAGTCAGTGTCTCTCTAGAGCGAAATATAGCAACTATCAAAGGGGATATTTACTGTTCAATATCTATTGAACAATTTATTTGACCTGTCAAAACATGTTTCTGGCTGTCATGTTTACCTTATATAGGCGTGAATAGAACATAATGAAAGCCGGGAACATGCTTTGACAGGTCAAAGTAATTGTACAATACAATAAGAATAGCTCTAAGATCACAAGATGTTGATTCACCAGAAACCGTCCCTAGTATTTGTCGGCACATTTTCTTCAGCATATGTCGACTGGAACGGAATGACAATTCACTACTTATGTAACTGTTTAAGGAAGTGTACGTATTGCGAGCTATATTAATGACATATATCACACAGGGCTGTTATTTTAATTTGGATACTTATATATACAACTTGTTGACATTAGAGACTTCTCCGCAGACACCATTGTTCCAGAATTTGTACATGTATTTACCTTCCATTCATACAAAGGATTAACAGTTTTTATTGTTGCATACATCGTGTGCACTCCCCTGTGTATGGAAGATATTACCTCCTTACCTGTAGGTGCTGACATATAGTAAATAAATTTTATAATGTACGAGACACGCCATTATCCAAAAAGGCTGTTAGCGATTATCTCTGGATACTTATACCTAAATACGCATTGCAAGAGTTTTTTTGCAATGTGTTTACAATATCCGCTAGTTTATATACATTGCAAAACTACATATTTATTACTTATTCCATACGATATGTAATATCTGGGAAAATAATTGGTCATATGTTATGTAGCATTTACTTTCTAGAGGGTGTAACTATAAATGCAGAGGCAGTATCTTTTATGTTATGTTTATTTTCTCTGACTATTGCACTTCTGCTGTACTTGAGCTACATTGTAAATACATCGTCTCCTGTCACAGCTTTGCAGTTGTCAGATAAACAGTTTTTAAGACAAAAAAGCAACGAAATTATTTGTCGCAGTGAGGTATATTATTCATGAAAGTACTTATATTTTAAAAGCCTATTTCCGTCACTGCCAAACCTTTTCACGAATGTGTTAATACTTGGCAAGCTTTGAGCATACGTCATATATGGCATGGCACGAGGTAGCTAGGTAGCTATCACGATAATTTGTAAACTTTTCACTAAATATCTGCATTTTTCATGAAAACATTTCAGCACAAAATTTCGCGCTAATGTTTGGAACTGCCGCGAGATGCTCGATACCTATCACGATAATATTTTAAACTTTCCAGCAAAGTGCATTTTTCTGAAAACATTATCTCAATCAATTATTTTTTCTCGATATGCCTTTTATTTCCAGGAAATGTTAAGCTATTGCGATAAACTTTTCAGAAATGTTCGAAATATCAAGATAATTTCTGAAAGTATCGAGAAAAGTTATCTAGCTAATAAATGGCAATTGTGGGCTCTTACACAAACATTTTCGCAAAGAAAATATGTAAATTATCGCAATAATGATTCAGGAAATATTCTACTATTGAGTTTTATTTTTCAGAAAACTTCGCTTTATCAAGATATCTTTTTAAGTATCGCGATAGATGTCATTGGTCTTTTTCTATTATTTGATTTATTACGGTTCATCATTCAGTTGCTTGGATACGTCACCATTTGGGCTAAAACCCTTGTGGTTCAATTCTGCTGCATTAAAAACTCTGAATCGTGGTAATAGAACATGGAGAGACCTGAAATCAAATGTTTTGCGTTATATGTGTACTAAGTGAATAAACTTAATCTTCACAAAAGTATTCAAGTATGTTGAGGGATCGCAAAGAACTGTACAGTATTGAAAAGAAGGTTTAATACTCAGATGGTTTTCTCTCTAAACTATATTGATTTCCTTGTAATGTTAGTTGATATGTTATGCGTCGAAGGCATATACGTTTATGTTACATAAAGAATTGGCAGTTATACTCACATCGTTGAATGAAATGCTCAGGAAAACATGTAATAATGTTTTACTTTGTATTTTTCTTGTTTCTGGAATATCTTGTTTTCAGTTTCAAAAGAATGATTTGATTATCAAGTATAAAGTGTCTAGTTTCAAAACCTGTGCAGTTATTCCGAATCGCTTCAAACTATCATCAGTAACAAGTGTATCTTTAAACGACTGCGTGTGGCATTGCGCATTTAGGTCGACCTGTACGGGTCTTAATTACAAGAAAAAGTTTCCACTTTGTGAACTTTATACCGGAAATGAGGTACAGGAAAAGTTGGGAAACTGTGTATACATCAAACACAGAGATATCGAAGTTGAACATGTAAGTAAAACAGTGTATGTTGTCGAAAATTTCAAACCTACATTTTAGATAACCTTTCTTGAAGAAAAATGACTGTGTACTCGTAATCATTCCGGATGAATATACTTTCACCAAAAGTAAGCATACATTTAATCATACATTTAAGTACAAAGAAATATTCAGATGTTCTTAATACCTGGAACTGATTAGACATCAACGTCCAAGTTGAAAAGCAAAAAAAGAAAAAAAAATAGAAAGAGAAAAAAAGAAAATGGAATTATTCCCATAAAAAGCATGATTACAAGATTTCTAATAGATCCGTTTAATTTCTCCAATTTCAGTCTCAATGTGACAAAGAAAGTAACGCTGAGAAGACATGTGATATACAGGGATCAAATGCTGTCAAAGGTATTAATATAACTCGCACCTTTTATACAAATTCATGATTTCCAGATCTGCCATTAATGAATCTTTATTTATGAATATAACACGGTTCTGTCCTCCGCGTAGGTGAACAGTATTCATAATATGTATGAAAACAGTCCTGCAAATGAGAAAGTTAACAATAACTTGCAATCCTGAATGAAAACCTACCTGTTTTACAGTTGTAAAATGTCTATAAAGAGCTGTATTTTTAAATTACAGCTGTAAAAGACATGTAATTAAATAACAAAATACAATTGCAGTTTGCATGAATAAAATAGTCAGGTCTCAAGTATACAACTGTAAAAATTGGCAGTTAAAAGCTACACCTGCAAAACTGTCATGTCTCAAAAATTCCCCTGTTTTGTATTCCTTTCAGTTTTAGTTTGACGTCATATTTGACATACATAATGTCCTCTTACCGGTCTGCATGTCAAACGATGTTTATCACAGAATAAACTTCTTCTTTAATTGTTTAGTTGGCAATCAAATCGCGTCATGTTAGAATTTTTATTTTCACTTTATTGTTTTATCTATATCAATCACCAGGATATCTTTGCAAAGGCATGACTTTAGCAAACCTCACTAACATTTCTAAATGACTTAGACACGTCTACCTTAGTTTAGAATGTAGTTTAGGTGTCAAAGAGAAATAAATGGTACAATTTTGTAATATTTGAAAAAATGTACTAAAAGATCATTTGAAAGTTTGTCCGATTGGGCTCCAAACTCACACCCTCCAATCGGACATTTTGAAAATCCAATCGGAAAAGTGTTCCATACTAGTATATTGATTCAAATTGGCTCCATGTTCCATCAACACATGCGCATCAAATATTACACCCTACAACTTAATCACCTTTTCGGTATGTGCTCTTGCTAACCTTTTTATCTTTCGAAGCGAGCTTTGTTGTCTGCTGACAGATCTAATAAAACGAATTGTAACTTTCCTATGTAGTAAATATACTAAGTTCAGCACACCAATGTTACATTTGTAGGTCATATGTTTTCTAACTTTAATAATACTAACATACATATGTTTAACGTATTCTTTATTTCACAAATATATAAAAAAAATAATCTTACAAAACTCTTTAATACGGTGCCCCTAAAGTGACATGTTACGCACTTTTTTCCACTTAGGTAATGTGAAACTTTTTTTATTTCGTTTAAACGAAATCATTTCGTTTAAACGAAATAACTAATTCGTTTAAACGAAATGATTTCGTTTATTAAGCGAAATAGTTATTTCGTTTAAACGAATTAGTTATTTCGTTTAAACGAAATAACTAATTCGTTTAAACGAAATAAAAAAAAGTCTCACATTACCTAAGTGGAAAAAAGTGCGTAACATGTCACTTTAGGGGCACCGTACTACTTTTAACATTTTCAACCTATTATTCAATACACACTCATTTTTCAGAAATTAGTCTGTACAACAATGAATTTGGGGATTTTATATTTCTGGGCCAGTATTGAATGACTTCGCATTGCTGGAAAATGGAATCTTTAAAGTTCAGCAAGATCTGCAGATCATTTACAAAACAATTGAGAGTGGTTCAGTTTGTTTTAAACCCACATAATTTTACAAATAGTCCTGCAGGGAACAATTTGCTTAAACACAAGATTTCATACTGAAAATATATAAAACATCATAGGTCCCATATACATGTATATGCACTTAACAACTTTTAAAGATACGCCTGACTTTTATTAATTTAAAACATGTTCCATTTTTATGTAATAAGTCAATAAATTTTCCTTTAATTTATGTGAACATAAAACAAACATGCGAACATTAGGATCTCTGTCTGTCTGCAAATACTGCGAATCGTTTAATAATTCATTACTTCTTGTCCATATGCTCAGCTTTGTGAAAATAACAATATTGAAAATCTATTGGAATAATAATATCTGTCATTTATTTGCGAATCATTGGGCGGTAACGAGGCATAATCACTTGAATTAATAAAAGATATGTTTCAAAACATTACAGTGGTGCTGAAATGTGTTTGCACCGTAAAAAAAATGTCAAGTTATTCAGCATTGCTAAAATATACATCACTGCTACTAAGTTTTTCCAACAAAACATTCTTAAATGGTTTCTTTTTTATTTTTTTTTTTTTGTTTTTTTTTTCATTGAAAAAACTATTTAAAGTCATCATAAATTCGTAAGAAGACAATTCGTTTTCGGTAGATTTCTTATTATTTTTCTTTATGTTCTTTTTAAACAATTGTTGCCGTGCACTAGCTTTAGGGGACATTTTTGTTCTCATTCAAACGGAATCGAGTACGTTCCAGCTTTTAGTAATTCTGTAAAGACTCCTGTAAAAGGTATTTCTGAATCTTGGTTTTACCTGTTCTTAGAAAGGTTTTGCTTGTGCGTTTACACTCTCTTCGGCGTCCTCATACCCGTGATTAATTCAAGATTCTATCACAACTTGTCTCTTGGTTGGGTGTTACTTTTTCACACTATTACGTATTTGTACGTTTTATGCACAAACTGGTCCCTTACGAAACAAATCACACTTTTGATAAACAAACATTGACTAGTAGGTATTAATACCTCTGTAGGAATATAAGAATATCCTTTAGAAGCATAGAACCGAACCAAGCAAAGTAACGAGACGTTTTGATTGAGTCTGTTCATCATGTTCATGAGAGGTTATAAAATAAGCAACAATCCTATGCCACCACCCCCACCCTCAGGACTGGCTTAAAAGGAATTTTTATTATTGTAAATTGAGTCCTAACAAGCAAAAAATATGACAACCCGAGTGTTTCGGAGCGACAATAAATCTACAAAACTTTTCGCTTGGATAATGTTTATCTACACTATTTTGGAACTTAGTAGGATCGAGAATGAGTTTTTCTATATCAATATACGTTTTAAAGTGGTATTATGTTTTGGTGAATGTTTTATAAAAGCAATTTTTGGTTGCTGCGCATTTGAATGTGATAATTGTTTGATGTTGATGTTTTGAAATTAAATAAATCAGACAAATAAAACAAAAGTTCTTTTCTTCAATCTTGTACCCAGTGATCTCCCTTACCTATAGGTAGAGATTTCTGAAGTTGAAGGGAAGCTACTTCTGCATGCAGTTTGACTTTTCTTAAAAAGACTGCCACAGTCAAAATAAGAAACATCATCTTTGGAAAGGTATTATTTCGTACTAGTAACAGTAAGAGTCTTGTGTATTGAGTTAAAAACTATAATTTCCTCCACCCTTTTCACACACACACACACACGCACGCGCACACGCGCACGCTATCGCACACGCACACGCACACACGCAAACGCACGTACACACACACACACACGCACACACACACACACACACACACACACACACACACACACACACACACATATCTAGTTCAGCTTGATTTTTATTTGAAAAGTGCACATAAGCCCACTTTAAACTTAAAAGTTTAAAAGTTGGGTTTTCTATCATTTCAAGGCGGGCTCCAATACTTTTCTATATATGTTTGTTTCATTTTTGTTGGCTGCATAATATTATACAACTTTGTCTACCTATTTTGTGTACATGTATATCATCTGCACATACATCGTTGTATAGTTTTGGACTTGTGTTTCCAACTTGGGTCTTGTCCATGTTAAGACAGAAACCTTTATTTTTTATTGTAAGCTATTCTGTTATTTAACAAATGACCAGAATTTCGTATATATGTTACAGAATGTCCTTATCCCGATGTGGCTAACGGAAAATCTTCGGGAAATGAGTTTTCTATAGGCAGTAAACAAACCATTGAATGTAACCCTGGGTACGTTATTCATGACACCAATGAATTGAAGTGCTTGGAAAATGGAACGTGGGAAGTCATCAGAGGGAGCTGGAAAGGTGAGAAGTAACTAGTTTTAAAAAAATAGCTTAATTGAATAGATTATTTAATTTGCGAATAGGTATAAAAGACTATGAAAGTGTGGTCTGCTATATATTAAACAAAAGCAAATTTCTTCATGAAATGTAGATATGTCTTAAATCACCAATGAGATTAAACCTGAAAATATAAAGAATTTAATTCTGCCATAAAACTACTGTTATATACTGAGGCGTGTTTTAACCGGCCGTAAAACATGGAGAACATTTCGTTTACATCTAATGTTAATAATAGTTGCCACCGGTTATTCATACCTTGCACGCAAAACTTTTACCAGGCTTTTCTAAGTCCAAAAGGGGGCATAATTGGCTAAAATACATACAAGAGCTATGGGACATAACCCCGTGATGTTTGTTATTGAGCGATGAAAAGAAATAAATTTGTTTCAAAGCCATATGCCTTTAAATGATAGACATATGTACTGGCATGCGAAACTTTAACCGAGATGTAACGCCGATGCCAGGGTGAGTAGGACAGAATAGTCCAGCTAAATACAAAACAAAACAAAACAAACATTCTTCTCCTGTTTGACGATACACATCATTCCAACTCCTTATCTGTTTCACATGCTGCCACAGCTACAAAACCCTTGCTCCTACGCCTATATTCAAATTGAAGAATAAAATTATTAACTGCTGTATTTGCCCGGCTGATACAGGTACTAAATATCTTCAAGAACAATATCAGAAGGTAATTTTGGGGCATGGAACAGCCGTATCAGTCAACCATAAAATCGTATTTAATAGTAAATCAATATTGTGTAACTGTATGATGAAGTTCACTATTTAATGGATAACATTAATGAATACTAAAATGCAATATTGCCAATCACTTGATACAAGTTGAATGATCGTGTCAAAACCAAAAAAAAAAAGAAATGAGTGCTAGTCGTAACTTTGTTTAAACTTTAACATGTTACTAACAACTTATTGTTCAACGAGTGAACAAAAATCATAAAATATCCTTAGTGATATGAAAGCTATTGCCATACTATAGGGAAGCTATTGCCCATACTATAGGGAAGCTATTGCCATACTATAGGGAAGCGTTAGGGAAGCGTTAAAAGTTTTAAAGTGTAAATGCTAATATACAAGGTAAATAATCATTAATTTTGTTTCCTTTCATGGAAAATGGCTCAATTGTTCAGTGTATACGTCAATAAAGTCAGTTATCTTTATTCTTCTTTCGTTTCATTGACAGTGTGTTATTAATTCAGTGTATCTGTTAGAATAGTGAGTAATTATGCTTTCGTTTCATTGGCAATGTGTTATTTGTTCATTGTTTATCTCAGAAACGTCAGTGATCATTAGTTTGCTTTCGTTTCATTAACAATGTTTTATTTCTTCACTGTATATGTCATTACAGTCAGTGATCATTATTTTGTTTTCATTTCATTGACAATGTGTCATTTGTTCATTGTATATGTCAGTATAGTCAGTGATCATTATAGTTTCATTGACAGTGTCGCATTTGTACATTGTGTTTGTTGATAAAGTAAGAAATCGTTATTAACGTTTTGTTTCATTGAAAATGTGTTGTTTGTTCAGTGTTTATGTAATGAAGTATAAGTAACCAAAGTGAGGTTTAAATTCATTTACAATATTTTATTTGATTTTAGGGTATATGTCAATAAACTATTAGTAAGTAATCATTTTTTCGTTTTATTACATTGACAATGTGTTTCTAGTTCAGTGTATATGTCAATGAAATTTGCCATCGTTATTTTTGTTTTGTTTCATTGACAAGGTATTATTTGAATGTTCAGTTTATTTGTCAGTAGAGTAACTATTTGTTATTTTCGTTTCGTTTCATTAACAATGTGGTATTCGCCAACAGAATGTAGCAAACCCGTTATACGTTCTGCAGTGGTTGAACTGAACATATGTACAAAACCGTCCATGACGCTCGCAACAGTTCGTTGTCACATAGACTATATGTCTAATAGGACGACAGATGCTAGCAATGTCATCACTGAAGAAACAATCAGCTGTGACATATCTGGGACTTGGAGTCCTAGCATCGATTGTATCGTCAATAACAGTAAGTAATTCGAAGAAAAAGTGTTTGAGAAATGATATGTCCCTAACAGGGATAATTAATAACATGTCGTTTGGAGTCCAGATGCGAAGGAATTATATTACGAGTAGACACACAGTGATTTTATACAATAGCGAATTACAATTCGATATACATTTATATTATTTGATAACACGATATCAAGGATAATTGTCTACAGTTTTGAAGTTGCTTACAAATATTTTCTGTTTCTATTTTTATTAGCGCGCCGCTATGATGTTTAACGCTATAAGATCATAACTGTGACGTTCAAAAAGTGCGCATTTTGCAAAATTAAATACAGTTTCACTCGTTTTTGTTTAACAAGCAATAGCTTGTTAGAACTTCTATGAAGTTACGACCAAGCAGATGTATATGAAGGGAAACACTTATTAAAACATAGCAGTTTCTATTTTTAAGAAAACGGAATCGTGGGAAAATTTAGGTCGAACATAATCAAAAGCAAAAATAAATGGCTGATATCAGTAAAACAAAATTGATAACATTTTATTTAAAGTGTTACTATGCCTGTTTCATATTTGTAAAAGTGAATAATTACAAAACAGTTTCTATGTAAAAAAACGAATAAATCTGTAATGATGGTACCTAAATATGCAAACTGAATCTGGTATTTGTTTCTGTTCAAAACGTAATAGCTTAGTAACTCAGTTATATAATGGTTTAGCTTTAAAGGGGGAACTGGGGTATATAAGCCATAAAATGGAGCTGGGAAAGATTTTTCTATAATTCCATGCATGCTTCACATCTATGAACTTTTTTTTGAAATTGCTTTAAATCAGTATAAAGATTTTTTTCTGAAAATGGGCACATTTGTACATTGTGACATTTTACAACATTTGAATATAGTGGTTTTGCGACCAGCATGGATCCAGACCAGCCTGCGCATCCGCCCAGTCTGGTCAGGATCCATGCTGTTTGCTAACGGTTTCTATAATTGCAATAGGCTTTGAAAGCGAACAGCATAGATCCTAACCAGACTGCGAGGATGCGCAGGCTGATCTGGATCCATGCTGGTCGCGAGCCCACTTTGTTGGTTTTCTTATGGCGCGGCTGTTATTCTCTTTTTTTTGCAAAGATGATTTTGAGGGGGGAAAAAAGCTTTGCATTTGAATTTCCTTGGGTGGTTAGACAAGCGTCTGATACTCTCACTTTTTGTAAACAAAATCACATGAATGGCATTATAATGTGCTACCAGTGTATATCAGGCGACTCACATATTGTGTTGTTTGTAGAACACAATATTACATTCCTATTCAATGAAAATATAATACGCAGGTTTAACTAATAATAATCTAACAGTTATATTTGAGCAACAATTACATTAAAAATATCAAAAATAAAACAAGACAAAATAATACTTTTACTCAAAATACATGTAAAATCTACCAACTCTGTTTTATGTTTAGATCAGTGGAGTTAATTCAAAGGGATTTAAAGTTATATAAGAACCTCTCAAAACCTCTCGCTTGTATACATGTACCAGCGAATTGTCCCCATTTAATATTTAAGTCTGAAAAACATGTTTCTACTTGGGAAAGTGAAACAATGCAACAAAAAATCCCCAACTCTTCTGAGACTATTTGGTTACCTGGACAAAGTATTTATAGATCAATATTTAAATATCAAGCAAAGAGAGAACTTGTAGGGACTATGGCTGTTAACTGATTTAGGAAACATTATGAGAGAAAGAAAAAAACATGGGTGTGCGTTTTTAATATACTGGGTGTTGTTTTAATTACCTACGTCTTCGGTTAATTAAATCATTGAATAAATTATCTTGATGTATTTTGGATGGAATGGTTGTCTAATTTAACTGTATTCCAGTAATATAAAGTGTTCAGGTAATCTTTCTATTATTTCGCGTTACCATAGCCCATGAAGAAATACTATAGTATGTTCTTTCAGAAATACCTAGACATCCTAACAAACTTTTGTAAAAGGAGAAGCGTTTAACAGTCAAAGTTAAAGACACTGATTCTGGTATGCCAGGTATGTGACCTATGGGAATGATACGGTCTGCATATCGGCTGTAAGGGCCAATACACAAGACTGGACCATTGATAGACTTGCTTCTGTTTATCATAATAAGCTACTGTATTACTGTGCAGTACATAAATTCCAGGTGATATTTCTCACCTTCATAGCAATTCAGTCCTCACCTTTATAACGAGTTTAGAAAGCTTGATTGAATTAGGGCTAAATAAACAAAGTGATAAGATACAACAGTGCTTTTTTTATATTTTCAATTATCAAGTTTTTTAACAATTAAATTTCACCATTGCTGTTTTTTGTTTTTTGTTGTTTTTTTTAATCAAAAATATAAAAAATGCATTCAGGCACATAGCTTTTAGAAATAATAAATTGTGTATTTTGAACAATGATATCTCTTTATTCTGGATTTTATTATACATAAAAGAATCATTTAGACAATACAAGGGGAATTATGCATTTTTAATATATAAAATCCTTCTATCCATATTCCATTTTATCTACTAAAAATGCAACTGAACGCTTCTTTAATTTCTAATAAAATCCAGCAATTATCTTTTTTTTCTGGTTTTATTTTGTTACTTTTGATAAAAAGATCATAATCATTGAATAAACAAACTTCTTAATTTCTTTTATTAAGTTTTAAGTAATTCTTTATTGGTTAAGGAGTGAGAATTGCTTTGCTATAAGAGTTATTATTTAATTGGCTGGGTCATTACTCAACATCAATTAAAATAATTTTGTGTACATTCTAAAAAAAAAAAACAACAAAAAACAAAGGAAATAACCAGTTTATCTGTATGCAATAAAATTTATGATTCTCTGACAATAATTAGGCTACATGTCAAGTTTACAGGGGTTTTATGGACCCTTATCAGATTGGACCAGACAGGATCTTGTATATTGGGGATTAAAAAGTCTGGTATTTGGGGGGGGGGGGGGGGGTCACTTATATAGGAGATTTTCTTTGCCATTAAAGGCACTGACCTTAAGATTTTGGCTAAAAACGATCTTTCTTACAATTCGAAATTTGGTCATATTATGAACATTAGAATTTTTTTATTAAGTTTTTGCTTCTAAACGATCTTAAAAAATGCCAAATCAAGACAAAAAATGATGATCGTTTCGGGAATCGAACCTGGACTGCAGCGGCAATAGAAATGTTTTCCGCTGTCGCTATAAGGATTAAGTATAAACTGCGCAGTAAGATAGATATTTATAATCGAGCCAGTTTACCTCTAGTAAAGCGTTACAAACACTTTATCGATTTTCATCGTAAAAAGTGGTAAAAACAACTAGTTATCATGTGTGTCTGTAACATATAATCTGTCATTAATTTAGTTTCAAAGCATTCTTAAGAAACATAGCATTAATTTCCAGATATCTAAAAAGTATCGTTTTTATCAAACGATCTCGAGACCTATGATATTCTTTATTATAGACATCCAAAATATGGCCATGGATAAACCAGCATATCAGAGCTCAACATACATAAATAACACTGCACATCTGGCAACAGACGGTATATGGAAAACAGAATTCTCAGTATGTACTCACACTGATGTATTTGTGGAGGACACAGCGTGGTGGGAGGTGGACTTATTACAAGTATACTCCATCCGGCGGCTGAAGATTTTAAACAGAAAAGCTGGTAAATCATTTCGATTTGAGCGAATTAACTTATCCAGTAAAAATATGTTTCATACCATTACGGCGTTGTTTATTTCTCATTACTTTGTTATCGATACATGAAGCCCCATTCCTATTTCATATATTGATATAGAGGAAATATAGAGTTTAAAATCTAAAGAGAAAAAGACATACAATTAACACAGACATTTCATGAGATATATTAACTTTGGCCATAAAATTAAAAAAGCTGACATTTTTTCTAAGTTCTAAAACATGTGAATACTTATATTACAGATATTAGAAACATTAAAATTTTATAAAACTTTTAAATTTCCTGTTGAACTTCTTGTAAGAATTCGATGAAACTCTAAGATTTTAAATGGCAATAGACAGTTTAACAGTTTAATTTAAAATCAATATTTTGATATTTTCGCATCTCTCCAGTATACGAAACTTTGAAACAATTTCGCTAAGTAGCCATTTTCGTTTATCCTCTGATCAGTATAAATATTATCATTTTAGCTTTCTTCTGACTTTAAATTAACAAATGTTCTTTACTGCGTATTGGATATTGTCAGTTTTGCAATGAAAAAAAGAGAATAGAAATGACTGCGTCCTTCTGTCCGTCCGTACGTCTTGTGCCGGTGTATAACTCTTCCAACCATGAAGGGATTTTAAAATAACTTGGCACAAATGTTTCCTATAATGAGACAATATGTCTCATGCAAGACACAGACCCCTAGCTCCAAGGTCGAATGTTAGCAAAGTCTGTCGCATGCAAAAAACAGACCCTAGCTCCAAGTTCAAATGTTAACAGAATCTGTTTAATGTCCGGTCTGTAACTCTGTCATTCAATTAGTTGTCACAAATGTTCTCAATAATGCGACGATATGTCATGCTTAAGATACAGGCACTTCGCTTAGAGGTCAAGGTCACACATGGAGTGTTTAACTATTTGGCTTTTTTTATTTCCCTTTTTTTACCATAGCAATTTTTTGTTAAATGTTCCTCATAAGCATTTTTTAAGATCAAAATTCTGTCAGCATTTGGCCCTTTTTTACTTGCGAGATGTTTTCGTATTTTAAATATTATTTTGGGGGCCAGTTTTAGGAATGAAGATTTTTTAAAATGGGTGGGGTTTCGTGATTTTTTTTGGGACAATTAATTTTTATTAGTCTTCCAAACGGCTTTTAAATTTTTCTTAAGTTCCCTTCAACTTGGTATGGAAAGGTTTAAAATTAGAAAAAAACCCTACAGTTGGGGGAAATTCTAAAAAAACGTTTTTTTCAATTTAAACTTTTGGCACTGGTCTTCGCACCCCCATAAAAATTATAAATTTTAAAAAATGTTGATTTTGATTTAATCATTTTAAACAGTAGAATGATTAAAAAATTTATTTTCATATTTTGTTTTTTTCTCTGTTACGAAATGCTTTTCGAAAAGGTGCTTTTTTTAATCTTTTTTTTTAAATTTTATTTTTATTTTCAGGAAATTTCCCTTTTGTATAATTTTCAATTTTTGAAAAAGGAATAAACTATTTTCCCTTTCTTCTCCTTTTCTTTTCTTAAAACTTTAAAAATTTTAAAAAATATTAATTTCTTATAAACAGTTTTAAAAATAAAAAAGAAAATCAGTGTTTCTTTGATGCAAAAACAGACCTAGTCAAGGGGTCAAAATTAAAGAAATTGTAAGGGTCTGTACTGTCTTAAGTAACCAATTTTTATTTTTCACATTACCTTTCCTTTAAAAGGGTGGACTATGTGGGTTGATCATTTTTGAAATTTTCTTTTCTGATGCAAACATTGAAAAAAAATTTGTTGTATCAGAAAGGCATCTAAATACAATTTAAACTTTTTTTATTCATTTTTTTAAATTTTTCTTTAAATTTAGGTCAAGGGACATTATGGACTCTTTTGGAAGAACCCCAAAAAACTAATCAACCTGGGGTTTGATTTTTAAAAAATATTTGCTTTCCCGTTACAAAATTTAATGTTTCAAACCCCAGATAGAATTCTGTCGTATAACATTTTTTTAAAGCGCGTTCCCGTTGGTTTCATACGCTGATGAAATTGTTTTATATTGTTTTAAAAAAAGTCTTTTGGGCCCCGCCTCGGCGGGATATATTAGATGGATAGTATAAAACCGAACTTCGTAAGCCAGCGGATGTTTCCTCCATGAAAAATTTTAAATCCCCCGGGTAAATTTAAAACCCAATCGTGTGGGCAAGTGATTTGAAGTCAGCGCCCTTTAAACCACTCGGCCACGGAGGCCCCGTACTTTATGTTTAAAAGGTATATATTCACAAAACATACACGCGCACATTCTTGGAAGTACATTTGAATATTGTAACCAATAAAATGTTACCAAGCGTATGAAATCACCTTAATGTTTGTATTTTTTCATCCTGCCATCTAAATGCAAATTATAATGTCATGTATTATAATTATAATGTCAATGCAATGTTAAAGACATTGAGTAACTATATACCTTTTAGTTTCTTTTATTATTACTTTAGTACCACAAATCAATTTCAAGAAAGGGGGAAAATTTGTCTACAGCATGTACTAAGAAATTTTTCAAAACAGATTGCAAATATTTCACACAGTTATAAATAGGCTAATTATTATTATCGTTTAAAGCGCCTCCGATTTCACGAGACAGTGAAGTCGGAACCATCCAATCCCCTAGAGTTGCGCTTTTAAAAAGGCCCAGGATTACAGAAAAAAATGTTTTTTAAATTGTGTGGCCTGTTATTGTTGGACAATACGGGAATAACGAAAAAAACCAAAAAGGTTGGCGAAACTTGACTTTTTGCCAGGTTGGAATTATGAAAAAAAATTCTTGGAAAAATGAACTATGTCAAGGTTGAAAAACAAAAAAAAAAAAAAAAAACTTTTGGTTTTTAAAAAATTTTCCCCTAATGTTTAAAGATAAAAAAAACCAAGAGATTCTAAAAAATCTTAAAGTAAACTGAAAAAATAAAATTAGGTCCATATTTTTCAAAGGAAAGGGAAATGGAACAAGGTGATATAGTTCAGGGGATAGTTTTCGGGGCATAGATGTCGCCATAGTTTTAGGAAACTAGAAATAGGGATAAAAAATTTTTGACAATGTAAACCATGTTTGTTTGATAGAAATGTACAAAAACCATAATAAAAAAATCGACACGTTCGTTTTAGCAACGCAAAAATATTAAACAAATAAATTAAAATTTCTATATTTTTTTTCTTTTTGTTGGTATAAAGTTTTTTGGCTAATAGATGTTAAAATGTCCCGTTTCCCTCCATTCAAATTCAGTGCATTTTAACCTTTGGCCCGTTTTGGGCTTTTTAAAACAGTTAAACTCCTTTACAACGATTCGGCTTTTCCTCGTTTTTAAAGTCCTACATGGTTATATCCTAACTTCGAATAAGAGATATCGAAAAACGGGGTAAATATCCAAAGACTCGTTTTTAAGACGTTACGAAGTATGGATATTGCTTTTTTACGTTCTTTGTCGAGATGTTAGTGTTTAATTTTTCTTCTGGTTTTTCCCCTTACATCTTTTTTTCTTTTCCCTTTTTTCCTTTTGGGGCCCTGATGCCCTCATATGTGTCTTCTTATACGCTAAAATCTATTCAAGAAAAAGAATTGAAAACCCAAAATAAATTCTTTCGCAATTTTGTGTTGTTTTTTTTTTGTTTTTTTTTTTGGGGGGGGGGGGGGGGGGTTTTTGTTTATTATTGCGAGGTTGTTTTTTTTCATTTCCCTTTCCCTTTTAAAATTTCTTTCTTCTTACAGCTTGACTTCTTTTTTATCCCTTTTTTTGTTTTTTTGAAAAGACAAAGAAAATTTTTTTTTAAGATTTATGATCAGCGTAAAAAAAAAAATTTTAGTAATAGCTTTTATTCAAGACTAAGTAGAAATATGATTTAGTAAATTGTAAAAATTCCGATGTCTGGAAAGAATTTATTATTTTCTTTTATGAAGTGTTACTATGTAGAAATTAAGTACATACTGTAGACTCTACTCAAACTTGTATAATTGTAGTTTGTTTTTTCTCGTTCATGCTTTATTTTTATAGTTTAATAGTATGTGGGAAATTTTTGAACTAGAGAAAAAAATCAAGAACGGGGGGTTTGCTGCAAGGGACCCAAAAATTTAAAAAAGAAAAAACCCAAAAAAACCCCTCTTAGAAAGATGCCCCCCACTTTTTTATTGTTTTATTTTGGGTGATGGGTTTTTTTAAAAACCTAAACTGTAAATTTTTTTTTTTAAAAAGGGTTTGGCGTGCGTACACTCTCAGAAATGGTTAATTTTAATAAAAAATATGCAAATTCATTTACGCCCGTCAGCCCAATAGCAATAAAAACAGAATGGGGTTTGTGAAAAATAATTGATGACTTTACCCCATCCCAAATTATAATTGATGATTTGTTTTAAACTTTAAAAAAGTGATCCCCCAACATGCACCAATGATTGACACAAGGTGCGCTTCTTGACAGAAATTTCCCGAATTAAGATTTTTTATTTTGAAATGTTGGTTAATGGTTTGAAGTACTTACTTGCCTCATTCATTCTGGAGGATTTGACTAAAAAAATTGTCAAATATCACCATCCATATCGGGGTGCGTAAGAGGGTGGGTGGGGAAATTTTTAAAACACCAAGGGGAAAATTAGGTTCTTCCATTTTTTATGCGCTATTTAATATCAAGCTCCAAATAATCAAAAACGCGTCGTCATAGGACATTATGGAAATATGTCCAGATGCACTCTCTCGTTGAAACTTCAATATCATTTAAAAACGTGGCGGATAAAAAAATTTTTGGGACAATAAAGGGCATGTATAAAAGCTTGTATTATTTATACCCCCTTTTGTTGTTTTATTGGTGGGTTTCTTTTTTTGTGAGTCTATTTAGCTTGGTTGTTTATATGGTTGTTTATTGCATTTGGTTATCCCCCTGCTATTTTTTTACAATATCAAAAATTTTTAGAACTTTCGGTACTATAGAAAATTTTCCGCGTTATCACCCCCCGAAAGCTGATGAATATAGATTTGGGGTCGCCATCCCGCCGTTGTCGAAAAAACGGCTGCGTCGTGAAAAAATTGAAACCTATAATTAAAAGCATTTTCCCGAACCCCCAAAACCTCAAAAACTTTTGAAAGCAAAGGGCATTTGCTCACAAAAGGCATTATATCCCCGCGCTTTGAAACCCATTTATGATCTTTATGAACCTTAACCAATTTTGATCATTAGGGCGGTGGGCATCAGAAGGATCATTCGTAATATTTAAATTTTTAACAACAAAAAAATTTCCCCCATTAAATAAACCATTGATTGACTTTTATGATATTTACCAGAAATATTGATCATAATAGGGTGGTGGTGTTTAGTGTTCGTCACGGTTTCTTCAGCAGCTGCAGATTTATTGTCCTTTAATTGTTTTAAAATTCATTAATTCCCAAAAACAATATGAAATTGTGAAAGTTTAAATAAAAGTAGATCATGTAGGGAGTGGCAATGCAAATTTTTTTTGGTTTTCTTGTTTTAATTTAAATACGTCAGTGAAAACAAAATTTATGGCACGTCCTTTATCATAACTTGTGTATATTTGAAAATTTAAAAATCTTTTGAAAATATACCTTCGTCACAAATCAACATTCCCCGGGAGTATTACTTGTTTTTTGGTGGGGAAATTTGCCCGATATTTTAAAAATATATCGAGTTTCTGTAAAGTTTAAAAGGGCTGGACTGCAAACAAAAATATAATTTATGCGAATTCATGCGCAATTAAAAAAGTCCGCCCAAAAAAATTTTTCCCTGAGTTTTATAAAGATTTTTAAACTTTCCCGTTTTTAAAGATCTACTTTTCGCAAAAATGTTATAAAAATGTTTTTTTTTTTAACGGTTATTGAAAGTAACATTGGAAAAATTCTAATGATGGTAAATTAATTCGCCTCCAGAATGAAAAATCCTATGAATGGAACTAACTAGTTGACCCCTTCATTAAGATTATGCCTCGGTCTTAAGGGCTAAGAAAAAAAACGCTGGTTCCGAGAACAAACGTCGAAAGTTATACTGGATTTTTCGACGCCTGACATAAGTGGAAATAAGAAAAAAGAAAATCAAATTTAAATGAAAATTATAGTGATTGGTTTTTTCATATCTTTTATTTAGGGCTTAAATTTTTAAGAAAAATTTCTTTTGTCTTTGCTTTGGATAAGGGGCGAAGCTGCCCTGTTGCCCCGTAACGTGTAAGAAACAAATGACCACATTTACCCGTTTTTTTGGCTTTTTTTTATTAAATTGTTTTTTTTAAATTTTGACGAATACTGAAAAATATCTGTAAAAAACGCTTTTCACCAATTTTTTTACGGGGGGGGTTTTTTAGTGTAGCGAGTTTTTTTTTAAACACCGTTTTCAACTTTTTTTTTCAGGTTATATTAAAATGGGACCCCTATTGGTATGTTTACCCTTTCACTAACTTGAACAGTTTTGAAGTTAAAAATTTTTTCGCACTGTGATTCATCTTTAAAGACTTTTTTCCCCTGTC
This sequence comes from Mercenaria mercenaria, assembly GCF_021730395.1. Classification (NCBI taxonomy): domain Eukaryota; kingdom Metazoa; phylum Mollusca; class Bivalvia; order Venerida; family Veneridae; genus Mercenaria; species Mercenaria mercenaria. Next base: position 14,539,808 of record NC_069367.1, on the reverse strand, counting down.
GTTGTTGTTTTTTTGTTTGTTTTTTTTTTGTTAATTTGTATAAGGTTTTTGTCTTTTTTTTCCTCAAACTGAAAAAAGACAAATTTCAAAGGATAACCCTTGTGCAAAACATCACGGAAATTCTTTACCAAAATTTTTTTAAAGAAACCCCCAAAATATTGGCGTAACAATTAAAAACACAAAATAAAATTTGGCGATAACAATTTTTCTGGGGAGCCCGAGTCAAGGGGTTTAAAGGAAAGAATTTGCTCCAACTTTTGAAAATTATGGCCTTTCTCTAACTTCAAAAGAACCCTAGGGCGAAGTAAAACCCACCTACCTACATTTTTTCAAAACTTTGTAAAAAAAATGCAAAAACAAAAACCTTTTTCAAAGTATTTAATATTTTTTTAAAGATGTCTCAATACCTTCAGGTCAAATTTTTTGGAAACAACAAGAAAGATAAAAGAGGCTAATAAATAAACATTTCCGCTTTTGTAGACAGATAAAAGTAATATGTCTTAAAAAAAACAGTTTATCTTCCCCCGAAAAAGAAAAATAATGAACAAAATTTGGTCCTGTAGGGTTTGAACCCACGCCCTCCTGAAAAAATTAGTTAAGATCTATGGGGGAATTGGGAAAACCTTTTAAAAAAAAGCTTATAGGGTACGTCAAATTTTCCAACCATCGTTTAAGGAAGCAAAATGACTAGACATTAATATTAACAGTCCCGGTTTAAAAAGCGGGGTTCGGCCCCAAAAAATTTCCCCCTACCGACAAGAAAAACGCCCCATTTTTTCAATGTTATACATTCAAACAATGTGTGGTGGGGGGGGGATTTTATCGAAATATAGATGTTGTGTTTGCTACCTTTTTATTTTTTTGATTTATACCCTCAAGGTTTTTTAATTCGTTCGTAAAAAACTAATAAACGGTTTTGGCACGCCAATTTTCCCTAAAAACGAACCCGGGTTTTCGGTTAAAAAAAGTAGAATTAAAAATTAAGATAAACAAAGGGTTTTTTGAGCGTTTAAAAAAGGTTTTTCTAACATTTCCATATTTTCGGACGAAAAAACGCCCGTAAACCCCGGTTTCAATAGGTTTTTCAATTGAATTTGAATTTTGGCCCTTATTTTAAGTTCACGAGCTGGGAAACCCATGTTTCGGAAGAAAACCAGGGTTTTCGGGTGTAAAACCCAAACTTTCGAACGTGGAATATGTTAACGTCGGAACTTTTGGTTTACGACCGTGAACTGGGTTTACAACCGTAACATAGGTTACGTGGTGAACATGGATAAAGACCAAAAAATCATTGTTTTTTTCGAGAAACCAAGTTTTTGATTAAAACCTACGTTCACGTCATAAAAATATGGGTTCCCCCTCGTAAAACCCAATTCTGGTCGTAAAAAATAGATTCAGTTCGTATACAATGGTTCTCGGCAATCAAAAGTCCCAACAATTACTTCTTTGTCGAAAAATATGATTAAACGAATCCCAACATAAATTTTCGGGAGCACACAGTATAATGGGCTTAAATGTAGCCAGCCTTTCTGTACTTTCAGTACTTTGATTATTCTATGCACAGACTTTTGCTACGCAAATGAAATTTTGGAACCCCTATTTTTTATGTTTAGAAGTTGGGAAAAGCTCTACAAAATTTTATTTCATGAAAGGATTTTTTTTTCTGATCTGGTTATAACTAGTACAGCTTAAATTTTTTGTAGAATGAAATAAAATTCTATATGAACCAATTATTACTATGGTATTTCATTATAGTTTTCATACAAGTGTAAATTGTTAATTAAACTTAATAGAACCATATTAAAGGTACAACACCATAAGATTTTACTCATTTGTTTGATATTATAAATTAGAACTTTGTTTCTTGTATTGTATAATGTGAACTTTGTAAATTTCTTTGAATAAATGTTGTTATCATTTCAAGTTTGTTGCGTTTTTCAACTTAGTTCTGCTTGACATGTAACACAGTGGTTGCTTTATATGTATAATAAAAAAAACAAAATACAAAAGCACTACGGCGACGTTAAAGTTATCAAATGTGAAATACGCATGGAAAGTAAGAGAGATATGCTTGTATATATAAGGAGTTCTGTGCAATCGGGGCTAGGGGGGCCCTATTTGGGTTTTTCCTTTTCCCTTGGTTCTTTAAAAGACTCAGACAGACAGAGTGACTATTTTGTGCTTGATGCGATGGTTTCTTTTCTAATTTTTCCAAAAAAGTTTTGGGAAAAACTGATGTGTTTGGGTTGGAAAACTTATATACGCAAAACATATAAGTCCTTTTTTTTTTTCCTTTTTTGAGCCACAATTTAAAGATAATACGCTTTGTCAATCTGTAAAATGATAAAACGTTAAAACAAAAAACAAGTTGAAAAAAAAAAAACAAAAGATTTTACAATAATTTGACAATTAATGTTGAACCATGGAAAATATGTCATAAAAACGAAAAAGTAATAAAAAAAAAATCACTACAAAATATACGTTATTTTAAAAAGAAAGTTCTCTAAATATGTTTCCCAAAAATTATGATTTTTTTTTTAAAAAAAGGGGTTAAATTAAAATCAGAAAGTTATTAAAAAGTTACTAGAATCTGAAAAAATATTAAAAGGGAAATTTTTACTGAAAGATACAAATTTTCCCTCCTTTTAAAAGACGGAGATGAAGTTATTAATTGACGGAGATGAAATCGTAAAGGGAGATAAAGTTCTACCCCTGGAGACGCACAATCAAGTGTAAACATGGCACTAACTGATACCTCTGTATAGAAATATAGGTTAATATAGAAGGTGTTTTTATCGTTTTCAAATCTTGCGATCCTTTGCGAGCCAAAGAACGAAGCAAAATAAACCGCCCCGTTTATAATGAAATTCGCAAAATATTTTGTCTTAATTTTAGTCTTTTTTTTCTCCTTTATATAAATTTCCATGACAATCTAATAGATACTAATACTAAAGCAGGAATTGCTTTACAACTTTTAAAAGTAAAAAAAAAAAAGAAAAAAATGACCAAAAGTTTTTTTTTCCCCCTCAATAAAAAATTTTTCTAAAAAAAAAAGGTTTAAACATATTTTTAAAAATAAAAATTTACAATTTAAAAGGTTTACCTTCCAAGAAGATTTCACATAGGTATTAAATTCCTAATTTTTTTAATTATACTATCTGTATAGAGTACCAACGCATCATTTGTCTCATTTAATACTGCGTCCGTCATGGTGAGTAATGGTATTTTAAAAAAAAAAAGGTCGTTGTGGGAAAAAGAAAAACCCCTTTGCCATGACGAACTACTTTGTTTTTGTTTTTAAGAGTGAAAAAAAAAACTTATAGTAAATCAAAAACTATTTCTATATCTAAACGATGGCAAAGTATGTTTATTTTCCCCTTTCACGTTTTCATGACCCCCTTTCTTTTATAACAATAGTTTTAAATCTTTTACGCATACTGAGGGGAGTTATTCGAAGTATTTCGTTTCTCTTATTTTCAAAATGTTTTTCTGAAATTTTTTAAATTTTGATCTAAAGATTCTACCCCCGAAAGAACGCAAAAAGTCTCTGCTGATTAGAAAGTTTTATGAATGTAAAAAAAAATAGCAAATGGAAAAAGTGAAAATTAATGAATAACCATACTATTTTTGTCAATGACTGTTTTAGATTTTGGGCAAGTGATTGTTTTTTTTTTTTCATTTGAGTCCCCTAAATGTACCAAAATCTAAAATAATTTTAATTCATTTGGGGAATTTAATTGTCACTGCGTTGTTCCTTTTTTTCAAACTCTTTCATATTTTAAGAATGTACACGGTTTGATGCTTACTTTTATGAAACAACACTTCTCATTAAGGAACATAATGGGTTGAATTCCTTTTTTCGGGTCCCAATGGCCACCGCATCGTTGGGCTAGTTTTGGCCTTTTGTTTTGGTTGATGAGAAGTGGAAATCAAAACCCACCAGGACCCCCGGGGGCTCCATTTATTGGAAACGCTTTGGTTGTAGAATTATGAACATTCATATAAAACTAAAATCTTATAAAAACTTGTGCTTACACTTGCAAATTGATTAAAAGGAAAATTATATAAGGAACTGTTTTGGACGTTATCTTTTTTATCTTTATTTTAAAGCCCTTGTATTATCTCGTTTTGCTCAAATTGAGCCATTCAGGTTTTTTGACGAGAGAAAAAGCATGAAATTTTTAAAAACAATTAAAAGGGGAAAAGAGTTAAATTCGGGGAAAAAAAATTTTTGTTAAGAGTGAAAATAGGGAAAACGCATTACTGCTTCAAATTTTGGCACTCGTTTTGTGTGTGTGTTTTGTAATTATTTTATTTACACGAGTAATTACTTTTGATTTTACTTAAAAAATGGTAGGCAAATTCTTTTAGAAAACCTGTCTAAAACTATGTTCTTTAATACGTGACTAGTTTGGAAAGCAGTTTTTTCTTTGTTTTTGTATTGCAATAAGCCTTTGCGTTTTAATTGATTAGCCACTGAAATGGTAATTTTTCAATGATAAAATTTAAAAATGGATTTATGCAAAGTCATTGAATTATAAAATTAAGCTTGCTATCCAAAATATTTTATCGTTTTTTTTTGTTTTAGGATCGTTTGAACAAAACTTCCGAACAAGCTTGGGAAAGGTCAAAGAAAATTGGGCCTGTAAAAACAGTTCGAATTGGTTACGAAATTTCTTTAAATTTTCATCTTTGGTTATATTTTTTTGTGTGTGCCTCATGACCGATTCATTAAGGTCGTTACATTCACCTTTCCCCCCAAATAACGGTTTAAGGTTAAATTTGGAGTAGTATTTTTCCTTATTTATGTCTGACAGAAGACAGTGATCACACAGGTCCTAGCCATTGCTTAAAACCCAAAAAACTGTCTTTATGTTGCAATGTAAATGTAAAAAAAAATATAAAACACAAAAAGAAAGGGTGGAATTTTATACTTCATAAAAATTTCCCTAAATGATATTTTACTATGTATTATATTCTCCTTGCATTTTAGTTTATTTTTTATCCTATTTTAGACCCCCGAAAAATAGTTTCTAATATTGGTATTCTGCAAGAAACAAGAAACATCAGAAAATGTCTTTTTTAGGGATTAAAATGTATCTTTTTTTTATATTTAATTTCCAAAAAAACAGAACGTGAGATGTACGGTTCTTCAATTTCTTTAATGTCTTAGTTGTATGAAGGAAAGTAGATAAAAAACGAAAAAAAAACACACATATATAAAAAAAAATATATTTTCATATAAGTCAAATAGACAAAGAGGAAAACTTGTGAAGGAGATGTTTACCTGTTTACCCATGCATCCGAGGCGATATCGTGTTTGGCTGAAGGCTTGAAACTTGTGGACATAGCACACCTTCAAATATTTGGAAGTATAAACATGATCTCATTTGTTTCTGGCTACATTTGTAAAACAACACCTTATGAAAATTTCAAACATTATCAAGTTTAAACTGAGTTAAACACCATTTGCAAGTATGATAGTTTAACTCTCCTCATTTGATTTTTTTTACAATGAATTTCTATTGTAACAGTTACATATTACCTTTAATTTTAAAATACAGTCGTTTTATCATTAATTGTATCCAGCACCTCGTCCTTAGAACATTCAGTGACATTTGTACAATCGTCTGGGGATTCAACATAGTCGCATGACAAACAACGTGGACCTCTAATTAGATTTCCAGAACCTGAAACAAAAGTTTTCACTTCTTTCCTTTTACTGATTCAGATTCATGCATTTGTCATTTGAATTACGCCAAAACGTGCAAAATGATAAGAAATATTTACTTGTATTCGAGAACATTTTTTTATCCATCAAAGGCCTGCAAAATCTTAATCTAGGTTAAGGCATGTGTTTCATTGTTAAAATTTCAAAAAGGGTACCTTTTACACATTCTTCGAAGTTGCAGAGGTTTTCGTGACATGCATGACTGCAAAATGTGGTTGCACCAGAACCATTTGCTTTAACAGGATTCTGTAAATTTAAAACTGAATATCTGAACGCTGCATTAGTTAAAATTACGAACATTGATACATGTTTCTATCCGCAATCCATTATTTTATAACATTTTTTTGTCAGTCACAAAAGTGGATCCAGAGATACGGTAAGCTCATGAAGCCTGATATTTATATTGATTATTTATTCTTGTATTTTTAGATAAACAGATCCTTTCAGTTGGAAACCTGATTTAAACTAGAACTGTCACAGGAGTGACTTATACCCCCACCATACGGTCTTGTCACAGAAGAGTGGCAACCATCAACCAAGAGAATTTTCAAAAATACTTAGAATAATATAAAACGTAAAAAAAAAATTAATACTTAAAACAAAATTTTACTCGTCTTTGGAGTACTTCCTTTTGGGCTTCCTCGGCACATATAAGTAATACTAGTATATGTGCCCAGGATGAGGGATGAGGTAAATATAAAAATCTCTAATATAAGAGATACACTAAAAATGAATACAAAAAAAAAGTGTCTTACCACACAGAAAAATGTTTTTACTTTTTACACAGGACTAATAATCAAAAAGAAAGAAAGAAAAATACCTAAAATATTGAAGATCTAAATATAGAATTTCTAAAATTTAAGAATTTAAGGGGAAGTAACTTAGTACAAAAGTTTTAAAAGGTTACTTCCCTTTGGCTCTAAGCCAATAAGAATGATATATAGTGAAAATGCATCAAAATTAGTCTTAAATTCTAAGTAAAAGGGGCCATGATTCATGAAAAATTGTTGTCAGAGTTATGCACCTTGTGTCACATGATGTGGGTGATAAGGTGGAACATCTATTTTAAGTTTGAATCAAATCCGTTTAGTTATAAGTGAGATATAGTGAAAATGCATCAAAATTAACCTTAAATTCTAATTTAAAGTGGGCATAATTCATGAAAAATTGGTGTCAGAGTTATGCACCTTGTGTCACATGATGGTGGTGATAACGTGGAACATCTATTTTAAGTTTGAATCAAACCCATTTAGAAATAACTGAGACATAGTGAAAATGCATCAAAATTAACCTTAAATTCTAAGTAAAAGGGGGCATAATTCATGAAAAGTTGGTGTCAGAGTTATGCACCTTGTGCCACATGATGTGAGTGATAAGGTGATAAGGTGATACATCTGAATCAAATCCATATAGTAGTAACTGAGATAATAGATTTCGGGACGGGACGGGCCGGGACGGGCCGGGACGCGACGCGACGGGACGGGACAAAACTGACTCCTATATAGCCCCCCCCCCCCTTCAACCCAAACATGTTTGGGTATAATGAACAGAACAGTAGGTTGAATATGCAAGCCAAAGAGAAGCTAGATGCCCACGAGCAACATGTCTAGCCCGCCATCTGTCAAAAAGACTGATTGCGACAAACATTTCTGCCAAGTTATTTCAGAACACCATCTTCCATGGCTAAACCCAGACAAGAGAAACTATATCAACTTTTGACCTTTGAGTCCTAACTGTGACCTTGACCTTTCAAGTAGTACTAACGCCTAACAGACTGTCTTATTGGGGCAAACATTTAAGAAACCCTCAATCACATCCCGGACAAGAAAAACTGCACCGAGTTTTGACATTTGTCCTCTAAGTTTGACCTTGGCCTTTGAGGCAGTGGTCTGGGAGATGCACGCGATACTCTGTCTCATTGAAGCAAACATTTATGCCAAATACAAACAAAATGCTTTATGCATGGCAAACAAACAGCCAGGACAAGCTCTAAAATGACCATTGACCCCACAGTGTAACCTTTACCTTTAAAATAGGGACCCAAGGTTTGCGCAGAACACTCCGTCTCACCGAGGTGAACATTTACATCAAAGAAGAAAAAGATTGCTACATACTTATCAAAGTTATGAAAAGATCAGACATACCATTGACCTCCAACTGTGACTCTAACCTTTAAGATAGTAAACTGATGTTTTTTATCATGACACTCCGTCTCACCGAGGTTAACATTCATGCCAAATATAAACAAGATTGTTCCACGCATGTTAAAAATAGCGCTTGTCTTATCATTTGATTATGCATAACATTTATTTGGAGAGCTATTTTATCTATGTTTTTACAAACAAAAAATAGAGCCTTATGGAACTTTAATGCTGGTCAAGACAATGCTATGAGGGTAAGATTGGTTAGCATATAGCTGTATGTGAGCCTGTACACAACGAAACCATCTTTCGATCAGAAAATTGGAAAGTTCTACTTAAAGATTTCTGTTGCCTCTCTGAAATGGCTTTTTCTGGCAGTTTTGTTTTAATTAAGATCTGAGCTGAATTGTCAAATCTTAAAGTGCCAAAAAGTAGGCAAAGAGGAATAATGTAATTATGTATAATATCCATATATAGGTTTTGTTGAATGAAAATCTAACATGACAACGTATAATTGACCTGTAGTTTCCTTTTGATGATGCGATGACTAATAAAGTGTAAGACTCCATGACACTTTTCTCCTAAATCCTACATAAAACGGACGGAAGGAGTAGAATTTGTCTTGCAGCTTTCTTAATCGTGCCTTTAAAAATTTGGCGCTTGGTGCTCTGACTTCAGACAAGTTGTTGAGTACATTGGTGAATTATACCTTAGATTACCTTAAATTTATGCTTTATTTGATATGATCAGGTATTTGTTCGCTAATGTTAGAGCCTTTCTCAGTGGGAATTTTATTTACATTCAATTTGTGTTATCTAACTTGTTGAAAATACGGTATATGCAAGGTTGGCATGCCCTAAACGCGTTTAACGCGTTTAACCTCACAACCCCCAGTTTCCGTTATATAGGTTACTGATAGGTCTTTTATTTTGTGTTACGTAAGTTGTCTTGTTTGCTGTTAGCATTTTATCCTCTTCCTCACTCCCCCTATCGCCCCCCCCCCCCCCCCCCCCCCCCCTACTTTCCCCTTGCATTTGCGCTCCCTTGTTTTGGCATCCCCCTTCCCTTTTAATATTAATTAGTTTTCGTGCTCGCTTTTTTGGTTGCCGGAATCCTAAGGCGGTACACGATTGCTTTTTCCTGCTTTTGTGTGTGGGTTTGTGTGCTTGTGTGTCTAAGGCGGTGCCCTACAGTATTGTTGTATCTTACTTGTTAGTTAGTTGGGTGTGGTTTTGTGTGTTGATCTTTAGTACATAAATATCTGCGCTATAGTGGTTTACGTTGTAGTGTAACTGTAATTAAGGAACCTAGCATTCCCTTTGTATATTCATCCTTGTTCTCCTTTCCCTTCAAACTCCCCCACCCCCTTTCCCCTTTCCTCCCCCTCTATCTATACTTTGCCTAAAATTAAATGTACTTGTTGGATTTTTGAAGCTACCCGTCTGTAATATTTTGCCGTTACAGCTTCTTTTTGTTGTGGACCTAATTTGCAAACACGTGGCTATGAGGCTGTGTTTTGGTGCTCTGTGCTTCCAAGATATCTACCTTTACCTATTATCTTTCGAACAAACCCATTACTCGACCAAGATCTGACTAACCACCTTAAATAGAAACTGAGAATTTGTTAAATAAACTTGAAACTTGAATGACCATGCATATGCAAAACGTATAAATATACCGAAAATCTTTACATAAAGTCAATTCATTCAAATCAAATTCAGTATTCTAAATTATCGTGTAACTTACCATTTCCTTTGTACATCCAGTAGTGTGTTTAACATCCCCTGTTAGAAAACCGTCAGCTCTGCCATAGCATAGCTGCATAGAAATAATTAAGTGTTACTCAAATAATGTCATAATGTACTACAAAATTTGCTTCTAAAAATTAGAATAAATAGTTCATCAAAATTTTTTAAACATCTTAGAAACTATTGATACTACATTTTGAAAGTACGGCATATTTTTATCATATACATGAAGTATCTTTACTTTTATTCCAACCATAATTTTTATTTATTTTACGACATCATCCATGTAAAACAACCCATAAAACATGGGTATACATGCAGCTTAAAAGGATACCTCAGCAGATGGACATTTGCTGATGTTGAAGCACGCCTCGTTGGACAAAACATCTTTGCAGGAGTAGCACAGTAAACTGAAGACCTCTTTAAATTGAAAAATAAAGAGAAGACATTTTTTTTATAATATAATTACTTATACATGTACGATAAACAAAAGAAACTGATGTGTTTATAACTGATGTTTGTTCTTTAAGTGAGAACAGCAAACCCGTTGTTATAGTTATTAGCACACTACAGCAAAGCAAATTGTGTCATGAAATAAATAAATGAATATAAAAATTCGAAAAAGACGCATGACAGGGTGAAAAAATGCAGAACAGAAATATGAATCCTATGCATTGACTGTCAGATTACCACAGTAAATTGTTGTATATAGTTAAGTTTTATAATTATCTCTGTAAAAATAAAGCAACACGGCGCTTGCCATTAATCAATAAATAATAAATGATAATTTTTTACTTACGTTTGTTAGCTATGCCAAAGAGAAGAAGTAGAATGCTCGTAGCTGAAAATACAGTTACTAAACTAACAGTATTTACATTCACTACATATTTTGTATAGAATAAAAAAACGTTTATATTAAAAAGAAATAATTTATTGTACAGTAATATCAAAGATGTCCCTTTCCGCGAGATCGCACGCGCGATCTGACGTCCTTCAAATTGGAGACCAAAATTTCAATAAGCACCTAAAGTAATAGCTTAAACTTAATTTTCTGGCGGTAAAAATCAAAATGAATCAACTAGACTATATGTTTTATATGGATTTAAGGACAAAAACTGTAGTTCTATTGGAAGGTTAATTACAAGTAAATTCAAGTGGGTTTCTTTTGGCTGTTCTGTTTAGAAGTTGGAGAGATAGATATGCTGATAATATTTTGATTTTCTGATACTCATGACAAAAATGTTATTATAAGAACTGTGCGATCAAATTGTTATTTTAGAACTTCTTGCAAATAATCAAAACGAACTGCGTGTATCTTTGATAAAAAAGTTAGATCTCTATTCAGTATCAAATATTTTGTTTTAAATTAGGGAAATATTAAACTGTGTTTTAAAGTTAAACAGAGGCAGTTCAAACATAACGAAGCATATACATTTTCTTTTACAGATATCTTGTTAATATCACATCCAAATTTTGTTTACTGGGATGAAGCTCTCTCTCTCTCTCTCTCTCTCTCTCTCTCCTACCAAACTACCTACCTACCTATCTGTCTGCCTTCTGCCTGCCTGTCAGCCTACCAATCCGCCCTACCCAACCTACATACCTACCCCACGAAGCAAGTTGTAAACTTAATTGAATTTAAAGGAAATAAACCATGTCAGTTAAACGCACGATTTGAATATCACATGCAAAATCATTTACCTATTCACTACATGAAAACGTAAAAAAGAAATCTGACATGCCAGTTAAAGTGAGCAGTCTTGATAATTCAAACGTCTATAACACTTGGTTATTCAAGTTTTATTCAATCGAATTCAGACAAACGTTATCCAATTGAGCAAGATTTGTAGATTAGCACAATTGAACTGCATTATAACAGTATAAAATTTCGAGTAGGACGGTTATGTTAGTATGTAAATATACACTGGGATGGTCCCTTCTACATAAAATCTGTAAATGTCAATTATTTTTGCTGTGGATTTTATGAATTACTTATAAATAAAAGTACTCAATTAGCGTGGCATTTATGACTTAATTCGTTCTACAATCTATCGATCGTCTTTTAATATTTAAAATTTAAGGAAAAATAACAAAATGGCTTATATAATTTGTCTAATGTACTTACCAAACATGCTTATCTTAACATAGTAAAACGTCCTCTGATAAGCAAACTACGAATGACGCTATAAACCTACAGAGTTTTAACCTTTAAAGACTGATAAACTCCCTAAGTGAAGTCATGTTTCTATACACATGTACACAATTTCGTGACTGTTCTTCAGAAAGTTAATTTAGCTAAACATTGTCTTATTTAAGAGCTCCACTTTCCAGTTGATGAGAAAAGACCGGCTAAAAGCAGATAATTTAACAATTAACGTCAGCTAGAAAAGTTTGTGTCCCATCAACAGGGTCACGACCCAAAGTAATCTTACAATAGTTCGAACTGTTGCAAAATCCGTTAAGGAATTTCCTTTAACATACACGAGCTCGTCGGATTGATTCAGCATTTAATATAACACGTGATCACAGATATGCGACTTCAAGTGTGTGTTCCGGAAATCACGACTTTGGTATATACGAGTCAATATGTTGGTGCGTCAGTGCCTTTTTGATACACTTGAAAGGATGAATGGATTGAGTTTGTTTTGTTTTGTTCACATACAGGTGGATGATGATTGTGGTTACAATCCTCCTATATTTGCAAGACTTATATGGCCCCCTTTTGACCTTCAACAATATGTTGATGACAGTTCGATAACTCTTGATAGGATGAGTGGATTTGATTTAGTTTCATGGCAACCGTTATAAAATGGAGGTTCTGTTCGATTTCGGTTACAATACATCTATTGCCGGCAAAACTACGGCCCCTTTTCGACTTAAATTTCAGCAAAATGTCGATGACCGTACAATAGAATAGACTGTTTTTAGTTTGAGTACAGTTTATAGAATGCAGTTAAAACCTATCATAACTGGCCGATGGCCCATTTTTGACTGAAAATTTTACAAAATGCCGATGTCCGTTCAATAGAATTGGTTGAATTTAGTTTGGGTACATCTTATAGAATGCAGTTATAATCTACCATAACTGGCGGATGGTCCATTGTCGACTGAAAATTTTACAAAATGTCGATGTCAGTTCGATAACTTTTGAAAAGTTTAATGGATTGAATTCAGTTTTGGTACATGTATAGGAATATGAAATTCAGGCCAAGTTTCATTCAGTTACTATTAATACATTTTGGGGGAGTTATGGCTCTTTTTGTGACCTGAATGTGCATAACAGACATTTACATTGTATTTCGTACAGTGTAACGGCGGTACAATTTAGCCGAAAGGCCAACAGTTCTAGTTCATTTTGAAAGTGTAAGACCACAGGACATTTGATAGGTCTCTTTGACGGTTTCTCGTTTATGTTGAAATGTAGGTGTCTTATTAATTAAAATAAGACAATTTATGGCAATGATTGAGATAAGGGAAATGAAAACAAGCTTTGGATAAGATCATACTAAACCGAATAGCGTCTTGAAAGTATACAAAAGCGTACTGATTTTCGTCATGCTTCTTATCGTATAGTGCTTTTAAGGTTCCAATTTTATTTGGTTATTAGGTATGTTGTCACTAGAGTCAAACGCGATCCCTTCTCCGCGGTACTGCAATCTAAGGTTACAACTTGCTTTTTGTCCGTACCTTTCCACACCCTACGTTACGGATGTTGTTGCGAATGTACTTTGTGTTACATCTCTATTTTGAGTTTTTACAACAACGTAAGGTTTGTTCTGTCTTTTTATTCCAGTATCGATTCCTGTGTGACAGGTTTGGGTAGATGTACAATGTTTCAAATGCCTCTTCTATTTTTCACTTTTATATTTACACTCATGCTACTTAATGACATTTTTGTCTAATTGACATTATACATGTAGTGTACATCTGAATGACAAGTCTCAGATACAAGAACAGACATGTTAATTTTACATGCATTGGTGTCCGAAAGTTCGAGTAATAACTACCATGCATAAAGTTGAATGGTTCCTAATTCCTGCGCCTCCTGCAATTGTGCTTCATTTAGAAAGCTTTGTCTTTAATAAGAAAAAGTTGTTATGGTAATATAATACTAGTATAATACTGGACTTACACTGAAAAATTGCTGTATTACTACTGGTAATACAATTGAAATCTGAGATTGCTATGAAATGATATTGTTTTAAACAGACAGGAGAAAATTCCCCCTGCCTTTAAAGTATCAACTTTGTTTACCTGACTGACTTTGAATAAATCAAAAACAATTTGTTCGCTTACTACAATTATTAAGATTACGGGTATTTTGGAAACATTTTAGAATTTTGAAACAAAGGACCCTACTTTATACAATTTAGTTGTACTGTAAATGGTACATTTTCATAATTGATGGCATCCATTAATGTTGCAAAACAACCCGTGTATTGCTAAATCGTAACTCCAACTATTCCCTTAAAAGGAGATTCCATGCTGTATGCTCCTGATAATGAATGTCATTAGTTCCCAGTTTCTTTGTTAGTAAGACCATAGACTGACTGACTATACATTGAAATCCGAAGTTCTACCTCTTGTAATACTGTTGCCAGTTTGATACCAAACATTATTTTCTATTGTCAGTTGTTTGAGTTATAGTCATACTAAAGCCAGTATGTTGCAAGATTTATTTCAAATGTTATGACAAGTTTAGTCTATTGTCAGTTTGGCGATAGACTGGTAAGAAGCTGTCCACACACTGGAATGTCCGAAATGTCAAATATGGTCATTAAGTTGCCAGTTCGTTGCCAGTTTTTTTCTCTATTGTCATGCGGAAGCAATCCTGATGTCAGATGTGTAGAGAACACTAAGTTGATCTATCCATGGATTACAGCAAAGACATTATATCATAGTCTAAAATGCAGTTGATGGAAACCATTTGATCTAAATGATAACTAATCTCACTACTAGTCAACCCACCAGAACGAAATGGCAGAAATCTACTGATGAAGAAAGGATAATTACTTTTGAAGCTGACACACGCACAGAAATGGAAACATATTTATCACAAAAAATATTTCATTTCGTTAAAAAAAGCTACCCTTTTAGACGCATATTTAACTTCAATACTCATACCGCTTATACTAAATTTGCATATTCAGTACGCATGAAGACATCTACTCATCAGTCTCATGCACACATTAAATGAAGTAAACAACTCCTATAGGTATCACACAGTATTATGGCGTTTTGAAATGTAAACAAAGAAAAGAATAATAAAATATAAAGACCATATACGATGTATCAGATGCAGAACACTAATTCCTCGTTGGCCAGTCGTTCGTACTCTTCGTAGCGAGTTCGATTCCCAGGCCCGTTTAATTTTTATTTCTAAAACTTTATATAATTTCTTTTTTACAGTTACGTTCGAGGAAGACAGCTCAAGTTAGTTAATGTTGTTCCAGCTTTTTCTATTAATTGAAATTTGTCATTACTAACGCGTAATTATACATTTAAAGAGGCATACCCTATAACTTGGTGCACCCGAAAACCGCCCGAAACTGGTTTATAACAGAGAAATTATAATTTTACTTCTGCAGACGTTAATAACAAAACAAACGTGTATTGTCGCTATTCTTGCATAAAAATGTGATGACTTAACGATTCCGGTTCATTTTTAATTACCATTCTGTTGTTCTTAGAAATGGTAAACATGTTTTAAATATCCATAACCGGGGCCCAGAAATCAACAACACTACCAAAAGCATACGCTTGAACTGAAGGTTTTAAAACATTTTTTTATTTCCCGTTATTACAAACGTGACATTACCCATAATTTTGCATATTACTTGAAACTTTTGTAAACATGAACAAAATTTCAAGAATAATAACTTACATTCGGTTTATTTTAAGGGTTCGCATATTGCTACATTCACAGTTCATACAGAAATGCGGAAGGGGTGCATATTCAAGAAATCGATGGTGGGAAAATAAAAAACATATTCCTAAACTGATATAATACTGATGGACACCTGTAATATTCAGTATTTTGTGGATAAGGATGTGGTACTATGAATGTAATAGGAAAACAGAGGTCTTTGTGAAAGTACATTCAACACAAAATATTAAGCTTTTGTATAAGGAAAAAACAGGTTTTTTACAATAACAGTGTTCCAAATAATGTTGAAGGGATGAGATTTTCTTTCTAACACACCAGGTTTGCTTAAACATGAAAAAATTTAACGCCACGTCATTTCAGCTCGGGATGGACGCCATATTTCTCATTGATAAAAATGTAAACAAAAAAAATCAGAGTGGGATTAGCATTGCAAGGGCATAACATGACATTCTACACAATGAATACCTTAGAACAGACATAAGATGCTACACAGGTCAGGCGGGTTAAATGCATAATGACGATCACTTGAAATTCATCTTGAAAAGGTGGTTAATTTTAGTTTATTTACATGGTTTTTAATTTTCCCACGACTTCTCGGCGATTCACTGCAAATGTATTACTGCGCCGGACGAAAGGTAACTCTAATAAACAACGGGAGACAACTTAGGTGTCAGCACGTGTACGATTTTTAAAAAAACATGTCGATGATTATAATTTCTTATCAAATAATGAATCCTATTCAGATATTCGTCTTTAATATTAGAAAATTATTAATTTCTGTGGACATTTGTCAAAAAATGTTACTTACATTGAACTACTTTGCGCATCAAACTGGTTTCCGCTTCAGTTGTGAGGCACTTCCATTATACTTTTTGACAACAATAACAAAACACAAAATGAATCAATAAAATCACTTATAAACCGACTGCTACTTAAAGCAGTGTAAGTAAAGTTGTTGTTACAAAATTATACATGTTCGTTACGTTATGAGATAAAGTTTATCTTGAACTGCATAATCCATTAATTACGTTTAGATGATATTGCATTTACAACTTATTTGACCCAATTTTTTACGTGAATGACAGCATTCTCGTGCAACTCGTGCAAACAGAGTTATGAAAAGTATGGTGGAGAATTCAAGGACAAATTATAAATGACATTAAAGTGAGGATAACTGTATATTCGTCCAGTTTTGATCATTGACATGCCTGCTGTGTATTAGTAAATTTTGTGAACAAGATTAGAATGTTACTTTTGCACATATACACATTGATTGGACCTCTCAACCAAATTTCATACCTTATTTTAGGGATTTTTAAGACAATACATTTTCAAAAGTTTGTTGAATGTGTTTTGATATTTAAGTGCATTGTAGTTCATGAATACCAAGTTAAAAATTAATAATGGCAACATTTCTAGGCCCTTATTGTAAGCCACTAGACTTCTGTAACGATAAATGTTTAATGTATTAATGGGAATATACTCTTTTAGTTTTGGAATGTGGCATTCCTTGACCACCGTATCTTTTCTTATGCACTACTTTGTAAACAAACTAAATAATGTGTTTTAGCTTACATATGCGAAATGAAAAGCAAGACAGTGACCATATTTCACATTCTTTCTTTAAAATTAGAATCTGTAGGTCATTGATAAATGTTTGGACAAGGTGAAGCACTATTATTTTCGCACCAAAAAGTCTTAATTGTTGACTTTGAATGTACACAATAAGTCTTATGTAATTCAACAATAACTTTCTTGTTTCAGTTTTCTCATTTTTATTTTAGTGAGCAATCCTTTGTGTACTTATAACAGTTGAAACAGTATTCATTTCATGTACCAAAACCTTGTACTTTTTTGCAGGTAAATTTTATCATACCCCACCCACTTTTTTCTAATTTCAAAGTATGCGTCCCCTTAAGTACGAAAACACTTCGTGTACGGATTAGTAAGAACGCAGTGAATAGCTTTCAAGATTTATATGAATTCTGCTAGAAATTAGATAAAAACATACCGACTGATACTTCCCAAAAACATTCATGATTCCTAAAAACAAACAATCGCACAAGTTGCACGCAATTCAATACTTTCAGGGTTATCAACAAATTGAACGACGCTAAATTATGTTTTAAAAAAGGGGTGTAAACAGGGGCAGAAGCGAGTAAAGACAGTGCATTTTTTAGTAGCAAACTGATGCAACAAAGCATACTATGGATTAGAATGCATCTTTTGTGCTATAAAAAAGAGGTTGTTATGGAAGGATCAAGACACAGATATCAGATATCAGTTTGCGCAAGGATGTATGTCCGTCCCAGGAAAAGCATTTCAAAAATAAAAATAGTGTATTATTAGCACGGGAATTGCCTTGTTTGTATACGATTTTTCTCCCGTTAATACAAAAAAGTGGGCGGATTCAGTGAAAAAAGTAGTTTATGCAAAAATGTAATCTAACATACAACTTCCCCACAAAATTTGGACAGAGAACAACAGTTCGGATGTATTCTCTCTGGTCAAATTGTCGCAGAGATCGAACTCGCAAAATTTTGATTGGCCCAACTGAATTGGCTAACAGGCTGCTGATGTTTTGTTTGTTTAAACTAAACTTTAAACCTTCTTATAAAATAAGAAAGATGTTCATGAATGAGAATTCTGTTTTCACCACTTCGTTCTCAAAAAAAAGAGAAATTGTTTTATACACATAGAACTACGGAAGAGCATAAGTGCGAGGTGTTTGTTATTTATTAACTCGAAATTTTGAGTTACTAACTACAAGTTGATGTGTAGGTCCTGGCGTATCCATCGGGTAGCCCTACAGGGTCATATGATTAAGATGACAGGGCAGCGTTTGCTTAAAAATATATCACTATTTAAACCATGTTTAAGTCTGGAAGGTTTTCGACCTAGTTTGAGACCATATGGCAAGGAAATATAGACATACCCTACTTGAACGTGTAGTAATGAGTATGACCAAGACTGGGTACTTGGATAGATGTAGGTATTGAGGAGAGGTCAAAGAAGGTGACCTGGAAGTAATCAAACTTGGAACATTTCACTGTTTTGACCATATCTGGAAGGTTTTCGACCTAGTTCGAGCCCCTACCACTTGAACATACTATACATGTAAATAAAGGTATATATCCTGGATAAAGTTTGAAATCTGGAGTAGTTCTAGAGGCTACGGAGTAGGTCATACATTGATGTATGGTAGTATATGTTCAAGTCGCTACATGCTGGGTACAATATATGGATGTGTAGATAGTTGATTCCACTTCGGAGAGTAAAAGTCGTCCACTACATTTTTGGCCTTTGACAGACGGACAGACGTTCAAATTTTGCGGATAAAAAATGGCAAGATACGAAGTCGAACTTTGGTGTTATTAACTTGAAATTTCGACTTAGTAGCTCGAAATTTCGACTTAGTAACTTGAAATTTCGATATACGTAACTCGAAATTTCGAGATATTAAATTGAAATTTCGACTTAGTAACTCAAAATTTCGAGTTACTATATAAATAATATGCACTTGGCACTAATGCTCTTCCGTATAGAACAATTTATATAACTTACATATTTGTAATTTGTTTTTTATTTAACATTGATTTCAATCAGGTGGTGTCCTTTCAGTTCTCATATACATAGGCTTCAATGACATGCGCTTTATTTTCACATGCGCTTTATTTTCACTTGGTGTAATGTTTGTTTTTCACCAATGAGAGTAGGTGATTTAATTTTATTTATTTTTTTCTGAAATATTATTTTTTATACAACTAATGTAGATCTTAGTATAATCAATCTAAAGTATAATCAGATAATCTACAACCGGAGCTATTTGGTATAAAAGCGCTGCATTTTGATCATCACAAAGTTTTCAACCAACTCTAGGACATGCTTGAAAAATGTTTGTAAAAATACGTATAACATCATACACACTGACTTATTAACCTGTAAACCTGGCTGTTATCGGGTCATTCTAAAAATAGACAGAGATACACTGTTTTTTAAATGACACTGTGCGGACTTATAATAGTAATGACAGTTTTATGTGTTTTTATATGTTAATAAAGTACAACCGATACAAAATTTGCTTGACTTTACCTCATGTTAACAGTTGGTTTAATTCACCTTGAAAGTATTTCACACTTGATGCAACCAGTATAAATGGTGTTTAAATAAAAACAAAGTCGCTGAATCACGGAGACATGTTAAAGGAAGTGGTTGTAGTTTTAAGCGGAATGCTTCTCGGTTATTGGCTGATAGAAGATTTTAATCCAGGTAGGTGATACACCAACTGTCAAGGGACAGGACGTAAAGTGGTTGCACAATTACTTCAAGCGAGCAAAATGGTTGCAAACTTACAAAATGGCGGATATTTGCTAAAATTATCGCACGTCCGTTTGTTTTTGTGTGTTTTTTTATATCAAGTAAGTGGGTTTCTATGGTATTTTGAACTTTACGGATATGTGCATTGCGTCAGTTCTATATCTGCGTTACACTCGGTTTCGAATTGTCAAAGTTATTGAAGGTAAAAGATGGGTCATGTCCATGTTTTGATATTTGAACGAGCTCGTTTCTTGCCGATTTTTTAATCATTATGATCAAACCAGCCTGTTCTGGAACCCTTCAACGTGAAAAGACAACTGATTGTGAAGACTGTTTTAAAAGATTGGTTCTACATGCTTCTTAGATTGTTTTATACTCAAATATATCTTGTTCAAGCTTTTTTTGTTGCAAACTTGTACTTCAAACAATTTCGGACGGAAACTTGTATTTGGAAAATAATGTCTCGGAACATGTATTTTGTTACTTGTACACATTTTGTCCTGATCAGGGTTGTACATTTTGTCCAGCATCATGCAGCCCGTTGATGTTTTAAAATAATTTGTTTGAATAAAAACCTTGTCATATTTTCATGAAACTTGATAGATAGTATTGCGCGAATTACAATTGAATGCACTGATTATATTAGACTCTATATAAAACGATCTCGTTAAACAATAAATTTAAAATAAATTTAATGTTCTTTCATCTGTAAGGTTTAAGACACGCTTCTATCACATAAAAAGGTCCTGATATTTAGCAATCGAAAAGAAAATGTGCAATTAATGGCACAATGAAGAGGTGACGGATATACATATTTTAAAAAAGAGATGAACCATTTGTTTAAACTGTGCAGCCACTTCACGTCCTGCCCCTTGATATGTACATGTATATAAGTATATATGTTGAGGCCGCGAGACAAAGTTAAAAGCTAGGTGCGTATCTGTGTACCTTTTCATAAAACACTAGAGTAGTGTACGGATATCCGCTCCTGGAACTTCTGTAATTTGAGTACGTCATACTGTGTATTTGACGTATATTTGGAGTCTATGAAACGTAAAAGAAAACCTTGTTCATACTTGAAAAAATCTATTTTACTTGATGTTCATATATGCCTGAACCAGATCAGCATATTGTTCACTGTGTCTGGGTAGAGCGGATCACAACTAAAATTGTGTACAAATTATGAGAAAAGAAGGTTTTCCGACATGTTTTAGAAAATACAGGTGACGTGTTTACATTGGCTCGTTTAAAGTTCCATAAGGTTTTTAAATGTATGTTAAAACACGTAAAGTAGGTGTCCATTTACTAGTAGATGTTATGCACAATTATATTTTAACGACAATTAGTGAGACGTGACTTATCCGCTATCCTCGGTGTTTACCGCTGTATTGTTATGAACTAAAAGTGCAGGCACGCCTTGGTGCATAAAGTTGATCTATACATACATAATTCACAATTCACTCGATATTTACTTAAACCAAAAGTACGTGTTTTAAGTTTCATTTTTTCTTTTAAATCCAGCCAGACTTAATAGCAACTTTTTTGTATTAAATCTCTTTTAGTTTATTAATAAGTAAAGACACATTTTATCCCGCGCAATATGACTTGACGTTTTTATCATTTATCAGTTAAGAAACAAGTGTAAAACTCAGCCGTTTATTTACATATGTACTTGTATCTACCCGTTAATACCGTAGTCGTACCACAGTACATTAACCGTACCAATATGCGCTTTTAATTGCAGACTACTTCATACGTTTATTGTGTAGCACCATTTAGTCATTTTCCAATTATTATCGTATCGTTTTCCATTCCATTTTGTAATTAGTATCATGCTTACAAATGGATATGAGTATTGTATACGTTTCAGCCGAACTAAAGGGAAAGCGAGTCTTTATCACAGGGGCATCCACTGGAATTGGCGAACAGTTAGCATACCAGTTTTCCAAGATTGGCGCAAGTGTTGTCATAACTGCAAGACGGGAAAACAAATTAAAAGAGGTAATTAAACTACACTGATCCTATTCCGCGGGTTTCCTAGTTATATGTATAGCTAGTAGTCCAGACTTCATTGTGTTAAATAGTTCTTTCATGAGAATGCTAATTTTATGCATTACAGCTCGGAGGCGTAACATTTTAACATTTTCGATTTGTACAAAACTTTAAAATGAAATCAAAAGACTACCTACATCCCTTTCTACCCAATCTAACTTTAAGATATCAGAGGAAGAATTTCATAAGTTTCAGCAGACAAGACGGCTTCAAATACAATAAATATTTGTTGCTTATACTCCGTTGTTCTACGTATCGAGCTTTTTGGTACGAATGCCTATATCTTGAGTCTTTCTATTGAGCAGGATGGACAAACTAATCACAGCTGTCTAATTTCTAATTTCGATGCTCGCAGAGAAGATCAGCAACATGAACTTGCTGGATCCCTAAATTTCATAAACAACATTTTAAAGCTCGTTTCATAGCAAATTAAGCACTTGTACCACAGCTACGTCGTCTAACCTTTGTCCTCATGCTTTACTGCTGGTAAAGCCACCAAGTAGAGATATGTCATAAAGTGATTGAAAACTTTGGTCAGTAAAACATGCCGACAAAATCCTGGTTAAATTTGAATTTTATAATTGTAATGTTTTGTACAAAAAACAAGGAAAAATATCCAATATGGAAAGCCACGTACAAAAAAACGCAGCCTCCTGAAAGGTTAATCCAGCACGCGGACGTGTTCACGATCAACACACACATACACACACAAAGCAAACACACCAACACTCACACCCTTATACAAAACAAACACACTAGGGCATATCGAACAAATATTTAACAACCTTTCAGGATAATCTGGATGATATTTTAGACATGGATAATTTGGAGATTTTGTTTTAGTTGTTGATACTATTTATCACAACGAGTTTCCGTTGCTTGATTTTAGTTATCATGCATCGACTTTTCTATGTACTGCAGGTTACAGAACAATGCCGTAAAACTGGATCAAGAGAACAGGTTTACGACTACGTTGTCGCCGATATGACAGAACTGGATTCTATAGAAACTGTCGTCGAGGTTGAACAACTAGATAAAATTTTCTAGAGTTTATAGAATGGTCTGGAGAAGAGATAATCCATAATGATAGAAGTTTGCAAATATTTATGAAGTGTAAATGAAATGCATATTGAAAGATTCTCGAAATCAGTAATATGGTCCTTTGTTTCCTTCATTCTAGTAGAGTGTTAAATAGTCATGAGAAATATAATTGACATACATTCGTAGTACTCATTCTTGAAACTTTATTTCTGAAAAATATTTTTGAAGTGGGAATAATCTTCTCCTGAGCACTACCATTCTCATTGTCTTTCATTTATCTTGCAGGCTGCTGTCCAAATGCTTGGTGACCTTGACATCATAGTGTTGAACCATGTCTTTTATTTGCCTCTTACTTTTTGGACTGGTTCGAAACAAAATCTATCATCAATTAAACAAGTTATGACTGTGAACTTCGAATCGTACATTCATCTTGCGTCCTACGCACTTCCTCACTTGGACAAAAGTAACGGAAGAATTACAATCGTCAACTCCATATGCGGTATAATTTTTCATTATATACCTATTTAAAACATTGTCATGACGTCACTCCTTTGTTCTCGCTGTACTGTATTTTTGATATTGGACTGCTTTCAATGGGACTTAGTACAGTATTTTCCACGTGGAGTCCAATATTATTTTAATATTGGACTGTGTATTTAATATTGGACTGCACGAGGAAAACGATTTATATACAGAATTAATGTTTTCGTGTAGTCCAATATTTATCAATACATGTAGTGAAATTCCATATAGAAATATTATAATCAAATGAAAGCAGTCCAATATAATAACACAGTACTGATAATAAAAAGGAAAATTAATATCAAAACTAAGTTTTATGTATAGATCTAGATGCATAATATATATGGACAAAATCGCAAAAAGTTAAAAATAGCATTATACATATTTTGCATGCATCAACGTAGTCTTACTCCCTAAACAACAACTTCCTAGAGCAACAACTTCCTCAATATTGTTCACGTTTCCAGTTTCAAAAATTGTCCAAGAATATGTTGCTTTCTGCACAGGAGACTGAAATTCTATCTGTAATGTTCCAAAATGGCTAAATATAAAAATGACCCCTCCTATATATATAAAAAAGAACAGGAATGAAACAAAACCGTACCCCGCCCACTTTGTGTAAACAAAAAACTTCGAAAAACAGCAAAGCATCTCTATATGAGCGGTCTTATTTTGAAGAGGACAAAAAATATACTAGAAACACTGCTTACTGTAAACTGTCTTCCTTTTAACTAACACAAAATCATCATTTTCAATACCTTTTCGTTCATCGCCGAAACCATTGCGTGACGTCACATATACATGTACCTGTTTCACAGCCTCGCAGTTAATTCGATGTACTTTCACTTCGATAAGAAATAAAGGTAAGATATTGTTTATGTTCTATATTTTATTGTTCATTTTTCCATGAATAAAAATTATATATTTGCATTTGTTTGTCAATGTATTCAACTAATATTTTCAAAACAAAAACGTAAACAAAAGGGGAAGTAACTCCATTATTCACTGGAGGGAAATTTAAAAATTGGAAACTTCCATAGTGACTATTTTTTATTATGGCAGATAACCTGAGCGCTGCGATATGGTATGGAAATCCTGTGTTTTTTATAAAAATGTTGCATTTGACCCTTAATTAGTTATGACACATCGAAGTGAAAGTACATCGAATTAACTGCGAGGCTGTGAAACAGGTACATGTATGTGACGTCACGCAATGGTTTCGGCGATGAACGAAAAGGTATTGAAAATGATGATTTTATGTTAGTTAAAAGGAAGACAGTTTACAGTAAGCAGTGTTTCTTTTAGATTTTTTTGTCCTCTTCAAAATAAGACCGCTCGTATAGAGATGCTTTGCTGTTTTTCGAAGTTTCTTGTTTACACAAAGTGGGCGGGGTACGGTTTTGTTTCATTCCTGTTCTTTTTTATATATATAGGAGGGGTCATTTTTATATTTAGCCATTTTGGAGCATTACAGATAGAATTTCAGGCTCCTGTGCTTTCTGTTTAAAAAGCGGTTTTATTAGACCGATCATGATAATTCTTTGAGGCCGTACTGTCAATGGCCTTTATGATTTTGTGAAGTTTACATGAAATGTCATAATACTTTTCAAGTAATGCTCCGGACAAGCCTTATTTTGTATAATAAAGGGAGATAATTCAAAAGCTAGGTAAGGTAGAGTTATGGTCCTGTAACACTCCTCTTTGTCTCAATGGCCTCTATGATTATGCAAAATTTTAATAAAATGCCGTTAATACTTTTCAAGTTATACTACGGAACGGGCGGACGGACGGAAGGACGGACAAAGTGTCAACTATATTCTCGCCTTTCGGGAAGCATAAAAATAATAGTAATAATCATTTACGATTTACGAAAGTTAAGTGAAGCATTACATCCTCGTATACATAGCTCATTTTTGTTATGTCACAATCCATTTTTTCTGAATTTATCCATACATCTGTACATAGAAAAAACTAAACAAATGCTTATACGTTTATGAATGTGCATGTAAACCCCTGAAAATGATTTGAGCCGCGTCGTGAGAAAACCACACAGTGCGTTTGCCAGGCTGGTTACATTGTCCGATCGGGCTTTCGACATAAAAACTAATATTTCTTGAAAAACAGTAAAGATATTTCTTTCAAACTTGCTCTATTTATTAAGCATTTCATATGATACAAAGCGAAACAAAAATAACTTTGTTGCCTTTAGTTTTGGTAGAATTATTTCCCCTTTTCAATAGGATGGTTTTCGCATGGTGCAGCTCATGTTTTTGTTGTCGGTATTGATCGTTACAGTTTATGTTTATTTGAGTATTATATTCGTATTGAAAAAAAATGTAAAAATAACAGGATGTTCATAAACCTTTCAAAATATAAACGTTTATAGCACCCTACTAAGAACAAATTGCCTTCATTTCTTGTGTTTGATGCCAGTATGAAGCATTTGTTCACATTTGTTCAGTCTGTGAGACTGCCTATTGGAAAAGAAAAACAACTGCAATTAAGGGACACATGTACTTACATGAACCTTAGTTTTGCCGAAATATCTTTTAATTTTGTACTCGTATATTCTATTTCTGCTATTTTTTATGAAATACTGAGATTTTAGTGAAAATAAATCTAATAAATTCAAAGTGAATGATATCAAATATATTTTTCAGTACTACAGTTGGGACCACATTAAACATCCATTGTGATAATAACTTAAATAAGAGTAGCTTCGAGTGCATAGAAAAAATTCATATTGAAAGCAAGTTTTCCTTAGTTTTCAGCTTCCGCCTGGCTGTTATGTTCCGTGTATTAAACGGTTTAAAGGAACGAAAATAATATCACAAGTTTAGAATGGCTTTGACTTACCAGTAGCTGTATCCGATAATATATTAAAATTGTCTGTTCTGTATAAGTCTTCTTGCACTAAATTTGAAGATTTTCGGGCAAATTCATGTACAACCCAACAAAAACTGTCATTGAACTAATAAATCACAACAGTATATTGCCAGGCGTGTAAACAAACAACCCATTTTCTCATTTAGTGCACATGCAGCAATCATTTTCTCCAGCTGTCCGATTCCAACTACGCTTTCAGTGAAACATTATCCTAATTCGCCATACCCTTGTAAATTTTAATTTGGCAAAGCAAGTTTCCTTGCTCACAGTTAAATAAAAAGAACATAATCACTTTACCCTTGACATGAATTAAAATAAATCCAGTTTTTTTTTGTTTCTAAAATGTCACAAAATTTCTTTCCTCCCACCACCACTTGTGATAATACTACTGCTTATTCCGTACATGTGTAAACACAATTAATAGCATGACGAGAATCCCGGGCTAAAGAAAGTCCAATATTACGAAGGCGAGAAACCCGAGAAAAACGCAGTCATGCATTATGAGAAAAACGTGCGTAAAATAGTCATGAGGTTCTACTGAGTATTTCATAATCATATAGCAACTGTTATTAAATGCGGTAAAGTGAATAAAAACCGAATTAATTTAAGAAAATTTAACGTCAATGGCTTATACGTATTTTCTTATTGGTTATGCCATAAAAACAATGTTTTAAGTAAGATATAAGCCTCAAACGATCCAATATGTAAAATACTGGACGGTCCTCTGCGTTGACGCGCTTCGGACAGTCCAGTATTTTACATATTGGATCGTTTTCGTCTTATATCCTATACATAAATTCAGCTTGAATTTCATAAGTATATATAAACTAGCAGTAAAAAATCCGCACTATACATTTTGTATTGTACAATGTATGTTGCCGGACTACTTTCATTTAAGGCGTAAAAAAATTATTTGTTTCCGGTATCCCGACCTACCCTAAATTTTTGGTCCGACCCTAGATGTTTTTATGGCCTTGGAGAATAATTGTTTCAACTTTTTGATAAAAAAATGCAAAACTGCACTTTTTATGCTTTAAACATGGTCAGTGATGTTAGAAATCAACTAACTGATGCTCTAAAGGCATAACTCTCCTATTTGTATTCATTTTTTGATACAAAAATATTTTCAGAAAAGTCTCCCTTAATAAAAAAAAATCAAAAAAAAAATATTTTTCCGACCTACCTACCCTATTTTTTTAGCATGTTACCGGAAACAAAGAATTTTTGTAGGCCTAATATGCATGACCTGACACAGTTCTATAAATAGCGCATACAGAAACTTCACTCATTTCTATTTTAACATTGACACACATTTGAAGATTTCGTTCAATAGCAAAACAAAAAACAAAAAGGTGAGTGTATATAATAAAATAGTTATTACAACATGAGCTAGATCTGGGATTTTGTATTTGACTTTCGTGGATTTTGCACAGACGATTCAAACTCTGCGCGCCTCGTGATATCCAAAAATTCACTCGAGCCGAATACAGCATCCCAGATCGAGCTACTATTGTAAATACACTTTTGTATTTAGTAATTATGTTAATGAGAGGTCTCATAATAGAATAATTTGTATATATTTTCTGAACAGTACGCTTTGCTTAAAGTTCTGAATTTGTACAAATAGCAAACTATTTTAAGGTGATTGACCCGCAATGACAATCAGAACCTTCTTTTTGATAACATATTTTCCGTAACCTGACTTGTAGCGCAAAACGTGTCTAAGGTCCTCCTCAGATCAGCGACTAAGTCCTCTTATAAAAAGTACATGGTTTCATATACTTCATAATTTTACATTTTATGAAAGTTTAGAATAATCGTGAAATTGTGACATTCAAGATTTCATACGTCATGATTTGCAGTAATATGATTTTATTTAAATCTTGAACTTAGCCTTTCATATTTTCATACTTCATGATTTAACAAAATTTTAGAACATCGTGAAATCGTGAAGGGTGCAGCTGATCTTACGTATTTACTGCAATAAACAATTTGAAATATATTTACAATATCAATATCTGACATAGATGTTTGCAGTTTTATGCAGCATATTCAGAAGCACCTTTGAAATAGAAATTTAATCAGAGATGGTCATATGATAATTCATGAAATGAAGTTACATCATCTTTTTTTCAGGCAAGTTTGCTGCATCCCTCACTGCATCTTATAGTGAAGCAAAATTTGCACTGGATGGATTTTTCAGCGCACTACGTCAGGAATTAATGACACATAATAGTGGAATTTCTATAACACAGTGTGTTTTAGGGTATATTAGTAAGTAGTTTTAACGTCTTTAACATACTGTCCTTGAAAATGCCTATTTATCAAGGTAAATTCCGTTTTATCAGAGAAAATGTGTATTTATAAAGGAAAATACATATCTGTCCAGTACAATTGTGTTGTGACTTCTGTATATGATTGCACTGTAATGATTAGTGTAGAAAATCAACAATTGAGGACCTTGCGAAGGGCAGTGATCATACGAAAACTTGATTTTTAAAGCATTCAGTAAGGTCTCACATTTCAGGCTCCTTAAATACCTTATCCATATGTTGTAGAATGTACACCAGTATTACTTATTAAATAACACTATGAAAACCACAGAGATAGTCATTCATTCCTTAATCACACAGGCGCTTGACAGAAGAAGAATATTCTTGATTTATTCGCGAATAAGTCATAGTTGACCAACACTGAAGTACATAACTGTCTAATTTGTTAATAACAGTTAACAAATATTAAATGCATTCATTAAATAATGACAAATGGATTATTCTTCTGGACAATCTTGCTATCATAGTATGCAATTATTCCTTGTTAGCCTACTGACTGTAATCAGACATTATTAGAATTGATCGGGAAAATATTAATTGATATAGTTTTCAGTGGTACATGTTTATCCCGACAATATGTGAGATATATAAAACAAACGATTTCCTGAGAGCTGTCACACAGTCCCATTTCGGAAGGATTACTAGCCTTATATCCAAAATGACCTTTTCATCACAAAAATCCCTATGAATCTTTGCATCAAGACAATACAGAGGTTCCAAACCCACAAAAAGATGACAGCAGGCCAGACCTTGACATGATGAATAAGAAGACTTTACAGATGTATGAGGTATTTCGAATAATATTGTTTACTGGTAATTGGATAACATAATCAGAAGTCAAATAATCATTCTTTTTATTTTATAATACTTAAAACCGACATAAAAGACAGGGCAATTGTGCTTCTACCGATCACAAGTCTAGAGTGTTTAAATCATTAACAGTACCGATTGTTATGGCGATGTTGTTTATAAAATTCGGAAAATAAACACAGTTCTTATTTTGATCAGATATTTGTAAAATGTGTTAAAAATTTATCAAAAGAGGATACGATGCGAAAATGGTGGAGCCAAGTGCATGTTTTTGATTGATCCCACTTCGATTTCCTATTTTTAAACTTGGCCTAGATTTTATCAAAGATATCATTCTGAACAAATTCATGAAGATCAGTTGCAAAAATAAAGCCTCTATCGCATATACACAAGGTTTTTCTTTGATTTGACCTATTGACCTAGTATTTGATTCTAAATAACCCATTTTCAAACTTGGCCTAGATTTTATCAAGGTTATCATTCTGACAATATTTCATGAAGATCAGTTGAAAAATACAGCCTCTATCGCATACACAAGCTAAATGTTGACAGACAGACAGACGACAGACGCCGGACACCGAGCGATCACAAAAACTCACACTGCTCAGGTGAGCGAAAAAGTGTAGGTGTTGTTTATATATATATATATATATATATATTTTAATATGAGATTTTAACAAAATTTCGTTAGCAATTTATATTAACCTTTATCATGCTGGACTTTTGCGATCAGTGTAGATCATGTATTGTTTGCCATTCAGACAGTATCATTTTGATAAGCGCTCCCTTAAACAGTTAATGGTACTCTCCAAATTGACGATGGAAAAGTTCATTAAAGAAATTTCACAGGGTAAGGGTTATGGCCGCCGTCTTGGTAGCCACCTATGATATCTCAGATTTATGATAGTTGATGCCGTTGGTAGATTGCAAACACTAACAAAAATGTGGTATATAAGTCCCGCTCCATCATTTATAGACCTAGACTTTTACACTACCAATAATCATTACTCATTTCTTTTTGGTTACTGTGACGTATACCTGAATAATATGAACATGACACATTTATTATTTCTATATATATTGTGTACTTTTTTCCATATTCATTTTACAATTGTTATTTATGACATTGTATTTATCTAAACAGACCGATTCTTAACAGAAATAAATCCTCCTTTTGCACACACTTTCATATATCTATTATGGTTTCAGTTCTATTAATGAAAAAGAATGTTTAGTCGGTCAGTATAACAGTATAAACAAATGTACTATTTCATATCAGGAATATGCAAAATTACTTTAGAGAGTAATCATATCTCTCGTCTCAGTTTACTTTAAAATGGCACAGATCTCTGCTTTTTAAGTTTAATCAATAAAACATAAAATTAATAAAAGTGCCAATAAGCTTGCCATCACCATGATAATAGAAACTATACATGTATAAGGTATTTAAACAATTTTCATTTTTTTTACCTTATTCATTTGTAGTTTAGTTACAAGTTAGAATAACGCATTGCTGTCATTTTATCAAACAAATGTCGCTGAACAGTAAAACAAACTGTTTCTCCTTATAATAATTGTATGACACTTTTAACCTCTATCGTATGAACAAAACTGTAAAACTAATAGTTTTGTTTCGATTTCTCGCAAAAGTTTTGAAACAACGGTTGTCTAATAATCGTGCAGTCAAAATAAACAACAACAACAAAACAAAAACAGACGCAGTGTTAAATTAGTTACAAGCGTATTAAAAGCATCGCACAAATAAAAATTAAAATGCATAGAAAAATGAACTAAATTTATCAAAATGAGCTTAGGTATGTTTATCCCTTAAATGCTATTCTTACACACAAAAAAGATAAAGTAAAAATGACATTTGGATAGTTCGAAATACTTTTCATATATTTTGTATTGCTGTCGACTGAGGTATAAAACAACATTTCTTAACACAAGGACAGTCATATTCGAAATACTTTTCATACATCTTATATAACTGTCGTCTGAAGTATAAAAAACAATTTTTGTAATATAAGGACAATCATTTTTTATCACTTATCAATATTTTTTTCTTTATTGTAAACAAAAGAACTGAAGTAAAAATGACATCTAGATAATTAGAAAAATAACTTTTCATGCATCATATATCACGGTCGTCTGAAGTATGAAAACAACTTTTCTTAACACAAGAACAGGTATATTTTTATTCCTTATCTATAAGTTTCACTTCATTGTAAACAAGGCAGTACTAGTCTGAGAGATAGCTAAATCCCCCGCCAGTCTTATTGATAGTGAAAGGGTATACCTTTGATTTTGAGTTGTGACCTTGACCTTTAACTGATATGGCTGACTCATAAATCTTGCACATCGTCTTGATAAGGTGATTATTTGACCCAAGTTTCATGAAAATCCTTCAAGGGGTTTTGGAGATAAAGTGTGAACACCAAAAGGAAGGCTCAAACATTTGGTCATAAGTTGTGACCTTGGCGTTGAGCCAGCATGGCTGACTCATGAGTTCTGCACATCGTCTTGATGAGGTAATCATTTGACCCAGGTTTCATATGAATCCTTCAAGAGGATTAGGAGAAACAGAGCTGACACTAAATGAAAGATTCAAACATTTGACCCTGAGTTGTGACCTTGACCCTGAGTCAACATGGCTGACTCATAAGTGCTGTACGTTGTTTTGATGAGGTGATCATTTGACTCAAGTTTCATGAAAATCCCTCCAGTGGTTTAGAAGATACAGAGCGGACGCAAAATGGAAGGCTCAAAACTTTGACCTTAAGTTTTGACATTGACCTTGAGCCGGCATGGCTGACTCATATATTTTGCACGTTGTCTTGATACGTTGATCATATGGCCTAAGCTTTATAAAATTCCTTCGAGGGGTTTAGGAGATACAGAGCGGACACAAAATGGAAGGCAAAAACATTTCACCTTGAGTTGTGTCCTTTACCTTGAGCCGACATGGCTGACTCATACGTTCTGCACATAGTCTTGATGATGAGATCATTTGAACCAAGTTTCATGAAAATCATTCAAGGGGTTTAAGAGATATGGAGCGAACACAAAATGGAAGGCAAAATTATTTGACCTTGAGTTGTGTCCTTTACCTGGAGCCGACATGGCTGACTCATAAGTTCTGCACATAGTCTTGATGATGAGATCATTTGAATCAAGTTTCATGAAAATCTTTCAAGGGGTTTAAGAGATATGGAGCGGACACGAAAATGTTACAAACGGACGGAAGGACGGACAGACGGAGACCATTCCTATAAAACACAAATAAACAAAAAAACAACATATGAAATGAAAATGACATCTGGATAATTCAAAATACTTTTCATACATCTTATATTTTTGACAACTAAGGTTTAAAACAACTTTTCTTAACACAACGACAGTCATATTTTCATCCCTCATCTATAATTTTCACTTCATTTGAAAAGGTAAACAAGAGGGCCATGATGGCTCTATATCGCTCAACAGATTTTATCTGGCCTATTGACCAAGTTTTTGACCACATTACCCAGTTTTGAATTTGTTTTAGAGATCATCAATGCAAACATTCTGACCAAGTTTCATAGAGACTGGGTCACAAGTGTGGCCTCTAGAGTGTTCACAAGCTTTTCCTCTGATGTGACCAGGTGACCTAGTTTTTTATCCCACATGACCCAGATTCATACTTTAACTATAGATCATCAAGACAAACATTCTGACTAATTTGCATGAGTTTTAAACTTAAACTGTGGTCTCTAGAGTGTTAACAAGGTATTTCTTTGATCTGGGCTAGTGACCTAGTCTTTGACCTTACATAACCTAGTTTCAAACTTGACCTAGAAATAATCAAGACAAACATTCTGATTCAGTTGCATAAAGATTGAGTCACAATTATTGCCTCTAGAGTGTTCACAAGCTTTTTCTTTGATCTGACCATTTGACCTACTTTTTGACCCCATATAATCCAGATTAAAACTTGACCTAGGGATTATCAAGGCAAACATTCTGACAAAGTTTCATAAAGATTGGTTTACAACTATGGTCTCTAGATTGTTCACAAGTTTGTCCTGTGATCTGGCCTAGTGACCTAGTTTTTAATTCCATATGACCCAGTTTCAAACTTGAACTAGAAATCATCAAAACTAATATTCTGACCAAATTTCATAAAGGTTTGGTCAAAACAGTGGCCTCTAAAGTGTTAAAAGGCAAATGTTGACGGACGACTGACGACGGACAACGGACGACGAGCGCCGACGGACGCCGGACAATGACCTGTCACAACAGCTCACCTTGAGCACTTCACACATCGTGCTCTGGTGAGCTTAAATGACATTTTGATAATTCAAAATACTTTTCATACATCTTATATTACTGTCGACTAAGGTATACAAACAACATTTTTTACAAAAGGACAGTCATATTTTCACCCTTATCTGCAATTTTCAGTTCATTGTTAAAAGGACAACAGAATAACGAGAATAACGAAACACATGGTTAATGCCTGGAACTAATAACATACAACTCGTTCAGGCAAGACGATAAACTCTAATATAGGACCTCTCACGTTATGAACGTAAGTGCATTCAATGTGTTGAAGCAAATTGTTGTTTAGTAAATTCTCCTTAAGAAGTTTCAGATCTAGAAAGCTTTGAATAGTCTTCAGAAGTTTCCATTCTAGAAAGCTTTGAATAATCGTCAGTTTTAGTGTCCTTTAGATTATAATACCGTACTCCTATGTTTTCATCATTTCCGAATGTAAGATAGCCATCAGCATCCTTAGCTGGTCCAACAACTGATGCTGGAGATAGATAATCATCCAAATCCCCTTCTTTTATTTCAGCATATACTTCGCCATGGTCTGTTTCGAAAGCATTCTCTTTCACAGAATGGTAAATATGTTTGTACCCCTCTTGCTCTGTGGTATTTTTTTCTTGGCCTGCTCCCTCCTCAGGTTTTGGTTTACTGTAACGCAAAACAAAATTAGAATATAACTGTTTCGAGTTCGCTATAACCTCTCTTACATACAATAATATCAAAACGCCTCATAAATTTGTTTCGAGAACATTTTTCTTATTAATGTGACTGTGACAATCGCAAGCAAGCTATACTTTATATGCCGGGGCGTCGTTTGGAACCCGCCAAACGACGTTTGGCGAGCAATCCTTCGTCGGGGCAGCGTTCAGGTTGTTGACGTTCGGCGAACGCCATGAGGTTTGTCGTTGTATAAGTGCAACAGAACAACATAATGAAATGGCTCATTATGTTATTCTGTTACACGCAAAATACACGCAAAAAAGCAATAAAATATGTGCGTGCCGTACAAGGATGAGGCGCTTTCAGTTTTCTTCAGTGTATATTCTTTATATCAGATGAACTGTTATTAAAGCCATATCGTTTTAACCATTTTTATCACAGAGCTGAGAAAAAATAAATTTGGGTTACCAATACTCCGAATTTTATTAATTGTACCTGCGTTTACACTAATAATCAAACAAGAAATGTATAAGGTTACTTTTTTAATTTCAGAATGCGAATTATATATCGTATAATTAGTGTTTACTTACGGCTCTTCTTTTGATTCTAAAAACAAAAATGTTACATGTGGAAGTATTGAATGCGATATTTATTTAAGAAATAATATATCTCAAACAGTGATTTGTCATTGATTGGAGTCTAGATGCAAGGGAAATATATCACGAGGGTGCAGTTTGAGTGAAATAATAATACGCATCTAAACGATAGTGATTTTATTTATGAGCAAATCACTGTTTGAAATATATTAATTCGATTCTAACACGTTATCAACTATTATTATGTACGTCCTTGACAATATCTATCAAATATTTGTCTGATTCCAGCTGATTTCTTTTTCAGCGCGCCGTTATGCCCGCTTACGCTATGCTAATTGTGACGTCAAAAAATGAAATTTTGAATAATAACACACAGTTTTAACCTTCTTTGTTTCATAGGAAAGCAAATCGGGCCGTGTTAGAGTTATCGGTTTCTTTCCATTTACAACTATATTTACGTATGAGAGAGATAAACATTAATGGCTATGTCAGACAGTTCTATATGCATAGTATGTGTCGTTGTATTGGAAATATCTATATCATGAACTCATTTAATTTCGTGTGCAGGAAATGTTGAGGTCTATTCGCAGATTTTAACATCTGAACATATAATGGATGGAAATTTTACTGCTTCGTTAGGATTTTATATTTGTTTCAAGGACTGATTAAATGTACGGAAAACCAAGGATACAATTCAATATCGTGTAAGTTTTAGCATTTAATTGTGGAGGAAAACGAACAACGTTGAACGCACTCCCTTGAACAAGCACAAAATACGGTATTTTTAAACATATAGGTCATTATTAGATGCACCCATTAAAGAGTGCAACTGGAACTTTTATCAAAGAAAGTTTACTACGGAGAAACACTATGAAAAGCACGGCATTCAATCAGGTACAAATGAATAAAAAGCGAGACCTGAACACTGTTATAAAGATCAAATAAATGAAAAAAGGAGGTGCAAAATGTTTTCCTCCCTGACTCATGCGGATATGTAAAGATGTCAGCTGTTTGAATAGACTCGTTCTTGTTTTGAGATCAATGTCTAACTTACTACCTAACAGAATTTTTCTGTTGAAAACAGCAAGAAATTGCTTTAAAAAGCAAACACGGGTTCGTTAATACCCGAATTGCTTTTCGCCTCTACTTAGGTCATTATTTTTTTACTACTAGTTTACCATATAGATAAGCTTATTGACCAACTTACTTGTCTTTTTCTGTTTCCTCCTGTACCTGAGACAAAGACAACCAATCAGGACCATGCCAAGTAGTAACAAACAAGTTGCTGACGTAAGTACTGCTATCAACGTAGTTTGGCTTTCAATTTCTATAAGTAAAAGTGCAAAACGAGCTCATTTTAAGCTATTCAGGCCCGTCTCGACGTGTTGGTAACACGATAGGCTAGTTTGTTTAAAAAAACAACGAAAATTACCGAAGCACTCGAACCACATTTATACTTTTTTTTCACCTCGCTTTCTGTGTGAGTAAGGTCATTTAAAAGCTGAGAAACCATCTAATGCAAAGTATTAACTTAAGCGACAATTCCTTAATGAAAGTTGTTTCTGTGTTCGATGGTACACCTGTATATTTACTATCTCAGTTATGTTGACATTAGCATAGTCCACAGGCCGCTGATTGACATTTACAAAAAGCTAACCTTGTTATTGTTCTGTTGATTCTCTACATTCGTACAAAATAATTGCAGCCACAGTGATGCTAGTTCATCATTTTCAAAAGATAATAGGCAAGGGTAGATTTCTTGGAAGCACAGAGCACCACAAACACAAAAAGCGGGCGTTCCCTAATTAGCTTATTATCTGAGCAAAATTGAATATATTATGTTCAACAACGAATGTGTCTTCACAGGGTTTGCGAAATAATGATGTTTAAACAACTTTAAAGCCTCAATCATTTATGAAAGATTTTTTATCGATACTGGCCAGTGTTAGAAATAATTGCATTAAATTTAATACATTTGATAAATTTAGATTTTTAAATGTATTAATTAAGAATATTTATATATAAATGAATTATCCTAAATATCTAGTCTTCTAATAATAAGCTTAAGTTAGAATACCTACATTACAATAATAGTTGTTATTATTTAAACTCTTTAAGAAGCTGTTAGAATGGTATATCGATTTATATTACTTTGTATATCCAAACATTCACCATCTACGCAAGATTTGCATTCATCTATATCTTTGAGCAAAAGGAATATATGCATAGTTTTATTGTATTCGTATAACTGTTCTATATGTTTACTTATTATACCATTTGGCGTTCAAGCTACCGTAAATTATAAATATTTGTTATGTACTTATAGGGAGGCGAGTTTCTCTTTCTTTCGTTTCACATCTCAGTTACATCGAAATGAAAATACGAGATCGGGATTTTTTTCACCGCCTTGGATCGGAAGGATAAAACAAAACCTAGTGTATAGACTCTACTTGACACGACCATGAAAAGGTGAGGTAGCCGTTCTGGTTTTCGTACACATGTTGTCGTTCCAAATCCATGTGGGACAACTAGTTTTTAACCTAGCTTTTATCTTATTTAACAAAAGTCAATCAACCAAGTATGTTCATTTCTTATCTGATTTTCTTACGCCCACACTTTAGCACATAATGCTTATCAATTCAATTAATACGGCACTAGCATACAGTATATTGCAAATGTTTTGTCTTTCTATAACTTGAAAATAGAAGACCATTCAAGCTTTTAGTAGACTTAATACTGTCGTTCAATTTATCAGACTAGACAGTATTGAAAGTTTACTAAAATCTACATAATGTATCAAACATCATTTTTCATGAATTTATATATCTAAAGTATATATGAAAGCGAAAGATAGATATTCTATGTTAAACCTGCAATGATGATCAGTAAAAAATCTATTGCAAGTTTGGCATTATATTGGCAAAAGTCATTTATGGGATAATAAGCATATCTGCACAAACTGCTTAATCGCGGGAAATTATTAACAAAAATATGTTAAGAGAATTTCAAAGTTCTACTACAATTTAGACAATTACTTCATACTTATGTATTTGCTTCAATAGTTTTTTGTGTGTTTATTTGGGGGGAGCAGGTGGGTTGGGGTTTAGAGTTCCATCGACACAACGAAAGTCATATGGCTACTTTTTTATCTTTTGACTGTGACGAAGAGCCACATGTACCACTCTAGGCATTATTTCAAGATTCGGCTGGCACCTGGATAGAACCAACGACCACCTGTAAGCTAGCTGTATGGCTTCCATTCAACAAGCAAAGTTTTGAACTCACTTGAAATCAGTGGGAGGCAAGTGACTCGAAATCAAAAGTTTTACTCCTGATGATGCTTACAAGAGTCTGGCTTTATTTAGGATAGATAATGAGATCATATCCTTAATTAATAAAAAATTCTTGTCAATCAACTTCAATATAATCATTCAGCTGATGTATATGAGTAGTATCAATAGTACTAAGAAAATTGGATTTATACTTAGTTTAACACATGCGCACCTGCTTATCATGACAATGATTTCTACAGTTTATCTTAGACAATTAAATACCTATTTGACAATTAATGCCAGAGTATCCATTTAGACAGTAACACTTGAATCCGTTGACTCTGTCCTCACAACTGCCTCCATTTCTACATGGTGGTGGTTCACAGTCATTGATATCTGTTAGGTTAAATAATGTATAGACAAGATTCAACTTGTTAAGTGAAAAAAACTGATTCAACCTCTTAAACGTGATATCATCAACAGGGGGGTGACAAGATATAGTTCAAAACAATGGAACATCTATTAATGCCCAAACCATTTAAAAACTGAAAATGTCAATGATTGAATCCTTCCCCATCAGTAATTCAGAATGCCTAATTGCCAACTACGTTTAAAGATACATTTTATTTCTGGAGTCAGATTTACTTTATTTTGGTATACAGCTTTAAGCAATTTTATCTCCGAAATAATCTCTGTTCACAACGCTGTACAGGAAATAGTATGTAAAAACTTACTATTTTGACAAATATCCCCATCGAATCCAATAGCACAAACACATTGAAATCCTTCAAGTAAATCTTTGCAAGTTCCATTGTTGAGACACGGTTTGTCTATACAGGCATCATATTCTAGATCTGAAACATTCAATGGATAAAATATAAAATCAGTAAGAAGATCCTTTGGAAGCATAGAATGGTACCTAGCAAAATAATAGCAGACTAGGTTTGACAGCCATGAAATTCCCAAGAAACACTTACGCCTGTAGCACCGGCTGTAGTACCGTCTTTGAAGAGCACGTTTTTTTTGTTTACTTTTTGTTTGTTTGTTTGTTTATTGAAATTAAACTGTATAAAGTAAATACAAGCTTTTGTAACCCAGCCCAAACACTCCGCCGAAAAAGCTGACATAACTCTAAAATTGAAAAGAGATTAAATGACAGACTACGTTATAGTGACTATCAAACAGCGTTTTTGCAGGGGAACTGACCGGTGGCAAATTTCTTTCGTTTCGGGTATCCAATAATTACTCACAGTGGATCAATGATAAGGAGATGTTTAAAGTCAATTTATATAATCGTAGTATAATGAAGAACTGCACGTTATAAATCATTTGAATTAGATACATCATTGAAAACAAAATAGAAAATGTAATCATGTCTACCTATCTCACAGTTTGTACCGCTCCATTTGCCAAGACACTGACATGAGTATGACATATTTCCATTTTCACACGAACCTCCATTAAGACACGGACTTGATAAACATTCATCTATATCTAAAAATAAATGAAATTTAAACAGATCCGTAATAATAGATTTTAGCAAACTGCATATAGTTTAGCGCCTGAATGACTGATTATATTTCTAACTTGTCTGAGCAGTTAAGATAATTGTACTCAGCTTCCACTTTAAACCAGTTAACAATTTGATGTAATGGGGAAGCGTCATAATACCAGTACATCATGCATTGTTGAATTAATGACTGTTATCTGTATTAGGAAGGAAGACCGATGTACAAAAGGCATTCTTTATATAATTGCCTCATGAGCTTTTTACAGAGACCTTGAGTCATATTTTCATATTTTCGTATTTTCGTAACAAAAACAGGCAAGACATGCAGAGGTCAGCCAACTCACGAGACTTTTGGGTATCGTATCCACACGGAAAATCGCTCGATTCGGGTAACATTTTGCTTATGATTTCCTCATTCCCTGGTCAATTTACTGAAATAAAAAGCGTCGAAGACAGGAAAATTGTTTTTTTCTTCGGTACAAAGCATCTGCTAAACATTTTGAAAATTTTCTTAACATTTTACCTTTTTTTTTCACGGACCAAACGTGTAGGTAACGTATACAATGAAATCTGAGCAGGTAAGTATAATAAAGTCTGACAGACATTTTATGACCGGGAAAGCATTTATTTTCTGTCTTCGACAATTTTCTTTACTGAAATCAATCTAGTAACAAGGATATTATAAACAAAAAAATATTAAAATAATCGAGCGATATTTAACGTGTGTACAATACCGAACAGTCACGTGGGTTGGCCACCCCGATGTAGTAAATATGATACCAATGCACTGAACAGCCAGATGCTCGGGATTGTAGTTACAAGGAAGTATCGGCCCTTTAGTGAATGTGCAGTCCATTAAGCTCGATTCAGTTCCATTGCATAATAATTGCGACATCCAAAATAATTCACCACGGTGACCGCTATTTATATCTTCAATCAGTTTGTTCATCCCCCTGTAAAATCACATTTAACTTGGCTATATAATGTTATTGAAATTGCAAAAGCGACGATCAAAGAGATATTTTACTTAAATATTTTAAATATTTAGTTTTATTCATATTCAGATTGGGATTCCCTTCCTATTACAAAGGTGTAGCATTTGACTGTCATTTAGTTTTATCCTCCTTAAAAGAAGACAATTTTTTCAGCAGTTTTCAGCAGAATTATATTTAATGTCAGAAAACTGCTTTCAAATCGATACGCTATGAATAAATTTCATATGTACTCTGCACTTGCTATTCACAATCGGCACATTTTTAAATCCAATGAATAACTCTATTTCTTTAGTCAGTGCTTATTTCCGATCACTAACCCTCACCTCTGAGGGTTTCAAACCCCGCACGGAATGTGAATTTCTTTTAAGTGTTGAGCTGACTTAAGTTGATAATACCTAAAAGATTTCATCTACATACAGTCGCTTTGTTATAAGGATAACGTTAAAGCAAGCATATCTTTAACATATATTCATTGCAGAATTCCAGCTCACATATTTCTGAAAAAAAATGGAAAGAAATCACTCTAGCTTATATTCTTTTGTCTGAATGTTTGACAACCTGGGGCCGTATTCATAAAGCATCTTAAGTATAAGTTTTGACTTAAGTTGAAGATTTACTTAAGTTTGTGGTGATTTCAGCTTAAGTCGTAGTAAAAAACTTAAGTCCTATTCATAAAACAGCTTAAACTTAAGATACGTAAGAAATGACTTAAGTCAGAAAACAAAATGGCATCGTGAGTACGATTAAAGTGTTGTTTTTCAGATAAAAGCACTTTAAACATATTTGTGCATGTTGTATCTCGAGGGTTCAACGCAGTAAGGGCGTATCTACATATAATAATCATATGTAGATACGCCCTTATTGCATTGAACCCTCGATCTGTCTGAAATTAATGTTGGTTTTTTAATGTTTTCGTCCACAATAAAAGCCAAGAATTACTTAATAAGTTGTTTTATGAATAACAAATATACTTAAGTAACATAAATTTCTTACCTAAATAATACTTAAGTAAATAATCAATTTCTTATACTTAAGATGCTTTATGAATACGGCCCCAGATAAAGAAAATGTTAGCTTAGAAGCACTTCTGATCAATACCATTCATGTGTTAGTATGACTGAAATATGGACATATCTACGTGTAAAAATTAACACCCTCGTACAGTTCATAAAGATAAGTGAGTCCATTTCTTTTTCATTATAGACATATAAAATCTATCACCATATTTTTCTATGTGTAAGAATGTTAAAGTTTTTTTATGTTGAATTACATAATTTTATTTCGATTGGCTGTTAAAGCCACTTACTCACACATTGTGATTTGTGATTTTTAAAATAAATCATCGAAAGGCAAAATACCACCATTGTTTCGTATATTTACGCGAAGCTTAATGGTTGTCCAGTTTCTACTTTCCAGAATTACGGGAACATCAGAATTTGTGCAGTTTTTCTCATGCTCTTTTATAAACCATTGTCACGATTTATTTTTTGTAAATATTGATAAATATAAACGAGAAGCGACAGTATTTTTAGACATTATCATCACGTGGGCAGCTACCAAAACCGCGCCTGCACATATTTTGCTTACGTCACTAATAATAAAGTGCACACGTAAGTATAGGTAATGCACATTATTATGGCGTTTTTATTTTTAGCAATAAGTATTTTAAACGTTATACTTAGTTAAATCAATCATTGGCTTGATGGCGCAGCAGGTTGCGCGAACTGATTTATATTCATTTTGTAGTGACATATTTTGACGGTTTACTGACTGCCTCGTAAAGGTAGTGTCCTGACTTCATACGCTAAAATACCTTGCGATACCTATACGTGTACGCTCAATTGATTATCATGTTTGTTGTTATTCTCTTTCACTGTCATATGATGTTTTCAAGATGCGCGTTGAACGGAATTCGTTTTTTTCCTTAACCGGCAAACCCTGATTAGAAATAGTAGACGAATGTTTTTATTTTCAATTTGTTTTGAAAACACCGATTTTCATCAGAATTCCAAGAAAAACACATTATTAGAACATCAAATATGCGACATAAAGCTGATTATAGAAAACGTTTGATTTTTTTAAATATCTCACACCACGACATGTGGGTTAATCGCTTTAAACATTTTGCAATTATTATAAATCATGAACACGAAATGCTCCCCTTGATGCATTAGTAGCTGCACAAGGATCAGAAATTATTTTGTAACTGTGCACTGGACGTTTGACGTACTGACATAAAACAAATAATTATGGGTCACTTACCAGTCATTTACGTTCGTGTTCTTAAGCCCAAGTGTTTATGAGTTATCATCCGGACTCCAATTAGTCTACAGGCGGATCGTCCGACCAACCGACATCTTCAAAACAATATACCCCCCTTCATCGAAGAGCAGCCTAATTATTTCTCGTCCAGGTTGAACGTGTGTTTGTTTACTTACGAAAAACCTAGGTATTTACACACAACTTCGGCGGCAGACTCCTTCAGTTCTGTAGAAAGCATGTAATATGTACAAACTGATCCCCACCGACCATTAACATCTAACTCAACTCTGCCTTCATAAAACGTAGACCCATTTACCAGTCGTATGGATCTTATATTAAAGTCTGAAGAAAACAAATACTTAATTAAGAACAAGACACATACGGCCTCGTAGGTGCATTAAATAAGATACTAATATGAAGGGATAACTTTGGTGGCTGATTTCTGCCATTTCGCGTTTTCGCCCCGCGACCCCGCCGAGCGAAAACACGAGAATTAACAAGTTAAAATGG
Organism: Mercenaria mercenaria; assembly: GCF_021730395.1. Lineage (NCBI taxonomy): Eukaryota > Metazoa > Mollusca > Bivalvia > Venerida > Veneridae > Mercenaria > Mercenaria mercenaria. The sequence goes on along the minus strand of NC_069367.1, from coordinate 14,496,224 downwards.
CGGGGGCGCGGGGCGATAGAAAATTCGCTACTTAGCTGGGTCTCGGAGCGAAAACACGATAATTAGCGGGGCAGCGGGGAGAGATTTAGTAACTGGTATGTCAGGGGCGCGGGGCGAAAACACGATAATTAGCGCTGCTTAAACGTCAAAGTTTTCGCACCACGCCCCCGACATTCCAGTTTCTAAATCTCGCCCCGCGACTCCAATAATAATATTGTTTTAGCTCCGCGCCCCTGCAAAATAGCGAGTTTTCTGACCAGTCTTTTTGGCGTAGGCGCTCTGTAAACAAAAAAACACAAAAACATTTTGATATTCCCATCACCATTCACTATGGTGGCTCATTTCTGCTATTTTGCGTTTTCGTCCAGCGACACCACTGAGCGAAAACACGAGCATTAACAAGTTAAAATGGCGAGGGCGCGGGGCGATAACTCGCTATCAAGCGGGGGCGCGGAGAGAAAACACGATAATTATCGGGATAGCGGGACGACATTTAGTAACTGAAATGTCGGGGCGCGGTGCGAAAACTCGACGTTTAAGCAGCGCTAATTATCGTGTTTTTGCCCCGCGCCCCCGACAATTATCGTGTTTGTTTTCGCTCCGCGTCCCCGTTAAATAGCGAGTTACCGCCCCGCGCCCCCGCCATTTTAACTTGTTAATTCTCGTGTTTTCGCTCGATGGGGTCGCGGGGCGAAAACGCGAAATGGCAGAATCAGCCACCATAGATAACGCATGTTGTAACATGAAAAGAGTATGCGCTAGCGCTATTCTAGCATAGAACGCGTAAAACCGTAGCAAATGAATATAATTATTATCCCACAATTTCTTTAACTTTCAATGAAATTTGCAGGAAAGTCTATGTTGCTTTTTTTTCACGCTGACGTCATTTCCTTCCGAATTATCCGTTTTTGGGCCGTAATACGTTTACGCTTTGCAACGGAACGTGAATATATACCAAAGTATTATAACAGCACGTGAGCGCGAGAATATCTCTGTTAACACACGTTTTCTCTCCTGTTAAAACACCGCCGAAAAGTGACACTAACTGCAGTCATATGCTAGAATAGTTTGTTATACATGAAAATTAAACTAATGCCTTAATTATTATAATATGCTACGCTTTCTTCCCTAAATAATGCAGTTAGCTGTCTGTGAAACCCATACCTCATGTCACGGATAGATTTCAAGGACGCAAAGATATAGCCGGGTTGCAGAAGGGAATTGTTAGAAGTGCCAGTCAATACCTGAAATAATGCGCATACAGAACTGAAAAAGTTTGCGGAAAACTCGAAATATGACCCTTGCCTGTCAGTGTGATTTTGCAACAAACAAAACAGACTAAAATAATTATACCGCAGTAGCATTACTTTATTGGTAACACATAACATATGCATCATCTGTTATCTTGTCTGATCTACGCGAACCGTACACAGCTACTGTTGTAACAACCATTCTATTATATACTAATGACATTATTCCTGTTTATTCAATCTCAATTCCCGCACCTCCTTTACAAATAATGTCACTGTCAGTGAATATATGTAACAATGGGCTTAACATATAATCTATAAGGCCCATTCTTCATTACTTATATATGTTTATGATAAAATATTTGGTGTTCAGGGTAAAAAGTGTTGTGATCTAAAAGAGAAACGAACTTATATTCCTTTCCTTTCAAGTTTTTGCAATGGACTCATCAGTTAAAACTAGAATGGCTGGCGGGTTGTTACATTATCCTTATATAATAATTGGCACCAGACCAGAAAGAAAATGCCTCTGTACATATTATAACCTACCGTTAGGTATAATATAAAAACCATGGTCATGAACCCATTTCAATCGCGCATTTCTCATCTAAAAATGTGTACTTGGGATATTAAACAAGTGGTAATTTATCTTCCATTGTGTACCGGTCACATTACTTCAGTATTTATTATCTTAGAGAAACAATGCGTAGTTTATACTTTTATCAACGTTACAGAAAAAAAAACTTTGATGAACTTCCCTGTTTAAGTTCCGGTCTAGATTACCAAATAGTTCTGAGTGGTTGATGTGCAAATTTAGGTCAGTCATCGTTTATACTTCTGTACACGTGTTTCTCTCAAATGTGTTTTTGTAGCATAAATATGCAACGAGAAAAAAATAAACAAAACAGATGTATGACTTCAGATTCAAAACATTTCTAAGATCATCATTTTAAGTTTAATTGTTTAACTGTGAATATTAACATTCTGTTTTTGTTCAAAAACATTTCTAAGATGATCATTTTAAGATTTACTGTATAACTGTGAATATTTTGCATTTTTTTGTGCACATTGTTGTGACCTCTAGACCGGATTTTCGTTAAGGAAGTTCACGCAAGTCTTATTTCTGTAACGTTGACGAAAGCATAAAATATACGGGGTATCTCTGCAATATGAAATATTGAGAAATATGACTTGTGCAAGATGGAAGATAAATTTCCACTTGTTCAATACGTTTGTTACCCATTCATCGAACTGCGCGTTTTATTTGAGAAATGTACGCTTGTAATGGGTTAGTGCATTTTACCGGTAATGGTCATGGTTCTTATATTATACCTAGTGTAGGGTTTAACATGTACAGAGGCATTTTTGCTAGTCTGGTGTCAGTGGATTTAATGGACAACATATTGAAAAAACGTGTGTCTACTCAATCGTATAGCAGACACAAATTTTAGTCATGCATCACCCCTCCGCAAATTAAAAAAAAGAAACGTTTATGATTAGGTAAGGGAAATCTTACATTAATGCCAAGCTTACATGTATCTGTTTTGTATTGGACAACCGGATATGAAAAGTGCACTAGTATATCAATGATGAATAAAATTTCCTATGAAGTTTCACTAAATTCCACAGAGTGGTTGCTGATGGATACTCCGGATAAAAATGTCGGGACGAATGAACCGTGCATCTTTCGGGGAGCATGACATTGATGCTGCAAAAACGAATACAGAAACCAAAGTCATACCAAAACAATGAAGCCATGTGCCTGTCTTATATGTAAGCCTCACAGAAGTTACGACATTAAAGTCCGAACGATCACACTGCATTATATGAGTCTCGTTCCCTTTGCACGTCAAAGAACTTAGCCAAGCCTTTCCGTAATACGTCTCCAAAAGATGATCAGATGTACTGAAGGCGCCATTTCTGATACAATTTTGAAAAAATGAAATACAAAGTCATTTTTCAATCAGTTCGTATATATCTACAGTCAATATGTTTACTATCAGATATACGTTTGATCTAAATATGGGCAGAGTCTATATATTCTATATACGAAGATTTTGTATTTTTGTATCTTAATGCTTTGTTTAATTAAATGTACGTTAAATTAGTAGTACTTTTCCTGATAACAAAGTTTATAAGTTGCTATTGTCTTAAAAATCTCGAGTATAAAAGTCTATAATTGAAACAAATGTTACATACTGAAAACCAAATATCTCGCACAGGTACGTAGCTGTTACTTCATCAAAACTATATTGAGAAGAACCAACGAATCCCCAAGATCCATTGTGGTAAATTTCGACAGCTCCCTCATAATTGTACTCGTTCCGGTGGGTGAAACGTACGGCTAGAGTTAACAATAGTACTATGCATCAAGAAGGACAAGGCTGGTCCTATGCATGATTTTTTACAATTATTATTACTACAGCAGCTATGATATACATAGGAGACATCATGGCTAAAATCAGTTTATAAGCATCCAGTCTATGGTATTTATTGACCACGGTTTTAAACTTTGGTTTCTTTATTAAGCTGTATAAGTAAATGTCATCTTGGCTTATAAGTTTAACCTCCTCTTTAGCCTATTGCCTGAGCGTCCGCTTCCAGTGCAGGAGGTCGTGGGTTCAATCCCTTGCCGCGTTATACCAAAGAAGCGAAAAAAGGTACCAGTAACTCCCTTTGCTGGCGTTCAACATTTAAGTAGGATTCTACCGAGAATTAAATGTCGAGAGTGATTAATATAAGTTTCACGACGTGCTTCACAATAGACATTAATAAATTCAATATGATGTAATCGTATTCAACAACTCACAAGAAATGTAAAACTAAACCTTGATAGCAAGAAATCATGCTGGGAAAATAATAAAACACTGACCTCTGCATGTGATATAAACAGCTTTGGAACAGTTTATATCATTGGTTGTGTTGCACTGTGTTAATGAACTTTCAATTCCTCCACAGATTAGATTTTTGTAATATATATGTGTTGAGCCAGGTTCACCACTACTGAAATTCACTGCCCCACTAGCAAGTGTATAAGCAAACAAAACGTCATTTATATCATTTTACAATTGTTTTAACAACATAAATCTTTGGTCATGATAATTTTAATTTCAGCTGGAAATTTATGTCCTCATTTTCGTTCCAGCCAGAGATGTCCGATTGAATCAAAGATTCATAAACAACATTTGCGTAATGATATCAAGGGTAACACTTACCATGAGATTGCGCGTACAATCTAACGTCATATCAAACTTATAAACCAATCACGTCCGACTGATTAAAAGATCACTTTTGAGATAAATATATATCAAAATAAACAACATAGGCGTAATGATATCAAGGATACGCCTTTCCGCAAGATAGCGCGCAATTTGACGTCATGCCAAGATACGTGCACAAAATAGCGTCATTTGAAAAAAAAATCTTTCAAGATTCGATTACAAAATTTCAAAAACAGAAGTACACTGACGAGAAAATATAACGCCTCATGCAAACTAATTGTACAGTGCTTTGTTAACCGTGATTCAAAATAAGAAATGAACAATTTGATTCGCAAATTCAGTGATTTACAAGAATTTATGGTTAACTGTTAATACAACATTTCACAGCCGCATTATATTTCAAATCTTGATTTTAAATAGACTGATCAGAGGAATTTAACTGACACAATCTTAAGCGCGTGCGGCCACCTCTCTAAGTGCAACCGCAGCAGCAAACGTCACTCCACGGATCCGCACCAGTTACGTAGTAGATAAAGTGGGATTCTGGCTCACTCCTAATGGAGCGCTGCTATCAATCTGGACGTTGTCAGGCTGAGGTTAAAGTTTACGTATTACTTACCGCCGTCTAGAATAATCTATGGCGTGTTCAATCAATAGTAGTCCTGTGAGCACACCTGCCAATGAAAACCATCAACGTTGCTCGTCTTTAAAAAAGTTCCTCGTGATACGTTCACTAGAGGTCGCCCGTTGTCATGCTGAAACCAAGCCTTGACGTTGACGGAATAAAGGGTCAACCAGATGACGTAATAGTTGGTCTATGTAACGCCTCACTGTAAGATTATCTTTGCAAAAGACGAGCTGGGCTTAAACCTATGGTCTGATTGCGCTGCAGATTGCAATTTTCAGTGTAGCGTTCATGACATTAGCGTTCACGGGTATATCCGACGGCGTTCCACAAGTTGAAACATGCATCAACACTATGTTCTTCAAATGCTGACCGCAATGATTGCGGGTCCAAATTAGACGATGGTGACGGTTACGAAGCTTAAGAACTAGACCACAGTAGGGCGTGGAGCAGATAGTTTTCCGTTCTCTAAGCCGATTTCTCACTGTATGTCGACTTATAGACTGTCTACGATTACCTAACAATGAACGTGACGTGGATTCAGCTGTCACAAATCTATAAAATGGCGTTGATATAGTTGCCCTGCTGTACTGACGCTTCCTAAACGAGGTATATCGAAAAGCGTTCCCGTGTCTTTGACACGTCGAACATGACGCAGTATTGTCAACCAAGAGATGTTAAAACGACTAACGACTTGCATATCAAGCATGACCAAAACTTGTGACATCTCTTCGAACTTTAGCCTCGGCTTTATCAAAACTGATTTATTTTAAGAAAATCTCTGAAAATATGGTCGTATGTCAAGTAACAAATGTACCTAGTATGTAAAATTCGCTCAATAAAACCACAGGGTTGGCACATACGGGTTGTGCGAGGAAACGTGAGCAGGTACATGAATTTAACAATGGACTGAAATGATTCGAACAATGTAACGAAAATAACGCCGACTTTCGATGAGGCGTTACTTGATCTCGTCAGTATATTTTTTTCAGACGGCAAAGACAAAAACTGAATCGACACAACTATAGAATTTTTTCGTTAGGTTTAACGATTTCAAGTTAAAGCCAGGAACTGTACTTTTTACTAGTTGAGTTTGGTGGTGTCTTTTTGGGTTGTTCTATTAAGAATATTAAATGATCGTTATTCTGTATTTTGATAATCTGATGCTCATAGACACTGGAACCATACCAGAAAGAAAACACCTCTGTATATGTTTTATCCTACACCATGGGTATACTATTTTAGGACACATGGTCATGGACGGGAAAATATTCTAACCAATTTCAATCAGGCATTTCTCATCTAAAACGGTAAATGTGTACTATAGATATTGAACGAGTGGTAATTTATCTTCCATTGTGTACAGGTCAAATTCCTTATATCTCAGAATTTATTACACGTTTCATCAACGTTACAAAAAAAATACTTAAATGAACTTCCGAACTAATGATGTTCCAGTCTGGATTACAAAATTATTCTTATTGGCTGAAGTGAAAATGTATGCCAGATGTCGTTTAAGTACACGTGTACGCTAAAATGTGTATAAGTTGCATTAAATGAATTTCATTCATCATTACGAATTTTATTGTTTAACTGTGATTATTTTGCATTCTGTTTTTATTCCTTTACAATTCGCGTAACATGTGCACACTACTCTTGACCGGATATTTATTATGGAAGTTCACGCAAGTTCTTTTTTTTCTGTATTGTTGACGAAAGTATTAATGATGTGGGGCATCTCTGCAATATGAAATATTGAGAAAATGTGACTGGCGCACAATTGAAACTAAATCAGTGCTTGGTATACATTAATCGAACTGCAGAAATGAATGATTGGAATGAGTTAGTACATTTTTCCCGTTCAAGACCATGGTTCTTAAAGTATATATAGGGGTATAGTTCCTTTTTCTTTCTGGTCTGGTGCCAGTGCTAATGGATAGCAAACCACTTATTTTGTTGCTAGTTTCTCTGAAATTGTAAACAGAAGAACTCTTATTTTTAAGCGTATGTACTGTTATAAACCAATTGTGACTTTTGCAACTCACTCAAGAATCGCTAGAGAGATTCGTGGATTTGCAAGAACTCCCAATATGGTTTATACCTGTACAAACGCATAAAAATAATTCTTAATACATATACATGCTCACTAAATAAAACGGCTATGTCGTCATTTGCTACATTGAAAATATTTAAAAAACTACTTAAACGACTTCTTGAAATTCTACATAAAAATTATTCTGATTGTCTGCTATGAAAATATATGTCAGTCGTTGTTTAACTGAATGTGTATATGCAACATAAATTTTCAAAGAGAATTGAATAAATTAACGAATGAGAACCACTTTATGATTTCTTCATTTATACATCATTCTTAGTATGAATAATTTACATTCAGTCTGTTTTTGTTTGTCACATGTACAAACGCCCGTGTTGTCTAGATCGAAGTTCATTACGGAAATGCATCCATGTTTTCCTGTAACGTTAACGAAAACATAAAAAATGCGGAGTGTTTCTACGACATCACATATTGAGTTAATGTGCAGGATAGAAGATAAATTATCACGTACGGTACCCATTTACCGAACTGCGCCTTTAGGTTAGAAATGGTTTAGTACATTTTCCCGTTCATAACCATGGTTCTTAAATATAGTAACCTTGGGGCAAGGAACAACATGTGTAGTCGTACTTTCTTCTGGTCTGTTGCCAGTGGTTTGTACATTCTAGAATTTTGATGTATCGTCTTTAAGTTTTGAAAGTGGGTTGAAGTCGTAAAATGTGTCAATTTATAAGATTATTTGATTTTCCTGACTGATATTTTAAACAACATATTGTTCTTAGCAGACGCTAAATTTGAAAATAACAACATATATTGTCTTTAAGATATGAGCACAAACAACAAATGGCAGGTTAGCTGTTTCGTTCAGGATATTTAAGAATTTATCAATAGCATGTGACTTACGAGTTAGTTTAAACAAAGCTGTTCACATAATAAAACAATGCCCAGTCTGAGTAAACCATATTTAAAGAAAGAAAGAAAACATACTTGTATCGTAGATGGTTACACACAACATTAGCTGCATTCATATCAAAGACATCGTAACAAATGGTATAAATCTTCCCCGAAAATGTTGTGTAGACGATACCTGTATTCTCCGTTTCCCCATCCATTAGTTTCGTATCTATATTAAGATTGAACATAATTTTTTTAGTATCTGATTTTAGATTGATCAATACCATTAGTGTCGTAATTGGGTTGAGATTGAACATAGCCATTAGTTTTGTCTCTATACTGAGATTTAACAATACCATTAGTTTTGTATCTGGCTTGATGTTGAACATAACCATTAATTTTGTATCTAGATTGATGTTGAATAATACCATTAGCTTCGTATCTTGATTGAGATTGAACATAAACATAAGTGTCGTGTCTAGAATGATGATGAACATAACCATTAGTTTCGTATCCAGATCGATGTTGAACTTATCATTAGTTTCGTATCAAGATTGTGTTGAACATAATCATTAGTTTAGTATCTATATTGTAGGTCGAGATTGAACCAAGCGAAAGAAAATAGTTAAGTTCATCTGTAGATTTCTAAAAAGAATATTTCAATAAGCTATGGTGTTTTGAACAGTATTTTCTTTCTCAATAAATGTTCTCTTGAATGCGTGTATGAAAATGAGGGTTATCTTAGACAGAACCAAATTTAGATGAGATTGTTTATGTAACTCTTACCAGTACAGTACAGTTTGCTGCCGTAACTGAAATCCCATAATGTCTGTTTGTAAATGTTAAAACTCCAACTGGATCTCATACATTGATCAACAGTAGTCTCATTTCCGAAACATTCAAGTGCATCCAGCCAGGAATGTCCTGTATAGTTTTCTATTGGTGTCCAACTAGAACTATAACCGAACTGACTGTAAAATAAACATTCATGCCTGAGATAAACTCTTTTGAAGGAAAGATAAAATATGATTTCCTACAAATTTGACATTTTGTGTAGTTTAGCGACCGTAAAACCAATACTGTGGCATCTACTCAGATGCAACTCGGATATAAATTCTCAGCAAGTGTCGGAGCTGAATTTCTTAAACGAGTTGAATAAAATGATACACTGTGAAACATGGCGCATTAAGGTGCATTCATGTGCACCTCTGACGAACATATGTTTGTGTAATTTTATAGAACTGAACATTTAAAGCTAAACGAAAATCTCTTGGAAACAGTTAAGTAACAGCAGGATTCGTTTGGAAGAGTTTTTTTTTTTTAATCTGTATGAAGTAATGTGCAGCTCCCCTATAGCCCAACCTTATTTCAGGCAAAGATGGGAATTGGCTGAGGAAAAGCAACCAATCGCCGTTGGCCAAATTTCAAATCACAAAACGCGACTGTGAACGAGGGAGATTTTTATTTTTCGTTTTATGGGTATCCTCATGCAGGTACGTATACATATACAATGTTGCCACTATAACAAATACGGTAATAATGAATTTCCGGTTATACAGAACAATTTCAATTGTCTAGATGTAAACCATTCTTTGTTGTATGTAAAATAAAATGGTTATATTGAAATATCGAATATAAGGAACACCGTTTCTTGTCCAAATGTTCGAAAATACTTATAAATAACATACATTTCAACGAACCCCATAAGCAGTATTGTAGCGTAGTTCAATAAGGCATCCTGACCCCTTGGAGTACGCTATAAAGTGGACTACTAGATAGAGTTGTTTCAATACACCAGCCGTAGTATTACTTAAGAAATAGAAATCGACAACGATATCAGTTTTAGTATTCTGTATCAGACGCAATAATGCATTAATATAACGAACATATATCATCAAAATAGCAATTCTAAATCCTAAATAATCATGAAGTTCGTCAGCTCTCAAATGGGACAGTTGCCTTAGTAAATAGTAGACTGTAGTCCTAAAAACAATAAACTCCTAAGTTTAAGATTTATTCCCTAAACTTCTTACTAAAACTATTTCATATATTATTATACCTATAGTTGTACATAAATAATGCTATTTATTGAATCTGTAGTTTGTTTACATATACTTAGGACATATTCCTAAAACACTTACTAAATGATTTACGATTTGTATAGTAGTTGTATTGACATATGAATTTACATAATAGTGCCTTCGCAACTGTCCTAACCAAAGTGAGATACGTCGCTCTGTTTGTCAGCTTTGATCCATTTAGGATTTTAGGAGCGAGGTCTCAATCGTTAAGATTGCACATAGGAATTTCCCAATCAGAGTTGGGTAGAACATCTCTTCCTAAAATACGCTTAGCGGAATTACCAAATAAACTTACGAAATCAAGACATGCAACAAAATGTGAGCAAAAATACACAGAGACATATCTCTTATGGTAGCAAATCAAACAATAAAGAATATTTGGGTAGATTAAATGTAACTGAGCCAATAAAACAGAGAATGCAGGTGATTGAAAGTTCCAAATTTACGCCGCGACTGAACTAACAAAATGTGCGGACTTCTTTCACAAAAATGTACAATAATGTTTTAGTGACAGCTAATGAATAAAATATGTTTCTAACATCCTATCAATGCACATTACACAAAATGATAGAAGTATACTGCATTGCAATATGAAAATGGATGTATTTCTACATGCTTCAGTACACAACATGGCAGCCTCCACCAATTTCAGGGATATTTTTTAGAAATTGACATTCACAGAAAGTACAGATGAATTGACGGAGTAAAGTTTAAACTAATACATGATGACAAAGTAGTTAAAGTATAATGTACTCCTTGGAAATATGAAATAAGAAGAAATAGATAAACGAATGAACATGGGAGAAAACATACAAGAAAGTAATTATTGAAATGCAGAATGAAAAGGGTAACTGTCATTCTTCATAAATATAAACACTATCATCATTAAGCTTTAGATGAAATAAATCATTGTAGCATTTAAAGAATACATAAGCATGATGCACATATATCCTAAAGTACTTTAATTCAGCATCGTGGTTTCTATCATATTCAATTAAGTTTCACTTATCGAATTAGATTTTATTTTCTATATTTTGAGCAGTGTAGACGGCGTTTGGTTGAGCATAATTAAGTTTCATACAATTATTAAACACAACAGTGACATCTAAATAGCATAATTATGCGAGATACATTGCATGCGGTGTTCTACATCTCAATGAACCTCACATGTCATTCAAAGCTTCATGGCATAAAGTATACAGCATGAGATATAATTTTAAAACATTTTAGAAATTTGTCTCTTTCACTCATCTGTACTGAAGGCGTAAGATGTTAAGATTTCTCTTGCTCACGTTTATTATAGAATAAACAAGTAAATCGTAAACTTACCAAATCAACTACATTATGATAGTATACATTTAAAAAATACCAAGACAATCGAAATTCTGTTCACTTTCAATCAGTTTGTTACATAAATGAATGTATTATTCAAATTACGTTCCCTGTATTTATCACATAGTACACATATTACGAACGCATTCTGTTGGAATCTCAAGTTATTGTAGTTAAAATGTGACAATAAGACAAGTTATCACATACTTGACGTTGTGAGAGTGAAATAAAGCCATAACACTAGTGTAATAAAGCTTTTACGTTGACGTTATTTTAAGTATAGGAGAGGTTGCCCGAATTTTGTTGGTATATAGGTAAAGAAATCAGACATTTTATATGTTTCAACAATAAAAGCTTAAATATGATAAAACGAATGTTACATTTGTCTTTCCACATTGAATTTATATAAGTAACATCGCATATATAGGGGATGTTACACTGAATTTGTGAAATCAGAGCCTCGCATTTTATTGTGCTCTTCTTTTCAATTAATAAATTCAATGTTACATCCTCTTTATATGAAATATATTTGTAAAACGCAATCTTTGGCAAAAAAGCATGCTCCTTTCCAACATTTCTAATTGTTAATTTCATATAAGTAATTTTGTAGCACACTTAACGTTGATCCTGAAAAAAAGTTTAAAGGTTAAAACCGTCAGGTACAAGTAATACTATAGAGACAAAGTTTTTAGTAAAACAAAAAACATAAGATCTAGTCATTTAAAAGATATTCAGTTCTTCCATCCATGCATGATCAAAGGATTGAACTCAAGACAAAAAACTCGCATATATCTAGTACTGAATATAGGAATATCAAAAGTTTTGCTTTCAACCTTTTGTTTATTCCAATAGATCAGTAGACAATTGTCGAATAGGACTTGGACTCCTTGATCCACTCGAATGTAGTCCAGTTCCAGTATGTGGTGCCGATTTTCACCTAGTAAGGACCATTTTAATGCAAGATATATACTTTATTGATGTTTGATTTCTAAGATGAGTTAAAGCAACTTTATGTGCTTCCAAGTTTGTGTTGAAACTGCTGGGTAAAATGTGTTTATTTTCTGATGTCTAACTACACACAATTTGTGTTTATATCCCCTGTTTTAGGCCAAGTGACTAGTCAGCCATGTACCTAATATAAAACATTGCATTTCTTGCATAAAAGTATGAGGTTTCTCGTTACCGCCAAAGAAACTAGTATTAAATTGTGGAATTATATTTAAATATATGATAAACTTTCTTTTCAAAACTTTATCTAATATAAATATCTATTTATTTCATATTATTTGTAATAAAAAGAATGTAATATTCTGATGAATGCAGTAATGATTAATGATAGTGTGCAATGATACTAGAAAAAGTAACAGAAAATCGCACACAGAAGGTATCAGCTTTCAGTCAGAAACAATTGTGTTTATTTGCTGTTTACGTAATCATGTAATATATGAATAGCACCTTCATCAAATAATGAACACAGTAGAATTTCGTTGAACCCTTTCATGCGATATCATCCAGTCAATAAAAAGATGCCCTTCAAGGTTAGTTTCCAATTCCAAAAATAACATTATTGTTGGTTGTCGGCAGCTTGTGGACTTTTGCAGCGCCGAAAATGATCGTTTTACATAGAAAGAAATAACCAATTTTGTCAAAAAGCCCATTGGACTTTTATTGCAAAAGATAATAGGTAAGAGAAGATTTCTCGGAAGCACAGTGCACCAAATACACTGCCTCAGAGCCACGCATTTGCAAAGTAGGGCCACAACAAAAAGTAGCTGTAATGGAAAATATTACAGACGGGTTGCTTCAAACATCTAACAAGTACATATAAATTCATAAAAGAGGAGGAAGTGGTAAGGGGTAAAATGAGGGAGAGGTGGGGGTGGGGTTAGGGTGGGGGGTGGGGGGGAGCATTTGAAGGGGAAAGTTCAACAAGGATGAATATACAAAGCGAATGCTACGTTCCGTAATAACAGTCAGACTACAACGTAAGCCACAATAGCGCAGACATTCATGTACCAACGATAAACACACAACCACACCCAACTAAATGACATAGAAAAACGAACAAGATACATGAAAACAGTAGGGCAGTTTTAGATTCTCAAGCACACAAACCAAACGCACACATATATGCAGGAAAAAACAATCGTTTACCGCCTTAGGATACCGGCAGCCAAAATAAAGGGAAGCCACGAAAACTAACTCAAACTAAAGGGCAAGGTTATGCAAAACTTAGCGCAAATGCAATGGGAAAGGAGGGGGTGGGGCGGGGGGGGGGATAAAACGCTTAGAGCAAACAAGAAAACATACGCAACAGACAATACAAGACAGACACAAAACCAGCTGAAAATAAGGGCACCGCCTTGGTTGGAACGTTCAGTAACCTATATAAAGTAAACTGGGGGTTTAAACGCGTTTAGGGCATGCCAACCTCACACTTACCCTATTTTTAACAAGTTGGACAACACAATATAAATAAAATCCCCGCTGAAAAAGGCTCTAACATCAGCGCAAAAATAGCAGATAAATAAGGTAAAACATGAAAATAAGGTAAATCTAAGGTATAACTATTACACCAATGTACTCAACAACTTGTCTGAAGTCAGAGCACCCAGAGCCTAACTTCTACGGGCACGACTAAGAAAACTGCAAGACAAAAATCAACTCCCTCCGTCCGTTGTATGTAGGATTTAGGACAAAAGCATCATGGAGACTTACACTTTATTAGTCATCGCACCATCATAAAGGAAAGCGTAGCGATTAATTGTAGCGGGGCAATTGAGACCAAAAGTAAATTAAATAAATGTGTGCATGTCAAACAATGCCAGTTATAAGGAATTCATCAAAACAGAGCAAAGTGAAACCTGATATTTAAGATCAAAGAACAAATTTGTGTAAGACAATTCACAAAATCTGACAAATTTGAAATTAACAACTGATCTTTATTGTTCAAAAATATATTTTATTGTTACAGTAAATCTCTAATCTTTATTTGCTTAATTTGTACTATTATTATGTCAGTTAAAGTCAGTCATTCAAATCTTATCACAAAAGGTCAAGATCAGCCCTACGGGAATACGAGAATATTATTTTGCGGAAAAACATCTTTATGCACTGATTAAATTCTTAACATATATGAAACCAAACTTGAATTGAATAAATGTATGTGAAACTGTCTACAGGCATTTACTTTCTAAAACTATTACCTAACTGTTGAACCACAAATCTCCCTTTAGGTGCTTATGTGTAAAAAACAAATAAGTAGGTCATGTAAAACAAAATGTGTGTACAAAATCGGAAAGTTTAAAGTGCAGAAACATCTTTGTTAACGAGATATGACTTCAAACTACCCTTCATTGCCACGATGTATTTTCGGGAGCCATTTTGTTAATTCATCATAACTGTAAACAAAAATACTTATGTACATTGGTCTTAATGATGATCGTTAAAACAAAGTATGCCTATAAGAAAAAATAACACTTGTGACATTGTATACATTGCAATACCGATATAAAGCGCAATCGATTACAAGTTATTCTCCAACATTGTCGAAAGATCAAAAGTTCAATACTGCAAATCTAAAATCTGGCCTAATAACCTATAAAATCTAGAAGGAAGTACATTAATAGATTTCTAGATCTTTATGGATTAAGTCATTTTAGTAATTGTCTCCTATCGCGACACCTCCCCTGTATTTATGTAGAATTTCATTGCTTTGCTTTCATATTTAACGCACTTCGGTCTTTTCCAGTATAGCCTTACGGTTTAATATATAGATCTTCGTGTTTTTTCGGTATTTCTGTAAACAATCATAGCTTACTGGTATATATAACATAAAAATTGATAGACCGAAACTTGGCTTTATTTTATCTTAGAAAACACATTTCAACTTCAATTAAGAACACTGCGGATTCATCTATTGCTTTCACAGCACTTGGATTTCCAACACATGTGATCACTCTTTGTCCGTCGTCTACGTTAGTATTAGTTGCTGTTCTAGTCTGTCCGTTCGTCTGTCTGTCGGACAACAAAGAAAGTGTTAAAATCATTAACAGAGGATCTCAACAGGTCTTGCGTCATACACGATAGTTTCCTGAGCGCATCAGAGATCAACGCATCTAGGTACAGTAATAACTGGTATCTGGTGTTTGTGATCAACTCGTGTCTGTGACTGAATTCATACTGTGGTTGCGTGAAACGGGGCAAGAAAGAGTCAGCGCTTGAACATTTAGTGATTTGCCTGATCCCTGAAATTGGCTAGCTCATAATTAAAATCATTTACGAATCATTGGTACACGAATCGTTTAGGCTAGGTTGCAAGAGGAAAATTCTATATATGAGATATTTGGTCTCACCAGCTATTCGTTTTAACAAAGGATATTCTACATCGTTTTTCAGCTAGTCTAAGACATAGTCACCTTAGCGATAGGACCCATTTCATTGTTCAAGGCGTAGGGACTTCCCTGGGTCATATAACTCGTATCCTGAAACTGGTTGCGGGAAACGCGACAAGAGTCAGCGCTACCTTTTATCCTTATCTACTCGTGCGGCACGCAACATTTGTGTAGGTAGCGGTGGGATCCGCTTGCATTACAAGGTCGGATCTAGTGATACGAATCTGCATCCAAACAAAAGAAGTAACGGCTTATAATTCGAGTTGATCCAGTATTGAATACATTATACATAATTGCAGCATTCCACAAGCTTTCATAGACAATGGCAGACTATAGTTCACAGGACGATAGCGGGACAGAAGTTTTCTTCAATACAAATAAGTCACATGTATTTTCAAGTTTCGGAGACGCTCATTTAACTAATGAACCTCACAAATCTAGTCAAGTCCAGCATGCGCCTGTATATACTTGTGAACACTTGTCACCGCGTATCTCGAGCACTGCTGTTATCAACGTAGGGGATAAAAGACGTGACCCGTCCCAAGACCGGGAATTTTTTTTTTTTTTTTTTTTTTTTTTTTTTTTTTTGGATTTAACGTCGGACCGACACATGATAGGTCATATGGCGTCTTTCCAGCTTTAATGGTGGAGGAAGACCCCAGGTGCCCCTCCGTGCATTATTTCATCACGAGCGGGCACCTAGGTAGAACCACCGACCTTCCGTAAGCCAGCTGGATGGCTTCCTCACATGAAGAATTCAACGCCCCGAGTGTGGCTCGAACCCACATCGATGAGGGGCAAGTGATTTGAAGTCAGCGACCTTAGCCACTCGGCCACGGAGGCCCCCAAGACCGGGAAATATATCTGAGCAGGGGCGGCATGTTGTTGATGATGATTCCTTATTAGATGATGCATCGAACTTTCAAAATACTGAGGGACAAACGGGACATGAGCCTTTCAGGTATGATTTAAGACAACAACAAACCGCGCACAAACAACAACAAAACGAAATCTAGTCAGTGTTGAAGCAAATAATGGACTTTGTGTCCAAGAAAAACTAAAGGGAAGAAAGAACAAGATGTGATAGGAAAAAAAAGAGAACAATCGCAAGACACACTCCTGCAAACACGCTCACGGAATGAATATGGTGAATTTGTGATTGGAGACGACAGAAATCTTCATAACAACGGCACTGGTAATAGTAATACGTTTCAAAAACACGAGACACAATTCCACGAGGAAAACAGATAGATAGTGTTGGAGACCAAGATGAGGTATCCCTAAGCTTCAATGATAACTGTCATGCTTTACGAAATCCCGTGCAAGGAAGGCACGGGCCACATAGGACGAATCAGGACCATGCGTCGACTACAGAAGAGTCAATAAGCGAGTAAAACCCGACGGTTTTGCAATGCCTAAGGTTCAGGATTGCCTAGACGCTGTTTCTTGTGCCAGACTTTTGACTTAACCAGTGGATATTCTCAGATACCACTCAAGGAAAGTGATATACTTAAAACGGCAATTGCTTGTAAGTATGGACATTTTTAAATGACCAGAATGCCTTTTGGGCTCAATAACACAGGTAGTACTTTCCAACGCATGATGGAACTTGCTTTACAAGGCCTCCGATGGGAGATATGTCTCATATACATTGACGATATAATTGTATATGGCCCATCGTTTGAAGAAAATCTTGAAAGAGTAGAACTACTGCTTGACAGAATAAATGCGCCTGGTCTAAAACTGAAGCCGGAGAAATGTGACATACTCCAAAAAGAAGTGATATTCCTAGGACATGTCGTATCTAGTGAAGGGTTACGACCTAACCCAAGCAACGTGTACAAGATAATCTCGTGGCCTACACCAAAGACGACAAAAGAAGTGAAAAGCTGTGTTGCTCTAGGTTCCTATTACCGCAGATTTGTTAAAAATTATGCACAGATGGCGAGAACGATGGTTTAACTAACAAAGAAAGGCAAAGCTTTCATATGGTCCGAGGCGTGTCAGAAATCTTTCGACGATATCAAAGCGGCCCTTGTCAGTCCAGAGAAGATGGGATAGCCACAAAATAACGACAGTCAATTCATTCTTGATGTAGATGGATGCGACACAGGCATAAGCGGAGTCTTGCTGCAGGTACAAGATTGTAGGGAACATATAGCATGTTTTATGACGTCACGTAGTTCGTGACGTCATTGTGTTTCTAGCAGCGCGTGTTCTGCATATTAGGCTACCTACGGGTCATGTGGGATTACAAATTTAACCATTATAACCTTTCAGCGCATCATACGCACCCCACTCCTTATTCTGTGATATAATACTTATTTTATTTGCATCATTCACATAATTGTTTAGAATCGAAAGTTAAATGTTTACTTTATATTTTGTGTATTATATGACATGTCGAATATGTAGGATCCCAGTTTTGTAACTCTTTCCCGCACCCGCTCAGCGGTGTTGGATCTTGTGGGACTGGCAGATATTTAAGCGCCTATCCGCTGTGAGAAGTCACTCCGCAGCTTGGAAATCCTAATGTCAATAAGATCTACGCCATTTTGAAAACGCATTTAAATTTAAAAGCATTAGTCAAAGATATTCCTTGTTTACTATTTCCAGCCTGGTAAATCATATATTTGTAATAGCTCTATCATACTTAAGTAATCAGCCTTAAGAGAATTTACGTATTTAAGTAGTTCTTTCTACAATAAAATTATGCTTTAAATATGTTTTTTGTTTTCATTGTTCAAGTATATTTGTTGATCCAGTAAGTAAATTGTAACATAAATTAGACACTGGAAGGAAGTACATTAATAGATTTCTAGATCTTTATTGATTAAGTAATTTTAGTAATTGATTCCTAGTCTCCGACACCTCCCCTGTATTTATGCAAAATATCATTGCTTTGCTTTCATATTTAACGCACTTCGGTCTTTTCAAGTATAGCATTACGGTTTGCTATATAGATCTTTGTGTATTTTCAGTATTTATGTAAATAAACATAGCTTACACGTATACATAACATTAAAATTTATTGACCGAAACTTGTCTTTATTCTATCTTAGAAAACACATTTCAACATCAAGTACACTGCGGAGTCATCTATTGCTTTCTCAGCACTTGGCTTTCCAACACATGTGATCACTCTTTGTCCGTCGTCGACGTTAGTATTAGTTATTGTACTAGTCTGTCCGTTCGTATGTCTATCGGACAACAAAGAAAGTGTTTATATCATTAACTGAGGAGTCTCAACAGGTCTTGCGTCATACACGATAGTTTCCTGAGCCCATCAGAGATTAACGCATCTAGGTACAGTAATAACTGGTATCTAGTGTTTGTGATCAACTCGTGTCTGTGACTGAATTCATACTGTGGCTGCATGAAACGGGACAAGAGTCAGCGCTTCCTATTATCCTTATCTACCCGTGCTGCACGCAACAAAGGTATACCCGCTATAATTGTATTTGTGATGGGTGTGGTCGAAAAGAACGCACAAACATTCCTCTAATGCATATGGAGGTATAGGAGTTATTTTTGGAACTGAAACCAAGAAGTTGTTGTACATTGGGGTTTGTAATAAGTTTTGTTTGCTATGTACTAGAGCTAAGAATTAACGTGTAGAACCGTCCATGCATAACTATTTCAAAAATTAGACTGAAAGCTCACAAGCCATGGAATCCGACATAATTGTGAAGTGATTTTCGGAAGCGGTCCCGATACATGGCCTTCGCTACACTAAAGTCATTGCAGATGACGATAGTAATGCCTTTGCACATTTGCAAGAACAAATTGTAGGTTGAGGTAGAAGGGCGGAGATGTTGGAATATGCAAAGCCTATAGTAAAATTTCTCCAATCAAACCTAGAGAAATTAGTAAGTGAAAAGCCTCATTAAAAAGGAAAAGGAAAGCTCACCAAGGTAAGTCGTATTCGCCTTAACACTGAGAACAAAACAAGGAAATGTTAGTCAAATACGTAAAGATATAATTAACTCCATTTACCATGTATCAGTGTTTCATGAGCATTGTAGTGAGTTTTGCAAAAAAAGACAGTCTGCTGATTGTAATGAAGATGTTGATGGAGGACCTGAAAATGATGACACTTTAGAGGACATATTTTAATCATAATGTAATTTCTAGAATATACCTTCAAAAATGAAATGGAAAATTCTAAGCAGGCAATTAGAAGTCAATGTAAAAAAAGAAGAGTTAAAATCAATCATAACCGATGTACATGTTCTATTGAATAGAATATTGACAAATGCGATAGACTTTTAGGCAATTTCACAACCAATTTTTGTGAAAGCTGTATGGAAATAAGAGCCAAATTTGATGATGGCAAATAGATGTGGTCGAGTGTCATGGTATACCCGATGTTATGGTGGAGCTTGAGGAAAATCTTGTGAGTGTCCTGAACTCCAACTACTTTTCAAAATGTAACCCATAAACAGGCAGGTGCGCATTTTGGGAAATAGCAACACAAAAATGTCAGAGTAAACCATCTAGCAAGGATGTGAAAAGGAAAACAAATTAGAAGACTTAAAACAAAGCTGCACAAAAAAGCAAAAGTGCATCATGGAAGTAATCTTGATGACACACCAGATGTAACTGCTGAAAAAGTGCAATAAAGTTGTGAAACATTTCTAAATGCAGCTGACAGAAAAAGCTCAATTAAGAAATGAAATGATTTTTCGATGTTCATGCGAAATGAACGACAGAATAATATCGACAAATCCATGAATCGCGCTAGAAATCCATGTTTAATTTGCCAGTCCTCTTCTGTCGTTCATTTCGCATGAACACCGAAAGAATAGTTTTATTTTGTTATATTTACACTATTTATTTCTTTTTCATTTGTAAACAAGATAATATTATAAATTGCACATATTTTGTGGCATTTAACATTAAAATCAACTTCCCGGCCTTTCTGTTCAAAACACGGAATAACTGCGATGACTTTTAAGAAACGTTCTCCCTGACTATACGTCAAAACAACAAACGGTTATCACTAAGCAGCGATAACATAAATTTCGCGCCATTCATTTTGCTATTCATACGAAATAAACGTCACAATTTACAATGGAAAAGAAAAGGTCAAATGTAATATATAAAATGTAAGAAATTGATGACACACAATATAAAACAATTGATCGAAACTTATCTACACTTTGGAGGAATGAGCGAAAAGAAAGGCTTACTACTTATAAGTTTGGAAAAATTATGTATCGCAAGACTACAAAAGATTCAAACAAATCGGTTAAATTCATACTGTACCCCAATTTTAGTTGTTATAT
The DNA here is from genome assembly GCF_021730395.1 of Mercenaria mercenaria. Lineage (NCBI taxonomy): Eukaryota > Metazoa > Mollusca > Bivalvia > Venerida > Veneridae > Mercenaria > Mercenaria mercenaria. The sequence continues at coordinate 14,475,086 of NC_069367.1, read as the reverse complement.
ATATATATACGATACGTGGATTAGCACAAAGAAGAGAAAACAATAATTGAATACAAGAACAAAACTAAGAATGAAGTGCAAAAGACTGGATTGAACATTTGTAATTCTCATAATTTACTGGGTGCCTCAACAGATGGAATTTTTCAAGACAAGAACAGTGAAGGCTTAATTGAAATTAAGAATTTTCTGCAAACAAACACATTTTTTCTCTAAAGAATCAGTTTCAAAAGTGCCAACTTTTTGTAAGGAAAAAGTTAAGTAAAAGTCCAATTAAAGGGAAATCATTATATATATCATCAGATTCAAAGACAACCGAATATTTATGATGGTGCGACTTTGTTTAAAGGAGATGTAATATTCATGATATTTATTCAGAGAAAACAGAAAGAGATTGGTTGGAAAATGAGATGCTACCGAAATTGTAGACTTTCTGTAAAAGGCTCCCAGTACTTGGATTCAGTGTTGTTATATTTTCTGGTCTTTTGGGATTATGGAGTGCTTTCAACATATGTGTAATAGAGTTCCGCTTAAGCCGGTGCTAGGGGGCGTGATAGGTGTTGCACATTCCATTACCTCTCATGAACAAACTCAATCAAACCGAGTTTGCTATTAATCTTCTTGGTTGCATTCTTTGCTTCCGAAGGATCCTTTTACAGATTGTATAAACTATCACAACAGCAATCTTTAAGTGCCGTGTGGCGGCTGTAAAAAGTATCCCCGTACTTTGATTCAGTGTTGTTATATTTTCTATCATAAATTCTTATTACCTGGATTAGCTCTACCCGGAACCTAAATAGGAATTCGTGAACTAAAATCACCATAGGTATTTATAAAAAATGGAAACGGTTTAACCAGAACTTAATTGTTTGCAGCATTTTCTTTTTCTTTAACGCTTTTAACTTTATGCAATGATGCCTAAAGCAGATGTCCGATTAAGTTTCATCCATAATAACCTGCCTAGAAAACCTTTGATTTCAAAAAATACTCAAAAACACTTGAAACTTGAAACTGTTTTATTTAAAATCAAACGCTTATTTTTACGTAAAACATATTCAATGGCGTTTTAATAACTACATATAAACATTACGTCTAAAAAATAAGACACATAAAAGATGTATGAAATACATGAGCATAAATATTATTATTATTTATTATTATACCTAACTTATATAGCACTCTTTTCATACAAAATATGTACGTTCAAAAGTGCTTTACAAAAACATAAAGAACAAATACATACACATACATACATGAAAACATATTGGTAAAAGATAGGAATGAATAGTAACAAGAAACTGCGTTCATTAAACGCTTGATGCCCCCGGTGGCATCCTTGTCGATACAAAGCAACCTAAGTCCAAAACGAGGTCAAGTTCATGGTCAAGGTCAAACTGAGGTCAGGTGATGTCTGAAGATGAGGAATGGTCACAGGTTACATCTGAATTAGTATCAAGTCATTCTAGTAAGGGGTATTGATGCTAGACGAAACGGTCCCATTTGGTTAACCTCGTACAAACGGACGAACGAACAAACGAACGAACGAACAGGACAATCACTATATGCCTCCCGCATCAGTAGATGCCGAGAGCATAACTAAAACAAGATCATCCATAATTTATGTTCAACGTTAAATTACATTACGAGACCAATCCCTTTCTCAAACACGAAACAAACCTTTCACACGGAGTGTGTTTCTATATTCGCGAAGACATTGCTTTTTCAGAAAAACCAGAGTTACAAAGTGATAAAATTGGAGCAGTGTGGGTAGAACTATATCTCCTGAAAACCAAGCCAATTTTAATTTGTTCTTGTTACAGGCCTCCAGATCAAAATGACTTTATTGAAAAATTCGAAAATATTTTGTCTAAAATCAGAAGTGATATCGAATGGTTTATTTTTGGAGATATCAACATTTGTCTTAAAAATAAAACGACTGGGTTAATCAATAAGTATCGTAAGTTGTTGTGTATGTTTAATCTGAAACAACTTATTACAAGTCCTACTAGAATTACTGACACTACTCAATCACTATCGGACCATGTTCTTGTTAGTCATCCTGATAAAATCTCTCAGTCTGGCACACTACCTTTGAATTCAAGTGATCATTTTCCTATCTATTGCACAAGGAAGGTAACTAGAGGTAAATTTAGTGAACATAATACTGTTAATGTTAGATGCATAAAGAACTATAATGTTGATGATTTTATTACATATTTGAAACAGAAGGACTGGAATCAAATGTTCACTGTTAATTCAATACAAGAGTCTTGGTTAAGTTTCAAGGACACTTTTTTGTCTGTTTTGAACGATGTAGCTCCAATTAAAGAAGTACGCTTAAAACAACGCACAGAGCCATGGATGGATTCAAATATTTTAGATCTGATAAGACATAGAGATAATTATATGTATAAATACAAGAAATATGGTGACAAAGATTTTTATAAACAATTTTGTTCTTATAGGAATAAAGTACAAAGAGCTGTTAAAAAGGCAAAGGCAAACTATATCTCTGAATAGCTGGAAGAAAATAATCACAGCCCGAAATCTCTCTGGTCTCAATTAAAAACTTGAGGATACAGTAATAACAGCAAATCGTCACCAAATGTTGTTCTAAAGATAAAAGACCGTCTTTGGTTTGAAGCAAAATTGATAGCTGACCATTTCAACCATTTCTTCACTACTGTAGCTTCTGTGTTGGTAGACAAGCTCCCTGCAGCTCCAAATTGTTTTAATGTTGCGTCCGATGCATTTATTAAATACGTTTACAAAATAAGAAATCCAGATTCCAAAAGTTTTAAGCTTCATACAGTTTCCGAATCTTTTGTTTATAAAGAATTGTGTAAATTGAATTGTTCAAAAAGTACTGGAGTAGATGATATACCGGCTAGATTTTTGAAAGACTCAGCATCATTTATAAAAAATTCATGTAACGTTCTTAATTAATAGCACAATTGTAAACCATACCGTGCCAAATGACATGAAAAGTGCCAAAGTTAAACCTATTTTCAAAAAGAACGATAGATCAGAAGTATGTAATATAGACCGGTCATTATTTTGTCCATCGTTTCTAAAATTCTTGAGCGCGCAGTATACAACCAGTTAAAAGCCTTTTTTTGTACAGAACAATATTCTGTATGAATATCAGAGTGGATTTAGGGGGAGCTACTCTACCGACTCCTGTCTCATCCATCTTACAGATCATATCCGTGAGCAGACTTCTAAGGGTCTTTTTACGGGTATGATAATGCTGGACCTGCAGAAAGCTTTCGACACAGTGGACCATGATATCATGTGTCGGAAGCTTCGGGAGATGGGCGTAGAGTCGGTGGAGTGGTTCCGCTCTTATTTGTCTGGCAGAACTCGGTCCGTTCATGTGAATGGAGCAAAGTCTGATTTCAGCTCGGTTGTTTGCGGTGTTCCTCAGGGTAGTATTCTTGGGCCTTTACTGTTTTTAGCCTATGTTAATGATATGAAAATAAGCATAAGTTCTTTTTGTAAACTAATTCTTTACGCAGATGATAGCGCCATTTTGTTTTCTCATAAAGATCCTTCTTATATCAGTCACGTCCTTGGCAAAGAATTAGAAAACTGTAGCAAATGGCTGATTGACAATAAACTTTCTTTGCATCTTGGGAAAACGAAATGTATTCTTTTTTGATCCAAATGAAAACTCAGTAAAGTCCCAAACTTTAGCATTAAATGTAATGGTCACGGGATCAAGTCTCAAACTTCAGTTAAGTACCTAGGTTCGTTTTTAGATGCAGACTTGTCCGGCACATCCATTGTAGAAAATATTGTCAAAAAAGTGAATAATAGGATTAAATTTTTATGTCGTCAACAAAGTTTTTTTAAAAAATCTCTCAGAAAAACTCTTTGTAATTCTTTGATACAATGCCATCTAGATTATGCATCAACCTCGTGGTACTGTGGTCTTACTAAAAAGCTGAAGAGTAAACTACAAGTGGCTCAGAACAAAGTAATTCGTTTTATTCACAATTACCATTGTAGAACATATCTTTGCGTCGCAGATTTTAAAGATCTTGGTTTTTTGAATATCGAATTCAGGTGTAGACAACTGAGACTGAATCATGTCTATAAGATTTTCCATAACAAGTCTCCCAGTTACATGCATGAACACTTTACAAAATGCGGTGATATCCATTCTTACGGGAGGAGATCACATTTAAATTTTTATATGCCACAAGTCGATGGGTTTACATCAAATTCATTTTATTACAATGCAATTAAGGACTGGAATAAGTTACCAGCTGACATAAAATCAGCAAAGTCCAAGGCTACTTTTAAGAAACTTTTAAAGAAACATCTATTATATTTTATAAAATGCAGCTGTATTTGAAAATTGTTTGTGAACATTTTGAAAAGCCAAAGTGTTAAACTATATATGTACAAACTGTATTACATAAAAATTCTTCATTTAAATTTTAATGTTTTCAGGAGTGTGTTTTACGTTTTTCTGTCTATTTAATGTCTATAAATACCCATAACTGTTAAAGAAAATTTTGTTAATCTTTATCAAATTTCATTTTCAGATATACCCATCAATTTACAAAGAGAAAGAATAGTATTTCAGCCTTACAAAAGCAAAGAAATACAACAGATCATATTCATGAAAGCAATGTATCAGATAGCCAGAACATTGATTCAGAGAAACCTTCTCCTTCGGTAAATGAATAGAGATGATAAATAATTTGTATCAAAATTAAAAAAATTTCAATTGAATTTAGATTTTGTTCTACGTATTCGAGAAAACTGCCAATCTATTTTAAATATTTTATCGGGGAACTGATTGTAAGATTATCTAATGAATTTCATGATACTGGACATAGGATATAGACCGGCTACATTCACAACTTCAAAAATATATATAAAAGAAATAATATAGTGTAAGAGCTAGTGTACAGAAAAGTATAGATTCTTATACATATTTTTATAGTTTTTTTTTTTCCAATAAATCTTAAATCAATTCATTTCCATATTAGATTAGAACAAATTTGCCTTAAGATTGAAGATTAGTGCATTATTTCCAGTCATAAATACAACCACATTGAAATTAAAATGATAATATATATGTTGGATAATATTTTTTCTTCATTCAAATAATGTAATGCTTAACAGTTTCCTTCAACATCCTCCTCTACCAGATCTCGTCTTTCAAAGTCAGCAGAACATTTTTGGTAGAGATATTATGCATGAGAGGGAATAAAAAACTAATTGGTACCGTGGAACAGTTCTTGATGTTATCTCTGGTAATATTAACTTGGTTATCTTTTCTTAATCTATTTGTGAAAACATTTTGTAGTAACTGTTACTACCTTTTCTTTTAATTTTATAGGGAGACCTTTGAACACAAGATATTTAAAAGGTATGAAATACACATCGTTGAGTTTACTTTAATATAGTGTAATACAGTTTATCATGGGAACACTCCTCATGAATTTGATAAACTGGACGAAGATTGGAAAGCTGGATCACTGAAGTTTATTTTTAATAAAGATAATTCAAATGTTTATTATATAGTCATTCTGGTTTCTGGAAACATTTCACTAATATTGACACAAATATGGCATTTACACTGAATATACCATTACATGAAATGCATGGAAATATATATACATAATGGGTAAGGGAAAAACACTTCCATTGCATTTTTTTGTAATTTCTTGTAAACCATACTTATTTCGTAAGTACTACTTTCATGCAAAATGTAAACACTGCATATGCCTGTTTTTTTTTTGGTTTTTTTGTTGTTGTTTTTTTTTCAAATGACAGCGGGTATGGAAGGATTATTCTTTCGCTTATTACTGGATTTGTGCACTATTCATTTTCGGACATTGTACATTGTACATAAGATTTGGTGCAGTGGATGCAATATTTATATAAAGGGGATTTAAAATATTGTTTGGTAGTCCACCAGGTAGCATATAATTTGAGTGAGCAAATGCCAAAAAAAAAAAAAAAAAAAACTTCCAGGTGTATCATTTGTTTCAAATTTTTGCATATAAATTCTTCCAAAAAAAAAAAAAACAAACAAACAAAAAAACAACTGATATAATGATATAAAGTAAGCGGTTAAAATGTAATTCAGTATTCCCATCCACTTCCTGGTTCATTCACTCCCTTGATGAATCTTTAATTATTATTTGGCGCTAATGTTAATTTCAGCAATGCAGGTCTTATTCGAAAACAGAAGCAAAGACAGTCCAGGGCACACTCATAACAACGCAGTTGTAGCATTTTAGCCAATATATTTCTATATCTAACATATTTAGAACCATGTAATCTACTATTAAAGTGTTTACTATAGTAGCCTCCCCAGTATCCGAGTATGCGAATAATGCTAATTTTAGCTCACAAGTTTTTTATTTAGCACACAAAGGCTGTATTATTGCGCTCTGTAGTACAAATGTACATGCAATAAATGCAGGTTATAGACACATTGACACAACATGATACACGACAAGCTGTTTATGGTGTAATGCATGATGGTGAAGAAACTCCCCATGAAGCTGATAAATTGCTGGTTGATAACGGAAATGTAATGCAATAGAAATGTTTGGGGGAAAAGGAGGTGGAACTACTTTTTGACACTCGGTTTAAGATTGCATACTCCGCCCAAAAAACTACAATTATATCGTCTGCTGATGACTACTGCGACTAAGCCCGATCGATTCATGATATTTTGGAAGAAGTGCACGTGTATCTGATTTTTAAAAATGCCTATTGCAATCTGAAATATTAAGCAATTAGTTGTAGTTAATTGTTAGACGCAATCGGTATACAGTATAGCTTGTAAGTGTTAGTAGTGTTGGTGTTTTAAATATAGATATAATTAAGAATTATTAACACTGTATATGTATATATTTAAAAGTTATTATGTAACGGTACTAATTACAATACATACCTTAAACCAAGCGTTTTGCATAAGAGTGTTGCCGTTGCATCGGTAAATTGTGGCCAATAATGAACAACAATGCCCCAAGAACCATTATAAAATGCCTCAACTAATCCTTCCGTACCACGTGAATTAGTTGGCCACAGCCGTATTGGGAACCCTAAAGAACAACACATGTCCTATCAGGATACAGTGATCTGTACATGCTTGTATGTACTGCATTTACACATTTAATGAGAGCTTTGTTAAAGATAAAAAAGTTTATGTACACCATCAAGTGTGTAACAGAAGTAATGTCTCATTTTCTCTTATACGACTTACTCAGTACGTGATTTTGGGTTTAAACTCCTTTCAACAACTTTTAAGCTTTGCTGAGCGCCAAGCTAGGAAACTACAAGTACCATATTTAACATCTTATGTACGAAGCGTCCATGTTTTCTTGTGGCAAAGAGCACAATGCCCAATTTTTTAGTGCTGCCTCATTGCAATATTACGTCATAGACACTCGGCATGATGCTGACTATCCTCTAAATACTGAGCGCCAAGCTAGGAAACTACAGGTACCATATCACACCCTCGAAACAGGCACTGTACAACTAAACTATCGAGGCTATGCTCCGAAAGGTAAGTATGGTCTAAATGTCAGAGTATTAGCAACAACATTTACCAACAGACAAATCGAAATCAGAATGCAGTAAATGTAATTGCAGATCCGAAAAAGTAAAAACTTGTAAAATTATTTGTCAATAGAAATAAGTATAATCTATTCAGGATGTTCGACAGTTTGTAAATCTAGAGATATATATACATCAAAGTTAACATAAAAAAGAGTACATATTTACAGTAAAATACCTTCAGAATAGTGTCCATTTGCCAGTAACACTGTGACGAAAAAAATATATCTCATAATTGTAGCCAATGGATAAATCTGAAAATAGAGTAGTATTTAAAAGTTTACTGTTTTATAAGATAAATTTTGTTCTTTTGACCTGTTTAAACCAGTTGCGAATGGGAGCTAGCAGCGCTTATTTATCTCTCTGTCTCCGAATCAAGAGTGAACTTTGTGTAAGTCATCCTTTCTTAGCATGTTGTTTATCTTTTTACAATTATATATTCGTATCAAACAGATCTTACAATAAAATATTCGTATCAAACAGATCTATATGAAGATCTTATTTACCCGAGATTTGATAATTCTTAGCTTGAATATCATCAAAGCTATCATATCATCAATTCTGCCTGTTTACCGTTTTACAATAGAAGGCCTTATAAAGATGATGTATTGTCTATGTATGTTTATATGCTGTTAACAGTACAACTAGAAATACATTCTGCATGCCTCATGGGCAGAATGTCGAGCCCGCCAGCTGTCTAAAAATGTAACATTTATTGTACTATTAGGCAGTGTCAGAAATGATTACACTAACTCTTGTATTTGCATATGATTTTTTTTGACGAATCATAAAAAAAAATCTATATAATATAAGACCTCACAAAACTCCTTACCAGGTCGAAATAGGTCAAAATACATCGAAAAGTTGGATGTAACATGCATGTTGTATCACAGAAAAGTGGTGTCAATTTTTCCCCACGGCCAGTAATTATTACAAATTTACAATAACAAGGCTGCCTCATGGTGTTGAACATATGTGCCAAGTTACATCAAATCCCCTTATGTATGAAGAAGACATGCTCCAGACAATGTCATTCTTGTATCTGACCTATGGCCTCCAAGCGTGACCTTGACATTTGACCTAGGCACCTGGTTCTTGCGCATGACACTCCGTCTCATAAAGGTGTACATTCATGCCAGGTTACATCAAAATCCACCAAGCATAAGGAAGAAATGCTCCGGAAAAGCTTGAATTTGGCCTTTGACCTCCAACTGTGACCTTGACGTTTGAGATAAGAACATAGGGTTTGCGCATGATACTCCTTCCTATTGAGGTAAACATTCATGTAAAATATAAACAAATTTGGTCCATGCATGTCAAAGTTATGGTCCAGAAAAACTTAAATTTCACCTTTGACCTCCAACTGTTACCTTGACCTTTGAGAAATTATTAGATTTAACAACCACAAGACCATTAAGTCAAGTGTTCAGTACTAAGTCTCGGTAATTCATGTAATTAATGCCCATGGATTTATAGTCCGGGGCGATATGAAAAAAAAATATAAATTTGCGATATTTTCTTGGGAATGTAGATTCTAAATTTGCCGCCCACCATTTAGAAAATTCACTACGGCTGTTGAAATGGAATAGTGAGAAAAAAATCTTTAAAACTTCAGCTCAGGCTTATCAGCGTGCTATCAAAATATGCGATCATAAGATGTACTCAAAACCGCAGACACTTGGGGTCATGTGTAACACAATCATGTATGCATGATTGGTTCCCCTATCTGCGTTGTCGGTACCTGTGCATGTCAGCTGGGCGCAACGAACAAATCCAACGGAAAGTTGATGTGGCCAACGCAAAATCACTGGCATGAGATTAAAATAACGAAGAAATTTAAAGAAAGTATATTTAAGCCTGATAGTGTATAAGAGTATTTTCAAAATGCTACCAGAAACTTTGGAAACTTGTTCATGTTCGTCATATATATCTGTGTGGTGATAATATGCAGAAAATTGTTGACTAATACTAAGATAAGCTTTTCAAAACCCCATATGTCTGTGCTCAAAACTGGCCACAAACAACTATATGAGATAAACTTTCTTTCGTAGATAATAACGGCCGTCGTTTTGGAATTCAACATGGCTGCCATGAGTGAAAGATAAATGTTCTATTTGGACTGTAAAAGAAACTTCTGTCACCTAAGAGCATGATAGATATGAAAAAAAAAATGCTTCAAAATAGCCACCATATAAATATAGGTAAATGTGTTACCAATGGACTGTGTTACTTTGATATAGCATATCATAAAAACAACATTTCGCAAACTATTGAAAAAGATCTCAAATAAAAATTTGCTCGGACTATTATTCTCAGATGATTCCAGTGACAAAGATCGTGAAGCTATGATGCAGTTATAGCAGAAGCCTGTAATTTGAAAAGCATTTAATTCCGGGGTACCTATGAACAGACTGGGTAAACTAGGGCGATATGATAATTTCATTGTACTCGCCTGTTTTTTTTTTTACTTTAAACGTTCAAAATTATATGTCAGCCTTTTCGCAAAGCAAAGTAACTATTTTCCCGGTTGGCAGTCACAGTAGACTTATAAGAATAGCTTCTGGAACAGCTTCAACTCTTGAAATAGTATCATCTTCAGTTGGAGATGGATTGATACAGACTTATCCATTGACCAAAATATTTTAGTCCTTTATCCGATTACAGCAAATCGCTAACCTCCTGGTTTTATAATGGTCTTACAATGATCGTTCTTCCCCACCCTTCATCATCAGTCATCGTTACTAGTTCCTTGTTTTACGAACATGCCTTGGTAAGATAAACGTACCCCCGCCACCCACCACGCCCTTTCCCCCGTTATATACAACATTAAATATATGAGAAACTGTAAATTGTTTTAATTCAGGGCGTATAATTATGCTTGAAATAGGTGTTTAAAATATTTATTACATACCTGAGATCAACGAAGTTGCCTTCTTGCAAGAAAATGTTAGCTTCTAAAGCACATACTTAAATATGCTCCGAAATAAGCTAAAAGTGATGTGAAAAAGTCTGAAGTCAAAATGTGAAAGTCAAAAACATTTGTAAGTCAAAACGCAACAAAAGTGGCCCTCCACGGCTTCCGTGCGTAGTGACTGTGGCAAGCAGCATTCTTGTTCCAAGTGTTTACTAGAATAGCCTGTCGAAGACATCTTTATGTGCATACTTTATCCTATTAAACTAAACATGCCTTCTATTTTGTGTTTACGCAATTATTTTAACCATTGCTATTCAAACCTTTCGCGCTTCAATTGTGATAAATGTAGTTTTCATGACTACAATGTAGTTGATTCAATTCGTGGGCTTATAGTATCGCATTACTGCTTTATTTGAAAACATTTATCAATAAAGATGTTTTAGAAATTATGTTCATCTGATCCTGTTATGTTTTTACACACAACTTCCTAGTTCTTTGTATAACCATTATAAAACAATCGACGATTTACAAACCTAATGCTTATTTTCATGTTTTTATGACTGTTTTATTATCATTATTATTTGTTTGTTTATTTGTTACTATTGCTGTTGTTTAGTTGAACGTCACATCGGAACAATTAAAGTGCTGGCCTTCTACCATTCGATGGTGGAAGCTGACCCCAGGTGCCGTGCCACTCCAGGCATGATTTTGTCAAGGGCGGTAATTGGGTTAAACAACAAATCAAATTATTAATGAAATAATTCCGTTTAAGGCAACTAAACTATTTAGATCAAGTTTGCCCGAACCAGTTGTATTTAATACAGGAGTTTCAATGTATTACTGGTCATGCAGAAAATGTGAGATATTCTTATACGAAGACCATTTATTGGTACGGACAAAACTATGGAAACAGTGTGAGCCTCCTGTTTTAAGTAGTTTCCGATTAAAGGAAATATATAACACTAAGTTAGCTTAATTAATGTGAAATTATTCCAACGTCCGAATATCACCACACTTTCTGTATAATATTATGTCGATTTGGCTTGGTGCTGCTATTTTATGTATGTTTTGGTATCAAGTGGACAATCAGAGCGAACACTCAACGGTCGAATTCAAATTGTATCTGACGAAAAGTGACCGGGCCGGTTATAACCTGGTAAAGCCTAGCTATGTTAATTTAAACGTGCTTCGCGCTGCTCATGTCAACAAAAATGTTACAAACAATATATGGCCGAATAATACAAAGATTGCGAATTACAATTATATACCTCACATTAGCTATACACATTTGCATACAATTCTTAAACCAGGATTTTTTAAGTTCAAAATGGGGCATAATTTGCGCAAATATGGGACTTGATCCTGTTAGGTTAGTTATTGACCCAGAAAAAGAAACAAATAAGTTTCAAAACCACATGCATTTTCTTAATAATTTTAAGTACTTCAATGCAAAACTTTAACCAGGTTTTCAAAAGGGGACATAATTTGGCCGAAATGCATATCCAGATCATGGCACTTGATGCTATCACCTAGTTTTATAAGCCCGAAGACACGTGTAGAGTTCCATTTATATATCTGCATTAGTTTTCAATACAGAAGCTTGCACGTAAAACTTTAACCAGGAATTTGTAAGTCCAAAAAGTGTCACAATTTGCCCAAAATACATGTCAGAGTTATGGGACTTGATCCTGTGAGGTTGCATATTGACCTATTAAACGATGAAAATAAGTTTTAACGCCATATTCCTTTAAATGATAGCTTTATGTACTTGCATGCAAATCTTTAACCAGGATTTTCTACGTCCAAAAGAGGGCATAATTTAGCCACAATGCATGTAAAGAGTAATTGGATCTGATGCTATCATCTAGAGTTATAACCCCGAAGAAACATGTGAAGTTTAGTTCAATATCTGCATTAGTGTTGGAGATAGTAACTTGCATTTAAAACTTTAACTAGGTTTTTATAAGTCCGAACGGTGGCATAATTCGGCTAAATACAGGTCAGACTTATGGAACTTGACACAGTAAGATTGGTAATTGACAAAGGAAAAGAAAAAAATAAGTTACAAAGCTACGCCTTTATATTAAAGCTATATGTACCTGCATGCAAAATTGTAATCAATGTCTGACGCCGACGCCCACGCTAGGGTGAGTAGAATAGCTCTACTATTCTTTGAGTAGCCGAGCTAAAAACTGTGTTATACTTAATTTTTGGTATTTTGAAACTGATTTTCCATTATTTAAGATGAAAATACTTTCTCTAACCTACATCATGAGCCGTATAAATAAGCAGATGTTACTGCAAAGTTACATTATATCTACAAAATAGCAGTAAAAGGTGAAACAAACCTGAGACTCCAAAAATATGAAAACTTCCTCTTTTCACAGTTTCAAAGTGCACATAACTTTACAATTTATACGTGGTGTCGATACGCTTGTATAGGCATGAAGTATTAAAGGCAGTTTAAAGGATCATAACGCGCAATCCAATTCCCATAGGGAATACACTTAAAATGGGATAGGTGACATCCGGTGCTGGTTTTGCACGTAAAAAGACCAAATTGAGGTATGTGTTATCATGATTTTGCTCAGTATGAGACAATAATAAATGTTCTCGAAAAAAAAGCAATATGCTATTCGACACCAATATGATAATACATCATATTTGTAAAACATCTTGTTTGAAATTTATGACCCGGCTCTATCATCACAAATGCTATGGCGACACGAAGCGTGAAAAATATGGCAATTTCTGACCTCTTATGCCTAGTCTGAGGACATCTGACGCTTCTAATGATAAACTTACTGCAATAAAGTTTGCGCCTACACACGTGCATAAAAAACTGTCCCTTTTCAGTGAAAATAACTGCCTGAATTATGTCAAGGAAAATAGGACCATGATTTGGATTTCATCGGAGGTAAAGAAACACACGCATTGTATCATTATGCATACCAATGGTACAGTGGATCTTAGAAATGTTAGTGTAATTATAATGGAAATTTGATCATGAGGAAACATGCGTAAGCATTTTCCGTTATGAAAATAAAATAAATTAATTTCTAGTTAAATCTTACTTTCAATAATTGTTTTCTAAAGTTCTTGTCATAAGTCACTCGTAAACGAAGTAGAAAGTATTATTGAATTTACTGATTTTGATTGCCTCCTTTTATGTCTCTAATTTTAAAAGCTCATGTGCATTATTAAAACAAATGTTTTTCCAGCCATATAAATATGCACTATATCTATTTTGACAGCTTTCTCAACTATCTTTGAAATAAAATTTAGAGTCTAACGTTTTCTTAGAAGGACATGTCACTGGAACTATTAAATATAACGTTCAGTACTTTTTCTTGCAAGGACATGGCACTGGAACAGCTCAATATCGTTCAGTATTCTTTCTAGCAAGGATATGGCACTAGAACAGCCCAAAACCCATCAGTATTCTTTCTTGCAAGGATATGGCTCTGGAACATCTGAATACCGTTCAGTATTCTTTCTTGCAAGGACAGTGCACTGGAAAAGCTGAATACCGTTCAGTATTCTTTCTTGCAAAGATATGGCACTGGAACATCTCAATAACGTTCAGTTTTCTTTCTTGCAAAGATATGGCACCGGAAAAAGACAATCGCGTTCAGTATTCTTTCTTACAAGAATATGGCACTGGAAAAGCTCAATAACGTTCAGTTTTCTTCCTTGCAAGGATATGGCACCGGAAAAAAACACAGTAGCGTTCAGTATTCTTTCTTGCGAGAATATTGCAATCGAAAAGCTCAATAACATTCAGTATTCTTTCTTGCAAGGACATGGCACTGGAACAGCTCAATAACGTTCAGTTTTCTTCCTTGCAAGGATATGGCACCGGAAAAAACACAGTAGCGTTCAGTATTCTTTCTTGCGAGAATATTGCACTGGAAAAGCTCAATAACATTCAGTATTCTTTCTTGCAAGGACATGGCACTGTAAAAGCTCAGTAACGTTCAGTATTCTTTCTTTCAAGTACATGGCACTGGAACAGCTCAAAAAGTTGTTTTCATTCTTGCAAGGACACGTTACTGCGACAGCTCAAAAACGTTGTTCAGTGTTCTTTCTGGCAAAGATTTGGCACTAGAACAGCTGACTACCGTTCAGTATTCTTTCCTGCAAGGATATGGCACTGGAACGGCTCAATAACGTTCAGTTGTCTTTCTTACAAGGATATGGCACTTGAAAAAAACAATAACGTTCAGTATTCTTTCTTGCAAGGACATGACTCTGGAACAGCTCAAAAATTGTTTTCTTTCTTGCAAGGACACGGTACTGTGACAGCTCCAAAATGTTGAGTATTCTTTCTTGCAAGGAGATGTCACTGGAACAGCTCAATAAAGTTCAGTTTTCTTTCTTGAAAGGTTATGGCACTGGAACAGCTCAATAACGTTCAGTATTCTTTCTTGCAAAGATATGGCACTGGAACAGCTCAACAAAATGTTTTCTTTCTTGCAAGGACACGGTACTGTGACAGCTCAAAAATGTTGAGTATTCTTTCTTGCAAGGAGATGTCACTGGAACAGCTCAATAAAGTTCAGTTTTCTTTCTTGAAAGGTTATGGCACTGGAACAGCTCAATAACGTTCAGTATTCTTTCTTGCAAAGATATGGCACTGGAACAGCTCAAAAAATTGTTTTCTTTCTTGCAAGGACACGGTACTGTGACAGCTCAAAAACGTTGAGTATTCTGTCTTGCAAGGATATATCACTGGAACAGCTGAATAACGTTCAGTATTCTTTCTTGCAAAGATATGGCACTGGAACCGCTGAATACCATTCAGTATTGATTCTTTTTTCCAAGGATATGGCACTGGAACAGCTCAATAACGTTCAGTATTCTTTCTTGCAAAGATATTGCATTGAAAAAGTCCAATAACCTTCAGTATTCATTCTTGCAAGGACATGGCACTGTAAAAGTCCAATAACCTTCAGTATTCTTTCTTGCAAGGACATGGCACTGTAAAAGCTCAATAACCTTCAGTATTCATTCCTGCAAGGACATGGCACTGAAAAAGTCCAGTAACCTTCAGTATTCATTCTTGCAAGGACATGGCACTGTAAAAGTCCAATAACCTTCAGTATTCTTTCTTGCAAGGACATGGCACTGTAAAAGCTCAATAGCGTTCAGTATTCTTTCTTGCAACGATATGGCACTGGAAAAGCTCAATAACGTTCAGTATTTTTTCTTGCAACGATATGACACTGGAAAAGCTCAATAACGTTCAGTATTCTTTCTTGCAACGATATGGCACTGGAAAAGCTCAATAACGTTCAGTATTTTTTCTTGCAACGATATGACACTGGAAAAGCTCAATACCATTCAGTATTCTTTCTTGCAAGGATATGGCACTGGAAAAGCTCAATACCATTCAGTATTCTTTCTTGCAACGATATGGCACTGGAAAAGCTCAATACCATTCAGTATTCTTTCCTGCAAGGACATGGCACTGTAAAAGCTTAATAACGTTCAGTATTCTTTCTTGCAACGATATGGCACTGGAAAAGCTCAATACCATTCAGTATTCTTTCTTGCAAGGACATGGCACTGTAAAAGCTCAATAACGTTCAGTATTCTTTCTTGCAAACACGTGGCACTGTAAAAGCTCAATAACGTTCAGTATTCTTTCTTGCAAGGACATGGCACTGGAAAAGCTCAATAACGTTCAATATTCTTTCTTGCAAGGACATGGCACTTGATTAGCTCAATAACGTTCAGTATGTTTGTTGCAAGGATATGGTACTGAAACTATTCCTTCTTGCAATGACACGGCGCGAGAACACAAACCAAAGTCACAAAGCATCCTCGCTCAGTATTTTGCAGTTTCAATTTTGCTCAAAACACAATATTTGGCAATCACTTTATTCAATTTTAAATTTTGACTAATGTCATTTTATCTAATGGGATGCTCTTGTTTGACTCGACAAAATAAAAAAACTCAACGTGCCTTTTAAAATACATTTATGACATCTAAACAAAATGAAAGTCAATAATAATTACCTGACATCATTATGGCACTGCGCAGTACAAACTGTATATCATACATTAAAAGGTGCATATGCATTAGCTTAACTTCTTGGGATTATTGAATTGTCTGGCAAAGCTTCCTTTACTTGAGTGACACAAAACTAAATGACTGTCGCCCTCGACTTGGAATAGTTCTACAGAGAGAGTGGAATTATCTTAAGCTTCATTACACTATTTTTGAATATTATGTTTGAAGAGTTTCTGCAAAAAGTGATAAAAAAAGTCAAAGCAAAGAGAGTTTAATTATATAACAATTTAAAACGTAATCTGTTCTAAACGAACGGTAGCAATATTTCAGGTTTTAGACCTCAAATTAAAATAATACGTTAGTTACATAATTAAAAACAAAACGGTTTATATTAATCGCTTAACAATATATTTTAGTGTAGTTCAATTAAAGTGTTATTTTGATAACTAAACACTTGAGATAGAAATTTGAAAAGTTACATTGTTGAGGTAATATAATAAAACACAAACCGAATGGCTTGGTGGTCAATAATCAAAAGGTCGTTCGCACCTCGGGTAAATAGTTCTGACAAGATTCAGAAAATGATTCAGTAAGTCTCTATATATATTATATGATGAACAGTGATATTTCGATCATAAATTTATCAAATCATTCTACAAGAAGCCCATCTCTTGATATTCAGATATTTACATACAAAACATACTGTCATGCTAGTGAAATGTATGACATGTATAAAGTGAACAATATTAAACAGAAAAATAATTCAAACTCTTCCTTCGTATGCCTTTCATGAGAGCAAAAAGAAATGTATATAAGGTCTTTATTTACAATGACATGGTCCCAATACAGACCGATAATTGGGTATCAGTATGTAACTCCTTTGCATACAAGAACTACGTAAAAACCTTCACAAACGTCTTTCGTCGGTTTATGGAATGAAAACTGTGCATGCAAGAACTATTTAAAAACCTTCACAAACGTCTTTCGTCGGTTTATGGAATGAAAACTGTGCATGCAAGAACTATTTAAAAACCTTCACAAACGTCTCTCATCAGTCTATGAAATGAAAACATGAATATATCAAACTATCAATACACGTAATAATAGACTCACTTTCAGACCGAAATATTGGCAAGAAATGACAAATCTTGCTTATTGAAGTTCTTTCATAAATAAAAAACGTTTCTTTTTTTAGCACATCTGGTAACATTTGGCATGACTCACGGCGGTTGTTACGGTCCATATATCATTAACTAGCAGTGAATTTTGGATAAATAAGCACAGTCCTTTTTTTAAACTTGATCCTGTTTTTGAAGCTTCTGAAGGCTCTTTGTTGTCTTCTGTTTTAAACACACCTGCTGTAGAAACTGGCTTTCCGAACATCATTTTATTTTTGTCATCTGCAGACCTTTCTGTACCGCTACTTTGATCAGGCTTCACAGTAACCGTGGTTTGCTGTAGACTTAAAGTACCAAAATTAATTTCAAATGATGGTTTTCCACCAAATACATGTTAGGTTTTGTTAGGTGGTGAGCCAAACAATGACTGAGAGTTTTGCTGGAACTCTGAAGCTTTTGCTGCGAAGGAAGCTGTCTGTTGTTTCTGTGGAGAACTGAATGAAACACCCTGTACCTCCTTTCTGTTGCACGTTCTGCGTCTGGCCAAAGGACTTCTTTGGTTTATCATTAATAATGCTCTGGTTTGCACCAAATACATTTTAATTTGATCTCACACTTCGCTGTTTGCTAAATACTGATGAGCCAAATAGACTTGTTGCTTTTGAATTTGTGACGATCCCCATGACGAATTCATTTTGCTGGGGTGGTTTACCAAAACCTGACTGCTGCTGATGTCCTGTTGTCCCTTCGTCAAAGAGGCTTGCTGTTGCATAGAAACAAATCCGGTTTATTGTTGTAAAAAGGGAAACGCGCTACCCTGGTGATTGCTTCCCGGCTGTTGCGTAGCACCGAACCCAAATGCCTGATTCTGACCCAAATTTCTCTGCTGACTACCGCCAAAAACCTGGATCTTGTTTGGTTCTGTCGTGTGGCTTCAAATGTAAATCTGTATTTAGCTTTTGGCCAAACAGACTACCTTGCCCTTGCTGTCAAACTTTCGTATGTTTTTTTTTCTAAAAAGACCCGGATGTGTCGCCACATGAGCTTCTGTGTCCCACTTGAAACTCAACAAAAACAACTCCTCTGCACAGCAATTCCTTCACTGTTCACTAAACACAATACACTTGGATAGCTTCACTACTTTTTACATACAAATCCGCTAATTGTCATTTTACTTTTAACAATACACAATGGACTCAGCGTTCTACTTTAAAATATTTCTCAACCATTTTCCTTTTGATCTGACACAAATTGATTAATGCAACATAATCTGAACACAAGTTATACACAAACGTTTCAAATAGTTACTGCATTCTGTAATATTTTATCCGCCATTGCAGTTGTCACCTGATAAGGGTACTTCTCATTTTGAAAACAAATTTATACATTGGCGATAGAGAATCGTTATTTGTAGAACTTTCCTGTGAACATAAATCTTCTAATATAATTATGTTTTCATGAAAATGATTATATTTATATTTAAATTAAATTAGATTAAAAATCTAATGTTGATCTTGATTTTCAAAAATAACCACATGCTCTGAACTTCTCATGACGTCATTAGTTTCTCACGAGAGGCTGTACGAGATGTTGCGAATCAATATTCAATTCGGTTAGTTAACCAAATGTGATTACACCATAACTTAATGGACGTCAGAAAGTAGACATATCGTCAGTTAAGTTATGGTAGCTAGAACTAAGATCTAATTTGGTATGGCCAAATAATGAACAAGCAAAATATAACGTAACCAGACTCCTGGAATGTACCATAGCAACAATAGGCTACATCCAGATATTACAGAACAGTGCCATGTTTGTAGATAATATATAAATATATCTGCTAAATAACACTGCCGAAAAGGAACAGACGAAAAATAACAAAGGATAATATAAGGCTGGCATAAAAGTATATTGCCTAGCTTTGAATGAAGATAAATAACCCAATACTCTAAAATAAATCTTCATAACACTTTAAGTTCGCTTTGCTCGCATTAACTACCGGTAACAGATCGCTGTGTAATAAAACACACACACACACACACACACACACACACACAACAAAAGAAACAATCATATTTCAATTGGTTTCCCCTGCTCCTTAAAGGTACACACGTGTACAACATATTGGTGAAGCATGTGATATTTTATACAAGCATGGTTCGACTTAAATGAGAACAGCACAGGGTGTTTGTTGTTCTGTTGCAATGAAAATAACGCTTCAATATTATTTAGACTCTTACCTAAACCTTGAGGGCTTTTGCTGCCAAATCGGTCAAGTAGAAGGGCCGCATGACGGTGTCAATTGAGAGAAATTCCACCATCATCTGACAAAGTACAATCATCAATTTACGCGCATGATTGTGAGAGAGTTGTACTGATAAGAGTGCCCTAGCCTTTACCTTTTGCTTAGCGACACATCAATAAAGGCAGATAGTGGGTAGTCTGGTTTAATGTCGTTTACCATCAGCAAGTTCTACGTTGAAGTCAAGTTTTTTATGTACGACAATGAAATTTCGCTTACACACTAAGCCTGACGTATTGGAAGGTCATAAATCAGATACACTCGTACAATCTATAAGAAGTGTTTACATTTGTTTAAAAACGGCGTTTATTTTTTAAACATACGAAACTTCTGTCCAGCCCATTTATAAGCATTTCAGTACACCGTTGTTATTTTCCTTTCCAGAAAAGAAGCAGATCGTGCAGAAGGTCGTTGTGAGACCCCGCTGGTTGCCGTGTTATTGTTCTTATCTGGCCGTCAAGCTCTCTCCCATCCAGATGACGATTCACAACTACCAGAAGATATGCATAAATAGTGTTGATTAACAGATACTATTTCATAACAGAGCTTAAAGAATGATGATCAATAACATAACTTTGAAGATGGCTGTCCCTATTTAACAAAACTTTGGAAATAAAGAAACGATCGCTTGGGCCGGCCACCTAAATAAAGAATTTTTGCGTTGAGACTATGAAAAACGGCAGATCTGAAATGACTTTCTTCACGATCCAGACTATTGATTTCCAGACAGATGACTACATTTCAGGACTTTCACGTTTGGCCTTGAAAAGAAACATTGTTATGAGTTTCGGTTGTTAAAAGTGTCATATTTGTACTTTTAAGGAAGTATTACCGTCTCTGGGTCTGTACTCGGAACCGTGCGGAAGAAAGAAGACCAACGGTACCATTTAACACAACAATAACAAGGATTTACCTAAAAAAAACCAAAGACATTTGAACTAATTAAAATTGACGTCATTGTTTGATTTCTTAACTGACGATAGTTCTTATAGTTATCAAGACATGGATAACATAGACTCTCTTAAACACAACATACGCAAAGCCAAATCTTCAGATAAAAAATGCCAAATTTTTACAGTGTTTACCCATACACAAATTACATATTTAGTCCATGACCTGTTTCAACGACATTTCTTGATTTCTTATAGAGATAACAAAGACTCTCTTAAACACAGCATTCGCAAGACCACATCTAAAGGTAAATAATTGCCATTTTTTTTACACAAATTAGATATCAAGTTCATGATCTGTTTCTACGATATTTCTCGAAACAGACGTTATTATATTATCAAAAGTAAAACACGTTAAAGTAACAGACCTGTTAAAACTTTTGTTATCTCTAATTTAAACGGAATAAAACGGGATAAAAATGTTATATTAAAAATCATAACCTTACAGTCTTTAATATCATGATTGTCTATAAAAGGTTATGCCAAACTTTTAAGGCAAGATATTGGACACAGTTTTAGGAAAATTACTTTTTTTCATTTCTATAGATACAGTATTACAGGGTTTTTTATTTTATAATATTCAGTTTTGTGTACATTTTAGGAAATGTTGAGATGTCGTAAGAATACTATATTGACGAAACATTAAACCTTCTTTTCCCGTTATTTTCCTTCCATAAGAATTACATTTAACATAATTCACATGTTTCACTATATTCCACTGCTCCGGTGGTCTACGTTAACAAACCCTCAAGAGATGTCATAAATGTATTATGTGTACACACTTCAGTCCTCAAAAGCAGTTTACCATATCAAATAAAAAGCCACTATAATTACTGTACAATTCAAACGCTATAAAACGCTGAATGTAAATTTTGAATTCAAATTTTAAGAACGTTCTTTTTTCCATTAACATCGTCTAGGCTTTCAGTTCCTATTTGATTTTGTGGAAATGATCAAAAATATTCTACTATGTAAATGTATTTTGAGAGTTTTTCACAATATTGGTATAATGGCTTGTCGCTTTTCTATCATGTTGCAACACACAATACAATTATTGTTTTGCCTTTAAGTTAGTATAATTTAAACATAATGGCTTCGTTAAAATGAAGTGACTTCTGTGCCAGCTTCGGATATTATTTCAATACGAGGTATTCGTATTCAAATACTTTCTCTAAATGTCATCTAGCATTATCAAAAGTTTCCTCTATTATCTACGGAAACGTTAATGGGCCTCGCAATTTATGTAGGGTAACGCAAACATCGACATATTTTCGCGAGAAATCAAAATACTATCAAAATATGTCAATATATATATTACTGAGATATTGAAAATTTAACACCACAGAACAAAATAGAAAGAAACAGAACAGAACAGTTCTGAAAAGGATAGAATAGAATAGAATAGAATAGAATAGAATGATATCTTTAGGGCGCATTCAACCACGCCCCAACAAACCATTTTTCATTGTCAGTAATTATTTCTTTCGAACGCTTGAACCTACCCCTATACACCTTTTTTCTTGTAAATGAGAGCATCGAATACGGATTCATCGTTAATAATTGAGAGTGATTTTGTACATTGACGCGACGTCAGAAGTTGGAGCTAAAAAGCTTAACGTTTTCTTACATTTGACGTTTGGAAATAACTCAAGCATTTACTTGTTCTAAAAATCATATTACCTTTATATTACATGTATTCTGTTTTTCATGAATATTTTTATATAAACGACAAAATAAATCCACAAATCTTTCTTATTTCATTTCTAATTTTTCCTTTTTTACACTAAAATATTTTCCGAGCTTATAAGTTTATAAATTGTTCCTAAATATATATCATAACATTTTGTAAATATGTTAACGAATATAAAAAAAATTAAAACAAAATATACATGTACAGTATTTTTGTAGATCAAATGACAGGATCATTATAATTCTGAACATATCTTTACAATTCAAGTTTCTTAAGTATTTCTAAAATTTTATGATGGTCATCTTCGGAAATTTAACAATACGTGCGTTCTTGAAGAAGTTTCAATTATAAATACTATGGACGACGAAGGCATGAGCGCAAAATGTTCTTTGATTAATTTTTATTTTAGCGATAGTGCTGGAGTTCTCATAGTATTTGCTCTTGATAACATTTGTTCTGGACTTCCAGTTAGCTCTCCGAGCGTCTGTTTCGTCATTTTCTAACACGAAGGAACCGGTCTTCTTGGAATTCTGGCGTTTCATGAATTTAATATATTCATTAACATGTATCTGGAATACATTTATAAGTTGTAATTATTTGTTTTCTTATTAAAGTAAAGCGATTTCGACAGAATCCTGCCCTTTAGCAAAATAAACGAGCTGGTGTGTCAACAACGCCTTTAGAGAAACTAGCTTAACGTCAGCGGAAACAAACGTACGCTATGGGACATTTTACTTCGACACGGAAAAAACGTAATAACTTTGTGATACATGGAATGAATGTTTTGAAACATGCAGCTTTCAATAGTTGGAAAAATAATATTTTAATTCTGTTTACAAAAACAACGCAACTTTGTTACCTGTAAATTAAACCAAGTTGGAACTTTAAGTTTGTTTCAGTTATACTCTTTACATATATCATGGGAAATTTGTAATAGACATGAAAACTTTACATGTACATTTCTAACATTGAAATAACATGTCAGATATAAACATTTTCCGAATAAGAACAAAAATAATGTTTTCTGTGTGAAATATTATAGATTTTTGTTAAAAAATTAAGTAAGAATTAAAATCTTTTCTTAAATCCACAAGTCCAATTTCTACTGGATCCCTACACATCAAAACTTGTTAAGTGTATCTGAAGTGTTTCTGATTACAGTTGTTTTGTTTTACGTGTATGACGTCAGTAGCTTACTGCAGACAATCATTTTACGGAAATTTCATGAGCGTCAGACATGTTTATGTTTTTCATCTGTCTGTTTTATAGTAGATGCAGTCTTTTTAGGCCTACAAAAAATCGCTAATAGCATATTTAGATTAACTAAAAGCTATAAAATGAAATAGAGCCTGGTTTCTAGTTTCAGAACATATATTACATAATATATATATCGTATCATAAATAGCGATACTGATATTTCTTTAATAGAAAATAAAGGCAAAAATAACTTATATCCAACTTATGACGTCACGTCATTGTATAATAACAGTTGGTAAGGTCGAGTACTGCGATAATACGTTGCACCCTGTTATTCAACATTCAGTCCCAAGAACGATCATTTAGCCGCATAGAGGATACGCGAGCACTTTTCTCCAGAAATCTGTTTTGCATTTATGGTCTGCTGAGGAAAATTACGAAGCAAGAAATAACTTTGAAAGTTTGAATCGTGTTCTTCGCGTGTCGCCATTACGCATCGCGTACCGTCATCGCGTTTTTGTGCTTTGACTCGATGCCGAAATTCATCGAGGAAACTGCAAAATGATGTTTGATCGTTTAATGACAAGGAAAGATATTCGAAGATACAATGGCGATACACGATAGCATGATTGCTAGGCGTTAATGTGCATTGTGGCCTTAGTCTGCACTGTTCGCAAAGGCAGAATTACTTGCCGCCAGTGGTTGCTTTTTTTCCACTGTTCTTTTAAATTGTACTCCGTAGTTTGTTAGCTTTGTTCTTCGTGTCTACATATTTGCTCTGTCAATGTAATCATTTGACGGTTTCCCCAAGATATCTTACTAGCATTATGTACGAGATGGCGCAGAGTTGACTTATACTTAGTCTACTGTATGCGCACACGTTAATTATTATTAAGTGTGTAAAAAGATTCTTTTGAAACACATGACGCAACTAAGAAACCTGAAGTGAGCATGTAATCGTAGGTAATTACATTTGAATCTAGGTATATACACGCGTTCTGCAGCGGAAATATAGAAATATGTTGCGACTTTATGAAGAATGAATGCTTAGTTATCGATGCAAATCTAAAAATCTTTTTATAATTAGTACATGTGTATAATTCATTATATCAATGATCAAAAATTTGTTGTTTAGCCCAAGTGGAACTGAAAATGTCCTAGTTAAAGACCTTAAAAACGTGACGACATTCATGAAACTGACGTCACAATTGACGACATGCACTCGAAATGAAACTGAAACGTCAATATTTATAAGTTACTGACTTTGTTTTTGGATATAATGCACTTGTTCTGCAGCAGTAATATTGCGCGACTTATGGAGCGCAATATTATCCGCGAAAGAACGAGTTCATAATTATATCCACATACAAAGTTGATAACATTTTATTACATACCTCCTATCAAGTAATTACTTCATGTCAAATTTTTCTTTCTGCTACGAAAAACAGGAAAAGTACGAGAAGAATTTCTCCGAAAATCTAATAAACAAATCAAGCTGACGCGCATTTATATTTTCCGCAAGTTGAAACGTCAAAAGGATGTTGCAACGTGCGCATGAACGTCATGGACATCACGCGATTATTTCCATTTATACGTTTAGAAATTATTCCTCTCCGATATGAAAGCGTTATCAACAATGTGTACAGTTTAATAAATGGGAGAGTGGTGCATTTGAGTAATAATGGCCCTGCCAAGGTGACAATAATCTTTTAGGGCCATTTTCACTCAAAGACACCGTTCTCCCATCTTTATTACACGTGTACTTATAATCTTGTAAGAACAGTTTCTAGTGAATTTTTCATTTGTCCAAGCATTTGCTGGACTTTTTTCAGTTTCTATACTATTTGGATAAGAGGCTATATGTTGTACAAAATCAAATGCCTTGTTAGTTGTACTTTCTTATATAAAGCATAATTTAGGGTTGAAAAAAATCATTTCATGAAGAATTACTTCGAAGTAAATATACGACTGGGTTGTGCTTTCTTGCCATAATGGCACGTCTAGTGTTTTAATCGCCCGATGGCTTTATTCCGAGGACCATTATGAAACTTGGCGTGCCATTGCGGCTAGAAGGCATGACCAGCCGTTTATTGACTTTTTTATCATTATACGTTCACTTCATATTTATCTTGGTATTTACATTTTATATATTTTCCAAACACTTAAAAGAAATATTTGTACTGCTTTTTAACAACAATGCCATCAATATTTGACAATCGATCTGATTCAGCGCTCTTTCAATCGCCATGATAATGTTGCTTCATGACGGCAACATCAGAACGCGCTGACGTTCTGGTTACCCGGGGCAGTTATGGTTATGGCGCCAGAGGCGCACTGCGCCATTGTGGATACATAAACAGAATCCGTAATGAACGTTTTAAACGGCTTTTTGTTACTATTTATAGTAACGTTTATAATAAGGAAAAATATTGCACGATCGGATCGCAGTTTATTGAAACTCAATTAAAACAAGTGTAGATATGTAGATCTAATAAGGAAAAATATTTCTTGCAAAACGGACTGGCTTTCCGTAGACTTTATCCATGCCTGCAAAACTCACCTGGCATTCCCATGCGATGGCTCTCGCGCTGGTTATGATAACATGCGCTGCTTTGATATTATATGGTATTGTATATGTGAACGCACACAATGTCAGTTACTTTGAGACCTTCTCTTTATCCTATTTACATGTAGTATTTTGTCGGTCTGAAATACGTTATTTTACGGAAAGGACATACCGGTACGCTTTAAACGATAAAACTAAAGTAGAACTTTTTTAGTGTGCTTCACTTAAATGTAATGACGTCACTTCGACTTACGGACGTTCATTTCCCGCGCTGTGGGCGCATGCTGTGCCATAAGAATGAGTACTGCAAATGAAGTATTTCTAATTGCTTTTAAATTTCGGTTGTTATTTGTAAAAATACGGTATGCAACAAAAATCATCTGTCAGAATAAAACGCTTTTTTATACGATATGCAATAAAAAAGTCAGTTATGTGTTTACGAACCCGACAGATATATCCGTCCTGAGGGCACTTGCGCCTTGTATGGTAACGAGTTTTGACGTCTTAGGTTCCTGATACACTTGCACGACGTAATAGTAATTATTATATGCAGACAAAATGAGCAATACGCCTACAAATGGTGCCGAAAACATTTGTTACGAGATGTGGAAAGTTCTTGAAGTAATGTTTTACGACCCTGATTATCTATACAGTATTGATCACCGGCGTACACATGTACGTACTATCTAATAAGTGTGAATATGTATAAGCTATTTTGTAACATTAATGAAGCGTTCTACGTCTCACCGAGATAATTAAAGATTTTAAGGTTCGTGGTGACGGAGAGCGCAAGGTGCCCCTCCGAACATTATTTCATATACGGATGGGCATCTTGGTAGAGCAAACGACCTTTTGCAAGCGTACTGAATGGATTTTTACATGGAAATCCCACATCTAAAGCTAAAGTTCAAGCACAAAGATGAAAAGGCAAGTGAATCGAAGTCAGCGACCATTGCAACCATAGATTGGACGGAGGAAATAAGTAATGATTTAAGGAGATTACTGAAAAGCGAGAAAGGGACGCAGTAAAAGTCTGTCTGAGATTATAATAATTGCTTATCTTTGGATGACTTTCAATTTAAATAAAGGAAAAAGGCGTTTCAGTAAAACGACAAAGTAAAAGAGATTCGAGTCACTGCACGACTTTTATGAATTATGTTTGAAAAAGAAAAGTGAAAAGGTGATGCAATATGCTGCATAAGTTTGGATTATCTTAGTAAATGCACAAGTTTCGAGAACTTAGAAAAAGAACTTGGGAGATGAAAACAAGGAAATGCGCGTGTTTAAAAAGGACGAGAATGAAAGACATGCAGCAAAGTTTAATAATATAATTGTTATGTTCTTCCAATTATTAAAACCTTACATGTTCGCTATCCGCTTTTAACGTAAAATGTAAACATTACAATGCATAACACGTATACACTTTTTCAAAACTGACTGTAAGAGTAATGGTTCAGCTGAGCACCACTTTTGTGTAGGAGCCATCAACAATGCTTACAAGATTCCAAGGAATTTGTGTAAATGAATGAATAGTATTTCTATAGCGAATACCTGAAGATACTTATTTCTATTGAAGAGCATGAACCTTAAATTTTAATTTTCATGCTGAAATTGTACATGATTTTAATAATCCATTTCAAAGAATTTTACTCCACCCTGTGTAATACTATAATGTGTATTATTATAACGACAAATACATTTGTCATACTGATTCATTTGTTGTATCTTTCCAAAACGACATCCAGTCATATGAAAATGTCAAAGAAATGTTCTCGACGTAAAGATAAGATCTACAAAAGAATTTTATACAAGTTCAAATGGTAATTATGATGCCGAGACTTTGCAACACTGTATGTGAGACGTTGTCACATAATGTCTGTTATCTGTAATTTTATAGAAAAAATACCGAACAGACTGCAATCTAATGCAGCTTAAGGTGTCTAAACCAAGCAAACAAGTGTTATAACGTCACCATGTTACCTGCAGCAGCGTTTATGACGTGAAATTCTTGATCATTTCTTTTATTCTTTATCAGCGGGTACTAGATATTTTCATGATATCGACTACCAAATCTATGTAAATATGCATCAACTTAGACAAGCATGGGCTTTTGCAGCTGAGTTAAAATCATTAAGACGATTATGCTTGATGCTGTCTCGATAAAGCGCCTCAACTAAAGAATGTTAGGTACATGTGTCTTTAACAAGACTAAATATATAATAATGAGTTTAGTAAGGAGATTCTTAATGCCAGAAAACACGGGGATTCTTTTAAAGAGAATGTTCAGATGGTATAGGCTTCAGTATGTTTGAATTTCACCCTGCTAACTTTTTATGACATGAATTACAGTGAAATCTCCATATAACATTAAAACGTTTATATACAAATTGCAGGAATAAAATATATGATGCGCTTTCAGTTTTCTTCAGTGTATATTCGTTATATTAGATAAAAATCATATCGCTTAAACCATTTTCAAGGCTGAGGTGAGAAGAAAAAATATTGAGTTACCTATACTCAGAAATGTATCAAATATACCTGCGTGTACACTAATAACCGAGCAAGAATTGCATACGATGACTTTCTGATTTCAGAATGTGAAAGATATATCGTATAATTAATGTTAACTTACTGCTCTCCTTTTGATTCTGAAAACAAAAATGTTACATGTGGAAGTATTGAATGCGATATATTTTTCAAGAAATAATATATCCAGAACCGTGATTTGTAACTAAATAAATTTAGATGCGAAGGAAAAAATATTAAAAGGGTGCAGCCCGATTGAAATAATAGTACGCATTTAAACGACAATGGGTTCATTCATGGGCAAATCACTGTTTGAAATAAATCATTTCGATTCTAACACATTATCAATGAAACGATTATCATGTACGTCACTATAGCTATCAAATATTTGCCTGATTTCAGCTGGTTTAATTTGGAAAACAAACCGGCCGTGTTATAATTATGTTTCTTTTCATTTACATCTGTATCTAGGCCTGAGAGAGATAAACATTAACGGCTATGTCATACGTTTATATATGCATTGTATTTGTCGTTGTCTTGCAAAACATTGAAATCATTTCACTTCGTGGGCACGAAATGTCGAGGTCTATTCGTAGATTTTAACATCTAAACATAAAATGGATGAGAGGTTTACTGCTTAGTTAGGATTTAATTTCGGCAATTGGCTCAATTTACGGAAAAGGATAGAGTTCAATATCGTGTAAACTCAAGTTATGCATCTTTTAACATTTATTTGTAGATGCAAAAAATGTCAATGTTGAACGCACTCCCTTGAGCAAATATCTAATGAGGTATATTAAACATATGGGACATTATAATGTACCCATTAATTAGTGCAACTGGAACTCTTATCAAAGAAACTTTACTACAGAGAAACACCATGAAAAACAGGGTATTTAATCAGGAACAAATGAATAAAAACACTGTTATCAAGATAAAATGATTCAGAAAATAGGCGCGAAATGTTTTAGTCCCTGACGCATGCGGATATGTAAAGATGTCAGTTGTTTGAAATAGACTCGTTTTTGTTTTGAGATTAATCCCTAACTTGCTACCTTACAGAACTTTACTGTTGAAAACGGCACGGAATTACTACAAGAGGGTCATAATAATCCTAGATTGCTCAGCTGAGTAACATGAGCTATATGTTTCAAATGTAAAACTGATGCTATTAAGAAAGAAGGTCAGTAGGTCATATTCATGGTCACTGAAAGTCAGCTTTAAGATCGGTGTGCAAAACTCTATTTGTCGTCTAAATTTCAAGGCTGTATCTTTAAAAACCAAACAAGTTAGTCAGTAGGTCAAGGTCAAAGTCGAGTGACCTCCTAATTACTTGGGGTCATCAGGTAACTATAATAAAACAGTCTGGGAAATATCATCTGAAAATGTTCCCTACAAACTCACATAACAGGTAACACTGGGACAGGGCCTCTTTTCACCACAGGGACATAATTTGAACATTCTTTTTAGAAAACCACTAGGCAATGCTACATACCTTGGCCTTGAACTGTCAGACAAGAAGGTGTTTTTCAAAAAAATAACAATTCCTATATAAGTCTATCTAAAACTTAAGACCCCCAGAATGGGGCCTCTTTTCACCCTAGGGTAACAATTTTAACCATCTTGGTAGAGGACAATTAGGCAATGCTACATACCAAATATCAATGGTCTGGGTCTTATGGTTTCACAAAAAGTTTTTCCTATATAAGTCTGTATAAACTGTTTGACCCTATTGGCGTATTTTACCAGAGGGGGATAATTTGAACAAACTTGGTAGAGGATCACGTATACTAAATATCAAAGCCCTAGGCCCTGTGGTTTTGAACAAAATGATTTTTGAAGTTTTTCCTTTCGGTTACCGTAGTAACCAGAGTTCTGTACGGAATTCAATTTGTTTAACACTATTAATAGAAGACCATCCAAGAAACATCTCTATGAAGTTTCATCAAAATTGGCCTGCTGGTTTTCAAGATGTTATTTAGAGGAAAGTGTGGACGGACGCCGGACGTTGAGTGATCACAATAGCTCACCCTGAGCTTTTGATTTAAGTGAGCTGAAAAAGATAGTAGGTCAGTAGGTCAAGGTCAAGTGACCCCTAATCACTTTTGATCATCACGTTATTATAATCATAAAATCTAGGAAATAAGATCTTATAATTTTTAAGTATTTTTTCCTAAATAATTTATGAGTTATACATACAACAGTGACCCCCGGGGCGGGGCATAATTCAAACAATCTTGTTAGAGATCAACTAGGCAATTATACATACCAAATATCAAAGGCCTAGACCTTGAACATTCAGAAGAGATTTTCAAATTTGTTTTTTCTATATAAGTTTATGTGAAACTTAGGGCCTCTTTTCACCCCAGGAGCATAGTCTCAAAAATCTTGGAAGATGACCACTAGGCAATGCAACATACCAAATATCAAAAGCTTGGGTCATCCAGTTTCAGACAAGAAGACATTTATAGGTTTTTCTATACAAGTCTATATAAACCATGTGACCCGGGTCTGGGTTGTGCCAATTTTGACCCTAAGGGGATGTTTTGAACAATATTACTAGAGGACTGTTAAATAATGCTACATACAAAACATCAAAACCCTAGGCGCTGTGATTTAAGACAAGAAGATTCTCAAAGTTGTTTTTTCCCTATATTTTAGTCCGCTATATCAGTCTATATTAATCATATGACCCCCATGGCGGGGCAATATTTGACTCTAGGGAGATGATGTGAACTTGGTAGAAAACTATTAGATGATGCTATATACCAAATATCGAAGCCATACGCCCTGTGGATTTGGACAAGAAGATTTTCAAACATTTTCCTTATATAATATAATCTGAAAAGTAGATCCCTCGGAAGCACCGAGATACAAAAATGTATAAGTCAACATAAAATAAATGACCCTCGGAGCGGGACCATATTTGACCCTATGGAACGATTTGAACAAACTTGGTAGAGAATCACTAGCTGGTGCTACATCACAAATATGAAAGCCTTAGATTTTATGGTTTTGTACAAGAAGATCTTCAAAGTTTTTTCCTATGACCACAGGCAGGGGCCATATTTGACCCTAGGGGTATATTTTGAGTAATCTAAGTAGAGGACTACTAGATCATGTCACATATAAAATATCAAAACCATAGGCCCTGTGGTTTTGAACAAGGAAGAGGTTTTCCCTATATATGTCTATATAAACAATGTGACCCCCGGGGCGGGGTCATATTTGACCCTAGGGAAAAAATTGAACAATCTTGGTAGACGCCTACTAGATAATTCTACATACAAAATAACAAAGCTCTAAGCCCTGTGATTTAAGACAAGAAGATTTTCAAACTTTTCCCCTACATTAATCTATATTTACCATGTGACCCAACGGCGGGGCAATATTTGGCCCTAGGAGAATAATTTAGACAAATCTGGTAGAAAACTATTAAATCATGCTACATTACAAATATCACAGTCCTATGCTTTGTGGTTTTAGAGAAGAAGATTTTCAAAGTTTTTCCCTATATAAGCCTATGAAGACCATGTGACCCCAGGGCGGGGTCATATTTGACCCCAGTGATATAATTTGAACAATAGTAGTATAGGACTACTAGGCGATGTCACATATGAAATATCAAACCCTGAGAGTAGTATAAGAAATGAGGGTTCTGGCCCGATTTGACCTCACTTGTCCCCTTGCTCGATTCACTAAGCACACTTTGAACTTACCCTAAGTTTCTGTCTTAAAATACTAACTCGACGCATTTGTACCCTGAAATCTTTGATGGACGTAAGGTTGAAGGGATAAAATGAAAATCAAGGCCCACTCAAATTGAAAACAACAATTAAACAGAAAAAAACACGGAAGAAAATGTCCTTATTAATTAAAATAATTTATAATTCTTTGTTCATTTACTCTTTGATTGTTAATTTTTAGTATTTTTTACGGAAATTTATACAACGGTACTTTGTCTTGTAACATTTTTATGAAAAATAAACAATAATATCCACAAAGTGTACTTGTTTTGTCTTGATATTGTATAATTTAAATTTAAATACATATAATATAGATGAGTTTACAAAATAAAATATATTGTTTGAAAGAAAGAAGATTTACTGATAATATAAATCCTCATTATGTTACAGCAAAAAAACGGGAAAAGAATGATAATGGCTACCTGTTCATCCTGTGGAAGAATGAAATCAAAGTTTGTTAAAAGTACAGGGGGCAATTTAGATATTCACAAAGCAATGTTACCTTTATTACCTAAGAAAGGTTTGACACTTCAAGGATATAACTATTGTGGGCCGGGAAATCCTTTAGATAACGGACCTCCTGTTATTGAACTAGACGCAGTATGTATGGACCATGACTTTCGCTACGGCAGCGGTGTAAAAAAAGGTACATGTGACAAGCAAATGCTTTCCAATTTAAAGAACACTAAATCAAAAACATTTGGAGAAAAGATTGCAAAACATTTAGTTGTAAAACCTGCAATTAAAACGAAATACAAACTTGGGCTTGGACAAAAGTCAAAAAACGGGAAAAGGGGGTAGAGTATTGACTTGGACATGAGTCCTTGGAAGCTAAGAGCTTACTCAAAAAGGCCCCCGAAATATTTGCAGAGCCGGTAACTCTGAGCTACCGCTGCAGTGATGAATTAGCAGAAGAATTACACAAACCAATTAAAAGAAAATTTAGGAAACGAAGAGTGATTGTCCATGACATTGATAATACTTGGTCAGCTGATTTAGTTGACATGCAAGCTTTTTCAAAATATAATAAAGGAGTAAAGTACTTGTTAACCATTATTGATTTATTCAGTAAATATGCTTGGGTTATTCCATTAAAGAATACAACTGGAGAATCTGTTACTGAAGCATTTAATAAAATAGTTTCAGAAGGTAGAACACCAACAAATTTATGGGTAGATGAAGGAAAAGAATTTTATAATAAAAAGTTTGAATCATTTTTGAATAAATATAAGATTAACATGTATCATACATTTAATAAAGGAAAGGCTGTAGTAATTGAAAGAGTTAATAGAAGTTTAAAAAGAATAATCTGGAAATATTTTACAGCAAATAATACTTATACTTATTTAAATAATTTACAGAAAATGGTTGATAAATATAACAAAACAAAACATTCTAGTATAAAAATGACACCGACCAAAGCCAGTAAAAACTTAGATAAAGGTACTGTTTACTTTAACTTATATGGCAATTTAAAGATACCAAAGAGTAAACCAAAGTTTAAAATTGGTAATCGGGTTCGCTTACGTAAACTGAAAAGACATTTTGAAAAAGGATATACACAAAATTGGACAGAGGAGATATTTATAATTCATGGAATTAATAAAACAAATCCCGGAACATACACTATAAAAGATTTAAATGATGAAATAATTCAAGGTTCATTTTATGAACAAGAACTTTTACCTACTACACAAGAAGTTTTTAGAATAGAAAAAGTTATTAGACGAGACTATAAGAAAAAACAAGCTTTAGTAAAATGGAAGGTTACAATGAAAAATTTAATAGTTGGGTTCCGTTAAGTGAATTGGAAGAAATTTAAATTGAAGATATATTATATAAATGAGTAATAAAAATCTAATTTCTAATAATGGAATAGAAACAATAGATCAATTAATTATTCACTTAACTAAACTAGCCACCGCTTACAGAAAAAGTTATAAGTTTTGTGGAAGAGTAAATACAGGATTACAGATTACAGCAGGTATCTTTGGTTGCTCAGCTGCATTAGCACTTGTTCCAGCTATTCCTATATTTGTAGCAGTTGCTGGTGCTGTTCCATCAATAATTACTATACTTATTAATAGACTAAAAGTTGAAGACAAAAAAAACTATTTTAAAATTGCATCACCACAAAATAAAACAACTTATAACAAAAGCACACATTGCAGCTTTAGCTGTTCATGGCCCTAATGATCCTGGAAAAGTAAATAAAGAAGAAGAGAAAAAAGTTATTCAGGGTATTTTTACAATACTGTGAGAAATGCAGAAAGAAAAAACTATTCAATGCCTTTTGAAACATATATGAAAGAATTTAAACTTAATGGATATAAAAGTAAAAAAGAAGAAGAGTTATATTAAAGATTTTTTCTATAAGTATTTTATATATATGAGAAAAATTATATCAGTCGAAGGTAATATTGCATCAGGAAAAAGTACGTTTTTAGATATTATTAAAGAATATAATGCTAATTTTAATATAATTCCAGAACCAATTCATGAATGGCAAAATGTTATGAACCCAAGCAGAAATTCATATAATCTTTTTGAACTTGGGGCTCAAGAACCTCTAAAATATTCATTTCCTTTTCAATTAGCAACTTTAAACAGTCACATAAAAATGTTAAATTCTGCTAAAAACTTTGATGGTGTTTCTTTTCTTGAACGATGTTATTTAACTAACAGCAATGCTTTTACAAAACAATATCGCGACAACGATGTTATAAATGACCCCGAGTGGGCAGTATACAATCTTTTCTTAATTGATCATGTTATTAAAATACATGGAAAAACCCCAATTGATGCTTTTATTTATGTTAAAACCGATCCTAAAATATTTTTCCAAAGACTTCAAAAAAGAAACAGAACTGAAGAAAACAGAGTTGGTTTAGATTATTTAGAAAAACTACACAAATTACACGAAGAATGGTTAAACAGAATATTTCAAGAAGGTATTAAAATTTTAACAGTTGATAACAATTTAGAAAAAAAGATATAGATAATATTACCTTTTTTTAAATGTTCTTAAGGTGTGTTTTTTAAAGATTTTTTCTATAAGTATATTATATATAGATGGTTAATAGAAAGGTAGATAGAATGATTATGCCAAAATTATCTAGCACTTTAGAAGAAATAATGAATCCAGACAAAAATTCATATAAAAAAGTTCTTAAAAGAAGAAATGTTATTAAATCAAAACTTGATCAAATAGTTAGCGATGAATATAAAAAACATGTCATTGATAAATTACAAAATGTTACAGATCAACATTTAGCAAAGTGTTGACAATTAACTAAGTGCATCTAGCGTATCCTGAGAAATATTTAAGTAAGTTGCAGTGTAATCGTATTTATCTTTCAGCATCAGAGTATTTTTCTTGAATGCAGCTTTGAAAATAAAGGTTATTATCAAAAGAATCTTATTTTATTGAGATTGTAAATGTAAATCTTACCAACACAATATAGCCTGCTACCATATCTGTAACCCCATGATGACTGGCTTGTGTAATTGTCAAATTTCCAACCGGACGATCCCTTACATTGATCAAGGGTAGTCTCATTTCCAAAACATTCCAGTCCACCGATCAGCCAGGAATGCCCGGTATAGTTTTCTATTGATGTCCAACCAGAACCATAACCGAATTGACTGTAAAATAAACATTCCTACCAATATTGAGGTTTCTTCAGATGTAATCTATTGAAGAAAAGAGCAAACATTTGACATTGTGTGCAGTTCAGCGGCGACCGTAAAAACAATGATGTTGTATCTACTCAGTTGCTAGTCAGATACACATTCTCAAAAAGTGCTGGAGCTGATTTTTCTAACGATCTGAATAAAATGCATGTGTGCATTAAGGTGCATTTTTAGTCAGCTCGTTGCAAAAATCAGTGTAGTATTAAAATTATGTTCCTGTATGTTTATAACATATAAAAAATATTAAGAACCCATTTTGTTGGTTATAACTGCATTTTAAATGTGTCAATTAAAACAAATCACATGTAAAGTAACAATTGCGTGCTGAAAATATCACCTGTTATCGTACTATCTGATACATTATTACACCATCACAATTGGCCCTGGGGTCATTATCGATAATGGTCCAGACGTAAACACGGGACATAAACATCTGTAAAAAGTGTGTTTAAGTGCGGTTCTGTACCGCTTAAGTCACTGACATCCTCAGCCAGCAACCGCCCGTCGTCTTTAATCCCCGGACACTCTCTATGCGGCGAGTCCGTAGTGTTGATCAGGCACTTCGAGTCGATCAGCGGTTAGCTTCTCCCTTAATCCATAATCAGGTGGATATACTTTCAGCAGCCAGACTAAGGCTTCTAATGACCTTCTTCCTCTCTCTTTCTGTGATGCAAATGGCGCTAAACATTCCCCATCAGGACTGTGCTGGAAAGCTTCTCGACCCGATTTAAACAGAGCCATATCCTCCATCCTCGCTCTCTGCACAGCTCTTGGAGTTCTGTATACTTGGCCCTATTACGTGTTTTTAGCCTCTATACTTGGCCCTCTTCACAGCGAGTTTCTCCAAGTACACAGTCATGTCTACACCTGTATAAACCTTGGGTTATCGATGTGGTGCACACTGACAGCAGATGCTCCATGGGTCCTAGCTTGTCGCAAAATGGACACTTTGGGTTATCTGTAGTCCCAAACGATGTAAGTTAGCAGGTGAAGGAAGCAGGTCGTAAACAGATCTTAGCAAAAAGCTCAGTCTGACTGGTTCTTAGCGCAATATTTCTGCCTATATCAGCTTTCTGTCTGTGGAACACCACTTCGTCAAAGTATCTTAGGCCCACATGGAAATTGCTCTTGTCCATCTTTCTTCCTCCTTCTGCAAAGCTTACTTCATTCTGTAGCATCTGCCTCCTTGTGATAGTGTCCACTAAGTACCATCTCTGGCTTTCGATGAATACGAGTCCTTTACGACCAACAGCAGTAGTGTCGACTATATCTTTGGATTGGATTCTTCTCTCCGTTTGGCAAACTGACTGCCTGGCTTACCCACAATTTCCGTCCAGTCCGCATTTCAATTCCTACTTTTTGACTCCTTAAGAGTCACCACCACTGTCCTCTCTGAAACCTTGAACTCCTTCAGCAATAACGAGAGTGGGAGCTGCAGTTCATTAGTTTTGCTGTAGAGATCAAAGTTGATGAGGCTTGTTGGGACCATTGCTTTCGACGCAGGTGTCTGCTGACCATTCCTTCCTAACATTCTACTATTGATGTTGCTGTTTTATAAAACATTAAGAGTTACATCACATTAGGATCCTGTGTTGGAAAATCCAGGCCTAAAACTTCCCAGGCAGAGTAGTCTGGTTATTCTGTTTCAACCTTTCATGTAGCTGTCTTTTAGTGTGATGTATGTTTTGGCATCCTTCAGACTTGCATGCTACTAGTTACCCTGGCACTTGATTGGACTGTCTGCAATGGTTGGTATGTCCTCTCCATGAATTTTAAGACCTCGGTTTATCTCTTGGCTGCGTTGATGATAAGGTTCATTCCTCAGAGAAAACGACGGAGATTGTTCAATTTTTGATGACTTCCTTCTCTAGGTTTTGCCAAGACGTTATTCTGTTTGTCTACTGCAAAGGGGAGCTACATGTCATTGAAGTACCTATTGAAATAAGTATGATTGTATATTTTCAGAAATGTAGTACTGCTTTATAGCTTCTACGATCAGCTGGTGTGGAATTAAAGTATATAGCAGTTTGCAATGTCCAGCCAAACAACTGTTAGGTTGTTGTTGTTTTCCTTGGCTCCCCGGATCCGTTGGCTTAAAACATTGATATGTTTAGGTTGCCTGTTCCATAAAAATGACACACTAAACTGTTCTTTCTTTATTATAGGTAAGCACATAATAAACAAGTGAATATATGAGAAAGATGTGTCTTTTAGTGATAACCGCCCTGGAAGATGGTATTATTACATGTATCACTTTGCCAGGGCCATTATTACTCAAAGTCACCACTCTGCCATTTATTAACCTGTACTAAAGATGTAACAATAAATAATGTTATCACATGTTTGATGTCGTGGAAGTGAGATAAAGCCATATAACACTATTCAATTACATGAATAACTATAAATAGTAACAATTTTGTGCTGATAATGGCCCTGATGTTAGCGCGGAAAATTAACGTCAGTAAACAGAAATGGCATCGTGACGTATCATGTAAGTAAAACAACAATATTGTAAATTTTAGTTTTATTATATTTAGCATAATACGTCGTGTATTTTTCATCAGATAACTTATTTTCAACACTAAAATATGTCATAAGCAACATAGTGCAAGACATTTGATTTGATCAAACTTATAGTCTCTATTACAAACTATACAAATAATACAGAAAACGAAAGGCTGAACGTTGTACCCATGAAAAAAATGACACAATAAACTTCCCTTATAATATTATAGGTCAACATGTAATAAACATGCAAATACATTGGATAGCGGTGCCTTTGAGCGATAATAACCCTGGAAGAAGATAATAGCCTTCGAGCAATTATCACTCAAAGGCACAACTCTCAAATTAATCAAACTATATGTAGTAAAGCTTTTACGATGACGAAATTTCAAGGTCGAATTTTCTTGTGCTTCCAAGTTTGTGTTCAAACTGGGTAAAATGAAAAAAAAAAACTGTATTGTCTACCTACGCATAGACTGGCTCCCGTCCCTATGTTTGTTCTTATTTACATATATCAGTTTTCTTCATTAAGAGGGAAGTAACTCCAGAAGGGTGTTTCTACATTGAGATTTTTTATTGCCCCTGGCTCCGAACGGTTCAGCCATCAGATAAAATTATGCTATTTTAGAGGCCTAAAATTTTCTTATAAAATGTTTCCAGTATTTATATAAAAATAACCATGCAGCCAGGGAGCCAGGATAACCTACGCATAATTTGCTTTGTATCACCTGTTTCAAGAGAAGTGACTTATCAGCCAAAAACCTGATATATAACACTTTTTTACTTGCCTACCAAACGTCAGTTTCAGGTGATTTCACCTGTGCTGAAAAACTCCATCATACATTCTCTAAGGTCTAAAATGGCAAATAAAGTACTACATCTACGTAGAATATTTATTAAGTCATTCATATTTTGTTAGTAAAAGGAAATGTCTATCCGTCTGGTAACCGGAGGCCTAGCCTGCGTTCTAGTCGTCCGGTAACCAGACCGGACGACTAGCATTTTCCCTGGCGATTTTCTAGTCGTCCGGTAATCGATTTCTCAGTGAATAAGCAGTGTTCTGGTTTTCTATTCGTTTCGTCATTATTGAGTTTTGTAAACTTCCATTTTATCGGCTGAAAAGGCAGTAAATTTCTCGAGAAGATTAAAAATACACTTTGGTATGTATTCAAACAAATTTCTGTTTGCAGATGGGTATTGATGTCTTAAATAGGTAACAGGTTATGTTAAACCAGAACACTGCTTATTCACTGAGAAATCGATTACCGGACGACTAGAAAATCGCCAGGGAAAATGCTAGTCGTCCGGTTTCGGGGCGACTAGAACGCAGGCTAGGCGTCCGGTTACAGGACGACTAGACACTTTCTTAGTAAAATGGGATAAAAGTCAAATATCTTGATAGTTTATAGTTTATTTCTCGATTTAAAATTAAAGAAAGATACATAGCTATCCGCTGGAAAACGATAAAAAGGTACCGGAACTAAATACCGTTATTTATCTTTGAAACGTCATGACGTATTCAATATATTTCGTTGATTTCCAGCGCTTTGTTTATGCGTATGTTTCTGTTTTTACTATTGTTTGTTGAATATGGCATGCGGGGAAAAGATTCTATAACTAGTTGTAGGTACTGATGGGAATATCTGGCTCTCGAGTGATTGTTTACGTGGTAACTCGTTACCACCAAAGAAACTAGTATTTGAATATGGAGCTTTATTTAAATATATTATATTGAACATTCATCATCAAAACTGACTTTTTTATTAAAATCTGTTTATTTCAATTTATTTTGTATAAGAAGAAAGTAATATTTTAATGAATGCAATGGAGATTTATAATGGTGTGCAATGATACTAAAAAGAGTAACATTGCTTCATTGATAGAAAATTAGTAAATTGCTCCATACACATACGTTATCAGCTTTGTTGAACCGCATT
Source organism: Mercenaria mercenaria (assembly GCF_021730395.1). NCBI lineage: Eukaryota > Metazoa > Mollusca > Bivalvia > Venerida > Veneridae > Mercenaria > Mercenaria mercenaria. The sequence goes on along the minus strand of NC_069367.1, from coordinate 14,434,339 downwards.
TCACAGATTCGAATTCGTCACATGTTTGAAAAATTCGTTCGAATTTCTAACACATTGTTTGACAACACACGTACGATTAAGTTCAACATTTGTGAAAAAAATGAGTTCTGTACCTATACCCCACTCAAAGCAGACAAAAGGAAAAAAACAGTAGAAAAACATGTAAAATATTGTTCATACGAAATATTCATACATTCCAATCAAGACTTTATGTCACTTAGATATATTAAAACCTTTTGGCATAATAAATAAACTAGGCGGAGTTTTGACATTTGGCTCTTTCGGCATTATTCGAGAATTTTATACTCGCTTCTTAGATATTAGGGTTAAGGGTAAAGTTTACATCTACTAGATTTTAATTCTTTTATTGATTACAATAACTAACTGATTGTCAATTTATGTGAGTTTCTGATCTTCATTTGTTTAATTTGTATTACCATTGTGTCAGTTAAAGTCAGCCATTTAAATTTTATCACAGAAATGTGAAGATCAGCCATGATAATTAAAGGTAAAAAAAAACAAGGAAGAATATCCAACAGGGAAAGCCACGTTCAAAACACGCATCCTCCCCAATGACACACACGAACAACCCTCGCACACAACACAGAAAATGAAACACCAAAGGACAAAACAAACAAATATAGGAACACAGTGGGGCACCGCCTTGGAACGGTCAGTGGCAAAACCACCACTGGGGAGTTTAAACCGGTTTATGGTGCGCCTAACCTCACTCTTAACCCCACCATGTTCCAAAGTTACAAGACAGTGTAAATAAAAATAATCCCGCCAGGTGAAATCCTAACATACGTAAAGGGAACAGAAGGTATGTTATGTAAAACACAAAGATGCCCTTGTAAATATAATATAAAAATGCATGTTCGTGTGAAGGAAAAACGATATTCCTGCGTTCAAAAATATCTTAATCAATTTTTGCCGTTGATGTTAACTTCAGCAAAGCAGGTCTGATCCGGAAACAGTCCAGGGCACACCCAGTACAACGCTGCCAATATACTGTTTTAATTTAAATTTAGAGCCATTTAACCTACTTTTATAGTGTTTGATGCAGTATTCTTCATCATTCTGTCCGGGTGAGCGAATAATGCTAATTTAAAGTCACCTTAGGAAAACAAAAAGCCTGAACTATTTGAAACCGTATTCAGATAATTATATACTATTATGCAAACTCCATTTTCCCAGAAGTATACGTCTGTGGAACAGTCTCCTGTGTCTTTGCGAAACATTTGTTGGGCAGCTGCCGCCTTTCTGTCAGTTCTAATTTAACTTCATGCTTTTACTTTTAACCTGGCCTGTAACATAGCTCCTTAACTTCATCTTTGTGATTCACAAAATTTATGTGTTTTTACAATTTTAAATAGGTATCCCTGACAACACGCCTTGCTCAGCAGTAGAACATAAACATATACATAGCCATAATTTTAGCTCAAATTTTAACCTATATCTTTAGTACACAAAGGCTATATTATTGAGTTCTATAGTACATGCAGTAAGTATATGGATACATACCGGTTACACACACATTGACTCTACATGATGCAAGTTGAATATGTCTGCTAATTAATTATGACAATGTAATGCAGGGCGAATCAGGCAGCACTACATTTTGAAACTCTGTGTAAGATTGCATACTCCGCCGTAAAGCTACAGATTTATCGTCTACGGATGACTTCTAGTACTTTGTTACATCATTGATACACTTAGCTCCATAAGCCCGGTCGATTAATTCGACGCCTCCTCCTGAGTATATGGGATACACTTTTATATTGGACCATGTAAAAATGATAATAAATAGTTTCGAAACGATAAATAGAACACAATGAATAGTGTGTTAAAGGACCCACGATATTGCACAATAGATTTTAATGAATTAACATATAATGTCAAAAAGAAAACATTAAAAATGTATGTAATGCAAATTATTATGTGATGTAAAACAATGTTATTTGTCATTATTCTCCTTATTTGTAGAGCAGGAAATAAATCAATTGTACAAAAATTTCTCCAAATGTTGATCCAATTTATTGATAAGAGAGGTTACTCTAAGTAAAGTTTTCCTAAAAATTGACGCTATCCAAATAGTCAATGAAATTGTAGGAAATTACGTTACTAGATTACGTTACTAGATTAGGTTAAACTATATCAGTGAATAGAAAACATGCATCATGCATCATATTAATGGTTTCTTTGAACCACGACTCTGAAATAATTAACTTTCAGCATTTCCCCATTTCCCAACAAACTGCATTTATGTGAAACTTCATACACATACTCCAGCATACAATAAATTTACAAAGTTGCTGACCTTAGATGGCAATTACTTTAGTTACCACCTACTCGATATGTCAAGGCCATTGCAGGTAGAGGATTTGTAATGCATGGTAATACTTTTTGTTATGGTTATTCTTGACTGTTTTCAAAAATTTATAACATAAATTGTGGTATGTGCTAATGTTAATAATTTCTAACCAGTCATTCTAATATAATACAAATATGTCTTGGTAATTTTTCTTATTGCAGTAAATGTACTTAAGACACAACAGTTGGCGGCGTCTTTGATGCTTGCATCAATGAATTTCCTTGTAACAATTTGGAAGAAGAACACGTCTATTTGATGGGTAAAAATGCCTACTGCAATCTGATTGTTAAGTAATGAGTTGTAGTTAGTACTCATGCGCCACTGGCACCAGATCAGAAAGAAAATGCCTCCGTGCGTGTTATACCCTACCCCTAGGTATTCTATAAGAACCATGATCGTGAACGGGAAAGTGCACTAACCCATTTCAATCGTACATTTCTCAATTTAAACGCGCAGTTCGGTGAATGGATACCTAGTATATTGAACAAGCGATAATTTATCTTCCATCGTGCACCACTCACATTGTCTCAATATTCCATATTTCTGAGATTATGAACATATTTTATGCTTTCGTCAACGTTACAGAAAAAACTTGCTTGAACTTCCCTAATGAATATCCGGTCTAGTGGTCACGGCAGTGCGCACATGTTTGGCGAAACGTAAACAAACAAAAACAGATTTAAAAAAAACAACACAATTTTACCCTAAAACTCGAAATGATGAATGAAATTCATCTTGTATAATGATCTTTAATTTAAAATCGTACATTGGTCTGCATCTGTTCTGTATATTTTATTCATTTTGCACATTTTGCTGCATTTTCACATTTTAGCGAACACGTGTAGTAAAATGACGATTGACATACATTTTCACAACAGCCAATCAGAATGATTTTGTAATCTAGAACGGAATTTCACCAGGGAAGTTCAAACAAGTTGTTTGTGTAATGTTGAAATTACTATAAACTACGCGTTGTTTTTCTAAGATAAAAGGTATTGAAAAAATGTGACCGGTACACAATGGAAGATAAATTACTACTTGTTTGATATCCACAGTACACATTTACCGCACTGCGTGTTTTAGGTATGAAATGCGCGATTGAAACGGGTTAGTATATTTTCCCGTTCACGACCATGGTTCTTATAGAATACCTAGGGGCAGGGTATAACACGTACGGAGGCATTTTCTTTCTGATCTGGTGACAGTGTCCGACGCAATCGATATACGGTATAACTTGTGTTAGCGGTGTTAATGTTTTAAATGTATACAAATGTATATGGTTAAGAATAATGAACAGAGTATATGTATTATTAAAGGGTTATTATATAAGGGTACTTAAAAAGATAGATACCTTAAACCCAGCGTTTTGCATAAATATGCTGCCGTTGCATCGGTAAACTGTAGCTCAGGATTACCAACAAAGCCCCAAGAACCATTATAAAATGCCTCAACAAATCCTTCCGTACCACGTGAATTAGTTGGCCACAGCCGTATTTGGAACCCTAAAGAACAACAATTATCATATCAGAACACAGTGATATGTAGATGCTTGTATGTGGTGTATTTACACATTTAATGAGAGGTTTGTTAAAGATTAAAAATTTAAAAACGCCATCAATTAATGTCAGAAATGTATGCCTCATTTTATCTCATACGACTCACTCATTGAGTGAGTTCGGGTTTAAACTCACTTCAACATTTTTTCAGAACCTATGCACTTAATGCTGAGCGCCAAACTAGGAAACTACAAGTACCATATTTCGATAAAAACTTTGTCAATAGAAATATGTAAAACTATTTTGGATGTCAAATTAATCGAGATGTTCAACGTATTGTAAATCTACAGGTATATATACATCGAAGTTAACATAAAAAAAATACATATTTACAGTAAAATACCTTCAGAATAGTGTCCATTTGCCAATAGCACTGTGACGAAAAAAATATATCTCATGATTGTGGCCAATGGATAAATCTGAAAATAGAGTAGTATTTAAAAGTGTACTGTTTTATGAGATAAATTTTGTTCTTTTGACCTGTTTAAAACCAGTTGTGAATGGGAGATTGCAGCGCTTAATTATCTCTCTGTCTCAGAATCAGCGCTTAATTATCTCTCTGTCTCAAAATCAGGAATGAACTTTGTGTAAGTCATCCTTTCTTCGTATTAAAGAAATCTATATGAAGATCTTATTTAACTTTAATTTGGTAATTCTTGGCTTGAATATTATCAAAACTTATCAATTCTGCCTGTTTACCGCTTTGCAATACAATGCCTTATAAAGATGATGCATGGTATATGTATGTTTATATGCTACGAACAGTACACTAGAAATACATTCTGCATGCCCACGGGCAGAATGTCGAGCCCGCCAGTTGTCTAAAAATGTAACATTTATTATATTATAAGGCGGTGTCAGAACTGATTTACACTAGCACCTATATTTGCATATGTATTTTTTTTACCAATTATAAAACAATCTACACAAGAAGTCCACACAAATCTGCTAACCAGGTAAAAATAGGTCAAAATACATCGAAAATTGGATGTAACATACATGTTGTTGCACATGTTGCAGAGAAAAGTGGTCTCAATTTTTCCCCACGGCCAATAATTATTACAAATTTACAATATAAACTATTTATAGTAACAACAAAGGAAAGTAATTCTAAAAAACAAGGTTGCTTCATGGTGTTGAACATATGTGCCAAGTTACATCAAAATCCTCTTATGTATGACATGCTTCAGACAATGTCATTCTTGTATATGACCTATGGCCTCTAAGTGTGACTTTGACCTTTGACCTAGGGACTTGGTTCTTGCGCAGGACACTCCGTCTCATAAAAGTGATTATTCATACCAAGTTTTATCAAATTCCACCATGCATGAAGACGAAATGCTCCAAACAAGCTTCAATTTGACCTTTGACCTCCAACTGTGACCTTGACATTTGAGATAGGAACATAGTGTTTGCGCATAACACTCCTTCTTATTGAGGTTAACATTCATGCCAGATATAAACAAATTTGGTCCATGCATGTTAAAGTTATGTTCCAGACAAATAAAATCTGGAAATTAGATCCCTCGGAAGCATCGAGAACAAGGCAAACAGTGAAAATTGCAGACTCGGTTTGATTGAAACTTCAATTTCACCTTTGACCTTCAACTGTGACCTTGACGTTTGGGAAAGGAACATGGGGTTTGCGCATGACACGACTTCTCATTGAGGTTAACATTCATGCCAAATATAATCAAAATTAGTTCATCCATGTCAAAAGTATGGTCCGGACAAAATCGCACGGACGCACGAACGAACGCACCCACATACACCAAAAGTGACGACTATATCGAGCTCACCGCAAGCAGGCTCGACAAAAGTGGCTAATCGTTAATACATGGTAGGTTCACTTATGAATATTTCTATTATAGGGCTTGCACTAGAAACATGATATTGTTCTTCTTTTGCACTAATCAAATATAACGTTACTGGCGGCTGAAATAGCGTGAAACCAAAATGCATATGGTATCACTAAACTGCTAAATTTGCATTGGCTAATATCTCAAACCTTGCGTCTTGTTAAAGACCCACCACAACTAGTGACCCACTTTTTTCACTCACAAAATCTTCATGAAAATCATTCTTGAAATACAGGTAATATACGTTATACTACAAGTTTTAAGGTGGACAATTTAGACCATTCCTGAATAAATGTGTTTTGACAACTTCATCTGCAAACTTATTCAATCAGTCTCTTTTCAGCATAGTTTCAAAAACATAGATGAATAACTATCTTACACTGTAGAAACAAAATGTGATTGAAATTCCACTAAATACACTGATTTCGTTACATATTGCTACAGTTATTCGATAAAATGTTAGGACATTACACACATTGTCTTGGCCTAATATATCTCACTGTCAATTTGTAACTAGATACTTGTTTTTCTCATTTTCTTCATGCAAAGCATGTATAATTACCATCATAGAAACACAAAATAATGCAGTTATTTTGTGGTGCCTCTTTAAAGCCCGGCTCCCCTCCTACCTTTCTCCCTTGAATTGTCACTGAAAAAGCATGAAAATCCTGACTATGAACAGTAACACCTGTCAAAATAGAGTCTATTTTATATAAAATTTTATATGAAATACCTGTGGTTTTGCCTGCTAAAATGTGGCACGTGGTAGTTAACTGTTACCTATTGTAATCATGGGTTGCATACACACAAAAGAATTTGAATATATGCGCGGAGCAGGGCTTTAAGTTATAATGTGCATTGTTAGTAACATAATTGTGTCATGTTGACTTCGAGGACCGTATTACAAACTATATCATTGTGCGATAGCGTCAATGGTTTTTAGCGCAAAAATAATGTTACAAGGCAGCCTAAATTAATCCGGATTTTGACGAGAAGTATTGGTTTTATCTGATCTGTAAGCATGTCATGAAATAACGTTATTGTAACAGTAGCTCGATCTGTGATGCTGTATTCTGCTCGAGTGGATTTTAGCTAGATCGGATCTAAAGAGGCGCGTTTCCGCATTTACAATATCATAAAATATTATATAACTTTTACAGAAATTATTAGATTTAACAAGCACAAGACCATTAGGTCAAGCGTTCAGTACTAAGTCTTGGTAATTCATGTAATTAATGCCATTGGATTAAGTCTTGGGCGATATGAAAAAAAAATATGAATTTGCGATATTTTCTTGTGAATGTAGATTCTAAATTTGCCACCCACCATTTAGAAAATTCACTACGGCTGTTGAAATGGAACTGTGAAAAAGAATCTGTAAAACTTCAGCTCTGGCTTATCAGCGTTCAATCAAAATATGCGTTCATAAGATATACTCAAAACCGCAGACACTTGGGGTCATATGTTTGTAAATGTACAAACATGTATTCATAATTGGTTCCCCTGTTCTGCGTTGTCGATAACTGTGCATGTCAGCCGGGTTCAACGGACAAAGCCAACGGAAAGTTGATGTGGCCAAAGCAAAATCACTGGCATGAGATTAATATAACGAAGAAATTAGCTGGTATTAGGCCAAGACAGGTAATGATATATACATGTATGGAAAGAATCGACTGACACCAAAATCAAGTGTGTTTGTGTTAGACTAAGTTAAATAAAATTGGTCGAAACAAGGTCACTGTACGTAAACTATGAGGAGAAGTTTATAATCGTGAGTATATTTAGGCCTGGTAGTGTATAAGCGTATTTTCAAAATTCTACCCGAAACTTTAGAATTTTGTTCATGTTCGTCAGATATGTCTGTGTGGTGGTAATATGCAGAAAATTGTTGACTAACACTAAAAAAAGCTGTCAAAGCCCCAAGTGTCTGTGCTCAAAACTGGCAACAAACAACTATATGAGATGAACTTTCTTGCGTAGATTATAACGGCAGTGGTTTTGGAATTCAACATGGCTGCCATGAATGCAAGTACATGTATAAATGTTCTATTTGGACTGTAAAAGAAACTTCTGTCATCTAAAAGCATGAGAGATATGAAACAAATGCTTCAAAATAAGTCGCCACATAAGTGTAGGTAAAATGTGTTAAGAATGGACTGTGTTACTTTAATATAGCACATCACAACATTTCACAAACTATTGCAAAAGATCTAAAATACAAATTTGCCCGGACTATTATTCTCAGATGATTCCAGTGACAAAGATCGTGAAGCTATAGTGCAATTATAGCAAAGCCTGTAATTTGAAAAGCATTTAATTCCGGGGTACCCATGAACAGACTGGGTAAACTAGGGCGATATGATCATTTTATTTTGCTAGCCTGTTTTTCACTTTTAACGTTCAAAATTCTACGTCAACCTTTTCGCAAAGCAAAGTAGATCTAGCTATTGTTCCGGTTTGCATTCACAGTAGACTTATAACTTAAAAGAATAGTTTCTGGAACAGCTTCAGCTTCTGAAATAGTGTCATCTTCAGTTGGAGATTGATGGGTACAGACATATCCATTGACCAAAATATCTTAGTTCTATATCCGATTACAGCAAATTGCTAATCTACTGGTTTTTTGACAATAGTCTTAATTATAATCGTTCTTTTCCCCACTCTTCATCATCAGCCATCGTTACTAGTACCTTGTTTCACGAACGTACCTTTTTAATATAAACCCACCACGCCTTTTCCCCCGTTATAAACCATATTAAATATATGACAAAATGGAAATAGTTTTAATTCAGGGCGCATAATTATGCTTGAAATAGGTGTTTAAAATATTCATTACAGACCTGAGATCAACGAAGTTGCCTTCTTGCAAAAAAATGTTTAGCTTCTAAAGCACATACTTTTAAAAATATGCTCCGAAATAAGCCAAAAGTGATGTGAAATTGTTTAAGTCTGAAATTATAAAGTGAGAGTATTAAAAGAAACTTGTATGTCAAAATTCAACAAAAGAGGCCCTCCACGGCTTCCGTACGTAGTGACTGTGGCAAGCAGCTTTCTTTTTCCAAGTTTAACGAGAATAGCCTGTACCAGGTTTTACGAGAATAGCCTTTCGAAGACATCTTTATGTGCATACTTCATCGTATTAAACTAAACATGCCTTTTATTTTGTGTCTACGCAATCATTTTAACCATTGCTATTGAAACCTTTCGCGCTTCGTTTGTGATAAATGTATTTTTCATGACTTGTTGATTCAATTTGTGGGTTTATAGTATCGCATTACTGCTATATTCGTAATCATTTAACAATAGATATTTTAGAAATTATGTAAATCAGATCCCGATATGTTTTACACACAACTTCCTAGTTCTTTGTATAACCATAATTAAGACCCTCCAAGACCTAGTGACCTACTTTTTATGCCCACTAAAACTTCATGAAAATCATTCTTAAATTACAGGTAAAGGTGCAAAATAAAGACAAATGAATAGACATAAATCTTAAAAAAAGACTACACATTTTAAAATATAGTACTAAACATTACGATAGCCGTGCAATATTCCCTTGAAATCAACACATGTACAGAAAAACAAATGATTGTTTCTGTATTTTCTTAGACTGACATGGGGGGTCATTTTGTCCTACTTTCATGTTTATCGTTTTTCCGTAATCGGTCGGAAATTCTTCGGGATCACGTGATTTTAAAATTGTTTCAAGCGAATATCCATTTAAGACGCGCAACAAAATAACTGTATTTCCATGACGGTAATTATGCACGACTTGCACGAAAAATACGAGATGTACAAAATTTAAATTTAAAATTGACAGTGACATATATTAGGCCAAGACAATGTGTTTAATGTCTAAAATCTTATTAAATTAATGCAGCCATGTGTACATAAATAAGTGTATTTAGGTAAATTTCAATCATACTTTGTTTCTGCAGTGTAAGACAGTTACTCATTTATATTCTTAAAATTATACTGAAAAGAGATTAACTGAAAAAGTTTACAGACGAAGTTGTAAAAACAGTTTTATTCGGGAAGGTCCTGAATTGTCCTTATGAAAACTTGTACTTCTAGCTGTATATTACCTGTATTATAAGAATGATTTTCATGAAGTTTTTGTGAGTTACAAAATTGTTGAATTCCATGTAGTAAGTTTGTAAAAATCACGTTATCGTTTGGGCATATGATATATTTTGCATCTATTTATAAATTATAGCCTCGTTTCGGATGATTCTTCCGAAAAAGTCCGAAGATGCTCGACGGGTTCGTAAGCAGTCGGAAAGCATACTTTCGGTTTGACATAGGCAAAATTTTTTGTTTATTTGTTAGTTATTCTTGAACATATTCATGACTATTTGGTCAGAACCGATGCAGTGGGCCATATTTTCTGTAAATAGGAAGTCTCAGCTACAAACTCTGGTTTTCATATAATACTCGTTCTGGTTTTAGTAATGGACCTTTAATATACTATACTACAAGTTTTCAGGTAGGAAATTTAATAGTCCACTGCCATTTGTAATCCCGTTCGAAAGTACATGTAGTTAAGAAATATAGCCACATATACCAAATTATTTCTTGGTCTAAGATAAAAATGTATATGTATGTATCTCTTCTGGGGACAGCAACTGGATCCGGAAATAACGTCATCAATATGGCGACCGATTACTAAAATAATACTGCTGAATAATGTCTGAAAAAAATCAGTAAAATTGCTTATAATATCGGATATTATGTCATTAAACAAGGCAATTTTGACATTTCAAGTGTTTATTTCTACAAATTTTCAGAAAAAAATATATTTAATTTATTTTAACAGTTTAATTTGTACCCCACCCACTTAATTTACAATGCATTTTATACGTCGCTTCTACCTCTTGATATTAATTATTTTCAGCTATTCTTATGGTGTTGAATTTGAAATATGATTATTTCCAAAAGTTGAAAGAAATATAACATACAATAAGGGACTATACGTTACCAGTATTTGTTTTAAATATGTACCTGGAAGGAATTCCTCCACCATTAAAGCTAGAAAGTCGCCATATAACCTATCATGTGTTGGTGCGACGTTAAATAAAAAAAACAAAAAGAAACCCCAAAAAAATATATATAACCAGGGTCTGACGCCAAGGCCGACGTTAGGGTGAGAGTAGAATAGCTCTATGTTCTTTGAATAGTCTAGCTAAAAACTGTTTTATATTTAAATTTTGGAATTTTCAAATTGATTTACAATTACTTAAATGAAAATACTTTCTCAAACCTAGATCATGAGCCATATAAATAAGCAGATGTCACTACAATGTTACATTAAAATCTACAAAATAGCAGTAAAAGTGAAACAAACCTGTGTCTCCATTAATGTAAAAACTTCCTCTTTTCCCATTTTGACAGTATACATAACTTTGATACATGGAGTCGATACGCTTATATAAGCGTGTAGTATACCACACATTTTAAAGGTTCATTACGCGCATTCCAATTTTAATTATAGGCTGAACACCACTAAATCCAGCTGTTCTTTATTTCATATAAAATCCCTTTACTTCATAACGGTTTTTTCAACATTTTCTAGCATATCAGATTTTCAGAGACTTACATTCTCATAAAGAACTAGATCGCTACTTTAGAAAAACAAAAAGAAAAGGGGGTGTTAACTTCTATATAAGAAAACTACATTCGTTAAATACAACCCGCTGAATTTACTACTTTTCGCTTATTTCCATTTCTCTTTTCGAGACATTAAATTCTTACGCCGCCATTTTTACCTAGCATGCGATAGGAACATGCCGATTTCAATGGAATGCTAAGTGATAAATACTGAAACGCGGTAGGGTAAAAGTAAGCAAGTTGGTGTCGAGAAAATGCACTAGGAAGGCTTACATTTTATTTGGTAGTGATCAGCCTTAAAAGGGTTGCGCGGCGCCCGGTGCTGGTTTCAGCGTGTAAAAAAAGACTAATTTGAGGTATGTGTCAATTTGATTTTGCTCAGTATGAGACAATAATAAATTTTCTCGAATAAAGCAGAATGCTATTCGATGTAAATATGATAATACATCATATGGTAGTCGCAACTTGACCACGATGGTTGAACTTAGGCTGATTATTTATATTGATTATTTCATCGTAAAAATGCGGGATTATTATGGTAGCCGTGTGTATTTACATGGAATGACTTTACAGCATCAAAGTATGTAAACTTACATTTGATCAGTTGAAACTTTTTAATACACTAATTAAATTATATTCACACAAATTTATATTTCCATTTTCTCGTGCAGCTCGTGTTTCATCAACGAAATTTCGTTGACATTTACAATACTGTTTATATAAGTAGCGTTAGCGCACATAACAGTCATTTGAAGACGGCTTTTTTCTTATATGCCTGAAAATTCATTTCAAATGTTACTAAATAAAGGAAAAAGGCTGAAAGAGATAATATAAAAAAAACAAGTACTTGCCCAGCTAGCAAACATACATGGGACCCATGTGGGACCCATATGGGTTCCCATATGGGACCTATATGGGCTACCCATATGGGACCCAGATGGGTTTTGCAAACCATTTTGGCATGGGTCCCATATGGGATATACTATATGGGACCAATGTGGGCCCCTTATGGGTCCCAGATCTTATAACCCATGTGGGACCTTTCTGGGTCCCATGTCGTATATATAGTATGGGCCATTTAGGGGCGTTCTGGAATTGTATGGGTCTTATTGACTGATTGAAATTGTCAACTGTCCGAAACATTGTAGCTGCCCATGTAGTTGTTTCAGAATGATTGTGGACCTTTTTATCTTGATCTATTGCATTTCCAACTCACTTCATCAGATTCTTTGTAAAGGCATTCTGTAAAGTAGAAAAAATAATGTCAGTCTGAGCATTTGTCCATGAAAATTAAGACTATTTGCAAAAAAGTAAATCGTAATTTATAGCTTTAATATCACCTGAAATATATTAAATTCGAGTTTTTTTATAATTATCATTCATCATTTTCCCGTAAATTAAATAGAAATGCAAAAACAGTTTTGATAAATAAGGTACTGATTAAACATTTAATGGAAGCATTTAAACTATTATCAACATTTTCTGAGATGTCCTCTCTAAGTTTATAGTATGAGATATTTTTAAGGAAATAGAATGCAGATTAAAAAAAAGCTAATGATGTTAAAATAGATATCTTATAAGTACGTCAAGTTATTGACGAATAATTGTATAATTATTATGTTATAATAATGTTTAAAGTATTGTACTCACTTTTTCTGCATCGGTCCCTTCTGTACATAATGAATAAGCTTGTTCTGTATTGCAGCTTAAACCTCCATCCAATTAACTGAATAGTGTGTAAACCATTGGCGTGACTAATAGATAACATGTGTAGAGAGAGATGGACCCTTAGTTACCATGGTTACAAACATGTATTATAAATGTTCCCAATGTCCAGTATAGCTTTCCTGAATATTTTAAAATGAATGAATGTTATTATTAAAAAGTAATTACACAATTTCGAAATAGCTCATACAACAGTCGAATTGTAATAACAATTAGGAATAATTTCGGAAGTGCAAAAAATCATTTACTAGTATTAGTCCATTATCATGATTTTGTAACCCTAGTAATTTTATTTTGAAAATACAATAAAAATGCTATACCCGTCCTTTCTATTATGAAGTAAGAAAATTATCAAACTTTCGATCCAACATTCCGGTATGTCTAATAGGATAGTTTTTTTCCTAACAGTTTATATTGTAAATGTTATTTCAGCTAAGAAGAACGAAACCTTGCATTTTCTTATAGACAGAGACGGCTTTAAAACGTCTTTTAAAAGTCGTCTTTATTTCGTAGGTAAAACAACGGAAAAGAACGTCTTTTTTTCTGTTCACAGATGACATGACCATAAAACAACCAAATAAAGACGTCTTCAAGACGTCTTTTGTTTGCTGGGATGGGACCCATATGGGACCCTTCTGGGAAACATATTTTTTGAGACCAAAGAAATGTACATGTATTAGAATTCAAAGAAAACATAGAAAAAAGGATTGTTATACTAGTGACAACACTTATGGTCTTAAAGTCAAGACGTTGCTGTATCACTTCAATGGGTCCCATATGGCTCTGATGTGTGCAAATACTTACAATATGGGACCATTCTGGGAAACGTGTTTCTTTTTGAGAGAAAAGAAAACGTAGAGACATTCAGAGAAACCATAAAAAACTATTTTCTGTGCTAGATACATCACTTTTAAACTTAAAATGAAATGCATTGGTATATCCATCGCTGAGTTATTGTATATGGGTCCCATATGGGTCCAATGTGGGCAAATACTTACAATATGGGACCCAGATGGGACCCTTCTTGGAAACATGTTTCTTCTGATACTTCAAAAAATATACAAATTTTCGAAGAAAACTTAAAATATGAACTTATATACTGGTGACACCACATATAAGCTTAAAATGAATACATTTGTAATTTACATCACTGGGACATTATATATGGGTCCCATATGGGACCAGTATGGGCCAATACTTACAATAAGGGTCCCATGTGGGACCCATATGGTACATTTGCCCAGATATAGCCCATATGGGCCCCATATAGGCTTGCGTGCTGGGTGAATTCAAGCGCTTGCACTACTGCAGAAAACCTATATCACGATAAATCTACGTCAGTTTTAATTTTATAAATGCAAAGAGATGAAGCGTTTTACGTACACTCTTTTTCAATAATAGTTTGTGTCTCATTATGTTATTATAATGCAAAGGTAAACCATCGGGGTCATATTGCGTTCACTCGCGCCAGGTATTTGTAACGATAACATGTTTATGTTATATTGAGATAAGGGTGATCGGGTTTGGTTCGACCGCGTGTTTTCAGCCGTGACGGAATGATACACTTTTTCAATTGGGTAATATCGTTTCATGAACAATCTGTAAGAGTAAGTTGATATGTATGTTTTGTTTATCATGAACTTGATTATACTACTGGCGCAATCGGTAGAGCTAATGATCATAAACCTTGAAGAGAGATTTCGAGCCCAGATTAAGGCCGTATTTTTCTTTAGGACAAACAAATGTATTCATTATTTTTTTTTTTATTTTATTTTATTTTCGCCCCTTGCCGGCGGGGGATAGAAAATGCTGGCTGTATCACCAGGCAGAAGGGTACGACTTCCCCGAAAATGGAGCCACCTGTTTGCCGTGAGTGGCGATCCGTAAGCCGGAGAGGAGGGTCCTAGATGTTGAGATGCCCCATAGCATCCCGGGGAGATGATGCGTACTTGTTTTCATGTGCGCATCTTCTTCCCGGGATGTGGATGCCAATACACATCTTTGGCCTCTAATTCGGTGTAGACGTTCTGGCGGTCGTACTGGCCCGATACGATCAATCGGCTAGTCATGCCAAGCCCTAGGAAATCTCACATTTACGTTTACATTTTCTATTGTTTATTTCAAACTGCATCTTCATGTGATCATTTTTATATTTTCACCAACATAATTTTGGAACAAAATACGTTAAACAAAACCTGTTTTTACTCTGCTCTACTGTCACATTTTACTGCGCTCAACAAACTTCATATTACGTTCACACAAATTTATTTAACAATATATTTTCATATGTACTTCAATCTATGTTTCCTAGAAGGCGGTGGCTTAGGGCCAGTCGGTTGGGTAGAGTAACAATCCCTTGAATCCCATGTTTGCTTTTCTGCAATACAGCTGGTGATATGAACAAGATTGTAAAATACCTGGCCGAGCATATCACTACAGTATCCCTAACATGTATGAGCTGGGTATCCGCTCTGTTTTCATGTTCCCTTGTTGGACTCCGCGGCGGGTGGGGGCTGCGAGTGACGAATTTTAATATTTCAGTATGGAAAATCAAAATAAAAAACGACCGCATACCGAAACGGATTCTGACGGCATGGAAGGTGAAAATTCTCATCAACTTCTCACATCAAATATGGCTTTTCCAAGATTCCTTCTCAATCAATCAAATATCGAAGATTTCAAAATGACAAGTATCTCACCGTTTGCAATTGAGAAAACTATAGAAAGTATAGCTGGTGTTCCTAAATCAGTTAAAAAGTTGCGTACTGGTGATCTTCTCGTTTACAGAGCAGCACACGCTAAAAAATCTACTTGGCATTACATCCTTCTTTAACCATGCGTGTAAATGTATACCGCACCGTACTTTGAACTTCTCAAGGGGAGTCATTCGATGTCCCGATCTTGCTGGGGTATCAGAGGCGGAGATTGTGAAAGAACTTACTGCTCAACACGTGACAGCTGCGAGACGCATCATAATAAAAAAAAGTAGGAAAAGAAATCCACACCAACACTATCATTCTAAAATTTGGCATTCCGTTCCTACCTTCTTTTATAAACATTGGCTATCTACGTACAAAAGTTACTACTTACATACCAAATCCTCTTCAGTGTTACAACTGTTTCAAGTTTGGCCACAACGAAAAGACCTGTAAAGCTGAACATATTTGTCCAAAATGCTGCCAAAATGGATATTCTCACGAACATGACACCTGCAAGTATCCAATGCGTTGTGTGAATTGCGGCGAGCCGCATTCAGCTCGGTCTCGAGAATGAAAGACATGGAGGATTGAAAAGGAAGTTCTCCATGTCAAATTCACACAGGGCATTAGATGTCCTGAAGCAAATTGCAAATGCTAAATTCGTATCTCCATCACTGACATCGACATATTCTTCCATAACAAAATATAACTCAAACAAATCAACTCAATGTATTGATGCGTCTACGCAAACTGATTCTGTGCCCGTTCCAAATTCTCAAAACGAAAAGCCAAAAGTTGCAGCAAAACCTGTTCAGACACCAGTAGCTCAAAATGCAGCTGCTAAACCAAGGCTGACACCAGCTGTACAAAATGTTCCCAACTACGCAAATTCGCAATCGACAAAACAAAATGTTAAATCAAATTCTAATCAACGTGGGGTGAGTCAAACACCCAGACAGAAAATTGACTTGAAAACAGATGGGTTTGGAAAGGGATCTAATGATCCCATACAAACCCATAACCGGTTCCCTCTTGATATGAACCGGTTGACGGGGGAGGATGATGACGATCCGCCATTATCTGCTCCGTCCAGTGTAACTAGCACCAAGTAGGGGAAAATCAAAAGGTTCCAACCTCCTGAGTCAATGCACACTAATACTTCAAATTTCCAGTCGTACAATGTTTGTTTACCAGTGTAAATGGAAAGTAAAATTATCTAGTGGAATTGCCGTGGACTTAAAGCAGATTATAATGAAATTCTCCTTCTCTTATCAAAATACAATCCTTCACTTATGTGCCTTGGTGAAACTTTTTTAAAGGAAACGGACAAAGTAGCTTTCAAAAATTATTCAGTGTATAAATTCATAAATACTAACACTGATAGAGCTTCTGGTGGTACATCTATTATTATTAATAATGCATATCCGCACAGGCAAATTGTTCTAAATACAAGTAATCAGTCAGTTGCAATTAATGTTACATTGCATCGACCAATTACTGTCTGTTCGATTTATATACCTCCAAAAGTTAAACTAAATTTTGAAGATCTTGATGATCTTATAAAACAATTACCACAACCTTTTATGCTTATGGGAGATTTTAATGGTCATCATGAATTTTGGGGCTGTTCTGACAGCAACACTAGAGGTCAAATTATTGAAACTTTTATTGTAAGAAATGCCCTCTATTTACTAAATGATAAATCAAAAACATATCTTCATCCTGCAACAGGTAACCTTTCTTCGCTTGATTTGACAATTTGTCAACAGAACATTTTTCTGTATTTTGAATGACCATTTTCCAATTTTTATTTCAAATACTTCTAATCTGCCTCCAGACCACCCTTCATATTTCAAGTTTAATAAAGCTGATTGGAAGCAGTTTCAAACGTTATGTAAAAATGATTTGACTTTGGAGAATTTTACAAATTTTTATGATCCTATTGATCGGTTTTCGGTTCTTCTGTCCGATATTGCTGACAAGTCCATTCCTAAAACTTCAAGAAATACTAAACATAACAAGAGATGTCACTAATGGCGACAAATGCCCCCGCAGCACCTTGACCTTTGACCTGGTGACCCCAAAGTCAGTAGGGGTGGTGTACTCAATAAGTACTATCAGCATGTGAAGTTTGAAGGTCCTGAATGAAGTGGTTTGCATGTAAAGTGCCTTCATGCAAAAAGTTAACGTTGGCCCCTGTGACCTTGACCTTTGACCTGGTGATCCCAAAGTCAGTAGGGTTGGTGTACTCATAAAGTACTATCAGCATGTAAAGTTTGAAGGTCCTGGGTGAAGTGGTTCGCAAGAAAAGTGCCTTCATGCAAAAAATTAACGTTGGTCCCTGTGACCTTGACCTTTGACCTGGTGACCCCAAAGTTAGTAGGAGTGGTGTACTCAATAAGTGCTATCAGCGTGTGAAGTTTGAAGGTCCTGGGTGCAGTGGTTCGCGAGTAAAGTGCCTTCATGCAAAAAGTTAACGTTGGCCCCTGTGACCTTGACTTTTGACCTGGTGACCCCAAAGTCAGTAGAATTGGTGTACTTAATAAGTACTATCAGCGTGTGAAGTTTGAAGGTCCTGGGTGCAGTGGTTCGCGAGTAAAGTGCCTTCATGCAAAAAGTTAACGTTGGCCCCTGTGACCTTGACTTTTGACCTGGTGACCCCAAAGTCAGTAGAATTGGTGTACTTAATAAGTACTATCAGCATGTGAAGTTTGAAGGTCCTGGGTGCAGTGGTTCGCGAGTAAAGTGCCTTCATGCAAAAAGTTAACGTTGGCCCCTGTGACCTTGACCTTTGACCTGGTGACCCCAAAGTCAGTAGGGATGGTATACTCAATAAGTACTATCAGTATGTGAAGTTTAAAGGTCCTGGGTGCAGTGGTTCGCGAGTAAAATGCCTTCATGCAAAAAGTTAACGTTGGCCCCTGTGACCTTGACCTTTGACCTGGTGACTCCAAAGTCAGTAGGGATGGTGCATTCAATAAGTACTATCAGCATGTGAAGTTTGAAGGTCCTGGGTGCAGTGATTCGCGAGTAAAGTGCCTTCATGCAAAAAGTTAACGTTGTGACTAACGAACGAACGAATGAACTAACGGACGGACAGTTGAAAACTAATATGCCTCCCTTCGGGGGCATAAAAATAAGCCTTGGTATAATGATGACTGTAAGACCGCTGTTCGAAAATGTAGAGCGGCCATTAAAAAAAATCAGTATACGGCCGACAAAAGAAAATCTACAAGCTGTTAAGATTCTGAGAGCAAAAGCTCGCAGAACAATAAAACAAGCAAAGAAAAGATCATGGTATTCAAACGTTTCAAAACTTAATTCTAGGTCATCGGTTAAAAAAGGTCTGGGAAATGATTCGTAAAATAAGTGGAAAAGGAAAAACTTCAAATGTTTCCCATCTAACAAAATCAAACCGGTCTACTGCATCTAGCAAGGAGGACATTGCCAATACACTTGGTGAAACGTTTTAAAAAATCTCTTCATCAAACAATTATGATAAAATATTTCAAAACATAAAATCAACTAAAGAAAATAAACCTTTAAATTTTGATTCAAATAATGATGAAGATTATAATAAACCTTTTTCACTCACAGAATTACTTGACTCTTTAGACAAATGTCACGATACTGCAGCTGGCCCAGACCAGAATTCATTATCAACTTTTAAAACATTTACCACAAGAATCATTAGACCGCCTACTTGAAATTTATAATATTACATGGGAAACTGGAATTTTTCCAGATTCCTGGAGAGAAACTATAGTTATTCCAATACCAAAACCCGGGAAAGATAGCATTAACCCCAGTAATTATAGACCGATTGCCCTTACTAGTTGTTTATGTAAAACTCTAGAACGTATGATCAATTTTAGACTAGTTTGGTATCTTGAATCTCAAAGCCTAATTACAAACTTTCAAAGCGGTTTTCGCAAGCAGCGCAGCACAACTGATCATCTTGTTCGACTGGAAAATTTTATTCGTGATGCATTTGTTAAAAAAGATTCGATTTAGAAAAAACCTATGACACTACATGGAAATATGGTATTATAAATGATATTAACGACTTAGGTTTAAAAGGTCGTCTTCCAACATTTATATCGCAATTTTTATCAGATCGCAATTTTAAAGTACGAGTTGGTTCTACCCTTTCTGACTCTTTTGAGCAAGAACAGGGAGTCCCACAAGGTTCTATTTTATCTGTCACACTTCTTAGCATCAAAATTAATAATATTGTGAAATGTTTGTCACCAGGGACAGATTGTTGTGCCCCCCATGAGTGGTGGGGGCATATAGATTTGGTCTTGTCCGTGCATCCGTGCGTCCGTCCGTCCGTCCGTGCGTGCGTGCGTGCGTGCGTGCGTGCGTCCGTCCGTCCGTCCGAAGTTCGTGACACACCTAGCTCAAAAAGTATTTGATATAAATTCATGAAACCTTGCATGAGTCTTTATCATGATATGAACTTGCGCACCTCCTATTTTTCGTCTGGCTCCTCCCCCTATTTTTAGAGTTATGGCCCCTGAAATAGTCAAAAATGCACATTATCACCTTGTGACGCGCCTAGCTCAAAAACTATTTGATATAGATTCATGATACCTTGCATGTGTATTAATCATGATATGAACTTGCGCACCTCCTATTTTTCATTTGGGTCCGCCCCCCATTTTCAGAGTTATGGCCCCTGAAATAGTCAAAATTCACATTTTCACCTTGTGACACGCCTAGCTCAAAAGTATTTCATATAAATTAATGAAACCTTGCATGAGTCTTTATCATGATATGAACTTGCGCACCTTCTATTTTTCATCTGGCTCCGCCCAATATTTTTAGAGTTATGGCCCCTGAAATAGTCAAAAATGCATATTTTCACCTTGTGACACGCCTAGCTCAAAAAGTATTTGATATAGATTCATGAAACCTTGCATGTGTATTAATCCTGATATGAACTTGCGCACTTCTTACTTTTCATTTAGGTCCGCCCCCTATTTTCAGAGTTATGGCCCCTGAAATAGTCAAAAATGCACATTTTCACCTTGTGACACGCCTAGCTCAAAAAGTATTTCATATAAATTGATGAAACCTTGCACGAGTGTTTATCATGATATGAACTTGCGCACCTCCTATTTTTCATTTGGCTCCGCCCGCTATTTTTTTAGTTATGGCCCCTGAAATAGTCAAAAATGCACATTTTCACCTTATGACGCGCCTAGCTCAAAAAGTATTTGATATAGATTCATGAAACCTTGCATGTGTATTAATCATGATAAGAACTTGCGCACCTCCAATTTTTCTTAGGCTCCGCCCGTTCTTTTTTTTTGAGTTATGGCCCCTGAAATAGTCAAAAATGCACATTTTCACCTTGTGACGCGCCTAGCTAAAAAAGTATTTCATATAAATTGATGAAACCTTGCACGAGTCTATATCAAGATAGGAACTTGCGCACCTCCTATTTTTCATCTGGCTATGCCCCCTAGTTTTAGAGTTATGGCCCCTGAAATAGTCAAAAATGCACATTTTCACCTTGTGACGCGTCTAGCTCAAAAAGTGTTTGATATAGATTCATGAAACTTTGCATGTGTATTAATCATGATATGAACTTGCGCACCTCCTATTTTTCGTCTGGCTCCGGCCCCTATTTTCAAAGTTATGGCCCCTAAAAAAGTCAAAAATGCACATTTTCACCTATTGACACCCCTAGCTCAAAAAGTATTTGATATAAATTCATGAAACTTTGCTTGAGTCTTAATCATGATACGAACTTGCACACCTCCTATTTTTCATTTGGGTCTGCCCCCTATTTTAAGAGTTATGGCCCCTGAAATATTCAAAAATGCACATTTTCACCTTGTGAGGCACCTAGCTCAAAAAGTATGATATATAAATTGTTGAAAACTTGCACAAGTCTTTATCATGATATAAACTTGCACACCTCTTTTGGCTGGTTCCTCCATCTATTTTAAAAGTTATGGTTCCTGAAAGAGTAAAAAAATGCACATTTTCACCTAAGTATGTGCCTAGCTCAAAAAGTATTTGATGTAAATTCAAGAAACCTTGCTTGAGTCTTTATCATGATGTGACCTTGCACATTTGGCATTCTTCTTGAGAATCTTATTCCTTATTACAGAGTTACGGCCCTTGATTTAGACAAAATAGTGGATTTTTTGTTTGTGATGCTCATAGCTCGAAAAGTATATGGCCTATAATAATGAATCTTTTTCATAAAATGTTTGTTGAGGCTTTACCCCATTAAGACTGCAAACATTTGAATTATTGCCCCTTATATGTGACAAATGTATCAGTGGGGGGCACACTCTGTGTCCTACAGACACATTCTAGTTTATTATATGTTGATGATTTTCTCATATGTTATCGTTCAAAAAATATGCGTACGGTTGAACGCCAGTTACAACAGTGTTTGAATAAAGTTCATTCTTGGGCCATGGAAAATGGTTTTAAATTTTCCCAATCAAAAACTCAGTGTGTCTGCTTTTGTCAATTACGGAAACAACATTTTGACCCTGAGCTTTTTCTAAATGGTATAAAAATATCCGTTGTTGACGAAGCAAAATTTCTTGGTGTTATATTTGGTAACTAAGCTTTCTTTTACACCGCACAAAAAATACCTGAAAGCCAAATGTTTGAAATCGTTGAATCTTTTAAAGGTAATTTCAAATACTGATTGGGGAGCAGATCGCAAGGTTTTGTTAAGACTGTATAGAGCTTTGATTAGATCCAAGCTAGATTACGGTTGTGTTGTTTATGGTTCAGCCAGAAAATCTTATTTACAAATATTGGATACTATCCATAATCAAGGTCTTCGTATTGCTCTTGGCGCATTTAGAACATCGCCTGTTGAAAGCTTGTATGTTGAAGCAAACGAACCCTCCCTTTACACGAGACGTGAAAAACTGTCATTGCAATATGCTCTGAGGGTAGCTGCCAACAAATCCAACCCTGCTCATAAAATCATATTTTAACCCAAGTACCACGATTCGTATGACAGAAAGCCAAAACAAATTAAACCTTTTGGATTTCGCATCAGCAATTCTATGAAGGAAACTGATTTTGAATTTGATGATATAAAAGAAAACTTAGTTCTGAATACACCACCATGGACGCTTAATTCGCCAACAGTCCTTTTTGAAAAAGGCTGAACCAAAGTCTGAAATGTACAAGTCCAAATATAACGAAATCAGGTCGACTTACAAAGATCATTTTCTAATTTATACAGATGGTTCAAAAGATGATTCAAAGGTTAGATGTACCGCCGTTAGCCATCTGCATCAATCAACATTACGTTTGCCAAATAACGCTACAATTTTTTCAGCAGAAGCAAAAGCTATTGATTTGGCCCTTAATTTTATTTCAGAATATAATGAAGAAAAGTTGATCATCTTTTCCGACTCACTTTCTGTATTACAATCAATACACAACCGTAATACAGGAAATCCTCTCATTCAAAACATTCTTCTCAGGGTTCATGAACTATCTTTTAAAAAGTCCATCATATTCTGTTGGATTCCTAGTAATGTTGGTATTTATGGAAATGAAGATGCTGATACTGCAGCAAAGAAATCACTTTCATTAAATCAATCTAAATTGTAATTACCATATACTGATTTTAGGTCAAATATCAACAAAAACATTTTAACTAAATGGCAGTCCTCATGGAACAATGCTTCGTTCAATAAACTTCGTGAAATTAAACCTACTTTAGGTGAATGGCACCAATGAAATAGATCTGTTCGCAGGGAGGAAGTTGTTCTTTCTCGTTGTCGAATAGGTCATACTCGTTTGACTAATTCGTATCTGCTGAACAATGAATATCAACCTGAATTTGTACCATGTCAAACACTGCTTACTATTTAACATACTTTAATCTACTGTATAGTTGTCGATCCACAGTGCAATTCATACTATAATGTTGAATCGTTAAAAGAGCTGTTCGAGCAAATTTCAGCCGACAAAATTTTACAATTTTTGAAACAAATAGGTATGTATCATAAAATCTGAACCTTACTTGATTTTTATTCACAACTTACGTACTTTTTAATGTTTTTGCAATTGATTTTTACACTATATATGTATATGCAATTTTACTTTAATAAGTTTATATATGCTTTGCAATTAATGTAATCCACTTAACTTTTTCTCGGCGATATATGACCTTTTTGTGTCGATTCGCCGTAAAACCCAACTCACTCACTCACTCACTCACTCACTCACTTTATTTTATTTTAGTATAGAATCTTTGGAAACTCTTTTCAAGAACTATTTTATATTATTTTAATGATAATGTTTGGCTTATTTGCTTTTCATTGTTTCTATATTTTTAATATATTTTGCAACTTTTATTTCAATTAAAGGTCCATTACTAAAACCCGAACGAGTATTATATGAAAACCAGAGTTTGTAGCTGAGACTTCCTATTTACTGAAAATACAATCTGACTAAAGTACATATCCTATAACGCTACGCATAGGATCTGAGAACGACCTATTCATTGCCTCGTTCTGACGACCCTTTCGCTAACCAATCAGAGCCTAACTTACAACATCTTGCAAATCTACCTGTAGCCTTGACTTTTGATATTTACAATTCTTATATCATAATGTATCAGATAGCCGGTTAGCTCAGTCGGTAGGCCACTTGCTTTGTAAGAGAGGGGTCCCGGGTTCGAGCCCTGGAATGATTGCACATTTTTCTTACTCTTTGACATTCGAACAAGTCGTCTGATTGGATAAAATAAAAATAGCAATACTGGAAATCCAAAATATACAGAAGACGAATGTGAATGGGTCGTTTTCAGATCTTCGTTTAGAAGATCAAGTACTTAAGTCAGATTGCTGAAAATATGGCTCACTGCATCAGATCTGACCAAATAGTCATGAATATGTTCAAGAATAACTAACAAATAAACAAAAAATGTTGCCTATGTCAAACCGAAAGTATGTTTTCCGACTGCTTACGAACCCGTCGAGCATCTTCGGATTTTTTCGGAAGAATCCTCCGAAACGAGGCTATAATTTATAATAGATGCAAAATATATTATATGCCCAAACGATAACGTGATTTTTACAAACTTAGCACATGGAATTCAACAATTTTGTAACTCACAAAACCTTCATGAAAATCATTCTTATAATACAGGTAATAAACAGCTATACTACAAGTTTGCGGGAGAACAATTCAGGCCCTTCCCGAATAAAAGTGTTTTTACAACTTCGTCTGCAAACTTTTTCAGTTAATATATTTTCAGTATAGTTTTAAGAATATAAAAGAATAACTGTCTTACACTTCCGAAACAAAATGTGATTGAAATTTACCTAAATACACTGATTTATGTACATATGGCTACATTAATTTAATAAGATTTTAGACATTAAACACATTGTCTTGGCCTAATATATGTCACTGTCAATTTTAAACATAAATTTTGTACATTTCATATTTTTCGTGCAAGTCGTGTATAATTACCATCATGGAAATACAGTTATTTTGTCGCGCGTCTTTAAACGGATATTCGTTTGAAACAATTTTAAAATCACGTGATCCCGAAGAATTTCCGACCGATTACGGAAAAACGACAAACATGAAAGTAGGACAAAATGACCCCCCATGTCAGTCTAAGAAAATACAGAAACAATCATTTGTTTCTCTGTTCTTGTGTTGATTTCAAGGGAATATTGCACGGCTATCATAATGTTTAGTACTATATTACAAAATGTGTAGTCTATTTTTAAGATTTATGTCTATTCATTTGTCTTTATTTTGCACCTTTAAATTCATAATTACAACATCACCTGCTGTGTCTGTTGAAGGACACTTAAGTAGTTTCAGTCTCTGAAACAGATGATATATCGGAATCCGAGTTAAGCTCGATCATCACCGGTGTTGGGAGATCGTCGATAGCAATATCTAATTCCCAGCATTTCTGTTCAACTGACAGAACATGGTCAATACACCTAGACCAATCTAAAGATGAAACTATTTCACAAACCCTCCGTAATAAGGCCTTTATTAAAATAAACGATTAAACAATTTAACCTTACCATCCTCGAAAAGCAAGTATTTTAAGCCAAAGCCATATTCTTTGGGCCATGCATACTTTAACATCCATCTCGATAACTTATACCTCTTTACTATGTATTACATGTACATATACGTTCATACCCATTTTTAGCGAATCAACTGTCCTGCATAAATTAGTCACGGCTAAAAACAACGAGGGCGATCTATACTGAAACCAATATCCGTGACAAAATAGGTTTTGTAAACATCATAACATCATGTTTTATTGCGTTTTGTGAGCTATTTTGGTTTGAAATTGTGTAAATACGTATGACCTAGTAATTGAACTGGACTTAACTATAGTGGACGTAACTTGACCCCGATGGTTGACCTTTGTATTACAATACATAATGAGGCACAACCTATTATTGAAAAGGAGTGTACGTAAAACACGAGCTGCATGAGAAAGTGGAAATATGAATTTGTGTAATTATAAATTAGTGTATTGGAAAGTTTTAACTGATCAAATGTAAGTATACATACTTTGATACAGCACTGTAAACAAACTAATTCCATATAAATATACATGACTACCCTAATCACCCTTTATTTCTACAATGAAATAACCGATATGAATAATCAGCCGAAGGTCAACCATCGCGGTCAAGTTGCGACTACTATATAATATTAAAGAAAACCCTGATTTACCATGAAGTAAACATTGAATTAATAATAGACATTTTCCGATAGCGTATTCGTTATCGTATTCTTTTTATATGTAAAATATCTGGTTTGTAATTTATGACTCGGATCTATTGTCACAAATGCTTTGGCGACACGAAGCGTGAGTAAAGTATGAAATCAACAAAAATGGCAATTTCTGACCTCCTATGCCAAATTTATTTATTTATTTTGTTGGATTTAACGTCGCACCGACACAATTATAGGCCATAAATTATGGTGACCTTCCAGCTTTGATGGTTGAGGAAGACCCCAGGTGACCCTCCGTGCATTATTTCATCACGAGCGGGTACCTGGGTAAAACCAACGACCTTCCGTAAACCAGCTGGATGGCTTCCTCACATGAAGAATCCCAAGTGAGGCTCGCACCTACATCGATGAGAGGCAAGTGATTTGAAGTCAGCGACCTTAACCACTCGGCCACGGAGGATCCTTATAGCTTATATAAGGACATCTGACGCTTCTAATGTTAAACTTACTGTAATAAACTCTTCAATGTGTCAATATTTACAGAAAAACGAAAACCCGTCTACCTCGATAATGTATATTTTGACGCACAACACCAGCACTGGACGTTGCGTAACCCATTTTAAGCGTATACCCAGCGAGAATTTGATTGCGCGTTTACCACCCATGAGTGCCTTTGTTCAAAATGTAGAAAATTTTATTATATTCCTATATTATTTCTGTAAGACATCCGGCTTGTATTTCACAAGTAAATATTAACAAACAGAAAAAACCCGTATTGTACATTTTAAATTCCGTATTGTATCTTACCGTATTGTATGCTGCCGGACTACTGTCGTTAATATGCATAACCTGACACTGCACTGGAACAACTCAAAACCGTTCAGTATTCTTTCTTACAAGGACATTGCACTGGAACAGCTCAATACCTTCAGTATTCTTTCTTACAAGGACATTGCACTGGAAAAGCTCAATACCGTTCAGTATTTTTTCTTGCAAGGTCATGGCACTATGACAGTTTAATAAAGTTCATAATCTTTCTTGCAAATACATGGCATCGGAAAAGCTCAGTAACGTTCAGTATTATTTCTTACAAGGACATGGCACTGAGACAGCTCAATAACCTTCAGTATTCTTTCTTTCAAAGACATTGCGCTGGACCAGCTAAATACCGTTCAGTATTTTTCTTGCAAGGACATGACATTAGAAAAGCTAAATGACGTATCGTATTATTTCTTGCACGGGCAAGACATTAAAAAAGCTTAATAACGTTCATACATTTTTCTTGCAAGGACATGATATTTCAACAGCGCAGTTACGTTCAGAATTTTATCTTGCAAAAACATGCCACTGGAACAGCCCGATACCTTCAGTATTCTTTCTTATAAGGACATACACCAGAACAGCTCAGAAACGTTCGGTATTTTTTCTTACAAGGACTTGGTACCAGGAAAGATCAGAAACGTTCAGTATTATTTCTTACAAGGACATGACACTAGAACATCTCAATCACATTTCTGATTCGTTCTTGCAAGGACATGGCACTTGAACAGCTAAATAACGTTCAGTATTCTTTCGTACAAGGACATGGCACTGTTCGGTACTCTTTCATACAAGGGCATGGCACTGGAACAGCTCTATACCTTCAATATTCTTTCTTACAAGGACAGGCACTGGAACAGCTCAATAACTCAAGTATTCTTTCTTACAAGGACATGGTACTGGAACAGCTCAAAAACGTTCGGTATTCTTTCTTACAAGGACATGGTACTGGAACGGCTCAATAACTCAAGTATTCTTTCTTACATGGACATGGCACTGGAACAGCTCAATAACGTTCGGTATTCTTATTTGCAAAGGCATGGCTCTGGAAAAGCTCTGTAACGTTCAGAATTATTTCTTGCATGGACATGGCACAGAGACAGCTCAACAACCTTCAGTATTATTTCTTGCAAGGACATGGTACTGAGACAGCTCAGTAACGTTCAGTGTTCTTTCTTACAAGGATATGGCACTGGAACAGTTCAATAACGTTCAGTATTCTTTCTTACAAGGACAGGCACTGGAACAGCTCAATAACGTTCGGCATTCTTTCTTACAAGGACATGGCACTAGAACAGCTCAATAACGTTCGGTATTCTTTCTTACAAGGACATGGCACTGGAACAGTTCAATAACATTCAGTATTCTTTCTTACAAGGACATGGCACTGGAACAGCTCAATAACGTTCGGTATTCTTTCTTACAAGGACATGGCACTGGAACAGTTCAATAACATTCAGTATTCTTTCTTACAAGGACAGGCACTGGAACAGTTCAATAACATTCAGTATTCTTTCTTACAAGGGCAGGCACTGGAACAGTTCAATAACATTCAGTATTCTTTCTTACAAGGACATGGCACTGGAACAGTTCAATAACATTCAGTATTCTTTCTTACAAGGACATGGCACTGGAACAGCTCAATAACGTTCGGTATTCTTTCTTACAAGGACAGGCACTGGAACAGTTCAATAATGTACGGTATTCGTTCTTACAAGGACATGGCACTGGAACAGTTCAATAACATTCAGTATTCTTTCTTACAAGGACAGGCACTGGAACCGTTCAGTAACGTACAGTATTCTTTCTTACAAGGACATGGCACTGGAACAGCTCAATAACGTTCAGTATTCTTTCTTACAAGGACAGGCACTGGAACAGTTCAATAACATTCAGTATTCTTTCTTACAAGGACATGGCACTGGAACAGTTCAATAACATTCAGTATTCTTTCGTACAAGGACATGGCACTGGAACAGTTCAATAACATTCAGTATTCCTTCTTACAAGGACATGGCACTGGAACAGTTCAATAACATTCAGTATTCTTTCTTACAAGGACATGGCACTGGAACAGCTCAATAACGTTCGGTATTCTTATTTGCAAAGGCATGACTCTGGAAAAGCTCTGTAACGTTCAGAATTATTTCTTGCATGGACATGGCACAGAGACAGCTCAACAACCTTCAGTATTATTTCTTGCAAGGACATGGTACTGAGACAGCTCAGTAACGTTCAGTGTTCTTTCTTACAAGGATATGGCACTAGAACAGCTCGATAACCTTCAGTATTCTTTCTTGTAAGGTCGTGGCACAGAGACTGCTCAATAACCTTCAATATTCTTTCTTACAAGGATATGGCACTAGAACAGCTCAATAACCTTCAGTATTCTTTCTTACAAGGACAGGCACTGGAACAGCTCAATAACGTTCAGTATTCTTTCTTACAAGGACATTGCACTGGAACAACTCAATATCCTTCAATATTCGTTCTTGCAAGGACATGGCACAGAGACAGCTCAATAACGTTCAGTATTATTTCTTACATTGACATGGCACTGGAACAGCTCAGTAACATTCAGTATTCTTTCTTACAAGGACATGACACTTGAACAGCTCAATAACGTTCTGTGTTTTATATGCAAGGACATGGCATTAGAAAAGCTAAATAACGTTCAATAAACTTTCTTGCTATTGCAAGGCATTAGAAAAGGTATATAACTTTCATAATTTTTACTTGCAAGGCCGTGATATTTGAACAGCTCAATAACGTTTACTATTTTATCTTGAAAGGACATAACACTGTAACAGCTCAATACGTTTTTTTTTTTCTTGTAAGGACATGACTCTGGAACAGCTCAATACCGTTTAGTTTTCTTTGTTGCAAGAACATGGCCCTGGAACAGCTCAGTACCTCCAGTATTCTTTTTTACAAGGATATAACACTGGAACAGCTCAAAAACATTCAGTATTCTTATTCACTGGCAAATTTCAACGTACCTTTTATCAAAAGGAATGCTAATTTCGTTCTTTCCTCATAGCGTGACATTCATCTACTTCACTGGTAAATTTTACTGTACATTTTATAATCTAATATTTGTAGTCATAACATGGATAAATGAAAAAAGATCAACATGCCTTTTAAAAAAAACATTGATGACATCTAAATAAAATAACTGTAATTCGTCTGAGGCAGAGGCTAGGTTGTTTTTGCTTTATCCTCAAATACTTCCCGACTGTAGAGGATTCCTAGAAAGTCAATGATTATTACTAGATATCATTATGGCACTGAGCAGTACAAACTGTATAGCATATAAGGTGCATATAGATATCCCTGTGTGTTCTTAGCTACAAACTCTTAGAATATTAAATTTTCTGGTAGAGCTTCCTTTTCTTGAGTGACGAAGACAAAAGTAAAATACTATCGCCCTCGACTATTTGATAGTTCTACAATTATGGCGGAATTACAACGTCAAACTTTAAGCTGCATCACACGTGTTTTGAATATCATTTTGTTCATATTTCTACAGAAAGTGATTAAAAATCAAAGGAAAGAGCTATAATACTTTGATTTTATTTAGAATATAAAATGCAATTTGTTTAAAACGACTAGTAGCAATATATTATGCTTTATACCTCAAATTAAAGTACATACATGTACATTTATTAC
Organism: Mercenaria mercenaria; assembly: GCF_021730395.1. Taxonomy (NCBI): domain Eukaryota; kingdom Metazoa; phylum Mollusca; class Bivalvia; order Venerida; family Veneridae; genus Mercenaria; species Mercenaria mercenaria. Next base: position 14,403,306 of record NC_069367.1, on the reverse strand, counting down.
ATAATTACCAAACTATTTTAATAGCTTGACAATACTTCTTGTTATAGCTGTGAGACCACGGAGGCCCCCTCAATAAGTCTATACTATATGATGACAGGTAATATTTCAATCATTTAGCACATTATTCTACAAGAAGCACATCCCTTGATATTAAAAAAAACCGGAGGAGATTACATGTAATTTTAAAAACATAACATTTGTATCAATTATTTACATACAAAACATACTGTCATACTCGTTAACAAGTATGACATGTATATAGTGAACAACATTAATCAGAAAAATAATTCAAACTATTCCTTAGTATGCATTTAATGAGAGCAAAAACAAATGTATATATAAGCCGTGCTATGGGAAAACCAACAAAGTGCGTTTGCGACCAGCATGGATTCAGACCAGCCTGCGCATCCGCGCAGTCTGGTCAGGATCCATGCTGTTCGCTAACAGTTTCTCTAAATGCAATAGGCATTGAAAAATGGACAGCATGGATCCTGACCAGACTGCGCGGATGAAATCTCTCATTACTCTATAGAACAAACTGGTAAGTATATGAAACCCTCTCGGCACGTAAAAAAAAATAGACCAGCTTTCAGACCCGCTTGAAGGTAAGAAATTATCAGTCATGTTTAAGAACCTTCTTGTAGGAATAAAAACACGTTTCCCACCAGACGGCGGTTGTTACGGTCCATATATCTTTCGACCAAATAACTAGCGGTGAATTATGGATAAATTAGCACAGTCCCTTTTTTAAACTTGCTCCTGTTTTACAGCTTCTGAAGACTCTTTGTTGTCTTTTGTTTTAAACACACCTTCCGTAGCAACTGACTTTCCGAACATCATTTTATTTTTGTCGTCTGCTGAACTTTCTGTACCAGGTTTCACAATAACTGTGGTTTGTCGTTTAGAGTATCGAATTTGCTTTCAGACGATGATTTTCCACCAAATACACGTTGGGTTTTGTTAGGTGGTGAGCCAAACAATGACTGAGAGTTTTGCTGGAACTCCGAAGCTTTTGCTGCAAACGAAGTGGTCTGTTGTTTCTGTGGAGAACTGAATGAAACACCCCTGTACCCACTTTCTGTTGCATGTTCTGCGCCTGGCCAAAGGACTTTGGTTTACCACAGAAAATGCTATGGTTTGCACTAAACACATTTTGATTTGATGTCACACTTTGCTGTTTGCTAAATGCTGACAAGCCAAATAGGTTTGAGCCTTGTTGCGTTTGAATTTGTGATGATCCCCATAACGAATCATTTTGCTGGAGTGGTTGACCAAAAACTGACTGCTGCTGTTGTCCTGTATTTGTGCCAAAACTATTCCCCTGAGCGAAAGGTCCCGACTGCTGCCCAGCATCAAATCCACTTCCCATTTGCCCTCCACCAAAGCCAAAACTACCTCTCTTTGTCAAAGGGAATTGCTGTTGTGTAGAACCAAATCCTGTTTCTTGTTGTACAAAGGGAAATGTGCTACCCTGAACATTGCTTTCCGCCTGTTGCGGAGCACCAAACCCAAATGCCTGATGTTGTCCAAAATGTCCTTGCTGATTACCACCGAAAAGCCCGGATCCTGTTTGGTTCTGTGGTGCGGCCCCAAGTGAAAATCCTGTATTTTGTTGTTCGCCGAACAGACTAGCTTGCTGGCCAACTTTCGTATGTTTTGTCCCGAAAAGACCCGGATGTGTCACAACATCAGCTTCTGTGTCCCACTTAAAAGTCAACAGAAACAGCTCCTCTGCACAGCAATTATTCCTCTGTCCACCAAACACGATAAACTTGGACTGCTTTACTTCTTTTTTACATTCAAATCCACAAATTGTCATTTGCCCTTGAACAATAAATCCTCGTTTTTGAAGGTCAATAGTAAGAGCTGAAAGGACAGTTGGGTTAACTTCGAAAGGAACTTTTACTATAGCCTCTATAGAAAGGTAATACGGTTGTTGAAAAGAAGCCCAGTGTATTATTCTACATTCGTGCTCGCAACATTTTTCCTCATCTGTGGTCTGTAAAGCTTGTTTTATTCTCAGAGTAAGGTTCGTTTTATGGAACAATGACTCAGCAGGAATTATATCGAGTATGACAGCCATTGCGTCATTGTAATCTCGGATCGACTTCCGGTATTTGTCCATTTTACTGATGACAACAATTGGCTGAAATTTTTCTAATGCTCGGGTAAGACTTTTCAGACCCAGAGTTTTTGAATCTCTATACAGCAACTCGATCTCTTTAGCTGAATATCGACTTGTACTATCACCAAATAAGCGAGCGAAAAAGCCAAAAAAAGAACGCCTACAGTTTCACTTGTTTCTTGAAGCGGTAGCTCGTCGTATTGCAAGAAATGCAAAATTGCTTTGAATGTGAGATCGTAAGCTTCTACGAAATATCTGCAATCTTTGTCTTTATATAAATTTTTTAAGGAAGTTGTCCGGTAAACATCGCCGCCAAAGAACTTTCCTCGTCTTTTGTCAGAGTTGACAACAACGTACGATAATGCGTTCAGGACACACTTAGGTCCACCACTCCAGGGAACTGAAATGAACATGATGTTTAAATGAAACATTAATTTTAAAAAGTACATCGTGATGATTCCAGCAAACATGTTTACTCCTCAAAAGTGAGTCAAGCAGTGAGAAAAAAAGATTTTTTTTATATATGCACATACAGTCGAACTTCATTTGCTCGAACTCGACGAGACCGGCAATATTTGTTCGAGGTATTGGCAACCAGAGCAGTCAAAGAATATACACAAAGATGTTTTTCTGGAATCTGACGATGAGTTCGAACGAAGGACAGTGTTTGAATTATCAGAGTTCGAGCAAACGAAGTTCGACTTATTGTAGGATTTGTAAGTATAGCAGAAAGGGCGTTTCAGAATATTCAATTCTTGCGTAACAGTATAAGCTATTGTGCCTATGGGTCATTTGTAGGGTATTCCAAAGAGTCTGAAATGCGGATCACACTGAACGTTTTACTGCTGATAAAAAACACCTATCCTGACAAAGTGTTGCTTTTTTGTAAAATGATAATTTAACTATTAGTGAACTTTAAACAACCGTAGGTTGTAACATATACCTATTTGTTCAATCAAACACAATGTAAAGAGGGCGTCCGTGGCCTCTCTTTGAATCGCTTGCCCCTCCCTAACCGCTGTGGGTTCGGTAACTCACTTGTTGCATTTATTCATGTGGAGAAGTCATTTCGTTTTGCGCATATATGAATGATTTTTGAAAATGTATGTTATGGTGTTCACTGACATTCAATAGCATTTATATGTTAATATAGATTAAAACAAATATCAAGAAAATCAAATGGTCGAGTTTTTTTCTTATATTTCTAAATTAAAATAGAGTGTAATCCGAATTAGCATACTTTTTCTGCCATGTTCTATTCTATACCAAATAGTTGGGGTTTTTTAAACGTTGTGCCTCAGTTCTCAATATTCATTTGAAATGTAAGCAGCCAATTTGGACTATTTTACATGTTAACATGTGTTATTTGTTTCAATGAAGAAATTTACATTTATAAAACTTTTTAACTGATATTTTTTATTCAAGCATGTTATATCATGTGATTAGAACTAGCACAAAGTTAGCATTACATGATCCAGTGATAGTAAGTAGACATCAACGGGAATACCCCAAAATGACTTTAGGTTGAACAGACGCGTTCTTGGATGGGCGTCTGAAAAAGTTAGGTATTTGGCAAAGTAGGTGATATTTTGTAAATAAGATTATTACTTTTCATTTAAAGTTTAGTGGTCTGCTCAAAAATATGTAAATACGATTTGTTATTCATTTTCAGGGGAAATAAGCAAGATGCTACTCTTACTAATACATAAACAGCTGTTAATGCAGATAGTGTGTATCGTCAAATTCACAAATTATTGATTTAGGCCATATCGAATTGGATCTGTGTTTAAAGTGTCATTTCATAAACAAATGAAAGAAACATTTCTGAAAAAAGTGTGAAACTACTGGCCAGTTATATACATTACAGAATTACTAGATCTACATTTAGTTGAAAAACAGAATTTCATTATTTCAAAAGCTAGTAGGTAGGTTTGGACGCTAAACTTAGATCTAATTAGCTAAATAATTTCAGCGTCAGAGATGTTTATATATGCTGTTACGGATCTCTGAGCTGAAACGAATCCCGTATTGAAACCAAACCAGAAAATGTGCCAGAAGTCTGTCACGCTGTAATTTATTCACATGAAACGCAATGGACTCAACTTTTACTTTAAAATATATCTTATCCATTTTTTTTTTTATCTGACATAAAATAATTTATGCAACATAATCTGAACATATGTTATTGGACAGGTCTATCAAGACTATTGGAGAGGTTTATAAAGATCTCTCCATAGTGTTGGCTTTCAAACTAGGAGGATTTAGACTACTCTACTAATTTTACGACGTTAGATTTCACTTTCTAACGCAAATTACGGTGAGCCAGTCTGAAATGGCCCAATGTGCTTGCGCATAAGTAAGTTTTGAAATCCTCAATGACGAAAATAATTGTTCGTTTAAAATAAAGAAATATAGTGTAATATTATTGTTACAAATGTTGGAAACGGTTCAGATATTAACAAAATAATATATAGATTTAACAATTCTTAGTTCGCAGTATCCAAAGATATGTATGTGAATTGAATCACGTTAAAAATGTCTTTCGTTTAATTAAATGAATTTATTGTTTAACCATACTCCCCGCAGCGATTAATTCCCCTTACGGTACTTTTTAATGAACGCAAGGGAAGGTAAACGCTGTGAGGAGCTTGTTGTTTAACTGGCGGGTTCGTTTGCCCCTTTCGGAAGATCTGACGGAAATTTTCTTCCGAGCTTCGATAGTCGGAGATGTTAATCACGTGATCAAAACAAGGCGACAATTCGACATATAAACCTTACAAACTGAGTAATAAACTAGGATAAATAAAATGTTTAGAATTTCTATTTCAAAAAGCACATTAACAATAAAAATCTCTGAAAAAAATACATTTAAAAAAAAAAGAACGATATATTTTTTTCACTTCCGGCAGACGTCCGTTCGAATGGGATTTTCTTCTAAGCTTTCTAATGCTTCTCGGAAGCTATTCTCTGAGGCCCAAACGAAGGGGCAGTTTACAAACAAGCCTGTCAGGTGAGGTTCTCGTAAAAGTGATAAAATGCATATTTGGCAGTTTTTACCAGGGCCAAGTTCAGTGTACAATTATTGCAGTGGTAGCTTTTGAACATTTTAAATGAAATTCAGTAGGTAGAAAATGCTTGGGCCTGCAGTCCACGGATTGGCAGAGGTAAATCATAACCTGAAGATGACTTATTGACTTTGAGGTCATTAGGTCATGGTTACAGTGACTATGACCCCTGACAATAGGAAACTGTTTTTCGTCTATAGCACAACCTATCATATAACCAGAGAAATAGATACCAATTGTTATCTATTTCTCTGATGTAGCTTTAAAAGGAGCAACCCTGGACCTCTCCTACGTTTCTTTTTTGAAAGAAGCCTACATGTACACACATGTTTCAAATAGTTACTGCTGTCTTCAATATTTTATCCGCCATTGCAGTTGTCACCAGATCAGGATACTCTTCATTTTGAAAGCAGATCTATATTTAAGCGGTATAGAATCGTTACTTATTGACCTTTTCTGTGAATTTAAATCATATATATGTTTTTCATGAACTTGGTTGAAAATGCTTATATTTATAATTCAATTCAATTCATAAACATGCAAAATGTTGATCTTGATTTCCAAAGATAACCACATGCTCTGAACTTCGCATGACGTCATCAGTTTCTCACAAGAGGCTGTACGAGATGTTGCGAATCAACCAAATGAGGTCACGCCATAACTTAATGGATGCAACCATCAGAAAATAAAAATAGCGTCAGTTTAGTTTGTAAACAGACTACGGGAGGCAACGACTTACATGTACCATCGCAACAATATGCGTTTATAACCAACTAATACTTTATGAAATACTGACGGATCGTTAAGCCATAATATCATAATCATGACACAACTTGGTATCAAAGTTTACATACAATCGATCAAGTGTTTACATGCTAAGGTAAGATTATATAGAAAAACATAAAACAAATATATTTAAACTAACCTCCGAGTCCATCCTTTCATTTCACAAATGGCGGATAATCTTTTAAAAAGTACATACGAGCTGCATGGTATAACAAAGTTCAAGGTTAGTCTATATTTAGATATTACATAACAGTGCCGTAGATAGTATATCCTTTCGGCCCCCATAGCAGCCTAATGCGTACCATAAAAATGAGGGGGGAGGGGGCGTGCTTTTTAGATTTTTCTAGAAACTATAATGTCTTTTTTATTTAATATGTCTTATTTTTCTACAGAATTTACTATGAAGTATAAACTTTCACTAATATTGCCACCATATTCGTATGTATACAGTGATCTGAGTTATTCATCTGAATCATTTACATGATATATTGCATTATATTGCGCAATAAATCACAGGTGTGATGTGCATTTTAGATGAAAATGAATCACCTTGTATCCAATACTGTATATTCTTGTTATCGCTAACTGTAAATAAGACAATGCATTTCAGGCTAATCAGGGATGATTATTCTTCAGAAAGACAAATTAGTTTTAGAGGTTGTTCGTTTTGGTAACTAACAAACTCACTTTTAAAAAATCAATTAATTTCGGCGCTATAACAAAGATTGCTATCACGGTCTGCATTATGCGGCTTAGATTCTTAGATTCTGAAAACCGATGTGTTTTGTAGATTATACATTGTATATCGATCACTTACACTACGGCACTACGGTTAATTCAATTATAAGTGCCATAGTGGACCGATGCGTTTAACAAAAAGCTTACAAGTATAGACATCATTTATGTTTTTAACATACAATGGAGATGACAACTATATTGTATCGACTGTTTTACATAAAACTTACTAACCACAGCATAAAAATGTAGTATATTTAAGGGATTGTCTTCTTTGTTCAATTGAGAAATAAACTAATTTTCACCAAGAACCTGCATTACTCGACTAGGGAAATAGGTAACCCCGTTTTTCTGGTACGCAAAAGTCGTCTCTGGTAGCCCTTAGCAAAATAGTAGAGAAAAGATAGTCTTAAGGCTGCTCTGGTAGCGCATCGGTATATGACAGCGGCAGTCGAAAGGACATGAAGATAAAACGGTTGATTTCAGTGTGTATGTTTTGCCCTTAGCCCAATGGCCGTGTCCTACTCCCAACACCCTTTATTTTTGCAAAAAAAAAAAGAACAAATGAAGATGAAAATGCATATATATTAAAGCAAACTTTAAGGAGAAACGTAAGTATTCGTGGCAAAACTGCAGTAAGTTCACGGCAAAGAGAACATTGCTTTTTTTTACTTCGTTTATCATTTTTTTCATTTAAAAAAAAAACGTATACAGCATATGAAAGGTCCGGGAAGCATGATGTGTACCTTATCATATAATTGCAGACGATATAAACAAAATACAGCTGAATCAGATCCTGTGTTGTCAGGGCTGGATAACGGACGGATGTTTTCTGTGAATATGTGCAGGGTAAACCTAGACGAACCAAGCAGAGATGCTGCGTGTGGGGTAGGTAAGGTAGGGGGTCTTCATCTCCCGGCGCATTGAATTTTTGGGCCTGCTTTTCTCATACTGGCTCAGTTATGCTTTATATTAGCTCTACCTGGTTCATATGATGTGCGCAACTGATCTAATACAGTGTGTATTATTGTAAAGTTTAGTCATAATACATATTACAAAGATAGTCATGTAAATTCATAGTTTATCACACCGCTCATGCTTAATGACAGGGATCGTGACAGTGCTGGAACAGCCCCGGATATTTTGAAGAATATAACTATTTTTCGCATAGAGTCCTGAGTAACTTTCCTTGGAAAGTGTGTGATTTTAAAATGTTTATTATCTATTTCGTAGATTTTCCTTGAATTATTTTGATACAACGATAAATAACAAACTGATGATGAATTATGCTAGACTTAGAATGTTGAAAAGTCAGAGTTCTTTGAATTGCAACAACTTTAAATCAACAGTAACAGTAGATATATATTTATGTTTCAAAATATTTGCGTCACTGAAACATTGCGTCATTCTATGATATATATTTTATTGTGCAACTACCAAGACCCGCGCAGTGTTAGGGTATCTGCATCTAAACTCGTGAAGATGAAATGGCATATTCGAATACGTGCAAAGCTGTTACTAGTATTATCGTTATTTATTTGTTTATTTGTTTATTTAACATCCTCTACAATGTGAAAATTGCATTAAGGATATACTAGTTTTTTGTTGTTATCGTTTTTGAAATCTACGTCAAAGTTGAATTTAATGCATGATTTCTGCATCCGCATTTTGACAGTTTTTTTATATAAAATTTCAATGTATCTACGCACACATTGCAAATATTTCAAGTTTTCTCACCCGAAACGTTATTTATTTTCTAGTTAACGTAAACCGCAAACGCGAATTCAAACCGCGTAAATTGCTCAATTAGTACTCAATGTACAGATCAGCTCACGCGGAAAACCCATTCTACTCGATCCTCGGAGGATGGCCAAAACGAGTACCAAGGCTCCGACTCGAAGTTTCTTCGAGTCAGCCATTTTCCATCAAGGAATTTCGCTATCTGACTCCGAGGATTTATGCGAAGTCACTCGAAGGAAATCCTCGAAGTGACTCGAGATGAAATCCAATTAGCGGAATACACACCTACATTTGTATATTGGTTTCTTTTGTTTCCGAATCACTTGACGAAATTCCTTCGAGTGACTCCGAGACGAATAATTAATTACCTATACAAATTTAAATGAGCCTTCGAGTAACTTCGAGGACAGATTTCAGATTACTTGGAGCAGGATGATTATATTTTACATAGTGCTACGCGAAATAACACAATATTTGTAAATAAAAATAATACTGAAGTATTTTATCTTACTTTAAGATAAACCAAATTTTTCTGTTTACTAATGATATTTTATTTCTTTTTGAGTGGATGCGGCAGTAGTATTTTTATCTTATTTATAATTCCTTCCAACTGATTAAAAGAAAGACCACTTTCATGATAAAATTAATCATTTCTCCTATAATTTTCATTACTTAATAAAAGTCACTTTTCTTTCACGGCCATTATCTTAACGTTTATCTAGTATCATACAGTTTCTAATTTAGACCATTTTACATCAATTTATTTTTAAATTTAATTTGCACTGTCAGAAACTATTTCAATATTATATTTAAATCACTATTCTTTAACGGCAGTTATTTGAAATTCTGTTTACTTTTAATTTACTTTTCTAGCGGGTGTAATTTTAAAGTTTATCTAGTTATAAAGTATTCATATTTTAGTGCATTTTTATGACTTTATTTCTAAATTATATTCGCAAAGTCAAAAATTATTTCTATATCATCATACAACAAAGCAGTTTCCTTTAACGGCGCTCATTTGGAAATTTGTTTAATTATATATGATTAATAGTTTATTCCGTTCTACATAAATTTACTTCTAAATCTAATTTGCATGTATTTCAATATCATACTAAACAATTTACTTATTAATTTACTTTTAGATAAGTGTTATTTTAAAGTTTATCTAGTATAAATTATTTTTAATTAAGTGCATCAATTATAAATAATAACACGATTTTTTTCATAAATTTAATTCGCAAAGTCAGAAATTATTTAAATATCAAAATTTAACAAATCACTTTCCTTTAACGGCGGTGATTTCAAAGTTTGTTTAATGTCGTGTGATTGATAATTTAGTTTATTATAAATGAATATACTTCTTAATCTAACTCGCATGGTCAGAAACTATTTAAATATCAAAATTTACAACAGTTTCATACATTTAAATAAAAAAAAAGAAAGAACAAAAAATAAGCTAATTATGTAAAAACAATCCTTAAGTAAGGAAATGCTGCCTCGAAGTTTCGTCAAATCATCTCGCGGCACTCGAAATGACCGATTTATTGTTTATTACAGACTCGGAGTCGCGCGGAGTGGCCATAAAATACCGGAAATCATTAAAGTGTTACCTGTGTATTTGGACTCGGAGTTCCGTCAAGTAATTTCTCGGAGTGACTCGACGAAATTCCGCTAAAGTAATAAAACTATAACAGTCGGTACTCCGAGTCAGAATTAGGCAGTACTCGGAGAAATTCCTCGCTATGCAAGATTTTTCCTTCGAGGAAAAACGGAAAGTGGGCTTTCCGCGTGAGCTGATCTGTATTTAGGTAATCATATTTGGATATAAATAGTTAGATTTAAGTTCAACCATTCAAAAATCTTCAATATCACGCTAAGAGTGTTATATTTAGCACAAGTGCCCAATGTGTTCCTTTATCCGTTCGTTTAGTCATCGCTGTCAGTTTATGTACTTGTGCGTGCGTTATGCGTGCGTGGGTGCGTGCATGCGTGCGCGTTTCTGTTTGTGGCAGGCCTATTTGGTGATCTGTGTCACTTGCTGTGTTTCTGTGCTCTACGCTTCCAGGATATCAACACTTACCTTTTTTCTATATTCCCGATTATTAAAACACAAATCAGTCTTATATTTAACAAAAGCGAATTGATAATCTCATTCAGATGATATTGTTTAAATTTGACATCGTCTTTGAAAACCGGTCTAGATGCGGCATGACGTTATATCGACAAACGACGTTTAATTTAAAGTTGTGCCACGTTTGTTTCAATTAGCAAAAGTTTGACCTTTAAAATACGACTATTTAAACATGATTATATGTCAGCAATGTCAAATGTTATCTTGTAAGTAATAGTTGGAATTTGCCAGAACAGGAAAAAAAAACTTTTCTTGTTGAGTATCAAGCTCAAAGCAACAGAGAGAATATTACAGGCAACAATGCATGGATAGTAAACTTAACTACAGTCTCTTGTCTTCGGAATACAAAAGTGATGGTGAGATGCATAATTTTACCGTACACTGAAAATGTAGTTTTGAAAAATGTAATAGCATATTAAACCAAATATCAATTCTCTTACCCTGCTAAGTTTCTAAAATGGACTGCTGCTCCCATCTTTCAATTTGGACACTTCCATTTATAGTTCATAGCGGTATTCATTAAAAATTTACTGACTGAATAGCGAACAGTGCAGATCATGATCAGACTGCACGGATCTGCACTGGTGTGCAAAGGCAGATACAATTGCCACTGGCGTGCTCATAATATAATATTATATAATAACAGTGCTCTGTCTGGTGTAGATGTTTAGTTTTCTCTCTCTTATTATTTTTATACTGTTCACAAAAAACCTGCGGTCCCTATTACAGTAATTAAATTTTCAAATGCAGCACATTTATGACTGGAATTGTTCAGTTTTTCGACTGTGTTGCAGCAAAACACTGAACAAGTACTGGCACATGAGTAGACCCCGGACAGTAGTAATCGCCGGACACACTCCCTAAATGCTTTAATTTATCCACGAGCGGCAGATAATACAGACACATTGCCAGTGCATCCCACAGAGATATCTTATTAACGGACTATCGGAAATATGTTTAATCTCTTCAAGTTACACCGTCATATTGGTCAGAATTCTGAATTGTGCATAACGCAGATACTATAATTTGAGATCATGGGGCACAATCTCGTGAATTCGTGGTAGTGTTAAACAGTGGAAATTAAAACTGATGAATAGGCACATTTTCTATTTAATATTCATATTCCACGAATACATGTCGCCACAGAAGTTGTTTTCCACGAAACTACACGCCCACGAAATCAAATTACATCACAACACACCTCGTTTGGATTTATAACAGATAATTCGATAACAACAAACTAGTTCATGTTGGGATAAGGTCGTGACTTTAATTTCAAATGATCATGGCATATTGAAACGGTCAAATTTAATATAAAGTAAATCTAATGGAAAAACATGAAAGATGTGCTCAAGCTAAGATGCGTAGAAACAAACATAGCAGCGCGATGATGCAGAAAACTATGGTAATAGGCGAGGAAAAAGCTAGACCTAGCGGGACCTTAGGTACTAGAAAACCTCAAGCCAAAGAGAAAACGGGGCGAAAATGCTCCAAGATATGGTGGCCGGCTGCGGCCATTTTAAACCCGAGTAAAATTTCTTGCGGCTTTAAAATGGACGCTACCGGCCACCATACCAAGAGGTCTCTTAAAAAATTTTGAATTACATTTTATGAATGATAAAATGCACGTAACCTTGCCAACATAGAAAAAGAAAACTTGCAATATGCCCTACCGAAATGCTCTAAAATTTGAATTTCACGTGTATTGAGGGCCACTAAATATTTTAAGAAAATAAAATTTGCCGCCCCCTCCCCACGAACAGGACAGGAAAAAAACAACTTTTCTTGTTGAGTATCAAGCTCAAAGCAACAAAGAGAATATTACAGGCAACAATGCATGAATAGTAAACCCCCCCCCCCCCCCCCCCCCCCCCAAAAAAAAAAATGAAAAGGCTGTATTCTAATCAAAAACCCCATTAAGGTTGCCGGAAACCATAGTTTCAATTACTTCCTGTAAAGTTGATATCAAAAAATATCAAGACCAATAGGTGACAAGTGAACACTGTCTTTAAGACACAAGTCTGGCGTATCTGGTTTTACCCAATGGCCGCCCATCACCAGTACCTGGCGACCTACAGACCTGTTAATGCACTTTCGAATCTTCTCGATCGAAGATAACATGCAATTAGACTGCCAGTCCAGTCTGGGCAATATGTTCAACCAAACTATTGAATGTGATCTGGCCAGTCAAGTAAAAAAATTGTGAAAGGTCGTTTTTTCATTATTGAAGATAAAATGCCTTTGTTTACCTTAAGAACTGAATTGCCACCACAATTTACTACAATAATATCAGGAGGGTAGCATGAATTCCGTACGAGTAGGTTTTCAGTCGAATTTTGGCAAGTTCGTACGGCGGCCATACGGACATCGGTGACTATTACGAGCGTTGTACGGATTTTTTGAACTCCGTTAAAACGTTAAACTATATAAGCATTAAAAAGTTGATAATAGTAAGTGTTAAAGAAATACATGTAAAAAAAAAAGCTATGTAAATTATCAAGGACGTAAAATTACTGCATATTAAATATTTGTATCACCTTTTTATTATCTAATATAACGTGCACGTAAAACAGAACAGCTCGGACAATTCACGCCTTCAAGCATTTCTGTTTTTGTCATTTTTATCATTAAACAATTTTGTATAAACAGCCTTCTTATGGAATTTTCTCAGAATATAAAATCGCTATGTCTTTAGCCAAATCTGATTAACCAAACGTGCAAGGTTACATCTAAAATAATATTGGTAAGCCATCCATATGTGCTTGAGAAATGCATGTCTTAGAGTTTATGGGGGAAAAAACACGATCATCAAAACTGTTCCTTTCTGGCGCATTCATCAGACTAAAACAAAAAGAATCATTCCACGTGATGTCCGGCAAAACCTGATTTCTTTTCTACTCTTCGATTTCTTTCCTGGTTCTTTTCTGCTAGTGAAACTTACTTTTCTCGTGTGTGTTTTAAAATCAATGTTGATGTCATTATTATGGGCCATGTCAGACATTAAAAAATAGATATTTGAAACTTTGCCTGTGGGCGCGGAGAATAAACCAAGTATTGTCACTCAACACTGATCATTGCAGTATGCCTGTGTACTTAAGGCGTAAAAAATTCTTTGATTCCGGTATCCCGACCTACCCTAAATTTTTGGCTCGACCCTAAATGTTTTTATGGCCTTGGAGAATATTTTATTCAACTTTTTCACAAAAAGTTGCAAAACAGCACTTTTTACGCTTTAAACATGGTCAGTGATGTTAAGAATCAACTTACTGATATCCAAAGGCATAACCACCTTATTTGTATTCATTTTTTTGACACAGAAATAATTTCCGAAAGGTCTTCCTTAAAAAAAAAAAAGATAATACAATTTTTTTTTAAAAAATTCGACCTACCTACCCTAATATTTTTGAGCATGTTACCGGAAACAAAGAATTTGTTTAGGCCTAATATAAAATGGCCATTTAGGTTATAACAAAGATTACTGAAGGCATGCGGTTATTTATTTCAGGTGACCAGGATTCATCTAATTATTTCATTGTCAATTGTCAGCATTTTCAATATAGCTATGATAATTAATTATCAAGATGCAACTTGCCTACATCACATCATTTCTAGAAAAGTCCCCTCTCGTAATAGTAGCGAAGCCAAGGTATTTATAACATGTAACTGTTTTTGCTGCGGGTATCTTATTAGTCATGTAATTTCTGTCTGTGGACAACTCTCTTGACAGTATTGTTGATTCAGAATGTTTTGTAACAGGATGTTTGTATTTGGATAGTGGGAATTTAGGATATAATGAAAAATCTTCTTATTTTTGCAAATTTTTAGCCTCGCTGTGTGAAAAATATGATCTTTTAAAAAATGGATTCCATGATAACTTTAAAAGTAGTTAATGAAACCTTTCACATTATTAATTTAATATTCAGTTTTTGATTTTTAGTGATGTTTGCAGTACATGTAATGTATCTTCTTTCAGATAATATAGTTACCCTTTTCCTTTGATGGTTCATTCCACTACATCTGGGACTGTGCTCAACATGTTCATCTACCCCACTACAGCCAGGAAGCTGGTCCAGTTTACGTTAAGATCCCAAAGAAAATGTAACAAATTTTGGGTGTACTGTGAGGGATCAGGCAAGTAACATGCAACCAATGGCTCCTACTATAATTTTAATGTAAAATATTCATTTATACTTCTGTCATAAATGAATAAGTGCTCAACATGTTCATCTACCCCACTACAGCCAGGAAGTTGGTTCAGTTTACGTTAAGATCACAAAGAAAATGTAACATATTTTGGGTGTACTGTGAGGGATCAGGCAAGTAACATGCAACCAATGGCTCCTATTATAATTTTAATGTAAAATATTCATTTATACTTCTGTCATAAATGAATAAGTTGTGTTAAAATTAATGAACCTATCCCTGACTTAGAAGTTGTGAGATGATAGAAATAAGAAAAAGTACCGGTATATCTCAACATTTTTAGAATACATTCTATTTTATTTTCCCTATAACGTCTGGTGTTTGTACAGTAGATTCACGGAAGTACAAGTCATGTAATGCTTTGTTAAAGATTAAAGATTTCTATAGCTTTGCACTCTACATACAGTCAGTTGTCATAACAGCTGGGTCAATTTTCTTGCACATTCTACACATTAACTAGAATGTTTCTGTAGGACACAGAATGTGCCCCCACTGGTACATTTGTCACAAAAAATCCACTATTTCAAGGGCCGTAACTCTATAATTAGCTCTAGAATTTCAAGAAGAATGCCAAATGTGCAAGAACACATCATGGGACATAACTTTGGAAATAGGAGATGGAGCAAGACAAAAAATAGGAGGTGCCAAAGTGTATATCATTATAAAGTCTCATGCAAGTTTTCATCAATTCATATCAAATCCTTTTTAGCTGGGCGCGTCAAAAGGTGAAAATGTGCATTTTTGACTATTTCAGGGGCTGTAACTCTGGAAATAGTGGGAGCGGAGCCAGAGGAAATATAGGAGGTGCACAAGGTCATATCATGATAACGACTCATGCAAGGTTTCATCAGTTTATATGAAATATTTTTAAAGTAATTTATAGCTATTTATACGTTCAGTTATTTTTCTTGCAAGGGCAGGCACTGGAAGAGCTCAATACAATGTTGTTTATATGTTCAGTGTTCTTTCTTGCAAGGGAAGGCACTGGAAGAGGTCAATTTATACCTGTTTATATGTACAGTGTTCTTTCTAGCAAGAACAGGTCCTGGCAGAGCTGTTTTTAATGTCCAGTGTTCTTTCTTACATTGATAGGAACTGGAAGAGTTTAATTCATAGCCGTTTATATATTCAGTGTTCTTTCATATATTGATAGGAACTGGAAGGTTTGTTTTGGGTTTAACGCCGTTTTTCAACAGTATTTCAGTCATGTAACGGCGGGCAGTTAACCTAACCAGTGTTCCTGGATTTGTACCAGTACAAACCTGTTCTCCGCAAGTAACTGCCAACTTCCCAACATGACTCAGAGGTAGAGGACTAATGATTTCAGACACAATGTCGTTTATCAAATAGTCACGGAGAACATACGCCCCGCCCGAGGATCGAACTCAAAAATCCGCGATCCGTAGACCAACGCTCTACCTACTGAGCTAGGCGGGCGGGCAAGGAACTGGAAGAGTTCAATTCATAGTTGTTTATATGTTCAGTGTTCCTTCTTGCAAGTGCAGGCACTTGAAGAGCTCAATTTATAGCTGTTTATATGTTCAGTATTGTTCTTGCAACAACAGGCACTTGAAGAGCTCAGTCCATAGCCATTATATGTTCATTGCTGTTTATATATTCCGTGCTTTTTCTTGCAAGGGAAGGCACTGGAAGAGCTCAATTCGTAGCTGTTTATTTCTTCAGTTTTCTTTCTTGCAAGGACAAGCACTGGAAAAGCTCAATTCATAGCTTTTTTATATATTCAGTGTTCTTTCTTGCACGAACAGGCTCTAGAAGAGCTCAATTCATAGCTGTTTATATATTCAGTGTTCCTTCTTACATTGATAGGAACTGGAAGAATTCAATTCATAGCTGTTTATATGTTCAGTGTTCCCTCTTGCAAGTGCAGGCACTTGAAGAGCTCAGTTTATAGCTGTTTATATTATGTTCAGCGTTCTTTCTTGCAAGGACAGGCACTTGAAAAGCCCAATACAAAGCTATTTATATATTGACTATTCTTTCTTGCAAGAGCAGCACATGAACTCAATCCATAGCCATTCATATGTTCAGTGTTTTTCTTGCAATTTGTTGTTGTTTATATATTCCGTGTTATTTCTTGCAAGGGAAGGCACTGGGAGATCCCAGTTCATAGCTGCTTATTTCTTCAGTTTTCTTTCTTGGAAGAGCTCAATTCATAGCTTTATATATTCAGTGTTCTTTCTTGCAAAGACAGGAATGGAAGAGGTCAATTTATACCTGTTGATATATTCAGTGTTCTTTCTTGCAAGGATGGGCACTTGAAGAGCTCAATTCGTAGCTGTTTATTTCTTCAGTTTTCTTTCTTGCAAGGACAAGCACTGGAAAAGCTCAATTCATAGCTTTTTTATATATTCAGTGTTCTTTCTTGCACGAACAGGCTCTAGAAGAGCTCAATTCATAGCTGTTTATATATTCAGTGTTCCTTCTTACATTGATAGGAACTGGAAGAATTCAATTCATAGCTGTTTATATGTTCAGTGTTCCCTCTTGCAAGTGCAGGCACTTGAAGAGCTCAATTTATAGCTGTTTATATGTTCAGTGTTCTTTCTTGCAAGGACAGGCACTTGAAAAGCCCAATACAAAGCTATTTATATATTGACTATTCTTTCTTGCAAGAGCAGCACATGAACTCAATCCATAGCCATTCATATGTTCAGTGTTTTTCTTGCAATTTGTTGTTGTTTATATATTCCGTGTTATTTCTTGCAAGGGAAGGCACTGGGAGATCCCAGTTCATAGCTGCTTATTTCTTCAGTTTTCTTTCTTGGAAGAGCTCAATTCATAGCTTTATATATTCAGTGTTCTTTCTTGCAAAGACAGGAATGGAAGAGGTCAATTCATACCTGTTGATATATTCAGTGTTCTTTCTTGCAAGGATGGACACTTGAAGAGCTTAATTCATAGCTATTGATATGTTCAATGTTCATTCTTGCAAGGAATTTGAACTTGGCCCAGATTTCATCAAGGCAATCATTCTGACTAATTTTATGAATATCCAGTGTAAAATGCAGCCCCTATTTCGTACACATGGTTTTTCTTTAATTTAACCGGGTGACCTAGTTTTAATTTTAGATTACCCATATTCAAATTCGACCTTGATTTCATCCAAACAAACATTCTGATCAAATTTCATGAAGATCCGGTGTAAAATGCAGCCCTTATTGCATACATAATGTTTTTCTTTGCTTTGACCTAGTTTTTGACCCAAGATGACCCATATTCGAACTTTACCTGGATTTCTTCAAAATTGAAGGCAATCATTCTGACCAAATTTCATGAAGATTAATTGAAAAATACAGCCTCTATCGCATACACAGGGTTTTCTTTGATTTGACTTAGCTTTTGACCCCAGATGACCCATTTTCAAACTTGGTTTAGACTTTATCAAGGTGACAATTCTGACAAAATTTCATGAAGATCAGTTGTAAAATACAGCCTCTATCGCCTACACAACGTTTTTCTTTGATTTGGCCTAGTGACCTAGTTTTTTATCCCAGATAACCAATATTCGAACCCCTGCTTGATTTTATCAAGGCAATCATTCTGACTAAATTTTATGAATACCCAGTGTAAAATGCACCCCATATTGTGTACACAAGGTTTTTCTTTAATTTGACCGGGTGACTTAGTTTTTATCCCCAGATGACCCACATGAAAACTTGACCTAGATTTTATCCAGACAAACATTCCGATCAAATTTCATGACGTTTTGGTGTAAAATACAGTCCCTATTTCATACACAAGCTTTTTCTTTGATATGACCTAGTGACCTAGTTTTTGACCAAGGATGACCCATATTCTAGCTTATCCTAGATTTTATCAAGGCAATCATTCTGAACAAAATTCATGAAGATCAAATGAAAAAATACAGCTTCTATCGCATACACAATCTTTTTCTTTGATTTGATAGTTACCTAGTTTTTGACCCCTGATGACCCATTTTCAAACTTGGCCTAGATTTTATGAATATAATTATTCTGACAAAATTTCATGAAGATCAGTTGAAAAATACAGCCTGTATCGCATACAAAAGGTTTTTCTTTGATTTGACCTAGTGGCCTAGTTTTTGACCCCAGATGACCCATTTTCGATTTTGACCTTAAAGCTAAAAACAAAGCGAAGGTTTTTTTTTCAGTATTCCATAGTTTCCATTCTGCTCAAAACACAATATTTAGCCACTTAATTCAGTGGTACTTTTTAAAGTACCTTTTATCTAATGTGATGCTGAATTTTGTTTCTGACTTTTACTTGACAGCCAAATTTTAAAGTATCATTTATCTACAGAAATGATGGATCTTTGTTTTGTGTTTGTTTATCAATCTTGTTTTGTTTCGTTTCTTTGCGATTTTTTTTTTTGTTTTGTTTTAAGTTGTTGTTTTTTCTTTTGCTCGTACCGCGACAATTATCTAATTCACTGGTAAATTTTAACGTACCTTTTATTATCTAATATTCATAGACATTACGCGAACTTCAGAAGATAGATTTTCTACTAATTATTATTAGTTTAAAGCAAATTGTATTCAGATAAGGTTGTGCATCTGAGCAACGTTGAATGTATTCAAGCAAATTAGGCTAATAATGTGGGAGGAAGTAGTTGGATACACAAGATTTCGGGAGGTACGGACGAACGCAGCAACACTATATGCCCCCTCCCCAAGCCCCACCACCCCATCCCCATCTTCATTCCTTCATCTCAGAACCAGTACCTGTGTATTCCTTAAACATCAATCATAAACACACGACATTATAATGGCCATGCGCAATACAAACTGTATAGCATGTAAGGTGCTTATACAGACCCCTGTATGCTTTTAGGTACAACTTGATGGGGATATTAAATTGTCTTGAATAGCTTCCATTACTTGAAGTAAAAGAGTATCGCCCTCGACTATTTAATAGTTCTACAAACTTGATGGAATTACTACGTCAAATTTTAAGCTGCATTATACATTTTTTAAATATTATTTTGACAATATTTCTACAGAAAGTGATTAAAAATTCAAAGCAAAGAGCTATAATACTTTGATTTTATTTAGAATATAAAATGTAATTTGTTCAAAACGACTGGTAGCAATGTATTAGACTTTAAACCTCAAAAGAAAATACAAACATTTATTACATAATTACAAAACTCTTTATATTAATAGCTTGACAATACTTCTTGCTATAGTTCTATTTGCCTGGATAAAGTAAAAACTTGCGAGTTCGATTTCTGATGCCATAGCCGAATGGCTTGATGGTCAATAGTAAAAAAATAAATCCACCCTCGGTCGTTTGCACCTCGGGTAAATAATTTTGACTATTGACAGGAAAAGTATTCAATAAGTCTATACTATATGATAAACAGTGATATTTCAATCATTTAGCAAATCATTCTACAAGAAGCACATCCCTTGATATTTAAAAAAAGGGAGGAGATTACATGTAATTTTAAAAACATAACAGTTGTATCAATTATTTACATACAAAACATACTGTCATTGTCGTGAAAATGTATGACATCTATAAAGTGAACAACATTAACAGAAAGATCATTTAAATTATTCCTTCGTATGCCTTGAATTTGTGAGCAAAAAGTAATGTATATATGGTCTTTATTCACAATGGCATGGTCCCAGTACAGACGATAATTGTGTATCAGTATGTAACTCCTTTGCATGCAAGAACTATCTAAAAACCTTCACAAAACATTGATATCTCTCATTACTCTATGGAACAAACAGGTAAGTATATGAAACTCTCTCGACACGTAAAACGTAGACCAGCTTTCAGACCCGCGCGAAGGTAAGAAATTATCAGTCATGTTTAAGAAACTTCTTTCAGGAAAAAAAAAACACGTTTCCAACCAGACGGCGGTTGTTACGGTCCATATATCTTTCGACCAAAATAACTAGCGGTGAACTATGGATAAATTTAGCACAGTCCCTTTTTTAAACTTGTTCCTGTTTTACGGCTTCTGAAGGCTCTTTGTTGTCTTCTGTTTTAAATACACCTGCCGTAGCAACTGGCTTTCCGAACATCATTTTATTTTTGTCGTCTGCTGAACTTTCTGTACCGCTACTTTTATCAGGCTTCACAGTTACCGTGGTTTGCTGTAGATTTAGAGTACCGAATTTGCTTTCAAATGATGGTTTTCCACCAAATACATGTTGGGCTTTGTTAGGTGGTGAGCCGAACAATGACTGAGAGCTTTGCTGGAACTCTGAAGCTTTTGCTGCGAACGAAGCGGTCTGTTGTTTCTGTGGATAACTGAATGAAATCACCCCTGTACCTCCTTTCTGTTGCACGTTCTGCGCCTGGCCAAAGGACTTGTTTGGTTTATCACTAAAAATGCTCTGGTTTGCACCAAATACATTTTAATTTGATGTCACACTTCGCTGTTTGCTAAATACTGACGAGCCAAATAGACTTGCTCCTTGTTGCTTTTGAATTTGTGACGATCCCCATGACGAATCATTTTGCTGGGGTGGTTGACCAAAAACTGACTGCTGCTGTTGTCTTGTATTTGTGCCAAAACTATTCCCCTGAGCAAAAGGTCTCCACTTCCCATTTGACCTCCACCAAAGCTAAAAGTATCTCCCTTCGTCAAAGAGGCTTGCTGTTGCATAGAAACAAATCCTGTTTTTTGTTGTACAAAGGGAAGTCCTCTACCCTGATGATTGCTACCCGGCTGTTGCGTAGCACAGAACCCAAATGCCTGATTCTGATCCAAATTTCCCTGCTGACTACCGCCGAAAACCTGGATCCTGTTTGGTTCTGTCGTGTGGCTTCAAATGAAAATCCTGTATTTTGTTTTTGGCCGAACAAACTACCTTGCCCTTGCTGTCACACTTTCGTATGTTTTTCCCAAAAGTACCTGGATATGTCACCACATGAGCTTCTGTGTCCCACTTGAAACTCAACAAAAACAACTCCTTTGCACGGCAATTCCTTCACTGTTCACCAAACACAATACATAGCTTCACTACTATTTTTACATACAAATGCACTAATTGTCACTTTACTTTTAACAATATATCCTCGTTTTTGAAGGTCGAAAGTATGAGCTTAAAGGACTGTTAGGTTCAGTTTGAAAGGAACTTTTACTACAGTATCAAATCCACAGCCCAAAGTTGTTTCTTGAAACGGTAATTCATCGTATTGCAAGAAATGCAAAATTGCTTTAAATGTGAGCCAGTCAGATTCTACGATATAGCTGCCACCTTTTTCCTTATATACAGGAAGTCGTTCGGTGAACATTACCGCCAACGAACTGTCCTTGTCTTTTGTCAGGGTTGACAACAACATACGATAATGCGTGCCCGACACATTTAGGTCCGCCACTCCAGGGGACTGAAATGAATATATTTTAATGAAACATTAACTTTAAACAGCACTTCTTGAGGATTCCGCCAAGTATGGTTACTCCTCAAAAGTGAGTCAAGCAGTAGACAAAAATAACAGATTTATGGTATATGCACATACAGTCGAATTTCATTGGTTACAACTCGACGCCAACGGAAATATTTATTTGAGGTATTGGCTGTTAGAGCAACTAAAACAATATATACAAATATTTTGTCTGGGATCTGACGACGATTTCGAGCAAAGGACAGTGTTGGAATTATCAGAGGTCGAGCAAACGAAGTTCGACTTGTTGTAGGATTTGATAGGATAGCAGAAAGGACGTTGCAAAATTTTCAGTTTATGGGTAACAGTGTAAGTAATGGTGCGTGTGGGACATTTGTAGGGTATTACCAAGAGTAAAAAATGCGGGTCACTCTAAATATTTTACTGCTAATAACAACACATGCCCTGACGAAGTGTTTCTTTTTATGTAAAAAGAAAAAAATAAAGTTAATCAACTGTAGACTTTAAACAACCGTAGGGTTTACATATACCTATTTTTCAATCAAGTACAATGTAAAGAGGGCCTCTATGGCCTCTCTTCGAATCGCTTGCCCCTCCCTAACCGTTGTGGGTTCGAATCCTCACTTGTTGCAATTATTAATGTGAGAAAGGTATTTTGTTTTGTACATAAATGAATTCTGATTTTTGAAAATTTGTGTTATGGTGTTTACTGACATTCGATATGATTTATGATAATACAGATTTAAACAAATATCAACAAAATCAATCGGTCGAGATTTTTAATTATATTTCTAAATTAAAATAGAGGGGCATTCGAATAACTATATTTTTTCTACTCTGTTCTATTATTGTTTTCTAAACATTGTGCCTCAGTTCTAAATATTCATTTGAAATACAAGAAGCCAGTTTGGACCATTTTACATGCTAACTTGTGTTGTTTGTTTTAGTAAATAAATCAGCATTTATAAAATTCTTTAGCTGATGGTATTATTTTTTATTCAAGCATGTTATATCAGGTAATAAGCACTATCACAAAGTTAGCATAACATGGTCTAGTGACAACAGGTAGACATCAACCGGACTCTAGATTAACAGCGTTCTTAGACGTCTGAAAAAGTTAGTTATTTGGCAAAGTAAGTGATATTTTGTAAATAAGATGATTACATTTCATTTAAGGTTTAATGGTCTGCTCAAGAATATGTAAATACAATTTGTTATTTCATGTCATAAATAATCAATCAATCAATGAATCAATCAATCAATCAAAAACATTTCTGAAAAAAGTGTGAAACTACTGGCCAGTTTTATGCTCTACAGAATTATCAGATCTGCATTTAGTTTAAATACAGAAATGTGACGTAGCGTTGCTCCGGTATATTTTTATGGTTTCAAAAGCTAGTAGGTGGGTTTGGACGATAAACATAAATCTAATTAGCTATAAATTCTAGCGTCAGAGATGTTTATATGCTGTTACAGATTTTTAAACTGAAACGAATCCCGTATTGAAACCTTACCAGAAATCGTACCAGAAGTCTGTAATTTATTCAAATGAAACACAATGGACTCAGCGTTCTACTTTAAAATATTTTAATCCATTTTCTTTTTGATCTGACAAAAATTGATAAATCCAACATAATCTGAACACAAGTTCTACACACACGTTTCAAATAGTTACTGCGGTTTGCAATATTTTATCCGCCATTGCAGATGTCACCTGATCAGGGTACTCCTCATTTTGAAAACAAATTTATATATAGGCGGTACAGAATCGTTATTTGTGAACCTTTTCTGTGAACATAAATCTTTTAATGTATGTTTTCATGAACTTTGTTGAAAATGATTATATTTATATTTAAATCTAATGTTGATCTTGATTTTCAAAAATAACCACATGCTCTGAACATCTCATGACGTCATTAGTTTCTCACGAGAGGCTGTACGAGATGTTGCGAATCCATATTCAATTCGGTTAGTCAACCAATGTGGTTACACCATAACTTAATGGACGCCACCATCAGAAAATAGAAATATCGTCAGTTAAGTTATGGTAGCTAGAATTAGGTATGGCCAAATAATGAACAAGCATAATATAATGTAAACAGACTCCGGGATGTACTATAGCAACAATATGCGTTTATAACCAACTTATACTTCTATTATGAAGTACTGACGGATCGTTAAACCATAATATCATAATCATGACACAACTTGGTATCAAAGTTTACATACAATCGATGGAGTGTTTACATGTTAGAGTCAGATTATATAGAAAAAGGTAAAACAAAATTTGTTAAACTTACCTCCGAGTCCATCCTTTTATTTCTCAAATGGCGTGTGTGTTTAAAATGTTGATAATGTTTCAAAAAGTACATATACGAACTGCATGGTATAACAAAGTTCAAGTTTAGGCTACATTCAGATATTACAGTACAGTGTCGTGTTATTGTAGATCATATATATCTACTAAATACCTCCGTCGAAAATGAACAGAAGAAAAATAAAAAAGGCTAATATAAGGTTGGCATAAAAAGTATATTGCCTAACTTTGAATGAAGATAAATAACCCAATACTCTGAAACAAATATTCATAACTGTTAAAGTTCGCTTTGCTCGCATTAACTACTGGTAACTGATCGCTGTATAAAGAAAAAACCACACACACACACACAAAACAAAAGAAACTCTCATGATTCAATTGGTTTCCCCTGCTCCTTAAAGGTACACAAGTGTAAAACATATTGGTGAAGCATGTGATATTTTATACAAGCATAGTTCGACGTAAGTGAGAACAGCACAGGGTGTTTGTTGTTCTGTTGCAATGAAAATAACGCTTCAGTATTATTTAGACTCTTAACTAAACCTTGAGGGCTTTTGCTGACAATTCGGTCAAGTAGTAGGGCCGCATGACGGTGTCAATTGAAAGAAATTCCTCCATCTTCTGACAAATTACAATCATCAATTTACGGGCATGATTGTGAGAGAGTTGTTCTGATAAGAGTGCCATAGCCTTTACGTTTTGCTTAGCGACAAATCAAAGGTATATCCGTTTAGCTTACTCTATGCTCTTTCCAACGACATCTTATACATTAAGAGACACACATGCGTTTTTGGGCCACATCATGTTAAATATAGCAAATTAAGGCTCTGGTACTTTTTATGAATTGAAGAGTGTTTGCCTTTGCATTCAATTTATGTAAGAGTTTTCCACGAATACTAGAATCAAATCGTTTTCCACACACTACAGACTCCTAATCAAGTTTTATTTTCAAGGAGAACAATTATCTATTGAAGTTCAAAGACATCTTAGCTATAAGTTCAGTTATTTTTCATGATCTACACTTTTCGTATCAGACCTGTATTTATCATTAGCTGGCTTCAGTTCCAGCAAGGATATCCAAAAACTTAAGTCAGTTCTTACTTCACTCAAAGAAATTAATTTAGTATTTGAAATATAAAACAATTTCTGTTTGACATTTGAAGAAGATGACTATTCATCTAAAAGTAGTAATAAGAATAACTTTTATCGAGTGTAACAATTCCTTTAATCAATAAAGGTAGATATTGGGTAGTCTGTTTAAACGTCGTTTACCATCAGCAAGTTCTACGTTGAAGT
Organism: Mercenaria mercenaria; assembly: GCF_021730395.1. Classification (NCBI taxonomy): domain Eukaryota; kingdom Metazoa; phylum Mollusca; class Bivalvia; order Venerida; family Veneridae; genus Mercenaria; species Mercenaria mercenaria. The sequence goes on along the minus strand of NC_069367.1, from coordinate 14,377,540 downwards.
CACGTTTTTTTATGTACGACAATGAAATTTCGCTTACACACTAAGCCTGACGTATTGGAAGGTCATAAATCAGATACACTCGTACAATCTATAAGAACTGTTTACATTTGTTTAAAAACGGCGTTTTTTAAAAAACATACGAAACTTCTGTCCAGCCCCTTTATAAGCATTTCAGTACACCGTTGTTATTTTCCTTTCCAGAAAAGAAGCAGATCGTGCAGAAGGTCGTTGTGTGACCCTGCTGGTTGCTGTGTTATTGTTCTTATCTGGCCATCAAGCTCTCTCACATCCAGATGGCGATTCACAACTACCAGAAGATATGCATAAATAGTGTTGACTAACAGATACTATTTCATAATAGAGCTTAAAGAATGATGATGAATAACATAACTTTGAAGATGGCTGTCCCTATTTAACAAAACTTTAGAAATATAGAAACGAGCGCTTGGGTCGGCCACCTAAGTAAAGGATTTTTGCGTTGAGACTATGAAATTCGGCAAATCTGAAATGACTTTCTTCACGATCCAGACTATTGATTTCCAGACAAATGACTACACATCAGGACTTTCACGTTTGGCCTTGAAAAGAAACATTGTTATGAGTTTCGATTGTTTAAAGTGTCATATTTGTATCTATAAAGAAGTAATACCGTCGCTGGGTCTGTACTCGGAACCGTGCGGAAGAGAGAAGACCAACGGCACCATGTAGCACAACAATAACAAGGTTTTACCTTAAAAAAAAAACAAAGACGTGATTTGAACTAATTAAAAGTTGACGTCATTGTTTGATTTCTTAACTGACGATATTTCTTATAGTTATCAAGACATGGATAACATAGACTCTCTTAAACACAACATACGCAAAGCCAAATCTCCAGATAAAAATGCCAAATTTTTACAGTGTTTTACCCATACACAAATTACATATTTAGTCCATGATCTGTTTCTACGATATTTCTTGATTTCTTATAGAGAAAACAAAGACTCTCTTAAACACAGCATTCGCAAGACCACATCTCAAGGTAAATAATTGCCAAATTTTTACACATTTGTCAAACTAGATATTTAGTTCATGATCTGTTTCTACCATATTTCTCGATTTCTTAAAGAAATATACAAATAACAACAGACGTCATTAAATTATCAAAAGTAAAACACGTTAAAGTAACAGACCTGTTAAAACTTTTGTAAACGGAATAAAAATGTTATATTAAAAATCATAACATTACGGTCTTCAATATCACGATTGTCTATAAAAGGTTATGCCAAACTTTTAAGGCAAGATATTGGACACGGTTTGAGGAAAATTACTATTTTCATTTCTATAGATACAGTATTACAGTGGTTTTTATTTTATAATATTCAGTTTTGTGTACATTTTAGGAAATGTTGAGATGTCGTAAGAATACTGTATTGACGAAACATTAAACCTTCCTTCTCCGTTGTTTTCCTTCCATAAGAATTACATTTAACATAATTTACATGTTTCACTATAGTCCACTGCTCAGGTGGTTTACGTTAACAAACCCTCAAGAGATGTCATAGATGTATTATGTGTACACACTACAGTCATTTAACGCATTTTACCATATCAAATAAAAAGTCACTATAATTACTGTACAATTCAAACGCTATTATAAAACACTTAATGTAAATTTTGAATTCAAATTTTTAAAACGTTCTTTTTTTCCATTAGCATCGCCTAGGCTTTCAGTACCTATTTAATTTCGTGGAAAATGATCCAAAATATTCTACTATGTAAATGTATTTTGGAGTTTTTTCACAATGTTGGTATAATGACTTGTCGCTTTTCTATCATGTTGCAACACACAATACAAATTATTGTTTTGTCTTAGTATACTTTAAACATAATGGCTTCGTTAAAATGAAGTGATTTCTGTGCCAACCTCAGATACTATTTCATTACGAGGTAAATATTTACGTTTCGCATTTGTACCACTATTGAGAAAAATGTACATGTAGAGTAAAAAGCGTTATCCTTCACACAAAATACAACACCACAGAACAAAATAGAAAGAAACAGAACAGAACAGAACAGTTCTGAATAGAATAGAATAGAATGATATCTTTAGGGCGCATTCAACCACGCCCCCAACAAACCGTTTTTCATTGCCAATAATTATTTCTTTAGAACACTTGAACCTCCCGCCATACACATTGTTTTTTTTTTCTGTAAATTTCTTGTAAATGAGAGCATCGAATAAGGATTCATCGTTAATAATTGAGAGTGCTTTTGTACATTGTGTAATCAAATTTGGTAAGGTCGAGCACTGCAATAATACGTTGCACCCTGTTATTCAACGTTCAGTCCCAAGAACGATCATTGAGCCGCATAGAGGATACGTGAGCAATTTTCTCTGGTTTGCATTTATGGTCTGTTGAGGAAAATTACGAAGCAAGAAATAACTTGAAAATTTGAATCGTGTTCTTCGCGTGTCGCCATTACGCATCGCGTACCGTCATCGCGTTTTTGTGCTTTGACTAGATGCCGAAATTCATCGAGGAAACTGCAAAATGATGTTTGACCGTTTAATAACAAGGAACGATATGCGAATATACAATGGCGATACACGATAGCGTGATTGCTAAGCGTAAATGTGCATTGTGGTCTTAGTCTGCACTGCACTGCAGAATTACTTGCCGCCAGTGGTTGCTTTTTCCACTGATCTTTCAAATTGTACTCGGTAATTTGTTAGCTTTGTTCTTTATGTCTACATATTTGCTCTGTCAATGTAATTTTGTGAATATATCAATTATGTTAGCATATATTATATCGGTCATTTTAATTGTCGGGGTTGAACAAAATACTTTGTTCTAAGATAAAATACACCTAAAAGTTCTCAAAATTTTATCAAATGCAGCTGAGAATCTGGAATTCTTTTGTTAAATTTGACATATCTGTGATATGGACGTTAGTGTAGTATTTTCTTACTTAGCTTTTCTAGCATCAATGTTTGATGTAAATATGCAAAAAGTAGACACATTAAAGCTTCTAAGGACTACTGGTATGAGTACTTGTATTTCTCAAAAAGCGCACTGGGTGTCAAAATTCAGAATACTGAATTTCGAACCGAATTAATACTAGCGGTTATTTATGAAAATTACTAGTGAAATACTAATTTTTGCAAGATTCGATTGTTTACATACGAAACGTGCACGTATATGTACAAATGTACATACATATGCTCAACTTGTATTCCTTACACTTGACAAACATCTTTTACAGTAAGTATGTATATTGATTCAATCTGACTAAAGTACATGATCTTCCAAACAAAGACCTGAGAACGACCCAGTCACATTCGTCTTCTGTATATTTTGGATTTCTAATATTGCTATTTTTATTTTCGCAAATCTATTTTTATTTGAACCAATCAGACCACTTGTTCGACTGTCAAAGAGTAAGAAAAAATTGCAGTCAGTCCAAGGTTCGAACCCGGGACCCCTCGCTAACAGAGCAAGTGCCCTACCGACTGAGCTAACCGGCTATCTGACCTCTTACGGCATAAGAATTGTAGATATCAAAAACCAAGGCTTTTTTAAGCTTGCAGAATGTTGTAAGTTAGCTTTTGATTGGTTAGTGGAAGGGTCGTCAGAACGAGGCTATCAATAGCTTGTGTTCAGATCCTAAGCGTAGCGTAATAGGATATGTACTTTAGTCAGATTGTATATTAAGGTATATATTTCTGTTGTTCCGTATAAGGGTTTAAATTTTGTGGCTTAAATCAGTTGAGCTAATGAGGTCGGCTACTTACCCTTACACATCCTTCCATATTATTGCCAAATCTCCATTTATTCAAAAGTACTTGAAACGATATCATTGTATGTATAGCAATCAGTCAGTAAGCTTTTATAGCTCTATCAACAGTAAACACAACAACAAAGGAAAGCTCTAGAGGGCTTAACGTCAAACCTGCTCGTCTCAAATTCAGATAATACAGTATAAATAAATATATTATTTGATACCAGATATACGCAGAGTAATCATAAATATAAAACCGGTAAAAATCGAACATCATTATTTTATAATTGCGCAGCTCAATACATTTAACAGATCATATATCATGCTGTTCAAAATAGCAACAGTCTTTGCAATCACTCATAGTAACAGAAACTATACGTGTATAAGAAATTTTAATAATTTTCCTTTTAACTCCATGTTTTAATTCCGGTTTAGTAACAAAGTGATTTTCTACACAAGCAAACAACCTTCAATTTACAATATCAAGTAATTATGTTTGTTAAACAGCTTTTTTTTGCAAGTTCTGTCTACATCATACGTCTGTCTAATCGTTCATACAACGAGCAGACGAAAAATCAAATTACTAGGAAATGAAGTGAAAACCATCGCATGCATAAAATTTAAAATACACAGAACTGTGAAAAGCTATATTTATCAAAAATGAGCTGGCGACCTTTTAGAAATGTGTTAGATATTATTCTTAATTAAGAAGCATAAAGTTACTGATGCTATTTCAAAAGCACAACATAACTTTTCATACACTTATTGAAATTAGAATTACATGACTGGTGTAATGATTTATGTAATAAACGATATCATGTAAAGTCAAGAATATTAATGTCTATGACTATGACCAAAAGATATCTGCCAAAAAATCTTGTCTTCAGTATATTTTATGTTCATTTTCCGGTATTTGTGTTTTCTAAACACAAAGACAGCCATATTATTATCCCTTACCGTATAATTTCACGTCATCGTAAAACACAGAATAACAGAAATAGAGAATATTACAGTTAATGCGTGGAATAAATAACATACACTTCGTTAAGTCAACACGACAAACACCAAATTGAATATGGACTTGTTTTTAAGGACATATCACGTTATGTTCACAACTGCATTCAATGCGTCGAAGCAAACTGTGTAGCAGATTACTATTACGAAGTTTGAGATCTGTACAGCATTGAATAGCCGTCAGGTTTTATGTCCTTTTGGTTATGATACCATACTCCTCTGTTTTCATCATTTCCGAATGTAAGATAGCCATCAGCATCCTTAGCTGGTCCAACAACTGATGCTGGAGTTATATAATCATCCAAATCCCCTTCTTTGATTTCAGCATATACTTCGCCATGGTCTGTTCCGAAAGCATTCTCTTTCACAGAATGGTAAATATGTTTGTACTCCTCTTGTTCTGTGGTATTTGATTCTTGGTAAGCTCCCTCCTCTGTTTTTGGTTTACTGTAAAACAAAACAAAATTAGAATTATATAGAGAATAATAAGTTAGTGCCGTAGATGAGAAAGTTTATCTGGCGAGGTGGAGGAGGTTATCGGGTGAGCCGAAGGCAGATAAACTTTCTCCATCTTAGGCACTAACCTATTATTCTATTTATCTTGTCATTACTTCATTTTCCGATATTTGGCAATTAATTTAACAAAAAATAGTGTGCGACAACCGTTTTAAAGACGTCATATTCGTAAGGACGTCACTTATATAATGACGTAATTACCGACAAAATCGCAATAACTTCTTCGTTTTTGAATAAAAGCTCATTATTTGACCACTCATTTTCTTAGTTCGGACATTTCCAACACAATGGTGATGGTTTCAATGCAAAATTTCTTATGACAACAATATCGATCATAAGGTCACATGATCAACTGACCGTATATCACTGGTCACGTGCCAACTGACGGTATATCAAAAAAGATATACGGCACCCTGATATCGGGTCGAAAATACTGCAAGTGACAAAATAAAAAACGTGTTTATGACTGTTTTAAGTTCGCTATAGCCGCTACAACAAGGTAATATCAAAACGCCTTATAAATCTGTTCCTGGAATATTTTCCATATGGGTTATACTCATCATACAAGTAACACGTATAATTGATCGGGCATTAAGATGTAAATGTCTTCAAAAAGCAGTCCTTCAGTGCCATATGAATTGTGGAAGCCCGCCGAACGTCGTTATGGCGCCCCTCCAAACATTATGGCGTATCCCCGAATGTTTTGGTGCTCCGCTAAACGCCAAACCGAGCGTCGTAATTTCGCCTTCCGATATGTCATTTGTAAATAAATCCTTAAATGTTATCGGACGAAACTGTCAATCAACCCAACAGTGTAGGAAAGAGGCTACAGAATAAAGTCTTTAACTTATGAGATATGGACATCAGCTTTGCAAAGCACCAGCCGTCTCATTATTGCAAACAATTTATGCGTGTCAGAGCTACTGCTCGGACAAGATTTGGCATGTCCCTTGAGCATCCACTCCCTAATTACATGTGATTGAGATGAGCAAAGATTTCGGCAAGATATGAATTAAACTGCAAAATGCATGCACTGTTTAAAGCCGAACAAAATCGGACGAATGCACACATGCTCGCTCTAACGTACATACACCGAAAACCAATAAGGGAACTATCACAATCTCTCCGCAACCAGGCTACACATTATATGACGTGCGTATTCTAAAACTGTACTCTTTCTATGAACTACAAAGTTTCATAAAAAAGTAAGTATTGTACTTTTGAATGAAGATATTGTGAGAGTGGCGGACTGACAGATTTAGGAACAGGGCGTATGTCCCCTTCTGGCATTGAAATGATAAAACGCATGTCATCCCGGAAGACAGAACGCCATAACGACGTTTTTGCTGGGTGCCAAACGACGTTTAGCGGGCGACTGTACAGTCCGTCGACGTTCGGCGAATGCCATGAGGTTTGTCGTTATATCGTTGCAACAGAACGTCATAATAAAATGGCTCAAAGCGTCAACAATATTTAAGTACTGCGTGACAGATATAAAAAGTTTTCTCTCCAATACTATGAGTATTGCTATATTTTCTGGTCCTTCGGGGCCATGGAGTCACTTCAATGTTTCTATATAATAGTGTCCTGCTTATGCCGGTTCTAGAAGCATGAAGGGCTTTACACATTTCATTTACAGCTCATGAACGGACTCAATCAAGCCGAGTCTGCTATTAGTTTGCTTGCTTGCATTCTAGGCTTCCAAAGAATCGTCTTCATGATTTTAATTCTTTTAATTGTCTTATATTAAATTGATTTATATTTACATAGATTCGGTAGTCGATATCATGAAAATATCGAATATCCGCCGATAAAGAATAAAAGAAATGACTAAGAATTTCACCTCATAAACGCCTCTGCAGGAGCCATGGTGACGTTATAACACTAGTTTGTGCGGTTTTGACGCCTAAATCTGCATTAGATTGCAGTCTGTCCGGTATATTTTCTATAAAATACCTAAATTTCTCAGGGTTGCTTGATGCTGTCGTGATAAAGCGCCTCAACTAAAGATATTTAGTTTCATTTGTCTTTAACAAGACTAAATATATAACGCGTTTAGTAAAAAGATTCTTAATGCCAGAAAACACGAGGATTTTTTAAAGAGAATGTTCAGATGGTATAGGCTTCAACATGTTTGAATTTCATGTTGCTAACTTTTTATGACATTAAATACAGGGCAATCTCCACGTGCACAGCGGACATATGTCACATTAAAAAACATAAATAAATTAATATTAAAATATTTATATACCAGTTGCAGGAATAAAATATATGCCACAGAGAGATGAGGCGCTTTCAGTTTTCTTCAGTGTATAGTCGTTATATCACATGAAAATTATATCGCTAAAACCATTTTCAAGACAGAGCTGAGAAGAAAAAAAATGGATTACCTATACTCAGAATTGTATCAAATATATCTGCGTGTACACTAATAACCGAACAAGAATTGCATACGGTGACTTTCTGATTTCAGAATGTGAGATATATATCGTATAATTAGTGTTAACTTACGGCTCTCCTTTTGATTCTGAAAACAAAAATGTTACATTGAAGTATTGAATGCGATATCTATTTAAGAAATAATGTATCCAAAACAGTGATTTGTAACTAAATAAATTTAGATGCGAAGGAATTTAATCAGGACGGTGCAGCCCGAGTGAAATAATAAAACGCATATAAACGACAATGATTTTATTCATGAGTAAATCACTGTTTGAGATAAATCATTTCGATTCTAACACGTTATCAACGAAACGATTATCATGTACGTCCTTGACTATAGTTATTAAACATTTGCCTGATTTCAGCTGGTTTCTTTTGGAAAACAAATCAGGCCGTGTTACAAATATCTGTTTCTTTTCATTTATATCTGTATTTAGGTATGAGAGAGAAAAACATTAATGGCTATGTCAGACATTTATATATTCATTGTATGTGTCGTTGTCTTACAAATATTGATACCATGAAATCATTTAATTTCGTGGGCACGAAATTTCGAGGTCTATTCGTAGATTTTAACATCTAAACATAAAATGGATGGGAATTTTACTGCTTAGTTAGGATTTAATTTCGACGATTGACTCAATTTACGGAAAAGGATAGAGTTCAATATCGTGTAAGCTCAAGTTGTGCATCTTTTAACATTTAATTGTGGATGAAAAAGATCAATGTTGAAACTACTCCTTTGAATAAACATCAAATGAGGTATATGGGACATTATAATAATGTACCCATTAATTAGTGCAACTGGTACTCTTATCAAAGAAAGTTTACTACGGAGAAACACTATGAAAAACAGGATATTCAATCAGGTACAAATGAATAAAACACTGTTATAAAGATCAAATGATTCAGAAAATATCAAAATGTTTTCGTCCCTGACGCATGCGGATATGTAAAGATGTCAGTTATTTGAAATAAACTCTTTCTTGTTTTGAGATCAATCTCTAACTTACTACCTCACAGAACTTTACTGTTGAAAACGGCAAGAAATTACTACAAGAGGGTCATAATGACCCTGGATCGCTCACCTGAGTAGTATGAGCTACATGTTTCAAATGTCAGACTGATACTATTAAGAAAGTAGGTCAGTAGGTCTTATTCATGGTCACTGAAAGTCAGTTTTAAGATCGGTATGCAAAACTCTATTTGGCATCCAAATTTCAAGGTTGTATCTTTAAAAACAAAAAAGTAGGCCAGTAGGTCAAGGTCAAAGTCAAGTGACCCCTAGTTACTTGGGGTCATCATGTAACTATAAAAAACAGTCTAGGAAATATGATCAGAAAATGTTTAAAGTACTTTTCCTACAAACTCATATAACAAGTGACCCTGGGGCATGGCCTCTTTTCACCACAGGGACATAATTTGAACATTCTTGTTAGAAAACCACTAGGCAATGCTACATACCTTGGCCTTGAACTTTCAGACAAGAAGATGGTTTTCAAAAACAATTCCTATATAAGACTATCTAAAACTTGAGACCCCCAGAATGGGGCCTCTTTTCGCCCCAGGGTAATAATTTGAACAATCTTGGTAGAGGACCATACGGCAATGCTACATACCAAATATCAAAGGCCTAGGTCTTATAGTTTCAAAAGAAGATTTCCTGCACAAGTCTATATAAACTATGTGACCCCGTGGGCGAGGGAATAATTTGAACAAACTTAGTAGAGGACCACATACTAAATATCAAAGCCCTAGGTCCTGTGGTTTTGGACAAGAAGATTTTTGAAGTTTTTCCTTTCGGTTGCCGTGGTAACCAGAGTTCTGTACGGAATTCCATTTGTTAACAATATTCAAAGAATACCATCCAAGAAACATCTCTATAAAGTTTCATAAAAATTGGCCTGGTGGTTTACAAGGAGATGTTGTTTAGAGAAAAATGTAGACGGACGCCGGACGGACGGACGCCGGGCGTTGAGCGGTCACGATAGTTCACCCTGAGCCTTTGGCTCAAGTGAGCTTAAAATTAAGATAGTAGGTCAGTAGGTCAAGGTCAAGTGACCCCTTATCACTTTAGATCATCACGTAATTATAATTATACAGTCTAGGAAATATGATCTTATAATTTTAAGTATTTTTTCCTAAATAACTTATGACTTATACATACAACAAGTGACCCCCGGGGCGCGGCAACACTTTATCTTAGTGGCATAATTCAAACAATCTTGTTAGAGATCAACTAGGCAATGATACATACCAAATATCAAAGGTTTAGACCTTAAACATTCAGAAAAGGAGATTTTCAAATTTGTTTTTCTATATAACACTATGCGTAAATTAGGGCCCCCTAGGTAGGGTCTCTCTTCACCCCAGGAGCATAATTTCAAAAATCTTGGAAGAGGACTACTAGACAATGCAACATCCCAAATATCAAAAGCATGGGCCTTCCAGTTTCAGACAAGAAGAGTTTTAGAGATTTTCCTATACAAATCTATATAAACCATGTGACCCGGGCCTGGGTTGGGCTATATTTGACCCTAAGGGGATGTTTTGAACAATATTAGTAGAGGACTACTAAGTTTATTTTTCGCTATATTAGTCTATATTAATCATGTGACCCCCATGGTAGGGCAATATTTGACCCTAGGGAGATGATTTGAACAAACTTGGTAGAAGACTATTAAATGATGCTACATACCAAATATCGAAGCCCTACGCCCTGTGGATTTGGACAAGAATATGTTCAAACATTTTCGTTATAGAAGTGAGCATAAAATATGTGACCCTCGGGGCGGGACCATATTTGACCCTAGGGGATAATTTGAACAAACTTAGTAGAGAATCACTAGCTGGTGCTACATCACAAATATGAAAGCCCTAGGCTTTGTGGTTTTGTACAAGAAGGTCTTCAAAGCTTTTCCATATATAGGTCTATGTAAACCATTTGACCCCAGGGAAGGGCCATATTTGACCCTAGGGGTATATTTTGAGTAATCTAAGTAGAGGACTTCTAGATGATGTTACATATAAAATATCAAAACCCTAGGCCCTGTGGTTTTGAACAAGGAAGATTTTCAAAGTTTTCCCTATATAAGTCCATATAAACAATGTGACCCCCGGGGCGGGGCCATATTTGACCCTAGAAAAAAAGAACAATCTTGGTAGACGACTACTAGATAATTCTACATACAAAAGATCAAAGCTCTAAGCCCTGTGATTTAAGACAAGAAGATTTTCAAAATTTTTCCCTATATTAGTCTATATTTTACCATGTGACCCCCAGGGCGGGGCAATATTTGATCCTAGGGGGATAATTTGGACAAATTTGGTAGAAGACTATTAAATGATGATACATTACAAATATCACGGTCCTAGGCTTTGTGGTTTTAGAGAAGAAGATTTTCAAAGTTTTTCCCTTATATAAGTCTATATGAACAATGTGACCCCCGGGGCGGGGCTATATTTGACCCTAGGGAAATAATTTGAACAATATTGACCACTAGATAATGCTCCATACCAAATAGCAAAGCCCTAAGCCCTGTGTTTTTGGACAAGAATATTTAAAACAAAATTCCCTTTATAAATGTACATAAATCATATGACCCTCTCCCTAGGGCGGGGCCATATCTAACCATAGGGGAATAATTTGAACAAACCTGAGAGGATCATTACATGATGCCACACTACAAATATCAAATCCCTAGCTACTGTGGTTTTGACAGGAAGATTTTTAAAATTTTATCATTTTGATTGCCGTGGCAACCAGAGTTCTGTATGGAATTCATTTCTTTGACTAATTTTTATTGGGGATAATGCAGTGAACATTCCTGTGAAGTTTCATCAAAATTGGACTGTTGGTGTTGGTCGGGAGGTGTCAACGGACGACAGACGACGGACGATGACGGTCGCCGGACAATTACTGACCACAAAAAAATCACCTTTGAGCACTTCGTGCACATGTGAGCTAATAAAAGCAAACACGGGTCCGTTATTACCCGAATGGCTTTTCGCCTCTACTTAGATCATTTCAATTGACTGTAAATAATATAATTCGTACTTAACCTGTTTTCAACATATTCAGCCGTATATTTTCAATGAAATTAATCAATATATACAGACGCATACAAGATTGCGTCATCGTTGAACACTTGCTTCACTTTTTGACAACTAGTTTACTATATAGATCAGCTTATAACCAACCCAACTTACTTGTCTTTTTCTGTTTCCTCCTGCACCTGAGACAGAGACAACCAATCAGAACAATGCTAAGTAGTAACACACAAATTGCGGACACAAGTACTGCTATCAACGTAATTTGACTTTCTATTTCTGCAAATAAAAGTGCAAAACGAGCTCATTTGTAACTTATTCCAGCCCGTCTCGACGGGTTGGTATTGTGATAGGATATTTTAATTAAAAAGAACGAAAATAACCGAAGCAATCGAATCCCATGGATGTTTTTTTCTCACCTCGCTCTCTGTGCGAGCAAAGGCATTTGCAAGTTGAGATTCATTTATTGCAATGTATTAACTAAAGAGACAGTTGCTTCCTTTTTATGGAACTGCTCGATGGTACACTAGTATGTGTACATACTCAGTCAGTTGAACGTTAGCATGATCCACAGACCATTGATTAGATTTTAAGAAAAGCTAACCTAATCATTCTGCTGTCGATGCTCTACACTCTTACAAAATAATTGCAGTCACAGTGATGCTAGTTCATCATTATCAAAATCAATAAGCCAGCGTTCCCTAATTCACTTATTATCAGAGCATAATCAAATAAATTATGTTCAACGAATGTTTCTCCTCCGATTTTGCGAAATAATGATGTTGAAACAATTTTAAAGCAACAATGAATGATTTTTGTCCATAATAGCCAGTATTAGAAACAACTGTATTACATTTAATACATTTGACAAAATTTAGATTCAAATGAATTATCCCAATGATCTAGTCTAGTAATAATAAGGTACAGTCCGAATGATGATCATAATTAATACATTTTAAGACGCTATTAGAACGCTATCAATTAATATTACTTTTTTCACACTGGTTTCCTTCAAACTTTTCTGCACAGTGACATTTGTATTCGTTGACCAAATCTTCACATATACCGCCATTTGCACAAGGTGAAGAACTACACTCATCTATATCTGTAAATATACAATATATTATGACTCATATTTTTATATTTCTGTGGAAACGGTAGTAAATTTGTTTTATATTTTGACAACATAAAGTTACTGCATATGTTTAAGCCAGTCATAATCATTCTTTTAAGCGTTCAGTTTATTTGAATCGTTTTACCTATTTGGCACCGGTCTCCCCCATATCCTTGAGCACACCAGCAACCGTATCCATTCATCCTATCTGAACATTCACCGTTGTTTTCACACGGTTGAGACAAGCATTCATCTATATCTTTTAAGAAAAGAAATAGACACATAAGTCTATGTTATTCTTCCAGTTGTACATAATGTTTGCTTACTGTAACAGGTACTGAATTCACGTTTCCGTACCTTGGTACCTTGATATATGGTTTTATGACGCGGGTTTCTGTTTCTTGATTCGAAGTGTGCATTTTCTAACACAGAAAATATTTTTTTGTAAATATCGTCGGTTTTCCCCCTTATTTTTATTGATAACCTAATTTTCACCTGTTTCCTGATTCGAAGTGTGCATTTTCTAACACTGAAAATATTTTTTTGTAAATATCGTCGGTTTTCCCCCTTATTTTTATTGATAACCTAATTTTCACCTTACTTGACAAAGACTATCAACAAGTGCGTACATTTATTTTCTACATTTTATAGTATTCTTTAAAGACACTGATTCTAGTATGCCAGGTATGTGGCCTATGGTGATGATAAGGTCTGCGTATTGGCAGTAAGGGCCAATACACAAGTCTGGACCATTAATAGACTTGCTTCTGTTTATCATAATAAGCTACTGTATAGCTACTGTGCAGTAAATAAATTGCAGGTGATATTTCTCACCTTTATAGCAAATCAGTTCTCACCTTTATAACGAGTTTAGAAAGCTTAGGGCTAAATAAACAAAATGATAAGATACAACAGTGCTTTTATCATATTTTTAATAAATCAAGTTTTTTAACAATTACATCTCATCACTGCTGTTTTTTTTATCAAAAATACAAAAATATGCATTCAGGCACATAGCTTTTATAAATAATAAATTATGTGTATTTTGAACAATGATATCTCTATAATTGCTGGATTTTATTATACATAAAAGAAACGTTATTTAGACAACACAAGGGTAATTATGCATTTTTAATATATAAAATCCTTCTGTCCATATTCCTTTTTTATTTATTAAAATGCAACTTAACGCTCTCTTTAATTTCTAATACAATCCAGCAATTATCTTTCTTCCTGGTTTTATTTTGTTACTTTTGATAAAAAGATCATAATCATTGAATAAACAAATTTGTAATTTTCTCTTATTCAGTTTTAAATAATTATTTTATTGTTTATTAAAAAAAAGGTGAGAGTTTCCTAAAAGGAGTGAGAATTGCTTTGCTATAAGAGTTATAAATAATTTTTTGTACATTCTGACCCCACCCCCCACACCCACCCAAAAAAAAAAAAAGGCATTTCAATCAATAAAATGCAAAACACAGGAAATAACCATTAGGCTACATGTCAAGTCTACAGGAATTTTATGGACTCTTATCAGACTGGACCAGACAGTATCTTGTATATCGGGGATTAAAAAGTCTGGGTCACTCTGGGTCACTTATATAGGAGACTTTGCCTTTAAGTGTCGTGCGGTGACAGTAAAAGATCTTCCCGAACGTGTATTCATTGTTGTTATATTTTTAAGCGCTTTGGGATCATGTACTCCGTTCAATATTCAATATTTATGTAATAAATGTCCGCTTAAGCCGGGGCTTGGGGGCGTGAGAATTGTTGCATTTTCCATTGCTTCTCATGAATAGACTCAAAAACCGAGTCTGCTATTTTTCTTGCTTCAAAAAGACAGTCATCTAAATTTTATTTAAACTTAAGGTTTAGGAGTATACCATTAAAACACAGAAATATCTGATAAACGAATCGCATCTTTACCAACAATATATCTGACAATTACTTTGAATGATTACATGTTCTTCCCCGTACTCTCCTGTACGATGAATACTTGAAATATTCTTAAAAAATTGTACCTGCCTCTTGTAAAGAAATAAACATAAACAATTGCAGAAAACTACGTTCCATTTAATATTGTTAAATTCAACACTGGGACATTATTGCAAATGCAAATGCATATAAAAGAGGATATGTAACAGTTCTTTGAAAATATTTATTTTCTGCTGTCGAAAGCGAGGCCCTTTTATGCAGTCATTTTCCAAAATTCATTGTATATATAAGTAATCTGACAATAAATGTTATGTAGAGTGAAACAACATTTTTTTCTAATATTTTCTGTTGTTTGGCTCTTTTCGCACACTGTAAGACAAAGCATTGAGAAAAGCTAAAGCTAAACATAATATCTGGAAAAATGTTGATACAGTTTCGCTTAGATTATCTAAATTTACCTACCTATCTGACAATTTATGCCAGCGTAACCACTTATACAGTAACACTTGTATCCATTGACTCTGTCCTCACAACTGCCCCCGTTTCTGCATGGTGACGGTTCACAGTCATTGATATCTGTTGAGTAAAACATTGTACAAGATTCAACTTGTTTAATAAAAAAAAAAAAGAAATGAAATCATCCAAAGGAAAGTGGCAAGAATATAGAATGTGTTATTGCCAAGACCATTTACAAACAGAAAAAGTCAATTATTAAACCCTTCTCAGTCAGTGGCTTTAAATACCTGATTGCTAACTAAGTTTACAGATACTTCAGTTTTACTTTATTTCCAACAACAGTCACCCCCATATGATCAATCGTATCTCCGGAATAATCTCGGTTAATAACGCCGTAGCAGAAATAGGAGGATCAGAGGTATGCTAATGACTACGTAGCATTTTAGGCAGTCTGTTTGTAACTGAGTACTATGCATTGGAGCTAAGTATCAACGATAGAGCTTATGCACAGAACGAACCCCCGGGAATTTTGTGCTTATATATTGAAATATGTCATCTGATAATTAATGATAAAGAATGAATTTTTGGCATTCTTTTTTTTTATTGATAAAATATATAAATACAGTAGACATTTGGTAGTTAAAATCACTTCTACTGAACATACTACGTAGGTTTCATTCATCACCGTGTTTATGAACTTGTTTTCCTTGAAACAGACTAGTAACATACTATTTTGACAAATATCCCCATCGAATCCAATAGAACAAGCACATTCAAATCCTTTAAGTAAATCTTTGCAAGTTCCATTGTTGAGACACGTTGTTTCTATACAGGCATCATATTCTAGGTCTGAAATATTCAGCAGATAATCATGAAATCAGTAAGAAGATCCCAAGGAATCATAAATGACAACTAAGCAAAATAATAGCAGACTAGGTTTGACAGTCTGTTCATGAGATACGTAACAACACTTACGCCCCTAGCACCGGCTTAAGCAATATTCTATTATAGTAAATAATTATATAATTATATTATGAAACACTCGAATAGACTTCAAAGGACAGGAAAATATAACGACATTGAGTCATAATACAAAAATTAAATAAATTTCTACTAAATGTAACACTTTTATGTTTTTACAGAAATGAAGAATGGCGGTATGCAGGAGTTTATTACCATAGACCCTGATGTCTCCACATATTTGGTGAGATATGGAAAGACTCGAGATGTAAAATGTATAAGTGAGATTCTTTCTATTAAAATGTAAAATGTTTAATTTGCATGTTTCTGTGTAATGGCTGAGGATCTATTCCCGTCTACCTCTCCATGTAATACTTTTTGCCAAAAGTTTTTAAATAGCACCTTTTATTTAATGTTTTCGGTGTTTTGTTTATTGAAATAAACTCTATAAAGTAAATACAAGCTTTTGCAACGCCACTCCAAACACTCCGCCGAGAAACCTGACATTACTTTGAAAAGAGATTAAATGACAGATTACAGTATAGTGACAATCGAACAGGGTTTCAGCAGGGGAACGGACCGGTGGCAAATTTCTTTCCTTTCGGTTATGCAAGTGGATAAGTGATAAGGAGATGTATAAGGTCAATTTATATAATCTTAGTTTAATGAAGAAATGCACCTTCTAAATCATTTGAATAAAATACATCGCTGATAACAAAATAGAAAATTGAACCATGTTTACCTATCTCGCAGTTTGTACCGCCCCATTTGTCAGGACACTGACATGAGTATGATAGATTTCCATTTTCACATGAACCTCCATTAAGACATGGACTTGATAAACATTCATCTATATCTAAAAATTAAATTCAAACAAAACCGTAATAATAGATTTTCGCATAATGCATATAGTTTAGCTCCTGAATGACTGATTACATGTCACAGCAGTTAAGACAATTGTCTTAAACTTTCACTTTAAACTAGTTAAACAATTTTATGTAATGGACAAGCGTCATCATACCAGTATATCATGCATTGTTGAATTAATGACAGTTAGCTATATTAGGAAGGAAGACCGAAGTACAAAAAGCGTTCTTTATATTATTAACTCATGAGCTTTTTACAGAGACCTTGAGCCATATTTTCATATGTTTGTAACGAAAACAGATAAGACATAGGCCAGCCAACTCACATAACTTTTCGGTATCGTATACACAGGGAAAATCGCTCGATTCGGGTAACATTTTGCTTATCATTTTCTCATGATTAATCTACTTAAATAAAAAGCGCCGGAAACAGGAAAGTTTGTGCTTTCTGCAGTACAAAGCATCTTCCAGACATTTTTGAAAGTTTTCTTGATATTTTACCTAAATGTTTTATCACAGTCCAAATGTGAAGGTACACACTAACATTTGAGGTAAGTGTGATAACAGTTTTCTTTATTCAAATCAATCAAGACACAAGGATAATATAGACAAAAATATTAAATGAATCGAGCGTTTTTCCAGGTGTGTACAATAACAAACAGTCACGTGGGTTGGCCACCCTTATGTAGTAAATTATGATACCAATGCACTGAACAGCCAGATACTCAGGATTGTCATAACAAGAAGTAATCGGCCCTTTAGTGTATGTACAGTCCATTAAGCTCGATTCAGTTCCATGACAAGATATCCGCGACATCCAAAATAATTCACCAGTGTTTGCGATGTTTTCATCTTCGAGCAGTTTGTCTTTCCCCCTGTAAAAGTACATTCAATTTGGCTATTATAACGGTTTTAAAATTGCAAAAGCGACAATCAAAACCACGTTTTAAGTATTCTATTTATTATAATAAATATTTTTAAAATTTAGTTTTATTCATATTCAGAATGGGATTCCGTTCCTATCAAATAGGTTTAGCATTTGATTGTTATTTCCATTTTCCTTTCTTAAAAGAAAAAAGTCAAAAGTTGTGAATAATATCTGATGTCAGTACACTATTTGCTTTCAAATCGGATACGCTATGAAAAATCTTTCTTCTGTACTCAGCTCTTGCTAATCACAATCGGCGCTTTTTCAAATCCAGTGAATATTTCTTCTCCATTAGTCAGTTCTAAATTCCGAGGTTTGAAACCCAGCCATGTTTGTGAAATCCTCTAAAGTGCTGAAGGAAAGTAGCTGGCTTAAGTTAATAATAACTAAAGGACTTCATCTACATACAGTTTCATACAACTATTTTGTTATAAGGATAGCGTTAAAATTAAACATTCATTGCTGAATTCCAACTCAGATGTTTCTATAAGAACTATTTGGAAAGATATCACTGTAGCATTTATTCTCTAGTCTAAATGCTTGACAACCGGATAAATAAACTGCAAGTTTATAAGCACTTCTGGTCAGTACCAATTATGTGTTTGTATGGTTAAAATATGGACATATCTAAAATTAAACACTCTCGTATAGTTCATAAAGATAGATATGTTCCTATTTCTTTCATTGTAGACATAAATAATCTTTCACTAGTAGTATAAGAAATGGGGCTTTTGGCCCGATTTTGACCCAATTATTTCTAACCTTTGACCTAAACCAACCAATTCCGACCAATGCCGACCAATTAAAAAAACAACAGATTATCATAGTACTTTATGAGAACCTTCAGTAAATTATAATCAAACACTTCTGCCGAATTTCTGCCAAAATCCTGCCACGAAGGCAGCAAAGTGGCAGTCGCTGCCAACTTGGCAAACTTTTGGCTAAACTTCGACAAAGTTATTTAATATATTTAAATCTGATAGCATACTTATATTTAAATTTCTGCCAAGTTTCTGCCACGAAGGCAACAATGTGACTGTGTGTGCCACCTTGGCAAACTTTTGGCAGATTATTTTAATTGATAAAATGTAAAGGTATTTAAAATTATTTTCAATTAGTAACTACATTATTAGTCTTATAATGAAAAAAAAAAACAACATATAATATATACATGAGTTTACAGAATAAAACATTTTGTTTGAAAGAAAGAAGATTTACTGATAATATAAATCCTCATTATGTTACAGCAAACGACGGGACAAAAATGATAATGGTTACCTGTTCAGCTTGTGGAAAAATGTAATTAAAGTTTGTTAAAAGTACAGGGGGTAATTTAGATATTCATAAAGCAATGTTACCTTTATTACCTAAGAAAGGTTTGACACTTCCGGGATATAAATATTGTGGGCCAGGAAATCCTTTAGATAATGGACCTCATGTTAATGGACAAGACGCAGTATGTATGGACCATGACTTTTGCTATGACAGCGGTGTAGAAAAGGTACATGTGAGAAGCAAATGCTTTCCAACTTAGATCACACTAAATCAAAAACATTTGGAGAAAAGATTGCAAAACATTTAGTTGTAAAACTTGCAATTAAAACAAAATACAAACTCGGGCTTGGATAAAAACAAAAGTCAAAAAACGGGAAAAGGGGGTAGAGTATTTACTTGGACGTAAGTCCTCGGAAGCTGCAAGCTTACTCAAAAAGACCCCCGAAATAACATGGAGTGATGATTAGCAGAAAAATTACATAAACCGATTAAACGAAAATTTACGAAACGACGGGTGATAGTTAATGATATTGATGATACTTGGTCTGCTGATTTAGTTGATATGCAAGCTTTTTCAAAATATAATAAAGGTGTAAAGTATTTATTAACCGTTATTGATATATTTAGCAAATATGCTTGGGTTATCCCATTAAAGAATAAAACTGGAGAATCTGTTACTGAAGCATTTGAAAAAATAATTTCTGAAGGTAGAACACCTACAAATTTATGGGTAGATGAAGGAAAATAATTTTATAATAAAAAGTTTGAATCATTTTTGAATAAAAATAAGATTAACATGTATCATACATTTAATGAAGAAAAGCTGTAGTAATCGAAAGATTTAATAGAAGTTTAAAAAGAATAATGTGGAAATATTTAACAGCAAATAATACTTACACTTATTTAGATAATTTGCAGGATATGGTTGATAAATATAACAAAAAAAAAAAACATTCTAGTATAAAAATGACACCAACTGAAGCCAGTAAAACTTAAATAAAGGTACTGTTTACTTTAATTTATATGGTAATTTAAAGATACCAAAGAGTAAACCAAAGTTTAAAATTGGTGATCGGGTTCACTTAAGCAAACTTAAACTGCATTTTGAAAAAGGATATACACCAAACTGGACAGAGGAAATATTTATAATTTATGGAATTAATAACACAAATCCCAGAACATACACTATAAAAGATTTAAATAATGAAATAATTCAGAGTTCATTTTATGAGCAAGAACTTTTACCTACCAAAACAAGAGGTGTTTAGAATAGAAAAAGTTATTAGACGAATCTATAAGAAAAAACAAGCTTTAGTAAAATGGAAAGGTTATAGTGAAAAATTTAATAGCTGGCTACCATTAAGTGAATTGGAGAAAAATTTAATTTAAAAAATATATGAACCGCGTCATGAGAAAATCAACATAGTGGGTTTGCGACCAGCATGGATCCAGACCAGCCAGACCAGGTCAGGATCCATACTGTTCGCTTTCAAAGCCTATTGGAATTGGAGTAACTATTAGAGAACAGCATGGATCCTGACCAGACTGCGCGGTTGCGCAGGCTGGTCTGGATTCATGCTGGTCGCAAACGCACTATGTTGGTTTTCTTATGACGCGGCTCATAGTATATAAATGAGTAATAAAATCTAATTTTTAATGGAATAGAAACAATAGATCAATTAATTATTCACTTGACTAAACTTGCTGTTGCTTACAGAAAAAGTTATAAGTTTTGTGGAAGAGAAAGAACTGGATTACATATTACAGCAGGTATCTTTTGTTGCTCAGCTGCATTAGCACTTTTTCCAGCTATTCCTATATTTGTAGCATTTGCTGGCGCTGTTTCATCAGTAATTACAATGTTTATTAATAGACTAAAAGTTGAAGAAATAAAAGCTATTTTAAAATTACATCATCACAAAATAAAACAACTTATAACAAAAAGCACGGATTGGAAAAGTAAATAAAGAAGATTCAAATAAAGTTATTCAGGATATTTTTACAATACTGTTAGAAATGCAGAAAGAAAAAGACTATTCAATGCCTCTTGAAATGCATATGAAGGAATTTAAACTTAACGGATATAAAAATAAAAAAAAAGAAGAGTTGTATTAAATTTTGATTGCTGGATTTATTTCTTTGCGTGCGTTTCTTAAAGATTTATGTCTATAAATATATTATATAGATGGTTAATAGAAAGGTAGATAGAATTATTATATCAAAATTATCTAGCACTTTAGGAGAAATAATGAATGAAGATAAAGTCATATAAAAAGTACTAAACAGAAGAAACGTTATTAAATCAAAACTTCATCAAATAGTTAGCGATGATTATAAAAGACTTGTGACTGATAAATTACAAAATGTTATAGATCCTTATCTCCTTAGGAGTAATTTATTTGAATGGGATTGTGGTTGTTTAATGTTAGAAGAGGAAAATAATAAAATATTATGTGATTGTCCAAGACCAAATAATCATCGAAACAATCCTAAAAAATAATATTGCAACCGATTGTGATGCTAATGAAGAAAAAATGTATAGAAGCACTTACGCAGCATCTAAAGACCTTAATATTAATTCTGGGTTAATAAAAATGTGCTGTGAAGGGAAAAACAGAGTAAAAAGTGGAATATCAAAAACCAATGGAAAAAGATATAGATTTAAATATTTTGTTTCTTCTTAATGTTATGTTTTTTGCTTAACGATTTTTTTTCTAAATATAATATAAAGATGCCCGTTAGAGAAATTGAGAAATCTACAAAGCAATATTTTAAGAAATTTGAAATTAAAATTACATATAGAAATGATCCGAAAAGTCAATTATATTCAAATACAGAAGACTCATTTGGTATTCTTAAATCTGAACTTAAAACTTTAAAAAGGTATAAAATAAATGTTGTTTTAAAAATTACTTTTGCGAAAATGAGTAAAACAGATACAATATATAAATCAGCTTATTTTCAATCAATGGCTTTAGAAATTATTAACACAAACGAAATGAAAAACACTTTACGTCAAGCTTTTGATGAAATAATAATAAATACATCCAATGAAAGGATTAATAAATATAAAGAACGATGATAATGAATGTTTTAGATGGTGTCATTTAGCTTACAAATTTCCTGTTAAAAACCCTCAAGAAGTTTCAAAATATAAAAAGCATATAGAAGAACTCAATTATAAAGGAATGAAATTTCCTGTTACAATAAATCAAATACCTAAAATAGAAATTCAAAATGACATTTCATTTAATATATTTGGTTATGAAGAACCTACAGGTATTTATTCATTGTGCATTTCAAAATACCAATATGAAGAACACTGTGACATGTTGTTAATTAATAAAGATAAGATAAAGCATTATGTTTGGATAAAATAGGGGGCATGGGCAGTGTTGCATTTTCCATTACAGCTCACGAACAGACTCAATCAAACCGAGTCTGCAATTTTCACTGTTTGCATTGTTCTCGGTGCTTCCGAGGGATCTACTTTCCAGATTTTATTTAATAGATTAATGTTTAACAAAACAAAACATAAAGAAAAAAAAATGCAAATCATGTTTACAAAATTTTTCTCAAGAAAGAATATTAAATGAACATATACCAAATTGTTTAGCTATTAATGGTGTTCAAGCTGTAAAACTGCCGAAAGAGGAAAGTTAGATTTATTATAAAAATTTTCATAAAGGTTTAGCAGTACCTTTTGTAATTCATGCTGATTTTGAATCAATAACTGAAAAAATATCAACTGCTTTACCATCCCCTGAATCTTCATTTACTGAACCATATCAAAAGCATATAGATTGTGGTTACGGTTATAATGTTGTTTGTTGTTATGATGATAAATATACTAAACCAACACAAGTTTACAGAGGCCCTAATTCAGTTTATAAATTTATTGAGAAAATGCTTGAGGAAGAGGAATATTGTAAGGAAATATTTAAAGAACATTTTAACAAAGAATTAAGAATGTCTAAAAAAGATGAAAGTGAATTTAAAAAACAAAAGTTTTGTCATATCTGTGAAAAAGAATATAAGAAAAATGAAACTAAAGTAAGAGACCACTGTTATATAACAGGAACATTTAGAGGAAGTGCTCACTCAGAATTTAATGTTAATTTTAGACTAACACACAAAATTCCTGTTATTTTTCATAATTTAAGAGGTTATGATAGTCATTTTATTATGCAACAAATAAAAAATTTAAAAAATGAAATAGATGTTATTCCTAACAATATGGAAAGGTATATGGCATTTATGGTAAGTGACTTGATTTTTATAGATAGTTTTCAATTTATGTCTCAGCCATTGGATAACTTAGTAAAAATATTCCAGAATTTAAGTACACATCTCAAGAATTAAAAAATAAAACAATGCGAAGCTGGAACCTTTAGTTGCACTTGAATATGATTACATGGATTCATTTAATAAATTCAAAGAAACAAAATTACCTCCTAAAGAAGAGTTTTATTCAATTTTAAATGAAAGCCGCATCAGCGACAATGAATATAAACATGCTAAATTTTGTTGGAATAAATTCAAAATAAAAACAATGGGAGAATATCATGATTTATATTTAAAAACGGACGTATTACTTTTAGCTGATGTATTTCAATATTTTAGAAAACTATGTTTGGAATATTATAAACTTTACCCTTGTCATTACTTCAGTAGTCCTGGGTTAGCTTCGGATCCAATGTTAAACATGACTGGAATAAATCTGGATTTAATAACTGATATTGATATGTATCTTTTTATTGAAAAGGGACTGAGAGGAGGAATAAGTTATATAGCTAATCGTTACAGCAAAGCAAACAATAAATATATGAAAGATTATGATCCTAAATTAGAAACTAAAATTATGTACCTCGGCGCCAATAACCTTTACAGTTGGGCTATGTGTCTTTTACCCTCTGGAAGTTTTAAATTCATATCCGAAAAACAATAAAAGAAATTAATTACAAAATGTAAAACTAACTTTATAATTGAATGTGATCTTGAATATCCAAAATAATTACATACGGTACACAACAATTATCCTTTAGCTCCTGAAAAAAATAAAATACCAGATAAATGGCTTTCAAATTATAGTAAAATATTAAAAGTAAGTTCCAAATAGGAAAAAGTAATGTAAAAAAATTAGTTCCAACTTTAATGAAAAAACAAAATTATGTAGTTCATTATAAAAACCTAGAACTTTATACACAATTAGGATTAAAAGTAACAAAAATACATAGAATATTAACTTTTGACGAAAGTCCTTGGTTAACAGGATATATTGATATTTAATACTCAAAAAAGATCTAAAGCAAAAAATTCATTCGAAAAAGACTTTTTAAGTTAATGAATAATAGTGTATTCGGTAAGACGATGGAGAATTTACGTAAAAGAATTAATATTAAATTGACACATGATGAAAATCTTTTATTAAAATATATAGCATAACCTTCATTTGTTAGTTCAACAATGTTTAATAAGAACTTGTTTGGTATTCATAAAATAAAAGAAAGTTTATTATTAAACAGACCTTGTTATGTTGGAATGTGTATTTTAGATTTATCAAAATATTTAATGTATGATTTTCATTATAATTACATAAAGGAAAAGTATAAAGACAACTGTAAATTACTATTCACTGATACTGATTCATTATGTTATGAAATAAATACTAAAAATGCATATAAGGATTTTTATAAGGACAAAGATTTATTTGATAATAGTGATTACAACCCAAAATCAGAGTTTTATTTTGATTATAACAAAAAAGTAATTGGAAAATTCAAAGATGAAGCTGCCGGCATTCCCATTGTTGAATTTGTCGGATTAAGAAGTAAAATTTATTCATATTTATTAGAAAATGAAGTTAATACTAAAAAATGTAAAGGAATTAAAAAGCATGTTGTAAAGAAAACAATAGTTCATAAAAATTACAAAGATACTTTGTTTAATTCAACCCAAAGTAATCATACCTTTAAAGTTATGATAAGCATAATCTTTCCAATTATGTTATAAATAAAACGTCTTTATCATGTTATGACGATAAAAGATATATTCTTGATAATGGTATTGATACATTAGCCTATCATTAAATTACAGAACCATAAATTGTTAATTGAATATTCATAACGTTTAAAGAATTAATATAAATTACATCAGTCATTTTAAATTCATTAGCATAATTAATAAAAATAGATTCATTTTTTCTGTTGTTTTTTTTTGCATTGTAACTTTGAAGAATTTTATTTTCTTTATTTTATTAATTCCAATTTAGCTTCTCCTTTATCTGATTTAATTGCATCTATAAGAATAATTATAATGCAATTTTGTTTGATTGTTACATTATTACCATTTTGAACTAAACCAGGACTAGCATTTACAACTTTCCATTGAAATAATCCACTATCGGTATCTTCTGTTGCAGATGTTAAAAACAAAGGAGGTTTTCTCATTATTTGCTGTTCTGTTTTACTTACTTTTTTCATTTATATTATTAAATATTCCCATTATATAAAAAACACAGTAATTAATTAAAACTAAAGTTTAAAAACTTTAATTAACTAGATAGAACCTAACATAACTTTCTGGTTCTATAGTAAATTTATTATTTTTAAACAGTCCCGGATAAATTCTAAACGTCACTCCTTTGCTTAAATCAATTTCAATCTTTTTCTTGAAAACCAGTGTTGTAAACACGTGTATCATTGAATCATTGAAAGTTTCATGTTCACCGCCGTTTGAATACATCTGCGAATGTCTCTAAATTGCTTTTTGTACTTTTAACATGTGTAAATGTTGAGTTCTGCTCAATCCAGGGCTAGAGGGCGTGGACGGTAGCATGCATTTCCACTACCGTCCATGGACAGGCTCAATCAAACCGAGCTTGCAACATTTTCGTTTTTGTCGTGTTGAGCGACCTGTGAAGTTTCCACTTTTTTCTATTGTATTTTTAGCCTCAGATAATATATGCTCATGTCCGTTTGTGTGATCATTTTGCCAGCTAAAAATAAAACGATCATGATCAGAGTGATCAGAGTAGTGATCAATGATAATATTTATTTCAATTATATAATGCCCATCTTCTTGGATTTCAAATTCATATCCATTTTTATCATTTTTAATAAAACTTTTATAATCTGTAATCTTATAAACTCGTATTCCAAATAATGCAAATAAATCTCGGGTATATAATGACTTTTTTATCTGTTTATCTCGAATAAAATACAAACTTGGACCAACCGTTAAATGTAGTTGTCTGCTACTGTAATGTTCAAAAAGAAACACTTCACGTCTTACTTTCTCTAGTTCAGATTTATATTCTGCAAATTTATTTTCATGTTCAAGAATTACATCAGCTAAATCATCAACGCGTTTTGTTGTAGCAACTTCAGAAGCAGATAAATTGTCAACAGTACATTTTGTTCTAGCTAATTGTGTTTCTTGTTTTAAGAATGCACTTTTTACTTTTGTAATTTCTTCTGCATTAGTGGAAATTGCTTTAGCATTAGCAGTAATTGATTCTCCTTGTTTAACTAACTTTTCAACTACAAAATCCAGTTCAGTTTTAATTCCTTCTCTTTTAGCATTGACTTCGTTAATATCGTTTTGTATTATTTCTGTAAGTGCACTTAATTCTGCGTATTTTAGATTGTGATGTGTGTCAACAACACTAATCAAGCCCCGAAGTTGTTTCTTAAATTTTTCTATGTTAGAATTAAGCTCTTTTTTAAGATTATCTAATGCTGTGTCATGGTCATCACCTCTTTGTGAAGCTGCCTTTTCAAATTCAGATTTATATTCTGCAAATTTATTTGTAAAGTCAGTGTTAAGTTTATTTATTTCTGTTCTGATTTCTAACTGATACATATTTTGTAACTTTTTCCCGGCTTCAATAATCTTGTCTTTTAGTTCATCATGTTTAATCATACTATCTTTTAATTCCTGAAATTGATTGTATATTATTTCAAAATTGGTTCTGAATACTTCTTTCATCTGAATATCTGTCAAATCAGATTTCTTTTCAAGTTCTTTAATAGAATCAACCATAGCTTTCATTTCTTTTTCAATTTTACCTTGTAATTCAACTATTAATAATGAATGGTTTTTATAATAGCTTTTTCTTATTCTTCAATATTCTTTACTTCTGCTTCTAGTGTCTTATTAATGTTTTTGTTATCTTCAAGATTATAGTCTTCTATTACACTTTGATATTTTTTAAACACAAACCGTTTTGGAACTGCATCATTGCGTTTATCTGGATTTCCTAGGTTGATTATTTCATTACCTCCCATATCTAATGCTCTGTTCATTGTGTTATCAAGTTCCTTATTTTTATGAAGATATGAGTCCATGTCCTTTTTAAGCTTTTTGAATTGTTGTTAGTAGCATAATCACTTAAATCTATATCAAATTTAACTTTACTTATACTGTCTGGTTCACTTATTTGTTTTACATCATTAAAAACTCCCATTATATTATTCAGTAAAGTTTTTTCTTAAAAACTTCCTTGGTTTGTCAACATATAAGAAATCATATTTTTGTTTTGTTGCATTAGAAAAAGAATCACGATCTATATTTAGTTCATTACAAATCATATCATTTTCCTTTTTACCTGGACTTTCAAACAAAATATAATGTGAACAGTTAATTCGAATATCTTTTGGTGTTTTATAGTAAGACTGACTTAAATAAATAACAGAACAGGTGTTGTAACGTCCTTGTAAAAAGTATTTTGTTATTTCATTCTGAACTTTTTTCTTCACATAAATCATCAAATATTACAGTAACTACTTTTTGTTTTTCTGGTTCAAGATTCTCACAAGGTTCGATTTTGACTGGGATCAGCCGAATATTCAAGTATTTCATTTGGATCTAATTCAATTTCATCTGCAATTTCACTTAAATGATTTATTAAATCCTGATATTTAGATTGTTCTAGGTTTTTAGCATCCAGGTATAATTTATCATAAAATATAAGAGGTTTTCGAAGCATATGCATTAATGTATTTATTTTCCCTGATCCGGAAGATCCACATATTAACATTCTAAAACAGGAATCTGGCATAAAAGGATAAATTTGCTTAAAGTTCTTAGATTTATCACTTTTTGTATCATAATTAGGAATTTTCATTATATAATAATCTTACATTATCTTACATTATTATATAGATGTTAGCAAAACTTAAAGAAATGAGAATAAGAAAAAAAACTTAGTCGGGCAAAAGGTAAGAGCTAAAAGAGAAGAAATAAGAAGAGAAAAAATAAGAAAAGCTACTGGTCGAGAAATGTATAGTGAAATTCATAAGCCAATTACAGAAGGAATAGAAAGTCAAAAAGAAGAATTGTCAAAAGAATTAAAAGCATTACCTGGAATTAAAGAGCAATTAGCGTCAATTCCAAAAAGTACTTCAGAAGATCTGACACAAGGTATTACAAAATTATCTAAAGAAATGCAGGAAGAATCTTAAAGACAACAAGCTTCAAAACCAGCTCCTTATACACCAATAGATTGGGGAGATGAACATGTTGCATGGGTTCCTGAATATGAACTTAAGAAATTAGAAGATTACGGAAAAGAAAGGATGAGGATAACTGAGAAACCGTTACCACCAGAAGCAATAATAACGAAAGAAGAGTTTGATAAATTAGCAGAAGAAGAGATTAATATATTAAAAGAAAACTATAAACCAGTAGAAGAATTGAAAGATGGATCTATTAGATTATTATTATCTAAAGAACATAAGGGTTCGGATCAGGGTGAGTATTTTCCTGAAGAATTGGGGGTATATGAATTGGACCCAAACGAAGGTGATAATTTGTTGGATATAGATGAAAATAAATATCTCAAACCGCAAAAAGTTTTTAACTTATTTCATAAAGGAGAAATAACTGAATAAAATATAAAAGACATTAAAGCAAAAGCAGAAGAAGAAAGAAGAAAACTACAAGGTATAGCTAATGGAAAACAAAATAAGAAAAATAAGACAGAAGCTAAAGTGGAAGAAATAGAAAATTTAGAAAATAAAGCAACAAATAGGGCAAATTATAAAGTTTCGCTCGATGATATTATTAAATCAAAAAAGTACAAGAAGAAGGGAAAAGGAATAAGACATCAAAATCTATATAAAGTTTCACCAAATTGACAATATAGTAATATAATTATTGATCTTAATAAACTTTATGGCCAAAACAAATTGATTGCTAAGAATCAAAGAACTGGAAAAGAAGTAATTAACGTTAAGGTAGATAATGATTTAATCGATTTGATTAATAAAAGATATAACAATAATAGAAGAACATTCAATACTTTCTAGAAAACTATTTTAAAAAATAACAGAAAAATCAGAATTACCTAGCACTAAAAGATTTATGAATTTTAAAAAAGTAATTAGAGGACAAGGTTATGACGTTTGTCCGTGTAATCCAGAAGAACTGGTTAATAACTTAGAGTTTATTTGTGGTTCAATTAATGCTGGAAATAATAATGAAGAACTAAAAAATGAAGGTATTAACATAATAGATGAACTATTAAAAATGAATAAATTGTTACCAAAACAACATGAAATGTTATATAAAAATTATTTTTCTGAATATATAAATGGAACAAAAAATTTAGTTATAGTTTAACGATAAAAAATAACAACATTTAATAGTGTTAAGTAAATAACTTTGTTGTGTGGATAGTATTAACACTATGCCTTACTCTTGGCATAATTTTAGTGATGAATATGGCAATAGAAAAATTCGTTATAATAATGGTAAAGAATAGAAAGATATTATATTTCAAAATGGTTCTTACAGTTATACGGACATCAATAATTATATTAGGGAAACACTAATAAGTAATGGTGATTTTGAATTTGATAAATAAGACATTGCTCCGATAATTTTGGAATTTGATTTAAGTAGTTTTAAGATATTAATTTCAATTCATGATTATTTTATGTTGGATTTAAGAATGTCAAATTTTCGTACATTGCTTGGATTTGAGAAAAAAGCTTTGAGAAATACTGAATGGGGAAATACAACACCAAATATAACTAACTCTGTGAATACAATTTACATTCATTGTGATCTTATTGATAATTCACTTGTTGATGGTAATTTTAGTGATATTATCTATGCTTTAAGTACTGCAGATTTAACAAGAGCTTATCCATTTACAAAAGAACCAAACAGAGTCGGATATTCTGAAATTAATAAAAAATATTATAAATTCAATAAGTATATATATTACAGACGTATTTGGTAGAATAATTAATTTTAATGGGGTTGAAACAAGTTCTACACTAATTTTAAAAGAAATATAAATTATGAAATTATAAAATTTAGTTTTATATAATGTACAAAAAAGTTTCTGATAAAAACAAAGGAATATTTATTTACGTTGATGCTCAAACTGGAGAAGAAATTATACAAGGTAAACCTGTTGGTACAGGTATCTTTGACACTTTAGCAAAATTGTTTTCATCTTCTGTTGCATCTTCAATTAGCACTGCTGGAATAAACGCCCAGGAAAATCCGCGCTTGAAAGTGGAACAAAAAAGATTGGAACGGAAGTCGGAAATTTAGCTGCTAATAAAATTACAGAAAAATTAAAAAGTTTTAAAAACACCGCTGTGGACGTTAAGAAACTTGCTGTTGGTGAATTAATTGCCAAGAAATTACAAGAAAAAATAATAGTAAAAATAATAATGATAATGAGGAGGATATTGATATAAGAATAAATAGAATATTATCAGGATCTGGGACTTTACCTCAGCGTAAACCTACTAACAGATTAATTTATAAAAAATAAAATAATACATAATTTACATGTTTAGAACCAAACAGTATTGTGAAAGATACGAACTAAACCCTATTCAGTTAGATACACCTTTAATTTCTGTCTTGGGAAATAATGTTAAACAACAAAAAAGTGGCTATCACTTTACAATTAATGGTAGAAGTTTATATTTTTATTGGTTTAATGGCTATTTTGAAGTAAGTTTTAAAGTTAATAAACTTGCTAATGGTAATAATTATGGCGGTGACGATCAAATTGCTTTAATTAATAATGCAGCTTCAATAATTGATCAGCTAATAATTAAACACAATGGAAAAATTGTCTATGATTGTAATAATTTATACAAGGTAATAAATGTAAAAAATTTAGTTGAACTATCTAATGATTATGCAAAATCAACTGGAACAAACGAATTTATTTATTTAGATAATACCGATAGTGCTGAGAGTAGGGATGACCAAGCTGGATATAATAAAGGTTTTGCTGCTAGGAAGTTATCGATCCAGGGTGGTAATGAGGTAATACTAAAATTCCGTTAAATAATTATTCATTTTTTCAAGGTTTGGAACAAAACCTGTTACCCACAAGTCAAGTTCAAATAACAATACAATAAACAAATGATGATGAATTAATTTATAGAGCCAATGCTGCTGATGCAGGTAGGGTAATTGTAACTAGATTAATAGTGTGGGTTCCGCGTTTAAATTTCAATGATTATAGATTTAATTTAATTTAATTTCTGAAAGATATACAAATGCAAGTTGGAAATGCTTTCGTGAAATGCAATCAACAGATACACAAAAGCATTAAGGGGATAGTGCTAGGACTGGTCAGCCCGGTGTCAGTATAATGTGACTGGGTGGGGTATCATGCCACGTGTCTACGGCGTGATATTCCAGTGAGGCAGCACTATAAAGTTGGACATTGTGCTCACTGCTACAAGTAGACACCGTCGTTTATATGACTGAAAAATTGTTGAAAAAGACGTTGAACCCGAACACACACACACAGATACACAACAAAATAATATAACTTTTAGAATAACAGCTGGTGTAACCTGAACATGTGCTTGTTTATTTACAACGACCTGATAAAAATAATTCACAAGAATATAATCCACATTTATTAGATACATTTTAAAGCTAATGCAGCAGATAATGATTGTAGGCTGGAATCTTGCCGTCTTGAAGTTGGTAATGGTGTTGTTTCTTTTATCCAGAAACGGAATATATAAGTATGTCAAGAATTTACCCTGATGTTCTTAATCATTTTCATAAACAAAATAATAAAACTACTGGAAGTATCTTAAATAAATTCAATTTGCAACGTTTGTTTGGATTTGTTCATTTTAACTTAGAATTTAAAAAGGAAAGAATAACAGAAGATCCTAAGCACATTACATTAACAGCTAGATTAAATGTTGTATGAAGAAACGGTTAAAATAAATACTATTGGTAATGAACTTGTTATTGTGTAAATGAAATATATATAAAATATATAATGACATCAAATTATATTGAAAATAAAGTAAATTTAACAGATGGGCAGAAAAGAAATTAGCACAAGCCTATAACAATAAGATCCCATATACTTTTAGATTAAACATGAACAATTACGTGGTAACTTTCCTTTGCTTTTAACAAAAACACAAATTAATCAAATTGAAAAGTCTATTAGGAATAAGAAGGGATTAGAAATTACAATTTCGAAAAAACAAATGTCCAGGCAAGGTCAAAATGGAGGATTTTTGGGAGCTTTGGCTAGTCTGATAGGTCGGACAGTACTTTCGGTAGCTGCAAAAATAGCTCCAAAAATATTAGGACCGTTAGGCGTCGGAGCTTTGTCAGGAATTGCCAGTACTGGTGTTAGTAAAATACTTGGAAATGGTATAATTTCGGTAGCTAATGATAAAAGAAACATGATATCACCATATCTTACACCTAATCAAAGAAAACAACTAGTGGGATCTGGAGTGATTAAATTAACACAAAAACAAAAACAAAAACAGCGGGTTCTTAGGTATGCTGGCTGCTAGTCTAGGAATACCTTTGATTACATCCTTTTTAATTGGTAAGGGACAAGGTCAGGGTATACAGGTTGATTCTCAACGGAGACCTTACAGACGAATTCCTATAGTAAAAAACATAAAATTTATAAACAAACCAATTTCTAACTTTAAAATTGAACAATGGGTAAAACAATTGAAAATTAAAAACTTTTGGGGATTATTAATAGAAATAATTTACCAAAAACAAAAAAAAATCAAAGGTCGAATGTGGAATAATCCATTAAGATGACTCTGTTGGGTCTGGAACACACTGGGTATGTTGTATTGGTAAAATATATTTGATCCATTTGGACTTCCTCCACCAAAAGAGGTAATCAAATATATACCTTAAGTAAAGTATAACAGTATACATGTACAATATCAAGACAAAACAAGTGTATTATGCGGTTATTATTGTTTATTTTTCAGGAAAATGATACAAGATTATATAAACATTTATGATTTATTGTATAAAATACTAAAAGTTAACAACGTAAAACAAAATTAACAAATAATTATAAATTACTTTTCAGTATAAGTTTACCTTTACATTTTATCAACTAGAATAATCTGCCAAAAATTTGCCAAAAGTTTGCCAAGGTGGCAGACACTGTCACATTGTTGCCTTCGTGGCAGAAATTTGGCAGAAATTATTGTTATCAAATTTAAATATATTAAATAACTTTGTCGAAGTTTTGCCAAAAGTTTGCCAAGTTGGCACCGACTGCCACTTTGCTGCCTTCGTGGTAGGATTTTGGCAGAGATTTGAAAGAAGTGTTTAATTATAATTTACTAAAGGTTTTCATAGTATTATAAAAATCTGTTGTTTTTTAATTGGTCGGCATTGTTTGGTTTAGGTCAAAGGTTAAAATTAAGTTGGGTCAAAATCGGTCCAAAAGCCCCATTTCTTATACTACTTCCATTATATTTTTCTAATAGGTAAACATAATAAATGAATATGAAAGATGAAGCCAAACTAACCTTGAGGCGTTATAAGTTTTTTTTAACTGGAATTACATAATTTTATCGCGACAGGCTGTTAAAGCGATTCACTCACACAATGTGATTTTTGAAATAATTTTTCATCAAAAGGCAAAATGGCCTATGACCTACTGACATCAAAATCAATTGGGGTCATCTGCTGATCATGATCAGCGTCTCTATTAAGGACCAAGCTTTCTCAAATTACTGTCTGGAAACTGTTCCAAATCACATTGACCTTTGACTTACTGACCTCAAAATCAATAGAGGTCATTTGCTGGCAATGATAAACCTTCCAATCAACATGTCTTAAGCCAAAGCATTCTTGAGTTAACATCCGACACCAATTGATCTACAGACAGGCTGATCGACTGACCACCCGACATCTGCAGAACAATATACCCCTCCATTTTCGTAGAAGAGCATAATTATTTCTCGTCCAGATTAAACGTGTTTGTTTACTTACGAGTAACCTAGGTATTTACACACGACTTCGGCGGCAAACTCTTTCTGCAAAAATGACATGTGACTTGTACAAACTGATCCCCACCGACCATTTACATCTAACTCCACTTTGCCTTCATAAAATGTTGACCCATTTACCAGCCGTATGGTCTTTATATTAAAGTCTGAAGTATACAAATACCTACATAAGAACAAAACACATACGGCCTCATAGATGCATTACATAAGATATTAAAATGTAGGGATAACGAATTATTTCGTGTTATAACATTTGCAGAATCCCGAAGGATTGGTACTCAATAAAACGCGTAAAAAACAAGTAAATGTATATATTCTCCAACCAAGTCATAATTTTTCCATGAATCCATGAAATGCGCAGTTAAGTTTACGTTGAATTTCACGCTGACGTCATTTTCCTCTAAATTGTCCGTTTTGGGACCGTTATACATTTACGCTTTGTCACGGAATGCGAATATATATTTAAGTGTTATAATCACTCTGTTAAGACAGTTTTTCTCTTCTGTTAAAACATACCCGAAAAGTGACAATTACAGCAGTCTTATGCGAGAATAATGAATATAAAAGTAATGCCTTATTATAAGATGCTGGGCTTTCTTCCCTAAATAATGCAGTTAGCTGGCATTGAAACGCATACCTCATGGCAGGGATAGATTTCAGTAACGCAAAGATATAGCTGGGTTGTTAAAGGGCATTGTTAAAGAGTGCCAGTCAATGCCTGAAATTATGCGCGGATAGACTTGAAAAAGTTTTCAATCGTTGGCGGAAAACTCGGCATATGACCCTTTGCCTGTCAATGTGACTTTGCAACAAGCAAACCAGACTAAAATTGTCAAGCACAGTAGAATTACCGTATTGATAATACATATACATATGCAGCTACCGAGACGCACATCTGCCGAATGTTATCTTGTCTGAGCCACACAAGCCGTATACAGCTACTATTGTAACAACCATTCTAATATATTCTAATGACACCATTATTCAAACTGAGTTCCTGCGCCTCCTTTACATATGACATTGATAATAAAATCATTAAAATGAAAAACGAAATAATGTCACAAAGAGTGGTTATATGTAACAACGGTCTTAACTGAGAATCTAAAATGTGTTTATGATAAAGTAATTGTTGTTCAGGGTAAAAAGTATTCTGATCTAACAGTGAAATGAACTTATCCTCCTTTCATTTTAAGTCTTTGCAATGGACTTCTCAGGTGAAACTGGAATGACAGGCGGGTTGTTACATTGCCTAGATATAATGGACAAGATATGACAAAACAGACGCAAAGTTTATTAATGCATCACCGTTCCAACGACGCAAATTAAAAAAGTGAAAAAACTATTATGATTAAGTAAAGAAAACATTATATGAAAGACAAGCGTATGTGTATGTTTTGTATTGGACACCCGGATATGAAATAGTGCAACAGTAAATCAATGATGAATAAAGAAAGAGCAATAACTGAGTGAAAAATCATCCTAAAGAAACAGAAACACAATATGAGCATTTCCTTTTGAGAATAAAGCTTCCTATGAGATTTCGCTAAATTCCACAGAGCGGTAACTGGGAAATATTCTGGACAAAACATGCCGGGACGGATGAACCGTGCCCCTTTCGGCATGTTCGGTGAGCATAAAATTTAGGCTGCGAAAACGTTCACAGAAATCGAAGTCATACCAAAACAATAAAGCCATGTTCCTCTCCTATATGTATGCATAAGAGGTGGTACTAAACTAAATCCAAAACGATCACACTGCATTATATGAGTCTCGCTTCCTTTGCATGTCAAAGAGCTCAGCCAGGCTTTTCTGTAATACGTCTCCAAAGGGTGAGCATATGTGCTGAAGCCACTATTCCTGATAAAAGTTTGAAGTAATGAAATAGAAAGTCATTTTTCAATCAGTATGTATATATATATACAGATCAGCTCACGCGGAAAACCCACATTTCGTTTTTCCTCACAGGAAAATCTTGCATAGCGAGTAATTCCTCCGAGTACTGCCTAATTCTGACTCGGAGTACCGACTTTTTCAGTTTTATTACTGTAGCGGAATTTCGTCGGGTCACTCCGAGGAAGTACTTGACGAAACTCCGAGTCGAAATTATACAGGTAACACTATAATATGTACTGGTATTTTATGGCCACTCCGCGCGACTCCGAGTCTGTAATAAACAATTAACCGGCCATTTCGAGTGCAAGAAACTCCGAGTCGGCATTATACAGGTAACACTATGATATGTACTGATATTTTATGGCCACTCCGCGCGACTCCGAGTCTGTAATAAACAATTAACCTGTCATTTCGAGTGCCGCGAGATGATTTCACGAAACTCCGAAGCAGTATTCGCTTACCTGGAGGAAATATTACATGATTAGCTTGTTTTCATTGTCTAAAATTTGCGAATTTTTATTTTGAAAAAAAGTTTCATAGGGAAACTTAAATAACAGAAGCTTAAATATTAAATGTTACGTAGAGGTTCGCCCGCTTAGCTCTAAAAGAGAGCGTTGGTCTATGGATCGCGGGGACGTGATTTCGATCCCCGGGAGGGGCGTATGTTCTTCGTGTAGATTTGATAGAAGACATTGTGCCTGAAATCATGCGTCCTCCACCTCTGATTCATGTGGGGAAGTTTGCAATTACTTACAGGTTTGTACTGGTACAGAATCTAGAAACACTGGTTAGGTTTACTGCCCCCCCCCCCCCCCCCCCGTTACATGACTGAAAACTGTTGAAAAACGGCCTAAACGAAAAACAGAAGAAAATAGTTATGATGTTGAAATAGGTTTTACTTTGCTATTCGAATTAGAACTGAATTCATGTAAAAGTAATTTAATTTAAGAATTGTATAAAACTGGACACATACGAAATAACTGCCGTTAAAGAATAGTTGAGAATTATTAATATGATTGGAATTGATAAACTAATGATATACACAGTACAGTATTTTAATGTGATATTTACTTGATATAACAAAACTGCATTATCTTGTGATTTCACATTTATTTACATCAAACGCTGTTATTTATACATGCTTATGCATGCAATATTTATCAACATGACACGGCTGTAAATTAAATCCTGAACACAATCAAAACGTTTTCATGTATATAATTACTTTTATTCAATTGTAATATTCATGATAAAATACTTGTACAGTAAACATACTAAAACAGTATTACTTCAGTTTATCTAAGAATGTCAAATTGCGTGACACATGCCGAAGACTTCTTACTACTTAACCTACAATCTGTTGGTAAATGCAACATTTGATGAGCTGGTTATAGTTTTCTCTTTTAAAAGGGCATTGTATTTCACACAGAGTTCAAGTGCCGGGTGAAACTGACACCCAAGTCAGACAGGGGGCAAATGTTCTCAAGAGTTTGGAAATCTTGAGCTCCTTCATTTTCAGTTTGGCGTTGAACTTTCGGTAGTTTGTCCTTTCTTCTAAGACGTTCATTTACACGTGTAACAATCTGGACCCAACATGTAGGATTTTTCGTTTCTGGATAGTAAAGGTTTGTATATTTCTTTACTACAGCTTTTCTGCCTGGATCCAACTCTTGCTTCCCGTGAGCATTCCCACTCCAGTTATAGAATACACGTAATTTGTCTACACTGAACAGCTCTGGAAAAACATGCGGAAAGAGTAAACATGCGAAATGCTGCGCGTTGTTTGCTTCATGTCTTAGAGTTCTTAACAGCGACTCACTTAACACATACTGTTCATCAATATCAGGAGCTTCCTCGGTATCATGCGAGGCACAGTTCTCTACAGGTGAAGACTGGAGTTGCTTTTAATTAATCAAAACATCAAGTTTACTCATAATCACTGCCTGAGTAGCTTCAATGTCTGTTAATCTTTTATTGTACGCGGCCTGTCCCTTTTTACTCTCAATTACTTCCTTTGATAGGTCTCGCACTTGATCTGTAAGCACATTCAACAAAGTCAAAGTTTGATTCATTTGCGGAGAAGGCTGCACCGGACGGACTGGTCTAAATGGAGTACGTGTCAGAGAAGCCGATCTCGATGTTTCTGTTTCAGTGACTGGTGTTTTACCATTTTCTGGTACCGTGTGTGTGGAAGGCGTGGCTGGTCCTTAAATAGATTGTTCGTTATAATCCGGCTTGTTAGAGGAGGTTCTGGTTTGATGTTGCAGAAGTTGGTATCTGGCTGGTGTCTGTCGTTTCTGTGGTGACTGATGACGATACATCAATACTTTGTTGCGCAGAAGCGGGTGGAGTATCGTAGGATGGCGGAGAACCAACATTAAGAAAAGTAGCCATTTTCTTCCCGGCCTAAATCTGAAATTAGAAAAAAACTTGTTTAGAACTGAATCAAATATTATTCGCATTATTTGTCTTTAAACTTGAAGCTTATTGAAGTATTTCATTCACTCAGGAAGAAATATTTGAGCCGCACCATGGGAAAACCTGCATAGTGACTTTGAGACCAGCATGAATCCAGACCAGCCTACGCATCCGCACAGACTGGTCAGGATCTATGCTGTTCGCTTTCAAAGCCTATTGCAGTTAGAGAAACCGTTAGCGGGCAGCATGGATTGCGGATGTGTAGGCTGGTCTGAATCCATGCTGGTCGCAAAGTCATTATGTTGGTTTTCCCATGGTGTGGCTCATTATATATTATTGTCGTTTGGGTATAGGTATCGCACAGTATATTGATGTTTTGAAGTAAAAACAAACAAATTAACATAAAATTCCTACGTTTATGATTCAAAGTTGGCCGAGCGGTAACGTTATTCGCTCATATTTTTTCGCCTAGGATAAGATTACCAGAGCAGTAAATATTTTATTTTTACATTTCTTATAATCTTACACTTCGTTCCAATAGCATAACCCGGTAATAACTTCGGTATCGATTGATTTAAAGATATTCTCGATTTTATACGAAATAACAAACAGACAAAGAAAATATTTGAAAGACGTTATTTCGAATAAAACATTTAATGTCAAATAAATTATATGTGTTTGGTTTAGACATTGTTCATTATGATCATCCTAGCTCGGGTAAATTAATGAAATTAGGAAGTGTGTCGCACATACATTTTTAAATCTGATTGCCCATATAAATACAGTTAATGTATCAACTAATTCTTTTTCTAGATACTTTTCGTTTAGAATGTTTAATTGTTGAAAAAGCAACGTAACTGATTTTATTTAACAGTTTTGTTGAATGTTGAAATCACTTATAAAGGGAATTTAACAAGGTATGCATGTATGGAGGAACAAAGTAAAAATTCATCGTAACTCGATTCTCATGTGTATATCTTAACTGAAAACGGACATAAATCTATTCCCATCATCCCTACCCCGCCGGACACAACCTCTGCTCAGTTTGACCAAGGCGGACACATTGTCTCTTTTATTTTTCAAATGTAGATCTATCAATATAATGCTTACCTTTTCTGTATTTTGTCTTGAACGCTTTGCACCTGGTACTGTCGGTTTGCGTAGAGGAGCTGAAATTGCATTCAGTTTGGCTTTTTGCATTGCAGCTTCCGAGCCAGAGTTGATAACCTCTGCCTCGGCAATCTGCGTTGCCCGTCCCCATTGTAACACTGACCCACAGTCAACTGAAATGAGATATTAAATATGTCTTTTAAAAGGATCTTACTTGTATTGTTTTTTTTTTTATATAATTTTACTTCAAAGTGATTATCTCCTTTTATAATAAACAAAACCAGAGCATCAACACTTTTGAATAGGTGGTTAATCAGAATGTGGTAAATTAACACATTTGTTCACAAATTTAAAAATATCAGTTACAGTTTTTTATGTTAACTGAGTTCCTAATACACAAAACATTTTCTTGAAACTTGCCTTTTGTTTGAAATTATAATAAAAATCAAAAGAAACAGACCACTTTTTAACCCTTATCATGCCGAGCGCGACTGAGTCTGCCTTTGCTCTCAGTGTAGATTATGATCAGCCTGCACATCCGTGCAGTCTGATCATGATCTGCACTGTTCGCCACTCAGTATCTTATTGGAAAGCACCCTTTTTAAAACTGTTAATGTTACTGTCCAAATTTGAAGACGGACAATTTCATTGTAGAAATTTAGCGTGGTAAGAGTTAAATATTTTATATAAGAGTGGGGTAATTACAAAATTTCATAAAAAAGTATATTTCTAATTGATATCTAACTCTATGTAGTAGATCTTCCTGTGGCTTATGTAAATATCTTAACAAAATAAATGAAAACTGAATAAGTATCATAAAATGTTGCTCAAATGTGACTGACCGCCTTTAATGAGTTTGCATCTTTTTACAGATTTTCACACAATGTATTTTTCTTGTACAGTAACTATTGCTGTTTTTTTTTTTTTTTTTTTTTTTTTTTTTTTTTTTTTTTTTTTTTTTTTTTTTTTTTTTTTTGGGGGGGGGGGGGGGGGGGGGGGGGGGGATTAATAATTATTAGATTTTTCTACAGAATATTAAGACCAAAATAAATTATCGAAAAAACATACAAAACAAAGGAATACATTGCCGTCTATAATGACCCTTAGGGTAGAAAAGATAATAAAATCCCAGTTGTGTAACATTTTACACTTTCATGATACCTCTAACTGCAGTACACGAGGATTGAAATACGTTATCAAAACAAAAAGGTAGATTTATGACCATTGATAACAGTGTATTGCAATATAGCTAAAAGATTTTTTTTTGTGAACGAAGCAATGAAAATATGTAATAAATTGCTTATAAATACATTTTTTTTTACATAAGATGCGCCTGATGTTTCGGTATATGATTATAATATAACAGTTTATACAAATGTGTTTAAAACATAAAATATCCAAACTTAGTTTGCAAGAGCATTTGTGCCAGATTTAGAAAAAAAAATCTTTATTGTTTTAACAGATAATGAACGTAACTGTGTACTCTTTTTAATTTAGTTGATGTACATAAATAATGAATAATTCTTCATCTCGCAAGTAATTAAGCAATAACTAATTTTGAGGCTAGCATTCAGGTGTTTTCTTTTTTAATTTATCTAGCCTAGTTTAATAGAACGTCTAGCTACGTAAACTGTATAACCTCAAATTATAGTAAGCTGCGTACACGCTTCCATTTTCAAGTTGCTTCTAATGGTTTCTGCTTCTAAATGTTATCATTAACTTTAATTGTTTCGACGTGTTGTTAACAAATAGTCATCGAATTAAAACTGAAATTCAAATAGTTTATATCTTAACTCTACATACCGAAACAGTACTTTAAGGTTGTTGTCTTTAATCAGTCATTAAAAACGGTTCATTTCATTGTCCTTTAATAAATGACGTCAGTTAAAAAAATAAGTTGATATGAAAATAAAATGAAATATAAAACAGATAATTACCTTGTCAGATGTTTTGAAATGTTTTGAAATGTCCACGTGAACGGACCTGATATTCGCCGTCTTCGGAGTATTTCACAAGAAAAGAATTATCCTCCTTAGAGCGTTGACGCACAGACATGATAACGCTTAGAGGCTTTTGCCCTAATAAAGAACAGCAATTATTTCCACATGTTTACAAACTGTTAAAATGAAATAAGGGCCGACTAAGTGTAGAGCAGAGGGAATTACAGAACAGAACAGAACATGATCTTTATTTCACCCAAGTAATTATACAATATGGGGATTAAACATAATGACAGTACATAATAACATATAAAAATACAGAGACTGCAAGTTGTCTTTATACTTTACAAACATTAATTTAAATTGTAGGCAAAAAAAATAAAAATAAAAAGGAATCCCTGCAAGTAATTAAAGAACGAATCAACAAAAAGGTCGTCATGAATATCATGCGGTCGTTTTAAATTCTGTTTGGGTAATGTGGTCAAAAGATGAGTCACTAACGCGTGGGACTTATTCTAATAATAGCGGCTACATCGCACTATTTTTAACGCGCACTAAGTTTTACTATGATAGGAGTGCGGTTATAATAATTACTCAAGCATATTATTGATTCATGGGCTATATATCACTAAAAGAAATTGTTCTTTGTTTCATATAAAATTCAGCTACTTCAGAACAATTTTGTTACAGTTTCTAGAGTTTCTTTTCACTCCGTCGTAGACCTATTTTCCACAAGATATCCATACATTTGCTTCAAGAAAACGAAAAGAAAAAAGGATGTTGAATAGTATGCAGTGAAATGCAAGTCAACTGAAATCAGGTACCCTCATATTGCCGTATTTCAGAAAGCGGTCCGCAGAATAAACACCCTACTTTTGTTTTCAAGTAAACAACTCGAAAACATGCGAGTATTAGCATAAAACGTGTCTTATGTTATGTAAAATTCATTCCACGAGTGAAATAATGCCCATCTGGCCCCCGATTTACGCGCAAGTGCGCGAAAAATGGAAAAAATAGGATCTATTTATTAGGGACTACACCACGGAAGCACATTTTGGACCGAATTACTGCATTATAACCTCATAATGGAGTAAACATGTGTGGGCGAATTATAAACTAAGGTAAAAGTAGGTCAGTTAATTCAATTAGAACTAAGTTATTATTGCTCTAATCATTTTGCACGTTTCTGACAAAATACATGGGGAATTTGAGTTAAGTAAATTTCGAAAGCAACGTTCAGAATCAGTAACATTAATATCCGCTAAGAAATGGTTTCGTTGTTGCTCAAAGAAGTTACATTTGAGCAAATAGTATAACAGTAAAGTTGGTAGGCAGTTCGTAGTTGGTAGTTGAACATTCAAATAACCAACTACTTACTAGTTGCCAGTTGTTTATTCAAACTGTATAAGCAAGTCTGATTACCTTTTAAAACATAATGATAAAAAATCATTCTAATCCATGTTTTGTTCTTTAATATTAATCTTCATTTCTTAAAATGCATTCGGCAGTCTCAAAAAGTACCTAGAGAGCCAGTTGCCAATTCGTGATATGTTTCAGAAAAGCTTTTTTTCAGTCGCAAATAAATAAAATCATTCAATATGACATTTTATATGATTTTTCTTATCAATATCTGACACTTTCAACATAAAGATCAGTCTTGGAAACACTAAGGAGAGCCAGTTGCCAATCCGCGTGCGAATAACAGTGATTTGATAGAACATGATAAAAAAATTATTCTAAACTAGAGAAAAGTGGAAACCCTTGTTTTGTTGTTGTTTTATGTTAGTATTTATTCTTTTAAATGCATTCAACAGTCTCAAAATGCACCAGGAGAGCCAGTTGCCAATTCGCGATATGTTTCAGAAAAGCCGATTTTCAGACACATATGAATAAAATAATTCAATTTTACATATATTTTGTTCTTTCATATCAATATTTGACACTTTCAACGTATAGGTCCGTCTTGGAAACACTCAGGAGAGCCAGTTGCCAATTCGCGATATGTTTCAGAAAAGCCGATTTTTCAGACACATATAAATAAAATAATTCAATTTTACATATCTTTTGTTCTGTCGTATCAATATCCGACACTTCCAACGTATAGGTCAGTCTTGGAAACCATCAGGAGAGCAAGTTGGTTATTCGGCATTTTACAGACAGTCATAGTTTTGGTCGAAAATGATAAAAATATCAATCTAGTCCTTGTTTCGTTCTTTAATGTTAATATTTATTCCTTTAAATGCATTGAACAGTCTCAAAATGCATCAGGAGAGCCAGTTGCCAATTCGCGATATATTTCAGAAAAGCCGATTTTTCAGACAAATATGAATAAAATAATTCAATTTTACATATATTTTGTTTTTTCGTATCAATATTCGACACTTTCAACGTATAGGTCAGTTTTGGAAACACTCAGGAGATCCAGTTGCCAATTCGCGTGCGAATAACCAACTGCCTACTGGTAGGCAGTTGGTTATTCGACATTTTACTGACAGTCATTGTTTTGGTAGAACATGATAAAAAAATTCATTCTAACCCTTGTTTTGTTGTAGTTTTATGTTAGTATTTATTCTTTTAAATGCATCAACAGTCTCAAAATGCACCAGGAGAGCCAGTTACCAATTCGCGATATATTTCAGAAAAGCCGATTTTTGCAGACACATATACCTAAAATAATTCAATTTTACATATGTTTTGTTCTTTCGTATCAATATCCGACACTTC
Organism: Mercenaria mercenaria; assembly: GCF_021730395.1. Classification (NCBI taxonomy): domain Eukaryota; kingdom Metazoa; phylum Mollusca; class Bivalvia; order Venerida; family Veneridae; genus Mercenaria; species Mercenaria mercenaria. The sequence continues at coordinate 14,332,844 of NC_069367.1, read as the reverse complement.
CAACGTATAGGTCCTCAGGAAAGCCAGTTGCCAAATCGCGTGCGAATAACCAACTGCCTACTGGTAGGCAGTTGGTTTTTCGACATTTTACATACAGTCAGTGTTTTGGTAGAACATAATAAATAAATAATTCTAACCCTTGTTTTGTTCTTTAATGTTAATATATATTCTTTTAAATGCAATTAACAGTCTCAAAAGCACCAGGAGAGCCAGTTGCCAATTCGCGATATGTTTCAGAAAAGCATTTTTTAAGACACATATGCATAAAATATTTCAATTTTACAGGTATTTTGTTCTTTCATATCAATATCCGACACTTTCAACGTATAGGTCAGTCTTGGAAACACTCAGGAGAGCCAGTTGCCAATTCGCGTGCGAATAACGTTATTGAACATTTTACAGACAGTCTGTGTTTAGGTCGAAAATGATAAATAATTCATTCTTATCCTTGTTTTGTTCTTTAATTTTATTTTTTATTCCTTCAAATGCATTCAAAACAAAAAGAAAAAAGCAAAAAAAAAAAATTAAAAAAAATGGTGCCTTATGTCTGAAAAAAATAGTTTATGAAACGACAAGTTGCTCTCCTGGTCTTGCAAAGACTAGGGAATGTATTTAAACCGATTAATATTTATATTTAATTTTCGACTGAAAAAATGACTTTCTGAAAATGGCATCAACAATCTCACTGCTACATGTACGCGTCAACATTAAATCGCCCCTATCTAATATACGAACGTATTGTGTGTTCTATATATTGACTAAAGGTTAGTGTTAGGTTTAACATAGGTTTTACTAGTATACATTCAATGTATGCGTAAACTCAATGCGTGAGATTTAATGCCGACTACAAGTAGGTACATTGTAGTTGTTTTTGTTTTTTTGCAAGCCGAAGGCTCTCCTGAATGTTTCAAAATGAAAGTGTCAGATATTGATTTGTAAGTACAAACTAAATGTTTAAATGGATATATCTATTAATATTAAATACTTCTATGACTGTCGACCGAAATAGTGAATTTTTGACAAATGTAAAATAACCAACTGCATACCACTAAATATATTCACATGGCAGCAAGTCACCAATGAAAATCCTCGGGAAAACAAAGCTGCAGGTCAAGTTCAATAACACCGTTCATGAGATCGAGTTTCAAGAAGTTTCAAGTCATAAATCAAGCTGGACGAGGAGTCTTAAGTCATAAATCGGTTGTGCTAATTGGGATATTACGCATCGGAATTTAAACAATGTGCAGAGTTCATCAGGGCTGAACATCTGACTGGAATTGGCAACTGGCTCTCTTGAAACTTTTGAATGCATTTAAAAGAATAAAAATTAACATTAAAGAACAAAACAAGGATAAGAATGAATTATTTATCATTTTCGACCTAAACACAGACTGTCTGTAAAATGTCGAATAACCAACTGCCAGCCAGTTGGTTATTCGCGCGCGAATTGGCAACTGGCTCTCCTGACTGTTTCCAAGACTGACCTATACGTTGGAAGTGTCTGATATTGATTGATTATTTCTTTCATCTTTTACTTATTCAAAGTACCAGTAAACAAGTTTTACGTTGTAATACACTACTAAAATGAAGAATTCATACATACGCAATTGTTTAGATAGTTCGGAGATTTCACATTTGAAACAAAAAGTTAAAGCATAATTATTGTAAAATATCATAGAGCAGTATTATACAGCAGTTTCATATATTTTTAGGTTTGCCCTCCACGAGAGTAAAGCTTAATTGTTTTTTTTTTTCTGTTTTTTTTTTTTGTTGTTGTTGTTGATATTACCCCTATTCCTCCATAAGCACACACGCACGCACGCCCACACATCTCAAAGTCATACATTTTTACTATTTCGTTTTTTAGTTCTCCAGCCTAGTAACATATGACAATAAGACTCTTCCGGTTAATTACCCGTTCCACGCAAATGTTCACGTATTTTGACGGCGGGTTTTTACTAGTCAGAGCATTTTGAAATTTTTGTAGTAAAGGGCACAGTTTGAGATATGGGTTCCAGGACAATCATGATATGAGCCGCGCCATGAGAAAACCAACATAGTGCGTTTGCGACCAGCATGGATCCAGACCAGCCTGTGCATCCCCGAAGTCTGGTCAGAATCCGTGCTGTTCACTTTTTATAATTAGAGAAACCCTTAGCGAACAGCATGGATCTTGACCAGACTGTGCGTACGCGCAAGCTGGTCTGGATCCATGCTGACTGCAAATGCACTATGTCGGTTTTTCCATGGCACGGCTCAATAAGAGGTTTCGCATTGGATACTATCCTAAAGTTACATTAACGCATAAGCGTAGCTTTAGAAAATTCTAATGAGTGAACTGCTAAATTGTTTGAAAATTGTTACATTCTGAATGTTGACATCTCAGACGCTTATTAAAATGAAATAAAAAATAAAATCTTACACATGAACATAATTATACTGGTACAAATCCTAGTATCTCGTAAATACGAAACAAAGACTAACAAGTTGGAGCTGTCGGTCCTACGTACAAAGTTACGATTCTTGAGTTGCTGATATAGATAATTACAGCATAGAATTATACGTGTTTAACCGCTGAGGAGTTACAGCGAGTTTCCATTACAACCACTGTTTTCTGTGTTTCTTTCTTTTACCCCATTCGCTTAGCTCAGTTCTATGAATCGTTATTTCGATCCCTGGGTAGGGCATGACAATTTGGTAGAAGGTATCTGTTCGAAATCATTCCCATCGATTTTATGTGGTGAAGTTGAAAGTTACTTGTTGAGGAACACTGGTTAGGTTACATGTAACCGTCTATCGTAACAGAAAACAGCGCTAAACCTCAAACAAACAAACAAACAAACAGTTTTTTTTCTGTTTTATTTTATGGAATATTTATCATTTTTAGCAGAGTATTTACTCGTACTTGATATGTTTGATAGGTCTCTAATATTAAGAAAAATAATATATATGGAATATTTTTTTTTATTATATGTCTATGAATACAAAAAATAACCTTTCTTAAAACATATCTATGGAGAGCTAAAACCTCTTTGTAAAGGATGGTGCTTCTATCTAGCGCTGTTAATAAATTAACCTTATCAGAGCAACAGCCTCCGTACAATGAATATAAATTCTGTTCCCCCGTGGCAGCACTTTATTTGAAATCAGGGTATCTAACTACTCTCAAAACAATCGAAATATTTCGCCCCATGCGGTTCTGGGACAATCTGTGTTCGAAAAGAATTGGCAACACTGCGTTACCCTTGCATGATCGTAAGAGACGACTAATAGGGTCTTAACACTTGGTTTTGCTGTAACTCTGTGATTCCAGCAGGTATGCATATTTTGATTTCATACCTCGTGTTTTTATTTCGATGTATATTAGATGTGAAACCAAAATCTTGATCCTGTTTGGCGCCATATAACCTATACTGTATTGGTGCGCTATACGCGTAAAACCCAAATAAATGAAATCGAAATATTTCCAAAACGTAAAATCTATAATAAAGTTAAATAAATTTATGATCTTAATTCAATCATGATGACATAACGATATTAGGGATTTTATTTTTCTTATTATTTTTGTAAATGAATATTTACAGACACAAATACTCATTGCGATTAAATAAAGTTTTCATCATCATATACTTTTTAGTCAAATTATATTGTTTGGTTTTACATTAGACAAGATTAAAGCATAATAATTGAGCCGTGCCATGAGAATATCAACATAGTGGGTTTGCGACCAGCATGGATCTAGACCAGTCTGTGCATCCGTACAGTCTGGTCAGGATCCATGCTGTTCGCTAATGGTTTCTCTAATAATAATAGTCTTTGAAAGCGAACAGCATAGATCCTGACCAGACTGCGCGGATGCGCAGGCTGGTCTGGATCCATGCTGGTCGCAAACCCACTATGTTGTTTTTCTCATGGCACGGCTCATATTTTTTATCCAAAACCCATTGTCATAGTTGTCGCTCTGTCGTAACTTTAACGTAAATATCGAGTCTAAGGTTAAGTGATCACCACAAATTATATACCATTTTAAATGCAGATACTCGTTGACCGAACAGAACGATTTACGAAAACAGTCCGACGGACGTGAATCACATTTCATCAAAATTGGACGTCTAAGGTTTGCGGAGAAAAAAGTTACAGAAATAACAGAAATATCAAAAGTGTACAATTCGCATTATATAAGGAATATGCTGGATTTTAAATTAAACAAAATGTCGAAACGGAACCCAATAACTTCTGAATTAAGGCGCATTTCACCTTAATTATAGGACATTTTGTCCACGCATTTAAAAATACCAAATGCTTCGGGTATTTTTGCACCAGTGGCACGTTATATAATATATTGAAATGTACTAAGATTTCACTTATTAATACGCTTTCATCATTGTTTATATATAAACGTCTTGTCATGGAACAAAATTTCTGTTCTTGTTTTGTATAAAGGTCTTTAAGAACAAGCAAAACACTAAATGGCGCAGCTGATAAGCTAAACACAATGGCAAACATTATGATGTCTCAAACGTACCTGCAGACGTCGAATTACGGTACAGAATTTACGCATGGGGGTGGGGGAAATAAAATCACATGTACAGAAAAAACTAAGTCGGTGACCCTCCAGTTTTATTTGTCATTTGGACTTGGTATACATTTTAAACACCGTTTATTTAAAAAATTCAAAAATTTTATTCAGGGATTTTTAATATGACGATTTAAAGCCGAAATATACTGCGAAACTGAATGTCAATCTTTAGCTAAAAACGGCGACTTTCTTTCCATTTTTCAAATATTTGTCGATGTAAAACAATGGTTATTACATCATCATAAAGGAAAAAATCATTCTCGTCGATTAATGTATAATTTAAGAAAATTGTTGGATGGTGCCGTTGCAGTAACCGTAATAGTTGCCAATGATACGCGGCAACGTCAGTTGCAAAAACGGGCTTTGGTGGTCAACTTTGACGTCTCGTGTACAAAAACTGGTTGGCTCTATCAGTATAAAATAATCTGTTTCTTGTTTGAAACATGGTCAACATTACAAATTATAAAATTTCATGACGCTACTCGAAAGTTCGCAAAGTGTCGTGTTCTACCTTAAAGAATAAAACATGGGTTAGAATAAATTTTTTATCATGTTCTACCAAAACACTGACTGTATGTACCAGTAGGCAGTTGGTTATTCACACGCGAATTGGCAATTGTCTCTCCTGAGTGTTTTCAAGACTGATCTTTATGTTGAAAGTGTCAGATATTGATATGAAATACCATATAAAATGTCATATTGAATGATTTTATCCATTTGTGACTGAAAAAAGAAGCTTTTCTGAAACATATCGCGAATTGTCAACTGGCACTCCAGGTACTTTTTAAGACTGCTGAATGCATTTTAAGAAATGAAGATTAATATTAAAGAACAAAACATAGATAAGAATGATTTTTTATCATTATGTTTTAAAAGGTAATCAGACTTGCTTATACATTTTGAATAACCAACTGCGACTAGTAAGTAGTTGGTTATTCGAATGTTCAGCTACCAACTACCAACTGCCTACCAACTTTACTGTCATGCAAATAGTGCAGCTCAGTGCCTACAGCTCCGCTATTGCATTTTGAACATGTTCGATCCAGAAAATGTGTGCCATCATACCTCCCGGTTTCAACCGGCAGTCTGTGATTACATATGCGGAATTTGAAAAAAGTAAGGTAATTATTCTTCGAAAGAATTCGGAAATAATTTTCATACTCTAAGTTATTTTTAAAACTATTATATATCATTCCTTTATTAGACTGTTGCATCTGGGTGTGCCATTCTTGTTGAAATTGGTTATTGAGAGTTTGTTTAATTTGCTTATGCAGATGATCAATATTTTTAAAACCAAATATTTCCGATCCGTATGTCAGTATTGGTAAAACTGTATGGTCGAAAAGTTTTAAAATGAGATCGACAGGGAGATCAGCATTATTTGCCCTTGAATTTTTTTTTTTTTTTTTTTTTTTTTTGAGGGCGGGGTTGGGTTTAACGCCGTTTTTCAACAGTATTTAAGTCATGTAACGGCGGGCAGTTAACCTAACCAGTGTTCCTGGATTCTGTACCAGTACAAACCTGTTCTCCGCAAGTAACTGCCAACTTCCCCACATGAATCAGAGGTAGAGGACTAATGATTTCAGACACAATGTCGTTTATCAAATAGTCACGGAGAACATACGCCCCGCCCGAGGATCGAACTCACGACCCCGCGATCCGTAGACCAACGCTCTTACCTACTGAGCTAAGCGGGCGGGGTTCCCTTGAAAATAAAAGGTACATAGCTTTATTTGCTTGCTGGACTACATGTTTCCAGGTGTTCAGGAACGAACCATTACTTAAAAAGTTAACACCTAGATAATGATATTTATTCGTAATTTCAACTTGCTGTGTTCCGAGTGTAAAGTTAAAATTATTGGTGTTTCTTGCACCGAAGACAATTTTTTTTTTTTTTTTTTTTTTTGTAAATTAACTTTTAATTTCCAGTTTTCACAGTATGTATTAAATTGGTCTAAAGAGTTCTGAAAATCAGACACATTAGAAGAAACAATAACAGTGTCATCAGCATAGAGTAATAGTAAAAGTTTAAGCCAGATCTCATCATTGGGACTAAATAACTATATGCCTATAGCACCATTTGCCTCCAGAAAAGATTGCAAATCAGTAAGATACAGGGAAAAATGTATGGGACTCAAATTTTCTCCCTGACGCAAGCCGATTTCAGACTGGAAGACTAACGATTTAATACTGTTTTGGGAAATACAGGATTTGATATTCTGATACATATTAAATATTACTTTAAAACACTTCCCATGTATTAAATTCTGTGACAGTTTATACCACAACTCATAGCGCCAGATTTTATCAAAGCACTGGGAAAATCCACATATGAACAGAAAAGATTTTGCTTCTTTTTCTTTAAAATTTCAATAAGGGCATGAAGTGTTAAAATGTGATCTGAGCAAAAAAAAGCCCTTTCTAAACCCAGCCTGATTTTCATCTAACAAATTGAACGTTTCGACATATTTTGTGAGACGATAATTTAGAACTGCGGTAAAATGTTTGCCAAAACAGCTTAATATTGTGATTAGCCTATAATTATTAGGTTGCTCCGAGTTTCCTTTATTTTTAAAAATAGGTATAATGGTTCCCTCAAGCCAGGAAGAAGGGGCATATCCAGTATCAAGCATGCTATTAAATAACCTGACATATATTGGCATTAAGATACGTTTCGTGCTCTTTATGTATTCATAAATGATATTGTCCGATTGACTTGATGCTTTTCCATTGTTAAGCTTGTTAATACATGCAATTTTTTCGATGTCGTTAATCGGTGAATTAAGAAATTCATTCGTGTTATCGAGAAAATTTTGTTCATCTAACGGATCATATCCTTGATCGTCATGCAAATTGGTATTTATTTTCTTGAAATATTCATAAAACTCTTGAATAGATGGCGTTTTATCTTCTTTTCGTTTTGGTTTTAAACTTTTTAGGAAACTCAGTATTTTTTAGGATTTTTCGAACTAATAGATCTTAATTTTTGAGCTTTTGAAAATTTATATTTACCAATATAAAAGTCCATAGATCTTTTATATGCCGTTTTTAAGTCTTAATTTATTATCTCGTGTTGGGTTATCTCTGTAAGTTGACTTGGCATCATGGTAATTATTTCTTGCTCTATGGCATTTTGACCCAAACCAAGGTTTATTTTTACCATTAAATTTTCTGAAATACCTGTTATCCGCGCAATTAAATGTTATATTGAATGCTAAACAGTGTCTTTATTTCGTAAGTAATTTTTTCTATAGACTGTTCGGTTGGCGGTGCATTGAACATTTCTAGAATATCGTTTACCTGCTTTATATAAATATTCTGAATAAATTCGTTACATTTATTTGTGTTCCATTTTGGTTTCGACCCAGTAAACGGACTGTTCACCCGAGTACTTTACTCTTTCATATGTATTTTTAGCGACCAGATAAATGCGTTATGGCCATCCGAAAAGAGTGAATCAGTTTCAATTATTTCAAATTCGTTTAGACTATTAAACCCTTCCGCACTTGTAATAACATAATCAATAATGGACTTATCTCTAAAAGTATAGGCACCCTGGTTCGAATCTTTCCCAAATCTACCATTAACGACAAATAAGTTATTATTTCGGCACATTTCAATCAACATTAGTCCATGAGCATTTGTTTTCTTATCTCGAGATTCACGTGACAAGGGGATTCCTAACTCTTCCAAGGCAGTATATTTATTAAAATGAGTCTGCAAATCTTGATCAATGTGGAAAACTTCATTATGGTACGGATCTGAAGTTATAAAACCGGTTAACTGTGATACTCTGGCGTTAAAGTCGCCAGTTAAAAACACGAATCTATTTTGGCTACAAAATGTGGTTATTTCATTTTCAAAAGTGTTTAAGTCAAAGTCATTTAAGAAACGTGAGTTTTCTGGGGGCAGGTAGATGACGCCTAGAATAGCATTTTCACTAGTACGTAACAGTTGTTTATCAACGGACAACCAAAGAACGTATTCATTGTTGTTTGGTACAATTCTAACATATCCAGAAATATTCTTGCGGACATATACACCTATACCTCGAGATTTACGTTTGTAACTCTGTTCTCTATTTTTTGCCAAGTAAACATAATCATCAATCTCAACCAAATCAAAGTTATCAGTATGGGTTTCGATAGCACAACAAATATCATACATTTTAATAAAGTCAACAAAGTCCGGGTAGTCCAATGCTTTTTGAGACCATTTACGTTAAGGGAACATATTTTCAAGTCAAGTACAAATTTGCTAACAGCCTCTGCTCATTGTTTAACCATAAGATTAGTAGGGGCTTAATAGAAGACAATTAACTATCCCATTCCTTTGATGTTAAGTAGTTAAATTATCTTAATTGATTTATTTGAAAACGTCATTTAGCGTAACATATTTGATACTGTTTGATCGAACGGTGATCGTTTACTAATTAGAACGAATGCCACTTAATTTGTTTGTGTACACTAAAGGATTTCTGGCGAACGTTATTGGGTCAAAAAAACTTGTATTTTCATAGAAGAATTTTAGTATCTTTATTGTATTAACAAACCAAATATGTAATAATATTACTGAAATGTTTTTGTTGTTGTTCATTTGATAATTTATCTAGAAGGAATTACAAAAAAGAGACAGAAATTACTGCCTCAACTACTTATAAAGTTATGAAATAATAAGTGAACAGATAAATCGTGTATATAATAGTTTTATTTTTAATTAAAAGATACCATAAATATTATTCACAAATACTGTGTTTTTTTCTCGCGTATCACTACGTAAGATATAATTATCCGCTCCAACAAATGTTAAATCTGTCGTCGAAGTTACTCGGAGACACAGTTAAATTTTACAGGCAATTATTAATTTGTCTTGGAGTCACTCGAAGGAATTCCGTCAAGTGACTCGGGAACAAAAGAAACCAATCCAGGTGTGTATTCCGCTAATTGGATTTCATCCCGAGTCACTCCGAGGATTTCCTTCGAGTGACTTCGCATAAATCCTCGGAGTCAGATAGCGAAATTCCTTGACGGAAGATGGCTGACTCGAAGAAACTTCGAGTCTTAGTCTTAGTATTCGTTTTGGCCATCCTCCGAGGATCGAGTAGAATAGGTTTTCCGCGAGAGCTGATCTGATATATATATAGAGAGGATTTGATTAAATGATAGGCTGCTTTATATATACCTCTGCGAATATTTTTTTTCTGAATGCTTTGCTTCGTTAACTGCACGTTAACTGCACGTAAATTTAGAAAAACTTTTCCTGATAACAACGTTCATAATTTACTATTGTCTTAAAAATATCGAGTGAAAATGTCTATACTTGAAACAAATGTTAACATACTCAAAACCAAATATCTCGCACAGGTATGTAGTCGTTACTTCATCAAAAATATATCCAGGAGTACCAACGAATCCCCAAGATCCATTGAGGTAAATTTCGACTGCTCCTTCGTCATTGTACTCATTCCAGTGGGTGAAACGTACGGCTAGAGGATACAATAGTACTAAGTCTCGAGAAGGACAAGGCTATTTCTATGCATGATTATTTTACAATTATGACTTCTACAGCAGTTAAGACATACAGAGGGGACAACATGGCTAATACTAATATCAGTTTATAAGCATCTATATGACATTTATAGACCACGTTTTTAAACTTTTGGTTCATTATTAAGCTTTATTAGTAAATGCCATCTTGACTTACAACTTTAACCTCCTCTTTAGCCTAATGCTTGAGCGTCCGTTTGGATTGCAAGTGGTTGTGGGTTCGATCCACGGTCGCGTTATGCATGTACCAAAGAAGCGAGAAATGGTACCAGTAACTCCCTTTTTTGCGTTAAACATTAAAGTAGGGAAACTGGCTTCTCTTCACCCATACCTTCGTGGCGATGGATTCCATCAGGAATAATTTGTCATGAGTGACGTCACAATCGACATTAATAAAATTAATATGATATGATCGTATTCAACAACTCAAAAGAAATGCAAAACTGAACCTTAAAAGTAAAAAATCAAGTTTAAAGTAGAATACAACACTGACCTCTGCATGTGATATAAACAGCTTTGGAACAGTTGATATCATCGGCTGTGTCGCACTCTGTTAATGAACTTTCATTTCCTTCACAGATTAGTTTTTTGTAATATATTTGAGTTGAGCCAGGTTCACCACTACTAAAATTCACTGCCCCACTAACAAATTAGTGTATAAGCAAACAGAACTTTATTTATATCATTTTTTTCAATTGTTTACACAACACAAATGTTTGGTCATAATAAATTTTATTTCAGCTGGAAATTTGTGTCCGGTTGAATCAAAGATTTATAAACAACATTGACGTTATGATATCAAGGGTAACACTTACCGGGAGATTGCGCGTACAATCTGACGTCATGTCAAACTTACAAATCAATTCCGTCCGATTGATTTTTATATCACTTTTGAGATAGATATATATCAATATAAACAACATAGGCGTAATGATATCAAGGCTAGACATTTCCACGAGACAGCGCGCAATTTTACGTCATGATAGGATAGTGTACATGCAAAAAGAAGTGTCATTTGAAAAACAAATCTTTCAAGATTTGATTCCAAAATTTCAAAAACAATAGTACACTGACGAGAAAATAAAACGCCTCATTCAAACTCGTTGTACAGTGCTTTGTTAACCGTGATTCAAAATAAGAAAAGAACAAATTATTCGCAAATTCAATGATTTACAAGAATTTATGGTTAACTATACAGCATTCATGGTCGCATTATGTTTCAAATCTTGAATAGACTGGTGAGAGGAATTTAACTGATGCAATCATAAGCGCGTGCGGCCACCTCTACTGATAACCACAGCACCAAACGTCGCCTCATTGATCCGCACCAGTTACGCAGCAGAGAAAGTGGTATTCTGGCCCACTCCTGATGGAGCGCTTGTATCAGGTCCTGGACGTTGTCAGGCTGTGGTTAACGTTTACTTGTTACTAACCGCCGTCAAATGTAATCTCAGGAGTGTTCAATAAACTGTAGTCCGGTGAGCACACCGGCCAGGGCAAAACGCCAATGTTGCTCGTATTTGAAAAAGTTCCTGGTGATACGTGTAACATGAGGTCGCGCGTTGCAATGCTGAAAGACCAAACCCTGACATTAACGATTTCTCACTGTATGTCGACTTAAAGAACGTCTACGGTTAATTAACAATAAACGTGCTGTGGATTCAGCCTTCACAAATCTGTAAAAAGGCATTGAAAGATATAATTGTCCTGCGTTACTGACACTTCCTAAATGAAACGAGGTCTATAAAAAAGCGTTCCCGTGTCTCTGACACGTCGAACATGACGCAGTTTTGTCAATGGAGAGATGTTAAAACGTCTTACGCCTTATTAGACTTGCTCGTTCGAGCATGGCCAAAACTTGTACCCTCTCTTCGAACTCTAGCCTCGGCATTATCACAACTGACTAATTGTAAGAAAATCACTGAAAATATGGTCGTATATCAAATAACAAATGTACCTAGTATGTAAAAATCCACTCAATAAAACCACATGGTTGACACACACGGGCTGCACGAGGAAACATGAGCAGGTACATGAATTTAACAGGCTGAAATGACATTGCCAAACATAATCAAGCTATGTAACGAAAATAATGCTAACTTTCAATGAGGCGTTTCTTTATCTCGTCAGTATATTTTCAGACGGCAAAGACCAAAACTGAATCAACACAACAATATAAACTTTTCACTAGGTTTAACCATTTCAAGTTAAAACCAGGAAGTGTATTTTTAATTAGTTGAGTTTGGTGGGGTCTTTCTGGTTGTACTATTAAGATGTTTAAATGATCGATATTCTGTATTTTGATAATCTGATGATTATAGACACTGGAACCATACCAGAAAGAAAATGCCTCTGTACATGGTTTACTCTACCACATGGGTATACTATTTTAAGACACAGGGTCATGGACGGGAGATACACTGACCAATTTCATTTGCGCATTTCTCATCTAAAACGCGCAGTTCGGTAAATGTGTACTATAGATATTGAACGAGTGGTAATTTATCTTCAATTGTGTACCGGTCAAGTTCCTTCAATATTTCTTATCTCAGAGTTTATTATAAGTTTCGTCAACGTTACAAAAAAAACTTGAATGAACTTCCCTTATGAAGTTCCGGTCCAGATTACAAAATTATTCTTATTGGCTGATGTGAAAATGTATGTCAGACGTTGTTTAACTACACGTGTACACTATTTAAAATGTGTATAAGCAGCATTAAAGTACAAAATGTATAATCATTTCTAAGATGAATTTCATTCATCATTTCGTGTTTTATTGTCTAACTGTGAATATTTTGCATTCTGTTTTTGTTCGTTCACATTTCGCCTAACAAGTGCATGATGTTTATTAGGGAAGTTCACGCAAGCTTTTTTTCTGTATTGTTGACGAAAGTATTAATTATATGGGGCATCTCTGCAATATGAAATATTGAGACAATGTGACTGGTGCACAATGGAAGATAAATTAATGCTTGGTATCCATTCATCAAACTGCATAAATGAACGATTGAAATGAGTTACTGCTTTTTCTCGTTCATGACCATGGTTCTTAAAATATACATAAGGGTATGATATTACATGTACAGTTCCATTTTCTTTCTGGTCTGGTGCCAGTGCTAATGGATAGCAAACCACTTCTTTTCGTTGCCAGCTTCTGTAAAAATGAAAATTAGGAATTGAATTCTTATTTTATGCGTTTATACGGTTCTAAAGCACATTGGGACTTTTGCAAATCACTCTAGAATCGCTAGAGAGATTCGTGGATTTGCAAGAATTCCCATATAAACGCACAAAAATAATTCCTAATACATATACTTTTTTACCGAATAAAACGGCTAAGTCGCCATTTGCTACTTTGCAAATTTCTCAAAAACTACTGAAGTTCTTCCTGAAATTCTAGATAATAAAATTATTCTGACTGGCTGCTATGGAAATGTATGTCAGTCGTTGTTTAACTACACGTGTACACTAGAATGCAACATAAATGTTCAAAATGAATTGAATAAAAAAAGACGAATGAATACCACTGCATGATTTCTTCATTTATTCATCTTTTGAGTTTTATTGTATAAATATGAATATTTTACATTCTGTTATTGTTTGTTACATGTGCAAACGCCCGTGTTGTCCAGATCGAAGTTCATTACGGAAGTTCATCCATGTTTTTCTGTAACGTTAACAAAAACACGCGGAGTATTTCTGCGATATGAAATGTTGAGACACTTTGCACGATGGAAAATGAATTACCACGTACGGTATCCATTTACCGAACTGCACGTTTAGGTGAGAAATGTGCGATTGAAATATGTTTTAACATTTTCCGATTAATGACAATTGTTTTTATATATAGTATACCTTAGGGCAGGGTACAACATGTGTAGTGGTACTTTCTTTCTGGTCTGGTGCCAGCGGTTCGTACATTCTAGACATTTTGACGTATCGTTTTTAAGTTTTGAAAGCGAGTTGAAGTCGTAAAATGAGTCAAGTTATAAGATTGTTTGGTTTTCCTGACTGATATTTGTTCTTAGCAGACGCTAAATTTAAAAATAACAACATAGAGTGTCTTTAAGATCTGAGCAACAGATGGCAGTTTAGCTGTTTCGTTCAGAATATGTAAGAATTTATCAATATCATGTGGCTTACGAATTAGTTTAAACAAAGCTGTTCACACATTAAAACAACGCCCAGTCTGAGTAAACCATATTTAAAGAAAGAAAAAAACAGCATACTTGTATCGAAGATGGTTACACACAACATTAGCTGCATTCATATCAAAGCCATCGTAACAGATAGTATAAATCTTCCCTGAAAATGTTGTATAGACGAAACCTGTATTCTCCGTTTCTCCATCCATTAGTTTCGTATCTAAATTGAAATTGAACATAATCATTTTTTTTGTATTTGATTTGAGATTGACCAATACCATTAGTGTCGTATATGGATTGAGATTGAACATAGCCAGTTTTGTCTCTATATTGAAATTAACCATTATTTTAGTTTTGTTTCTGGCTTGATGTTGAACATAACCATTAGTTTTGTATCTGGATTGAGATTGAACATAACCATTAGTCTCGTATCTGGATTAAGATTTAACATAACCATTAGTCTCGTATCTAGATTGATGTTTAGAACCAAATTTAGATGAGATTGTTAATGTAAATCTTACCAGGACAGTACAGTCTGCTGCCGTATCTGTAATACCATGACGGCTTGCTTGTGTAATTGTACAAATACCAGGACGATCTCTTACATTGATCAACAGTAGTCTCATTTCCGAAACATTCCAAACTAGACAGCCACGAATACCCTGTGTAATTTTCCATTGATGTATAACTAGTACCAAAACCGAATTGACTGTAAAATAAACATTCCTACCAAATTGAATATAGAAAGTCTTCAGATAAACTCTATTAAAGGTAAGAGAAATGTGATTTCCTACAAATTTTGTGCAGTTTAGTGACCGTAAAACCAACACTATGGTATCTACTTAGATGCAAGTCGAATACACATTCACAGCAAGTGTTGGAGCTGAATTTATTAAACGAGTTGAATAAAATAATACAATGTGAAACATGTGCGCATTAAGGTGCACTAGACAGAGCATGTTCAAAAAGTAATGTGCAGCATCCCTATTGCAAAACATTATTTCAGGCAAAGGCGGGTATTTGCCGACGAATGTTGACCGTAATCAATCGCTTCGGCCAAATTTCCAATCATACGACACTACCGTGTTACACGAGGGAGATTTTTATTGTTTCATTTCTTAAGGTACCCTCATAAAAATAAAAAGTTTTCAAATCAAAGCTGTCAGAAAACTGATGCAGTAAAAATAACACTTAAGTAAAACAATAAACTTCATAATAAAAAAACACGGTTACAACGAATTTCCGTTTATACAGAACAATTTCAAATGTCTCGATTTAAGCCATTCTTTGCTCTATGTAAATTAAAATGGTTATAGCAAGCATGGTTTCATCAAAATATCGGATATTCACAACACCTTTTCTTGTCTAAATGTCAGAAAATACATTTAAATAAAACACGTTAAAACGAACCCCGTGATAATAATTTTAATTCAGAATTATTATTATCATTAAATACCACATTTATATAGCACTCTTTTTATATAAAATACGTTCAAAAATTCTTTACTTAAAACATCTATATAATGTTCAATGAATGAAAAAGATGAAATTGAGCTATTACAGAATGAATTCAAAAATACATTACGGTAATAAGATACATAGCGTTCTAGATTAAAGACAAGCAGATTAAACTCCTAATTAAAACAACAACAACAACAAAATAGTTAAATATACACCAAGTATAAAATATTGAATCACAATTTGAAATATACTTTATAAGATAAGTAGGATCAAAACATGAAACAGAATATAATAGCGTAAAACTAACTAATCTATCAAAGTTACAGGTTAGTACAGAATAGAACAAGATATAGCCTACATTTTGAACAGACGGAAATAACCAGTATGATGCCTGTTAAATGCATTACAGCACGCAAACCGTCCCGGATGATTGGGTCAGTCCCAACCTAAACGGTCCGGAGAACATCTCTGATGCATCTTAGAGACAAAAAAAACATGGTTTATACTATTTTGTCACACAAGAGTTCTTGGTTGGCCGGCCAAGTACCTGCATTATTCTACCAGGTAATTGGTGAAACTAGTTCCCAAAGAGATGTATGAAATACAGTCAACTCTCGATATCTCGACTTCGTCGGGACCAAGGAAAAAAGTCGACATATCGAAAAATCGAGATAACTGAAGTAAGGTCAACTTAAACCGGTATCGTGTTGATAAAAACACACTGTTGTTTAGAAAAAAACTGTATATTTATACAAACTCATGTTTTACATATTAATTGATCATTACTTTCAAAAATTAATCATAAAGCTTTTTTTTTGTGTATAAATCTTAACCTTTGTGCAGCCGACTTCCTGGTTTCTAATTACCTCTTTTCACCATATTGTGATATGCGCACACATGATGCGAAACTCGCTCATGGGTTGAAAACAACTAAATTTTCTCCTCCTTTGACCGATGCATCTCGTCTGATTCATGTAAGAAATAAAAACGAAGATGATTTTATTCCTTTTATTTGAAAAAAACATGTTACAAAATGTAATACAAAACAAATACATGTACATAGTACATTGCTACAGATAAGCACATAATTACTGATAAGCCCATTTATTAAAAGTATTTATTGAAAGCACAAGTTAGATAGATAGATAGATAGATAGATAGATAGATAGATAGATTTATTTCAACATAAAATGTACAATTTACATGGCGACTTATAATTAAAACATACAATCAAACAATAAACAAACATGTATGAATTAATATAGCCATGTCAATCAACATTATATGTTAAGGATAACACAAAAAAAGAGTTAAAATAAACTCTTATTTCCATTGTGGTCCTCAAGATATAGTATTGTATATGACATAGGAAGAATAATTTATCACAGTAAAAAAATAATCACAACAAATGCCTTAAGATAAGTTTGTATAAAAATCCTATGCTTAAAAATGATTGACTAGTATAAAAAATGATTGACTAGTAAAAAACATAATGCAAAAATCTATCTATAATTCAATCTAACTAAAAGTCATATTAAGCTTAAAAAATGTTCCTTAACCTTACATTTAAATGAATACATGGTGGTGGCATCCCTAACATTTTGTGGCAAACTGTTCTATAAACAACAACCATTATAAGCAAATGTTTTTCCCCAAAACCTTTGACCACTGGGAGAGCATATCTCTTACTATCTGACATTGAAAAACCTGTACCATGAAGGGAGGCATTTGCTTTTGCTCTGAACCTTGTGGGATAATCATGGTTGACACTGAATGAATTTTACTGAAATAGTGAAACTCTGAAACTAACTATAAACACTAGTCACTTGTAAATATCACTGAGCACATTTTCTATACTCGACTGAAATAATAAAGAATGTCTGATTGATTTCTTGCCCTGGCTTCCATAAGTTTCTTCGTCACGTAGCGGTCTATGGTGTCGAAGTTTGAGAAAATGGCGTCGTCGGCGGATTCTTGTTCGAGGAAGTTTTGTAGTGACTTTGGCTTGACGTTTGGTAGTTTTGGGAGATTCAGCAGTAGCTTTTTGAACGTCATCATCAGCGTCGTCAGAATCGTGTGTCCCGAGCTGAGCGAGCGGAATGTCATCATCGACGTCATCTTCTGAGAGGACCACTTGCTGTTCGGGCAGTTCGAACCCGGCCTATGGGTAGCAATTAGCTATGGTTGACGGTTTGACTTGTGACCTGGCACGTCGCATCATACGTAGGGCGTCCAAAACATTGATGGCAAACTCAATCTTTTCATCGAGTTGGTTTTTGTTTGGCATGAACTTGGCGTCTGTAGTGAACTTTCAAGTTCTTGATGACCCCTTGGTCCATTGGCTGCGTGACATTTGTGGTTCTTGGAGGCAGGAACACATGTTCGATCGCTTTCAAGCTGCTTATCTTTGGATGAGGACAGTTGTCAATGACAAGGGCGATTTTTCGGCAAGGCCTGTCCATACGGCCATCAAGCTTCTTAACCTATGTCTTGAAGAACTTTGCCGTCATCCAGGCTTTCGTATTTGCCATGTACCCGGTTGGCAGCGTCTGTACATGCTTGAAACATCTAGGCTTTTCTGATTTGCCTAGAACAAGTAAAGGCAGCTTTTCTGTTCTGTTCAGGACATGTTTGCACAGACAAAAGCTGTCAATCTTTCTGTGTTTATTTCCTGCCGTGGCATTCTTTGGTTTTTTATTCCAGGGTTTTGTCTGGCAGAGCTTTGTAAAATATACCTTTTCAATCTCAAGAATAGCCTGGTACTTTTCTGCATAGGATATTGTGTTTAACTTCCGTTTCGTGCCCTTATTACCCGTTGCCAAGAGTTTGGATATCCCCCGGAATGGTTACCGGGTCCTTCTCCAGAACTCTTGGCGTTGGCCGACTCAGATATCCTCCCGGGTTGGTTACCGGGCCCTTCTCTGAGTTGCTCCACCGGCGCATGGGCAAGTTCTTGACTCCCACCCTCCGACATAACTCACCTGTTTGACAATATTAGATATAATAGTTTTTCTTTCTGGTTATTCGTGAGGAATATCTGATGTGTCAGTAACGAAAACACGATGTTAAATGGTGAAAATGTTCATTTTATGGTGTTTAATAACAAATAATATTTCAGCTAATATAGTAATCACGTGATACATGTACTTTACATCTGACATGTGATTTGGTTATATTTTAAATATCATGTACAGCATAACATTTAAAGATAATTATCAACAGAAGAATAGAGGGTTCACAAGAAAAGTCTTAACAGATATAAGTTTATAAAGAGTGTCGTCAGTTACATACATTTAACAAATGTGTTTTTACGTTAAACTTCCACTACAATATACTTTACGGTCTACAAGTATTAAAAATACAATGACCTTTTCATACATACATAAAACAGATACATGCATGTACACATATCTTGATTTACTTTCATCAATATGAAACGTTCATACATTTAACAAATGAATTTTACTTAGAACTCTCACTGTAATATACTTTACAGATTACAGATAAAGTGTACTTTTTATACATACATAAAACAGAAATATATATGTACATATGCAATGTTTATATTTACATATTTGCTAGCTTTATCTATATTACATTATATTTAATATTTGGTTCCTACAGTTCAAATCTTGTTTTATATAAAGAGATAAATTGAAAATAGTTCGTTTGTCTTGTTTCTGCATTAACTCTATAAATTTATACATGCTCGGTCTAACTTAATAATATTTCTTAATGTATTTTATTCTTAAGGTTGTAAAACAAGAACAAACTAAGAAAAATGATATTCCTCTTCCAAATCCAGTCTGTTACAGCATAAAACTATCATTGATTTCGTGGGATTCTGTTTCTTGAATATCTACCAGTCTGTACATACATTGGCAAAACCGTATTTACAAAGTAAATTCTTCACACCAGAAACCCAATTTCTAAATCCTTTTTTATAATCATCTAATGCGTCACAGTAAAGAACTTTCATTATTATATGATCTGTAATTAATAACTTTATCCGGTATTTGACAATTCTAACATATCTTTTGATAAATAATGGGTACCTACCCAACTCGCCATAAATACCTGTTGAACATGTGCTTACTCTAACATTTAGCAACTGTTTACAGAATTTTAAGTGAATTCTTTCAATTTCTTTTGATTTAGAATTCCCCCATATTTTAGACGCATAATTCAGAACAGAGCCAACAAAGGCATCAAATAATTTACACAATATTTTAGGCTTCGGTCTAAATTTTCTGCAGTTACATAACAAAAAGTTTAAAGCTTTCAATGCCTTATTTGAAAGATGTTTTTGATTCAGATTAAAATTCCCAGTATAGTTAAAAACAACACCTAAATAATTAAAATCATTTACCACATCTAATGTAATCCCATTAAAAGTCCATTTCTCTGTTGGAAGAAGGCCACCTCTTTTTCTGAATACCATAATTTTCGTTTTGACAGTATTAACTTTAAGACCCCAGGTTGAACAATATCCGTTTAATAAATCAATACTGCTTTGAAGTTCATCTGGTGATATAGCTAAAATAACCATGTCGTCTGCAGATAATAGTAATATTAATACTACATCATCAATAAGTATTCTAGCTTCTATATTTTCTTGTAATTTTAGTTCTAAATCTTCTTCGAATAATAAAAAAAGTATCGAGGACATTATCTCCCCTTGTTTCAAGCCAACCTCATATTCGAAAAACTCAGAGAAAGTATTACAATTTCTAATGCAAGACTTAACTTTCAAAACACTTCATTAAATCCACAAAAGTACCATACAACCTTTTATTCTCATTTGAATATTTTTGAACAGTACTCATTAAAATATATAAAGCATCAATGGTAGATCGTCCTTTTCTGAAACCAAACTGAGCATCAGAATTAATATCGTCATCTTCACAAAAAGCACATATTCGTTTATTCAATATTATTGTAAATAACTTAGAAAAACAGCCTATTAACGTAATACCCATGTAATTGTTTACATCATTACGTTCACCCTTTTTATGTACAGGAACAATAACACCTTCCGTCTACTTTTCAGGAAAAAACCGGAGTTCAATACCGCATTAAAAATATCACAAAGGTGAGACGAAACAATATCTATACATTCTATCAAATATTCATTCATAATAAAATCATTGCTCATGGCCTTATTTCTTTTTAAGGTCTTCACTGCACAAAGTATTTCTTCAACAGTTATAATTGTATCTAATTCCTCAAAACAACAATCTGTATTATTAAAATCATGACTGTTACGAAAATCATCAGCCTCAGTTCAGTATTACGTGTCTGATCATTGTCATTACCAATATTTTCAAAAAAAGTTTTAAATTCATCAAGAGTTATTTCATTTGAATTCAACAGTTTCTTTTTCTTGAAATACCTCAAAAATGGACTAGGTTTTGCGTTTTGCAAATTGTCTATATCAATCAATTTTTGTCTCAGAAAGTCTGACTTTTTTTTCTAGATTAATTTTCATATGCCATTTTCAAATCACAAAAATGCTTTCTACTTTCATTCGACTTGAGTCTTGAAAAGAGTGATAATGCTTTCTTATAACGCTTTCTAGCTTCCGTACATTCATTGTCAAACCATTCTGTTTCTTTACAATTGACATTTTCAGTAAAATATGACCTAGACGGATCTGCCGTTTCTCTACTTATGTTAGTAAAACTATTCAGAACATTGTTTATAGACTCTCTACTAGAAATTTCAATATTACTAACAATTTGATTCCATTTTGGCAAATTCGATATAATACCAGAGCGGAACAAATTTCTTTTATTACTGTCCCATTTAAAGGACACATCGTTTACCTGTGAATGTACAGGTGTAACAGTGTTACAATACAATGAGAAACGAATGGGGGCATGATCGCTCCATTCATTAAATGAGTCGATACAAAATTTATACAATAGCATGAAATCTTTTTCTCTGCTCAACAATAGGTCAATCACGGAAGCCCCGTGACTGCTCGCTTAAATAAACAAACCTGAGTTAAAATGATTTACAGTCAACTCGTCCCCTAGTCAACTCGTCCCCCAGTCAACTCGTCCTCGATTTGATCATTTCGTCCCCCTCGGCGATTTCAAATTGGTCATTTCGTCCCCCCTTTTTCGGCCCCCTTTTTAAAACGTATTTTGAAAAAAAAATCAAAGTGTGATAAATAAAGTCGGTTTTTTCTTTCAAATAAGTATATTTTATGCTAAAAATATACGTAAGTTTTCGTTTGTTTTGAGAACTTTTTGCTTTAAAAGTGATCGATTTTACAAGGAAGATTTTCTGTTGTTTTTTTTTTCTATTTGTTTTTGTAAGTCTGCTATGTTGAACAACATGATTGCTGTTTAAATGTCCGTATTTGATGCTGGTTATTTTCAAACCCTTGAATAAGAGTAAACTTTTTATTAAACTTTTTTTACGACAAATAATTTCCTCACTCCAATCAATTACTAACACATTTAATTCTACTTGTGTTGTGGAAAATTTTCACACATTTCATTCGGTCAGTCAACAACTTCTCGTGCAATTAAATACCTTCCGCGGAGCCCAATCAACGCCTTTTAATGTGATTAATAACCTTTAACACCTTTCGTATGCAGGTATATGCTTATTCTACATTTTTTTAGAAACCACTGTCTCCCTACTTTTGAAGTATTTCTTTTTTTTATTTTAATGGCAAATTGAATATACAAAGCATGTTGGTTATTTTAAATAAAATATACGTGACGGATATTAATTGTTTAATTTTTCTTTATTGTATTTTTAATTAAAAACCTTCTTTTATTATGACCAGAGGTAAGGATTTATTGCTCTCTCTTTTCTTACTATGATTTTTAAAAGAGTTACTGAGATTTTCTATTATATTATATTTTAATACTAAGGACATTCTATCTATTTTTTATATTTTTAATATTTCAGTTAATTGTCTTATATTTTCAATATATTTCTTTAATTATTTTATCAAACCTAATTATTTAAAGTTAATTATTTCCAATGTAACTCCTTCAAAACTCACATAAGTCTAACAATTTAACACCGAACGCATTATATACTTTAAGAGGCCCGGGACATATATGAATCCGGTATATAATCATCTCCATCTACATAATTATCTACAGAGTCACATATAACAAAATCTGGTTTGGTTTCAACTCTACTGTTCCAGTCACCTACTAAATATAATTTACCACGGTATTAGAAATATTTTCTCTTGTATAATTTCGAATAAGTTGACATTGGCGATAGCATAAGGGGGCGATTCCTCGCCCTAGATTTAGGTTGCACAGATGTAAACATCTTCATCAAAATTAAAGAAGTTATGGTCCAGTTTTAACCACACTATTGTGTCGTAATGTGTTCTAATAATTTTTACACCCCCTTTTTTAATGAGTTTTTGAAATATATAACCATACCTCTCCTGGCGTTGCGATTCTGAAATTTCCTGTAAAAGTTGTGACCGGTATATTCAGTTAATTAAATATAACTATCTTTGTTTGTCCAAGTCTCATATAGAAATAGTGACCTAAATTTTGTGAACTCCATCTCTGTGATGATAATGGATGATCCAAATCACATTTACCGTTATAAAGTATAGTGTTGACCAATTGGTGAGATTGTCTTCAGTGCCTAGACAATGGATTAAACCTGATCAGAATGTATTGACTAGATTAAAAAGCCTGGGGATATTGAACTTTAGAAGGAAAAAAGCAGGTCGCCCAAGGACTAAGAAACAAAATGGTGTAAATCTAAATAACTTTGTGTATCCAAAACGTTGTAACACCTTAGGCAGTTATAAACAGAATGTTATATGTATGACTTTAAATTGCCGGTCCTTAATCAGGAAACATGTGCTTGTTGGACAATTGCTCCGCGAAGAAAATATTGACTTTGCAATATTAACAGAAACTTAGTATTCAGATGAGAAACAACACCAATTTGAATCCTCAGACCTTAACCAAAATGGTTATAAAATTAGTGTATCAAACCGTAAAAACAGGCTTGGCGGGGGTGTTGCATTGACTTGTCGAAGTGGTATTAACATGCGTAGAATGTCAACCGGTGTGACTCAAAGTTTTGAGTGCGGAGTATGGCAACTTATTTTCAAAAACATCACCATGCACTGTGTGGGTATATATAGGCCTCCTGCGTTGGCTACGACCAACCAGTTTGTGGCGGACCTTTTCCAGTATGTAGAAGATGTGGTTCCAAAGTATTCCAATCTCATGTTCATGGGTGATTTTAACCTACATATTCAGGATGATAGTAATGCTATAGCGGAATTCAAAAATTCATTATTTGCTCTTGGTTTGACGCAGCATGTGGATTTTCCCAGCCATGTCCACGGTCACAGTCTTGACCTAGTAATCCCCGAAGTTGCCAATGGCATTGATATACTTTCATGTGAACCGGGTCCTTTCTTGTCCGACCATTGTGCTGTCAAAATCGTAACTAAGGTGGGAAAGGAAAATATTGTCAGCAATCTGTTGATTTTCGGAACTTTAAAGACATGGATGAATCTGAGTTTGCTAAGGATCTCGCAGATATGTCCATTTGTAGCGAATCCGTCGATCAGTACGTAGAGCAATTTGAAGATGAAATTAATATACTTCTTGATAAACATCCTCCGAAAAAAGAAAAAATGCAAATTTATAGAGCTCCAAAACCCTGGTTCACTGAGGATATTCATTCCATGAAACGACTGGTCCGTAGATCTGAGAAATTGTGGAGAAAATACCGCCAACCCAAAGACTATGAAACTTTCAAAGCAGACCTAAATAACTATCACTATGCTCTAAAACGAGAAAAGGAGTTAACTATAAGCCAGAAAGTACTCGAGTCCAAGGGAGACTCAAAGAAACTCTACCGCTTTGTAAAAGACTTAACTGGAAAGCAAGTCTGAGAACCCCATGCCAACTGTGGAGGACGGTAGTAACTTAGCTGATAAGTTTGCTGATTATTTTATGGATAAAATAGAGAAAATACGAGAGTCTTTGAAAGATTTTGAAAACTTCAGTCCGGTTGTGAAAAATGTGCCAACTTTTGAAAACTTTGAAGAACTCACAAATGAGGAAGTTAGAAAACTTATCAATCAATTACAAACAAAATCATCAGAACTTGACATTCTCCCTACGAATGTTTTCAAGTCATTCCATAATGAGCTGTTGCCTTCAATCACTAGGCTTGTGAATCTTTCCTTGACACAAGGAGTGTTTCCGATAAAATGGAAACAGGCGACTGTCAGACCACTTTTGAAAAAGTCTTGCCTTGAACTGAAATTTGCCAATTATCGCCCTGTCAGCCAGCAACTTGTCATTCTTATCAAAATTAATTGAAAAAGCAGCACTTTATAGACTAAATCATCATGTCAATAAGCATAACCTCCTCCCAAAGAACCAGTCTGCTTATAGACAGTTTCACTCGTGTGAGTCTGCTTTGCTCCGACTTGTGAATGATTTGCTCGATGGGATGGAACATCAGGAGGTAACAGCTTTAATAGCTATAGACCTTAGTGCGGCATTTGATACTAATGATCATGACATCCTAGTCGACGTACTGAAAAATCAATATGGTGTGTGTGGTTCAGCACTGGAATGGGTGGATTCGTACCTACGACCTCGTAGCTGTAGTGTGAGGGTTGATAAAACATCATCATCTCGGCGTGATCTAACATGTAGTGTTCCGCAAGGAAGTTGTTTGGGCCCCTGTCTCTATTTGACCTATGCCGGGACGCTCTTTGACATTGTACCCCCATCTATTTCCGTGTTTGGATTTGCAGATGACCATACTGCGAACGTTCGTTTTCAGCCAACAATCATCGCAGAAAAGACTGCAATTCAAGACCTTCAAAATTGTGCTACTGTTATTAATGATTGGATGAACAGTAACAAACTAAAAATGAACATATCTAAAACAGAATTTATAATGTTTGGTAGTCGCCAACAGTTGAATAAGTG
Source organism: Mercenaria mercenaria (assembly GCF_021730395.1). Lineage (NCBI taxonomy): Eukaryota > Metazoa > Mollusca > Bivalvia > Venerida > Veneridae > Mercenaria > Mercenaria mercenaria. The sequence continues at coordinate 14,307,151 of NC_069367.1, read as the reverse complement.
TTCCACCACAGACATTGAAATATGCAGTGATAAAATCAAAGTGCAGAGTTGTATTAGATACTTAGGCGCTTTTCTAGATGACACACTTAATTTCAATGAGCATATAAAAAGGAAATGTAAAACTGCAATGTTGAATTATTTCAAGATCAAAAGTATCCGTGAATACCTAACCAAAGAAGCCACTGAAATATTGGTTTTGTCATTAGTAATTTCTCACTTGGATTACTGTAATGTTATTCTTTATGGTGTTGCTAATTGTGAAGTAGGTAAATTACAACGTATTCAGAATATGTGCGCCAAACTTGTTCTCAGCCGTAAGATGCGTGATAGTTCAAAACAGGCATTATATGACTTGCACTGGCTACCTGTGAAGGCAATAATCAATTTTAAGATCCTTACTTATATGTACAACTGCTTTGTTGGTAATGCTCCTCAATATCTCATAGAACTTTTGTCTAGTAAAATTTCAAAACGTACACTACGTTCGTCAGAATCATCAGTAGGATGCTACGTTGTCCCTTATAACAAGAAAAAAACATTCAGTGACAGAAGCTTCAGTACGGTTGGACCAAAACTTTGGAACGAACTGCCATTAAATCTCAGACAAAGTGAATCAGTTAAAATCTTCAAAAAGCAGTTGAAAACTCACTTCTTCAAAGACTACTATTCATTGTTCTAAAATTCATACTACAGCAATTACATTGAAGCAAATCAAGACTTTGTGTTAATACTGATGAATTGTTTTTACTGTTTTTAATGCATGAGTGTACAACGCCATTGAAGATGCTTTGTGTGTTGAAATAGGCGTTTAAGAAAATTCTCAAGTTTCAAGTTTCAAGAAAAATTAAATCTTTTTTTTTTCTTTGGTAGTTAATTTAAGAAAGTCATCGGAACATTTCTTTGCAGCAGTCAGTCCATTAACATTCCATGAAATGATATTCAGCGCATCCCCGGTGCATCCCTATTTTTCGGCTGCCACAGGTTTTCCGTCAACGTAAAGCGTATCGTACCCCAGCCAGACACGTTTCCCCTCTTTTTTGGCTTCTTTGAGTTGCGGGAGAAGTTTACGTCTCTTATCGTTTACTTCTTTAGAGAACTGTTTGGTTATGTGGTACGGTTTTCCCTGTAAAGTTTTCCACTGTTTTCGCACAAATTCAGGTTCTTTAAAAAGTGTAAATTTCGCAACTATTTTTCTGTGCCTGCCGTCGCCCATTTTTGGGCCCATTCTATGCACCCTTTCGAATTGCATTTGATCGGCTAGATCCTGTGCTAGTTCCATTTCCTTGACCATAAACTGTTTTAATTCATATTCCCGAACACTAAATTGTTTCTCATTGACTGTGATTGTAAATACACAATCTCGTTTTGTAGACTGTTGCGCTCTTGTTCTAAATGAACAACTTTGTCACTAACTAAACCCAAAGAAAAATCTGTTGATTCGAATTTCTCTTCTAACGAGTCCATCCTTTTGTCCGTCCGCACTGATTTGTCTTTCTAGAGTGGTGAGGCGTTTATCAACATTTATGAGTTTGTTGGTGATTGACTGTAAAACAGCCATAATATCAGAATTTGAAGGCTGACTACCTGCTAGCTCTGTATGGGTTCCTTTGTCTGCGTCCATGTTTGTACCGTTACCGTTTCCGTCACAATTACGAATGGCTTCTAAGCTAAATAGATCATCTAAATTCAAACTCAGATCATCATTTTCATACAGTATTGAATTGGTTTGACCTATAAAACTACTCACATCAACAGTCTCAGGTGAATTTGAAAATTTTCCCGCTTTGCAGAAACTTCCATTGTTTGAACTGTCATCACTGTCTCATCAGTAGACATTCTGTTTCAGTGACGCATCATGGTTTCTGTAGTATACTATTGAGTTTCAATCATCGAAATTGGATTTTATATGCTATATCCGAGCACATTTTAAATACAAGTGTAGACAGCATTTAGTGGAGATAATACACAAATATAAAACACATCAATGACATCTGAATATTATAATTATGTAATATAGATTAAGCCTACGTTGTTCTACATCATAGACCTCCCATCCCATTCAAAAGCTTCATGGCATAAGCTATGTTTAAAGATTTTGGGAATAGGTATCTTTAACCCATCAGAAAATGTTAAGATTTCTCTCGCTCATGTTTATTACAGAAGAAACTAACAAATCATACATTTATCGAAAATAATACATTTTATCATTTACACATTTAAAGAATAGAAAGAAAATTAAAATATTTTTATGTTCGCTTTTAGTCAGTTCGTTACATAGATCAGTTTGTTATTCAAATTGTGTTCCCTGTACGTTCATAACAAAGTAAGAATAATACGAACACATTCTGTTGATGCCGAGGAATTTACTGTCGTTAATATGTGACAACAAAACTATATACAGGTTATCACATGTTTGACGTCGCAGGTGTAAAATAAAGCCATTTTACACTGGTGTAATAAAGCTTTCAGACATTTCTTGAAATTCCTATGATGTTATTTGTGTTCGTAAATGAAATGCCCATAGTTGTGGTATATAGTATGTTGGGCAAACGAAACGACCTCTTAAAACCAGATTTCAGGAACACTTACAAAATTCGTAAGAATAAAAATTTCGAAATTTCTTTTTTGTAAAACTGGACATTCGGTTAAAAATATTTCTGTTCAAGCTGTTGAACAACGAAGAAATGAAGTTAACTTCTGATTTCTGATTTCAAGGCTAAACTTAAACATGTGTATGAACTTAAATGGATTAACATTCTACAAACACCCTTTCTATTAGGTTTAAATGATAACATTTATCAAAAGGGAAATATCTCAAAATATTTCGGATTGATATATTTGCTCTGTATTCCCCAAGAAGACGCAAAACTCATTCTCATGGTGTTCGACAAAATGGGAATATCAAACGTAAATTGCGCAAACGAATGTCCGTTGCTGATTGCAATATGATACTAAAACACTCTGGTATATATGCTAAGTTATCATGTTTAACCTCATTACCTGTTTGTTCGCTGAGGCAAATTAATCAAGAAGCTGATAATATTAATATACGTACTCAGTTCTTGAAGCTGCGTCTTTCGCAGCACTTTCTTTGATCTCATATTGATTCAAAATCCGATCATAAACGAAACAATCTACATTTATCTTTCAAAAATAAAGGAATTGAGTTTACTCATTTACCAAGTATTTTAGAGAAAAATCTGTAGTTAATTCTATTCCTAAATATTTCAAGAATTCGGAATCACCTATTTTCTGTTACAAGTATAATAAACCAGTTAGAAACGTTGTTTATTTAAAATAAAATTATCTCGGATCTAGACATAGAGCTTAATATTCCAGACAGTTGTAACTGTGGAGACTCTAATACTGTTATCAACCAGACGGTCATATCATGGCGGGTAATATAAAGATTTTTGATGATAAAAGGTTAAAAATATAGAATTTCTTCGTCTTTTAACTTTGAAATTTTTCTCTCTGAAATAACTCTATTGATGTCTATGCTAAAATGGTGTCGGAAAGAAAATGCAGACCCGAATGCTCTTACTGAATGGAAAAAAAGAATATTTTTAAAGCCATAAAAACTCGAGTAAAATTTTGTAAACCAAACCCTTTCTTATTACCTCCTAAACCCAAGTTTTCATTTCGAAATTTACAGAAAGCTTTATCTAAGCTACATACGTATTTTGTCTTAACTTCTGCAGACAAAGCCTCAAATATAATCATTATTATTATATGACACATTTACTACACGGAAATATTACAAATGAACATAATATATAAACATACGAAAACGTATCAGTTATTGTTACAAGATGAGAATAATATTGTAAAATGTCATGCGGATCAATGTTTGAATTTTAATGCTACACTTGACGACAATCAGATGAAGCTCCCCACTCTTTATTGGAAACTACACAATACTCCATACAAAGCTCGATTCATTGCAAATCCAAGCTTATTCACTACAAAATTAGTTCTCTACTTTTGAAAGACCACGTGAAGAAGTATTATTCCAACGTATATAAGAACTCGGGGTTAATCTGTTTTGGTCCATCAAGAACTCTGGAGATGTTTTCAAAACATTAATAGACAAACACTTCAAATGTTCGACTATATTCTACACTTTATACTTATTTACCACCTAATCTTGCTAGCTTTAATTGAGAAAACATTTTTAAGAGAAGTGAAAAGGCTTGTAATGAAACAAGAGCAAACTTTTTAACAATTTAAGAGATACACCCTATGGAGTTGTGATTTGGTTTGTAAAGCTCTTAGGCCCCACTCATTGCTGATTTATTCTTATACTGTTATGAACGAGACTTCATGCTAAGTTTGTCTACTGTGACACAATTTGAAAACATTGAAAAAAGCTTTTACTGGAACCTCGACGATATCAGCTTGGAGACCAAATAAATAGTGTAGATGTTAATGGGCTGTTTTCGTAATACAAGAGTGTCATTATGACCCTGCATCGCTCACCTGAGTAAAATGAGCTACATATATCAAATATCAACCGAAGCTAAAATATTTAGAAAGTAGGTCAGTATGTCACATTCATGGTCACTGAAAGTCAGTTTTAAGATCAGTGTGCAAAACTGTATATGTAACCTAAATTTCAAGGCTGTATCTTAAAAAAAACTAGGAAGTAGGTTGGGGTAGGGCCTCTTTTCACTCCAGGGGCATAATTGAAACAATATTATAAGAAATCAACTAGACAATGATACATACCAAATATCAAAGGCCTTCGACAAGATTTTTTTATTTTTTTCCTATATAAGTCTATATTAAACTTGGGACACCCTGGACGGGGCCTCTTTTCCACTAAGGGGCATAATTTGAATAATCTTGGTATAGAGGACCACAAAGCAATGCAACATACCAAATATCAAAAGCCTGGGCTTTTCAGTTTCATATAAGAATATTTTTAAAGTTTTTCCTATATAAATATAATGTAAAACTATGGACCCCAAGGAAGGGCCTCTTTTCATCTCAGGTTAATAATTTGAGCAATTTTTGTAGAGGACCATAAGGCAATACTACATACATTACATCAAAGGCCTAGGTCTTGTGGTTTCAAACAAGAAGATTTTTAAAGTCTTTTCCTTTAAATCATGTGGCCCCGGCCTGGGCGGGGCAATATTTGACCTTAGGGGGATGAATTGAACAAACTTGGTAAAGGACCAATAGAGGATGCTACATACCAAACATCAAAGTCCTAGGCCCTGCGGTTTTGAACAAGAAGATTTTCAAAGTTGTTCACTATATAAGACTAAATTAAACATTAACAGACTTCGTAGAGGACTGTTTGATGATGCTACATACCAAATATCAAAGCTCTAGACCATATGGTTTTGAACAAGAAGATTATCAAACCTTTTCCCTATTTAAGTCTTTATAAACCATTAATTTGACCCCGGGGAGGAGGGGGGGGGGGTCACCGAAAGATAATTTCTGTGGACTTAGTGTAAATCTGCCCAGTGGTTTTGAAGAAGATTTTTGAAATTTACAATATAGCCATAATAAGGAAAAAATCCCCGCCCCTGGTGGCCATGTTTTTTTTTACCGAAACAGAATGGCTTAGTCAATTTTGGTAGAGGGTCACCTAGAGATCATTTCTACAAAATATTTTTGAAATCCGGCTAACAGTTTCTGACGAGAAGATTTTCAAAGTTTTTCATTTCGATTGCCATGGCAACCAGAGTTCTGCATGGAATTAATTTTTTGGGCAATTTTGAAAGGAGGCTATCCAAGGATTATTCCTGTGAAGTTTGGTGTAAATTGGTCAAGTGGTTCTAAAGAAGAAGATTTTTTTTTATAAATTATTGACAGACGACGGACGATGGACATCAAGCGGTCACAAATGCTCACCTTGTCACTGCGCGACAGGTAGCACTTTTCATCAAAGCCTGAAAAAAAATATTTCATTGACCTTTTTCATGTGATGTCGTGCAATCAAAAGATGTCTTACATAGTCAGTTTCCTAACGCCCATGGAGTTTTATTGCAACAACTGATGCCAAATGAAATGTATACATTTTAGAAAAGATTGTTTCATATCTTGCATGAAAACCGAATTCTTAATTGCCAGAGCGGTGCGTATCTATATTTTGCTCACATGTGTTTATCATATATGGGTTGTTATACAAGCTTCTTAAATATTAGGGGAAAAGGTAAAGTTTACATCTATCAGATTTTTGATTACAATAACTAACTGATTGTCAGTATATATGTATATGTCAAACAATGTTAGTCTACAGTAATCTGAAATGTTAAACAATAAGTTATAGTAACTACGTAGACACAATCGATATACAATATAACTTGTCAGTGTTAGCAGTGTTGCTCTTTTAAATTTATATTTGATTAAAAATTATGAACACTGTACATGTACATACTAAAAAGTACTAATAACCATAGATACCTCAAACCCAGTGTTTTGCATAAGAATGTTGCCGTTTTATCGGTAAATTTTAGCGTTGGATTACCAACAAAGCCCCAATAACCATTGTAAAAAGCCTCAACAAATCCTTCCGTGCCACGTGCATTAGTTGGCCACAACCGTATCGGGAACCCTAAAGAAAAAACATATTCTGTCACACAGTGTCCTAGTCCGCTTCGAGTGCGGGAGGTCGTGGGTTCGATCCCCGGCCGCGTCATACCAAAGACGTAAAAAATGGTACTAGCAGCTTCCTCGCTTGGCGCTCAGCATTAAGGGGATAGTGCTAGGACTGGTCACCCGGTGTCAGTATAATGTGACTGTGTGGGGTATCATGCCACGTGTCTACGGCGTGATATTCCAGTGAGGCAGCACTATAAAGTTGGGCATTGTGCTCACTGCTACAAGTAGACACCGTCGTTTATATGACTGAAAAATTGTTGAAAAAGACGTTAAACCCGAACACACACACACACACAGTGTTCTGTTTATGCATATGTGTGCTGTTTTTATGTACACACATTTGATGAGAAAAGTAAACAACATCAAGTGTGTAACAGTAGCAATGTCAGAAATGTATGTCTCATTTTGTCTCATACGACCTACTCAGTGAGAGCATTCGGGTTCGAACCCTTTTTCAACAATTTTTCAGGTCATAACAACGACGTGTAAACTTGTAGCAGTGAACTCAGTGCTCAACTTTATAGTGCTGCTGCCTCCTAGTACTATCCTTTTAATGGTGAGCGGTAAGCTAGGAAACTACAGTGCTCAGAAAGGTGAGTATGGTCTAAATGTCGGAGTATCAACAATAACTTTAAACGGCTATTATGATTTCTGCATGTTATATGAATGCGTTTTACCAACAGACAAATCGAAATCAGAATACAGTAAGTGTATTTGTAGATCAATATATTTTCCCTGGAATGTGTAAAAATTTGTAAAATTATTTTGCAATAAAGTATGTAAAAATATTTGGGATGTCAAATTAATCGGTATATTCCCCGTTCTGGAAATCAAGATATTTATACATCAAAGCTGACATAAAGATGATTATATATTTACAGCAAAGTACCTTCAGAATAGTGAGCATTTGCTAGTAACACTGTGACGAAATAAATATATCTCATGATTGTGGCCAATTGATTTATCTTGATTTATCTGAAAATAAAGAGACAATATTTAAGCGTAATAAATAGTGTTCTTTAGACATATCAATGTAAACCAATCGCAAAGTGCAGCCAGCAGGACTTATTTGTGCGATGAATGAATTTTGCGTAAATCAACTTTTCTGCACATAATGTTTATCTTTTAGCAAAATGATACAGTTAACCGCATTAACATGATAGAATCTTATGAAACAGATATATATGTAGATCTTATTTACCGGAGATTTGTTGGTTCTTAGTTTGAGTTTCATATTTGCCCAATTACTGTTTTAAACTTCAAAGTCTCTTGCTGTTTGTGTATGCTCTACGAAGGTTTATATGTTGTATACAGTATATAAACCGTTAAAAATTAATATGTTTTTCATTATCATATGTTGCATTACTTTCGAATGCCCTTGTCCCTGGTTCCAGGCATGTATGAAGGGGAAAATCGCAGTAACAATGCAGATCAGATGCTTTAATGCCAAATTCTTATTGTTATGAAATGCTCTGTCCGAGCCGAATATTTATTCAGAAGCACAAGGGAGGCTAGCTTACTCCCCCTCTTTCATCTCTTCTGATTTGGGTGTTAGGGAAAGTTCTTCGATAACCATAATCATATCAGTGATTTTGGGAAGTACAACGAGTATGCTTTTATTTTATATCTCACAGTACAACAAAGTACATACAATGCTTGGAAGCAGGTCAACACCCTCGTATTGATAACTAATATAAGTTTGTGTTCCTGTTTACCGAAATTTCCAATGATTTGCAAAATGTTAGACAAAGTTATGGTTTTCATAACGTAAAGTAAAAATGATCGTTTTTAAATCTTGAATGCATGATTTTGATAGTTTTGTTGAATTGTTCGCCTCTGCTATTTAAAAAATGCGGACCGTTTCCAAGAACAACAGAGTGATAATCGAAATAATTACCGGACCTGCTAGGAAAACAATGAATGCAATTAGTCTTCATTTCATGTTTTATGCACGAATAGCGACAATTCATATATGATTTGTGTATTAACGTCTGCAGAAGCCCGCGGTGTTGTTGATGACCTCGACTGAATATCCAAGTGTTGAATTGCCGAAGTGCAAAATATGGAACTGTTGATTTATTACATGAATTATATCAAAGGCAGTTGCAGACTCTTATTCTATAACTTTCTGAAGGCTTTTAAACATTATTCGACGATATTTTGTTTTAACTGAAGGATGAAATACAGTTTTTAAGACTGGCGAACATGTGACCGCTATGTATTTTGCGCACAATCAGGCTGATTATAATATTAGCCTTCCAAATGCCATTTCATCACATGAATATTTGGACAGAAGGTGTAGAAGCTTTCAGCAATCCATTTGTTTAAATAAATCTCAATGGACATGCAGCAAAAATAACTAAAAAGGTTAAAGTGGCTAATGTATAATCGTATTGCAACACATACGCGACTGTGGCAATACCAGCTACCTTGTACTCTGTGTTTTCTAGAACTGCTCCAGCTGACAATTTTCATGGACATACATTATCATATTAAGCTACAAATACGTTTTTTCTATTGTGTCTACGTTTTATATTTTTACACACAACTTTCTAGTTCTTTATATAACTATGATGTAAATGTTGGAGATTTACAAACCTTATCGATAAAAATCAACTTCAAGGATATTAGAGGGTTCTCATAAATCGTTTGGTGTCGGTTATTTTAACTCGTATATATGTATATAATGCTTTATGGTGAAATCGAATTATAATATTCGTTTGTTTTATTATAACAATAATAATTATCTGTTTATTTGTTGTTATTTTGTTGCAGTTGAGTTGTTGCTGTTGTTGTTGTTGTTGTTTGTTTGTTTTAGTTTAACATCACATCGACCCAGGTAAAGTTCATGGGCTGACTTTCTAGCTTTTGATGATATAAGAAGACCCCAGGTGCCCCTCTGGTTATGATTTCATCACGGGCGGACACCGGATATATTAACACGTCAAAGTATTAGTAAAAACTTAATGTGTCCCTTTAAGGCCATCCAGCTATTACGGTCAAGTTGACCCAAACCAGTTGTTTATTTTTTTTAATACCAGAGTTTCACTGTAGCCTACCCGTCATGCAGCATACATGTGACATGAAAAGAGAAATATACTTAACCTTTAGCCTGCTGGCGGCAAGTGATTCTGCCTTTGCGACCAGTGCAGACCAAGATCAGCCTGCATATCCGTGCAGGCTGATCATGGTCTGCACTGTTAGCGGATGTGCAGGCTGATCTTGGTCTGCACTGGTCGCTATTCAGTCAGTAAATTTTCAGCGAAGACCTCTTTGAACAATAAATGGTACTGTCCAAATTGAATGATGCACCAGTTCATATTAGAAATTTAGCAGGCTAAAGGTTAAGAAGACTGTACTGTATGGTTACAGACAGTAATAAAGCAAACAGTGTGATCCTCCTGTTTGACTATTTCTCAATTAAAATAAAATTATAAACACTAAGATAAGTTAATGTGAAAGTATTAAACACGTTTACTTTTATGATCTTCCTCCTGACTTACATAATTATACATATAAAATAAAACAATGTTGTTGTCGGCACAGCATCAATCAAATTTTAATGTGTGGCCTAGTCAGCAAAAACGTTTTTCTATATATTTTATGGACTGCAGGAGTTTGTTTATAAAACTGCTTTGAACCTTATTTTTGATACTCTTGGATTGATTTTACAATTACTTACAAATGAAATACTTTTTCAACTTTGAAATAAAAGATCCTATGCCAGGAGGCGTACTAATAAGCTGATGTTACTACAATGTTATATTATAATCTACAATAAAAACTGTAAAATGACAAACAAACCTGAGACACCATAAACTTGACAACTTCCACTTTTTTACATTTTCACACTGTCGTTCACATTACAATTCAAAAAGTAAACTATTGATAAGCTTGTATTGGCGTGTACCTCAAAGTGGATAATATCGAAGGTAGTGCCGACCATACATTTTAATGATCCATAAGGCTTCAAATCTTAAGATAGATGTCATAAATAACTACAAATAAAGCACGCCATTCAAAAAAGCAGGGCAAAGAGAACTCAATTGCTCAGCTGGTAGTAAATAAAGATAATGACTGTTTTAGGTAGTTACTTATTATATATTATACTTTATAGAATTGCGAACTTGTATTTTTCAAGATGGCGTCCAATATGGCGGCGATCCATTTCTACGGCGGCTGATGTCTGCACTACGATTACAACTTTCTAAAGGATGAATTCAAAAATATTTTTTAGGAAATGGATGTTCAAAAGACTTAACATATTCACAGAAAGCGAAATAAATGATTCTGTTATACAAATATCAGATTTAATTTTGGAATAAAGGATAAAAGAAATGCATGCTAAAAGGTAAGCATAATAATTTTATTAGTGTGAGATTCCTATAGGCATTAAACATATATATCATATACATAAATGTAATTTGTAAAATAAACGAAAAACAGGTACGAGTATATGAAAAGAATTTATTTTACAACTTCCTAAATTTTAAATCATTCTTTTTCAGCACAGTAGTAGACTCGCGCTGATGATCTCTTATGAACACCTTTATCAAACAAACTGCTATTATTTTGCTCAGGTTGACAGGTAATCATGGTGGCATGGAAACCTTCTGAACTTAGCTAAACACTACTTCACTCAAGATAACTCTTACGCGAACAAATGTATATTAATGCCGACATACTCGTGGATTCAACCTACTTGAAATATTAACGTAAGTATCATATCTTGCAGACAAATAAATCAAGCTTTATCTTGCAGATAAAAAAATCAAACTTTATAGATAAGAAGCTAGAAATACGATAAACGTTGTTTTTTTGCACTTATCTTACTTGTATTATTTCTATATCTCTTACACTACTGATCTAATAAGCAAAATAAATACTGTTTCAAGTGATCATTGCATAGCTTATGCATGTTTATACAATAAAAAACCATTTGCTTTAAAAGCAGAATAAATATAAAACATGCACAAAACTTTAAATGTTTAAAGCGCGGTACCTGCAAATGCGCAATGCCCATAAATCGAAAATGTAATGTCATATGTGTACATTTTAACGTATACAAACAAACGACTAGTCAAAATAAATCATACAGATAACTAGGGAAAAATAAGCAAATGAATGTAAAGAGCAGGGTACCATATATCTATAGTCAATTGCAGAAATATCACCTGGGGAATTTTAAATCTGTTTCTAGTACACCAAACCTCCCTTTTTAACCAATAGATTTTACTAGAACGTGTAAATAACGGACATCCATGCCAGCGGAAAAATACCTCGGTATCGCTAATTTTGCGCACACGACTAATCCATCAGCAAATTAGTTTTTGTTTGAAAATCGCGCTTAAACTAAATGTAGTCAAAAGATATAAAGTCTTTTTATCAGTCATCTATAAAATATTAATGATACCCGGTACATTTACTGATTATTCCGAAACACTGTCATATCACGCTTTTTGACTCTTTACCTAGAGCATGTAAACTCTGGAAAATTCCGCTTTTGTTTTCGATGCGCTAAAAATAGCACAGTGTCCCTTTTCAATTTTAGTCAATATTTACATATTTTCAATGAAATAAAATTTTGCAACAAATTCCAGCAAGTGTTGGTAAAACATACGATTGATTGCTACTTTCTAACAATCCATTTAAGCTAAGAAGTGATGCTTTAAAATTTCTTTAATGTATCTCTGAGCATCCAATGTATCTCTGTGCATTCAAATTTCCACAGATGACAATGGGTCATTCCTTTGCTACCAATGATGACACCTCAGACCATTATCACACCCCTTCGAAGCCTGTCATGCATTAATGACCGAGACTCATAGGAAAATAAATGGTTCCAATTCTGACGATGCCAATGATGGTGAATACGTTCTCAACGTACGTGTCATGATACCGTAGGAATATTGGCGACGTGTTCTCATCGGGCCAGGTTGGTCACGTTTTAGGTTGCGTTTAGTTTGCGGACAAATGTTACACAGTGCAGCTGCCAAACGTCGCCGGTCTGAACCTATGCCGTAGATGCGGCAAGACAATGCTCGACCCTGCCGTTGGCTACCTGCACGTGGTCTGTCTGACGTAGGAAGATTATGCACTTCACTAGTCAGCCTGAAACGACTAACCGGTTCATAAGTTGTCTTCAAATTACAAACAAATGTCCTACTGACGTAAATGGCGGAAACGCTCCCTTTCAATATCCAAATGACCCTATTTCGCATGGCTTCTGACAACCTAGACAAATGCCAATGCGAATTAATACATGTATCAGTAAATGTATTTTGAAATATTTACGGTAAATAACTTATCAAAATTGCAGCAACATCAAATTATGCAATCCTATAATTTTATTTATTTTGATATCTCATTCCCATTTTAAATAATTATTATATTAGTTGATATATAAATTGCATTTAACTAGTAACTCGCTCTCAGTTTCATAGTTAATTGGAGTTCTCTAAACAATTTGATTTAAACTGCATTTTTGAAAGTGACAGACCAAATAATTATACCGACATGAACTTGTGTGATTTGACAAATTAAAGACCCAGCACAGCCTATTGACCTACTTTTTCCTCCCACACGACTTAAATGAAAGTCATTCTGATAATACTGTTTAAATACAGCTATACTAGGTGACAGGTGGACAATTCAGGCCTTCACTGAATTAATGTATTTTCACAACTTCATCTGCAAACTGATCCTGTCTATCTGTTTTAAATACAATTTTAAAAACACGGATAAATGACCATCTTACACAGTAGATACAAACTCAACTTAATGCTTCCAGTATTGTGCATTCTGCTACATTAATTTAATAAAATGTTTAGACATTAAACACATTGTCTTGGCCTTATATATACTTGTTTCTCTTTTTCTGTAAAGTTACCATGATCATGCAAATATAAAATATTACAGTTATTCTGTGGCGCGTGTTTAAAGGTATAAATATTTCGAAAGGGGTGTAACTCAACCCAAGACATTTTTTGAAATATTTGCATAAGTTTGACAAGTATAGTTACGAGATTTCAATAGTTTGTTATTATCCAATGTCAGAGATACTTTCTACAACAGACAGTAATCCGATGTCAGAGATACTTTCTACAACAGACAGTAAGTAAAATTATGGTGATTTTCACAATATTATCCGAAAATGTAGGTAAATATGTTTAATGGGGGAAGTTACAAAGGTGCTGGTACTTACAAAATGTACTTTTCTCATTAGTATACCCCAAAAGTTTAATTTTCTTTGCAACTTCGTTAAAATATTTGTGTTATTGAGCGTTTTATCTTTTATTTTGATGTTAAAAATAAAATTTACTTGCTAAACTAATTCAATACGTTAATGCTTGGTTATTTTTGTATTTTAATTGAACGTTTGGCAGAACGTTAGTTCTAGGTGAATGTTACTTATTAACTTGAAATTTCGAGAGTTGCTTACTCGAAAGATCGAATTACCACTTCGAAATTATGAGATACAACTTAATACTTAACGTCTTAAAAATAAATTTACCATGTGTAAGTCTGGAAGGTCTTCAGCCAATTTTAAACACTAATGAAAAGGAAATATCGACAAACTCCAAATTGATATGTTGTTACATCAAAGGTAACAACCGCTTGTTACAGTAAGTAAAAGTAACAGAAAAACTATCCAGCAACTATTTACAATAACAAAATTTTATTCAAAAAACTGACAATACCTTAAAATGTCAAGTTGCAGTAAAATCCAATCTTACAAAAACTGTATGTGTAAAACTAGTCCAAAGCCTGTCCTGGTCAAATTTAAGTCCAAAGAGTAATAACTCCAACTTATTCACATATCAAACTGTATCTAAGTATGTCCAAAAATTATAAATCCTCTCATCAAAGATAACTTTTTAAATCCTCAATTCTAAGTAAATCCTTCTTATGTTAAAATATCCAAACTGGTAATATTTTGTTATTAAGAAATAAAGGAAAGTTTTTAATAATACTATAACTCTGCTCTGTCCTAAAAAGGCTCCCTATTTAATGTATCATGGAAGGTTCCAGAACTTTCAAGTGACACTAAGAATAAAAGAACTTTCTGGAAAATCCAAGAACAATCCAGACATTTAAAAATAGTTGTTACATCCTGTTTATCAGTATTGTGGTATTACATTCTGTAACACCATAGAATATATTTACATGGTGCCTCAAGACTATGTCAATAATCAATGATTCATCAATAAAGTAAAGCTTAAAAGGTGGAAGTCATTTACATAACAGTGTACTTCTGAATAAGACTTTAATCGGGTACTAGAGTAGCTCTAAAGTTTGTTCCACAGAATGTCCAACATGGCAACGCCTGTAGCGTAATAACAGGGACCAACTGAAAATTAAAAATGTGCGTACGTCAATTGAAGGCACCTCTTTATCGTCAACAAAAAATAACAATATCAAACAAATATGTACATGCGAATACTGTTATTTCAAAATTTTATCGGCTTTATTATTTCCTTTAGATCCTGACGTGCAGTCTGGTCAGGATCCATGCTGTTCGCTTTCAAAGCCTAATGGAATTAGAGAAACTAATAACGAACAGCATGTACCCTGTCCATGCATGGTCTGGATCCATGCTGGTCGCAAACCCACTATGTTGGTTTTCCCATGGCGCGGCTCATATAACTGATATTTCCATCAGCTGAAGTTGTTCATTAAATATTAAAACTGGGTATTACACACTTCGTTTTCCAAAATTGTGCAGTCCAAAAGTTATCATTAACATCACTAAGTCAGGTTTCATTGAATGAATGAACATCAGAAAGTAGCTGTTCTATTTCAAGGATTTCAATTTTTAACGAAAGCATTGAGCGTTAAAGGGGATTCTTCTGAAAATAGTAGACAAAATATGTAAAGGAACTAGTACTTGAAATTTATTCCGAGCTTGAAATATCATTGATTTCGCCAGCAAGAAGGTGCAGCGACATGAAAGTGATCAGTTAAAACTAGAGAAGTGTTTAAGACATTTTGCTTATATTTCACATAAAATCCAGCTCTTTCTCTATATACAATAATTAAATTTATTTTTATCGTCACATGTCATTAAAATGTAAACAAAAACTGTTATATTACTGGTCGACAAAAACAATTGTGAAAACCTTGTTGCTTCATTAAAAAGTATTTTGATAATAGCTTGAGTGTAAATAACTGGAGATAGACCATGTTTTTTGGTCAAAACTGACATCTGTATTTAATACAATAAGTACATGATTTCCTAAAAATTACCTTTACATACTTTAATTGTGTCTTTAAATAATAAATTTGAACATCAAATTATCTGTGATTTTTCAGTAGTTTTTGACATCATGTAGCTAGATGTAGTATACTTGCGTTATCCACATACTATGCATGCTTTCCCTCCACAAGATAATCACTGGTGTATAAATCGCACTAAGTGGGACTCAAAATATATCCCTGTGGGATCCCGACCTGAAGTTTAACAATGTCTATCTGCTGAAACGCTCTTGAGGTACAGTAACATTCTGCCCTTCGCGCCTGATATAGTATCCCTGTGTAGTTGCAATTCCTCCCTCACTTCAAGTCCCCAGGTAATTCTATTCTTTATCGGGTTTTATTTTCGAATATTTCACCAATTGCTTTTCCTATTTAATTTGACTGTATGATAGTATAACGTTGCAATTTTCCGTTCTTGGTTGTAGTAGCATAGTTTATGGTGAATGAAATTATTTAAAGTAGGAATACTGAGAAAACAACTGGCACATAAATTTGATGCTTTCGTGATTACACAAATTTAAAGCCTCATGACCGTATTTATACCTAAACATTTAAAAGTTTTGCCCCGCTAATTATACAGTCATTGTAATTAAACTTCATTTTCCACAAAGGTTTAGTATTTACTAGACCTGTAAGATACTTTTTGTACATGGCGCAGTCAGATGGTTGACGAATGACTTATGACGCATTGTCATCTCGTCGGGATAGACTTGGCGACGACTTTGGTTACTATTTATTAAATTTCTTTTATACTGTTCAAATACTCTTGATTTTTTCTCAAAGGATGTCTGTCAGTTTTGTACACATGTGCAACTGTCAGCAGTTATAAGATGATAGGCTCAAATAGTACCGTTTTTAACTATTTTCACCAACTGTTAGTCATTTGTAGCTATTTGTGAAGTTACATCTATATTCTACAGCTAATCTGTATATATTAAACTCTTATGTAAATGATTTAATTATACCATGTTGATATATGAATCAATGGCAATCCGTAAGTAAATTTATTAAGACGGTAACGTTACTATCTTTCTAAAGATAAAACGTTATATTCAAACGTTTTACACGTCAAATAATTCCAAATCTCTGAACACAGACCTCTTTAATCATAGGCATATATTTCAAAAAACAAGCAGACGGACATATAATATATTTCACCATATCATATAACGTATGTTTATTTATGACTATGATATTTTTTTTGAAAAACAACATAAAAAATGATTGTAGAAAATATTTTACTCGCAAAAAAGTTTTTTAAATTGTGATTTTCCCTTAGAGGATTTTTATTAAAACTTGTGTGAGGTTCAATCATCCTTGAGGCTGTTGTAATTTTATGTTCAGCTGTTTTGACTCGAAATTCTTTCACATTCTTTAAAGAACCTATGAAGGTTTTAAGTACAATTAAAAGGAATTCATATTGATAGATGAAGGAAAATATGGATGTTTAATTATTTATTAGCTTATTTCGGTTTTACTATAGACCAGCTCCTAGATTATGATATGTTATGTTTTAAATTTTTATTTTTAAAATTGTAAATCAAGCCAGTCTATATCCTATGTCCGATATCATATTGATTACAATCAATTATGTGAGAAAATTTCTAAAATAGACTAGCATTATCACATAAAATAACAGAAAAATTACAAATGCTGAAATCTGTGACAAATTCTTTATCATCAGTCTACTGACTAATTTAGTTTTATCCGTAGAAGTCTTTGTTGTTATAAATCTATTCATTAGTTTTCTAATCAAAGCCTGCAATGTATAAAATATCGTGGGGCACCTTTTTCTATGTCAACGCATTTCTTTTTTCATTTTGAAGCAATTATGATAACAGGTTTTTTTCACCTTAAGTGCCCTTTTCTTTATGATCTAGATGAAATATTAGGATTAAATGATGAGCAGAAAACATTTTATTTTTAAAGTAAATTATATATTTGTTTAATTTTCATTGAAATAAACATATATCAAACCTAGAATAATTACAGCAGTACTCTCCATCTGATCTTTCTATGGAAGAAGCACATGTGCTTGCATTACTCGTAGACCATTTTTAAATACAGTTCAAAAAGCTACAGACGTTTTCCTTTTTTATGCCTTTTAATCTTTTAATTATAGCTCGCGTGTTTCGTTTCGAAGGTACATTAATTAGGTACACAATATCACTATTTTGTACTGAAAAATTGACAATTTTTTATTAGTATATTGTATACAAATACCAAATTACCTACAAAAAAAACAGAAAAATAGCTACTATAAGTGAAAATGCACAATTTCTATGAATGAACCTGATAATTAACTATGCATCCGCCTATTTTCCCCAGTATGTTCAGTCAGCAACATCAATTTGCTTACGTTCCGCATTTCAAATCGGGCCAGCAGTTTCATACATGAATATTTTTCACTATATACATGTAGGGAAAGTGACCACGTCCCCGGGTGGCCATGCTGTTTAACAAATCGTAATGATTTAAACAATCTTGGTAGATGGTTACACAAGGACCATTTGTGTGAAACTATTTAAAGATCGGGCAAGCTGTGTCATACAAGAAGTCCTCTGACGGCCACGTTTTTTTAGGAATCCATATAATTTGACCAATCTTGGTAATGGATCATTTAAGGACCATTTGCATGTAATTATTTAAATATTATGGCAGCAGTTTCATGCTAAAAGTTTCCACTATATGCATGTAGGGAAAATACACCACGCCCACTGGTGGCCATGTTTTTTTATTACATTCAGTTTATTTAATCGGGCCGGTGTAATGAAGTATTTTGACCCCCATAGAATAACGATCCCCCGGTCATTATTCTATAGAAAATGTGACTCCTTTCCTGTAAAATATTGACTCCCCTTATAAAAAACTGACTCCCATTGAAAACTCTATAGAATAACGACCCCCCGGTCATTATTCTATAGAAAAACTGACCCCTCCAAGTAAAATACTGACTCCCTAAAGATGACTCACTTCGAATCTCATAGAATAACGACCCCGGTTATTATTCTATAGAAAAAGTGACTCCTTCCATGTAAAATACTCACTGCCGAAATTACTACATTCGAACTCTCATACAATATCGATTCCCGGACATTATTCTATTTAAAAAAGTTATTCTTTCCGTGTAAAACACCGGCTCCTAAAACGACTTTCGACGATAATATCTATTAAAAAGTGATCCCCACCAAACCTAACGGACAATTTTACTAGATCTACAACTCTAATACCCTCCATTGTCAATAGTTAACATTTTGATTGTACTACTACTGGTGCCGCTACTTCTATTGCTATTACTACAAATGTCATGTTCTTCTTCTTCTTCTTCTTCTACTACTACTACTACTACTACTACTACTATTACTACTTCTACTACTACTACTACAACTGCTACTACTGATACTACTATACCTGCTTCCACTAATACGTCTTGTACATCTACCTCTTCTTCTCCTGCTGCTGTTGTTGCTGTCACTTATTCCTCTGCTGCTGCTGCTGCTGCTACTGCAACTGCCACTACCACTGCCACTACTACCTCTACTACTTTCTATTGTTGCCGCTACCGTACTTTACTGCCACTGCTAAGTATTGCAACTTCTATTAATACTATGTTCTATGCTAGCAGTTTCTTGTGCAGTTTTTTTCTGAAGAATTACTTCATACCGAAGTTTGCAGGGATTATTGACACTGGTGTGTTTTGTGAACGTATTGTGAATTGTTATTTTCCTGAAAAAATGTATACACCAAGATACAGCGTCTAGAAATAGAATCCCTTTTCCCGTTGCGGAATGCTCTGATTTCTGTGTCAATTGATGATATCTGGGGCTAATGGTCAAACGGAAGGACGGACGGACGGACGAGTGGGGGCATAAAATGCAGCAACTAGGCCTTAGATACACGAGTTATCACTAAATTTGACCAAATGACCGGGGGTCGTTTTTTTATGGGAGTCAATATTCTTCGTGAGGTTCAGTTAACTCCACGAAGGGGAGTCATAGTACTATGATCTGGAGGTCATAGTACTATGACCGGGGGGTCACTTTTTCTATAGAATAATGACCGGGGGTCATTATTCTATGGGGGTCGAAATACTTCATTACACCGGTGTAACATTGTAAACTGACCCCCATAGAATAATGACCCCCCGGTCATTATTCTATATAAAATAATGACCCCCGGTCATTATTTTATGTAGAATAGTGACTCCCCGGTCATAATATTATTATGGTCATATATATTACATTTAAATTATATATAAATCGTGACGTAACAGAAACCCAGTTAACATATTGTGTAATGGCTTTGACTGTTATAAAGGGGTATAATAATTGCTCAATACGTGTTACTTAAAAGCTCTTGAAAAGTGAAAAAAAATATCACCCAAACCTCCAGGGGAATGACTATATTTCAATTATATACTGAAATTTGAACAACATCTTATTGTCATGGACGTCACAGGTCATAAAACGTGGGAGTTCCCAACAACCGATTGGCATATTTTATGCCTTATATTGATGTAATTGTTGACGTTTTCTACTTAAAAACGCCTGAAAAATAACAAAAATACCCAAAATCAAAAGAAGGATATCTCTTATAATATACTGAAATTTGAATAATTTCTAACGACGAGGAACGTCATAGGTAATAAACCACTGGGCTACCTCATACCATTCGCCTATTTTTGGAAGTATATATGAGTGATATATAGGTGACATAAAGGTTAAGGGTATTTGACATCACTTTCAGGTGTAGCATAAAACATCGTGCTTTTCCACGTATATAATGCCTTTTTACAATCTTGCACTCCAGAAAATGAACTATTTTACCGTCAACAGCATTTTTTCGTAATGAGCCCGCGAGCCCATGCTATTACGAAATAAGTGCAACATGTAGGATGCAATAACAAAATGATGTTTCCTCTAACATTTCGGACAAAATCACCATCATTATAAGTTCCAGAAGGTTTACACTACATTGTACAGAAGGTAAATTAATAATTATTCACATGTTTGCGTAACATAATTATACGTTATACCTTGCATATAACGCGATGTCATAAAGTTACGTGGCTATAAAATGTACTAAATTAAAGGTACTGTTAAAGAATCTTGGAAAAATCTTGGAAAAATAAAACTTAAGCCTATTGAAATACTTCAAGCACTTTTATAGGTAACAAAAAGATTTAGATCTAAAACATGTTCTAAACAGAAAGTCATGCACCTTTTAAAGCAGGAGTTTCGTGATCTACATGTATGTTCTAAGTATGTTCTACCGTGTACCTTGAAAGTTGCAGGGTTTCCAAGTTGCAAAAGGATTCCTATATGTATCGCCCTTCCATTAGGTCATCTGTTTCTATTGGCAAAGGTTTGATACGGCGAAAAATTATCCCTTTGGGGAGACCTATCCGCTTTAATAAGCAAGCACGCTACCATTGCGCCACCGAGGCTCACAAAAGTGGTAAGTATTTAAAAGAGGATGCGTAATTCGGCCTCAACCGGGATAGCTGGTTTTTAAGATGCGTTGTTATGCCACCGCAATTCGAAGAATAGAGTGAATTAAGGTGGCTTGCCAGTCTTCTTTGACGTCGGTCGACGTAATAATGGTCGAAAAGTAAAGATACCGTATTGCCCTGATATTTGGTATTCATATAGGACACCTCTCCTTCATTTTGTACGATTCAGATCTTTTATATTCCTTTTTTGTTTAGCAAAGGGCTGTTTCGTACAATTACGAATGTGATGAAAAATTGAAGTATCTGGAGTAAAAATAGCTTTTTTTTTTCGCTGGATTAATTTCAAAAACAACATTCGGATGCTCTTGACAAGGGAAACCGAATGATATATGTCAGTGTTGTAAATCGGAAATTTCATAAAAAGTCACTATGATGGGCGTTAAATGTTCTAAAAATGCGCGATTCGTTTGATCTTAGAATAGCACCATACGAGCTTCGGTGGACGCTTTGGTCGACGGAAAACGATACAATTTTCTAACGACTTACGCAGTCTTTTTGCTATGAAAATTCCGAACTAATTTATGAAATAAAAAAGGGGCTCTTTCCGTGAAATATTTCACAAAATGCGGTAGAAGCATATATTTGCATCGCGTGCATCACTGAAGTAGCCTAAACATCATCCGATGTAACACAAGTTTCAACGTTACAAAATCTTAATGTAATTGCTGTTTGTGAAAAAAAATCACGGTAAGACCTCTATTTTCTATTTTATAAATTTGTTCATATCCATATTAATCATATTCAGTTTAACGCCCTCTTTTAGATAGCCAGAATTGGCTAGTTTTCAGGCGGCGAGGATACCTGGGTTTCAATCCAGTAATGCAGGGTTGCTTACCAGAACTCCTCTAGTTGAGTGGGAAACATGTGTTTCATAATTTCCAGCTTCCCCGCCCGGTAATCGAACCTGGGCCGCTGGATTAGGAGTCAACGATCTTAACCACTCGGCAACTCCAACCAAATACTTAAGCAAAATCACTGTAAGTGACAAGTGGTTTGAATCTTTTTCTGTAGGCCAAATCTCTCGCCAAAGTTTGTATGGTGAGGTTTTTGCTTTTTTTTAAAGGATGATCTCAATTGCTATCAAGAAAACATGTCCAGAATCATTTCAGATGACTCATAAAAGATGATAATACACTGTTTGTAAACAAAACCAAATTATCCTCCAGTCTAAATATCGGTTCTCTCTATTTATATAGTAACCTTAAAACGACTTAGGTATATCTTCTATTATTGTCATACTTCTTTTTATGTACAACAATGATAATTCAAATAAAAACCCTTTTAAATTTCATCCTTTAATAGATGTACGTTTATTTCTTAGCGGGGCCTCTAAGATATATTGCTGTTGTGTCAGCTGTAGACGCAGCAGCAGCAGCAGAAACAACAACAACAACACTTTGAACAACAAATATAAGCAACAGAAATACGAAAGTGGCTTGAATTGATAAAGAGAATGTTAGTAATAGGTTAGGTGGGGGTCAATATTTTATAGATAAAATCGGGGGGTCATTATTTTATAGGGGGTGTCAATATTTTATAGAAATGGGTCATTATTCTATATAAAATAATGACCGGGGTCATTATTCTATGGGGGTCAGTTTACAACGTTACACCGGCTGTTTCATACAAGAAGATTTTTAAAGTTTCCACTATATGCATATAGGGAAAAGTGATCACACCCCTTGGCGGGACCAGCGGTTTAAGAGAAGATGTTGTTAGAATTTCTTTTTCTATTTTTAGCTCTGGTGGCCCCTATATGTAACCAAGCAAAACTGTTTGAACAACTTTGAAAAAATGACCAAATATGGAACATCCAGGCCAAATTTCATCAACTTCTACCCAATGGTTTCACAGGAGATGTTGTTTGAATAGAAGTGTAGACAGACGGGCGCCGGACGGAGAGCGATTACAATAGCTCACCCTGGGCGGGACTGTTATAGCCCCAGGGGCATGCTTTTAACAAACTTGGCTGAGAAACACCAATCAATGCTACGTATAAAACATCTAAGCTCTGAGCCTTGCAATTTTAGAAAAGAAGATATTTGTTTTTGCTTATAAGAGTATGTAAAACAAGAGGACCAAGGAAGGGGTCAATTTTGACCCCAAGGGCATGATTTCAACAAAATCGATACAGCACCCTACACAATGCTACATGCTTTATATCTCGGAGAAGAAGATTAATAAAGTTTTTTCCTTTTAGTATTCTGCATTTTTCATCAACTTCAGAGTAATTCATGCTCAGGTGTTAAATGCTAAAAGCACAAAGGGCGTTCTAAAGACTAGGAATGCAATTGCAAGTGTTTAACCTTTTAGCCTGTTAGCGGCAAGTGATTCTACCTTTTCGACCAGTGCAGTCCAAGATCAGCATGCACGTATGTCTGCATCGTCTGCACTGTTCACTATTCAGTCAGTAAATTTTCAGTGAACACCCCTTGGAATATTAAATGGTATTGCCCAAATTAAATGATGGACCAGTCCATTTTAGAAATTTAGTAGGCTAAGGGTTAAGTCTTTGTGTTTTCTATGATATGTAAACAATAAGCAGATCCTTCTACAGGTTCCCCTTACAGTCATACGACGAACCCTGACCCAGTATAGATATACTTTGACCTTCAAAAATGACCTTTGGGCGAGTTCATTAACTAAGGTGGATCTGGTATTCGGATCATCTCGGCTGATGATTTACGTAAGAAATAGGTATATATTGTAAGAAATTAAACCCGTTGCGATCAAAGACTGAACGGTGTATTGGTAAGTGTGATTGCCCCTGATACATGGCATGCACGCAACCTGTGGGTTCGAATCCCAACAGAATTTCTTTTAATTGTATTATGAATTATAATTCAAAAAGTACGTATCATATTTAAAAAAATTATTGCCTGCACTTTAGTATTTAGTGTTTTTAATTATTTTTTCTTCATTTTTTCACATTCATTTTCTTTTATATATTTTCCCCTCAAAATTTAATTTTTATGAGAATTTTTTTTATTTCAATTCACAAACAAGGTTAATCCTCAGATTCATCAACGTTAATAACGACTGGTTCAGGAATCACCGGTTTCGACATTGTAACTGTGACATATCTTACATAAAGTATATTCACAAACTTGCTTTCACAACATTGCACGTTTATTACGTGAGAAAAGCTGGACATTACACAATGTAGTTATCAAAAAAGAAAATAAAAGTCTTATCTTTCCGGGATTCGAACCCACACCTACACCTAATACATTGTATACGACGTTCACTCTAACCTACTGCGCCAACGAGACATGTTTAGTATGTTCGATTGGTTGGTGTCTTTTTATGTATAAAACATGTATTCAGTAAACTATAGCACCCCTTTACTTGGATAAGTTCAATATTAAAAGTACATTTACGCCCGAATGCACAATTTATATCTATAATAGCTATGTACAGTACTTACCTTCAGCAGATTATTGATATCGATTATTTCATTGTAGAAATAAAGGGTGATGAGGGTGTCTATATACGTCTTACGTAGACTCCTTTTCAATAAAAGGTTGTCAGGCGCGTAGCTGGGGCATTTTTCATAGTACGCAGAGGTAATGCTGGGGTCGAGGTATCCTCCTCTGATTATTTTTTTTAATGTGAAAACGGCAAATTGTGCATTTTAAATAGCATATTTTTTTAAGCAAAAATATTGCACAAATATCTTTTTTTCTCATTTCTTTTATATAAAATGTATGGTTTTACTTTGTATTCGTATAATATTACACATGTAAACTGCTGTTCATGTACATGTGTGCAAGTATTTAAACAAAACAGATGTTTCGAGGTAATATACTGTCAAAATATCATTATGATTGGATATATCATTCAAGGGATATGTCTATAAGTAAATGTACGATAGTTGTTAAAATGAATTTTACCGTCACTCTAGCTTTGCCATCGTGATCCCGCGCTTCACGTATCGCCTACCCAATGATGCCGAAGAGCTAGACCACGATGGCAAAGTGCGACACGATTGCAAAGTGCAAAACAAATTATCGATTTCACGCTTAGCTATCGTAATCTCGTGTGGGGCCACGACGGCAAAATGCGAGATCGCAAAATTCCGTGCTTCACCATCGCGTAATAGCGAAGCGAGAAGAGCGAAATAACGGTGGCGAAGCGTGAGATCACAATGGCGAAGTGCGAAATTAAGAAATTTTCGCGATTTTGTGCTTGTGATCTCGCGCTTTGCCGTCATGGATCGTGATCCAACGCTTCGCATTTCACCTGTGCATGATGGAGAAGCACAAAACGCAACATTACGATTGCGAAACGCAGAATTGCAATGGCGAAGAGCGAAATTACAAAAAAATCACAGTTTCGCGCTTCGCCATTGTGATTTCACGCTAGTGTAATCATTGTGAACAGAGTTAACTTCAAATATAACGAACATAGTTAAAAATGAATTTTCGGTAAATTTTCTATTATAAGGAACAATTTAAAATGTCCCTATTTTAGCCCTTCTTTGATCTATGTAAACAAACATGGTTTGTAAGGAACATATTTCCATGTCCCAATGTTAAAATATACATTGAAATAACATATATCAAGCTTTAGCGAACCAAAAAATTATTTTTTCAGAAGTTTTATACGAGGCTTTAACATTAGCATTGGGTAGACATTGTACTAACATATTGATTCGTAAAACAAATATTGAAATCTTAGCGTGACAGTTGATGTATCTGAACAACATCTAAAACCATTGAAATCTTGATCTGATTGTTTTTAAGAATGTAGTTTAACGTCTTCTGAAATATAATTACATATAATTTAGCTACCTAATCCGCCATTAAAATATATAATCATCAATTATAAAAGAAAGAAGATATTTATCTCACTGTGAACTGGATTTTACTGTAGTATCTTAAGACTTGTGGGGCAATGGCGTAAGATAAAATCGGATTTAATTACTTGATTTCTATAGGATTTTATATTCTACAACAATGTGACCGTGGACTAAATGATAATTTTACATACCTCTTCCTTTGTTAGGAAGAGGTCTATATTTTTCTGAAAGACCTCTTTGAACAAAAGAATTTTCGTGCAGTGGTCTACCTGTTCTACCCAGACCTGAGCACAAGAAAAATAATTAAATACCATCTATCAAACACATAAATATGTTTCAATCACATGATTTTTATGGTGAGATAATCATGATATGCCTGACCAAAATGAGGAAAAAATTCCAAATTTACAAATAAAGCCGTAAATGATGAAAGGAAAAATATGTATGTGAAATCGAAATGATAAGTGAAAGTAAAGAATGACCGCTCTACCCACTGGCGCCAGACCAAAAAGAAAATGTCCCTGTATATGTTATACCCTACCCCTAGGTATTCTATAAGAACCATGGTCATGAACGGGAAAATATACTAACCCGTTTCAATCGTACATTTCACAACTTAAACGCGCAGTTCGGTGCATGGGTACCTAGTATATTGAAAAAGTGATAATTTATCTTCCATCGTGCACCAGTCACATTGTCTCAATATTCAATATTTCTGAGATAATCAACATATTTTACGCTTTCGTCAACGTTACAGAAAAAACTTGCGTGACCTTCCCTAATGAACATCCGGTCTAGAGGTCACGGCGGTGTGCACACGTTAGGCAAAATATAAACAAACAAAAACAGAATTTAAAAAATTCACAATTTTACACTAAAATTCGAAATGATGAATGAAATCCATCTTGCATATGATATTTAATTTGTAATCATACATAAGTCTACATCTGTTCTGTTTATTTTATTCATTTTTCACATTTATGCTGATTTTCACATTTTAGCGAACACGTGTAGTAAAATGACGACTGACATACATTTTCACAACAGCCAATCACAATGGTTTTGTAATCTAGAACGGAACGTCACCAGGGAAGTTCAAGCATGTTTTTTGTGAAACGTTGAAAAACTATGAACTACGCGTTGTTTTTCTAAGATAAGAAGTATTGAAGTAATGTGACCAGTACACAATGGAAGATAAATTACCACTTGTTTGATATCCAAATTACATTTTTACCGAACTGCTTGTTTTAGGTATGAAATGTGCGACTGAAACGGGTAAGTATATTTTCCCGTTCATGACCATGGTTCTTATAGAATACCTAGGGGTAGGGTATAACATGTACAGAGGCATTTTTTCTGGTCTGGCGCCAGTGGCTCTACCACTGAGGCAGACAAAAAACGTTTTACAATTCACCATTTTCCAGCCTATTCCAATCAAAACATTATTCAATTGAATAAACTTTAAAACTTTGAATAAAATGCAACACAGATTTTAATAATATATGGTTGCGATTTGTGCCTTTTCATTTGTCCTCGATGTGTTTTATAATTACGAGCGCCTCTTATACTACACAAGTAATGCTCCATACAATTTTTAAACATCTAGGGATATATCTTCAAAAATATCAGCTGCATTTATGATACGTTGTCTCTACACATCCTCCCACTTAATTCTTTAAATGTTTGAAGTATAAGTAAGCCATTTACATAGGTTTCTAGTTACACTCAGTACGATCTTTTATACTAAGGGTATATATTTCAAAAATTGAGTCAGGTTCTTTAAAACTACACTTCTTTCAAAGTAGGGGCACAGTCTCATACATATTTTTTTTAATCGGTACTGGACAAACTTTCTATAACCTTCTTGTCTGACATTTGTAGACAAGCTTCTACGAGTGAGAATAAAAACGATGTTCTTTCAATGAGAAAATTAGACTTTCAGCACACATACATGTATGTGTGTATATTTTCAGGACATCTTGACCTTTGACCTACACGTGTGATATTGATCTTTGACCTACGGACTTTGGTCTTATGCTCGTCACGTCAGATCAATGTGATGAACACCGAGAAAAGTTATTCTAAAATCCAGCCATAAATGACACACATCTGGCAAGGAAACAGTGTCCCGTTTGTTCAATAATAAGGTGCTCAGGAATGTCTTCCTGGAACAGACGTGTAACCGTAGCGGATTCGATTAAATGGTGCGAATTGTACACCATACTTTAAATTTTCTTTTATAAATAAACGTCAAATTCTTCGAAAACGAGATTTGTATGACCTTTTTCAAAATTATATCAAGTTTTTTCACGGTAAAAGGTTTTAATCGTTTTTAGCAATGTTTTTGGTGTTTTGTCACAAAAATGTCCATAATTTGCTCTACAAAAATGAAAATATTTTTTACTTTTCTGAGGTTTCATATTGTCTACCGATATGGAAGTACTGTTTTGGTAGGCAGGCAATTATTATCCTGCATAAACCTTTCAGGTAATATTTGATGGGGTAACATACCTTCCCGGTCTTGCATGTGCAGTTTAACCACTTCCTACACCTATATAAACAAAATTACGAGAACAATTATCACGTCATAACTTCTAAATTTCTAAAAGTAACATAAATTCCTTACATGTTTATATTCTGTGTCAGAAAAACCTTTCTGTCTTTAAGTTCATTATATCATCTGAGATCTAATGCCTGTGATAAAATTTCGTCAGAATCGTAACCGATGGAATGACGGTATGTAAGTCGGGTATCGGCCTCATACATCGGCCTCTGTAGGAAAGACCTGCGCACGGGCTTCTCAAAACACGTCGAGCTCTTCGCGCTCTCGGTGTTCACAAGAAGCTCGTGCGTAGGTCTTTCCTGCAGAGGAAGACCTTGTACTCGGTCGATATCCTTTACGTATACATTTAAGTAAATTATAAATTTAACATATAGCAGATATTCTATGACGTCTGAAAATAACTTAATAATTATTATGTGCGAAAATTATTTCTGTAATATTATAAAAAATATCCTATTCAAAATTCCTTTTAAACTTGAAAGCCAACATTGTTTCATTCTTTTTTTGACATTGTGTTATAATTTTGTTATAGAAGTTTGCCTGTTTAAACCGTTAGCATAGATGGCGTATGATTGTATTATTTCACACGATTATTACAAAATAAGTAATCAAATACATGTAGTAGGATAACGAAATAAATTGCAAAACTATATATAAATTGTTATAAAACTACAAAGACAATTGGTGAATTTCAATGCATGTTAAATCAACTTATTATAAATCAGTTTGCTATACAAATAATTCCTACTGGTAAAGAACATGTAACATATGTTTAACGATCACATTTTGCTTGTCCCGATGAGATCGCTATTCTTCTTTTTAAAAACAGAGTACGAAGTAAGCAATGATTGTATATGAAGCAATCTCCGTTGCATAATTAGACTTCTTATTGAAACGAAATAGATTAGCAATTTGAATTGTGTATGCTTGTCAGATTTTCACTACGCAGCTGCGTATCTGCGTAAAGGCAGCTACGCGCCTGGAGGATATTACACGAGTGTTTTTTCATATTGAATTTATCAAACGAATTGAATAAAATAATAAAATGCAAGGCTCTGTCGATCATTTTATCAATTTTATAAAAATGATTTAAAGATATTAAAGTGGAAAGTCACACACATAATATTCTTTTTATCACATGTGTCGAAACATATTTTTTTTTTACTTTCTTTTACTATATAAACAAATCAATTTGACCAACGCCTCGTATACTATATACGACGTCGACGTCAAAGCTTATTACACTATAGTGCATTATCGTTTTTATTTAATATGCTTTTTCTGTTAAAACACTCTTACGCTAGAATGACGTCACGTTCGTGAGTGATCAATGCCACTTTTTCGTCTTTATTACAATACTTTGGGTTCTTTGTGCTTTCAAAAACGTCAGCGTTAAGGGGGCGAAGTGCCACAGTCAGCCATTTCAAACATTCGCGGCTTGTTTACATTTTACATTTGGAATATACATGATACATGAAAGGTTATAAACGGTTCAACGAAGTAGGTCTGCGATCGGCTTTTTGTGGGGGACATCTTCTCATTTTGAGATATTAAAAGAACTCAAGAATTCAGCTGTGATCGATAGGAATTTAATGCCTAACCCCCATTAAGCATCGATTTTTAATGCAGTTTTCGAAATTTTAGACTTTTTATTTTTTGAAAATGCGATTTGAAAATGACGCACGTGCGTATTTGCGTATGCCTAGTTACGCGCCTGGTTGTGCCTCATTATGTATTATAATACAAAGGTCAACCATCGGGGTCAAGTTGCGTCAATTATACGCACTTGAAAAAATTGTTTATTGTTTGGACGGTTATAAGCGTAATACGACACCCGATGATGTTATCTCTATATCAAATTCATGTTAACATTCACAGTTAAGCGACACGTCTATATTGATTTTCAATATGCGTTTCAAATTATTTTTTTTTCAAGTATTTAAAAATGTAACACTACACTATTCAGTTACAGTGAAAACTAGGTAATTGGATTTTGTTGACAAACAATAACAGCCAAAATCATAACAATTTAAAAAGTGAAACAAGTGAAAGTAATCTTTTCTTGATGTTTATATAAAATATTCAACAAGACTGTAAACATTGATTTAACACAGACGTGCAACCACTGTTATTGGAATATAACATTTGAAATCAAATTAAATTGTGTTTTATCTATACGGAAGCAATTTGTAATAAATATGCAGGCTTTCTTATATTTTATCGATACTAATTACCTACATAATACTGTATATAATGACAAAGGGACTGTTTTGACGGTCTAGAAATTATGATCATTTCTCCGGTTCGCAGAACTGTTTAACGTGACGTTAATCGGAAAAGACAAATTTACATATCACTAAAGCACATTGCCATTCATAAATGAATTACAAGGGACCTTTAATGAACTACGTATAGACATCTAGATAACTGTGTAAATAACAGTCAAAATTGTTATCATACACATCCTAAAAACAACATTGTTGCTGCTAATCCAAGGTTTAATTACTGCATTAAAATGTTTAGAATAATACACTGAGAATAGAAAACGGGCGCAAACGCGCACTATAAAACAAAGTGGTGTAAAACACACACACACACGCACCCACGCACACACAAACAAACACACAAATCCCCTATGATCAGATCATAAAGGAACTGATTAGCAATATCATTCTACGTTTATCATAAAAAGTTTTGTTTATTAAAGAGAAAAAAAAGATGAAGGTACATTTAATTTACGTACATAGTTTAAAAGATATATGATATTATGTCAAAAAGAGTAAAAGATGATCGTACATTATCTACGTAGTATAAAGGACCTTTCTTTTAAAATATTAAAACAGGCTGTAGCACTATCTCTAATCATGATAATGGGTTGGAAAATATTTCCTGTATCTGATCTTGATTATATGTTTAAACAATGCCAGTTATCGACATAAAATATTCCACGCTTAGGATAAGTTATCACAAATAATCGCTGATAAACAAAATTGTTGATAAACAAAAGGCAATGTGTACTGCTTTATCTGTATCACACAATGTCAGTTCATACCAATTAACACTTCAGGTGTAATTATGATAATATATTAAAGTATATGAATACACTTGTCTCTATTTTGTATTTTTCAGATAAAGTTGCATGTTTAAAACTTAAAGAACATTTTTGTTCTCTTTCAAACTTCTGTGTTTACAAATAATAACACAGAATATCATTAGATCTAGCAAAAATACCAAACAGGCAGAACAAAACTAATGAAACGCTATTTGTTCTCATTTTGGAAGATTTGCTTATTCTTGGAAAACGAAACTTATTTGTTTGTTGCTGTAAAGCATACTGAAATAAGTTGTCATGAAAATTCAACAATTATTATCAAAAAAAAAACCTCCCCAAATCATAACTACTGAATAATAAGCAGGACTACTTTCGTTTTTAAATGTTTTGGGTGAAATCTATTTTTATAAACTGTATATTCAAACTTATTATACATATGGAAGATATTTGAATGAAAAAACGAACATACACAATATTTAGCTACCTTCTCCTCTTATCGTGTCCCGGATATTGAATGTGCACATACATGTTGTGATGATAAATATAGCGGTAACTATTGTGACTATACGAAGGAACCAGCGCGGAAATGGCGGACAGGTTATTCAACACTAAATTGTCAATTGGCAAGGTCATAAAGGCCTAAATTAAAGCTGATGTTTGTTTGAATTTCACTGAGGATGTATTTTTGACAATTTGGTAGAGAGAAGATTGTATTGTGTGAAATTGTATGTGTAGTACTATCAGGTAACAGCGGTGCGATTTTATTGTGATTTAACAGTAAGCAAATATAACAAGAAAAACCTCTCTTAGAAGAAACTTGACCTCTACTTTTCTGTTCATTTTGGTCAGTTAAGTCATAGTTCTTTAAAATATGGTAAGGGTTTTTCTCTAAAATGAGTCTAGGTGTGTGTTGCAGCTCTTTAAAAATTGTCAGCTTTATAAAGAATATATAGGGACTACTGTATTTAGACTAGTGTGATCTGTAAGACAATATGGGCAAAATTGATATTTGTCTAGATATTGATATACGTGGGCTATTTGGTCAGATTTTGAAAGAAAATTATCAATTCATTCTTATTTTGCTACATAAATTGATGAAAACCAAACGGAATCACATTTTCATTGTTTTGCGTGTATATGTTTCTTTTAGCTCGCGTGAACTTTGATAGGAGTGAGCTATTCGTTTTATGTATTAGGTGTATGGTCCATCGTACGTGCGTCCTGCGCCAACATCTTTACTTAAACATCTTTTCCTCTTTAACTAGTGATCAAAATTACACCAGACCTGGTCATTAGTATCCTGGCATACGCCTCTATCAAGTTTGTTTAGGTGATTCACATTTTAGAGGCCGTCAGAGCTACAATCAGAAACAAAAGTCTTTAAAAAATTCTTCTCATGAACTGCTTGATGAATCTTCATCAAATTTGGTCGGTAGCATGATTGTCATGTCCTCTCCTAAATGTGCTCAGTGGTGATGCATGACCCTTTCCAATAAAAGGGAACATGGCCCCACTTAAATATTCTTCAAAGTGCTGACTTGCCAAAGTATCTTTTGGGAATTTCTTTGAGAAATGACAGACAAAATAGTTAATTCAAGAGCTGTCTTCCTGTTAGAATACCCTACTAGCACCAATATCACTAGCATCTACTGCTAACTGGTTCTTCAAAATCTGGTGCCAAAAGAACTAGTTCACTCATGAGTATTGACTTCAAGTCCTCAGATGATTTTGACATTTATCATTTCAAATAAATTTTGCAGTTTTAGTTAGTAAACTTAGTAAAGGATTCAGCAATAGAAGAAGAAAATCTAGATGTGTGTCCATAGGACACAGGTGCCCCCTATTCCTGTCAATTTGCATGGTTTCATGACTATGTGAATTATGTAAACTTTTGAGAATTTTATGTGTATTTTCACTAATTAGAGACCATAATTCTGGCCTACCTGAGTGAAATCTCAAAGAGAACACCAGATGCACAACTGCACATGCCATAAAACAAGCCTCTAATGTCTTATTAATCTAGGTCAAGAACATTTTTTTACCAAAGTCAAGTGGCATAAGTCTTGTAAAGTTAAAAAGCTCAGGTGTACCAATTCACATGCAGGATAATATTCTTATGTGGTTTCACGACTCTATGTCAAATACTAAATTAGACTTGCGCGACACAACTTTTATGCCTTTTTGTGCCCCCAATGAGTGGTGGGGGCATATAGATTTGGTCTTGTCTGTGCATCCGTGCGTCCGTCCGTCCGTCCATGCGTCCGTCCGTCCGAAGTTCGTGACGCGCCTAGCGCGAAAAGTATTTGATATAAATTGATGAAACCTTGCATGAGTCTTGATCATGATAAGAACTTGCGCACCTCCTATCTTTCGTCTGGCTCCGCCCCCTTTTTTCAGAGTTATGGCCCCTGAAATAGTCAAAAATGCACATTTTCATCTTGTGACATGCCTAGCTTAAAAAGTATTTGATATAGATCCATGAAACCTTGCATGAGTCTTAATCATGATATGAACTTGCGCACCTCCTATTTTCTATCTGGCTTCGCCCCCTATTTTCAGAGTTATGGCCCCTGAAATAGTCCAAAATGCACATTTTCACCTTGTGACACGCCTAACTTAAAAAGTATTTGATATAGATTCATGAAATCTTGCATGAGTCTTAATCATGATGTGAACTTGCGCACCTCCTATTTTTCATTTGGGTCCGCCCCCTATTTTTAGAGTTACGGCCCCTGAAATAGTCAAAAATGCACATTTTCACCTTGTGACATGCCTAGCTCGAAAAGTATTTGATATACATGTAGGTTCATGAAACCTTGCACGAGTCTTAATTATGATATGAACTTGCTCACCTCCTATTTTTCATCTGGCTCCGCTCCCTATTTTCAGAGTTATGGCCCCTGAAATAGTCAAAAATGCACATTTTCACCTTGTGACATGCCTAGCTCAAAAAGTATTTGATATAGATTCATGAAACATTGCATGAGTCTTAATCATGATATGAACTTGCGCACCTCCTATTTTTCATTTGGGTCCGCCTCCTATTTTTAGAGTTATGGCCCCTGAAATAGTCAAAAATGTACATTTTCACCTTGTGACGTACCTAGCTCAAAAAGTATTTGATATAAATGGTTGAAAACATACATAAGTCTTTATCATGATATAAACTTTGCACACCTCTAATTTTTTGACTGACTCCATCCCCAGTTTTTAAACTTATGTCCCCCTGAAATAGTAAAAATATGCACTTTTTCACCTAATTATGTGCCTAGCTCAAAAAGTATTATATGTAAATTCAGGAAACCTTGCTGGAGTCTTTATCGTGATGTGACCTTGCACACTTGGCATTCATCTTGAGAATCTTAGTGCTTATTACAGAGTTTTGGCCCTTGAAATAGCCAAAATAGTGGATTTTTTGTTTGTGATGCTCATAGCTCAAAACGTATAGGGCCTAGAATAATGAATCCTTTTCATAAAATGTTTGTTTAGGCTATACCCCATTAAGACTGCAAACATTTGAATTATTGTCCCTTATTTGTGACAAATGTACCAGTGGGGCGTGGGGGGTGCACACCATGTGTCACAGACACATTCTAGTTCTGCATGTGTTTGACCAAGTCATGGACCATAATTCCAGTCTGAATGAGTGAAATCCTAATACGAACACCAGGCGCGCAACTTCACACGCTATATAACAATCCCCTAATGATTTATGATTCTAAGTTAAATACTTTTTGAGATACATGGGACAACAATTGTATCCAATTTTTACATATTTCTTAAAATTAAGGGTCATAAGGCTGGCCTTACTGACAGAAATCCATAATGAAATCTCAGGTGCATACCTTAACATGCTGAAAGATATTCCTATGATGTTTTATGACCCACAGTCAAATACGTTTTGGGATATGTGCGACACAACTTTTATGCCATTTTATGCATATTTTTGACTAAGTCAAGGGACACAACTGTTCTGGCTTGGCAATACCTCTAACAAAATTCAAGGTGCTGAATAGTATTCCCGTAATCTTTTATTATACTAGGTCAAATACTTTTTGAGATACATGCGATACAAACTTAGGCCATTTTTATGAATATTTTGACTCAGTCAAGGGCCCATGAGGTTTGATAACTCAATATCAAATACTTTTCGAGATACAATTGTCATAAATTCGGACGGACGGACGGGCGGACAAGGTCAACAGTAAGTGCCTCCAAAAGACGTTTAGGGAGGCACATTTTGAAAAAAAAGAATTATGTGATATCTAGCCATACCAAGAAAACGCAAAAATTGTCTTTTAATGGTTGGAACTGGAAAATCAGACAAAGATTCAAACTTATTCCATGGGTTTTATTTGACCCTTCCGACAACATAGCCTAAGAAAATAGCACAGGCTTTATAAAGTTCTACACTTTTTGATTGATTAATTTCTAACTTTGTTCCAGTGACTCCATTGTTTTCTCGTTTAGGGCAAACCCATTATTTTAACTGGGGACCATACGCCGCTTTTCATGGAATTACACACCAGTGTAGCATTGAAGGTTCCATGAGCACCGCCGTATAAACACATCTGCGGATGTCTTTAAATAAAATTATTGTTTTTTGTACTTTTAGCATGTGTAATTGTTGAGTTCTGCTCAACCCGGGGCTAGAGGGCGTGGACAGTATCATGCATTTCCACTACCGTCCATGAACAGGCTCAATCTAACCGAGCCTGCAACATTTTCGTTTTTGTTGTGTTGAGCGACCTGTGGAGTTTTCACTTCTTCTATTCTATTGAAGAAATCTTTGATCGGCTACATATAACTTTGCAAAGTGTCATGGTATATGATAACATCGTCAATGTATCCATCAAATCTATTAAGTCCCTAAATGATGGAATTTACAAGTCGCTTTAACGTGGCAGATGATTTTTTTCATACCGAATTCGAATGACATGACTTTGTATTGAAATAAGCCTTCAAGTGTTACCATTGCTTTATCAGTGAGAGAACTTGCCAAAATCCTTTAAACAAATCACATTTCGTTTCAAAATTTTGCATATCCAATTTTATTAATATCTGTATCACTTAAAGGTAACAATTGCTTGTTACTGAAAACTCCATAAAGTTAACAGAAAAACAAGCCAGCAACTATTAACAAAAAGCTACTAATGACTGATATATCATCATTTCGTCGGCACATGAGTTAGCGTCCGATCTAATACTTCTGTTAAACCTATTAAAGCTAATATATTAGTATATTAAGTGAAAACTAAAACTAAGTTTAGTTGGGAAAAGGCTGCGCCTTTATTTAAAGATTTATCATTGAAATTGGCAAGGCGAGATAAAGTTTAAAATGCACATACTATATGAACTGCTAAACATGCTTACTGAAAATAACCTTATTCAATTTGCCATAGCGAAAACTACAAAGGAACAAACAAAATACAATAAACGAATAAGATAGAATTTGTATCCAGCGAAAGAACAATTATCCCCAGCGATGGCTGCAAAAGGTTAAAAGTTGCTACGAATAAACATTATTATACAACCAGTTAAATTTGAAGCATGATGACATTTTCCGTCTTCTATTATTAATCACGTTGCCCAGTAACATGCCAGAAATACAATAAGGTGTGTTGAAGTGCCACTAAAATTATTGTTTTATATTTATCATGAATAACTGAAACTGCTTAAATAACGTAATGTTTGCACCAAGGTTGAAAGTCATCGTTACTTTTGTTATGTCGAAGTAGAAAGGTGTTTAAAATGTAAATGATGTGACATACGCACAAATTATTCAAACTCCACGTGTTGAATAAATGTAAACGTCTTCTTTAAAGTGACCTCTAGATTTTTTTAACATGAAAATGTACTTTCATTATTTAGTGATGAAATCAAAGTTACATAAACTGGTTCAGAACTTTCTGTGCAGTATTTATTTTATAAAACATTTCCTTAGCATGTAAAACATACAGCGAAACTCACAGAAACATTAGTCGTACAGTTTAAACGTATTGTATTTAAAACAGGAGGAATTTAGTTTAATTTCTTTAATATTCTCTTAGAATTTCAAAGCGGATATCTACTATACGTTTATGATTCTCATAAATATATTTTCCAATCTGAGCAAAATTAAAGTGTTTTGGTGTCCACAAAGGAGGCAAGCCCCTTTACATCTGATCGAAACTGTACAATTATTATAGTAAAATAAAAAAAAAAGACAAACTTATTACTGTCTCAAGGAAAACGTTTTTGGCCATGACAGTGTTACTTTGTGCCAGCAGTCACATTGGTTAAATTTTACTTCGGCAAAATAAAAAAATGCTATGACAATTCGTTTATACATATAAACATGTATATAAGATACTTGCCTTTTCTAAATTTAAAATAGAGATGTTTCACTGCGATAACTGGTGACTGCAGCTATCAATCATCCTGTGAGATATTGACTGGACATCCACCAACACAACAGATGTACAGCCCATATAGTATTTTTGAAACACAGCGACAGAAAGAAATTGGGGATCTTTCCTCAGTAAACCATTGTGCATATCGATGCAGTCTGTAATACTGCTGAAAAATATGAATGAAACAGCAGCGCACCGGATATAATATCATAATATTGATCTAATTTGTTTACGACCCCCGAGATATCACCTGGATTTGTGATGCTTGTTTATCTTGTACTACTCCTCGGAAAGCCAAACTCGCGAAAAGATTGGAACCTGTAAGACTAGCAGATACAATCTAGCTGTCATACATGCGTATCATGGAAGTGAAGTCACCTTTACCAACCAATTCTAGAAATATTCTAACACATGTTTAGTCAATAAATGTAGAAAACACAACCAACGCCCAAAACTCGAAGCGTTAGTCATGCTACTAAAATTAAGGATTTAAGCTATATTTTGTATCATTTTAACAATACTCGTTAATACATGTTATAAACTTTAATGTTGACCTAGCTGCATGTCCCCTAAATTAGCATGGAAATTTAATGAAAGAGCTGAACAGCAAAGATCATCATTGACAATGCACATGAACGCTAACTGGACAAGTCAAGAAACCGTATGTCCGAATTATACAAAATTTGAACGCATTAAAAGAAAACGAAGTTAAGTGGTACACTGCCACAAACAAATGTGTGGATTTCGAATTTCACTACTTTTAAACAAAAGTGATTTGTTCCAGGATGAGAACAAGGTAACAGTACACTTGTACTGCGCACTTGCACTGACCAAACAGACAGACACGTTTCAACGGGAGGTCAACTCACTTTTTTCGCATACTCGATGATTAAGGACGGAGGATGAGAAGCACAATCAACCTTAAAGTATATATGCGCAGGTCTACCCAGGGAAGCCGTAAGAGACGACTGTTCAGTCGACATTTTTTAGTCAAGGCTGCCTCGAGCAGTTAAGGTTATTTTTACTTTATTTTATTTTTTACCCTTACATATTATGGAGACGTGATTGCAGGCAATTTTCTGCCAAAACGCACGTTTATAATTAGCTTACATATTTATCATTACATATTTTAAAGCTGCCTTAACCACTGGGCTTAGTTTTTCTTTCTTTTTTTTTTTTGATACCTACGGACACATAATTCATGGACATTTTAGTCATTACATCAACAGGTACAACAGACCAATGTTTCATGAAAAGGGCGCTATATAAATCTGGTATAATAATAATAATTTAGCCCACTGCGCCATTGTGAAACTTTTGAAAGAACGAGAAAAACGCCCAGTTCGAGGAAATGTCCCCTGTTCTGGCTAAGCAGAAACAAATATTTATAAAAAAAAATGAAAGATTATCTTAAAATATATCAGTGCTCAACGTCAGACTTGAACCTGTGGCCCTCAGATAATTTTTTTTAATTGATGCGCTACCAACAGAGCTAGCCGGACGCTTTTACTTCTAATGATCAATCGGTCTGAAGGACACAATATAAATACTACTACTTGTGACTCCGAGACTGGTTTAGATGAACACATGCACTTAAAACAACATTGCTAGGCCAGAAATTATGTGCAAGCTCAGACTGATGGGTGGGGTTGGGGCTTATCTCTGCCCAAGCAAATACAAATGATGATATTTGAACACAAACGCTATCGCATGTCAATCTTTTTTCTACACTTGACCAATATCTCCCACTTGGAATTACACCCGTGTCTTACTTTTTATAATATGACCGCATTTTTCGACCATTTGAACAATATTACCACCTTATTTAACAAATATAAAGAATACCACTCACCCGATTCACCATTCAGTTGTCTGAGAGCTGCAATCAGTGGAGAAGCACCCTGGTCTTAACCATCCCGTAGGCCACGATAGCTGCCGAGTCCGCACCCTTATTCTGTAGAGTCCTTATGGCCCAAATACAATACCGGTTATATTCTTTGAGGACATAAACAAAATAAATCGCCCGGACATGAAGATACCTGCGTATCATAATAAATACAAACTAATTTTAGACACGTTTTACCACAAAAAAACTACGCAATGTTCTGTCACTTTAAGTCTATTTACCGTAAACTATTTACAGTAGACTGTTTACAGGAGACAAATGACGGCTTTCGTATTTGGAACGATGGAGAAAACTTAAACAACACAAATATTATATTATATCCGACTGTCTGTCGTACAGACTTTTTTGAACAAATTGCAGAACTTATATACTGATGTCTACGGTACAGCCAGTTAGCAGTCATTTGAAGTGTTAGGACGTAATTGTAGCTAATATATAATCTTATTTAACTGAGCAGGAATAAAATGTTAAAATAAAAGTATTAATCGTTGTACGAACCCTGCTAAGCATTTAGCTATATATATTTTGTCATCTCTTCAGTCGAAGAAGCAATGGTCGCCAAACCTCTCCGGAGAAGGATTCGAGCACGCTCGGTCTCTTCTCTGAGTACCAACACCACAGGTTACACTACAACTACACCAGTAAGTCCAGGTCGACCATGGACTGTATTATTAATAAGTGTTTTTTCTCTGATTCTTTATTTTTCATATTTTGGCTGTTTGCAAATTTAAAGAGAGTGATGGATTTTGAAATTCTCAAGTTCGACATGGTCTTCCGGCACAGCTACTTGTAACGGTGGAATCAAGTTGCGATACCTTGACGGCAGCAATCCTATGCCTTCTGCTGCAGGAAAACTATGTACTGGCAGTCCGTATGAAATGACAACCTGTAATCCAGAGAAATGTTCCGGTATGTTACGATAATTTGGCACTTTCCAGTGTATTAATGGTCAAGATTCGCACAATTAAACCTTTATGTGCCTCTTTCTTTTCTTTCTCGTCATTTTACATGTACAGTTCTTTAGAACTATTCAATATCAATTCCATGTTTACGATCATTTCAGTAACAAAGGGGGGTTTGGGGCAGTGGTCCGACTGGTCAAGCTGCACTGCAACATGTCGGTTTGGAGTAAAATCGCGTTATCGGAACTGTAATCATCCGGAACCTTCAAACGGAGGCAAACTCTGCACTGGCAGTTCTTTCGAAATAACAAAGTGCAAATATGAATATTGCCAGTGTCATATATAAACTATCGGTTAAAAGATATATAACATCAATATTATATCAGGTATTTGAGCTGATTGATATAAACGTTAAAAGGCCTGACAATAACTTTGCAGACAAGTAAGCAACTGACCTGAACAGCACTTAAGCCTGTTAGTCAATGTTTTTAAGTTTCATAAACCATCGGTCATTTCAGTAGAGTAACCATCTGTCCTTCCAGTAGAGTATAGGTTGTTATGAGAGCATAATTATACACTAATTAGTCAATAGTGTTTCTTTAATTAATAAAGACGAGTAACAAGGTGAATCTGAACAAGCATGGTATTATTTTGTCGTTGTTGTTAAATCTAATAAGTTTGAATACCGCGGTCCCGCATGCAGAAGCACTCACGTTTCGTAGTTACCCAAATAAAACTTGCCTAGTTCTACATCACCTCGTTTGTCTCCGACTGCCTATGTAGGACAACAGAAAAAAAGAACTTTCCATAAAAAGACACTAAATAACATCTTTTCCCTTTTCCTTTAAAGTGACGAACGGGCAATGGAATGACTGGTCCAGCTGGAGTTACTGTCGTACCCATCAACGGAAACGCTATCCCATAATTCCTTGGACTTACAAAAATCGAACATGCCAATCTGGCGATGTCTGCTTTAGTTAGCACTTTGCACTAAAAGACTGAAGTGTGTGAAGTTGGCGAGAAGTTCGACATTCAACATTGAACATTGGAAAAGAGAACAACATTGGACATTTAAAGCAAGAAGTAGGCAATAAGTTAAACATTCGACATTGAACATTCGATT
Source organism: Mercenaria mercenaria (assembly GCF_021730395.1). Classification (NCBI taxonomy): domain Eukaryota; kingdom Metazoa; phylum Mollusca; class Bivalvia; order Venerida; family Veneridae; genus Mercenaria; species Mercenaria mercenaria. The sequence goes on along the minus strand of NC_069367.1, from coordinate 14,265,027 downwards.
TCAGAACGAAATTTGGCCATTCGAACCGAAAACGACATTGGACATTCAATTTTTGAACGAAATTGGACATTCGAATTCAGAACGACACTGGACATTCGATTTCAGAACGATATTGGACATTCGATTTCAGAACGACATTGGATACCAGAACGACATTGGACATTAGGTACCAGAGAGACATTGGACATGCGATACCAGAACGACATTGGACATTGGATACCAGAACGACATTAGACATTAGATACCAGAACGACATTGGACATTCGAACCAAGAACGACATTGGACATTCGATACAAGAACGACATTGGACATTCAAACCCAGAACGACATTGGACATTCGAACCCAGAACGACATTGGACATTCGAATCCAAAATGACACTGGACATTCGAATTCAGAACGACATTGGACAATCGAACCCAGAACTACATTGGACATTGGATTCCAGAATGACATTGGACATTAGATACCAGAACGACATTGGACATTCGATTTCAGAACGACACTGGACAATCGAACCAAGAACGACATTGGACATTCGATTTCAGAACGACATTGGACATTCGATTTAAAAACGACATTGGACATTCAAACACAGAACGACACTGGACATTCGATTTCAGAACGACATTGGACATTCGAATCTAAAACGACATTTGACATTCAAACCCGGAAGACATTGGACATTCGAACCCAGAACGACATTGGACATTCGAATCCAAAATGACATTGGACATTCGAATTCAGAACGACATTGGACAATCGAACCCAGAACTACATTGGACATTGGATTCCAGACCGACATTGGACATTCGATTTCAGAACGACATTGGACATTGAAACAATTGAAATCGAATGTTCAATGTCGAATGTTTAACTTATTGCCAACTTCACGCTTTAAATGTTCAATGTCGTTCTCATATCCAATGTTCAATGTCGAATGTCGAACTTCTTGCCAACTTCACACACTTAAAAAACTGTCCTTATTAATAGCAATGCCATAACTTTGTCTTTAATATTTGTTAATGTCAGAAAAATTACACTGTTTTTTGGCTATCTGGAAGGAGTACATTTTAGAAGAATGAAAGAATCTAAGATTCTTTTTCCTACCTTTTTGATTTTTCATTTGAAAATGACTGTCTGAGAAGCTGAAATATGAGTTTGTTTTTTTTGTTATAAATCCACCACTGTATTTTTCTTTGTTTTGTTATTTAGTATCATGCATGTCTTGAGATTCAACCTCTTCATTTATGTCAAGAAGCATGCAGTACATACAACAGCTAAATTTTGTTTTCGTTTTTGTTATTTCCTTGTCAGAAAAATGAAGAGGAATTGATCAGTTCTGGTATGACCTAAAATAAATCAGTTTCATTCTTAGCCTGTTAGCTAAAATAAAAACAATTTGTAAAACACTACTGTCGATACAGAAATATAAAAACCGTTCGTTAATTAAGCGTGTAAAATAAAACCTTATGCTTGAGTATCAATCGTAATCATTGAGCATTAAAATTGAAAAAAGGTGAATTTGGTTATATGGAATTTTCGTTAAATGGCTCAGAATGTTTTAGGCCACACCAAACAGACTACCTGTTCGTCGGATTTCCTGCACCAATTTGACGGAAAATGAAAAAAAAATATTTTTTTTGACCGCCCGCACCTGGCGTATTTTTTGCGCTGGGTCGAAATCAGTAGGAACGAAAAAAAAGTGGAAATTCCGAAGTTTAAACGCAACTTGCTTGTAATTTATCGGAGCAACGGAAGAACATGTTCTCTAATACAGCGGCAACCGGCAAATTTCAAAATTTCAAAGTACCTTATATTTAAATATTTAATGGGATGCTTATTTCTTATTTTGACTAATCGTGGCAAACATTTACTTCACAAACAAATTTCAAAGTATCTTTTATCTAAAAGAATGCTGGAATTTTGTTTTGTTTTTGTTCAGCATTTTTTTTTTATTGTTTGCTCATACGGCGGCAATCATTTAATTCACTGGTAAATATTAATGTACCTTTTATTATCTAACATTCATAGACATAACGCGGTAAAAATTAACTAGAATTGTGTTCGTAGGACACAGAAACCCCCACATTCTGTGCCTTCCAAATAGCAAAGTTTTTAGTACAGACCATTTTCAAATGAAGGATGTTCGATTAAAAGTTTCAAGCAACTTGTATTTAGATAAGGTTGTGCATCTAAGTATCTTTGAATGAATTCCTTTAAAAGGTGTACGAGGTGAACACACCAAATTTCTTTACTAAAGCCTGATTTATAAAATTAATTATGGGTTATAGTCCTAGAAAAACATAGCTACAGAAAAAAAGTCCATTATTTTTAAGTGTTATCTTCACAAGAAGGTCCTTCATCTTTGAAACTTTCAAGTATATCCTTTCAGTAGTGTTTGAGGAGTTGAATAGTTACGTGATTTTTCTCTATATTCTATACATTAAAACTATCAAAGGGCAATTACTGTGATACAAAAGTCACAGCAAAGGTACCTTCCTTTATGGTCATCTGCACATCAAGCTTGATAATTTGTGAAAGTTTGAAGCAAGTCAGACTAATAGTGAAGGAAGAGTTGAACACACAAGATTTCCATACGTACGGACGGACTTACGGATGTATGGACAGCAGCAAAGTTATATGCCTCCCACATAAATGTGGGCCATAAAAATCAACACAGCATTAATAATATGAGATCTACATAAGATGATAGTACTTAGCTAGGTTATCTTTGCTAAGATATGAGCCGTGCCATGAGAAAACCAACATAGTGGGTTTGCGACCAGCATGGATCCAGACCAGCCTGCGCATCCGCGCAGTCTGGTCAGGATCCATGCTGTTCGCTTTTAAAGCCTACTGCAATTAGAGAAGCCGTTAGCGAACAGCATGGATCCTGACCAGACTGCGCGGATGCGCAGGCTGGTCTGGATCCATGCTGGTCGCAAACCCACTATGTTGGTTTTCTCATGGCACGGCTCAATTATGTAGTACTGTCTCCAGGAACGTCTCAGTCATAACAACTTGACATCATTTCGGACATACGCAATACGAACTGTATACCAAGGAATGTGCCTATATAGTTCCCTGTGTGCTTTGAGCTACAACTTGTTGGGGATATTAAATTGTCTGGCAAAGCTTCCTTTACTTGAGCGACGAAGACAAAAATAAAAGACTATTTAGTAGTTCTACAATTATGATGGAATTACTACGTCAAATTTTAAGCTGCATTACACATTTTTTTTAATATTATTTTGACAATATTTCTACAAAAAGTGATTGAAAATTCAAAGCAAAGAGCTATAATACTTTAATTTTATTTATAATATAAAAAGCAATTTGTTCAAAACGACTGGTAGCAATATATTAGGCTTTAAACCTCAAAAGAAAATACAAACGATTATTACATAATAACAAAACTCTTTATATCAATAGCTTGACAATACTTCTTGCTATAGTTCTATTTGCCTGGATAAAGTAAAAACTTGAGAGTTCGATTTCTGATGTCATAGCCGAATGGCTTGATGGTCAATAATAAAAAATTTAATCCACCCTCGGTCGTTTGCGCCTCGGGTAAATAATTTTGACTATTGACAGGAAAAGTATTCAATAAGTCTATACTATATGATAACCAGTGATATTTCAATCATTTAGCAAATCATTCTACAAGAAGCACATCCCTTGACATTTAAAACAAGAGGACCATGATGGTCCTGAATCGCTCACCTGTCCCCACATGACCCAGTTTTGAACTGAGTATGACGTAGTTTTTTCTATTATTTGACATAGTGACCTAGTTTTTGAGCTCATGTGACCCAGTTTTGAACTTGACCTAGATATTATCAAGATAAAAATTCTGACCAATTTTCATGAAGATCCATTGAAAAATATGGCCTCTAGAGAGGTCACAAGATTTTTTTTTATTTGACCTACTGACCTAGTTATTGATGGGCACATGACCCATTTCGAATTTCACCTAGAAATCATCAAGGTGAACATTCTAAACCAATTTTCATTAAGATCTCTACAGAGGTCACAAGGTTTTTCTTTTTTTAGATCTTGACCACACGTGACCCAGTTTCGAACTTGACCTAGATATCATAAAGATAAACATTCTGACCAATTTTCATAAAGACCCCATGAAAAATGTGACCTAGAGTGGTCACAAGCAAAAGTTTACGGACGGACGGACGCACGCACGCACGGACGGACGGACGGACGACGGACGCTGCGCGATCACAAAAGCTCACCTTGTCACTTTGTGACAGGTGAGCTAAAAAACGGAGGAGATTTACACGTAATTTTAAAACATAACAGTTGTATCAATTATTTACATACAAAACATACTGTCATTGTCGTGAAAATGTATGACATCTATAAAGTGAACAACATTAACAGAAAGATAATTTAAACTATTCCTTCGTGAGCAAAACGTAATGTATATATGGTTCCTTTATTCACAGTGGCATGGTCCCAATACAGACGATAATTGTGTATCATTATGTAACTCCTTTGCATGCAAGAACTATCTAAAAACCTTCACAAAACATTGATATCTCTCATTACTCTATGGAACAAACAGTAAGTATATGAAACTCTCTCGATACGTAAAACGTAGACCAGCTTTCAGACCCGCGCGAAGGTAAAAATTATCATCATGTTTAACAAACTTCTTTCAGGAAAAAAAAACACGCTTCCCACCAACGGCCGTTGTTACGGTTCATATATCTTTAGACCAAAATAACTTGCGGTGAATTATGGATAAATTAGCACAGTCCCTTTTTTAAACTTGTTCCTTTTTTAAACGGCTTCTGAAGGCTCTTTGGGTTGTCTTCTTTTTAAATACACCTGCCGTAGCAACTGGCTTTCCGAACATCATTTTTTTTTTTGTCGTCTGCTGAACTTTCTGTACCGCTACTTTGATCAGGCTTCACTAACCGTGGTTTGCGGTAGATTTAGAGTACCGAATTTGCTTTCAAATGTTGGTTTTCCACCAATACATGTTGCGCTTTGTTAGGTGGTGAGCCAAACAATGACTGAGAGCTTTGCTGGAACTCCGAAGCTTTTGCTGCGAAGGAAGCGGTCTGTTGTTTCTGTGGAAAACCCTGAATGAAAACACCCCTTTTACCTCCTTTCTGTTGCACGTTTCCTGCGCCTGGCCAAATGACTTATTTGGTTTACCACTGAAAATGGTCGGGTATGCACAAAATACATTTTGATTCGAATGTCACACTTTGCTGTTTGAATGCTGACGAGCCAAATAGACTTGAACCTTGTTGTTTTTGAATTTGTGACGATCCCCATGACGTATCATTCTGCTGGGGTGGTTGACCAAAAACTGACTGCGGCTGTGTCCTGTATTTGTGCCAAAACTATTCCCCTGAGCGAAAGGTCCCGACTGCTGCCCAGCATCAAATCCACTTCCCATTTGCCCTCCACCAAAGTCAATACTACCTCCCTTCGTCAAAGGAGCTTGCTGTTGCGTAGAAGCAAATCCTGTTCCTTGTTGTACAAAGGAAATGCGCTACCCTGAACATTGCTTCCCGGCTGTTGCGTAGCACCAAACCCAAATGCCTGATTCTGTCCAACATTTCCTTGCTGACTTCCACCGAAAAGCCCGGGCCTGTTTGATTCTGTGGTGCGGCCCCAAATGAAAACCCTGTATTTTGTTGTTGGCCGAACAGATTGCCTTGCCCTTGCGACCGCCTTTCGTATGTTTTGTCCCGAAAAGACCCGATGTGTCACCACATCACTTCTGTGTCCCACTTGAAACTCAACAGAAACAGCTCCTCTGCACAGCAATTCTTTCTCTGCCCACCAAACACGATATACTTGGACTGCTTTACTTCTTTTTTTACTTTCAAATCCACAAAATTTTCATTTGACCTTGAACAATATATCCTCGTTTTTGAAGGTCAATAGTAAGAGCTGAAAGGACAGTTGGGTTAACTTCGAAAGGAACTTTACTATAGCGTCTATTTAAAAGTAATACGGATGCTGAAAAGAATTGCAGGGTATTATTTTACATTCGTGCTCACAACATTTTTCCTCATCTGTGGTCTGCAAATCTTGTTTAATTCTCAGAGTAATTCCGTTTTATGGAACAATGACTCAGCAGGAATTACATCCAGTATGCAGCCATTGCATTATCATAACCTCGGATCGACTTCCGTATATGTCCATTTTATTATTGACGACATTTGGCTGAAACTGCTCTAACGCTCGGGTAAGACTTTTCAGACCGAGATTTTTTGAATCTCTATACAGCAACTCGATCTCTGTGCTGAATATTGAGCTATACTACTACCAAATAAGCCAGGACGTCTGTGGGCACCACCGAAGCCGAATCCACCGCCAAAATGCCCATGAGCAGTTTTACTTGTTTTCTTGAAACGGTAGCTCATCGTATAGCAAGAAATCCAAAATTGCTTTGAAGGTGATTCCGTTAGCTTCTATGAAATATCGGTCATCTTTGTCCTTATATACAGGAGTCGTCCGGTGAACATAGCCGCCAACGAACTGTCCTCGTCTTTTGTCAAGGTTGACAACAACGTACGATAATGCGTGCCCGACACATTAGGTCCACCACTCCAGGGAACTGAAATGAACATGATATTGATGAAACATTAATTTTAAACAGCACATTGTGAGGATTCAGGCACATACGTGTAGGCCTACTCCTCTGTCGGTCAATTTTTTGATAAATGCACATACATTCGGTCTTCAGGACAGACACAAAAAATTCAAGTTATTGGCAGTTTGAGCCATCAACGGTGTAATTTATTTAAGATTTTTATGGGAACTGACAAGGAGTTCGAGCGCAGGACGGTGTTTGAATTATCAGATTCGGGCAAACGAAGTTCGGCTTATTGTGGGATTTGCTAGTAAAGCAGACAAACATTTCAGTTTTTGCAAAAGGGGCGTTTCAGAATTTTCAATTCATGTGTTACAGTGTTAGCTATGGAGCCTATGGGTCATTTGTAGTTACTCTAATCAGTCTGAAATGCGGGTCACAGTAAACGTTTATACTGCTGGGAACAACACATACTCCGACAAAAGAAAAAGTTTTTTTTGTAAAAAAGATAACTATCCGTAGACAAATAAACCGTAGGTTATAACGTATACCTATTTGTCCAATCGATAAACACAATATAAGTGGGGCCTCCGTGGCCTCACTAAATCACTTGACCTTCACCGCGTGGGTTCGAAACCTCACTTGCAAAGTAGAATTCTTTCATTATGTGAGGAAGCCATTTTGTTTTGTACATATGTACTGAACAAATACAGCTAAAAAATATATCATGGTGTTTACTGACATTCGATAGCATTTAAATTAGGACTTAAACTAATATAAACAAAATCAAATGATACAGTTTTTCACTATAAAACATTTTCCCATTAAAATAGAGGGGCATCCGAATTAGCATACCTTTTCTGCTCTGTTCTATTCTATACCAAATAGTTGTTTTTTTTCAAACCTTGTGCCTTATAGTTCTCAATATTCACCAATGTCCATTCATTTGAAATGTAGGCAGCCAATCTCGGGACCATTTTACATGCTAACATTTGTGGTTTGTTTTTATAAGATTATTTGATTAAAATAATAAGTTCCCAAACGTGGTTTTATCGCAGAATAACCCGAGTTTTTGAGTTCTTATATCGTAAGAATTATATCACGAAGGCCGTAGGCCTGAGTGGTATATTGTTTCGCATAAGAACGAAAAACTCGGTTATTCTACGATAAATCACACTTGGGAACTTATTATTCGATCTAACACGACATACTAGTATCAACAGTGTTATAAAAAAAATGGGAACCTACTTTTTACACCGTGCTAAAGCATCTGGATCGGATGACGTCATTGCACGCGAGTGGTTTATTGCAGAATAACCCGAGATAGATTTTGCTCTACATGTATGTAGGTTATTTGCTGGTCGTGTTAGAATTGAGTTTAAACAGGTTATTTAATGTAATTAAAACATGCACAAAGTTAGCATAAAAATCCGATGTCAATTCCACTAATCTAGAGGCAGCAGGTAGACAACAATAAGTAATAATACCCGGAAATGACTTCGGGAGTCAGTGGTGCAGTGCTTAGCAGGTTCAACTACAATGTAAGCGATTCGGGTCTGAATCCCGGTCATGGCTGATATCCCGACAAGTGCTGGGTGACTTATTTATATTGGTGCTGTGTTTAGCAGTATCGGCCAAGACTGGATGCTGGGAGGTAAATATGACACATGCCGTGGGTTTGGCTGGAAGTTGTTCCATCCATTCCATGTAGGGGACTTTCGTCGACTACCCACCACAAACAAGAAACTTTTATCTTTTGACGCGTTCGTAGAGGTCGGGAAAATTTACAATTGAGCCGTGCCATGGGAAAACCAACATAGTGGCTTTGCGACCAGCATGGTTCCAGACCAGCCTGCGCATCCGCGCAGTCTGGTCAGGATCCATGATGTTCGCTAACGGTTTCTCCAATCCCAATAGGCTTTAAAAGCGAACAGCATGGATCCTGACCAGACTGCGCGGATGCGCAGGCTGGTCTGGATCCATGCTGGTCGCAAAGCCACTATGTTGGTTTTCTCATGGCACGGCTTACATATTTGGCAACAGAAGAGTTTACGAAATAAATAAGATTACTTTTCATTTGCAGTTTAATGGTCTGCTCAAGAATATGTAAATACAAAAGCATGAGTCCCATTTGTTTAGAGAACTATTTTCTGAAAATACTACAGCAATATTTCATTTTCAGGGGAGATAAACAATATGTTACTCTAACTCATACATAAACAGCAGTTAATGCACATATTGTATGAGCCCTATATCTAACATATCGATTTAAGGCCATATCTATAATAACTGGATCTATGTTTTAGTGTCATCAGGCTGGTCAGTTTTCATCTGATAAATAAAAAATATTTCAACATACTGGCCAGTTCTCATAATGCTTAAGCATGAGTATCGGACCTGGAACAAAAATATGACCTGGCTGATAAAAAGGCAGGAGTCCAAAATGAAAAATACATAGTGAATATGAGAAGTATACGTTCTACTGTTTCTATGCATTACAAACCAGATCTACATTACTTTAAATACTGACATGTTACAACATTTTCATGGTTGTAAAAGCTATCAGGAAGTAACTAGATCTAAATTGCTTTTCTTTTTTATCAACACTTTGAAAACTGAAAGGACGCTAAACATAGATCCAATTCGGTATGGCCAAATGATGAACAAGCGAAATATACTGTGGCGACCACAATTTACATGTACAATCGCAACGATCTGTATTTATAACCAACTAAACACTTATATTATGAACTACTAGCTATATAATATCTTAATCATGACACTACTTGATTAACTTAAATCACTTATCACAAGCGATCGAATGTTAAAATGTTATGGTATGATTATATAGAAAAAGATAATAAGATCAATTAAACTAACCTCCGAGTCCATCCTTTTATTTCACAAATTGGCGTGTGTATTTAAAATGTTGATAAAACTGAAAACGAAAGTACGCATACGAGGGGCATGGTATTACAAAGGTCAATGTTAGGCTATATTTAGATATTACAATACACTGTATCGATTATCGCGCTTGTATAGATAGTATATCGCGCAGTATTATGTAAACAAACAATACCATAACATAAAATCAAGTCAATACAAGTTAGTACGTTTACGATGTAAACCACAGATGCTAGACAAATAATCAAATATTTTACCTAAACATAATCAAATATTTTACTTAATAGGCCTATATATGTATATAATTATGTGCTAGACACATACATAACCAAATATTTTACTTAATAAGCATAAGATATTTATATTATATAGGCCTATTAAGTAAAGTCTAGCACCTGTGATGCAAAAAGTGATTCATCCTTGGCCGAGCGGTAACGGTATTCGTCGGGATTTCGATTCCCTGACTCTTAAAAAGTTGCTTTTTCTTTTTTAAACTGTATTTATGTCTTTTAATAATATTATTATTATTTTATTACTTTTCAACGGAGACAACTCGAGTTCTAACTTGTTCATCACTAACACAGATACTTGGGGTTTGGACCTGCTACGACCCTGCATTGGTCTAGAATTCGGCCAAATGCAACAAAAACCATTGAACAACATCATAACAGTTCCAAAAATAACAATTTGATCAAAATCAATCCACTTTTTTAAAATCATAAAAATACCCACTGATCTCTATTTCTATAAAGATATGAAACAGAAAAAAAATCAAATTTGAATTAAGACCCGATTCCCGGCTGAATTAAAAAATAGGTAGACTTGCGGGCGTCATCTTGAAGGGAAAATGGTTTCTCTCCAGGATGCTACAAGTATCTTCACCCACTCGGGTCGAATTTTGTCAAAATTCAATAAAACCCTTGTAAAGCCGGCTGGACACAACTCTATTCTACACAGATATCACGTGACCGCTCTCCATGATCACCTGACGTTTATTTTTAAATATTGGTTCCACCAATACTCTGGGTAGCTCGTGTATACACAGGGAACCAGTAAGTTTAATTTGCGACGCACGCTCTGGAATCTGGAATGTACGTTATCGAAAAGACGCGGGGAATTCAAGGGAAATTTGTAAACAATGTTGTGGAAATATCTTCCACTCTTAAACACCATAATTATTTTATAATTTCACTCGTGGATATGTCTCTCGTGAAAATGCTGCAACTGGTGTTCACTCGTGATCTTACACTGAAACTATGTGATATGGTCTCCTCGTGTATTAAATACAGTTTGTGGTAATCTATAAGAAACTAAATAACAAGTCTAGTATGCCCTACGTTTTACAAGTAACATGTAACCGATTTATCTAGTTTAATTAATTGCACGTCTTTTCAAAGAAATGTTTATAAAATCATATTTGCGGTTTGCGGAGTGTGTCTGTAATCCGGATTGGGGAATTTCTCTATCTTAACGGTCGGTAAACAGACGAAACATGTTTGGTCGTCTGCTACAAAAAAATAAATTTATTATCAATGAAAATCATATTCGTTTTTACTGCATTTGCATACGTGTGTAAATAAGCACAGATACTTACAGTTCGTTTTCGTAAACATCATGTTTGTAAACATTAAAGGTTGTGTTTTGTAACCTCAGGGTTCCATATTTGAGTGTGTCTTAAAAAAAAACGTGAGCTCAAGCTAAAGCAAAACATTTTCAAAAAGTAGAAAGGTCGTTTTGTAAGTAGAGAAATTTTGGTTTGAAACGTCTAAACACGTATGACCTAGTAATCGAACTGTAAGTTGCTCGCGACTATAAAAAAAAAGTAGTCGCAACTTGACCGCGATGGTATCGATTATTTCATTATAGAAATCAAGGGTGCTTAGGATAGCCGTGTTTATTTATATGGAATTAGTTTGTACACAGCGCAGTATCAAAGTATATATACTTACATTTGATCAGTTAAAACTTTCCAATACCATGAATACACTAATTTATATTTACACAAATTTATATTTCCTTATTCTCGTGCAGCTCGTGTTTTACGTACACTCCTTTTCAATAATAGGTTGTGCCTCATTATGTATTATAATGCAAAGGTCAACCATCTGGGTCAAGTTGCGTCCACTTATAGACATGGCCAAAACAAACAAAAATACTCACGAGTGCTTCCATTTATGTTTTTGTGAAACTGAGATAATTAGATTATCTAATTATTTGCAGGAACGGCTCCAGCGTATAAGTAAACATTCTGTCCCATTTGTGTATTAGGTAAGTTTATCTATGTGTATTATATGGTTATGGGAATACGAGTATAGGTCACTCTTCTAGGTACGCCTCAGTCTTTTCGATAACGTACATTCGAGAGCGTGCACCGCAAAGTAAACTTATTGGTTCACTGTGTGTACACGAGCTACACAGAGTATTGGTGGAACTAACATTTAAAAACAAGTTAAAGCATAGCAAAAGTTCCTTCTAGGGCATATCTATGATCATCTTGTAAAATTTTGGTTGCAATGTCTGTTTTATACTGCCAAAAAAATTCAAGTAAGTATTTACGCTAGTTATTTAACATAAATTGTTAAATCCAACAACAAATTAAATCTGTTTCCACTTTCAGTAGAGTAAATACGGTAATAAGACATTGACCCGGTTAATCAATTACGATTCGATGCGTGAATTTGTTGCGCATAATTAGAGGGTCGCAATGGGGTTTGTTTTCATATATTAACTATGCATTTCAAGGTAACGATAATATTTAGTTGTTTACATTTAAATTTGTTGATATATGTCTATCTGGTCGACTGAATGTATGTTATGTTCCTCAAGAATGGAGGAAATAACATCCTCGGGTTTAGTAATATGTAATCCACGGAACGCGTTCGGTCAGAGAGTCGCCTCAATTAGGAAAGAATAGTCTAACGTTAGAGGTTATTTCTAAGGTCACGGAGTTTATTGGCCAGCTTGTAATGACAACAGATTTTGGTATCAGTAGCTCAGTCAAGTGTGACTTATTGAACTATAATATTCCTTCTCAGGTCAGGTAATGATGGAAAGCGGTCACGTGATATCTGTGTAGAATGGAGTTGTTTCCAGCCGGCTTTACATGGTTTTTATTAAATTTTTACAAAATTTGACCCGATTGGGTGAAGATACTTGTAGCATCCTGAAGAGAAACCATTTCTCTTCAAGATGACGCCCACAAGTCTACCTATTTTTTAATTCAGCCGAGAATCTGGTCTTAATTCAAATTTGAGTTTTTTTCTTTTTCATATCTTTATAGATTGAAATAGAGATCAGTGGGTATTTTTATGATTTTAAAAAAAGTGGATTGATTTTGATCAAATTGTTATTTTTGGAACTGTTATGATGTTGTTCAATGGTTTTTGTTGCATTTGGTCGAATTCTAGACCAATGCAGGGTCGTAGCTGGTCCAAACCCCAAGTATCTGTGATCACTAATACCACGTAATTATGTTTAAGTACACTTCGCCTTTAATATGATTTGATATGAATGTTTTTGAAACTTTCATGTGATATTTCTAAAGCTCGACGGGTTACTTTTATAAATCTTATAACAATCTTTGACTTCACTTTAAATAGCAAATGCCGGGTCATAATTTTAGTATCAGTACATTTAAAGATACTACAGATTTTATACGACAATAAGAAACAAAACAATGAATTAGAAACCAGAGAAAAACAAACTTACAATGTATGTAAATTAAGTGCAAAATACTGATTTTTTTGGACGGATGCAAGGTTCGAACCATCAAATCTATCACTACGACATGATAACATGTCCATCCACCATCAAGTCAACTATTGACCTTACTTTGTATATCTTTTGTTTCAAACAAGAGTGCTACTGATTGTTTATTTACATATTGCTAAAAATAAAAACGCGGGGTACTTGGGGTACTTATAACACGGTTGATTGTAGTATGTATGTTTAGCTCTCTCCAACCCCTTTTTTTTTGCAGAAAAAAAAGATAGAACAAATAAAGATAGATATTTTAAAGCATAAAGGAAAAAAATCAAGTATTCACGGCGGAAGTTCAACGATCAAATGAGAACATTGTTATTATTTCCCTTTGTGTGTGTCAAAAGTTTAATTTGAGCTGATAAAAATAACAATTTAAATTGTAGGGTACAGCTGAGTCATATTCTGTATGAATATTATAAATGTTTTCATAACGTTGGTCTGTGAATATGTGGTATTTTGTATATTTATCTTTAAAAAAAAAATGTGATATTATGTTTAGTTTATTAGATCCCTCTCCCGCACCTAACCCACCTAATTGAACACGGAAAAGGTGTGTTAAATTTGGAAGGAGATATATCCGTGATTGCGAAATATCAGTGAACACATTTGCATGAAAAAATACTGTTATGTTATAGACGAAGTTTTTCTTAAATATAGCCAGTTAAGTTAAGAAAAAAATACTCAAAAAGGTAAAATATCATTAATGTACACATCATTAATAATAATGTGACGCCCTCAAAATTACTTTTCTTTTATTATATAGCGTTATGTTTTATACGTAATCTATATTACCTATCAAAACATGTTCTATATATTTCTCGTAATGATCCTGTCCTTGAGACACAAGGGTGCTGTTATTAATTAATCATTTTTAGAATATTTTCATTGTTGTTGCACGTGGAACATTTATCATACCACTTTTTCCACGTTTCTAAGCAAACCTTGGGCTTTATGTGTAATTCGGAGAATACCGGGAGACACCCGATGTTTTACGATGAGAGAGGCGTCCTTAATACGTGTACTTCACTTCTAATCTTTGACTCCTGATCCTAGCTGGCCCCCTGACATTTTGAAAAGCTTTGAAATACAGAATTATGTGGTCGATAAAATCTCCGACGCAGTAAATTGTCCTGTATAAATTGTATTAAGTGGTTAATGTCCATTTAGTGAATTACACAAAACTATTTACATCTGAAACGCTTTGCTGCAGCTGCACCGAAGAAATGAGAACTATTTAGACCAGCTGTATTTGTTGTTAGAGTTACATCCTCAGTTTTCCTTTCACAATAAACGACATTTTGTTGATTACATAATAATTTCGTTTTAGGCAAATTTCAAATTCCACTTTCAAGTTTTGTTCATCTGTGTCAGAATTATTTGATTTTAATTTATTTTGCTATATAATTTATATATATATATATATATATATATATATATATATATATATATATATATTGTTATGATGTACTGTTTTGTTTGTTTGTTTTTTTTTTTGTTTTTTGGTTATTTTAGGCTTTTCTTTTCGTCAATTTTATTCTGTGTTCTTTAGGCTCGGCCGGACCAAATGTTTTCAGCTTATGTACCTGAAACTGTTCGGATAATAAACGTTATTTCTATCTTAAAATGAAGGCATGTGTGAGACCTTAGAACCAGAGGACTCGAGCCAACAAGCTCCGAGATGACCAGCATGAAAAAGTCACAAAATCCATACTTTTCTCCCTTTTATCTAACAGGCCTTCAACTATAAATAAAAGAAGGGTATAAAAATTAACAAAATATATATCATATTATGTACGTATATATCTATATTTCACTGTCTATTTTAATCACTATTAATCGGCTTTTACTCTGCAAATAACGAGGTAAAAGACAAAGATATTATTTAAAATTTCCATAGATCAAACGTTTTTCTTTCACTTAATTTAAAATTACTATCAAACAGCTGCGGCGGCCTAATGGATAAGGCACCTGCTCCGCAATCGGGAGGTCGAAGGTTCGAGCCCTGTCAAAGGCGGGACTTGTTACTGAAGAGGGACCGGTTGGTGAGCTGCCAGCTAGTTAGATACGTAATGTTTACCGATTCCCTACCTGCCTGGTGCCAGACATTTAAAAATAGTATTACAAACTTAAAGTATTCTTAAGATTAAGTTAGCCTTGAA
Source organism: Mercenaria mercenaria (assembly GCF_021730395.1). Taxonomy (NCBI): domain Eukaryota; kingdom Metazoa; phylum Mollusca; class Bivalvia; order Venerida; family Veneridae; genus Mercenaria; species Mercenaria mercenaria. Next base: position 14,249,628 of record NC_069367.1, on the reverse strand, counting down.
TGTTTAAGAAATAAAAATGGGGAAAAATGAATTTACACAATATTTTTCGTTGAAATTTGATATATTTATTTCTGATCAAACAAAAATGTTTTTATTTTACACCAGATTTTGCAAATACTATAAAATAATATTTTTCATTTCTCTGACACACTTTCGATGTATACAGTATCTGAAATGATAAAAAAATTCAAATAACAGCTTCAGATTCTAATCTGATGCTACCAGAACAATCGCATAATTTTTCAAATGACAACATTTCGCACTTTATACTAAATGCTCGAAATTGACATTTAATTTCCAATTATAAGAGGGCATATTGACCATTTCGCACACAATAGGGCGGGCATGCCTTGTTCATTGCTGGCTATTAGATATAATGAAAGGATAAAATAATGCGTTACCCTATTACTGTAATTGAGAATTACAATACGAGCAAGAATAATGGGGGTTTAATTAATAATCAGTGCCAATGAATTACAAAATGTAGGAGGTGGAGGGGGTAACTCTGTACATATTTGATTAAATTTGTATGGGGTCAAGAACGCTTTCATTTCATTATTATTTTCATTATTGTTATTTTGTTGTTAAAAATGATCTCAACACCAAATGTCTTACCTATTTTTTTCATAATTCTATAACTGTATACATGTTTGTGTGGTAAAAGGCACGTAAAATGCATGTTAATTACTTTGAGTTATTGTTACGTTTTGAACACCTATCTTTGTGGTAAGGTCTTATAGACAACATAGAATAAGAATCAGATATTGCTTTTCACATATTGGCTTAACATAATTTCAGTTAAGACAATTTCCGAGCTTCTGTCCCTCTGTCCCAAGAATCAGTAAATCAATGAGTAACGTCACGATAAAGGGTGGGTTGTCCCGGTTACAGTTCTGTCAAACTATGTCACATGTGTCTTATTGAAGCCTTAAAATGGTTCGATATACTTGTAATATTTTTTTCCATTTCACAGAAATAGTAAAGTATAGTAGATATTGACTGGACCGTTTCATATTATGCCAAGGGAAATATGAAAAAGAAAAAAACACTATTTAAAATGTGACCATTTTATCAACCTGTTTGCCCACTGTTCAAGAGATACATAACTGCGTTTAGAAAAAAAAATAAAACATTAAAAAATGAGATTTTGTTCCCGGGTGCAATGTTTGTAATTCTCTTTTTATCTTGCTCATAATACTGAGTTGCAAAAAAAAAAAATAGTGTACACTTACTTGGTGGTTTGACCGTTAATAAACACGCGGACGGGGTTAGAAGGATTGAGGGCTAATCGTTCTGACTACTGACCGACAGGACATTCATTAATTGTTTTGTTAAATGACATCAGAGATAAATTTCAAAGTTTTTGTTTCTAGCCCAGCTACTATTTTTTGGACTTTAGACCAGTCAATAGCACAAAATATGAAACGCCAATTTACATAAGGAGTCATGTAATAAATTATTGTATCTACATTACAATAAATATGCAGCTGGCAGTTATTCATGAAAAAAAGTTTATAAAATTATTGCTTAATCAAAACACTGATACCAATAAACTACCGTGCACAATTTTGCACATTAGGGCCTCTGGAATTCTATGCAAATATCAAATATTCGTTGATTGTTATTAATTGTATTATTATATCGGATTGGCGGCTGATTTAAATAAATGAGCTACCGATTTCATGCCAGTATAACGACAAAATTGGTCATATTATTCGGACTCAAAGAGATTTTTAGGGTTGCATTCAAATTTTTGTCGCATTCCGGCTTAAGGTTGCATGAGCAAAAGAATTTTATAATTTCATTATTTTCGTTTTGGTAAATGTAGAGATTATACAACATTTTGTAAGATTATACGGAAAATACGGAGTTAGTGATACAGATGGATTTTTCATTTGAAACTTCAAGAATCAAAGGTAAGAAATGACCGAATTTAACATGAGATATAATTGTCAAATTTAAGAAAATTACTCATTATCTTTCATCAGTTTTTTTATATTGTCCCATTTTCAGTAATAATTGTATAATTAGATATTTAATTTTTTGGGGGGATTTTTCACATTTAAGATAAAAATTAATGGGACGATTGTTTGAAATAATTTATTAACGTTAGGCCTACTAACGAGAAAGACAGATTCCACAAAAAATCTGACAGCGTCGATTCTAGAATACGCAACGACTTTCATATCATATGGGTAAAGCTGGGGGGGGGGGGGAACAGAAATATTCATGTTTTATGCGATTACCTTATATTGCATTCGAGAAAAGAAATCAAACTGGTACCCCATACGTAGGCAAAGAATAAATATTGAGTCACTGAGTGCATTCAATGAATCACAAGTAGTGTGTGTGAAGTGGGGAATGGGGTGGGGTGAGGTCGGAACTGTCGGAACTGCATGACAGAATGAATAAACCTATACAGCGAAACCACAGCGACAAGCCAAAAAACGGTTATTCTATGTATTTCAATTTCATTCAATGATCCTTTGATTTTGAATTATTCTAGAAATCGCGGACAATTCGTGGACAGTGTCACCTCAGGTCTGCACATACAGACATGGGTTCCAAGAAAAATGTAAACGTCCCAGACACAGGTAAAAGTAACATTCAACATTTTCAATTTAGATATAACATTCTGTTTTGTTTTTTATTTCAAAGAAACGAAATATTTCGAAACTATTCAATATTAATTCGTTTTTAATTTATTTCTTTTTTGTTATGAAATATTACTTAGTATTTATCAAATTAAAAGAATGTGACATTTATAATTAAAAGTGTGAAATGTCATATTAGGGCTTAATTTGGTAATTTTAACATAATTATGACATAAATATAAATTATGTGAATGTCCACTTTGCAGAAATCTAAACATATTAATAATTATATTTTTAAAATTTTACCTCTTGTTAATTGCACAATGAAATGGTTAACTGTTGTTGTATATTTCAACACACAAATGACTGACATACCACGAGATATCAAATACTCCGAAACATAATTTCAAATACTATACTGAATTTGATTTGAAATCAAAGTCATTTTAAACTAGATTTCAAAATAAAGATTATGAAGACAGGAGATATACATAACTTACATGTACAGTTTTATGCAGTTCGGCTCGAGCCTTTTGTGGCACACTTATTTTGTCAAATTAATTTGATACACGCGCTAATATATCGACAATTCTAAGCATTTTTTCAAGTAGGTATAGATATATACTCCCGTAAAGTGCCGCCTATTTTGATACTCCAAAAGGAACTCTTGAAAAATGCAAGGAGCAATCCAAGATACTGAAATTCGATCGCCTAACGAGTTGAATAATCTCCATGATGAATGTGTGTGGAGTCTTTTTTATATATATATGGGGTAGTTGCCAGTAACTTGGCGATAACAAATAAGATTTACAATCACCCTTTGACTGAGTATACAATCTTACGATGCGTAACGTTTTAGGAGATTATTTTAATCAGATTGACTCGTAACAATCAATCAACAAACAAACAAACAAGTGTCTCTACGAAATGCAGAAATGTTGTAGAATTTTGCTGACAGAAAGTTTTTCCTTTCAACACTGATATGTACCGTGTAACGTGCTTCCTGAAGTCAACCATAGTGAACAAATTGAAACAGAATATTACCAAATATTTCATGCGCATGAGACAGTAAGTCAAGCTGTCAACATATTATGTCGAACTCTCGAGATCTTATGTCGGGCGCTCAAGATTATAATAAATCAAACTTATGACATAAAGTAAGAGGGCAAAGATGGTCCTAAACCGATCATTTATTATTTGGTCTAAAAGAAAATAAATACGTGTCCTAAACATATTATCGTGCCTATTTGAATATTAAAATAAGTGTTTTTTTATTGAAGACTTTATAAGCAATGAGAGAATAATGAAGAAAGACGCAGGGTTTTATAGCACGAATATAGTTCATGTAAGATGGACGTTACAAACAATTTGTCTCTCTCTAAGTATAAGTAATGCCGTGACTACATCCTCAATTGATGTTGTCATATATGGTTATTAGCTTTGTATCGGGAAATATGCACGAGTTCTGCAGCGGAAATATTGCGCGACTTTAGGAGCGCAATATTCTTCCGCTAAAAAATGAGTGCATATTTCCCGATGCAAAGATAATAAACATTTTTATTACATACATATCTACTCGTATAAATGTAATGTAAATATTGTAAATTTGTTCAATAGCCTGAATAACATTGACAATACTGAACTAAATAAAGGATTCAAGGCAACGGCACACATTAAATTACGTCACGCACCCGATATGGAATTCAGGCGTCAGTGTATGGAAAAATATTTACGTTTCCGGTTCCATTGTAACTTAACGGGGAATAGAAATAGGAAAGGGAATAGAGTATGTAATAAACATGTATATATATGACGAAGAAAAAGATGTTATCTGTGTGGTGAATTGATAACTAAAAAGTTTGTTAGTTTCGTTACCCAACAAGCATCATATAAGGCTATTATCGGACCGGAATGGTTTTAAATATTGGACCAAAATCAGTTTTGGTTAAGTGGGCGTTATATTGAGCATTATAAGGTCGATATTGGACACCTGTGTTTTTTTTTTATACAGGACCGAAATCAATGTTGTTAGGTTGACGTAATATTGACATGAGATATAAAGCGGTCTGATCATCAATATCATTATAAAGAGATCTCGCTTTGCCGATTTTGGTCCTATATGCCAATGTTGGCTGAGTAACTGGGTCATCTTAACATCTAGACGTGAAGTAAATTGTATTTATTTTGAATCCTTTCAGAACTACTTTCACTCAGGAGCAACTCAAAACTATGGAAAGAGCTTTCAGAAAAGCCCCCTACCCCGACGTCACAGTGAGAGAACGTCTCGCCAAAACATTGGGCCTAAATGAGTCACGTATTCAAGTAAATCAGATGTTTTTGTTGTTCTTTTTCTTCATTTATCTTTGCAATATGACATGATTTAGTGATTTGCTCTTGAATAAAATCATTATTTGTCGTACTTGGGCTGTCTCGTGATATAATGCCATCGCATCTGAACTCCAAACAATGATTTTATTCAAGAGATATATTATTTCTTAAATAAAATCTGTAAGAAGATCCTTTGGAAGCACAGAATATAACCAAGCAAGAAATAATAGACTCGGTTTAACTGAGTCTGTTCATGAGAGGTAGTAGAAAATGTCACCCCTGACGGGGCTAGCACCGGCTTAAGCGGAACCCTATTACCCATGAACATTGAGTGGACTCCATGAAGAAAACTATTATATCAGTTCTTACAAATGAATTTCTTATGCCAAATGACAGGAGTAAATTTATTTGCATCCTGACCATTTACTGCCTCTCAACCATATTTTGATACGTTTATAACAGTCACCAGTTGCTGCACCATTAAAAAAGTAGAAATGAAAAACTATAAAAAAAAAACTGATAAAGGGCTATACACAATTCTGATATATATCTCTTTTTTCCTTAAATTTCTTTCAGATCTGGTTCCAAAACAGAAGAGCAAAGTGGCGAAAGGGATTGGCCCCGAAGGTTGAAGTAGAAAACACCGGTAAATCATTTCTTATTTGATACTGTAGAGTAATACCATATGCTTTAAGTATCTTTCCAGTTAACCTTTATTAAGGAAATGGCTTGACATAAGGTTATTAACACCAGTAGCTTTCATTTCTTTCATTTGTTTGATATAGATTTTACGCCAGTTTCAACAATTTTTCTGCTACACAGTTTTACAAACATTCCGTAAAGTACATACTCATTCTCCGCACAAACCGTATCTTTGAAGCAGATTTTAACAACCCACACAATTCAAAGGATAGAATGACAAACACAGATAATGCTTTGGGTTTGGACTAGCCACGAACCTGCCCTTCGTTCTAGAAGAATACGAGATTAGTGGGTATTTCTATGATTTTAAAACAGTGGATTGATTTTGATTAAATTGATATTTCGGGAGCTGTTATGATGTTGGTCGATGGTCTTTTTGCATCTGGCCAAACCCAAAGTATCTGTCATGACAACTATAAAAGTTACTAACTCGTTTGTTTGGTAAAGATTAACGCCAGTTTCAACATTTTCTCCGATACAGTTTTCATGAATTCCATGCTAGTACATACCGGTTCTCCGCACAAAATCGTGATGAATTCTCTGCCAGTGCATCTCTGCACAAAACTGTCATGAATTTCATGCTAGTACATACTCTTTCTCCGCGCAAAACCGCTATAAATTCCATGCTAGTACATACTTTTTCTCCGCGTAAAACCGTAATAATTTCATGCTAGTACATACTCTTTCTCCGCGTAAAACCGTTATAAATTCCATGCTAGTACATACTCTTTCTCCGCGTAAAACCGTAATAATTTCATGCTAGTACATACTCTTTCTCTGCGTAAAACCGTTATAAATTCCATGCTAGTACATACTCTTTCTCCGCGTAAAACCGTTATAAATTCCATGCTAGTACATACTCTTTCTCCGCGCAAAACCGTTATAAATTCCATGCTAGTACATACTCTTTCTCCGCCTAAAACCGTAATAAATTCCATGCTAGTACATACTCTTTCTCCGCGTAAAACCGTTATAAATTCCATGCTAGTACACACTCTTTCTCCGCGCAAAACCGCTATAAATTCCATGCTAGTACATACTCTTTCTCCGCGTAAAACCGTTATAAATGCCATGCTAGTACATACACTTTCTCCGCGTAAAACCGTAATAAATTCCATGCTAGGACATACTCTTTCTCTGCGTAAAAAAAATACAAATTTCATGCTAGTACGTACTCTTTCTCCGCATAACATGAATTTCACGCCAGTACATACTCTTTCTCCGCACAAAATCGTCTTAAATTCCGTACGTACTATTACATACTTGTGCCAGTACAATTTCGTTCCCCGCACACAACTGTCAAAGTCCACACAATCATTGAATCAGGAAGGACGAATTTTAAATCTTCCCAACGATTTATCTCCACTGAAGTTCTAACATGGAGAATATTTTTATTGGCAGATATTGCACATATTTACATTTAATGCGTTTAGATTTTCTCTAAATTTTTATTGCCATTTAATACAGCTGAAGAGCGGAAGCCAGAGACTGCAGATAAATCTGCAAATTCCCATGAACCAAATTTGCCACCGACACCATCTTTTACAGCTAGACACACATCTTTGCATGCTCCCATGATGCAATATCCAACATGGCAGCCATGGAGGGTTCCAAATGACATGATCTGGTACCCGTCTTTTGTTCAAGAACGTTGTTACCAATCGCATTGTGCAGGAGACCACCAAGCAGCTCACGTGCTTCACTTCCTATCACGATGTCATCAGCATAACTTGGCACTGACTGACGAACACGAAAGTGTGAAACAACTGAGTTCTTAAGATTTCCAGCTGGGCATTTTTTAATTAAATGGCTTTTATTTAATATGTATGTATTAACATCGGATAAGATCAAGATACAGTGATTTTTATATTACATCCGCTATTTGAAAAATAGGCATGATTGTTAATTAATGCCCGAGAATATACTAAAGATGCGACATCTTAAAATTACATCTACATTTAAAAGCACCATGTCTTTCTGTAAACGCTTTGACTCGAAATAATTATAGAACATTGTATATACACTAGAGCAAATATCAGACTTTTGTCACAAGCAAAAAGCCACAATTATTCACGTAAAAAGAAACATTAGACTACATTTAAGTTACATTGGTATTTCATTTTTAATTGTTTTTAGCATTATTATTATTTTATTTTATTCTAACTTAACTACAACTTGAGCTGGGAAAATGTGCAATACCCATAAATAATCCGCTAAATTTGTTTATTTGACAGCATATGAAATCGTTAAAATGTTATGAACTGTACATATATTTCGTATATCTATATTAAATATGTATTTTGTTTCAGAGTTTGTAGTTAATGATAATTAAAGTGCGCGAGGGAGGAGATAATCCTCAAAAGATTTTTTACATTATTTTGAATATTTGTACATTAGATTTCATAATCCTTACAATTTATGCAAAATACCCTTACCATTTCTTTCGTCTGATATTTTTGCAAAATATTTTGAACAATAATTTCAATAACAACCTTTTGCAGGTTAAACAATAAGACGCACAAGTTATATTCTAAATATAAGCGGGAACAACACTTGAAAAGTCCATTTACTATTGCTGAATTAACCAAGTACCCCACTATGTATCCCTTAAAGTACTTGAAAAGCTTGCCAAGAAAAAAAATGTTTAACGAAAGCCGTTGCCATCTGAAAATTAATAAAATCGGGACTTCAGCATGTGGTAAAATTATTTCACATGTTTTTTCATAAATTACCGTTTGGTTTAGACAATGGGCAGAGTTCATTCCTGACTGGAAAACGAAGATGATAGAATCAATTTATTTATTTATTTATTTTGTTGGGTTTAACGTTGCACCGACACAATTAAAGGTCATATGGCGACTTTCCAGGCATTATTTCATCACGTGCGGACACCGACCTTCCGTAAGCCAGCTGGATAGCGATAGAGTCAAGGTTATTTGTCTTTTTGCTGCCACGCTATTAGATTATCGCCTGAATCGTGGACTCTACGATCGGTTCACATTCTTTTATGTTTGTTATGGGTTTAATGCCGTTTTTCAACAGTACTTCAGTCATGTCACGGCGAACAGATAACCTAACCAGTGTTCCTGGATTCTGTACCAGTACAAACTTGTTCTCCGCAAGTAACTGCCAACTTCCCCACATGAATCAGAGGTGGAGGCAGAATGATTACAGACATAATGTCTTTTATCAAATCGTCACGGAGAACATACGCCCCGCCCAAGGATCGAACTCACGACCCGCGATCCGTAGACCGAAGCTTAAAAGTAACTCGTGCATTACTATTAAGCTTAAAAGTAAGTCGTGCTTTACTATTAATAAAGGTCATACAAAAGCAACTACATATTATTACGGAATCCTGTTAGTGTCCTCTTAGGACGGAATCCTGTTAGGACGGAAGTTAGAGTCCTCTTAGGACGGAATCCTGTTAGAGTCCTCTTAGTACGGAATCCTGTTAGAGTCCTCTTAGTACGGAATCCTGTTAGAGTCCTCTTAGTACGGAATCCTGTTAGAAGTCCTGTTAGAGTCCTCTTAGTACGGAATCCTGTTAGAGTCCTGTAAGCAACTGTTAGTGTCCTCTAGACGAAATCTGTTAGATCCATTAGGAGGATCCTGTTAGTGTCCTCTTGACGGAATCTGTAGTTCCTCTTAGGACGGAACTGTGTAGTGTCCTTAGTAGGAATCCTGTTAGGTCCTCTTAGTACGAATGCTGTTAGAGTCCCTTAGTACGATCCTGTTAGGTCCTCTTATTACGGACCGTAGAGTCCTCTTAGTACGGAACCTGTAAGCCAATCATAGGCGTTTGGTTTGGTGACGATATGATATGACGCTATACACCAACATAGAGCGCAGAGCATAGAACTGGACGCTGTGGTCCAGTGGTAACTTTCTACGAAACCAGGGGTTGTAAGTTGGACCTCCCGCTCCTCCGACTAAATTTACTAACATCGGCATAAGGGCTCCATGTATTGATGCTTTACTCTTAGCGTATTAAAGAACAAGGGAATCTTCTGGAATTGGAGCGTCTTCTATATCTTACACTACACTCAGCACAAATTACTGCCAGTCTTCTAGAGAAGTAGCCCAAAAGAGTTTCCGGTGGTAACTATAGATTGGCTTATAAACAAGGAACTAAAGTAACCGCAACGGTTTTAACGTTATTTCGACTTTAAAATGCACTGCCATCTATTCGATACACATACAACCTTTCCTTTGTCTGTAAATATGGTGGCTGATTTCCGCCATCTCGCTCTCTGGGTACCTTTTTTTGTCGTATCGGCTCATTGAATTTGTCGTTCTGGTGTGTGGTGCTCTAAACTCGCGACAGTAGGTAAGAAGGAGATGGCAGTACTTAGCCCCCATATAGAACGCTACAACATACAGCATGCACTAAATTTACGGCATGTTTATTCTTTGTAAAGCGTCTTAGTTTTATATTTTCATTATTATTTGAGGTTCTGAAAATAGAACCCCTTTTTGTTGCCCCTTGCTCTTTACAAACGCCGCTAACTTTACAATCAATCAATATATTGATGCCTTTTGTTGAAGCTCACATTTCAAATCAAAGGAGAAAAGCTTTACTATGTATTCCGGATTTTACTTTTTCCGACTAACTGACTTACTTCCGATGCGGAAATACGCAGCCCTCTTTAACTGTTTTGTGTCCAGGTTATTTTTCTGTTCCATTTACTCTTCAGCCATATCATTCAACCGATACACTAAAAGGATATTGGCAAATTTATGTGTAATAAAAACCAACCATTTGACAAATTGCTACAAACACAGATAACATCTGAAAACGGTTGATAGTATTATGTTAATTTTGAATGACTTATGTTTAACAAAACATATTGTCAACATAGAATCTCTAGATTTTTTCTGCAACTATTTTTAAACTTCTACAACCCGGACAAATGTAGTTTTCGTAATTAGAAGATTAAATAACTACTCTGCAGTAAAAATAGAATATAATTACATTCATATCTTTATATAACCGTATAGACGTTAATATTCTTAATTTCATTTTGCTATGTTATTGCTAAATGGGCAGAAGTTATAATAATTATTATAATGAAACTTTGAATGAATATACCTATTAGTACGTAAGCAAAAACAAAACAAATAAACATATTGTGTTCTTAACGCTAAATTAAAGTATAGATAATGGTGGATATGGGCCCAGAATGATTTCAAAGAGTTATTCTTTCTTTTTAGTGAAATTTCACATCTCGAAAGAGTCAAAAATAAATCCCCCCTGCCAGTATATTGAAATATAAATGTAATTTTCGCAATGCCGCACCGCAGAGTTTATTGACATTATTTCACAGACATTTTACACGGGCTGTATTGAGGTGTGAAACAAAAAAGAAATAAATAATGACGATGCATTGTTCCGTTCAACATCAAATTTTGCATGGTGCCAACGTTTGTTTACGCACATTTTTTTCATCAAACATTACATATTGTGTACTTTTAAATGGATTTTAAAATAACCGATTGTCTTTATCTAATGTTATTGTATTTTGAATGGAGTCACCCTCTTTTAATAAGAAGTATCCGTTTTTAAGACCGGGTAAGTCTTTGTTAAATTATTCAAATATTTTACAAGTGTTTGAACATACCAAATGAACTTAACTATATAATTTCAAAGTTCATAAATTTTAAAAGTCAAATGTATTCGTATGTTTACTTCATATTTGTCAACAAATGTGCTACTGAAGTACAAAATGGAATTAGTTTTGAAATTTGATATGTTATTACTTAAAAAGAGAATCTTCTTTCGGTAGTTCGTATTTGGATGGTTATAAACATGTGCACTTTTAGAACACATTATACACGATTTTAACAATGCCATTACCGGAAGGGTTAGATATGCTAATGGAGAAGAGTTACACAGACTCGTCAGGTACAAACAAACCATTTTTTTTGTGTATACAAGTCAGTAAATTTTAATCCATTAATCAGTTTAAAAGCGTATGTTAAGATAGATAATGTGCTGTGAAGAAAGGTCACGGTTGCTCAATCCGGAAGATTCGAATCCCATGGGGGTGACTAGTTCACTACCTTATTTAAGCATCATTGAAACAGAGTGCTCCGAGAGTTGCTATCAAGTTCTACACAGGGACCCAAAGTATCAAAGATTAGGGCCACAATTTATCAACGCTCTCAGCTTAAGAAACTTAAATGCAAACATTTGTTATTTGATGTATTTTTGTCTAACCATCTACCTAGAAATTTCTATTTAAAATAGGCATCTAATACCATTCTGAGGAATCTGGGTGGAACAGGTATATTCGGAGAACAAAACAAAAGAATAGATCATTCTAGACCCCCATTCTAAATCTCAGACTAAACCCGAAAATGTATTCAGGCCTAGTGCATGCGGATTCCCAAAAGTATAAAACTTTGACAATGATTATATACTTGATAACATCACGCAAGTAAATTTATTTGTCATTCTTTGAGAAAATTCTTAGTTTCGCCCGAACCGCGTACAGGCAACTAGTGGTAGATACCGCAGCCGTCGCGGGTCCATCTGGATGGTCTTTGTATAACGTGAAAAGCTGTTTGCTACCGTAAAAAAGCTATTGATTACTCACAAGCGGAAATTCATAATATCCATAATGCAGGTATTGGCGAAGTAGTCGCCACAGCGTCCGAAGCCTTTTTTTTAAAAGGGTATATAATGATCTTCGTTCTTTTTTTCAACTTACAATAATAAATATTACGAAAGTCGATAAACCCGAATATTGTTAACAAAGGGGACTGAAAACTAGAATTCATTGTTTTAGCCTTTGTATTATCGACGCTTTTGCGATAAAAACGCTGTTACTAAAGATACGTATGCTAAATTTACATCTATATACGGCATGTAAACAATTGAGATAACTTTGATTGATTTTCAAGTATCTTCTTTCCTTTGTTTTAAATGAAATTACCTGCACAAATCGTTATATTGATCGTTTAACGCATCCGCTCAAGCTATAATGATAGTACAGTACTTTAATACATTTATTTTTCAGAAGCTAGGACTCGATTTCAAATTAAAATCTCATCCTATATGTTGATTTTATATAAGACTCATATCAAAGCAATTATTTATTTAGGAAGGAGATATGACTGCAAATAATGCCTATGACTCGGGTATATCAGTTTCAGATATCTTTCCAAAGCTCAACCGCTTAGAACTATGCTTAATTGTTTGATGTGGAATCCTGCTTTCTCATTTAATCTTCCATCGCCTAATTATAAAAGTGCGATGGAAGGATAGTAGGATGGCGATGGTAAGATAGTAGGATAGTAGAATGGGGATTCTATGATAGTAGGATAGCGATAGTAGGATAGTAGGATAGCGATGTTAGGATGAAAGGATTAAAGATTTCCACCCAACTATCGCTATCTTACAATCCTACTATCCTACTGTCGCTATCCTATCATTCCTCTATCCTACTGTCCTACAACTATCGTTATCAAACTATCTTACCTTCCTAAAATGCTTCTATCCATTTCTATAATGTTTTTAAAAGTATCTTTTAGTAATAAAACATGATGGTAGGATAGTTAAAGGATAGTAGAACAGCGACGGAAGGATATCAGGATGGTGGGATTTAGATAGAGTATGCGATGGTAGGATGGTGGCTCAGCGACTGTAGTGGGGCAATAATGTTATCCTTTCATCCTACCATCATTATACCGCTGTCCTACTATCCTAGCAGCATACTATCGCTATTCAACTATCCTACCACCGAAATTTCAGCACCCTACAATCCTGTCGTCGGCATCTTGCTGTCCTACCATCCTATCATTCTACTCTACCATCGCGTTTCGGCGATGGTAGGAAATAAACAAGACAGGATCCCATGATGATTATCCCATCATCCTACTACACCTACCTTACCATCATACCATCGCGCTTTGATAACTGGGCGATGGTGATGGTAGATAAACAATACAGCCGCCGCAATGTTATCATATACACATATGATATACTAGATTTATGCTGAAATGAGGAAAGTGTATTATTTCCTTCAGCGTAATGCTCTTGTTTACATACCAGATTATATAATACGGTAAAGGAATACTAACATATTTTTTTTTATCTTTCTCCAAAAATCATATACTATAAATACATCCACTGTTTCAGTTTGACTCGGAAGTCAGTCAATTTCAAGCTAACTACCGCACAGCTATATTGATAAGTTAGAACAAAATCAGAAATGTTGCATTTGATCAGTGAATGAAATCGTCGTAATTACATAAGAGTCAGACGAATAATTAAATTATACAAATCGAAAGCATTATTCTGAAAGAAACGGGTTACTAATTAAGAAAAATAATTTCTTCTTAAAAACTGTATGTTGTTACGTCTTACTAATGGGAAATAAGAATTTTATGTTAAAAAACTATTTGCGTTTTAATGGGAACTAAACATTTCGGTATGTGTGACATTGTATGGTAAGACTATTTAATCAGCCCGCAGATGTCAAACCCGCTGCATTGTTTAAACAGTCAGCCCTTCAATATTATCAGAGATATCTATCAGGTTTTGTGTGTTCAAATTATCAAATTTCCAACACTTAATGAATAATAAATATCTAATACATTTGCAGCATTTTGCGCTATCAAATTCAACACTGTACTCATAATGGACTATACTTGATAGGGAATATTTATGTTTTCAAAACGTGTGAAAAAGAAAGAGTAAAATCCTTTTTAACACAAGGAGAAAATATTAATTTCTTGTTAGTTCTCTGTAAGAAAAGACGTAATTTGGATTTATCGTAGAATTATATTGTACCAAAACGTTATATGGCTTCATCATAGGATTATAGTGTATCAAAACGTATTTTGGACTTATAGATTTTTAGCGTACCATGTAACAAAAATGACATAGTAACAAAAATACTAAGTAATAATTTTGACAGAAAAAAAAATGAAAAGATTTTGTTTCAAATTGTTTAGAAAGTTAAGCAACACGTTGTAAGTTGTTAAATGCCACATACAAAAGTAATACGTCATTTTTCAAAGCCTCGAGCCGCAATTAAGGGGCCCGTGGGGCGATATATTATTCGTTTAGCGGGAACAGATGGGCTTGAAATCGGGTCAGAGGCTGGCACACCCAGAGAGTCGACCGTCCGCTTAAAGGGCTCAATAGCATCTCTAAAACCACTGACCAGTCATATTCTGAGGTTAAAACGTAGCAAAAAGAACAAGATGAAACAAGTGAACATAGAGTTCAAGGGAATGGACACCGACAGGTCGTCGGCAGAAGATAAAGTTCATTTGCCGCCGTTGACGTCGACACTTACATTTTCAGATTATCTGTGCAAGTGGTGTTTGACATACGTCGGCCAGCGTCGGCAGTTCTGCTCCGCCGACTGCGCGGCTCAGTTCAAGCTTTGTCAAAGGAGAAGAGAACAGAAACAGGTAAGCAAATGTCACGGTATAGAACTTTATTAAACAGTTGAGAGAAGTTATGTAAGTGGCTCATTTGCTCTGTTGGTAGATCAGTGGTATGATTTTTTCGCGGTTCCTAGCTCGAGGCAGCAACACGCTATTTGGCCCAGTGTACGGCACAAGTCAAACATTGTTTTCTATCCTTATTCGAGCAGGGAAGTATGTCACGGTATAGGACTTCATGTATAGATCTACTACTCGTATGTGATTGTGTAAGCGACACTGAAGCTTGGTGTGCACGGTGTTCCGAGGCCCTGGGTTTCAAGTCCAAGCCTGGATGCACATTTTTCTCACCCACATAAGCATATGTTTGCTCATACATACTAAGTACCATGATAATCTATATCCGATTGAAACCCAAGTTCTCAAACTACCAGTCTCCGCTTCTGAATATGGTTTTACATGCTTCTTCAATATTTTTGCGCATGTCAGTTAACTTAACAAGAGATAAGCTTAAAAAAACAGGAAAAAAAGATGAATATCTGTGTTCATCATTCTCGCCCATGGTTCCTGGTTCAACTCGGAATTTTGACGAACCTCTGATGGATGAGAATGGTATTCATATACATTAAAACATATACATGATAACCACCGAAAGTGAACTCTCCTACCAAGATAGTAGGCGGCACACAATATGAATATGCTATTAACTGTTGTATAGTCAAGTGTGACATATAGGGTCTTATGCGGTTGATTAAAGCTATCAAATGACCTCTGGGAAACTTTTACCCCAATGTGTACACTAAAAAGATATTTCAGTGATCTATTTCAAATGCCGACTACTCCTCGCAAAATAATCAAACGTGTTTGTAAACATTGACGGTTCAAAACAGAAGGGGATCCATGCTAAAAATTAATGACAAAATACAATATACATATCGCATATACTTAGCCCTGACCAACCTATATACCGGGTCAGTCTATTTTATAAGTACAACAATACTGTTGACCCATTTAAACGAAGAGTACATAGAAATGTATTCATAAATAAACGAACATCACACTATTTTCATTATTATAATATTATAACAGTTTTTAAAATTGTGTAAACAGTCTATAAGCTTGATCTCTTTTAGTAGGCATTGCATATGAGAGTAGTATTCTTATAGAAACTCATATATAATGTTTCTGCTTTCAGAATCTCAACATATCAGTAGATTACTATGGTAACGTGAAGCTCAGCATCCAGGGGCTGCCCATTGCAGCGGGCGAACACGGAGACGGTAGGTCGATTTCTTTAGGCGAAATAGTAAATACTGCCAAAGCAACAAAGTCGCCGAAAACATTATTAATATTTTAATGAAATGTTCTACATTAAATAGTTACTACGTTGTCTATGTCTATATGTTTAGTTACAAAAACTCACCTTTACTCCACCGTAACAAATCGAAGTAAATAACTAACATAAAACAACATATATGTTTTTAAGGTATAGGTCCATGTTTCGGAGAAAAAAGTTCGAACGTCATCAAATCATAGAAAGAAAGCATTGTTTTACATGAAAATTTAACAGCTTATAAAACATTTATATTACTCTACAAAACCATTGTCAATTTACTGATATATTTACTGAATTCCGGAAAGGGGCTGCATGAAGGGGCCGCATTTCTGGACAGTTCAGCGCCTTTAAAAACTCACCATTTTTTAAAAGCTGTTACACGTCTTCGTTTTGATGCATTTGTGTTTAAACTTTGCATAACTAGGTAAAACATCGTTTTTGACAATTGTTTACATTTATTTCTTTACAAATGACATTCTTATTTAAAGGGGGAGAACTCATTAAGAATATTTTAAGTATCCAACTCTGTGGGACAGAACAGTAAAACATGTATTGAACAGATAAGTTCTGTGTCAAGTTGCTGTTCATTCGTTAAAAAAATCTGTTGTTTTGTGATATACTGCTAAACCTTAAACTTGAGTTCTGAAACATGATTTAGGTCGCCGAGTTGTCCATAAGCAGTCCAGGAGTCTTTATGCTCGCCAGTTGTTCTGTCAGTCCAAGAAACTTGTGTCCAAAGCGACACATTGAAATATCGGTACATACATCCTATATACGCTATATATGTTCCGCTGCACGAATTATGTACACTAGTACGCTATGTATGAACCGCTACACGTATTCTGTACAATAGTACGCTATGTATGAACCGCTACACGTATTCTAAACACTAGTACGCTATGTATGTACCGGTACACGTATTCTGTACACTAGCAGCTATGTATGTACCGCTACACGTATCCTATATACTAGTACGCTTTATATAAATCGCTACACGTATTCTGTACACTAGTACGCTATATATGTACCGCTACACGTATTCTGTACACTAGTACGCTATATATGTACCGCTACACGTATTCTGTACACTAGTACGCTATGTATGAACCGCTACACGTATTCTGAACACATGTACGCTATACAGATCTATGTACCGTTACACGCATTCTGTATACTAGTACGATTAATGTACCGCTACATATATTTTGTATACAAGTACGCTAAATACGTATCGCTATGTACATATTTTGTATACAAGTACGCTATAAAGGTACCACTATACTTATTCTGTACACTAGTTCGCTATAAATGTACCACTACTCGCATTCTCTACACGATCACGCTATATATGTACAGCTACAATCGTTCTGTAAACTAGTACAAAATATATGTACCTATTACACGTGTTCTGTTTACTTTACACTAAATATGTACCGCTACAGCTACATGCATCCTGTATAATACATATTTACTGCTACATGTATCCTGTATCCGTACCGCTACAGGTATCCTTTATACGCTATATAGTTACCGTTACATGCGTATTGTATGCTACATTTGTACCGCTACATGCATCCTGTTTACTATATGTACCATTTCACGCATGCTTATATATGTAACCGCTACACGCATTCTGTTTACTATATGTACGTTTTCACGCATGCTTATAATATATATGTAACCGCTACACGCATTCTGTTTACTATATATGCACCACTACACGCATCCTTTGTACTATATATGTCTTATTATACTATATATGCACTGCCACACCAGTCCTGTATACTATATATGTATTGCCACACCCATCCTGTATACTATATATGTACTGCCACACCCATCCTGTATACTATATATGCACTGCAACACCCATCCTGTATACTATATATGTACTGCCACACCCATCCTGTATACTATATATGTACTGCCACACCCATCCTGTATACTATATATGTACTGCCATACCCATCCTGTATACTATATATGTACCGCTACACCCATCCTATGTACTATATATGTACCGCCAAACCCACCCTGTATACTATATATGTACTACCACACCCATCCTGTATACTAGATATATACTGCTACACCCATCCTGTATACGATATGTGTACTGCCACACCCATCCTGTATACTATATATGTACTACCACACCCATCCTGTATACTATATATGTACTACCACACCCATCCTGTATACTATATATGTACCGCCACACCCACCCTGTATACTATATATGTACTACCACGCCCATCCTGTATACTAGATATGTACTGCTACACCCATCCTGTATACGATATGTGTACTGCCACACCCATCCTGTATACTATATATGCACCGCTACACCCATCCTGTATACTACATATGTACTGCCACACCCACCCTGTATACTATATATGTACTACTACACCCATTCTGTATACTATATATGTACTGCTACACCCATCCTGTATACTATATATGCACTGCCACACTCCTGTATATGCACTACCACACCCATCCTGTATACTATATATGTACTGCCACACCCATCCTGTATACTATATATGTACTGCCACACCCATCCTGTATACTATATATGTACCGCCATACCCACCCTGTATACTATATATGTTCTGCCACACCAATCCTGTATACTATATATGTACTGCCACACCAGTCCTGTATACCATATATGTACTGCAGTACCCATCCTGTATACATTATATGCACAGGCACACCCATCCTGTATACTATATATGTACTGCCACACCCATCGTGTATACTATATATGCACTGCCACAACCATCCTGTATACTATATATGCACTGCCACACCTATCGTGTATACTATATATGCTCTGCCACACCCATCCTATATATTTTATATGGACTGCCACACCCCTATATATGAACTGCAACACCTATCCTGTATACTATATATGCACTGCCACACCCATCCTGTATACTATATATGCACTGCCACACCCATCCTGTATACTATATATGTACTGCCACACCCATCCTGTATACTATATATGCACTGCCGCACCCATCCTGTTTACTATATATGCACTGCCACACCCCTATATATGCACTGCCACACCCATCCTGTATGCTATATATGTACTGCTAAACCCATCCGGTATGCTATATATTCACTGCCACACCCATCCTGTATACTATATATGTACTGCCACACCCATCGTGTATACTATATATGCACTGCCACAACCATCCTATATACTATATATGCACTGCCACACCTATCGTGTATACTATATATGCTCTGCCACACCCATCCTATATATTTTATATGGACTGCCACACCCCTATATATGAACTGCAACACCTATCCTGTATACTATATATGTACTGCCACACACATCCTTTACAATTTATATGTACCGCTACACCAATCCTGTATACTATAAATGTACTGCGATACCCATCCTGTATACTATATATGCACTGCCACACCCATCCTGTATACTATATATGCACTGCATCACCCATCCTGTATACTATATATGTACTGCCACACCCATCCTATATACATGTACTATATATGCACTGCCGCACCCATCCTGTTTACTATATATGCACTGCCACACCCCTATATATGCACTGCCACAACCATCCTGTATGCTATATATGTACTGCTAAACCCATCCGGTATGCTATATATTCACTGCCACACCCATCCTGTATACTATATATGTACTGCCACACCAATCCTGTATACTATATATGCACTGCCGCACTCATCCTGTTTACTATATATGCACTGTCACACCCCTATATATGCACTGCCATACCCATCCTGTATGCTATATATGTACTGCCACACCCATCCTGTATACTATAGATGTACTGCCACACCCATCCTGTATGCTATATATGTACTGCCACACCCATCCTGTATGCTATATGTATGTACTGCCACACCCATCCTGTATATTATAGATGTACTGCCACATCCTGTACAATTTATATGTACCGCTACACCCATCCTGTATACTATAGATGTACTGCCACATCCTGTACAATTTATATGCACCACTACACCCATCCTGTATACTATAGATGTACTGCCATACCCATCCTGTATGCTATATATGTACTGCCACACCCATCCTGTATGCTATATATGTACTGCCACACCCATCCGTATACTAGATGACTGACATCATAATTTATATGTACCGCTACACCTCCGTATATATATACCGCCACACCCATCCTGTACTATATATGCACTCCACCCGTTTACTTAATGCTGCCCACCCTATGACTGCCTTCCCTCCGTATCTATATACTGCCACACCATCTGTATGCTAATATGTACTGCCAACCCATCCTGTATACATAGGTGTACCCACATCTTACAATTTATATTACCCACACCCATCCTTAATACTATTGACGCTACACCCACCTTACTATATATGTACTGCACACCCCTGTACTAATTACGCCACACCATCTGTAACATATGTACGTCACACCTGACAATTGTGTACGCAACCCACCTGTATACTATATGTACCGCCAACCCTCCTGTATCTATATGTACGCGCCCACCGTAACTATATAGTACTGCCACCCATCCTGTAACTAAATGTCCTCTCACCCCTTATACTATATATTAAGCCACACACTGTCTAATATGTACCGCTACACCCATCCTGATACAATATACCGCCCACCACCCTGTATACTATATATGTCTGCCACCCCATCTGTATACTATATATGCACTGCACACCATCCGTATACTATATATGTACTGCCACACCCATCTGATACATAATGCACGCGCACCCATCCTTTTACTATATATGCACTGCCACACCCTATTAATCACTGCCACACATCCTGTATGCTATATATGTACTGCTAACCCATCCTATGCTATATTCACGCCACACCATCCTGTTACTATTTACTGCACACCATCGTTTACTAATATCACTGCCACACATCCTATAACTATATAGCACTGCCAACTATCGTTATATTATATGCTCTGCCACACCTCTATATTTTTATTGGACTGCCACACCCTAATATGAACCACACCTATCCTGTATACTATATATGTACTGCCACACACATCCTTTACAATTTAATGTACCGCTACACCAATCCTGTAACTATAAATGACGCGATACCACCGTATACTATATATGCACTGCCACACCATCCTGTATACTATATATGCACTGCATCACCATCCTGTATACTAAATGTACTGCCACACCCATCCATATACATGTACGTATATGCACTGCCGCACCCATCTGTTACTATATATGCACTGCCACACCCCTATATATGCACTGCCACAACCACCTGTATGCTATATATGTACTGCTAACCCATCGTATGCTATATATTCACTGCCACACCTCCTTATACTAATAGTACTGCCACACAATCCTGTATACTAATATGCACTGCCGCACTCATCCTGTTTACTATAAACACTGTCACACCCCTATATATGCACTGCCATACCATCCTGTATGCTATATATGTACTGCCACACCCACCTGTATACTATAGAGTACTGCCACACCATCCTGTTGCTAATATGTATGCCACACCATCTGTATGCTATATGTATGTACTGCACACCCATCTGTATATTAAGATGTACTGCACATCCTGTACAATTTATATGTACCGCTACACCCATCCTGTATACTATAGATTACTGCCACATCCTGTACAATTTATATGCACCCTACACCATCCTGTATACATAGATGTACTGCCATACCCATCCTTATGCTATATATGTACTGCCACACCATCCTGTATGCTAATATGTACTGCCACACCATCCTGTATACTATAGATGTACTGCCACATCAAGTACAATTTATATGTACCGCTACACCCATCCTGTATACTATATATGTACCGCCACACCCATCCTTATACTATATATGCACTGCGCACCCATCCTTTTACTATATATGCACTGCCACACCCTAATATGCATGCCTTTCCATCCTTTTGCTATTATTACGCACACCCGTATACTATAAGTACTGCCACACCCATCCTGTATGCTATATATGTACTGCCACACCATCCTGTATGCTATATATGTAGCAACCTCTGTAACTATAGGTGTACTGCCACATCCTGTACAATTTATATGTACCGCTACACCCATCCTGTATATACTATATATGTACCGCTACACCCATCCTGTATACTATATATGTACTGCCACACCCATCCTGTATGCTATATATGTACTGCCACACCCATCTTGTATACTATAGATGTACTGTCACATCCTGTACAATTTGTATGTACTGCTACACCCATCCTGTATACTATATATGTACCGCCACACCCATCCTGTATACTATATATGTACCGCCGCACCACCCTGTATACTATATATGTACTGCCACACCCATCCTGTATACTATATATGTACCTCTACACCCATCCTGTATACTATATATATACCGCCACACCATCCTGTATACTATATATGTACCGCTACACCCATCCTGTATACTATATATGTACCGCCGCACCATCCTGTATACTATATATGTACCGCCACACCATCCTGTATACTATATATGTACGAGACTACCACACCAATCCTGTATACTATATATGTATTGCTACAGCCATCCTGTATACGATATATGTACTGTCACAACCATCCTGTATACTATATATGTACCGCTACACACGTTCTGTATACTATATCTATTTTGCCACACCAATCCTGTATACTATAGATGCCTCGCTACACTCATCCTTTATACTATATAGGCTACGTCCCGCTACACCCATCCTATATACTGTATATGTACCGTTACACGCATCCTTTATGGGGACTCCAAGGCCGAGTGAATAAGGGCACTGACTTCTTATCAATTGCCGCTCACCGATGTGGGTTCGAGCCTCACTCTGGGCGTTGAATTCTCCATGTAGCTGGCTTATGGAAGGTCGGTTGTTCTACCTAGGTCCCCCACCGCTAATAATTTTTAATACACGGCGGGGCACCTGGGGTCTTCATTTACCGTTAAAGCTTGAAAGTGGCCATGTGACCTAAACTGCGTCGACGCGACGTTAATATGTACCGCTACACGCATCTTATATGCTTTATATGTACCGCCAACGCTTCCTGTATTTTGTATATGTACCGCTATACGCATCCTATATACTATATATGTACCGCTATACGCATTCTGTATATGTACCGCTACACGTAACCTGTATACTATATATGTACCGCTACACGCTTCCTGTATACTATATATGTACCACTACATGCATTCTGTATACTATATATGCCTACATGCATTCTGCATACTATATATGCACCGCTACACGCATCCTGTTTACTATATATTTATTATGTACCGCTACACGCTTCCTGTATACTATATATGTACTGCTACACGCATCATGTATACTGTATATGTACCGCTACACGCATCATGAGTCCGCCTCGGTAGTTGTAGAGCTTCCGCTTCGAGTGCGGGAGGTCGTGTGTTCGATCCCTGGCCGCGTCATACCAAAGACGTAAAAATGGTACTAGTAGCTTCCTCACTTGGCGCTCAGCATTAAGATGATAGTGCTAGGACTGGTCAGCCCAGTGTCAGTATAATGTGACTAGATGGGGTATAATGTCATGGATCTATGGCTTGATATTCCAGTGAAGCAGCACTATAAAGTTGGGCATTGTGCTCACTGCTACAAGTAGACACCGTCGTTTACATGACTGAAAAAATGTTGAAAATGACGTTAAACCCGAACACACAATACACGCATCATGTATACTATATATGCACCGCTA
Source organism: Mercenaria mercenaria (assembly GCF_021730395.1). Taxonomy (NCBI): domain Eukaryota; kingdom Metazoa; phylum Mollusca; class Bivalvia; order Venerida; family Veneridae; genus Mercenaria; species Mercenaria mercenaria. Next base: position 14,225,448 of record NC_069367.1, on the reverse strand, counting down.
CACGCGTCCTGTATTCTGTATATGTACCGCTACACGCATCCTATATACTTTGACCGCTACACGCATCCTGCATTCTGTATATGCACCGCTACACGCATCCTGTATACTATATATGTACCGCTATACGCATCATGTATACTATATATGTACCGCTACACGCATCCACGCATCCTATCTGTATACTATATATGTACCGCTACACGCATCCTGTATGTTATGTGTACCGCATTATATATTAGTCGATGAATTGGATAATACTCGATGAGGACGCCGTTAAATACAGATAGAAGTTTGTATTTTTAAATTTACAGCGCAATTCCCTAGGTGTTTTGTAGAATCAGGCCGAAAATATGGTATGATATGCGTTTAGTGAAGGTCTTAAGACAAGTCATACCTTTTCACCGAATACATGACACATAAATTCTTATGTTATAATTCCTGTTCTTTTTTTATTTCAGATATTCCGGTTGGAAATTCATATCCGGTTCAGAATGCTGGTAAACAACAGTTTTAAATGATATCAAAAGGGAAACGAAATTTTGCTCTACTGTTAATTATGTATAAAAGGTCTTCTTCAATGAAAGAATTTTAAATATCGGGTTAAATTGAGAGAGTTAAAAGCCTTTTAACAGTGATCAAAACAGCAGCAATTTTCTTCCCATTACAACATAAAACAAAATGTTTTAAAATATTTATTTGAACTTTCTCTACTCGTACTCGTTTCCGGTGCACGTATAAATTCCATGATATTTTACAAAAATCAAAGTAAAGTTCTCTCGTACAGTTTCTACATCTTAAATTTATGAAACCTATTTATAAATAATAATTCAATAGTGTGTAAATGACGCTATAAACACAATGAAACGGGTAGCCATTTCTCTTAAATTTCAAAGTGATACATCTTTTTCTATAGTTTTCCTATTCTAAAAAATCTTTTGCAATTGTTTCATGTTAAAACAACGCATGGTTTTATATTTTTATAAGGTTTTTAATTTCATGTATAAAACAGATGCTACTGCTGTCCAAATAGAGACTTCGCATAATTGATTACAATGTAGTTAGAAAAATGCTACTTTCAAAAAAATGCTACTTTTACACATGAAATTGTCACAAAGGGAGATAGTCAAAACAGTTCATATTATAGTACTTTTATTATGTTATACATTTAGTCAAACCTATGACAAATACATGAGAAAAAACACTTATCAACCATTGGATTTAAAAAAAGTAATTTATTTTATGTTCGTAACAAAAAATATGGCAGCCACATTTTAATCAAAGACATTATGATCCTTTCATAAAAATGACATGTCATTTAGAGGTCACTGTCATGTTATCCTCAATTAACAATACGAAGTTTTTAAATAAAATATTTTATATAACATGCTTACACTTATTTCTTTAAATAGTAGTCGAAAATAACTTTTCAAATTTGGCTTTATTCCTATAAATTATATATCCGATTATAGCAAATGCAAATCACATAAGGTTATTATCAAATATTATGTGTTAAATGCGTTAAATATGTTAAATCAAATCTGCCAGTTTTAAGTGTCAATAAACTCAGTATTAGGAATGAAAATAAGAATTAAATAAATAAAATATGACTAAAGAATTTATCTTGCCCGGTAAGGGACTTAAGTCATTGGAAACTGCAAGGATTTCAGCGTTCATGCGCAAATACAGGCGACATAACATGTAAGTACACGTATATTGTCTTTCAAACGAAAATGACTTTTAACAGTTAAACATTCTGTGCTTAGTTTTATACAATATAAATACCAGATACTGCACACATACTGAATAAGAGGGTCATCATGACCGAAGACCGCTAACCTGAGTTTCACAGATTGCTTAAACAGTTTTGGAAGTGGGACACGCATGAAAAATATCTGATTTTATTCAAATTAGGCCAGCGTTTTCTGAAAAGTAGATTTTTAAAGTTTCAACTATATGCATATAGGAAATACTATATAAATAAATGGAAAGGTAACTATAACCCCTCTGGTGGCTGATTTCAATAAACTGGAATAATATGAACTAAAGTATTTCAGAGACAAAAAGTCTGATGTTTTATGTAAAACAGTTTATCATTTAAGTACTTTTTTTTCAACGATATGACTTAATGGCCTATGGTTTTTACCCAAGCGACCCTGTTACAAATTTGATTTTGAATAGACAAACATTTTCACCAGTCTCACGAAGATGTGACCGCTAGCGTATTAACTTGACCCTAATATGATTTGGTTTAGTGACCTAGTTTTTGACCTAGATAATCAAGTTTCAAACTTGACGTTGTTTTCATAGAGACAAACATTCTTACAAAGTTTTAGGAAGATATGATGGAAAATGTGGTCTCTTGAGTGTTTACAAGGTATTGTTTTTTTAACACATAGACCTAGCTTTTGATCTCAGTTATTTCAGTCTGACCTAGATTTCATAAAGACAAACATTCTGAGAAAGATTTATGATTACTGATTACTGCCTCTATGGTGTTTTCATGGTATTTCTATTACTTAACATAGTGACTTTTTTTTTCAAAACATCTCACATAGCGTTCTAAGTTCAGATGAGCTAAAACTAGGAAATTCCTTCTTCAAACAAATGCTGTTTTTTTTTTTTTTTTTTTTTTTGGTGAAAAGCGGTTTAACATGGGACAGGAGAGGGTGTAAGAGTTATCATTCATGTTCGAGTATTAAATTGCTCAGCAAGAACGGTTCTTTACATCTTTGTTGCCATAGTTTGTTTTGCATAATACGTCGGTAAGGTGAAAAGGGGAGAGAATCCTGCATGTACATACTTTCCTTAGTGTATACTGTAGGGATAACGCATGTTTTTTCGTGTTATAACAGCTGCAGATTCCCGAGGGATTCTGAAGATGCTATAACACGAAAAGAACATGCGCTAACACTATTCTAGCATAAAACGCATAAAAAACCAGGTAAATGAATATATTGTCCCTCAACGTCATTGAATTTCCATAAAATGCGCGGTAAAGTCTACGTTGTTTTGTCACGTTGACGTCATTTCATTTTGAATTATCCGTTTTGGGGCCGTAATGCATTTACGCTTTGCCACGGAACGTGCATATATAAAAAGGTGTTATAACAGCACGTGAGCGCGAGAATCCCTCTGTTAACACACGTTTTCTCTCCTGTTAAAACACCCCCGAAAAGTGACAATAACAGCACTTTTATGCCAGAATAGAGAAAAAACTTTGAAAATTTAAAGGTTCATGGTTAACGAAGCTTTTGTCTTTCTTCACTATGTACAGTAGCTCAAAGTCACAATTTTTTGAATGTTGACACATCACATGCATTTGAAGTCCTACAAGTATGCGCACAAGTATTCTGTTCTTTACATGTATTCTGGTCAAACATCTGAAACAGCCTATGCCAACTGAGAACTGGTTGTTATGGAAACTAAACGGTAGCCCCTATTGAAATTATTTGCAGTGCACCCAGGAGCAGTTTCGTTCACTTCTTTCTACATTATTCAGGCGCCGGCGGCAGACGTGGACGCCGACGGAAAAGATGTCGGAATTGTGCAAAACTTCTCAAAGACGAGGAAGACTTGGAATTCTGCGACGAGGCTTGTCAGGAAATGTACATTGAACGCAGTAAAAAGGATGATTTCGTTAGTAAGTAAACTGTTTAGTCACCTTTACCCTAAAATATTTCTTAAATGGTCTGATCCATCATTCAATTTGGTCAGTACCACTTATTATTCAAAGGGGTGTTCACTGAATATCTACTGACTGAATAGCGAACAGTGTAGCCGACGATCAGTCTGCACGGGTTGATCTTGGTCTGCACTGGTCGCAAAGGCAAAATCACTTGCCGCCAGCAGGCTAACGGTTAAATTCAGTGGGCAGGATTTACCACTTATTATTCAAAGTGGTGCTCGCTGAAAATTTACTGACTGAGGCAAACAGTACAGACTATGATCAGCCTTCATGGATGTGCAGGCTTATCTTGTTCTGCGCTGCTCCCAAAGGCAAAGTCACTTTCCGCCAGCAGACTAAAGATGCTGTGAGCTTACAATCAAATTAGTTTTTTTTACTTACTAGAGTCATTTAACTATTTTTGTGTCCCCTTTATCTAATATCTTCAGGCCTAATGTTTGGAAAAAATTAATCTTGAAAATTCAGCTGATTCTTAAATCCTGCTGTTACTATTTTTAACTCACCTGTCACATAGTGACAGGGTGAGCTTTTGTGATCGCCCTTCGTCCGTCGTCCGTCCACAATTTCTTGTCTGCACGATAGAGGTTTCATTTATGATTTTATTTTAACCAAACTTGCACACAACTTGTATCACCATAAGATATCGGTTCATTTTTTGAACTGGCCAGATCCCATTATGGGTTCCAGAGTTATGGCCCCTGAAAGGGCCAAAATTAGCTATTTTGACCTTGTCTGCACAATAGTAACTTTATTTATGATTTGATTTTTACCAAACTTGCACACAACTTGTATCACCATAAGATCTCGGTTCCTTTCTTGAACTGGCCAGATTCCGTTATGGGTTCCAGAGTAATGGCCCCTGAAAGGGCCAAAATTAGCTATTTTGACCTTGTCTGCACAGTAGCAGCTTTATTTATGATTTGATTTTTACCAATCTGGCACACAACTTGTATCACCATAAGATCTTGGTTCCTTTCTTGAACTGGCCAGATTTCGTTATGGGTTCCAGAGTTATGGCCCCTGAAAGGGCCAAAATTAGCTATTTTGACCTTGTCTGCACAATAGCAGCTTCATTTATGATTTGATTTTAACCAAACTGGCATACAACTTGTATCACCATAAGATCTTGGTTCCTTTCTTGAACTGGCGAGATTCCATTATGGGTTCCAGAGTTATGGCCCCTGAAAGGGCCAAAATTAGCTATTTTGACCTTGTCTGCACAATAGCAGCTTCATTTATGATTTGATTTTAACCAAATTGGCATACAACTTGTATCACCATAAGGTCTTGGTTCCTTTCTTGAACTGGCGAGATTCCATTATGGGTTCCAGAGTTATGGCCCCTGAAAGGGCCAAAATTAGCTATTTTGACCTTGTCTGCGCAGTAGCAGCTTTATTTATGATTTGATTTTTACCAAACTGGCACACAACTTGTATCACCATAAGATCTCGGTTCCCTTCTTGAACTGGCCAGATCCCATTATGGGTTCTAGAGTTATGACCCCTGAAAGGGCCAAAATTAGCTATTTTGACCTTGTCTGCACAATAGCAGCTTCATTTATGATTCGATTTTAACCAAACTTGCACACAACTTGTATCACCACAAGATCTCGGTTCCTTTCTTGAACTGGCGAGATTCCATTATGAGTTCCAGAGTTATGGCCCCTTAAAGGTCCAAAATTGGCTATTTTGGCTTTTGCAGCCACATAGAGACTTCATTTATGGTTTTATTTGATACAAACTTCCAAAAATAACTTCAACAACAATAATTCTTGGATTCCAGATTCCAAGCGTAGGTTCAGAGTTATTTTATATCTGATTACCTCCCCTGATTGTAATCAAAATGGATTTATATCAGTAAGAACTTACAGTACTTATTTGAAATTTCATTATTGTCATTAGTTGGACTGTGCCAATCAGTGTAGATAATATGGACTGATTTTATGTCAAATTACCTCCCTTTATTTCAAATTAAAATGGGTATATCTCCGTAACTAATGAAGATACTGATCTGAAATTTCATTTATGTCAACATATTTATTTGGCAGATCCTTTTTTTCTTCACTTACAATATTTTTTTTTTTAATTACTTCCCTTTTACGTTACTATAAATAGCTTATTTTAGTAACTTTTTTATTATTGGCCGTAGGGAAAAACCGAGACCACTTTTCTGTGGTACAACATGGATGGTACCTCCAATTTGTAGGTGTATTTTGACATATCTGTACCTTGTAAGATTTTTTTTTTCTTTTTGGTTAAATTTCTTCCCTTTGTTGTTACTGTCCTTTGGACTTAGATATTTTTTCTGAGGACCTTCTTGTCCTCAAGTGCAATGATAACAGGTGAGCGATATAGGGCCATCATGGCCCTCTTGTTTTTCTGAAGTAGACGGTGGTTTATTATATTCTGAGTGCTGATGTGGTTTTTTCTTTTCTTTTATTGTTGTTGTTGTTGTTTTGTTTTCGTTTATTCTGAAATACATGTCGGCGGGCTGTTTCAGAAAGTTGGCATCTGTTCGGCATTTAGAAATCGATCGGCATTTTCAAACGTTATTTCAGACATGTTTTATAAAGTGAAATCAGCAAGGGAAGCATTAAAAGATAAGGGTTGAAATGTACAAATTCAAAACATGAAAAGAAACAACCAGTTTAGTTTACAGTAAATAACAATCTCAGTTAATACATCTAGTTTCCAAATAGTGTTTATATTTAACTTATTTCAGATATATTTCAACAAAAAGAAGCAGGTAAAAAATATCTGACAAAATTTCTAAATTGTATTTTTATGTTGCTTATGTCTTTTATCTATTCATATGCTTATACTTGTAACTACGGTGGTATGTTTAGGACATGCATTTGTTATTTTTAAGATTAAATTATCTAGTGCGCACAGCATCTTATCTCGAGCGCACGACATCTTATATCGTTTGCAGGACTTTGACTTCTTACATTTTCTTTTCCAAACTTCTTAAACAATAAAATGAAATTAGAATATTTGTAAAGTGTTTTGTCAGTCTTTCTATGTCTTTTTTTGTTTTAATTTTTGCTTTTCGAAAGTTGCAAAGTATATGGAACGCCATTGTTGTCTTTCGCTAGTGTTATAAAATGCGCTTTTTGGATTTACTAGTTTTTGTTTTCCTTGTACTTTTGTTTTCTTAAAGATGGCCAATCACATCTAAGCAATATTTTAGAGATTTATTAAAGGAACAAAAAGACCCATTACAAAAAGTTAGATCCCTATTAGGAATACAGCTTTCATTGGCGCTATACAAGTTTGTAATAACCCCCTTTAAAAGAACTGGAGCGTTTCCTTTTGATTTTACTATAATCTTTGCTATTTCATTTTCATTGAAAAATGCATGATTTATTTTCTAATGAAATTTGTAATTACCTCCCCTTAATATGAAAACGTTTCTGTATATAGCTGATTATCTATTTTTATTGCAATATGATTTCTAGTTTCACATTAACATTTGATAGGTATTGGGATATTTTTTCAACTATATAAGATAAAAGGCAAGTTAAAAACATATGTAGCTTCTCGGAATTCATCTATTTTCAATCTGTCCTGTTTGCAACCTAGGTACGCTAAGGGAGGTAACTATAATTTTAAAGTTGCATTTCTAAGTAATTACGCAAAAGATATATCTCTGGCAAACATAATACAAAAGTTCTCATATTCATATCAATACCTAGGCAAAGTTTGTGTATTAGATTTATACAGGACAGGAAAATCAAATGCTAAACGAAACTCCAGTGAACATCTTTCACAAATTATGAACTCAATGGACACAAATAAGTATAACTAATCAATAATTATTGTTAAAAGTTTCAAACATTAGTTGACAAAAATCTTAATAACCACCTTAAAACGTGTGCTTTGAACTTTTATCATCAGTTTGGCTCATATTTATCTTCTTTTTTTTTTTTTTGTTAAAGCGGAACGCCGTCGGATACGAAAGTGGTTAACGGACGCCCAAGACCAGTATACAAAACAAGTTGGCGACGGATACCCAGGTAAATTTCACGTCATAGGTCTTTAAATGGTAAAGAACGGAAAAAAGTAACCGCGTATTATGTTATTTTCATTAACTGCGGATCTCAGTTTCGGATTAATGGATGAATTCTGCCCTTTGATCATATAACTTAAATATTACTTAGACATGTGTACAATACGAATTATATGTTAAATATAAGGTTAACTTTGTCAAGGGTATGGCCATGAATTCCTAAATCTGTCTCCAAAACACATAAGGTGAAGGTCATTTACTGGTGAACAAATCTTTAAATGTATTAACTGTGGTGAACAGAAGCTGATGCTAAAATGTTAATTTGTATTATGATTGCGAGAAAGGTGTTCAGAAACTTCGGTGAATAGTGTTTTGCATGTATGTGGGTTCATACTTTGTGATTCTCACAGAGGGTGCAGATATTACAAGCGGACCGGCTGCTCTAAATCCGCTTCCGGTTACGAGAACTCCCATACCTCCAATACCACCCATTCAAATACCTAACACGGAATCATTAAAGCGTCCAAAAGGTATAGAGGCGTGATTAGCACATTGATAAAATTGTTGTGTTTTGTATTTGTTATCCTCACACCAATTAACAATGTTTGAACATTTACTTACAGTAAATTCTTTTCTTATTGGGAACAAAGCATAAACGCACTAAACAATTAGTCTTCTTTATTTGAATAAGAAAAGTTTACAGTGCAGGAGAAATCAAAAGAATACTGTGGGCCAACTTCGATGCAACCAAGGCAAAACACTGTAAAAATGAATATGTTCAAAAATGAAAACCCAAACTGCTGAATGTGTTTGACATACGTTCCATATTTGATTACAAACACACCCAACATTGATCTTTAATGTGATTTATCGAGGAATCGTTAGGAATTTCAGTAAATGCAGAACAAAAAAACAAACAACTGTTTGAATCTGCCATTACGTGACCATTTTGTTCGGTTGAGTGTGATTTGGCTTTTTAATGAATGCATCCTTTCAGCATGTTTTCATTTCAAATGAAACTGACTCATGAATGTTATAGGCCTACCCATTTGATAACTATGGTTTTCATATATTTTGTTCCTTTTAAGTGAAGTTTACTGTAAATTTATATGTATATGCGGTGTGCACACTTACACTATTACAGTCTTGTGTGATTCTTATGCGACTAAATATTTCTGAAAGTAGCGGACTCGTAGCGACAATCGGCAATTTCCGTGTGATTTTGTATTTTCGTTATTCAGTTCGGCATTCTTCGGATGTAAATGCAATATAAATGTATAAGGAATACCCAATTTGCCGCTAGTCTTTTACAAGTCCGCTACCTTTGTATTTTTACATAAGTATTGCACATAAAACCATTACTTTAAGTATGGATTTTCATAAAGTCTTTAATCATTTTATTATCTAAGCTCTGTCTTGTTTTTGTTACGAACACTTTATGAATATACTCAAACGTATAAAGTATTTATTCATCAATTTTGTTTCATTGAGACATATGTAATTTTCCATGTATTTATCTTTTTATGTATAGGATCTAGTGAAAGGGAGTGTGATACGCGTTTTATATTGCTTATATACCGACAAAATGTTCCGACTGGCACGAGATGAATATCTGGTTCCGTTTTTTGCCTCTGCCTCTATAATTTGCCTTCAACGGATATTCACGACCTAGTAATTAGACAGTTCTTTAATTAATGGTCATATCTGGTTAAGATTAAATCTAAATAGGTGAAGGCATACATTTAAGCAAAGGGTCATTACAACGTTAGTTTGATCTAGGATGTATTCAGCTATCTTGGGAGTCTAGATCCTAGATCAAGTACCATCTGATATTATAACCCTCTTGTACTACATTCTTGTTTTCCAGAGTCGGCGAGAAGTTTAGGGAATAGTGGGTTTTCGTTTCGACGTATTCAGCACGTTCCCGAGACAACATTTCGTCTGCAAAGAGGTAATAGTTTTTACATTATAACTTTACTATCGACTTACAGAACGGTCATGTGACTAACAAAATGGCAAACCTAGACTGTATTTCTGTTAATGAAGAACGGTCGCCTTATTATTGGTTCTAGAATCGTCTATCATCCGAAGACCAATTGTAAGCGAGATTTGTGTCGCTTCGAAAATTAGTAACATCCTACACGGGCTGGCATCTGGAAATAAATGAGCCGTGCCATGAGAAAACCAACGTTGTGGGTTGGCGACCAGCATGGATCCAGACCAGCCTGCGCATCCGCGCAGTCTGGTCAGGATCCATGCTGTTCGCTACCAGTTTCTCTAATTGCTATAGGCTCTGAAAGCGAACAGCATGGATCCTGACCAGACTGTGCGGATGCGCAGGCTGGTCTGGATCCATGCTGGTCGCAAAGCCACTATGTTGGTTTTCTCATGGCACGGCTCAAATCTTATTCTTAGCAAACTAATTGTTGAATGGGTCCGTCGTATGAAAGACCCTTTCAAGGCTAGACTCGAACCAACAACTGCAGGGAAACGATCACCTTGATCACGTGACAGTTCACCTTGATCAGGTGACAGTGAAGGCCCTCTAAGATCATTGTTTAGTAAGTTCGTTATTACTGCGTACTTCATTTTTATTTACATGAAGAAAACATAAGAAAGTTATATATACACGGATTCTTGAATAGTAAAGTGACATTCCAAATTGTGTTTCCTTGCAGATGAGGTAATAACAGGTGGTCCAGTGACATTAAACCCTATACCATTAAGGAAAGGTCCACCACGCCCAACCCGAGGGAGAAACATTGATATGGATCCAGGTAATATTTCACCCTAGACAGTAGAGTGGCTGTTAAATTCCAAACTTGTCTACCTATTGACAAAAGAAAAGTTCAAAACAGTCTCCGAAAATAATGTATAAGACTATTATCACATTGTATGACTTCATAAAAACATGGACAATTAATATTAGAACAAGAAATGCAATATAAATTCCATGTACATTCAGATAATTGGACGAATCGCATACTGCAAAAGTAAAGATACCTTGAATACTTTCTATGTTCTTAAAGGCTGTGACATACATGTCAGTTTGCATGTAAATCATGGCAATCATTTGAATTAATAGGCTTTGCCAAGCCTGTCGCCATTTTAGGATCTCATATGGTTTTACCATCGTCACGTGATTTGCTTGACAGCGGTCAGTTAATCGCTAGGGGAGATAATCACTGCAGGAAATTTGGCTGTACAGTATGGGATATATTCAAACACGTACCCGTCCTGGTCGCTTTTCGAATGCCAGGGTACTCACCATATTGTACAAAGCAACGTCTCGTATCACCCAATCGCATAGACGCCTTATGGTAAAAAAATCGACAAATTTAAAAGCGTCTTTACTGGTAAATGAAATCTCACTTGATTTACGAGATTTCACTTTATGTTCATGCGAGAGTTCAAATATAATGCATTTCATAGATATTTTTAATGAACTCTTAGTCAGCTGAATGATGTGCTTATAAATGAGTATAATTATCTATTTCAGATAAAAGGCAGTTGATGATCGACTTAAAGTGGATACCTAAGTTCAATATATAGTTCACAACATATACTTACATGTCCATCAACGTACATTACTGTGTCACATTCATTTGGGAAGACATTGTATACTCGTTATTACAAACAGTGAACCTAACATTTCAAATGAATGCAAATGCGCATTGGTGTCATTAGCACAGTATTTGGTTTAATATGCTTCAACATGTATTATGAGTTTATTATTTGAGATAACGTATGACAGTCTTGATGCATCTGTGTTATATCTGTTTTAAAACACGTTTTCGTTACATTGCGCAGCTGTTCATGTACTAGACGACAAATATCTAGAAATAGGACGTAGAATTCCGTACATGGCACCGTTCATTTTTTTTTCATTTACATTCATTCTTATATTGTAGCTACCATTCATTCTAATTTGTAAATATTTTAAGACATTATGAATATTTTCGCAAACATTTCTATCACATTTTTGTTTTTGTTTAATATTTCGCTAAGACGGTGCAAATAAATATTGTTTATTATGTTTTTAGTATTCATTTCGTCTCTCTTTCAACATTATTTTTCTACTTGTAACATTTTGGCGGGAAAAATAAATACCTGTAGATTTAATCCACTACTGGCGCCAATGATAGACTTTACTTTCATTGTCCCCTACTGGTGGAAAACCGGTTGCGGGTACTATAGGCGACACACCCAAACGCCTTGCTCAAAGATCAAGGTATGTGGCACTTGGAGATCTGCATCGTCTGTTTTGTGGCCGCCCTATAACTGTGCCATCCGCCAAGAAATTACTTGGCACAAATGTTTTCAATAATGAGACAATGTATCATATACAACTCACAGATCGAGCTTCATGCGGTCAACGTCAGTTCGAAAGGTCAATGGTTTACACGGTCTGTTCAATTTGTCGGAATTACTCTGTCATCCATCTAGGATTTTAATATTTCTTTGGTACAAATGTTCCACATGATAGGTTGATGTGTCACGCGCAAGACACAGACCCCTAGCTGAAGGTCAAGGTGGTACTGGAGGTCAGAAGTCTATAGAGGTCTATATTTGTGTCTTCCATCCACCAAGGGATTTTAATATTACTTGGCACAAATGCTTGCCCATGATTAAATGATGTGTCAAATACCTAACACCGTCCAATTTAAAGCTACTCACCCGCAGATTGAATATTTTCGATATTCTTCAAAGTTAATATCATTTGACTTAAAGTGAAATTCCTAAGTTTCTGTGTATACATATGAGCCGCGCCATGAGAAAACCGACATAGTGGGTTTGCGACCAGCATGGATCCAGACCAGCCTGCGCATCCGCGCAGTCTGGTCAGGATCCATGCTGTTCGCTTTTAAAGCCTATTGGAATTGGAGAAACTGTTAGCGAACAGCATGGATCCTGGCCAGACTGCGCGGATGCGCAGGCTGGTCTGGATCCATGCTGGTCGCAAACCCACTATGTTGGTTTTCCCATGGTACGGCTCATATTTATACAAACAGGTGAAATTCGGCATCACAAACTCGCCTATCTCTAAATTCCAGCTATTTCGAAGACATTTTCAAGTCCCGACAAAATTTCCTCTTTATGTTTGATATATAGCGAGTTCAATGTATCGAATTGTGAAAAACTTAGCGATTTTCTTATTTATCTGTCTATACAAAGTTTGGTCGAACTTACCTTTTTTTCGAATAAAACAAATCCAAATAAATCACATATCTGCACAAACCGATGATCGATTAAAAATATGCTATTTTTTGGCTGTGACTAAATACAGAGTTGGTGCGCTTGTGATATATTACAGACTCCGGTATATACCGGATTAACTAAATTTAAACGAAAATATCTTAAATGTATATATTTTGTAACCATGGTGATACTAACCCTAACCTTTAGTCAGTATATTATGCATATTATACACAAAATGCGTGCCGACATGCAAAAAAATGAGTATTTTTGCCGTGCGCTCCAATTGATAATAATCCCGCGCATGCGCAGAACGGCTGCACCAACTCTGCAATGAGAAAGATTCCTTTTTTTCATGCTTCGTTTACTTAAGCAAGAAAATCTAGTTATTAAAAATGAATATTGTGCGTTCATATTTCTTTCTTTTTAAATGTCAGACCCTCATGTTAGAGTGCGACCAATGTGTGATTTTCTTTAAGTTTTATACCCTCATGATAAAGTACGATCATTGTTTTTAGTTTTAGACCCTTGTGATTGAGTAAGGGCGTAGTTTATTTTAAATTTCTGGATCTCATGATGGTGTACGATCATAACTAATAACGACTAAGGAACACACGTATAAAAAACATAATGTAAAAAAAATTACCTACCGGCTTTTTTGTTCCAATAAACACCTTATAGACCACTTAAGAGGTCTATAACTATTACCAGACCTCTCCTACTTCTACTGTATACACGAAAGTTTTTACGACGAAATATCCCATGTGCCTGTAGTGGGATTTGAATCCAGGTCGCTAGGGTGCTAGTCCAATGCTCTAACCACTGAGCCAAAGAGTCGACACACTATCGCATTTGTCAGAGATTAAATCTAAACTTACAGATTGTACGTAAGCGACCGTAACAATGCAGTAGAAGCATGAGTCCGTGCATGCCATTTACGGTGTCACTTGTTTCAAAAAAGTGCGTTTAAAGTAAATTATTTTGACCAGTGTTACAAATCTTTAAAACTGATATAAACATGATTTTGCTGTAAAATTTTAATATTCAGTTTTACACTGGTCTTGGGATTGTCTGAAAGTTTAAACGGTCATACTCTTCCGTCTAATAAAACGGAACATTTTATTTACTTAAAAAATATGACAATGATAAAATTGCAAGAACTAAAAACACCCAAAATCCCCTCCAAGTTAATGGTCACACACCTGTATAATAATTTTCCCTATATATTCTATATAGAACTGACGTTTTTTTTTCTAAAGCTTCCAAACATAGCCAGACCCATTTTAGAGAAAAAATCCTTACCTCATTTTAAAGAGTTATGATAAAACTGATATAAAATGTAGAGAAAAGTTCTAATTTTGCTGAATATTGTTAATCCATATCAATTTATTCCTTTAAAAATTATTATATATTTTGCACTGCGCATAGTTTTGTCGGTCTTTTGCCAGTCTTTCATTTATGTAAAACAGTCAGTTTCCTGGACTCTATACTTGTATTGACTTTAAATCCACAAGCAATTGACAACTTCTTCATGTGAATCAGATGTGGAGGACGAGAGCGATTTTAAAGGCATACGCTCGAGTTCGAGGCGAAATTTTTCCCAACAACAGAATTTCTTTAAACTTAAAGCAAGATATTGAAGGACAATTATCTAAGAAACAAAAATATGCAATAAAAAATCATAGGTCATCGGTATTGAAAAAGAGTTATCTGCCCTTGAAAAGGGCTTTTTTTTTGGAGCGCCAATCTCATATGTTATACAGGGAATCATAGCGGATGCCTTTAAACGAAATAATGTTTGTTCAAATCGTTTCCATGTCACAGAGAACAAAGCCGTTACTTTCATTGTCAGGAGGATAGACGGTTTTCATATCTTCTTGTTTTAGCACATTTCGTTGTATTTCATCATGATTCTGAGTTTTAGCACTTTCTTAACAAAAGGTTCTCAGAACTTTAGTGTTTTCAATTGTTCCTATGTTATATGCGTTACACCGTATCGAGATGATATACCCGGCTAAGATTATTTTACAAAAACGTGCAAGAGAACACAGTTACGCTATTTGCGTGTGACGTAACGTAATGGGCACGCACCATTACCGACTAACGTGATACGGAGGACACGCATTTCTTGTAATTATCTAAAATGATAAAATATATACGGCAATGTATAGCAAATTAAGGACCTACATAAACTTGCAATTTCTTCAGATATGTCGAAATTCAAATACCAAATGACCAACAGACTAGACACACACTAATGCCCTTAGAAAGAGACAATAATCTCAATGTTTCCCAAATGACCACGGATTTTTTATGCAATACAAATGTCATGACAAATATATTTACGGGTGCGTAGCAAGTTTGGCATTTTGTTATATTAACAGTATCCGATAAATTGTAGGACACTTTGGTCTTTTTCCTTCTTTTGATTATTTGTTTTTAATTATACACACATGTTTTACGAATCCGAAACCAGTCTGGACTATGTAAAACAAACGGAAGCATGTAGGTAAGTCAGTTATCATTCTACGCTCGCTCGATTCACAAATCCCTCACATGTCTATAAACACAATGCAGACCTATTCCTCAAACAATAACTATTACTTATGATCTATGGAACGCCACAGCTGTCTTATGTCGGGACATTTCATGTTATCATGTCAGAATAAGGAGTTCACCGGTCAAAACTATGGAACAGAATTTGGGCAAAAACTGCATTGTGCTTTCGTACATCCTATCATCCAAAGTAGATTAAAGAAGAAATTTCAACCACCGCCGGTTCCTTCTTATTTACTTGAACACCGGACTGGCGTTTCCTGTGATTTTACCTATGCCGGCAAAACCCATCTGGCACCCCCCATGCCAGATGACTCTCGTGCTGTTAATGACAACTGGTGTTCATGCACTGATAATATACTGTTTATATAAACACGAAAAAAGCAGGTACCTTGATAGTTTCTCTCCGTTCCTTATAGTATATTTTCGATTTAAAATACCATAGTTTACCGTAAGAACATAACGTTACGCTACAAACGATAAAACTAAAGTGGAACTTTATTACTTTGTTATTGTATGTAACGCAAAACATCATGACGTCACTTCTGCTTACGGACGTTAATTTCCCCCGCTCTACTATAAGAAAGAGCGCTACGAAAAAGTAAATCTATCTGTTATTTGTAAAATACGGTACGCAAGAAAAATAATCTGCCAGAATAAAATGCTAACATGTATGCGATATGCAAGAAAAAATATCAGTCATGTGTTTACGAATCGGATGGAAGTATTCGTCCCTCGGCCACCTGCGCATTGGCGGTAATGAGGCTTGCCGCAGGTGCCCTCGGGACGGATATTTCTATCCGATTCGTAAACACATGACAGATATTATTAATCTTGTTGGTGAAAGACGTTATTCAGTATATCATGTAAGAATAAGAAACAATTGCAGTAACCTAAACAATGACCTTTTCTTAAATCATCTTCGTGAAAATTCCACATGTCACTGTGGAGCCGTATGCGAAGATGCTGAACATTACTTTTTTCGATGTCGAACTTTTAACGAACAACGCATAAATCTATTTACGTTGACATGACATTTTCATCCTAACCAGAGGAAAATGAAGAACTATTCATCGAAGTTGAAAATTATATAAAACATGCTAATCGTTTTGAATAGTGATTTGCATGTGTATCATTAATAGTCCTTAATTACATCCAACAATGCAATAGTGTTTGACATAGTAACTTGCATGTAAGACTTTATCCAGGTTTTTCTAAGTCCAAAAGCGGGCTTAATTTTGCCAAAATACATGTCAGAGTTATAGGACTTGACCTATTGAGGTTGATTCAAATTCAAAGATATATGCCTTTAAATGATAGCCTTATGTACTGGGATGCTAAACTTTAACCAATGTGTGACGCCGACGCCAGGGTAAGTAGAATAGAAGAAGTAACCATGATATCAAAATGAAACAGTTAAGCATGTATTAATGTCAGAAAGGAACACGTAAACATAGGATGCACAAATGGTTACGTAACAATGGAAAATGGGATGTCCGAAGGAAGCATGTGAATATGAGAATAACGAATACATATATGTAAATCGCAAGATTGGATAAACGAAAGCACAATGCAGCGTTTGCCCTAATTCTGTTCCATACAAAACAGTGCCTCACTATGCTATCTGTTAACCTACCAAAAACAACGTGTTAGCCATGTGGGATAGTGACTTGTCCAAATAAAGTCTTATAATGTCAAAGTACCGTGTGATCTTGTCTACAGAGCGTGTTATTATGCTAACAAAGCTAGACAGGATCACTGGCACCAAACCAGAAAGAAAATGCCGAAAATGCAACTGTATATATTATACGCTACCCCTAGGTATACCGTGAGAAACATAGTCATCAACGGAAAAAAAAGCACTAATTCAACCATATTTCAGTCGTGCATTTCTATCTTAAAACGAGAAATTATCATCACACTTTGACATGATAACATGGCTTTTTTTTACCGTAATAAGACGCTGTTTCATGATGAAATAACACCATACATTGACAAGATAATGCGGACAGTTAATATAATAAGACATGGTTTTGACAAGTTAACATCACGCTGTGGCACGATACCCGATAATATGAAATGTCCCGACATAAGACAGCTGCGGCGTTCCTTAAATTATTGGTCCACTTTGTGTTTATTAGCTCTACTTACAGGTAATATTTTAAATAATTGACTTAGTGTATACACTAGATTAGAGCCAATCTGCTGCAACATGTAATGAAACCTATGAGGTCCGTGGTTCTAGTGTTGCCTTTCTGTGCCTAGAATAATGTAAGGATAATACACGTTTTTTTGTGTGTGTATTAACGTCTGCAGAAGTCCGCGGGATTGTTTGTGACCGAGACCGAAGGACAAATATATTTCACGACGACTTATGTATTGTTTTCATATGTGATGACTTGACGATTCCGGTACATTTTTTATTTACCGTTCCAGTTGTTCTTGGAAACGGTAAACATGTTTTAAATATCCGTATCCAGGGCCCGGAAATAAACAACACTATCAAAAGCACATCCTGAAGGTTTTTAAGCGATTTTTTATCTCTCATTATTACAAACATAAAATTACCAATAATTGTTCATATCATTTCACAATTTGGTGGACTCGATCACAATTTCAAGATATAATAACTTTACATTCGAGTTATATTGAGTACGGACACGCAGTTGGAGTACGGATGAGTAAGAACGTAGTGTCAAGTTTCTAAGCTGTTTATATAAATTCTTCGAGAAATTAGATAAAAACATACCGACTGATATAGTAGTCGCAACTTGACCGCGATGATTGACCTTCAGCTGATTATTCATATCGATTATTTCATTGTAGAAATAAAGGGAGATTATGGTAGCCATGTATACTTATATGGAATTAGTTTTCATACAGTGCACTATCAAAGTATGTATACTTAAATTTGATCAGTTAAAACTTTCCAATATTAATTTATAATTACACAAATTTATATTTCCATTTTCTCATGTAGTTCGTGTTTTACGTACACTCCTTTTCAATAATAAGGTTGTGCTTCATTGTGTATTATAATACAAAGGTCAACCATCGGGATCAAGCTGCGCGAGAAAAAGGAAATATAAATTTATGTAGATAAAAATTAGTGTATTGGAAAGTTTTAACTGATCAAATGTAAGTATATATACTTTGATACTGCAATGTATACAAACTAATTCAATATAAATATACACGGCTACACTAAGCACCCTTGATTACTATAATGAAGTAATCGATATGAATAATCAGCCTAAGGTCAACCATCGCGGTCAAGTTGCGACTACTATACCAAAATCATAAATATGATACCTAAAAACAAAGAATCGCACAGGTAAACACGCGCTTCTTTAACATTCACGGTTGTCTACAAAATCTGAATTGACGCCGAGTTCTAAAAGGGGAGTAAACAAGGGAAGAAACGAGTACGTACAATGTTGGGGGCAGCGCATTTGGCGTTAGTTACTGATACAGTAAAACATTCTATGGTTTAGATTGCATCTTTAATGCTTCAAGAAGAGGTTTCTATGAAAGAAAAAAGACGCAGATACCAGATGTCAATCTGCGCAGAATTACATATACGTCCCTGGGAAAGCATTTCAAAAATAAAAATCGGGTATTAACAGCACGTGAATTGCCTTGTTTGCACACGATTTTTCTCCCGTTAATACATGGGCGGATCCAGTGAAAAAAAGTAGTTTTTATGCAAGAATGCCAAGAACAGCACATGAGATCTTCATCCCCCATTTAAAAACATGAAAGCCGCTATTTGACTTTAAATTGTGCCATTGTCAACAAAACCAATAAACTTATTTACATACATTTTATATTCACCGATTTACAAATATCAAAAAATTTAAATAAAATCAAGCATATATGTAACAAGTGATGACTGATTAACTATTCTGGTTCTCGGGTTAATATGCTGTTGAGATCAAACTTCTATTTCTTATTTATAGTCATCATAATCATCATCATTGTTATCTTCTTTTTCACCTGAATCTATTTTTCGTTTCTGTTTCATTTTTCTGTCTGTTGAATTCGCTTTCGTATGATTCTTGGCTACCATGCTTGCTTCACAAAACGCTTGTAATGGCTTACAACGATAATAACAACCCATAACATGTCCAAAGGCAGATATATAAAGATCTGGTCTGTCTGAATGCGAAAATTGGGCGGGGACGTGGTATCCATGCTTGTCCATGAACCACGTGGCATCCTTCCCGGAATCAATCCATATAAACTTTATATGCCTACCGCTTCTGACACTTGGCAACCAAACGTAAGGATTAGGGTGATAGAGGTTACCTCTGTAATTACATACTGAAAATACGAAAGACAATACAATAAAAATGTACTATAGACCCACATTTCATATTCAGAAACACTCGTGTAATATCCTCCATATATATTTAAACGAAATTATATGACAAACCGGTGTTACACTTAAAATTCGCAAGTTTCAGTATATTTCTTGAGTCAGAATTCACAGCACAAATGTTTAGATACATTTTTAACTATTTTTTGTTTTACACAAGTAAACAGCACATTGATTGTATATTCTATAAATATGTTGTACTTATTTGAAAAACAAAACAAAACAAAAAAAAAACCAAAACAAAACAAAACAAAACAAAAACCAGCAGAACATTACACTGATTTGCAACAGACTCAAGTCCAACTATAGCACAACCATGTCATTATAAATATTTAAACACGACGAAGAGATTATACCCATGCGGAATATCAAGAGGGCGTAGCCCGAGTGAGTTATTCTACGTGACGCAAAGCCAAGTCGGAGTGTTTGAATATCTTCTAGGCGCATGCATAGAACTATTTCTAGGCGCATGCATTGCAATATTTCTAGGCGCATGCATTGCACTATTTCTAGGCGCATGCATTGCACGATTTCTTGGCGCATGCACTGCACTATTTCTAGGCGCATGCATTGCACGATTTCTTGGCGCACACATTGCACTATTTCTAGGCGCATGCATTGCACTATTTCTTGGTGAATGCATTGCACGATTTCTTGGCGCACACATTGCACTATTTCTAGTCGCATGCATTGCACTATTTCTAGTCGCATGCATTGCACTATTTCTAGGCGCATGCATTGCACTATTTCTTGGCGCACGCACTGCACTATTTCTAGGCGCACGCATTGCACTATTTCTAGGCGCATGCATTGCACTATTTCTTGGCGCATGCATTGCACTATTTCTAGGCGCATGCATTGCACTATTTCTTGGCGCAGGCATTGCACTATTTCTTGGCGCATGCATTGCACGAAATAGTATTCTGCGGGAGGAGTTGCTGCTCGCTGTGTTTTTATATTATTATGGTCAATTTATGGACCCGTTGCTCTACAGCCAGGTAACATGCTCGACTGTCAATCCAGAGGCCAGTGTTCGAATCCCGTTCCAGACCGACGTACAGATATGTGAATCAAACCATATACTCTGGTATCTCTTGAAATCAAGGTTCACAATTATTTTATTCTTGCATACTGGACTGGGGTTTCTGGTGATTTCACCGGTGCTGGAAAACTCCATCTTACACTCCAGGGTGTAAGATGACTCTCGAGCTATAGGACTAAATATATGTAGTAATTTCCTGCAGTTATTATCATCTTTTTTACGTAAATCCGGATAATAACCAAATACCTTAATAGTTCCTCTTTGTTGCTTATAATATATTTCTCGATTCAAAAGACATTATCTTACGGGGGGACTATTAAAATTACGTTGCTTTTGTCCTTGTAACGTCATAATGTACTTCCTGTGCACGTCATAATGTACTTTCTGTGCACGGACGTGATGTAAAGTTTTCGAGTTAAGTCATTTGTTTGTATTTGTAACATTATTTGTTGAATATCGCACGCAAGAAAAAGATTCTACCCAGATGAGAATATCCGACTCTCTGTTAACTGTTCACCCGGTTATTTGGCAAAGCCTCGTTACCCCCAAAACAGTTACCCTCGAGTAGGATAATCCATTCTTACATATACCAGACGGGGTTTTCCGGTATTTTCTCCGGTGTTGGAAAACTCCACCTTACACCCGGGTTGTAAAATGACGCTCGTGCTGTAAATGACGTGATACTACATGTAGCGGCAGATTAATGTAATGATTTATTGCTTATTTCATAAAACGGAATAAAAATCCAATACCTTGATTTCTCGATTTAAAAAAAAAAAGTTAGTTTAGTTAAAATGCATAACGTTACTCTGCAAGCAATAAAACAAACCGGAACTAAACATTGTCATCCTGCTGTTTACGGACATTGATTCCCCGTGCTTTGTTTAAATACTCTGCTGTAGGAAAGTAGTTGTTAAAAGAAAGTCGTTCGCTTGATTTTATTTTTTCTATTATTTCTTGAATTTGGTATGCAAGAAAACGATTCTATAACTAGCTGTAAGTGCAGATTGAAATATCCGGCTCCCAAGTACAATGTAACTGTTTACGCGGGAACTCGGCGGAGCCTCGTTACCGCCTGTAACAGTTACCCTCGAGGCTGGATATTCCTATCTGCACATACAACCAGTGAAATAATCTTATAATCTGAATCTATAGCCACTGTAAGAATCTTATCTTATTGGATGAATAGCGAGGAAATATTAAAACGGTACTCACAATATAAATATTGGCGAACAATTTTCTCCTTCGGTTTTTTGGTGTTCCATTTATCGGAGATCCAGACTTGATAACCACCCATCTGTTTACAAGTCTTCTTGGCATCACTAAAAGATAATTTCTCCTTGCTGAGGTAGAAACAGTGCTTCTTGAACTTTTCAAACCCTTGGGGACACTCTGAAACAGGATATGAGGTAGCATTTTTCCCCTTAGTTTGTTCTGATATACTTTGATTAGTTTTTTTGCTACTCTTTCTTCCGTCAGCTGATTTCAATTTCTCTGACTTGGACTGTTTTCTGTTGCTTTTTCTGCTTTGTGGTTTTGATTTCCTTGGTTTAGACTTTTTACCACTCTTTTTTCTTCCTCGTGGTTTCTGTTTCCTTGGTTTAGACTTTTTATCACTCTTTCTAATTCCTCGTGGTTTCTGTTTTCTTGGTTTAGACTTTTTACCACTCTTTTTTCTTCCTCGTGGTTCCTGTTTCCTTGGTTTAGACTTTTTATCACTCTTTTTTCTTCCTCGTGGTTTCTGTTTTCTTGGTTTAGACTTTTTACCACTCTTTTCTCTGCCTTTTGGATTCGATTTTTTCGGCTTAGATATTTTACCACTATTTTTCCTGCCTTTTGGATTCGATTTTCTCGGTTTAGTTTGTTTGGGATTCTTTATATTTTCAGCTGGCTCCGAAGTCGTGTGATTCTTAGCTACCATGCTTGCTTCACAAAACGCTTGTAATGGCTTACAACGATAATGACAACCCATAACATGTCCAAAGGCAGATATATAAAGATCTGGTCTGTCTGAATACGAAAATTCGGCGGGGAAGTGGTATCCATGCCTGTTCATGAACCACGTGGCATACTTCCCGGAATCAATCCATATAAACTTTATATGCCTACCGCTTCTGACACTTGGCAACCAAACGTAAGGATTAGGGTGATAGATGTTCTCTCTGTAATTACATACTGAAAATACGAAAGACAATACATTAAAGATGCACTATAGTCCCAAATTTCATATCCAAACACATGAACAAACTCTACATATAGTTTATGCAAACACAAAATTAACAAGTTTATGTGTATTAACAAAACTATGTATTAGGTCAAAAATAATACACGCTTTATATATGACTGAATACGGTATGAAAATATATACTTTTTTATGACAGTGACTAAAAAAATGAATTTTTTAAGCAATCAGCCGTTACCGCATGACATTTAATTATGAATGTAGCCCTACATACACAATCAATTTATACATTTAGTAAGGTTAAATTAACTAAATTAAAATACTTTATTAAAAGATAGCCATTGGATGTCTTCTATATTCTAACATGACTTGATTTGAAAGTCAGTTAAGGAGGTAGGTTACCTTAATATTTGTATGCGCGCAAGCCCAACCGGAAGCTAAGGCGAGGATTTACGACAATGTTTACGACAAACTAAATGTTTGTATATTTATCTTTTCTGAAAAAAAAAATCATTAACCTGTATCTGATCTGATGCTTAATAGTTTATTCTAACACGATCCGATTCATTTTCCTATTAAACAAAGAAGGCAGAAAACAGTGAATTATCATACAACAATTCACTGTTCTGACGTCACAATTTTTACGTCATAGCCTCAAACGGTAAAGCGGCGCGCTGGAAAAGAAACCGGTTAAAAAATGGGCAAATATTTAATGAATGCCGTCAAGGATGTACTTAAAAGTCCTTGGTAGCGTGTTAAAATCGAAGTAATATATCTCATTTAATGGTTTGCTTTTAAATAAATCATTGTTTGTCGTTCAGATGCGTATTATTATATCATTCGGGCTTCGCCCTGGTGTTATAATTCCTTCTCATCTGAACTCCAAACAATGATTTATTCTGCGACAAATCACTAAATGAGATATATTATTTAAGAAATAATTGATAGCAAAACGATGCTTTATCACTATTTATACAAAACAGGCGGTTATACGCCGGGTGTAATACTTTCACGAGGGCGCAGTCCGAGTGAGTTATTTCGAACGACGTACAACCGCACGAGTGTATAAATAGTGTTATAACATCGTTTTGCTATAAATATATTTCGATTCTAATATGAATTTTATTGTAAAATTTAGATCAAATATGACAGAACTGTTTCTTCGCGCATGCATGGCGCACACTGTTAGGTCGTCACGCTCTTTGTTTATGCACTCCAGGACCGGAAGTGGAAATGCAACTTGCGGAAGAGTTTAGTTTGGGCTCAAAAGATGGCGAATTATTCTGCAAAGCGAATCACCAACTTAATATATGTGTAAATTAATCAAGGCAGTTGTTCAATGTGAAATTTCGTTTTAAACATGCTATTAAGTAAAACATTTGATCAAATTTGAAGCGCTATTTCTTGATGTATACATGGCGCTAAACATCACGTCGACGCGACGTCAACATTATATCGTTGTGATGATTAAAGCATTGTTAGTCATATTAGAATTCTTAAATAATGCGGGAATTAAGAATAAATAACCGCAGAAACGCTACAAAACATTGTTGATTTAAAATGACGTCATCAACGTCATGACATTACATGTCAGTAAACGTGAAAATTAATAGCTTATATTTACGTTTGCCCTTTTCTTTTCCTTTGAAAATTATGGCGTTCGTTTCGTATGGACAGCAAAAGGAAAGGCGCGAAGGTTACGTCATCGCTGCTTAGTGATAACCGACCGCTGTTTTAGTCAGTGAGAACGTTCCTTAGATGACGTCGCAGTTGTTCCGTCTGGTGAACGGAATGGCCGGGAAACTGATTTTAATATAAAATGCCACAAAATATGTGCAATTCATATTCTTGCATACCAGACTGTGATTTCTGGTGATTTCACCGGTGCAGGAAAACCCCCATGATTCTCGTGCTGTAAATGACGTATAACGAACTACATATGTACAGAAGATGTGTGTAGTAATAATAATGTTTTACGTAAAACGGGATAAAAATCAAATACCTTGATAGTTCCTCTTTGTTCCTTATAACATATTTCTCGATTCAAAAAACGTCATTTTACGGAAATAACATAACGTTTCACTGCAGATGATAAAACAAAACCGGAACTATTACGTTGTTTTCGTCTTTGTAACGTCATGACGTACTTCCTGTTTACGGACGTAAAGTTCTCGCGCTTTGTTGATACGCTACTATAAAAAAAAGTGCTATAAGAAAATCATTTGTTTGAATTTATTTTTTACTCTTCTTTGTTTAATATGGTATGCAAGAAAAAGATTATATCACTGGCTGTAGGTGCAGATGGGAATATCCGGCTCTCGGGTAACTGTTTACGCGGTTACTCGGCTGGAGCCTCGTAACCGTCTCAACAGTTACCCTCGTGACCGGAAATTCCCATCTGCACCTACAACCAGTGAAAGAATCTTATAACATTATCTTGTTTACAAGTGGAAAGGAAATATAATGTAAATATAAGAAATGAAACTATTTTTTTCGGTGTTATTTGGCAAATAATGGCTGCTTGAAAATAGTTCAAAATAAAATAAAAACTGCTCAGAATTCTGTGCTTTCAAGACAATTAAGAAATGAAATGATTTTTTTTCGGTGTTCATTCGAAATGAACGACAGAATCGGATCGGCAAATTAAACAAGAATCGCTAGCGCCATTCATGGATTTGCCGATCCTGAGCAGTTTTTATTTTATTTTGAACTATTTTCAAACAGCCATTATTTGCCAAAATATTATTCTTAATAATGATCAATATTTTGCGACATTTGTGTAGCTATATTGAAATGAATTGAGGAATGTAAGAAAATAGATAGACTGTGATAATTACGTCACGGGACTCAAATGAAATGAAGTGATAATTACGTCACGAGTTGGACTAGAAAGGTACTTATTACCGCAATTTTCAAATAAAAATTTGGGCGTTTGATTGTAATACCTTTTCTTCCGTTTCCATTGATGATTTGGTACTTATATACTTAAAATATGCTCTAAAATTATTACTAATTCAGTAGAAAATAGTGATTTCTTGAATTAAATTAATGTTACCATGGAAAAGAATCCCGAAACCTATATTTCTAAATTGAAAAATTCAAAAGCGTTGGCAATGCAGTTTCGTCTATTTAAACGTCAAATTTTCAACACTAGCCACGAGAACAATAATTGCAAGCACAAGGGTTTTTTTTTTTTCATAAAAAAGTCAGATAATAAGCTTTGAAATTAGTTTAAATAGAAGCAAATAATACGAACATCTTACTAATACGGAAGAGCATTAGTGCCAGGTGCGCTTTTTTTTATTAACTCGAAATTTCGAGTAAGTAAGTAAGTAACTCGAAATTTCGACTTATTTAATTTCGAGTTACTATCTTGTCCTATTATCCGCAAAATTTGAACGGGACTTGAACATATACTACCGTACATCAATGTATGACCTACCATAGCCTCAAGAGCTATTCAAACTGTATCCAGGATATATACCCCCATTTACATGTATAGTATGTTCACATGTGGTAGGGGCTCGGACCAGGTCGAAAACCTTCCAGATATGGTCAAAATAGTGAAATATTCTAAGTTTGAATACTTCCCGGACACCTATGACCTCTCCCCAAAATCTAGATCTGTCTAGGTACCCAGCCTTGGTCAAACTCATAACTACATTTTCATTTAGGGTATGTCTATATTTCATTGACATATGGGTTCAAACTAGGTCGAAAACCTTCCAGACTTGGGTCATTCTATTAATTCTTTAACTTTTATTGATAAAAAATGATAATTTTTTGCGCTATATAATTTAGAAAATTTTGGTTTAGCCACATACAGACATACAGATGGTGATTCTTAAGTAGAAAACTAATCCATAGTGGGAAAATAGCGTTTTAAAATTATTTTAAATATGTTTCTTGTTTGCCCTTTCCAAACACTTTGTCGTTACCCTAACCACAGATACAATTTCCTCTAACTAGAACACACTTGAATCTGTCAACACCATTGAAAACATTATTTTGCAGAACAAACGTGTCTCAAAGGTTAAAAATATTTTTACACAGATTATGAGAGATCTGCTCGCAACCAGAGTTACGGAAATAATATAGTACGGTTAACAGGCGCTATATTTCACATTAACATTCCGTTTTAAAGTAAAGTTTCCAAAAACACTTTTTAACAATTGTATAAAACATAAATCGAAGAATTGTTTTCTGTAATGAAATCTCTGTTTTTAATAACAAAATGTCATTTCCGTAACAACCACGTTATGGAAATGACAGTTACGGAAATGACAAATTGTTACATTTTGACACATCACTACTAAGTATTTTAAATACAAGGTGTGGAACCATGTACGCAAAATCTACAAGTGGGTGTAATGCTCTTAAATCTTGATACAGCAATTAGGCTAAAATAAGAGTTACGGTAATGACAAACAAAACATATTCTCACTAAAAATAAAACATGCTGGCCATCAGAATATACATATTCCATTTTATATTGTAAAAGACAAAGTTCTTAAAATGAAAACATCACAATATTCTTCTATGACACCCCTTTGAAAGATAATAAATACTTAAATCTGTTCAGCTATCACAGGGATTCCACATGGGTTACGGAAATGATGTAAAATTTAGGGACAGGTGAAAGTCAATATTTTTTGTAATTTCTATGCCAGTTATTTTTATGATGTTACTTGCAAGTAGCTCATAAATTTATTTCAAGCAAACAAGTCCACTGAAATTAGCTAATAAGTATTGCCTGTATGCATTAAATCGGTTTGTTGAAGTCACGCCCAGTTGAGGGACACGTAGTTTTCCTTATCCCTGGTCATGATAAAAGAAAGTTTATATTAGAAATGCAATAAAAACTTAAATTCTAACACGATCCGATTCATTTTCCTATTAAACAAAGAAGGCAGAAAACAGTGAATTATTATACAACAAATCACTGTTCTGACGTCACAATTACTACGTCATGGCGTCAAACGGCATAGCGGCGCGCTGGAAAAGAAACCGATTGAAAACGGGCAAATATTTAATGAATGTCATCAAGGATGTACTTAAAAATACTTAGTTACGTGTTAGAATCGAAATAATATATCTCATTTAGTGATTTGCTCTTGAATAAATCATTGTTTGTCATTCAGATGCGTATAATTATATCACTCGGGCTGCGCCCTCGTGATATAATTCCTTCGCATCTGAACTCCAAACAATGATTTATTAAACGACAAATCACTGGATGAGATATATTATTTCTTAAATAAACAACTGATATCTGTCACATATGTATTACTAAAGGTAACTAACATGCTTTATATTCATTTTTGTCATCAAAAGTAGAAAAAACAATAGGGGGACAGGAGTTCCTAAAAAAATTAGAATGGCCCACTTAAACATGGTTTAGGCATCTGAGTTTCCTCCAATATAAAAGTCGCCATATGACCTATAATTGTGTCGGTTAAACCCCAACAAAATCAATCAATAAACATGGTTTAAATGGTGTTCTAACACGATCTGATTCATTTTCCTATTAAACAAAGAAGGCAGAAAACAGTGAATTATTATACAACAAATCACTGTTCTGACGTCACAATTATTACGTCATGGCGTCAAACGGCATGACTGTGACTCAATGCAGACTTGGAGCGCCGGTATAAATGACAGACTCCGGTACATACCGGATAAACTAAATTTGAACGAAAATATCTTAAATGTATATATTTTGTAACCATAGTGATACTAACCCTAACCTTTAGTGAGTAGTTTATGCATATTGTACACTAAATGCATGCAGTCATGCAAAAATATGCATATTTTTGCCGTGCGCTACAAATGATAATCACTTTCGGGCATGCGCAGAAGACCGCTCCAAGTCTGCAATGAGTTACATCGAAACGGGGCATAGCGGCGCGCTGGAAAAGAAACCGATTGAAAACGGGCAAATATTTAATGAATGTCGTCAAGGATGTACTTTAAAATCCTTGGTAACGTGTTAGAATCGAAATAATATATCTCATTTAGTGATTTGCTCTTGAATAAATCATTGTTTGTCATTCAGATGCGTATTATTATATCACTCGGGCTGCGCCCTCGTGATATAATTCCTTCTCATCTGAACTCCAGACAATGATTTATTCAACGACAAATCACTGGATGAGATATATTATTTCTTAAATATTTTCTATGAGCAAACCCTGTAGGGCTACCCAATGGATACACCAGGTACCTAACCTTGGCCAGGACCTATACATCAACGAAAAATATTGTAGTTAGTTACTCGAAATTTCAAGATACGTAACTCGAAATTTCGAGATAAGTAACTCGAAATTTCGAGTTAATAAATAACATACACCTGGCACTAATGCTCTTCCGTATACTAAGGCTTACTTTAGAAATAAAATGTTTTGAAGCTATATTAACGAGAAACGAGAAAGGTAATTTTATTTAATCTTTTTCAAAGAAATTACGATAAAAGGCAAATTCTAACATGACTCGGTTTGATTTCCAGTTAAACAAAGAAGGAAATCAAACTCTATATATTCTGCGATAAACAACAGTTGACGCGCGGACCGGTAAGAGAGCATTATGACGTCAATTATGACGTCAAATTGCCGTATGACGTCCGATACATTACTCCTCGGGTAAATGAAGTCCAGCATAATATTTATTAAAATATTTCAATGAGCATGTCAGAATGAAAACAATCAAGGCCTTCTTGTGATTTATCGTCTAATCTACCACGGTTCATCGTTCAGATGCTTCAGTATTTAACCACTCGGGCTAACGCCCTCGTGGTTCAATTCCTACGCACCTGAACTCTGGACCGTGGTAAATCAGACGATAAACAACTCGAAGGCCTTGATTATTTGTTAAATATAAGATATTCTAATATGGTTAACAATGCTTTAATCATCACAACGATGTTATGTTGACGTCACGTCAACGTGATATTTAGCGCCATGTACGCAACAGGAAACAGCGCTTTCAAATTTCATGAAATACTTTACTTAATAACATGTTTTAAACGAAATGTCACATTGCACAAATGTTTTGATTAATTTATATACATACTGAATTAGTTATTCGCTTTGCTGAATAATTCGCAATATCTTTCGCTCGAAATGAATTCTGTTGCAAGACGTATTACCGTTTCCGGTCCTAGCGTGTTTTAACAAATACCTACTACTGGCGCCATGTTGCGCGAAGAAACAGTTCCATCATATTTGATATAAATTTTACAATAAAGAACATATTAGAATCGAAATAATGTATAGCAAAACAGTGCTTTATCACTATTTATACACTCGGGCGGTTATACGTCGTCCGAAATAATTTTAGATTATTACGCCCGACGTATAACCGCCCATCGTGCATACATAGTGATAAAGCACTGTTCTGCTATAAATTATTTCTTAATTTCAAAAATTTCTATTGCCACGGTTACTTTAAACGTTAAGGTAAATAGGGCACCATGTAAAGTGTTGAGTATTCTGCTAATAATATTACCCTAAATAGTCCATGTTGATTATTAACAGAATTACATTGAAGCCGTCGAAAAACCTGCTATCATACATAGTTGTTTTAAAATGAGACAAAATGCGCTACTATGGAAACACGAGCCGACATATTCATTTTAAGCTGATTTTAGAAAGCTAGCACGCATAGCCTACTGAAAAAATCAACTACGCAGACCAGACACATTGAAAAGTGTTAAATATCCGTATTTTCCTTCTTCTTTCAATATAAAATATCTTTGGAGGGATAAATCTGAATAAAACTTCTACACAAAGGGACAGAGACAAACGAACTTGAGATTCTAGCAGCTAAAACATTACCTTACACGAAATACAATAAATTGCTACGGTTTAACATATTTGAATTAACCCTGGTAACAAGGTAACCTAGCTCCTTAAACAAAGAAGCAGGTCAAGCTGTAAATATTCTGCTACAAACAGCGATTGAAAATCGGACTGGTAAGACAGCATTATGACGTCAATTATGACGTCAATTTCCGTAAGACGTCCAGTTAATTACTACTCTGAAAAAATGAAATCTTTATGTGGCTTGTCATCTATTTATCACGGTTCAGATACACAGAAGTTATCAAACCACGAGGCGTTTCGTACTGAATCAACGAAATAGAGATACTTGTAAAGCAATCGGTTTGAGATCAGCAGAATGATATAAAAAATAGCTCAGCGCAAGCTTTATTTTCAAGTTGAGAAAGTATATTTAAGGATCATGTTTTTTCTAAGAAAAGAGAGATGAATATAGAATTCTGCATAAAACTGCTGTTCTTGACACTTTTTGGGGATGTTTTAACAAGGGGAAAACGTGCATTAACAGAGATTCTCGCGCTCACGTGCTATTATAACACCTTTTTATATATGCGCGTTCCGTGGCAAAGCGTAAACGTATTACGGCCCCAAAATGGAACATTCAAATAGAAATGACGTCAATATATTCATTTATTAAAGATAACATGGTGTAATAGGCCTCAATTTCACCGAAAGCTCACATACAACTTGAAAACGTAAGCTTTAAAAATGTCAAACGATAGAAATAAGGTGCATATTGACAAGTTATATAGTGACCGAAGTTCTCAAAAATTTCCTTTAGATTACTTCCCCTGATAATTTTTTTATGAGTTATCTCCCCTGAAAACTAGAAAAAGTGATTTTCTCCTTTTCCCTACGGGAAATTTTAGATTTCTATTTGATATTTGTATCAGAATCATATAATGCAGCTTTCTACCGCAAAATTTTCTCGAAACTCCAGTTCAGATTCTCATAATTAAAGAAATTACATATTTCCCATAGGCATCAATGTTAACTTCAATACCGATTATCTCCCCAAAAAGTGATAAAATTTGAAAAATCTTTCGGTGAAAAGTTTTTTTAATTTTGAATGTCTTTAAAGTGACCAAATTTCATTTAAATATTACCATCCAGTTACAAGATATGAAATATAGCTATTACACCATGTTATCTTTATTATTTTCGCGCGTTATGCTGAATTCTAACACGATCCGATTCATTTTCCTATTAAACAAAGAAGGCAGAGAGCAGTGAATTATTATACAACAAATCACTGTTCTGACGTCACAATGATTATGTCATGGCGTCAAACGGCATAGTGGCGCGCTGGAAAAGAAACCGATTGAAAACGGGCAAATACGTAATGAATGTCGTCAAGGATGTACTTAAAATCCTTGGTATCGTGTTAGAATCGAAATAATATATCCCATTTAGTGATTTGCTCTTGAATAAATCATTGTTTGTCGTTCAGATGCGTATTATTATATCACTCGGGCTGCGCCCTCGTGATATAATTCCTTCGCATCTGAACTCCAAACAATGATTTAATAAACGACAAATCACTGGATGAGATATATTATTTCTTAAATATCGTTAGCGCATGTTCATTTTGTGTATAGCATATTCAGAATCCCTCGGGATACATTGGTATTCTCGCCCTATAGGCTCGGGCACTAACCAATCTCTCGGGATTCTGCAGACGTTATAGATCTAACACGAAAAAAATGCTTTATCCCTACAGAACAGTTTGAGGTCCCTAACCACAGACGATACTCACAATACAAATATTGGACAACAATTTTCTCCTTCGGTTTTTTTGTGTTCCATTTATCGGAGATCCAGACTTGATGACCACCCATCTGTTTACAAGTCTTCCTGGCATCACTAAAAGATAATTTCTCCTTGCTGAGGTAGAAACAGTGCTTCTTAAACTTTTCAAATCCTTTGGGACACTCTGAAACAGGACATTTAGAAAACATAATATATAGACCTAACAGTATCAACAGTCCATACAGTTTTGTTTTTCCCATGGTCCTTCACACCTCAACTGTATTACAACCTTTATGAATTACGTTGGCCTCGGTACACCTCAACTGTATTACAACCTTTATGAATTACGATGGCCTCGGAACACCTCAACTGTATTACAACCTTTATGAACCTTTATGAATTACGATGGCCTCGGAACACCTCAACTGTATTACAACCTTTATGAATTACGATGGCCTCGGAACACCTCAACTGTATTACAACCTTTATGAATTACGTTGGCCTCGGAACACCTCAACTGTATTACAACCTTAATTAATGAATCACGCAGGCCTCGGAACACCTCAACTGTATTACAACCTTAATGAATTACGTTGCCCTTGGAACACCTCAACTGTATTACAACCTTAATTAATGAATTATGCAGGCCTCGGAACACCTCAACTGTATTACAACCTTAATTAATGAATCACGCAGGCCTCGGAACACCTCAACTGTATTACAACCTTTATGAATTACGTTGCCCTCGGAACACCTCAACTGTATTACAACCTTAATTAATGAATCACGCAGGCCTCGGAACACCTCAACTGTATTACAACCTTAATGAATTACGTTGCCCTTGGAACACCTCAACTGTATTACAACCTTAATTAATGAATTATGCAGGCCTCGGAACACCTCAACTGTATTACAACCTTAATTAATGAATTATGCAGGCCTCGGAACACCTCAACTGTATTACAACCTTAATGAATTACGTTGCCCTTGGAACACCTCAACTGTATTACAACTTTAATAAATGAATTATGCAGGCCTCGGAACACCTCAACTGTATTACAACCTTAATGAATTACGATGGCATCGGAACACCTCAACTGTATTACAACCTTAATTAATGAATCATGCAGGCCTCGGAACACCTCAACTGTATTACAACCTTAATGAATTACGTTGCCCTTGGAACACCTCAACTGTATTACAACTTTAATAAATGAATTATGCAGGCCTCGGAACACCTCAACTGTATTACAACCTTAAAAAAATAGTGTTGGTTGCACCGCACAACTGAATCAAATTTAGCGCGAGCCCCCAATTGGGATGTTACAATGCAAATGACGCGCAGAAGATACAGCCTTTCAAGCGGTTATGTGGGACTACTGACTTCACGGTTGATTGATTTTTGAAAATTTATCACGTGAAGATCTTTAAGTGTAATTTTGGTATGAAGAAACTATTCAAATTTGAAATTTTTTTTTTTATTATTTCAAAATATACCAGGTATACATCTGGATAGTTTCTTTTGCTGTTCAGTATACTATGCCTGAAATATGTTTGCAATTTATATTGAAATAAAAATCACTCTGACCACCAAAATCCAAGATGACCGCCATTTTGCAACTTTGAAACGCCTGGCCTAAATCAATCAAACGCTTGCAATCATCTACAGGCAAATTGACATTTATGCCACAACTTTTATGAACATGATGATAAAAGTATTCATATATATCTATGTTTTGCAGTTTGCCATTTGCCATTACTGTACTAAAAATACCGCCAACCCAAGTTATACGTGGCGGCAGTGTCTACTGTATCGATAAGGGGAAGTAACGCGATGTTGGAGTTCGCCAATAAGTGCGATTTAATATCGGTGGCTATATTTAGCAGTACGAGATAAATGCGGAAAATAATAGCCTATATAAATGCTGTCAAAAGTTCGGCTCGTATTTCACAAGTAAATGAGAACAGGCAGGAAAAAATTCCGTATTGCACCTTTTGTATTGTATATTGCCGGACTACTTTCATTTATGCATGGTCAGACACAATTCTATAGATAATGCACATAAAACTTCACTCACTTCTACTTTAACATCGATAAGCAATGATTAACAAAACAGCAAACAAAACGGTGGAGGTGGAGGCATGTTGCCGGACTACTTTCATTTAATATGCATGACCAGACACAGTTCTACAGATAATGCACATAAAACTTAAAATTCACTCAGTTCTATTTTAACATCGATATTAAGCACTGATTAACAAAACAACAAACAAAAAGGTGGAGTTATATAATAAAAGGGTCATTACAACAGTAGCTAGATCTGGGATTTTGTATAAGGCTCACGCGAAGTTTGCAAGATCGGACCACACTCGGCGCTTACGCGCCTCGTGAGATTCAAACTTGCAAACTCCACTCTAATCGTATACTGCATCCCAGATCGAGCCATTATGAAAATAACGCTATTATATCGTCACGTAATTAAACAAATATTCTAATTTGGATGGATGGCTTATAAATATACAATCACGAATATGTGTACATATTTTTTTTAGCAATTTCAGAAAGTGCCGAAAATGTCGTTACCACCGACAGAATTTTCCGTGAGATAATCAGCGCTTAAGTTCATCAATTCGGGTATAATAGATTAAACCTTGATCAAATTTGGACAATTCCTATATAAATGGAATTTTTGATCATTGATAAATCTTGTTCACTTGTCTCACAATTTACATCCTACCTACACTGTAAATGTAAGTGTTAAGGAACTGAACACGCTTTGAACGCCAATTTGCAACAGATATTGAACGTGTCTTTGCGTTCAAAATCCTAATACTAGTGTTCAAATTTTTAACACTAGCTGCGCAAAGAAAGAACGCCCGATGAACAGCCAGCTGTTCTGTTGTGGAACACCTTATGAACAGCCAGCTGTTCTTTTTTAACACCAGACATGTTCTATTTTTAATGTTAGTGTTCAGATTGGTAACACCTACAGTTTCGTAAATGAACAGTCTGCGAACACCCAGGTGTTCTTTTGTTTAACTCCGGACGTGTTCAATTCCAATGCAACAGATATTGAACGCCTAGAACATGTTCAAAGACATGGACGTTAAGAAGTTGAACATACTGCATTCAGTTTTGAACACTGGATAAGAGACATGTTTTTTCTAAGGGATATTTGTTATACATAATAACATTTACAGTTGAAAAAAACAACAACTTTATTTCAAAAAACATTTTGAAGAAAAACTACCAACATCATGTGCAACTACTTAATCTGACTATTTTACAAGCTTTTTATGTACATGTATAGTGTTCTTTAGTTGTATTTTAAACATACCTGAAAAAAAAACTGTCATAAAAACATAAAAGAAGATATTATGCTTTGTACATAATTTCCTGTAAAAGTGTTCCCTGTCCTAAAAATTTTAGAAACTGTGTAAAAAATTACCATAATGAAAAAAATATTGACAGAATTTTGTACTCCTGCAAATAGACGATGGTCATAATCCAAGTTTCAAAGATAAAATGGTACTTAAGAAAAATTCAGGATATTTTTTTAACAAAAAAAAACACTGGCACATGACTATGACTTTTTCCCAAAGCAAATAAATCAGGTAAGGTTGGAAATACTAGTTACAAAATTATTTCATCAGTGGCACAAAAGGATATTTTTTTAACAAAAAGACACTGGCACATGACTATGACTTTTTCCCAAAGCAAATAAATCAGGTAAGGTTGGAAATACTAGTTACAAAATTATTTCATCAGTGGCACAAAACCAACATTTCGACCAGATATAACCTTGACAGACTTATACAATAATATAGAAAGATATACTACTATCTTATTCTTGCATACAGCTCAGAACATAAGAAAGTACACATTTATTTATGAATTACTGTAATATGCAATAATATATATATATACAATTTCATTTGTAAAATGTTAAAAACCTGCTCAGTCCCAATTGCATTTAGAAAATACCAACATGTCTGCTCAGAACTAATAGTAACATTTTGAGAATGTCAATCAACTTGTTCAATAACAGTAAGTCCATTTTGTAAAATATGTCCCTGCTCAGTACCAAAAACACTATTTTGAAAAACCCAGTAATATTATTTGAAAAATGTCAATCTCTCTGCTCAGAAGAGACCAGTGGTATTAGCATTACTGAAAACTATTCTCTATCTTGAACTGCTGCATTTGATTTCAGCAAAATACAAACCAGAATGATATTTCAGAAGAAAGAATGACTGCTAATTTTATTATCCTCCCAATACCTTAACCATGTAACTCATTTATTTAAAGGTCCATTACTAAGGGAAAGTGAGTTGGCAATTTTTTTCATAGCCAGTGCATAGACTTCTGCAAGACACTAAATAATGAAGATTGGCAGGTCAAAATTTACAGAAGGTCTTTGGAAGTCAAAGAAATGTATGTGTATTATGTTGAGATTTCAATGAATCGACAGAATGACCCCCAGGTCTTTTTAACTTTCTTCATACTTCATAGAAAAATAATTGTACATATACTGCGATTTATTTCGAATTTCTACATACCAACTTTCATTTTCCAATAAAATGAAATAGTTCTGTGCTTTTTAAAAGAAATTAAAATGTTCACTTTCCTTAGTATTGGACCTTTAAATACTGTTCTATACTTCTCACAGAAAAAAAAGATTTTCTTAACTTTCATTTGTATACTGTTCTTCAAATACAAATTGCTGCAAGAATCCTAAAGACATTGCTTAGGAATGATATTCAATGTTGAAAACACAGAATGTTGCAAATAACTGAACTGCAAATAACACTGTACTCTCCTTATTGCACCTAGTGGCAGTACAATTTCCTACTAAATAGGCTGTCTCTGCTTTGTCATTTCTGGTAAATATCACTAATTTTGGAGGAGTTTTCTTTTACCTCCAATATGACCTCAAAATCATGTTCTTTAACAACCTGGCAAAAGAAAAATGGATTTCATTACATAAACAGCATTTAAATTTCTCAATATTGGAGCATTAATAAAACTATTTGCTGTTTTAAAATAGGTACAGACATGGATATTTGAATGTTGTATAAACCTATTAAATGCGAAATAATGTTTTATATTAAAATTAGGTATATATGCTGATGTAAAATATCATACACCTTATTCATGAAAATCAGTAATTCAGCTCAAACTTCCAAAGGCCAGGCACTGTTTTATAAGAGCAGGTTCAAGTCCCAGCTAAAGGTTCAGAAAATCATACTAGCATTTAATGAGAGTATTGTTCAATGATTCTAGCGTACTAGTTTGTTTAACAGAACAGAAATATCATCTAACTTTAACAAACAAACCTCAGTGATCACTTTAGGAGTCTGGAAATGACATATCTATGCCCTTCTTATTCCGATCAAACTTTGTTTCAACTTTTGTTCGTTATACGCTTTATGTAGAGCTATCAGACAGTTTCATTGTTTGAATAAGCAGCCAATTGCACCTGCTCAAGATGTGACCTAAAATAAAAGTTAAAGCATTTCATGTTCTTTAGTTCAGCATTTGCAACACAACGACAACAACAACATAAGTGCTGCCTGTTTGAATTTACATGGAATATCTATCTAGTAAACACTATAGATCTGGCGGGTGGAACTTAAATATAAATTATGAACAAAGTATTCAAGCTAAGAAGATATGCAAATAGCAGAAAAATTACTTCGTAACAAATTATTCCGGATTATCCTTCCAGTTTCCTGATTCCGCCAAACTTGAGACGCTTGCTGATGACGTACTCACGGGACTGATATACGCTTTCTTGAAAAATTCTATTTTTAGACATAACACCGGCGTTCTCAGATAGAACATGCAATGAATGCCCCTGTTCATATAAAATGTCCTGTCAATGTTTTTATTTAGTTATTTCATTTTTATGCATTCACTGAAACTTCAATTAACAATATATCGGTAAAATAACTTACCCCTAGTTCATTAAAACTCAAAACAGTAAAATATGTCTAGACTTTCCTTGGAAGGCGATCTAATATTGAATGCTGGCGTTCAAATCAAGCGTTCCAATCGTACACAGAACACTTGTACTAAACATCGGTGTTCAAAGTATAACACGTAGTGTTCCAAAATTGAATACAGATGAACGCGTCCGGTGTTCTCTCCATTTACAGTGTAGAAAAAAATTATTGTGCACACCTTCCACTACTTTTATTATGTATGCTGATAATAGCAACATGTATTTTCATTTCAAATAGGAACAGAGCATGTGGACCTTTAATCTCTAGGTGTGACCTTAGAGCTAGCGGTGTGGATCTTGCGCATGACACGTCGTCTCATTTTAAATGCGGAACATTTGTGCCTAGTAATTTCAAAATCCCCTGATGAATGGCAGAGTTATGGACCAGACACGAAACAGACGGTGTGAACATTTGACCTCTAGGTGGTAACTTGACCTAGCTAGGGGCAGTGTTTTATAAGCTTTGGGGGAATGGCGGCGGGACCCGTAATGAGGGGATAATTGGGTCGTAACCACTTAAGTAGGGGGGAAATTGCGTCGTGATCAAAGCAGTGTGTTCCATAAATATGTTACAATAAAAAAGAAAATGATTTAAAAAAAAAAACACATTGTCTCATGCTTTAAAGGCTACAGTTTCCTTTATCATGTACATCTAGAAAGGGTTTTGTTGTTTGGGATATGTTTTAGGGGTCTGGGTCTTGCGCATGACCTGTAGTCTCATTATGTGGAACATTTATGCCGCGCCATGAGAAAACCAACATAGTGGCTTTGCGACCAGCATGGATCCAGACCAGCCTGCGCATCCGCGCAGTCTGGTCAGGATCCATGCTGTTCGCTAACAGTTTCTCTAATTCCAATAGGCTTTGAAAGCGAACAGCATGAATCCTGACCAGACTGCGCGGGTGCGCAGGCTGGTCTGGATCCATGCTGGTCGCAAAGCCACTATGTTGGTTTTCTCATGACACGGCTCATTTATGCCAAGTTATTTCAGAATCTTTCCATCGACGGCAGAGTTATGAACCGGG
The DNA here is from genome assembly GCF_021730395.1 of Mercenaria mercenaria. Classification (NCBI taxonomy): domain Eukaryota; kingdom Metazoa; phylum Mollusca; class Bivalvia; order Venerida; family Veneridae; genus Mercenaria; species Mercenaria mercenaria. The sequence goes on along the minus strand of NC_069367.1, from coordinate 14,185,787 downwards.
CACGAAGTGTGACAGACGGAAGAACAGAAGGAATGACGGACGGGTATTTATGTGGTATATGGGTATTTATGTGGCTACTCTTTTGTTCTCTCTATTGTTCTTTTATCCATGTGAAAGAAAAATATAACCACATAAAAGCTTACGGAATGCATGACATTGATCAAAGAAAAAGTACAGTTAACTATTGATCCTATAGCCACCGAAGTATGCAAATGTAATCTAGGATGGGCGGACGGACGGACGGACGGACGGACGGACGGATGCAACCTATTTTTATGCCCCCATTTTTATTTCGAAAAAGGCGGAGGCCATTAAACTTATATATAAGTTTATCTGCACACACATGAGTATAAATGAGAATAGTACAAAATGAATATTTAATTTCTCAGATTTCTATGAACGTCAAAATACAAAACAGCTTTAATCTGGTCTTCAAGTCTCTACTTGCTTTGTAAAGAAGTAGTTTGTTGCCCTCAAGGTAGAAAGATTAGGTTTAACAAATTTTCAAAATATGAACTAGTCTAAGGAAAAAACATATCACTAAAACTGAAATATATTAAATTAATAATTTCATGAGCTGTATAATATTGTTTGAAAATACAGAGTTAACACTTAATCGAAGAAGGAATCGGTACATCCAAAAACCCATACACCAAAACCTCCCCCTACCTCCACCCCATACCCCCTCGTAGGCCCTCTCTAATTTCTTTTAAATAATCATCAAAATCCTGTAAAACACAATAAGCGCATCATCAAATTTATATAGGTTATCGAAATAATTTAAAAAAATAAAAAATAATAATAAGTGTAGATGCTATAGTGGTTATAGGTATATAAGGCCACTTCCAACAGCTTGCTGTTGGGTTAACCCTTTAGCGACGTGGTTAGAGTGTCCACCTTCAGACCACGAAGTCCGGGGTTCGATCCTCGATAGAGTCTGTGGTATTTTACTACAATGGCGACGAGGATGTTTGACGGATTCATGTATTTGGATGAGGCTAGAAATTGATAGTAGGTTCAGTTGATGCCTCGGGCTAGAAACTGATAGAAGGTTCAGTTGGTGCCTCGGGCTAGAAACTGATAGAAGGTTCAGTTGGTGCCTCGGGCTAGAAACTGATCTATAGGCGGTTCAGTTGATGCATGGTCCTTCAATGTTAGAGAGGAGAGGAGTGTAGCGGTTGTAGGTATATATAAGGCCACTTCTTAAAGACGTTATAACTGGTTCATCTGCAGGTGGATTATTTCTATTTTCATCATTTTTCACTTATTTTCATTTATTGATTTATTCCTTTCTTTCTCTACATATTTTTTCTTATAACTATCACGATTTGAAATTCTTTACTTCTCTTACTAGCACTTAACTTATTTGTGACTTCTGAAATATGACTGAACAGGCTGATATAAATATTTTGTCTTTTTCTTGGTAACTATAGGAATAAAAGAGCCTTGTATGATGTTAAGTGACTATGATTTTCTTACTAGCACTTAACTTATTTGTGACTTCTAAAATATGTACAAACAGGCTGTCAATATTTTGTTTTGTTCTTGGGATTTATAGGAATACAGCCTTATATGTTAAGTGTCTACGATTTTAAGAAACATCTCTTATCGTATATTTTCTTCTAAAATTGGATGTATTGCACAAGAAATATTATTCTGTTTTGTAAATTTAAGCCATGTTTTTGGTATATATCTTATAATAGAAGATTGACCTTATAAGTACAATGAGCTTTCGTCAATATTCTTTGCATGCAAAATGGTTACTGTACTATTGTTATTTGTGAAATTCATGCAATAAATATGTTTAAACTAAAGACGTGGTAAGAGTGTCCGCCTTCAGATCACGAGGTCCGCGGTTCGAACCTCGGTAGAGTCTGTAGTATTTTACTACAATGCGTATAATTTAGAGCTTGTGTATGGGTTGTGGTGGGGTCCATGTCACACGACGGGAACCTGTAGACATTTTGAAATGAAACTTATGCAAAATCCACTTTAAAACCATGTTAATTATTTTATAACCAAAACTGACCAACAAGGCAACATAATTATGATTCAATATCCAAAAATCATCGGTTGCGCTAGAAACAGTGAAATAATGAATAACTCAAGAGAGTTTTTGCAAGGGAACATTTTTTTAAAAGAAGTTCCTGCCAAACTTGAGGCCTATCTATGAAAAAATGCCTATTTTGAAGCGGTTAGCAGCGGAGTCGGGGCATGCTTGGTAGAAGTTGCTGGCCCTGACCTTCATTTTATTTAAACAGAAGTCAGTGAATGCACCAAGACTACTTGCAACAGCCAGTTGAAGAGTTAGTTGGTCATAGACTAACATAGGCTAGCCTACTACAGTAGAGACGATCATGAACAATTCACAATACATGAAGCATAGAGTAAGTGTACTCGGTTTCGCACAGTTCACGGTTTCGCACACCAAAGAAATTTCCGTTTCTTGTAATGAAATACTTGCCAAGAGAAATTTAAACTGGTGAAATCAAGGGACCAGGTCTCCTTTTGAATGTTTCTATAGTTTTCTAAACGACAAGCAGGCATTCTGATAAAAGACAAAGATATATAAAAGTGTAGTAAAGGTATCACCGAGACAGCATAAAATTGGACACCACTGTCTGAGGGTACCTCCTTTGTGCATGGTATAGCGACATCATTATGATAAAGACAGCTAAAAATACAGTTTCTACAGAAGTCTAAATGCAAAGAAAAAAAGCATTCCTACTTACCGTTCTGCTGGTCTTTGTTTCGCTTCAAGCGCATTCCATTCAAACCACAAATCAATGAAAATGAAACCACTAGGAACACCAGAAGATTCATTATTCAAGAAAACTATAGACAGTAAAACTAATGTTTATTTTTCAGTAATTTTACTTCCGGCCAAAAGAAAAAACTATGACGTCATAAGTAATACGTAGATTTCCCGCAAACTCGATGCTACTCTGGATGCTCTCCCCTGTAACTACGATATCGTACTACGAACATGCATGCTGTAGCCATTGTATCGATAATTATTACCAGTGCAGCCTGTCCCGTAAAAAATGTTTTGAAAAAAAAAATTCGAGTTACTTTCTTGCCGTTTTATCCGCAAAATTCGAACGTCTGTCCGTCTGTCAAAGGCCAAAAATGTAATGCACGACTTTTGACTCTTTGAAGTGGAATCGTCTATCAACACATCCATAATTTATTATATTGTACCGAACATGCAGGGGCATATACTACCATACATCAATGTATGGCCTACAATAGCCTCTAGAGCTACTCCAAATTTCAAACTGTATCCAGGATATTATATACCTTCATTTACATGACTTTGTATAGTATGCTCATGTGGTAGGAGCTCGACCTAGGTAGAAAACCTTCCAGATGTGGTCAAAATAGGGAAATATTCTACATTTGAATACTTCCCGGTCACCTTCTAAAAATCTAAATCTGTCCAGGTACCCGATCTTGATCAGACTCATAACTACACGTTCATTTAGGGTATGTCTATATTATATAGGGCTCATATGGGTCAAACTAGGTCGAAAACCTTCCAGACTTAAACATGGTTTAGGCCCCTGGGGTCTTCCTCCACCATAAAAGCTGGGAATTCGCAATATGACCTATAATTGTGTCGGTGCGACGTTAAACCCAATAAAATAAATAAATAAATAAATAAGCATGGTTTAAATAGTAATATTTTTATGAGCAAACGCTGCCCGGTCATCTTAATCATATGACCCTGTATGGCTACACGATGGATACACCAGGTACCTAATCTTGGCCAGGGCATATACATCAAAAAGTTGAACGCTAACTACTGTGGTTACTTACTCGAACTTTCAAGTTAGTAACTCGAAATTTCGACTTAGTAACCCGAAATTTCAAATTACGTAACTCGAAAGTTCAAGATATTAACTCGAAATTTCGACCTAGTAAATCGAAATTTAGACTTTCGAGTTAATAAATAACATACAAATGGCACTAATGCTCTTCCGTATAAAGGCCAGGACTGAAATGACTTAAGATCTTTTGACTGGGTGTGGGTGCAGATGGGAATTTCCGGCCTCGAGGGTGACTGTTTAGGAGGTAACAAAAGTGCCAACGAGGAGGCGTGTAGACGCCAAGCGGAAGTAGTAATGGGTCGGGGGTGGGGGGAGGGGCTCAGGGTTTTCCCCATGGAATATTTTGAAATATATGTATGAAATGGTGGTATCTCGTGCATTTTTTGTTTAAATTTTGAAGTATGGGAGGGGTTACTCCCATATTAATGGGGGCAAAGGGGTTTCTCCCTGGAAATATTTGAAATATAGGTATGAAATGGTAGCATCTGGGACAATTCTGTTTAAATTTGAGGTGCGTGAGGGGGTACTGCCAACGAGGAGGCGTGTAGACGCCAAGCGGAAGTAGTAATGGGTCGGGAGTGGGAGGAGGGGCTCAGAGTTTTTCCCCTAGAATATTTTGAAATATATATATGAAATGGTGGTATCTCGTGCATTTTTGTTTAAATTTTGAAGTATGGGAGGGGTTACTCCCATATTAATGGGGGCCATGGGGTTTTCTCCCTGGAAATTTTGAAATATAGGTATGAAATGGTGACCTCTAAATTTTGAGGAAAGGGGATTGAAACACCCATCATTGGTGGGGGGGGGGGGGGGGCGGAGTCATGGGATCTACACCTGGAAATAAGTATGAAATGTTAGACTCTGGTGCATTTTTTGGTTTAAATTTTAAGGAAAGGGTATATACCGGTACTCATTTTAGTGGGGTGAGGGGTTCTCACCCTGGAATTTTTTGAAATATGAGTATGAGATAATAGTGGCCTCTGGTGATTTTTTTTGTTCTGAATTTTAAAGTATGGCAGGGGGTACTCCAATCATTCAAGGGGGTGGAGGCTGGGGAGTGTCAGGGAAAGGGGAGTTTCCCCTTGGAAAATTTTGAAATCTGGGTTTGAAGTGGTGGTCATTGGTGCATTTATTTTGTCTAAATTTTGATATACGGGAGGGGCAGCTCCCATCATTTTAAGGGGTGGTGGAGTCAGGGGTCTCCACTTCGAAAATTTTGAAATATGGATATGAAATGGTGGCCTCTGACCCATTCTTTGTCTCAAGTTTGAGGTACGAAAGGGGGTACCCTCGACATTTCCCCATGGAAATGTTTGAAAAATAGATATGAAATTGCGGCCTCTTGTGCAATTTTGGGTTTGAATTTCGATAAAAATAATTATTCTTTTGCAAATATAGTTAGGTGCAATTTGGCACGCCTCTGCCAATGGATGGGAAGGGTGCCGGCCCTGATGGTAAACCTATGGTATCCGAGAATGATATTAACTAGGCCTAAACATCATTCTAAATAAGGTCTTCCTCTGTAGACTTTTCACAATCTAAAATACTAAAAATTAACAAGAAAAATGTATTTCCAATAGTAATGAAAAAAAAGCTTGTTTTTATCTTACAAAATTTGTGCATGGAAATATTGGTTTTATGCTAGGACATCCTGCAAGATTTAACAGGACAGTAAACGTGTGTTAACTCTCGCGCTATCAACAACGCTTTCTTTGCGTGGCGAACTGTGAAATTGTAACGAAAACTGATAATTCAAACATTGTAAACTGACAACGCTAACATTCCAGCGCAATTCATAATATAATCTTATTTACAAATGGAAAGGAAATATAATGTTTATATAAAAGAATTAATGAAACTTTTTTTCGATGTTCATGTGAAATGAACGACAGAATAGGATCGGCAAATTATACATGAATCGCTAGCGCGATTTCCTTAATATTTCCTTTCCACTTGTAAACAAGATTATATTATAAACTGCACACATTTTGTTGCATTTAATATTAAAATCAGCTTCCCGGCCATTCTGTTCACCAGACGGAACAACTACGTCGTCATCTAAGGAACGTTCTCCCTGACTATGCGCGGACGTATAAAAATCCAGCACCTTGACAGTTTCTCTTTGTTCCTGGTAGTATATTTCTCGATTCAAAACACGTTATTCTATCAAAAATTCATAACGTTACGCTGCACCTGATAAAACAAAACCGGAACTAAACATTTTTATTTGTCTTTGAAACGTCATGACGTCTTTTCTGTTTACAGACGTTGCTTTCCCGCGCTTTGTTGAAATACGCTGCTCTAAGAAATAGTCCTAAAAAGAAAACCGTTCGATTGGTTTTATTTTTATTATCATTTCTTGATATCGGTATGCAAGAAAAAGATTCTGTCACTGGTTATGGGTGCAGATGGGAATATCCGGCTCTCGGGTAACTGTTTAGGCGGTAACTCGGCTGGAGCCTCGTAACCGCCTAAACAGTTATCCTCAAGACCGGAAATTCACATCTGCACTTACAACCAGTGAAAGAATCTTATATTTTAGCTCCACTATTCGGATAATAGGGGGACTATTCTTCTCGCCCCGGTGTCGGCATCGGCGTAAGCTTTCTTGGTTAAAGTTTTTCGGCAACCTTTTTTTCTGTCATATCTTTGTTACTATTGCTATATCTGACTGCCCTCACATAAACATTGTCCAGCATACAAACAAAGTGTATGTATGTGCAGGGGATAGGTCCATTATACATAAGGTCAAGGTCACCAAGGTGTTATATTTAGAATATTTTTAAGGTTAAAGTTTTTCGGCAACCTTTGTTTTTCTGTCATATCTTTGTTACTATTGCTTACATCTTACTGTAACAAACACTGTCCAGTATACAAACAAAGTATGTGCAGGGGTTGGACCTTTATACCCAAGGTCAAGGTCACAAATGTGTTTTACTTTGGTTACTTTTAAGGATAAAGTTTTTCGGCAACTTTGTTTTTCTGTCATATCTTTATTACTGTTGCTTATATCTTACTGTAAATTCACATAAACATTGTCCAGTATACAAAGTATGTGCAGGGGCTGGACCACTTATACACAAGGTCAAAGTCATAAAGTTGTTATATTTGGAATTATTTTTATGTTATTTTTTTTTCGAAAGCTTCGTTTATTTATCTGTCATGTGTTCACGAATCGGATAGAAATAACGTTATGAATTTTTGATAGAATAACGTGTTTTGAATCGAGAAATATACTATAAGGAACGGAGAGAAACTATCAAGGTACCTGCTTTTTCGTATTTTACATAAACAATATATTATCAGTGCATGAACCACTAGTTGTCTTTAACAGTACGAGAGTCATCTGGCATGGGGGGTACCAGATGGATTTTGCCGGCATGGGTAAAATCACCGGAAACGCCAGTCCGGTGTGCAAGAAAGACATATCCTCGGTACTTTAAAAGATAATGACTTGAAATTAAAAACAATTCCTTATAATCACCATCTGCATGTGTGGTTGCAATCCCCATAACTCTAATTGTATTTTTTGACATAATTATGCCACTTTCATACTTGAAGTATTTTTTTGGAAATCTTCACTTCTATCATCATCATCTGCATGTGTGGTAACAATCCCTATAACCCTGATTTGTATTTTTGACCAAATTATGCCCCTCTCATATTTAATGCTTTTGACAAAATTCGTTTTCTGGACATAACATTGGTACTATATAAGATAATGGCTGAAAACTCAAAATATATCTTTACCATCATCATCTGCATGTGTGGTAACAATCCAAATAACTCTAATTGGTGTTTTTGACAGAATTATGCCCATTGGAGTATCTTCCTTTTAAAGTAGCTCTAGGTCTCTTATTGAGACATATGTTCATTTTAATGTCATATCGCCGAATAGTGGAGCGCGCTGTCTTACGGACAGCTCTAGTTTCTATTAAAATATGTCTTTTATAAAAAAAGAAACACAATTTATTGGCGTATGTCTGCAGGCCAGTAGTGCGTTAATGGTCGTCAATGTGAATTAAACGAACCATTGCGAGTAGTTAAACGTCCCACAAACTAATAACCGATTCAGAGTAAGCACCATTTTGTTTTATTAGTCATGATTCTGACATGTCTTTTACATAAAAATAGTACATGTTTGTTGCCGGTATGTGTATGACGCTAACGGTATGTGTATGACGCTAACGGTATATGCATGACGCTAAAAAGTACAAATGTCAACGTGACGTCAGTTACATGACGCTTTTTCATGAAAATAAAGGCATGTTCATATTAGAATATATGTTATCTTAAGTTGTCCAATAAAGTCTTTTTGTTCACATCAAGAACTTTTCACTAGTACTGAATATTACAATGATCGATAGAAGAATTAGGCGACTTGGGTTTGACGTCACAGTAGTAGCTGAGTCTCTCACCAATGGGCCCATTGGGGTTCTGAAATAAAAATGATATGTGCAGTTAGCCATACAGACGCTTTTTTTTTCTAACATGCGCCAACTAATCTAATATAGTGTTCAGCAATTGTGCAATAATTCTTATCACTTCTCATGGGATATCAATCTATGAACGTCAATGGTGACCTTGAACGTCGTGCGGCAATTTGACGTCATCATTTACTCTTGCTGGTCCGCACGTCAACAGGATATCTGCATCCAATATATATTTTGTGTGGAAAGAAAACAGCGTTTTTAGTTTCGTATTAAAATTTGAGTAACGATACAAAGGACGGTCGTTTCAACGAGATTGCACGCGCAATCTGACGTCATTTATTAAAACAAGAGGGTCATGATGACCCAGGATCGCTCACCTGAGTAATATGAGCTACATGTGTCAAATGTCAAACTGATGATAAAATATTAAGGAAGTCAATAGGTTACATTCATGGTCAATGAAATTCAGTTTTACGATTTGTGTGCAAAACTGTGTATGTCATCAAAATTTCATGGCTGTATCTTAAAAATCAAGAAAGTAGGTCAGTAGGTCAAGGTCACAGTCAAGTTACATCATATTACTTGGGGTCATCAGGTAATTATCATTAAACAGTCTTGGAAATAAGATCAGATGATTTTTAAGTATTTTTCCTATATAACGCACATAATAACTAAGTGACCCCAGGGCGGGGCCTCTTTTAACCCCAGGGGCATAATTTGAACAATTTTGGTAGAAGACTACTAGACAATGCATCATACCAAATATCAAAAGCCTAGGTCGTATGGTTGCAGAAAAGAAGATTTTTAAAGCTTTTTCCTATATAAGTCTATATAAAACTTGGGACCCCATGGGCAGGGCCTCTTTTCACCCGAGGGGTACAATTTGAACAATTTTGGTTGAGGACCATAACACAATGCTACAAATCAAATATCAAAGGTCTAAGTGTTGTGGTTTCAGACAAGAAGATTTTTAAACTTTTTTTTCCTATAAGTAAAACTTGGGACCCCCGGGGCGGGACCATATTTAACCCTAGGGGGATAATTTGAACAATCTTGGTAGAGGACCACTAGATGATGCTACATACCAAATATCAAAGCCCTAGGCCATGTGGTTTTGTACAAGAAGATTTTCAAAATTTTCCCTACATAAGTCTATATAATAATAATAATAATGATAATAATAACTTTATTTAAAGAAGGTAACACATAAAGATATATAAGAGTATTAGAACATATTAAACATCTTAATAAAACAGTTCAACACACAAAAATAGATAAAAACTGATTATATAATTATAATACAAGACAGAATTTGAACGATAAACATCTAAATACAACATTCACTCTTGACAAACACTCCATTTAAAGTGGAATGATGGACATTTTTCAAGTAAAAATCCAGCTGAAATTGATGTGTGTGTAAAAACTATGGAGGAAATTATAGCTTTTAACCCAATATACCAAACTTTTCCTGTTACCAGGATGAAATAATAACTTTCCAAATATGACTTTTCTTATTTTGATTGGGGCAGTCTTTTTAAGAAAAGTCGAACTGCACGCAGTAGTTGCTTCCCTTCAATTTCAGAAATCTCTACCTATAGCTAAGGGAGATCAATGCGTAGAAGATTGAAGAAAAGATAAATTATTTTTTTAGTCCAAATTTTTTTTTTAATTCTTTATTTCTAAAGCATCAGTTTCAAATACTTATGCGGCAGTATCGTTAATTTAACAAATTTAAATGCACAGCTCTATAAAACATTCACCAAAAAACACACTATGTGCAGTAAGATGCGCATAATGCCACTTTAATTAGAAAAAAAATATGTATACAATCATAAAAAAGTAAAATCACTCAGATATTCATTCAACCGTTAAAAGAAAATAAATAAATAGCAATTGCAGGAAAAAAAAGTTGTAGGTTATTCAGATCCTAATAAGTATTTTTTGTATTTGCTTTTGAAAGCAGTAAGTGAATCCACACAACGAATATTCTGTGGAATGATATTCCATACTTTAGCACTATTATAGCCAAATGATCTTTTCATATAATTTGTGCGACATTTAGGTATTAAAATATCATTATGTACAACTGATCTAAGGCCATAATTTTCATTGCTGGAAAATGTTAAAATATCAGATATGTAAGATGGTACAAGATTTTTTTGTAGTTTTATTTATCATTACTCCAGTATGGTATTTTCTTGCCTACCTAGCGGGGAAAGTATACATTTATCCGAGCACGCGCCGGGGATAGATATTCGTGTCTTTCCCTAGGGAAAAACCTTGTCTAAAATAGCGTGCACTAAGGTGACGTCACATAGTACTGGTACCATTGTGACGTCATAAACTTTATAAATAATGTCAGGAAATACCAAAACCTGTTTGTCTCCACGATCTATTTTGAACATGATGGGCAAGAAAAATGATCTAACATGTCTGCCTGTGTAAGACAGCTGTTTTCCCTACCCTCGGGACAGCATGGATAAAAAACCTCGCTAACGCTCGGTTTTCCATTCCACACTGTCCCTCGGGTCGGGAAAACCCCGTCTTACACAGGCAGGCATGTAAGATCATTATATTCTTGCCTACCTAACGGGGAAAGTATACATTTATCCGAGCACGCGCCGGGGAAAGATATTCCTGTCTTTCCCTAGGGAAAAACCTTGTCTAAAATAGCGTGCACTAAGCTGACGTCACATAGTACTGGTACCATTGTGACGTCATAAACTTTATAAATAATGTTAGGAAATACCCAAACCTATTTGTCTCCACGATCTATTTTGAACATGATAGGCAAGAAAAATGATCTAACATGTCTGCCTGTGTAAGACAGCTGTTTTCCCTACCCTCGGGACAGCATGGATAAAAAACCTCGCTAACGCTCGGTTTTCCATTCCACACTGTCCCTCGGGTAGGGAAAACCCCGTCTTACACAGGCAGGCATGTAAGATCCTTATATGCATGTATAAACCATGTGACCCCCGGGGCGGGGCCATATTTAACCCTAGGGGGATAATTTGAACAATTTAGTAGAGGACCACTAGATGATGCTACACACTAGATATCAAAGCCCTAGGCCCTGTGGTTTTGGACAAGAAGATTTTTAAAGTTTTTCCTTTCAGTTGCCATTGCAACCAGAGTTCTGCATGAAATTCAATTCTTTGAAAAATTTTGAAAGGGGGCCACCCAAGGATCATTCCTGTGAAGTTTGGTGTAATTCTGCTTAATGGTTTTCAAGAAGAAGATTTTTTTTTAGAAATTGTTGACGCAAGACGCACGACGGACGACGGACGACGCCAACGGACATCAAGCGGTCACAATAGCTCACCTTGTCACTTCGTGACAGGTGAGCTAAAAAGTATGAACAGAATGGCGTCGTTTGAAAATTCTTTCAAAACTGGACACCAGAATTTCAAAAATAACAGTAAATTAGGACTAAAACTAATTTTTCTAACGGTAGAAAGCAAATTTTTTAAACTGAATCGATGCGACTACGGTTTTTTATTGGATTCAACGATACTTTTAAAAAGTCAGGAATTGTATGTTCATCTGAAGCTGATTTGCAATTGGCTGTTATATTTGTAGATGTTGAAAAGATCGATATCCTGACAATTATTTCGACTCGTGGAAAGCAAATCACTTTATTCTGTATCAAGCTCACTAATATAAATGTAAATATAAGAATTGAATGATTTTTTGTGCGTTTGTATAGTTATTATTTACTAGGTATAAACCGACATTGAGGCTTCTTGCAAATAATTCATGGACTTGCAAAATGTCCTTATATAGTATATATCCATATAAACGCACAAAAAAAGTATTCAAGTCTTAGGTACATACAGCTTGACATTCTTCTTTCAAATTTTCAATCAGACTTTCAGACTTTCAAACTGGCAATCAGATCGAGCTATGTTAGAATTAACATTTTAACTCTTTAGATCTCTACAGAATCTATAGAGAAGGTATAAATATTTTGTAATTATCTGTACTAAATCTTTTTGCAATTTTACTTTTTATAAATAAAGACAAACTCTTTAAACTGAGTCTAAGTCCAAAATCTTCATAAAAAGTACAATTACCTGCTCATAGTGTTCAATTCATCTTGCGTATTTGCTTCTATCTCGGTTTCCTCTGGATACTCTTTACGAATTTGTAGAGCTCCTTTGCTGTCCTGCGGAACATTGTTCTCTTCTTTGTTCTTAGCATTATAATCAAACTGCTCTTGTACGTCAGCTGGTTTTGATGCCGCTGGTAGAGTCATTTCGGGTGGATCCGTTCTGTATGCTTGTTCCAATTTCGTTGGCTTTTGATTTATACGATTATGCTTTTTATTGATTAGTTCCTCTTGCTCAAGCTTTTCGCTAATAATCGGTTTTGATTTCCTTGGCTTTGTTTTTTCACTATAATGTTTTCTATGAATCGGCTTTGATTTCGTTGGCTCTGTTTCTTCACTTTTATATTTTCTATGAATCGGCTTCGATTTCGTTGGCTCTGGTTTTTCACTTTTATATTTTCTATGAATAGGCTTCGATTTCGTTGGCTCTGGTTTTTCACTTTTATATTTTCTATGAATAGTCTTTGATTTCGTTAGCTCTGGTTTTTCACTTTTATATTTTCTATGAATCGGCTTTGATTTCGTTGGTTTTGGTTTTTCACTTTTATATTTTCTACGGATAGGCTTTGATTTCGTTGGTTTTGGTTTTTCACTTTTATATTTTCTATGAATAGTCTTTGATTTCGTTAGCTCTGGTTTTTCACTTTTATATTTTCTATGAATAGTCTTTGATTTCGTTGGTTTTGGTTTTTCACTTTTATATTTTCTATGAATAGTCTTTGATTTCGTTAGCTCTGGTTTTTCACTTTTATATTTTCTATGAATCGGCTTCGATTTCGTTGGCTCTGGTTTTTCACTTTTATATTTTCTATGAATAGGCTTCGATTTCGTTGGCTCTGGTTTTTCACTTTTATATTTTCTATGAATAGTCTTTGATTTCGTTAGCTCTGGTTTTTCACTTTTATATTTTCTATGAATCGGCTTTGATTTCGTTGGTTTTGGTTTTTCACTTTTATATTTTCTATGGATAGGCTTTGATTTCGTTGGCTCTGTTTTTTTATAAATTGTTTTCATTTTCGTTGGCTTAGTTGGGAACGGTGGCATAGTCATGCGGTGGTTATGACTTCTGGATATTATACGAGTTGATTCGCAAAAAGCTGCTGTTGGTTGACAACTGTTTCCACATCTACTAACTCTTCCCCCGGAGGTAATATATAAGTTCGGTAGGATACCTTCCTTTAACTGCTTTAACCCAGACAAATGATATTTGTTGATGATGTATCTGGCGTTAGTCCCGGGACCTTTCCATTTGATGATATAACCATTTCCTTCAAGACGTCCCAGCCAGGCACTATAAAAAGGGGGAGGAAATTTCTTTTTGTTCGCTGAAATATACAATACAGATACAATGTACAGCATTTTTTTCTGGGTCGTGGCAACCATATCTCTAATTGTTCTGATGGTGAACCATGAAAACCAAAGAAACATTTTAGCCCAACCAATATTACCATTGTCCGTAACATGTGAAATAATGCCAAAATTCATGAAGTATAGGAAATAGTGCTATTTTAAAACTCAAGTAAAATATGAAACAGTGCCAAAATACTTCTGCTAACATATGAAATAATACCACAATTCAGTTTGACATATTCATAAATTTTCATTTAAGAACTAATTATGTATTTTTTTAAAACTGACAATATTTTATCACATAAAAGGGAGATGCCACTGCCACTGCCACTAACTCAGAGTTGGGTACAGATCACAGACCACAAATTCACTTTATAAATTCGACATACGCAAATGGGGTAAGATCACACTAAAAGTCATATATGCACCGCTGTTTGTCTTTCAGATGCCAATGGCTTAAAATAAATTCAGACTTTGACCTTCTGCCAATCCTATGATGTACTGACTAACAAATTTTGACAAAAGTTACTACACGCTTTGAAAAAAATAATGCTATTTTTCTTTTAGTTCTTTCACGTCACGTCCCTCGAGAATCGTGTTAAACACGTGATGTTTACAAGGATAATGTACTAAACATATTGATTCCTTTTTTTTTTTTACATGTTATTCATGTAGATAAATCTTTTTAGCCCAGTAACGTGACTTGATGTATTGATTTTTCTCATGATATTTCAGTGAACATGTAAGAATGAAAATAAGCCAGGCATTCTTGTAGTTTATCTTCTGATATACCTCAGTTCAGCGTTTCGATTAGTCCAAATAATAAGATGTTTTAGGGCAGCGTGATAATTTTTGTCTGTCGCTGTCCCCTCTCGGTTTCATTCCTGCGCATCTGAACTCTGAACCATGATAAATTGGACAACAAACCACTCGAAGGCCTTGATTATTTGTTAATTAAAGAACACTGTAAGTAGATCTAATACCGAAGGTACGCAAAGAATAGGAATTAGATCTAGTTGCATTAATCTCTAGAAATTCTATTAAGAGTAATTAAAAGGAAAAAAGTTAACTAACCTTGAACATATCTTTGTACAAGAGCATACTTTGCTGACTCGGAGATCCAGACCTGATTACCCCCGGTCTTGTAACATGTCTTGGCTGCATCAGCTAGCGACTCTCTTTTTTTACCGATATAAAAGCAGTGCTTCATAAATTCGTCATATCCTTTAGGACAGGTCACTGGAGGAAAAAATGTCGTTACCTTATATATTATAATTATCATATTATAGATAATACATAGTACAATTCATATCTATACAATATTGAAAGTTGAAAAATCGCAGCTATAGAATTAACTGTTCTCTTTCGATATATGTGATCATTTTATCTTTTTTTTTGTTCTGGCGTTGATACGTGTCCATGTGTGAATACGAAATAAGACTATGTTCTTGTTTATCTAAATGCCCTCACATCTCTTTCGTATCAACTCTCGATGTGTAACTCCTTCCTACAGCAACAAGTGAAGTAACTCTTGTAAAAGTCTAATATGGATCTAACAGTCGTATAGGGAAATTATACGGTTTTCGTGTGATGTTAAAAGCCAAAAGTTATAAAAAGGTAAGATAAAAATGTACAATTATGTCATCTTTACATGCACATACAACGCCCTCGTTGTTCAATTCCTACGCATCCGAACTCTGAACCGTGGTAAATCAGACGATAAACAACTCGAAGGCCTTGATTATTTGTTAAGTATACCCTTATGCAATATACGGTAAAAACTGAAAACCGGATCCTATCCGGACCAAGCCAAAAGTCCGTTTTTCAGACTCTCTTAGTTTTTTTTTTTCATTTTCAATCTATTCTTTGGTTGAGAAAGCAGATAAGATAAATAATAAATTAAAGATATTTTGAGTGAATGTTTACCCTACGAGTACATGTATTATTGAGTATCGACAGAATTTATATTACAAGACCAAGACCCGACTGACCACTCTCAAATCGATAGTGTGGAAGCTGTCAAATTTTTGCTTTACTAAATTTACAATTTTCTCCTTGCTTAACACTGATTAACACTGTTTAAGATCTTCACCCCGGTATTGAAGTACTTCCGGGTCGTTGTATTCCTAGGAAGTAGTTCTATGAAATTGTAAAGTCTCCAATTTGAAGTCCTCTCTTTTTTTGCTTGCATTTTAAATGTATTTATTGACATTGTGTAAATGTTGTGTCATTTCTGGTGCCTTAAACAGATGTGTTGTCTGTTTTAAGCAGGACGACATTTCTGTTAGAAAACTGCTCCGTACCAGATGGTCTTGTCAGATGTGTGTGAACATGTGGACAGTGATTGTAAACATTGAAGATTGCATAAACGTTTATTGTTTATAACAGTTTTTTCTTGTTTAACTTGAGAATAGGATCGTCAAATCCATGAATAGCGCTAGCATTTCATATTTAATTTGCTGATCCTATTCTGTCGTTCATTTTGCATGAACTCCGAAAAAGTCATTTCTTATCTTTATATCGTATTTCCTTTCCATTTGTAAGCATTTGTAATAAATTGCACATATTTTGTTGTGCATTAAACATTAAAAATAGCTCCTCGGCAATTCCGTCATCTAGACGGAACGTTCTCCCTGACTATACGCGGATGGCCTGTTATCACTAAGCAGCGTTGCCGTAACTTTGGCGGCTTTCCTTTTGCTAACGTCACAATTTTCAATTGAAAAGAAAAGCGCGACTGTAAACAAAATATCTTGGACAGTGTTAATTGTTAGATATACAGAGCTGTCATTGCTGTAATTTGTTGTCAAATTCACAGTTCATGTCAAAAAATGCTTGTTTTGCTATACAGCAAAGGAGAAATTACACCGGACCAACTCCGGCCGGAAGCGTTTCAGTAATACGTTTCAATCACTTTAATTCAGAGACCACCAATTCAAAAAAGTACAGGGAACTTAAAAAAAAACAAGAGGACCATGATGGCCCTATATCGCTCACCTGTGTTAAGTTGATTGCTTGACCAAATTTCTTTGCTAAAGCTTCAAAAACAAGAAAGTAGGTCAGTAGGTCATATTTATGCTCACTGAAAGTCAGTTTTAAGATTAGTGTGCAAAACAATACATGTCATCCAAATTTCAAGGTTGTATCTTAAAACAAGAGGACCATGATGGTCCTGAATCGCTCACCTGTCCCCATGTGACCCAGTTTTGAACTGAGTATGACGTCGTTTTTCTTCTATTATTTGACATAGTGACCTAGTTTTTGAGCTCATGTGACCCAGTTTTGAACTTGACCTAGATATCATCAAGATAAAAATTCTGACCATTTTTCATGAAGATCCAGTGTAAAATATGGCCTCTAGAGAGGTCATAACGTTTTTCTGTTATTTGACCTAATGACCTAGTTTTTAAAAGCACGTAACTCAGATTTGAACTTGACCTAGATATCATCAAGGTGAACATTCTCACCAATTTTCATGAAGATCTCATGAAAAATATGGCCTCTAGAGAGGTCACAAGGTTTTTCTATTATTTGACCTAATGACCTAGTTTTTGACCGCACGTGATCCAGTTTCGAACTTTATCTAGATATCATTAAGGTGAACATTCAGACTAATTTTTCATGAAAATCCATTGAAAAATATGGCCTCTAGAGAGGTCAAAAGGTTTTTCTATTGTTAGACCTACTGACCTAGTTTTTGACCGCAGTTGACCCAGTTTCAAATTTGATCTAGATATCATCAAGATAAACATTCAGACCAATTTTCATGAAGATCCCTTAAAAAATATGACCTCTAGAGAGGTCACAAGGTTTTTTTTATTATTTGACCTACTGACCTAGTTTTTAATGGCTCATAACCCAGTTTCCAATTTGATCTAGATATCATCAAGTTGAACATTCTGACCAATTTTCATGAAGAACCATTGAAAAGTATGGCCTTTAGAGAGGTCACAAGGTTTTTCTATTTTAAAATCTACTGACCTAGTTTTTGATCGCAGTTGACCCAGTTTCAAACTTAACCTAGATAATATCAAGGTAAACATTCTGACCAACTTTCATACATATCACATGAAAAATATGGCCTCTAAAGAGGTCACAAGGTTTTTTTAATTATTTGACCTACTGACCTAGTTTTTGACCGCACGTGACCCGGTTTCAAACTTGACCTAGATAATATCAAGGTAAACATTCTGACTAACTTTCATGAAGATCCATTGAAAAGTATTGCCTTTAGAGAGGTCACAAGGTTTTCTATTTTTAGACCTACTGACATAGTTTTGGACCGCACGCCTAACCCAGTTTCGAACTTGACCTAGATATTATCAAGATGAACATTCAGACCAACTTTCATAAAGATCCCATGAAAAATGTGACCTCTACAGTGGTCACAAGCAAAAGTTTACGCACGACAAAAGCTCACCTTGTCACTTTGTGACATGTGAGCTAAAAAAACAAGAAAGTTGGTCAGTAGGTCAAGGCCGGGTGACCTTTATCACTTGTGTTCATCGGGTAAATATAATTCAACAGGCTAGGAAATATGATCTGATAAGTTTTGAAGTATTTTTTCCTTTATAACTCATATATCAAGTCACCCCTGGGGCTTGGCCTCTTTTCACCCCAGGGGCATAATTTGAATAATCTTGTTAGACATCAACTAGGTAATGATACATACAAAATATCAAAGGCAAAGGTCTTGAACTTTCAGACAAGAAGATTTTTAAAGTTTTTTCCTGTGAAAGTCTATGTAAAACTTTGGACCCCCAGGGCAGGACCTCTATCACCCCAGGGGCATAATTTGAACAAGTTTGGTAGTAAACCACTAGACAATGCCACATATCAAATATCAAAAGCATAGGCCTTGCAGTTTAGGGCAAGAAGAATTTTAAAGTGTTTTTTTTCTATATATCTCCATGCAAAACTAGGGAACCCCGTGGCAGGGCCTCTTTTCTTGCAAACCAGACGGGGATTTCCGGTATTTTTATCGGTGCTGGAAAAATCCATCTTACACCCCGGGGTGTAAGATGACTCTCGTGCTTTAAATGACGTATTACGAACTATATATATTTAGAAGATTTATGTAGTTATTTATATTTTATTTCGAAAAACGGAATAAAAATCCAATACCTTGACAGTTCCTCTTTGTTCCTGATAGTATATTTCTCGATTCAAAACACGTTATTTTATCAAAAATTCATAACGTTACGCTGCAACTGATAAAACAAAACCGGAACTAAACATTGTTATTTGTCTTTGAAACGTCATGACGTCTTTCCTGTTTACGGACGTTGGTTTCCCGCGCTTTGTTTAAATACGCTGCTATAAGAAATAGTTCTAAAAAGAAAGACGTTCGACTGACTTAATTTTTATTATTATATCTTGATATCGGTATACAAGAAAAAGATTATGTCACTGGTTATAGGTGCAGATGGGAATTTTCGGCTCTCGGGTAACTGTTTAGGCGGTAACTCGGTAGGAACCTCGTTACCGCCTAAACAGTTACCCTCGAGGCCGGAAATTCCCATCTGCACCTACAACTAGTGAAAGAATCTTATATTCACCCCAGGGGAATAGTTTGAACAATCTTGGTAGAGGCCAACTAGATGATGCTACATACTAAATATCAAAGCCTTATGGTTTTGGACAAGAAGATTTTCAAAGTTTTCCCTATGTAAGTCTATGTAAACTATGTGACCATATTTGACCCTAGGGGGATAATTTGAACACTCTTCGTAGAGGCCCACTAGATGATGCTACATACCAAATATCAAAGCACTAGGCCCTGTGGTTTTGAAAGTTTTAAAGTTTTTCCTTTCGGTTGCCATGGCAACCAGAATTCTGTACAGAATTCAGTTCTTTGAACACATTTTAAAGAAGACCATCCAAGGATCATCCCTGGGAAGTTTCATCAAAATTGGCTTGGTGGTTTAGGAGGAGATGTTGTTTAAAGGACGGACGCCGGACGCTGAGCAATCACAATAGCTCACTCTGAGCCTTTGGGTCAGTTGAGCTGAAAATACTGGGAATGAGGTAAGTGTATACCTGAGAATAAAGTAACGTCTGTGCGTTCTGATTGGTCAGTCATGTAAACAAACCCAAGAAGTGATTTTTTGACTGCATTTACAGTATCTTATAATACATTTTGAAGAAAAAAAATCTACATTTTATGTGTATTGAAAAAAAGTTCTATCAAACGAATTTCTCCCGCCATGCCAACGATGTAAACAGGGGGCCTTCTCATTCACACGAAAATTACTTAAATAAAGTATCACTATCCATATGTTTTTCGTCCGATAATTACTAAGATAGTCCTTGAAAAAAATGTTTCGATTTATGGAAGGCCGTATAAGCCATAATGCTATAATGTAAGTTTATTGGGAAACAGTTGGTAGTCACTAACCTGTAGGTGGGTGAGTGTGGACGGAAGTTTTATTTTAATCCCTTTGGATGGGGGCCAATGGGCGGGAGTTATAATGTTACAGTTATACTTACGTTTCAATCCCTTTGGATGGGGGCGTGTGGGCGGAAGTGTTACAGACGGAGTAGTCCAGTCATCTACAGAGAAACAAAATAAGAAAATATTTTCACACATTTCAAGGTGCATGCTTTTTCAAGTTAATACATTTACTTTACTGACCATTTAGATTTCTACGTTAGCATAATCATACATTTACACTAATTAATATCCTGTTATGAGGCAAAAGGAAACTAAGATCACTGTGTGAAACAACTGAATGAAATATTGCCAGGTAATATAAAGTTACCTAATGTAATGTGACTTAAATATCTTAGCTGCAGTTGATAACTCATTAGGAAGAGCACAGATCTGCGGACTTCGGGGTCGTGAGTTCGATCGTGGGGAAGTTGGCAGTTAATTGCGGAGATATGTTTGTACTGGAACAGAATCCAGGAACACTAGTTAGGTTAACTGTCCGTCGTTACATAACTGAAAAACTGTTGAAAAATGGCGTTAAACCCAAAACAAACAAACAAACATACATACATACATACATACATACATACAATGTTGTACAATACACACACTGCGTTTGAATTAAGGTATTAGGCCCCTAATAGTAATGTTTAAAAAATGGCATTTGCTTGATATATTCTTACAGTTGACCATGCTTTACATTGTGTTGCAAATTTTTAAAAACTTTTACCGTGCCGTTTTTTAAAATTTTGTGTAATTTATGGTATTTCCTCAAGCTCAAGTGGCGACAAATTTCAAAGTGATGACCTTTATCTAAAATATTTACAGAGAATTCATTATACCATTGTTTTTTGTGAAAGAAACATCAAACTATTGGTAAACAATTATAAAACTTAAGATAAAACCGTCAATATCATTTTTTCTAGGGTGCCTCAAGTAAACGGGTTTAATGCGACAGAATTCTAACTCCAACATTGAAAAATTAAGGTCGAATGCTGTGGGTCTGTTCTGAATTTTGCTCACTTCATTCAAAAATAACCTTGGGGCAGAATTAAAACCTACCTACATTTCTTTCACAATGTGTAATCTAAAGATTGAAGGCAAAATAAAGAACTTTTACCATATGTAACTCAGTATTTTTAAAGATGTCTAACTCAAACCCTTCTGTTTCAGAGGTAAATTCACTTTGAACAGCAAGAAATCATTTATCAAATGATTTTTCCCCACTTTTATACAATAAATCAATAACAAGTCTTGAAAGAAGTGAAAACTTACTAGAAAAAAAAAGAAAAGAAGGGGAAAAAAATTTGGTCCCAGTGGGGTTTGAACCTACGCCCCCCTGAAAATTGCAGTCAAAGTAGGTTTATGGTAGGAATTGAATACTCTTCAAAAAGAAGGTACTCTATTATGGGCCTAATACCTTAAAATTTGATAATTTTATAATAATTTTGAATTGGTGGGAAGAAATGAGAAAAATGTAAGAAATCATCATATTAAAGAAGAATACACCAACCAAATTCCTAATTGGGTCCATGTTACACATGAGCTTAAAATAACTTATTGATTGAACAGGGAAAGATCAATGCTGACCTTTGACCTTAAAGTGTGACCTTGACCTTTGAGCCAGGCCTCTGAGGTATTGCACATGACAAGTCGTCTCATTAAAGAGAACATTTGTGCTGAGTTTATTAAAATTCCCTTTAAATTAATGATAACAAAGTAATGGACTGGACAGGGGAAAAGCCCTACTGACATTTGACCTCCAAGTGCTACCTTGACTTTGGAGTTAATGACCTTTGTTTGTGCATGACAAATTCTCATATTATGGGAAACATCTGTGCTATAAATATTAAAATCTCTTGATGATTGGCAGGGTCAAAGACTGGACAGGGGAAAAACATTCTGAATTTGAGCTCCAAAACTGACCTTCATCTTGGAGTTAAGAATCTGAGTTTTATGCATTACACATTGTCATATTATGTGAAACATTTGTGTTAGATAATATTAAAATCCCTTGATGACTGACAGAGTTAGGGACCGCACAGGAAGATACCCTATTGAACTCCGTCCTCCTCAGTGACCTTGAACTCTGAGCTAGAAATATGGGTATTGTCAAAGATATGTTTTCTCATTACATTTATGCCAAGAGTAATATTATAATCCCTAAATGGATGACAGAGTTATGGCCCTGACAGAAAAAAACACTGTTGACCATTGACCGCCAAGCGTGAACGTGACCTTTGAGATAGAGGTCTTTGTTTTGTGGATGTCACGTCGTCTGCTTCTGTGGAACATTTATGCCAAGTAATATTTTCATCCCTTAATGGATCGCAGAGTTCTGGATCGGAAACGAAAACAGACCCTGTTCATGTCGTGTAAACCTTTGACCGCCAAGTGTGCAGGGGGTCTGAAAGTGTGCATGACACATCGTTTTATTTTTGGAAATATATTGCCAAGTGATTTTGAAATCACTTTATGGATTGTCGAGTTACAACCTTGACAGGAATAAAGACCTTTTGACCTCCAAGTGTGACCTTGACCGTTTAGATAGGGGTCCGGGTTTTGCACATTACACGTTGTCTCATTATGGGGAACGTTTGTGCAGGGAATAACAGCGTTATGGATCGGACACAAAAGGACGACCGGACGGACGGACAGAAGGAAAAGCTCAATCCTATGTATTCCCGGGCCGAAACTTGTGGACATAATTTAATACGGTCAGTGTGTTTAAGAAGTAATATGGTCTTTTAACATATTCTTTTCTACTGAATTTAAACTAGTTTTATTTTCATCAAATTCAGTGATATGACGTCTTGTGTCGCCAAAGAATAATGATCTCGGACGCTTGGTCCTGAATTCTACCTGCGCCTACGTCATCGGGATACGTTTGACGTGTATCCTCGCAGATTGTCGGATGTTTCTCGGAACAACTCGCATAACGCCATGATGACTTTCGGTGACTAAATACCACGCACTGATGCCCATGCTTCTTAACTGATTCTTTGGTCGAGTCGTCAGTCACTGCTCTTTGGGTAGATTTCCAACGCCCGTTGTTTATATCAGAGACCCAGACCTCACCAGTTGGCCAACCGTTTTTGAAGGTATTTTTATGCCTTGTTCCTTTCTTTCCACTCGCATACAACTGAATGTTATCTGAGAAAAAACATCAAGAAATCAGAAGTTTCATTAAAGCTGTCAAGAGAGCTTAAAGTGATGGAAGATAATGTACATATAAGAAAGAGAAGATACTGCTGATATTTTTTCTCTAAATGAATACTCTTATGGAATGACTTGCCGGTCAAAACTCAAACTGATTGCCTAAAATTTATCAATTAGGAAAAAGGGAGGTAATCTATAACTGCTTAGAAGTAAGAGTTATCGTGATCTGCACCGACTCTTACTAAACTATCAATATACATGTAATTATGTAGAAACATAATAGATTTATTAATAGCATCTTTGGCTATAATTTAAGACTTTTCCTCTATACAAAATACATTAGGGACAGGCGGTAAGGACACTAGAGTTTTTTTATCATAGGAAAGGTTTGATAGGTCACAAGGCCGAACTATTCTTTGTAATTAAAAAACCTTTACCTTTGATAAAAATAGAAAGTTTTCTTGCTTTTCCTGGGGTAGTTACTGCAGTTTGTCTAGCACGAAAACCTCTGCATTGGTCACTGGCTCGTTTTGCGTTAAAGTCGTAGTTAAGGAACCACCAACAGTAACCCAAATTATCTCCATTTATTTGTATTTTGCTTTTTTTGAAATATCCATCACAACTTGCTGAAATGTAAATGTCAAAAACTCAGTTTAAGGTATCCGGTGAATAAAAAAAGCTAGTTCAGTATAGACTAGACTAATAATAAAGAATTTGTCATAAAATTAAAAGAAATACGACTTTTTATCAATGTTATAATGACAAATTCCAGTCTGATTTACAGATTTTCATAGAGAACTGATTTAATATTATCATACTGGACCTAGGATATTGACTCGCTGTGTTTACAATTCTAAAAATAAAAATTCGAAAATATATATTATAGTCTAGTAGCTAGTCAAAATACAACAGTGCTATCAAAATATATCAAATATTGATGCCTGATAAGCTCATATGATTTTGGTATCATTTGAAAATGTATTTATTGTCTACTAAAACAGAAAATCTTAATTACACGACTAAAATTTCTTACAGATGCTTCGTCTTTTAACTTAATAATTTTGTACAGAAATCCAGATAATATTACATTGTAAGATTTATGATTTCGCAATCAAAAAAAAAAAACGACTGTAGTGATTCGTGTATACTATTTTGGACATCTTATCTAATAATTCTTGTTCAGCATACATCTCTTTAAAGTGGAATGATGGACATTTTTCAAGTAAAAATCCAGCTGAAATTGATGTGTGTGTAAAAACTATGGAGGAAATTATAGCTTTTAACCCAATATACCAAACTTTTCCTGTTACCAGGATGAAATAATAACTTTCCAAATATGACTTTTCTTATTTTGATTGGGGCAGTCTTTTTAAGAAAAGTCGAACTGCACGCAGTAGTTGCTTCCCTTCAATTTCAGAAATCTCTACCTATAGCTAAGGGAGATCAATGCGTAGAAGATTGAAGAAAAGATAAATTATTTTTTTAGTCCAAATTTTTTTTTTAATTCTTTATTTCTAAAGCATCAGTTTCAAATACTTATGCGGCAGTATCGTTAATTTAACAAATTTAAATGCACAGCTCTATAAAACATTCACCAAAAAACACACTATGTGCAGTAAGATGCGCATAATGCCACTTTAAATACAAAGGAAAAAAAAATGTTATCTATCTATCTAACAGATTAGTCAACCAGCAAATCGATTTCATTTGGTTTTGTGCCAAGAAAATTTTTGCCGCTTTACTTCTTAAGAACGAAGGAATGCGCCGTACTACTTCAGTTGGGTGGTAATAATACATTCTTTTGTATTATATTCTCCATTTTAAACTAAAATTGAGACGTTTGCCTTAATGAGTTTATGGATCTCAGTTGGCGTAAAAGCAACAACATTTCTTTTAAAGGATGAAAATGTCTTACCTGAAATTTCCGTAAGCGAAATTTTTATTCACAGTCCTAAAATGTGTTACCTGTTTCGAAATTTTTATGGGCGAAATTTTATTCACAGTCTTACATTTTTCCTCTTTTTTTGAAATTCATTTTGTAATATGTCTCATTAAATTTTATTAGACTCTACACGTATTTCAGGAATATAATAGCCTATGCAGATCTACCTGTGATGGTTAATTTCCCTATTTAATGTTCAGCTAATATAATAGTCATCTATAGTATAATTATGCTTATTGTTTTTGAACGCTTCATACAGATCTAAAACAAATACTGAAATAGGAGTAAGTTTTTTTTTTCGAAAATGTCTATAATAATAAATAATAATAATAATAACTTTATTTTAAGAAGGTGACATATTAAGAGTACATAGTATACATACAACTTATTTCCAATATGGCCTTCTACATAAATGTTAAAACACAGTATCTACAACAATAAGAGTATCAGTAGCAAAATTTTAACGACAAACACACTTTAAAAACAAACTCGGTTTGAAGTGATTTTACCAGGATAATAAATCAGTGTAATTCATTTTGCATACACGTACATTCATTCATCAATATCATAAAGTTTAAAAGCTACCCTATACGACATAAAATGCATGATAATTGATGAAGATTTGAGAAAAAAAATGAATAAATAAAAAAAAAATCTCAGTATTAGTAACGTTGTTCTTGTAAAAAATAATCCTTAATTTTTCGTTTAAACGTTAACAGATTATCTTGAAGTTTGATGTTTGATGGAATGCAATTCCATAAATGTGTGGCTTTGTATGAGAATGTTTGTTTCAAGTAGTTTGTTCGGGGCTTTAACAAAGAAAGATCTTTACGAGTCGAGGAACGAAGATTATATCTATCGTTATGAGCAAAAGATAATAATTCAGACATATATTTTGGTACAAGGTTATGGTCACATTTAAAAACCTGTGGTAATTGCATCTGTTTTCAAAAGTGAGCAGATTCAGATTTTTAAACACGCTACCTGCGATACGATTTTTTGTTATTACACGAATTGCCCTCTTTTGTATATTATATATTTTATCAGTATCTGATTTACGGGCAAGCCCCCAAAACAGCCAAATCGTGAGTATACTCTTCAAGAGTGAGGCGGATTACTGAAGATGATGATGAATCAACGAATAGAAATGGCTATAAATGTTTTCTGTCTATCAGAAAAGCACACGGCAAGAATATGATTATCATTGATATTTGGAGTAACTCTCTGGTTTATCTTCTCGTATGGCGGATTTATTTTTTTCTTGGCTTTTGTCCCCACATTCAACACCTAGTAACCTAAATACAAGCTTATAAAATATTTAACACCAAATTTAATTAATTCAAA
The DNA here is from genome assembly GCF_021730395.1 of Mercenaria mercenaria. NCBI lineage: Eukaryota > Metazoa > Mollusca > Bivalvia > Venerida > Veneridae > Mercenaria > Mercenaria mercenaria. Next base: position 14,159,185 of record NC_069367.1, on the reverse strand, counting down.
TAGCCTAACACAAGGATTAAACTTACGCTAGAAAACGGTAGAAAATCAACTTACTGCCATGGGTTGTTCCTCCGCTTGAATCAAAACAACAAATTAAGGACAACAAAATAACTTGAAAGGTCAAAACTGGTTTCATGTTTTTAACTTAATACATATTTCATTTTCTTTCTTTCGTGGCATTTTTTTCGTCGCATAATTTTACACTTCCGGTGATGTGTATAGCGTTAACGTGACGTCATGATGTTAGTATGTGAAATTGCGCCAAATAGCGTTCCTGTCTACACACGGTGCTGGGCCTGTATTCATCGTTGGAATATTATCTTTTATGGATATTATTTCTAAGGCGCACATTGAATAGATTTTATGGTTTATACATGCATGAACACCAGAAAAAAAACATATTTCATTTGAATATGTTTCCGCACGGATCTTCAGTTTTAATGATTTAGCTCTCTGCATCAAAAATTTCGAAAACAAAATTTGATCAAATTCTATTGGAAACCACGATCATTGGTGATGAAATGATGTAACTAAGCAAATGAGTACTCACCTTTAAAATTATGTTTCCATCAAAATAAGACAGTTAGATCTAGATCTACCGCCGTTTTTCGAATAGTTTTTGTTATCTGTTTGGCCGCTAACGCAACGCTGAAATACACACATGAATACAAAATAATAAACAAGAGGTTTACTGATGTGTGAACGTGTCGGAATAAAATTGCTACAGTTAAGAGGTATTGTAATTAGATGTATTTTAAAAAAAGGCATAGCTCTAATCCCAAAGAGCACGAAAATTAAGTAGGGATTGAGCAATTGAGAAAATGTAATTGTGTGCTTATTAAAACAAAAGGGCATTCATGCCCTGGACCGGTCATCCAAGTTTCAAATTTCAAAAGGGTTTAAAAATAGAGAAATGTGAAAACAAAACTCGCTCACAAGCGGTCATGCTTTTCACAAATTAAACATGATCATGCTGGAAACGATTGATTCTGCCTTTGCGACCAGTGTAGGCCTAGATCATGATCAATCTGCACATCCGTGCAGTCTGATCATGATCCGCACTGTTAGCCATTCAGTAAGTATCGTTTTGGTAAGCACCTCTTTTAACAGCTAATGGTACAGTTCAAATTAAAAGGTGGACAAGCACATTATAGAAATTTAGCAGGGTAAGGGTTAAACAGTATAAAGATTATTATTATATCAAGATTAAAAGGTCACAAGAAGAACTACGAGTGGAATACTGTTTGATAGAACAAAATCATAGTGATCGAGTTTTATGAAGATCTGTTAAAAACTGATGATTCTTGCACACATACACAAATTTCAGACATCACTGTCACGAAATCTACCAAGTTTGATGACTCAAGTCTGAAATTATTCTCTTGCTATCCGTCAATAACCATCTAATGACCGCAAAATCAGGCTTAAAAGTGCGAAAACTCATTTATTGATCGAAATCTACTTTCTGTGTCTAGGTAATAGTGACCTTGACCTACTGACCACACGCTTATCATAATTTGAAGTCTTAACATTGAAAAGCAAAGACTTCTCTACATACTGAACAGAAAACGTTTTAAACCTAAAGGTCACTATGGCAGTCTAATTTGTTTCACTGCCCTCCAAAATAATAGGGGTCATCTACTGACCACAGCCAATCATATGTTATTACATACGAAGCACGACTTCTCATCAAGGATGTCAGAAGTTACTGAGCGAAAACCGCTTACAGCCTGAAGGTTACTTTAACCTTGACCTTTGGCCTTGTGACACAATTCATAATTTTAACATGTCCAAAACATTGTGGAATGATACTAATTTCACTTGGGTATTGATTACATTTTACTCGGACTTTATCATAGACTCCCTGTGTAAAATCTCAAACTTTTAACTAAAATAAAGGTATTAAATCGATACAATATTTCAGTAAAACTTCAAAGTTTGGTTGTTTGTAGCATCATCTGGGGCATGTGCAGTGAAAAATCTTATTTTGATTTCTAAATTAGTGTGATATTTATTTCTGAAGTCACTATATGTTCATTGTAAATATACTTGATAATACCCAAGTGGAAACTGGCAGGTACTCGAAAATGCAGCTCTCTGATTGGTCAATTAGAACCCCTAATGTATTGTGATGTCATGATAAAGTTATGAATTAATATTAGGGGTCAGCTTCTGACCATTGGCAGTCGTTTAATGAATATTGACCACTGCATGCTAAAGCATTCTAAAGATATTGCGCTGGAACCATCTTCAGTCTGAGGGACACTGTCCTTGACTTTTGATCTAGTTACTCCTTAAACGATATTGGTCAAAAATTTTCCATACACTGACGCCTGAATTTCATATTGGGTGCAGCACGTAATTTAATGTGTATCGTTGCATTAATTCTTTTATTTTGAACAGTATTGTCAGTCTTATTCATGCTATTTAACAAATTCATAATAATATCTACATTACAGTTATGTCTGTGGATATTATGTACATGCATGCAATAAAAAGGTTTATTTTATGTTAACTAATGAAATACTGTATTCTATCAGTTAAATATTTTCATATCTCATCACTCACACTGTGAAAATATGAAATCTATATTTTCACACTGTGAGAGATATAGCTCCGCCCCCTCATTACATTGTGTATGAATTTTAAATTATTTGCTTAAAACAGGATGAAAATTGTAGTCGCACTTTGTTCTTTATAGTATATTTTTCGATTCAAATTATTTTACTTAAAGAGAATTTCATAACGTTCTGCAACAAAAAATAAAACAAAATGGAACTTTATGTTGCATGCGTCTTTATAACGTCACAGCACGCCTGACGTCATGTCTGTTTACGCGCGTCTGTTTCCCGCGCTGAGATTAAAATAGTTGCAAAATGCACATCTCAACGTAATTGAGCATCAAATAAAAAGAAAATTTGTTTGTTTTTCGTGAATATTGAATATATATCTCATCTCGAAGTGAGAAAATTTTCACATTTTCACTCGCGCTACGCGCTCGTGAAAATATTTGAAATTTTCTCACTTCTCAGTGAGATATATTCCATATTCACTCAAAACAAACAAATATCCTCTATTTATCACATGTTTGACGTCGTGTGAGTGTAATTCGAATTGACTTGTTTATATATAGTAAAGGGAAATAGATCGTTTTATGTTTCGACAAGAAGCCTCACATTTTATCATTTTATTAAACTCGTTTAATAAATTCAATATGAAAGACGCTCATATAATATCCTCTATTTATTATCTTTGCATCGGAAATATGCACTTGTTCTTTATGGCGGAAGAATATTGAGCTCCTACAGTTGCGCAATATTTCCGCTGCAGAACTTGACGTGTTTATTTCCTGATACAAAGCTAACAAGTGAATGAAGTATTGCCATGCAATACAAAGTCCCCTACTGGAAGGCACCTAATTTTCTCTACTGCAGTATATAACATAATGAACTGATATCTGTCAATGATGTATAAACAATATTGTACTATATATACAATATGTTATAACAACACACTTGGATTAAAATGTGCATATATAAAAACCCACAGTTGTTTTCATATTGAATTGTTTTGGCTGATTATAAAAAAGTTATCATATAAGTTATTTATAGTAACAACAAAGGGAAATTAATCTTAAAAAAAAAAAAAAAATCTGTAATATCAGTCCACAAAAAACTCTTTAACAGATAGACATAGGTCAAAATATATCTAAAAATTGGATGTATCATGCATGTTGTACCACAGAAAAGTGGTCTCGATTTTTTTCTACCGCCAGTAATAAAAAAGTTACAATAAAATCTATTTATAGTAATAACAAAGGGACGTTATTCTAAAAACAAGGGTGCCTCATGGTGGTGAACATTTGGTCCAAGTTACATCAAAATTCCTCCATGCATGAAGAAGAAATGCTCCGTACAAAGTCATTCTTGAATTTGACCTTTGACCTCTAAATATGACCTTGACCTTAGACCTAGGGACCAGGTTCTTGGGCATGACAATCCGTCTTATGTTGGTGAACATTTGTGCCAAGTTACATCACAATCCCTCCATGCATGAAGAAGAAATGCTCCAGACAAAGTCATTCTTGTGTCTGACCTTTGGTCTCTAAGTGTGACCTTGACATTAGACCTTGGGCCTGGGTTTTGCGCAAGACATGTTGTCTCATCCAGGGGAATATTTGTGCCAACTGATATCTAAATCCTGTTTTGCATGACAAAGTTATAGACCGGACAGGAAAAAAATCCTCTTGACCTTTGATCTCAAAATGTGACCTTGACCTTTAAGCTAGGGTACTGGGTGTTGCGCGTGACAGGTCGTCTGATCATGGGGAACATTTATGCCAAGTAATATTGTAATCCCTTGATGGATGACAGAGTTCTAGATCGGACAGGAAAAAAACCTTATTGACCTTTGACCTCCAATTGTGACCTTGACCTTTGAGCTAAGGGTCTGGGCTTTGCGCATGACATGTTGTCTCATCAGGGGGAACATTTGTGCCAAGTAATATTAAAATCCCTTCATGGATGGCAGAGTTATGGACGGGAAGGAAAAAAACTCTGTTGACCTTTGACCCCCAATTGTGACCTTGACCTTTGAGCTAAGGGTCCGGGATTTGCGCACGACACGTCGTCTCATCATGGGGAACACTTGTGCCAAGTAATATTAAAATCCCTTAATGAATGTCAGAGTTATGGACCGGACACGAAACAGACCCTATTCATGCTATGTTAACATTTGACTGCTAAGTGTGACCTTGACCTTTGAGCTAGGGGTCTGAAAGTTGTGCATGACACATCGCCTTATTATGAGGTACATTTGTACCAAGTAATATTAAAATCCCTTCATGGATGGGAGAGTTATGGACCGGACAGGAAAAAAGCCCTGTTGACCTTTGACCTCCAATTGTGACCTTGACCTTTAAGCTAGGGGTCCAGGTTTTGCGCATGACATGTCGTCTCCACATGGGTAACATTTGTGCCAAGTAATATTAAAATCCCTTCATGGATGGCAGAGATATTGACCGGACAGGTAAATAGCCCTGTTGACCTTTGACCTCCAATTGTGACCTTGACCTTTGAGCTAGGGGTCCGGCATTTGCACATGACACGTCAACTCATCATGGGGGACATTTGTACCAAGTAATACTAAAATCCCTTCAAGGATGGGAGAGTTATGGACTGGACAGGAAAAAAGGCCTGTTGACCTTTGACCTCCAATTGTGACCTTGACCTTTGAGCTAGGGGTCCGGGTTTTGCGCATGACACGTCGTCTCATCATGGGGAACATTTGTGCCAAGTAATATTAAAATCCCTTCATGGATGACAGAGTTATGACCGGACACGAAATTGCGGACGGACGGACGGACAGACAGACGGACGGAATGACGGAAAATAGAAATATCAAACAATGTGTATGCTGGTATAATTCATGTACAGATTGGAAAGACCAAAGCTGGGCCGTTACTGTAACTGTATACAGTATGGTGACCTTTCTCTTTCAGCTACCTCTCCATTTCATGGATAAACAATAAAAATATAAATTACATCTTATGAAGCATTAAATTTTATTTTCAGTATTTACAGAAATGGCTTAAAATCAAACTTAACATAAACAAGAATGGTGTTAACACTGTACACATGCCCCCTGAAAATGCTAGACAGAATAGTCCAGAGGGACAAACTAAAACAAATCTGACAATCAAGTGACAATACTCCTGCTTATCCACTTAGTGTTGATCATGTTTACCTATAAGTTTCATTTGAATTGGAAGAAAACTGTAGGAGAAGATAAGTACACAAGGTACAGATGTTGTTGTAAAATTGTTCTGTTAAAGGGGCATAACTCAATATATTATAATCTGACTTCAATGTCCAGATTATCTTCCCTTGTCATATTCATATTCAATTTGATGCCTTATATCAAGTTTCAATTAGGTTAAATTTAAACTGTATGAGGCATTGATAACACAATGCTCAAGGCTCATATTCAACAATGTTTTAGTCTTAAGCTTAGACTTCTCATAAAATGTTATCATAACTTTGTTGATAGCATATTTTGTAGTGATGAAATTTTTCAGAGCTGTCAGAGGCTGCAAAACACACATTTATGCAAATTTTCAGCAGCATTTTTTGCTAATTCATCTATGACAGAACAAAAAGGAAATTCAAAGTTTCAAACATAATTTAGATGAACAGTAATTATCAGTACAAACAGTATGCCAATATCCACTTCATGCAGAAGATATTTACCAAGTTTCATTTGAATTGGATGAAAACTGTTGGAGGGGTGATTACACAAGAAAGTGTGATGGACGGACAGTTCAAACACTATATGCCCTCCAACACAGACGGCATAAAAATCAACATGTAATGCATTTCAAAAATAAATTTACAGTAAGTACATTGACAGACCAGTACAGACAAGAATGGCACAAATAACAAAAAGTTTCAAACAGCAAATTCTTGATTTTACCCTAATATGCTTCTGCCCTTCAAAAAATATTCATTTAATATATGTAAATAAATTACTTAAGGATAACATGGTGTAATAGGCCACAATTTCACCAAAAGCATACATACAACTTGATAATGTAAGCTTTAAAAATGTCAAACGATAGAAAAAAGGTGCATAATTGACAAGATATATAGTGACAGATGTTATCAAAAATTTTCTGTACATTACCTCCCCTGATAATTTTGGGTTTTCATGAATTATCTCCCCTGAAAACTAGAAAAAATGATTTTCTCCCTTTCTCCTACGGGGAATTTTAGATTTCTTTTTGATATTTGTATCAGAATCATATAATGCAGCTTTCTACCGCAAAAGTTTCTCGAAATCCAAGTTCAGATTCTCATAATTAAAGAAATTATATATTTCCCATAGGCATCAATGTTAACTTCAATACCGATTATCTCCCCAAAAAATGACAAAATTTGAAAAATCTCTCGGTGAAACATTTTTAATTTTGAAAGTCTTTAAAGTGACCAAATTTCGTTTAAATATTACCATCCAGTTACAAGATATGAAATATGGCTATTACACCATGTTATCCTTAAAGACCTATTGTCATTAAGATTTTTTATTCCATGACTCCATTTATAAATCGCCAGTCCACAGTTTGTGCAATATAACCAGTCAATAGTTCACCACCATGTATTTTGTTGGGCAAAAGTCAAAACTTGAAAAAAATAGTTAAATGAAATCTATTTCTGATGTTCTGTAATAAAACACCTTTTTGAATGGCTTGCCAGTCAAATGACAAAACCTATTGACCCCTGGTCCTTCTGATCTCATGCAATAGTTTTTACTATTGACCAATAAGCCATTCAGTAAATGTATATATATTAAACTGCTTTATTACAATTAAAAACTAAATTCATGTAAAAATGTTAATAATATTAAGAAGTTAGGCATCATAGTCAAACTGAAGGTCAAAAATGGATTTGTATCTAGAAATATGCACGGGTTCTGTAGCATAAATATTGCGCGACTCTAGGAGCACTGCATCATTCACCAAAAGAACAATTGCATACTTCTTTTTACAAATCTAATAATCTTTAAACAAATGCATCTACACTTATAATTATTTTTTATTACATATGTTACTGAATAATGGTAACAAATTTGCACTATATCATGATCTGGCTCCAGAAATAATGCTGTACATGAATTTATATCACAGAGAGAATTACATCATTAAATAACACAAGAATAGCATATAGTGACAACGATAGATGACATTTTCATGAGGTTAGAAAATGTTACAGTAAATTATAGTAGGATTGCATATTTTTATATTTACATATTATATCATTAAGGTAGTGGATCAGTAATGACCATCAGCAAATTATGTATTCTTCAAAAGCGATTTATTTTCGTATATTCACGTTTTCGAGGAAAAATATTTGCACGCTGAGCTCCTTAACGTCTGAAAAATGCCGAGTTGCATCATGGGAATATGTAATCACATGTAAACTGCCAAGTTGCATTATAAGAATATGTAATCACACGTAAACTGCCAAGTTGCATTATGAGAATATGTAATCACACGTAAATTGCCAGGTGTCAACACAGGTCCACTACCTGTACATGTATATAATCATTAGGCTAAAGTGCACAAAAATACAGTAATATTTCAAACTACTCAAAATGCAAGCCCCTTTAATATTTTAAAACAGTTATCAATTGAAATTGCGTTATAATACACACATTGAACAAGTATTGCAGAAAGGAAATACTTTTATTTTTCCACATATAACGTAAAACATAGACAAAACTTTTCAACATCTAATTGCATATCATGACAGTAAACTAACATTGTTTAGGTTATAATGAGGCTTTGCCGAGTTACCACAAAAACAAATGTCCAAGAACTGGATATTTCTATCCACACATAAAACTTGTGATGGATTTTTTTCTTGCATATCATAATTCTCCAAATAATAGCAAAATTGTAATAAAATAAATACTTTTCTTTTAAGAACTATTTTTATCATAGCATCATGTGGATTTATGAATTTTTTTATATCAATATAAATTGCAGCATGAGAGTCATCTTACATCTTGGGTATCAGACGAGTTTTTTCCAGCTGCACCAAAAAAACGCTGAAATCCTGTCCGATATGCAAGAAAAATAAATCACGAATAATGCACAACCTTATCTATATCTGCTCAAAATGGACAAAACCTTTAACATTCAAATATCATCACTTTATGACTAGAATCAGCAGAAAAGAGAATTGCATGACATTTAAATGCATCTTTTTTCCCATTTTTAAAAAATATATATATACATAATATGAAAATGGAACAACCACAACTTCTTTGCACCAAAATTATATATCAGTCATGGCAGGGGAGAACAAGAATTTCATGACTGAAACAAAACTGGTGAAATATATTGAATATAGAAAGGTGCCATGTAAGCCCTATACTGTTCACCTGTCCATGACCTTTTTATCTTACTTCTGGCCAAATTTGTTGAAGATTCATCAAGCAAACCAAAAGAAGTTGATGTTCTGCTTTTAGGTCTGGTAACCCCTAATTGCAGTCAAGAAAAAGAATTTGAAAGCAATTAAGAAAATCACATCCAACGATGATATAGACCAAGTATTGTCGAGATTCATCATGTGGTTCATTAGAAGAAGTCTTTTAGATTTTTTCTATTTTCAACCCTGGCAACCCCTAACTGCAGTCAAGCAAAATGATTACAATAAATAAGAGGAAGATGCATGGCCAATATGCTACCTGCCAAGTTTGATGTAATTCTGACAAGTTGTTTCAGAGGAAGCTGTCTAAGCAAAATTGTTGGAGATGATGGCCGACACAGACACAATCCATGTGTACTAACAGCTTGCCCTGAACCACTAGCTGGTTCTGGGCTAAATATACAAAAAGAGAAAACTGGGCTGCTGTTTCCAGTCATAATCTCACACATAAATCATTTAGAAAAACATTCAAAGATCTCAATAGATCTACCTAAAGAATATCAAAAATATAAGAATACAACATAAAAACATAACACTATGTCAATGGAATATCAAAAAAAAAAAAAAGTATTCAGCAACAGTACATTACACTCTTTTCCTTCCTTACATGGACATTGCAGTCTTGGTGCAAAATATTACACATTTTTATCCTGACCTTATAGACATTTACAGTATGCAAGTTGTTTACACTGTTGCTATGGTTACATCCAACACACTGCTCACCACCACAAGACTGGTCCCATGATGAGGGGAGAGTAGTATCCCCTGCGGTAGTAATATGGTTCCCGGACACAAACCACCTGACCTGGCTGGTTCCCCATGACAACAGTTCCACCTCCTGAAGCATCTCTCACCACTGAAAAATGAACATAATCATCTAAGCTAAAGAAACTGTTGCATATATCCTTCATAAATCATACAGTATACCTTCATGAATCACCAAATCTATTTATTCATTTAACTTAAAGATTGACACTCACGTTAAATACATGTAACTTAAAATTCAATCATCTGAGTTACAGAAATTGATGCATACATTCATAAATCATACAGCATACCTTCATGACTCACCCAATCTACTCATTCATTTAGCTTAAAGATTGACAATCACTTTAAATAACTAACAATTCAATTGTCTGAGCCACTTTACAAATCAAACACTGTAGAGTAGCTTTTACCTACTGTTTGGTCCACCTTTTCCATAACAACATTTTTCTCTTATTCCTTTTTTGATAAAAAGACAACACCCCACATATTATACACCACTATTAACCATTATTACGCTGAACACGATTGATTCTGCCTTTGCAGCCAGTGTTACTAAGGATCATGATCAGTCTGCACATCCATGCATATCTGCACTGTTTGACATTCAGTCAGTCACTTTATGTTAAGCATCCCTTGTAACAGTTATTGGTACTGTCCAAATTGAAAGATGGACAAGTTCATTAAAGAAATTTGGCAGGGTAAGGGTTAAGAACTCTACATGTGGTACAGAACTGTAAAATTATTCAAAATATCTTGACAAGTTTTTATCATCAATAATCATTTCAGCCATTTTGCATACCCTTTTTCTTAATGCCAACTTTGGCTTTATATATCAACAAATTGTTAGAAAAACCCTTCTGGATATCTTAGTGAGCATTTCTGTGATAAAACTTTTCAGGTTTCAAAATTAATGTGATATTTTTTTAATCTTTTCACAGTGAAAAACACTTTTTAACTGTCATTACTAAAGATATACATGTATCTTAAAAATTCCAACTGTTACTACTTCCATCACCATAAATCTTTAGAATGTTGCATAATCAAAACCTGATTCTTGCACAATAAAGCCAAAATAAGCGAAAAACCGTATTACTTTGTGAACAAGACAGTAAATGAACTTTTATGTGGTACAAGAAAACATTAAAATATTCTTTTATAATACCTAATTTGACTGAATCAGGATTATATCTGAATTATCAGAAATAGACATGAAAAGTGCAGAAAAGGCATTCACAACAGCTTTGGCTGCCTGCTGTTGGGCGAGACACAAACCAGCAACCTATAAATTTTCAGCTGGCAATATCAATGAATATGTTGCATGCAGATCAAAACGGCTTCTGTTAAAATTTTCCGATTATACCCAATCCGCGTCCCTCGACAGTATCCTATCCTAATTAAATCTGTCTCTTAAACAGAAAACAGGTAAAAAACCAAAGAAGAAATGTAAGAGTGTGTTTTTCTAGAACAGTGCTAAAATGCAAGACTTTAGTGCAGTTTGGTACATACAATTGACTGTTCCAAGACTTTGCCCTACTGTGTTGCAATCTATGTTTGTTCTGTCTATGTTGTCTGTATGTACACATTAATGGTTTCAGTTGGAAGAGACTGGGTTCTTAGAACAGTCTTTTCTTTAGGATATTTGTCCTTAATTTCATAAATGTAAAATCATTAATATTCGTTGTGAACTACTTTTGTGAATTTCAGGGTCGTCAATCCACAATTTTAAATCCCATTGAACAAGTAAAGTTCCCCATTCCTTTTAAGTTCAAAAGTTGCAATCCACAAATTCATATCCACTGTGATATAAAAAAGCTGTTTTGGCTCAAACCACGAAATGTTTATGCTCATGAAAATATATTATTTCACAGGTAGTTTGTAAGAAAATACATGTACCATACTGTCCAGGGGCTGCTATTATCTGACCAGGATAGCCATGTGTGAATGTTTGTGGGTAGACAACCTGTGCCCCTGGGGGTACAGCCACCCCTGGAGGTGCTGCGATCTCTCCAGTCCTGTTCATTGTCCTGGCTTCTTCAAGCGCTATCTGCCAGGCTCTGTAAAAAAATATTTTCATTAACATTTGTAATGTCACTTTGCACATACCTTTCAAATATTAATAAAAATCATTTTTTTGTAAGTCGAGCATAATTATTCTTATAGACAAGCCAGACGCAAAATAAATATAATGAACACTGAAAATTTGGAGAACATAATTATGGATGATGTCTGTTTGCTTGATTTTTGTGAAATATATATCATCACAAAATAAAAATGTAAAAACTGTCTCACATCTCAGTGAAATAGATTCCATATTCACAAAAAACAACATTTTTTTTTATTTTATGCTTATTTATGTTGAAATATACATGTAGCACAAAGTAATATCCCAGCACCACAAACAGATGTACATAAAGAACAAACTATTGGTAAAACCAACCGATCATGTTTCCCGAAATAGGATTATTGCCTACTAGTATTAAAAGCAATAAAGCAGTGAAAAAAGCTTCCAGAGAGGTTTCTTAGGTCTCCAGCAAGTAGATGTTGAGAAAAAGCATGCACAAAAAATGTGCATCTCTTCTTGGGACTGAAGTTTCCTATAAAGTCTCACTGAATATCAACCAAGGGTTTCTGAGGAATGCTTTGGACAAGGATGGCACTATAGTTTACTAATGCTGAATAATCAAAGAGCAATAACTTATTGAAAAATCATCCGCACAGAACATGAAGACAGTATGCTCATTTCATTATTGAAGTTAAGCTTATTCCCCTGAAGTTTAAATGAATTACAGAGGATGGTTGTTGAGGAAATATCCAGACAAAAAAATTAATGCTCCAACAGTATAATACTGTTGAATAATCAAACGTCAATAACTCAGTTAAAATCACCTGACCGAAACACATTCCTATCACGCTTCACTGAATTCCAGCCAAGTGCTGCTGAGGAATACTCTGGACAAGAAATGGTGCTATAGTTCACTAATGTTGAATAATCAAAGGGCAATAACTCAGTAAAAATCATTTGACCATAACATGAAGACAATCTGTGCATTTTCTCTCCAAAGTGGAGCTTCCTATGAAGTTTCCAATAATTGCAGCCATTGGTTGCTTAGGAATAATCAAACAAGAAATGGTGCTATAATATTGAATAATCAAAGGGCAATAACTCAATGGAAAATCATACAACCAAAACAAAAAGAAAATTGTGCACGTCTCTTAATGGGAGTGAAGCTTCCTATGAAGTTTCTCTTTATTCCAGCCAGTGGTTTCTGAGAACTAATCCAGACAAGAATTGCGGGACAGATGGACAGACAGATGGACAAAGCTGCAACTTTAAGTTTCCCTTTTGGGGATCATAGCAAAAATACCCAACCTCATATCATCTGGGGATTCAGCACACAATTTCAGATCTTCATCATTACGCAACTGTAGATACAACAGACACTGCTTGCCATAGCCTTCCGGTGCACTGAATTCACACTGAAACATAAAATGCATGTCCGTGCATTTGCAATTTCAAGATGTATATTACCAATGTATATGAATTTTATACCTATACCCAGTTACTGTCTTACAGGATATATTACAGGCGTATTTGTGCAATTATTGGGAAACAGATTTTAGTTTTGTGTGCTTTGTTGGCAAATAAAACACGGTTTTGAGTTCAGATGCGAAGTTATCTAATTATGAAGGCCAAAGGCCCAAGTGATTAATTATGATGCATCTGAACAAAAAAACGTGTTCTATTTGCCAACAAAGCGTGCAAAACTAAAATCAATTTCCATTCTAACATTGTTTGAATTACACCAGGACGGGATACTAACCTCAGCCAGGAATCCTTTTTTAGGTGTAAATGGATGGAGTAAACCAGAATAGACAAAAAAACAGATCATTTTGCAAAACGTGTTTTAATTGACAAGACAATTACATGGTAAAATTTGGGCAGTACAATTAATTTTGTTATTTTGTGTTCACTGAAAACTTACTGACGTGCAGGTTTATCTTGGTCTGCATTGGTCGCAAAGGCAAAATCACTTGCCACCAGCAGACTAAAGGTAAAATGTATGCACTGTGTTTGTTGGATAAATTTAATTAAAGTTCATATTTCAAAACATTTTATTGAGATGCACTATTATAAAATGCTGTTTAACACATTATACAAGTACCCGTGTACTAACAGGACATAACGCATCAGTAAACTTAAGGATATAATAAATTATTAAGTGTGCATTCATGCTTTGCACGTTATTTTTCATTAGCTCATTTTTCATGACATGACACACTTTAAATACTTGGCATATGTAAATACATATTCACTGACAGAACAAATTACATGACTTTAGGACATATATTTAATGTGCGTATCAAAGGATGAATGCGAAAGAAGTCTAAGTGTTTCGTTATTTTTATGCATTTATACATCTTTCTCATTCACCTCTTGAATTATGCATTTAGAATATATGTTACTTAAGTTCATATTCACAACAGTTTATTCTTATTCAGTAACAGGACAGACAACTCACATCTCCGCTAGTTTTGATGCCTATACATAATGCACAGACAATAAACCTTCCCTCCGCCTGATGTTTATCTTGTGACTCAAAGTATGCCAACTCTCCTGACCTGTACAACACAAACCAATTCTTCTTCCAGCGATGTAAAACCGTACCTAGAAAAACAAAATTACTCATATAAATGAAGCTGCCCTTCTCCATAGCTCAACAGGGAAAGCGCAGATCTATTGATTGCTGGGGTGTTAGTTTGATCCAAGGAGGAGAGCAAGGAGTATGTTCTCTGCGATGATTTGGTAGAAGACTTTGTATCTGAAATCATTCATCCCAAAACTCTGATTAACATGGGGAAGTTGGCAGAACTTTACTTGTGGAGAACAGGTTAGTACTGGTACAGAATCCAGTCAAAGGTTAAGGTAACACATTGTCATTACCAAACTGAAATATTGTTGAAGAAAACAGCTCTAAAAACAAAACATCAATTTTGTAGTTTTCCTTTCCTTGTTCCTGAATTTTCTAAATTTAACAATTGCTGATTATATCTCCACATTTCCATAATGCACTTCTTTCATGGAAAATCGAATGTTGTTATCAATAGTCTTAGTAACTTTTTAGTAATGGTCGAATTCATCACTCTGTGTTGGCAATAACCATTATATCAGTATACTGTGACAATATAATGGTGTTGAAATTATTCAAACAGTGTTTAACAGGCAATATGCTTACTTTTTCTTTGCAGCCATCCAGCTTTTACAATCTGTATCTCCATAATTATTTGTCAGTCTGAAAATATTAATATACATAATACATGCATACATATATATAATGTATACTCCTTTCCTTCTAAGATCAAAATATTTTCCACCATGTGAAAACATGATGCAATATTTTCATGAGCGGTGTAGGCATTCGTTGGAAATTAAGATTGTGTTTTCATGAGTAAATGAGCCGTGTCATGAGAAAACCAACATAGTGGGTTTGCGACCAGCATGGATCCAGACCGGCCTGCGCATCCGCGCAGTCTGGTCAGGATCCATGCTGTTCACTTTCAAAGCCTATTGCAATCAGAGAAACTATTAGCGGCCAGCGGTTGCGCAGGCTGGTCTGGATCCATGCTGGTCGCAAAGCCACTGTGTTGGTTTTCACATGGCGCGGCTCAAATGATATTTTACCATACAATCATGTAAAACAAACAAATTTATTTTCATTTCATGTTTCTCAATGATCTAACCTAAATTTTGCATGGTTTGGATTTTTCATCCCAATATAATGAAAACAAAACAAACAAAAAATTTCACTGTTATGTTGTGACTAGTCTGTCTTGACATCATCAAAATTCAAGCTGTGTTGGTGCCATGAGGTTGTTAATGCATGACATTAACATGAGCAAAATTTGTTATTCTTTGTTACATTTTTAACATCTGAAAAGACGTGTTTAACAAAAGAAGCTTTGTTTGTTTTAAATGTAAGATAAAAATTATCTTAAATTCATTAATACCAGATTTTGAAATTAACATCATTATTCCCATGTTACTTAAACTTAATAAAGACTGGTAAACATATTCCTGTCACTCACTGATACAAATGAAAAAAAAATTTAATTCATATTTAATTAAAACATAATAGTATATTATAGCAAGCTGTATCCGCACAGGACCAGTTCCCAGAAAAGTTAAATATCGACTTTATTTTGGCGTTATTTCATCCATATTATCCAGATGATTGTTTTTCTTAACTTTGGAAAACACATTTGCCGACACATTTGAGTAAAAACATTAACCTTACCTGTGCTGACAAAACAACCTTATGTCCCATCGGGCCATGAAAATTATACTGTACATGCACAATATTTTGTTAAAGATATAATTTTCATAAATTACTTCATGAATTTTAATACCCCAGTCAAAATAAGAAAAGTCATATTTTGGAAAGTTATTATTTCATCCTGGTAACAGGAAAAGTTTGGTATATTGGGTTAAAAGCTATAATTTCCTCCATACTTTTTACACACACATCAATTTCAGCTGGATTTTTACTTGAAAAATGTTCATCATTCCACTTTAATTCGGCAACTTTATTAATACAGTCCACCTGAAGGAAAATATGTGTGTGTGTATGTCCTGGTTTAACGTCTTTTTCAACAATTTTTCAAGTTTATTATTTCAATTGATTCATCAGTCCTGAGAAAAAAAAGTATTTGATCATTCAGATTACGACATACAAATTGCTATTTACTATTTACAGAATTTGCTATCATATTTTTCCCGAGATCAAAGAATTATAAATACTTCTGTTTCCTGTCCAGGCCCTTCCCCAGAAATTTTTTAAGGCGCTGGGGTAAAGTTTGCGTGGCGAGATAAGGGGTGGGTGCGGGAGGGGTTCCCCCTTCCGTGTTCAATTTTTTTTAAAAAATCGAACCCAAATGGTGCTTTTTTAAGTATACCATATGCAAAAAAACACAACAACATGTATTTCATTACTTCTACATTTTTACATAATCATATAACCATCAATATATCATATACACTAAACAGATGTCCACTTCTTTTATATGTATTTTCAAACAACACATATGTCCTTCCACTTCTTTTGTACTAACACTAACAACACATAGGCATTTTTGTTTTCATATACCGATAAGTGTCTGTCTTTGGCTCTGTGCCATTCCTTTACTGCACCACTGAAATTAAAGTCATTCAATTTTTGTCCCTGCATGGACACCATGAGTAAGGCATTAAGCACTTTCATGCTCACTGGTGAATGGTGGGTGGTCTTTACACATTCAACTGCTGAAACCTCTCTCACAATCTGAAAGTACAAAAAAAAAGTATTTGTTATTTTCCCAGAGCAAGGATAACCAAGAATGGATTTATATTGTAAAAGTTCCTAAGATTTGACATTTATCTTGTGTTCTTCTGCACAATGAATTGCAACAGTATTTATGTTAAATATTTGTGGGTGTTAACAACACCATTGCAGCTTTTTTACACACAGAAGCAGGTTCTGTATTTCAAGTTACTGTATTTTACTGCAAGCAGCAAGTTTCAGAAAGAACATGTATACACACCAGCTGTGGAGGTTGGTAGAAGCAGTCCCATCGTAGCGACTTCGCTCAGGTTTGGGTGAGACTCGGACAGATTACCAACAATCCACTCCATGGTGCGCAAAGTGTTCATCTGTGGTAAGGGTGGCTTTCGCCTGTGCCCATTCAATAACCGCCCGGTCTTCTTCAAGGGAGAAGAGTGATGAAAGAGCCTGAAATGAAACATAAGTTACAATGACATGTTTCAATGACTCAAAATGAATCATAACTTTTTTGTAGTTGATAAGTTTCTTGTTTTTTTTTTCTTCTAAAATTCTTTGGACCATACATGATGCTGTAAATATAGTCAGTAAATAATTAAATCAGTGTTTATTTAGCATAGAAATATTGACTTCCTTGAAATACAGCAGAAGAGAATTCATTCATCCCTTTTATCGACTATCCCAGTTCTTTACGTGAGAAAGTAGGCAGTTGCTTATTTGGAACTGGTCTTTCCCAGGAACGATGGTTAGGTAACCTGCCCTAAATTTTGTTATTCCACTGAAACTTGTATCATTTGGTCTTTGCATGTTTACTTTGAGAGATACAAAAGCAAAGTGAAACACAAAATATCATGGTAGATAAAGTTTAATATTTAGAAATTAATAGCATCTTAAACAATTGTAATTAAACATCCTCGAAAAAGTTTGCTTCAGTTCATCCGGAACAATGATTTCAAACTTCAGTCAAAGAATCACTGGTCATTTTAATACAGTTGCCTTTCTCTGCTAATTATTACTCGATAACAATTAACTTACCCATGCATTCCGTCACCAACTGTTATCCCATTTCGTTGCAGAGACTAATTATAATCTTTAACTAATTATAATCCAATCACTCCTGCTCCAATTAACCGCAAACTTGTGAAAACACAGACTTTCATCACCACGTGTCGTCTTTAAACCCTTATCAGTACATGGTAAACAGCTAGCTACACTGTGTATTCATAAACTTCCCCGATCGATATTTACCTGAGGTATCTCACAGGGATGAAATCGCTTACTGATTTAAGACGCTGCGCTAATAATTGAGGCACCGCGCGGGATAATTAAGCGCTGCGGGAAGCTGTATTTCGTGTTTTAAGCGCCGCGGTAGCGCGGCGCCCTATGCGGCTGGGGAAGGGCCTGCTGTCACTTACAATGTATCTAAAACGACGAGAAAATTTGAGAGCAAACTTTTGAATTAATCTCCTGTTTTCAAAGACAGAATATAGTCTCCTCTTTGTCAGTACTGTTCTCAGTATCCATATTGATTACCGGACCTAAGACAGCTCTGAGGTCCGGTTACTGGACCCCTAGCCACTTCCTAGGAAAAATGGTGATGGCTGGCTACCCTTGACATCTTACTTTTTCTTAGCATTAACTTTTTATCTTGAACTTAAAGGTGATGTATTTCTAGCAGATTATTGACATTTTTCAAGTAAAAATCCAGCTGAAATTGATGTGTGTGTAAAAAGTATGGAGGAAATTATAGCTTTTAACCCAATATACCAAACTTTTCCTGTTACCAGGATGAAATAATAACTTTCCAAATATGACTTTTCTTATTTTGACTGGGGCAGTCTTTTTAAGAAAAGTCGAACTGCACGCAGTAGTTGCTTCCCTTCAATTTCAGAAAACTCTACCTATTGCTAAGGGAGATCAATGCGTAGAAGATTGAAGAAAAGATAAATTATTTTGTTAGTCCAGTTTCTTTATTTCTAAAGCATCAGTTTCAAATACTTATGCGGCAGTATCGTTAATTTAACAAATTTAAATGCACAGCTCTATAAAACATTCACCAAAAAACACACTATGTGCAGTAAGATGCGCATAATGCCACTTCAATCTCCCGTTTTTAAAGACAAAATATAGTCCCCTCTTTGTCAATACTATTCTCAGTATTCATACTGATTACAGGACCTCTAGACAGCCCGGTTACAGGACCCCTAGCCACTTCCTTCTTGATAATAAATTAAGGAAGAAAAATTTATGCGATGTTACGAAAGAAATGGCCCTGCATGATAGAGATGATTGAAATAAATATTTCAGTGGAAAGGAACACAGTTAAACTAAATGACTGCTAAACTGGCACTGCTTATTTACACATTAGATATTTAGTTAGGTCACAATAAATTTTTGTGTTATTTTTTTTTTTCAAAATTTAGAATGTTGACAACTTTTCTTTCACATTTAAAAGCATTGAGCATGAATAAAATTTGCTATCTGATCTATTTCAACTTACTGTATAAAATGACAATGCAAGAATAGAAATGTTTATTTAAAAAAAACCCGAAATTTACCAAAATGTTTCTCTTTTTTTTTCGCTTCCGGGTTTGTTGTTTGTGTAAGATTAGAAAACTAAGCCGTGAAAATCACTCTAGATTTCTTAGGCTAGTATACACTAAATCTTATCATCTAGCGGCATGTATACACTAAATCTTATAATTGAAATGAACAATGTTTGCAGTGCTGTCACACAGTAGATAGGTCCATTTCTGATTACAGAACCGTATCTCATTTAGAAAGACGAAAAAAGTATGTGTCATGTATTTTCTGCTTTGGGAGTCTTTTCTTGAGTGTCACAGTCGTTTACTGCAGATTGGTATTACTATACTGTCCCCCAACTTCATCTTCCATGGTGCACCTCAAATTCCCCTAATTGTCGTCTTTTGATCTATAAACCCGTGTTACACCATATGGGCCAGTTGCCGGAACGGCAGTCTTCGATTTTCAGTCGTCTCCAATCGGTAATAAGGTGGCCATCGCCGGTAAAAGAAGATAAAAGCTGGTAAAATGCCACTTGTTGTCACTCAGAGAAGCACGAATCTAGGAGCCCCGGAAGCAGGATGCATAGTGAACAGCTGTACCACGGCGAGATGAACGTCCTTTGGCTACTGGAACCCTTTCTGTGGCCACTACCGCCGATGTCAGTCATGTATCTCTATATAATTGCTGGAACAACTAATACGTATTAGACCTTTCTGATAATTGCAGTAATTTTCCAATTTTCCAAATTGATTGTTGGATTTCATTCTTTTTGATTCAACGGTATCAGCGCATTTTAGTGTGGACTTTTCACATTTACATCGCCATGTCCGCGTAGTTTCATGTTCTTTCATAAACGACATGTCTTCTCCTTACATTCTAACATTCTGTTAATTGTATTGATTATACTGTCCTGTCTATGACATGCTTCTGGGAGTAAGGCCTTACTTTAAAAATGCAAATTCAGTTGTTTACAAGAAGACTACAATGCCATGATTATGAGAGCTTTATACTCATAAGGCTTTCCTGGAATTTCCTTTTTCATTAGTGCCAAAGCAAAGGTATCTATGTCTAGCTGATCCTATGCGCTTTCCATAGGGACCTTTTACAATCGAATCAAACCTTACAATCATCAACCATATCACTTTTAGGTCCGGTCTGTTTTCTCAATAACAGGGGGTGGTGAAATTTTATAGAAATGCATATTTATCTGCATACATAATATGCATACGGAACTGAGGGTTTTCAAATATGAGAATTGTTTGTATAAAAGAAATAAAAGTTTTGGTTGATATTCCTAGCGCCTTAGAGTCGGATACGTCTCAAATATTACTTCATACACCGGACGCCAGTCAAGACGGAATCTGTCCTCCTTCCAGCTAAATTAAGTTCAAATTTGCGAAATAGTAAGTTGAAAAAATACGGGACACATTTCTTAACACCATACGTCGAAGCCTCAGGCTGTCCAAGTATGTATACGTTATATAGATCAGTCACTTGCACACGAGACAGGTCTTACTAGAAGCGCAGTTTGGATAACTTTCGACTTAAAACTTAGTGTTCGAAACCAACAGTTTACTCTTCGATGTACGACAACAACAAAAACGCTTTTCGATATTATGCAAAGTTCGTGCTATTTGTTTCCAATTTAACAAATTGTGTTATTTTATGATTTTTCCTTCAACGGTATCAACGCATTTTGATAGACTTTTCACATTAACACCGCCATCTCCGCATAGTTTTCAATCTTAAATTTCGTGTTCTTTCATTAATGATTTCGTCTCCTTACATTCTAACATTCTGTTAATTATACTGACCTATCTATGGCCTGTTTCTGTGAATTAGGCCGTACTATAATTTTGTATGAATAAGGCAAAATGAATTATTTACAATAAGACTGCAATCGTCAATCTACAGCCATGATTTTGAGAGCTTCTTACTTATAAGGCTTTCCTTGAATTAATGCCAATGCAAAAGTATCTACGTCCAGCCGGTCCTATGCGCTTTCCACAAAGACCATATACAATTAAATCCAACTTTGCAATCAACAGTCATGTCACTTTAAAAATTTATAGGTTATTAGCTTTGTTTCGGGAAATATGCACGAGTTCTTCAGTGGAAATATTGCACGACTTTAGGACCGCAATATTCTTCCGCTGAAGAACGAGTGCATATTTCCCGATGCAAAGATAATAACCTTTTTATTACATACGCATCTACACGTAAAGATATAATGTAAATATCATAAATTTGTTCAATAGCCTGAATAGGATTGACAATACTGAAATAAACAGAAAGAAATAGTGCAACAACACACACTGAATTACGTCACGCACCCGATATGAAATTCAGGCGCCAGTGTATGGAAAAATATTAACGTTTCCGGTACCAGTGTAACTTAACGGGGAAGAAACGAGTATGTAATAAAGTGTATTTTGGCCGCGCCACTTTTCTCAATATTAAACACAGATCATGGTGGAATTTTATAGATATGTATATATATCTGGCAACTTAAAGGACAAGGAAAGCCTGACAAGATGATTTCATATGAAAGCCATCTTCAATACTTTCATAACTCTGAAAGAAATTTTAAAATCAGCCCACTATTGGCAGTTTGAAAATTAAGAAAATTGCTGATCATGGTGGCAGCCATTTTGTGTGTTTATGACGTCATTTACACACTGCATAATTCCTGATTTAGCAAATAACCTTTTAAATAGATTAATTTTACATGTTTCTTGAGTGTAAGATGTAAAGCATGATGATTTCTTTCATTATAGCTGGAAAAAGTGGAGAAATTATTTTACAGAAATTAGTAAATACAATTCAAATATGTGTTTAATTAGAAATTAAATAAATCCACCAGTTTGCTTTTTGTTGCCATGTAAACTAAATGGCCGCCATTTTGATAAAATATTTAAATGCTCATAACTTTCTCATTTTTAAGTCGTTTTGAAATTTCTTTCACTTCTTTAAATGATTAAAGAAATCCCGGCAGATGGAATTAACATCAAAACAATATTGCCTTTCCCTTTAATAGGTATACGGACCTCAGGGTTTCCAAGACTGAGAACTTTTTATGTACAAGAAATAAATGTGTTAATTTATTTCCATAGCGCCTTAGAATCGGAAACGACTAAAATATTTCTTAATATACCGGACGCCAGCCAAGACGAAATTGGTCCTCTATACAGCTAGACTAAGTTCAAATTTGCGAAAAAATAAGTTGAAAAATATCGAGACGCACTTGTAAACACTATTGCTTATGTCGACGTCTCAGGCTGTCAAAGTATGCATACGTTATAGATCAGTCACTTGCACGTAATACGAGACAGGTCTTACGTAGGAGCGCAGTTCCTTAAAACTTAGTGCCCTGAAACCGACTGTTCACTCGTCTTTTAATGTACAAGTAAAACTAAAATGCTAATCGATATTCTGACAAGTATGTGTTATCATTTTCAAATTCTTTAAATTGTTTGATTTCAAGATTTTTCCTTCAACTGTATCACCGCATTTTAGTGCAGAATTTTCACGTTTACGTACACCGCCATGTCCGCGTAGTTTTCACTCTTAAATTTAAAGTTCTTTCATAAACGGTGTCTTCTCCTAACATTCAGTTACTTATACTGACTGTCTATTGCATGTTTCTGTGAATTCGTCAGAATTATAATTCGATTTCAACAAACAAATTAAACTATTTACAAGAAGACTACAATCGTATCTCTACAGCCATGATTCTGAGAGCTTTATACTCATGAGGCTTTCCTGGAATTTCCGTTCTGCTTATAGCCAAAGTAAACGTATCTACGTCTAGCTGATCCTTTGCACTTTCCACAGAGACCATTTATGATTAAATAAAACTTTGCCATCATCAGCCGTATCAGTTTAGATTTAGCATATTTTGGCCCGGTTTCGTTTTTTTTTTCAATAACAGACATGGTGGAATCTTATAGAAATGTATATTTATCTGGCTACAGTAATTTTAGTGTAAAAGAATTAAATGTTTTAATTGATTTCGCTAGCGCCTAAGAGTTTGATAAATCTAAAATTTATTAATATACCGGACGCCAATCAAGACGGAATCGGTGCTACGTCCAACTAGATTAAGTTCAAATTTGCGTGAAAATATTATGAAACATAACGGGACATATTTCTAAACACCACTGCTTAGGCTGTCAAAGTATGCATACGTTATAGATGAGTCACTTGCACATAACACGAGGCAACTATTACTACGAGCGCAGTTTGAGTCACTTAGTTTCCTGAAATCAACAGTTTACTCGTCTTTTACTGTACAAAAAAAAAAATAAAATATTTCATGATTTTTCCTTCAATATGATTTTTCCTTCAATGCAATTTAGTGGAATTTTCGCATTTACAACGCCATTTCCGGATAGTTTTTCATCTTAAATGTCTTCATGTTTCATAAACAGTGTCGTGCCCTTACATTCTAACATTCTGATAACTATATTGACCTGTCTATGGCCTGTTTCTGTGAATTAGGCCTTACTAGAATTTGGTTTTAATAAGTCGAATTCAATAATTTACAAGAATACTACAATCGTCTATCTACAGCTACGATTATGAGAGCTTTATTCGCATAAGTCTTTCCTGAAATTTCCAGTTTGCTTAGTGGCAAAGCAAAGGTATCTCCATCTAGCTGATCCTATGCGTGTTTTTATAGATACCTTTTACAATTACATTCAACTTTGTAATCATCAGCCATATCACTTTTAAATTAAATATAGTGTATTTCGTCCCGGGCACGATTTCTCAATAACAGAGATAGTAGAATTTTATAGATATGCATATTTATCTGGCTACATAATATGTATATGGAACTGAGGACCTCAACAACTGAGTAAGTTTTATGTAAAAGAAATAAATGTTATAACTGATTTCCCCAGCGCCGTAGAGTTGATAAATAAAAATTATTTCTTAATATACCGGACGCCAGTCAAAACAGAATGTTCCACCATCATCTAGATTCAGTCATATTTGCGAAAGAAATCAGTTGAAAAATAACGGGACAGATTTCTAAACACCATTTATTACGTCGAAGTCTTAGACTGTTAAGGTATGAATAGATATAGATCAATCAATTGCACATAATACGAGGCAAGTCTTAGTAGGAGCACAGTTTGGGTCATTTCCGCCTTAATCTTAAGGTCCTGCAACCGACAGTTTACTAAGTCTTTAATGTACAAAATCAACAAAAATGCTATTCGATATTCTTGAATATATGTGTTATTATTTTCCAATTTACTAAATTGTTCGATTTCACGATTTTTGCTTTAATAATTCAACACATTTTAGTGGACTTTTCACATTTACATCGCCATGTAAATCGCGCCGTTACATCGCACCGTTTTCAATCTTAAATTTCCTGTTCTTTTATAAACGATGTCTTCTCCTTACAATCTAATAACATTCTGTAAATAATATTGACCTGCCTTTTTGCCTTTTTCTGTGCATCAAGCCTTACTATAATTTGGTTGCAATCAGGCAAATTCAATTTATTACAAGAAGACTACAATCTACAGCCATGATTATGAGAACTTTATACTCATAAGGCTTTCCTGGAATTTCAGTTTTGCTTAATGCCAAAACAAAGGTATGAACGTCTATATCCAATGCGCTGTCCATAAAGACCTTTTAAGATCACACCGAACTTTTTGCAATTATCGGCAATATCACTTTAAATATAGCGTATTTTGGCCCAGTTACGTTTTCTCAATAACAAATATGGTGGAATTTCGTAGATATGTATCTTTATCTGCCCACTTAATATTTATACAAAAGTAAGGATTTCATAGACTGAGTAATTTTTGTGTAAAGGAAATGAATGTTATAATTGAATTCCCTAGCGCTTTAGAGTTGGCTACGTCAACATATTTCTTAATATACCGGACGCGAGTCAAGACGGAATCGGTCCTACACCAAGCTGATTGAGGTCCAATTGCGGAAGAAATCAGTTCTTACGTCGAATTCTCAGGTTGTTAAGGTATGAATAGATATAGATCAGTCACTTGCACGTCTTAGTAGGAGCGCTGTTTGGGCCTTTTAAATATATACAGAGCAAATAGTGCTATATATTGCATATAAAAAAGATATGGTACTGAGTATTTTTTTTGAGCTTTCACAAAACTTATCCGTATAGGACTCGACGCAAATGAGAACCTCACACGATGTTACAAGTCTTAGTAATATGGGGATACTATGACCAAAGACCTTATCTGGCATTGAAAATACATCTGTGTATTAAGCTTTTGATCTACAATTTGAGGGGCCTTACTTCCGAATCGGTTCAGTGGTTACGGTAGGATGACGGTATAAATTTGGAGTGAAAATTGAACTTTACATAGCAAAAGTTAATATACGCCTGTGAAATATATCTGGCGCTGGTTGAATAGATTCAGACAGCTATATGGCACTGGTTTTTTATATCAGCTTTCACAAAACGCATCCTTATACGAATCAACGCAAGTAGGAACCGTACACGATATTATAAGCTTGCCGATGTCTCTAAATTGTGTTTTATACTTGTAGCATGTGTTAATGTTGAGTTCTGCATGCATTTCCAATACCGTCCATGAACAGGCTCAATCAAACCGAGCTTGCAACATTTTCGTTTTTGTCGTGTTGAGCGACCGGTGGAATTTCCACTTTTTCTATTTTAGTAATATCGTGCTGCTATGACTTATGTGTTTTCCCTCTCTATCATTTAAAATATATCTTTGTATTAAGATTGTGATCTACAATTTGAGGGGCTACACCGCCGATTCAGTTCATTGGTTAGGGCAGTATGACGGTATCAGTTTGGAGTAAAATCTAATATTTGCAGCGCAAATGTTACTATATGTTTCATAGGAAAAATCTGTGGTACTTGGTAATTTCTTTCAGCTTTCACAAAACACATATACGTAAGCGAATCAACGCAAGTAGGAACCGCACACGTTATTACAAGCCTTAGTAATATCGTGCTACAATGACTAATGTGTTATTCCCTCTTTATCATTAAAAATATATCTCTGTATTAAGATTGTGATCTACAATTTGAGGGGCTTTACTGCCGATTTAGTTTAGTGGATAGGGCAGTATGACGGTATCAATTTGGAGAAAAATTTAATATTTACAGCGGAAATGTTACTATACGTTGCATATGAAAAATATATTGTTCTGAGTATTTGTTTTCAGCTTTCACAAAACTAATCCGTATAGGACTCAACGCAAATGAGAACCTCCCACGATATTAAAAGCATTAGTATAATTGTGCTACTATGACAAAAGTTTCTGTCCTTATATCGCATTGAAAATACATCTGTGTATTAAGCTTTAAAAAATTTGATCTACAGTTTGAGGGGCTGTAATACCAGATCTGTTCAATGGTTAGGACAAGGCTGACGGTATAAATTTGGAGTAAAATTTAAAATTTTACATAGCAAAAGTTAATATGCATAGCATGTGAAATATATTTGGCGCAGGTTGCATAGTTTCAGCAGTCACAAAAATCATCCATATACGACTCAACGCAAGTGAGAACCTCACATGATGTTACAAGCCTTAGTAACATCGGGCTACTTTGAATTAAGTGTTTGTCCCTCTCTAGCATTGAACACACATATGTGTATTAAGCTTATGATCTATAATTTCAGGGGCTTCACTGCCGAATCGGTAAAATGTTTAGGAGAGGATGACTGTATCAATTTAGAGTTACAAATTAATATTCACAGAGCAAATGTTACTCTACGTTACATATGAGAGATATATGGCACTGTTTAATATTTTTTTCAGCTTTCCGAAAACTCATCCTTATACGACTCAACGCTAGTAGGAACCGCACACGCTATTACAAACCGTAGTAATATTGTGCTACTATGACTTTTGTGTTTGTCCCTTTCTATCATTTCAAATATATCTTTGTATTAAAATTGTGATCTACAATTTGAGGGGCTGTACTGCCGATTCAGTTCATTGGTTAGGGCAGTATGACGGTATCCACTTAAAGTAAAATTTAATATTAACAGCGGAAATGTTACTATAGATGTTGCGTATGAAAAATATATGATACCGGGTAATTTCTTTCAGCTTTCATAAAACTCATATGTAAACTACTCAAAGCAAGTAGGATCCGCACACGATATTTCAAGCCATTTAAAATATATCTTTGTATTAAGATTGTGATCTACAGTTGTGAGGGGCTTCACTGCCGAAAAACTTGGAGAAACTTTAAAATTGACCCCACTACTTGTTTAAATTGACTTGTATAAGACAAAAGTCTTTGTATTAAGATTGTGATCTACAATTTGAGGGGCTTCACTGTCGACTCAGTTCTTTAGATAGGGCAGGACAACGGTATCAATTTGGAGTAAAATTTAATATTTACAGCGCAAATGATACTATACGTTGCATATGAAAAATATATGGTACTAGGTAATTTATTTCAGCTTTCACAAAACTCGTCCTTATATGACTCAATGCAAGTAGGAACCGGACACGCTATTACAAGCCTTAGTGATATCGTGCTACAATGACTTATTTATTTGTCCCTCTCTATCATTTAAAATATATCTTTGTATAAAGATTGTGATCTACAATATAAGGGGTTTTAAAATTGACCCCACTTCTCGTTTACATGTCTAAAACCTAAAAGCCTAGAGCTTAGATATGTGACATTTAGCATTGTGCAGAGATCCTATACCAAGTTTGTTAAATCAGGTACCCATATGAGTCAGGTGAGCGATTTAGGGCCATCACGGCTGTCTTGTTTAAATGTCTGATAGTCCAATGTTATTTGTCCTCGTAACCTCGTTAAATTTTAAATATATCAAGATTCTGGATAGACTTTTTGAAACAGTGCTACTTATATTTATGGTGGCTGAATACTGCCATGTCGTTTTGGCGTGTAGGCGGGGCGAAGACAAGACAACACGAAACCACGACAAATGTTTTGCGAAAACACGACGTTTAGAGGGCGCCGACACGACAAATTTATTTGTCTAGTTTTCGCGTTGGCGGTAATGAATATGCCGTGTTGGCGCCCTTTATTTTTCGTGCTGTCGTGTTTTCTCCCCGCCGACACGGAAACACAAAAACACGACAAATACATTATCTGTCTAGTTTGTCTTGTTTTTGCTCCGCCAACACGAAATGGCAGAAATCAGCCACCATATATTACCTAAAAGTAGTTAACTTGAACATGCTGCTCATAATTTTAACTCCTGATACAGAAGTAGTTCCAATGTATTGTAGTATTAAACTTAATTTCATTTGCTGAGTAATGCTCCATTATTTTTTTAACGGCATATCACTTTGAATAAACTGACTTCTTTTTGTTTATTTCATTGAACATAGATTAACCACAAACATGACTGTCTCTTAATTTCTTTGTGGTAAGTCTACTCTTAAGGAGGTAGGTTACCATCATATTTGTATGTGCGCATGTCCAACCGGAAGCTAACGTGACGATTTACGACGACGTTTACGACAAACTAAATGTGTTTGTATATTCATTCTTCTGAAAACAAATCATGAACTTGTCATCGATCTGATGCTTTATGGTATAATAATGCAGAAATAAGGAATAAATTGCGCAGAAACGCTTCAAAACAATTTTGCCTTAAAGTGACGTCATTGACGTCATGACGTTACGTGTCAGTTACCGCGCAAAATTGATAGCTTTTATCTTGAAAGTACGTAATTCTGTACATTTTCTTTATTTTAACTATTTTCAAATAACCATTATTTGCTGAAATATTTTTATGAGTCTTTTGCTCTGAATAATAATCAATATTTTGCTTCTTTTATGTAGTTATATTGAAATGTTATGCGGAATGTAAAAAATGGATGATGGCAACCAATGTTATTTGGAATATAGTTGGGTGAAAGATTACTTGTTACGGCCATTTTCAAATTAAAAGTCTAGCAGTTTGATTTGTAATACCTATTTTTCAGGTTCCGTTGATAATTTGTTACTTATATACTAAAACTAAGATCTAAAATTGTTCAAATTTCAGTAGAAAAGTGTGGTTTCTTAAATTGAATTGATGTTATCATGGAAACGAAGCCCGTGACCTATGTATCTAAATGTAAAATTCAAAAGCGTTGACACTGGTCTATTTAAGAAACACAGCTTCGGCTTTTTATTTTCATTTCAACAATATCCATGAGGATAATAGCAGCACGCTGAACGATTTTTCCATGAAAAATGGCAGACGAGGGGTACTGCTGTACGTATTCCAAGCTGTGAAATTTGTTTGAATAAATGCAAATAACACGAAAATGTGACCTACGTTAGAAATAATATGTTTTAAAGCTACATCAACTAGAAAGATAATCTAATTCAATATTTTTTAAAAGAATTTACGAAAAACAGCAAGATATAAGCTATTTTAAACATCTCTGTTGCCATGGTTACTTTAAAATTTAAGAAAAATAGGGTACCATGTAAAGTGCTTGGTATTTTGCATATAATATTACCCAAATATTTTATGTTGGTCATTAACAGAATGGCAATGAAGCCGTCGAAAACCCCTATTTTTATACATAGTTGTTTAAAAATGAGAGAAAATGCGTTACCATGGAAACACGAGCCCCGTGACATATACATTTTAAGCTTATATTAGCAAGATAATGCATACCAGTAAAATTATCAATTATGCAGACTTCTACGGATATCAATGAAACTAAAATACACTGAAAAGTGTTAAATATCCGTATTTTCCTTCTTCTTTCAATATGAAATACCTTTGGAGGGCCATGTTCTTCAAACCTGGATGAAAATTGAACTTGAAGGGACAAAGATAAACGAAATTGAGATTGTAGCAGTTAAAACTTCATATTACACGAAATACAATAACATGCTGCGGTTCAACTAATTTGAATTTACCCTTGTAACAAGGTAAGCTACCTCCTTAAAGGCTGCGTTGCAAATTATCGAAGTTAAGCAACATTCACTTTATGCTTTATTGAGTTTTAACGTTTGTATTCATAGTTTTTTTTTTATTTTTATCCATATGCTGTCAATTATATACCTTATTCCTACTTTTACTTATTTCTTTTTGTCTTTTTGAAGGTAAGTGAGATTAGAGAATAATTGATTTATTCACAGCTTAAGCGTGAGAACTGAGTTTTGAAGTTTTTATTTATAGTTTTCTTTATTTTATAATAAATACATGAGTCTGCCAGGCCGCAGGAAATTTTCAGCTTAAAATAAAGTGTTTCTTTTTTGTTTATTTCTTTGCACATAGATTGACAAAACCACACTGTCTCACAATTTCTTTGAAATAAGTGTACTCTCAAAGGCTGCGTTGCATATTTTCAAAAGTAAGCATTATCCTTTTTATGCTTTCGTGAATTTTAACATTTGTATTCATAATTTTCGTTATATTTATCGTATAGTCCAAATCATTATTTTATAATAAAAACATGAGTCTGAAGGCCGCTAGGCCGTCAGGCCACTAGGCCGCAGGACTGGAAATTTTCAGCTTAAATTAAAATTTGTTTCTTTGAAGATTGATTAACCACAAACATGACTGTCTCTTAATTTCTTTGTAGTAAATGTACTCTCAAAGACTGCGTTGCCTATTTTCAAAGTTAAGCAACATTCTTTTTATGCTTTCGTGAGTTTAAACGTTTGTTCGTAGTTTTCGTTATATTTATCGTTTATTCCAAATCATTCTTTTTATGCTTATCCTTCTACATCAGATCAGAAAACTTGAGTTCTATTTTGTCAAATATGTGAGATGCTACATGGTTGAATTATAAGAGAGGTTAGCATATACACAGACATGTATGATTACATAATCTACGGGAGATCTAATATAGCAACAAACGTCCTGTCGGCCTCGTTTTTATTTAGTTTCAACTCAAATGGGACGTTCTATGATTGAACTTGAGAACTATATTTGCATGTAATTATTGAAGAAATAATTTATAGCAAAACCGTGTTATAACACTATTTATACACGATGGGCGGTTATACGTTTGTGAAAGAGTTTGAATCGGAAATAGAGGATGTTCTGAATAACGCTCCCCTAAAAGAAAATACTGTAATTCAGAGAGCACCCAAACCGTGGTTCAATAAAGAATTGCAACATCTAAAGCAACAAGTTAGAAAGTCCGAGCGTACATGGAGGCGTTATGGTAAAACATATCAGTTTGAGTCGTATAAACAAATAGGAAATAAATACAATTTTGAAATCAAGCGTCAAAAGATAAACACACTCAGTGAAAAGATAGAGAACGCTAAAGGTGATTCCAAGACTTTGTATGAATTGGCATCTGAACTAACTGGTACCAAATCTGAAAACCCACTGCCTCAAGGAGAGTCTATTAATGCATTGGCCGAAAAATGTGCTGACTTTTTCTTGGCAAAAATCTCAAAAATAAGCCAATCCCTAAGTGAATACCAAAACTTTGAACCTCAAGTAAAGGATATACAAAATTTAAACAAATTTACTGAATTGACTCAAGATGAAGTGAAAAATCTCATCAATGAATTGAATACTACGTCTTCAGAGTTAGATATTTTGCCAACACGTATTCTGAAATCACATGTAGATGAACTTCTCTCTAGTATCACTAAATTGGTGAATCTCTCATTACAACTAGGTATTTTCCCTGTGAAATACAAACAAGCAGTTGTTAGACCTCTGCGAAAAAAGTAGGTCTTGAACTAGAGCTTTCCAATTATCGTCCTGTGAATAATTTATCATTTCCATCAAAACTTATTGAGAAAGCTGTTCTTTACAGATTAAACAAACATGTAAATTAAAACAGTCTTTTGCCTAAAAACCTGTCTGCACTTCTGTGAATCTGCGCTACTTCGGCTGGTCAATGATCTTCTTAGTGGTATGGAGAAAAAGTAAGTCACGGCCCTTATTGCGATTGACTTAAGTGCGGCATTTGACACTGTCGACCACGACATTCTTCTAGATGTTGTAAAAGCACAATATGGCGTCTGTGATACAGCTTTTCAATGGGTAGACTCCTATTTAAAGCCTCGTACTTGTAAGATTAATATCAACAATGTATATTCATCAGACCGCCATCTTGAATGCAGTGTGCCCCAGGGCAGTTGCCTTGGTCCTTGGCTGTATCTCACCTATGCTGGAACTCTTTTTGTTATGTCATTCCAAAATCAATATCAGTCTACAGTCTTGCTGATGATGATATAGATCTAGCAAATAAAAACTTTCGTCCTACATTCTGTTTCCGTAGAATTACAAGCGATCGGAAACCTTGAAAGGTGCGCAGCTATAATCAATGACTGGATGAATAGAAACAAACTGAAAATGAACACTTCCAAAACTGAATTTATTATGTTTGGTAGCAGACCTCAATTGAACAAATGTTTTACAAATTCCATTTACATTCCTGGTGATGATGTAAAAGCACATTTAGATATCTCGGTGCATTTCTTGACGAAACCTTGAACTTTAAAGATCATGTAAATCGCAAATGTCGTTCAGCCATGTTGAATTACCTACGGATTAAGAACATCCGAAAATACTTAACAAAGCAGCCACTGAAATTTTAGTTTTGTCACTATATAGTTATTCACATCTGAATTATTGCAACGTCATACTGTATGGTGTAGCTAACGGTGAGGTGCGTAAAATGCAATGTATTCAAAACATGTGCGCAAAACTTGTCCTTAACAGGAGGAAATTTGACAGTTATAAACAAGCATTGTATCACTTACATTGGTTGCCAGTGAAAGCAAGAATTGAGTTCAAGATACTGTCTTTCATGTATAGTTGTCATACTGGCAGAGCACCTCTGTATTTAACAGAATTGTTTACAGAGTATATTCCTAGTAGACAAGGTTTGAGATCGTCTGAAAATTCTGAATGTCGTTATGTTGTTCCATACAACAAGTGCAAAAGATTCAATGATAGAAGTTTCTGTACTACTGGTCCAAAACTTTGAAATGAGCTGCCGTTAGAACTACGCAAAAGTAATCACTTGACACATTAAAAAAAATAATAAAATCTTAAGACACTGTATTTCAGAGACTTCGCGGCATTGTTTTAAATTTTTCGATAACTGTTTATTATGCGAAAACAGCAGGTGATAGTTCTTAAATTTTTGTAAAAGGTTTTACATATCAACATTTATATTTCCAAGGTTTGTTTAATGAAACGCACTTGTTGGTAAAGCTCTATGGGTAGGATAGTGTGTAGTATTTCTGTATTTCTGTTTTAAATAGTATATGACGGCACCATTAACCGGGGCGTCGGGGGAAAGGGGGGGGGGGGGGGGGGGTGTGGGGGGGGGGGGGGGTGGGTGGGTGAACCTCTATATGCAGCTCGTCTGGGCGTGCCATGTGATGCTTTAAGCATTGGTATTCGCAATAGGGGTAAAATGACCTCAAGGGGAGGGGTGCGGTAATGACTGTTTGTTACAATAAGGCTGTTATCATTATTATTGTCATTATTGATTTTATTGTTATAATAATTGTTGTTATTATTATGTACAACGCCATTGAATATATCATTGTATAAAAATAGGCGTTTAATCAAATTATTCTGTTTCAGTTTCAGTTTTACGTTGGGCGTAATAGTTTTACTGGGGCGCAGCCAGAGTGTAATTATTTCGAACGACATATAACCGCCCGTATAAATAATGCTCAAACACGGTTTTGCTATACATTATTTCGATTCTAAAATGTCATTTATTGTAAAATTTAGATCAATTGTGATAAAACTATTTGTTCACACATGCATGGCGCCAAATGGTAGGTCGTCACGCTCCTTTGTTTATACACTCCAAGACTGTAAATGGTAATACGTCTTGCGGAAGAGTTGCGGAAGAGTTCAATTTAGGCGAAAATGATGGCGAATTATTCTGCGAAGCAAATAGCCAACTTAATATGTGTGTGAATTAATCAAGACAGCTGTGCAGTGTGATATTTCGTTTTAAACATGCTATTAAGTAAAATGTTTGATCAATTTTGATAGCGCTATTTCTAGTGGCATACATGGCGCTAAATATCACGTCGACGTGACGTCAGCATAATATCGCTGTGATGATATAAGCACTACTAGTCATATTAGAATTAACAAATAATCAAGGCCTTCGAGTGGTTTGTCGTCTAATTTACCACGGTTCAGAGTTCAGATGCGTAGGAATTGAACCATGAGGGCGTTAGCCCGAATAATTAAATACTGAAGCGTCTAAACGATGAACCGTGGTAAAGTAGACGATAAATCACAAGAAGGCCTTGATCGTTTTCATTCTGACATTCTCATTGAAATATTTAATAAATATTCTGTTGGACTTCGTTTACCCGAGGAGTAACGAATCGGACGTCATGTGGCAATTTGTCGTCATATTTTGATGTCAAAATGCTCTCCTACCTGTCCGCGCGTCAACCGTTGTTTATCGCAGAATATACAGAGCTTGATCTCCTTGTTTGTTTAACTGGAAATCAAATCGAGCCATGTAAGAATTAACAAATAATCAAGGCCTTCGAGTGGTTTGTCGTCCGATTTATCACGCTTCAGAGTTTAGATGCGAAGGAATTGAACCACGAGGGCGTTAGCTCTAGTGGTTTATTAACTAAGCATCTGAACGATAGTTCGTTAATGAGGTTCATCAGGATGGTAGATGTAGTTTATGTAAACGTTTATCGTGACATATCCAGAAAATTATATACATGGTTGAAAGTTTCGGTCGATTTCACCGACCTTCCTCAGAACTGTGACGACTTCCGGTTACGGACTGGTTGAATGCTGGGCAGGTCAGAGTGAACTAATTGTCCGTAAATGGTGCTAAAGGAGTAGGCCCCCTGTTCATCACTGGTTTGCTGCTCGCGATCCAAATGGCTTCCTTCACTTGCCTAACTCTCTGGTGGTCCTCCCTATCGATTACTTTCGCCCCCTCCCAGTTAATTACATGGTTGTTATTGATGTGTGATCAGTTATTGCACTCTTGTTAAACGTGTTCTCAGAGTTTTTCTTTCTGATCTAGTGTAAATAGCTGGTACGTTTAAAGAGTCTTTTTTGTGCTCTGATAATCTCGTTCCAAACTTTCTACCAGTCTCTCCAACATATATACTTTCACAATTCTTGCAACTAATGCTGTATACACACCCACAGATGTTTTCTGGGCTGACTTTGTCCTTGGGATGCACTAATAAATTTCTAAGAGTTTGGTGGGGGCGCATGGCTGTTGATATGCCATATTTCCTATATATTCTACTCACTGTCTCTGACACTGTCTGTACATTAGGGCAGAACTACCATCCCTCTGCTCTTTTCCTCCGAGTCCTTTTTACCTTTCCCTTCTTCTTTTCCGGTTTGTTTTTATCTTTCTCAACCTTTTCTATGGCCCATTTCGGGTACCCACATTTCACTTAAGCTGATGTTATATGTTTTTCTCTGATTTTGTCCTCCTTTCGAGTGACCACACTGTTTACATCTGTCCAGCAGAGTTCTTATCACACTATATTTGTGTTGTAAGTGATGGTGAGAATCAAACTGAAGATATTGGTCAGTGCGAGTCGTCTTCCTATACACAAGTAACTTGACCGATCCGTCCGGTTGTCTTACAATAAGTGTGTCTAGAAAGATGAACGATGAATAAATTGGACGACGAACCACAAGAAGGCATTGACTGTTTTCATTCTTATATGTTTAATGAAATATTATGGTTAAAATTATGCTGGGCTTAATTTATTTATGTTGTAATGAACAGACGTCATGTAGCAATTTGACGCCATAGTTGACGTCATAATGCCCTCTTACCGGTCCGCGCATCAACCGTTGCTTATCGTAGAATATACACAGCTTGACTTTCTTCTTTGTTTAACTGGCTATCAAATCGAGACATTTTAGAATTGATATTCTAATATGACTAGCAATGCTTAAATCATCACAACAATAATATGTTGACGTCACGTCGACGTGACATTTAGCGCCATGTACGCATCGAGAAATTGATCTTTAAATTTGATCAAATATTTTACTTAAAATCATGTTTAAAACGAAATACCACAGCTGTCTTGATTAATTTGCACACACATACGGACTTGGTTATTAGCTGTGTAAAATAATTCGCCATCATTTGTGCCCTAATGGAACTACTACGCAAGACGTATTACCATTTTACGGTCCTGGTTATATAAACAAAGGAGCGTAACGACCTACCATTCGTTCATTTGTACATAAATTCATGCGCCAATAAACAATTCTATCATATTTGATCTAAATTTTATAATAAAAGACATATTAGAATCGAATAATTTATAGCAAAACCTTCTTGAACACTATTTATACAACCTGGCTGTTTAACGTCGTACGAAATAATTGCACTTGGGCTGCGTCCTCGTGAAATGATTACGCCCTACGTATAACCGCCCATCATGTATAAATTGTGTTAAAACACAGTTTTGCTATAAATCATTTCTTAATTAAGTGTGTAAACGTCGGGGACATCTTAAATGCCTGATATGTTTTAGTATTGATCAGCGTTATCATTATTCAATGCAATTTAGTTCTCCGCTTAACCTTGTGCAAATAAATATCAATGTTTTGTAAAAGTAAATCAGGGAAATTTATTGATAATTCTAATATTTTGTATAAACATGTCTTAACCCTTTATAGCGTTCGATATAGATTACATGAGGTGGAATTTGGTATTTAGGTACACATAAGGTAATTTGTTCGTTATTTACTTCTAAACTATAGCTTTAATCACGCTAACTGGGTCTTGCTAACGAGCACGCTAATTAGGTCTTGCAACCGAGCACGCTAATTGGGTCTTTGTTCCTTCCGTGGTTGAAATTTTCCAAATTCATATGTGATTTATCTGCAGATCTTTTTTAACAGTTTATAACATCTTTATTTTAAGTGGGGAGATATTACCCTTCAGAGTTAACCCCAGTCACATTGAGACGCGTAATGTCTTCATCTATTTCAAAAATATTTTTGAAAATTTAAATAATGTTAATACATGTATATAGATAGCTCAGGTAATGATAATAATTCAATATAAGTTAGATAATGAATACCGTTTCTTCTAGTTGTAATATATTAAGGAACTTTATGGTGATTTGGTTGAATTCCACACTTATTTAATATTGATTATCATAACTTTATTGCATATCTTTATGGCATAAAGGTGTATGTACTTCAAAATTAAGCATGACGTAATTTGATCATTAAGCAAGACTTTTTTGATATCAGCATTTTCGATAACTTTTCGCATAATATCTACGTTGCATGTTGAATTTTTGCATTCTAAGCAAGAAAATTGCGTTCAAACGTGTGTTCTATAACTCATTCAATCTCAATGTTAATTCTTTCATTGCATATTATTCCGTGCATTCGCCCAGTAAAGACAATAAATCAGTCTAGGTTACCAATAAGAAATAGCTCAGTAAACAAAAAACTATAAATATTTTAAAAGATTCACGTTAGGAAGAATAAAAAGAAAGTAAAAATACAAATTTATAGAATACGGTAACGATTTAAAGATTTAAAGGAAACAAAAAAAAAATTCTCTACTTCATAAAACCTTTTATAGATAGATTGAAAGTATGAAAAGAAAAGCGTTAGATCTTTGGTCTTGATTTTGCGATAAGCAGTAAACTTGGGTCATTAACTCAAACATGCTAGTTAATTCAAGGTTGAAATCAAGGGAAATACAACAAAACGTATTTCAAGGTCCTAAACAGGTCACAACCCGATATTGGTGCAACCAGGAAGTTGCGATATAAAATTCGGAACTTCAGAGAACGTTGTATGTTGTAGTCAAATATTAATTAGCTGCTGGCAACTATTAACACTGTTGTATAATTAGGATTTGATAAATATTCTTTACGTGAGCTAGGAAAATATACGATCCAACTTGACGCAAATGATACAGTTACATTTGTAATTTTATTTATTCCAAAGGAAATAAATAATGTTACAAACAAAAATCTGGCAGCAAAGTAGTCAAGAAAAAATATATGAAATTACTGTAGGAAGTTAACGTTGTTAAGTCCCGTGGATCCTAGGTTTGAGCCCTGCTTGGTTACAATCCCATTTTCTCATATTACATCAGAACTGGCTTGTATACCATGAAGTTATGAAGTGTGATACAAATATGCTGC
Source organism: Mercenaria mercenaria (assembly GCF_021730395.1). Classification (NCBI taxonomy): domain Eukaryota; kingdom Metazoa; phylum Mollusca; class Bivalvia; order Venerida; family Veneridae; genus Mercenaria; species Mercenaria mercenaria. The sequence goes on along the minus strand of NC_069367.1, from coordinate 14,120,492 downwards.
TATCTTCACAATCGAGCTAGTCTGGAGGTGTCGTTAAGAGAGACTTATAAAAAAAATATGAACTAATCAGTTTTTCCTAATCAAAGTTATAAGTACACAATTTTAAAATATGTAAAAAAATTCTTTTTAATCCGACATTTAGTTTTTTAGGAATATTCCATTTTTATCATTTTTTTTCACAAATAGATCACAAATAATTACTGTTCCTATGTTTAAATACAATGGATCGTTTGAATCACCGATTTCATAAAAGGTCGCATTCGTCAATCGTCAATATATATTGTTAATCTTTTTTTTTTTAAAAAAGCATACAAATATACGTTTAGACGAAATTATTTAAGTAGCTAGTAGGAAAATAATCTACTTCCTAGAATACGGTAATGAATTATAGGAAATACTCTATAACAAAATTTGTATAAAAACCTTTGTCCTTATACAGAGTTATTGACTTTGCGCAAGGTTGAATCAAACAGAGTAAAACAAAACGATTTTAAACAGTTCGCTCCCGGGATTCACTGCAGCGTATGTGAAAAGTCTGTGATTTCCAAGGAAGGTATGTTATAGTTAATTTTCGTTAACTGGTGAAATGATAATGTTTTATTAATGAAGACTTGACAAGCCATAAATATTCTTTTCACCAGGGTGTGTTTTACTATGAAGAATGAATTATGCGCTATATAATTTTCGTATCGATGTAAAAAATTCCTAGAGATGATATTGCGACAAACTTGTATATTGTTTCATTATAACTTGAGTGTCATTATTTTAACATGTTTAAATCGTGAGACGATAAATGTAAAATCTATTCCAATTTAAGAACATTCAAATAAATTTGCCATGGATAGGCAATAAGTTATTTACAGCATAATAAAAGCTTGATAAACAAACACTAGTTGATTCACATTTTGATTTATTTAAGCATTTGGAAGTCATCATTACCCTAAGCAGGAAGCTTTATTAAGAAAAATATGCCTACGAAAAAACTTCAACAGGCTGAATTACAAAAAAAAACAAAGACAAATATCAAACAGGGAATGCCACGTACCAAAAACGCAGCCTCCTCAAAACGAAACCCACAGCACGCAGACGCGTGCACCACACACACACACACACACACACACACACACACAGCCAACACATTAGGACAAAACGAACAAACAAAGGAACACACACACACACACAAAGCCAACACATCAGGACAAAACGAACAAACAAAGGAACACAGTGGAAGTCATTATCTAAATGCATTCTTATATTTCTTTTTCTTTTGTTCGCAATCATAATAGTTTGTATTCTTATCTATAAATGGACACAAAAGACACGGCGGCGCAAATGAAACATTTATATATAATTATTTTTAACATGATACATTCATTTCATGATTCATAGTGTATTAATTACTTTTGTACTTTTCGTATAAACTTTTTTTTTAAATTCACTCCAATCTGATACTTTCAGACTGTTTAGTTGAAGTGTAGCGAAATACCAATTCAATTTTGATTCTCATTTGCATAAACATATCTTATTGAGCACAGCATTAAATTCTGTACCAATTAAATACTATAACTCTATACTGAATAATACTAAATTGGTATAGAATTAGTACAGAAATGACATTTATTTAAACTATATTTTTATACGAAATTGCATAAATAGAAGTTACAGAACTGTCGGTTAAATATGGAGAACTTTCCTTTATCTTGATAAGATGGTTTTTATTAAACTGTATTTTGAGGTCAAACTTGGAGCACTGCAATACTATATGGAGCCCTAGATTCAAAAAATATTTAGAGGCTATTGAAAGAGATCAGCTGATTCAAACTGGTATGAAAATTATTATTAAGTTTTCTCACTATTGCATGAAAAACTATTTCAACTATTATAGTAGATCGAAGTGGTCAAACAAAAGAAATCTTGCATTTACACTACATAAGAAACAGTTCAAGAAATGCACAAGGAAACACTATTTCAGTCAAAGAACATCTAGAACTCTGTAATCACAGTTGTTGTATCAGCTTCCTCGTTAAATCAGTTCAATAGAAATGATTGGTCCCCACAGGTCGCCCAACACGGCAAAATTGAAAATGTTGCAGGTTTGGGTTGAATAAGCCTGTTCGTGGACGGTAGTGGAAAAACAAGCTACTGTCCACGTTCTCTAGCCCCTTAACATTTAAACCATATCCAGTTGATGAATAAACAATAGTAATATTGGAACCACCTAAGCTGAAACATTCAAGCTACAAAAACAAGTACTACTAACACATCACAAATGTGCTAAACAATCTGAAAAGATCGAAATATAACGGTTCTGTCTGAATGTAAGGAGGAGACTTTTCCCGTTTACCACAGAGAACAAACAACAATATTGTGATTATAAAGCAGAAGAGTGGAGACCCACGGGTAGTAAAACACGACACAAATAAAAAGGTGCAGGCTCCGTATGATTGAGCCTGTTTATTTACGTTAGTGGAAATGTATGCTACCGTCCACGCCCTCTAGTCGTTGAAAAGAACTTGACATTCAAATATGTTACAAATACAAAAAGTATAATTTAGAGACATCTGCAGATGTGATCATACAACGGTGTAAATGGAGCCTTCAGTGTAATTTGCCTGAAAAGCCGTCCCCAGTTAAAATAATAGGGTAACCTTAAGCTAGTAAACAATGGACAGAACTAAACAAACTAGAATTCAGAGGAGGGATCAGAGGTTATGGAGTCTATATATCACGGAAACAGTAAAAAAGGTAAATTTCAAATGCAGGCACCATATCCAAAGGGTTAATATGACTTTCTTGGATGCATATAGGGAGATCAGAACTTTCCTTTCAGGCCGGGTACCAATAATACTTTGGGTGTAGTAAATTGAGGAGGTTAGATAAGCTGACTGTAGTAATACTATTGAGTTTCAATCATCGAAATTGGATTTTATATGCTATATCCGAGCACATTTTAAATACAAGTGTAGACAGCGTTTAGTTGAGATAATACACAAATATAAAACACATCAATGACATCTAAATATTATAATTATGTAATATAGATTAAGCCTACGTTGTTCTACATCATAGACCTCCCATCCCATTCAAAAGCTTCATGGCATAAGCTATGTTTAAAGATTTTAGGAATAGGTATCTTTAACCCATCAGAAAATGTTAAGATTTCTCTCGCTCATGTTTATTACAGAAGAAACTAACAAATCATACATTTATCGAAAATAATACATTTTATCATTTACACATTTAAAGAATAGAAAGAAAATTAAAATATTTTTATGTTCGCTTTTAGTCAGTTCGTAGATCAGTTTGTTATTCAAATTGTGTTCCCTGTACGTTCATAACAAAGTAAGAATAATACGAACACATTCTGTTGATGCCGAGGAATTTACTGTCGTTAATATGTGACAACAAAACTATATACAAGTTATCACATGTTTGACGTAGCAGGTGTAAAATAAAGCCAGTTTACACTGATTTATCACATTTTTGACGTCGCGGGAGTGTAATAAAGCCATTAAATAAAATTGATAATACACTAGTGTAATAAAGCTTTGACGTCGACGTCATTTATAGTTTAGGCGACGTCGGTCAAATTGTCTTGTTTATATGGTAAAAGAAAGTCGATTTTTTTATGTTTCGACAAGAAAGGCTAACATGTGATAAAAAGAATATTACATTTGTGACTTTCCACATTGAATTTATTAAACTCGTTGAATAAAATTAATAAAATGCTCGGCATAGCCTCGCATTTTATTATTTTATTCAACTCGTTTAATAAATTCAATATGAAAAGACACTCATGTAATATCCTCTATGTAATAAAGCTTTCAGACATTTCTTGAAATTCCTATGATGTTATTTGTGTTCGTAAATGAAATGCCCATAATTGTGGTATATAGTATGTTGGGCAAACGAAACGACCTCTTAAAACCAGATTTCAGGAACACTTACAAAATTCGTAATAATAAAAATTTCGAAATTTCTTTTTTGTAAAACTGGACATTCGGTTAAAAATATTTCTGTTCAAGCTGTTGAACAATGAAGAAATGAAGTTAACTTCTGATTTCTGGTTTCAAGGTTAAACTTAAACATGTGTATGAACTTAAATGGATTAAAATTCTACAAACACCCTTTCTATTAGGTTTAAATGATAACATTTATCAAAAGGGAAATATCTCAAAATATTCCGGATTGATATATTTTCTCTGTATTCCCCAAGAAGATGCAAAACTCATTCTCATGGTGTTCGACAAAAGGGAATATCAAACGTAAATTTCGCAAACGAATGTCCGTTGCTGATTGCAATATGATACTAAAACACTCTGGTATATATGCTAAGTTATCATGTTTAACCTCATTACCTATTTGTTCGCTGAGGCAAATTAATCAAGAAGCTGATAATATTAATATACGTACTCGAATACGTTCTTGAAGCTGCGTCTTTCGCAACACTTTCTTTGATCTCATATTGATTCAAAATCCGATCATAAACGAAACTATCTACATTTATCTTTCATAAATAAAGGAATTGAGTTTATTCATTTACCAAGTATTTTAGAGAAAAATATGTAGTTAATTCTATTCTTCTATTCCTAAATATTTGAAGAATTCGGAAACACCTATTTTCTGTTACAAGTAAAATAAACCAGTTAGAAACGTTATTTATTTAAAATAAAATTATCTCGGATCTAGACATAGAGCTAAATATTCCAGACAGTTGTAACTGTGTAGACTCTAATACTGTTATCAACCAGACGGTCATATCATGGCGGGTAATATAAAGATTTTTGATGATAAAAGAATCAGAAATATTTTCTCTAAAGGTCAAAAATATAGCATTTCTTCGTCTTTTAACTTTGAAATTTTTCTCTCTGAAATAACTCTATTGATGTCTATGCTAAAATGGTGTCGGAAAGAAAATGCAGACCCGAATGGTCTTACTGAATGGAAAAAAAAAAGAATATTTTTAAAGCCATAAAAACTCGAGTAAAATTTTGTAAACCAAACCCTTTCTTATTACCTCCTAAACCCAAGTTTTCATTTCGAAATTTGCAGAAAGCTTTATCTAAGCTACATACGTATTTTGTCTTAACTTCTGCAGACAAAGCTTCAAATATAATTATTATTATATGACAATTACTATACAGAAATATTACGAAATGAACTGAAACATACGAAAACTTATCAGTTATCGCTACAAGATGAGAATAATATTGTAAAATGTCATGCGGATCAATGTTTGAATTTTAATGCTACACTTGACGACAATCAGATGAAGCTCCCCACTCTTTATTGGAAACTACACAAGACTCCATACAAAGCTCGATTAATTGCAAATTCAAGCTTATGCACTACAAAAATATTTCTCTTCTTTTGAAAGACCACGTGAAGAAGTATTGCTCCAACGTATATATAAGAACTCGGGGTTAATCTGTTTTGGTCCATCAAGAACTCTGGAGATGTTCTCAAAACATTAATGGACAAACACTTCAAATGTTCGACTATATTCTACACTTTATACTTATTTACCACCTAATCTTGCTAGCTTTAATTGAGAAAACATTTTTAAGAGAAGTGAAAAGGCATGCAATGAAACAAGAGCATACTTTTTAACAATTTAAGAGATACACCCTATGGAGCTGTGATTTGGTTTGTAAAGCTCTTAGGCCCCACTCATTGCTGATTTATTCTTATACTGTTATGAACGAGACTTCATGCTAAGTTTGTCTACTGTGACACAATTTGAAAACATTGCAGCTTTTAATGGAACCTCGACGATATCAGCTTGGAGACCAAATAAATAGTGTAGATGTTAATGGGCTGTTTTCGTAATACAAGAGTGTCATTATGACCCTGCATCGCTCACCTGAGTAATATGAGCTACATATATCAAATATCAAACCGAAGCTAAAATATTTAGAAAGTAGGTCAGTATGTCATATTCATGGTCACTGAAAGTCAGTTTTAAGATCAGTGTGCAAAACTGTATATGTCACCTAAATTTCAAGGCTGTATCTTAAAAAAAACTAGGAAGTAGGTTGGGGTAGGGCCTCTTTTCACTCGAGGGGCATAATTGAAACAATCTTTAAGAAATCAACTAGACAATGATACATACCAAATATCAAAGGCCTTTGACCTAGATTTTTTTTCCCTATATAAGTCTATATTAAACTTGGGACACCCTGGACGGGGCCTCTTTTCCACTAAGGGGCATAATTTGAATAATCTTGGTATATAGGACCACAAAGCAATGCAACATACCAAATATCAAAAGCCTGGGCTTTTCAGTTTCATATAAGAAGATTTTTAAAGCTTTTCCTATATAAATATAATGTAAAACTATGGACCCCAAGGAAGGACCTCTTTTCATCCCAGGTTAATAATTTGAGCAATTTTGGTAGAGGACCATAAGACAATGCTACATACATTACATCAAAGGCCTAGGTCTTGTGGTTTCAAACAAGAAGATTTTTAAAGTCTTTTTACTTTAAATCATGTGGCCCCGGCCTGGGCGGGGCAATATTTAACCCTAGGGGGATGAATTGAACAAACTTGGTAAAGGACCAATAGATGATGCTACATACCAAACATCAAAGTCCTAGGCCCTGCGGTTTTGAACAAGAAGATGTTCAAAGTTGTTCACTAACTAAGACTATATTAACCATGAACAAACTTCGTAGAGGACTGTTTGATGATGCTACATATCAAATATCAAAGCCCTAGACCAGGTGGTTTTGGACAAGAAGATTATCAAACTTTTTCCCTATCTAAGTCTTTATAAACCATTAATTTGACCCCGGGGCGGGCCATTTTTAACCTAGGTGGATAATTTGAACAATCATAGTAGAAGACCACTAGATGATGTTACATAAAAATTATCAAAGCCCTGAGCCCTGTGGTTTTGGACAAGAAGATTTTCAAAGTTAAGTTCTTCCTATATAAGTCTATGTAAACCATTTGACCCCAGTGCCGGGCCATGTTTGACCCTAGGGAGATAATTTGAACTAACATGTTAGAGGACCATTAGATGATGCGGCATACCAAATATCAAAGCCCTAGCTACGGTGGTTTTGGACAAGATGATTTTTAAAGTTTTTCCTTTCGGTTGCCATAGCAACCAGAGTTCTGCATGGATTTCAATTCTTTGGGCAATTTTGATAGGGGAGGAGGGGGGGGGGGGGGGGGGGGGGCACCGAAAGATCATTTCTGTGGACTTTAGTGTAAATCTGCCCCAGTGGTTTTGAAGAAAAAGATTTTTGAAATTTACAATATAGCCATAATAGGGAAAAAATCCCCGCCCCTGGTGGCCATGTTTTTTACCGAAACAGAATGGCTTAGTCAATTTTGGTAGAGGCTCACCTAGAGATCATTTCTACAAAATTTTTTTGAAATCCGGCTAACAGTTTCTGACGAGAATATTTTCAAAATTTTTCATTTCGATTGCCATGGCAACCAGAGTTCTGCATGGAATTAATTTTTTGGGCAATTTTGAAAGTAGGCTATCCAAGGTTTATTCCTGTGAAGTTAGGTGTAACTTGGTCAAGTGGTTCTAAAGAAGAAGATTTTTTTTATAAATTGTTGACAGACGACGGACGACGGACATCAAGCGGTCACAAAAGCTCACCTTGTCACTGCGCGACAGGTAGCACTTTTCATCAAAGCCTGAAAAAAAATATTTCATTGACCTTTTTCATGTGATGTCGTGCAATCAAAAGATGTCTTACATAGTCAGTTTCCTAACGCCCATGGAGTTTTATTGCAACAACTGATGCCAAATGAAATGTATACATTTTAGAAAAGATTGTTTCATATCTTGCATGAAAACCGAATTCTTAATTGCCAGAGCGGTGCGTATCTATATTTTTCTCACATGTGTTTATCATATATGGGTTGTTATACAAGCTTCTTAAATATTAGGGGAAAAGGTAAAGTTTACATCTATCAGATTTTTGATTACAATAACTAACTGATTGTCAGTATATATGTATATGTCAAACAATGTTAGTCTACAGTAATCTGAAATGTTAAACAATAAGTTATAGTAACTACTTAGACACAATCGATATACAATATAACTTGTCAGTGTTAGCAGTGTTGCTCTTTTAAACTTATATTTGATTAAAAATTATGCACACTGTACATGTACATACTAAAAAGTACTAATAACCATAGATACCTCAAACCCAGTGTTTTGCATAAGAATGTTGCCGTTTTATTGGTAAATTTTAGCGTTGGATTGCCAACAAAGCCCCAATAACCATTGTAAAAAGCCTCAACAAATCCTTCCGTGCCACCTGCATTAGTTGGCCACAACCGTATCGGGAACCCTAAAGAAAAAACATATCCTGTCACACAGTGTTCTGTTTATGCATATATGTGCTGTTTTTATGTACACACATTTGATGAGAAAAGTAAACAACATCAAGTGTGTAACAGTAGCAATGTCAGAAATGCATGTCTCATTTTGTCTCATACGACCTACTCAGTGAGAGCATTCGGGTTCGAACCCTTTTTCAACAATTGTCCAGGTCATAACAACGACGTGTAAACTTGTAGCAGTGAACTCAGTGCTCAACTTTATGGTGCTGCTGCCGCCTAGTACTATCCTTTTAATGCTGAGCGGTAAGCTAGGAAACTTCAAGAGCTCAGAAAGGTGAGTATGGTCTAAATGTCGGAGTATCAACAACAACTTTAAACGGCTATTATGATTTCTGCAAGTTATATGAATGCGTTTTACCAACAGACAAATCGAAATCAGAATACAGTAAGTGTATTTGTAGATCAATATATTTTCCCTGGAATGTGTAAAAAATTGTAAAATTATTATGCAATAAAGTATGTAAAAATATTTGGGAAGTCAAATTAATCGGTATATTCCCCGTTTTGGAAATCAAGATATTTAAACATCAAAGCTGACATAAAGATGATTATATATTTACAGTAAAGTACCTTCAGAATAGTGAGCATTTGCTAGTAACACTGTGACGAAATAAATATATCTCATGATTGTGGCCAATTGATTTATCTTGATTTATCTGAAAATAAAGAGACAATATTTAAGCGTAATAAAAAGTGTTCTTTAGACATATCAATGTAAACCAATCGCAAAGTGCAGCCAGCAGGACTTATTTGTCCGATAAATGAATTTTGCGTAAATCAACTTTTCTGCACATAATTTTTATCTTTTAGCAAAATGATACAGCTAACCGCAGTAACATGATAGAATCTTATGAAACAGATATATATGTAGATCTTATCTACCGGAGATTTGTTGATTCTTTGTCTGAGTTTCATATTTGCCCGATTACTGTTTTAAACTTCAAAGTCCCTTGCTGTTGGTGTATGCTCTACGAAGGTTTATATGTTGTATACAGTATATAAACCGTTAAAAATTAATATATTTTTCATTATCATAATTATGTTGCATTACTTTCGATTGCTTAAAAATTGCCCTTATCCCTGGTCCCAGGCATGTATGAAGGGGAAAAATCGTAGTGACAATGCAGATTAGATGCTTTAATGCCAAATTCCTATTGTTATGAAATGCTTTGTCCGAGCCGAATATTTATTCAGAAGCACAAGGGAAGCTAGCTTACTCCCCCTCTTTCATTTCTTCTGATTTGGGTGCTAGGGAAGGTTCTTCGATAACCATAATAATATCTATATTATTATAACGAATAATAATACAACGAGTACAACGAGTATGCTTTTATTTAATATCTCACAATACAACAAAGTACATACAATGCTTTGAAGCAGGTCAACACACTCGTATTGATAACTCATATATATTTGTGTTCCTGTTTACCAAAATTTTCAATGATTTGCAGAATTTTAGACAAAGTTATGGTTTTCATAACGTAAAGTAAAAATGATCGTTTTTAAATCTTGAATGCATGATTTTGATAGTTTTGTTGAATTGTTCGCCTCTGTTATATAAAAAATGCGGACCGTTTCCAAGAACAACAGAGTGATAATCGAAATAATTACCGGACCTGCTAGGAAACAATGCATTTAGTCTTCATTTCATGTTTTATGCACGAATAGCGACAATTCACGTATGATTTGTGTATTAACGTCTGCAGAAGCCCGCGGGATTGTTGATGACCTCGACTGAATATCCAAATGTTGAGTTGCCGAAGTGCAAAAGATGGAACTGTTGATTTATTACATGAATTATATCAAAGGTAGTTGCAGACTCTTATTCTATAACTTTCTTAAGGTTTTTAAATATTACTCGACGATATTTTGTTTTAACTGAGGGATGAAATACAGTTTTTAAGACTGGCGAACATGTGACCGCTATGTTGTCGACATAGCTATTTTGCGCACAATCAGGCTGGTTATAATATATGCATTCCAAATGCCATTCCATCACATGAATATTTAAACAGAAGGTGTGGAAGCTTTCAGCAATCCATTTGTTTAAAGAAATCTCAATGGACGTGCAGCAAAAATAACTAAAAAGGTTAAAGTGGCTAATGTATAATCGTATTGCATCACATATACGCGACTGTGTAAATACTAGCTAACTTGTACTCTGTGTTTACTAGAACTGCGCCTGCTGACAATTTTCATGGACATACAGTATCATATTAAGCTACAAATACGTTTTTCTATTGTGTCAGTAGTTAACCTCATCTCTTCAGACGAACTTGATGACCTTTTTTCCTTCTATACTCTATGTAAATGATGCAATCGGGTTGGGAGGGAATTTTCAGAATCGTTCTTGCGGAACGTTATCGAGTTAGAGAGATATATTAGGTACACCGATTTAACATTTTTAACTGTTCATTATTTAAACCCAGCCAGGAACGTAGTCAACCGTTCCAAGTGTTACCGTGGATAGTTATACAACTCATGTACAAATACCATCATTTTGTTCAATTTAACACTTACATGTAACTACAAACTAGTTTATTATTAAATTTATGTTATGTATTATTTAGTTCTATAGGGAACTGTAAGTAGTGGTTTTAAGTTTACCCTCCCTCCCTCCCAATGTTAATCAAATATCATTTTGTGAAATTCCATTTTAAACTATTTGAAATGCTCTTGGTATAAACAGGTTGCAACCCTGTCAATATCAAACAAGTTTAAACATGTTTAGGAAAGTATCCTTCAAAATATATTACTGTGTTTTACTACTTACTTATTATTTGTTAACAGCTTATCAACGATGTAACATCATACTACATGTAGCAGTCTACACGCTTTTTTCCCCGGTCGAGTAACCATTAAGGTGAAGCTTCTATATATATATATATATTGTACTTTCCGTAGTGCAAATATAGAAATCGTGTCAAGTTAATAATAGTATCAAATACTGGACTTTCCAGTTTAAATATAGTAACAGTCCAAGGTTCATAACTCCTCATATCGGTAAACAAGCATACTAGAGGTACATTTTTACGCAAGTGCCAATTTGAAATACATAATAAACTCTTAATAAATATGTAAATAAAGACATTTCACAAGTTAAACTTTCTTTAATATGACTATGAGTTCCCATTTTAACAAAATATATATTGAATTTTGCATCTACATATTTTGAATTGGTGTATTTATCATTTATTTATATGACATAGTTACAAAATTAATTCAGTATTGCTGCAGCAAAAAGCAGTTTATGTAGATAACCAATCAAGAAATGTTTTGATTAAGACCTATCATAATATTGTTTTATGTATAAACGGTTTGTCATTAGTCAAACAGACGTCAAGGAGACAACAGCAAGATACAGGTAAGATTTAACAGACGATAATCTTTTTTTCATTTAAATATAGGTTTAATGTTTTGCTACGGGTAATTGGCCTTATTCACTCGGCAATGCGATTATACTTAATAGGCGGGTAGTTTGTAGGATATTTTGTATACGGGGTAAAGAGGTTTCAAAATGTTATTCTATCTTTCATATTTGACAGGTGGCACGCGCCAGTGTCCTTTTATGGTTTAAACATTTAAAATAACAAGACTGGATAAAGTTTATGTCAATTTATTTACAAGATATTTACAAGACAAACAATACAATACACAAGCTATACAAAAGACCTTCTGTTTAGTAATCAAAATCTGTATATACAATATGTATGTAAAAATCACTGCAGGTCATTAGCTTTCACCCAGCTGTTGAACTTTTTAGGATAATATCTCCATTTCACAAAGTATTGTTTATTCTGTCCTTTGCCTCCAGTTTTGAGAATTTGTTCTATTTTAAATGCCTGGTCTGGATCATAGTCCACTTTCTGTAATTCACTCTGATAAAATGTTCCTTTAATTTCTTCATCTTGCAAATCATCCAGCCTGTATACAGGCAAAGTTCCTCTGTGGTAACGTTTTGAAACTCGGAACACTTCTCCACTGTACGTTTGATCATACGCACGAGTAAACACATTTCTCAAATACGTAATCCTTACATAGTCACCAGTTTTAAACTTGAACCTTTTGAGTGTTTGTTTCTCCAGCTTTATGCGCGATTTATTCTGTGTAAAGTAAGTTGCAAGCCTGACCTCTTCTGCATTATCTGAGTTAACAGAGATAGGTGTCCTTCCAATTGTTCTATGGTATGTGTTATTGTATGACATTGCAATGGCTGATAAGACTGGTAGAAACGTGTAATTATCCTTGTCGTTTAAGTAACGCATTATTCTCGATTTTAAACTTAAAACTGCACGTTCGCTCGTGCTCGCCTTTGTCTCATTCTGTGTTGGCGAGTATAAGATGTTGTATTTCTTCATTAGATCTTGTACCGACTTGGCTCTGAACTCCTGACCTGAAATTATACAACTGATATTGTAGTTTATTCTTTTTTGAAAAATATAAAAAGAAACAAAACAAAAAAGAGTGATTTTACTTATGATTGTAAATAATGTATTAATGTAAGAATTTTTTTTTATAAGAACTCCAAGACATATACCTTTGTCAGTTATCAATCTCTTTGGCATACGGCCTGAATTTGTGAAGATGTCTTTAAATGCCTCTGTCACATCATTTCCAGTTTTCTGTTTGAGAGGTCTTAGCCAGACGTACTTGCTGTATGTATCGATAACTAACAGTATGTATTTGTATCCTTTGTTCCATTTCGCAAACTTGACCATATCGATTAAGTCTGCCATCCAAAAGTCGTCTTTTCCTGCACTGACCACATGGTTTCTTTGAAACCGTCTTCTCACTGGTTTATGTAAACTGTATGATTCTTGGTCATGAAGAAACTTTCTTATCCTGTGCATACCAATGTTAAATTTGCCTTCCTCTTTTACTGCTTTGTACAATTTTTGCGGTCCGCTGAAACTCGCAGGATGCGACGGATCAAAATAAATCCTTTTTAAATAGTTTTCCCATTGAGCCATTTCTGCACTGTCCAAAATCCACAACGTAAATGAAATAATTGTTTATACATTAAGTATTTTATTCAGTATCAGACTCGTCCTCCTTGCTTTCTTCATCACTTTCCTCGTCAGACAATTCTGTCTCAAACAGCTCCTTAAAGTCAGGCTTGTACTTTCGCAGTACACGCTTAATTGCCGATTGAATGCTTACATTCTTCTGTGTCAATGAATGTATGTCTTGTAAAATCTTTTGATGCAGTGTACTGTTTTAAAATGGCAGAAAAATATACGAATCCAACAAATACTCGTATTTTGTGAAGAATGTGCGTTCATTATACGGCTGGATACGATCTTCTGTCATTTCCTGTGTAGACTCCTTGTCTTCTCCGTCCTGTATAAACTGATTATACAATTTATCGTATTTATCGTCGTTACAGTCTATAGTTTTATTCCAGAGGGATAGATAAGCCTGATTTTCTTCAACGTTATCTCCCATTTCATCATCACTGCTGCCTTCTATTTTTCTTTTCTTTGGTTGCGTAGTATCGTTATTTTCTGCACACCACCCTCGTTTTACGTGTCTCTGTACATCATGCGAAGAGTCAAACAAAAGTCCACAATCGTCGCAAGCATTCGTATTTTCAGCCATAATTTCACTATTATTTCCTGCGATGTCTACAGTTTGAATTCCGACTGACAAATGATTTAAATCTGATTGTTGCTCGCCTTTTATACAATTTTGGCCTGGTTCTGTCATCTGATTGGTCAGTTCTGTCAGGCTTTCGTTGTTCGTAGATCTTCTGTCTATCCACATTAAATCATATTTCAGTCTGGCATGTTCCGGTGTAAATGGTTTTGAATCCACCAACAGAAAGCCATAGGGCTGTTTAGTTGCTTTCTCAAACTTCTTTAAAAAGTATTCAGTTTTACCAGGGTACATCTGTCTCGCTAATGTGATCATAGATTGTTTGTCGACTGGATTATTGAACATTACCAGATAATGACAGTTTCTTCTCTGTGTCGGATCCTTGCTGGCGCAGAGGTTTTGATTGATGGAAATCACCGACAAAGATCGGTGGTGCGATCCCTCCGTGAATAAATCTGTAATTCTTTTGTCCTTTCCAGCCTCTGACATCATATCGTCCAGAATTAGCAAGTTATTTAACTTTGTGTCAAAATATTCGTCTTCGTTTATGTCGGATGGAATGCCTTGGTAGAATTTCACCTCTGGGTCAACTGTGCTTTGTATTTCCCCATACATTGGTTGCCATCTCTTGTACAGCCACACTATTCTTTGTACACCAGGCTTAATTCCGTAGATATGATTTTGCAGCAATTCCTTTACAAATGTTGTCTTTCCACATGCTGAAAAGGAATAAGTATCTGCATTACAAATGTTTGAGTAAATAGACTAGTATGTATTAGCAAAATTATAGGGCAAAAAAAGGATATACATTAAGGTTATATTCTCACTGGTAAACTCTTTATGTTTATAAAATTCAGGAAACACGGAAAACAAAATATATACCTGTGGGACCGGAAATCATCATGGTAAAAGGATGCTGTAGAATAGTTGGTTTGATTTCCTGCGGTCCTCCATGAAGCGCTCCTTGCGGAGCTCCTCCCGGCGCTCCCTGTGACACGTCTTCCGGAGCTCCTTGCGGAGCTCTCGGCGCTCCCAAATGCGCTCCCAAATGCGCTCCCGTTGCGAAATTAGGCTTATGAGTTTAAATTCTGAAGTGCGCATCTTCTTTTAGATGTTTGTTTCTTTTATGCCGCATCATGTTGAATCTACTACAAAATGTTACACCACACTCCAGACAGTTAATTCTATCCATCTTTACACTGCGACGTCTGTGATGAAACTGATTCAAGTGTATAATAAATAGCGTATTTAAATATGTTTTCAATGTTAAAATGAAATCAGCCTGTACTACTAACCAATCAAAATGAACTAAATTTAAGTTTCTTGATTGGTTTAAATACTTAGGTACTCATACCAAACTTTTCATTTCCAGATTGAGAGCCAACACCATCAGATCTACAGTGAAATAACAGTGCTGCTACAATCTACAGTCAGCAAAACAACAAGATAAGGTATTTATAATTTACTTACAGCATTAACAGTTGTGCATAGAAAAAGGTAATGATTATATATTCGCATGTTAGTCTCGCCTGGATATTTGTAGTCTCGCCTGGTAGTTGTTTTTATCTTTAAAATGCATTTATGAAGTTAGCATACTTGTTTTCTCAAATGAACACAAAATATCCGATTTCAGTATTTTGACCAATCAGATTCATTCTCAAAACAACCTATGAGATTGTTTACTATAAAAAAAACGTGTTCACTTAGTACCTCTATCTTTCTGTTTCTAGAAATCACAGTCAACATGGCTTACACTTGTGAAGAATGTGGAGCTGAATTTAAAAAACTCAGTCAGCTACTTCAGCACAGACGGATTCAAAACCACTGGACTAAGTTTATATGTCCAAGTTGCAAGAATAGTTTTACAAGAAGAGACAACCTGGACAGGCATATGAAAAAACATAGTGATGAAAACGCTCATCACTGTCCAGAGTGTCTAAAAGTTTTTACACGTAGGGATGCTTTAGATGATCATTTCCAACGACACCACGACCAGACAGGAGGAGGACAGAAGCGAAAATCGAACGCAAGCGAGAATGATGGACCTATCAAAAAGTTAAAAAAGGGTGCAGACCCACCTCAGTTTTATACTCTGACGAAAATTAAAAGTCAACGGATCGAGAAATTCAAGACAACAGCTACATTCTACAAGATCTCGTTTCAAAACATTGAAGTAACTGAAAATATATCTTCAACTTTGCGAAAAATGTTTGCCTCTATATTTCAAAATGAAACGGATGGAGCAAAATCTGAAGATTTGTTGAGGGTGACAGTTCAAACTCCGACTTTGGATTACCCGATCGTCATTCCTTTCATAAAATTACCTGAATTAACTGCTGACAGGTTTATGTCAGAAATTGAGCGGGTGCTTCAATCGAACGAAGATTTTGCTATTGATTCAGGCTTGATGTTAGAAATCACATATGTTGACATGCCCAAGGGAGGAACTAGAAAGAGATATAAATTTGTTGACATGGATAAATTTTTATCGGATAAAAAGTGCATATTTCGTGTTCAAAATCGGGACAATTTATGTTGCGCTAGAGCCATTATTACCGCAAAAGCAAGGATAGATGGCCATGAAAAATGGAACAGTATACGTCAAGGTTGTGAGATACAAAGACGACTGGCTGAAAAATTACATAAGGAAGCGGGTGTTCCTCCTACACAATGTGGAATAGAAGAGATAAAAATATTTCAATCGTTGATGACAGAGTACCAGATATATGTGGTATCCAAAGAACATTTCAATGCGATTATTTTCAAAGGTCCAGAGGCAGAAAAAAAGATATACTTGTATTATCATGATCATCATTATGATGTGATCACTAGTATGCCGGCGTTCGTATCCAGGAACTACTATTGTACCCAGTGTGACAAAGGTTATGATCACAAAGAAGATCATAAATGCAACTCTGTTTGCTATGCGTGCCGCAAAGTACATGATCAAATGAAAGATAACTGGATAGAATGCGAAACATGTCGTCGATTCTTCCGTGGTCAGGAGTGCTTTGATCTCCACAAAAGACTTACAACTAAAGGAAATTCAACGTGTTCTGCCATCTACCGATGTACCGAGTGTGGAAAGACTGTTAACAAGAAAATGGACAAGAAGCATATATGTGGGCAAATCTATTGTAATATGTGCAAAGGCTTCTTCCCGGAAACACATAAATGTTACATGATACCGGAATCCACAGGCTTTCAGGAAGAACCAATGTCCATTGAAGAAGAGTTAATCAGTGACAATGCAAAAACATATATTTTCTTTGACTTTGAATGTACACAAGGCGACTTTGTAGAATGTGACATGAAGTATAGTCCTGATATTTTTGGAAAATGTCAAAATTGTTTAAAGTCTGACTGTGGTGTATACGAACACAAACCAAATCTTTGTGTAGTTCAGAAAGTATGTACACTTTGTATGGACAAAGAATTTAATTGTGAGAATTGCGGTCAAAGGGAGTATATCTTTGGTGGTGACAACACTTTGAACGATTTCTGTCATTGGTTGTTTTCAGAAGAGAATTACAACTCTACTGTATTATGCCATAACTTCCAAGGGTACGATTCTTATCCCATACTTCAGTATTTGTATGCAAATGCAATAGTACCAAAAGTGATACCCAATGGGGCAAAAATCATGTGCCTTACGGTACCAAGTTGCAAAATCAAAATGATTGACTCTATAAACTTTCTCCCCATGACACTTTCTAAATTGCCAGCAATGTTTGGCTTTGATGAACTGAAGAAGGGCTACTTTCCTCATTTATTCAACAAGAAAGAAAACCAGCGGGTTGTTCTCGACGGTCTACCAGACCTTTCATTCTATAATCCAGATGGAATGAAACCAGACGACAGACAAACGTTCTTGAAATGGTACTCAAGACATAAAAATGACACATTTGACTTCCAAGAACAGCTATTGGACTATTGTAAATCAGACACTGACATCTTGAGACGATGTTGCTTGAGATTCCGTGAAGATTTCATGGATACCACTGACATTGACCCCTTTGAACAGTGTATCACAATGGCATCCGCTTGTAACCTGGTGTTTAGAACCAAATTTTTAGAATCTGAAACTATTGGTCTTATCCCACGTCAAGGGTATAATCCTGAACAAAAACAGTCTATGAAAGCTTTACAGTGGGTGAAATATATATCTCACATTGAAGGGTATAAAATTCAATATGCTCGAAATGGCGGAGGAAAGGTCATAGGACCATACAGGGTAGATGGTTACTATGAATCCAAAATGCGGAAAAAATTGTATTAGAATTTCATGGAGATTTTTGGCATGGAAACCCCACTAAATATTCGAGGTCAACAGTCAATCCAGTTAACCAGTTGACAATGGGAGAGTTGCATGATAAAACTATAGAAAAACAAAGATATCTTGAGAATGATGGCTATACCTATATTTGCATTTGGGAATCAGAATTTGATAAACAGGTTTCAAATGATAGCAACATGAGGTCATTTATTGAAAGTCTTGACATCATTTCTCCGTTGGAACCGCGTGATGCATTTTATGGAGGTCGAACAGAAGCATATACATTGTACAAAGAAGCTTCCGCAGACGAAACAATAGATTACTACGACGTAACTTCTCTCTACCCATGGGTAAATAAGACCGGGAAAATCCCGTTAGGTCATCCAAAAATTTTCACAGAAAACTTCAAAGAGTTGGATAAATATGAGGGTCTAATTAAGTGTAAAGTTCTACCTCCAAAAGGACTTTTCCATCCGGTTTTACCATGTAAATGCAATGGGAAACTTTTGTTTCATCTTTGCAGGGCGTGTGCAGAGACAAAGGAACAAACCCCTTGTAGTCATAATGACACAGAACGTTCTTTCATTGGCACTTGGGTGCACTGATGAGGTCCAAAAAGCTATACAAAAGGGGTATCAAATAGTAAAAGTCTATGAAGTGTGGCATTTTGACAAAGTATCCAAGTATGATCCAATTACAAAGACCGGTGGCATATTTACACAATACGTAAACACTTTCTTAAAAATAAAGCAGGAAGCTAGCGGATGGCCAAAGTGGTGTCAGACAGAACAACAGAAAAGAAAATACATAAACAGGTATTATCAGAAAGAGGGCATTCTTCTTGACTATGAAAATATAAAGAAAAATCCTGGTTTAAGAGCATTAGCCAAACTCATGTTGAATTCCTTTTGGGGGAAATTTGGTCAAAGGTCAAACATGCCTCAGGTTGACTTGATAGAAGACCCTTCAGTTTATTTCGACAAACTCACGTCTGACCGTGAAGAAGTGACGTGTATTAATTATGTTTCTGACGAATTTGCTGAAATGCGTTGGAAATACAAGGAGGATTTTGTGGATACTAATCAAAAAACAAATGTGGTTATTGCTGCATACACGACTGCACAGGCACGACTTAAACTATTTTCGTATCTGGAAACACTTGGACCAAGAGCGCTATACGCTGACACAGACTCAGTGATTTTCTCAACAAAACAGGGTGAAACAAAACCAGAACTAAACGATTATCTTGGAGACCTCACTGATGAGGTTCCAGGAAATTCAATAAAGACGTTTATAACTGGTGGTCCGAAAAACTATGGGTATGAGTTACAAAAACCGGATGGGGATGGTAATTGTACCCATTGTAAAATACGAGGCATCACCCTGAGCTGTAAAAATATGTTAAATGTCAATTTTGATGTGTTGAGGACGATCGTTACTAAAAGGCAGGATGCTGTACTATCTGTTGTAAATGCTCACAAAATAGCTAGAGACAGAAACAGTTCAAAGCTCATCACAATAAGTGAACAAAAGGACTACCAAATGGTGTTTGACAAAAGGGTGATTGGGGGTAATTATGTTTCCTATCCGTACGGATATTAGTCCAGTTTGTATTATGAAGAAAGCCTCGAGAAAACTCCAGTTTAGTTTAATACACTCAACATGTATATTCAATACAATTTGTTGTAATTTTGTATATTATTGAATGTTTAAACCGATGGCACTGTAAAAACATACTATAGAAAATAATGTAAAATAGAACTGTGTTATTCATGTATTTGAATTCAGCTCAGTCTGGGTAATACTGTATACATGTATATTTATCAAATCCTATTTGATTGTAATAATATTATGTAGCAAAATAGTACAATTAAACTAAATGCAAAGATATTCTGTCTTCATGGTTTTTTTAAACCACCACTATCTATACTAATTCACATTCAGCCCTTTCAAAAGCAGGTATAAACATGCCGCCCTAAATAGTTGTACATGTAAACCTAACACAAGGTCATACCCTATTGGGAATGTGTCGTCTGCTTACATAAGTCCTGTTTAATGACTATGAGGCCTAAGTTATACTGTCTACTATATAACTTTAAACTGATAGGTATGTTTGTTCCGCAAGAACGATCCCAACCCGATTGCATCATTTACATAGAGTATAGAAGGAAAAAATGTCATCAAGTTCGTCTGAAGGGATGAGGGTAACTACTTGTGTCTACGCTTATATTTTTACACACAACTTCCTAGTTCTTTGTATAACTATGAAGTAAATGTTGGAGATTTACAAACCTTATCGATAAAAATCAACTTCAAGGATATTAGAGGGTTCTCATAAATCGTTTTGTGTCGGTTAATTTAACTCGTATATATGTATATAATATGGCGAAATCGAATTATAATGTTTGTTTGTTTTATTATCACAATAATAATAATCTGTTTATTTGTTGTTATTTTGTTGTAGTTGAGTTGTTGCTGTTGTTGTTGTTGTTGTTTGTTTTAGTTTAACATCACATCGACATAGGTTAAGTTCATGGGCTGACTTTCTAGCTTTTGATGATGTAAGAAGACCCCAGGTGCCCATCTGGTTATGATATCATCATGGGCGGACACCGGGTAGATTAACACGTCAAAGTATTAGTAAAAACTGAATGTGTCCCTTAAAGGCCATCAAGATATTAAGGTCAAGTTGACCAAAACCAGTTGTTTTTTAATACCAGAGTTTCACTGTAACCTATCCGTCATGCAGCATACATGTGACATGAAAAGAGAAATATACTTAACCATTAGCCTGTTGACGGCAAATGATTCTGCCTTTGCGACCAGTGCAGACCAAGATCAGCCTGCATATCCGTGCAGGCTGTCATTGTCTGCACTGTTAGCGGATGTGCAGGCTGATCTTGGTCTGCACTGGTCGCTATTCAGTCAGTAAATTTTCAGTGAAGACCTCTTTGAACAATAAATGGTGTTGTCCAAATTGAATGATGCACCAGTCCATATTAGAAATTTAGCAGGCTAAAGGTTAAGACGACTGTACTGTATGGTTACAGACAGTAATAAAGCAAACAGTGTGATCCTCCTGTTTGACTATTTCTCAATTAAAATAAAATTATAAACACTAAGATAAGTTAATGTGAAAGTATAAAACAACTTTACTTTTATGATTTTCCTCCTGACTTACAGAATTATACATATAACGTAAAACAATGTTGTTGTCGGCACAGCATCAATCAAATGTTACTGTGTGACATAGCCAGCAGAAACGTTTTTCTACGGACTGCAGGAGTTTGTTTATAAAACTGCTTTGGACCTTATGTTTGATATTTTTGCATTGATTTTAGAATTACTTACAAATGAAATAGTTTTTCAACTTTGAAATAAAAGATCCTATGCCAGGTGGCGTACTAATAAACAGATGTTACTACAATTTTATATTATAATCTACAATAAAACTGTAAATTGACAAACCTGAGACACCATAAACCTGACAACTTCCTCTTTTTTACATTTTCACAGTGTCGTTCACATTACAATTCAAAATGTAAACTATCGATAAGCTTGAATTGGCGTGTACCGCAAATAGGATAATATCGAAGGTAGTGCCGACCATACATTTCAATGCTCAATAAGGCTTCAAATCTTAGGATAGATGTCATAAATAACTATATAATAAGCACGCTATTCAATAAAGGTAGTTACTTATTAAATATTATACTTTATAGATGCGAAATTGTATTTTTCAAGATGGCGTCCGATATGGCGGCGTTCCATTTCTACGTCGGTTGATGTCTGCACTCAACGATTACAGCTTTCTAAAGGATGTATTAAAAATCATTTTTTTAGGAAATGAATGTTCAAAAGACTGAACATATTCATAGAAAGCATTTGAAATGATTCTATTATACAAATACCAGATTGAATTTTTGAACAAAGGGTAAACTGCATTCTATAAGGCAAGCATAATAATTTTATTAGTGTGATTTGTAAAATTAACGAAAATTAGGAATGTGAGAAAAATATTACGAAACACATGAATGTGAAAATAATATATTAATTTTACAACTTTTAAATTTTGAATCATTCATTTTTCAGCACCGTACTGGACTCGCGCTGATGATCTCTTATGAACAACTCAATCAAACAAACTGCTATTATTTTGCTCAGGTTGACAGGTAATCATGGTGGCATGGAAACCTTCTGAACTTAGCTGAACACTACGTAAGTCAGAATATATATATAACTCTTACGCGAACAAATGTATATTAATGTCGACATACTCGTGGATTGGCAGTCTCGGCGCTGGATAAGGCTGCCAATACACTTCAAACAGAGATTTATGTCGTTTGTTTTCATATTTGATTATGTAATTTTATATCTTGCGATCAGAGCATAAAACCTACTTGAAATGTTAACATAAGTATCATATCTTGCAGACAAATAAATCAAGCTTTATCTTGCAGATAAACATCAAACTTGATAGATAAGAAGCTAGAAATACGATAAAGTTTAGCGTTGTTTTTTAGCACTTATCTTACTTGTATTATTTCTATATCTCTTACACTACTGATCTAATAAGCAAAATAAATACTGTTTCAAGAGATACTTGCATGGCTTGTGCATGTGTATATAATAAATAGCCATTTGCTTTAAAGGCAAAACAAATATAAAACATGCACAAAAATTTAAAAGTTCAAGCGCAGTACCTCCAAATGCGCAATGCCCCTAAATCTTAATTGTAATGATATGTACATTTTAACGTATATAAACAAACGAATAGTCAAAATAAATCATTCTGATAACTAGGGAATAACAAGCAAATAAATGTAAAGAGCGGGGCACCACATAGAAAAGTCAGTTGCAGAAACATCACCAGGGGATTTTTAAATCTGGTTCTAGTACTGTAACACCAAACCCACTTTTTAACCAACACATTATACAAGAACGTGTAAATAACAGAATACCATGCCAGATGAACCTCTACAGGATAGAATTATAGCAAAACAAAGCTATTCAATTCCAGCCAAAAAGAACGCCTAGTGCCGTATAAAGAGCTTTAACACCAAATGTGCACTGTATCTCAAACCAGCAGGGTTGAAAACTCTCTAAGACGACAAATAAAAAACTAACCAAATTTTTTATGGAATTTAATTTACACCGACACAATTGTATGTCATATGGCGATTGCCCAATTTGTTATTGACTTTAGGCTGAATATTATTTCATCTGGATGACTTCCTCACATGAAAGAAATCTACATTTTTCGGTGGTGCTTCAAACCCACATCGGTGAGGGTTAAGTTATTCAAAGTCAATGGCTGTAATCACTCAGCCACGGAGGCAGCTTAACCAAGATACATTAGAAAAGTGTCCATAATCAAGAATTTTACGAAGTGTATTATCAACATCCCCATAAAAGTGAAATAATAATACTCCTTCTTGTTAAAATCTCTTTCTTAAAACTTTTCCTAAACCTTAACACCATTTGACCAAAGTCCCTTTTAAGGCTAATCCTCCTTGTTTCCGTCAAGTAGTTCTAACTAGGCAAGATGTTGACGGCCCAATTAGCACAATATGTGTCCTCTCTACGACGTCCACGTACCAAGGGGCTAGGCGAAGATATATATATATATATATATATATATATATATATATATATATATATATATATACAACAGAGCAGTAGTTTCACCTAGTGGATCACCAATTCGTGAGATGTTTGAAAACGGTCTTTATACATTTTAAAGTTTTGGCTGATTTCATCTTGATAAAAGATTTTTATGATCTAATCAAACGGCTATTTGCGCAGCTTAAACTTTTACTCCTTATCTTCCTTATTCGCCGCCTGTCTTACTAGCTCGTGCTTATCTAATTGTTAAGACTTACTGTTTGGTAAATTTACTTTCAAGATATCAACATTCGGAGTTGATGTTACTGGCTGTTTCTTTCTTACTGGAACAAACAACTCACGAGTGTCAAAGTCTTAAAATGTGTTGAAATCAGTTTCATCATGTAACCTACCAGAGTTCTATTCTGTTGTAACATAAGTTTTATTAACATTATTGTTTTTTATTGTTTTTAATACAAACCCAAATCCGTTTATGTAGCACTGCGTTAAACCGTGGCTTTAATTAAGTTACCTTTGTTAAAGCCAGCTAATTGTTGCAAACAGTTGTTTCTGACTGCAGCCAACTGAAACTATACCATGTCTCCGTGTCCTGCTCTTTCATATCCATATTTCCCACAGTTATATGTTACACTTTTTACATCTCTCCGTCTTGCTGAATGAGAACATGTCATTGAGTATTTTGCCACCCGTGAAGCAACACCATTTTGTTGACGGGTATTTCTTAATAGTTTCTACAGAATAATTTGACCTTTTATGTCAAAAACGTTTGAATATTGTTCAAAATTCACAATATTTACTGCAGTTGTAAAAACGCGCCAAATCACTCGGATTTTTTTAATGTTCCCGATTCGTTGCACCGATAAACGATAAGAGATGTAACCACTATATGATCAACACTGAGCCGAATTGCGGAGTAACATTTATGACCCAAAATGTTACCATTTTCAGGGATACTTTGATGACCATAAAGTGAAACTAGTAGGTGAAAATATCTATGTGTTACCTTTACGACGGATGTTACATTTTTCACACGAGTTTGATACCGAACTCTTTAATTTTATCTATTTCGCAAGAGGCATCACGTACAACTGACATGACAGTCTTATCTTGAACCATTTAAAGAAACAAAGATAACTTTCGACAAACAGACCGCATTATGTTGCTGTTAAAATATAGTATGTAAATTACGATTTATAAAATTATTAATTCATGTTAAACATAATTATGTTAAATCATTGCGTTCTTAAATAATAGTAAATAAGTGGTTATTTTGAAAGCATGTAATTTATATTTATACTGAACTTTATTTATTGTTATTTTTTAATTGATTTTTTATTTTATTTCAGTTTTTTCAGTAATAATCATTCTTACATTCCTTCCAGCTGGGGGTAAGTACTTTATTTCACACTATCTGCACATTACAGTTAGGGATATCACGGTCATATGTTTGACTTAATGAGACATGACACACTATTTAGTCCATTTCATTCCATATTATATTTTGGCGATGACAAAGATTATATAATGTCCTTTCCATTTGTCTTAACACAATAGTAATAGTGTACAGTTTTACTGACTCGAAGGCTAATCCAAAATCAAGTATTGACCTCCAGCAAGTCATACGATTTTGACGTCGTAATGATATGTAAACATAACACAACTTTTTAAAAAGAAAAAAAAAACGTGCAAATGTTTGGATTTGATTATTGTTTTCTAGAGCAACCTTTGTGGTGCTGTATTTGATATTAAAACAATTGCTGCCTATAAGTTTTTTTGTCGATGCGAAGATTTATCGTTTATGGAATAAATAATTATAATCTCAAGATATGCACTTGGGCGATATTACCAATTATTATTAAATCTATATCTATGGTCCTTTCCATTGGTCTAGGTGTAGTCACATGATCAATGATAAAAAGTCGTATTGACTCGAAGGCGGAGCCGAAAACACGTCTTGATCGCCAGCTGTGACGTCATCACGGTTTGACGTCAAAACAATGCGACTTCGTACACAATTTACCACGAAAAAATGACCAAAGGCTGCAGATATTTGTATTTAATGTTTATACTTATGAGAAGGCCGGATTTAATGATAAAACAATTGTTGCCCTTTGTGTTCGGTCGATATGTAGATTTATCAACCTGATAAATCCACATATCGACCTCACCAAAAGGCAATAATTGTATAGTATATCAAGTCAATAAATTGTCATATCGTCTCCATCAAAAGGGGTTACTAAATGAATTACTTTTGTAAGAAAGTCTAATAATAATAATAATAATAGTTGCCGATTGCCTACCTGTGTTCTGTCTGGCATCAAGAACTAGTAAATAAGAAGTAATAGAGTTCATATGTCTGTAAGTGTCTGATAAACCAAACATTGATTACCCTTTCAGAACATTATAATTAAAAACATGTTTAAATGACAAATGCTTGGTAATTTCAGTAAACCCTTAGCCTGCAGGTGCTAAGTGATTCTGCCTTTGTGACCTGTGCAGACCAAGATCAGCTTGCACATCCGTGCAGTCTGATCATGGTCTGCACTGTTCGCTATTCAGTCAGTATTATTTTGGTAAGCACGTACCCCTTTTAACAGTTAATGGTACTGTCCAAATTGAAAAATGAACAAGTTCATTATAGAAATTTAGTATGGTAAGGGTTAATATAACGTGACTCTAGAGACTGTTCCTTATGTTCTAGTTCTACTTTAAGTTTGAAAAATCATCAGGATTGTCTTCCGTGCAATGTACAGTTACGTAATGGAATTTAAACATTCTGCTTATCATGTGTATGAATAATCACATCCCACAGTACTGACATATTTTAAAACATAGAAATACAATTTCATACAAACTTTGTTATTGTTTGTTACAGAATGTCTCGATTGTTTCACATGCACGAATGTAACAGCTGTTTCGCTATGTAAAACGACGAAGACGTGCAAGCCCGGAGATGTATGCAACAATTTAACATGGTTATCATGTCAAATACTAAAAAAAAGTATTTGGTAGACTTCTGACATAAAAGCGTTTGTTGACTGTGTTTGTTTTTAAACTTTTAAAATCCTTTAGAGTAACAGTGTAACGGTAGCCGATCCGTATTCACAATCGCAAATGTTCGTGTAATTATGTATTATCTGTTGCTTTTTTGGAATCCTTCGGGCATTACAGAAAATTGCTTCTTGATAAGGACCGAGAATTCCGAAACCGCATACATTACGGGAAATATGTAATCGAACAGAAAATGACGACTGTCATTATATGCTTATTCATTTTAAATAAATGGTAATTACTCCGAACATTGTTATTAAAGACGTATCACTAAACAGACTTTTCTGTAAATGTTTTAGTTACTACTAGCCATACTTTTCCTTCAATTCTCTGTATCAATTAACAGAAACTTTGTTTTCAGGCGTGTTTTGCAGAACATTTGCAGACTGCAAATGGAGTGATACTTTCATACGGATGCAGGCCAGTCGGTGTGAGTTATTTTGTAAATGAAATCTTATAAGACAATAATAATGGAAAACAGTTTCTTGCTTTTTTCTTCTGTGTTTCTTCGTGAAAAAATAAACAGACACGATTGTAATATCTCGGCGCCGTTTAAGTGTAGGTTTCTACGCTTAAGAGTTTGTTTTCAAGCTCGTCGTATTTCCTGTGTTTTCATAAAGTGTTATATGTCACTATCATGTTTGAAAAAAAATGCTTTTGTGGAGCAAACATTTTTAAATTCAGATATGTTTCACTATCACCACATTCCCAACAACTGGAAGTGACAGAGAGTCAGGGTCAATTGTAGGTCGAGCTTCCGCGATTTCTACAGCAGCGTGTTCTGAATGCTGTCAGGACCATAACTGTAACAGACAACTGTGCCAGCACTCTTGTAGGCAACTTTTTTCTTTTTGTTTTGTTGCCAATTTATGTACATGTAATTTGTTCAAAAAGTGTTATTGTTGGTGTGGTAAAGCTACAGAAACAGGAATACTATGTATTGCCTTTCTCATCTTCTCATAATCAATGTTGGGCCTTTATTTTGAGGTATACACAGATAACTACGGTGTTCCGTTAGGGCCAACTTGGTTTCGCACTGTCGTCGTAAGGGCGAAATCGCGAAAACACGATGCTTTGACTAGAAATTATGATGTGATAAAGCGAAAACACGATGCGATAAAGCGAAATCACGATGCCAAAAATATCGCATTTTCGCGCTATTAATATCGTGTTTTCGCCCTCGATCACCCATCGTCCTTTCGTGTTTTCGCCTTCGCGGTTAGTGAGGCGAAAACGCAAAAACACGATATTAATAGCTCGAAAACGAGATATTTTTGACATCGTGTTTTCGCGTTTTTCGCCCTCTCAACCGCAAACTTTAAGGCGAAACCGCAAAAACACGATGAAAATGATGCCAACTGGTAGCGTATTGAGCCCTGGATTCGAACGGATTAGTACTTTACAGGCATCCTAAAGGTATGATCTGATATGCAGAATGATTACCGATTATCGTAGTAAGAATTATGGCTCTATTGTGTTCAACCTATAGTGCAAGTCTCATTGCATGCTTCAGTATGATTATCGGAATCACGTATTGTCGAACCTTAGTTAAAAGGTACATACCTTCTTTTGATACATAGCATTTGGTACATTGTACCACTCAACCCTTGATATGCGAATAATTCAGTGTATTGGATAACGTGATTATGTAATGAAAGAATTGGATATCATACACGGATACAGATGTACTGATACCGAAATAAACTAAGCTAAAAACTCGTGTTTTATAGGTCATCTGAGTGTGTGCATCATTGTCTACTAGACAGTTACTAAAGATATTCAAATCATGGTCTCAGGATCCAGTTGGCTCCACCCCAGTAGTCACTTAGTGCTACATAGGCTTATATATATATATATCTTATTGTTTAAATACAGTAAGCTGCATTTTCTCAGGTGAACGCAGGACCAGTTTGTACTCTTGTTTATTTATTGTCTGGCATTTATTCTTTCAGATAAGCCGAAGTCTGGGTTTCTTTGGATACATAGCTTTTAAGCTTAAACGTCCTACTTAGTCCAAACACTTCAAATAATGTAGGGACGATGACTATAATGTTCATTTTTGAAATGTTTGAACGAAGTAGAAAGTTTTAGCCAAAAAGAGATATATCGTCAGAAACAGCATGAAAATAGTTCCAGACTGGGACATGTCTGAAGGAAAATTAAAAAAGCGCCCAGCAACAAAAATACCACTTTTATGCATTTTAATCAAATGATACCATATCCTGGAATTAAGTCCAGTCAAATACAGGAGGAGAATATTTGATGTTTGAACTTAATCAGGTGATATTCCTAGACAGAAGACAAACAAGATCCGGTTTGCAGATTAAATGAACTAAAATTAAATTAAAATTTATCATTGCTCTGCTTAATCCATACATGTGCGTCAGTGTTTTAACGAATGCATATACTGTTTTATATCTTTCAAATACGTCTTTACACAGTAGTATTAAATATAGCGCTTTTGGCGCAGTTTAATCTAATTTAACATTTAGTCTTTGACCTAAACCGACCAATACCAACCAATTAAAAACCCACAGGTTTTAACTTTACTTTCGTTTTCTCATATTTTCAGAAAACCTGGTTATAAATAGCTGACATATTTTCTGAAAATGTTATATTGGAATTTACGTTGTATTTTCTGAAAATGATAATGCGGAAAACCACAAATTCAACCAATCAAAAGCCTGCCATTTTTCTGCCAAGTTGGCAGCAAACTGTCATTTGCTTTTACTTTGGCTGAATCTTTGGCCGAATCTTTGGCAAAACTTTGGCAGATTATATTATATTATTTTTATTAATAAAATGTAAGATATTTGATCTTATTTTGAATTAATAACTACATTATTAGTCTTTAAATAATTTTAAATACATTTGATATAGATGAGTTTACAGAATAAAATATATTGTTTGAAAGAAAGAAAATTTACTGATAATATAAATCCTCACTATGTTACAGCAAAAAATGGGAAAAGAATGTTAATGGCTACCTGCGCATCTTGTGGGAAAATGAAATCAAAGTTTGTTAAAAGTACAGGGGGTAATT
The DNA here is from genome assembly GCF_021730395.1 of Mercenaria mercenaria. Taxonomy (NCBI): domain Eukaryota; kingdom Metazoa; phylum Mollusca; class Bivalvia; order Venerida; family Veneridae; genus Mercenaria; species Mercenaria mercenaria. The sequence goes on along the minus strand of NC_069367.1, from coordinate 14,090,526 downwards.
TAGATATTCACAAAGCAATGTTACCTTTATTACCTAAGAAAGGTTTAACACTTCCAGGATATAATTATTGTGGGCCAGGAAATCCCCTAGATAATGGACCCCCTGTCAATGAACTGGATGCAGTATGTATGGACCATGATTTTTGCTATGACAGTGATGTAAAAAAGGGTACATGTGATAAACAAATGCTTTCCAATTTAAATAAAACTAAATCAAAAACATTTGGAGAAAAGATTGCAAAACATTTAGTTGTGAAACCTATAATTAAAACGAAATACACACTTGGGTTGGGACAAAAACAAAAGTCAAAAAACGGGAAAAGGGGGTAGAGTATACCCCCGGAATCACTGCAGAGCCGGTAACTCTGAGCTACCGCTGGAGCGATGAATTAGCAGAAGAATTACACAAACCAATTAAAAGGAAATTTAGGAAACGAAGAGTGATAGTTAATGATATTGATGATACTTGGTCAGCTGATTTAGTTGACATGCAAGCTTTTTCAAAATATAATAAAGGAGTAAAGTACTTGTTAACTGTTATTGATATATTTAGTAAATATGCTTGGGTTATTCCATTAAAGAATAAAACTGGAGAATCTGTTACTGAAGCATTTGAAAAAATAATTTTAGAAGGACGATTACCAGTAAATTTATGGGTAGATGAAGGAAAAGAATTTTATAATAAAAAGTTTGAATCATTTTTGAATAAAAATAAAATTAATATGTACCATACATTTAATGAAGGAAAGGCTGTAGTTATTGAAAGATTTAATAGAAGTTTAAAAAGAATAATGTGGAAATATTTTACAGCAAATAATACTATACTTATTTAGATAATTTGCAGGATAGGTAGATAAATATAACAAAACAAAACATTCTAGTATAAAAATGACACCAACCGAAGCCAGTAAAAACTTAAATAAAGGTACTGTTTACTTTAATTTATATGGTGATTTTAAAGATATCAAAGAGCAAAGCAAAATTTAAAATTGGTGATCGAGTTCGCTTAAGTAAACTTAAAAGACATTTTGAAAAAGGATATACACCAAATTGGACAGAGGAAATATTTATAATTTATAAATTAATAATACAAATCCCAGAAAAAACTCTAAAAAAGTTTTAAATGATGAAATATTTTAAAGGGTTTCTTTTTAGGGACAAGAACTTTTCCCTAACACAAGAATTTTTTAGATTAAAAAAAGTTTTAGACGGAATGAAAAAAACACTTTAGAAAAAGGGGAAAGGTTTAGTGAAAAATTTAATATTTGGGGAAATTTTAGCGATTTTTGAAAAAATTTAAATTTAGAAAAAAAAAATTTTAATTTAAAAAAGAGCAAAAAAAAATTAAATTTTTAATAATAAGGAATAGAAAAAATAGATCATTAATTTATTAACTTAACTAAATAGCGTGCTTACAGAAAAAGTTAAAAATTTTTTGGGGGAAAAAAAGTAGGGGTTTATATATTACAGCAGGTGTCTTTGTTGTTCAGCTGCTTTAGTACTTGTTCCAGTTTTTCCTATATTTTAGGGCTGGGCTTTTCCATCATAATTACCATATTTATAACAGCAAAAAATTGACGAAAGAATTTTTTTTAAAAAACACTCTCAAAAAATAAAAATTATAAAAAAACACGAATCGCACTTTACTGTATGCCCTAATGACCTGAAAAGAAATAAAGAAGAGAAAAAAAAGTTATTCAGGATTTTTTTACAATACTATTAAAAAATGCAGAAAAAAAAAAAATTATTCAACCCCTCTGAAATGCTATGAAAAAATTTAAACTTAAGGATATAAAAGAAAAAAGGAAAGCTGATAAATTTTAGTTTTTTTTTAAAGTTTTTTTATAAGTATATTATATAAAAGAGGGTTTAATAAAAAGGGATGAATGTTTATCCCAAAAATTATCTGCATTAGGAAAATAAGGGAATCCGTGAAAATTATAAAAAAGTTTTTAAAAAAAGAAATGTTTTTAAAATAAAAAACTTGAAAAAAATAGTTAGCGATGAATAAAAAAATCATTCTTTGATAAATTAAAAAATGTTATAGATCCTTATTTTAAAAAATAATTTTTGAATGGAACTGTGGTTGTTTTTAAAATGAAGAAAAAGACTGAAAGATTTTGTTTGCCCCAACCAAAAAAATTTATCGAAACAACCTAAAAAAGTTATTGAACGATGTATATAAGAAAAAAAGTATATAGAAGCATTACAAAGCATCAAAAGATTTGGTTTTATGGGGGGTTAAAAAAAGTGTTGTAAAGGGCCCAAACCGGTAAAAGGGGAAATATAAAAATTTAAGGGAAAAAGTTTATAAGTTTAAATTTTTTAATTCTTTTTAAAGTAATTTTAAACTTTTTATTTTTTTTTTTTTAATTTTTTTTTTTAAATTTTTTTTAATCCTTTTTGCTTGAAGTTTTTTTTTAAATTTAATAATAGATGGAAATCGAGAGATTAAAAAACAATATTATAAAAATTTAAAATTAAATTACAATAGACAACCCCCAAAGAACAATTATTTTAACTATAAACGACTTTATAAAAATATTAAATTAAAATTAAAATTTTAAAAAAGGTAAAAAAAAAACGTTTTTTAAAAAAATAACTTTTGAAAAAATGGAAAAAAATGATACAATATTAAATCAGTTTTTTAATCAAAGGCTTTGAAATTTTTAACACAAATGAAAAAAAAAAACTTTACATAAAGTTTTTGATGAAATAAAAAATAAATTGGTAATTTGGATTCTGAAGGAAGGGGCTGGAGAATGAGTCAGTTGATGTATTATAAAATAGAAAAAGTAAAATCCAGGGGCTGCTTCAAGTTATTTAGAATTACAAAACCCTTTTAAAAATTAAATAAAAGGTTTAAATAAAATAAAGAATGATGATAAGAATTTTTTTAGATGGTGTCATTTGGTTACAATTTTTTTGAAAAAGCCCTCAAAGGTTTCAAAATAAAAAAAAAAATAAAAACGTCTGATTATACTGGAAAAAATTTTCCTTTTACATTAAACAAATAGCTAAAATAGAATTTTTAAAATGAAATTCATTTAATATATTTGGATATGAAGAAAATAGATTTATCCATTGTACATTCAAAGTATCAATACGAAAAACCCTGTGACATGTTGCTAATTACAAGATAGAATAAATATAAAAAAAAGAAAAAAAAATAAAAAAAAATGTGATGATGTAAACCCTCAAGAACTGTAGCCAACATTATTTTGGAAAAAAAGTTTTTAAATAGATTAATGTTCAAAAAAAAAAATTAACATAAAAAAACATTTTTGAAATAGTTTACAAATTTTTCACAAAAAAGAATATTAAATGAAATTTCCAAATTTTTTAGCATTAATGGTACCAAGGTTAAAAAAAGGGCCAAAAGAGGGAAGTAAAAAAAAAAATTTAAAAAATTACAAAAGGGTTAGCATACCTTTGTAATTTAGTGATTTTGAATCATAACTAAAAAAGTTTTAACTGCTTTACCACAACGAATTTTCATTTCTGAACCATATCAAAATCATATAGATTGGGGTTTAGGCTATAAAGTTGTTTGTTGCTATGACGTAAATATACTAACCAACCCAGATTTATAGAGGTCCTAATGCAGTTTTAAAAGTTTTTTAAAAAAATCTTGAGGAAGAGAATTTGAAAAGAAAATTGTTTTAAATTTTAACAAAGAACTAAGAATTTTAAAAAAGATGAAAGGAATTTAAAAAACAAAAGTTTTGTCATTTGTGAAAAAAATAAAAGGGAAAAATAAAACCCCTGTCCGTGACCTTTGTCAATAACGGGAAATTCAGGGAATGCTCACTGAATGTAATATTATTTTTAAATTACCAAAAAATTCCCTGTTTTTTCAAATTTTAAAGGGGTTTGACAGTATTTTATTATGAACAAATGGGGAAAATTTAAAAAGAATTAATGTATTCCAACTATGGAAAGATATAGGGCTTTTATATTTTGATTGGGTTTTTTATTGTTTCTTTCCCCAATTTAGTTCAACTTGGAAACCAGAAAAAAATTTTCCCGAATTTAAATATTTATTCAAAATTTGATGTGAAAGATTAATTTTTTAAAACAAAAGGTGTTTACCCATTGATTACAGGGTTTCTTTTAAAAAAAATTCAAAGAAACAAATTCCCTTTCTAAAAAAGATTTTTTTAAATTTTTAAAATAAAACTAAATTTTGAAATGAATAGAACATCCCAAAAAAGTTTGGAATAAATTTAAAATTAAAACGATGGGAATATCAGATTATATTTAAAAACGCGTATTATTTTTAGCTGATGTATTTGAAAATTTTAAAAACTATTTTTAGGTACTAAAAATTTAAATTCCTTGTCATTTTTTATAGTCCGGGTTAGTTGGGGATGAATAAAAAAAAAAAAAAAAGAATTAATTTTAGATTAATAACTGATTTTGATATGTTTTTTTTATTGAAAAGGGACTGAGAGGGGGAATAGTTATTTTTCAAACAGATACGAAAAGAAAAACAATAAATAATGAAGGATAAAAATTCAAAAGAAGAAGCAAATACATTAGTACCTCGCGCCAAAAACCTTTAGGGTTGGGCTATTGTCACCTTTCCCCTCGGGAAATTTAAATTATACCCGAAAAAAAATTCAAAAAATTAATTGCAAAAGGTAAAAAAAATTTTTATGTGAATGTGATCTTGAATATCCAAAGAATTCAAAAAACCCCCACAAGATTATTTTTTAGTCCTGAAAAAAAAAAATCCCGATCAATGGCTTTCTGATTTGAAAAATATTAAAACAGAATTTTGAAATGGGAAAAAAGAAATGTAAAAAATTTGGTTTTTCAATTTAAGAAAAAAAAAAATTATGTAGTTCATTATAAAAATCTGAACTAATACAAAAATTGGGGTTAAAAAGTAACAAAAATACTAAAATTTTAACTTTTGAGAAAGCCCCTTGGTTAAAAAAGTATATTGTTTTTTCCTCAAAAAGATCTAAAGCAAAAAATCTTTTAAAAAGGTTTTTTAAAGTTAATAACAACCTGTTTGGGTAAACGGGGAAAATTTTACGTAAGGGGTTTTTAAAAAAATTAAATCATGATAAAAATTTTTTTTTTAAAATACATACCCAAAACCCTTCATTTTTTATTTCAACGATGTTTAACTCCCCTTTTTTTACATAGAAAAAAAGAAAGTTTGTTATTAAACCCCCTTTTTAGTGGAATGGATTCTAGATTTTAAAAATTTAATGTAGTTTTTTCATTATAATTTTTTAAAGGGAAAAATACGAGGGAAATTTGTAAATTATTTTTTACTGACACTGTTATAGTTAAAAAATAAAAACCAAAGATGCATATGAGGTTTTTTTATAAGGAAAAAGATTTTTTTGATAATAGGATTAGAAAAAAAAACTCAAAATTTTTTTTAAAATAATAAAAAAGAAATTTGGGAAAATTTAAAGATGAAGCTGCCGGCTTTCCCCTTGTTGAATTTGTGGATTAAGAAGAAAAAGTTTTCTATTTTTTAAAAAAAAATTTAAACATTAAAAAGTAAGGAATAAAAAACTTTTTTGTAAGAAAAAAATGTTCAAAAAAATTTATAAGATACTTTGTTTAATTAAACCAAAGTAATCACACCTTTAAAGTTTCGTTCAAATAAACACAATCTTTCATTTTTTTATAAAAAAAATTTTTAATGTTTGTGTAAAAGATTATTTTTGTAAGGTATTGTACATTAGCTTATTTTTTAAAATTTAAAAATTTAAAATTAACTCTTAAATTATAGAACCAAAAATTGTTAACGAATATTCATAACGTTTAAAGAAAAAAATTAAATAAACATTTTTTAAAAATTCTTTGAAAATTTAAATAGAAAAGATTCTTTTTTTCTTTTATTTTTTCTGATAACTTTGAAAAATTTACTTTTTTTCTTTATTTTTTATTTGAATTTTAGCTTCCCCTTTTTTAAATTTAAAATTGCATCAACAAGAATAATTAAAATGCAAAAAATTTAATTGTTACATTTTCCCTTTTTTGAACAAAACCAGGCTAGCTTTACAGTTTTCTTTGAAATAATCCACCATCAATCTTGGGTAAAACATTTTAAAAAAAAGGGAGTTTTTTTATTAATTGCCTTTCATTTTTTTTATTTTATTTACTTTTATTTTAGAATTTCCCCTTTTTTAATTTTTAATTTTTCAGTTAAATAAAAATATTTTAAAAATTTTTAAATTTTTACATGCCCTTTTTTATTAAAATAATTTATAATAGTTTGTTTTTTTACTCTTTGATTTTTAATTTTTTAGTTTTTAAAATACAAAAAATCTACAACGTATTTATCTTGTAAATTTTAATAAAAAAATAAACAATAAACCCGCAAAGCAATTGTTTTTTTTTTGATATTGAACATTGTTGTTTTTTTTAATTTGGTATATACTTATTATTCTTTCGGGAGGAAGCCCAAAAGGATCAAAATAAAAAGATTTCTCAAAAACCCCCTTGGTTTTATAAAAGTACATATTTTTAAGTAAAAAACCCAATGTGTTCCGGGACAACGAGTGCCCAAAATTTATAATTCCAATTAAACCTTTTTTTTTATTTTAGTAAATTATTTCTAAAAAACCACCCCTAAAGTTTTAATTTTAATTGTTTTACCCATTTAAATTTAAAAGTTAGATTTGGTTTTTTTATAAATTTTATTTTTTTTTTTCTATAGAATTGTCTGAAAGTCTCGTTGAGAAAAATCGTAACCCTTTTCCATTTAAACAAAGATGTAAAAAAAGGTTTTTGACTGCACCCAACATACAAAAAAACCCCCCGTCTTTTTTTTGTTTTTGTGTTTTTTAATCACTCAGACCCTACTAATTGCTTTCTTGTTTAGGTGTAAGATTGGTGTAAATTTTTCTTATCTTGCTCTAAATATCCTTTTTCCAAGTATTTTACAACACCAGACTGGCTAGCCCAGACAAACCCCCAAGCTGAGGGGCAAATTTTTTTGGAGTTTTTTTGCTGCCTTGGAAGTTGTTTTTCTAAAAACCCAGCCAAAGCTTAAAAATCCCCTTTTTTGACCTGACGGACATTTTTTTTTTTAAAATTTGTAATTTCTAATCCCTCTATTTCAGAGTTTTTTTAATTTTGTTTAAATTTGTGTTTTTGAAAAAAGAAAAGGGGAATTTTCCCACGAAATTTGTTTTTTTTTTAAATTTAAAAGTATGTGGAATTTTTTTATTATAAGCTTGTGCTTTTTTTTTCTTTTGCCACTGAAAGGTAATTTATATTCAAAAATTTTGTGACTTTATATCTTTATTTGTTTTTAATTTTTACTTTATTTTAATTTTTTTTTTAACAATAACAATTTTCATTTCCAATGTATTTATATAACTTTTTCCCTCATATAATAAATTGCTAAAAGGACTGTGCTCCCGGCGAATTTTAATTTAGCTTTTAATGTAATAGTTAGGGTCATCTGAGTTACTTCCTTTTTTTCCAAGTTAAAATGAAAAACCCAAACAAATTTTAAAAATTTGATTATTTAGCAGATTTCCCCGTTTTATTATTTTTTTTATAAAAAATTTAAATTAATCATCATATATTTTATATACGTGTATTCTGTTTTGGATAAAAAACACTTCCCAACTTCAAGACGACAAGAGTCAAAATCAAACATTATTCTGCGCATCAATTTTTAAATGATTAATAAATGTGGTTTTGTCTTTGTGAAATTTTTACAGGTCGTTGTAAAAAAAAAACATTTTGGGGTTTGTTACACCCTGTTTTTTCTAAAATTTATGTTCGTCTGCGTGATCAGTTGTTTGTGTTATCTTTCCCCGAAGGTTGACCACTGTTTTAAATTTTTCATGTAATTGTAAAACCAAAAATTCTTTAAAAACCAAACGGGGAAAACCCATAGAATTAATTTTGTTAAAATTTACTCCCAGCATCACGCTTTAGCTCAAAAAATTAATTTCATCATCATCTGTCGCTGTATGTTATTTGAATTTGACTTGGAGTAAAATTTTAGTTTCAAAAACCCTAAAAAAATAAAAATTTTTTTGGAATCTTAGATTTCCCTCATTACCACCTTAATTTAATGTTTTTTTGAGGCAAACCCGATTATATTACTTGACCCTTTCCCTGTTCACAGTATCATTTTTACTAAATAAAAAAAATCATTTGTTCATTTGTTTTTGATAATTTAGATAGTTCAAAAAAAATTTTTTTACATTTATTATTTTTGTATAAATTATTCAATAAAAACAATTTTTCATTTTTTTTAAACCCATAATTGATCAATTAAAAAAGGCATTATTAATTAGGCAATTTGTTCCATGCATAATTACCACCATCAAAGCAAATTTTACTTTAAATTACTTCAAAATAAGCTTTAAACCAATCAAAATATGAACTTCTATCATTAATTGTAAAGTGATGGTTTTAAACATTTTTTCCCCGGACAGATAAAAAAGCTGTATCTAATTGAATAGGATTTAATTTACTTTCACAATTTCTTTTTGTTCAAAACAGTATATTTTATATATTTTTTTATTTTTTATTTTATTTTTTTATTTTATTTTTTTATTTTTTTAAATTTAATCTTTTTAATACGTTTTTGTTGAGTGAGTTCCAGCACGAGCTAAAGTCCCAGATCGAAAATTTTCTATTTTTCTATATAATATCTCCTCTTTTTATTAATTTTTTATTATTTTTTTTAAATATTATTCTTTTTTGAATTCCTTAGAAATTTAAAATTCCCTGCGGAGAGGTTTTTTTTAAAATTTTTTAAACAAGTTTCGCTGCAGTAATTTCCAACTTCTTTCCCCCTTTTCTTTTTTCCATTTCAAGTGCTTTTTTCCTTTCTTTTTCCCAAAGTTTTTTTTCCAGCTGTGTAATTAAAGATGCAACTCCGCTTGAAAGAAATTTTCGTTAAATGTAAAAGATACTGTTCCTCGTATAATTTCTTTCCGTGTGGCATCAACATAAAAAATATTCCTTTTTTTTGTCATAAATTTTTTTTAATTATAAAAAAACTAAAGTTTTTAATTAATTTTTTTAATTTTAAATGTAAAATTGTTTCAACCTTAAAATTATTTTTTCCCCAAAATACTCTGTAATTATTTTCAATTTGTTTTTATAATTATTTATTAATTTTAGAATATCCAACCTTTTTGGTTTTTGTAAAGGTAAATTTGTTAAAATTTCAGTACTTAAAGCATAGATAATATCCTGAAATTCCCCTCAACAAGGAATATCAAAAAGATCAAAGAAGTAAATGTTCCCCAGAGTTAGTTATATTTGGTGTTTTGTTCCCCCCAGTATTTTCCAATTTTTTTTTCTCAAAACCAAGCAATGTAGAAAAATTTTTATTTCCCAAACCAATTAAAAAAATTGTAATTTAAAAACAAAATCTTTTAAATATTAAATAAAAAACCAACTTTTGGACAATTTTGATTTATCAAATTCATAACATCATTTCTTTTAAGTTCCCAATTAATTTTTAAATTTGGGAAATGTAAGAACCATTTGTAAAAAATTTTATCTTTCCCAACCTTTCCCATTATATAACGAAATTTTTTATTTTCATATTCTCAATATTATGCCAAAGTAGGGCATAGTGTTAATACTACCAAACCAAAAACTAATTTTTTTTTATCTAAAAAAAAAGAACGACTAAATTGATTGTAAACATCGGAGTTTTTTTTTATTTTAATGTTTCGAACTTAAAATTTTTTTTTTGTTTCCTTTTTTAATTAGAAAAAAATTTTATAAACATTTCAGTTGTTCTGGTAAAAAGTTTATTTTTAATAGTTCATAAAATTTAATACCTTCATTTTTTTTTTCTTATTTTTTTCCCGCATTAATTTAACCAAATTAATCCAAGTCATTACCAAATTTTTTTGGATTACATGGAACTACGTCATAACCTTGTCCCTAATTTCTTTTTTTTAAAAATTTATAGACTTTTATTGATAGGTAATCCTGACTTTTCTGTTTAAATTTTTGAATATTTTCTTGAAGAATTTAATGTTTTTTATTTTTGTTATATCTTTTATTAAATTAAAAACAATTAAATCATCATCAACTTTAGTGTTAAGATTCTTTTCCGTTATTTTATCTTAGCAATTAATTTGTTTTTTACATAAAGTTTATTTAAGTTAAAAATTAAAAACCCTATTGCCCTTCGGGGAAAAATTTATTGGGTTATGAATCTTTTCCTTTTCCATCTGTTTTTATGTAAAAGCATCCCCGAATATGTTTTAAAACCCTTTTTTTGTACTTTTTGAGTTTATCGTCATGTTTTAATTTTTACTTCTTTTTGTTTATTTGGGTCTTTTTAATTTTTATTTGCATTATGAACCATTTAATTTTTGTATTTCAGTAAATTATTTATTGTGCTTTAAAATCGTTTTTTTATTTTCGGATCGTTTATCTAAATTTAAAAAAATCAAAAATTTTAGACGGTTTTAATTCCATATTTTCTAAAACATTATTATCCAGAACAGCATTAATTTTCTTATGTATTTTCCTTTTCTTTTGGCCTTTTCTCAACAATTTAGGAAAATTTTTTGATTCTTCAGTTTTCCCCTTTTTTTCCTAAACTTCTAATTTTTAAGTTCCTGAGGACCCCTCCATGGGAAACTCCCCAATTTTGGGGTTTTTGTATAGGGAGCCCGGTTTTTGGGGGAATAATGTATTGGTTTTTTGGTTTTGGGAAAAGCTGTGGGACCCCTGGTAGTTTTTATGTCTTTTATTTCATCCCTAATAAAGCTAATTGTGTTTTATTCCCGGTAAGTTTAAGACGTAATTTTTCTTTTTGACTTTCTATTTTTTTAGTAATTGGCTTTAAATTTCAGTTAATATCCCCATTTTTACTTTTCTTATTTTTTTCCCCATTATTTCTTCTTAAGATTCTCATCTTTTTCCCGACAATTTTTTTCTTATTATCATTTCATTTAAATTTTTATTGCATTTTTATAATAATGTAAGTAATGTAAAAAAAAGTAAGATAATGAAGATAAGTAAAATAAATTAAAAAATGTATTTTTATATTAAATGGAAAATTCCAAATTATATACAAAAAGTGATAAAACCAAAACTTTAAAAAATTTTATCCTTTTATGCGATTCATGTTTTTGAAAGTTAAAGTGGATCTTTGGATCTGGAAAAAAAAACTTAATGCAATATTCGAAAAAAAAAAAACCTTTTATATTTTGATAAATTATACTTAAATTTCTAAAAAATAAACAAACAAAAAATCAAGATTTTAATTTAAAAATTAAAACCCCCAATTGCAAAAAAAAAAAAGTAACCAAAGAAATACTTGAATTTCAGGATCCCCAAACCAAAATTGAAAATTTTGGAATCTTGAACAGAAAACAAAAAGTGTAATTTTTATGTTTTGTAGTGAAGATAAAAAAAATTTAAAATGAAAACAAAATACTTTTTTCAAGGGGTCACAAAAAAATGTTGGTTTTTTATTTAAGTCAGTTTACTATAAAACCCCCCAAAAGTATTGAAATTAATGTTCACATATATTTTTTTGGCGGAAAATGGAAATAAAGGATTTGCGAGAACAAAAAAATTTGATGTGATATTTTTCTAAGCAACAGATCAAAAATATGATTTTTTATATATTGAAAACCCGAAGTTTTTAAAAAAAATTTAATGGTAATATATAATGGATTTTTAATGATTAAAACAAAAAAGTGAACCCGAAGTTAAGTAAAGTTAATTGAATTTATTTAAGTGATTATGTACAAAAAACAATTTAAAAAGCTTAAAAAGGAAAAAGGAAAAAGGTTAAAAAAAAATTCATAGAAATAAAAATTTATAACACAATGAATAGAGCTTAGAAGGGAGGTAATGAAAAATCAACTAGGGAAAACCGAAAAACCCAACGTGCAGTTTCAAAACGGTTTGTGTAAAAAAATTCAAAGTGTAATAGAGACTATAAACTTGAAGATGTCAAAAGAAAAAAAAACAAATAGAAGTAAAGAAAATATTGAAGAATTTAAAAAAGATTTTAAAAAGAATTCTTATTAATTTTAACAATTACAAGGTAAATTGAAGAAAAAATAAAGCTATGCTGTTCTTTAAGAACTTGAGGAAAAACTGATTGACAGATGACAAATAAAAAAAGTATTAGAAACAATTTTGAAAAGTTATAAAAACCCCAATTCAAGAATTAAAAGATAGTTATAAAACGAAGAACTAAAAGAAAGATATTTAAATGAGAAAAGTTTCAAAAAAAGTATCAGTTAGAAATCAAAAAAGAAATAAAAAAACAATACTGAAAAAGGCAAAAGGGAATAAAAATTTACTCGAACATTTTTAAAAAAATTTGCAGAAATAAATCTGAGGAAAACGTTCACAAAGAGGTGATGTCAGATACAGCATTAAGATAAACCCTTAAAAAAAAAATTAAATTTTAAAATAATGACTTTAAAAAAAAATTCGAAATTTGGGTTGATTGTTGCAACGTATAATTTAAAAATGCAAATTTAAATAAAAATTACAAAAAAATTTCAAGAAATATTAAGAAATTTTAAAGATAAAGTTGAAGAAATAAAAGAACGGGCTTTGTGTTGAAATCATTTAAAAAAGGAGAGTTAATTTCGCTAAAACTGAAGCAATTAAAATAATTAATGACAAATTAAAAAAAAAATAAAGATTTGGATTGTAGTTAAAATATCGATAAAAAGGAAAACAATCATCTAATACCCCCAAATAATTAGCTAATACTAAGCAAAACCGCTATGTCGAAGAAATTACACTAAACTGAAGAAATAAAAAGTAAAAAATTTTTCTTAAAACAAGGAAAAACCCAATTTGTAGAAAAAAAAGGCGTTGTTGACAATTTATCTGCTTCTGAATTGCCCCAAAAAACGAGTTGATGATTTGCTGAAAAAATTCTTAACTTTAAAAAAAAAGACAGGAAAATAGAAAAAAGGGTAGAGGAAAAAACAGAAGTTTTCTCTTTGAATACTATTTTAATCTTTTGTTAAAACAAATAAAAAGTATTTTGACCCTCGTGGTCCTGGTAAATTTAACATATAAAAATTGGCCGATCGAACTATTTAAATTTAATTTGAAAAAAGACCGGAAATTTTTGTGATTTTAAAAAAAATTTTATAAAACCCCCCGTTAAAAAGATGTACAGATTGCTTTTTAGTGGTGTGTTTTTAGTCGGAAAAAAAGGAACTTATATAATAGATATTAAATTTTATTAAGGGGGAGTCCCCCGGGTGAACCGTATAAAACCCACTAAAAACCCAATTCAAATTTTTTTTAGGTGGCGAAATAAAAGACCCAGATGATGTTTTATTTTTTGTTTTGATAATGTAATATAACAGTGAGGCAGCTGAGACTTTTCTTGAAATTAATATCTTGTTAAGAAAAAAATTAAAATTTTTCTAAAACAAGGAAAATGTTTGATATTACCCCCTTTTGACGTTCAGCATCTACAGATTTTAAAAAAAATTTTTTTTGATGGTAGTTACATCAGATTTACAAATTTTGGATGAACCGTTTATGATAGAAACAGACTTTTGAATTTAAAAGTTTAATTAAAAACTTTAAATTAAAAATTTAATTAAAGTTTTATTTTTGGGCCCCGAAAAATACTTACTAATTGAAAATAAAATAAAAACAGAGGCAATCAGCGGCCCCAACGGAACACCCTGGTTAAATTTGGATGAATTGCCCCGATTTACGGGAAATACCGTGGCTGTTTTACTGTATGTGTTAAAAAAGGAATTAAAAAATTTTAAAATATGGTGAGATAGAAAAGGGGTTTACCATCTGTGAACAGGCCCAAAATGTCGTAATGTGTACTGCTTCTTTGTTTGGGCTTAAAAACATCAAACATCCACTTATTAATGAACTTCAATCCACTGTGCAGACAGCCTAAAGCAACGTGCCTTATTGGAACGATGTGAAATAGTTTGGATAAAACCCTGCAAACACCCCTTTTTTCGGGCGATTTGTGGCTTTTTTGAACACTGTAGTTTAATAAAAACTTTTCTTTCGGGGCCGGGTTCCCCGTTATTTGAAATTTTTAACCAGTGATTTAGTTAACGGGCAATCAACTTTAAGGGGTTTTAATTCCACTTTGGGAAAAAAAACTGATGAAACAAAAGAAAATCTGTGGTTAATGATTTTAAAACTAAAAAGGTTTTTTACAAAAAAAATAACCCCGAAATCCAAAAAAATTTTTTGAACAGCAATTAAAAATAAAAAATTTCATTTTTACTATCTCGTTGGGCCCCTTAATAAAAAGTAATTTTTGAAGCAATCTGCCACCGAAGCTAATATTTAGGTGTGTTAAACATACATGTGTACAAAAAATGATTTGTATTGTTTTTTAAATATATCGCCCAATTGCTTTTAGATTGTTTTACACTGAAAAATTTATTTATTAAAAATTTTAGTAACTGAGTATGGAAAAATTTACGATGCAAGCATAAGCCAAGTGTAAATATACTCTTCGTGAATTATTTCGTTTTATCGATGGGCGGTTTGGTCAAGGGTTATCATGGCAAATTGTGACGTACATGCGGGGAAAAAGGGGAAAACAAACACGTGACCGAACTTTTACCCAACCCGCTGATCAGGGGGGGGGGGATGATTGGTGGGCCTTCAGTGAACAAAAAAATGTGTTGCACCATGTCCCGGGTATACGATGATTTTTGTTAAAATAGGATGATTTTAAATTTTTTTAAAACTAGAGGATTTTTTTCGAAAAAACATGTATTATGAAAATAAGCCCTGAAAATAAATTCCAAAAAAAGGTGCTGTACCAACGATTTTTTGATAAAACAGACTGAACAAAAAACATGGTTTTTAGTTCTTGTAGTTTTTAGTTTTTTTTTTGCAAAAAAACTCCCTTTTTAAAAGTTTTTCTAATTCGCACATTACGAAAAAAAATACATTTCCAGTTAAAAAAAACAAGTGTTTTTGTCGTTATTAAAATTTCAAAAATCCCTTTTTCTTTAGATTTGCAGACGGCAAAAAATTGCAAGAAAAAATTTTGAAAACCCATATAAAATTAGAATAAATAACTGTAAAACAAATCAATAGTGTTTAATGCGTTTATATCTATTTTTACGTACGAGCATATTCTGTTTTTTAAAATAGTCCATGGGGGGGGTGGTCGATTGGGTTTTGGGGTATTGTAGTGTAACTGTGGGTTGGGACTCAGAGAAGGAACCGAGATGCTCGAAATCCCTATCCCGGGGAAGGTTTGGCGAACTTTCTTTGGCGACCCAAGAGTGACAAAAATATGTGTAGCTTAATTTGTGGGGTTTTCGTACAACAACGAAAACATATATGTTATTTTAACAATTTATTCCTTTCGAAAATTTTAGTTAAAAGCATTCGATATATTATAAGTTTTTATGGACAAAAATTACGGTGGAAAAATGTAAGATAAACATGAAAAGGGAAAAACACTATGATTTTTGGGGTAATGATTTTTTTTTGTTTTTTTTTTTACAATAAAGAGGGACCTACGGTCCGACTGAATAACAAATTCCCGTGACCCCCGTGGATTCGAAACCCCTTGGGATTACTTTCTTTCATTTGGAAATGTAGGCACAGGGCTTTCGACTAGGGGTGTAGACCGTTGTTGTTGAAATTAAATTTAGTGGGGGACTATCTAGGGTACTTTATGCAAACCCGTTTTTATTTTTTCATTTTGCACAATACTTAATTTATTTTTTTTTTTTTTCGAATTTATGATGGTGGATTTATCCCGGAAGTTTGGGCAACTGCAGATACATTAACGCGGGGGATCAAAAAAAGATCCCGGCATGTGACGTCCCCTTTCCCTTATACACGGCGATTTGTAGGGGGAAACCTTTCGAGGTTTGGTCATGCATCGGTTAAAACCTGCCCCGGGGAGTTTTTGGACCTTTGTTTGGTTTTGACCCAAAAGCACATTTTAGTAATGAACAATTTTTCCGACTTTAGAACAATAGCTATTTATTTTTTCATCAGAGAATGTTTAATATCACTTCTGATTAGAATTTTTTTAATTGATACGATTCAAATGGTAATGTTTTATTTCTCCTTCAAAAGCGAAATTTTATTATATAGGGAGTCCCTTAAATTTTCGGCAGTTTTTGGGGGCGCGGTTTAGGGATCAAGTCCCCCCGGGGGCTACCCAAGGTTTTTCCCTTTAGAAGTCAAAAACCCGATCACCCGTTTTTCCCCCCCTTTTTCTAATATTGGCATAGCTTTTAACCATTCAGAATAATTTCACCATTTACGATCTTGGACATAAATTGTTTAATATCAATTTTATCCAAGTTGTCTTTATCGTTTTAATGCAGACGGGGCTGGGGTGTGGGACGGATTGGGCTCCCGCACAGCATTGTTAGGAGGAAATCAATCCGTACCTGATGCGCAATCCCTTTCCATCTGTGAAGGAAAAATTTGTATGGCAGTTTTTATGAAATCAAACATGTAACCCGGAAATGCCCCCGGTACGTTAATGTTTCGTGATTTTTTGGGCAAATTAAGCAATTAAAGATTATTTCTTTTTTAAATTCAACAGTACATTTCTTTTGTAATATTCAATATTTATTTATGTTTACGGCCAATTCAGTAACAAATGGAGGTTGGGGACAGTGGTCTGATTGGTCAAGCTGTACTGCAACGTGTCACCTCGGAGTAAAGTCTCGTTATCGAAACTGTAATCATCCGGAACCTTCCAGCGGAGGCAACCTTTGTACTGGTAGTTCTTTTGAAATTACAAAATGCAGTAGCGACTACTGCCGACGTAAGTTCTATTATAATTTTTATAATTATTAAACCACATATGTAATGAGCTTTTTATGTACATATTCACGTTTCAAAGTGCTTTGCTGCAGACATTCTAATAAAGGGACCACTACAAGAAAGTCAAGGGGAGGGGCTCGAAAGAAAAAGTAAATAAATGATCAATTATCTCTCATATCGAACTTTCTGTACTAAACGCCTTATTTGAAAAATCAATAATCGTGTACCTTTGATCGTTATTTTCCGTAAATTTACGTCCATCTCCGAAATTTAGCGGGGGCCCATAAACATGTTTTCAATAAAATTGATATTTAAATTGCCTTAAGCTATATCTAATTATTGGCTCAAAAGACCATCTATGAAATGCTAATAGTAGTAGGAAAACGTCAGTAAATATCTAGGAAAAAAAGATCTATAATTATGTAGCATTGTTCAATATTAAATAATTTGCGATGAGCATTTTGTGTTTAATTAATCCAGTGCAAAAGCATACTGATTATGTTACTTCTCATTATATATTTAAACAAGAGCATTTTAAGATTTGTGAAAATTTGTTTGTTGCAAGGTATAAATCTAAAATTGAAGTAGTCGGCAAAAAGCATGTTTTTTTAGATTAAAGAATAAAACATTATTATTAATTTTCTATTGATTTTTATTTTATTGCAATTAAATTTCTCCTTTCTTTCAACGAAACATGTTTATTGTGTACAGTGTCATAAAGGTGCAAAATATCCGCTATCAGCCCCCATTATTACAATTCATTACCCCCTAACAATGGTTTCTGAATTATTTGCCATAAAAGGTAATAAAAGTAACAAATTACGTAAGTAACAAAGCGTACGCAAAAATAGTCTTTGATTTATTGTGCCTGTTTGAAATATCTAAATATTTCAACAATTTTGATAAAACAATAAATTTAAATCGAAAAATTATTAATTTGTCAATTTCCAAAATTAATCTTTGCTTAAACATTCAAACATTTATTCTTTTCTGAAATAAACATGCTACCAGATCGTTGTTTAAAAATTCATCTGATACATAATTATTTCATTCTACTTAAGTTGAGGCTCATGAAAGTTGGCAAAAGTTAGCCGTTAACCGGAATAACTCTGTATGGGAGTTATCATCGTAAAATAAAGGAATTGACATATTTGTTACTCAGCAGTTTGTTGTAGGATCATTTATTCTACGTGCAAGATAAATGATTAAACAGGAAAGTGGTTGAAAGCCAAAGTATCAAGACATTTGTGACATTGTGAAATCTGGTGAATTTCGAAGGGTTGGAACAAGAAGTTTTTTTTTGTAGGATTCCAGTCTGCACTGTAAGTAGCTTTGTTAATTTACATAATGTGTCGATTATAACATGTAAGTAAATGGTAGTCGGCAAGATAAAATCGTTACACTGCTTGTTGGTGACAGGATACGGATATACGCTGTCTCGAAAATCCATATTAGGCTCGAGCTTCGCTCTCGCCTGACATGGATTTCCTCGACAGCGTATATCCCGTATCCTGTCACCAACAAGCAGTGTAACTAATAATATCCATGGTTCATATTTTGACGGTCTAAAGAAAACAAATTTTCAAGGTGACACTTTCTCTAAGAACAATTTTAAGTTGGTACTTATGCTATTTTATCGAGTTTCACATAATAGAATTAAATCAAACTCTGCACATACCTTTGGTTATGTCTACCTAATCTAAAACAAAAAGAAAATTGATATGTCACCATATTAGATTTCGCTTAAATCAAATTACAATGAGGTGGGGTGTGGCGGGCATTTATACAACGCAGGTTGGTACGAAATACGTAATCAATTTTTATTTCAAACAAGGGCATATATTCAGCCAAACTCTTGACAGTATTCTGTATTGGTCCACAGCTTAAGGCAGAGATATTTAACAAGAGGATCAAATGGCCCAAGGTCGCTCACCTTAGGAACATTTGGAATAAACCCGCTGAAAGTGTGATCGTAGAAACTTTTTTTCTGGATTTCTATAGGAAGAAATCATTTCATCATTCCGGCTGCCGCATCCTTTACCTTTAACATATTGATCTGAAACGCAATAGGTGTTATCCACTTCATTTAGCCAATCACCCCACTAAGTTTGAAGAGTACAGGTTAAAGGCTTCTCGACAAATGCCACGGAAACTCTTTCAGTGTTTGAGCAAATGACTCAGAGATATATCAAATTGTCAAACAGCAGATTTCTTGATAAGCGGATTTTAACGTGTTTCTGAAGTATTTTGATGTCATAGGACGATGTAAGTTTCCGCCTTTCTCCGAACAAAACGTATAGTTTACGAATACGGATGTACGGTATGGGTACGGTACGGGATTAGAAACGTCTGTGACTCAATGCAGAGTTGGAGCGCCGGTATAATTTACAGACTCCGGTATATGCCGGATTGAAGCATTTTGAACTAAAAGTACTTTAAATGTATATATTTTGTAACCTTGGTGATACTAACTCTAACCTCTAGTCAGTATATCATACATATTATACACCAAATGCGTGCGAACATGCAATAATTTGCGCATTTTGCCGTACGCGACATTAGATAATCACTTCCGGGCATGCGCAGAAGACCGCTCCAACTCTGCAATGAGCTACATCGATTAGAAACAACCAAATTGGCACGGCGTTGGGGTAAATATCGAGCCGTCCGGAAAAACTATCGCGAGCGCCTTTAATGTGTAAAAAAAACGATAATACCGATTATTGGAAAAATTGTAAGTTCAATATGCCAATGTTAAAGTGAATAAATAATCAAGCCAAATACAATGTAAATAAGGTGTTGCTAGCGAGGGACGATATACAATTTAATCAAAATAAACATATATGTTGATATTTGATAAAATTTTACACTGTGAAATATGAATTGAATTCTTATTGTTTTTGCAACACTTACAATAATGTCGCATTTTCAAACTACATATTTATCATCATTATCAAACCGAATAACTCCGATAATACGATGCAAAAACAGAATAACGCGATAACACGATGCAAAGTTTTAACATTGTGATAAATGTGAATATACGACTCGATCGCGTGATCATACAATAGGAAAATGCCAAAAGCGATGCGGAGGACGATACTGATATCGCGCAATCGCCTCGTATCTGCACGTTTTCGCGCATTATCATCACACTGTCACCCTCCCTAACAATCATCTAGGCGAAGAGGTGAAACAAGATTGACCACAACTGAACACCGTATAAACAGCTTACTTGAAAATTATATATTCAGAGTTTTCCAGGGAAGTCGCTCGTGAATTCGGGGAAAATCTATATGAAATGACCTTTATCGAGTTCCTATATAAAGAACAAAGTTCTGTAATGTTCTAAGTTCGTTTATGTATTGTGTTCCGATAGGCGTCCAGTCGCCCTTTAGGTTGGTAAGAATATAAAGACGCGATGCCATGACACGTTTATCAGATGCGAAAATGCGATTACAGGATGCAAAGACACGATATCAATATCGCAATTACGCATTTTTTTCGCGTTTTTGAATCGTCTATGCGACTGAAGGGCGAGTTTACGACATTATGATGCGAGACGTGAAAACACGATAACCAATAATACGATTTTATGGATAATACACGTTTTCGTGTATTAACGTCTATAGAAGCCCGCGCATGGTCAGCTTTTAACGAGAATTTTCTAGGAATCTCTCCCTTAATTATTTACTGTGTTAAAGCTATTCCTTTCAAACTGGATTGTGTCCCTTACATTAGCTAAAGACGTGTCCTTCATGACCCAAATCAATAATTCTTTGTTAAAGATTTTGCATCGATTTTAATAGACTGCTTTGGCCAATACACGGAAATAAAGCTCGCATATTACACTATAAAAAGAAACAAAACATGAAGGCAGTCTTTTTTATATAAATTATATTGTTTTTATAGATTTATATAGAAATATCATTCTTGTAAAGATATAAAACATTTCTTTTAAAGATGTACGGAATCCTGTTGGGACCATTTATAATGTCGCCGTCGCGTTTGTGGGGTCGACACACGACAACGCGAATTGACATAGCGACATTACAAAGTGACACCCGACAATCTCAAACGACGGCAACAATCCCAAACGACAATGTCGCGATATCCACTTTGAAATGTCGCCTTTCAAAAGCACGATATATCGCGATGTCAGTTCGCGTTGTCGAGCGTCATATCGTATTGTCGCTATGTCACTTCGTAATGTCGCGATGTCACTTCGCGTTGTCGTGTGTCGACCCTGCAAACGCGACGGCGACATTATCAAACGACATGCGATAATCTCAAACGACGCTCGACAACGCGAAGCGACATTTTCCAAATGTCGTATCGTATGTCGCGTGTCGCGGGTTTGGGTGAGGGTCGACGCGCGACAATTCCAAACGATACACGACACGCGAAGTGACACTCGACAATACGAAGCGACATTTTCATAATGTCGTATTGCATGTCGCCCGTCTACCGGTGAAAAGGTAAATATTTCCGTACTTTTCCGTACGGAAAATGTCCGTGTTTTTCATTAACTTCAAATAATAATAGAATGTTCCAAACACAAGATAATTTAATGTTATAACTTTTAAATATAAAATTAAAACATTGTCTAAACGGATTTGTAACTTGTATAATATTACCACCGACGGTTTCGTCGGAGGACCGTCTCAAAATGTATCAGTTTTCGTGAAAATATGCATACTTCTTCATATATTAAATAAAGGGGTGCTCCTTGTCTGAGAAGCCATATCTTCATAACCTGATGTCTGATTTTAATAAATGATACGTTGTTGCAAAGGACAAGTCAGTACCTAGAGAAAAGAGGCCACGTCAGGTTCGAACCCTGTCGGCTAGGGGTCAAGGTCATAGGTCAAATTCCGGTAATATTCTCAAAATATGAACTTGTCAGAGCAGCCAAGACGGTCCTGAAAACCCAAGCACTACCTTCACTGGGTCGGGTCAGATTAGTCTTGGCCAGCACCCTAGTTAATGAAAAACACGGACATTTTCCGTACGGAAAGGTACGGAAATACAGCTTTTATCTTTAATTACGTACAGACGGACGAACAGATGTTGTCTTTTTGTCACAAACATTCAAATTTTGTCATTTTCTATCAAAACAAGCTTTTATTTGCAGTTATTTACCCAAAATAAATATTTTATAAGCACTTTTTTCTTATTTAACTGCTAATATTTTAAGCCAAAAATGACAAAGTTCAGCAAATGTTCCCAACGGCGTGCCCGTCGGGGAAGAAATTGTTTTTAACATTCGATTAGGCAATACTACTTATTAAAAGAAATTTCACTTTGATACCTTACTTTTAACGCTTTAATAATATTGCACTCGCCCCAGCGTCGGCGTCGGTGTCGAAAAAATGCGACCAAGATTAGCCGGTATTTATTCAAGTGAACACCGGTCGACGCATGACAATGCGATACGACATTATGAAAATGTCGCTTCTTATTGTCGGGTGTCACTTCGCGTGTCGTGTATCGTTTGGAATTGTCGCGCGTCGACCCTCACCTATACCCGCGACACGCGACATACGATACGACATTTGGAAAATGTCGCTTCGCGTTGTCGAGCGTCGTTTGAGATTATCGCATGTCGTTTGATAATGTCGCCATCGCGTTTGCAGGGTCGACACACGACAACGCGAAGTGACATCGCGACATTACGAAGTGACATAGCGACAAGTTGTTACGACGCTCGACAACGCGAAGTGACATCGCGATATATCGTGCTTTTGAAAGGCGTAATTTCGAAGTGGACATCGCGACATTGTCGTTTGGGATTGTCGCCGTCGTTTGCGATTGTCGAGTGTCACTTCGTAATGTCGCTATGATACTTCGCGTTCTCGTGTGTCGACCCCACAAACGCGACGGCGACATTATAAATGGCCCCAACAGGATTCCGTAAAAATGCGTTATGTTAGCTTATGATATTACGGAATTCATGTTGTCATGTAACTGAAAATGGAAACATTTAAATATTTTTTGTTTGTTTTGTTTTTCTTTTGACCAGAAAATGAAGGCTAAACATTGAAATCCGAGGATTATTTTATAAATGAACTTTTACACAGTTTCATAGTTTTGCTCGAGAAAAACGAGACTTGTGTGATGATACATGTATTCCCATTTTGTTTGAATGTCCTTGTCCATATATAACAGTACTTTTATTCAACATTACATGCCCAGAGGTTTGCTTTTTAAAGCCCTGCTCCCGTCCTACCTTTTTACCTTGAATTGTCACTGAAAAAGCCAGAAAACCTTGACTATGAACAGTGACGCCTGTCAAAATAGAGTCTATTGTATATAAACTTCTATATGCAATTCCTGTGGTTTTGCGTGCTAAAATGTGGCACGTGACCGTTAACTATTAGCTATTGTAATCATGGGTTGCATACACACAAAAGAATTTGAATAGCCGCGGAGCAGGGCTTTAAACATGATAAAATAAAGAAATAAACTAAGCAATAAGGTATTTGATATAGGCAATGGTACGGTGCCCCTAAAGTGACATGTTACACACATTTTTTCCAATTAGGTAATGTGAGACTTTTTTTTATTTCGTTTAAACGAAATCATTTCGTTTAAACGAAATGATTTCGTTTAAACGAAATAAGTTATTTCGTTTAAACGAAATCATTTCGTTTAAACGAAATAGTTATTTCGTTTAAACGAAATAAGTTATTTCGTTTAAACGAAATCATTTCGTTTAAACGAAATAACTATTTCGTTTAAACGAAATGATTTCGTTTAAACGAAATAACTTATTTCGTTTAAACGAAATCATTTCGTTTAAACGAAATAAGTTATTTCGTTTAAACGAAATCATTTCGTTTAAACGAAATCATTTCGTTTAAACGAAATAAAAAAAGTCTCACATTACCTAATTGGAAAAAAAGTGTGTAACATGTCACTTTAGGGGCACCGTACAATGGCAAAGAAACAAGCAATTTAACAAACTTAAAGAAAAATACATGTAAGTAAAACACGCACGCACTTGTTTTTATTATCTGGCCTTGATCCTTACTGTAAACTGCAGTTTTCCATAAAAACCAAGAAAAGAAAGAATCTATTATACGAGAGCTGTCCGTAAGACAGCGCGCTCGACTTTTCTTAGTGCTTGACTCTGAATTAGAGCTTTGCCAGTAAAAACTTTATAAAACTTTAACAAAAAATCTAAGTTAAATGGGATATAAGCCTGTCAAAATTCAAACAGAGTTATGGGGTTTGTTTCTTCTGGTGTATACTTTGATAGTTAATAACTGTTTTAAGTTTCAAGTCAATAGCTTTGATAGTTACAGAGATATTTCACTAAATCAAAACCTTTAACCAAATATTCAAAGTTAAAAATGGGTATAACTTTATCAAAACTCAAACAGAGTTATGGGCATTGTTTCGCCTGTGGTAAACTTTGATAGTAAATAAGTATTTTATGTTTCAAGTCAATAGCTTTGATAGTTACAGAGAAATTTGACTTTATCAAAAATTTTAACCAAAAATTCTAAGTCAAAAAGGGGCATAACTCCATCAAAATTCAAATCAGAGTTATGGGGTTGTTTTTCCTGGTGTATTCTTTGATAGTAAATAACTATTTTAAGTTTCAAGTCAATAGCTTTGATAGTAACAGAGATATTTTACTTTATCAAAAACTTTAACTAACGGCGACACCGACGCCGACGCCGGCGCTGGGACGAGTGCAATAGCTCTAATTTTTCTTCGAAAGGGCGAGCTAATTATGAATCAAGTTTCTAACTTTTCGTATAAGCACTGGTGTATGTGTATCATTGAGATCCGAACTCAATTTTTAAAACAATTTGTATTGTCTATTTATAGTGTCTAAGTTATTTAGTTTGTATAAACAATGATATAATTATGTAAATCAAATACTGTATGCCATTCAGATATCTGTTTCTGCTTATTATACAATTAAAACATGAAATCAAATTTACCCGTGTAAACTAATGTCTCTTTAGCTGTAAATGTGACAACTGTGACAAAAATGTAGGTCCAACTAAAGTCGTGCAAACTCATGGAAAGCATGCTATTATTTTTTTTTCTTTTTTTTTTTTTTTTTTGTTTGTTTTGTTTGTTTTTTTTTTTTGTTTTTTTTTCAAGCTTGAATTTCATTTCTAAAATAGACATGATATTGCTCCTATGTAAATTTCCCCTTTTCTTCGTACAACGGGGAAATTATGCTGCCTGTAGTATCTTTTATCTAAATAAATGCAAACTCCCCAGGTTTCCCTAATCGCCAAACTTGCAGATTACACTATTTTCTAAGAAAAAAAATCTTATTGACGTCGTTTTTCTTCTGTCGTTGAATGTTTCAATATTCAAAAGATGTTTATCTTTCTGTCGGAACTAATATAATTTATGTTGATTCGTATCGTTCTCATACCACACAGTTGCGATTACTTAAACAGTTTGGTGAAAAATCAAATCTCTGTTCTATTCTGTTTTGTTCATATTTTTATCTATTTTTGTCTAATGAGACAATTATGAACGTTATTATTTCCAAAATCTATTTTGAATCGTACGTCAAGTGCTGGTATATGAGTTCCGTAAATTAACACCGTTTGAACAACATCAGAACTTAAGAAATCCAACAGTTTTTAATTTCTTGATACACTTTGACGTTAAGGTATTGGACCCGTAATAGAGTATCTCCTTTTTGAAGAGTATTCAATTCCTACCATAAACCTATTTTGACTGCAATTTCCAGGGGGGCGTAGGTTCAAACCCCACTGGGACCAAATTTTTTTTTCCATGTTTTCCTTTTTTTTCTAATAAGTTTTTACTTCTTTCAACACTAATTATGGATGAATTGTACAAAAGTGGAAAATTTTCATTTTATTAGCGATTTTTTGCCGTTTAATGTGAATTTACCTCTGAATCAGGAGGGGTAGAGTTAGACATCTTTAAAAATACTGAGTTACGTGCGGTAAAAGTTCTCTATTTTGCCTTCATTCGTTAGATTACATGTTGTGGAAGAAATGCAGGTAGGTTTTACTATTGCCCAAAGGTTATTTTTGAATGAAGTGAGCAAAATTCAGAACAGACCCACCCGATTCGACCTTAATTTTTCAATGTTTGAGTTAGAATTCTGTCTCATTAAATCTGTTTACTTGAGGCACCCTAGACAAAAATGAGTTTTAAAGTTTTATTTTGTGTTTTATAATTGTTTAACAATAGTTTGATGTTTCTTTTATCAAAATTAATGTTGTAATGAATTCTCTGCAAGCGTTTTAGATAGTGGCCATCACAATGAATTTTGTCTCTTCTTGAGCGTGAGGAAATACCATATATTATACAAAATTTACAAAAAACGGCACGGTGAAAGTTGTTTAAAATTTGCAACACAGTGTGAAACATGGTCAACTTTAAGAATATACCAAGCAAATGCCATTTTTAAAACATTACTATTAGGGGTCCAATACCTTAAATGGAAGCAAGAAGCTTATACCCTATTACAGTTATAAATATACTATTGTATTGTTTATAAAGTCAAGAAAACCTACATAATAATTATGTGTTAATAAGTTGTCATGTTTTGGAAAATATAATTTATTTGCATCTAAAGTAAAGGAAATTGAAAAATTTAGTGATTTTCACTATATGTTCAATATAAGCGATGGTGATACTTTTAAAACAAAATTGACAGCAAGAAGATGTTAAGTTAGAATAAATATTTTCAGATGAAATTGAAGAGGAGAAATTGAAGTATACTGTCATATGTGTTAAAATATTCACAAACTAATACACATATCTGAAATTAATCATTGAAAATAAATGTCCTATATAATTTATTGCTTGAAGTGATGTCCGCAGAGAAACCAATATTGATTATCGGATAAATTTCAAGGGGGACAACCTACTATGATATGCCAGTCAAATATGATAAAAGCTGGGGATAGGGAATGTTTGTGACAGAGACCGAGGTTACAAATATATCTCACTGCTTCTACAGACGTTAATTCTAAATCTGTATACAACGACTCATGCCCAAGCATTTCAAAAATAACAGCACTTGAACTTCATTGTTTACGATTTTTCTCGTTAATTAAGGAATAATTGCCTTAAAATGACATCATTGACGTCAAGACGTTACGTGTCAGTTACCGCGCAAAATTAATAGCTTTTATCTTGAAAGTACGAAATTCTGAGCAATTGTATTTATTTGAAATATTTTTAAACAGCCTTTTTTTGCCGAAATACTTTTTACGAGTCTTTCACTCTGAATAATGATCAATATTTTGCGGCTTTTATGTAGTTGTTATATTGAAATGTTATGCGGAATGTAAGAAAATGGATGATGTTAACTTATTATTAATAATTAGAAATATAGTTAGGTGAAAGGTTACTTATTACGGCCATTTTCAAATAAAAGTTGGACCGTTTGATTTGTAATACCTATTTCCTTTCCGATTGATAATTTGATACTTATATACTAAAACTATGCTCTAAAATTGTTCAGATTTCAGTAGAAAATAGTGATTTCTTGAATTAAAGAAATATTACCATGGAAACGAATCCTGTAACTTATGGTCTATATAAGGAAAACATCTGAGTGTATTTCAAAACTCTCCATGAGAATAATAATTGCAAGCACAGTTATTTTTCCTTATAAATCTAAAACGAGGAGTACTACTGTAAGTAACTTAAGCTTTGAAATTTGTTTATTAATAAATAAATGCAAAATAGCATGAACATATTACTTACTTTTGAAATAAAATGTTCTGAAGCTACTTCAGACAAGAAAGATAATTTTATGTAATATTTTTATTAGAAATTACGATAAAAAGCAATAAGTAAGATATTTAAAACATCTCTAGCTGTTGCCATGGTTACTTTAAATGTTCAGATATTTAGGGTACCATGTAAAGTGTTTGTTATTCTACTAATAATATTACCCTAATATTCCATGTTGTCATAAACATGATAAACAGTGTCATACATTGGGGTATCGTCGTAGAAAATGACAAGTTCGGAGCATTAGTAGTTTTGAATAACTCTAAATTTGATATTAAGTAAGATATAATTAAGTGTCTGCAGCATTACACAAACATTGTTGAAAGCCAAATTTTGGCATATGAACAAGTAACATGCGTACATCTAAAAAATCTGTATAATATAATGGAAAATTCCCCCTCCTTCCCGTGCACACTTAACTCTTTTCTTATAGCAAATGTTTTTTAACTGTAACTATTGTAGGAATAATACACGTTTTTTGTGTATTAACGTCTACAGAAGCCCGCGGCATTGCGTGTGACCTAGACCGAAGGTCCCAACGGCTTCTGCAGACGTTAATACACAAAACAAACGTGTTTTGTCGCTATTCTTGCATAAAAACATTACAAGACAACTAAATGTATTGTTTTCATTAAACATGTCCATAACCAGGGCTCAGAAATCAAAAACATTACCAAAAGCACATACTGAAGGTTTTTAAACAATTTTTTTTATCTCTAGTTATTACAAACATAAAATTACCAATACTTGTTCATATAACTTCAAAATTTGGTAAACAGGAGCACAATTTCAAGAATAATAAATTTACATTCGAGATATTTTGAGTACGGACACATTTGGAGTACGGATGAGTGCGAGCGTAGTGTCAAACTTTCAAGCTGTTTATATAAATTCTTTGAGAAATTAGATAAAAACATACCGACTGATACTTGCCAAAATCATTAATATGATTCCTAAAAACAAACAGTTGCACAAGTTACAAGCGATTCTTAAACATTCACGGTTATCTACAAAAACTGAAACGACGCTGAGTTCTAAAAGGGGAGTAAACAAGAGAAGAAGCGAGTACAGACATTGTTGGGGGCAGTGCATTGGGCGTAGGTAACTGATAGAACAAAACATTCTATGGTTTAAATTGCATCTTTTATTCTATAAAAGAGGTTATTATGGAAGAAACAAGACGCAGATACCAGATATCAATCTGCCGAGAAATATATGTACGTCCCTGAGAAAGCATTTTAGAAATAAAAATCAGGTATTAACAGCACGTGAATTTCCTTGTTTGCACACGATTTTTTCTCCAGTTAATACATGAGCGGATCCAGTGAAAAAAAGTAGTTTTTATGCAAGAATATATTTTAAAATGAATTAGATTTCCATTATGCTTAGGAAGATATCAGCCGAACTATGAATAAGTAAAAACAAAGGTAGTTTCATCACAAAATGTTATATTTTTCATAACAAGAAATCATTTGATATTGCCAACATTACATGTGTGATGATGTCTTATTGAACAAGGCGTTCTTATGACATTAAGATAAAGCAGACGCTATGACTACTTAATTAAATAATCTTTTGTGCAACAAAGCCAGCTTAACACTTTACTAAATTATGTGCAATTTAGCTTCATTATCAACAACTACTATCCAACCGACTCAGCAGTCGTGCTATCTAAAAGGAAGTTTTGGTAAAATATATGCCCTGCATGCTACTAATTCGCATGTATATTCGTCTTGATGTTTCTTTTCAATAGTTATTATCATTACCTGGGTATGAAATCATCCAACTGACCATTTATTGATCAAAGACAAGAGACTGATCACAGATACCATAGCGAGACTTTGCACGGTAGAATCCTATTACTTGACAATACCGTCAACCTATGATGTCAATTACTGACACAAATTGAGGTCATCCTACGACGTCACAGAATGACACACATAATAACAATTTTGAAAACAAAACACATCCAACTATTGTGGAATGTTTATTTTTAATT
This sequence comes from Mercenaria mercenaria, assembly GCF_021730395.1. Classification (NCBI taxonomy): domain Eukaryota; kingdom Metazoa; phylum Mollusca; class Bivalvia; order Venerida; family Veneridae; genus Mercenaria; species Mercenaria mercenaria. Next base: position 14,061,024 of record NC_069367.1, on the reverse strand, counting down.
TTTTTTTCTAATCAATTATATTGAACTACATTACAACCGTATTCTACAAAAATTGTTAGTTTTGTTAAAAGAAGATTCTGACCAAGTTGTAAGTATGTTTTAGCCCAGAGATTGCAAACTTCCTTGAAGCATATAAGTGCAGACCTATAATTGTTCAACTTAATGAAGATTATGCTGTCAGTGGTTCAAAAGTCAAAGTCACAGGAACCCGACTTAATTTCTGGTATTTTTTTCCAGGCTCTAAGTTAGAAAGTATAAAAGCTACAGCTTTCATATTTTACATAATGACTAATTTCCAATGGAGACAGATCCCTATTGATTTTTTTTTTTGGTCAGTGGCTCATTAAAGTCAAAAGGATACACCTTCCCCAACAATAAAAACTTGTTTTAATTTTACTTAGGTTATTTATATTACATCTTAATATCCCTCATTCGCTCCAATGTCTTTCTATTTTTCTTACTTTCAGTTCAGTTTCCTGATACCGTACCTTGATATCCACATCCCGCATCCCCATACATACCCTCTCCCTCTACCCCTCACCCTCTATCTGCTTGAGAACGGGCATATTATAACCTATTAGGCGGAGCTCTTGTTATACCTTACCATTTATATATAATGATAGATTAACTTAAATTTGAATGTTCACGAATGTTCACGAATGTATATTTTTCAAGTATTGTATGTCATCATTTTCTGATTTTAGTAAAAAAAGAAATATCGATAAAAATAATGTATGCTATACATATAGAAAGTAACAGATAAAAGTATTGCAAGAACGATACGCACAAGGTAATGTACTAAGATCATGAAATCACTTTAAGGTTTCCTTAGAAAGAATTTTCTTAAACCATCCATTTAATTCACGCACTTAAGATATTCACAAACAGGGTATAGTGTCTACGCTAGAAAATCGTCAGGGTTCGGAGTAACAAAATTTGGGTCTGCTTAGTTAGTGTGCCTATATATCCGAAAAAGAGGCATAGAAATTGCCTTTGATGGCATTTTTGTCAATGCTCGACAGCCATATTCAATGTTAACTTTATAAACATTGGAAATATTTCAGGGGGACTGTCGCCTTCTAAGGGGTCATACTAAGGTCAAAGGTCAAATAAGTGCATTTTTCATTAAAAAAGTCAGATTTTCGCCATTTTTGCTACTTTATAATATCAACTTCCAATTTTTCGGTGAGAAGTTAAAATAAATTACGTTATGTAGATTTATGAAATTTGAGACTTGCAAAATTGAAAAAGACTCAAAGTTATCTATATAAAATGAGCTAAAATTTTCGTACACTCTGACATTTTGTTAATATACAGAGGCTATCCTTCTAAAACTTCTGTTTTGTAGGCTAACAATCTTAAAAAGGCTGGCTTGTCGTCTGTTTGCACAGTACAGGGTGAAAACATCTGTTTAGGGTATTTCATCAAAACTAGTACTAACTGTTGACAGATATAGAGAATAATAGGTTAGTGACGTAGATGAGAAAGTTTATCTGGCGAGGTGGAGGAGGTTATCGGGTGAGCCGAAGGCGAACCTGATAACGTCCGGAGCCGAGCCAGATAAACTTTCTCCATCTTAGGCACTAACCTATTATTCTATTTATCTTGTCATTACTTCATTTTCCGATATTTGGCAATTTATTTTACAAAAATAAGTGTGCGACAACCGTTTTAATGACGTCATATTCGTAATGACGTCACTTATATAAAGACGTAATCACCGACAAAATAGCAATAACTTCTTCGTTTTTGGATAAAAACTCATTATTTGACCACTCATTTTCTTAGTTCGGGCATTTCCAACACAATGGTGATGGTTTCAACGCAAACTTTCTTATGACAACAATATCGATCATAAGGTCACTGATCAACTGACCGTATATCAGTGGTCACGTGTCAAAAAGATATACGGCACCCTGATATCGGGTCGAAAATACTGCAAGTGACAGGATAAATAAAGATATCCTTCTTGATTAAGTCTGTTTGTGAGATGATATGAAATGTGCAAATCCTCTCAAGCATTATCTAAAACGGCCTTTGCTGTCAACGGAAACTGTTCTAGTAGTTTCCGCATGTGCTGTAGTAATTTCAGGATTGCGCGGACTTTCAGAAATACTATGTACAAAAGATCAAGCGATATTAAAGTTTGAAAACAGCTATTAGGTCACGGCGAATTTTATGTTGTTGTTGTTTTTATCATTCCATTAGCATGAAAATGATGCTCTTCATAGCTTTGAATTAGCTACAATTATTCCTTTGCACATTAACATAAGGTTTTCATAAGAAATGGGAAGCGCTTGAAATGTTTGACATCTACAATTGTTTAATTAATTGTTTATGCTGGTTATATGGATGTGGTAACTTCAAAATTGCTTAAAAGCTTACTGTGAATTTTATAGTATATCAAATTTCATGACCTGTAAGACTGTGAATGAAACGATTACCCATGTTTCTTCCTGCTGTAACATCTTCAGAATCCCGAGGGAGTGGTTGGTTACAAAACTCGGTGGAGCAAATGTATCAATGTATCACGAGGGAATCTGCTGAATTTATGAAATGAAACAAACGTGCGCTAGCGCTATTCTAGCCTAAAACGTGTAAAATACATATATTGTCCATTAAAGTCAGTGCGGAAATGTCAAGGTTGTTTGATCACGCTGATGACATTTCCTTTTGGCATATCCGTGATATGACTAGAGTTCCTTTACCTTTGGACACCGAATGCGCATAAGTAAAAAGATGTATCGACAATACGGCAGTGTGAGAATCTGTCTGTTTAAACACTTTGAAAAGTACCCTGTTAAGACAATTTCTTAAATCGACAAAAACAGCAGTTTTATACTATAATGAACAAAAATGACTTCTTACATATCTATTAGAAATGAGTAAAACCCATGATAGTCCCACTACACAAGATATAGGCATCTTAGCTTGACATATTCAGTTGCCCGTATTTGCTAATTATAGATCCATTTTGATTTTAAAATTTGTTGTTCCTGCTCTTCTTATCCTGCATGAATTTGTTTTTACGCATGTTATATCTTTTAGCTACTATCGAACCACCAAAATCCATCATTTTGATTAGTTGAACCATCAACTCTCAGTAATCATGAACATATATCGGAAGGTATCTCTTCATTATTTCACTGAATGTGCCTGTATTACTCTTATAAAAATTCTGAATAAACCTTTCTGATGTTTTTATATTTTCTGGTTGTAAAACATCTAAATGATTAATGTTTCAGTGTCAGGATACTAACTTTGTTTTCACAATGCTATCAAAGACATCTTGTCTGAAACAAAGTGTGTCAGATCTGAAAATTGTTTCGATATGATTCGATTTCAGCTTGCTTTGAAAAGGAAGAGAAAGAATAGAAAGAAAGTAAAAAATAATAAGTCTAAACAGAAAAAGCGTGCCGATTTTTTAGTAAAAAAAATTATATGAATATTGCATTAATACCTTCAATGATAGAGCTTGAAATGTGCTGATTACAAGTACATACAATATTATGATTAATGCCTGACCAGCAGCAAAAAAGGAGATTAAAGACAATCAAAGAAGTAGTATAGATTAACTAGTTGAAATCCTACAGATCTGTTATGCTTCGTTTAGTACACTTACTGTGCACACTTATAATGTGACCAGCCTTTCAGAGATTGTTCTAAAATGATTCTATTTAACCATTACCGTGTGGACAAGTTGACATAAATACATATTATATAATGATTTATTACCAGTATTGAAATCATTTCTTTAGATGTTGGAGAAGCATAACGTATATGTAAGTGTTACTAAACAAGTGAGATGAATCTTCGTGTTTGTTTTATTTCATAGCCTGTGGCGAATTGTAATCCTGTGAATTTTTTTCCTATATTTTGAAAAGTTATGTTTTTATGAAAGCTTATGTGATACTTTTTAAGAATTCAATTTGTAACATTTTTTTCGGCCATAATTGTGGCAGCCATTTTGAATTTCAAAATGGCGGCTATATTTCAGTTAGTATACCCTTATATATTCAATCTAGCCTTCAAATAAACATGTTTTTCTAATTAATAAATAGAAATCTATATTTTCTAAATAGTAAAGGATTGTATTATAAGGTTTCTTTAAAGTTTTAATCAAGTATTGATTTTATATACATGAAAAACATGATTTTCAAATGAAATTATAGGTAGAAAATCGTCTTTACATACATCTAATTTTTAAATGGTAAAACGTAAAATTCTTTAAAAGAAATAGTATACTTTTTCAAATACATACTTAAGACATTCATCTTAAACATTGTATCAATTATTTAAAGACATTGTATTTATAAATCGTGACTGACAGGATGTAGAAAAAAGTTCCTGCTGCAATGAATACCTATTATAGTGTAAGAAAACACAAATATGAATAATAATGAAATTAAGAGTTGTTATCTGATATTCTTCTCATTAAAAACATCATCATTGTAACTAGAACACTCTTTACATGTAAGAGTACAGCTTTTCCTAAATCTAATACAGGAAGCCTGCTACAAATAAAATATGACAGTGTCATAAACTGGGATACTGTTGTAGAAGGCAACATGAATTAGCATTAGCTTTACACGAACAAGCATTGTTAATAGCCTAAATTCAGCATATGAACTTGTTGGTGTAACATGTGTGCATCTAAATTTGGATAAAGATAAGCATATCTGTATGAAATATGATGTATTCCATCACACCCCTTTCCCTCACACACTCTCGGTATTTGATAACTCTTTCATTCTAACTGTAACTATTATAGTCCCAGACATCAGTATAAATTAGAAATCCATAGTTGTGCTCTGGAAGGTATCAGTCAAAATGTGAATAAATACATGCAGTGTAACTACAAAATGATATATTTTTCACACACAGAAACATTTGATATTTGTTCGTTCGGGATCTGATGAGTTCAGTCTTATTTAATCCAATATCTTCAGATAACTGAGTATTAACAGTTGCAAAAAGAGAACTTAAGTATTACAATCACCCAATAAATGAGTCCTTAACAAGGCCTTATTATAACATTTTTTTTAAGATAAAATGCATTTTTGAGCGCTATCTTTTAATTAAACACATGTAAATATTTGTTCAACATAGCAAGCTTAATGGCTTGCCAACCGTAGATATGGCAATAACATTGTTAGACATTAGTAAGCTTGTTGGGGAATTAATCTTCAAATCTACTTTCTATATTGTTTTTACCAGTTTGATTTAACTATTTCTTGAAATGTCAACTATCTGATGAGACTAGAGTCGAAGGCCCTGTATCGCTCACCTGACCTATTGACATAAAAATCATCAAGATAGTTTCATTAAGATATGGTTATAAATATGGCCTCTAAAGTGTTAACTAGCTTTTCCTTTGATTTAACCCGGTGACCTATGTTTTGACCCCACATGACCCAGATTCGAATTTGACCTAAAAATCATCAAGATTAATATACTGACTAGGTTTCAAGAAGATACAGTCATAAATGTGGCCTCTAGAGTGTTAACAATCTTTTCCTTTGATTTTACCCGGTGACCTAGTTTTTGACCCCACCTGACCAAGATTTTAACTTAACTTATAGATCATCAAGATTAACATACTGACTAAGTTTCATTAATATATAGTCATAAATGTGGCCTCTAGAGTGTTAACTAGCTTTTCCTTTGATTTGACCTGATGACCTAGTTTTTGACCCTACATAAACAAGATTAAAACTAGATTTTGAAATCATCATGAATAACATTCTGACCTAGCTTCATGATGATACAGTCATAGATATGGCCTCTACAGTGTTAACAAGCTTTTTCTTTGATTTGACCTGGTGACCTAGTTTTTGACTCCAGATAACCCAATGTCAAACTCCTCTAAGATTGTATTAAGGGTAACATTCTGACTAAGTTCCATTAAAATTGGGCTAAAATTGTGACCTCTATAGCGTGTTAACAAGCTTTTCCTTAAATTTGATCTGGTGACCTAGTTTTTGAACCCAGATGACTCAATATCAAACTTATCTAAGATTTTATTGAGTGTAACATTCCGACCAAGTTTCATTAAGATTGGGCCAAAATTGTGACCTCTAGAGTGTTAACAAGCTTTTCCTTTGATTTGACGTGGTGACCTAGCTTTTGACCCCAGATGACCCAATATCGAACTCTTCCAAGATTTTATTGAGTGTATCATTCTGACAAAGTTTCATTAAGATTAGGCCAAAGTTGTGGCCTCTAGAGTGTAAACAGTCAAAATGTTGACGACGGACGAAGGACGGACGGACGACGGACACAGGGTGATCACAAAAACCCACCTTGAGCACTTCGTGCTCAGGTGAGCTAAAAAGAAAATGCCGCAGAACAAAACTGAAGTGCCTTCAGTTCCTTGACCACTTGTGATATCAAGAAATGGTAAGCAACAACATCTAAAAGGTGTCTTTTGTATTGTATGAAATTCCTGAGATTAGGAAAAGTTTTACTACACATGCTAATATGTATAAATATTGTCATTTCTAGTTGAAAATGACTCTATCTGAGCATCACCGAGTTTTACATTGGTAATTCACTTTTATTCTCCCAAATTCAACGCCATTGGTCCTCTTTTGTAATGATATTTCATTCATCTTGCTCCAGTAAATGTTGAAATTTTTCTACATTTTAAAAGGATGTTATCGGCATACAAATCGAATACTCAGTTATATGTTAATAATTTACTATATGTATTAAAAACTGGAAACCATTAATGCAAGAAAAGCAAGGGAAATGCCTTTCTACTTATGTAGAACCTTGTTTTTTTTTTTTAAAAATCGAAATTCGCTCATTGAATAACACATCACATTGCACAGAAATGTAAATGTTCTATTCAGTAATGTTTTATTTTTTACAATCTAACTGGTCATCTAGTACAATTAGCATTAGGTACCTCTGTAGCCAAGTGGTGAAGGATGTCAAATCACTGGACCATTGTTTCTGAGGGTTCGAGCCCTTCTTTGGCCATCTTGTGAGTCATACAGCCTGCTTGCGGAAGGACAGCGGTTCAACCAGGTGTCCACATATGCCCGAAATAATGCCCAGACGGGCACATGAGTCTTCCTCAATAATTACAGATAGAAAGTAGTCATTTATCCTGCACTGTGTCAAAGCGCTGCAAAACTTTAAACATATAATCATGTGCAGCATAAGAGTGTCTTCAAGAAATGGGCCATGAAGTTTTGTTTAATTTTAGGTTTATGTCCTACCAAAACAATTTGGGACTATGACAATTTTTCAGCTCTGGATGGTAAAGGAAGGCCCAGGCACCCGCCATTATAGACATGAGCAGATGCCCAGGTAGAACCAATAATCTTCGGTAAATAGCTGCATTGCTAACATAACTAAAATAATTTTACGTCACTTGAAGGCATAAATGATGGAAAAGTGATTTAAAAGTCGATGTCCAGCTTTGAATGGCACAGAAAGGCCTTTTAACCACTCAGTTATGCATTGCTCTGAGACAGCCGCCATTTAGTAAAAGTATAAACCACAAAATGAACATTTGATAATTATAACAACAATTTATCTTAAAATTACTTCCCGGTATTTCCTATTTATTTTATTCAAGTTAAAAGTTTTATAATTAAATATTGTATATCATAACTGCAGCTCTAAAATGGAGAAAAATTGGTACAGTGTGAATGTTCATTCTAAAATATCTGGATATAGTTCTCACATTTTGTAATTATCTCCCTTTTTATTAAACCAAAAAGATAAATGCTGATAATACAAAGTTTACCTTGACTTATTTAATGTAATAAATACAATCGCTTTGCCGATAATTGAATAATTTCAATAATATATAGGAGGGTGACAAGAAGCAAATACACATTTTTGCTTTTTACCTCCCTTTACTTTGTCTTTATCATGTTATCGCTATGCTTTATATTTTAAAGATTAACTAAAAATGCATACAGTATGGTTAATTTAGACATATTTTGTATAAAGAAATGTATTTTGTTCATGTCAAATCTGTATTTTAAAGATACTGCAAATTATACTAAATTTATAACATTACAACCGAATTATCTCCCTTTCAGCACAAATTACTCCACTTAAAAAGCACAAGATATAATTAAACGTTCCTTTTAAACTTGTTTAATACACTCTAGCATTTATGTAACATACAAAGTGCATACAGTGCATTTTAGAGAAATTTGATTGGTAAGAAAATGGAAAATAGTGTAATTTGAGGCGGCCATTTTGAAATGAAGCTGGCCGCCAAAATGATGACTTTCAAAAAAACACAACTTTGTAAAATATAGCAAAACAAAAATCACAAACTCTTATTTTCGGACACTTCGACACAGACTAATTGGTCCTGTAACAATTTTCGTTACAAAGAAAGCGGCGATCTTCATAAAAAAGCAATATAATGTTTTCTTTTGCATGATATATGATGTTTACACGACAAACGTTAGAACACAGTATCGTGACTTCTATAATAAGGAACATAAAAAAAAAATCTTATTATGCTGTAGTTAGAATAAATTAAGAAATTTATTATTCGATTTCTTTAATTCAAATACTTGGTTGGTTTGTTTGTTTGGGGGTTTAGCGCCTTTTTTCAACAGTATTTCAGTCATGTAACGGCGCACAGTTAACGTAACTAGTGTTTCTGGATTCTCTACCAGTACTAGCCTTTTCCAGGCAAGTAACTGCAAACTTCTCCTTATGGTTCATAGGTGGAGGACGAAATTATTCCTGACAAAATATCTATTATCATATTATCATGGAGAACATACGCCTCGACCCCGCGATCCTTAGATCTGCACTCTCCCTATTGAGTTAAAATGTTTGGTTGTATACATGACAGTAATGTGATTTGGACAGTTGATATGAGGAATCTTATACATTCATGCATAATTCATTTTCGGTCGTAGTCTTCCTCCAGACATATTATATTTTCCCTTTTGCTTACATTTCTCAAAAAGTGTAAAATAAGTAAACATTCTTTTTATAGTCAGTGCAAAGCTTAAATTTAAATTTTATTGCTGCCTGAAATGCTAGAAATGTTTTTGCAGTGTCATTTTATAATCATATAATAAATATACGCACCATTTTGTTATCTTTGATACGTTAAAAGTATGTTTCTAAAGTTCAGTTTTGGCCTTTGATCTGTCTGTGACCTTGAAATGACCCTTGATTTCGACAGTACCAAAAATATTCTGCAGTTGACCAATATATAAAGATTGGCATATATGTCAAGCAATAACACACTTTGCCATCGGAGGCAACTTTTTCCAGATATATAGACAGACTTGAAAATATGTCAATATGCATAGAAATAATTGTTCTTGATATTTTTATCACTTTTATGCGTTCAGACACAATATTTAGGGGGTTAGATGAAAATAAAACATTTGCAGCGCCATAGTTTATTTGTCCTTTGATCCCATTATACTGTTATGAGAAATCCTAGAAAGCCACAGCCCTTTTGATATTTTTAAACTAATATCTGATCATTAACAAAGAATCAGAAGTCACATTTTCCTCAGATACAATGTATTGTAGGGTTGCCAGCTTTTTAGAACGCACAAAAATGTCTCCGCCAAATGTGCTGCAGGTATGGAAAAGAAATATAACCTTTTCTGCGTAGAATTGCTGTGAAATACAATGCATTCGTTACGAATTTCAAACCGAGTTTAACTGATATTTCAGTGTTCTTCCCCTTATCTCAAAACTGCCTACTGAATTAAAATTTTTAAACAGTTATTAATTAACTTCTTTTTCACTTTAAAGTGTCGAACGGGCAATGGGGTAACTGGTCAACCTGGGCTTATTGCGGACCCCCTGGACAAGACGACCCTCAGACTCACCGATATCGAACATGCAGATATGGCGATACTTGTTATGGCGAAAACTCACAAGACAGGGACTGTTATTAATACCTATATCTTTATCTATTACTATATAAAGATAAATGCTTTAATTTCTTTTTATTTCTTAAGTCGTGCTTTCATATGAAAATAATAAGAGAAAGAATATAGGTGGATTTTCTTTGAGCGACTGAGACGTGACTTTCGCGCTCAGCACAGAGCAGGGTAGCATCCATTACAATCTTAGAGTATATATAGGAAGTTGGCTAGACAATCGACAATCGACATTCGCATTTATATAGGGAAATCGAATGTCGAGCTGGAATGTTCAGCAGCTAGACATTCAGCTCGACATTCGATTTTATATAGCAAAAACCAATGTCGACCTGGAATATTAAGCCAGCTAGAAATTCAGCTCGACATTTGCCATTTATATAGGGAAATCGAATTTCGAGCTGAAATGTTAGCCAGCTGGACATTCAGCTAGACATTCAATTTTATATAGCGAAAACCAATGTCGACCTGGAATGTTTAGCCAGCTAGACATTCAGCTCGACATTCGCCATTTATATAGGGAAATCGATTGTCGAGCTGGAATGTTCAGCCACCTAGACATTTAGCTCGACATTCGACTTTATATAGCGAAACCCAATGTCGACCTGGAATGTTAAGCCAGCAATACATTCAGCTCGACAGACGCCATTTATATAGGGAAATCGAATGTCGAGCTGGAATGTTCAGCCAGCTAGACATTCAGCTCGACATTCGATTTTATATAGCGAAAACCAATGTCGACCTGGAATGTTTAGCCAGCTAGACATTCAGCTCGACATTCGCCATTTATATAGGGAAATCGAATGTCGAGCTGGAATGATTAGCCAGCTAGACATTCAGCATGACATTCGCAATTTATATAGGGAAATCGGACCTTGAGCTGGAATGTTTAGCCAGCTAGACATTCAGTTCGTCATTTGTTTTTATATAGAGAAATCGAATGTCGAGCTGGAATGTTTAGCCAGCTCGACATTCAGCTCGACCTTCGTCATTTATACAGGAAAAAACAATGTTTTGCGAATTTTGGGGCGGAAATTCTTCGTTGCTATGGCAACCAGATATCGCGCCCATCGTTTGACACGATCCCCCGAAGGGTTTTTGGCTCTGACCCCTACTTCCGGTTCTGACCCATACCCAACCCACTTTGGACATGGTTTTTATATAGTCGAAAAGGGAAACCAAATGTCGAGCTTGAAAGTTTAGCCCGCTAGACATTCAGCTCGACATTTGTCATTCATATAAGGAAATCGAATGTCGAGCTTGAATGTTTAGCCCGCTAGACATTCAGCTCGACATTTGTCATTTATATAAGGAAATTGAATGTCGAGCTGGAATGTTTAGCTAGCTCGACATTCAGCTCGACATTCGATTTTATAGGAAAAACCAATGTCGAGCTTGGATGTCCTGCCAGCTAGACATTCAGCTCGACATTCGTTTTAATATAGGAAAACCAATGTCGGTCTAGAATGTCCAGCCAGCTAGACATTCAGCTCGACATTCGCCATTTATATCGGAAAAGAACAAATGTCGAGCTGAAATGTTTAGCCAGCTGGACATTCAGCTCAACATTCGCCAGTTACATAGGGAAATCGAATGTCGAGCTGGAATGTTTAGCCAGCTAGACATTCAGCTCGACATTCGTTTCTAAATAGGGAAATCGAATATCGAGCTGGAATGTGTAGCTAGCTAGACATTCAGCTCGACATTCGCCATTTATATAGGGACATCGAATGTCGAGCTGGAATGTTTAGCCAGCTAGACATTCAGCTCGACATTCGCCAGTTATATACGGAAATCGAACGTCGAGCTAGCGAAACATTCCTGCTCAACATTTGATTTCCAAATATATCAGACGAATGTTGAGCTGAATGTCTAGCTGGCTGGTCATTCTAGCACGACATTGGTTTTCTATATTAAAACGAATGTCGACCTGAATGTCTAGCTGGCAGGACATTCAAGCTCGACATTGGCTGTTCCTATATAAAACTGAATGTCGAGCTGAATGTCGAGCTAGCTGATTATTCCAGCTCGACATTCGATTTCCTTATATAAATGACGAATGTCGAACTGAATGTCTAGCGGGCTAAACATTCCAGCTCGACATTCGGTTTCCCTTGTTGACTATATAAAAACCAAGTCCCGAGTAGGTGGGTTATAGGTCAGAATCGGAAGTAGGGGTCAGAGCCAAAAAACCCTTCGGTAAATTGGTTTTCGCTATTTAAAAAAAGTAATGTTGAGCTGAATGTCTAGCTGGCTAAACATTCCAGCTCGACATTCGATTTCCCTATGTAAATGGCGAATGTCGAGCTGAATGTCTAGCTGGCTAAACACTCCAGGTCGACATTCGTTTTCGCTATAATATAAAAACGAATGTCGAGCTGAATGTCTAGCTGGCTGAACATTCCAGCTCGACATTCGATTTCCCTATATAAATGGCGAATGTCTAGCTGAATGTCTAGCTGGCTAAACATTCCTGGTCGACATTCGATTTCCCCGAAGTAAATAGCGAATGTCGAGCTGATTGTCTAGCTGGCTAAACATTCCAGGTCGACATTGGTTTTCGCTATATAAAAACGAATGTCGAGCTGAATGTCTAGCTGGCTGAACATTCCAGCTCGACATTCGATTTTCCTATATAAAAACGAATGTCGAGCTGAATGTCTAGCTGGCTGAACATTCCGGCTCGACATTCGATTTCTCTATATAAAAACGAATTTCGATCTGAATGTCCGCCTGGCTGAACATCCCAGCTCGACATTCGATTTCCCTATATAAATGGCGAATGTCGAGCTGTATGTCTAGCTGGCTAAACATTCCAGTTCGACATTGGTTTTCCTTATATAAATGGCGAATGTCTAGCTGAATGTCTAGCTGGCTAAACATTCCGGCTCGACATTCGATTTCTCTATATAAAAACGAATGTCGAGCTGAATGTCCACCTGGCTGAACATTCCAGCTCGACATTCGATTTCCCTATATAAATGGCGAATGTCTAGCTGAATGTCTAGCTGACTAAACATTCCAGATCGACATTCGATTTCCCTATATAAATAGCGAATGTCGAGCTGAATGTCTAGCTGGCTAAACATTCCAGGTCGAAATTGGTTTTCGCTATATAAAAACGAATGTCGAGCTCAATGTCTTGCTGGCTGAACATTCCAGCTCGACATTCAATTTCCCTATATAAATGGCGAATGTCGAGCCGTATGTCTAGCTGGCTAAACATTCTAGGTCGACATTGGTTTTCCTTATATCAATGGCGAATATCTACCTGAATGTCTAGCTGGCTAAACATTCCAGCTCGACATTCGATTTTCCTATATAAATGGCGAACGTCGAGCCGAATGTCTAGCTGCCTAAACATTCCAGGTCGACATTGGTTTTTCGCTATATAAAAACGAATGTCGAGCTGAATGTCTAGCTGGCTGAACATTTTCAGCTCGACATTCGATTTCCCTATATAAATACGAATGTCGATTGTCGATTGTCTAGCCGACAACCACGTTCAATATTAAAGAATTCAGACAAATAACCATTTAACTGCACGGATGTTTGCGTATCTGTAGAAAACAATGAAATCCATTTTTCAAACATAGGACAGACAAACTTAAAGAAATCGAGAGTGTTATTGATAAAATGAAACGATAAGGTATCAAACGCCTTCTCAAAATCAATCATCATTAAAAGACCTGGTATATTATTTCTTCAGTGAAATGCATTATATCATATATTAAACGTGAATTTTCGCCTATAAACTTTCCTTTAATAAATCCTGTTTGATCTGTATTTATAAGGATATCTAGTACCGATTTTAACCGTTTTGCTATAGATCCTAAAGCTAATCAATCAATATATAGAGTTTTTTTTTTTGTTGGGTTTAACGTGGCACCGACACAATTATAGGTCATATGGCGACTTCCCAGTTTTGACGCTGGAGGAATAATCCAGGTGCCCCTCCGTTCATTATTTCATCAGGAGCGGGCACCTGGGTAGAGCCACCGACCTTCCGTAAGCCAGTTGGATGGCTTTCTCACATGAAGAATTCAACACCCCGAGTGAGGCTCGAACCCGTATCGATGAGGGGCAAGTGATTTGAAGTCAGCGACCTTAACCACTCGGCCACAGAGGCCCCTTATAGAGTTAAAAGCATTAGCATATATCACATTCACAAAAAGTCATAAATTCAGATTTTCTGCATATTCACAAACATATTAAAAGATGAGGGAACATTGCTATTCAAGACCGATGGTCTAAAATCAAATTAAAGAAAAAGATTATGAATTAAGAAACTGACAGTGAATAAAGACACAAGTGTGTACTGATTAAAAAATGTCTTAATACAGGAATGACCTCAAATCAGATTTGCTGTGAACTGATTAGCACTCTTCTCTCATACAAACATAAAAAGAACCAACAAGCTAAACTAAAATAAAACACTTACAGCTACAATTATCTATATTATTAATAAACAGATCAGTCAGAAAATATGAGCAAGAAAAAATTAAAAAATGAACAAGGATGCATAAGTAGCAGCAATCCTGATGTATACTTAGTCAGCATGACAAAACAACAGTAAAAAGGTGGGATAGAACAACTAGAGTTAGCATAATATAAAATAAGTAAGGAAGAAAAGCACTTGCATAGGGAAAAACCATAACACAATAATAGGCAAATGATCAGCAAAAGCAGCAAATCAAATGGAAATCAACTCAAGAAACAATAGCACAACATAAACTAAGCAACTATAAGCACATTGAGCATTTGCAGTTGAAACCACTCCAGGTCTGTACGAGTCCCCTGAACTCGCCAAAATCTGTTGTTCTTAGCTCATTCGGTAGACTATTCCAGACCTATGTGGCCTTAAACCTAATACCTTTCTTACCATATGTTTCTGTTTTAATTCTTGGTACATGTGTTTGTGTATTAACGTTCCTGAAAGAATAATTTGATGAATTAACAGGTGTAAGTTCTTGTCATATTCTAGTGATATATTTTGTAGGCATTTAAATACCTCCATGATAGCTATTTGTCTTAATCTGCTTATATGCAATGTAGGCATGTTTGCCTTACTTAAAAGTGTTTCATATGAAGAGTTATAATCTTGACAGACAATTTTCAGAGCTCTATCTTGCAATTTTTCTAGTTTTTCAGTATTTTGTTTACTACAAAAATTTCAAACCAATGGGCAATAATTAAAGTAAGAGCGAATAAAACATTTATAAATCAAAAATCTGTTGTGATTTTTTTGGGGGCTTAAAAATTTGCTCATTCTTGCAAGAATATTTATTTGCCTGACAGCCTTTTTGCAGATGTTTGACACAGGTAAGTTTAAATTTAATAAAGAGTCAATTTAAACACCAAGAAGCTTAACATTTTCATCATATGCAATATCTGTATGGTTATCTTAAAAGAAGTCAATAAATTTGCTGTTTTTTACCTATGTATATTGCCTGAATTTTTTCAGGATTTGCCTGTATGAGGTTAAAGTCAATCCAGTTTATCATAGTTACGCTTTCATTTTCCAGTACAGATTGGAGAGCAGTTACGTTTGTATCACAATGAGATAAAGCATTATCATCCGCATAATTATAGACAGTTGCTTTATAAATAAAATAGAAAATGTCATTTATGAAAATATTAAAAATGAGGGGACCTAAGATTGACCCTTGGGGGACTCCTTTATTTATAGTCATCCAATCACTGTATACTTTCCCGAGTTTGACTAGTTGTGCATAAGATCTGCCGCTGTTTCTAATAGCCCATAGGCCTTGAGTTTCAGTACTATTAAGTCATGGGGAAGACTAGGGGAATGCAGTCAAAAGCCTTGGACAGATTTATAAGTATTGCTGCTACAAACTCGTGTCTGTCTAAGGCTCTTTTCCAGTCTTCAATTAAATTAAATAGTAAATAAAAGATTTATCTATAGAATATCCCTAACATAGGGGAGTGACAAGGGCATGAACTCGTGGATACACTTAAATGGAGGTAATGAGAGACGGACAAGGTAAATGAGGGAGGCAAAGATTATAATGTGTTACCTTAAACATATACTTAGTATCCCAAAACAAAACACCCTTGGAATTTAGAAGGGCATAAACTCTTGTATGTATTTAAGGGGAAGTAAAGGTACAGGTCTGTGAGACGGAATAGGTAAATGAGTGAGGCAAAGATTAGAAAGTGCTCTTTAACCATGTATAAAAAAAAACAAAAACGCTCTTGTAATTTATAAAAGACGATAACTCTATAAAACCTTTAATTTTGTGACAGACATCTAAAACCTTTTATTTTGCAGTAAAACTTTTAAAAGCCTTTAATGTGCACCTTGCACCTTTATTTATATTATAGCAGTTGTAGCGATTACAGTTGTTTTGAAAATGGAAAGAGACTTGAATTAACGGACATTTCAACAATGGACTGGAAGACTAAGGCAACATCAAATTAAATTCTTGTTCATTGTTTTTTTGTTTTTTTCAAAAAAAAAAAAAATAGGAGCGAGCGAAATAAAAAGGTATATATATTTTTTATTTCACCTATTTTTGGAGCGGACGAGGGGTGATTTGAAGAAAAAAAATAAAAAACCTTGTCACAAGAATCAACAAGCACTGCCAAAACATATCAAAAAAGCTTGAAAATACATAAAAGAACCAAAGATCATTAAATATTGAAGGTTTAATGACAAACTGTCCCAACAATACATGGCAGCCACTCAACATCTGGCTCCAATACATCTTTATGTTTACCGGGACGCGCTACATTGTAATATTTACAATAAAATCTGTAAAAAGATCCTTTGGAAGCAAAAAATGCAACCAAGAAGAATAATAGCAGACTCGGTTTGACTGAGTCAGTTCATGAGAAGTAATGAAATGTGCAACATATATCAAGCCCCCTAGCACCGACTTAAGCGCAATTCTATTATACATATATTGAATGGACTCCATGATCACAAAGGACCAAAAATATAGCAACACTGCACAAACATTGAGAGATGTTAACAAGCTGAAAGGACAGCAGGCGGATACAGGAAAATCTGGCAGTTTAACCATATTTCTAGTGTATAGAATTAATGTGTTGGCTAAGTTTGTATCCTAGGCAAACCAGTGCCCTAGCTGCATAAAAAGGAGTTTCTCTTTGGATTTTATCTTACTACATAAGAATACTCTGTTACTCTTATGTAGTGTATAACTGAAATCATTATACATTTGGAAAACACTGCAATTACCTCATGCCATGATCTATATATCATAGCGCCTGTAATTCCGCCAGATGCCAGGAAATCCATGATCAACTCATGGCCCAATTTACTTGTAAAGTCAATGGCTAGTTTGGCAGTTTCTGTTGCTCTTTGTTTAAGGTTCATTCTATCGGAAAAAGAGTGGGTCTAAAAATTGAGATTTTCGGGTTTCTTACTGAACTAAAGTTATAAAAAGTATATACTAATGGATTCGTCTAGGAACAAAGTATACGACCAGATAGTCAAACTACGACTACGACTCTTTCATAAGTCGTACGATGAAGAATCAAGGCTGCTTTAAAATACGTGCGGAGTCCGTTTAAGATGTATTAATAGACAGACAAAACATGTATCTAGTTGCTGCCACACTTTAAATTATCCTAATTATTTTTTAAAGGCTGACGATTTACGTTTAAAAATATACTTCAGAATGCTTCAAATGATTGTTTTCATCGTTCTTTGTTGACATGACGGACTCCTTTTTAGTTGCTATAACTATGAATATTGCACGGAGAAATCGTGTCCGATTCCCGTTAAATATAATAAAGGATAGTTCTACACGCTGTGAGAGTTCTTTATCCCGATTATCATTCTCGACAGATGTTAAAGATCCAATAAACTATTCCAATAGTATAAGTCAAAAAGGATTTCAAGAATAATTAACAGTTTTTTTTTTGTTGTTTTTTTTTTTTGTTTTTTTTTTGGTCAAAATATTCTACAACCTCAAATGAAATCTAAATCATCTGCTTCATTGAAGTATCTTACTTTTTCAAATGGTCTATTTAATTTAATAAAAGCGTTATCGTTCCAAACTTTGTAAAAGATTCTTACTTCGAAGACCATTACGTTTTTTGAATAATTTGACTACCAGACTAGTCATTTTCAACCTTTGAAGTCTGTACGCAGAAATGATAATTACTGTAATAAATGTAATTATGCCAATAACGGCCTTCACTAAAACTTTGCTAGACCCCTCGTCCGAGTTATATGAAGGTGTGCCTTTCTGAACATTTTGCTTATGTCTGAACGTATATATTCTACATTGCAAATAGCGTTTCCGATACATGAGGTTAGGGGATGCAATTCGGGCACTAGACAGCGACCTAAAAGGCCTTAGTCATACTTAAGGGCAGGTCCGGATTTAGAAATATCTTTATTTGATGGAGTGAGGCACATATAAACATATCATGATAAGTCTGTGGAGCCAATATCATTAATTGTTTAGCTGTTCCTCTACATAAGGTCATATTCATCGAGTGATTTTATAAACAAGTACTGTCAAGAAGTCACGAAATCGCAACATTTATAAAACAAATACCGAATACCGACTAATGAAACTGAAAGTACTTTTTGCCTGACTGCCTAGCTGTGTTCCTCTTTGTGAACTTGTAATACATTGCATTTCTGTACAAGACTGATGATAGACACACGGATATAGTATTTATTTTTACACAAGGTCTTGGAAACAAGATTACCTTTTTATATTAAATAATTAGGTAGAACATATTCACAAACAAGAAGTGTTAGTATACAGCATCTTCTGTGAATGACTGTGCTATTAATGATATAAAAGAATGAAAGGGACAATAAGTTAAGTACTTCATGACCACTGCTTTATTTTGCAGTATAACAAATTCATGCATGTCCACACAAATAAAAGTATATATTATCAATACACAATAATTCATAGAAAGTTGTGCTACATAAGGAACTAAACTCCAACACAGTGTTACTTCACCTTATCGTTACAGTTTGACAATATATCTTCACGGAGGTTGCAAAGGGAACTAGAATGGTGTCGACAGAAAATGTTTCATTCAATAATGTAGTATACCGACGGCTCAATAATGTTATTAAGTAAAAAAGACATAATTAAAACAACTGAACACAAAACAAATGCGCATGTCTACATAATGTTCATGATGCTTAACAAGTTTTATTTGAAACGAACAGAAATGTAGGAAACTACAATGTAGTTGTCATTAGACGTCAAAGAAGGGCCACAACTCCAGACAGAATAATCTATCATAAAAGTCAGGGCAACATGTACATATCTACTTCATGTCGTTGATGTATACCAAGTTTCAATTCAGTTGGATGGAAACTGTAGGACTTAAGTTCACAATGTGATGAATTATTACGAAGTCCAAAAGGGCAACAACTCCAGAAAAAAATAATTAGGCATAGAAGTCCCGATGCAAGGCTCATGCCCCCTTCATGTTGATGATGTAAAAAGAGTTTTATATGACTTTGATGGCAACTGTATGGGTTAAGACATAAAAGGAGTTTATTATATATCTTGGAATAAGTATGCTTTAAAAGTTTTCATAACGTAGTTAGCTGGTTTCATTTTAAACTGGTTAAAAGGGATGGATTCATTTTAACCTTGTTTAAATGGAGCTTCTATATATAACACTGACTTAGAGCTAGAAGTCCAAGTCATAAATTTTACATGTCAACTTGTTAATTTGACGAATATTTGTGCCACGTTATGTGAGCTACAATACATTCATAAAACGTTACAGACAGAAAAAGTTTAGTTTTGACTACTTAATTATGACCTTGACATCACTTGAATCTAGCATGTGTCACATCGAGTTATAACATTTAATAACCGTGCCAAGTAATTTGAAAATCCACTCAATCATGGAAAAGTTACTGACAATGAGTAAAACATTATTTGAATCTAACTTTCCACACCACAAAAAAGCAATAGCACATTTACATTGAAACATCATGAAACGTTTTCTATAAAACAAGTACCAAAGACTTATACTTTTTCAAAAAGACAAGATTATTAACCTACATTGTTTATGTAGAGCTATGCTCAGTGAACTGAGAAAACAATGTGCCAGTAGATGATTAATCAAAATGCACGTTTCTAATCTTCCATATATATAATGTCATTAACTATTGTGAGGTTTCAAAGTATTTTGTAAATTGATATAAAGCAGGTTCTTCATGCATGACAAATTTTCTTTTTCTCTAATTCTTGATATTTCTTCTCTGAATCTCCCAATTTGTGTCTGGAAATATGATTACACATTTTGTATTATTTATGTAACCGTGTTACAATTTTTATGTAGAACTAGAGCTGCTTTTGAGAAAAGTGCATATCTCCCACAACTGCCTAATCATCTAAATAGTAAGTCAGTCTTTATATACTGTTTACTTAGAGCACATGCGCATGCGCCTTTTTGACCTCAAAAGTACTCATATACTACTTTTAAAAGTAGTATAAGGTCCGTTTTTTTTTACCTCAAAAGTACTCATATACTACCTTTAAAAATAGTACAAGGGTCCTTTTGAGGTCAAAAATGCGCAAGAAATCTGAGCGTCGTTTGGTAATTCACGGGCCATAATTCCAAAGTGCCTAGGCCGATTTGGCTAGTTATCAAACTTGGCCGAGAACTTATTGACAAACACATTTTGTTGAAGTTTGGTGAAGATCGGATGAGAAATGTTCGACTTAGAGAGCGGACAAGCTTTGTGACAGACAGACAGACAGAGAGAGAGAGAAAGAGAGACAGACAGACAGACAGAGACACAGACAGGAGTAAATCAATATGTCTCCCACTCCCACCACAGTGGTGACATAATTAAGTAGAATTATGCTCAGAAAATTGAAAAAAAACAATGTTGTTGCAGTATTGTCTGGACACATATATTCCAGAAGAGTACACCTTTCTTAACTTCCATTAGCAATTGTGAGATTTCAATGTATTTTGCAAATTAATCTAAGGCAGGTTCTTCATGCATGATGCATATTTTCCTTTCTCCTTAATACTTGATATTTCTATTTCTCTGATACTGGAAATATGATTGTATATTCTGTATGATCCATCAAACAGTTCAGTTTTTTTGTTGACCAGTGCTTCAAACACTTGTAGCCTTTTGGATGAGCATCTGAAATGAGAACATTTAGTCATTTTTACACTAGTATAAATCCTACATGTTTCATTTGTTCATAACAACTACAAATTTTAGAATACAAAATTTAAAATGTTATATCTTAGAATCTGACAGATATTATTAAGAAAATGTCATGACTTTATTAAGAAGTGGTAAAACATTACCCTACACAAGTAATAAAGACTAAAAGCTATGAATTTTAACAGATGATATGTATTTGTCTATATGTCTTCATACATCTTCGTTTTCAATTAACACTATGCGCATGATCATTTCATGATCATAATGTATACTATTTTTTTTGAATTGTTTGAAACTGTGAGTAGGCCTACACAATGTACAAGTGTATTTGTGATATTTTAAAGTAAAGGACAAAACTCAAGAAAAAGTAACCTGAAATTGAAGTCTGGCAATATGTGCATGCCTACTTCATGTTAATAATTTCATTTCAACTTACATTTCTATTGTGACACAGTATGAAAACTGTAGAAGGAGAGGAGTGCATTAAATACAAATATAATTGTTATATTTTAAAAGGGGGCATAACATCCCTGACATTTATGGTAAAGATGACTTTTATAACAAGTTACAAGGGTATTGGATAAAAATTGGGGGAGGAGTTGAGCACATACTGTAATATTTAATCCAAAGTGCAAAAAGGGCCATAACTTTAGAAATGGGTCACCAGATGTAAAATTCACTATAGTATGTGTATGTCTGCTGCCTGGCCATGAAGTATACCATGATCCATTTGAATCTGATTGAATTTGCAGAAGGGATTTTTAATGCACAAGGTATCAAGATAGCTGTGATATAATAATTTAAAAATAAACAAATGGCATATTAACTGAAAAAAACAACAAATAATCAAATTTGATAGTCATGTCCACTTCATTCTGATGTTGTGTATCAAGTTTCATTTGAACTGATAATTAGTATACACATGAAAGAATTTAATGAAAGCAGCAACTGTCCTGTACTTTTTGATGTCTACTGTTCATGGTCTAGCCAAAGCTCGATAAGGCTACATTGAGGGTTTTTAATTCACCATATCGTACGGTAACTGAAATAATATACCAATATGCACATTTATATATACATAAATTTTACTTTCACAATTAACTGTTTTCTCTTTACAATCCAATTGCTGACACTTTATATAAAAACGATTTTTAGAAATACATAAGCCTAAAATCAATTATTATAGTTTGTTTAAAAAATGCTAAATGTCACATTTATTTTCAAAACACTGACATACCTGTATAAAATGGTGTGTAAATATGGCAGTCTTCTTCTTGGTAATTATAGCATTCATTGTCCCATTATTTCTTTGGATCAATTTTCATCTTCATCTGAAATAAGTACAATATAAAAACTATGAGTATAAGGAAATTTACATTATAAGTGTGAATTTATGTATTTTGAAACTACGCAAGTAACATCACTTCTTTAATTAGGTCTACAGCACAGTTGATGTACAAAATGTAGCTGAACAATTCATGCATGCCATGAAAAACAATTATTATACTATTTATTAATATTGTGTAATTATATGTTATTGTCATTCAACATGTATAAATTTGTTGATATTTTAGTGCATTACCATGCTTCATTCACCCCCTTGACCTTGTCAGCTATGCAGAGGAATCCTTTCTTTTGCTTACTTACAGACATCGTTTCTTTTTCATACAAGAATATTGTAGATTCTGTATAGAATATTGACATTTACTTTTCTGTACTGTTGGTCGCCAGCATGGCATTGCATTCCTGTTGAATAGGAAATGTGCGTGCCGAGCACAGGTTCCACGACAGTTTACAAATTAGATCTATATTATTTCCATGGTTCAGGTATTCATCTGAAACAAACACAAGACGAATAAAATGCACAGAAATTAACGTTACTTAAGAAATCTTAATGGCTTTTTTATTCATAGCTAACCGGATGATTCAGCCTCACGTCCAATCATACATGTTTTATGCGGAGGGTTTCTGGCCGTCTTCTTTCTATGTTTCAAATTATGTCAGTTTGAATGCAAAAAGTACATAAACGTTTTTTTTTGCTATGACAATGACCAATTCTGATCGATTTACTATCTATGAAACAATGCGTTAATTCTGCATCGAATGATAACAGTGTGCACAATCACGTGATCGCGCTACGTCATTTTGAGCTCAAAAGTGAAAGTGGAACGGTAAAACAAAAATTATAAATCAGGGCATAAGTTTTTTACTCAATATATTATGTTAATATTATGCACATGATTCGAAACCTATTTGAAAGTGTTACCCCAGGTACTACAATTTCCCCATCAAAAGCTTTTCGTTTTAACGCTATTCCTGCTCAATCACTTTCGACATTGTGCGCTCTGAGGTGTTCTCACTGCAAGTCAATTGAACAGGAATAGCGTTAAAACGAGAAGGTTTTGGTGGGGAAATACCGGGGGTAGCACTTTCAAATAGGTTTCGAATCATGTGCATGATATTAACACAATATATTGAATAAAAAATTTACGCCCTGATTTATAATTTTTGTTTACCTTGTAGCGGGAACAAAATGACGTAGCGCGATCACGTGATTAGGCACACTGGATAAACTCTGGTGACAGTAGAACACGCATGCATATACTATGTTCTCCACCCAAAACATACGTTTAAATGGCTGAGCAAATCGTTTCCAGGCATGAAATACAGACGACTGATTATCAACCTTGTTTTGAACTCGTTGCAAAAAAATTAATTAATAAACTTGCACTTACCGTCGTTCCTACCAGAGCTACTCGACCTGTCAAAATATGTAAATACATGGGAGGCCTTTTAACCGCACAGTCATGTAAACATCCGAAGGAAGTAGTCCAGATTTATTCCAGTTACTTCCATATGCGATACTATCGTGAATTATATTCATATGCATAATGTATCGCATGTACATTTAAGCACAAATTTCGTGTTTTTGAATCCTCTCCTTTAACTGTTTTTTACGTTAAGCGCCGGAAATTATGTAATCCATAAGGCCATGTGCTCAGCCTGATCACATTTCTACGCATAAACACATTTTTGTGTGATAAAATATGCTGACATTTACATTTGATTCTGTCAATTACTTTGTGACCGCAACCGTTTCTGAAAATAAAATTGACACATCTGATTTTTATGTGTATTGCTCTTGTAATAATATTGTGGATTTTTGTCATAAATACACATGTTTATCTCAAATTAATAGTGATATGATGATGTCTGTATGAAACAAACAAAAACAAGAAAATAAAAGGTATCTGAAATGATTGACTCTAACAGGCCTTTTCATCAAATTTCTTTTAAAATTGATTGCTCGCAGGAAGTAGATATATTCACACTCTATAACGTGATAGCGCGACACCACCAGATAACATGACACCAGATCGGACAACGCGGCACTCTAAGGAGATTGTTGTCGTTTAGAAGTAAGTATTTTCAATTTTTTCTATACACAATGTGAATCAATGAAAACCAGATTCCTACCATGTTTCGAGGATAGAAAGAGGCATGTAAAGGAATGCTTTCTTAATTAAAAAGACACCAATGCTCTTCGTGACGATTAGATTAAAAACAGTGTCTGAAATCATTCGTCCTCCACCTTTGATTCATTTGGGAAATTAGGCTTGTACTTACATAATCCAGGAACACTGGATAGATTATCTGTCCGCCGCCATATAATTAAAATACTATTGAAATACAGTGTTAAAACCCGTCAACCAAACAAACAAACAATCAATAAAGTTTTAATTGTAAAATCCAGTAGAAAAGTATTGTTTATGATGCAGCACTATTTGCAGTATAGTCACATGATTGGCATAGGTATACCTAACAAAAAGGAATGGATTACTTGTTATGATTACAATACAAGTTGTAAGGCATGTAAGGACGTCATGACAGGGGAATGAGGTATGTAGGGCTATTCCTATTTTGTACAAAATTTTCAGATTCATGGGCTGTTTGAAAGGTTTGGGTAAGGAAACAAATTAAGTATGCACGGATATTAAACAAGAGAAAGAATGTGTCAGGTTTGACTGTCAAGATTTAAAAAGTTTGCGCGTAAAGAAATGTCGCAATACTTTATGGTATTATTCTGTCAAACACCAAAGCAAGGAAAGAGCACCTTTGGCAATTCCGAAATCATAGAAATTGGACAAAAACATTGAAACAGGATGTTGTAATATGTTGGTGAGGGTATTTGCTCGGGCAACTATCACCACGTTAACTGAAAATCATAAACGAACTGTTGGTAACCGAAATTTACTCAAGCCATAAACCTGTCACACTGTGGACAGAAATCTATGGCATAGAAAAATGGCTTGTCATGAAAATCTGTAATATTTAAGGAAAAAATAGCTTTATGTGTATTTTGCTATTCAAAAAATCAGTTCAATGATAGCATTTACTTAAAGCAAAATAGCACTATATTATCAAAAATATGTTAAATATAAAACAGACATTACAACTTTGTTAAGTGCCAACCTACTTTCATAAACGATGACAGCAAATAATACAGAAATCTTCCTGAAATCCGTGACACTGAAATTCGTCAGAAATCGTTTCTTCGTTTGACCGACATCCATGAGCGTGACTGTACAGCAGACAAATTAAGTCAACGTGAAATTCTTCATCAAGAGCACTGGTACCAGAACAGAAAGAAAATGTCACTGTACATATTATACCCAATCCCTAGGTATACTATAAGAGCCACGGTCGTGAACGGGAAAATATACTAACCTATTTAAATCGCGCATTTCTCACATAAAACGTGCAGTTCGGTAAATGGACTTTATGCATATTAAACAAGTGGTAATTTATCTTCCATTGTGCAACGGTCACATTGATTCAATATTTCTTATCTCAGAGAAACACCCGTAGTTTATGGTTTCATCAACGTTACAGAAAAAAAACTTGGATGAACTTCCCTAATGAAGTTCCGGTCTAGATTTCAAAATTATTTTGATTGGCTGAAGTGAAAATGTATGTCAATCGTGATTTACCTACACGTGTACAGACGAATGTGTATATGCAACATAGATGAGCAATGTGAATTAAAAGAAAAATAAAAAATGTGTACCAGTGTATGATTTCAAATCCAAAATCATTTATAAAATGAATTGATTCATCATTTCGAGTTTTATTGTATAACTGTGAATACTTCGCGTTCGGTTTTTGTTTGTTTACATTTCGCCTAACATGTGCACACTGCTGTGACCTATAGACCGGATGTTCATTAGGGATGTTCACGCAAGCTTTTTCTGTAACGTTGATGAAAGCATACAATATGTGTTGTTTCTAAACAATACGATATATTGAGAAAATGTGACTGGTGCATGATGAAAGATGAATTACCGCTTGTTCAAAATGCTTGATACCTATTCGTCGAACTGCGCGTTTTAGGTGAGAAATGTGCGATTGAAATTGGTAAGTGCATTTTCCCGTTTGCGACCATGGTTCTTATAGTAAACCTAGGGGTAGGGTATAACATGTACAGTGGTATTTTCATTCTGCTCTGGTGCCAGTGATCAACAGTATGACAATTTCTTCAAAATCTTTCATTAATTTCACCTGTTTTTCTTCTACCTGTGACTTCTTCTTATCGACGTGAGAGTATTATTAACTTTGAAAGTGACTGTCGTTTACATTTGTTTTTAATAATGTTTATATATTCTGCAAAAACGTACGATGAAATGAAGCTGCAGAGGACTCTAGAATTCGTCCTTGAAACTGGGTCATGTTGGGTCAAAAATTAGGTCACTAGGCCAGATCAAAGGAAAATCTTGTTA
The DNA here is from genome assembly GCF_021730395.1 of Mercenaria mercenaria. Classification (NCBI taxonomy): domain Eukaryota; kingdom Metazoa; phylum Mollusca; class Bivalvia; order Venerida; family Veneridae; genus Mercenaria; species Mercenaria mercenaria. The sequence goes on along the minus strand of NC_069367.1, from coordinate 14,034,187 downwards.
ATACTCTAGAGACCACATTTTAAGTTTGTCTTTTTTGTTGGATTTAACGTTGCACCGACACATGATAGGTCATATGGCGACTTTCCAGCTTTAATGGTGGAGGAAGACCCCGGGTGCCCCTCCGTGCATTATTTCATTACGAGCGGGCACCTGGGTAGAACCACCGACCTTCCGTAAGCCAGCTGGATGGCTTCCTCATATGAAGAATTCAACGCCCCGAGTGAGGGTCGAACCCACATCGATGAGGGGCAAGTGATTTGAAGTCAGCGACCTTAATCACTCGGCCACGGAAGTTTGAAACTCATGAGAATTGGTCAGAATGTTTGTCTTGATACCTCTAGGTGGAGTTTGAATCTTGGTCTTGTGGGATCGAAAACTATGTCACCTGATCAAAAATCAAGGAAAACCTTTGTGTATGCAATAGGGGCTGCATATTACACGGGATCTTTATGAAATTTGATCAGAATGTTAACCTTGGTGAAATCTAGATTAAGTTTGGGTAAAAACTGAAAGTTTCTAAATGGAGTAAATAACACATTTTTTTTTTCGTCAAGAAGTTTTCTTTTATCAAACTGCACAAAATAATAAACAAAATAATCATTATAGAGGGAAATATTTGACATAATTGTAAATACGTTTACCATTATGAGTATGGGAATCCTTCAGTTTTTATCAGAATTTTTTAACAAATCTGAAATTTTCACTACGAGCACTGCTGTCGACCATAATAAAAAAATGAACATAAATTCTGTGAAAGAAGCTGGACCTATGGTCAAAATATTTTTGTGGTCCTTGAGTGTGCTAACTACTAGAAATATTCCTATGACCTAAAATATGGCAAAAATTGCCCATTTTCTTAAAAATCTGCAATTTCAGCAATATTCAGTGATATGCGTAGAACAAAATAATATATCTGTTTATAGAAAACTTAATTCCTTACAAAAGATAAACATTCTGGTAGCAAACAATATATAGTTTTTCAAATTTTAGTCAATTTGAAAATTTTCAAAATTGCATAGGCCATATAAGGTTTAAGTGAACTTTGTCCTTTAGGTCAAGCTCGAATATGGATCATTTGGGATAAAAAAACTAGGTCATCTGGTCAAATCAAAGAAAAACCTAGTGAATGTAATAGTGGCTGCATTTTCTTCACTGGATATTCGTAGAATTTGAACAGTTTGTTTGCCTTGATCAAATCTAGGTCAAGTTTGAATAGAGGTCATCTGGGGTCAAAAAACAGGTTACTCTGTCAAATCAAAGGAAAACATGGTGTGTGCAATAGGGGCTGCATTTTTCATTTGATGTACATGAAACTTAGTCAGAATGTTTTCTCTATGAAATCTCGCAAGAATTAAAAAACTATAAAACTATCTCACCAATTTGGATCAAATCCAAAAAAAAACTTTCAGAATGTTTGTTACTACAAGGTCATAGAGGAGTTTGAATCTTGGTTACGTTGGGTCAAACACTAGGTTACTAGGTCAAATCGATGGAAAAGCTTGTTTACACTATAGAGGCCACATTTTTTCTCCAATCTTCACAAAACTTTGTCAGAATGTTTGCCTTATGAAATCTTGGACTAGTTTTAGTCTTATTTATGTGGAGTCAAAAACTAGGTTACTAAGTCAAATCAAAGAAAATGCTTATTTACACTCAAGAGGTCACATTTTTAGTCCAATCTTAATGAAAATTGGTCAGAATAATTGTCCGCATAAAATCTCAGACGGGTTAAAAATTGGGTCATGATGGGTCAAAAACTAGATCACTAGGCCTAATCGAAGAAAAATCTTATTTATACTCTAAATGCCACATGTTTGCTCCAATCTGAAACTTGGTCAGAATGTTTATCTCATTGAAATTTTCAGAAACTCGGACAAGTTTTAAACTGGGTCATGTTGTTTCAAGAACTGGGTCACTGGTCAAACATGTTTACACTGTTATGGTGTGTTACTCAGGTGAGCGACCTAAGGCCATCCTGGCCCTCTTGTTATTTCATTTCAAGTATGTTTTATTATTCTTATATCCAAATGAAGTATATAGATAGATTTATTTCGGTACTTTATGCGTACATGAAATATTTAAAACCGCATGTACAGAAAGTTTTTAAAAAATCACATAAATGAGAATAAATAACAACATGTCATACACAGCAATACCAAGGATAATACAAGAAACAGAGAGCTCTTATTTCCATTGTGGACCTCTGCAATCAGTTTGGTGGAATGACAAAGAGAGGCATTCTAGATATAATCTACTTAAATACGTGTAATTATTGCGTCATTAAATTTTTAAAAGGAACATTACTTCACAGTACATATTACAACTTTGCTTACTATCACAAAAGCTTATACATTGTTTTGTATTCTAGTTAATCACACAACAAGATAAATATCACAGATACAAGCGAAACTGAAACTATATTGGATACAAAATCTTAACAGATCAAAAGTATTTAAATAAAAAGTATGTAAATAAAAATGAAACAAAGGAGTAACTGGAGCAAAATCACGTTGGTTTCGTGTCAATGCACTATCTAACAATACAGGCTGACGGATAAAATAACCTTGAAAGTACCTATAAATACATTTGGCAGATTTATGCATATCACACATGTTTTCATATCTAACTATGATAACGCAAATTGTTCAAACACATTGAGTTACAAGTACATAATGTCATATTATAAGAAAATAGATGTATGTAAACCGTATTTTAGCGGTACTAACAAAATGAAGTCCTCACTTTTTACTGGCCTCTATACTGCCAATTATCATGTCAAGTTTTTCTTCGATTCGTATAGTGTGTTTTTTATGTCTGAAATGTCTGATTTTATTTCAGCGATACTACGATCATTTTGCATCCATTTAAAACTTTTCAGTCCTGAAACTTTCAGTTTTTTCAATATCGCTCCAATAGGTGTAACTATGCCAATGCCTGTGTCTTTCCTAAATCCTACTGCCATTCCAATACAAAGCAATTCCCCAGTGGCATCTTCGGTGAATACTAACGCACCTGAATCACCGGAATGGATGAAGGGATTACTCTGATCATCAGGTTTAACTGAATATTGATTGGTGAGCTTATAACGATCGTCCAAATGCGAAACCATTTTCACAGCTGTACCAGAAAACTCCACCCGGCCGTGTGTCACATTTGACATGCATCCAAACTTTTTTACTTGGCCGTCGTTTAAGATCAACTGTTTTTCTCCACAAACTTTACCGTCATAATACATATCTGAAATGAATTTCATTTTCTGAATATCTGCTTGCAAAATTACAGTGAAAGGACTTAAAAGTCCGAAAATTCTTTTCTTATGCATTGCTCTCCAAAAGCCTCGGGACAAAAAGTGTCACTAGTATACAGACCTGTCCAAGTAAATTAGTAAAACGGGAACTTTTAGCAGCATCAATTGATTACTTATATAGCAAAGGTAAAGCTTTTTAAATTTATTCCAATCGATCTTATTAGAAACAAATAGCAAACACCAATTTTTGGGGGTTTTTTTGTTGTTGTTTCTTTCGGTTGGGTTGAACGTTGCACCGACACAATTATAGGTCTGATGGCGCCTTTCCAGCTTTGATGGTGGAGGAAGGCCTCAGGTGCCCCTCCGTGCATTATTTCATCACGAGCGGGCACCTGGGTAGAACCACCGATCTTCCGTAAGCCAGCTGGATGGCTTCCTTACATGAAGAATTCAACGCTCCGAGTGAGGCTCGAACCCACATCGATGAGGGGCAAGTGATTTGAAGTCAACGACCTTAACCACTCGGCCAAGGAGGCCCTTCAATTTTATGTTTAAACAGCTTTTTTTTTGTTGTCTCAAACTTGACTTTAGTCTTTTCGAGGATACTGTGCATCTTGCGTAAATTTTTTATTGCAGATTCGAATCTAAATCACAAAGTCTAAATAATTATTACTCATTTAATATCATTCAATGTGAATGAATGCATAGTATTGATTGTGTCTACATACACAACCACTATGATCAGCTACGTTATATTCAAAACCCTCAATGAAAAACCGCAGGGAATCTTTAATGGATATCTTATGAAGCGATGTAAAATATTAGCATACAAATTATAATCAAATGTTTGGTCAGATGTCTCAGAAATTTCCAAGCAGAAACATTCAAACGCTGTGAAATGACGTGTATAAACACATTATTTGACTTACCACTTCAGTTGTAAACATTGCTGTTAAGTCCTAAGCGTTGAATTTTCATTACGTATTTAAAAAAGCTTTTGTAAATTCATATATATAACTCCGTATTATTTTCCATTATATATTGTGATGAATATTCACGCTATTGAATCATTTTGCACTATCAAACGGTAAACATAACTCGGCAGCAATTAAAACTATAATAGAATGATACTAAGTCAAGAGCACTACCAACGTTTCTCTTTTTTGACGTAAAAGGGTATGAGGTTAACATCAGTGTTGAATAAAGTGCGCACTGAATTCTATTAGACAAGAATAACCGATATTTATTTCAAACCTATATATCTTTAACCAATTGGAAGCTTTTCTTTCTATCACGTGACAATAAAATAGAAACCAGTATTGTACTGTGTGTCACATTTTCTTAAGTATATATATTAACATCCGAAATCTACAATTCACAAACTCCTTATTTTTTCATATTTGACGCCAGTCCCAAAAATCCATATCTTTTTCATATTGGAAGAGGGAGTGAGCAAATTGGCTTTTTCCCCTTTATCAACTGTTATTTATAAAAAAAAGTACATTTAATTGTGATTATAACAATTACCTGGCCAAAATTTACACTTATATATTTACGTCTACTTTCAATTATTTCTCAGACATTTTCAGTAGTCGTTGTTTAATTCACTATACGTACCTTTTGTAAGTAGAAGCAGTTAAAGTTTTTAAAATAAATCATCTTTCCCTGTGAGTCTATACCGTCCATCTATCTAATCTATCGATCAGACATAGAACATATACACGACAAAGATCTTGGGACTGATCTTCAAATTGCGCATTGTATATTTTTAAGGATATTTCTTCCTTCTAAGAACTGCCGACAGTGATTAAACTATATGTTTTAATTAGTCTTAGGTTCTGAAATTATCTCTAGTAATACATCGGCATATTTAGAAATATCTGAATGTGGAGTCGTTGGAAAAATGTATTCATTATGTTATATTTTTCTAATGATTTTACCTGTTGCTTTGTCTCCAACCAATGGGAATTCACCAGACACAGGCGGTCTTCTGTCTATACTGAATAGAGCGAGATCAACACCAGAGTACCCATGGCCATTATCGTAGTAACATTCTAGCAGTCTGCCTATTTGACCGTCTTTAGACATTTTGGGTTGATAAACTCCTGTCCGATTTTCATTCCATTGCATCTTCTTGACCTTCGTCAAATTACTTAAAGTGTTTTCATCAGCTAGTACATGTGCACATGACAATCCACAAAGTCCATATTCTGGATGGTCTATAAATCCCCCAAGGGTTCCAGACTTGTCACGAACTGCAGATATTTCGCAACCCATGCATAGTGTTTCATGCACACCGTGTGCAGTGGTGTTAACGGCTGTGCAAAATCCACCTTCCCGTACATCTATCCAAACACCATCTATTTTTTCCGGGAAAGGCTCTTCACCGAGCGGAATCTTCCCTTTTACACTGTCGACATACATTACTATACAAATTTCGGGCTTTATTTCGTGATTTCTCATGCCATAGTTTTTCGAACGGACTGCACTTGCCGTAATTACAGACAAGTATTTATGTTTGACCATTAGAGTATCTGCATATTTATTGATAATGCAACTAAGACGTTCAGATTCATCGAAAGTTAACTTTTTGCTTTTATACAAACTATGCTGCATAACTTCTGTATCCTCCCTGCTGTATTGGTTCAAATATCTTGGGACACAATTGTAATCGGTGTCATTATCCAGTTGTGTTTGTTTAGATATATCGCAAACAAACACTATATTGTCGTTATCGTCACAATCTATAGCGGGCCACACGTTTAGAATATCATCCGACTTCCACTTAATATAATCGCATATCTTTTGGCATTCTTTCACCTGTCTTCTTTCCCCTTTCTCCAAACCATTTATAGCAGTCATATCGAGTAAATCAGACACGCCTGATGTGAGACAATTTTCTGATCTCTCCTCTGCAAAAAAGGTACGTAATTACTGCATTTGTAAAATTTGAAAAATGGTCATCAAAGAAACAGGGATAGGCTTCTGTTTAAATTATACAGACTGTTCACTAATGAATAGTTCATTCTTGTACGGTATCTATACGATTATACGCAGCGACATAATTATAAGTCATATGGCGACCTTCCAGCTTTGATGGTGGAGGAAGACACCAAGTGCCCCTTCGTGCATTATTTCATTACGGGCGGGCACCCGGGTAGAACCACAGACCTTCCGTAAGCCAGCTTGATAGCTTCCACACATGAAGAATTCAACGCCTCGCGTGAGGTTCGAACCCACATTTATATACGTAACAAAAAACAATTTGAAAAACTATTTATTTATTTTTATCACATTTTAAATTGCTTTTTATTCTGTGTTAAAGAGTGTTGATGTATTCTTGCTGAGGAGAATGAAATTTCACCATAATCACGGTGTTTATGCTAAAACTCTTTAGCAGATATATCATGTTATTATATATATCTTGCATCACGCGGATGGATACAAAAAAACTCTTTTGAGTTCCCTGTCACTGTCAGCAATATTCAGGTACAATTGAAACATTATTTTACGGCACGTTTCTATTAGTGTTTCTTGCTAAAACCTGTTCTTTCTCAAATTATATAATTTGTGAAATAAATCAAGATAGCTATTCATACAATTTTTTTTCTCAAAATTTCCCATGAATAACAAGAACAAGAATAACATAAACTTAAGATGATGTTCATTTCTTTTTTAATTCCACCGTAGGACTAAAACTTTCGTATATTACTTGGCAGATATGTGTTCGCATGTGAAGTTTATAAAAGGAAACAAGATCTAGGCAGTTTAAATATTTTGAAAAAATTTGGAACCAGTATTGTGCAAACAGATGTTTTGTAGAAAATCGCATGTCTCCTCCAATGCATAGTTGTAACAGGCAAGTAGTCAATAGGGGACAGGAGCGAATGTCTAAGAGACACTGATGGTTGGCTGCAATAGGGCTCATCTACTCGGCATGTCCAAGCGAATGTCAAAAGTTGAGGTCCAAAATTAGGTGAGACAGACCTCAGTACTACTTTTCACGCTTCTTGTATGACGCGGGCATGGATCGAGCCATCGTCGACGAAGTATCATACCTAGAAATATTATGTTCTTTCTCATCCGAATTATGTAAAACAATTTAAACTTGAAGAAAATGATTGCATCAGTATCATAATAAAGATTTACCTTTAGGGCAGATAGATTTTCCGTCTTCCTTTTCATGGCGGATTTCTGTATCCGTGTCAATTTTCTGTCCTTGAAAATCTGACAAACTCTTTTTGACAGTTGTGCTTTTTTCGGAACCGCTGGTCACTTTGTTGTCCCCAATTTGTGGTTTACATGATTCTTTGGTTGTTCCGTTAGTGTTTCCTAGTTGTAGGTCAGTTTTAAGTTTACTCTCTGTTTTATCGACAGGATTGCAGCTATTTTTTGAAGGCAACTCGTCAACAAAAGAAGATAAATTTGCTTCAGCTATAGTTTTAAATAGAAAGGTGTTGTAAAAGTTAAGGATGTTACTAGGAAGCAAATAATTTCATTAGCCAAAATCAATTTAACAGAAAATTCATGTTTTAAGTGTACATAATAAATGTATGTTATGTTGATCCTGACTAATGAAATTCTTCTGAATGGAATATGTTTACTGTAATTAGCTTAGCTTTTAGAATTAAATGGAGTTATTTGAAATGTGAGCTTGAAATTTAACTAGACCGAAATACTGCCTTTGAGTAGTTTGGCACTAAGTGCTGCTATTTAACATGTACATTTAAACTTTAAGGACAGATGTCCTTAAGAGCACAATCAAGTAAGATATCTTGAACATGGCTGGCGGCGGGGTGGATGTGGATGCTGAAGATTTGAACATTGATTTAAATAAAAGGGGGATGGAAAAAATTATTTTATTGGGGGTGGGAGGCGGGGTGACCCGGTGAGGGTACAAAATTTCACATGTTGATTATAAATATTGAAGGAAATTTAAAAATAAAAAATACTAGAATGTGTCTGTAAGACACAGGGTGTGCCCCCACTGGTACATTTGTCACAAATAAGGGTTAATAATTCAAATGTTTGCAAAGTCTTAAGGGGGTATAGCCTCAACAAACATTTTATGGAAAGGATTCATTATTATAGGCAATAAACTTTTTTAGTTATGAGCATCACAAACAAAACATACACTATTATGGCTATTTCAAGGGCAATAACTCTGTAATAAGCGCTATGATTCTCGAGCAGTATGCCAAGTGTTCAAGGTCTCATCATGATACAGACTTATGCAAGTTTTCATCCATTTATATCATATACTTTTTGAGCTAGGTGCGTCACAAAGTGAAAATGGGAATTTTTTACTATTTCAGGGCCCATAACTCTAAAAATAGGGGGCGGAGGCAGACAAAAAATAGGAGGTGCGCAAGTTCATATAAGGATAAAGACTCATGCAAGGTATCATCAATTTATATTAAATAGTTTTTGACATAGGCGCGTCACAAGGTAAAAATGTGCATAACTGACTTTTTCAGGGGCCATAACTCTGGAAATAAGGGGCGGACCCAGATAAAAACTTGACGGGCATCATTGCAGTATGTTGGTTCTAGTTTATTTCAAGTTTTATGAAATTCTACCAGCTAGTTACTGAGAAATGGCTTCGGACGGACGAAAATATGCATTTCCGACTATTTCAGAGGCCATAACTCTGGAAATAAGGGGCGGACTCAGACGAAAACTTAACGGGCATCATCGCAGTATGTTGGATCATGTTAATTGCAAGCTTTTTGAAATTCTAACTGCTAGTTACTGAGAAATAGCTGCGGACGCACGGACGCACGGACAACGCCATTTCAATACCTCCTCCCGATTTCATAGGCGGGGGATAACAAGCAAACAGTTATACAAACATTATTATGTAAATTTTGATAGGTTCCATTTTCTCGAAAGTAAAAATTCAGAAAGTACATGTGTGTACTAGTTTTATTTAATTTGCTTGTTAACGGAAATAAAAAGTAAGTCTAAGTGTTTCAGTAATTTTAACAGGATTTGCATACAAAAGCAAAACTCTCTACTGAAATAGTAATTAACGTGGTAACAATTTGACGTAAAGAGAATATTTTAGACTTTAAATAATATCAGATTAAATAATATTAGTTTGAGAATTTTAATATTCTACAGACCCTGAAATGGACTTTGAATACTTTGATACTGTAGTATATATCTTAAGGCATGTCCTTTAATCGGACGACATGCTGCCTCAATGGAATAGCACACCACAGACATGTGACTTGTTACCACAGCCAGCTACATTATACTGACACCGGGCTGACCAGTCCTATAAGTACCCACTTATTGCCGAGTGCCTAGCGAGGTGCCTACTTCTACAATATTTTCAACGTCTTTGGCATGACGCGGCCAGGAACCAAACCCAAGACCTCCCGCACTCGAAGCTCTACCACAAGGCTACCGAAACATTTTTCCTTTGAAAAAGCTTACGTTGTACGGAATGCTGTCAGTGCCACTGTATCTTGTACCACGACGCGCGACGATACATGACGCTCGATATTTTGATTATCAAAATGACTAGTAAGAAGACGTCAAATTGCCGCAATACATCGAGTGCACTACTACCGAAAACAATTAAGCCCAGCATAATTGTTATCAACATGTTTCAAAAAGCATGTGAGCATGAAAACAATCAAGACCTTCTTGTGGTTTATCGACAAACCACAAGAAGGCCTTGATTATTTGTTAAATATATATCTTAATTCCGTAACTGTTCATACTTGTTCTATGCATGCAACCGACAAATTATCCATTTAAAATATAGGTGGAGAGAAAATGACACTATCTCCTTTTAAACCACACCGCACCCGGGCTTCGAGGTCAAGTCTCACTCGGGGCGTTGAATTTCTTCATATCAGCCCAACGTTTAGGTCCAAAATCAGGAGACACAGACCTTAGTACTATTTTTCCCGCCTCTTGTATGATGCAGGCAGGGTTCGAGCCATCGTCAACGAAGTATCAGACCTAGAAATATTATGTTGTTTTTTTTTCTCATCCAAACTATGTTTAAACAATTTAAACTGGAAGAAAATGATTGCATCAGTATCATAATAAAAATATACCTTTAGGGCAGATAGATTTTCTGTCTTCCTTTTCATGGCGGATGTCTGTATCTGTGTCTATTTTCTGTCCTTGAAAATCTGACAAACTCTTTTTGACAGTTGTGTTTTTTTCGGTACCGCTGGTCACTTTATTATTCCCAATTTGTGGTTTACATGATTCTTTGGTTGTTCCGTTAGTGTTTCCTAGTTGTAGGTCAGTTTTAAGTTTACTCTCTGTTTTATCGACAGGATTGCAGCTATTTTTTAAAGGCAACTCTTCAACAAAAGAAGATAAATTTGCTTCAGTTATAGTTTTAAATAGAATGGTGGTGTTTTTGGGATGCATTGAATCCTAAGTATTTTATCGTCATGTAAGAATATGACAGTTGACACAGTTAATCTTTACTCTGCTTTATTTCTAAAATGGAGCTTTATGGACCAGCATTCAGTTGGACAATAAAATTTATTATTCAAATGGATGTTCAACGAAAATTTTCTGACTAAACAACGGAAAATGCAGACCGTATTAAGCTAGCACGGATGTGTAGCACTGGTCGAAAATGCAAAGTCACCTGCAGCCAGCAGCCTAAAGGTTAATAACATTCACGAGTAGAAGTTTTATAGCTGTGCCAATATGTCTTTTGCTTTGTAGGTTTTACATTTGTGGCTCATTTTTCAGACGACTTCAAGACTGTTGCATCATGCACACGTGTTTTTTGTACTTTCTTTTTCAGGTCGTTCTCAAATCCTAAACGTGAGATTGTTATATGTATTATATAATATACCAAAGGTTTATCGTATGCCTCCTTTGTTTTGACAGGGTGACTATTGAGTCTGAAAAGCACACGAGCGCAAGTTAGTAACCAAATACTAACCTGATAAGTAGGTTAGTATTTTGTTACCAACCTGAGCTCGTGCTCTGACATACTCATATAGCTTTCATTGTTATTAAACTGAAAGAAATATGATAAAACTGTATTTAAACAGAGGTATATTGACGAAAAAGATGGCTGGGCACAATACTTTGCATCGAGAGGTCGCGATTTCTGTGCATAGAAGCGGTGTATGATCTCTTTAATGATTTGACAAATATGATTGTGTCTAAGTCATTCATTCTCCATATTTTAGTCATTTGGAGAAGTTGTTAGTTACTTGCGGAGAACAAGTCGGTACTGGTGCGGAATCCACTAACACTGGTTAGCTTATTAATTTATGTTCTGTTCTGATAGCTGGCAACCGTTGTGCAATTAAATGATATTGAAAAACGGCTAAATCCACAGGCAAAAGAGCAAAGAAACAGTAAAACAAACATTATTATGTAAATTTTGATAGGTTCCATTTTCTCGAGAAAAAAAACTTCAGGAAGTCGTATGTGTACTAGTTTTATTTGCTTGTTAACGGAAATAAAAAGTAAGGCTAATTAAGTGTTTCAGTGAATTTTAACAAGATTTGTATACAAAAGCGAAACACTCTACTGCAATAGTAGTTAACGCGGAAACAATTTGACGTAAAAAGGAGGGTTGGCTGTAATTTATTTCAGACTTTAGATAATATTAGTTTAAATAATATTAGTTTGAGAATTTTGAAATTTTATAGACCCTGAAATGGGCTTTGACTACTTTGATACTGTAGTATATGTGTATATATCTTAAGGCATGTCCTTTAATCGGACGACATACTTCCTCATGAAATATCACACCACAGACAAGTGACTTGATACCCCACCTACCCTACATTATACTGACACCGGGCTGACCAGTCCTATAAGTATCCTTTTAGTGCCGAGTGCCAAGCGAGGTGCTTACTTCTACCATTTTTCAACGTCTTTGACATGACGCGATCAGGAACCGAACCCAAGACCTCCTGCACTCGAACCTCTACCACAAGGCTATCGAAACTTTCTTCCTTTGAAAAAGGTTACATTGTAAGCAATGCTGTCAGAGCCTCTGAATCTTGTACAACGACGCGCGACGGTACATGACGCACGATATTTTGATTATCGAAATGTCTCGTTTCGTATTGTACCGTGGTGTGGAAACAAGCCACTACAATTTTCCTAGCCAAATTCCGTAATGTCACATTCTAACATGACTTGATTTGATTGCCAGTTAAACAAAGAAGAAGTTCAAGCTCTGTATATTCTGCGATAAACAACTGATGACGCGCGGACCGGAAAGAAGACGTCAAATTGCCGCAATGCGTCGAGTTCACTACTACTGGAATAAGTAAAGCCCAGCATAATTGTTGTCAACATGTTTCAAAAAACATGTAAATATGAAAACAATCAAGGCCTTTTAGTGGTTTTTCGACAAACCACTCGGAGGCCTTGATTATTTGTTGAAGATATACATGTATCTTTATTCCGCAACTGTTCATACTTGTTCTATGCATGTATCCGACAAATTATCCATTTAAAACATAGGTGGATAGCAACTGACACTATCTCCTGAGAAACAACACCGCACCTGGGCATCGAACATGCGACCTTTCCAGCCAGTGTCTTCAATTGTGTTCTTCATACGAACTAAAAGAAAAGGCTTGCTGTACAATTGATTGAGTGTGCTCTATATAGTCTTAATTTTATACATTTATTAGGGTACTAATGATTGGAAAATTCGCAAAAAAAATGAAGCTTTGAAGAAACACCCAGCCTGTTCATTTTGAGCAGACAGTAACTTTTAAGGGAAGATGATTGTTCGACCGACTGCCTATTAGTTTAACGCCATAGGTTTCAACTGTAAAACGGTAGCGGTCACACAACGGCGGTCAGTAACTTTCACAAATATTCATGGATTCTCCACCAGTACTGACTTGTTCCCAGCAGGTAACTGACAACATGCTCACATGACAGATAAATGGAAGACGAATGACTTCAAACGCAATTGTTTTCTGTCAAATTATCAAGGAGAACACACATCGTACCCGGTTATCTACATACCTTGCGACATATTCATTCAACTTTTGCTCCAAGTAACTGACTGGCTTTTCCAGGATAACATGTTAAAAAGTACTTTTGATACACTTATATAGACATATAAACACACAACGTTAGCTACCAATTTATCCCCTAAAAGTACAAGTACAGAGCGAATTGTTAGAAGAGACAGAGCGAGACAAAGCCCTCAGAACAGAGAGAAAGAGAGAGAGAAGGAGAGAGAGAGAGAGAGTCGGGGGGCATGGTCTTCAAATACTTGCCCCCCTCACCCATGGGGTTCAAGCCTCACTCGGGGCGTTAAATTCTTCATGTGACAAAGCCATCCAGCTGGCTTACGGAAGGTCGTTGTTCTACCCAGGGGCTCGCCTGTGATGAAATGATAATGCAAATGTAGGGTCACTTTGTGTCTTCTTCCACCGTCAAAACTGAAAAGTCGCCGTATGACCTACAATAATTGTTTTGGCGCGACGTTAAACCCTATGTACAGAACAATAAATCAAACAAGAACTTGACCATTACTTGGGCGAGAGACACTCAAGAGCATCTCAAAAATTTCCAGTGTCTGGACTGGTTTTTTGTAATAATAGTATTTAAGCCTATATCTGCACAGCCATTAACGTCTTTTAATAGTTATTCGATACATGGAATTTGTCACTTAAAGTAAATCTACAGGCTTGAAATTTTCCACATGTTACGTAGAATACGAACAGTAGAAATGTGCAGTGGTTCACATCTTGAAGGCAATGATATAAAACATGTCAAATAATTGTTGGAAATATCAACAGTTAATAGTTATGTTCTCTCTAAACCGAGAGATTATATTCAGTCATCTTAATATTCAACTTCAATTTTCTCAAATATCTTTTAAGATTTAATTCATTTATTGCCTGATCAGAAATGCCCTCACTTTGTACATCAAGATTTTCTTTAGCCAAACGCTGTGTTTTGCCGGAAGCACGACATATCTGTGTTCCTGTGTTTTCTGAAAGTATAAATTAAACTATTAATCTGAATCATATGTAAACTTTACAAGATTTAGCTTACCAAAAGGTTCCTTCTTGCGCACATTAAATATTCTTTTTAAGGGATCTTTAATAAAATAATTATGAACTATGTTTTTTGCTAGTTTACGTGCATTCTTATCTATTTATTTTAATAATACTTAAAGTTATTTCACACAAGCATTTATTTAACTTAAAATAATAAACAAACACCTTTCAGATGAGCGATCCTACCAAAATATTATTAGCGGACAATAAATACCATCACTCTGTCAAAATTTGGGGAACCATTGTCGACACCTGTCCTAGTGGCAGAGATCAGAATTTGGTCGTATGTTTGCCTAATTTTAATTAGCAATACAATGGAAGAAAAGTTCTGCCATATGCCAGTAATTGCATTGCATGAATGGATACTTACAGCTCCAGAACGACTAAACCAGGAGAAAACGGGCTTTTATATAAGTCGGCACCAACAAACTGATGGATTTGAAAAAAGTGCGTACAAAAAGTTCACAACTTGACAATTACAAAACAATTAATCAAAAGGTATGAAATTACCAAGTTCGAAATATTTATAGCTCAGTAAAGTGAAGAAATGCATTATACAGTTCTAGATAAAAACAAGGGAAGTAATTGAAATGTTGTTATCCGGTGACGGTACGTATCGTGCAATAGCATTCACAGACAAGTAAAAAATCTCGAATAACTTAATTAGTACAGTATGTTTTGATGGTTATACTTAAAATGTTAAAATATTAAAGTTGGTATGAAATAAAATCGTAAAAAGAACCTCTGGAAGCAGCAAAGAATGAAACCGAGAAGAATAATAGTAGACGATATTTTTAGGCGGGAGTCTATTTTTAGATGATGAATATTCATTTAGTTAATCTCGATTCTACAATATGACATGTAAGATTTAGGAGTTAGACAGTTTAAACTAAATTATTGTTTTTGTAGGTCTGTTTATTACGTAGTTGTATTTCACTAAAGATTGACTTAAAGATGCGTAAAAACACATTGGCAAAGAGGCTATTTGTAATGAATATGCATGAGTACAAAATGGCGGCGCCTACTGGAATTCGGATGCCTTTGATGATATCCTTGTATCCATTACCTGCTCAGTCAAGTTTGACATGTTCACCATAAGTGTTCCTTCTCATGAGAAGGAACAATAATGTTAAATTAATCTTAGTCTTCTACCCAGTCCCGATATTCTCTACAAGTCGTAAGAATAAAATAATTAACTTATCTACGGTGTCCCGTTATGGCCATCACCGTATGTGAGCTCTAAACAACAAAAGAATGATTCTTAGATGTTAAAAAGTCGAAATAACGGATCGGGTTTTTTAACTTGACTTACAATCACTTATCTTGATATTCGTGAACCTCATAACACTCTATTTCTTGGTTACCAAAGAATATGTGGATCGCTCTTTTATATTCTGAGAGTTAATGATCAATAAACACTTGGCATTCATTCAGTCATATGATTTCCCGGCAATTTTATCTCTCCTTATGTTTATTTTCAAACATTCTTCCCGAACGTACATAAAAAGATCAGTGAATCTTGGTTAACTGAATGAATAAGTATTCAGAATTCTTTTTAATGCTAATCGACAGTACAATCAACCACTCTCAATGAACCACTTTCAAATGGCAGAAGTCGGAGCTCGCCACATTATCATATATTTTGGAGTCGACATACTAATAATATTAAATGTTTTGCTTTCCAATGGCAAAATACTCCCCGTAAGCGTAAATTCAGGCTAGCCTTGATTTTTTAAGTAATCTTTTAACTGGGCAATATAAGCAAACGGTGGCATGATATTGAATACCTTAATGTAAAAAGAGTGCAAGCAGCTGGAGCAGATAAAATTACAAGACGACCAGCAAAATCAGTTGATTTTCAAGTCTTTACAAAGAAGCTTGATTTGAAACTCTCAAATATATGAAACAAAACAACAAATTGATACACAATGTAATATACTACAAACTGGTAATAACCAGTGTCCATTCTTATCTCCAAAGCATAATTCATGAAACCGTTGGAGACATCACAATCGAAGAAGTGACAACATTATAAACATACATCACAACACTGATTGCTTTTTGAATTCATTTTTTTTTCATTCAACTATCAGTGAAAGGAATCAAGTACCTATATTGTACAAATCGAAACTGCAAGCTTCAAGACAGTGTTCCATTCAAAATTGTTCCGTTTGAAACTGACGATCATAGGAAGATCCTAGGTGCCCCTCCGTGCATTATTTTATCACGAGCAGGCACCTGGGTAGAACCACCGACCTTTCAAAAGCCAGCTGGATAGCTTCCTCACAAGAAGAATTCAACGCCCCGAGTGAGGCTCTAACCAATATCGGTGAGGAGCAATTGATTTGAAGTCAGAGATCTTAACTAGTCGGCCACGGAGACTCTACAGTGTCGGCGTCAGCGTCGCCGTTGCATTCCGATTTTACTTTTTATGGTAAGCATTTTGATTTCAATATTTTTCATCAAACTCCACATAAGGGTTGATCTAACTGCGGGGTATAGATCTGTTGATTTAGTGTTAGGTACCTTAATGGTCAATATTGTATGGCTCACATCTCAGTTTCACTTATATTGCATAATACTTCTTAGTAACAGATTTCCTTCTTCCTCCTCTAACCCCCGTCCCGACGACTACACCCCCTCCCAACATTGCACACACTTACTTATATCTCATATTGTTTCTCACCAACAGCCTCCACTCCCATTTTACTTCCTTCTACACCCCTCCCAAAACGTTTACTTAATATCTTACACTAACTTATATCATATAAGTTGGTAAATATTCCTTGTACACACAACTTCTACCCCCACCACCACCTTTATCCTCATCTCCCAAAAATAAAAATAAATATTTTTTAACATTCCTCGTACTAACTTTAATCTCTTACTGTTTATAAGATTCCCCAAAGCACCCGCAGTCTTACCCTATCCCATCCCCACATACACCTAAATAGCCCCTCCACCTAACATGTTGTTTACTTTCCTTACACATACTTTTTACATCATATATTTGGTATGGATTTTTTTAGTATCCCTCATAACCCATTACACCCCCACCCCCTACCACACACACACCTTATTGCTGTTATTTTCCTTACACTAACTTATATCTGATTTTACTTTCCAACATACACCGACTTCCGCAACACATCACATTCCCATGTACTCCCCATCCGCACTCTCCTTATCATTGTTTTTACATTTATTCATATAATATATCTCTTATGGTTTCTGAGTATTATTCAAATTAACTGTCCTCGACAGCTCTTGTATTTTCTATGAACATATATGATTATGTATATTCTCATTCGATTCTTGATGATCTTGTTAGTTGCTTTACTATGTTAACTAGGCAAGCAAAACCTACAAAATATTAACACACCTGAAATGGAGCCTTATAATCAGAGAGAAAAGATTGACAATCGCGACACCCTTACGTGGAGAACGTACATATATACCTTTGTTTATAATCTTATTCTACCATTAACTCTTTTCACTTCGCTCTTCCTCTGTTTCTTTTTCGGTACAACGAGTGGGTGTCCTACATAAAAAGCAAACGAAGAAAGTGTTGCCAGGCAATACAAAGCCCCTTACTAGTTAAAAGTCCACAAACCAATTTTTTCGTCTGGATACTATCCGTCACACACAAACAGAGACGGGGAGAAGTTAAAGGGGATAAGGGCTTATCACCCTTGTTAGTTTATTTTAATCTGCATTATTTGGCCCTATTGTAAAAACTTTCTACCTTATACTTAATATTTCAGATATGGTTCATATTTCCAATACAATATACATTTATGTTGGTATGTTTTGATTATGACATATGAAAATACATCCAAAGAATGCATACTAATTGTCTTAGGTAAATTCATTCTTTCTATCCGGGTCAAACACATGACAAATTACTCAGATGAAAAATTGTACAGAACAACATATCATATCAAAGTGTTTTGTAGATTAGAGTCTTACAATAAAGGTAGAGGTGAAACCAATTATTCTTTAATCTCTGAAATAAAAGATACATGCGTGGCTGTAAAAGAAATGTTCGGATAAAATCAAACACAATAATAAATACATCCCGTTGACTACTTTGGTTACGTACTAACGGCTTTAGAAATGCAAGGATAAGCCCTATTTCAACGAAACATGATGTGGAAGCAACTACACGCAACAACAACAAGCTTTTTTCCCGACTACCACTCATTTCAAAGGTTTTGAAATGCTGCAGCAACTACACTGAAAAAAAATCAGGAGGAACTGCAGTATGCTGACAAAAGTTTACTCATATGTGTCGGCTAAAATGAAAGAAGTCCATATTGATCTATCAAAATTCTAGCGAAAATATCATTCAATATACTGACCATAACAACTGATTGTATGTTATGGTTCTCATGGTATTGGAACCATCCGCGGCTTTTGACACCACTGGCCACCGGACACTGTTACACGGACTTGAGCACCATTTCGAAATCATATACAAAAGAGCTATGGTCGTGTGACATCTATATAAGCAACCGCTATCAAAAGGTATGTGTTGATGTGGAGTTATTCAGGCCTGTGATAATAAAGTACATTGTATCTAGGTGCTAAAATATGGAACGCAATTCAAGAACAAAAGGATGGTCGTTTAACAAAAAGTAAGTCATTCGAACAAAATAGTACATACGTTAGACATGATAGCATTGCAACTCAACATGATAACACAGTAATTAACAAGACATAACAGGATCTGGTGGAGATACTACCGTTTACAAATAAAGAAGATTCCTCGTATTCATCTAACATAAGAAAGCTCTGGCGTTCAATACCAAACACTTTACCCATTGGTGAAATATGCAGACGCTATGGAATGCTTCTTCGTTACTACGCGACGCTTCTCGGTTATACCTGATTTAAAGCCAACAGAAGCTGAAACTGGGAGTTAAGCATTGTCCCATATCTAAGTTAGTATCGTGGATGCAAGGTGTAACTTAAACTCAGTGAATATGAGACAGAAGTAATGCAGCTCACATCAAATCAAAAACATTTGCAAATTAAGACACAGTTCTTTGAAATACTTTAATCAACAGTATAGTTATTAAACCGACACAAAAGCGAAATCGCCAAAACATGCTGAATGGGTAAATGTTATGGCATGTATTCCTGATTTGGTAAATGTTTGCTACGTGACGAAAGTCGAAGGCGTTACTGTCATTTTCTGGGTGTCAGCGTCGGATACAGACACCTTGTTAACGTTTAGCATAATAAAAATGTGTTTCAATAGCGCTGATGCAAATGAGAACGCTTTTATTCCCCAGTTAAAACACTCAAGGAAGTTGTAAAAATAGCAGTTTTATGCAGAAATACCAATAGAATACTACAAATATAGTTTGAGAATTCTTGCTTTCTTTTAAAGCAAATTAATGTCTCATTACATACTTGTAACATCATACATGTCTTCCGCTTCATAATAGTATTACATAGTTTCATAACTTTTGCTATAATTTTGATGAAATTATTTACTTTTCTGTGCTTCGAAACTTTAGTTTGCGATTGCGAGTGAGTTAGTATTATGAGTACACTCTTGTTCATAATTCCTTAACGAATGATGTCTCGTCAATTTCGATTCAAAGGAATGAACCTTACTTTGGTGAACTGGCTAGGGATGATGAATATTATAGCATTACAAGCACTTTTTTAAAAAATATTTCTGACTAAAATGGCAAGCTATTGTTCTGTAAATAAGGTAGGAAC
This sequence comes from Mercenaria mercenaria, assembly GCF_021730395.1. NCBI lineage: Eukaryota > Metazoa > Mollusca > Bivalvia > Venerida > Veneridae > Mercenaria > Mercenaria mercenaria. Next base: position 14,014,171 of record NC_069367.1, on the reverse strand, counting down.
AACGACAAAAAGGATTTTTGGTACTTATACTTTGGTTATGGGACGCTGTCTGGTTTAAGTACGGGGATAGTAAATGAAAAACATTTTAAACCGAAATGTGTATCTTATAAATATCGTTTTGCTACTTACCTTTAGATTCTCTTCTCCGTTTGGTTTTTTTCATGTGCAGATGGACAATGTTACTCGAAGTTCGGTTTATTTCTGAAACAAAATTAGTTTTTCACGTAAATAGTCAAATAAATGAAAATATTCGTGTTAACTTTTTAAGTGTTGTTTTAGATTAGAATAATTACGCTACTGTAAGAAAAATAGATATTAATTTACTTTACTTTTTCGCATGTATGGCTATAGTTAAAAACAATCAAATGTCAAAATGCGTTTGCTTATGCGCGGAGTACAGAAGATGACCGTGATATTGATTCCCATTTGTACTTGTACTTGGTTATGTTCATCCCTCAAGCAAGACTTATAAAATAAGTATCACTGCGAAAAATGTGTGCATATACGGGTGTATACGGTCCCGTATATGCCTTATATACGAATATTATCTGAAAGGTATCTTTCCTGAGAGTATGATCAAAACCTATGCCTTAAAAATACTTTTTGACCTTAACAATCCAAAACTTTGAATACTGACATAATCTGTGGAAATGTATTTATGCTAAGTATGAATAAACGGATCCATGTGAGAAAAACATGAATGTCCAATTAAGGAATACGGGATTACCGTATATGGAAGGTTCCATATACGGGAAAAATGTTCCCGTATACGGCCGTATATTAGGAGTATACGGAATGCGTACACTCCCGTATACGAAACCATTTTCCGCAGTGCTTGAAACGGTCCAAACTGACGAACTAGCATCCTGATAGAGCATTAAATAAGGATAACATTGTAAGAATATCCCGGGTTCCATTTCATCACAAGTACTTTTGCGTAAAACTATGGACTTAGTTAGATTTTTCAGACTGAAGAAATTGTCAGGAAATTTCTATAAATATAGCGATCATTTTCAGACCAGTAATTGGAAATGTAAGCTATGTCCATTCCTTAACAAAACTGCCAAGTTGAATTGTAAGGATTAGCTTTGTATCAATAGAAATAATTGAAAAAATATACCTACCCATTTACATCGGGGTTATTTTCTAGCGGGATTTATGTCCAGCGGGCGTCAGGATAGGCAGTTAACTCTGCCGAAACTCCAACCAGCTGGTCGTGTTTTAGTTTTTAATTATAAAGTGGTATATTTTTCCCCACCAGCTATTATATTACTTGTATTTTAGGTATATATCTTATCTGATTTTCCTAACCGGTTGTCGAACCAAGATGGAATTTTCGAACATTGGCGCATATTTGTAGGTTCAGTAAACGTATTTTCTCTTACATTGAAAAGAATGTACGCGTAATACAATCTTCTGTTAACATGGTAAACATTACCAAGTTCATTTACTAATCAGCAGCATTTCAAACGTGTTCAAGTGTGGTATACGCGAGGCAAGAACTTAATAATAGCGTCTAATTCAAGAGAAAACTACTTACTTTTATATGCGCCATATGTAGGCACGAAATTTACTTTCACCTTTGACATTTTGTTGTTATTTATCGTGTACTGAAATGAAAAGATGTGATACGGCATCGTGTCAATTATGTAAATCTCTTATAAAAAAGCACAATAAATTGTGCTTCATCTTGTACAGACTCAAGAACAGGGTCCAGTGCTAAGTGGATATTTGCCTTTCCCTCCGCCCGCCCCCTCCCCCATCTTTTACCTCTAACAAGCCACCCCCATTTTCTCCACAGCTGTTGGTCACTAATCTTAATTTTCAAGACAGGGAGTTTTTAAAAAATAAACAAATGCCTTGTTAAGACTAGATATATGTAAAGGTAAATAGTTTGACAATAATAATACATTGGCAGTTGTGGGAAGAACGGCTTTTGTGTTGTTTTGTTTTAATTCAATCAGAATTTGTATAGGTTTGCCAGTTTGTCCTTTCCTGTATGACCTCTAAGTTAGAAGATTCGACGACAGACGCAGCAAGGGATACGGGGACAGGGAAGGTGTGGTCAGCGCCAATTTCGATGTGGAAAACAGCATATACTTTAACCCAAGTACAAATATTATATATACCTCTTTCTGTTAATGAGACCGTATCGACAATTCTATCCTAAAAATCATTAAATTCTACATTTGGCTATTAAAATATGCAAATTATCAATGGTACCACTTCTTACTAGGCTTCCACTTCAAAATATGCTTTCCTAAGTTAGTTCGTCATTATAATCCCTATATACTGAGTAAATGACAAACGGATTACAGTGTTAATATCCTAAAAACTTAAAACTTCAGATTCTTGTATTGCAATGCCAAATTTTTCCAGAGTAGGACTCGTACCACCCTTCCTACGGAAACATTAAAACACTTTATATCAAATTAACATGGTCATTTTGGTCACAGTAATAAGGTCAAAATTAATAAAAATGAAAAGTGTGTTAAAGAAACATAAAAAGGTACGAAATCAAGCACAGCCATGAATACATAAAAAAATAAAGACTGGATAGAAACGTTTGCGGACTGCGGCTATACTGGAACAGTCGAAGACGGCACACATCCTCCTTTAATCATCAAAAAAGCAGTAAAACTGCCCCGAAATAACTGTCAATAATATCACATCCAGGTGTTTTTGAATAATCAATGACATTGAAATACATACATGTTCTACATAATCCCTTGGATCGACACAATGCAATAGAATTTACTGAGCCGTGGTCTTATTTATAAATAAATGCAAAGTGTTTGAGCAAATGACGAATAATAAGGTCATTATTGAACTGTGGTGAAAAAGGTACAAATAACATAAAGGAAGATATAAAGGAACTCAACTCCAATTGAGATGTAAGACAGGTTCAAGACAAATACTACAGCAATTATTCGTGTTGTTTTGTTACGCACTCATACTATTTATTAACTAGGCATTGTATCATAGCTCGGTGTTTTTTCTTAACAAATTTGGTGCAGGTAAATCGTGTACACTGAGCGCAGGGTGCGGTAACTAAAAGTGTGCAGGTATTAAATACCCGCACGCTAGTTACCGCACTGTTGGATAGGAAAGTATGCCAGCGTGTATGGGCATGTCTCTAACAGCAGACAGCGAAGTGCATTTTATTGATTTTCTGCGCTGGCACTGGTTTATTTTACCTGAGCTTTACACATTTGTAAACCAAGGATTTTAAGTACTCACTGAACTGCTGCATATGGCAATGTGGAACACCTACTGAACTACCATATACATTGTATGGATGGCTATGATACAAAACAGAAAGAACATTAAAACTCTCGCGTAAACGATTTATACTCGGGGGCTATGCCCCCTCGTACAAATCGTTTACCCTCGAGTTTCAATGCTCCTTCTATTACTTGTACCTAATTTAAAGAATGTTTGGAAAATGGAATAAAAATGTATATATTGTTATATATGACCTGACTGCATGATATAACAACTTTTGTTTTAAATGTTCTGTCATCAGTAATGGAATAATGTTGAAAAGATGATTAACAACAAATAGTCTACTTGTGTAAAGGGAAGGTAACTGTGTAAATAAGTATGGGTTACTTAAGACAGTTCTAATTATCTCCCTTATCAATTTGCATGTAAAGTGTCAGAACTGACCCCAACTTGATCTATGGTCTGTTTCATTTAGCAATCAGAAAACACTGATGTTCTTAAATATTTATTTAGTTCTGTTTATATGATATATAATTATTTATATAATTTTTTTATGAAAATAGTACAAGCTAAGGATGTATATGAAAGTAATAAATATGTGGTATTGCACTTTGTTGATAGAAAAAAAACATAAAATGGTTTGACAAAAGATATCTGCATACATAGTTTTGTTTACACGATGGACATTAAATCATGAGATCAAGAACATAACTACAATTCATATACAAGAGGGCCATAATGCCCCTGGATCGCTAACCTGAGTAATATGAGCTACATTAATTAATTATTAAATGTCAAACTGATGCTAAGGCAGGCCAATATTTGACCCTGGAGAGATAATTTGAACTAACTTGGTAGAGGACCATTAGATGATGCCACATACCAAATATCAAATCCATAGCTACTGTGGTTTTGGACAAGAAGATTTTAAAGTTTTTGCTTTTGGTTGCCATAGCAACCAGAGTTCTGCATGGATTTAAATTCTTTGGGCAATTTTGGTAGGGGGCACCCAAGGATCATTTCGATGAAGTTTAGTGTAAATCTGCCCAGTGGTTTTGAAGAAGATTTTTGAAATTTACAATATAGCCATTTAGGAAAAATAAGCCCCGTCCCCTGGCGGAAACAGAATGGCTTAGGCAATTTTGGTAGAGGATCACTTAGAGATCATTTCTGCAAAATATTTTCGAAATCACAGTTTCTGACAAGAAGATTTTCAAACATTTTCCTTTTGGTTGCCATGGCAAGCAGAGTTCTGTATGGAATTTAATTCTTTGGGCAACTTTGAAAGGGGGGCTATCCAAAGATCATTCCTGTGAAGGTTGGTGTAAATCTGCCCAGTGGTTCTAAAAAGAAGATTTTTTTAAAAAAATTGTTGACACACGACGCACTACAGACGTCGAGCGATAACAAAAGCTTACTTTGAGCCTTTGGCTCAGGTGAGCTAAAAACAGTAAATATAAATTGGAGAGCAATATTAAATAAAAACAGTCACCAGATATATCTTTCTACATTTACAAAAATCAGTATGTTAAGTTCACCAAACATAAGCCAACCAATTTCTAAGATATGGCAATTTCATAGTAACAGTGAAAATCAAGAAGTACTATACAAGAGGTCAAATATTGCCTTATAATACTACTTCTTAATGTTTGAATAAGCGTATTTAAATCCAAACACAACATTTTTGAAAAATTCAATGAAAGTTTTATGAAGGCTGCTTAAGACCAGTAGCCTGTAATGTGATAAAAAATTGACATACGAAACTTTTGACTAGTACAGTGGTGACATCACTAAAGTAATCATGCCACTTTCAAAATTGACAGCGAACTTAAGGAAATTAACCTGCAAAGTTTCGTTAAGACTAATCAATAATATAGTCAAGACAAACAAATCTGGACAGACGCACGCATACAATTTGGACAACTATGTCTTCACTTTCGCAAACGGGCAAAACAAAAAGTAATGACACTATAAAATACTACATCTTAAATTTGATTTGTGAACATACTGTGCTATAAACTGAGAAAAATAGTACTGATATGGTATTTTGAAAATGATGTGGAGTAAACTTGTATTACAGCCTGTAATAGTTTAATGAGTGCATATTATCAGAAAAGACCCGCTGCTCTCTACATGTGTGTCCTGCAATTACAGCAAATATGAAACAAAATGGAAGGCTCCTCTATACTGAACTGTGCGAGTTGCAGACACTGATCTTGAAGCATAGCTGAAGGGTGACACTGAAGATTTCACAGGCATACCTGAAGAAACAAATGTATAATGTAATAACTCTGTATTCGACATGTCTGCAGCTCTTTAATTGTCAAATATATGTATACTTCTGAATATAAAGTAGAATAAAAATCAAACGTTTACCAAATTAATAAAACTTTAACATATTTTATGCATAAGACCCATTATAGCAGAGTATATCAAGAGGCCAATAGTGACCAAAAGTCACTCACTTGACCATTACTATTTAACCTAGAATATATATATGACAAACTGAAAGATGAATAGTAACATTAGTGTTTGATATAGAGAAAACATACAACAGATCAAGAGCCCCCATTTAACAAATTTGAATAAAGACCTTCTGGCTAAGTTTAATAAAGATCCTCCAAGCAATTAAAGGAGAAAAAAGTCATAAAATATATTTTTAATTGTAGCTCTACATGAAAGCAGTACTGGACCATTCAAATCCCCTTTTTTTATAAAAACAAGAAGGTTATGCTGGCCCTTGATTTTTCACAAGGGTATACATCTAACTCAGTGTTTACCAGTGACAAAGCTGCAGAGATAACCTGTGGGATATTTTTCAGGCCAATATTCATACTTATCAAATGATATTCGATAAAACGATATTCGTGTCATACTTTTTCGTCGGGAGTTCGATTCCCAGACCCGTAAAAATTACTTTTTAAAACGGTTTTTACGCCATTTCGGCAATTATAAAGTTTATAGTCACATTTCTTTGAAAAAATTGCAAAACAAAGGCAATATCTTTATCAGTTTATGGACTATATTTATCAATCTTTCCCCTGTCATCCTTCTAAATCATAATGTCTAAATTGGTGTTTTAGAGGAGAGTTTTAAGTTTAAAATACACAATATACACGAAAAAAGGAGATGTTTGGCGCAGGATAAAAATTTTGCGGCGATTTTTGGGAACAGGTTATTGTAAACGTCATTACAAATAACGCAATGACCGTTTTCTGACGCTGTCTTACATTTTTATATATGTAATAGGTTTTGCTGTATGAACTTAACGGTTTAGTACACGATGTACTGGTTTTCATTTGGAGACATGTTCCTTTATACATATTTAGCAGACTAATATGGACACTGTCAAGCAATTGTGTTTATTGTTTTTATCCGATTTCTTTAGGATATTATATTATATTTTCATGCATGTGTCTTTGTCCATAACTCAATGCAAGAAGAGTTGTGTCAGCCAATTAGCATGACCATTTATTGTGATACAAGCATTAAGTTCTCCGCCCTGATCGTTTTCAGACTTCCGAAGCATGTAAACATTTATCCAGATGAATTTTTATTTTTTAAAGAAATGTTACAGTTTTAAATATATAGACAGATGCAAAGAAATGTTCAGCATTGGCATATATCATTTATGCAAGAGTCACAAAGTGACTGTCTAAAATATAAGGAAATGAAACTAGATTACTGTACTGGACAACTGGGATATCAGACAAAACTATTCGATAAAGTAAAACCAGTATCACGTGACATATAGGTTTCTGAGGACGGCAAAATACATGTTAACCTAAAAAGAAGGGATACAATTGTTGTAAAATATAACACAACAAAGATTTATTACAATTGCCTACAAAAACAGCAGATTTTAAACACAGTCCAAAAGAAATCCGTACAAGTAAAGGTGATTCGACAGAGATTGATTAACCGCAAATCAACTGCGAAGGAGAAAATATCAATGAAAGTAGAGATTTTGACAAAATATAAAACAGTTCCGGACGTTATTGACACACTCAGAGAACATGATTAGTTTCACTTGTGCAAGAAATGGTGTTCATAATGTCAGTCACACAACATCGTTTAGCGCTAACGGACGCCCAAGGTATAGAAAGATTGCGACAGAAGATTATCCGGTGACGAAAAGCATCCCACGCTGCTGCTCGGTGCTCTCGCAATCGGTGTATGGGGCGCATAAAACGGACAAAACGCACAATGACCGCAAGATCAACGCACATATACACGACGAACAACGTTCAATTAATGAATATCATCGTACTAGTAACGGACTTGTACCGCGTAAAACGTAAGCACAACGTATGAGAAACTGACAAAATATTCTTGTCAGTTATCGTCCGTTGAACATACGTTACATCCGTTGAATGTCTGGTAGTAGTCCGACTGTGAATCAGGTCCACCGGACAAGAACGGATGCAAACCGGACAAGTAAAGAATAAGGGATGCACGAGTAACGAACAAAATGCATACCAGCGCATTGCTACCGTACATCTAACGGACAACTTTGTCCGGTGGTGTACGTTCCAAATTTTGAACATGCTCAAAACCTTCCACTGGATGGAACAACATCGCCAGAAAAGGAAAGCAGGCACCGCATGAGAACGGAAAAGAAACACAGGCGAACGGACTCGAACGGATTGAAAATTCTGTTATACTCCGGACGTCCATTAACGCTATACGGTGTAGTGTGACTGACCCATTAGCTGCAAACAAAACGTTTCTTATGGAAAATATATGCTATCTACTCTTTTTAGACGTTGTCGATTAGTTTTCGAACACAACTTTGTCCCAAATGTACGGTGTCACAGAAGTGACATCCGCAACACTTTATTTATATTGTGGCCACAGCTTAGTAACTTGAGGCCTCAACTTAGAAAATTATGCACAGGGGTGACATCCGCAACACTTTATTTATATTGTGGCCACAACTTAGTAACTTGAGGTCACAACTTAGAAAAGTATGGCCGTGTCCACAACTCAGTAAATTGTGGCCACGACTTATTAAATTGTGGCCATAAATTAGTAAATTGTGGCCACAAGTTATTATATTGTGTCCACAACTTAGTAAATTGTGGCCACGACTTATTATATTGTGGCCACAACTTAGTTAATTGTGGCCACAAGTTATTATATTGTGGCCACAATTTAGTAAATTGAGGCCACAACATTGTAAATTGTGGGCACGAGTTTTTATATTGTGGCCACAACTTAGAAAATTGTAGCCACAATTTATTACGTTGTGGCCACAATATAATAACTCGTGGCCACGACTTAGATTAGCCAATCGAAACGACCGTTTTATCTTTGCCGCCGTATAGAAAGGACAGAGTGCGAAATGGAAGCGCACAAAAGTGTCTACGTCCCAGCAAAGGGTCAGACAGGAATGGAAAATGGATGGATGGATTTGATGGTACCTACCTACCTACCTACCTACCTATTTATTTGTCTGCCCGTCAGTCCGTGTATCTATCTTTCATTCCTGTCTAATCCTTTGCAGGGACGTAGACACTTTTGTGCGCGTCCATTTCGTATGGTTGCTGATTTCTGCCATTTCGCGTTTTGGCCCAATTATATTAAATTTTCACGGAGAACATACGGCCCGCCCGAGGATCAAACTCGCGATCCGTAGATCCGCGCTCTACATATTGAACTAAGCGGGCGGGTGGACAGCGTCTTGACCAGGTTAGCAACTGATGCTTGTTCTATGAAAATCCTTTCAGTGGTTAAGAATCTATGGAGCGAACACAAGCTTGAGCTATTTTATCTGGGTTCTGCGTCAGGAGTATATATCATCTTAGTTTAGTATTTGATGCTAGTTTAATGAAAATCCAACGAGTTTAGAAGACATGGAGCGGACACAAAATTGAGGTATTTGACCCTTAAACTCCAACTGTGAAACTGACCTCGCACTGAGTGACATGGACTTGTGCATTGTCGTCTTGGTGAGATACAACAACTGATGCTAACTATATGAGTATCTTCAAATCTGTCTAGACAATATGGACAAAATATTAGCTACTTCATCTTTTACCCCCAAGTGTGACCATGACATTGGACCTAGCGACCTAGTTTTTGCACTCTGCAGCTCGACTTGATGAGGTATATATTATGTGCTAACGTTATAAAAATCTTCCGACCCGTTTATTAGACACTGAGTGGACAAAAATACAATATTTGACCTCTGACCTCCAATAGTTACCTGGACATTGGTCCGACTGACTTAGATTTGCGCTATGCACGTCGTCTTGAAGAGGTAAAAAACTAATGCTAGTTTAGTGAAAATTTTCAAACCGTTTTAGACAATATGCAGCTGACACAAATTTGAGCTATATGATATTTGACCTCAAAGTGTGACAAAGACGTCGAAGTTTATTCCCTGTATTGTGCACACTGCACGTCGTCTAGATGAGGTTAGCAACTGATGCGAGATTTTTTTTAATATTTCCAGTGGTTACGAAGATATAGATGGAACACAAACTATAACTATTAACCTTTGACCTCCATGTGTGACCTTGGACATAGAGGCTAGTGTCATGCACACAGAATGTCGTCTTGATCAGGTTAGCAACTGACGCTAAGTTTTATGAAAATATATGAAGATGTGGAGCTGACACAAATTTTAGCTATCTATTTTATTTTTGACCTCCAGATTTGACCTTGATCTTTTACTTATTGACCAAATAACATATTGAAAAGAAATTAAGTAACCCAAGTATAAAATACTGTTCTATGCTGTGACATGAAAAGAAAAATGTAGTGGTCAGTTTGCGAACAGTTGTACAAAGAAGTTGGGTTTTAGCAGGCTTTTGAAACAGCCAGCGTGTAAGCTCCCCTAATTCTGACGGAAGGTTGTTACAAAGCCTTTGAGCAGTGAAAGAAAAGTTCCTATTGGCATACATCACTATTTCAGTCTTTGGAACAACCTGTGACAACGTGTCTTGTGATCTTAGGTTTCTAACCGATCAATACACTTCCAACATATCCATTATATGGACAGGCGACTGATCGTGACAACCTTACAGGTGTGGGTCTGAACCTTGTACTTTACCCTGTATTTCACTGCCCAATGGAACTCCTTCTGAAACCGGTGTAATATGATTGCAACGGAACGCCCTAATGATAACGCTAGCTCCAGTGTTTTGGACATGTTATCATTATTATTATTATTATACCAGATTTATATGTTTCAGCTTGTCAAGTGTGCTGTATGGAATACCACTTAACAAGGCATTAACCTTTAGCCTGCTGGCGGCAAGTTATTTTGCCTTTGCGACCAGTGCAGACCAAGATCAGCTTGCACATCCGTGCAGTCTGATCATGGTCTGCACTGTTTGCTATTCAGTCAGTCAATTTTCAGTGAACACCTCTTCAAATGATAAATGGTACTGCTCAAATTGAATGATGGACCAGTCCATTTTAGAAACTTAGCAGGGTAAAGGTAAAAGTGGTCTAACTGTAAGGTAACCCGGCAATTGACTAGGGTATTTGTGACATCACTGGTAAGATACCGTCTGGTGTGATCCATTCTGCCTAGTTGTGCATATCCAGTCCGGCAAACAGAGTTGACGTGCTGTTCCATATCCATACTGACTGTTGTCTAATACTGCTCCATGAATCCTAACACATTTTGAATTTTAGTTTTGGCAAATATGGAGCTTGAGGGCTTCAGGGTTTAGACAAGTAGATTTTTATAGCTTTTGCTATATAAACAAGTAACCCCAGGCGGAGTTAATTTTTATCCCAGGGTCATGATTTGAACAAATTTATTGGAGGAATACTGTACAAAGCTTCATGCCAAATATCTTAGCTCAAGTGCCTATTGGTTTTAGACAAGAAATTGTCTACGTAAAACAAGTGAACCCCTGAGTGGGGCTAATTTGAACCCAGGGACATGATTTGAACAAACTTGTTGGAGGAATACTACACAATTCTACATGCCAAAAATGTTTCAATAGTTTTTTATGTAAAACAAGTGAACCCCGGGCGGGGTCAGTTTTGATCTCATGGAATGATTTAAACAAACTTGTCAACGACTTATAGGCAGGTAATGTGTATGTGTGTTTTTGTTGTTGTTGTTGTGTGTGTGTGTGTGTGTGTGTGTGTGTGTGTGTGTGCGTGTGCGTGTGCGTGTGCGTGTATGTGTGTGTTTTGGGTTTTTTTCTGGTGTGGCGAGTGTTGAGGAGGGGTAAGATTTGGGGAAATGATGTGATATAACAATATCAAACATGAAGATTTTTTATAGTTTCCACTATACATAAATAAAGAATAATGTAACCACACCCACTGTGGATATGCTTTTTGTTGAAACAGAATACTTTCTACAATCTTCGTAAAGGGTCAACCAGGAAACAATTGTTTAAAACTTATTTTAAAATTGGGCCTGCTGTTTCTGACCAGAATATTTTTAAAGTTTCCTCATACAGGAAAAAAAGTAGTCACACCGCCTGGAGCCTATGTTTTTTACAAAACAAACTTATTTGAACAATCTTGGTAGAGGGTCACACAAGGATCATTTGTGTGAAGTTCTTTCCACATCGGGCCAGCAGTTTCATACAAGAATATTTTTTAAGTTTTCTCTTCATTCGTATAGGGATAGTGACCACCCCCACTGGCGACCATGTATTTGACGAATCGTAATAATTTCAACAACCTTGAGAGGATTACATAGGCTTTTAACAAACTTGTCTGAGAAACATCAATCTATGATAAATGTAAAGGCCTTGCAAATTTAGAACACAATGGGTTTTTTAATGTTTTTCTTATAAAATTCTATGTAAAACAAGGGGACCAAAGATCGGGGTCAATTTTAACCCCAGGGGCATGATTTCAACAAAATCGGTAGATGACCACTACACAATGCTACATGCTTTATATTTCGGAAAAGAAAATTTTTATAGTTTTGTTTTTTTTTCCTTTTAGTTACCAGTATTCTGCATTTTTCATCAGCTAACAACAGATGGTTTCATAGGAGATGTCGTTTGAAGAAATATGTGGATTGTTAGGTGGACTAACTGACGGTTAGCGTTCACAACAACCAACCTGAGTACTTCATGCTCAGGTGTGCTACAAGCACAAAGGGTGTTCTTAAGACTAGGAATGCAATTGCAAATGTTTAAATCTTTGGTGTTGCAATCAAAACTGTCTTTTCTATGATATGTAAACAATAAGAGATCCATCCTTCTACAGTTGTCCTCCGTGAAGAATATTTTACAATCATACGACGCACCCCTCCCAATAATAACTATGTACGCGCTTTAAAAGATTGATATTGTTTGAACGGTGATAAGCCATTGTTTGAACGGTGATAAGCCCGACAATGTTATCTCCATATCAAATTCATGTTTACATTTTATGAGTCACAATTAAGTGACACATCTATATTAATTTTCAATATGCGTTTCAAATAATATTTTTTCTCCAAGTATTTAAAAATATAACACTACAGTGAAAACTTTGAAATTTTTTTACGGTGTTCCATTAGGGCCATCGTGGTTTCGCGCTGTCGTCCTAAGGGCGAAATCGCGAAAACACGATGTGATAAAGCGAAAACACGATGCGATAAAGCGAAAACACGATGCGAAAAATATCGCGTTTTTGTGCTATTAATATCGCGTTTTCGCCCTCGATCTCCCATCGTGTTTTCGTGTTTTGCCTTCGCGGTCAGTAGGGCGAAAACACGATATTTTTCGCATCGTGTTTTCGCGATCTTGTATCGTGTTTTCGCGATTTTGCCCTTTTAACCACGAAGGCGAAAACACGATGGGAGATCGAATATTATCGCACTTTCGCCTTCCGGTTAGACATGCGTAAACAGGAAGACGAATTAGACAGCCGTATCAGAGAGTATTTTTCAGTCGGTTTTGTCGTGTGCTCTTCAAGAGATCTTGAAATATTTTGCTTAATGTTTTATATAATGTGTAAAGACGTTTAAATGATGAAGTAATTAAAACATATAAAACAGAACATGCATACGTTAAAGCACTGACGCACATGTATGGATTTAGCAGAGCAATGATAAATTTTAATTAGGAAATTAAGAAATTTTAGGTCAACCGGATCCTGTTTATTCTGTCTAGGAATTTCACCTGATTAAGGTCAAACTCAAATATTCTCCTCCTGTATTTGACTTGACTTAATTCCAGGATATGGGATCGGGGCCTCCGTGGCCGAGTGGTTAAGGTCGCTGACTTCAAATCACTTGCCCCTCATCGATGTGGGTTCGAGCCTCACTCGGGGCGTAGAATTCTTCATGTGAGGAAGCCATCCAGCTGGCATACGGAAGGTCGGTGGTTCTACCCAGGTGCCTGCTCGTGATGAAAAAATGCACGGAGGGGCACCTGGGGTCTTCCTCCACCATTAAAGCTGAAAAGTCGCCATATGACCTATCATGTGTCGGTGCGACGTTAAATCAAAAAAAAAGAAGGATATGGCATCACGTGATTAAAATGCTCAGATACAGATACCGAAATACAGAGAGGTAAAAGTCGAATTTTTGTTGTTTAGCGTTTTTTATTTCTTTCAGACATGTCCACGTCTGGAGCTATTTTTATACTGTTTCTGACGATATATCTCTTTTTGGCTAAAACTTTCTACTTCGTTCATCCACTTCAAAAATGAACACTATTGTCATCGGCCCTACATTATTTGGGGTGTTTGGACTATGTAGGATGTTTAAGCTAAAAACCGATATACCTAAAGAAACAGCATTAAACAGCTCCCGACTTCGATTTATCTGAAAGAACAAACGCCAAGCAGTTAATTAACAAGAGGACCAACTGGTCCTGCGCTCACCTGAGTAAATGCAGCTTACTGCATTTAAACACTAAGAACACACGTTTTTTCTTATATAAGCCTATGTAGCACTAAGTGACTCCTGGGGTGGGGCCAATTTGACCCTGGGGCCATGATCTGAATATTGTTCGTAATTGTCTAGTAGACAATGATGCACACACTCCGGTGACCAACAGCTTAGTGTATTTCAGTATCAGTACATCTGTATCCATGTATGGTATCAAAGTTCTATCATTACATAATCACGTGATCCCATACCCTGAATTATTCGTATATCAAGGGTTGAGTAGAACAATTGTGCCAAATGAAATTAGCAAACCAATCAACCAACCTTAAATGCAAATGGTCTTGAAACAAGGTCAACAAATCAAAATAAAAATACCCCAATCATCGATTAAGGTTGGGGGTTGATTGGTTTGCTTCGCCCCATAATGCCAAGCTTCCAATTTTTTATTCAAAATTTTGGAATGAGTCTTGTCAGGGAATAGATGCTTTTGCAGAGTCATGTGATAATCATGCAGGTTTGTTTGTTCCCCCAATATCTGTGTTATACAATGTGATTAGAAAAATCGAAGTGGATAGAGGATACGGCGTTATCGTATTACCTCTTTAGAGATCAGCGATATTTTGGCCATTGATATGTCCAAACGGGAATTTTATTCCAAATATTTTGGCATGGTTTGATTTGCCAGCGAGAAAAGAGTGTTATATTAAATGTAAAAATGGATCAGGTATTTTTGGTAATACTGATTTGGCTTTTAGAATGCTGGCACTCTATATTGACTTTAGAGCGAGATAATCGATAAATGATAATTCAGATAGATACTGTACTAGTTGTCCTACCCTAATATGTAGTAACTGGTAGTATAGTGCTAATGTTTAAATTGTTTATATAAAAAAAACATATATTTATGCTGTTTTAATATTGAGGTTGTTTGTAATTATGATTTATTAAACTAAGTGAAGAAAATGGTGGCAACATGTGTGCGTTTTAAGACGACAGTGTCTGTTTAATTTATAAGAAGTTGGTACAGTGACTGTCGCGAGACTACTGCCTCTGTTTAAATTCATAAAAAGGTGGCATCACCGGCTGGTATGAGACGACTGTGTTCTGTTTAAATTCATAAAAAAGTGGCATCACCGGCTGTTATGATACTACTGCCTCTGTTTAAATTCATAAAAAGGTGGCATCACCGGCTGTTATGAGACGACTGCGTCTGTTTAAATTCATAAAAAGGTGGCATCACCGGCTGTTATGAGACGACTGCGTCTGTTTAAATTCATAAAAAGGTGGCATCACCGGCTGTTATGAGACGACTGCGTCTGTTTAAATTCATAAAAAGGTGGCATCACCGGCTGTTATGAGACGACTGCGTCTGTTTAAATTCATAAAAAGGTGGCATCACCGGCTGTTATGAGACGACTGCGTCTGTTTAAATTCATAAAAAGGTGGCATCACCGGCTGTTATAAGACGACTGCGTCTGTTTAAATTCATAAAAAGGTGGCATCACCGGCTGTTATGAGACGACTGCGTCTGTTTAAATTCATAAAAAGGTGGCATCACCGGCTGTTATGAGACGACTGCGTCTGTTTAAATTCATAAAAATGTGGCATCACCGGCTGTTATGAGACGACTGCGTCTGTTTAAATTCATAAAAAGGTGGCATCACCGGCTGTTATGAGACGACTGCGTCTGTTTAAATTCATAAAAAGGTGGCATCACCGGCTGTTATGAGACGACTGCGTCTGTTTAAATTCATAAAAAGGTGGCATCACCGGCTGTTATGAGACGACTGCGTCTGTTTAAATTCATAAAAAGGTGGCATCACCGGCTGTTGTGAGACTATTACGTCTGTTTAAATTCATAAAAATGTGGCATCACCGGCTGTTATGAGACGACTGCGTCTGTTTAAATTCATAAAAATGTGGCATCACCGGCTGTTATGAGACGACTGCGTCTGTTTAAATTCATAAAAAGGTGGCATCACCGGCTGTTATGAGACGACTGCGTCTGTTTAAATTCATAAAAATGTGGCATCACCGGCTGTTATGAGACGACTGCGTCTGTTTAAATTCATAAAAAGGTGGCATCACCGGCTGTTATGAGACGACTGCGTCTGTTTAAATTCATAAAAATGTGGCATCACCGGCTGTTATGAGACGACTGCGTCTGTTTAAATTCATAAAAATGTGGCATCACAGGCTGTTATGAGACGACTGCGTCTGTTTAAATTCATAAAAAGGTGGCATCACCGGCTGTTATGAGACTATTACGTCTGTTTAAATTCATAAAAAGGTGGCATCACCGGCTGTTATAAGACGACTGCGTCTGTTTAAATTCATAAAAAGGTGGCATCACCGGCTGTTATAAGACGACTGCGTCTGTTTAAATTCATAAAAAGGTGGCATCACCGGCTGTTATGAGACTATTACGTCTGTTTAAATTCATAAAAAGGTGGCATCACCGGCTGTTATGAGACGACTGCGTCTGTTTAAATTCATAAAAAGGTGGCATCACCGGCTGTTATGAGACTATTACGTCTGTTTAAATTCATAAAAAGGTGGCATCACCGGCTGTTATGAGACGACTGCGTCTGTTTAAATTCATAAAAAGGTGGCATCACCGGCTGTTATGAGACGACTGCGTCTGTTTAAATTCATAAAAAGGTGGCATCACCGGCTGTTATGAGACGACTGCGTCTGTTTAAATTCATAAAAATGTGGCATCACCGGCTGTTATGAGACGACTGCGTCTGTTTAAATTCATAAAAATGTGGCATCACCGGCTGTTATGAGACGACTGCGTCTGTTTAAATTCATAAAAAGATGGCATCACCGGCTGTTATGAGACGACTGCGTCTGTTTAAATTCATAAAAAGATGGCATCACTGGCTGTTATGAGACGACTGCGTCTGTTTAAATTCATAAAAAGATGGCATCACTGGCTGTTATGAGACGACTGCGTCTGTTTAAATTCATAAAAAGATGGCATCACTGGCTGTTATAAGACGACTGCGTCTGTTTAAATTTAAAAAAGGGTGGCAAAGGCTGTTATGAGATAACTGCGTCTGTTTTTAAATCATCAAAAGGTGGTCTCATCGGCTGTGTTAAGATGATTGTATAAATTGTGTTGTGACAACGAATGTTAAACGGTTTAATGTAAGAGTTATTTTATTCGAAGCATAGTTAATCTATAATTAATTTTGAATAATTTCTGTTCATTTGTTTACATTTATTTTTACAGGCTCATAAAGACGAAATCGAAGGATTATGAGGTATTGGCAGGCAAGGAAGAACCTTCTTCCGGAATTATTGCAGACATCAAGAGCCGAAACTACGTGTCAACAGTATAAGAACAGTTTTGATCGTTGGAGAAAATGGACTTATTGTAATGGTTTGGGGAGAGGGGATATTTTGCCGGCTAAACCTTTATTAGTATCATTACATTTGTGTTCAATTATTCAAAGTGCGGACGGTTCAAGTTCTGTTATTGCTGCTTTTTACGGAATTAGATGGTTCCACGATTTATATGATCTTAAGTCACCGACAGAATCAAAGCTGGTCCAAAATGTTTTGGAAGCTGGAAAAAAATCTTGCTAAACCTGTTATCAAAAAAGAACCAATTACCATTTCCATATTGTTTGATTTACATAAACGTCTTTATGAAGAAAACAACGCTAAAAATCAGCGAATAATTTGTGCATGTTTGATCGCATTTGCAGGATTTTTGAGAAGCTCTGAGCTTTTAAATATCTTAGTATCTGATATTGTTTTTGACAAGGAGTACATGGGTATTTTCATAGAAACAATAAAACTGATAAATACAGGGACGGATCTTGGATTGTTATATTCCGAACCGATACGGCACTGTGTCCTGTTGTAAATGTAGAAAAATTGATACAATAGGCATGTTTAAAAGAAACAGATTACTTATTTTGTAATCTATCTAAAGTAAAAGGCGGGTATATCAGTAGAGAGTGTAATAAAAAGATGTATTATTCAAATCTTCGGGATCAGTTTAAACTGGCACTTCAAGCCTCATGTTTCTAATATCAAGAAATATTGTCTACACTCTTTGAGATCAGGGATTGGGGGGGGGTCTACTGCTGCGGCACAAAATGGCATTAAAAACAGAATATTTAAAAGGCACGGTCGTTGGTTGAGCGACAGTGCAAAGGACGGATATATTAAGGACTCGTTGAAGGAAAGACTTTCAGTGCCTAGAGCACTGGGTTTGTAAATATAAGTCCTTCCTTATTAAAAGTATATAGCTGGTGTATCAGTTAATACTGCAAGACAATTCAAATAATTGCATTCTACTTTGTTTACTGTATAATAAAACAGTAACGGTTTGCATATATGTTAGACTATAATCACATCTTTAATCTTCATGTTGCAACTCACAAGTGCTCCGTATATGACGATTATCAAATAATAATCTGAAATGTTATTTGTAGTTAGATTTATTATTTTTGGTAAGGTTCGTGATATACGTGACTTTATGGTCACGTTAGGGAAATATAGTTTTCTGAGTTTGAGTTCACGAATTAAAAGAAAACTATTTTCCCTTATGTGTAAGATAGTCACGGACAGTTGATTATGCGCTATAATACGTAGCGCATTGGTTAACGGTAATAATTTATGAAAAGTGTTCATTCAGCTTTGCGAGGCGTAACTGTTCACACGATAAATTTTATATGTATAGGATAGGCAACGAGTGCCGTTGTCTACGGGATATATACAACGAGCAAAGCGAGTTGTATATATCCCGTAGACAACGGCACGAGTTGTCTATCCGACTTAGACCACGTGACATAAAAACTGCAATTATTGAAAACTCTCCCACGCGTTCTATAGAAATTAGGATTAACGTGTTTTTATAAGAGTAATATCATCTTTGTACCGTTAGCGCTTAATTGTCAGTAGGGCATATGAAAGAATGCAGGTTATTTGTATAAATTCAGTTTTACTCAAATACTGGATTTACTAAGATTAACGTTCATTAACACTTTGAGTCATTTGCAATCACAAAATTAATGCTAAGCAGTTAAATATGGATTTCTCAAAAATACTCAAAACTGGACTGCATGCTGAACAATTAGTTTTTGTGAGGAGTTTGCATGTTGGCGAAACACGATGACAGATACGTTGATTCGTTGATTCAAGAAGATAGCCAGGTTATTTATTTATTTATTTAGTTAGTTCTTTTTTATTTGTTTACTTTGTTTATCAGGATATAGTTAGTGCGTAGATGCTCGTAGGACTACGAATACCTTTTACTATACCGTGTCCTTCTTGTAAGAATGATGAAGTTGTTTTACTTTCTAACTGGGCCAAGTTGTTTGAAACTTTAACGGACTGTAATTTAGTTTAGTTTAGTTTATACTAATTTGTTTTAGCTCGATTTTGATGAAAGCTTTAACTGTTTAAGCTTATTGTAACCACTCTCGAGTCCGTTTCCTATGAATACTAGTACTGGGGTCATATGAAAAGTCATGGTCGTGACCCCAATGATGCTCGAACCCACGACCACTGCATTAAGCTGTTAAACTAACCGCCTGTTAAATTTCTATTTATGATACTAGTCTTGGTGGGTGGGAAACACTAGTATGATGTTTTAATTTTACTGTAAAGATGGTTTAGTGTTTATAATCCTTAACAAGTGCATTTTCTAAGTTTTCTAAACTGTCGAAATCTACTGATAAAGTCAATCGACCGTTAACTCAATCGCCTGTTAAAGTTTCGAACAACTGGATCCAGTTGATTGCAAATGTAAGGATCGTGCTGACAAGTCTTTTTTATAACAAGTGAACATAAGAAGTTACAACTGTTGGAAACGTTTCAGTGAATGTGTAAATTACGTTTTTACCCAGTTGGTTCTACACTACTAATATGTAGTTTATTGTAATTCATTTTTATTGATATCTAATAACATGGGGTCATTTTTACAATATTAATATTTAGACGTTGTCAGCTGAATTTACCTCCAAGTCAGTCTTATTTTTTATCCCATTGATAACTGGTGAGAATATTGCAAGGTCATTTAACTCCGGCGTTAGCCTGTATTGTTAGATGGTAAATTGGCACGAAATTCACGCGTTTTTTGCCCAAGTTTCCCCCGATATATATACAACGCTACTGTTGTATATGAAATATAGACGGGTACAAGTCTGCTTTGCGATTGGCTATTTACGGATTATCGTGGTCTAATTAAAGATGCACCACAAAATAACTGTATTCTTTTGTATTTCCATGATGGTAATTATACATGCTTTGCATGAAGAAAATGAGAAATAACAAGTATCTAGTTACAAATTGATAGTGTCATATATAAGGCCAAGACAATGTGTTTAATGTCTTAACACTTTATTGAATTAATGTAGCAATATGTATATAAATCAGTGTATTTAATAGTTAGATTTCAATCACATTTTGTTTCTACAGTGTAAGATAGTTATGCATCTATATTCTTAAAACTATGCTGAAAAGAGATCGACTGAATAAGTTTGCAGATGAAGTTGTGAAAACACATTTATTCAGTAAGGGCCTAAATTGTCCGCCTGAAAACTTGTAGTTTAGCTGTATATTACCTGTATTATAATAATGATTTTTATGTAGTTTTTATGGGTGAAAAAAGTAGGTCACTAGGTCGTGGTAGGTCTTTCAGTAATGTTTTGAGATTATTGGCAGTGGGAACTAAGGACAGGTCAACAAATGATTAGTAAATTGATATATACAAGTTACATTATGAGAGAAATGAGCTTTCATGTTGTTATTAGGCATATGTTAAATGCCAAACACATATATATATATATATATATATATATAGTGAAAATTATGAATTGTTGTAATACGTTTAAAATTGTGTATTTTCATGTTGCGCCTCGCAAGTGCTTCGTATATGACGATTATCAAATAATAATCCGAAATGTTATTATTTTTTTTAAGGTTCGTGATGTACGTGACTTCATGTTAGGGAAATGTATTTACAGATAAAACTTTTAAAAAATGTCAGTTACAGCAATTTGGATAAGTTATCGCTGATAATCAAAAGCCAAAGTGTAATGCTTTATCTGTATCACAATTGCGTACCAATTAACACTACATGTACAGGTGTAATTATAATATATAAAAGAACGAGGGTTGTCCTAGTGTCCTAGAAAAACGCGAACTTTTTGTTATGTTTTTCAAAAATAAGCGACGCATCAAATAATTGTATATTCGACAGGACAATAGAGTTTAAAATTAAATATCTGTCATATTTTTCCTCCTACAAAAATAAGCGGCTTCCTGTTGAATTAATGAAACTTACCTGATATACAACTCACAGGATTAAAATTTACTTCCCAAATTACCTCACTATCTTAACATAAGTGACGCCAAAGACTTGAACCGCTAAATTATAACACGCCACACGTTGCCGTTAATAACGATATAAATTTTAATCCTGTAAGATGTGTATCAGGTAAGTTACATGAATTTACAAGGAAGCCGCTTCTTTTTGTAGGCGGAAAGCTGAGCGTGTGGCGACTAGCACTGACTGCCGTCCATTATTTTAAAAATACTTAAGTAATATGACAGGCGTTTTATTTTAAACTCTGTAGTCCTGTCGAGTGTACATTGAAATACCATCAGTTAAAATAATTATTTGATGCGTCACTTATTTCCGAAATAATAAAAAAAGTTCGCGATTTTCTTGGACAACGTATATATATGAAAGGACGACTTTGTAAAAGGACTTCTACGCTCGACTATATTTTGTATTTTTCAGATAAAGTTGCATGTTTAATACATAAAGAACATTTTTGTTCTCTTTCAAACTTCTGAATTTTTTTATAGTGAAAAGACCAAACAGGCTGAACATGACCAATAATTGAATTGGAAACTAATGAAACACAATTTTTATTTTCCTATTTTGGCAGATTTGCTTATTCTTGAAAAAAAATCTTTTGTATGTTGCTGTAAAGCATTATGAAACAAGTTGTCATGAAAATTCAATAACTTTTATCAGGAAAACCCTCCCCAAGAGTTTTTGATCACAAAATAACTGAATAATAAGCAGAACTACATGTACTTTTGTTTTTCAATAATTTGGGTGAAATGTATTATTATAAATTGTATATTCAAACTTATATGATTATACATATGAAATGTATTTGAATGAAAAACGAAAATACATAATATTTAGCTATTAAATATGGTTATTACCTTGTCCTCTTATCGTCCCTGATATTGAATGTGTACATAGATGAACACATAATGTAATGATAAATATTGCGGTAACTATTGTGACCCGACTATACGAAAGGAACCAGCGAGGTTATTCAACACTAAATTTTCAATTGGCCTTACTTAAAACTGGTGTTTGTTTAAATTTCATTGAGGATTGTATTTTTGACTTTTTTTATAGACAAAATGGGAGAGAAGGTTGTGTTGTGTGAAGTGAAAGTCAAGTTTAGTATGAGTTGTACTATCAGGTCACGGCAGTGCGAGTGATTTAACAGTAAGCAAATGTGGCAACAAAAATCTCTCTTAGAAGATACATGACCACACTTTTGCGAGAAGGTATATCAATATAGGGACTATTATTTAGGCTAGTCTTATCTTTAAGAAAATATGGGCAAAGATTGAGATTTGTCCAGATAGTGATATTAATGGGGTACTTGGTAAGATTTTAAAAGAAAATGATCAATTTATTTCAATTTTGCTACATAAATTGATGAAAACCAAACAAAATCCCATTTTCATGTTTTGGGTATTTTTTTAGCTCGCGTGAACTTTGATTAGAGTGAGCTATTCGTATAGGTCGATGGTCCATCGTCCTGCGTCCTGCGTCAACATCTTTACTCAAACATCTTTTCCTCTGAAACTACTGGTCAGAATTACACCAAACCTGATCAGGAGTATCCTGGCATAGACCTCTTATCAAGTTTGTTCAAGTAGTTCTCATTTTAGAGGCCGCCAGAGCTACAGATAGAGAGAAAAAAACGTTAAACAACTTCTTTTCATGAACTGCTAGATGGATCTTCATATTACTTGGTCTAGATCTGTAACATGATTGTCAGGTCCTCTCCTAAATTTGTTCAGTGATGATGCTTGACCCTTTTAGGGGCCAGTAAAGTGAACAATATAAAAAAAGGCTTTAAAGGGCTTCTTCTGATGAACCACTGGTTGTATCTTCATTTTAATTTGCCTGTAGCGTCACTGTAAGGTCCTCTACCAAGTTTGTCCAAATGGGGGCACTTGGCCTCTTTAAGGGACCGCTAAAGCTAAAAACAGAAAAAAAACAACAATTTAATGACTTCTTAATGGATCTTCATTCAACTTGGTCTGTGGTATCACTGTTACGGTAATGGTTATGCTTGTTCCCTTTTGGGGTGTCACAGCAAAATGTAGATAAAAAGCTTTAAGTAACTGCTTTAACGAACTGCTTAAAGGATTTTCACCAAACCTGGTTAAAAGTAAGGTAAGATAGTCAAGGTCCTCTTCAAGCGAGCGACTGAAGCCCATTTTGGCCTCTTGTTTGAAATAATACATTCGAAAACTAAATTTTGCCAATTTATAGCTCTCAGAGATGAGATTTGGTATATTTAACATTGTAAGTGCGTAATGTGCCTGCAAATCACAGTAAAAGTTGATAACATAGAGCAGAAATAAGTTCCAGGTAGGAAAACTGGACAAAAGTTACGCCATGGCAGCTTTTTTCGAGGAAAATTGATGCAGAGACGCGCGTTATTGAAAATGCCTTCATCAAGCTGTACCTTGGACTTTTTCATCCAGATAAGTTACTGGTACTACATAAATGAAATTAAGACTGTTACAAAAAAATTCTTATAAGAAAATATTGAGAAAAATTGAGATTTGTCCATATATTGATATAAATTGACTGTTTTGTTCCGATTTTGATAGGAAAGGAACACTGCATTGCAATTTAGCTAAAACAATTTGCTGAAAAACAAAGAAATCACATTGTTACTGTTTTAGTGAATTTTTTTAAATGCATATTTACTCACTGGATTTTGCCAATTTATAACTGTTAGTGGGGATATTTGGTATATTAAACAGTGTAAGTGTGTAATTTGCTTGCAACGTTCAGTCTTAAAAATTGCAGAGCACTTGATTCCAATCCTCGATGGAGCATCTGGTATAACATTATCTTTGCCATTGGTATGTTGAATATCCAAGTTAAACTCTTGAAGAAAAGAAAATAGATAAAGCTACTAATGACTGCTTATATCATCATTTTGTTGACACGCGAGTTAGCGTCCGATTTAATACGTCTGTCAAACCCACTATAACTATCAGTATAAATAAAACCTAAAACACAGTTTAGTTGGGAAAAGGCTGCGACTTTTAAATATTTCCCATGGCAACTGGCAAGGTGAGATAAAGTTTAAAATGCACATACTACAATGTATATACAAACTGCTAAACATGTTTATTGAAAATAACCTTATTTAATTTGCCCCAGCGAAAACTACAAAGAAACAAACAAAATACATTAAATGAATAAGATAGAATTTGTATCCAGCGAAAGAACAATTATCCCAAGCGATGGCTGCAAAAGGAAAACGTTGCTACCAATAAGCATTACTGTACAACCAGTTAAATTTGAAGCATGGTGACATTTTCCGTCTAGTATCTGTGTTGGCTTTTTGTGAGTGCAGTATATGTCGTAAATGACCATTTTCTCCTTTCGATTTGCAAACTTTAATTTTTTCGTTCGTAATATGTGAGCTGGCCCATAATAATGGCATTAGATTTAACAACACAAACAAGAAAAATAAGTTTCACTAGAAAAATATGAAGCAGGAAAGAAATCAAAGAGCAGAAAAGAAATAAATTTGTGCCGGACATCACGTTGAAAATTCCTTTCATTTTCAGTTTGATGAATGCGCCAGAAAGAATGTTACCTTTTTCGTGTGTAATAAGTAAACTTTATTTTTGATTTTATTTAAAATATTGATATATTATATTGTACGCATTGTTATTTGCCACATTTATTTCATATGATAAGGGGTATAGGCCTTTTATTCCAACCGAAATTCCGGATACAGTTTTGTACATGCATGTAAAGTTAATTAATGCTAATTTTAAAACCCACTTTATTGTGTTACTTTAATTGGTATGTATATAAGTATGTTTTATACTACTTCTTCTGTATAAGCATTTGTTAAGGATTGTTGTGCATTTGTTAAGGATTGTTGTATGTTGTGTATCGTGTTGTTAATATGTCATTGTCTTAGAACTCATTCTGCAACTCCTTAAAGGTACAAGGCTTTGTCATCTTAATGTAGGCATGGCTATGCCCATTCCTCTTTCGGTAATAAACACCAAACTTATTACACAGTACGTACGTCAGGAACAAACATCCATAAACAGTGTCTTACAGTTTTAGATTTATACTTTGATTTTTTAAGTAAAGTATGTATGTGTTTAATGTTTGATATGCATGATTATAGTCAAACATTTTACAAATGTCACCTAACAATAAGGCAAAAAACTGGCCTTTGAACCAAGATGACTTGCATTTTAAAGTATCATTGCTGTATTATCTCACAGGCTAACCTTTAGCAATATCAGAACAATGGTCTTTCTCATATAGTGGTAAAGGTGTTTATAGTAGTGAACTGTTTAGTCAATATCACTGCTGCGTATTCATAAGCTGTTCTCCTATGGATGAGGTGAAGAAAACAACAACAACAACAACAACAATACCCTCTAAGTAAATACACAAACGTAATCGTCAGCATATAACACTTGGGCTATAATTTTCCTGTTCCTTTTAAACTTTAAGTTTCACGCCCCTAGGCGGGATAAAATGATGTTTGTTGTGTTTGATTTATTGTACATCTTAGTCCTTCCTCATCATTTAACTTGAAAGAATCGTATAGAGCCACCGTTCCTGATTAGACATTTATCAGAATAATAACCTTGATAAGATCTGAGCTAAGTTTAAAACTGAAACTTAGAGGTCAATTTTGCATATAGATCATGATCAGTCAATAATTAGGTCACTAAATACAATAATAAAAATCCAACTCACACTACAAAGGCAATTTTTTGTCTGAAACCCAATCAGAATGTCTGTTTGCCTATGGTCTACAACAAAGACAGCAGTATCGTTATATTACCTCCTGTTCTATCAGTACTACATACACTGCTTTGTTTGGAACAGTTTCCTTTTGCTGCATCTTGCAAATATGTTCGTACTTGTTATTAATCACGTTGCCCAGTGCCATGCCTGAAATATACGAAGGTGTGTTGAGGAGCCACTAAAATTATTATTTTATATACATCATGAATAACTGAAACTGCATTTAATAAAATAATATTCGCCCCAAAGTTGAAAGCCATCGTTATTTTTATTATATCGAAGTAGAAATGTGTTTAAATGTAAATGGTGTGACATACGAACTCCACGTGTTATATAAATGTCTAGACTTTTTAACATGAGAATGTACTTTCATTATTTAGTGACGAAATGAAAGTTACATAAACTGGTTTAGAACGTTCTGTGCAGTATTTATTTATGAAACATTTGTTTAGCATTTAAAACATACAGAGAAACTTACAGAAACATTAGTCGTGCAGTTTAAATGTGATGAATTTTAAACAGGAGGAGTTTAGTTTAATTTCCTTAATATAATCTTAGAATTTCAAAGCGAATATCAACTATACGTTTATGATTCTCATAAATATATTTTCCAATCTGAGCAAAATTAAAGTGTTTTGGTGTCCACAAGGAGGCAAACCCCTTTACATCTGATCAAAACTGTACAATTATTAAAGTAAAACAAAAAAAAGACAAACTTATTAATGTCTCAGTTTTTGGTCATGACAGTGTTACTTTTTGCCAGCAGTCACATTGGTTAAATTTTCCTTCGGCAAAATAAAAAAAAAATGCTATGACAATTCGTTTATACATATAAACATGTATATAAGATACTTGCCTTTTCTAAATTTAAAATAGAGATGTTTCACTGCGATAACTGGTGACTGCAGCTATCAATCATCCTGTGAGATCTTGATTGGACATCCACCAACACAACAGATGTACAACCCATATAGTATTTTTTAAACACAGCGACAGAAAGAAATTGGGGATTATTCCTCAGTAAACCATTGTGCACATCGATGCAGTCTGTAATACTGCTGAAAAATATTAATAAAACAGCAGCGCACCGGATATAATACATTGTATCATAATACTGATCTAATTTGTTTACGACCCCCGAGATGTCACCTGGATTTGTGATGCTTGTTTATCTTGTACTACTCCTGGGAAAGCCAAACTCGCGAACAGATTGGAACCTGTAAGACTAGCAGATACAATCTAGCTGTCATACATGCGTATCATGGAAGTGAAGTCACCTTTACAAACCAATTCTAGAAATATTCTAACACATGTTTAGTCAATAAATGTAGAAAACACCATCAACGCCCAAAAATCGAAGCGTTAGTCATGCTACTAAAATTAAGGATTTAAGCTATATTTTGCATCATTTTAACAATACTCGTTTATACATGTTATAAACTTTAATGTTGACCTAGCTGCATGTCCCCTAAATTAGCATGGAAATTTAATGAAAGAACTGAACAGCAAAGATCATCATTGACAATGCACATGAACGCTAACTGGACAAGTCAAGAAACCGTATGTCCGAATTATACAAAATTTGAACGCATTAAAAGAAAACGATGTTAAGTGGTACACTGCCACAAACAAATGTGTGGATTTCGAATTTCACTACTTTTAAACAAAAGTGATTTGTTCCAGGATGAGAACAAGGTAACAGTACACTTGTACTGCGCACATAGTTATATCCCAAGCGCACACCTGCACTGACCAAACAGACAGACACGCTTCAAGGGGGGTCAACTCACTTTTTTCGCAGTTCTCGACGATTAGGGACGGAGGATGAGAAGCACATTCAACCTTAAACTATATATGCGCAGGTCTACCCAGGGAAGCCGTAAGAGACGACTGTTCAGCCGACATGTTTTAGTCAAGGCTGCCTCGAGCAGTTAAGGTTATTTTTACTTTATTTTATTTTTTACCCTTACATATTATGGAGACGTGATTGCAGGCAACTGTCAGCCAAAACGCACGCTTATAATTAGCTTACATATTTATCATTACATATTTTAAAGCTGCCTTAACCACTGGGCTTAGTTTTTTTTTGATACCTATGGACACATAATTCATGGACATTTCAGTCATTACATCAAAAGGTACAATAGACCAATGCTTTAGCCCACTGCGCCATTGTGAAACTTTTGAAAGAACGAGAAAAAATGCCCAGATCGAGGAAACGTCCCCTGTTCTGGCTAAGCAGAAACAACATTTATAAAAAAAATGAAAAGTTATCTTCAAATATATCAGTGCTCAACGTGGGACTTTAACCCGTGGCCCTCGCACATCAGATATTTTTTTAATTGATGCGCTACTAACAGAGCTAGCCGGACGCTTTTACTTCTAATGATCAATCGAACTAAAGGTCACAATATAAATACTACTACTTGTGACTCCGAGACTGGTTTAGATGAACACATGCACTTAAAACAACATTGCTAGGCCAGAAATTATATGCAAGCTCAGACTGATGGGTGGGGTTGGGGCTTATCTCTGCCCAAGCAAATACAAA
Organism: Mercenaria mercenaria; assembly: GCF_021730395.1. NCBI lineage: Eukaryota > Metazoa > Mollusca > Bivalvia > Venerida > Veneridae > Mercenaria > Mercenaria mercenaria. The sequence continues at coordinate 13,985,497 of NC_069367.1, read as the reverse complement.
TGATGATATTTGAACACAAACGCTATCGCATGTCAATCTTTTTTCTACACTTGACCAATATCTCCCACTTGGAATTACACCCGTGTCTTACTTTTTATAATATGACCGCATTTTTCGACCATTTGAACAATATTACCACCTTATTTAACAAATATAAAGAATACCACTCACCCGATTCACCATTCAGTTGTCTGAGAGCTGCAATCAGTGGAGAAGCACCCTGGTCTTAACCATCCCGCAGGCCACGATAGCTGCCGAGTCCGCACCCTTATTCTGTAGAGTCCTTATGGCCCAAATACGATACCGGTTATATTCCTTGAGGACATAAACAAAATAAATCGCCCGGACACGAAGATACCTGCGTATCATAATAAATACAAACTAATTTTAGACACGTTTTACCATAAAAAGTACGCAATGTTCTGTCACTTTAAGTATATTTACCGTAAACTATTTACAGTAGACAAATGACGGCTTTCGTATTTGGAACGATGGAGAAAACTTAAATAACACAATATTATATTATATCCGACTGCCTGTCGTACAAACTTTTATGAACAAATTGCGGAACTTATATACTGATGTCTACGGTACAGCCAGTTAGCAGTCATTTGAAGTGTTAGGACGTAATTGTAGCTAATATATTATCTTATTTAACTGAGCAGGAATAAAATGTTAAAATAAAAGTATTAATCGTTGTACGAACCCTGTTAAGCATTTAGCTATATATATTTTGTCATCTCTTCAGTCGCCGAAGCAATGTTCGCCAAACCTCTCCGGATAGGGATTCGAGCACGCTCGGTCTCTTCTCTGAGTACCAACACCACAGGTTACACTACAACTACCCCAGTAAGCCCGGGTCGACCATGGACTGTATTATTAATAAGTGTTTTTTCTCTGATTCTATATTTTTCATATTTTGGCTGTTTGCAAATTTAAAGAGAGGGATCGATTTTGACATTCTGGTCTTCCGGCACAGCTACTTTTAACGGTGGAATCAAGTCGCGATACCCTGATGGCAGCAATCCTATGCCATCTGCTCAGGAAAGCTATGTACTGGCAGTCCGTATGAAACGACAACCTGTAATCCAGAGAAATGTTCCGGTATGTTACGATAATTTGGCACTTTCCAGTGTATTAATGGTCAAGATTCGCACAATTAAACCTTTATGTGCCTCTTCCTTTTCTTTCTCGTCATTTTACATGTACAGTTCTTTAGAACTATTCGATATCAATTCCATGTTTACGATCATTTCAGTAACGAATGGGGGTTGGGAGAGTGGTCCGATTGGTCAAGCTGCACTGCAACATGTCGGCTTGGAGTAAAATCGCGTTATCGGAACTGTAATCATCCGGAACCTTCAAACGGAGGCAACCTCTGCACTGGCAGTTCTTTCGAAATAACAAAGTGCAAGTATGAATATTGCCAGTGTCATATATAAACTTAAGAAATAATATATCTCATCCAGTGATTTGTCGTTGAATAAATCATTGCTTGGAGTTCAGATGCGAAGAAATTATATCACGAGGGCGTAGCCCGAGTGATATAATAATACGCATCTGAACGACAAGCAATGATTTATTCAAGAGCAAATCACTAAATGAGATATATTATTTCGATTCTAACACGTTATAAAGGATTTTAAAGCATCCTTGATGACATGCATTAAATATTTGCCCGTTTTCAGTCGGTTTCTTTTCCAGCGCGCCGCTATGCCGCTTGACGCCATGACGTAATAATTGTGACGTCAGAACAGTGATTTGTTGTATGATAATTCACTGCTTTCTTTCTTCTTTGTTTAATAGGAAAATGAATCGGATCGTGTTAGAATATCGGTTAAAAGATATATAACATCAATATTATATCAGGTATTTGAGCTGATTGATATAAACGTTAAAAAGCCTGACAATAACTTTGCAGACAAGTAAGCAACTGACCTGAACAGCACTTAAGCCTGTTAGTCAATGTTTTTAAGTTTCATAAACCATCGGTCATTTCAGTAGAGTAACCATCTGTCCTTCCAGTAGAGTATAGGTTGTTATGAGAGCATAGTTATACACTAATTAGTCAATAGTGTTTCTTTAATTAACAAAAAAGACGAGCAACAAGGTGAATCTGAACAAGCATGGTATTATTTTGTCGTTGTTGTTAAATCTAATATGTTTGAATACCGCGGTCCCGCATGCAGAAGCACTCACGTTTCGTAGTTACCCAAATAAACCTTGCCTAGTTCTACATCACCTCGTTTGTCTCCGACTGCCTACATAGACAACAGAAAACAAGAACTTTCCATAAAAAAGACACTAAATAACATCTTTTCCTTTAAATTGACGAACGGGCAATTGAATGACTGGTCCAGCTGGAGTTACTGTCGTACCCATCAACGGAAACGCTCTCCCATAATTCCTTGGAATCACAAAAATCAAACATGCCAATCTGGCGATGTCTGCTTTGGTGAACACTTTGCACTAAAAGACTGAAGTGTGTGAAGTTGTCGAGAAGTTCGACATTCGGCATTGAACATTGGAAAAGAGAACAATATTGGACATTTAAAGCAAAAAGTAGGCAATAAGTTAAACATTTGACATTGAACATTCGATTTCAGAACGACAATGGACATTCGAACCGAAAACGACATTGGACATTCAATTTCAGAACGACATTGGACATTCAAACCAAAACGACATTGGACATTCGAACCAGAATGACATTGGACATTCGAATTCAGAACGACATTTGACATTCGATTTCAGAACGACATTGGACATTCGATTTCAGAATGACATTGGACATTGGATGCCAGAACGACATTGGACATTAGATACCAGAGAGACATTGGACATGCGATACCAGAACGACATTGGACATTGGATACCAGAATGACATTGGACATTAGATACCAGAACTACATTGGACATTAGATACCAGAACGACATTGGAAATTCGATACTAGAACTACATTGGACATTCAAACCCAGAACTACATTGGACATTCGAACCCAGAACGACATTGGACATTCGAATCCAAAATGACATTGGACATTCGAAATCAGAACGAGATTGGACAATCGAACCCAGAACTACATTGGACATTGGATTCCAGAACGACATTGGACATTAGATACCAGAACGACATTTGACATTCGATTTCAGAACGACATTGGACATTCGATTTCAGAACGACATTGGACATTTGATTTCAGAACGACACTGGACATTCGAATCTAAAACGATATTGGACATTCGAACCCCGAACGACATTGGACATTCGAATCCAAAATGACATTGGACATTCGAAATCAGAACGACATTGCACAATCGAACCCAGAATGACATTGGACATTCGATTTCAGAACGACATTGGACATTCAAACAATTGAAATCGAATGTTCAATGTCGAATGTTTAACTTATTGCCAACTTCACGCTTTAAATGTTCAATGTCGTTCTCTTAGCCAATGTTCAATATCGAATGTCGAACTTCTTGCCAACTTCACACACTTAAAAGACTGTCCTTATTAATAGCAATGCCATAACTTTGTCTTTAATATTTGTTAAGGTCAGAAATATTACACTGTTTTTTTGGGCTATCTGGAAGGAGTACACTTTAGAGGAATAAAAGAATCTAAGATTATTTTTCCTACTTTTTTTGATTTTTCATTTGAAAATGACTGTCTGAGAAGCTGAAATATAAGGTGTTTTTGTTAAAAATCCACCACTGTAGTTTCCTTTGTTTTGTTATTTAGTCGATACAGAAATATAAAAACCATTCGTTAATTAAGCGTGTAAAATGAAACCTTATGTTTGAGTATCAATCGTAAAAATTGAGCATTAAAATTGAAAAAAAGGTAAATTTGGTTATACGGAATTTTTGTAAAATGGCTCAGAATGTTTTATCACTAGATTAAATATAGAGAGATACATCCCATAAAATTTCATAACTGAAATATATATGCATTTCCGAATTTATTACCCGTGTACTTCGCATAGCCAACACCAATTTGTGCCAAAAGTATTTCGTTGGGCGATTTAGGAATGACGTTCAGGGAACAACAGAGAAAGTAGGTTAACGCCTGATTATACAGGCAACAGCGAGTAAAAGTAAATGATAGGACTACACTGAACTTACGGTTACACTTTTTGTATGGTCATGGAACCAAGAACCGAGTTTTTTGTCTTTAAAGTAACATTTGATAAGTAAACTGGCGAAATTGCTTCGCTGGAAAATATCACAAAACTGTTTTACAGACGGTAGTTCCGGTAGCCGACCACCAGCTTTCTTTTACGCCAACATTTACATTTTCTGAAGAGTTTTTATCCATTTACATACGAGCACGGTATCTCAGCCCAATACAATGTTTTTCATATGTTTGTTGTATTCATTCTTGCAAGGACATGGCACGCGAAGAGCTCAATACAAAGGTTTCCATATATTTAGTATTTTTTCTTGCAAGGACACGGTACTTGAAGAGCTGTGTATTTCCTCTTGCAAGGAAACGGTACTTGAAGAGCTGAGTATTTTCTCTTGCAAGGAAACGACACTTGAAGAGCTGAGTATTTTCTCTTGCAAGGAAACGACACTTAAAGAGCTGAGTATTTTCTCTTGCAAGGAAACGGCACTTAAATATTTTCTGAAGAGTTTTTATCCATTTTCATACGAGCACGGTATCTCAGCTCAGTACAATGTTTTTCATATGTTTGTAGCATTTTTTTTTGCAAGGACATGGTACGTGAAGGGCTCAATACAAAAATGTTTATAGGCTTGTAGTATTCATTCTTGCAAGGACACGGTATGTGAACAGCTTAATACAAAGGTTTTCATATGCTTAGTATTCTTTCTTGCAAGGATACGGCACTTGAAGAGCCCAATTCAAAGGTTTTCATATATTTAGTATTCTTTTCTGCAAGGACCGGGCGCTTGAAGAGCTCAGTACAAAGGTTTTCAGATACTAGTATTTAATATTCTTTCTTGCAACGTTCCTTCTCAGTCGCAAGAACACGGCACTTGAAAAGCTCAGTAAAATCTTTTTTACATATGCAGTACTCTTTCTGACTTAGACATGGCACTGGAAAGTCTCAATATGAAGAGTCTTATGTATTCAGTATACTTGCTTGCAAGGACAGTGTACTAGAAGAACTCAATACAAAGTGAAGGCACAAAACAAGCTCTTTCAGTATAATACTCCCATTGTTTCTGTTTTGCCCAAAACGCAATGTTTGCTCATGTTGCGGCAACCACTTAATTCACCAATAGCTTTTAAAGTACCTTATACCTAATGGGACCCATTGAGATTTTTTTTTTATTTGGCTCATACAGCGGCAAACATTTAATTCACTGCCACTATCTAATGGTATGCTGAATATTTACTTTGACTTACCGCGGCAACCGGCAAATATCAAAATTTCAAAGTACCTTATATTTAAATATTTAATGGGATGCTTATTTCTTATTTTGACTAATCGTGGCAAACATCTAATTCACTGGTAAATTTTAATGTACCTTTTATTATCTAACATTCATAGACATAACGCGGAAAAAATTAACTAGAATTGTGTTCGTAGGACACAGAAGCCCCCACATTCTGTGCCATCCTCTAAATAGCAAAGATTTTAGTACAGACCATTTTCAAATGAAGGATGTTCGATTAAAAGTTTCAAGCAATTTGTATTCAGATAAGGTTGTGCATCTAAGCATCTTTGAATGAATTCCTTTAAAAGGTGTACGAGCTGAACACACCAAATTTCTTTACTAAGGCCTGATTTATGAAATTAATTAAGAGTTATAGTCCTAGAAAAAATAGCCACAGAAAAAAAGTCCATTATTTTTAAGTGTCATCTTCACTCTTCACATGAAGGTCCTTCATCTTTGCATTTTTCAAGTATATCCTTTCAGTAGTGTTTGAAAAGTTGAATACGCGATTTTACTCTAAAATCTATACAGTAAAACTATCAAAGGGCAATTACTGTGGTATAAAAGTCACAGCAAAGGTCATCTGCACATCAAGCTTGATAATCTGTAAAAGTTTGAAGCAAGTCAGACTTATAGTGTGGGAGGAGTTGAACACACAAGATTTCGGGACGTACGGACGGACTTACGGATGTATGAACAGCAGCAAAGTTATATGCATCCCACATAAATGTGGATCATAAAAATCAACACAGCTTTGAAAATGTGATATCTACATAAGAATACTTGGCTAGGTTATTTTTACTAAGATGTGTAATATTGTGTCCTGGAACGTCTCAGTCATAATAACTTGACATCATTTCGGACATGCGCAATACAAACTGTATAGCATGGAATGTGCTTGTGGGGATAATAAATTGTCTGGCAAAGCTTCCTTTACTTGAGTGACGAAGACAAATATATAAGACTATTTAATAGTTCTACAATTATGGAGGAATTACTACGTCAAATTTTAAGCTGCATTACACTTTTTTTGAATATTATTTTATCAATATTTCTACAGAAAGTGATTAAAAATTCCAAGCAAAGAGCTATAATACTTTGATTTTATTTAGAATATAAAATGTAATTTGTTCAAAACGAATGTGAGCAAAAAGTAATGTATATATGGTCTTTATTCACAATGGCATGGTCCCAATACAGACGATAATTGTGTATCAGTATGTAACTCCTTTGCATGCAAGAACTATCTAAAAAGCTTCACAAAACATTGATATCTCTCATTACTCTATGGAACAAGCAGGTAAGTATATGAAACTCTCTCGACACGTAAAACGTAGACCAGCTTTCAGACCCGCGCCAAGGTAAGAAATTATCAGTCATGTTTTAGAAACTTCTTTCAGGAATAAAAACACGTTTCTCACCAGACGACGGTTGTTACGGTCCATATATCTTTTGACCAAATAACTAGCTGTGAATTGTGGATAAATAAGCGCAGTCGCTTTTTTAATCTTGTTCCTGTTTTACGGCTTCTGAAGGCTGTTTGTTGTCTTCTGTTTTTAACACATCTGCCGTTACGGCAGCAACTGGTTTTCCGAACATCATTTTATTTTTGTCGTCTGCTGAACTTTCTGTACCGTACTTTGATCAGGCTTCACAGTAACCGTGGTTTGCTGTAGATTTAGAGTACTGAATTTGCTTTCAAACGAGGGTTTTCCACCAAATACATGTTGGGCTTTGTAAGGTTGTGAGCCAAACAATGACTGAGAGCTTAAGAACCTCAAAATTTACACCGGAAAATGCACCAGAGGCCACCTGTATTTCAAAACTTTGCAGGGGAGAACCCCCTGACCCCCTATACTGAAAGGAATATGCCCTCCAGTAACTCAAACCTGAGTCCAAAAAATGCACAAGAGACCCCCATTTTATATCCGTATATAATCCTTGGGGAGACCCTCCTGACACCCCCTCCCCTAACAGTCACAGGCTGACCTATTTCATCTTTGCGCTATGCACCTCCTCGATGAAGCCTTCATTCTAAACTTCTGCCCCCACCCCACCCCAATCAAATATTAAATATTTCTGGATCCGGCCTGTGTCAAGGTATGTTAAGATCTGTTAAGATCTGTTAAGATGAAAAACATGCTTTATGTACAATCATAAATATGAAAAACGTAACTTGTGACCAATCAATGCAAGTATTGCACACTTGCTTGTTTTATTGCATTTGCTCGCCGACTCGCACACATGCATGCACCTTGACTCATTTAAAGCAAAATAAATAAATTAATGTCTATGTACAACAATTATATTAAAATTGATAATTTAAGTAAAATACCGTTCTCCAGGAACTAGCAGAATAGGCCCTAAAACCGTTCTTAACAGAAAAGGAAGTCTCGACAGGCACGACAAGAATTCCTGCTAACTAAATGGAAGAGGAAGAGTCGCTGCTTTGTTTCCGTTTGGGTGTCTTTAATATTGAATGAAATCGTTCGCATTAGTTCTAATTAAGTCTAAAAATAATGAAATGAAAACGTCAAAATAAAATAGATCTAGCTAATTGCTGTCAATGTTTTGAAAATAAAACGTTTTGTTGTCTAATTTTCACCTTTTTTAAAAAATACACTCATGTTCGGAAATAGACCTTTAGTCTGTTCGGCTGACACTCCATGTTCGGAAATAGACGCGAGCGGTCACCTTCTTTAAGTACATGTTTTCATAGTTATATAACGGTTACAAATCATGTAAGGAGTATATTTCCGTACGTTAGATAAAGGTGAGCTATAAATAACTGCCTAGTTCGGCAATACCCTCTGGGAGAATCACGCTTAAGTGTTCGGAAATACCCGACCCCGCTCGATGTTATGTAATATCTAAATATAGCCTAACCTTGAACTTTGTTATACCATGCAGCTTTCCTTTCAGTATAGGGGGTCAGGGGGTTCTCCCCTGCAAAGTTTTGAAATACAGGTGGCCTCTGGTGCATTTTCTGGTGTAAATTTTGAGGTTCTTGAGGGAGTAGGGCGGGGGAAGGGGTCAGGTATGACATGGTTGCCTCTGGTGCGTGTTTTTGACTAAATTTTGAGGTATTGGAGGGTTATTCCTGTCATTTTAGGGGGTCAGGGGCTCACGCCCTAGAGTTTTTTTTATAAAACAGGTAATTGGAATGGCAGCCTCTGGTGCCTTTTCTGATCTAAATTATGAGATACTGGAGAGGGTAACCTCCTCATTATTGGGCGTCAGGGAGCTCGATATCTCTGTCCTAGAAATTTTGATGCAGGTATGAAATGGTGGCCTCTGATGCATTTTTGTTTGTTTAAATATTCAGGGAGGGGATACCCCCAGGAGAGGGCTCTCCCCTGAAAGTTTAAAATGGTGGTATCTGGTGCATTTTTTTGGGTCTAATGTTTGAGAAAATATTATTTCTTTGCCGAAATAAATGTGTGCAATTTTGATGAGTATAGGTAACTTCTCGGTCAACTGGACATACGTAGATCTTATATACTTTATAAGACAGTTAAGAGAAATCCGGTAACATAACGTTCGGTCTAGTACTAAATTCAATACAAACTGTGTTCGGAAAAAGACTCTCTGTGAAAATTCATTAGTGTATTTCCGAACACACAAATTACGTCATTTAAAGTGGTCTATTGATCTCCAACAGCCGTGAAAACATAGTAAAATGTATACAAATATGTATATCTACTTATAAAAGCCACAAACAGAAATGCTTTAGACAAAAAACCTTAACTCGTGATGTTCGCAACCTTATTGTTTTAAGTAATTTTTATTAACAGTGTCTGGTATATTTACTGGGTCATCACTGTAACATGTGTATAAAATCAGTATGTAGAAACCGAGTAAGGCTTCCAATTTTAATTGTTTTGGCCGGTTTAGAACTTTGTGTAATGTCGCTGACAAAAGTTATGACGTCATGTAAGAATGTTCGGCTCAGACACGCCAGTCGGAAATGCCCGACCCCGCATTTTCAACAAAGTTCATGAAAAACATATATTGGAATATTTAAATTCACAGAAAAGGTCAATAAATAACGATTCTATGCTTTCAAAATGAAGAGTATCCTGATCTGGTGACAACTGCAATGGCGGATAAAATATTGAAGACAGCAGTAACTATTTGAAACATGTGTGTACATGTAGGCTTCTTTAAGAAAAAGAAACCTAGGAGAGGTCCAGGGTTGCTCCTTTTAAAGCTATATCAGAGAAATAGATAACAATTGGTATCTATGTCTCTGGTTATATGATAGGTTGTGCTATAGACGAAAAACAGTTTCCTATTAGGGGGTCATAGTCATTGTAACCATTACCTAATGACCTCAAAATCAATAAGTCATCTTCAGGTTATGATTAACCTCCGCCATTCCGAGGACTGTAGGCCCAAGCATTTCCTAGCTACTGAATTTAATTTTAAAATGTTTAAAAGCTACCACTGCAATAATTGTACACTGAACATGGCCCTGGTAAGAGCTGCCAAATAAGCATTTTACCATTTTTACGAGAACCTCACCTGACGGGCCTGTTTGTCAACTGCCCCGTTCGTTTGGGCCTAAGAGAATAGCTTCTGGGAAGCTTAGAAGAAAATCCCAATCGAACGGACGTCTGCCTGTAGTGAAAAAATATATCTTTTTTTTTTAAATGTGTTGTTTTTTTTTCAGAGATTGTTATGACAGATATCCATAAGAGCATACAAACATCTCTGATGCTGATTTTTATAGCTAATTAGATCTTCTTAACGTCCAAACCTACCTACTAGCTTTTGAAATCATGAAATGTCTGTTTTTTAAACAAAATGTAGATCTAGTAATTCTGTAATGTAAAGAACTGGCTAGTATTTTCACACTTTTTAGAAATGTTTCTTTCATTTATTTATGAAATGACACTTTAAACACAGATCCAATTAGATATGGCCTAAATCAATAATTTGTGAATTTGACGACACACACTATCTGCATTAACAGCTGTTTATGTATTAGTAAGAGTAGCATCTTGTTTATTTCCCCTGAAAATGAATAACAAATCATATTTACATATTTTTGATCAGACCACTAAACTTTAAATGAAAAGTAATCATCTTATTTACAAAATATCACCTACTTTGCCAAATACCTAACTTTTTCAGACGTCCATCTAAGAACGCGTCTGTTCAACCTAAAGTCATTTTGGGGTATTCCCGTTGATGTCTACCTGGTATCACTGGATCATGTTATGCTAACTTTTTGCTAGTTCTAATCACATGATATAACATGCTTGAATAAAAAAATAACACCATCAGTTAAAGAGTTTCATAAATGTAAATTTCTTCATTGAAACAAATTAAACATGTTAACATGTAAAATAGTCCAAATTGGCTGCTTACATTTCAAATGAATATTGAGAACTGAGGCACAACGTTTGAAAAACAACTATTTGGTATAGAATAGAAAAGGGCAGAAAAAGTATGCTAATTCGGATGACACTCTATTTAAATTTAGAAATATAAGAAAAAAACTCGACCATTTGATTTTCTTGATATTTGTTTAAATCTATATTAACATAAATGCTATTGAATGTCAGTAAACACCGTAACATACATTTTCAAAAATCAACATTCATATATGTGCAAAACGAAATGACTTCTCCGCATGAATGAATGCAACAAGTGAGTTACCGAACCCACAGCAGTTAGGAAGGGGCAAGCGATTCAAAGAGATGCAACGGACGCCTTCTTTACATTGTGTTTGATTGAACAAATAGGTATATGTTACAATCTACGGTTGTTTAAAGTACACTAATGGTTAAATTATCATTTTACAAAAAAGCAACACTATGTCAGGATAGGTGTTTTTTATCAGCAGTAAAACGTTCAGTGTGATCCGCATTTCAGACTCTTTGGAATACCTTACAAATGACCCATAGGCACAATAGCTTATACTATTACACAAGAATTGAATATTCTGAAACGCCCTTTCTGCTGTACTTACCAATCCTACAATAAGTCGCAATTCGTTTGCTCGAACTCTGATAATTCAAACACTGTCCTTCGTTCGAACTCATCGTCAGATTCCAGAAAAAAATCTTTGTGTATATTGTTTGACTGCTCTGATTGCCAATACCTCGAAAAAATATTGCCGGTCTCGTCGAGTTCGAGCAAATGAAGTTCGACTGAATGTGCATATATCAAAAAAAAAATTTCCACTGCTTCACTCACTTTTGAGGAGTAAACATGCTTGCCGGAATCATCAGGATGTACTGTTTAAAATTAATGTTTCATTTAAACATTATGTTCATTTCAGTTCCCTGGAATGGTGGACCTAAGTGTGTCCGGAACGCATTATCGTACGTTGTTGTCAACCCTGACAAAAGACGAGGAAAGTTCGATGGCGGCGATGTTTACCGGACGACTTCCTTTATATAAAGACAAAGATGGCAGATATTTCGTAGAAGCTTACTATCGCACATTCAAAGCAATTTTGCATTTCTTGCAATACGACGAGCTACCGTTTCAAGAAACAAGTGAAACTTTTGGCGGTTTTTTTGGCTTTGTCGCTCGCTCATTTGGTGATAGTACAAGTCGATATTCAGCTAAAGAGATAAAGTGGCTGTATAGAGATTCAAAAACTTTGGGTCTGAAAAGGCTTACCCGAGCATTAGAAAAATTTCAGCCAACTGTTGTCATCAGTAAAATAGACAAATACCGGAAGTCAATCCGAGATTACAATGACGCAATGGCTGCCATACTCGATATAATTCCTGCTGAGTCATTGTTCTATGAAACGGAACTTACTCTGAGAATAAAACAAGCTTTACAGACCACAGATGAGGAAAAATGTTGCGAGCACGAGTGTAAGATAATACCCTGGGCTTCTTTTCAACAACTGTATTACCTTTCTATAGACGCTATAGTAAAAGTACCTTTCGAAGTTAACCCAACTGTCCTTTCATCTCTTACTATTGACCTTCTAAAACGAGGATATAATGTTCAAGGTCAAATGACAATTTGTGGATTTGAATGTAAAAAAAAAGTAAAGCAGTCCAAGTATATCATGTTTGGTGGACAGAGAAGAAATTGCTGTGCAGAGGAGCTGTTTCTGTTGAGTTTCAAGTGGGACAATGAAGCTGATGTGGTGACACATCCGGGTCTTTTCGGGACAAAACATACGAAAGTCGGTCAGCAAGGGCAGGGTGGTCTGTTCGGTCAACAACAAAATACAGGGTTTTCATTTGAGGCCGCACCACAGAATCAAATAGGATCCGGGCTTTTCGGTGGAAATCAGCAAGGAAATTTTGGACAGAATCAGACATTTGGGTTTAGTCAGGCGGGAAACAATGTTCAGGGTAGCGCATTTCCCTTTGTACAACAAGGAACAGGATTTACTTCTACGCAACAGCAAGCTCTTTGACGAAAGGAGGTAGTTTTGGCTTTGGTGGAAGGCAAATGGGAAGTGGATTTGATGCTGGGCAGCAGTCGGGACCTATAGCTCAGGGGAATAGTTTTGGCACAAATACAGGACAACAGCAGCAGTCAGTTTTTGGTCAACCACCCCAGCAAAATGATTCGACATGGGGATCGTCAAAAATTCCAAAGTAACAAGGCTCATACCTATTTGGCAATCAGCAAAGTGTGGCATCGAAACAAAATGTATTTGGTGCAAGCCAGAGCATTTTCAGTGGTAAACCAAACAAGTCCTTTGGCCAGGCGCAGAACGTTCAACAGAAAGGGGGTACAGGGGTGTTTTCATTCAGTTCTCCACAGAAACAACAGACCGCTACGTTCGCAGCAAAAGCTTCGGAGTTCCAGCAAAGCTCTCAGTCATTGTTTCGCTCACCACCTAACAAAGCCCAACATGTATTTGGTGGAAAACCCTCGTTTGAAAGCAAATTCGGTACTCTAAATCTACAGCAAACCACGGTTACTGTGAAGCCTGATCAAAGTAGCTGTACAGAAAGTTCAGCAGACGACAAAAATAAAATGATGTTCGGAAAGCCAGTTGCTACCGTAACGGCAGGTGTGTTTAAAACAGAAGACAACAAACAGCCTTCAGAAGCCGTAAAACAGGAACAAGATTAAAAAAGCGACTGCGCTAATTTATCCACAATTCACAACTAGTTATTTGGTCAAAAGATATATGGACCGTAACAACCGTCGTCTGGTGAGAAACGTGTTTTTATTCCTGAAAGAAGTTTCTTAAACATGACTGATAATTTCTTACCTTGGCGCGGGTCTGAAAGCTGGTCTACTTTTTACGTGTCGAGAGAGTTTCATATACTTACCTGTTTGTTCCATAGAGTAATGAGAGATATCAATGTTTTGTGAAGCTTTTTAGATAGTTCTTGCATGCAAAGGAGTTACATACTGATACACAATTATCGTCTGTATTGGGACCATGCCATTGTGAATAAAGACCATATATACATTACGTTTTGCTCACATTCAAGGCATACGAAGGAATAGTTTAGATTATCTTTCTGTTAATGTTGTTCACTTTATAGATGTCATACATTTTCACGACAATGACAGTATGTTTTGTATGTAAATAATTGATACAACTGTTCTGTTTTTAAAATTACATGTAACCTCCTCCGTTTTTTTTTTAATATCAAGGGATGTGCTTCTTGTAGAATGATTTGCTAAATGATTGAAAAATCACTGTTTATCATAAAGTATAGACTTGTTGAATACTTTTCCTGTCAATAGTGAAAATTATTTCCCCGAGGTGCAAACGACCGAGGGCAGATTTGTTTTCTTATTATTGACCGCCAAGCCATTCGGCTATGACATCAGAAATCGAACTCTAAAGTTTTTACTTCATCCAGGCAAATAGAACTATAGCAAGAAGTATTGTCAAGCTATTAATATAAAGAGTTTTGTAATTATGTAATAAATGTTTGTATGTTCTTTTGAGGTTTAAATCCTAATACATTGCTACCAGTCGTTTTGAACAAATTACATTTTATATTCTAAATAAAAGTATTATAGCCCTTTGCTTTGAATTTTTAATCACTTTCTGTAGAAATATTGACAAAATAATATTCAAAAAAAGTGTAATGCAGGTTAAAATTTGACGTAGTAATTCCTCCATAATTGTAGAACTATTAAATAGTCTTTTATTTTTGTCTTCGTCACTCAAGTAAAGGAAGCTTTGCCAGACAACTTAATATCCCCAACAAGTTGTAGCTCAAAGCACACAGGGATCTGTATAGGCACATTCCATGGTATACAGTTTGTATTGCGCATGTCCGAAATGATGTCAAGTTATTATGACTGAGACGTTCCAGGACACAATATTACACATCTTAGTAAAAATAACCTAGCCAAGTATTCTTATGTAGATATCACATTTTCAAAGCTGTGTTGATTTTTATGATCCACATTTATGTGGGATGCATATAACTTTGCTGCTGTTCATACATCCGTAAGTCCGTCCGTACGTCCCGAAATCTTGTGTGTTCAACTCCTCCCACACTATAAGTCTGACTTGCTTCAAACTTTCCGATTATCAAGCTTGATGTGCAGATGACCTTTGCTGTGACTTTTATACCACAGTAATTGCCCTTTGATAGTTTTACTGTATAGAATTTAGAGAAAAATCGCGTATTCAACTTCTCAAACACTACTGAAAGGATATACTTGAAAAATTCAAAGATGAAGGACCTTCATGTGAAGAGTGAAGATGACACTTAAAAATAATGGACATTTTTTCTGTGGCTATTTTTTTCTAGGACTATAACCCTTAGTTAATTTCATAAATCAGGCTTAAGTAAAGAAATTTGGTGTGTTCAGCTCGTACACCTTTTAAAGGAATTCATTCAAAGATGCTTAGATGCACAACCTTATCTGAATACAAATTGCTTGCAACTTTTAATAGAACATCCTTCATTTGAAAATGGTCTGTACTAAAAACTTTCCTATTTAGAGGATGGCACAGAATGTGGGGGCTTCTGTGTCCTACGAACACAATTCTAGTTAATTTTTTCCGCGTTATGTCTATGAATGTTAGATAATAAAAGGTACATTAAAATTTACCAGTGAATTAGATGTTTGCCACGATTAGTCAAAATAAGAAATAAGAATCCCATTAAATATTTAAATATAAGGTACTTTGAAATTTTGAAATTTGCCGGTTGCCGCGGTAAGGCAAAGTAAATATTCAGCATACCATTAGATAGTGCCAGTGAATTAAGTGTTTGCCGCTGTATGGGCCAAATAAAAAGATCAGCCTCAATGGGCCCCATAAGGTATAAGGTACTTTAAAATCTATCGGTGAATTAAGTGGTTGCCGCAACATGAGCAAACATTGCGTTTTGGGCAAAACAGAAACAATGGGAGTATTATACTGAAAGGGCTTGTTTTGTGCCTTCGCTTTGTATTGAGTTATTCTAGTACACTGTCCTTGCAAGCAAGTATACTGAATACATAAGACGCTTCATATTGAGTCTTTCCAGTGCCATGTCTAAGTCAGAAAGAGTACTGCACATGTAAAAAAAGATTTTACTGAACTTTTCAAGTGCCGTGTTCTTGCGACTGAGAAGGAACGTTGCAAGAAAGAATATTAAATACTAGTATCAGAAAACCTTTGTACTGAGCTCTTCAAGCGCCCGGTCCTTGCAGAAAAGAATACTAAATATATGAAAACCTTTGAATTGGGCTCTTCAAGTGCCGTGTCCTTGCAAGAAAGAATACTAAGCATATGAAAACCTTTGTATTAAGCTGTTCACATACCGTGTCCTTGCAAGAATGCATACTACAAACCTATAAACATTTTTGTATTGAGCCCTTCACGTACCATGTCCTTGCAAAAAAAATGCTACAAACATATGAAAAACATTGTACTGAGCTGAGATACCGTGCTCGTATGAAAATGGATAAAAACTCTTCAGAAAATATTCAAGTGCCGTTTCCTTGCAAGAGAAAATACTCAGCTCTTTAAGTGCCGGTTCCTTGCAAGAGAAAATACTCAGCTCTTCAAGTACCGTTTCCTTGCAAGAGGAAATACTCAGCTCTTCAAGTACCGTGTCCTTGCAAGAAAGAATACTAAATATATGGAAACCTTTGTATTGAGCTCTTCACGTGCCATGCCCTTGCAAGAATGAATGCTACAAACTTATAAACATCTTTGTATTGAGCCCTTCACGTACCGTGTCCTTGCAAGAAAAATACTACAAACATATGAAAAACATTGTACTGAGCTGAGATACAGTGCTCGTATGAAAATGGATAAAAACTCTTCAGAAAATATTCAAGTGCCGTTTCCTTGCAAGAGAAAATACTCAGCTCTTTAAGTGCCGTTTCCTTGCAAGAGAAAATACTCAGCTCTTCAAGTACCTTGTCCTTGCAAGAAAGAATACTAAATATATGGAAACCTTTGTATTGAGCTCTTCACGTGCCATGTCCTTGCAAGAATGAATACTACAAACCTATAAACATCTTTGTATTGAGCCCTACACGTACCGTGTCCTTGCAAGAAAAATACTACGAACATATGCAAAACATTGTACTGAGCTGAGATACCGTGCTCGTATGTAAATGGATAAAAACTCTTCAGAAAATGTAAATGTTGGCGTAAAAGAAAGCTGATGGTCGGCTACCGGAACTACCGTCAGTAAAACAGTTTTGTGATATTTTCCAGCGGAGAAATTTTGCCAGTTTACTTATCAAATGTTACTTTAATGACAAAAAATGACCATACAAAAAGTGTAACCGTAAGTTCAGTGTAGTCCTATCATTTACTTTTACTCGCTGTTGCCTGTATAATCAGGCGTTAACCTACTTTCTCTGTTGTTCCCTGAACGTCATTCCTCAATCGCTCAACGAAATACTTTTGGCACACATTGGTGTTGGCTATGCGAAGTACTTAGGTAATAAATTCAGAAATACATACATTTTTCGGTTATGAAATTTTATGGGATGTATCTCTCTATATTTAATCTAGTGATAACACATTCTGAGCCATTTTACGAAAATTCCGTATAACCAAATTTACCTTTTTTCAATTTTAATGCTCAATTTTTACGATTGATACTCAAGCATAAGGTTTTATTTTACACGCTTAATTAACGAACGGTTTTGATATTTCTGTATCGACAGTAGTGTTTTACAAATTGCTTTAATTTTAGCTAACAGGCTAAGAATGAAACTGATTTATTCTAGGTCTTACCAGAACTGATCAATTCCTCTTCATTTTTCTGACAGGGAAATAATAAAACACGAAAACAAAATTTAGCTGTTGTATGTACTGCATACTTCTTGACATAAATGAAGAGGTTGAATCTCAAGACATACATGCTACTAAATAACAAAACAAAGGAAACTACAGTGGTAGATTTATAACAAAAACACCTTATATTTCAGCTTCTCAGACAGTCATTTTCAAATGAAAAATCAAAAAAGTAGGAAAAAGAAAGATTCTTTCATTCCTCGAAAGTGTACTCCTTCCAGATAGCCAAAAAAACAGTGTAAATTTTCTGACCTTAACAAATATTAAAGACAAAGTTATGACATTGCTATTAATAAGGACAGTCTTTTAAGTGTGTGAAGTTGGCAAGAAGTTCGACATTCGACATTGAACATTGGATAAGAGAACGACATTGAACATTAAAAGCGTGAAGTTGGCAATAAGTTAAACATTCGACATTGAACATTCGATTTCAATTCTTTGAATGTCCAATGTCGTTCTGAAATCGAATGTCCAATGTCGTTCTAAAATCGAATGTCCAATGTCATTCTGGGTTCGATTGTCCAATGTCGTTCTGGTATCTAATGTCCAATGTCGTTCTGGAATCCAATGTCCATTGTAGTTCTGGGTTCGATTGTCCAATGTCGTTCTGATTTCGAATGTCCAATGTCATTTTGGATTCGAATGTCCAATGTCGTTCGGGGTTCGAATGTCCAATGTCGTTCTTGGTTTGAATGTCCAATATCGTTTTAGATTCGAATGTCCAATGTCGTTCTGAAATCAAATGTCCAATGTCGTTCTGAAATCAAATGTCCAATGTCGTTCTGAAATCGAATGTCCAATGTCGTTCTCGTATGTAATGTCCAATGTCGTTCTGGAATCCAATGTCCAATGTAGTTCTGGGTTCGATTGTCCAAAGTCGTTCTGAATTCGAATGTCCAATGTCATTTTGGATTTGAATGTCCAATGTCGTTCTGGGTTCGAATGTCCAATGTAGTTCTTGGTTTGAATGTCCAATGTCGTTCTGGTATCGAATGTCCAATGTCGTTCTGGTTCGAATGTCCAATATCGTTCTGGTATCTAATGTCCAATGTCGTTCTGGTATCCAATGTCCAATGTCGTTCTGGTATCGCATGTCCAATGTCTCTCTGGTATCTAATGTCCAATGTCGTTCTGGCACCCAATGTCCAATGTCGTTCTGAAATCGAATGTCAAATGTCGTTCTGAATTCGAATGTCCAATGTCATTCTGGTTCGAATGTCCAATGTCGTTTTGGTTTGAATGTCCAATGTCGTTCTGAAATTGATTGTTCAATGTCGTTTTCGGTTCGAATGTCCAATGTCGTTCTGAAATCTAATGTTCAACGTCGAATGTTTAACTTATTGCCTACTTTTTGCTTTAAATGTCCAATGTTGTTCTCTTTTCCAATGCTAAATGTCGAATGTCGAACTTCTCGCCAACTTCACACACTTCAGTCTTTTAGTGCAAAGTGTTCACCAAAGCAGACATCGCCAGATTGGCATGTTCAATTTTTGTGAGTCCAAGGAATTATGGGATAGCGTTTCCGTTGATGGGTACGATAGTAACTCCAGCTGGACCAGTCGTTCCATTGCCCATGACTTTATCATAAACGTGCAATCTATGTTATTTGGATGTAACTGAAAGCCACACTTAGAGTGTAAAGGTAACTTTCAACTTTTCGCTACCCCACCCCCTCTCCCGCCCCCATTATCTACCCCTTACCCCTTCCTCCCCCTTTTCCCATCATTTGCATAAAATTAATATGTACTTGTTGGCTTTT
This sequence comes from Mercenaria mercenaria, assembly GCF_021730395.1. Classification (NCBI taxonomy): domain Eukaryota; kingdom Metazoa; phylum Mollusca; class Bivalvia; order Venerida; family Veneridae; genus Mercenaria; species Mercenaria mercenaria. Next base: position 13,966,117 of record NC_069367.1, on the reverse strand, counting down.
TGAAGCAATCCGTCTATAATGTTTTCCGTTACAGATTCTTTTTGTTGTGGGCCTATTTTGCAAATGCGTGGCTCTGGGGCTGTGTTTATGGTGCTCTGTGCTTCCGAACATAAGTATGCGGTATGCTTTATTTACATCACAGGTAGACGAAAATCATGAAAATGGACCTAATAGTAAATCATGCATACCTTGGATAGAATACAACGGTAAAAGAATGGCGGATACACAGGTTATAATCAGGAACTTATCGGAAACCTTGAAAAAGATCTGAAAAAACATCTGACTGCGACTGATAAAGAAAAGTCCTCTGAGATACAAAAAATGCCGGAGGAACGCACATACTGGTAGGTCCATCGTACACATGGCGACATTCCAGCTTTGATGGTAGAGGAAGTGCCACTCCATGCATTAGCCCCTCCGTGTATTATTTCATCACGAGCGGGCACCAGGGTAGAGCCACCGACCTTCCGTAAGCCAGCTGGAAGGCTTCCTCACATGATGAATTCAACTCCCCGCGTGAAGTTCGAACCCACATCGATGAGGGGCAAGTGATTTGAAGTCAGCGACCTTAACCACTCGGCCACGGAGGTCCCGATTACTTTTTTATTACATTCCATAGAACAAAACGTTAAAATCTAAATCATATTTTTGACAAGCTGCAAGAGGTGAAAATGTGTTTTTTAAACAGAATTCAGTAATTTCAGCAGCTGCGTTCTTGTTCTCTATAACAGTTTTACGAGTACAGGTACGCAAAATATTGTTGTTGCACGTGTTCTGTTAACTGTTCTTTCATTTCAGAGTGTTCTACCGTTTAGGGCGAAGCGTGATCTGCTACACGTTCTTTCATTTTAAAGTGAATTTAATTAAGGTTAGAACATATCATCTTATCTGTACTTCTTTCCGGGTTAACTACAATATATGTTGGTACGTGCTCTGTTATCTGCTCTTTATTCCGGAAGCATTATCATTTACATTGGTATGTGCTCTGTTAAATGTTCATTTTTTTCGTTATGGACTGCCATTTACGGTGGTACGTACTCTGTAATCCGTTTTGTTATTCAAGGGTAAACATAGTCCACCATTCAGTTGTACGTGATCTATTATCCAACTTTTAATTCAGAGTTAACAACCATTTACGGTGATACGTATTCCTCTTCCGTTCGTATAGTTTATTTCCGGTTGAACTATCATTTACGGTGGTACTTGAACGATTGTTTACGGTTATAATGTATTCTTTTAACATGCGAATCACCATTTATGGCAGTACATGTTCTGTTTTCTGATCTTATATTTCTGTGTTCTTTTCTCCGCCATTAAATTTCGTTAACGGCCGTACAGTAGATGCTTTGATTTCCGTTTATGTATTTTCGTTTTAAGTTGAACTACATTACGATAGAAAGTGTCTGCTATCAGTCATTTACGATAGAAAGTGCCTGTTATCCGTCATTTATGATGTAAAATGCCTGCTATCCGTCATTTATTATGGAAAATGTCTGTTATCCGACATTTACGATGGAATGTGACTGATATGCGTCATTTACAATGGAAAGTGTCTGCTATTCGTCATATACCATGGAAACTGTCTGTTATCTGTCCTTCTCTTTCAGGATGAATTAACATTTACGACGGAACGAGTTCTACTATCCATCCTGTCATTTCAGGGTCAACTTTGTTTACGGAGGAAAGTATTCTACTATCCGTCCTGTCATTTCAGGGTCATCTTCCATTTACGGCTGAACTTGTTCTGCTATCCGTCCTGTCATTTAAGGTTTACTACCATTTACGGTGGTAAGTGTTCTGCTGTTCGTCCTGTCATTTAGGGAGGAACATTTTCTGTAATCTAACCTTTCATGTTTTGACAATCTTTTCTTTATTTTAGGGTGAAATATTATTTACGGTGGTATGCTTTTTGGGACGACATAATCGTTAACTTGTTCGATTGTCCTGAAATAGTCAACAAGTTTATTAGAGGACCAGCGAGATGGTTCGAGAAGAGACTGTTAAAAGAAGCTGGTATCGGTCGCCATAGCACGCCTGGTAAACTACAGAGCTACCTCTTTAAGAGGTATACGGTAAACTGCTCTGTCGCAACTTCCGAGATAGTACACGTCGCGATAAAAGAATTATCAACAAACCTTAAGGCGAGTGTCATCATTTTTTTGCATTTCTACAAGCAGTGTATCGAATATCTTCGAATATCAAAAATCGGGGAATGGTAGGCGATGTAGATATGATTTAACTTTACAGAGAACTTAAAGTTTGCTAATTCATTCTTAATGTGTGGTCGTGGTGATGTTTACCAACAAGCTGATTTAGCAGTAAATTTGGCCATTTCGTCATGAAAGCACTTTCATTGTCAAATATTTACATTTTAACTAATATTAAAAAGCAAACCGAGTAGGTGTGAGTTAGCTGTAAAATATACAATGCATTTGGAAATAAAATATGTACCGAAAATGGTTCAGGAGTAAAATTATTCACTTTTTATTTTGAGAGATAGCTCTGTCGTGAAGGAGATAGTCATGTCGCTAAGGAGATAGCTCTGTGTTGCGTTAACAGTTTTTAGCAGTGTTGAATGTTTCCGGATAGTAGTTATGTCCACTTACGAGATACAATTCGATTATCTTTTTTTTTTTGTATTTACACATCATTTGTATAATACATATTGAATATTTTCTTATATTTACTTTGCTTGTTTTTTATTTAGTGCCGTTTTAACAAGTACTTCTGGATTCAGCGCCAGTACTAACTTGTTCTCAGCAACTAACTATCAAGTCCTCCTACAGACACATTGTAAAATAGTCAGGGGTTCAAACTCAAAGTCCATGATCAATAGATCTGCACTTTCACTATTGATCTAAGCGAGCGGGCTACATTTTCGTACAATCGGCATGTGCTACTTTTTCTATAAGAAAGATGAATTCAGTTAGAGAAAAATTGATGCGTGAAATTATCTTGTGAAAAGAAAGGGTTGCCTGTGACTTTAGTGGAAGTGGCTCTGAAACTTGTTTACACTATCTTTTACACTATATTATATTCAGATATGATTTTACAAGGCTTGTAAAATCATATCTTAATATAATGATACCATAATTTCTTTTCGTTGAGGACACGACTTGTACGTACCGGTAAATAAAATATACTTTGTACAAATATCAGAGTCGCTGTGACTTCATCATTGTACAAGCAAATGCACTAGTGAATCTAAAATCTGAATTACGAGCTAGTTATACTTTATAGGACAACTTTACATGGAGGCTAATCATAATGCATTTAGTATTTTAACAATGTATGCATTTAATTAGCAACCTCAATTAAACATACAATTACTGACATAATTACTGCAGTGATCGAATTCTAAATTTAGGAACTTTCTTTATAATTGAATTCTAATATTCTCGGCTATTTTCATTTTTATCAATTTATCTTTTATCTGAACCAGTCAGACACGTATGTTGAAAAGGTCGTGACTTCAGATTTTGAGTAAGATTATCTTTCTTTAGAATTTGAATTTTGTCATATTATGACGTAAGAGCATTAGCATCTTTAAATTGCGAAAATAGGAGGAAAAAAAAACATGTACTGTGAAATCATTTAAATTCGCTAGCATGAAATTGCGCGCAAACGGCTGACTTACAAAATGTCATATTGATTTGTTACTTTTTATTAGCTCACCTTGTGAACACTCTAGAGGCCACAATTGTGACCCAATCTTTATGAAACTTGGTCAGAATGTTAGTCTTGATGATCTCGAGGTCAATGTTGAAATTGGATCATGTGGGGTCAAAAACTAGGTCAGTAGGCCAGATCAAAGGATAGGCTTGTGAAAAGTCTTAGAGGCCATCAATCTAAATTTTATGAATATCCAGTGTAACATGCAGCCACTACTGCGTACACAATTTTGTATAAATATTAAAATGCCCTATTATTATTCGCCTAAGCTTACAATGTCACACGTGCTGAAACCTACTCTATTTGATGCTGCCTTAAAAAGTGAAAATATAACACTTATATATACAACTGCAATAATACAGAACACACATGAAACGTCACAATGCAATAAAATTGAATTAAAATAGACGAACTTGAGCTTACTCAATATCCTGGCATAAGTATATATCTATAAAATATAAAAATGTACAAACTTAACATAACGGATATGCGAATGTCCTCTTTGCACCAAATTAGTTTATATTTAAGAAATAATAAGTTCCATAACGTGGTTTATCGTAGAATAACCCGAGTTTTGAGTTCTTGTGCGTAAGAATATATCACGAAGGCCGTAGGCCTGAGTGATATATTGTTTCGCATAAGAACGAAAAACTCGGGTCATTCTACGATAAATCACACTTGGGAACTTATTATTTCGATTCTAACACGACATACTAGCATCAACAGTGTAAGAAAAAATGGTAACTACTTTTTACGACCGTGCTACGCACCTGCATCAGATGATTGATCACGTCATTGCACGCGAATGGTTTATTGCAAAATAACCCGAGATAGATTTTGCTCTACATGTATGTAGGTTATTTGCTGGTCGTGTTAGAATTTTTATGTAATATCCTGTTCTCCTTTTTTTCTCTCGATTTTGTTACAAACATTTCACAATTTCACCAACAACACGTCTTTAAGCGCCAGCTGTCGCCATAAATGTCACTTTTATGGCAATTTCAAGACTTAGATGAATGGCTTGGCCTAGTCTTTAGTATACTGCATATCACATTTATAATCAGCAAAATATTTCAATGTTTACATTTGGCTGTCTTCATAATTTCGTCCCAGTCTGGCCAATACATTCCTTTTATTCTGTCAAGGTATTCCATAACATTCTGCATTTCACCGCCTGTAATTACAAAAAAAAATATCTGAATTCGCCTCTCCTGTATTTTCTATTAATAACATTTTGTATTTCACCGCCTAAAACTACAAAACAACATTTTATGCAAATCACCACCTGTAACAATATAACAAGTCATTTTGCGTTTCGCCTCCTATGATATTACCAAAAGATTCTTTTTGCCTCCTGTAATTTCATGAAAAAAACATTGTGCATTTCGCCTGTTGTGTTACATTAAGTAACATTCTACCTTTCGTCGCAAATATTGTTTACACTGAATTGCAATTTGTATTACTATGTCTGTAACAACACTTAAAATTATTCTCTGTGTGTCGCCACATCAAACAAAATTACAACTTCTTTGTATTTTTCCGCCTGTTAGTACATGTCATAAGAACTCGCTGCCTGTATCTGACATTCCATGTGCCCCCGCATGTATCAAAAATCATATACCTTTCAGATTTCCCAAATTGTAACAACATAAAGCATCATACATTTCACCGCCTGTAATAACATAAGATAGCATTCTGGTAATAACTCATCAAAAACACACATTTTGCCTGTAAGAAGTTGGTGTCCCGGACACTCAGGAGGTGAACTCCATCGCACCTGTGACAGAAAACCAAAGGCAGCACAATCGACCTCACTTATCGTGTCACCCATGATGAACTTTTTGTCCCCTGTAATGAATTGAAAGGTAACGTATTTGGATCATTGTTATTGACTTGATATTACAGTCAAACTTGTGCTGAACACTACCTGTGAGTAGAAAGTTTCATTTCTGTTTCATTACAAAAAAATATGGTTATGATTTTTGTAGAATGAATTTTGCTTTATTTAGTTGTTCAGAGAGAACTATATATACGTAACACTAAATGAGTATAGAATCCTTAAAAATATAACAAAAGAACAAGAGTTAAAGTCCAACAGGAAAAGCCACACTAGAAGAACAATGCTGCCCATAAAGCACTCCACATGAAATAGTTGTATTTGTAAATTTCAATACGTTCACATCGACAGAGCACATGTGAAAATGTACAGAAAGAAATGCAATAAAAGTAATTAGCAAACAAACATATGTAGAATGAACACATCAGGACACCATCATGGATCGCTCAGTGACAATACAGGATTAAAGAGTTTTAACTAGCTTAATGCGTCCAAAGGTCCTTATTTAGCCCCCACCATGTTTATATATTACATGGCAGTGTCAATAAACTTAGATCCCGCCACTTGAATCCTAAAGATATTCATGTCAACACTAATTATGCTGTCAGAACGACATGTAGAGATTTCTTTTTTTAAATTTACATATGTTATGATTTTGTGGAGTAAGTTATTAAAACAATATGTATTGTACGAAAACCGGAAATGTATACAGAACTTTTAAACGCAGCAAGGTCTACATTTTTGTATGATAGATATTGAGTTAACTTAGTGATACTTCAAGCTTATTTACCTCAGCATTTACTGTGAGCACAACATACATCATTCTACAGTGTCTAAGGGTACATACATTTTATAATTATAAAAGAATTACAATTTAGCCGATGTATTGGGCTTTAGGGGTCTTGCGAATTTCATTATCTCTCATGAACGGATCAGTCAAACCAGTTTGGTTGCGTTCTGTGATTCCAAATATTTTGTGCTATCAAACTGAGTCTCGAGACGAGTCTCGAAATAAAAACTTGTCATCGGTGTCAGTGTCATGAAGGAGCTCAGAATAAACCGACATATGCATATTTAGTTTTATAAGACCAGGTCCTAATCATTATTTTTATTTTAACAGTTGGAGGCTAATGACCATCACAGTATGGCTCCAATAAACAAGGGTCATTGTTTATTGGAGAGTCAGTCTACCTTACAAGTGTATCTATTAGTGAGAAGGGGAAACAATGTAATTTATTTTCAATTAATGAATAATTGATAACTTTTAAAGTTATACTAGTTTTCTTTTGGCATTTCTATGTAAAGAAAAATATTTGTTGATCAAACACAATAATAAAATAATCAGAAACTTATTTTCACAATAATGAAATAATGAGAAACTTACTTAAAGAAACATGCAAGTTTTTATTTTTTCAAATTCTGTCTGGAGAATTGTGATATTTCTGAAAAATGTGACTTTCACTTATCTAAAGCTTGCAGAATACTGTAAATAACATTTGTCTAAATTGAAAACAGAATGTGAATTTCAAAGTTACAAAGCAAAGCATGAAAAAAAGTCCATTTTGGCAACATACTGAAAATGAAAATTGAGTATAGATGGAACACAATAATTTTATTTTCAAATAATGTTGATTACATGAATACATGAAAATCAATTTCCAAATCGAAAAAAAATTGTTTGTCAGCACAAAGAACTCAGGAAGTTTTCACTATACTTGTGTTTTATTATCATTATTATTTTAAATATTATTACTGTATCTTTTATCATCCTATATGTAATATAATAATAATAATAATAATAATATACTAATGATAATATAATAATAATAATAATGATAATAATAATAATAATGATAATAATAATAATAAATTATGATTATGATTATTTCTATTATTATTAGTATCATTATTATAACATTAAAGTAATAGTTATTATTATCTACATAATATCAAAATGATAATTATTATTATTATCATTCCATATTTACTGAAGAAAAATTAATTTCTTTCAACTCCACTGCACACATCTTCATGGTCTAGTTGGGGTCCCTGCTGTGCTAATTGCCATCTAATCCGTTGCTATTACATAATCGCTGATAAGCAGCAGAGAAGATGGGAGTTGTATATTGGATTGGTTGGGGGGGGGGGGCACTTATATAGTAGTGAATCTAGGCCTTGAAGCTTACTAAGCGTATCAGAAAACTTCCTAAGATCTTCTACCAACATATGTTTTACCTCCTCATCGCTATGAAAACTGATGCCAGCTTCTTTTGTCAGTTTCTTCTGATACCATCTTGCTGGTCCTCTAATGAATTTTTTGAGTATTGCCGGGCATTTAAACATATTGATGATCCCAAAATACGTACCAACGCAAATGGTAATGCACCCTAAAATTTAAGGCAAAATTTATCTGATTGTTTGTTTCCGTGTTCATTTTGTTTACCATGAGACCAATACACATACGCTGGTGCTTATGTTGCAGTGAATCAAAGTAGAATCGCCTGCTAAATTATCTGATTTGTTATTTGCAGATAGTTTACGTCACATTCTAGCATAAAACTGCTGTTATTGTCACTTTTCAGGGGTGTTATAACAGGAGAGAAAACGTGTGTTAACAGAGAGATTCTCGCGCTCACGTGCTGTTACAACACCTTTTTATATATGCACGTTCCGTGGCAAAGCGTAAACGTATTACGGCCCCAAAACGGATAATTCAAAAGGAAATGACGTCAACGTGAAAAACCAACGTAGACTTTACCGCGCATTTCATGGAAATTTAATGACGTTGAGTGACAATATATTCATTTACCTGTTTTTTACGCATTTTATGCTAGAATAGCGTTAGCGCATGTTCTTTTCGTGTTGTAACATCTTCAGAATCCCTCGGGAATCGTTGGTACGCTCGCCCTAACGGGCTCGGGTACCAACCATTACCTCGGGATTCTGCAGATGTTATAACACGAAAAAACATGCGTTATCCCTACATTAAAATTAGAAAAAATATATTTTGCATTAACGGCTAACTACTTTTCTTCATCCACATTGCCAAAAATTTAATGTAAATTTCTAAACCTTGATATCACGGAACAACGCTGTTTCTCCACAAATAGGAACTGCTTTAAAAACAATCGAATGGAGTACTTAGTATTCAAAAAAAAGACGAAACATTTGAAGGAATGTACAGACAGAATACTTCTGAATCAGTAGAATTATAACGTATGGACCTACCAGTATGTGCGTTCCTAAAGCCATGTCTGTATCTCAGCAGCCTTTTCTTTGTCCTCCATGGGTAGATGTTCATTCAAATCCTTATTCCATATTCCTGATAAGTACTTTATAATCATATGTGAGTCAGACATTCTCTTACAGTTGTATTCTATCCAAGGTATACACGATTTATTGTCTGGTCCATTTTCATGATTTTGTATCCATCTAGAAAGTAAATAAATAAACTTCATGGTCTTTTATATACTTTGTTTCATTGGAATGATAATACATTGTTATTTTCAACAGTAAATACGAGTTTTATTAGCTGATGTGTTTTTTTTTCCATCGAAGCCACTCCTGTACCAATAATATGTTTTTCTTTCTTTCATGTGTGAAATTGGAATAAAAACAGTTTTATAATTGTAAGAATATCCAACATAATAAGAACAGTTTTATAAACAATACACGGATGGCTTTTCCCTAAAACCATATTCGAACATCGAATCAATTACAATGCAGTTACAGATGTTGTAATTGAATAATAGAACATGACAAAATGCCTTTGTGAAACTGGACTTAGAAAGAGCAACATATACAATACACTTATTTACTAGAATTTTTCATGCTATCATCAGTATCCGACATATAATGAGCTATTTTGACTTGTGACACGTTCTAATCCCGGCAGGATCTTTTATCATCAGGATCATTTTACAACTATGTAGCCAGTTGTATTTAGGCCTGTCACGGTCAAGTCAAACCTAGATATTGTTGTAATGCCTTTAACTTAAAAACTATTAGTGGAGAATAATACAAAATGTAGTGTAATAAAATTTTACATTACCTGATATGGAATTTGATTAATTCTAAGTTATGTCTCTAGCTTCATTGAAATTGGATCCATGTTTAGGACAAATTTAATGCGAGGCCATGTGTGAAGAATAACCGTATCGTGTGGAGAGTCAACGCCACATACCCTGTGTAATGAATACATTCTAATTATAAACATTAAAATGTATATAAAAAAGTACTTATACATAACTTGTTTGTACGGGCTTTACGGTTTGTATTTTTATTAAGAACTGTGCGTGCTATGGCTTATCATCTGTATATTTCATTACATATCTTACACATCTTACGCGGTGTTTCCAGAACTGACAATCCATAAAATAAACAGCAATGAAATCATACTTTTGCGATCATCTCAATGTAGTTATATTTGAATTATTTTACAGTGACTCACCTTTTAAATTGATTAAAAAGAGGGTAAATATATCTGATTTAGCTCCGACCATATATAAATTTTACAATTTTAAATAACCTATTGTTCTTTCTAATTCGTATATCATGTGTTTTATGGCATATAGAGGATACCGATGTGTTTCGATGTGAGTTCGAAAATCTTTGTTTATTTTGTTGGGTTTAACGTCGCACGGACACAAGTATAGGTCATATGGCGACGACTTTCCAGTTGTGAATGTGGAGGAAGACCCCATATGCCCCTCCGTGCATTATTCCATAACGAGCGGGCATCTGGATAGAACCACAGACCTTCCATAAGCCAGCTCGATGGCTTCCCCACATGAAGAATTCAACGCCCCGAGTGGGACTGGAACCAACATTGATGAAGGGCAAGTGATTTGTAGTCAGCGACCTTAACCACTCGGCCACGGAGGCTCCTGAAATATCTTTCGCTAGTGATCGTCAAATACAATATTTTCAAGTGTGGTACCAGTGACAAACACATTTCATTGGGATAACATAAAATACTTTTAATTTTGTCCAATAATTTTTAACACATGTAGTAAATGATCATATTTATTGTGATCACTTTACCAACAAGAATCATTAAATAAATATGATTCAGTCTTGAATTAGTTTTTATTACTGATACAGTTGTGCGTTATTAGCCTTGCAACGCGAACTAAATGTAAACTACATGTACTTTGATGGACCCGCTTTATGGTCCATTACTTTTACCATGCTTTATACTGAAAACTTGTTTATGTTTAAAGTGTATACAAAATGTAGTGTCAGATTTAGTTTATTTGTCCTGTACTTGGGTTAACATTGTTGTTAAACGTTATTTGTAAACATCTTTATATCCAATTTTATACAACGACGCATTGCAAATTTAGGTCGAAAAAATACTTTACCCTTTACCCGGTCCCTTTCATCTGGAAATTATTGAAAGTATAAACTGTTAAAGAAATTTGTTGATATGCCTCATTCAGCAGGAAGTTTAATTTACTAGGAAATAATAGAAATGTTCTGTTCTGTGCCATGAATATTGTTAAAGAATAAACAAATAAAGGATTAATACATTTCAGTCCCCTTGTGTTCCCTATTTACATAAATTGTACCAGCTACTGCCAAGCCAAGCGAATTTCTTCTTGTGGTTCAGTACTGTATTCATTTTGATACTAGTATTTTATTACTTAGTCTAGCAAGTTGATTATAAAAACAAAGTACATGTACACGTTTTTGTAAACTTTATCAAGCTTATCTTGTTGAATATATCACGAATTGTAGTATTTAAACTTATATGCCCTCTTGTAGTAAAATTAAACACATATTAGAGCATTTTGCATAACAACCTGGTATTTATTCATTTCGTTTCAGTTAAATGGACACGACATCCAGTCGTTATCGTACACGTAGATAGAATTGTAAATGTCATAATTACCCGCTTTTATTTCATCATTGCGGAACATTACAAACAGTCACAAGCGTGTAGTTCAATTTATTTTTAACCATGTTATACTAGTTTTTTTCTACAGTATCATGGTATTGAAATCTGTACTTTAAAAATGGTTATATGCAGAATATCTCGTCCACATTTATCTATATTTATTCACTTTACATTTTGTTTAGAAAGAAATTAATGTTAATTTTCGTATTGGTGCATTAATATCAACGGCTGCGATCTGACGACAAAAGTTATCAAAACTCCAGAAACGTTAATGAAAGCCAATTCTCTTTTCTCAAAAAGATCAAGACTTTTTACAATGAAAATCGAAAAGCGTTTGTAATGCTTACGCGAGGTAAATTGCCTCAATTACATAAATATCTATATTTAACGCGCATTGAAGACTATATCCACTATAGCGGTATTGCACGCCTGGGGCCGTATTCAAAAAGCATCTTAAGTATAAGTAAATTGATTATTTACTTAAGTATTACTTAAGTAAGAAATTAATTTTACTTAAATATATTTGTTATTCATAAAACAACTTAATAAGTAATTCTTGGCTTTTATTGTGGACGAAAACATTAAAAACAACAACATTAATTTCAGACAGATACAACATGCACAATTATGTTTAAAGTGCTTTTATCTGAAAAACAACACTTTAATCGTACTCACGATGTTATTTTGTTTTCTGACTTAAGTCATTTCTTACGTATCTTAAGTTTAAGCTGTTTTATGAATAGGACTTAAGTTTTTTACTTAGACTTAAGCTGAAATCACCACAAACTTAAGTAAAATCTTCAACTTAAGTCAAACTTATACTTAAGATGCTTTATGAATACGGCCCCTGGTAAACTACAGAGCTATCTCTTTTAAAGGTATACGGTAAATTGTTCTGTCGCAACTTCCGATGTTGTACTGTCGCGATAAAAGAACGTCAACAAAGGTAAGTGTCATCGTATTTGTTTGTATTTTTACAAGCATTGTGTCAAATATCAAAAATCGGAGAATGGTAGGAGATGTAGATTGGATTTAACTTTTCTGAGAACTATAAGTTATCTAATTTATTCTTGACTTGTGATCGTAACGATGTTTGCAAGCTGATTTAGCGATGAACTGGGCCGGTTCGTTATGAAAGCACTTTCATTCTATGTTCGCAATGTAACTGGTATCAAGAAGCAAACCGAGTAGGCGTAAGATAGCTGTAGGGTATACAATGTATTTGAAAAAATAAATTTGTACCGGAAATGGTTTGGAAGTAGAAATATTTTTTTTTATTTTTAGAGACAGGTAAATGAAGTTAGATCGTACTCCAATGTATATGTTATTACTTTTCTTGATTTTCCTAGCTACTTTAAATATGAAAGTATTTAAAAAGTGGAATATGACGTAACAAAAAGGGAAAAAAACACAAATTTATTTCGCAAATAAAAGACTATTTTTCTCTATATGATCATGTAAATATATACCTATTCTTCATATACGTGAAGCAAAACTTGAAAAACAAGTTGTTTTTTCATGGAAATTATTCAGATTCCTATAAAATGTATCAAGTTTTTACCACTTACAAATAAGTAACTCTGTGTAAGGCTGACCGAACAAACATTTTGAATGACATGAAAAATATTTAAAACTTTCGGCATGCCTAACATATTAACAAAATTGCATTCTACTAGTCCAAAATTGTTTGGAAAAAAAAAAACACAAGAAAGACAATCTTGAATATCAAATATCGCTTTATTACTAATGCAATGAGTATAAAACTTGTTCGGTCAACCTAAAGACTTCAATATCACTAAGTCTTATCTCCATACAACTTTGTGTTAGACCGGCCGAACTGTTCAACAGACTTTTGAAATGGTTTGAAACCGAAAGAGTGAGGCTATTTCAAATGATACCAAAATTATATGGGCTTACCAGGCATCAATATTTAATATATCTGAATAGCACTGTTACCGTAAACTTGTACAGTTTACAATACAGTTACACCTTTGAGTGCATCAGACCTTGTCGAAATATCGATGATTGTTTAAACGTGTTTTCTGTTTGTAATCATAAGTTCATGCGTTTGAAGATTGGGCAAACCTTTAAAAAAATGAATATCTTTATGTACTTTCTTAACAAAATCACTAAGATTATAGTTATAAACCCTTTATTAACTTATCGTACTGAAATAGTATAAATTTTGCGTTATAAATATGTATAGAGTTTTACTTTGGTTTCCCATTCGTTTAAACTAAAAATAGAAATGGATTTTCAAAGCTGTTACTTAATTTAGATTATACGTTAAGAATAATGTGCATAACCTTTCCATTAACTGTAAGATGTCGTGTATTGATGATAAGCTAGAAGAATTCAAATAATGTCGGATTTATAACGATAAAACAAGGTAAGCGTATATTAGATATTATTTCTACACAAGACCAGAAAGAATAGTAGACCCTAACAGGTCTAGGATTTCATGATTTTTACAGACATTCTGTAAATATACGGACGATCCATAAAATTAAAGATATTTCAGTTTATAAATTTTCAGAGTAGGTATAAGAAATCTGTTAAAATTACATTAAATATTTTAAAATTGCAGCTATCTGTGGTGGGCCGATGGTCTAGTGGTAACACGCTTGACTGTCAATCCAGAGGTCTGGGGTTCGAATCCCGGTCCAGGCACTGGAAATTTCTGAGATGCTCTTGAGTGTCTCCCAGGAAAGACGGCTTCGCGTGTATCGGTGCTATACACCGGGCACGTTAAAGAACCAGACTGTCTATTCGCAAAGAGCTAGGCTAAGTTAGCCGGACACGTCTGTATCTAAAACGTTCTCTCTGTCTGTTCTGGGGGCTTTATCTCACTCTGTCCCTCTGGTCAGATCGCTCTGTGTCTGTATTAGTAGAGGATGAATTTCGCGCCCTGTATGGCTGCGTCTGCTATATGTAAAGCGCCTTTGAACGTGTTTATCATGAAAAGGGCGCTATATAAATCTGGTATAATAATAATAATAATAATCTGTGATTTCCTGTCAAACAACTGATGGCTTTGATTTTTCGGAAAATATGAAAAAAAGTCATCCATTCTCCTATTAGTTTTATCTATACATGTTATAATACTATATATACCATAGTGCTTTGGAGTTCCATTCCAGCTCAACTTGTGCAAGCCCCTACCCTGAACCAGTATAAACAGGGCGTGACCAAACTTGCACAAAATGCTTATGGTTGAGAATTAGGCCGTGAGAAACAAAAATCAAACAACACCAAATCATAGAAAGAAAGAGCTATTTGACATGAAAATTGAACAGCATGCAAAACATGTATATTAGTTTACGAAACAAGTGTCAGTATACTGATATAAACATTGAATTCCCGAAAAGGAGTGCCTAAAGTGCTCCCACTTCGGACAGTCAAACGCTTTTAAGAACTCACCATTTTGAAAGAACTGTTACACATGTATGTTCGTTTTCATGCATTTGCAATGGAGTGCGAGTGGTGAAAATTCGCATAACAAGGTGGAACATAATTTTCAGCAATTGTTTATCTTTATTTCTTTACAAATGATATTCATTTTCAAAGGGAGACAATTTTTCGGAATATTTTAAGTACAAATGGCATTCATTTTCGAAGGGAGACAACTTTTTCCGAATATTTTAAGTATTCGTGGAGAAAAAGTTGTCTCCCTTTGAAAATGAATGCCATTTGTAAAGAAATAAAGATAAACAACTGCTGAAAACTGTGTTCCATCTTGTTACGTGAAATTTCACCACTCGCACGCTATTGCAATTGCATCAAAAGGAACATGTGTAACAGTTCTTTGAAAATGGTGAGTTTTAAAGGCGTCTGACTGTCCGGAAGTGGGGCCCCTTTAGGCAGTCCTTTTCTGGAATTAATGTTTATATCAGTATACCGACACTTGTTTGGTAAAGTAATATACATGTTTTACATGCTGTTCAGTTTTCATGTTAAACAACTCTTCCTTCCTATGATTTGGTTTTTATTTCATTTTTGTTTCTCAAGGCCTAATTCTCAACCTTAACACGATAGACCTGTTTTTAAACTGCTTTTATCTGTAAGGCCTAAAAAAATTCTTTGTTTCCGGTAACATGCTAAAAAAATAGGGTATGTAAGTCGGATTTTTTTTTTTTGGAATTTGTTTTTATTAAAGGAAACTTTTCGGAAATTATTTTTGTGTCAAAGAACGAATGCAAATAAGGGGGTAATGCCTTTAGAGCATCATTAAGTTGATTTCTAACATCACTGGCCATGTTTAAAGCATAAAAAGTGCAGTTTTGCAACTTTTGGTTAAATAGTTGAAAAAAATATTCTCCAAGGCCATAAAAACATTTAGGGTCTGGTCAAAAATGTAGGGTATGTCGGGATACCGGAAACAAACATTTATTTTTTTAAGCCTAAACAGGTTGGGGAAGGTATCAAATTTAGCTAATTTAATTTATAGCTAATATAGCTACATATGGCTAAAATGTGAACAAAAGAAATGTATATTTTTCTCACCCTTGCTCACATTTTAACACGAGCATCCTGCCGCTGTGTCCATCTATTTCACACAATTCTCTACACATGAACTGATCAATCAAGTACAACATTTACCGATGATTTATTGTCCAACTGTTTTGTTTAATTGGAGACTTAAGCTTTAATAGTTGTGCCAGTAATCACAACAGCCTGTATTAAACACCCAGAGTGACTTTAAGGCAAATGTAAATTGAATCAGTGTTTAACATCCCCTGAATGGTAGTTGTCTGCACATTACTAGACCTATTTCAAAGTTTGTTGATATTACATAAAGTTTTGATAGTTTAGCTCATGCTACAAGTATACACCATTTTGTTTTATTGCAATTTATGTCCTTCATTTCTTTCAGTTAGTTATTTTTGACACAAACACTGAACACAAAAACAACTTATCATAGCCTTTACACGCCAGTGTGATGACCATGCAGTGTTTATATATGGCATTAGGCTGGCAGGAGATAATGTGTAACTGTATTATTGCATGAAATTTCCATGAAAAATGTGCTAGTTTTAATCTTCATTCAATTCTTTTCACCTCCCTTGGATTGGTTATACATAAGACATGCCAGCTATACAACATGTGTGATTTCACAGATCTTTCACAAATGACAACTTTGTGTACATATTTTCATAGATGTGTTAGAGTGCTTATGAAAGGAGAGCTGAAAATTACCAAAATTGCAAAAAAAATGTTTGTTTTGTGTACATTATTAGATGATTAACTTGGTATGATGCAAGGATAAATTGAAATTATTACTGAAAAAACGCATCGGTAAATAACTTATCTTATTTCTGTAAAATGTTACAAATGCCAACTTCAGTTAATATGCAAGTAACTAATATGCACCTATTTACAGTTTAAGAGTTAATAATGGAAACGTGCAGTTCTTTTGTTCACCTTTTAGCCGTATATAGCCTTCCCCAACCTGGTAAATCCTTCTTGTTCATAAGCGTAGGAGACGGGGCGGGGGGCGAACTATAGTTTGGCCCCTGCAATATTTTGGAAAAGAGATATAACTTGCAGTCTAATATAACATTTATTTAGTATCATATAGATTTAATTCTTTTCAACCTGATTTCTGCTTTGCATTTAACCTTTCTTTCCATTCTGACTTGTCTATGTAAAGTGATATGCGCCTAGGATTGTTCGATTATATTTTATAAACAGAGTATAATATCGAGCGCATCACTACAATTCCGATTTGAGCGTCTGCAAAAGCGTTGTAAGTATTTAGCCTGTGTACGCATGTAAACGTGATGTATTTACTTTTTCATCATGTCTATTCAAGGGAAATAATATTTCAACAATTAACTTTATATCACAATTAGACAATTGCAGCGCTATTTGTTTGTATCTCCGGGGCTTCAACCGAAGACTGTGAAAAATGGCACTCTTGATACATATTTTGATCGATTAAGTTACACCATTGTGTGGTTCAATAGAAATGCATCAGAATAACTCAATGTCTGGGTCTTGAGGGGCCTATTGCCCATTTGGCCCCTGGACAAGGTTTTGTCATAAATGCACCGAGGATCCCTTGCCAGACCCCTGTCCCCGTCGAAAAGGTCCCCCCCCCCCCCACTCCCCCCGCCGCAAGTTAAACCCGCTCCTACACATCCTATGTTGTTTTTTAATATCAGCTGTATTTCATGCTTGCAATACACATCGTGTATTACTTTTATTCTCCTGTCCATTCTACTTTTTTTTTTAATTTCTTGTACAGGCGCACAGCTGCACGTAATACTCGAAAAGAGGCGTGATGCAGTATATATAAATAGATAGATGTAAGTAAAACATTTTATTTTAACATGCGGTTTTGATTTCAATTGTGATTCTAACATATTTCATATAGATCTACCCAGTGTATAGACAGAAAAATCGTTACATTTATTGATTGTCCATATATTTACAGAATGTCTGTAAAAACGACCAAACAATGAGAACCAGGCCACGAATATACCTTTCCAAGTTTTATGGTTACTATGCATATTTATCAAAGTTCATTGTGCACCATGAAGTATCCGTAGTTCACATCGCAGTAGTCCAAATACATTTGTAATTGTACACAAGAGTTAACGTTGCATATCGTTATTTTTTTTTACTGGTCGATATCCCCCTCCGAATAATTGTATTCAAGAGTTGAATATCGTTATATTTGTTTTGACTGGCCAATATCCCCCTCCGAGTACAAACCAGAAAAGGTCAAAAATGTGTTGGGAAAGTTTTCTTCGTTGTGTATGAAATGCCCAACGGAATCTGTTGGGCAAAAATTACGTTAAGATTAAAAAAAAATAAAAATTAAGAAATACATGTTAGAAAGCGTTTAATTTTTCCTTTCCAATTATGTGTATATTATCTAGATTCCTTAAAAAACTTTCAAACTATGGCATGTAAAATGTTTAGAGGTTTAACAATTGGAAAATGGTCGATCACAGGTAAACACATGCGCACTGTGTAGGAACTTTGCTTTGTAACGGCGTTAAAACACTTAACAGCGTAACTTGTGGGAAGCGGATAGCGGGTAAAATATATGGCGTACAATTTGGGTCAGAACTAAATAGATAAATCAAGGAGTAATCAAATTGTACGTTCAGGTACAATTTTATACGTGCCGATATATTTTTATACCTACAGGTACAAAAATATACCTGCAGGTACAAATTGGAAATGTACAATTTTATACCTGCACGTATACTTTTATACCTGCACGTACAATTTTATACCTGTAGGTATGAATTTTCAAAACAAAACGTGCAGGTATAAAATTGTACGTGCCGGTATAAAATTGTACGTGCACGTACAATTTTTACCTGCACGTACAAAAATATTTATACCTGCATGTATAAATTTTACCTCCACGTACAATTCTGATATGTATCTGTAGGTATAAAAGTGTACCTGCAGGTACAAAAATATACCTGCGGGTACATTTTTATACCTGTAGGTACATTTTTTATTTGTACCTGCAGTTATAAAAGTGTACCTGCAGGTATGATTTACACCTACAGGTACAATTTTATACATGCATGTACAATTTGATACCTGCATGTACATTTTTGTTTTACACTTACAGGTATTTTTTGTACCTGCAGGTATACAATTGTACTTGCAGGTACAATTATATAACTACTTGGTGTATCTCTTTACTTTTAATTCATATATTACGCCATATAAAATGGTCTCCTGATTTGTCAAACTGGCCTTCTGTAAAACGTTTAGGAAGTGTACAACCATGTATTAAACAATGTTTAATTTAAACATTTAAATAAATTACCAAATTATGAAAGTATTATTTACCGACACTTGAAACGTACCCCGAAAACGACGAAAGAATCAACAACCTTTTTTCTATGAAATTCCTCAAAAGCACATCCCTTTTTAAATTAAAATCGAGAATTTAGACACCCTAACGATCACAGTGATACCCTGGCCTAAAGAGCTGTAAAAATAAATTTATTTAATTCTTCTTTGCCTGACCATTGAAAAACGGACTGTTTATCCTCTCAATTGTGGACTTGGGTGCGTGGGTACCCACCTTTTCCTCTGAGAGTCCATTGAGTGGTACATATTTGGCAATTTATTGGGGGGGGGGAGGGGATATCAACCCTTTAATAGTAATATGCAGACCCGTATGAAGCATTTTAGGAAGGGACCACAACAAATTAATGTTTTCATGCTTATAGACCTTTTAACAATGCGGTTGGTCGCTACGTAGTTTTAGTGGATGTTTTGATTTCCATGCGCATGCGCTCTTTACGTGTGGCAAAAAGACCGCTGAACAATAAGTAAACCTACATAAAATCAACATTATATTACAATTTGTTTTGCCAAAATAAAGGTTGATATTAATCACACAATTTATTTTACAGATTGCTTTTATTAAAGATAAATATGTTATAAATCATATCTTACCTGAGAAGCCGGCTTTATTCTTACTTTTGTCAAAAAAAAAAAAATCATAATCCTTAGTCTATTTCCACACATCATACAAATATAAAACTTGTTCCTTTCATTTAAAAGTGTCATATTTTCTTTCATTTGATCTAGTTTATTCTACAACCTTAAATAGTTGTTGTATATATTTTTATCAGACTTGAACGACATCTATCATGATTTCTTAGGGGATGCGGCTCTTTGTCACTGAAGCTGCTGTTTTAAAGACACTGATTCTGGTATGCCTGGTATGTGGCCTATGGAGATGATAAGGTCTGCGTATTGGCGATAAGGGCCAATACACAAGTCAGGACCATTGGTAGACTTGCTTCTGTTTATCATAATAAGCTACTGTATAGCTACTGTGCAGTAAATAAATTGCAGGTGATATTTCTCACCTTTATAGCAAATCAGTTCTCACCTTTATAACGAGTTTAGAAAGCTTGATTGAATTAGGGCTAAATAAACAAAGTGATAAGATACAACAGTGTTTCTTCATATTTTTAATAAAGTAAGTTATTTAACAATTACATCTCATTATTGCTGTTTTTTAATATCAAAAATATAAAAAATGCATTCAGGCACATAGCTTTTAGAAGTAATAAATTATTGTGTATTTTGAACAATGATATATCTTTATTGCTGGATTTTATTATACATAAAAGAAAGTTAACATTATTTAGACAACACAAGAGGAATTAAGCATTTTTAATATATAATATCCTTCTGTCTATATACCTTCTTTATCTATTAAAAATGCAACTGAACGCTTCTTTAATTTCTAATAAAATAAAAGTTTAAAGGTAAAGTTTCTTGTTTAACGTGGGTAGTCGACGAAAGTCCCCACCTGGAATGGATGGAACAACTTATTTCCAGACGAGCCCACGGCAGGCGTCATATTTACCTCCCCAGCATCCAGTCTAGGCCGATACTGCTGGAAACAGTACCAATTTAAGTAAATCACCCAGCACTGAACACTAGTCGGGATATCAGCCGCGACCGGGAATCGAACCCGGACCGCTGGCGTTGTAGTCCGACCTGCTAACCACTGCGCCACTGACTCCCTTTAAAAAAAATCCAGCAATTATCTTTTTTTTTCATTTTTATTTTGTTACTTTTGATAAAAAGATCATAAGCATTGAATAAACAAACTTGTAATTTCTCTTATTAAGTTTTGAATAATTATTTTATAGTGAGAAATGCTTTGCTATAAGAGTTATAATTTAATTGGCCAGGACATTACTCAACATGACTGAGCAATCAAAATTAGTATCTTATCAATTAAAATAATTGTGTGTACATGCTGAAAAAAGACTAAAAAAAACAACAGCATTTCAATTAATAAAATGCAAAACACAGAAAATAACCAATTTACCTGTATGCAATAAAATTTATGATTCTCTGACAATAATTAGGCTACATGTCAAGTCTACAGGGGTTTTATGGACCCTTATCAGACTGGACCAGACAGGATCTTGTATATTGGGGATTAAAAAAGTCTGGTATTTGGGAGGGGGGGGGGGGGCGGGGTCACTTATATAGGAGATTTTCTTTGCCTTTAAAGACACTGATTCTGGAATGCAAGGTATGTGGCCTATGGTCTGCGTATTGGCGGTAAGAGCCAATATACAAGACTAGACGACTGATAGACTATTGGACAGGGGACTTGAAAACAATCAGCAAATAGCAGTAATATTTATTTTATTACTTTCTTTTATTGTATAATTAGACCAAGAAAGTACGGTTGATGTCTGTTACATGTAAGGATTGTGTGGACTGCCTTACATCCCTCTGCATAGGTGGATATCAACCTGAAATCCAAATAGAAACAAAAAACAAGTAAGCATTCAGACTGTTAAATTTATACTAACAGCCTTTTTGGATATATACTAACAGCTGTGTATATAGATTGGAAACTAATGACTTGGAATAATATATACTGATTCTCTCTACAGCTTCCTTGATATTATATATGCATTGCTGTCTGGTATAGAAGATTGAAGAAATACACTGAATAAGAAAAAAAGTCAAACCAAAGTGGGTGAATATAGTAAAATTGAAGATAGCTTATATAAAAAACACAGATTTTGGAAAGAAAAGTTTAGAAATAGTAGTAATAAGGTTACATATTAATTAGAAATTAGAAACAGAAATGAGGATATAATAGAGAAAAGTATATGGTAAAATGCTAATTTATATGGAAAATAAATAAAAATTAGCAATATAATAGCATATGACAGACACAAATAAAACAGTTACTTTGACATCCATATTATACATGGAAAGAGATGATTGAAAATTACCACAATCATAGTCACTTAGATATAGCTTTGAATGACTAAATACAAAAAACAGAATCTGAAAATATTAAAAAATAAACTTTTTAGAAAGAAAATAAAGAGGGGCGAAAATGGGTTTTTTACAAAAGCAGAATTTTGGTTTTTGACGTCGAATAGTTTTTGGGGATAGATTTCATATGAATGATTAACAAAATCAGATGCGCTTATATATAAAGGACAAAATGTGAAAATTTCGTTAAAATAACAGAACTTTAAAGAAAATTATCAAGAAAAAACGTTTTTAAGGATTTTCAAAATTTACCACATTTTTCCTCCCCCCTAAAAAACGTTCAAAAAATTAGCGGGAAAAAATAATAGATAATAAACATTAAATATAACATTTAAAGAGTAGTTTCTGAAAGTTTGAATAAAAAATATTAAAAAATGGTTGCTTAGCAACCGTTTCTTGTACCTATATAAAATGGCTCTATTTTTCTCAATATGTAACTGATTTTTACCTGATTTGGACAAATTACACTTATATAATAGATAAACATGATAGACCTAATACGATTTGGATATATTTAAATGAATAAGTATTATTTTGCTTTAATTTTTTTTTACAATTCTCAGCAGGAATGTAGAGAGAACAACGAATTACACACTATGGGATACCCCAAAATAACCTAATTGTAACCTCACATTCCAATAGAGTCACGTGGTGTCTGGGTTATGTCTGCGCTATATAGCAACATCGGTTAATTTTTAGAACACTACAGTTCAACAATATAACTGGGGAGAATTAGTCTTTTAAAGAAATGAAATAAAATAAATATAGGAGACTGGCCACTACCAGATAAATAAACTACAAGAAAGAATAGTCGTGACATATAATATCTATCTCTAGACGGTTACCCCAGGATTTACCACTAGTTTTGAAGGATTATATTCAGCTATATCCACTATTAGCTGATATAGCCAAGGAGAGAAAGAAAGGAGAAAACAAAAAAAAAGAGCATAAAAAACTTGTTTTTGTTGATTACTGTCCTTTTAAGTCTCCCATCTTAGAAAACAGTACAGACACCATGGTGTACGCGAATTAGTATAGAAAAATGTAGTTTTAAATGTTGCCATACCGTGTGACTCTTATTTTTAACATGTACATACTTCAAATGTAAATATTTTAACATATTTTGTCATTTTAACAGTGGCCCTAATAAGTAAGCCGTGAAACGGTAGTCATTTGTATATATATTTGATTGTTTGTGTTCTTAATATTTATATTTTAAATACAGTCACACGTGAGGCATTGTCTTAAAATGTTTTTGTCTGATGACCAACATAGGTATATGGGAGGACGGTTGCTACATGGTGCCTGGTATGTTTAAAGACTCCATATTGTATATAAATATTTTTATCTCTCTTATATTATAAATTTTAGCAGTTTACTGCATATATGGGCTCATTGTAAATAATATGGCGCAAAAGACATCATGAGCCCACACAAGAGTGAGACTATCTTATATATGTTCATCAAGTCAGCCTCACCACATACTAGGCAACACAGATATTTCTGATAGCAATACAGGGACATTATTTTACTCCACAAACTTAGTTTGAGGGGTTAGAATTTCAATGTGACATCTGGCATTGTTATTCTTATAAGGTCATCAGCAAAACTTAGTAATAATAAGGTCCAGGTAATACATAAGAAGGAAAATAGAATAGTAGGTAATCTGACAGTGAAAATATACAAAAAAAACATTAAAACATTTATTTAAAACTACTTTATTAAGCTTTAAAAATAATCATTTTCTATTTACAGTAACAATCAGGTGGTTCAATCCGGTTTTTCTGATTTTTCAGAAAAATCGGATTGACCTACTTGATTTGTAAACAACTTTAAGTCAGCCAATCACGACAAAGCAGACAATGACGTCTAAGCCAATCAGCGATAACTTACTAAAACGGTGGTTCGGCTGAAAAATGTAAACAAACTAATATTTCTTTAAGGATTTAGGACTTTGCTGTCTCTGTCAGTCCCTTAAAACAGTATTTTAATAAAAGTTAAGTTTTAATAAATAATATAGATTAAAATGGGGAAAGCAAAATGCCTTGATACACTATATGGGTACATAACAGAGGCCTAATATATATAAATGATGCTATACAAATAAGTCAGTCTCTTTCTATTCTTCTAACTGTAGTTTTTAAAGTAAATGTATGGGATTAAATTCCCATCTTATTCACAGCTCACAGTGGGTTACTTTGGCTTGCACACACACACTGATGGACTTGCTTCTGTTTATCATATTAAAGGCCGACAGGGGAACATTTTGATGATTAACATTTATTGCTAACTAATGGCTCACTGACCCAGCAATCTGACCACAAGTATTATCTCCAGTAGGGTGTGAAATGTCTAAGTTTCAAGGAATTCTAAATGATTCCTCTCAATGTATGATGAATATTAAACACATTGCTGATTTGTTGAAAATCTTTTAATCAAGGAATACAGTATATTTTGCACTTGATTCTCTCTATGTAAATTCTTTTATAAACATTTTTAATTGCAACAATAACATCAAAGCAAAAAATCGTTATGTTTGGAAATCTTTATGGAAAAAAACCAGAACACTAGAATAAATAAAAAATTCTGTGTACTCATTGCATTTTGGCTTCATGATGTTTTCAAGCAATACCGAGGATATAGTATAAAATTATGGCACATTTTAGCTAATAAAAAAGACATATTGTAATCAGATTTGACCTACTGTTGTTATCATTGTTGACAGAAATATAGAAGGATTGAGATACAAACAGACACACATACAGGGACACAAATACAGGCATACAAATTACTCCAATTTATGGCCCATATACCGGTATGGTTGTCCATAAGTGTTTTGATATAATCCTTGTGTAAATGATAACATACATTCAGGCATCATCAGTACACAACATCCTTACACTCTCTTACGCTCTCTTTTTTTCCCTGTTCTGGTAAGGTAGTAAATTCTATCCTCCTATAAACTATCGATAACTCTCCAAACCAGTTTATAAATACTTTTTCTGAATCAGAGGACTGTATTCAGAGGGTTCCTGACGGATAGACGGACGGACCGATGTGCCCCAGCCCCTCCCCCCCCCCCCCCCCCCCCCCCAAAAAAAAAAAGAAGAAAAGGATGGACTTGATATCTTGATATTCATGTCAATGTTAATGGCATAGACTATTATGATTAATAGAGTGATAATGAATAGAGGGATACATGTTTTATTTGTATATAAATAATGAGAATATGTTTTTTTTATATTTAAAAAATAACTATAATTTAAGTAAAATAAGCCAGTTGAAAAAGTCAGTACTATAAACTAAAAGACTACAAATCAAATAAACATGAAATATTATTCCTAAATATAATTATGATATAAAGCTGACATTCTTTTCATGCAGCTAACTAAAATTGTACTCGCTGAGTTTCTTACTGGAGTCTGTCACTTGCATGTACATGTAAAATGAAGACCATAATTTAGTTATACTGATTTTTTGAAGATATACATTTATCTTTTTATTTGAGCATTGTATTTCAATGTTTTATGTAATGGGTGTTCATATATCTATATATATAAATATCAAGAAATTGAATTGAATGAAACTGATGTTTATAGGAATTGTACTATTAAACATTTTGTAATATGTTATGTTATGATAAAAGTACAGTGCTGATATATGGCTCCTTTATTTTGATTTTTTCCTTCTCACATTTTTTTTTGGCAAAATCCAGAATACTTCAATGTCCTGAGGTGACCTGAGCTAACCACAGAAATTTCTACAGATGTTATTAATCCCTGAAATTCACACCATGAATATTTGTTAACTTTATGGCCTGAACCCACAAGGTGTTAATGATATGTGCCAATCATCCAAAAGTTTCCCTTGACAACCAAAGTCGGCATAGCAACTGTGCAGTACATAGATTGCATGTGATATTTTTCACCTTTATAGCAAACCAATTCTCACTTTTATAACGAGTTTAGAAAGCCTGATTAAATTGGAACTAAACAAACAAAGTAATAAAATACAACATTTATTTTTCAATTAATCAAGCTTTAAAACAATTTTATCTCATAATTGCTTAATTAAAAAAATTAAAAATAAAATGCATTCAGGCACCTTTTTAAAACTAATGAATAGTTTATGTATAAATAAATCATGTGTATTTTGATTGATTTAATTGATAATTAAAAAAGTGCTTGTCGTTTCTGTTATTGAGTTTTAAATAATTCTTTCATTTTTCATGAAATAAAGGCGAGAGTTTTCTAAAATGGTGAGAATTATCTTGATGTAAGAATTATAATTTAATTGGTCAGGACATTATTCAACAAGAATGAGCAATTACAATTAGTATATTATCAATTAGAATAATTTTGTGTATAATCTGAAAAAAAGCTGCATTTGAATCAGTGAAGTGTATAGCAATGGAAATAACCAATTATCTGTACATATCAATAAAACTTATGATCCTCTGACACGGACTACATGTCAAGTCTACAGGGGTTTTATGGACCCTTATCAGACTGGACCAGACAGGATCCTGTTTATTTGGAATTAAAATGTCTGGCTTTTAAGGGGGGTGGGGGGGGGCGGTAACTTACATGGGAGATTTTCTTTGCCTTTAAGTAATATACTGGAAATAATTACGTAACTATTATGCAAACGATATGATAAAACATAGATCACCTTGGTCTTGATGTATAAATGATATGTCAAATGCTATACATAGTATTTCTTTTCGCTGTTTTGGCAAAACTTTCTCCGCAACTGATAAATCTATCCAAAGGAAATGTGCATGGTTTAATGAAGATTGTCGTACTGCAAAAAAACAACTTCCTACGAAACAAGACTAATTTCAAATTAAATCCATCTGAAAATAATAAACTCTTGACATTCGCCAAGAAAATTTTGGAGTTATATTAAAAAATTCAAAAGTAAAAGAAAAAATGTAAATACTGATGTCGACATTGAAGATTTTAAGAATCATTTTTCTAACATGTCTACATCTGCAGATAATCAGTTTGTTGCAGATACGTTCACTGAGTCTCGGGATGAAACACTATATATCGACCAGTTGGATCTGCCTTTTACAGTTGATGAAATTTGTAAAACTATTTCTTTTTTAAAGAAACACAAAAGCAGTGATTTCGATAACAATGTGGCAGATTTTAGTTATTGATGCAAAGCAATTTATAAGTCCCTACTTATGTACAATTTTTAATAAAATATAGGATACAGGTATATACCCGGAGGCATGGACTAAAGGTGCCATTGTTCCCATTTACAAAAAAGGAGATACGCATAATCCTGCTGATTATAGAGGAATTACTCTAGTTAATGTTATGTTGAAAATATTTTCATAAATGTTGACTTTTTTCGCCACTATGCTCAATTAGGTGACATTATATTATGTGGTGACCTAAATTCACGTGTGGGTCAAAGATCAGATACTGTACCAAATATTAATCTGCACCGTTATGTTGATTTACCTGACGAAAATGATGTACCTACGGGGTTAACTGTACGGTCTTCTTTTGATGAAACATCAAATAATTTTGGGAATAAGTTGTTATCGTTGTGTAAGCAGTCTAGTTTATACATAATGAATGGACGTAAGGAGCCAGGTCGTTTTACGTGCTTTAATCTAAAACGTAACAATGTAGCGGCCAGTGTTGTTGACTATGCCATTAGCAATAGCAATCTATACTCGTTACTTAATAATATGCGTGTTCATGATTTATCCGAATATTCGGACCATTGCTCTATCTCATTTACTTTAAAGTTAGAATACACGAATGATGATTGTGCTGATGGGAGGATGTATGATAAAATTGTATGAGAAAATGGCGATGAAGATGTATTAAATGATGTATTAAATAATAAAAAAAACATTATTTGATAAAGTGGTGGATGACTTGTCCGCAAATAATGTTGATGTAAATACCTGTGTAAATAATTTGTCAGATATTATTTTTGATATTTCGTTTGAATTATGTGGCAGACAGTATCGTAATTGCCAAACTAAATAGAGAAAATGTAAAACTTCGGGCTGGTTTAATGATAACTGTAAACGTAAAAAGGTTGAATTTTATAGATGTAAACGTTTATTTAGCTCTAATCCAACGAATGAAAATAAGATGCAGTTTTTAAATGCAAGGAGTGAGTTTTGTAAAGCTAAACGCGCTGCAAAATCTGTATTTTACAATAAAGAAAAAATGACTTTATCTATGTTAAGCAAACACAATTCAAGAAAATTTTGGAAACATATTAAATGTTACAAAAATACTAGCAATGTTAATCATAAGGTAGCGGATATTAATGACTTTGTTAATCATTTCAAAAATATGTCAAACTCACCGCACCCTAGTACTTTCGGTGCCGATGAGAATTTACATAGAGACCAAGTTGTTAATGTTGATACTTTAGATTGTTTATTTACTGTTGAAGAAATATGCAAAACTATCTCTATGTTAAATAGACATAAAAGTGCAGATATTACTAAGAATGTAGCAGACTTCTTTATTGATAGTAAATATTTTATTGCACCATATCTTGTACAAATTTTTAATTTCATATATGAGAAAGGTGAATATCCTGAGTCTTGGACAAAGGGTATAATTGTTCCTATTTTCAAGAAAGGAGATCAAGCTGATCCCGCTAACTATCGTGGCCTTACACTTGTAAATATCATGGCTAAAATATTCTCTCTTACACTTCGAAATAGGATAAACACATGGTGTGAAAATGAAAATATTTTTAATGATACACAATTTGGGTTTAGAGATAATCATAGCACCACGGACTGTATATTTATATTGCATAGTATTATCCAAAAGGTTCTATTTAACAAATCGAAATTGTATTGCGCATTCATTGCCTACAAAAAAGCCTTTGATACTGTTAACCATGATGCTTTTTGGATAAAACTTGTAAAATCTGGTGTAATCTGCAAAATGTTGAACATGATAAAGGCAATATATATGAATGTAAAATCTTGTGTACGAAACTGCAGAAATATGAGTACTTCTGACTTTTTTGATGTGTCACTTGGTGTTAAACAAGGAGAACCGCTTTCTCCTCTTTTGTTTATTTTATTTATTAATGATATAAGCGAGTCAATTGATTTTGAAAACCTTACTGATAAAGATATTGAATTATTGTCAATATATATGCTGTTGTTCGCTGATGATATTGCTCTTTTTACAACTGATCCTAACAGTCTCCAAACTTTGTTAGATAATTTATACGAATATTCTTGCAAATGGGGTTTAAAAATTAATGTTAGCAAAACTAAAGTATGTGTATTTGAAAAACGCAAAACTAGACATAATTTTGTGTGGACTGTCAATAATGAAACTATTGATACTGTTGATTCTTTTACGTATCTTGGTATTAAATTCCACTATACTGATTGCATGAAATATGCTGTACAAAAGTTGCATGAACAAGCACTTAAAGCCTACAACAGTTTGCTTTCGGTATTTAATAAGATCAACCTTGATGTTAAAACAAAACTTAGACTGTTTGATTCGTTGGTATCTCCCATACTCTTGTATGGTTATGCAATATGGGGCATTTACAATTACAAAGAAGTTGATAGATTGCATCTTAAATTTTGTAAACAATTGCTTGGAGTTAAACCTCAAACATCGAATGCAGCTGTACTCGGTGAGTTAGGTAGATATTCTTTAACTGTTAAATGTAAAGAACGAGCACTGAAGTATTGGACCAAAATTATGAAAAACACGAATAATCCTATACACACCATATTTGTTGACCAATTACAAATTATACATATAAATAGAAATAATACTTGGGCATTTGCAATGAAAACACTGTTAAATAATCTAGGTTTTAGTAATATGTGGGATGCTTTTAATGCTAATGTTAATTACATGCCTTTGTTTAAACAACGTCTTTATGATCAATATATACAGAATTGGCATGCAACCATAGCTAGCCAGCCGAAGTTAGATTATTATAAATTGTTCAAATGCGAAAATTCAAATATGAAAAGTATCTTGATGTTGTTAATAATGCTAAAATAAGAAAAGATCTTTCGAGATTGCGACTAGGTTCTCACTCGTTAGAAATTGAAACTGGTAGATATACAAATATTGAAAGAAATAACAGACTTTGTAGATGTTGTAATTTAAAAGTAGTTGAATCTGAGTACCATTTTATTTTATGTAGAGAATTGAGAAAAAAATATAGTATTATTGTACCATTCCCGTCCATCCAGAAATTTACTAAAACATTGTCAAGTATAAATACTAAAACAATAAAGAACTTGGCAAAATATGTACACTATGCTATGTCAAAAAGGCAGGAAACGCTAAATATCATACCTGCTTCTTAGTTAGTTAATTAGTATTTTTTTTTATTGATAGATTGAATATTGTGCATGTATTGTGAAGTAAATGTTGGCCATCTGTATTGTATTTAAATTGTTTAATGGCCAAAGGTATTGTATTTATGCCGATTTGCCAATAAACTTTGAAACTTGAATGTTAAGAAATAGGATAAATAAATGGTATTAATCAGAAAATGTATTTAGCGATGCTCAGTTTGGTTTCCGGGATGGTTGTTCTACATCTGATGCCATCTTCTTACTACATTCTACTATTAAAAAAGTATTAGCTAATAAGTCTAAATTATGGTGTATATTTATTGACTACGAAAAAGCTTTTGATACTGTGATTAGAGACGCATTATGGGTGAAATCAGTAAGATCTGGAATTAGCTGTAAAATGATAACTATGATTAAAGCGATTTAAAGTAATGTTAAATCTTGTGTAAAAATATGTGCAGCTATGTCTATGTCACAATTATTTGACGTAACTCTTGGTGTAAAACAGGGAGAGCCGTTATCTCCCTTGTTATTTATCCTTTTCATCAATGATATTGTAAAACACATTAATTTTGACACATTAAATGAGAATGACCTCCGGCTACTTTCTATGTATGTAATCCTGTATGCTGACGATATTGTTCTATTTACTACGGATCCTTCTAGTTTATCTAGTTTACAAGAACAGTTAGATAATTTGTATCAATATTCTGTTAAATGGGAACTTAAAATAAATATCAGTAACACTAAACTTTGTGTATCCGAGAAACGAAAGCAGGTAAACAATATTGATATATGTATAAACGGTGAAAAAATTGAACAGTTGATGGCTTTACATGTTTGGGAGTAAAATTTACATATACTGGTAACATGGCTAGTACCGTAACAGCATTGTCAGACCAAGCTTTAAAAGCGTATCATAATCTTTTGGCGTTATTCGATAGAGTTCCTTTAGATATTAAAACAAAATTGTACCTATTTGACTGTATGGTTGTACCAATTATATTATACGGAGCAGAAGTTTGGGAGGCATACAATTATAAGGAAGTAGATAAATTACATATTAGATTCTGTAAGCAAATATTAGGAGTACGAAAACAAACACCAAACAAACGGTGAACTTGGTAGATTTCCACTGTCGGTTTTACCTAAGGAAAGAGCAATTAAATTCTGGTTAAAAGTAAAAAAGAATGCTGGTACATCTATTAACACTATGTACACTGAACAATGTAACAACACGGATAGAAAAAGTTGTATGAACTCTTTGTTAGAAAATTTAGGATATTCATACCTTTTAACTGATTTTGATGAAAATATTAATTACTTCAATAGTCTAAAAAGACGTCTACGAGATCAGTACATACAAAATTGGCATGTATCTATAAGTAGTAAGCCAAAACTTGGCTATTATGTGAAATACAAAACTGAATTTTGTTACGAAACTTATCTAGATGTTTTAAAAAATGATACATTACGTAAACACTTTACATGCTTTAGATTAAGTTCTCATACACTTGAAACTGAATCTGGTAGATATAATAATACCAGTAGAGAAAATCGATTATGTAAATGTTACAATCAAAATAATATCGAATCAGAGTATCATTTTCTCATGTGCTGTATATTGTATTCTGACTTGCGTCGTTTGTATCTTGGGCCAGTGTCCTGGCCAAATATGCAAAAGTTTGTTAATTTAATGTCTACACATAAGAAAGGTCTTTTGTTGAGAGTTTCTAGATATCTGAAAGAAGCTTTTGTTAAGCGTTCTGATACCCTAAGAGATTTGACAATTTCTTAATATGCATTTGTATATATTTTGAGTTGTCGCATTTATGATTTATGATTGTGTTATATATGTTATATGTCTTGGCCATATTCACTTTGATATTTGTTAGATGGCCAAAGGCAAATGTATTTGCAGATTTGCCAATAAACTGAAACTGAAACTGAACTGATTAAGACCGTAACATTACTTCGAGAATGCTACGTAATTAGAGCGGATCATAAAAGTTACTGAAGCATATAAGTTGGCCTTGATGTAACGTACTTTAATGCCCTTCGGTCATTAATACCATACTAAGAACGTACTCGGATTGATATATCACGCGGCGGGGCGGCTGTTTTGTAAATCAAACTATAAGAATATACTTTGGAAGTTATGGACAGTTCCCTATTAAAACGATGTGATTTTAGTTGTAAAAAAATCTAAATTCGTACGATCTGGATCAAATCAAGGACTTTAATTTCATACGGAAGGAAAATACCTTATACATATCTCTAATTTCTATCTCTGATGTTTACATGTTGGATCATTTTCATATCGAAAATGCATCGTGCGCAGAAGTCATTAACATTTAATTAATAGAATAATTATGATAAACTTGAATTTCGCAAAATATATAACGTCGTCTAACAACAGACAAAGAATGTATAAGTGTAGTAAACCCCTCCCCGCTACCCGCCCCTCTCTATTAAATCTGACCGCTGCATTCACCATCCCAACCGCTTTAAACTTTAAAATTCAAAGAATCAATTTAAACAAAAAATAACAATTTTAAGATGAAAAATATCTTTTTGAATACGGAATGCATTGATTCCCTTTTTGGTACAATTGGACTTAGTCCGTGTTTGTTAAATTTAGCATGGGGGACTTTATATATGTGCGTTTGTGGTTTTCGGAAGGGTACATCAGTTGAAATTAATATGTAATCCAGTTGAAAATAAATTAAAATCCATACTTGAACTTCTCTTAAGGTAACTTGACATGAACAACCAAGATGGCGTCACAAAATTAGGGTTGGTAACATTATTTATCCCTATAGACAATATGCTGCTATAGAGGTCTAAAGATGCATTTTAATCATTTAACACACACATAAACAATTGTAAAAATGCATTTAATTTATAAAATTATAAAATCAAATGTTCTGAAACTCACCATGAAAACTAGTCAATTTTTGAGCGTATTTTGCAGAAAAGTTATGCATCCAAACTGAAAAAAATTTATATCCTTATATCTTTGAATGTGTCCTTCAGGTGCTCCACCTATGAACAAAAGAACTTATCCACTGAGTTTTATGCTATTTGCTCTGGAATTTCATCAGTAAATTATAAGTTTCAGTATTTTGTTGCAAATAAATTCAGTAACAAGGGGCTATGCAATTCCAAAAATATGTTTATTGTAAAACTCACCCAGTCCTATGAATGGAAAATTAACCTAAACATAGCTGATTTTGGGTATATTACATTATATTTTATTACCCTTTCATGTTCAAATGAAAAAAAAATCCTTATCTAAACTGTCTCTGTACTTTTTGGAGGCAACAGAAAATCAAGAAAATGTACTTTATCAATTACATTAAACATACATTAATTTAGTATGGCCTAAGATCCACACTTTCCATGAGATTTCCATGCAAGTCAGTAATTTTTGACATTGAGGGTTATTCAAACAGTAGCAAACACATTTCAACTAGGACAAAGGTTGAAAAAATTGTAAACGTTTTATAAAATTTAAATACAAACAATGTAGAATTACTAAGAAATGAACACATCACTCAAAACTCTTAATATGTGAGGATGTAAAGTCTCAGAAATAAAGACAAAGTAAACTTACATGTACTTTGAATTTTTTTAACGACCCTCATACT
Source organism: Mercenaria mercenaria (assembly GCF_021730395.1). Classification (NCBI taxonomy): domain Eukaryota; kingdom Metazoa; phylum Mollusca; class Bivalvia; order Venerida; family Veneridae; genus Mercenaria; species Mercenaria mercenaria. The sequence goes on along the minus strand of NC_069367.1, from coordinate 13,931,918 downwards.
GCAAGCAGGTTTCAACTTTTTAGGGTGTAAAATATAGAAATTTATAATTTACTGATGAAATTCCAGAGCAAATAGCATAAAACTCAGTGGATAAGTTCTTTTGTTCATAGGTGGAGCACCTGAAGGACACATTCTAAGATATAAGGATATAAAAAATTTTCAGTTTGGATACATAACTTTTCTGCAAAATGCGCACAAAAATTGACTAGATTTCATGGTGAGTTTCAGAACATTTGATTATATATTTTTTTAAGTTAAAAGCATTTTCGCAAGTGTTTATGTGTGTGTTAAATGATTAAAATGCATCTTTAGACCCCTGTAGCAGCATATCGTCTATAAGAGTAAATAATGTGACCAACCCTAATTTCGTGACGCCATCTTGGTTTTCTCTGTCAAGTTACCTTAATTGAACATTTTATTTTCATTTTCGACTTTTAATTAGATTGATAGTATCATGTAAGCTAATTGTGCCAGGTGGTAAGTTCTGTGAGGTCATATGTTAGGAAATCACACAACATTTTTTTAAATATTTATTTTCATTAAATATTTTTGTCACGTATCTTCTCGTTGAATTTGAATTGAACCAGGAAAAGAAAAAGAATGTATTGCAGCAAACCTGTTTAATGATCTCTTTTCCTTTCTTAGATCAAACAAATACAATGTTGTAAAACAATTGTACAAAATCCTATTTATAAATCACATGTACCTATTTCACTATCCTGTGGCGACGTAATGCCTTTGCATGATTGAATGCAATAGCAGAAGCATATCATCGTCATCCATAGACACAGGAATTTCTATACAACGGTGCGTATTTACTTTTTAAAGTATGGATTTTATTGTAAAAACGTCCACTGAAACTACTTCATTATTTATACTATCACTCAGTACGTTTAACCAAAGAGTGGTAATGTGAAAAAAGGACAAAAGTCCTGCAGGAAAAAACTTCACAACTAACTTTTCTTTTGTCTTGGAACTTGACCTACATACGCTACGATACCAATATACATGTATACTTACTCGGACATGACCGTTCGTGTAGTGCTCAAAAGAAACTTCCCTGATTGAGCGAAAATCGGAATGCGTATAGAGGAAATAAATAATAATAGTAGAAATATTGAATTTTCTGAAAGTCTGTGGCAGTTTTCCGATAGAATAAGCGTCTCTTAATTCAATAAAAGGGTGCTCGTCTGCTGCTGTAGCACTCGCCATTACAAAACCGTCATGTACAATTAAGAACCAGTATTTCATTGGTCGAGCCGATCAGCTGATAAGACTCCACGTGATTTGATTTTACGAAAATTTCCGATAAATTCCGAAGTTCCTGTGAAATGGGCTATTTGTGAAAGCACTAGCCGATTCTGAAACGTTTTTATTACTATACAAGTCTCTAGGAAACCCCGTATTATAATGATCCCCGACAGTCCGCGTTTATAAAACAGCTAACTTACTGACTCCAGTTTTACACTAGTTTTCTTTGCAAAGCCTTGGCATTAAATTGCTAGCCCACCATGTATTTAAGCTGTTGCGCACGTGTTTTGTCTGTTTTCTGCCGAATTGTTTGGTTAGATTGCCAAAATCGATAAGGATCAATAAAGAGATGTAGCAGTGTAAAGTTAAACTTCAAAATTCGTGAACATCATTTTTTTTTTGTTGCAAGTATTTACGTGAAGAAAACATTATATTTCCATGATAAAGAAAAACAAGATTTGCAAGGTGTACTTACTTTCTGTTAGTTTCAAATAATATTTTGCCGCCAGATTAATGTAATGTTAGGTAGCCCTGCAACTGTTTTACTTTAAATTACTTTTGACAAAGCTAGCTGTTTTACAATGTAAAAAAAATGTTACTTTCGAAATATTTGATACCGTTTCCGAAGCATTATCTGTCTTATTGATTTCTGTTATTCGTTTAGTAGCATGTGGCCAAATTGATCACACTGTGTTATTTTCACATTTTATCCATTTAATAAAAATGTAGTAAAACATGTTTACTAAAACATGTACTGCGTGATATCATTATTCTAAAAACTCGCGACTAATTTTCGATAAACCATGTTGGGACATGATACATGCATGTTTTGAAATAAAAATGCCATTTACTCAACATCTTATTTCTGTAGAAATTGTGTAAGATCAATATAGATCTTCAACGGATCAACAGATTTTCCGAATGTTTGGTTGAACGTGGGCATGAGTTGTAAAGACCGAAAAGACGTCTTAAATATGCGTAAATACCGGGCCATCTTATACGAGATAATGGATTCAGACGTTTCTTCAATTATTTTGGCGGGAAAACTACACGTGCCTTCCATGATGTTCCTTTGGTATTGACCGCGTGTTAGCAGAAAATTTAGTATTTTCGTAATATGTGGCCATGTTATACGCCATAATGGATTTCCAAATGGAACGGGGAGCAGACGTTTCTTCTATTATTTTGGCGGGAAAACTGCGCTCTTATTGACCGCGTGTATACAGAAAATTTAGTATTTGCGTTATATTTTCGTAACAGCATCTATGTTGAATTTTCATGGCATTTTTCATTCGAGTTCTTAATATTTCATTGGTGTGTTCAGCTTGAAAAAAAAGGATGTTAAAGTTTAAACAGCAACAGGCTGATAAAAAAATACCGTCCTACCGGTCCAGTCCTTGAAGTACTTGGTCGGAAACGGCAAACAAACATATCTTTAAGGATGGCCCAGAAATCAGGAAAAAATACATTTCTTTACTAGCTATTAAAGCCAAATACATTTGTTTGCTTTATATTTATTACATGCATTAATGTTTGTCTTAACTAGATCACACTAATTACGCACGTTGGAAACGATTTTTTCACGTAGCGCTTCTCAACAGTGGAGATTTATTTTTATTACATGAAGCGTTTTCATTGGTGACGCCTTCAGCCGCTATTACATGTAGATCGTAAGAGGTTATAAATATGTCCTGTTCTTACGTTTAGGACCAAACGATTTGCGTGACTACAGATAAGTCGGAATTTCGCTCGATCACATTTTCCACCACAGTTTTGATTGTCTTTGGTTGAGACCTCCAGGCAGACATGGTGAAATATCAGAATACTCGAGGTCTCATTATTTAGACTTACATCGCAGATATACATGTACACCGTATATTATTTATAAACGGGGTGAAAGTGTGTAGCCGGCCGGGTAGCTCAGTTGGCAGAGCATCGGAACGGTATTCCGATGCCCCAGATTCTAGTTCCAGTCTGGCAGTATATTCTTCTCACCCTGTGACATTTGGCACACAACGTGGGGCTGAATATACTCCGAGTAGAAATTCGAGGACATTTAATTATTTTGTCTCCAATCACATAGTGGTGTGGGAGATATATTGATTTACTGATGTCTGTGTGTCCGTGTGTGTGTCCGTCTATCTGTCTGTCACAAATCTTGTCTGCGCTCTAAGTTGAACAGCTCTCATCCGATCTTCACAAAACTTTAACAAAATGTGTTTACAATTAAGTCCTCAGCCATGTTCGATCCCGAGCCAAATCGACCCAGGCACTTCAGAATTATTGTCCTTGAAAATCCGAAAATTGACCTTTTTTCTCTTGTCCGCGCTCTAACTTGAATAGTTCTCATCCGATCTTCACCAAACTTGAACAAAATGTGTTTGCCAATAAGTCCCTGGCAAAGTTCGATAACTAGCCAAATCGGCTTAGGCACTTCAGAATTATGGCCCTTAAATTACTGAGAATCGCTCTGTACACACTTGTCCGCATTCTCAACCGATCTTCACAAAACTTGAACAAAATGTATTTGCCAATAAGTCCTCGGCCAAGTTTGGTAAATAGCCAAATAGGCCAAAGCACTTCAGAATTATGGCCCTTAAATTACCGAAAATCACTCTGTACACAGATGCCGGTGATACATGTTTTGGTGCATCGTTTACTCAGATACATAACTATACAGATGATTAGGCAGTTGTGGGAGACATGCGCTCTCTAGTTCATTCATGTATCAAGCTAGCCTACAAATATAACGTGAAGAATTGAATATTATTTTGTGTATTATACCGCGATTCACGGATTTGCAAAATGCCCCTTTGTGATTTTTACCCGTATAAACAGAAAAAATGACATTCAATCCTTAGAAAAAATCACTTGAGTTATTGCCGTAATATTGTCATGGCATCGTAAACACCATACTTATAGTTCTGAAGTAATACCCGAGGGTATTCACTTGTATAAATGCTGCGTTATTATCTGAGGGCATCGGTATTACCCAAGGGCTATTTCGCTTGAATTATTGTTTCGGTAATATCTGAAGGTATCGTAAACACCTAGCTCACTTTAATGGTTGCCGTTGTTCGACGCCACCAGAAGGCGGTGTCGAGTATATGGGATACACTTTTATTTTGGACCCTGTAAAGATGGTAATGAATAGTTTCGGAATGATAAACTGAACACAGTGAATAGTTTGTAAAAGGACCCACGATATTGCACAATAGATTTTAGGGAATAAACAGAAAGAAATGGCAAAAAAACCCATAAGAAATGTATGTAATGCAACTTATGTGATATAAAACAGTTATCTGTCTTTTCTCTCTTTATTTGTAGAGCAGAAAATGTTTTTTTTATTTATAGTTTCGTCAAAATGTTGATCCGATTTATTGATAAGGGAGGTTACTCTGTAAAAAAAACAAAGACAAATGTCAAACAGGGAATGCCACGCACCAAAAACGCAGCCTCCTCAAAACGAAACCCACAGCACGCAGACACACACACACACACACACACACACAGCCAACACATTAGGACAAAACGAACAAACAAAGGAACACACACACACACACACACACACACACACACAAAGCCAACACATCAGGACAAAACAAACAAACAAAGGAACACAGTGGGGCACCGCCTTGGAACGGTCAGTGGCAAAAACACCACTGGGGAGCTTAAACCGGTTTATGGTGCGCACCCAACCTCACTCTTACCCCCACCATGTTCCAAAGACACGGGACAGTGTAAATAAAAGTAATCCCCTCCAGGTGAATCTCTTACACACGTAAGTCAAGTTTTCTAGGCTATATACCAATAAAAGAAATTGTTCTTTGTTTCATATAAAATTCAGCTACTTCAGAACAATTTTGTTACAGTTTCTAGATTTTTACTCCGTCGTAGACCTATTTTCCACAAGATATCCATACATTTGCTTCAAGAAAACGAAAAGAAAAAGGGGTGTTGAATAGTATGCAGTGAAATGCAAGTCAACTGAACTCAGGTACCCTCATATTGCCGCATTTCAGATAGCGGTCCGCAGAATAAACACCCTACTTCCGTTTTCAAGTAAACAACTCGAAAACATGCGAGTATTAGCATGAAACTTGTCCTATTTTATGTAAAATTCATTCCACGAGTGAAATAATGCCCATTTGGCCCCCCGATTTACGCGCAAATGCGCGAAAAATGGAAAAATTAGGATCTATTTATTAGGGACTTCTTTCGATTTATTAGGGACTTCTTTCGACTACACCACGGAAGCACATTTTGGACCGAATTACTTCATTATAACCTTCTATTTCTGACCTTAGCATGACCTACTTACCTTTCTAATTTTCTATAAATAGAACACACCGCAGATATACCATACTGCAACGCGTCAGGTCTATTGCGGACAAGAGAGCGTCCATGTATTTTACAATAAGTAAACTTCGAAGAGAATATTAAAAAATAAAAACACGGAAAATTAAACTTTGCCTGCATAAAATTCCTTGAAAAAAACGTATATTAACAAAATAAATAAAGGAATCAATAAGCATATATACTCGTATGTATGTTGAAATGAACGTAGGAAGTGCCGCTGTTAACTTATTTTCAATCTTTTGTCTTATTTTCTTTGTTGATAGGTACAGTGATGTTATTTCAGAATGCGCACGTTTTTACAGATTCCTTTTGCAGTTGTATTTATATAATTGTTATGATTACCTTAACTTTGAAGCACAGAGTTTCCCATTTGTGACCGCATGTACAACTGGTCAGAATATTTCTAAATATTTCATAAACTCATCTTGATTCTAACCTTTGACTTTTTTTTTCTTATGTGTCAAATACTTGTTGTTTACAGATATTCACTGTCAACTAAGGTGTGCAATAAAGGGCCATCATTTGGCTGAATTTGTCAGTGACAGATTGATACTTCTTTAAAATATGGTTAGATCGAAATATCAAAAGCCATGGGACCATAACTAATCAAAGCATCAGTGACTTTCAAATAGATTTCCTTGTTGAATTTATATTTTCATTAATTTTATATGACTAGTCAGTTGCTCTGGTTGTATTATATCTTGTTACTTGTTTCTCTTTGTTTCTCTTTGTTTTTATTTCTTTTACTTTTATAGATAGTTTGTTTTTGTGTCTGTCCATTCCTGTCTAACTTAAAAAAAAAGATTTTCATTAAAACGTTTTCTACACTTTGGCAGCGGGTTATTATGCTTGCTAAATTTCTTGTAATATTAGATTTGAATCTAGACACTGACATATTCCTAGTAACCTAACTTTTCGCAGGTGCTGAACTTAGTTGGTGAAATATTTACTCTAATTCTGTATGTAAAGGGACCCCCTACTCGCAATGTCAGTGTCATTGCAGGTAGAGGATTTGTATTGCATGGTAATGCTTTTCTAACATGCTTATTCTTCAATGTGGGTGGGGGAGGGGCGGTTAGGGGGAGAAAATTACACAAATAAGATTTTACACAGAGGAAAATGCAGTCTTACATTCATTGCTGAAATATCGTTTGTTTTTGCGACCAGGTACGGCTAACTTGTCATACAGTCTCAAATCCCCATTATTGAACAAATCTGTTTGTTGCTTTCAGATATTTTGTACTACGATATCATCAATTCAGCCATGCATGATTGTTTGTTTTACGTTTTACGCACCTTTAGCAGCATTTCAGTCAAATATAGCGACATTGACAAATAATTAACAATAGAACGAGTTGCAAAAGCTGGGTGGATAATAACATTAACGTAAATATTTCACTGTCAGTTATCTCACAGGCTACATTTCACAATTCCGCATTCATCGCGTTCAGATCTTCTCAAGCGAAAAAAAAACAACCATTCTACTCGATTCTTGAAAGATAACTAAAACGAGCATGAAGGCTCCAACTCGAAGATTCTTTGAGTCAGCCATATTCCGTCTAGGAATATTTGCTTTAGGACTCCGAGGATTTATGAGAAGTCGTTAGAAAGAAATCCTGTAAAGTCCAATAAGATATGGTGGCTAATTTATGCCATTTCGTATTTTTGTTCTGTCGCAGCGTTCCGATTATTTGAAGATTCAGTAGTTCTCTTTGTTTACATCACGTGGTAAATCAGGTGATAGTAACAAGGAAGCTATTTCGCGCCATTAGATAACAACAGCTAATCCATTTCATTATTTTTATCACGTTGTGTAAACAGTCAGTCTTTCTTGCATCAAACGATGAGTTATTTTTCTTTCTTTTTTTGTATATTAAACAGCATTATTGTATACTGGAGACTTTCATATTGAATTAAAACAGGATTATGTTTTAAGGAAGATACTATTTATTAAGTCTTTCATATAAATATTCAGTTAATATGTAAGTTGTACATATTTTTTTACTTGTTACGTTAAAAGTCACACATGTTTTGCACTTTCGCCTTCAAAACTCTTTCATAGTAACATTTTTCATAGTCACTGTATACTATAATTATAAAAAAACAAGTTTTAAAATTTTCACAACAATTCTTTAAAACTACATAAGATTACGAATGTACATTTATTTGCAATTTACTACTCTGTTTTTCTGGATTGATTATGTTGATTTAAAGTGACTAACCCACACATTGTGAATTGTAATTTTTAAAATGATTTATCACCGAAAGGCAAACTGCCGCCACTGTTTCATATATTTACATGAAACAAAATGGTTGACCAGTTTATAGTTTCCAGAATTACGGGAACATTCGAAGTTTTGCAGTTTTTCTCATGAACTTTTATAAACCGTTTCAACGCTTTATTTGTAAATATTGGTAAATATAGAACGAGACGCGACAGTATTTTTAGACGCTATCATCACGTGGGCAGCAACTAAAAGTGTGATGGGTCAATTTATATACTTGTCTACCGATTAGGGAAGTCAGCATGATTTACTTTGCATTATTTACTAGGTAAGAACCACTATCGTACCGAATAACACTACCTAAATAACGGACCGTTCCATTATTAAAAGTACAAAAACATCGTTCACCGCAAAACCTATAGGTAGTGCACAGTATTATGTCGATTAGAAGTGAAATAAAATCAAGTCAAAACACTAAGTTTACGATTTAGTCAGTGATTCCTCGTTGGCCGAGCGGTTACGTATTTGTATTTTACCTTTTTGTCGGGAGTTCGATCCCCACCTTTTCAGTTTGCATTACATACTTTATGTAGGTTTGTTTTTCTCTGGTTTCTAATTTATTGTTTTGTTTCGTATTTTCGTATACAATTGGAAGTATCTATAAATTCACCAATCCTAAAGTTATGGCTGGGCAATGCTTTTATTAAAGTGAGTGTAAGATTGTTATAAAACTTATATAACGTTTTTAAATATCACAGGAAAGCTTAAAACATTAGATCATATTAAAGGTAGAGTGTATTTAGACATAATTACGTGTCAACTGTGACATATAATTTTAGTAAACATGTTAGAACTAGATTTACTAACTCGTTTTGTCTTTATTGAACTGTAGTGAAGAAAAAAATAAAGACAACATTTAACGGGTCTTGGAATCGAACTCACGACGAAAAAGTATAATACGTTTACCTTAACCGCACTAGGCCAACGAATAATTAATCACTGACTGCATCGTAAACGTACTAAGTATACTGACTTCTTTTCATAGTGCATTTCATTTGACCTGGCGGGGCGGGGTTTCGCGACGGTCCACTACATTATTGTGCAGGGTATGTAGTGCATATAACCAATGTAGCGTTGAATTTTAGTTGTTGGTTACCGAAGATTACGGAATTAAACAATTATATTGCTTTACCTATTTTGCTCGTTTTTTTTTTTTTAGATTACAATTATTAGCATAAATCAGAGATTAACTCCGCCCCGCCAGGTCGAATAAAACGGAACATATGTTTTTGTTTTGTTTGTTTTTATTTCAAAACGTCATAATACTGTGCGATACCTATACGTGTGAGCTCTTTTGGTAATCACGTGATGTTTGCTGATGGGAATTCCGTTTTTTAATAAACAGGGAAACGTAGACGAATGTTTTTATCTAAAATTTATTAGGAAAACAGCGATTTTCAACAGAATTTGATGAAAAAATGCAATGTAAGAACATCAAATATGCAGCATATAAATGAATTTAGCAAAAGTTTGATTTATGAAAATCTGACACCACGATGTGTGGGTTAGTCGCTTTAATACATATTTTGTGAATTTCTTAATGCTTAACTTCACTTGTTTCTTGTTTATATTACATGGCGCCCTTTGATGTTTACATCAAAATTTTCTTGTTTAGTTGTTGAGTTACTTCGAGGAAAGGTTTCACATTACTTGGAGCAGATAATATTTTTTTTGGTGTAATGATACGTGATAAAATACTATAGTTGTGAACAACAACATTAACTTTTTAATTAATATAAATCGGAGAAAGAATTAAGCTTTTTTATTCCCTCGAAATATTTTACGAATGGATTTGGCATTAATTATTATTTTTATTATGGCATTATAAGCCAGACCTTATCGATATATGAATGGTTTTTTTTGGTCAATATATTATATATTGGGATGGTCCCATTGAAAAGTCGATCGTCCTAGGTGTTCACATTCCACTTCGTCTTAATTTGCAAATGTCTTATTTATCACCATTAGTCTAATTTCTAGTCATGACTTATTAAAATGATGTAGTGGTTGAGTGGTGGCTAGTCGCATGGGTGGTTGTGGTTCAATACTCCGACAATTCTTCTTTTTTCAGTGATATTTTTGACGTGTAATAAAATTTATTTAATCCTTCAATTTTCTAATTACATATTTCAATTTTTACTGTCATAAACAAGTAAATTTCATTTGAAATGCATAATACCATTCATAATGCTTCATTGACGGTAATAGTTGCCAGCTGTGTCAGGTCAGTGGATTCTTGGTGTCAGAGTCCACAGTACCAGTATTTCTTGACATTAAATTATAACTTATTTTATTTGCACATGTATACAGCACATCGATTGTGCATTATTTAAAATATTTTGTTCTTAGTTGAAAAAAAGCAACCGACTTTCATACAAATCCATTTATTCTATTACGGATTAACATAACGCTAAGTTTAAGATGAAAATTACCTTAAAAGACATTTTTATTTTAATTCAATTTTAAAAACTAAATGAAAAAAAAAAATGCGACTGACGTGTATTGAACCCACATCCACAAAATAGAAAGCCAGGATCGCGGGGTCGTGAGTTCGATCCTCGGACGGGGCGTATGTTCTCCGTGATTATTTGATAAACGACATTGTGTCTGAAATCATTAGTCCTCCACCTCTGATTTATGTGGGGAAGTTGGCAGTTACTTGCGGAGAACAGGTCTGTACTGGTATAGAATCTAGGAACACTGGTTAGGTTAACTGCCCGCCGTTACATGACTGAAATACTGTTGAAAAACGGCGTTAAATCCAAAACAAACAAACAAACAAAATAGAAATTCACTTTAACTTTACATGTACTATCATGGCTATTAATACGTTATATATTTTGTTGATGAAATTAATCATTACACTACATATATAACATCGAATCATACTGATTTGTAAACACTCCGTTCCTTTATTAAAAATACAAAAAAAAAAACATCGTTGACCTCAAATCTGAACTGTAACTACATCTCAAAACAAAATATGTCGAATATGATCATTCAGAAACGTGTATTAAGTAACGTAAGTAAAGTAATACACGTGCAGCTGTAGTCTTAGCTTTGTTTAGTTCTTCAACGATATACGGAAAAATTCAGGATTGTGAAATATAAAACAATTAACCTCTAATGTGTTAAGATGTAGCTCCTACATTATTACTATTATAGTTGTGTCTGTTACTTTATGACTGAAATACTGTTAAAAAGTGCGTTGAACGCGAAACAAAGATTCATGAATGGAGTCAAAGTTAATGCACCAGCCCGTTCAATAAAGGGGACTGTTAACAGTATAACCAGCTTCTTAGAACTAACATCATTCGTCTAATAAAACTATGTTTGATGCAGAAAGGAGTCAAATTGAAACATAAGTTTTAAGTTCTAAAAGGTAGAAACTTAAAAAGATATTTTTCAAATGAGATTGGTGCTCTTCGAATGTGTCGTTAAGAGAGTTGGACTGTGTCGACGCATGCAAAGATTTGCATAGTTTAATTCTGTTATTTGCTTAAAGTTGATCTGTTCTTTGTTTTCACTATCGGATTGCTTTCAAGGGGTTATTTATTAAGTAATGTTTTCCATGTGAAATCAAATTAATGCTATCATATTAATCATTTTGTATACATATTTTTTCCTCTTGCAGCCAAATATTTAATATTAAATAGTCCAATATTAAACAAATATCCAAGTCACAAATAAAGCACTGAACCATATTGAAAGCAGTCCGATATTACAATACTGCGAGTACAAAGAGTGACGTCATGACAGTGTTTAAACCTTTAATATCTTATACAGACTGTCCTGTATATGTTTTGAATATTTATATTCATAGGTTATATTTGTATCAGTCTGTTTATTAATCGAAAGTATCTGAAATAATAAGATAACGATCTGCTCTTGCAAAGAAAATTTGTGTTTTTATTACTTGGCAACTAACTATATATGCGACATCTATAAAAGATCATCGCAAGCGGAAGAACGCATCCTAGAAAAACTGTAGCCAACGTCTAGTTATAACAAGTAAAGAAATTGGCACCTAGCACCGGCTTCTGTTGACCTCTATTATACAGAATTTTGTCATAGATCTAGACTCTATAAGTCTAAATGAATCGCTCGATTCTATGTATCTGCATTTTGCCTTATATGATTAGTATTGATACAGTTATATACTAACATAAGGTACTTTACTACATCGATTTAATCTCAGTTTTCCAAAGCAAATATAACAATATGATAGTGATAAATTGCGTATACAATGTTTACACTATTGTGAAGTTTTGTGTAAATAAAAACAAACGATTTCTACTTTCCCTACATACAAACAGAGCAATGCATAGATAATATAAGTATTACAGCGTCTAAAAATATATAAAAATTTGCAGTTTTTCAATTTTTGTTGGCAATAAAATTTCAGAAGACGTAAAAGGTATTTAAACATTGACCAAATATGATGTATGAAGATGCAGATAAAATAGAAATGGTGTGCTCGAATACCATTATTTTCCAGAAATATTTTACATAATCTCCAATCTCTTACTGGATTAGATGAGCCCGATGAAAACATTGGATTTCGAAGAATGTCAGTATTCAAAATGAAATTTTAATAATAACTTAATTTGAACATAAAACTGAAATGCTAGCATATATTTATCTTCCACTCCCAGGAGTTGAAAGGAATTTATTCAAGAATGAGTATCAATGAACATTATCTAAATACTATTGAAATAATGACGCATTACAGTCATTTAATTTTACTATTTGAAACACCTACAGTTCAAATGATTGCAAACAGTTTCAATTTGAGAGAGAGAGTGTGTGTGAAAATTAAGTTGAGAAGGATTTTACCGAAGTAAAAAGATGTAAGAAGATGTACCTCTTAGTTTTTTATCTCTTAAATTCCATATAGATACGTTACAAAACTTCTCAGAAGCTAGAGAAACACCTATATGAACCTTATAAGCTTTAATATTATGTTTTAAATTCTATAAGCTGTTCTATTTCACCATGCCATAGCGGACATATCAAGAATGATTATTTACAAGTAAATAAATTCGTTACCACTATTTCCAACCGAGTATCATTTACTATTACAAACTCATTAGAAAAAATCTTACACATTAAACATTCATATATGTTCCGTGTGCCTGGACGCTTTTTATAAATTTGACAGAAATAACGGGATATACAGATTTATTGCTTTTGCACAAATAGATACGTTATGGATAGATACGTTACCGAGTTTTTTTATCGAGTCTTTGGTTAACTTTTTTTACGTTACTTAATGACGTTATATGTTTATTGTTCTGTCACAATATTAGATGCTACATGTTGTTTTTAAAATTCATTTTAATGACCATCAAGATATGCGTTTTTTTCAATATTCAAACTTGTGTGCAAGTCCAAATATGAGTAACGTATTTAGTATTTATTGCAACGTATCTATTCTGTATTAGGTAATGAAGTTTACAGCAGAACACACAAAATATTTTTTATACATGTACAAATGTAACTTTTTCTTGATAATAAATATATAATAGCAGATAAATTTATTATATCAATTGCACCTTTTAATCAATAGTAGTGCCCTTTTATGGGCTATAAATCAAATGTACATAACATAATATTTAATTTAAACAAATATCTTTATAAATTTACTTATAAAACCCGAAAGAATAATTTCGAGTTGTTTGACAAACTAGTTGCGCCTATTCCGAATTATTGCAATGAAGTATGTAGTTTTTCAAAAGATTTGTCCATTTTTTCAAGAGTGCATTTACAATTTCGTAAAAAATTACTAGAGAGTCAAGAAAACCACACAGAATGATTTTGTATATGGTGACCTGATGAGGATTAGTTTTATGTGTATACATTTAATAACGTTATTCAATATTGGACACAGATTTAGTGTTCAAGTGAAAATAAATATGTTACTCTTGTGTGCAAAATGGTAAAAGATGACACAGAAAATGCTTCAAAAAGGTAAACTGGTGTTCATGGCTTAACAACTTTATGTTCTTTAGGTTTTTAGTATTGCTGGTTACAACAAAAGGTTGGTAATTCTAACCTATTTTTAAGACTAGTAAAGCAAAGAATAAAAATAAATCTATACAAACTTGGTACGATAGGTTAGAAAATTGTACACGAGGACTCTTTTATCGAAACATTGCCTCGTTTAAATTTCAACAGTACTTAGAATATCTTTCTATTAACAAATTTTGTCAGTCGCTCGTTCAGTTGAGGGTTTCTTCTCAAAGGCTGCAGATAGAGGCATGTCAAAGGGCTAGACTATTAAGTATTCCAGTAAATGAACGCTTTTGTCATATTTGTAATGTATTAGAGGATACATTTCATTTTGTTTTTGAATGAACTTTGTATAATCATCTGAAGAAAAAAATATATCCTGTTAGATTTCTGTAGACGACCAAATATGTATAAATTTATAGATTTGTTAAAAAATGAAAATCAGTCAGTCGTTCAATAATTAGGATCATATGTTAACAACGCGTTTTCTGTAAGGAATGCAAATGTGTATCAGTGACAATATTTTACTCTCCCGTAAATGTATTCCATCCAAAACAAATACTGCTGTTATTTAAATCCGTATTTATATTTCATAGAAGTCATTTCTTGAAAGTCGATTATCCAGTCTGTAGATCATTTTGTTTTGTTTCGTTAAGGATCAGTTTAAGACCGGAATATATCTTTATCCATAAGACTGGAATATCTTTTCTGTTCATAGTAAGTAAAACAATGTATATCTATGTTACGTTAATGTATTATTAGTGTGTAACCGTCTCCAAATGTAAAATGTATACACATGAACACGAATATGTGTGCTAATTTCACTGTTCGTCATAAATTTTTGCCCGTTTATGTCCTCATGGGCTTTAAGCCTATTAAAATAGAATGAATAAACTTATCTTATCATAATCAACCATTCTTTGCGTCATATTGTTATTTTCATTCAAATTACAGAATAAAACATAAAAAATTCATAAATTGTATGGCGAAATAAAGAGCCGAAATACAGCGGCAATGAGAGATAGAAACAATAAAATGTCAGAAATCTACAACAACAAATGGTTTATAGAAGAAAAAAGAAGAGATGTTACAGTTAAAATTTTCGTCAACTTCTTGGTTGATGTGTTCACCAAAAATGGTGAGACGTAGAAGTAGCCAAACCTGTCTGATGACTTATGGGTTACATTCAGAAATGTCATTTGCAATATTGGCCCCTATTGGCAGATAACAAAAGAATATGCAGTTGAATTAATTGAATCTATGATTACATCTATGCAAAAATAGATAATAGATACATAACCGCCACTTGAAACATTAAAAAAAATGTGTCCGGTTTTTTTTGTTCACCTGTCGCGTAGTGACAGGGTGAGCTTTTGTGATCGCTCTTCGTCCGTCGTCCGTCCGTCCGTCCACAATTTCCTTGTGAACACGATAGAGACCACATTTGGTATTTGATTTTTATCAAACTTGCACACAACTTGTATGGGGATAATATCTTGGTTCCTTACGAAAACTAGCCAAATCACATCTTGCGTTCAAGTGTTATGGCGACTTAAAGGGCCAAAATTTGCCATTTTTGGCTTGTGAACACGTTAGAGACCACATTTTGCGTTTAACTTTAATAAAACTTGCACACAACTTGTATTGGCATAATATCTCGGTTCCTTTCGAAAACTGGCCAGATCCAATCATGGGTTTCAGTGTTATGGCTCCTTAAAGGGCCACAATTTGCTATTTTGGGCTTGGGAATACGATAGAGACAATATTTTGAAATCGACTATAATCAAACGTGCACACAACTTGTACTGGCATAATATCTCGGTTGCTTTCGAAAATTGGCAAGATCCCATCGTGGGTTATGGTCCCTTTAAGCGCCAAAATTTGCTATTTTGGTTTTTGCAGCCATATAAGAGACTTCATTTACGGTTTGATTTGATACAAAATATCGTCAACAACAATAAATCTTGGATTCCATGATGAATCTGTCAGATCCAATCATAGGTTCCGGAGTTACTGCCCCTGATTGACCCCTGTAGGAGCCGAAATTTGGTAATTTTTACCTTGTGGACATGATAGAAGTGACATTTTATATTTGATTTTAGCCACCATTACACACAACTTAAGTCACAATAAGATCTCGGTTCCTTTCGAAAACTTGCTAGATTCCATTGTGGGTTCTATAGTTACTGCCCCTGAAAGCGACAAATTTTCTATTTTGGCCTTTCAGCCATATAGAGGTTTTATTTATGCTTTGATTTGATACAAACTTACATAGATTGATTATCTTGATGATCTGTAGGCCTTGATCGAAACTGGGTTATGTCGGGTCAAAAACTAGGTCATCAGGTCAAATCAAAGGAAAAGCTTGTTAACAACCTAGCGGCCACATTTATGATCCTATCTTCATGAAACTTGGTCAGAATGTTAATCTAGTGATTTCTAGGCCAAGTTTGAAACTGGGTCATATGGGGTTAGAAACGGAAAAGCTTGTTAACACTCTTGTTCATTTGATGTGCATGAAACTTGGTCAGAATGTTTGTCTGCATGAAATATCGGATGAATGTTTATCTGGGTAATATAGGGCCAAACACTAGGTCACCAGGTCAAATCAAAGAACAAGCTTGTTTACACCCTAGAGGCACATTTTTGATTCTATCTTCATAAAACTTGGTCAGAATGTTTGTTATCATGAAGTCTTGGACGATTTTAAATCTGGGTCACCTGGGGTCAAAAACTAGGGCACTAGGTAAAGTCATAGGAAAAGAGACCACTTTTTTGCTCCAGTCATCCTGAAACTTTGTCAGAATGTTTATTTTCATGAAATTTTGGCCAGGTTTGAATCTTGGTCATGTGGGGTAAAAATCTAGGTAACTAGGTGATATCAAAGAAAATGCTTTTTTTACACTCAAAAGGCCACGTTTTGTGGTCCAATCTTAATGGAAATTGGTCAGAATATTTGTCACCATGAAATCACTAGGTAAAACATGTTTACACTGTTATGGTGTGTTACACAGGTGAGCGATCTAGGGCCAAAATTGGCCCTCTTGTTTTTAATCTAAAAGAACTTTTAAAGACTTGTTTGGAATATAGTTACTTTTTAACGAGTTGATTTTTGTTCATTGTTTGAGATTTTAATATTTCATATGTTTCTAAATTAACATTATTGTTTGAATAGGTAAGTAACTATATGATACTTGATTACAAATAGTAATTTTAAGACACATCCATTTTTATTCAGGCCAAATTATGTTGGCATCTAGGCATGACACGTCAGTTTTATTATTGAATATAACAACATATATTTGTACATATTAAAAACTAAGACAGCAGTTGTCAATATAAAATTCAAAATTACATGCTAAAAAAGGACATATATATATTCAACATGTCAAACAGGTGCAACGTAAGTTAAACAGAAAATAAGTAGTATATCTATTTTAAACAGAATATGATTTAAGGACGACTTTATTTCAATCTAATTCCCGACTTTTTTCTACTAAATTCTAGCATTTATTCGGTATTAAACAAGCATTAATCCTAGAAATAATATTCTTCCAACATTTTGAAACCCTCTTATCCACATCACAAAATGATTCAATCTAAATACGTCATATTGTGCATTGTGCGCTACCCCTATACCCACCCCCACCCCTTCAACAAACACACACCATATTTTCCTACCTTTGATTAAATTAGACGCTTCACTAAGAAATCATTTATTCCAACAAATACGTCACTTAATGATTACAAACTCAATTAAAGACACTCCATTAATGGACCCTGAAGAGTCAATATTTCCATGTTTATGTTCAACTTTCGTATCCGTAACGTCATTTTCAGTTTCACCTGTACGAGGGGCGTTCAATATGTATAATATGAAATAAAAATAACAGCGGTTACGGAACTACATACGAAGTAACATTACATATTGAACGCCCCTCGTATCGTCGTGTTTAGAAGTTCCTTAACGTCGACATTATCAGTTTTACTCCAGTAAAAGAATAACATTATTTGATTTACATATTATTAAGAATATATATCATTTACTTATAATTATTACTGTATGTGTATGTAATAAAAAGATTAAGTCGAGCAGTATTTCCGCTGCAGAACTTAGTCATATTTCTCAACACAAATTTAATAACCTATAATCCTTGCGCGTCTCATTAGTTATTTTAGATTGCCTGATTATATATCGGAGCAATGTAGATGATAACATATTGAATTCAAAACTTAATACTTTAGATATAAACATTTTTGTTGATCTGTTTGCAGGCTGCTGATCACTAAGCAGGATTGCATTTAGAAAAGAAAAGTGAATTTCCGGCTGTTGTACCTAAAGATAACGACAGATTAAGATGACACTTCGTGCAATTTAAACCTACACTGAAGTAAAATTTTTAAGTTTAAAGATGTAAAAAACACGAAGTAAACTGATGTAACATTCGATACCGAACGTGGTCTTAACATTTTGGATAACGTTGGTTCAATAATTTCCTGTAAAAATCATGGCTACTCCGTTGTATGATCCTAAATTATCAGCAGGCAAATTCAAGAATTGGATTAAGGCTGGATTAGCTGTGTTATTTACCAAAGAAGGTATTGAGCCTTTTGTTTATGATGAAATTAAACAGTTCCAGCAGAAATGTTTGAGTGGCATTTGCAACAACAATGGGCTTCCTGCTGGTACCACGTGTTCTAGTTGTTGCACAGAAAATGTTGTTGTTTGTCCCACGAATAGAATTTGTAACGTAGGGAGAGGGAAATGTAGCTTCCATAGAAATTCTGCCACGCAATATCTCCCGTTTGGCTGCCCTAACAAGATCTGTCATAATTTCAAAAGCGAGATCCAGCGTGCCCATCGATATTACGGCCCATCCTATAAAAACACTGATGCTACCCAGTGGTGCAGCAATCCATGGGAAGTTGCTAAATGTTTCATGCCACCTGATGGATACAAGGATGCGACGAATGCGGCAGAGACAGATTTCAATGGAATCATCACTGTTATCCTAACATATGAAGCGTTTCAAACGAAAATTTACGACGATCTTTCAAAACCATACAACATCTTTGAACAGGTAAGTCTTTAAAAGTATGAAAATTTAAAATTTTCATTTTTCGTTATAATGAGTATTTGGTTTACCTTACGTTTGTCCAGCAAGTCGGAAAAAGGTTTGTCCATGCTGAGGCTCTACGCATGTTGAAATATTTAAATAATCATAAGATTTTCTGAAATCGTGATCCAGTTCAAAATGCATTTTAAAAGTAATCCGTCAACAACTACCGTGTAAAGCTATAATGTTTACGGAAACCCTATTTTAGTGAAATAAAGGGGTAGTGGTAATATAAATGTTATCCCCTTTGATCGGAGGTCATAAGTGTGCGCATCATTCAGACGGTCCATCCCAAACTAGCTCGATCAGTAACACTGCCATCACTGCCTTTTATAAAACTTTGTACAGCTACTCTTCATAACAAGATGACGTGTTTTGCGCTAGATTCACGACCTTAACACGAAGGTCAAGTCACTCTTGGAGGCCAAAACAGAGGTCATTTTCTGACCAGGTAAATAATTTTCTGCAGTCATTAGTGTGCGCATCGTCCGTCCGTCAGTAAATCCTTCATACGGTCCATCCCGTACTAGCTCGGTCAGTAACATCAATGAAGGCCTTTTCATATAACTTAACACAGCTTATCCTCATAACAATGTGACGTGTTTTATGCTCGATTCCTGAACTAAGCTCAAAGATCAAGTCACACTTAGAGGCCATAACGTTGGTCATTTCCTGGCCCGGTAAATGATTTTCCCATGCGTTGATTGATTACAAATTACCTGCTACAAAAGTTCGCCTAAGCAGGTCTATATATTTATGTCGAGTTCAAGACCATTACAAATTCAAAGGTCAAGGTCACATTTAGATGTAAAAAGATCAAGGTCATTAGTCTTTTCAGATCAATAACTTGCAAAGTACTGCTTAATATTCCTGTAACTTGGCACAAACTTCAGCCATGGCAATTTTATGTTTCGCACTCTATCTCAGATGTAAAAAAATACCTATAAGAAAATCACTTGAAGCAAAGAATGCAACCAAGCAAAATAGTAGAGACTTGGTTTAATTGAGTCTCCTCACGGCTCCTATCACCAGCTTAAGCGGAATTGTATTACAAAGATATTGAATAGACACCATGATCCCATAGGACCAGAAAATATAAAAACACTGAATCCAAGTAAGGGGAGACTTTTTACAGCCTTCAAACGGCACTTAAAGACTGATGTTGTGTTAGTTAATAAAATATATAAGATCGTTTGGAAGAACAGAATGCAACAAAGCTAAACCACAGCAGACTCGGTCTGATTGTTCGTGAGACGAAATGGAAAGTACACGCCAACTAGCATCGGCTGAAGCGGCACCCTTTTACAAAGTTATTTAGTGGACGCTATGATCCCAAACTCAAACTAAGAAGATAAAGAGTTTTAGACCTTCCCTTTGAAAATAATGACATTTAGTGGTATGTAGGTTAGTATGTCAAATATTGGGACTAAAGATGACTTAAGAGAAGAGTATCTGATACTCTAATAATAAGATATCATAGTGTAATTGCCTTTGATCGTTTGATGACTCTTTTTGCTTTGTTTTTAAGAATGTACAATATGAAGGTCACGGTGACGTTTCTTTCGAAAACTATTTCTGATCAAGAGAATGTTTGTGCATTCGGCAATTAAACCTCATATTAAGACGATGTAAGCGGAATAGAATTGATTTGCAGTTCGTTATGTCAAAGGTCAAGGTCACGGTGGCTTTAAGACTGAAAACAATTTTCTATCAATAACTCTCCTAATGGCTTTGTTCATCTTGTCGGTGTTTCAACACAGATTTTCATATATTCTATTTACCCTTGTTAAAGAAAACCAATCTGTAGTTGAACAAATAATTTAACTGTTTATAATGTCAAAATAAGGTAATTTTGGAGAAAATTAACTGGTAGTGTAGAGGACATCATGAGTTATGCAATATACACTGAGCATTTATAATTGGTCACCTTATTTTAAATAATTCGATTGATATCACAGGAAACTCATGGAACATTGTAAACAAGAAATGTCTTTAAAAAGACAAACGGCGTAGAGGTAATAATGTTTGGCGCATGAAAAATTCAGAATTAAACAGGATGTACAGACAGAAAATATTTGAAATATGCATATATATGAACACATTATTCATTTGCAAATATTTCAACTAAGCAGCAAATTTAAATGATCAAGAGGTATCCTTTCAGTGATAGAAGCTCAAAATGATTTGACGTCCTGGGCTGATTCTGAAATAATTTCGTGTTGGGTCAGAATCCCCCATAAGTAACCCACTAGCACAATATGTCAACCAGCGTACAATTAGTTGGACTGGAAAAGGCTAAAGCAGTTGACATGAAAATAAACCCCTAGCTTTTAAATCACTAGTAGTGACCCCCATAACTCTAATTACTTGATTAAGTTCTCAGTTTAAAAAAACAAACTTAAAGCAAACAATCGAACATTTGCAGATTGGGATACCTTCAATAAATGTTGAAATCTTTTTTATTTGGGTAAAGTAATAGGTAAATACTTACATAATATATGATGGAATAGTGATTTTTAAGTTTAATTTGCACATTGTTGTTGTTTGCATAGTCATTATTTTCATGAAATTTAAAAATTTGCAGCTGACCTACTGGCCTCCGTTGGTGTTGTTATTGTTTTTGTCTGCACTTGCCAGAGCGGGGCTTCAGTGGGGAAATACCCCTGGTGTCAAATTATCTAGGGAATAACTCAGTTTTGTGAAAAAAAACCAAAGAATTCTTAAATTTTCTGCTTTATTTTCACGAAGAACAAGAATTTGCCGTGTGTGCGAAACCGCGTACAGTCAGACACCGGGTACACTGACTCTACAGTTACAACCAGCCGCAACTCATTCATCCATAAGCGAGGTACGCAACGGGGGAAGAAGTTTACTTTCGATATCTCAAGCGGTGATAAATTACTAAAAACTTTAAATTAGAATATATCATTTTAGTTAAGTGTAACAAAACTACTAAATATGTTCCATTTAATATGTGCCTTCTGATAATCAATGTCATTTAAGACTTAATTTAAATGGTTTATCTTCTCAGCGCGCACCTGTTCCGTGTCCCGATAACTACAAAATCTAGGTCAAAACCCATGTTATTCAGCTAACGCCGAAAAACCTTTATTGATTAAACGTGATTGCATGTCACGTTATATTTACATAATAACATACTTTAGAAGTTTCTAGACATTGAATGACAAACCCTTTTTAAGGTTTCAACAGCTACCGGTGTTTTAATTAAAAACTATAAACTGAAATACGTGTTATACCTGCTAATTAAGAACTTTCAGCAGTTGATAAATACATGATCATTTTATTTGTCTTTTTGCTGTACATCAAATGCAAAATCTGTCCAAGGGAGATTATTTGAAACTATTAAATTTCAAAATGCTCCGGTGAAATGTCTAAGTGACATTTTTAAAAAAAATATTAAATTATCACGATGATGACAACTGATTTTCTTTTTATTTCATCGATATTATAAGTCTAGCTCGTAATTTCACGAGACTGTTTTACAGTTGAAATAAGCGAGTGATATCTCTTAACAATTGTTTGCTTTTAGCCTGCAGGTGAACATTTTGCCGTTTCCATAAAATAATAAACACTAGTTACAGAAACAAAAAAAAAAACAAATAAAAATACATCTTATGAATTAATACTTGCAAACTGAAACTGACCGATTGTAAGTTTTGTTAAGTGTACTGTAATTCAGAATTTGAAACCGTTGTTTTTGTCATTTTTTGCAGGGTAGAGAGGTAGCCAAAGCAGTTCGCCATTCCCCATGTTTAGAGGTAGAAGATACAGATCTACAACATTATTTTAGTATCTTACAGAAGCTGCTTTCAGATCCTGCATATTTGTCTGCCAATACCAATGCGCAGAATGCTAAAACGAAATTATTACAGGTAGGTGTTATTATAGATTTTCAGTAAAAAAATAAACGTTCATATTCTTAGACTTATTAACAGTTAGAAAGAAAACAATACAAGCATTATGCCTAACCGAGTGTGAGGGGATATACAGAAAAGTCTGTTTGTCAGTCGTTCGCAAATTAAAGTGTTCAAACTATTATTCAAGAGCTATTTGCTTGATTTCAACGAAATATTATAAAAAAAGTACAACATGATTGTACTAAAGCAAGTTTAACAAACTTTGATTTTCTCAGGCTTTTTTCATATTGAATGATTTTTGCCAAAGTTTTAATGGATTTTCGACCATATTTATATATGCCACTTTTACCATGTAAGATTAAATAACAAACACGCATGTACACTTAAAACTCTTTTAACGAAATACTTGTTGTTTTTTTAGCTCACCTGAGCTTTTGTGACCGCTCAATGTCCGTCATGCGTAGAGCGTCGTGCGTCGTCCGTCGTGTGTCCGTCAACAATTCCTAAATAAAAATCTTCTTCTTGAAAACCACTGGGCAGAATTACACCAAACTTCACAGGAAGGATCCTTGGGTGGTCCCCTTTCAAAATTATTCAAAGAATTGAATTCCAAGTAGAACTCTGGTTATTATGGCAACCAAAAGGAAGAACTTAAAAAATCTTCCTGTCCAAAACCACAGGGCCTAGGGCTTTGATATTTGATGTAGCATCATATAGTAGTTCTCTACCAAGATTGTTCAAATTATTCCCCTAGGGTCAAATATGGCCCCACCCCAGGGGTCACATGGTTTATATAGACTTATATAGCTAAGGAAAGAACTTTAAAAATGTTCTTGTCTGAAACCACAAGACCTTGGCCTTTGATATTTGGTATGTAGCATTGCCTTATGGTCCTCTACTAAGATCAAATTATGCCCCTAGAGTGAAAAGAGGTCCTGCCCCGGGGGTACCAAGTTTTACATAGACTTATGTAGGAAAAACTTTAAAAATCGTTTTGTCTGAAACTGCAAGGCATAGGCTTTTGATATTTGGTATGTAGCATTGCCAAGTGGTCCTTTACTAAGATTATTTAAAATCATGCTCCTGAGGTGAAAAGAGGCTCCACCCAGGCGTTCCCAAGTTTTACATAGACTTATATAGGAAAAAACTTTAAAAATCTTCTTGCCTGAAACTGCAAGGTCAAGGCTTTTGATATTTGGTATGTTGCATTGCCTAGTGGTCCTTTACCATAATTGTTCAAATTATGCCCCTTGGGTGAAAAGAGGCCCTGCCCCGGGGGTACCAAGTTTTACATAGACTTACATGTATGTAGGAAAAACTTTTAAAATCGTTTTGTCTGAAACTGCAAGGCCTAGGCTTTTGATATTTAGTATGTAGCATTGCCAAGTGGTCCTTACCAAGATTATTTAAAATTATGCTCCTGAGGTGAAAAGAGGCCCCACCCAGGGGCTCCCAAGTTTTACATAGACTTATATAGGAAATTTTTTTAAACATCTTCTTGCCTGAAACTTCAAGGTCAAGGCTTTTGATATTTGGTATGTTGTATTGCCTAGTGGTCCTCTACCATACTTGTTCAAATTATGCCCCTTGGGTGAAAAGAGGCCCTGCCCTGGGGGTACCAAGTTTTACATAGACTTATGTAGGAAAAACTTTAAAAATCGTTTTGTCTGAAACTACAAGGCCTAGGCTTTTTATATTTGGTATGTAGCATTGCCAAGTAGTCCTTTACTAAGATTATTTAAAATTATGCTCCTGAGTTGAAAAGAGGTCCCACCCAGGGGATCCCAAGTTTTACATAGACTTATATAAGAAAAAAACTTTAAAAATCTTCTTGCCTGAAACTGCAAGGTCAAGGCTTTTGATATTTGGTATGTTGCATTGCCTAGTGGTCCTATACCATAATTGTTCAAATTATGCCCCTTGGGTGAAAAAAGACCCTGCCCCGGGGGTACCAAGTTTTACATAGACTTATATATGAAAAAAATGTAAAACTTCTTGTCTTGAAGTTCAAGGCTTAAGCCTTTGATATTTGGTATGTAGCATTGCTTAGTGGTTCTCTAACAAGATTGTTCAAATTATGCCCCTGGGATGAAAAGAGGCCCAGCCCAGGGGGTCATTTGTATATGAGTTATATAAGAAAATATACTTAAAAATTATCTGATCATATTTCCTAGACTGTTAAATTATAATTACCTGATGACCCAAAGTTACTAAGGGTCACTTGACCGTGACCTTGACCTAATGACCTACATTTTTGTTTTTTAAGATACAGCCTTGAAATTTGAATGACATATTATACAGTTTTGGACCCCGATCTTAACAGCATAGAAATTGGACCATGTCAGTAACTTACGATAAAGATTTCAATACTCGTCTTTAATGTTCTTATTGTGACCTACTGACCTACTTTCTTGTTTTTGAAGCTACAGCAAATTGATTTGGACCATATGTAGAACTTTTGATACAGATTTCAATACTCATCTTAAATATTATTAACCCTGACCTACTGACCTACTTTCTTGTTTTTGAAGCTACAGCAAAGA
This sequence comes from Mercenaria mercenaria, assembly GCF_021730395.1. Taxonomy (NCBI): domain Eukaryota; kingdom Metazoa; phylum Mollusca; class Bivalvia; order Venerida; family Veneridae; genus Mercenaria; species Mercenaria mercenaria. The sequence goes on along the minus strand of NC_069367.1, from coordinate 13,906,473 downwards.
GATTTGGACCATGGACCACCTGTATAATTTCTTAACAGATTTCAGTACTTATCTTGAATAATCTTCACCATGACCTTCTCACCTTGTTTTTTTTTAAGCTTTAGCAAAGAAATTTGTTCAAGCGAGCAATTAAACTCAGGTGAGCGATATAGGGCCATCATGGCCCTCTTGTTCCATTTTTTTCATTTCGAATTATCCATTGTTAATAACATATCAAACGAATTTTAAAATCGATTAAGGTATGATCCACTTAATGGTGAATATTTTAAATGTTCAGAACAATGTTTCAGCAATATACTGTATCCAGGGAGAGACTTGTAAAAAAATATTTAAATAACATTTACCGTGCCGTTTTTTTTTATAAATTTTGTATAATTCATGATTTTCCGTCAAGCTCAGGAGGAGACCAATTTCAAAGTGATGGCCACTGCCCAAACGTTTGCAGAGAATTCATTATACCATTCATTTTACTAATAGTAAAAAAAACGTCCAATTATTGGTAAACAATTATAAAACACAAAATAAAACTGTAAATATCATTTCTAGGGTGCCACAAGTAAAAGGATTTAATGAGACAGAATTGAAAACATTGAAAAATTAAGGTCGTGTCCTGTGGGACTTTTTTTAATTTTGCTCACTTCATTCAAAAATAACCTTAGGGCAGAAGAAATATAGAACTTCACCCGCATGTAATTCAAAATTTTTAAAAATGATCAGCACCCTTCTGTTTAAGAGGTAAATTGACTTTGAACAGCAAGAAATCACTAAGTCTTATCAAATAAAAGTTCTATATTTTGCCTTTACTCTTTAGATTGCGTATTGTTGAAGTAATGTAGGTAGGTTTTACTTCTGCCCCAAGGGGATTAAATGTATAATATAAGATCCAATTTTCATATTTAGATACATGAACAATTACTTCATATGGTTAATATAAACATAAACTTAACTATGTGATATGTATAATAAAATAGTATTATTAGGTTTAAAATAGTACAGACTGTATACCAATAGGTTATTTAACCTTGTTCTGTACAATACATATATATATGTATGATATATTTGGACGAGTGCCAAAGTAGAGAACGAATTATTCAAAACACAATGTCTTCTTGCAAATCCCCACGGAGAACATACGCCTCGCCAAGGGATCAGTCTCACGATTCTTAAGATCCGTAGATCTGCACTGCCCCTGTTGAGCTGAGCAGAGGAGATTATTTATGTATTAAGTCGTTCACATATTATAATAACATTTAGTTATCTGAAGCATATCTTTTTGAAACTGACATGTGAACTAATCATATCTACATTTCAATCAACACCCGTTATAAACACAATAGTTCGAAAGTGGTGGAAGCAGACCTATAACAATCTCAATAGATCTGGGTACCATGGCAGAACAATGTACTGCTTTCTTTCCTTTGGCAACAGTTGGAAGAGTACTCTAGAATTTGTAGAATACTGCTCAGGGTAGACAAAGGAAAATGGCCTATTACAATGTAATATTCTAACACTTTCACGAAATAACCTCAAAATTTGGGTTTAACGTCAATTCGACACAATTATAGGTAATATGGCGACCGGAAGATTTAAATGAGCGAAACTTTGTGTAAAACAGATTTAAATTTGGTAAGGATGTATGATTCTTTTCTACAATTAAGGGTTTCTACATACATTGTTGTTTGAAGAACGTTAGTTTGTAAGACTTATAAAAGTAAAAATCAAGTAACATATAATCGTACTCGTTTTTATTCTATAGGGCATTTTCTTCACCCACCATTTGGGCATTTCTGAAATTAAGTTGAATTAAGAAATTGTGTTTTTTTTTATAAAACACATAATATTCCATGTAATGTTAGAGGGATTTCAAAATATAAAAAGTATAAAGTCCACAGGTCGCCCACCACGACATTATGAAAATGTTGCAGGCTTGTTAGATAGAGCCTTTTTTTGGATTGTGCAGTGAGAATGCGTGCTACCGCCCACACTTTTTAGCCCCCGGCTTAGCAGAACTCAACATTTGCACATCTCACAAATACCAAAAAGCAAGATTCATTTGACGATGTACATGGAACCTTCAATGATACACACAGTGCAATGCCATGAAAAGAGTCCTGTGGTCCCCATTTCAAACGATGTGCTTGCCCTAAACGGGACCTTTATTTTAAAGTAGGGGACTTGGATTTATACATGACACTCTGTGTCGTTGAGGCTTACATTTATGCCAAATAAAACTAAGATTGCTCAATGCATGTCAAGGTTATTGCATGGGCAATCTCTAAAATGACATATGACACCTACGAACAAAATTTTATATACTTAAATAGAACACACACATTTCAGAAGTTCGTAAATTTACGAAGTTGTCTAAGAATATAGAAAGTAGAGAAAAAATCTAACTTCGTAAATTTACGAACAAAAAAGACAACGAGCGAAAATTAATAAAAAAAGATATATTAATGCAAACATTTGAAAACCTTCACAGGCTTTACTGCGTAAATTTACGAACAAAATCTTATATACTTAAAAACACACATTTTTCACAAGTTTGTAACTTTACGAAGTTGTCTACGAATGTAAAAAGTAGAGAAACCTTCGTAAATTTACAAACACACACAAAATATTTAAAAATCAACCCATTTTCCAGACTTCGTAAATCTACGTACTAGCTCAAACTGATAAAAATTGTATATTATTGCAAACATTAATTTTGAAAAGAATCACAGCCTTGAATTCGTAAATTTAAAAAACCTACTATATTTAAAAACCAGGTCCTATTTACACAATAAGACCATTTCCAGATTTCGTATATTTACAGATTTGATCAAATTGAGAAAACATGTCCATAATTGCAAACATCTGAAAAAAAACCTCAGAAACTTGACGTCGTAAATTTACGAAAAAAAAAGTTTATACATTAAAAAAACCCACAGAAATTCGTAAATTTACGAACTTGTCTGAAAATGTATAAAGTAGAAAAAAGTTTAATTTCGTATATTTACGAACATTCCTAAATCTGAAAGGTCCTTTTTCATATGAAGAAGCCTTTTTCCAGATTTCGTAAATTTATAAACATTTGAAAAACCTTAACATTATTGACTTCGTTAATTAACGACCTAGCTAAAGTTGATAAAAATTGTCTATTATTGCAAAAATCTGAAAACCTTTTAGACTTGACTTCGTAAATTTACGAAAAAAGTATATACTTACATAGTACACACATTTTCAGAAGTTCCAAATGTACGAAGTTGTCTAAGAATTTAGAAAGCAGAGAAAACAATTCTTAAATTTACGAACAGAAAAAAATCAGTCCTTTTTCGAACATGGAAAAATCATTTTCGAGACTTTGTATATTTACGAACTAGCAAAAATTGATAACAGTTATCTATTATTGCAAACATTTGAAAGTCTTCACAGCCTTGACTTCGTAAATTTACGAACAAAATCTTATAAACTTAAAAAAACATAAATTTTTCAGAAATTCGTAAATGTACAGACACAAAAATAATCAATGCATTTTCTAACATAATAAAAACTTTTTCCAGACTTCATAAATTTACGCACTAACTCAGATTGATAAAAAAAAACATATATTATTACAAACATCTGAAAAAAAAAACATTAAAGAGCTTGACCGTGTTTATTTACGAGCCTACATTTTATATCATAAAATCATATCCAGACACTGTAAATTTACACACTAGCTCTTACTGACAAAAAATCGTCTAATATTGCAAATTACAAACATCATTTATCATACTTAAAAGACATATTTGTTTTTTAATTTCACAAATTCACGAATTTGTTTTAGAAAATATAGAAAAATCTGACATTTTGAATATACCAACATCGCTTTTTGTACTTCATAAATGTATTAACTAACTCAATTAACTTAAATGAAAAAAAAATGTCATTAAAATTTTGAAAAATATCAAAACATTGACATTGTAAATTTACGAAAAATTGTCCACATTTCAACAGTTCGTAAAATTACAAACTTGTTTTGGAGTATTTGCAGGAGAGAAAGGCTAGACTTTGTAAATTTACGAACAAACAAAAATATATATAATAATGTCAAATTTTATGAAAGTTGAAACCTTGACTACGAACGTTTACGAAAGGAAAGACCATTTTTGACATCAATATCATTTTTCAAACTTCGTTAATTTACGAACTTGCAGAACTTGTCAAATATGAAAAAAGCAGAATAAAAAATCATAACCTTGACTTTCGTAACTTGTATACAAAATTTGGTACATTAAGAAAACAACACATGCTTCAAAAGTTTGTAGATTTAAGAACGAACTAGCCAAATTTATAAAAATGATCAAATATTGAAAAAAATGAAAAACATCAAAAATGTGATAACTAGAGGGTTAGCAATAATTTGACCAGGTAGTCTAGTTTTAATTTGACAGATTTTATAAAAATCAAGTGGCTAATATGGCTGATAGAATGTAAAGAATGTTATTCTCTCTGATTTGACCTAGTGACCTATTTAAGATCTCGCAATAACGGGATTTGAACTTGACCTTTTTTATAGAGACAAACATTCCGACAAAGGTTTTTGACGATGAACTAGAAAATGTGGCTTCTGTGGTGTTAATAAGATATTTCCGTGATTTGACCTAATGACCTAGTTTCTGATCTCATGTAACCAAGTTTTGAACTTAATATATTATTAGGTTTTTATATAAATTCTTACAAAATGTTAAGAAGATTAACTAATGTAGTCTCTAGAGTGGTAAGAAGGCTTTTCTCAAATTTATTCAAATAGAGACGTTTTGCTCCTTGTAGGGGCCACTAGAGCTAAATAATGGAAATGCCTTAAATGACTTCTTTTCATGAAACTTGATATGTAGCGTCATTTTAAGATCCTCTATAAATTTTGTTCAGTTTGGGCATTTAGCCCCCTTAAAGGGTTGCTAGAGCTAAAAATAGAAAAGTCTTTAAACAATTTCTCATAAACCGCGTGATCTTGATCAAACTTGGTCTGTGGCACCATTATAAGGTCATCTTCCAACGTTTCCATGCCCTCACTCCTTTGATAAAGAAGGGGTATATTGTTTTGTCGATGTCGATCGGTCGGTCGGTCGGTATGTAGACCAATTGGTTTCCGGATGATAACTCAAGAACGCTTGAGCCTAGGATCATGAAAGTTAATAGGGAGGTTTGACATGACCAGCAAATGACCCCTATTGACTTTGAGATTAGTCGGTCAAAGGTCAAGGTCACAGTGACCTGGAACAGTTAAACGGTTTCCGGATGATAACTCAAGAACGCTTAGGCCTAGGATCATGAAAGTTGATAGAGAGGTTGATCTTGATCAGCAGATGAATCCTGTTGATTTTAAGGCCATTAGATTACAGGTCAAGGTGACAGTGACCAGGAACAATTAAACGGATTCCGGATGATAACTCAAGAATGCTTTGGTCTATGATCATGAAAGTTGATAGGGAGCTTGGTCATGACTAGCAGATAGCCCCTATTAATTTTGAGGTCAGTAGGTCAAAGGCTAAGGTGAAAGTGACCCGGAACAGTTAAACCGTTTCCGGATAGTAACCTTAGAATGCTTGGGCCTAGGATCACGAAACTTGAGAGGAAGGACCAGCAGATGACCCCTATTGATTTTGAGGTCAGTAGGTCAAAGGTCAAGGTCAAAGTGACCCAGAACAGTAAAACCGTTTCAGGACAATAACTTGAGAAGGCTTGGGCTTAGGATCAAGAAACTTAATAGGGAAGTTAATCATGACCAGCAAATGACCCCTATTGATTATGAGGTCAGTAAGTCAAAGGTCAAGGTCACATTGACCAAGAATAGTAGAGCTTTTGTGTACAGTGACAAATGATTTCATTTCCTTGTGCAATTACTGAATGCATCAAGGGGGGCATTTCGTGTTCTACGAGCTCTAGTTCAAATGGTCTGCTTCGTTTCGTATAGGGGACACCAGAATTTGTTTTTCAATGACAATGCATTTTGGGATCACTACAACAAAATAAGGTAATATTTATTATGCCCCCTTCGAAGAAGGAGGGGTATATTGTTTTGCAGATGTCGGTCGGTCGGAATGTAGACCAATCCGTTTCCGGATGATAACTCGAGAACGCTTGGGCCTAGGATCATGAAAGTTTATAGGGAGGTTGGTCATTACCATCAGATGACCCGTATTGATTTTGAGGTCTGTATGTCAAAGATCTAGGTCACAGTGACCCTGAATAGTAAAACGGTTTCCGGATGATAACTCAAGAACGCTTAGGCCTAGGGTCACGAAAGTTGAGAGGGAGGTTGGCCATGACCAGCAGATGACCCCTATTGATTTTGAGGTCAGTATGTCAAAGGTCAAGGTCACAGTGACCAGGAACAGTAAAATGGTTTCCAGGCAATAACTTAAGAACGCTTGGGCCCAGTAACAGGAAAATTGATAGTTAGGTTGGCCATGACGAGCGGATGACCCCTTTTGAAGTTGAGTTCATTAGGTCAAAGGTCAAGGCCACATTGGCCAGGAACAGTTAAACGGTTTCTGATCTTCTTGTCTAAAACCATAGGGCCTAGGGCTTTGATATTTGGTGTCTAGCAAAATCTAGTGGTCCTCTACCAAGATTGTTCAGATTATTTCCCTGGGGTCAAATATGGCCCCACCCCGGGGGTCACATGGTTTATATAGACATATAGGAAAAACTTTATAAAACCTCTTGTCCAAAACCACAGGGCCTAGGGCTTTGATATTTTGGATATGACATCATCTAGTGGTCCTCTACTAATTGTTCAAATTATTCCCCTAGGATCAAATATAGCTCCGCCCTGGGGGTCACATGGTTTACATAGACTTATATAGGGAAAAACTTTGAAAATCTTCTTGTCCAAACCACAAAGAGTATGGCTTTGATATTTTGTAATGTAGCATCATTTAGTGGTTCTTTACCAAGTTTGTTCAAATTATCCCTCTAGGGTCAAATATATGGACCGCCCCAGGGGTCATATGGTTCATATAGACTTATATAGGGAAAAACTTAGAATCTTCATGTCAAAAACTTACATCATTCAAATTTAGACCACATGTATAGTTTTGAGTGGCAAGATGAACCTTGACATGAGTTGATCTTGATCTTGACCTAGTGACCTACTTTCACATTTCTGTAGCTACAGCCTTCAAATTTGGACCACATGCATAGGTTTGTGTAACGAAAAAAACGCTGACCTTGTTATTGACCTAGTGACCTACTTTCACATTTTTGAAGATACAGGCTTCAGATTTGGACCGCATGCATAGTATTTTGTTCCAAAATTAAATTCGAACTTGATTTTGACCTAGTGACCTACTTTTACATTTCTCAAGCTACAGCCTTCAGATTTGAACCGCAAGCATAGTTTTGTGTACTGAAATGAACTTTGATCTTGAGATTGACCTAGTGACTTACTTTCACATTTCTGAAGGTACAGGCTTCAAATTTGGACCACTTGCATAGTTTTGTGTTCTGAAATAAAATTTTACCTTGATTTTGACCTAGTGACCTACTTTCACATTTCTCAAGCTACAGCCTTCAAATTTGAACCACATGCATAGTTTTGTGTACCGAAATGAACTTTGATCTTGAGATTGACCTAATGACCTACTTTCACATTTCTGAAGCTACAGGCTTCAAATTTGGACCGCATGCATATTTTTGTGTTCTGAATTGAAATTTGACATTGATTTTTACATATTACCTCCTTTTACATGTCTCAAGCTACAACCTCCAAATTCGAAGCACATGCATAGTTCTGTCTACCGAAATGAACTTTGACCTTGAAATTGATCTAGTGACCTGCTTTCACACTTCTCAAGCCACAGCTTTCAAATTTGGACCACATACACATTGTTTTGTACCGAAATGAAATTTGACCTTGATTTTGACCTTGAGCTAGTCTTGAAATTTGGAACATTCAAAAATGGCTCAGTGGATGGTGCCTATATTACTCTGTAATCTCTTGTTAGGTTAATAGGTTAAAGGTCAAGGTCTGATTAAACCAGAATGGTAGAACATTTGTTTACAGTGACATATAACTTCTGTTCCTTGTGCAATTACTGAATGCATCAAGGGGGGCATTTCGTGTTCGACGAGCTCTTGTTTTAATAAACTTTTTAAAGATGTTCACTAAACTTGATCAGAAGCAAAGTAAGATGATCAAGGTCATCTTCAGGCGAGCGACTTAGTTTTAATGTAAAAAAGGCCGGTTTTTAATTTATGAAAAAGAAGGACAACAGAATAACAGGAAAAGCTGCTAACAATTTCGTAAATTTATGAATGACAAAACTATTTATTTTTTAAATAAAAGATTTCATTCGTAAATTTACGAAGTAAACATTTTGTCTACTTTATATATTAGGTTAATAAATTTACGAACTTCATTTTTTTATTAATGTATAAAATTTTGTTCGTAAATATACGAGGTCAGGCTTCTGCAGTTTTCAAAATTCGTACAATAATAGACAATTATTTATCACTTTGAGGTAGATGGTAAATTTACGAACTCTTTAAATGTTTTGTAATTATATTTAATATGTACAGTTATGTTCGTAAATTTACGAAGTAGAGCAGCTGTCACAATCTCCGTCAATTTTAGCTATTTGGTAAATTTACGATGTTGTTACTTGTTCGAAGATTTACAAACTGTATCATATTTACATTTCTTCTCATTTGTTAATTTTTCTCATTTTTCATCAACTTTTAGTTGTTCATACTTTGAAATATAAATTAGGGTCTTATATGTCTTTAAGTATTCAAGGGCACGAAAATATCCAATGAACAAACCATATCCTTACTAGTTATTGCAAATGTTTCCATATATTTAAGCAGTTTCTTACGGTCCTGTATCATATTTCAGCTTCAAAACGATACTTTGGTCATTGGCACAGACGTTGTCCGGAAAGTACTGGATAGTGTTGCCAAGGCAGTTCAAGATGAAATCGGGACTGAAATGAATGTACACAAGAAGGAAGCCGAAAAGAAAAAACTAGAACTGATCAAAATCACAAGAACGTATATTAAGGTCATTAACAAGCAAGGGAAAGTATCAATGGCTCAACTAGATAAAGCATTACAATCTGCAAACGATGAAATAGAAAAGCAAAGAAGGAAATCGGTTAAAATAATACAAGCTGAAGCACAAAAACAACTGAAGATATTTATAGCAGAAACAGATACTTTGAAAGAAATTGTAACGGAGCAGGTAAACGAATTAGTTCAAAGAATGGAAGTTGATGCTTGGGACAAAAGAGTTTTATCAGAAAATAAAAATGCTAAGAGAAAGATAAAGGAAGAGACCAATGAAGAAGTTAAGAGGTTTAAAACAGAGGCTAATGCTAGAGCAAACACGTTAGAAACGGAAGCCAATGATAACATAAAAACAGTTGCATCAGAAGCTTGGAAATCTGTAAAACAAATAGAAGAAGCCAAAAATAGGGATGTGAAAGAAATACCACCGGAATTAGTTGCCGGAAGAAAATTGCTAGCATCAGAAGCTGATATTGCTACGAAACAGGTAGAATACTATGCTGTTAAAGGGGTAATCAAGTTGGAAGTCGAAAACGAAACTGGAGTGAAACAGATAGAAGAATCTGCTGATGATGTGGTTAACAAGTTAGAAGTCGAGACCGAAGCTGGAGTGAAACAGATAGAAAAAACTGCTGATAAAGGGGTTAAAAAATTGGAAGTCAAAGCTGAAGCTGGAGTGAAACAGATAATTTCAAACACTGATGATGCAATAAAGCAGATTGGGGAATCAACAACAGCAAACAAAGAAGATAAATACAACATGATCAAAGAAGGTAAGTGTTTTTCTTTGAAACATCATTTTGGCATGTTTGCTTTATCGGCTGGTCTTATAGGAGTTGTCTTAACAGTTTAAATGACTGTTATATATATTGTGATGGTGAGAGAAAAAATAGATTCTCTGGTCCCAATCAGTAAAAACAACTAAACTGTCACTGCTGATTTGTGAGATATGATAACAGAGATATGATATATTTAGAACGCTTGGGCCTAGGATCATGAAAGTTAATAAAGTGGTTGGTCATAACCAGCAGATGACCCCTATTGATTTTGAGATCAGTAGGTCAGAGGTCAAGGTCACAGTGACCCGGAACAGTTAAACGGTTTACGTACGGATAATAACTCAAGAACGCTTGGGCTAGGATCATGAAAGTTGATAGGGGGGTTGGCCATGACCAGCAAATGACCTCTTTTGATTTTGAGATCAGTAGATCGAAGGTCAAGGTCACAGTGACCCGGAACATTCAAACGGTTTCCGCATGATAACTCAAGAACGCTTGGGCCTAGGATCATGAAATTGAGGAGGCATTTCCTGTTCTACGAACTCTTGTATTATAATTTATAATGCGAATTTGTATCCTCGCGAATCTCACGTGTGGGAAAGTCAACTCTTCTCAATCTTAATGTATCAGTAAAAACAAATAAAATGTCACTTCTGATTTGTGAGACGTGATAACAGAGATATGAGTATAAATTATATATATGCAAATTTCGAACCAGTACGAATGTGTACTACAATTCAGGCGTGAATGTAAAACAATATCGAAAATAATCTTATTTGGTTAGTGGACTTGCTGTGAAAAAATACACACGTTTGTTCTGCTCGGCGCCTTGCCGTAATTGGTCTGGTATATTGTGGCGATGATTAGTTCGTATGAATTCGCTCTACTTATATAATAATTTATAATGCGTACTTGTATCCTCGCGGATCTCACGTATGAGAAAGTCAGCTGTTCTAAATCTTAATATATCCCTAAATACAAACTATCTATATTGATTCAGTGTATACTCGAGATCCAGTTAACTTTCAGAAAGAGAAAATATATCTTCTCTGGTCCCAATTAGTAAAAAAAACTAAAATGTCACTGTTGATTTGTGAGGCGTGATAACAGAGATATGAGTATATATACGCACATGTTGAACTAGTATGAATGTGTACTATAATTCGGGCGTGTATGTAAAGCAGTATCGAACTTTGTCGAAACTGATCTTTTTGGGCTATTGGAAAAGATGTTTTCTAAAAATAGCACACTTCTGATTTGTTATCGCATATTTTACCAGAAGAGGAACATGTGGTATTTTTTGAAAGTAGAAAATAGCGGTTTTATAAAAGGAGAGCGCGTTTGATTGGTTACCCTGATTTTTTCCTCAGGAAGAAGCCGGAAAAGAATATGTATGATATGATGTTAATTAAAACCTACATTCAATTGCCTGAAGTGATAGATACAAATGTATGTACTTAGAATTAATTATATAGGGGTCGTCGGAGAATATATTATTTCAAAGGTATCATTTGTTCACTAATTTAACAAACAGTAATTATTTCTACACAACTAAACATATCTGAATAAGGACATATTATTTAAGATTTGTCTTATATGTATGTATATAATAAATTTTGAGGTACTGAACATATGGTATGAAAAAGTCTGCATTATACATTGTAGTAGCATAAGAATATATTCATTTTACAAGACGACATGCCGAAATGATTGAATAAAAAATATCAAATTGATATAATTGATATACGTTTTTTCTGAACTTCCATTAATATCTATATATTTACAGGAATATCGGCATTTAATTCCGGGTACATACACTTCTTAAGATACCTATTACTGATACTGAAGGTATCCAGTGTTAATCTTTCACTAAGATATTTAATTGTTAGATATATCCTTCAGATATGAAAAATCTGCACCAAATTTACTTACACATACTCAATATATAAATTAATTATATATGTAAAGCTACATCCATAATTAAATTTCACTTCAAGCTTTATAGACATTTATAAAGAAAGAGACTAGGAATATCGAATTAAAGTTAGAGATGTTAACTGTTTGTTTTCTTTTTTAATCACCATCATCTAAACTAAACAACAATAATTTCTTTCCAAAAGCTTATAATGAAAAATGAGATACAAATACAGTATGACAGTCATTGAGGAAGCAAACATACCGGAGGTTGGGAGAGCATAGGCGAATGAGATAGATTAAGGGCATTATTGATTTGTATATAATTAGTATCTTGAATTATTTCCTGCTTAGAAATAAAAGGTTAGCTTAGACATTATGTACTAACATTAAGGGATTCGTTAATTTGTTTCTTTAAATATTTCCTATTTAGAAATATTAGTTTAGCTTAAATATTATGTTCTAATATATTATGTACGTAAAGTACATATATAAAATCAAAATGGGATAGGTTTTTAAGTTTTTCCATACAATTTTCTTCTAAAAGATGTCAACACAACATAAAAGATACTATATCTATGTTTAAAATAAAAATATTGCAATCCAAGCCCAAAGTATGTCAGCGTAACTCAACTGTTAAATAGCTACTAGACTTATAATAAAGAATTTGTCACAAAATTTCAAATTTTGTAATTTTACTATTTTTTGTACAAATACAAATTGTTTATTTGAACTAAACTGATATATAGAACAGTATTTTCAAGGGCATATACTGAGCAAACAGCATTAGCATACCATTAGCATGACGTAATTAAAGAGGACATACAAAAAAAGACATGAACAATAATTGTCAATACTAGTAATGATATACCACATTACATAAATACTCATTGACAAGTATCTAAAACATATTAATGGATATAAAGGAACATATTTTTTCTATCCTTAATTTGTCACTATGAGACAAATGCAAGTCTATTTTAGAGATTTTCTCAGAGAACTGATGGACATAGGATATAGACTGGCTGCATTCAGATTTCTAAAAATTAAAAAATATATATATATCATAGTCAAGGAGATAGTCTACTCAACTGTAAGCGTTCTGTGACAATTCAACTCCTGGATGTGACAATAACACTTAACTCAAAATTTATAATGTTTGTGAACAGAATGTTGACAAAAGAACCGTTTTTACTCCAAATTATTTCAGTGTAAATCTCAACTGAATACTTGTAAAAAAGACCAGTCTCGACTAAATATTTGTAAAAAAGATCAGGAAAAGGAATTTTTCCTTGTTATTCAATTCCAAAGGAACTCAGTGTAGTTTCAGCTTAGATTATGATACTACAACTGTCTTTAGCATAAAATTGTAACAACTCATCTTTCAGATATTCTTTTATCCAAAATTAATTCAACTGTAAGCTTTTCGTATTTATTAGTGAAAGTAAAATTTGTATCAAGAAACTTGGCTCCTAGTAAGATGTCAACTCAAAGTATGTCAGCATAATATAATTTGTCAATGTGTAAACATGGAATTGTGACAATTTAACTCTCATATCTATCAGCATCACTTTACTCAAAATTCAATTCTTTAAGCTATTTGTTAATGTTCAACTCCAAGAAATGATGGTAAGCGTTTAACTCCAAGATATGATGGTAATAGTTCAACTCCAAGATATGATGGTGATAATTCAACTCCAAGACATGGTATTAATTCAACTCCGAGACAGCACGATTATAAACAGGATTTATTTCTTGTATAAACATTAAAATACACAGCATGTTTTAGCACAACTCAGCTGTCACTTTTCTCTATGTTTAAATGTTCAACATTTAAATCAAAACTAAAGCATTAAATCCATATAATATCTAGAATGCAGAGTATCAAATAATTACTTATTTGTAATTAATAAAGAAAAATAACAGTATCATTGTAGTAGATGTGTGAAAGTGCATTCAGACAATGGGAGTGGGCAAATGTACTCGGCTAATTTCAAACAGGACTGTTATGTGGATACTACATGTACTTCTAACTTCCAAACATGCCTGTAATTTGCTTTAATTCAGTTTTGCCGATTTGTGAATATCAAAATCTTTCCTTGTTCCTTGTCAGGATCTGTGTTGTCAAACAACAGTCCCCAGATTAAAAGATTAACAATAGCTAGATTATGACTAAATAAGATGAAAGTAGTTTTTAACAGGACAACAATGTGCAGAATGACCATTGGCAGTATGTATCTAACTCCCCTAACATGTTACACTAGCATAGATATTCAGCGACAAATGGTTCATACAAATTATTTATTCCCCCCCCCCCTCCCCAAATATTCAACTTCAAGGACTTCCCAAGACATTTGCAGTGTTCAAAATCTTGAATTCATTCACTCTTTTTCCTGCAGATGAAAAATGCGATAATTTTACTAATAATAATTTTGTTTCCTTTATTTTTTGAAAGTTATTGTTCGGATTCCTTTGATAACAGTTGAAACATTTCAGTTTCAGAGATGTTAATGTATTGTTACAGATCTCTCTAAAGTAAATGGGTACGACAATCAGAAAAAAAACTGTGCCAGACCAACTTTGCTTAATAAATGAATAAGCACTTCTGTGAAGATAATTTAAAATCTGCTTGAAAATTAAATTCATCTGTTGAAAGATCTGTGCGAAACTTGCGGCAGCGCCGCACAGCAAATTATGCCCGATTGTATGACAATGCAACAACATTCTAACATGGCCGCTTCCAGTACATTGATCACATCTTTTTGTCCCGAGACTTAGCATCTGTATTAGTACTTGTTTTATATTTCAAAATAATTAGCCTTTTTTCTTGGCTTATAAAGAAAAACAAAATGCTGTTAAATGCAGTTATTTTACATAGTGTAGTAAATTTGTACATATAGTACATTTTTTTCGTATTTAAAAAGCGTTCATGGAACTCGTTGTTTAAGTTCTCATCATTTTCATTGTCAGATTGCTTTAGACAATCAGTCCCTTTTGCCGATTCAATAATATGTTTGTATATCCTTCCATAACAAAAGCACTTTGGAGTATCATGACTTGGAAATTTCATCCAGACTGGAAGAACTGGCATGGTCGTTGGCTCCTTTCGCACAGTCTGTTTAATGTCCCGTACAGTCTGCTCGTACCACCTGCCCTTGTCAACAGAAATGACAATGTCTGTCTTTCCAACATATATACACTACAAACACCTGAAATGATAAAATTGACAAGTAGTTAATTTATTTACACTTTTCATAGTAAATCAGTAACATCATTTGAAACTTATTATTATGGAATTCTATATAAGAATGTACATTTTAACTGTAGTACTGCTCTGTTTTTCATCAATAACATTTTCGTTCAAATGGTTCATTTTAAAATTTGCTTGACATCACATAAAAATATATATGTACGGGTAACAAGAGCGGTAACAACATTCATTTCGCATTTGTTATTGCCCTGTTGAACGACGGATTAAAATAATTACGTTTACCTTATACTTTCTTTTGACTTGGATTGCTGAATTCGTTCTACTGACAAACAGAGTAATTTATAACAGTGACTAATGTCTCCAACCTGTGTGAGAGCTGTTTACAAAAATATTTAACAAAAAAACTACCTTTATGACAATTAATTATAGCTTTTCCTCAGCAATTATCATATACATTGTTAACATAGTACATAACAGTACAAGTATATAATTTGATTACGGACCCCTAGGCCTAGACTCCAGGTCCGTTACCGGACGCCTAGCCTGCATGAAATAAAACTAATCAATATAACTGTGCTAACAAGTACGTTCACATGCAGGCTACACAAATTCTATTTTCATAAGAGGAAACATATTGTGCAAACTAAGTACGTGTTTGCAGTATTACAACAAATCGATACAGGTCATTAAGCGACGTTATACTTTACGAACCTTTTTCTGCTAATAATATCCGGTTTATTTCCACTTGTGATAATCCACGGCATTCAAGCCAACGTTTTAGCTAATGCTGAATGCTCATTTATATCCATTGAGCGAAACTTCGCCCTTGGAACATCGGTTTCCGTCATTTTCATTTAGAATAAGTTTTCAGAAGCTTCCGCAATTGGGATTGTTTGTATCACGTGGTACACATAACATGTTTTGATGACGTCGCTAGCAATTGCAAGTCATTTGGTTTCTAAAAATAGCCGTAAATAGGCCACGTTCATGCACTTTGTTGTAGCTGCACTTAGTTTTCAGAGGATGTAGAATCTGGAGGATGTAATTTGCCGTTTTGTACTAAAAAGTACAGTGAGCAAAGCCCCGCTTCAAAAACCTTTGACCGAAAAAATATCCGCATGAATATCACTATCATTAATCGTTTTACGCGATATTTCTGTATACGTAAATGTTTGATGTTCTTCTGGATGTTTATTTCATTTCTACTGAGCATATGTGTGTACACGAACCCATCCGAAAAACCTATAGAACTCGATTGCCTATTGGCTTGTCCATAATGTTTCTTCAAATGTATACTCTCCGAAGATATTGTAGGTAACGATGGGAACATGAACATCAACATATTGGCTAGAGATAAAAACTTGAAATTTACCTGAAAAGTACTGATTTATAGAACATATGTTTTAACTTTAGAAATTATTTTCAGAAATGTGAAATGCTGAAATGCACAAATTTCTTTTTGTTTGCATTCAAATCTTGTACATAATCAGTTTGAATAGGAATACCTTGATTGTTGGGTCATTTTTAGATTCATTTTTGACTTGTATAATTATGATCTTACAAGGTCATTTTTGCAAGATCAAAGTTCCATATTTTCTTGGAAACACTTAAAGATGCGCCTTTGAATATGAATATCATTTATAAAACAAATCATTGCGATTCTGTCATTCATTGTATTTATTTAACAGATCCTGGGTTCAGTGTCAGAAAGACGAAACCGACTATCCTTACTCTGCATGAAATTATAGGTAAACATTTTATGTACAAAATTAATATTTGATCACTATTCCTGTCTTAAGACTGATTAATACAAATGTATACATGGTTAAAACTTTCTCTTGCAATTATGAATAACTTCTTGTTAAATTTCTTATAACGATTCTGACATGTTAATGCCATATCGAATTTGTAAGATTATTCTTAAACCGTGAATTGACTGACGGATTCCAGAGTGATTATTTTTCTAACGAATTGTATACAAATTATTTACCATAATTTCATATATGTTATCGCACAACAAAATTATTCTTAGCAAATTGTCTCGTTTTGATAAAACACTCCTAACACACACTTTGATTGTATGAATATGAATTGTAAACATTTTATAGAACATTAATTGAAACATATCATTTTCATACTTTTTTCTTAAGCAGTTTGGGAATCAGTTATAATCTGTCTAAATATATGTGTTGCATTCGAGTAACGCCATGTTGCACCTCCTGATGAAAACATCTTATACCTGCCTGTTTGCCTACTACCTCAAATATACAAATGCTCATTTAAAAAAAAAAACTGCATGTAATAAATGAATGAATCTCGACCAGAAAAAAAATCTCTAATACGCAATTTAACATAAATTGCACGATAAGTATCAGTATCAGTTGCACTTTTTCCTTTTTTTGTGTGTGTGTAGCAAATTTGACAATTATACCATGTATGTTCGCGCTAGAAAACAAAACATCAATCGAATTGAGAAAACAGTAACAAATTTACGAAAATGGATAAAAGAATCAAAATTTAACATATACTGCGCAGTCATAAACTGCATTTTTATAATTGCAATATTATTTCAGCTACTAGGAATAACGAAGTAGAAGTAGAAATCACGAAACTGCGATGACGAAAGGCGAAAAACGATGGTAAAAGTCGAAATCACGATGGTGAAAACTCAAAACTACGATGGTAAAAGTAGAAATAACGAAACCACGATGATGAAAACGCGATATCATTTCTCGTTTTCACTGTTGTAGTTACGTGTTTTCATCTTTCTCAATCGATCTATCGATTTTCGACTTTCACCATCGAAGTTTCGACTTTCACCATGGTGGTTTCGACTTTCATCACCGTGCATTCGACTTCCATCATCATCGATGTTGAAAGTCGAAAGTCGAAAGCACGATGGTGAAAGTCAAAACCACGATGATGAAAGTCGAAACCACGATTACGAAAGTCGAAAATACAATGGTGAAAAAGGCGAAATGAACTCGTGTTTGCATCATCGTGATTTCGATTTTCACCATCGTATTTTCGACTTTCCTCATCGAAGTTTCGTGATTTCGACTTTCGAGATATGGGGTTCGAAAATCTTCGCTTTGAAAGTATGAATTTCGATTTTCAAGAGCTGTTTAAAACTGGCTATTAACTGTAAACAAAAACAGATTTTGGAGCGTCCACTAATTGCATAATCCGTGCATTTGTACGGTTTAACGGATGAGAAGAAATCAGTCATTCCCGTTAGAGAATTTAATTAGATTTCGTAAGAATTGATGATAATATACCAAGAATGTTCGAGTCTTGCCGGTAACGAAAAAATAGCAGTACTCATCTGCAAATTTCTTAAAAATGATATTTTTTTCTTTACATAGAAAATTGAAATTAATATGAAAAAATAGCTTAGTGAATATAATTATATTACTAAGTCGTTTGCAATGGTCTTTCATGGCAAATAATAAACTATTTATTCTTTGTCAAACAATAATACCTTTTCCTTTAATTTAGATAATGTACAAGACTCCTTTTTTGTGCTGTATAAAAAATTTTCACTCGTACGAAAAACCGATGTGTCTAACTTTACCATATAATTGGCGTACGTTAAGCAGACTAAAAGACTAAACAGCGCACGTCACGACGTTAAAGTATCTACGTAAAAGGCATAAGTACCGCAATTCAATGTGACGAATCTAGAAAAACGGTTCTTAATCGTTTGAGCTCAGACGCAAATCCGTTAAGGATCAAACGACAAATCTAGTGTCATTCTTAACGGTGTTGATGGAATAATACGCGTTTTCTGCCCTTGCCTTGACTGGTTGAGCGTGCTCGTTTTTATTTGGCCAGTGTCATGTTTTTAGGTGGGATTATGAGACGGTCGAGCACAGATTCTTTGTCCAGTCCCATTTAACAAATTTCAGATTCATTCACAGTAACAACATAGACAATCGACAATTCTAAAATTGCAAAGTTTAGTTTTGAGAAAAATCCAACGTCTGATATGTTTGATTATGACAGAATACACTACCGCAATTTCGGCAGGGAAAT
Organism: Mercenaria mercenaria; assembly: GCF_021730395.1. Lineage (NCBI taxonomy): Eukaryota > Metazoa > Mollusca > Bivalvia > Venerida > Veneridae > Mercenaria > Mercenaria mercenaria. The sequence continues at coordinate 13,887,501 of NC_069367.1, read as the reverse complement.
ATCCTAAAATTTGTTTTCAAACTTGTATATCTTTTTACAAGAGTTACCTGAAAAAGTAAAAGCCAAGTGCCTAGTGTTTGTTGTTGGTTTTTTTTTGTTTTTTTTTTTCGTTTCTCCGGTTCTTAAAGAAAGATAATTTCAAAATAATAAATCAAGAATTACGTTTAAATTCAAAATTTGAAGTCATTTTTGAACAGATTTGATATAATATCATGTTTAGGTTTTCTTTCTTTTTATTTAGTTCAAATCCCAAAGTTATATGATTAACCAGTTCATTGAGCGTTCGTAATGAACTTTTTGTTTCCAAAATGAAGTTTTTCTAACATTTTCATCACAGATAATAAAACGAGTCAGTGGGGGCAAAATACTGGAAGAGTGGAGGATGCCCAGGCATTGAACAGGGATGGACTACTTCCGAACGTACCCGAAGTCTCAGACCGTGTTTTTCCTTTAAAATGTTCATGGGAAAATGTTAGAACTGTGGAGGAGGCCCGGGTATTAATCAGTGACGGAGTACTTCCTAACGAGCATGGACTCTCGGAACTTGTTCATCGTTTGGGCAGGAAATCTGATATAGTAAAGTTGTTATGTAAAAGCATTTGTAAGAAAATTGAAGTTGCGTCACCAGCCTTTACACATGTATTTGCTGCGTATGCGCTAGCAAATCAAGATAAGTTGCATTTTGTAGTATTGTTGGAAAATGAATCAAGTTCCGATGTGAACTTAGATTATGAGATCTTGTTTAGAAGTGGCAAGGGAGATGAGAAAACAGAACATGAACATATGACAAAAGAATCTGAAGGTGAACTTTTAGCGGATGAATCGACGGCTGTAAGGAATACAATCAATACAATTTCGAAGCAGTATATGGAAAATCATAAGTACTTGAGCGCTATAACTGCTAGAAAAATCTGTTTGAATGGAAGAGAAAAACTTTGTATTCTTATGTACGTTCATCCTTGCACAGACAGATATTCTAGCATTCCATACACAGAGGAACCTTTACCGACTGAAATCCAAGGTTATAAAGTAGTTGTTCGTAATGGAGTGTTCAAAACAGCTACAAAAACAGCTACTGAATATCATGATAATTTACGTATGGGATGTCAAATAACTTCAAACCTCGTGGACAGTTTTGGAACTTTAGGTGGGTTTATTGATCATTCTGAATATGGACTTTGTGGATTCACATGTGCCCATGTCGTGTGCAGTTCTGCACAAATGATAAAACTAAAGAGAACCAAACGACTTAAATGGTCTACCTCAGAAGATCCATGTTTAGTATACCAGCCTACAAAAAATACCATTCCCGTAGGACGTGTTGTTGAGACAGTCTACACTGAGGGTGGTGACTCTGGTTCGGCTGGCGTTGATCTAGCTCTTTTTCAGATAGAGAACCGTCCTCCAGTTTCAGGAACTTCTCCGTGTTGCAGTTCAAATGGTCAGTTTTTTTATATTTATGTTTCGAGATGAAAATTAAAAAAAAAACAGATTGTATGTGCTTACTAAAAGTTGAAATGCTAATGGAGACGTTTAAATTGTTCTTTTCTGCCTCCCACACTTCCTTCCAAAAGCGAATAATATGACGGTCTGGTTGCATTTCCGTCAATTGAATACTTTTTCTGGTCAATAATAAGAGATAATATTTAGGATATATCACGGTCAAACGTAAAAAGGATGATTGCCTGTGTTTTAACGACTGATTTTGTTTTTGGGTTAGTAAAGCAAATGTCAGTGTCACAGTGGTCTCGTGACACAAACGGTTTTTCAGTCAGTGTTTTATGTACGATAATCTGCCTATGATGCTTGCCTATGGTCAGCTAATGGGCCCCTATTTTAGGGTCACTAGGTCAAAGACCAATCTTGTCACAAATACGAAAGACTCACAGTGTAACGCTTTGGCTTACATCCGTCAAACTTTGTTATGATAGTCTGGGATCACCGTTATTGTGTTGAGGTCAAAATTGTAGGTCGCAGTGTTTTTCAATACCGAAAACGTTTGCAATTTAACGACTTCTGACTAGAAGGCCAACAGTGTAAATGTCTTAACGTGAGTAGTTAATAGATGATCACACGTTTACAGTGGCCTAGAGGTTTTAAAGAAATTGGATAATGTTTCCAGTAACAGTAACGAAACTTTATGGTATTTGTATGTGCCGGCTTTGAGATATTTGGTCAAATGCTAATGACACTGCATACCAGAGGCTGGAAACTGCATATCCACTTTCTAAGGGACATCATTGGAATATACTAGTTTTTACAAACGTGTCGCCATCATTTAAACATATGACAATTCAGCGATAGCTTATTTTAAAAAGACTTGCATGTATAGTCTTGTAGTCTTTTGATTGTGAAGTGTATTGTTGTCGTATATGAGACTGTAAATTTGTATCTGGTGTGGTTTTTGTATATATTTTCTGCCGAGATGGTTTTCTCATTACTGCTTTCATCAACAATAAATTTATCAATTAATAACGTTCTAGTATTACACAGACTATAGTTAAATACTAACATTTCTTATCCATTCTGCAAGATTTATTTATTAATATATGCTCGTTTCCACAAAAAGTGAATATGAAACTTTATTCTGCTTCGAAATTATTATACATGTATATAAATCTTTATCTGCATGTAATTATGGCCACTTTATATCTCCACTACATTAGTAATTCGCTTGTACAAAATTATATTTCGTATATACTGTGTCTTATTGTTGTCGTATTAAAATTTGTCCAGGTGCCTGCTCGTGATGAAATAATGCACGGAGGGGCACCTGGGGTCTTCCTCCACCATTAAAGCTGGAAAGTCGCCATATGACCTATCATGTGTCGGTGCGACGTTAAATCCAACAAAAAAATAAAATTTGTAATCTCTGTTCATGTCTCATAAAGCAGCAGTTGCTTTATCAAGGCTGTCAAATAGTGTCTATATTTAGGAAAAGTATGATGTCTCCCTGTATTTCTTAGGTAAATACATGGTTTACTGAGGGATTAAAATATGAAAGTAGATGTAAACATATTCAGAGTAAAGGTAATTATACAGATGATAACATATAGGGAGGCACCAGAGCCACAAACATTGATTACAAGATCAAAGAGAAACAACTCTTTTACAAATAAAAGTTCACGTGATTGAACCGGTATGTTAGCTTCTCCTACAAATTTCAAATGGTCAGTAGTATAATAATTAAATATAAATGGTAACTAAACCAACATTTAATATATCAATAAGTGATTTATACACGGCTTGATAGTTTACTTATAAGCATGTATTCAAGATTGTTTTAGAGGAAAACATTATTTTGATTTGATGTATTAAATGTGAAAAAACTCTGTGATTTGAAAAGCTTCCATAGAAAGAAAAATGAAAAAAAGGAAACCACCCATCCGCCATTAACTATCATTCATATACCAATTGGACCTACAACTGACCGAAGGACAGATCTGACAAAAACTACTTATTTCCCTTTGTATATGAAGGTACTATAATTAAATCACAATAATATTATGACTTTTATTTCAGAGAAACTACAATATGTTACGGGTAAAACCTGGGGAAGATCACGAATAATACACAGTGCATGCGAAGTACAAAAGTTCGGGGTTGTAACAGGTATTACGCAAGGAAATGTCAGGTTTGACGGCATGTCTGTAAGAGAACTTTCCTTTGTCACAAAAAGTGCTCTTCACAGTGTAGATACCATACTTTATAATCAGTATGAAATTGTAAATGATACAAGAAACTTTTCCGAACAGGGAGATTCTGGAGGATTAGTGTTCATGAAAGACTGTACGAATGAGTTAATGTGTATAGGAATGGTTAACGGAGTTCTTGATACAATCAACCCGTTTCATGGAGTTGTTACACCTATTACAGAAATACTTCGAGAACTGAATGCGCTGAATTTGAAGCCTTTTAGAAACGAGGTGAAGTTAGATAATTTAGAAAATAAGATATCTGTTCAAATGCAGAATGACTTCCAGATAATGCAGTCTCTTATTAGAGAAAGTGTTTCCACGGTAGCACGAGATATGTTTGCAAAAATGATGGAAGAAGTCAAAACGACAGTTAAAAGCGAAGTCCAATCATCTATGTCACAGATGTATACATTGCTTCAAAAACAAACATCAGACAGTAACAAAAACACTGCCACAAACAATTGTGATGGTAAGCACTAAAAATTTGGGAAATATAAACTAAACGTAATCGAACAAATTCATTAATGTTTTCAAGTTGACTAGTTCCGAGTTCCTTTTTAATATTTCGATAAGGATTTGTAAGCGAGCAACAATTTATACGTTTTGAAACAAAAACAACAAGGAAAAAAACCCACAAAAACGTTTAATATAAGTTAATCTGAACGCGGTTAGACTGAAAAGATTTTGGTTTTGCGCCAGTGGACTAGACAAAACTCCCCAGTGGTGTTTTGCAGTTGATCATTTCAAGGCGGTGCCCCGCTGTTTTTGTGTGTCTGTTTCTTACTTCTGTGTTATTATGATTACATTCAATTGTGTTAATGAGTATATGTGCTCATCCGCTGTGCACCTGTATACATTTACCTATACCTAATTTCAATGTGGAGTGCTGTATAGATGGCTGCGTTCTTTGAATGTGCATGATGTAATTTCTACAGATTAGCTGTTAATATGTTACATTTAAACAAAATTAAAATAACATATAAAAGCGTTTTCTGTTGTTTAGGTTTTATCTTCAAAACGTGTTTAGTTTCATGCTATAATTTCGATAATAATTGACTATGCTTTTAGAGATTCCATATCTCAAAGTAGCTTTTATTTACTAATTTGCAGGTTTAAGTTGAATTTTGCTGAAAAATGAAATATTATATGTATAGTTTGTTTTAATTTTAACATTTTAATTTCTAGACATCGCTATTTTAGTTCCCTTTAACCCGCGATATTCATGACGAAATTTAAGGATCGCTGGATGTCAGTCGTCCGTCCTTCCATCGTCAAACATTTCATTTGAAAGAATCTCATCCTAAACCACCAGCCATTTTCAACTAAACTTCAAAGGAATATTTCTCGGGTAGCCTTCTTTCAGATTTCCTCAAATCTTGCTCGCCTGTATTAAACATCTTCTGATCAGAAACTCGTCGCCTGGTTTTGAAGCAATTTACAGGTGTTGGAAAGTCAACGTACGTTACGTCATTGTTTTTGACATTGTACGAATTCCGCTATTAAAGAGAGTAAAATACAACGCATTATTCTTCAGTTCTACAGACATTGTTGGTGCCGTGACAAAAACCGAAATGAATCTGCAGAAACTTAAACAGACGAGAGATGCCCAGAATGCTGTTATTGCACGCTTTATGCAGAAACTTGAGGCCGCCGGAGAAAATGCAGAAACAATACTTCAGGCGATAGAGGGAAAGTGTAAGATGTTAGAAGCGATAAATGAAAAGATTTTAACACAAATAGACGGTGAAGATATTGAGAGCGAGATGTTAGATACTGAAGACTACATGCTTATTCTTCAAATTCAAATACGGAACTTTCAGGCGCACATGAAACAGAGTACCACGCCGCCACCACTAACGCCGGAAGATGCCCGTATGGATGATCTCAACAGAAATGAGAGTAGCCGGAGCGCAAGTACAGATACAGAAATACAGGTACAGAAATACAGTTTCAACCTACCTAAGTTAAATTTTCCTACAGTCAGTGGCAACATATTAAACTGGCAGACTTCTGTAATTCTTTTGAGTCTAGCTTACATATCATTTCGTCATTTTCTCAAGTTCAGAAATTTAGCTTCTTAAGACCACTACTCCATGAGGGTGCTGCACAAGTAATTGAGGGATTTCCACTTACGTATGGCAACTATCTTAAGGCTGAAGACCTGCTACAAGAACGTCTCGGACAAACTCACATGATAGTAGATGCTTATATGCCAGCTTGATAGATTTATCCCGACTGACTAACAATCTAATATGAGAACTTTTATTTGAATCTTACATCAGAGGCCTAGAATCACTCGGTCACTGGAAGCAGTCTTATGGCGGTCTACTAGTTCCGGTCATCAAAGACAACCTTCCGGCGGAAGTTAGACGCAACATTACGCGTGACCATGGTGATAGCCACTGGCAGCTATCGACCTTGCGGGCAGCGCTGAAGAAAGAGATCACCATCAATGAAGCTGGCCAGCCTATTAACACCAAAGAATTTTATGAAATGACTGCTATGCTCCATACAGATACCAAGTCAAAGCCAGGCGGTATCTAGAGAAACCGGAAACAACATGATCGAAAAAACACAACGCATTATTCTTCAATTTTCCAGATATTGTTGGCGCCCTGACCAGAGAGACACATCGCCGATGCAGATATCTTGTTTGACGAAGGTTTACAGAGGTCATTCGTTACGGAAGAACTTGCAGAAAACTCAAGCTTTAGCGTACGGAAATGAAGTAATACATATAGCTGCCTTTGGTTCCTCCTCACAGAAGGCCGGGCATATTTAAACAGCGACAGTGTACTTGCTCACAGAATGCAGTGACAAGATACCAATCAACGTACTAGTGGTCCCTACAATAGCTGTCCCATTGCAGAATCTGCAGCGTTCCGTGTCCTCACTTCCATATCTACGAAATTTGAAGTGGACTCCTCCAGTAACAGAGGATGCAACATTTGATATTTCGCTTTTGATTGGAGCCGACAAGTACTGGGACATCGTAGTAAACGAAGTTGTCAGAGGTTGCGGACTGACAGAGCTCTGTGAAATCTAAGATAGGATACCTCTTGTCCGGTCCACTTCCGGTCACCAGTAGTGAGTCATCAACACAGTACATCATGAATGTCATCACCGCTCCACAAGATCTTTACAACTTAGAGAAGTTCCGGAAGCTTGAGTCTCTGGGTATAAGTGTAGAGGAAGAAAAAGATGCAGCTTCAGATTTACTTAAACTTACCAGAAGAACAGCATTAATTTCAAAGATGGACGATACATTGCTAAATTAACATGGAAAGAGGGTCATAAACTTCTCCCGGATAATTACAATGTAACATTGAGACGTACACAAAACAACGTCAGACGTCTTCGTGAAACGCTAAAACTTTTACAGAAATATGGAGAAATTATTGATGACCAAGAGCAAAAAGGCTTCATTGAACAGATTAACGAGAACCAGTCAACCAGCCAAGTACACTACATACCGCATCATGATGTTTAAAAATAATCCTCAACGACTCCTTTCCGAATTGTGTTTGATTGCAGTTGCCGCGAGTCGAGTCGCATGATTCTCCGTGTTTGAACGATTGTCTCGAAACCACACCACAGGAGTTAAATTACCTAACAGGAATTTCGATCAGAATTCGACTAAACAAATTTGCAGTTTTCACAGATATAGAAAAAATCTTTCTTACACGTGCAGCTGGACGAAAGTGATAGGGATATGACACGCTTCTTATGGCTGAGTGACACAACAGATCCTAATAGTCAACTGATTACTTACAGATTCAGGACTGTGCTGTTTGGTGCGACCATTTGTTCCCCATTCATTTTAAATTCAGCTTTATTGAAACATCTCGATGCAGACGCTTCCGTCTGGGTTAGTGCCGTATTACGAAGAGATTTGTATGTTGATAAAATTATTTCCAGTTTCGCTACAGAATCAGATGATCTTTTCTACTTCCGTGTGAATTGGAAATATTGTCCAACTAATGACGGCCCCGCTGATCTGCTTACACGTGGCATAACATCTTCAGAGTATTTAAACAGTGAACACTGGATGAATGGTCCAAAGAGGGAGATAACCGACAGTACCGTGTTAACGACAATAGCAGAACTGCAATACGATAACAATAGCTGTAACATAAAAACATGCTCTTCATCAGGAAACACCATCGTGGGAATTAATGAAATTAATAACATAATGGATGTCAACAGATTCAGTAACTACTGAAAGTTGCTACGAGTCACAGCATACGTTATGCGATTCATTGACAATTGCAGATCACCACGATGCTCAGCGTAACTTGAACCACACACTGTTCATGAACTACAGCATGCGGAAATAATGTGGATCGAAGCTGTCAGAGTGTAACATTCCACAATGAAATAGATAATATGGACCTCAAAGGGACAGCAACGACTATTCAAAGATGACACAGGAATTATTCGAAGTGGCGGGAGAATCCATAATGCATCACTCGATATGTTGACCAAATTTCCCTATCTACATCCGGCTAAACACACCTTCACACGGCTACTCATCCAAGATGCACACGAGAGTCAACTTCATGCTGTGATTACTGCTACTATCATCCACTTTCGTCAGAAATTCTGGATACCAGCGATCCGCCAGGCTGTGCATTGCTTAATCCGGAAGTGTGTTACATGCCGCAAGGTCAACGGGAAACAGTATACAGTACCTGGTCCACCACCGCTACCGAAGAACAGAGTAAAAGATACTCCGCCATTCTCTGTCACAGGAGTTGATTTCACTGGGGCATTGTAAGTAAGAACGTACAACGGAAATGTGTCGAAAGCTCATGTTTGTCTCTTTAAGTGTGCTTCTACTAGAGCTGTCCACCTTGAATTAGTACATAATCTATCAGAGGAATCTTTCATGGTTGCATTCAGACGATTCACCAGCCGGAAGTCACTCCCACGCATCATGATTTCAGACAACGCCACGACGTTCAACGCTGCGGCACGCAATATAAGAGAGCTGACAATATCAAGAACTGTGAAACCCTCAACAACGGAGGAAATGAGTGGCGATTCATTCCCAAACGAGCTCCATGGTTTGGTGGTTTGCGGGAACGGCTAATTGGACTTATTAAAACCACCATAAAGAAGTTCTAGGCCGTTCATTTGTCATCTTCGAGACACTACAAACATTGGTTACAGACATTGAAATCATTATGAATGACAGACCACTCACATATGCTTCATCTGATTGTACCGACCTACAACCCATGACACCAGCCCATCTACTTCACGGTCGGAGAGTTAGTTCCCTTCCATACCGATATTTTGCGGAAAATGTTGAAACCGACATTAATCTAGGTAACTATACAGGAATCACGAAGCGCGCCAAAGTACAAGCGAATCTGATTTGCCACTTCCGGGATAGATGGCACCACGAATACCTCACCAGTTTGCGAGGACAACATCAGAAGACAGATAACAACAAACAAACGATCATAGTTGGTGATGTCGTACCAATTCTGGAATGACGCCCTAAAAAACCAATGGAAGCTTGGTATTATCACGGACCTAATCACCGGAAGCGATGGCAAGACACGGGCAGCGGTGTTGCGTACCAAGAACGGACATGTTACTTCAAGACCTATAGTGAATTTGTATCCATTAGAATTAATTTCACACGATGAACCCTATCGTTATATCAAGGACATTGTTATGCAATTAAACAATAAAAACTTTTCGTGGCCCGGAGAATGCTGGAAAGTCTAGGCGTCCGTTATGGCGCGTTCCTGCAGCAGATTACTTACCGGCGCGTCGACGTGCGTTACGTCACTGTTTTTGACATATACGATTTCCGCTAATAAAGGGAGTAAAAACACAACGCATTATTCTTCAGTTCTAAAGACAGCAGGCATATTTGTAAGGTGACCCTCAGCTAAATTCCTTCAAACCGTTCTGTTTCGTTAAAACACAGGCCCGCCAGGGGCGGAGCTTATTTTCCCTATATGGCTGTATGGAAAATTTGGAAAACTTCTCCTCTAAAACTGTCGGACCAGTTCAATTTGAAAATAACTAGCAACAATATTAATTGCGTAATTTTTTACCGATTGCAAGTTCTTTCAAATCATTCTGTTTCGTTAAAAACTGCAAGCAGGAGGTACTGCTAGTTTTCCTTATATGGCTGTATAGAAAACTTTGCAATTTGTAAAACTGCTGGCATGATTTCAAAATAATCTCGCCACACTATTTCTTTTATGACTCATTACTGAATTCCTTAAAATAATTATTTTCTCCTTTAAGGGCATGACCGCCAGTAGGTCGGGTTATTTTTCCCTGTATGACTTCATGATAACTTTTGAAAATCTTCTATAAAACTGCTAGCCCGATAAAAACTCAGCAATCTTTCTTGTAAGGCTCTAAACCAAATTCTATCAGATAATACGTTTTACTAAAATACACGCCCACCAGTTTTCCCTATATGGATGTATCTAAATGTAATTCCGTTTTTTTTTTTCGTTTTTTTTTTCTTAACTTGGCAATCAGTGGATGGGGCTGATAAGTTTTTCCTAATAGACTTTTTTTGAAAGTTTGAAAATATGTTTCAGTGAAACGACTGTTTCGATTTCATAATGATTTTACAGCAATATCCCTTAAGATTGATCGCTGGTTTCCTACGAAATTTTCAAGTATGAGATACGACTGATATCAGGTCTGTATGTACCACTATTTCCTGTCTTTTATTTGCGAAAAAATAAGATCGTTGCAAATGTACATTTCCTTTGAGGAGCGCCCCTGGCGCCACATTTATTTCTCAAGATAGATTGCCTTTTTTTTTTTTTCTTGTTCAATTTGCGAAATATATATAAAAGTTCAGAACCAATGAAACCTGGTTTCGTTCATCAATTGAAAAATCGGAAGTGAAATCAACTGAATTTAAATTTTGAGAGACCTCTTAATTTTGTGCGGTTTTACATAGTTCATAACCACCTGTTTGGCATTTTAACAGGTTTAAACTTTCTGGGGAATCAAAATGCCAATTGACAGCACATCAGTCCAAAAATGTAAAAGCATCATTTTTTATTATTTCTAACCTACGTAGCGCATATTTATCCCACAAGCTAGGATTTCGTCAATCTGGGGATGGTTGGAGGATGGACACAGGCAAATGGGGAAGATTTTAAGGCTCATAATGTCTTTTTTAAAAATGTGGCTGCCACATTTTCCGTACTGAGCATAAAATACATTAATGTCTTGTTTCCGATAAATGCTTTCTTTAATATATTTGTTGCTAAAAGTGGGTATATTTTTGAATATGCTAGAATGTTTCATTGATTCTATTGTATTTTATTACCTCCCTAAATGGCTCTAACTATAAATGTCCATGTTCAATATTAAACGTAATGCTTTTCTAACGATGTCATTAAACATAACATCTTTTTGGAAAGCTGTTTAATCTGTTTCCTTTTTAAAGATAAAAAAATTAAAGCATTATGGACCTCAAATTATGCTAGAAAATGATAAAAATAGATATTTTACATGCTTTGTCTCGTAGCAACAAATTTTGACACATTTTGTGCGTACGGGTTTGGCAAGTTTAGGCGCTCACAAATAAACTTCTTTTCATACTATTTAAAACCTTTATTATGTGGTTTAATTTGCGAAAGATATAAAATATAAAAGTTCAGAAGCAGTGAAACCCGCTTTTTTTCATAAATTGCAAAGTCTTAAAGCGACTAACCCACACATTGTGAATTGTGATTTTTAAAATAATTTATCACCGAAAGGCAAAATGACGCAACATAGTCCATTTTTGTCTGGACTATTCAAAGAATAGTCTAGCTACCAGTATTCTACTCTCCCTGGCGTCGGTGTCTGGGTCAGTGTCACACCTTGGTTAAAGTTTTGCATGCAAGTACATATGACTATCATTTAAAGACATATAGCTTTGAAAGTTATTGTTTCTTTTTCTAGATCAATTACCAACTTCACTGGGTCAAGTCCCATAACTCTGACACGTATTTTGGCCAAATTTCGCCCCCTTTTGGACTTGGAAAACCTGGTTAAAGTTTTACATGCTAGTTACTATCTCCAAAACTAATGCAGATATTGAATTCAAACTTCACATGTGTCTTTGGGGTCATAAAACTAGATGATAACATCAAAATCCGTAACTCTGACATGCAGTTTGGCCAAATTATGCCCCCTTTTGGACTTCAAGTTTTGAATGCAAGTACATATAGCTATTACTTAAAGGCATATAACCCTCTAACTCATTTTTGTTCTTTTCTAGGTCAATTACCAACCTCAGTGGGTCAAGTTCCATAACTCTGACATGTATTTTGAGCAAATTATGCCTCCTTTTGCACTTAGAAAATCCTGGTTAAAGTTTTTCATAAAATAAATCTCTTACCTTAGGTTACAAGTCATCGGATCATGGACAGGAATTCCATTGAAATATGGTAAAGCGTGTTTTTGATGCATGTAATGTGTCAAGTTAACTTAGCCCTATAATACATTTGCCAGACTTGTTCATAAAAATGCTGATATTCAAATTGATACATTTATCACTTCAATAATAGCTCTTAAGTTATGACAGTAATCATCTTGTTGAAGTTGTTTAATGTTCATTTCATATGATTTCAGTTTTTGATAAAATTTAATTGTACTTAATTTGCTAAGACATGCACATTTTTTATAGCACAGAAAATACAGAATTTGAAGTCTAGTAATCAGTTGTCCGTACATTTTAAAACTAGATTTTTAAACTCGCAAAATTAATGAAAACTTAACAAATTACACAATAATGATTATGTTATAAAGTTTACTATTTTGTAATTTAATAATTGTAAGAACGTTCTGCATTTCTTTTGCAAGTTTGGTGTAGTGTTTTGTAAAAAAAATGTTTGTTATATAATATTCTACTTTAGTCTATACAAACCTTCAGTTCAGCTGTCTGAGTAGATTGACATCAAATAAAGAGCAATGAACAAAAGGAAACAACACAAAGATGGTAACTAACACAAGTAATAATGTCTGCCCTAATTTTAAGTGATGAGTGTTTCTGCGTTAAAGACCCGAGCAGGTCAAAATCCGCTTGCATATCCTTGCAGTCCAAACATGCTGTTCAGTCACAGTGAATACCCAACTGACATATGAATGGTACTGTCTCAGTTATTAACTGAGACAGTACTATTCTGCAGAAAATGTCGACATTTTCTGCAGGGTAAAAGCTTAAAACAGCTGTCTCACACAGGCAAACATGTAAGATTATTTTTCTTGCCAATCACGTTCAAAATAGATGGTGGTGACAAATAGATTTGGGTATTTCCTTGCATTATTTTCATAGTTTATGACGTCACCCAAGTGCAGGCTATTTTAGACAAGTTTTTTTTTCCTAGGGAAAGACAGGAATATCTTTAGCCTGCACTTGGGTGACGTCACATAGTCGGTGAATTTTGTACTTTTAATATGCAATATTCTTGTCTACCTAGCGGGGAAAGTATACATTTTTTTCTGAGCACGCGCTGTCGGTGCTTTTTTAACAATTTTTTCGTCTTAAAACATCAGACAAGAATACATTTTTGATGAATTCGTAGCAGGAAATATGTTTAAGCTACGTAGAACCCATTTAAGTAAAAATAAAAAGTTCACTTGGTCATTACCAGACGTTTCATAGGATCATTTTCGGCACAACTGAATAAAATAAATATTTTTAACAAACCAACAGAAATCATGTTTTTAAGCTAAAAAGAAACCGAACACAAAAAAAAAAGTTTTAAAAAAAATGTGCAGCCAGCTGGGTTTGAACTTACGACTAAAATGTTACTCGGCCAATTCTGTATTTACCCGCAGCACCGATGTACGCACTCTCTAACCGGACCATGTCCAAACTAAAACTAGGCAGTGTTCTCTCGGTCAAACACATTAGAGAGTTTGAGATTTCAACCTTCGCCTTCCCCTTCAACGTCTCTCATATATATTTGGGGTAAAACGTCACCGATATGCGTGTATTTTATTTATATCAGACGTTGCTACTAAAGTTTTCCATGTAATATCAAGTAGGCCTAAGACTTCTCTTTATTACTATGTGAAATAAAAAGCTTAATTTCAGGATTTCTGCTTATTAAGTTATTCGATTATCCATATGTATAATTAGACTAAATTTGATGCGAAACACTATCAACAAGTATGAGAATAATGAAGTTTTGTATGGCTAATGATTTAAACTAAATACATTGAATTGAACCTGGAAGTATGAAGACTTTTAGTTATCAACTGATTTTGAGAAACTTTGAGATTTTGTTCAAACTTTAACTTCTACTGCATATTTGTGTCCCCAGGCGGTATCGATTATACCAGATGGGCCTTTTTGTCGTATGAAGGGAAGTTTTGAACGTCCGGAGATGTGATATCACGAAAGTCAAAACTTCAGTCTTTTTGCATCTACTCTGTCCACATACTCTGCATCAAAGACTGAAATCTGGATGGAGGCACATGGCATGACAGTCATTTTACTTGAAAAATGAATAATAACGCGCGATTATCATTTGATGGAACATTTTATTTTCACTTCCAAATAAAATCAATCCGTTTCTGTCTGACACTTAATACGACAATTGCGTTTTAATTATAAACATAAAATGGCACTAGTAAGACGGAAAATTCTTCTGAAGTATCAGACAATTTCAGATCTATGATATCATGATGCGAGAAGTTTCCTGTAAGCCGTATGGGATAACTCCATTCTTTACATGCACGGACCCAGAGCCTGGCAAAGGGGCATTGTGGGTCAATCCCCCCTTTGATTCTTACATTTTACAAAGAAAATCGGTCTGAAACTCGATGTGACCACCCACCCCCATCCCTAAAATGGGTGACCCCCTCTTTAAAGTTGGTGACCCTCTAACCAAAATTCCTTGATCTGTACATGCTTTACTTATAAAATAGTGTATTTAAACAAATACGTGTATATCCCACATGTTATTTTGTGCGACAATTTTCGTCGCCACCTAACATTTCTTGACTGTTTCGCTAGACAATTGGTGACTTCGCACGATTATAGTGTGCTGTCTGAGAGTTTAGCATTATACAGAGTCATACAGAGTGTAATGATGCCAAAATGTATGATATCACGAGAGTATCTTACATTTGTTTCAAATCGCTTGTTAAATGTATTCATAAATTGTGTATATTGGCTCATGTTATCAACGCGTCTTTTAAGGAATTCGTTGTACAAAGTACCGATTCAAAGTAAAAATAACCTTTAAGAAAAACTATGAAATACTAGTCAACAGCATGACGGATGAATCTGTCCTTTGCATTTTATGGTCATGCCTTTTGTGTTCAAAGTATATCGAGAAATGCATTTGTAATAGTTGGTGTCTCGTGTTTTTGTTTAAAAAATAATAACTGTATTATCTTTCAAGAACACCATCAACAATAGAGTACGTTGATATGATTATCAATTTTATTTCCTCTCATGTATGATTTACAATCGTGCATTGTATACTGACATCATTTCATATAAAACCTAAATGTTCGGAGCAACACCAACGAGTTTTTACATTGTTCACATTGTTTCGTGTTGTTTTTTGTTGTTTTTTTGTTGTTGTTTTTTGGGGGGTTTTTTATCGTAATCGCTCTAATATCCATGCGATGATTATATTAATTGAAATGTTTTTATTTAATTTTCATTTTAAAACCTCTTGTAAAAGTCCTGCCCTTTCGGACAATTGATATCAAAATGCACGAAAAAAAAACGATCATAATTACGGATAAATTGAATGGGCGGATTAAAAGAAGTAAGGTTTATTCTAAAGTTTGAAATCTCAAGGAATTTTAATCGAACTTCAACTTTATACGTTAACTTCGCAAGAGACGTTGAAGGGGAAGGCGAAGGTTGAAATCTCAAACTCTCTATTGTAACTGTCTATACCTACGCGGGAAAACGTCTTGTCCCAGCAACGTATGTGGTACCATATACGACGAAGTTATTAAGCGTCGCGCATCCACTCCTCCTGCTCCATACTGGAGAAACACAGACGCACATCATTGGTGTACTAAACCTTGGGCTGTTGCAAAATATTTCTTAAATGCTCCAGGATATGAACACAAGATAAGAGCAGATGAGTTTGACTGTTCTGGTTTGTTGCATCTGTTGATTAATGACATAGAGTTCCATCAACAAATTCAGCGTGGTATTTCTGGCAATGATGCTTTCTCAAGGGTAAGTAACATATACAGATTATGTTTAATGTTTTCTTTCATATATTGCTTAGAAGCATATACGATTACAACAACAATGATATACAAAGGCTTTAAGGCATTAATATACTTTATAAGAAATGTTATGAGCAGTTTGAAAGAATTTTATGAACAAAAAAATGCACTTTCAATCATTTTTTATTACTTATATCTAGCTTATCATTATATTGAAAATGCAGTTTAGAGGAGGGCAAAAGTACATTCAACCTCGTGTTTTAGATATTATTTCTGTATACTTATTATGAGTGAATGCAGACTAGCAGGTATTATAGCAGAAATCGTACCCCCACGAGAAAAGACACTGTTTAGGCCAGAGAAAATAAATTGTTTAGATTCACATCCGAATTTTGGAAAAAATGGGGCGGGTGGGCATTTTTCACTTTTTAATGTGGAAATACGGGAGACCTGAGGTCAGTTTTACAAATTAGATTTTTAAAAATCTCTATATTGATAATACTTGGGTATGTTGTTGTGTCTTTGAATTATTTGTATATATTATCTCTTTTTAAGATACATATGAAAAAGTAAATCATTTTTTCTAATGGCTGATTGTATCCTGCAAATAGATATTTGTCTGTTCAGTGTATTTGCAATTTCAAAATATCTAGGTCTGTCAAAGTACAAACAAGTTCTGTAAGGATTCTTAACAATACAATCAATCTGTCATTCCTGACACTGAGCTAGTGCCAAAAGCTATAATGGAACCGATGATGATGCTGCCGATCTTCTACCTTAAACGTACAAAATGTGTTGACACTTGAAAAAAATTTCAAATGTTTGTTGAATGAACTTGCAAACGTAACATGTTTTAGTCCTATTGCCAAACTTACGAATACAATAGCGCGGGCTTGCCGGCTGATTTGCACGTGAAAATGGCTTGTCGGGCTTCTCAACGGAGGTAAATGTCCATGTTAAATATAATTGAAATATTGAAATCCTGATAATAGATATTTAATTGTAATCAATAGAAATCAAACACAGCGTTATATGGTGACACTCTAGCTTCTTATCACAGTGTAGAAACGATTGAACAACCAAAACGGAAATAGCGATGTGATTTCAATCATTTGTTGAAATATGATAAACGTGGTCTAACTTTTTCGATTGATATTTGGATAATTGTCAAATAAAGGTATGTTTATTCCTTGAGATGTGTTTTGAAAGGCATGTTTCAAAATTTTCCCAGTCAATATAAGTCCAGAATGACTTACATGAGCGGTAGGTAAGGTGAAATCAGTTGATTACACGGTGAATGTTTAGATCATGCATACCAACATTGAATGAGTTTTATAAACAAATAAAGCAAATTTTCTGAATGCATGTCACATTATAAGAATTTAGTATATTTTCTTTTTCATTGATAACGATTTCAACCTTAATTCATCCCTTATTTCGTTTTAAACACAAATTTGCGGTGCTGTGTATTGAGTTGTATTGTACGCCTTATTGAAATGATAGTGAACGACTTATTTCGATTTTACACACAAGATTGTACTACTTATTGCAAATATTTTAATACGATTTTGTCCATATTGAACGGCATATTGTTTTTACAAATTATGATAAAATTCTGATTTCTGTCTGTTTTAGGTACAATGAAGCAATATTAGTGTTATTATTGCAAAGAAACGACACCAGACTTTGAAAACATAATTAAACACAACTTTATTCCAAACTGACGAAAACATACAAATTAAAATCGAAACACACGACAACATTGAAAATAAGAAAGTTTTATTCACAAAAGATTTCCAAGTAATCCCAAAAGAAGTTAACATTAGCAATATAATGATGATGCCAATTAAAGAAAAAAAAAACAATAAAAATAAAAAACAATCCGCTAGTAAATTAGAATCGCCCTTGAAAAAGTACCAAATAATAATTGTGCTCACCAAACGAATACGGAGGCTTAAGCAATCAGGCAGAATGTTGCATAAATCTTCCATTTTGATAAATTATCTATAATACGTTATCAAGTAGTTTGATTTGCAAACTGAAGTCACGTGGCATAGGTAACGAAAACGAATTTAGACGGAGTCGCCGAAAAGATTAACCCGGGAAGAAAAAGAAAGCCACTAAGCCCTCATCCCAAAACAAATAGCCTGATGACAAACACACAAATTACTGTCTCATAACAAAAAATATGGAAGGCAATGGACTTAAAGCACAGAAATGTATCCGCAGTTTAAACATTTCAATCAGTCGCCTGTTGATAGAATTGTTATTACCGGTAAGATTGTAATGAACAACAAAATAAAGTGAACTAGATGGCCGAAAAATCTAATTGAGATTTTGTTCTTACATATTTAGTAAACTATATCTAAAATATACCCAAGATAATCATGAATAATTGTCACTCAAACCAAACAGCTGCCAAATTTCAAACACATATTGCACAAATTAGTTATTGTATGTACATTTGTATTTGCTAAAACTGCATGATAAATGTTTTAAGTTCTTTCACGTTCAGTACCACTGGCACTGTGTACAAAATCTCTCCAGTTTCAACAGTTAAACAAGTCAAATGGTTTAATGCGGCCAGAAATTTGTACAAACCGGACAGAAGTTGCGAAATTGTCATGTGTGCAGGAAAGAAGCGTTTACCATAATGTCCAGTACTGGACAGGTATAGTGACATGCTTTCTGTTTATGCAGGTAAACTTGTTTGGTTAAACAGAGCACAATTGTCTGAACAGTGTACAAACTCATTACTGTTTTTTCAGGCAAGGGTGGAAAAAAGTGGTAGACAATGAAATCAGTAACATTTTTATTTAAAAAAATAAACAATGAGACAAACATTTCCAACATCTTTCGACGGTTCAAAAATCCCATGTTAAACATACGATAAAGCCCGAAACGCGTGAAAATGTTCCGAATGTAAATCGGGTGAAGTAAGTGCTCTATGTATAGAGTTAGATTATGCGTCTTGATACTGTACCAGAGGGGTCGGTCAATTGTGGGTTATTTATTACACTGGGCCAGTCTACTTACTTATTACTTGAGGATGAAAACAACGTGTTTTTTAAATGTTGCTCTTAAACAAGGGTGGCGGTTGAACTACAAAAAGTACAACAACAGTTAATTCACAACAAATCGTACGGTATTTTATAATCAGTAGAAGCTAGTCGTATATACGCTTATGAGACCTGTTTCACCCATAAGTTAAGAATTCACAGGTCCATCATGAAATATCTTCCCCAGCGCGCATATACTTCACCTATTCCAAATGAGGGCCGCGATCAATGAAAAAGAATTACTGCAATTACTCCCAATTAATCGCTATAAATTTTCAATAAAATCGCAACAAATCGTTCACATCACTGTGGACAGTTTTCAATAAATCGTTCAATATGAAATGACACATTGACTACAGAAATCGGTATATTTCTACGCAAATGATAAATACCTTGTAACGCATGAGTTTAAGAACAATTTATTGACAATGCAGGACTTCTTTAATATGAATCTTATACACGTCCATTATCAACTAGAAGGGAAAACTTTGTTTATTCGTGTGACACTTTCTGAAGTTTCAACAGAAATCGGTGATTACTTTTGATTACGGTAGCATAACGAAGGTACTTAACACACATACTGATGAAATCTAAGACGAATTATCTCTTCAATGTATAATCTATTGACTACTTACTAGCCGGGGAGCCAAGGCATGAAAAAATGGATTTACCTGTCCGGTCATGCTATAGTCAGTTTCTATACATATTATGAAAGTACAGAGTCTCGCGGATTAGAAAAATCGGGCCTGCAAAACAAAAGCTCTTGCAAAATTTGAGAATATCAAGGGGAGATAACTCTGTATATTTGCAGTTTTTTAAGATTCAAATTGTGTTTTTACTAACAAAACATGGCATCATGTTTCTAAAATCAGTTTAAATATATATCTTTTAACATTGCTTTTACGCATAAGGCTTATGCTTGAAAAATACGCAAAATGTACTCATTTAATATACATTTTATTATAAGATTTGGCACCTAAAATACTAGAGAATAAAATAAAAATATTAAACCTAAAAATTACAGTAAGAAGAAGTAACCTTTAAAATGGTCTTATTTCTCAAAGTCATTTATTAATACCGCTGCGAAACAGTCTGTTAAAACAGAAAATCATCTAGATACTCTAGTTCAGGTTTGGCTAAGAAATACACAAATCCGGGGTATTTTATGTACCCCACCCGCTTTATATAAGGCAAAAAATGTATAATAAAAATATTCGACAAACAACCAAGAAGATATATTCTTTTTATCACGTATACAATATAATCTATATTTTTGGCCATATAAAGCTGGATGAGGGGTATTTAAAAGATTTTAAACAGAAAAAGGGGGTAGGAAAACCTATGTATTTTACAACCGATAATTAGAATAAACAACCCGTTATTAAATAAGAGCAATACAAATGAAAGGCGATGAAACCTTCTCTTGCAAACTATTCATTTAGAAAGTAATTTATTATAATACTCTTTCGTGCCATCTAGTTCGGTTTTGGCTAAGAAATACGCTAATACGGGGTATTTTATGTACCCCACCCACTTTATATAATGCAAAAAATGTATAATAAAAAATATTCGACCAACAACTAAGAAGATATATTTTTTTTATCACGTATACAATATAATCTTTTTTTTTTTGACCATATAAAGCTGGATGAGGGGTATTTAAAAGATTTTAAATAGAAAAAGGGGGTAGGAAAACCTATGTATTTTACAACCAATAATTAGAATTAACAACCCGTTATTAAATAAGAGCAACACTAATTAAAGGCGATGAAACCTTTACTTACAAACTGTTCAGTTGGAAAGTACTTTAATTAAATACTGTTTCGTGAAATCTACTCCAGGCGTGGCTAAGAAATACGCAAAACCGGGGTATTTTATGTACCCCACCCACTTTATATAAATAAATGCAAAAAAATGTATAATGAAAATATTCGACGAAAAATCAATGAGATATATTCTTTTTATCACATATACAATATAATTTATATTTATGACAATTTAAAGACGGATGAGGGGTATTTAAAAGATTTTGAATAGAAAAAGGGGGTAGGGGATAGGAAAACCTATGTATTTTACAACCGATAATTAGAACAAACAACCCGTTATTTACCATTTAATAAATACAAACATCAATAATAAAAGGCGACGAAATCTTTACTTGCTAACTGTTCATTTGAAAGTAAATAATTTAAATACTCTTTTGTGCAATTTTGTCAAAATTGTGAAATTGTAGGGGTATGAACATTACCCCACCCATCTAAAACTATGTATAAAATGTGATTGATCGATCAATACAGGTTTTACAAATTAACAAAGTATACATGCTTGCTTCGGGGTTGTACACAACTGTTTTTACCTTTCTCATGATAAACAGATTGATGAAATGTAGTTCTGATATGTTGAATGTAATGTAGAGTAGAACTTTGACATAATGTGTAACTTTAATGTTTATAAAATGAGACATTTTGAATAATCTTTACTATTCAGAAGATTTTAAAACTTATTAATGTAATGAACGAAATTTTACAAATCGTACAGAAAAGTCGTAATTATATCCCCCAAACATATATAATTCAAATAGATTCTGTCAGAGTTTTAGCTCACCTGTCACGTAGTGACACAAGGGAAGCTTTTGTGATCGCCTTCGTCCGTCCATACGTTTGTGAACACGGTAGAAACCACATTTTACAATTGATTTACTCAAACTTGCGCGCAACTTGTATAAGAGCTAGGAGACGAGAGAGGAAATCTACTGGCCACCAGGAACAAAAAAAAAAGAAGTCAATGAAACCTTTCAAGGTTATGCATTGGAATGCAGAAGGACTCCTCAATAAGAAAATGAATTAGGGCACATATTGTTTGATAAGGACATTCAGGTCTGCTGCATCGAAGAGATTCACCTTAGCGAGGATAAATCCTTCAATGTTCAGAGGCCACCAGTGCTTCCGTTGTGACAGGTTGGGTAGGAGCAAGGGAGGAATCCTAACACTGATGAGAAATAACATAGCAACTTGTACTGGTATAAAATCTCGCTTTAAAAACTGGCCAAATCTCATAATGGGTTCCAGAGTTAGGGTCCCTTAAAGAGCCAAAAGTTTCTGTTTTGGCTTGTGAACAGGGTAGAGACCACATTTTGCAATTGATTTTAATCAAACTTGCACATATATTCTATTGGCATAATATCTCGGTTCCTGTCAAAAACTGGCGAGATCCCATAATGTGTTCTAGAGTGGTGGCCCAATAAAGGGCCAAAATTTGCCATGTTGGCTTTTGTAGCCATACAGGCACTTCACTTATAGTTTGATTTGAAACAAACTTGCGAAATATCTTTAACAGCAATAAATCTTGCATTCCATGATGACTTCATCAGATCAAATCATAGGTTCCAGAATAACGACCCCTATTTCAACCCCGAAAGTCCCAAAATTTGTTAATTGTTACATTATGAACACGCTAGAAATGACATTTTACGTTTGACTTTAACCACACTTACGACTTAAGTCACGATACGATCTCGGTTCAGTTCGAAAACTAATTTGATTGACCTTTTAGCCATAAAGAGGTTTCATTTATGCTTTGATCTGACACAAACTTGCAAACTTGATAATATTTAGACCAAGTTTGAAACTGGATTATGTGGGGTCAAAAACTAGGTTACGAGGTCAAATAAAAGGAAAAGCTTGATAGCACCGTAGAGGCCACATTAATGACGCTATCTTCATGAAATTTGGTCAGAATGTTTGTCTTGATGATTCCCTATAAGCCATGTTAGAAACTGGGTCATATGTGATTAAAAACTAGGTCACCCGCTAAAATCAAACGAAAAGTCTGTTAACATGCTTGAGGTCGTATTAATTACCCTATCTTCATAAAACTTGGTCAAAATATTTATCTTGATGATCCTTAGGCCAAATGTAACAGGTGAACGATATACATGACCCTTTTTTCTCAGAAAATGCTAGTATAAATCTTAGATAATCTAAATTATAAACTTATTGAATGGCTTGTTTGTCATTACTTATAAATTACCTAGTATATTGCTCTATGTCTGGATGGCAAACAACAAATAGTTTTGACTATTGATAGGCAAGCCCTTCAATTAGTGTTTTTATACATGACATTAGAATTAAGCATTTGTTGTATTTTTTCACGAATTGAACAAAGTACCATGAACCAAGTATTTATACAGAGTCATATCATTTTAGATAACATTTACTGGTTTGGCACTAAAGGCTATAACAGTAATTAGAATTTTATTTATATGCGGTCCATCTGGAGCACAATTTTAGTTACACATTCCTGCAGTACTAACGACAAATAGTTACACCTGTACGTGCAATTTAAGTAGACATTAACACAATACTTCATAATATCATGCGTAACTATTTTTCCGATCTGTATACAGAAATACTTGTATCAACTACACCACAAAAATGATTTTATCTCGTACTATAACTTGCACTGGCAGTGTAAATGGTAATGAGTTTTATTGTTTTAACTTTAAATATGTAATTTTAGACTGCAGCAGTTCAGTATGTCTTTTTCGCAACTTATACACTAGTATTAATCAAATCCATCTAATTCTGTGTCAAATAGACTGTGTTTTATTCTGCGACACTTTAGAGGCATAGCATTACACCAGCAGGATACAGTGTATTTTATATTAGATTTGGCGCAGATACAGTATCTTAAGCATTTTCCATTCGTGCCTTTACAGAATAAAGTCTGGTTTCCGCTCAATGACGTTAAAAATCAGCTATCATTGAATTTAAAAGAATTATTTTCTGCGTTCCGGAAAAAGAGCAATATTTTTTTGCGACAATTGATCAAGGAAAAAGGTCACAATTACCTAGTTCAAGTCTAATATGATTACCACTCAGTAAATAAGGACCGTTTTGTCTGTCGATCCCCTTAAATGTAATGTTTGTAGTCTGTAGAAGACACCTGATGTAAATAAGCTCAATGTTATAAAATTAGAACTTACACTCCCCTTTGCCTTCAACAAACCATCATGGGGGCATATGTTTTTTACAAACACCCCTTCTTTATATCATATTTTATATAACTTCAGATAAGTTATATGAGCCGCACCATGAGAAAACAAACGTAGTGTATTTGTGACCAGTATAGATCCAGAAAACAAACATAGTGCATTTGCGACCAACATCGATCCAGACCAGACTGATAGTGCAAATCACCTTAATAATAATTCTAAGATATGTTTTAAAATTAGTGAAGAGTAACTGCCCTTGACTTTTCATTTATCAGTTGGATAAGTTTTGCAGTCACGAACTTTCCAAATAAATCAGCATTTAACTATAATCATTTGAAGAGAACAACGGACTAGCAATATCGTTTTCCGTGCATTTTCGCTGTTTTTGCCCCTGTGGTATAACCATTTGCCTTATTCAAGGTGGGTTGGTGAATAAATTACTTCTGGGTTTTTTTTTTTGGATTTGACAAACTTGCAAATGAAAGTTACTAATAATTCAAATGAGATAGTAAAAAATTAAAGTTTGAATGTAAAGGTTTCAGTACTTTTCGGTAGTGTCGCTTGCATTTTATCACATCACAATGAACAGGTTGTTAATTCTAATTATTGGCTACTGTTTTTAATCTAAAATCTCTTAAATACTCCGAATCTATCTTTAAGTTGTCAAAATATAGATCATATTGTATACGTGACAAAAAGAATATCTCTCCTTGATTGATGGTCGAATATTTTTATTATACATTTTTTTTGTATTATATAAAGTGGCTGGGGTACATAAAATACCACGGATTTGCGCTTTTTGTCGCCAACCCTAAACTAGATTGCACGAAAGAGTATTAAAATGAATTTCTTTTCAGATGAATAGTTTGCATGTAAAGGTTTCATCCCTTTCATTAGTCTTGCTCGTATTTATCAAATGGTAAATAACAGGTTGTTAATTAATTATCGGTTGTAAAAGACATCATTTTTATATCCCTATTTTCTATTAAAATCTTTTAAATACCCCTCATCCATTAAATGGTCAAGAATATGCATTTCATTGTATGCGTGATAAAAAGTATCTATCTCCTTTATTTTAGTCGAATATTGTTATTATGAATTTTTTGCATTATACAATTATATAAAGTGGGTGGGGTACCCCCTTTTTCTACTTAAAATCTTTTAAATACCCATCTTCAAGCTTTATATGGTCAAAAACTTAGATTATATTGTATACGTGATAAAAAGAATATACCTCATTGATTTTTTGTCAAATATTTCTATTATATATTTTTTTGCATTATATATAGTGGGTGGGGTACATAAAATACCCAGGATTTGCGTATTTTCTAGCCAAACCTGAACTAGATTGCATTATAGTGTATCTAAATAAATTACTTTCCAAATGAATAGTTTGCAAGTAAAGGTTTTTTCGACTTCCATTAGTGTTGCTCTTATTTAATAACGGGTTGTTTATTCTAATTATCGGTTGTAAAATACATAGCTTTTCCTACCCCATTTTTCTGTTTAAAATCTTTTAAATACCCCTCATCCAGCTTTATATGGTCAAAAATATAGATTGTATTGTATACGTGATAAAAAGAATATATCTTCTTGGTTGTTGGTCGAATATTTTTATTATACATTTTTGCATTATATAAAGTGGGTGGGGTAAATAAAATACCCCGGATTTGCGTATTTCTTAGCCAAACCTGAACTAGAGTATCTAGATGATTTTCTATTCTAACAGACTGTTTCGCAGCGGTATTAATTAATGACTTTGAGAAATAAGACCATTTTAAAGGTTACTTCTTCATACTGTAAATTTTAGGTTAAATATTTTTATTTTATTCTCTGGTATTTTAGGTGCCAAATCTTATAATAAAATGTACATAAAATGAATACATTTTGAGTACTTTTCAACCATAAGCCTTATGTGTAAAAGCAATGTTGAAATATATATATTTGAACTGATTTTAGAAACATGATGCCATGTTTTGTTAGCAAAAAAGCGTTTTGAATCTTAAAAAACTGCAAATATGCAGAGTTATCTCCCCTTAATATTCTCAAATTTCGCAAGAGCTTTTGTTTTGCAGGCCCGATTTTTCTGATCCGCGAGACTTTGCACTTTCATAATATATATAGAAACTGACTATAGCATGACCGGACAGGTAAATCCTGTTTCTAGGCACTTTTCGCACTTTTGGCTCCCTGGCTATACAGATAAAGACGCCTAAACTCCACTATAGTGTAAAAATAAATGAAAATAGCAGCGGCGTGTAAACCCAGATACTGTGTATGTCGTATAATCACATCGCTATTTCCGTTTGGGTTGTTCACTGTTTCTACACTGTGTTCTTATGGTACATTGTATAAGAAGAACTCAGGTGCCCCTCCAGGTAATTTCATTACGGGCAAGCACCTGGCTGGAACAACAATCGAAGTTTTAGTAGAATATGTTTATCAAAGGCCATCCAGCAATTAAGGTCAATCTGACCCAAACCATTTCATGGAGTGTGAGGTATTCTTTAAAAGAACGCATGGCAGCAAGAAATATTAATGTTTCGGCATAAAATAAGGAAACATGTTATTAACTAGTTTTCAATAAAAAGAAATGTATGCTTTAATGATAGACCTTCCTCGTGACGTTTAACAGGCTAAACAACTTACACATTAATTTATACTTACACATTAATTTATACATTCCTGTCATATAACACTTTACTACATGTTTTATTGGCTGCATGACCGTACTATTAAAACTGTTTTGAAGACATTATGTTTCATGTTTTAGAATTGATTTTACTATATCTTACAAATGAAAATACTGTCTAAAGTTTTAATAACAGAACCTTAGTCAGGTCTTGAATTTTACAACTGTGTTACACAAAATATCAACAAAAGAAAAACAACAGTAAAATGTGAGACAAACCTGAAACACCATAAACTTGTCAAAATCCACTATTTTACATTATCCCAATGCCGTTTACATTACAATTTTTATACGTAAGATATCGGCGTGTGGCGCAAATTGGATGATATTAAATGTAGTACAAGTAGATAGATTTTAAGTTTACATAGATTAAACAGCTGTCAAAATTACGGTGGTAAGTTTAGGACATGCATTTATTTTTTAGAGATTAAAATTTCGAGCTTAAGACATCTTATCTCGTGCGCTCGACAACTTATCTAGTTCTTACAACATCTTATCTCGCGCGCACGACGTCTTCTCTCGAACGCTCAACATCTTATCTCCAACATCTTGTCTTATTTCTTGTATGTTAATATGAGTTTTTAAAGGAAAAATAATTAGGTTTATTATTATGTCTAAGTTATTTTCTTTTTTAAATTTTATTTCTGTTGTTGTTTTTGTTAATGGAGTGTAGCGTTCTGGTTAAGCCGGTGCTAGAGTTGCACATGTCATTACTTCTCATGAACAGATTCAATCAAAAAATGCTTCCAAGGGATCTTCTTATATTTTAGTCAATTCATAATTTGTATTTTGTTAGTCAAATTGACCTTGTAAATCATCCACAAAACCTAACCCGCTATCACTCCTTAGCGTGTATAAGAATATTTATTATTTATTTATATATTTTTATTCATTTATTTATTCATTTTGTAGGGTTTTAAGTCTCATCGACACAAAAACAGGTCATATGGCTACTTTCCAGCTTTGATGGTGGAGGAAAACTCCAGGTGCCCCTTCGTGTACACTTTCATCACGAACGGGCACCTAGATAGAACCATCGACTTTCCGAAAGCCAGCTGGATGGCTTCCTCACATTGAGATTTCAACGCCCCGGTTGCGGCTCGAACCCAAAATGAAGGAAGTTTGATTAGAAGCTAGCGAGCTTAACCACTCGGCCCCTTGCAAAAGGATGTTTTACGTACCATTTTTTTACATGAACAGCCCAATGAGACAAACTGCTATCATTTTGCTCAGGTTAGCAGATAATCATAGTGACATAGCATTCCTCAGATTTGTGCCAAACACTGTAACGTTCAGGTGTACATCAATGTTCACATTAACTTCAATTGGCGGTCTCGGCTGTCTAAACACTTCAAACAGCATTTTATATGGTTCTTTCTTTACATTTGTTCTTTGATATTTCAAATATAGATCTTGCGATTAAAGCATAAAACCTATATAAAATGTTGATCTAAGTATGCATACGATCAAATAATCCGATCAAACAAGTCAAACTTTAAAGATGAGAAGCTATGGATATGATATATGTTTGTGTGTACTTATCTTAGTAGTATTAATTATATAATTTTTACACAACTGATCTAATAATCAAAATAAACACTGATTAAAACGACCATTGCATGGCTGATACATGTTTAGAATATATAATTGGCCATTTTCTTTAAAGGCAGGACAAATGTGAAACAGGCATATACATTTTACAGTTTAAGCGGGGTACCCCAATATGCGCTGAACCGCTATTATTAAAACTCCACAGCAATGTATGTAATGATGTCTACATTTTAACATATACATACAAACGAATAGACAAAATAAAATATACTGATAAGGAGGCCAAAACAAGCAAATGAATGTAAACATAGAAGAGTAAACGAATCTGCTTATAGTACACCAGACCTCGCTTTTGTTAAGCAACAAGTAATAAAATTTATACAAGAACGTATAAATAAAAGAAATTTATTCAAGAATTAGATGAACCTCTTCAGGTCATAATTATCTAAACAAAGTTGTTCAGTTCCAGCGAAAAAGAAAGCGTAGCGTCTAATGTAAAGAGCCATAACACCAAACATGCGCTGTCGCGGGGTCGAATACTCGCTAAGATGACCTATAAAATCTAACCTAAACACTTCATCGAATTTAACGACACATGGCCACAACTGTATGGCATATGGCGACTTCACTGTTTTATATATTGAAGTAAGACTCTTGGTCACCCACTGAGAAATATTTCAACTTGATAGCTTCCTGACATGAAAGAATTCTACCCTACAGCGGTGCCTCGAACCCAGAAAGGTGAGGGTTAAGTTATTCAAAGACAATGACAGTAATCATTTAGCCACGGAGGTACCTTAAGCAAAATATATCAGATATTAGGAAAATGTCCATAATCAAGAAATTGTTATTAACATCCCCATAAAAGTGAAATACTTATAATCCTTGTCGTTAAAAAGTCTTTGTAAAACTTTTATCAAGCTGAAAATTTGCCCTTTCTCCAGTGCAAAGTACATACATTTCATTATGTACAATGTTCTTTTAATAAAACAAAGAAATATACTTTCTAGCCTTTTTAAAAGTGTTTTCCTCTTCAAAAAATACAGATTTTGTTACGTGTGAGGGTATAATTAACACTATTTTGCCAAAGTCCTTTTCAAGGCTAATCCTCTCTGTTTCCGTCATTAGTTCTAACCTGGTAGGCAAGATGTGACCTAGGAAGGGCAATGGCCCTATTGCACAATATGTGTCCTCTCTACGACGCGCAACAATTTTCTGGGTTCCTTTGATGACCATAAAGTGAAACTAGTAGGTGGAGATATTCATGTTTTACCATTACGACGGATGTTACTTTTTCACAGGAGTTTGATACCGAACTCTTTAATTTTTATCTATTTCACAAGAGGCATCACGTACAACTGACATAAAAGTCTTATCTCAAACCATTTAAAGAAACACAGATAAGTTTCGACAAACAGACCGCATTATGTTGCAGTTAAAATATAGAATGTAAATTATGATTTATAATATTATTAATTCATGTTAAACATAATTATGTTAACTTTTAACGGTATTAAAAACAGTGAATAAAGTGGTTATTTTGAAAGTATGTGATCTATATTCATACTGAACTGTATTAATTGTAATTTCTTTTATCTGATTTTATTTTTCAGTTTTTGCAGCAATAATTATTCTTTCATTCCTTGAAACTGGAGGTGAGTATTTTATTTCACACTATCTATACATTTCATTTACAGTTGTGGTAAATAATATCACTGTCAGTGTCATATATTTGACTTTATGAGATATGTCACAGTATTCACCTTGCTAAATTTCTAGACTGTACAGGCTGCATCATTATCTACACTAGTTAGTCGCAAAGGCAGAATCAATCGTGTTCAGCATGATAAGGGTTAATCTGTTTTATTCCATATTATATTTTGGCTATATCAACAATTATATTAAGTCATTTCTATTTGTCTTAACACAATATTAAAAAAAGGAAAGTTGTTTTGTCTCGAAAGCGGATCCAAAACCAAGTATTGACCTCCATCAGGTCACATGATTTTGACGTCATAAAGATCCGCCAAAGGACACATCTTTTAAAAGCAACACTCTGCAAATGTTTGGATTTGATTACACTTTCCTCGAGCAACATTAGTTTTGCTGTATTTGACAAGAAAACAATTGCTGCCTTTAGGTTTTTTGTCAATATAAGGATTTATCGACCATGAAAATTTTTTATCTCACTTGGTCGGTATAACCTATTCCAGGTCAATCTCTCACTAATAGGCAATAGCTGCACAGTATCTGGATGAATAAATTTTTTGTAAAATCATCTATATGAAAGTTTGCCTAAATTTTCATTACAAATTGATCATAATCAAAAATAAATAGATAAAATGCTCGTTAATCCTCGCTGAACCCTTGCATATTCAATGATTAACGGGAAATTTATGTCATACTCACAATAACATAGCTGCGATTGCCTAATGGGTAAGGCTGTGATCCCGCAGTCAGAAGGTAGAGGGTTCGAATCTCGTCAGAGGCGGGTCTTGTTACCGAATACAGACCAAATGGTGAGCTGTCAGCTAGTACAACTATGGTTGCCGATTGCCTACCTATGTTCTGTCTGGCATCAAAAACTGGTAATTTAAAATAGGAAATGATACAGCTTATATGTCTGTAACTCTCTGATATAAACATTGGTGGCCCTCTCAGACCACTATAATAAAAAACATTTTAAATGAAAACTGCCTGGTAATTTCAGCTAATATAAAGTGACACTAGTGTTCTTGTTCTACTTTAAGATTGAAAAATCGTCGGGATCTTCTTCCGTGCAGTCTTTGGTAATGGAATTTAAACATTCGACGACCAATCACATCTCACAATACTTCATAAAGACTTTTTTATTGTTTGTTACAGAATGTCTAGATTGTTTCACATGCACGAATGTAACGGCTGTTTCTCTATGTACAGCGACAAGGACGTGTAAGCCTGGAGAGGTATTAAACACTTAAACTTAGTTAGCATGTCAAATATTTGGTAGACTTCTGTCATAAAAGCGTCTGTTGACTTGTTTGTTTTTAAAATTTTAAAATCGTTTCGAGCAAACGAGATAAGATAGCCAATCCATAATCACAAAGGGAAATTCCCGTGCAATTATCTTAACAGAAAATTGCTTCTTGATAAGGACCGAAAGATTCCGAAACCGCATACGGAGAATATGTAATCGGACAGAAAATGACGATTTTCATAACAGGTCTTAACTTAACTTTAATACTTATTCATTTTAAATAAATGGTAATGACTTTGAGCATGGCTATAAAAGAGGTACCACTAAACAGACTTTTCTGTAAAGGTTTTACTTACTACTAGCCATATTTAAGATGGAGATTTGGTCCTTCAGTACTCTGTATGAATTAACAGAAAATTTGTTTTCAGGCTTGTTTTGCAGAACATTAGCAAACTGCAAATGGAATGGTAGGCCTACTTTCATACGGATGCAGGCCAGTCGGTGTGAGTTATTTATAAATGAAACCTTATCAGACAAAATAACGAAAAAAATGTTTTGTTTTGTTTCTTCGTAATAAATAAACAAAGAGGCTTATAACATCTCGGTGCCGTATGTTTAAGTGTAGTTTCCTTAAAGCTGGTAGAATTTCCTGTGTTTTCATAAAGCGTTAAATGCAACTATAATATTTGAAACAAAAAGATACTTTTGTGGAGCAAACATTTTTGAATTCAGATGTGTTCCACTATCACTCCATCCCCAACAATCGGAAGTGGAAGAGCTTCAGGGTCAGTTGTAGGTCGATCTTCTTCCACTTTCTCTACAGCAGCGTGTTCTGAATGCTGTCAGGACCACAACTGTAACAGACAACTGTGCCAGCACTGTTGTAGGCAACTTTTGTCTTTGTTTTGTTGCCAGTTTATGTACATGTAATTCGTTCAAAAAGTGTTATTGTTGGTATGGTAAAGCTACAAAAACAGGTGTGCTACATTACTTTAGTATTCAATTTCTCATTTTCTCAAAACCAAAGTTGTGCCTTTATTCAAATAGAAAAGGGTTTACACATATCTGCTGCACAAGGTGAAGCATGTAGCAAATATAAGAATCTACTTGTTTGTTTCGGGCTTAAAGACATCAAACATCCCACTTACTTAATGAACTTCAGATCCACGATGTGCAGACAGTCCTAAAGCTAACTGTGCCGTTATTGGAACGATGATGAATATATGTTTGGATACACAACATGCCAAAACCATTTGTCGGCGTTTCTGTGGCTTGTGCAACTACTGCACGTTTATAAAATGGTTTACTTTCTGTTCGAGTCCAGTTATTTGATATTTTAACCAGTCATTAAGTTAATGGTCGATCAACTTTAAGAGTTATATTTCGACATTTTTGAAGACTTATGAAGACAAAAGAAGATCTATAAAAAAAGATATAAACACTTACAAGGGTAGTTACAGTAAAACAAATCGAACAAAGATGAGTTATAACTAAATATGCATTGTTACTCCTGTTGTTGGGTCACTTAATAAAAGATGATGATTCTAAAGCAATCTGCGACCGAAGCTATCATTTGACATATTAAACATCCATATGTACAAAGAAATTTTGATCTGTATTGTTTGTTTAGTATATAAGCCTAATTACATTTATGTGTTTCACTAAAAAATTGATGTTATACTAAACTTGATAGTAACTGTAGAAGATGATGGCGACGAATTTACGATTCATAGCATTAGGAAAGTATAAACATAATTCTTCATGAATGTATTGCTGTTATATCAGATGACGGATCTTGGTCAAGCTGGTTGTCATGGTCAAATTGTGACGTCACATGCGGAAATGGAATACAAACACGTGACAGAACTTGTACCGAACCCGCTCCATCAGGTGGCGGACATGACTGTGTCGGGCCGTCACGTGACACAAAAACATGTGCATTGCAGCCATGCCCGGGTATATGATGAACATTGTTTAGATAGGATGATTTTAAATTTTAGAGGATAATACTTTCGAAATATTAATCGTCATTTAATTTATATATATATAAGAACTGAGGACAGCATTCCAAAATGGCTTGCCTTAGATCAGCAACGAACATGCAACGGTGTCTTTGGTTCTTAAAATAAAACCCTATCAGAAGTTAGTTGTAGAGTCTTGCGTTATTTGGAAAGTATTCAAAATCCTTTTAATGTTTATCTACACATGAGCTCACATAAGAAAGAAAGTAATGACAAGTGCTTAATGTCCAGTTTACTGAGATTTGCAAAATTCATCCTTCTCATTAGCTTTGCAAGCAGAAGATAAAATGAAAAAAAAAACACACAAAAAAAACTTTGATCCCTATATAAAGCTCAGAAGAACAGTACAACAAATGTAAAGTTTAGTGCGTAATATATCTCTGTATAACTGTACAAGCATATTCTATTTATGATGCAGTCCATGGAGGATGGTCGGCCTGGGCTTCTTGGGGAAGTTGTAGTGTAACCTGCGGTGTTGGTACTCAGAGAAGAGACCGAGCGTGCTCGAATCCCTATCCGAAGCGATTTGGCGACCATTGCTTCGGGGACTCAAGAGATGACAAAATATGTATCGCTAATGCTTGTCAGGGTTCGTAAAACAACAAATACTTTTGATGTAACATTTTATTCCTGTTTAGTTAATATTTTGAAATTCATTATATAAATTTTGTAAAAAAGAATATTGGCTTGTAATTCAGAATTCGATATGAACAGGCAGAAAAAATCCGTGTTGTACCTTTTAAATTCCGTATTGTACCTCCCGTATTGTATGCTGCCGGACTGCTACCATTAATATGCATGACCTGACGAAGAGATATAAATAGCGCACATAAAAACTTCACTCAGTTTCATTTTAATATCGGTAAACATTGAAGATTTCGTTCAATAACAAAATAACAAACAGAACGGTAGAGATATGTAATAAAAGGGACATTATAACAGTATTTAGATCTTGGATTTGTATTCGGCTCTCGTGGTCTTTTTAAGGTCAGATCACACTCGGCGCTTGCGCGCCTCATGAGATCCGATCTGGCAAAAATCCTTTCAAGCCAGATCGAGCTACTGTTATGATAACATTATTATATTTAATTTAGCTTGTAGAACTAGGTCCTAACACTTCAGTTGTTCCATAACTGGCTGTACCGAAACACTCAGTGCGTCAATTCTGAACTATATTCGAAAATGTTTAGTACGAAAGGCAGCCGGATTTATAATGTTTAATTTTTTCGTAGACAAAACACATTGTTTCAAATAGGAAAGCCGTCATTTGTCTACTGTAAATTGATCTTTGTAAAAAGTATCGTCAACGGCGTTATAACTTTAAGTGAAAGAACATTGAGTCCTTTCTCTGGTAAAAGGGGTCTATTATTAGTTTGGTTTTATTAAAATAAACAGGTGCCTACGTATCCGGTTGATATAACTAAGCTTTCCTGTGACCGCTGTGGATTTGAAACCTAATTGTGGATGTAAGACCTTGCAACAGTGTGACTGACCCCCATCCCGCCTCCCCACTTCGGAGTTAGTTTACTATGATTTTCTATAAAATTCGGTAATGATGATATGAATATACCCTTCTAGAGTGTGGCGATAACTGAAGAAGAAGAAGAAGAAGAAGAAGAAGAAGATGATGATGATAATGACGATGAAGATGATGAAAATATGTCTCATCGAATACTTTAAGCTAAACAATATTTTCCATGCCATAATGAAACCAAACCACGAATTATATTTTGTATTTGCAGTTTTGTGCTCTCTGTCTTTCATATTGTATCCAGAGCTCCACAGTTTTGAAGTTCTATATCTCTGTAACGATAAACTGGTCGATGAAAGACAGTTGTTGGGTATAAAACAAACGGTCTATATTCACGTCATGCTGATGTGCAGTATAATAAGTCTTTTTTGTCGTATGACTACCAGACGAAGCCAATCCCAATTAAAATTATCTCCGGAATGTTCCGCCTAGGTATTCAATACATAGTGCAACAGCTCTATGGTTCTATCTACGGAAACACATCGGGGTAATAAATATCGATGTTGTGTATACCGAATAGGAAATAATACATTTTAAAAAATACCTATTTCAATGGCGTACATCACATGCTTGATGCCAGATGCCTGCTAAGCAAAACATAAACAATTTATACTTGCTCTATGTACTCGACGATATTATATAGACTATATCAAACATAATTTCCTTCAAAGAACGCGTGTATTTTTCTGCAGAAATAATACAATTCCGTACATTCTGAGATGTGCCTGAATGCCGTATTTTTCAGATGGTGGATGGTCAGCCTGGAAGTCTTGGACAACCTGCAGCACTACATGTGACGAGGGAATCAAAACACGATCCCGTACTTGTGACAATCCCTAACCGTCTATACACGGACACTATTGTCAAGGAGAACCGTACGAAGTAAACTCTTGCAATGTCAAACCTTGTCCAGGTTTGTATTTAGGACCTTTTGTTTAGTTTTGTTCCTACAGCGCATAAATACAAACACTTACGTACGTATCTCTCTTCGTGCTTCCGTATATGCACAAAATCCAGCCATTAATTTAACAGGTTGCTCCGAATTTAATGCAAGTACTGTTATTACAATATTCCAACAGTAATCGCTTTAAATATCATAATGGCGTGTAGGCATTCGCCAAGTTCAGGGAGCTGAACGTAATTTTTTGGATTGTTTAGTATGTTGCTGTTCCGACAAATCTTTTATAACTATACCAAATGCTTGAAGAAAATCCCGATTGTTTATCTTTCAAACAAAGGCTAGATCACCTGCATTTTTCACGTTGAAACTTCGTCTGGCTTTCTGTGAGCGGGGTAACAGTTTACCTTGCAACCAAGCTTAAAATAATAAGTATGACCTGGGTACTATGTCTGCGGAAATATAGAGAGTCAATATTTTGAAAACCAATATTGTAAATGTCATTCTGTTATGTTTAAGTGACACACGGACACTGGAGTACCTGGACGACTTGGTCTTCCTGCACAGCTACTTGTAACGGAGGAATCAAATCGAGATACCGTGACTGCAGCAATCCTATGCCATCTGCTGGAGGAAATCTATGTACTGGCAGCCCGTATGAAATGACCGCATGTAATCCAGAGAAATGTTCCGGTACGTTAAGACAATTTGGCACTTTTCAGTGTATTAATGGTCAAGATTCGCACAATTAAACATTTATGTGCCTCTTTCGTTTCTTTCTCGTCATTTTACAAGTACAGTACTTTAGAACTATTCAATATCGATCCATGTTTACGATCATTTCAGTAACAAATGGAGGTTGGGGGCAGTGGTCCGACTGGTCAAGTTGCACTGCAACGTGTGACCTCGGAGTGACATATCGTTATCGGAACTGTAATCATCCGGAACCTTCAAACGGAGGCAAATTCTGTACTGGTAGTTCTTTCGAAATAACAAAGTGCAACTCTGAGTATTGCCAGTGTAAGTTATATTAAAACTATCGGTTAAAGGATATATAACATCAACAGGTATTTGAGTTTATTGATCATAAATGTTAAAAAGACTGACGACAACTTTGCAAACAAGTAAGCGATTGAGCTGAGAAGCACTTCTAAAAACCTGTTAGCCAATGTTTAAGTTTCATACACCATCGGTCATTTCAGTAGAGTAACCATCTGTCCTTCCAGTAGAGTATAGGTTGTACTGAGAGCTAATATCTTTTTACAGTCATATTTATTCCCAAGCATACATTAAACACTAATTAGTCAATAGCTTTTCTTAAATTATCAAAAAAAAAAGACGAGAAAAAGGTGAATCTAAACAAGTATGGTATCATTCTGGCATTGTTAAATCTAATATGTTTGAATTCCGCGGTCCCACATGCAAAAGCACTCGCAATTCATATTTACTCAAACAAAACCTGCCTTGTTCTACATCTCCTCGATTGTCTCCGACTGCCTACCTTGTCAACAGTAAACAAGAACTTTACATAAAAAAGTCACTAAATAACATGTTTCCCTTTTTTCCTTTTAAAGTGACGAACGGGCAATGGAACGACTGGTCCAGCTGGAGTTACTGTCGTACCCATCAACGGAAACGCTATCAAACAATTCCTTGGACTCACAAAAAATCGAACATGCCAATCTGGCGATGTCTGCTCTGGCGAACATTTTGTGATAAAAGACTGCCCTTATTAATAGCAATGCCATAACTATGTCTTAATTTTTTGTTCAGGTCAGAAAAATTACACTGTTTTTTGGCTATCTGGAAGGAGTGCATTTTAGAAGAATGAAAGAATCTAAGATTCTTTTTCCTACCTTTTTATTTTTCATTTGAAAATGACTGTCTGAGAAGCTGAAATATGAGTTTGTTTTTTTGTTGTTATTAATCCATCACTGTAATTTTCTTTGTTTTGTTATTTTGTAGCATATATGTCTTGAGATTCAACCTCTTCATTTATGTCAAGAAGCATACAGTACATACAACAGCTAAATTTTGTTTTCGTGTTTGTTATTTCCCTGTCAGAAAAATGAAGAGGAATTGATCAGTTCTGGTATGACCTAAAATAAATCAGTTTCATTCTTAGCCTGTTAGCTAAAATAAAAACAATTTGTAAAACACTACTGTCAATACAGAAATATAAAAACCGTTCGTTAATTAAGCGTGTAAAATGAAACCTTATGTTTGAGTATCAGTCGTAAAAATTGAGCATGAAAATTGAAAAAGGTAAATTTGGTTATAGGGAATTTTCGTAAAATGGCTCAGAATATTTTATCACTAGATTAAATATAGAGAGATACATCCCATAAAATTTCATAACTGATAAATGTATGCAAGTTTCCGAATTTATTACCCGTGTACTTCGCATAGCCAACTCCAATGCATGCCAAAAGTATTTCGTTGAGCGATTGAGGAATGACGTTCAGGGAACAACAGAGAAAGTAGGTTAACGCCTGATTATACAGGCAACAGCGAGTAAAAGTAAATGATAGGACTACACTGAACTTACGGTTACACTTTTTGTATGGTCATGGAACCAAGAACCGAGTTCTTTGTCATTAAAGTAACATTTGATAAGTAAACTGGCGAAATTGCTCCGCTGGAAAATATCACAAAACTGTTTTACTGACGGTAGTTCCGGTAGCCGACCACCAGCTTTCTTTTACGCCAACATTTACATTTTCTGAAGAGTTTTTTTTCTTTGTTTTTTGAGGCCCCTTGTGGGTAACCCCGTTTATTATCTCCGTAACTGGTATAATAGGGGTCGGAGAACCATCCGCCTATTAACCTTACAATATCCAATACATTTAAATATTTAGATATATAATAAAAGTTACTACATGCATACACAGTACCATACATAATACCATATTTACAAACAGTTGATGATATTCACTAATTGTATCTTTTCTGGCACATAAAAAACAATTTGTGATGAATGTATGATGCTTTTGATGTAAAAAAGGAAATAAATTATAAAAACAGTTGATGGTATTTCTAATTTAAGATAATAAACGGACCTCAAGAAAGACAACGGAAGAAAAAAACTGACAGAAATACAAGCGAAAAAAAACTGAAAAAAAAGTGCTGCCCTTTTCCTACTATCACTGGATTTTAAACCTAACTTTTTGTCAATAATGGATATTATATTTTCTTTCTCTTAATCAGGGTAAT
Source organism: Mercenaria mercenaria (assembly GCF_021730395.1). NCBI lineage: Eukaryota > Metazoa > Mollusca > Bivalvia > Venerida > Veneridae > Mercenaria > Mercenaria mercenaria. The sequence continues at coordinate 13,848,700 of NC_069367.1, read as the reverse complement.
GGTTAGTAATCATATATCAAGTTTTTGTAACAAAATTGACCAGTTTTCCTCAAAGTTATGAAGGTCGTTGTTTATCTTGGCGATATACTTCACTGTTATGAATTTTTGTTTTAAGTATAAAACAAACGATGGAGTATTTAGAAATTGTAAACAATTTTCTTTAAATTTTGATTTAAAGATGTAATACTTAAGCAATAAAGAAATAAAGCTTCCTTTAGAGTTATCGTAAACAAATGAGAAAAGAAATTGTTTTTCTTGTATATTCAATCTATTTCACACTCACTTCTCATCCACTGTTTGATGCTTACTATAAAATTATAAATAACTGGACATGAAAAAAAGATATGTTCTATTGTTTCCCGCTCGTTTTTGCAGTAAGAGCATAAATTATTATCTATTTTATGTACCAGATGTAAAAATGAGTTTGTAGTAAGAATATGATGATTTATCTTAAATTGAAAATCTTTTAACTTTATTTCTTTTATTGTCTTTAAGTTTTTGCAATAATCTTTAGATTCGTCATCGGAAATCCCGATTGACTGTACCCATTTGTTTGGTACCACGACACTCTTTGTATTTGTAATTGTATCGTAAAAATTACTACTACCTTTTTTATCTTTTATTACATTTTTTAAATACGGATTCAAAAACATGTTTGTCTTATATTTAATAACCTCATTTGCGTTTTGCCTTATTATATTTTTCCATTCAATTGGTATGTTTGAAAAAACACGGTGCAAATCTATAAAAGTTCCTCTTACCGAGTAAATGGTTTTAAGATCTTCTAAGTTATAAAAATTCCCATTATTGTCGAGTAAATCTATAATATATATGATATTTTTCCGGTACCAGTTTTCTGAATATTCTGTTTTTATTCTGAAACGGTGGTTATACCATAAAGGCGAGTATAAAATATCTTCTAAATCATTGATTTCGCAACATTCAACAAATCTACACCAACTATTGAGCACATCCCTCCAAAATGGATTATGTACTTCTCTTACTAGTACTTTTACATATTGCGAGCCAAAAGAGATAATTTTATCAAATGAAAACGTTAACAGAGATTTCCAAGTGTCACAGTTAAAAATAGCTAATCTCCTAATCCAACTAATTTTCAAACTTTGAATAAAAGATTTAATATTAATCATGTTCAGTCCCCCGAATTCTATATTCTTTGTGACAATTACTCTTTTTATTCTGTCAGGTCCGTTGTTCCATAAAAACTTAGGCAATAGTTTCCAATTCCTTAATAAAATAATCAGATGGGTCAGGTAGTGCAATAAATATATAGACAAACTTTGACAAAACAATAGATTTTAACACAGTTACTTTCCCAAAAAGGACGAGCTTTCTTTTTGCCCAATATCTAATATATTTCTGCATTTTTGTAATATTTCAAGAGCATTTAGATTCCAGATATCATATATATTGGCAGAAAATCGGACACCAAGTATCTTAATTGGTTCTTGACTCCAATCTAATGAGTAGTCTCTACATAACTGACGTTGGGAATTTCTAAGTGAACCTATCCAATAAGCTCTAGTTTTTTCTATATTTATTTTTAAACCTGACATTTTATAGAAGTTATCAAGTGTAACCAAACAATTTCTAAGAGATTCCTCGGTTCCGTTTAAAAATATCTGTGTATCGTCAGCATATTGACTAATTTTATATTGCTGATTTCGCAGGCTAATACCTACAATACTATTGTTACGTCTAATCATTAATCCCAGTACTTCAGAACATAAAATAAATATATAAGGTGAAATTGGGTCACCTTGTCTGCAGCCTCTTTCGAGAAGGAAAAAGTCGGATAAATGACCATTTTGCAGAATGCACGTTTCACTTCCGTTTTGAAATAGACGTATCCATTTTTTAAAAGAATTCCCGAAATTGAAGAAATCTAGGGTTTTGTGTATAAATGTCCACGAGATAGAATCAAAGGCTTGCTGGAAATCTATAGAAAGCAGTAAACCAGGCATATTTTCTGAATTCGTTTCAAACATAATATCGTAGGTAAGTCTAATATTTTCTCCAGTAAATCTGCCAGATATAAAACCTTTTTGATCTTGATGTATAAATTTATCCAAGAATAATTTTAAACGGTTTGCTATTGCAGCTGAAGCTAATTTGTAAATAACATTTAAAAGAGAGATTGGTCTCCAAGTTTTCATCAAAAATCTATTTTTATTTGGTTTTGGAAGACAAGTTATGACCCCTTGTTTCTGTGTTACTGATAAATTATTTGTTTGATAGGCAAAGTTTAATGATCTCAGAAGAGTTTTTATCCATTTACATACGAGCACTGTATCTCAGCCCAATACAATGTTTTTCATATGTTTGTAGTATTTTTCTTGCAAGGACACGGTACGTGAAGGTCTCAATACAAAAATGTTTATAGGTTTGTGGTATTCTTTCTTGCAAGGACACGGCACATGAAGAGCTCAATACAAAGGTTTCCATATATTTAATATTCTTTCTTGCAAGGAAACGGCACTTGAAGAGCTGAGTATTTTCTCTTGCAAGGAAACGGCACTTGAAGAGCCGAGTATTTTCTCTTGCAAGGAAACGGCACTTGAACATTTTCTGAAGAGTTTTTATCCATTTTCATACGAGCACGATATCTCAGCTTAGTAAAATGTTTTTCATATGTTTGTAGCATTTTGTTTTGCAAGGACACAGAAGCCTCTACATTCTGTGCCATCCTCTAATAGCAAAGTTTTTAGTACAGACCATTTTTAAATGAAGGATGTTCGATTAAAAGTTTCAAGCAACTTGTATTTAGATAAGGTTGTGCATCTAAGCATCTTTGAATGAATTCCTTTAAAAGGTGTACGAGCTGAACACACCAAATGTCTTTACTAAGGCCTGATTTATGAAATTAATTAAGGGTTATAGTCCTAGAAAAAATAGCTACAGAAAAAAAGTCCACTATTTTTAAGTGTCATCTTCACATGAAGGTCCTTCATCTTTGAAACTTTCAAGTATATCCTTTCAGTAGTGTTTGAGGAGTTGAATACGCGATTTTACTCTATATTCTATACAGTAAAACTATCAAAGGGCAATTACTGTGGTACAAAAGTTACAGCAAAGGTTCCTTCCTTTATGGTCATCTGCACATAAAGCTTAATAATCTATGAAAGTTTGAAGCAAGTCCAACTAATAATGTGGGAGGTGTTGAACACACAATATTTCGGGACGTACGGACGGACATACGGATGTATCGACAGCAGCAAAGTTATATGCCTCCCACATTAATGTGGGCCATAAAAATCAACACAGCTTTAAAAATATGAGATCTACATAAGATGATAGTACTTGGCTAGGTTATCTTTGCTAAGATATGTAGTATTGTCTCCAGGAACGTCTCGGTCATAACAACTTGACATCATTTAGGACATGCGCAATACAAACTGTATACCATGGAATGTGCCTATACAGATCCCTGTGTGCTTTGAGCTACAACTTGTTGGGGGTATTAAATTGTCTGGCAGAGCTTCCTTTACTTGAGCGACGAAGACAAAAATAAAAGACTATTTAGTAGTTCTATAATTATGATGGCATTACTACGTTTAAGCTGCATTACACATTTTTTTTAATATTATTTTGACAATATTTCTACAAAAAGTGATTAAAAATTCAAAGCAAAGAGCTATAATACTTTAATTTTATTTATAATATAAAAAGCAATTTGTTCAAAACGACTGGTAGCAATATATTAGGCTTTAAACCTCAAAAGAAAATACAAACGATTATTACATAATAACAAAACTCTTTATATCAATAGCTTGACAATACTTCTTGCTATAGTTCTATTTGCCTGGATAAAGTAAAAACTTGAGAGTTCGATTTCTGATGTCATAGCCGAATGGCTTGATGGTCAATAATAAAAAATTTAATCCACCCTCGGTCGTTTGCGCCTCGGGTAAATAATTTTGACTATTGACAGGAAAAGTATTCAATAAGTCTATACTATATGATAACCAGTGATATTTCAATCATTTAGCAAATCATTCTACAAGATGCACATCCCTTGATATTTAAAACAAGAGGACCATGATGGTCCTGAATCGCTCACCTGTCCCCACATGACCCAGTTTTGAACTGAGTATGACGTAGTTTTTTCTATTATTTGACATAGTGACCTAGTTTTTGAGCTCATGTGACCCAGTTTTGAACTTGACCTAGAAATCATCAAGATAAAAATTCTGACCAATTTTCATGAAGATCCATTGAAAAATATGGCCTCTAGAGAGGTCACAAGATTTTTTATTATTTGACCTACTGACCTAGTTATTGATGGCACATGACCCAGTTTCGAATTTCACCTAGATATCATCAAGGTGAACATTCTGACCAATTTTCATTAAGATCTCTACAGAGGTCACAAGGTTTTTCTATTTTTAGATCTTGACCACACGTGACCCAGTTTCGAACTTGACCTAGATATCATAAAGATGAACATTCTGACCAATTTTCATAAAGACCCCATGAAAAATGTGACCTAGAGTGGTCACAAGCAAAAGTTTACGGACGGACGGACGCACGCACGCACGGACGGACGGACGGACGACGGACGCTGCGCGATCACAAAAGCTCACCTTGTCACTTTGTGACAGGTGAGCTAAAAAAACGGAGGAGATTACACGTAATTTTAAAAACATAACAGTTGTATCAATTATTTACATACAAAACATACTGTCATTGTCGTGAAAATGTATGACATCTATAAAGTGAACAACATTAACAGAAAGATAATTTAAACTATTCCTTCGTGAGCAAAACGTAATGTATATATGGTCTTTATTCACAGTGGCATGGTCCCAATACAGACGATAATTGTGTATCATTATGTAACACCTTTGCATGCAAGAACTATCTAAAAACCTTCACAAAACATTGATATCTCTCATTACTCTATGGAACAAACAGGTAAGTATATGAAACTCTCTCGATACGTAAAACGTAGACCAGCTTTCAGACCCGCGCGAAGGTAAGAAATTATCAGTCATGTTTAACAAACTTCTTTCAGGAAAAAAAAACACGCTTCCCACCAGACGGCCGTTGTTACGGTTCATATATCTTTAGACCAAAATAACTTGCGGTGAATTATGGATAAATTAGCACAGTCCCTTTTTTAAACTTGTTCCTGTTTTACGGCTTCTGAAGGCTCTTTGTTGTCTTCTGTTTTAAATACACCTGCCGTAGCAACTGGCTTTCCGAACATCATTTTATTTTTGTCGTCTGCTGAACTTTCTGTACCGCTACTTTGATCAGGCTTCACAGTAACCGTGGTTTGCGGTAGATTTAGAGTACCGAATTTGCTTTCAAATGTTGGTTTTCCACCAAATACATGTTGCGCTTTGTTAGGTGGTGAGCCAAACAATGACTGAGAGCTTTGCTGGAACTCCGAAGCTTTTGCTGCGAAGGAAGCGGTCTGTTGTTTCTGTGGAGAACTGAATGAAAACACCCCTGTACCTCCTTTCTGTTGCACGTTCTGCGCCTGGCCAAATGACTTATTTGGTTTACCACTGAAAATGGTCGGGTATGCACAAAATACATTTTGATTCGATGTCACACTTTGCTGTTTGAATGCTGACGAGCCAAATAGACTTGAACCTTGTTGTTTTTGAATTTGTGACGATCCCCATGACGTATCATTCTGCTGGGGTGGTTGACCAAAAACTGACTGCGGCTGTTGTCCTGTATTTGTGCCAAAACTATTCCCCTGAGCGAAAGGTCCCGACTGCTGCCCAGCATCAAATCCACTTCCCATTTGCCCTCCACCAAAGTCAATACTACCTCCCTTCGTCAAAGGAGCTTGCTGTTGCGTAGAAGCAAATCCTGTTCCTTGTTGTACAAAGGGAAATGCGCTACCCTGAACATTGCTTCCCGGCTGTTGCGTAGCACCAAACCCAAATGCCTGATTCTGTCCAACATTTCCTTGCTGACTTCCACCGAAAAGCCCGGGTCCTGTTTGATTCTGTGGTGCGGCCCCAAATGAAAACCCTGTATTTTGTTGTTGGCCGAACAGATTGCCTTGCCCTTGCTGACCGCCTTTCGTATGTTTTGTCCCGAAAAGACCCGGATGTGTCACCACATCAGCTTCTGTGTCCCACTTGAAACTCAACAGAAACAGCTCCTCTGCACAGCAATTCTTTCTCTGCCCACCAAACACGATATACTTGGACTGCTTTACTTCTTTTTTACATTCAAATCCACAAATTGTCATTTGACCTTGAACAATATATCCTCGTTTTTGAAGGTCAATAGTAAGAGCTGAAAGGACAGTTGGGTTAACTTCGAAAGGAACTTTTACTATAGCGTCTATTGAAAAGTAATACGGATGCTGAAAAGAATTGCAGGGTATTATTTTACATTCGTGCTCACAACATTTTTCCTCATCTGTGGTCTGCAAATCTTGTTTAATTCTCAGAGTAAATTCCGTTTTATGGAACAATGACTCAGCAGGAATTACATCCAGTATGGCAGCCATTGCATTATCATAACCTCGGATCGACTTCCGGTATATGTCCATTTTATTATTGACGACATTTGGCTGAAACTGCTCTAACGCTCGGGTAAGACTTTTCAGACCGAGATTTTTTGAATCTCTATACAGCAACTCGATCTCTGTGGCTGAATATTGAGCTATACTACTACCAAATAAGCCAGGACGTCTGTGGGCACCACCGAAGCCGAATCCACCGCCAAAATGCCCATGAGCAGTTTTACTTGTTTCTTGAAACGGTAGCTCATCGTATAGCAAGAAATCCAAAATTGCTTTGAAGGTGATTCCGTTAGCTTCTATGAAATATCGGTCATCTTTGTCCTTATATACAGGATGTCGTCCGGTGAACATAGCCGCCAACGAACTGTCCTCGTCTTTTGTCAAGGTTGACAACAACGTACGATAATGCGTGCCCGACACATTTAGGTCCACCACTCCAGGGAACTGAAATGAACATGATATTGATGAAACATTAATTTTAAACAGCACATTGTGAGGATTCAGGCACATACGTGTAGGCCTACTCCTCTGTCGGTCAATTTTTTGATAAATGCACATACATTCGGTCTTCAGGACAGACACAAAAAAATTCAAGTTATTGGCAGTTTGAGCCATCAAACGGTGTAATTTATATTAAGATTTTTATGGGAACTGACAAGGAGTTCGAGCGCAGGACGGTGTTTGAATTATCAGAGTTCGGGCAAACGAAGTTCGGCTTATTGTGGGATTTGCTAGTAAAGCAGACAAACATTTCAGTTTTTGCAAAAGGGACGTTTCAGAATTTTCAATTCATGTGTTACAGTGTTAGCTATGGAGCCTATGGGTCATTTGTAGGTTACTCTAATCAGTCTGAAATGCGGGTCACAGTAAACGTTTTACTGCTGGTAACAACACATACTCCGACAAAAGAAAAAGTTTTTTTTGTAAAAAAGATAACTATCCGTAGACAAATAAACCGTAGGTTATAACGTATACCTATTTGTCCAATCGATAAACACAATATAAGTGGGGGCCTCCTTGGCCTCACTAAATCACTTGACCTTCACCGCTGTGGGTTCGAAACCTCACTTGCAAAGTAGAATTCTTTCATTATGTGAGGAAGCCATTTTGTTTTGTACATATGTACTGAACAAATACAGCTAAAAAATATATCATGGTGTTTACTGACATTCGATAGCATTTAAATATGGACTTAAACTAATATAAACAAAATCAAATGATACAGTTTTTCACTATAAAACATTTTCCCATTAAAATAGAGGGGCATCCGAATTAGCATACCTTTTTCTGCTCTGTTCTATTCTATACCAAATAGTTGTTTTTTCAAACCTTGTGCCTTATAGTTCTCAATATTCACCAATGTCCATTCATTTGAAATGTAGGCAGCCAATCTCGGGACCATTTTACATGCTAACATTTGTGGTTTGTTTTTATAAGATTATTTGATTAAGAAATAATAAGTTCCCAAACGTGGTTTATCGCAGAATAACCCGAGTTTTGAGTTCTTATTCGTAAGAATATATCACGAAGGCCGTAGGCCTGAGTGGTATATTGTTTCGCATAAGAACGAAAAACTCGGGTTATTCTACGATAAATCACACTTGGGAACTTATTATTTCGATTCTAACACGACATACTAGTATCAACAGTGTTATAAAAAAAATGGTAACTACTTTTTACGACCGTGCTACGCATCTGGATCGGATGACGTCATTGCACGCGAGTGGTTTATTGCAGAATAACCCGAGATAGATTTTGCTCTACATGTATGTAGGTTATTTGCTGGTCGTGTTAGAATTGAGTTTAAACAGGTTATTTTAATGTAATTAAAACATGCACAAAGTTAGCATAAAAATCCGATGTCAATTCCACTAATCTAGAGGCAGCAGGTAGACAACAATAAGTAATAATACCCGGAAATGACTTCGGGAGTCAGTGGTGCAGTGCTTAGCAGGTTCAACTACAATGTAAGCGATTCGGGTCTGAATCCCGGTCATGGCTGATATCCCGACAAGTGCTGGGTGATTTATTTATATTGGTGCTGTGTTTAGCAGTATCGGCCAAGACTGAATGCTGGGAGGTAAATATGACACATGCCGTGGGTTTGGCTGGAAGTTGTTCCATCCATTCCATGTAGGGGACTTTCGTCGACTACCCACCACAAACAAGAAACTTTATCTTTTGACGCGTTCGTAGAGGTCGGGAAAATTTACATGAGCCGTGCCATGGGAAAACCAACATAGTGGCTTTGCGACCAGCATGGATCCAGACCAGCCTGCGCATCCGCGCAGTCTGGTCAGGATCCATGCTGTTCGCTAACGGTTTCTCCAATCCCAATAGGCTTTAAAAGCGAACAGCATGGATCCTGACCAGACTGCGCGGATGCGCAGGCTGGTCTGGATCCATGCTGGTCGCAAAGCCACTATGTTGGTTTTCTCATGGCACGGCTTACATATTTGGCAACAGAAGAGTTTACGAAATAAATAAGATTACTTTTCATTTGCAGTTTAATGGTCTGCTCAAAAATATGTAAATACAAAAGCATGAGTCTCATTTGTTTCTATTTTCTGAAAATACTACAGCAATATTTCATTTTCAGGGGAGATAAACAATATGTTACTCTAACTCATACATAAACAGCAGTTAATGCACATATTGTATGAGCCCTATCTAACATATCGATTTAAGGCCATATCTATAATAATATAACTGGATCTATGTTTAGTATCATCGGGCTGGTCAGTTTTCATCTCATAAAATAAAAAATATTTCAACATACTGGTCAGTTCTATGCATAGGCATGAGTATCGGGCCTGGAACAAAAACATGACCTGTCTGATAAAAAGGCAGGAGTCCAAAATGAAAAATACATAGTGAATATGAGAAGTATACGTTCTACTGTTTCTATGCATTACAAACTAGATCTACATTACTTTAAATACTGACATGTTGCAACATTTTCATGATTGTAAAAGCTATCAGGAAGTAACTAGATCTAAATTGCTTTTCTTTTTTATCAACACTTTGAAAACTGAAAAGATCCAATTCGGTATGGCCAAATGTTGAACAAGCGAAATATATTGTGGCGACAACAATTTACATGTACCGAATCGCAACGATCTGTATTTATAACCAATTAAACACTTATATTATGAACTACTGACGGATCGTTAAGCTATATAATGTCTTAATCATGACACTACTTGATTAACTTAAATCACTTACCACAAGCGATCGAATGTTTAAATGTTAAGGTATGATTATACAGAAAAAGATATTAAGATTAATTAAACTAACCTCCGAGTCCATCCTTTTATTTCACAAAATGGCGTGTGTATTAAAATGTTGATAAAACTGAAAACGAAAGTACGCATACGAGCTGCATGGTATTACAAAGGTCAATGTTTGGCTATATTTGGATATTACAGTACACTGTATCGATTAATGCGCTTGTATAGATAGTATATCGCGCAGTATTATGTAAACAAACAAAACCATAACATAAAATCAAGTCAATACAAGTTAGTACATTTACGATGTAAACCGCAGATGCTAGATAAATAATCAAATATTTTACTTAAATATAATCAAATATTTTACTTAACCCTTAGCCGGCTAAATTTCTAAAATGGACTGGTCCATCATTCAATTTGGGCAGTACCATTTATTATTCGAAGGGGTGTTTGCTAAAAATTTACTGACTGAACAGCGAACAGTGCAGACCATGATCAGCCTGTGCCTGTGCAGGCTGATCTTGGTCTGCACTGGTCGCAAAGGCAGAAACAATTGCCGCTAGCAGGCTAAGGGTTAATAGGCCTATATATGTATATATTTAAATTATATGCTAGACACATAACCAAATATTTTACTTAATAAGCATAAGATATATCTATATTATATATTATATAGGCCTATTAAGTAAAGTCTAGCACCTGCGATGCAAACAGTGATTCATCCTTGGCCGAGCGGTAACGGTATTCTTGTTATACGTTTTCGTCGGGATTTCGATTCCCTGACTCTTAAAAAAAATTTTTTTTCTTTTTTAAACTGCAATTAATTTCTTTTAATATTATTATTATTATTTTATTACTTTTCAACGGAGACAACTCGAGTTCTAACTTGTTCATCACTAACACAGATACTTGGGGTTTGGACCAGCTACGACCCCGCATTGGTCTAGAATTCGGCCAAATGCAACAATTTGATCAAAATCAATCCACTTTTTTAAAATCATAAAAATATCCACTGATCTCTATTTCTATAAAGATATGAAACAGAAAAAAAAATCAAATTTGAATTAAGACCCGATTCCCGGCTGAATTAAAAAATAGGTAGACTTGCGGGCGTCATCTTGAAGGGAAAATGGTTTCTCTTCAGGATGCTACAGGTATCTTCACCCACTCGGGTCGAATTTTGTCAAAATTCAATAAAACCCTTGTAAAGCTGGCTGGACACAACTCTGTTCTACACAGATATTACGTGACCGCTCTCCATGATCACCTGACGTTTATTTTTAAATATAGGTTCCACCAATACTCTGGGTAGCTCGTGTACACACAGGGAACCAGTAAGTTTAATTTGCGACGCACGCTCTGGAATCTGGAATGTACGTTATCGAAAAGACGCGGGGAATTCAAGGGAAATTTGTAAACAATGTTGTGGAAATATCTTCCACTCTTAAACACCATAATTATTTTATAATTTCACTCGTGGATATGTCTCTCGTGAAAATACTGCAACTGGTGTTCACTCGTGATCTTACACTGAAACTATGTAATATGGTTAATCTATAAGCAACAAAATAACAAGTCTAGTATGCCCTACGTTTTACAAGTAACATGTAACCGATTTATCTTGTTTAATTAATTGCACGTCTTTTCAAAGAAATGTTTATAAAATCATATTTGCGGTTTGCGGAGTGTGTCTGTAATCCGGATTGGGGAATTTCTCTATCTTCACGGTCGGTAAACAGACGAAACGTGTTTGGTCGTCTGCTACAAAAAAATAAATTTATTATCAATGAAATCATATTCGTTTTTACTGCATTTGCATACGTGTGTAAATAAGCACAGATACTTACAGTTCGCTTTCGTAAACATCATGTTTGTAAACATTAAAGATTGCGTTTTGTAACCTAAACTCAGGGTTCCATATTTTAGTGTGTCTTAAGAAAAACGTGAGCTCAAGCTAAAACAAAACATATTCAAAAAGTAGAAAGGTCGTTTTGTAAGTAGAGAAATTTTGGTTTGAAACGTGTAAACACGTATGACCTAGTAATCGAACTGTAAGTTGCTCGCGACTATAAAAAAAAGTAGTCGCAACTTGACCGCGATGGTTGAACTTAGGCTGATTATTCATATCGATTATTCATTATAGAAATCAAGGGTGCTTAGGGTAGCCGTGTATATTTATATGGAATTAGTTTGTACACAGTGCAGTATCAAAGTATATATACTTATATTTGATCAGTTAAAACTTTCCAATACACTAATTTATAGGGAATCGATCTTACCAATTTTCGTCGCGAAGCGACGAAAATCGGGATCGAATCCCACAGGGTAAAATACGGGGGTATCCCAAAAAACACATACACCAAATAAAAAAATAGGAGTTCCGGTTAACCATGGCGGCGACGACCCCGAAAATTGGGGATAACACTTCGTTAATGTTAAAAGCTCCGTCAGATCATAGGCAAAACGCAATATCCGCACAAAAATGTCTGCGACCCGAAAGAAAATCAAATAAGCTTTTAATTTTTGTTGCGCAAAGCTAAAAACCGGTAACGTCCTACACTGAAAAATTTGTTAACAAACACTTTATTCCAACTGGTAGCATTTTGAAACGCGACTTTTTTAAAACTTTTATATTTAATTGAAGTGGATACACGACACGGCGCCGACTTTTTAAAAATTTGGGGAACAAAAACATCTCCAACGAGTTCTTCGCTGGGGAATAAAAGAATAGATTCCCCTTTTTGCGCTTTTTCAGATCGTATTTTATTTCCTTTCCGGGTACTTTAGTTTCTTTGAACTTCTCTGTTACTAACTTATATTAAATTTTTTAAAAAATTAAAAATCCGTGATTTTACTTGCAGGCATGATGATTAATGGAATTTTTTTACTTTTATATAAAAATATGGACGGAAATCCAAAACAGCATTGCAGGGTGGGCCTGTTGACAATTTTTAGAAACTAGAAACAAACTTTCCATTGACAAAATAATGTAAAAAACACCCCACCCAAAAAGCAAAAAAATTCCTTATTTTTTACATTTTATTTATTCATCAATTTTAAAAGGGGCCTTTTAGTTATTATTTACAGCAGTGTGCAAATCAATTTGAATCCACTAGCCATTTGGGCACCAGATAAAATTTTTCCCAACCCAACACTTATCAAAAAAGAGACCGGGAAATAGACCGATTTTTCATTTTGATATTTTACGTTGTCCTACCTAGAGGGGGCAAAATCGACAATAAAAAAAAAAAAGATATTCAACTCTCGAGTACAATTTTTTTGGACTAGCCCGACACTAATTTCACTACCCCCAACTTAACCCCTTAAAATAAAAATATTAATTTTTCACCAAAAAACATTTTGTAAACATAACGCCTGATTTTTTAAGACGCACTTGCCAATTACGCAACCGGGATTTTTTGACAGTTTGAAAGATATAAAACATGCGAATACACACTACTGATAGCAAAAAATTTTTAAGCTCGCCTACTGCAGGTACTTGTAAGGGGTTTTGATTACCAAATTTACCTGTGTACATCTTTGACATTTTCTTTTTGATTGCTAAAACGGACGGGGTTTTTTTTCGGCCGTTTTTATAGCTTTTATTCGGTATATTCCCCCAATCCAAAAAATATTTTTTTTTCCCCAAAATGACGCAAAATTCCCAACAAATTTTAAAAAAAAATTCATCAAAATTTGCACAAACATAATGGAATATGTTAAAAGAGGTTGAACAATGTAAACAATGATGAAAAGTGCTTAAACACATCTTTACAAACCCTGGGACTAAAATTTCCCATTCGAAACATTTCGCGCAAAATTTCCCCAATTTGGGGAAAAGGCTATGTTCCCAAATAGCTAAAAAAACCCTCGTAGAGTGCAAAAAAAAAAACACTACAATTAAATAACATTCCTCATCGGGACATGCGTGATTCTTTTTATGTTTAAATGAGATCATATGAAACACCAGCGTACGAGTTCTTTAATTAGCATGATTTTTAAAAAAAAATTTTATGGGAAAAAAAATTTAGTAGCCTGGTCGGGCTGTACCTGGGGAAAATCGATAGCCCAGTTAAAATTTTGGTACCACAGCTGTGGGAAAAACCGCGAATTTTAACACTGACACAGTGAAAATTTTGAGTTTAATTTTCTGCCGTAACTGTGCCGGCCTAAATATAGGAATCGAGGGGCTTATAAAAAAAAATAAGATTTAAACGGCGGAAACATTGCCCGACGGCTTTCGCATAAAACAAACATTTTTTAAAAAATAGTAATATTTCTTTAAAATTTGGGTTTCATCTTCAATGACAAAAATTGAAAAAAAATAATTTGGGTTGCCTCTTTGGTAGAATTATTTCCCCTTTTCAATTTTTTTGACGCAAAATTTTTTTGAACCAAAAAAATTAGTTTAAGGTTTTAGCAGTATAAAAAAAAACAACAAAATTTTTTTTAGTAAATAAAACAGCATCATGCCAAACAACTTATCTTCCAATACATGTTTTACTTTTCTGCCCCACAGAGTTGATATTTAAAACTATTCATAATGAGTTGTCCCCCTTTAAAAAAAATTTACTTTTAAAAGAAAAAATGTAAAAATTTCAAAAACATATTTTACCTAGTTATGTAAATTTAAACACCGCAGATTTTGCAAAATGCATAAAAACGGGGACCTTAACATTTTTTAAAAAATGTGAGTTTTTTAAAGCCGCTAACTGTCCAAAGTGGGGCCCCTTCATGCAGTCTTTTTTCCGGAATTCAATACAAATTCAAATTGACAAGGGTTTTTTTGGGTAAATAAATAAATGTTTTATACGCGAAAATTTTCATGTAAAAAAAAATGTTTTCCCCATATTGATGCGTCGAATTTTTTTTCTCCAAAGCATGGACCTAACCTTAATGCATTACATTATCTTTGGGCGTTTGTTTCGTTTATTCCACACTCACTTGACACCGTGCAAATTGCAACAGTCAGGTAGCGTTGAAACGCAACTTGGGGGCAGACAGAAAATCGGCTCGATTTTTTTTTGGGAAAAAGTAATACTGTTTAAATTTCCCACTGATACAACCACATTTTTAAAAAAATTCATTGATACATCCACATTTTAAAAAAGTCATACGACCCCTAACAGTTTGAATTACAAAAAAAACACCCTTAAATCGGAGTTCTGAAGCTGCCGATTATTGGCAAAATTATGAAGGAATTAAAATTCAAACTGTTCCAAAAAGAAAGTTTTTTAAAGTTAGTCAAAACCCAAATCATCGAAGAGCAATTACTTTCACAAATCAGGGGCAAAAATTTTTTGGACTCGCTAAAGCAAGTCAATTTCATGAATAAAATTAAATCAAATTTCACACAATTTATTTGCAAATACAAAAAATTTTGTAAAAATTTTTGCGGTTTTTGTTATGTTTGTAGTTTCCCCCGTTTTTAATTTACCATCAATGAGCTTCCGAATTACTTTGAGGTTATTTGAGTTATAACGAAAAAATTGTACCCAAGGAAAACCGTGCAAACAAATTTTGATTTTCTAGCATGTTTTTAAAGAATTCAATTCTTAATTGAAAGTCTAAAATGCAAATATTTTCAACTAAGCAACAAAAAAAAAAAGCTACTCTACAATTTTTTATTTTGGGGTCAAAAAATTTTTAAACGAAGCCCTCACATTACTTTTTGGTCCATGCATTCATTTTCCTGTTCTCCAGGAACCCCAGTCGAGCAGTCCCCCCAACAATATGATGAAAAATTTTTAGGGGATAGCTAGACCATTTTTTTTTAGGTTTTAAAATTCGCTTAAGTTAGGGGGTAAATTGGTGTAGCTTGGGAAAAATTTTTTTTTTTCTGTTGCCAGCATGGTTATTGAAACTGAATTTTTTACACTCACACATACTCAAATACTTTTAAAATTACACTTTTATAATATGACCTCAAAATACCAATAAACAATTTAGCATTTTGTCACCCTGTTTTACAAACGAGAAGGGGAACAGATTCTTCTAGCTGCTTTTCCTTTTTTTGCCCTTTTTAAGAACCGACAAATAAGGGCAAAACCACCATCAAAAGGGACCTGGAATTCTGGGAAAGAATGTTTTGGGTGTTCGGCTGGTCATCATTAAAAAAACCTATCATACAGTGACTTTTCTTTTTTTAAAATGAAATTTTTTAAACCCCATTTACTTCGTTTCATTATACATTTTTCAAAATTTCTACTGTTTTTTTTCATTAAAAAAAGTTTTTTAAAGGGTATATGCGCATCTTACTGCCTAGTGTTTTTTGGGCAATTTCTATAAACGAATTTTTGGTTCTGACTTTAAATGTTAAAACAAAGGAGCCGCATAAAAATTTTTAAATTAAGCTTTAAAAAAAGAAATGGACTAAAAAAATAATATTTTTTCTTCAATCTTCAAAGAAAGGGTCTTTCCTTTCCTAAGGAAAATTCTGAAATTGAAGGGGAACAACCTTTCGTGCATTTAGCTTTTCTTAAAAAAAGACCGCCCCCCGTCCAAAAAGGGAAAAATCATATTTGAAAATTATTATTTCGACAGTTAACAAGAATAGTTTTGTAATTGGGTTAAAAGCTATAATTTTCTACACCCTGTTTTCCACCATTTATTTTAGCCAATTTTACTTAAAAATGTCCCCCTAATTCCCCTTTTAAAAAATTTCTCCCCATCCAATATAAATTGGGGCATCTATTGCAAAGAAAATTGAAAAACTGGAAAAGGAATTACCTTTGACCTTGGGAAATTTTAAAAAATTGGTTCCATGTTTTTTTTTTCTCCCTTTTCACTAATTTTTAGCATCTTGGGCTATTATACAAGTATTTTTACGCTCCAGGTGCTTGTTTTACAGACTGAAACATTGCTTCGGGTCATAAGGGATTTTTATATTTTGTTTTTTTATTTTTATAGTTTTCAGCTGTGGAACATTTCAATCATTCAAAAAATAGTATACTGTATACTAATTAGTATTTTTTTTTGGGAAAAATTTTTTCATTGAGTCAGGGGAAAAATCAAATATCAAGGGAAAATTAGGTAAAAAAAATTGTCTGTTTTTCCCTTTTCCTGACCACCATAAAATTTTTTGGGCCCACCCAAATGGACGGCCCCCGCCTTGTCTTTTAGAACATTTTTTTCAACTTTTTTTAAAAAGTTGCAAAACGACTTTTTATGCTTTTAAAAAGGACAGTGATGAAAATCAACTTACTGAGCCTAAGCATAACCCCCCCCCCCCCCCCCCCCCCCCCCCCTTTGTATTCCCTTTTTTTACACAAAAATAATTTTCCAAAAAATCCCAAAAAAATTTCAAAAAATCCAAAAAAAAGTTTTTTTCCCCCACCTACCTAACCTAATTTTTTTTTAGCATTTACCGAAACATTTTTTTTTTAGACCTTAGTAAAACTCCATTTTATTTTCTTGAATAAAGCATTTTGGGCAAAACCATAAATTTAAAACAGTAAGCAAATTTAAAAATTTTAGCTCAAACACCTGTCACAGGGGGGACAACATGATTGATGTCCTCAGTGCCAACAATTTTAAAAAACTTCTTTAAACCTCTGGGCAATTTTAAAAACCAAACTTCACAGAATGATCTTTGGGGGGTCCCCTTTCAAAATTACCCAAAAATTTAATTCCATATAAACTGACCGGGGAAAAAATTTTAAAATGATTTTTTGTCAGAAATTTTTAGCCGGGAGGGTTTTTTTCCCAAAAATTTTCCCCCAAAATCCCAAAAAGAAAGAACATTTCCCAAAAACACATCAACAAATAGTTAATTTATGAAAGGAGGGAAACGGGCTAAATTGATTTTTTTGCTCACCCCCCAAATACAAGGGGGCTTTGTGTCCGCGTCCTCGCCGCGTGCGCGATAAACTTTTGCTTATACCACCATAGTCACATTTTTCATGGGGGCTTTTTAAAAGTTTGGGTTTGGGTCTCTTTTTTTCAATTTTTCAATATTTTATTTCTGTTTTCAGGTTCACTTCTTGAGACGGCACACAAAATGGAAGTTAACAAATCCAGTATACTTGAAAAGCAAAAAAGAAACACCCGAAAAAATAAAAAGACAGAAGAACAAGGGAATTAAAAAAAAAAAATTTTAAGGATAGGAATTCCGGATTTATTTAGAAACTAAATTTATTTTGAGAAAAGCATGTGACAAAACTCGGGTTTCTTTAAAGATAAGTATTTTTCACATTTTTTTTGTTATTGTCGACCCCTTGCGAAACGAAGACTATTTCCAAAAATCATTCGGCAAAAGTGCGCCTCCGACGGATTTGTTTGTCCCACCTAATTTGGAAGCATGGGGCAATCTTTTTTTAAAAATGGATAATGTTAAATTTAGGAGAGGATGTCATGCGCAACCCCAGGGCCATCTCAAAGGGCAAAACACACTTACAGGCAAAGGCAAATTCAAAAAAGACGTCCGGGGCATTTTTTCTTCAGCATTGAGGGGTTTTGAGAACTGGGACAATTGTTCACCACATGGAAAAGGGTGTAATGCCAAAAACCAGGGCCCCCATCTAAGGGCAAGGGCACACTTAATTTAAAGGAACAAAATGACAACTTTGCTGGAGCATTTCTTCTTCTGCAGGATGGGTTTTATGTAACGGGGGCAAATGTTTACCACCATGAACGGGGTGCTTTCAAAAAACCGTCCCTAGGGCCAAGTCAATCACACTTAAGTCAAAAGCAGATACAAAAAAGACTTTGTCTGGACATTTCTTTTTTATCATAAGGGATTTTTGATGTAACTGGCCAATTGTTCATCATCATGCAACGGAAAGTCATCATAAATCCTGAATTCTTTTCCCTTTTTTGTTACATAAATAGCTTTTCATTTTAACTTTTTTTTTCTGGGCGTAGGGGAAAAAACGAGACTACTTTTTTGTAAAACAACATGCATGTTACTCCAAATTTTTAGGTGTATTTTTACCTACTCTGCTGGGGCGGGGTTTTTTTGGGGACTTAGAATTTTTTTTATATATTTTTTTTTTTTATTATTTTTTTTAAATTTTTCGTTCCTTTGTTGTTACTGAAATCCTTATATTGTAACTTTTTGCAATCTCTTTTTTTTTGGCTAAATTTTGCCTCAAGAGACAAGGAGTGCATGCCCCCTCCCGTCCTTTTGACACTGGCGGCTCGACATTTTCCCTGGTATCTAGTTCTCATATTTTTCATAGATTTTTAAAGAAGTTCCCGTTAAACCCCCATTATAAGCTTTTTTGTTTCAGTCAGTAGGGTTTTTTTGGTTCCAGGAAACCAGAAAACTTGACCGCTTTAAAAAATTTTTTGTACATATTACAGTCAATTCGACTTTTGGGGGGCAAGGGGAAAGGGCAAGATAACTTCAAACCCTTGGCCGGGATCAAGCTTTTGTAACACAGGTGTAACATGATAAAATACAGTTGTTTTGAATTTGAGGGGCAAAAGATCAAAGGGAAAGGGCACAGGACCTGAACATTGGCCTTTTCCCAAAGATAACTTTAACCTTTAGCCCAGATGATAAAGTTTTGTACACATTCACATCATGAAATACAGTCAATTTTATTTTGAGGCAAGGGCAAGGGCACAATAAGGCAAAACAGTGAAATGTTTCAGATATAACTTTAAATGCTTGTGCCTAATCAAAAAATTATTTGGGATTGATTATGACCACAGTGACCCCTAATATGTTTTGGCACAGTCAAGGCACCGACCCGTTTTTTTTAAAAAACACGGAGGGGCACATGGGGGCTTCCTCCACCATAAAAACTGGGAAAACGCCATAGACCTTCCTTGTCGGTGGATGTTAAAAATTTAACAAAATAAATAACTTTTTTTAAAAAGTTTTTTGGGGCAAAAACTTTAGATCTTGGAAGAAAAACCCAAAATTATACAAGGTTGTTTTTTACCACAGATACCTGTATTGATTTAGGTTCCAAAGGTCCCCGGATGACCCGAACTTTAAACCTTTTTCCCTACAACAACTTGGAAAACTTTGGGGGGAAATAAACTATAAAAGAGA
This sequence comes from Mercenaria mercenaria, assembly GCF_021730395.1. NCBI lineage: Eukaryota > Metazoa > Mollusca > Bivalvia > Venerida > Veneridae > Mercenaria > Mercenaria mercenaria. Next base: position 13,828,950 of record NC_069367.1, on the reverse strand, counting down.
ATTTGGGCATTAGGTATAGCTCAAAAAATGCGTTTGAATTGGCTTAGTTCTGTATAAGCCCAAATTTTAGAGTAAATTGTCACTCCTGTACAACCTACGTTTACTCACCTAACAAAATGCTAAAGGTGACTTTTTTTGATCGCCCTGGTTTCCCTTTTGCCCCTCAACAAATTTTACTGTTTAAACCTAGAGGTCAAGTTTTGACCTAATCTTTATGAAACTTGGTCAGAATGTTACCCTCAATAAAATATTGGACACATTTGATATTGGGTTATCTTGGATCAAAAACTAGGTCACCAAGTCAAATCAAAGGAAAAGCTTGTTAACACCGTAGAGGTCACATTTAAGGCTATATCTTCATGAAACTTGGTCAGGATGTTAATCTTTATGATCTCAAGGTCCAGTTTGAATCTGGGTTATGTAGGGTCAAAAACTAGGTCACTAGGTCAAATCAAAGGAAAAACTAGTTTACACTCTAGAAGCCAAATTTATGACCATATCTTAATCTTAATGAAACTTTGTCAGAATTTTAATCTTGATGATCTATAGGCCAAGTTAAATCTAGTTCAGGTGGGATTAAAAATTAGGTCACTAGATCAAATCAAAGGAACAGCTCGTTAACACTCCAGAGGCCACATTTATGACTGCATCTTCATGAAACTTCACCAAAATGTTAATCTTGATGATCTTTCAGTCAAGTTTGAACCTGGGTCATGTGGGGTCAAAAACTAGGTCACCAAGTCAGATCAAAGGAAAAGCTAGTTAACTCTTTAGAGGCTACATTTATGATCATATCTTAATGTAACTTGGTCAGAATGTTGATCTTGATGATCTTTATGTCAATATGTCAGGTGAGCGATACAGGGCCATCATGGCCCCTCTTGTTTATTTGTTCTTGTTGTAAGAGAAATTGTACATTTTAGAATACAGATTACAGCAAGTCACGTTTTCTTTATTTTGACAATACTAATTTCAAAGCCTGACAAAAGCATCCAGTACTGTTATTTAATACTTGTTATTAAATACCCTAGTAGAAAATGTGAAAGGGATGAGTTGAAGTCTGATCGATTCCCGATTGAGGCAGTGCCTTATTTCATATTATTTACATAAATTTATATTTCCTTATTCTCGTGCAGCTCGTGTTTTACGTACACTCCTTTTCAATAATAGGTTGTGCCTCATTATAATGCAAAGGTCAACCATCGGGGTCAAGTTCCGTCCACTTATAGACATGGCCAAAACAAACAAAAATATTGACGAGTGCTTCCATTCATGTTTTTGTGAAACTGAGATAATTAGATTATCTAATTATTTGCAGGAACGGCTCCAGCGTATAAGTTAACATTCTGTCCCATTTGTGTATTAGGTTAGTTTATCTATGTGCATTATTGAGAGCGTGCGCCGCAAAGTAAACTTATTGGTTCACTGTGTGTACACGAGCTACACAGAGTATTGGTGGAACTAATATTTAATATAAATATAAAATGATCATCTTGTAAAATTTTGTTTGCAATGTCTGTTTTATACTGCCAAAAAATTTCAAGTAAATATTTACGCTAGTTATTTAACATAAATTGTTAAATTCAACAACAAATTAAATCTGTTACCACTTTCAGTAGAGTAAATACGGCAATAAGACATTGACCCGGTTAATCAATTACGATTCGATGCGTGAATTTGTTGCGCATAATTAGAGGGTCGCAATGGGGTTTGTTTTCATATATTAACTGCATTTCAAGGTAACGATAATATTTAGTTGTTTACATTTAAATTTGCTGATATATGTCTATCTGGTCGACTGGATGTATGTTATGTTCCTCAAGAATGGAGGAAATAACATCCTCGGGTTTAGTAATATGTAATCCACGGAACGCGTTCAGTCAGAGAGTCGCCTCAATTAGGAAAGAATAGTCTAACGTCAGAGGTTATTTCTAAGGTCACGGTGTTTTATTGGCCAGCTTGTAATGACAACAGATTTCGGTATCAGTAGCTCAGTCAAGTGTGGCTTATTGAACTATAATATTCCTTCTCAAGAGAAGGAATAATAAACGTCAGGTAATGATGGAGAGCGGTCACGTGATATCTGTGTAGAACGGAGTTGTGTCCAGCCGGCTTTACAAGGTTTTTATTGAATTTTGACAAAATTCGACCCGATTGGGTGAAGATACTTGTAGCATCCTGAAGAGAAACCATTTCTCTTCAAGATGACGCCCGCAAGTCTACCTATTTTTTAATTCAGCCGAGAATCTGGTCTTAATTCAAATTTTAATTTTTTTCTTTTTCATATCTTTATAGAAATAGAGATCAGTGGGTATTTTTATGATTTTAAAAAAGTGGATTGATTTTGATCAAATTGTTATTTTTGGAACTGTTATGATGTTGTTCAATGGTTTTTGTTGCATTTGGCCGAATTCTAGACTAATGCAGGGTCGTAGCTGGTCCAAACCCAAAGTATCTGTGATCACTAATACCACGTAATTATGTTTAAGTACTGTACACTTCGCCTTTAATATGATTTGATATGAATGTTTTTGAAACTTTCATGTGATATTTCTAATGCTCGACGGGTTACTTTTATAAATCTTATAACAATCTTTGACTTCACTTTAAATAGCAAATGCCGGGTCATAAGTTCAGTATCAGTATATTTAAAGATACTACAGATTTTATACGACAATAAGAAACAAAACAATGAATTAGAAAACAGAGAAAAACAAACTTACAATGTATGTAAATTAAGTGCAAAATACTGATTTTTTTTTGGACGTATGCAAGGTTCGAACCATCAAATCTATCACTACGACATGATTACATGTCCATCCATCATCAAGTCAACTATTGACCTTACTTTGTATATCTTTTGTTTCAAACAAGAGTGCTACTAATTGTTTATTTACATATTGCTAAAAATAAAAACGCCTTAATACTGCGGGGTGCTTATAACACGGTTGATTGCAGTATGTATGTTTAGCCCTCTCCAACCCCTTTTTCGCAGAAAAAAAGATAGAACAAATAAAGATAGATATTTTAAAGCATAAAGGAAAAAAATCAAGTATTCACGGCGGAAGTTCAACGATCAAATGAGAACATTGTTATTATTTCCCTTTGTGTGTGTTAAAAGTTTAATTTGAGCTGATAAAAAAAACAATTTAAATTGTAGGGTACAGCTGAGTCATATTCTGTATGAATATTATAAATGTTTTCATAACGTTGGTCTGTGAATATGTGGTATTTTGTATATTTATCTTTAAAAAAAATGTGATATTATGTTTAGTTTATTAGATCCCTCTCCCGCACCTAACCCACCTAACTGAACACGGAAAAGGTTTGTTAAATTTGGAACAAGAGATATCCATCATTGCGAAATATCGGTGAACACATTTGTATGAAAAAATATTGTTATGTTATAGACGAAGTTTTTCTTAAATATATATTGCCAATTAAGTTAAGGAAACAATACTCAAAAGGTAAAATATCATTAATGTACACATCATTAATAATAATGTGACGCCCTCAAAAATACTTTTCTTTTCTTTTATTATATAGCGTTATGTATCTACATTACCTATCAAAACATGTTCTATATATTTCTCGTAATGATCCCATTTTTGAGACACAAGGGTGCTGTTATTAATAAATCATTTTTAGAATATTTTTTATTGTTGTTGCACATGGAACATTTATCATACCACTTTTTCCCCACGTTTCCAAGCAAATCTGATTACCTCGGGCTTTATGTGTAATACGGAGAATACCGGGAGACACCCGATGTTTCACGATGAGAGAGGCGTCCTTCATATGCGTACTTCACTTCTAATCTTTGACTCCTGATCCCAGCTGGCCCCCTGACATTTTGAAAAGCTTTGAAATACGGAATTATGTGGTCGATAAAATCTCCGACGCAGTAAATTGTCCTGTATAAATTGTATTAAGTGGTTAATGTCCATTTAGTGAATTACACAAAACTATTTACATCTGAAACGCTTTGCTGCAGCTGCACCGAAGAAATGAGAACTATTTAGACCAGTTGTATTTGCTGTTAGAGTTACATCCTCAGTTTTCCTTTCACAATAAACGACATTTTGTTGATAAAATAATAATTTTGTTTTAGGTCAATTTCAAATTCCACTTTCAAGTTTTGTTCCTTTGTGTAAGAATTATTTTATATTAATTCAATATTCATTTTTTTATTATTTTTTTTTTTTTTATTTATTATTTTTTATAATGTTTTATTGTTGGTTATTTTAGGATTTTTCTTTTCGTCAATTTTATTCTTTAGGCTCGGCTGGACCAAATGTTTTGAGCTTATGTACCTGAAACTGTTCGGACAAAAAGAAAACGTTATTTTTATCTTTTATAAAAAGGTATGTGTGATATCTTTGAATCAGCGGACACGTACCTATAAGCTCCGAGATGACAAGCGTGTAAAAGTAACAAAATCCGTACATTTTTACATTTATCTAACGAGCCTTCCATTATATACATGTAATAATGGGAATTCCTTGCGGATAAAAGTAGAGTATGAAAATTAACAAAACATATATCATATTATGTATTTATTTATTTATTTGAGTCTCATCCATTTACATTTTATACACGTATACAAACAATAAAAATCACACATATCATACAAGTAAATGGCCATTCTATATAGAATTACAAGAGACTATTTAAAAATAGAACATTACACTATTAAAATCACAGTAAAACTATTGCAAGTGTATTGTGTTGTATTTTGTGTTGTGTTCATTTCAAGTGGTGCATGTTTGTGTGTGTGTGTGTGTGTGCTTGTGTGTGTACTGAAGTTGTGTGTATGTGTGTACTATGTTGTGGTTGTGTTGTGTTGTGCATGCATGTATTGTTTTATTCTTTATTTGAGTCTTATCTATATGCAAACATGTAAGTTTACAATTCAATTATACATAAATAAAACTAAGTACATAGCCGCTCTATAAGTAGGACTATAAGAGACAGTATCAGCTGTGACACCGCTTGCTCCAATGCACCTGGGAGCCACCACTCAGAAACCACTAATGCAACCAAGAGCTGTCCGTAATACAGCACGCTTGACCTTTCTCAGTGCCTGGCTGAATTAGAGTTAAAAAGAGTCATAATTCTACCAAAATTTAAAGAGTTATGGAGGTTGTTTTTCCTGGTGTAGACTATATAATTACTACTTTAAGCTTCAAGTCAAAAGCTTTAATAGTGACAATAATATGTAACTTTTCAGAAACTTTATCCAAAAACCCTACGTTACAATTAAAGGGGATGTATGTATATACCTATATTTCAACGCCTATTTTAACCCTTACCCTGCTAAATATCTATTATGAACTTGGCAATCTTTCAGTCTGGACAGTACCATTAACAGTTAAAAAGGGGTGCTTAACAAAAAGATACTGACTGAATGGCGAACAGTGCAGATCATGATCAGACTGCACGGATGTGCAGGCTGGTCATGATCTACACTGGTCGCAAAGGCAGAATCAATCGTGTCCAGCATGATAAGGGTTAATCACTATCTAACGGAGTAATGGGAAAAAAATAATTTACACAATATTTGTCGTTGAAGATTGAAATATTTGTTTATATGTGTGCTGTTCTGATCAAACACATTTTGGCAACTACTAGTACTATACTTTTCATTTTTCTGACACACTTTCGAAGTATACAGCATCTGAAATGATAAAAAATCAAATAACAGCTTCAGGCTCTTATCTGATGCTATCAGGACAAACACATAATTTTTCAACTGACAACAGTTAGCACTTTATACTAAATGCTCGAAATTGACATTTAATTTCCAATTATAAGAGGGCATATTGACCATTTCGCACACAAAAGGGCGGGCATGCCTTGTTCATTGCTGGCTATTAGATATAATGAAAGGATAAAATAATGCGTTACCCTATTACTGTAATTGAGAATTACAATACGAGCAAGAATAATGGGGGTTTAATTAATAATCAGTGCCAATGAATTACAAAATGTAGGAGGTGGAGGGGGTAACTTTATACTTATTTGATTAAATTTGTATGCGGTCAGTAACGTTTTTATTTCATTATTATTTTCATTATTGTTATTTTGTTGCTAAAAAAAAGATCTTAACACATAATGCCTTACCTGGTCTATATATAATCATATAATTGTATATTTGTGTGGTTAAAGGCACGTAAGCTATATGTTAATTACTTTAGATGATGATGTCCTGTAGTTACATATTATTTACAGCGCCTTAATATTATGATCAAGATAATGAAAACATGATTACAGAAATTCGCACCCAAGACAAAAATCAAACTCCTTAATGTGTTATTCATTTATCAAACATATGTATATATATTTCTGGGGTAGTCGGCTGGGTTGGTAAAATGGTCACTTTCCAAATGGTGCTTTTTCATTTTTTTTTTATTAAAGCATAATTTGAAAGCTCCAATCGATATCTATTAAAGATAAAAGATAATGGTAGATTTCCCGGAAGCACAGAGCACGCTAAACACAACCATAGAGTCATGCATTGCAAAGAAGGCCCACAACAAAAAGAAACTGTAACGTAAAAAATATAGTAGACGCATTACTTCAAAAATCCAACAACAAGTACATTTTAGTTATATGCAAACTACAAAAGGGGGAGGGAGTAATGGGTAAATAAAAGGACGGGATGTTGAGGGAGTGGGAAAAAATGCAAGGCCACGTTCCTAAAACGCAGTCCTCATGAATACACTGTAAACCACAGCAGCGCAAACACGCACGTGCACACTTGATAAACGCGCACACACGCAACTAACAGACATAGATGAACAAAGAAAAATTATGTCTATTTTTAGTTCTGCAAATGAAAAGAAACTATTTAAGTATATCAAACTATTTTTAAAACTTGAATGGGACATATTTTATATCTTTTGAACGAACTACACCACGCAATATCACAGTAACTGGGAAAACTGACTCTTCATCATGGCTTCTGAGCTAGGAGATTGTCTTAACAGAGGATAATCTGTAAAAAGATCACACAAGTACTTTATGGTAGAAACTCATTTTATTTAGTCTCCATGACCCTGGGACAATAAAAATACCACGAAGATAAGTGTTCAAAATACACTTACTGACTTATTAACAGGTATTGCCCGATTGTCCGAGATCCGGAGGAATGAGAGCTAATAATTTTAACTGTTGAACAGCAAACAATTAAAGAAGTGCTCTTTTCATGGCATAAGAAATAAATTTCAAAGTTTTTAACTCTTAATTTTTGACTTTAGCGGTGGTATCCAGTGTTCAACTATAGACCGGTCAGAAACACAAATCATCGACCGGCAATTAATATAATGAGTCATGCAATAATTCATTTTATCTACATTGCAATAAATAGGCAGCTGATAATTTTTCATGAAAAAATGTTTATTCATTGTTGTAATCAAAACACTGATACCAATAAACTACCGTGCACAATTTTGCACATTAGGGCCTCTAGAATTCTATGCAAATATCAAATATTCGTTGATTGTTATTAATTGTATTATTATATCGGATTGGCGGCTGATTTAAATAAATGAGCTACCGATTTCATGCCAGTATAACGACAAAATTGGCCATATTATTCGGACTCAAAGAGATTTTTAGGGTTGCATTCAAATTTTTGTCGCATTCCGGCTTAAGGTTGCATGAGCAAAAGAATTTTATAATTTCATTATTTTCATTTCGGCATACGTAGAGATTACGCAACATTTTGTATGTTTATACGGGAAATACGGAGTTAGTGATACAGATGGATTTTTCGTTTGAAACTTCAAGAATCAAAGGTAAGAAATGACCGAATTTATATTGTCCCATATTAAGTAACAATTTTATAATTAGATATTTAATTTTTTGTTGTTGTTGTTGGGGATTTTTCACATTTAAGATGAAAATTAATGGGACGATTGTTTGAAATAATTTATTAACGTACAGACAGATTCCCAAAAAGTCTGACAGCGTCAATTCTAGAATACGCAACGACTTTCATATCAAATGGGTAAAGCTGGGGAAAAACAGATATAGTGTCGCAGTGGCTGTACCGTTCAAGCCGTCTGAAAAATGAGTGATGAGATGACTGGTAGAACTGCACCTGTAAATATAAAATGTTCAACTGCTGTAAAAAGTGTGTTTAACAGTTTTTTTAGAACAAAATAGAATCACAGTTGACACAGAGTGAGAAAACAGCGCAAGTACATATACAACAAGAGCTGTCGGAGGACAGTAACGCTCGACTAATCAACAGCCTTGTCAACTGAATGAATACAGAAGTACTATTCTTTGAACAGTCGAGCTAAAAAGGTTTGATTGCTGCCAAAACTTTGTGTCAGATGAAGCAACGTAAAAACTGAGCTCTTACATATAAAGATGTGTCCGTTGCTGCAATTGTTATCATGTTTAACAGGTTTCATATTAAAATTAACAGAATCACGTATAATACACAACATTTTGCACAAATACGTTAATTCAACAAGTTATTCACCATTTAATACAGAATTAGAGACAATCAAAGGTAAAGCGTGTCATGATGTTAATCAGATTTACAAAATGTATGTACATTGTCCCCAAGGGATTCTTTCCCAACTGACTGGCAAAAATACAATATTCAGCTACCGAGATATAAACTTTGTACAACAAAACTCAAAAGTAAAACTGATTTTTCGCTGCTCAGTTCTAATTTTGAAGCCAAATTTTGCTATAAGCTCTGAGACCGGTAGTACCTGGACGTTCCCAAGCCTGTTTGAGCTGTTCATGGTGCTGCAATCTTACCTAGTAAGTTTCTGTCAATGTTTTTTGCTTATTACAAAGGGCATTCGTCATTGCACAAGTTGACATGTTTTGCATATAGTGTTTATAATGAGAACCTCAGAAAGCCATAATTATTGAACAAACAGACTTCTTTTTAGGCCTTAGAGGGTCAATGAATTCGGGTCTCTAAGATTTAACAAGTAGAACATCATAATAGGGGTCAATTGAGGTGCGATGATTGGGGTCGAATTATTTTAAGAACGAATGTTATAAGGTATACGTCCGCAGTTAGAGTGTGACAGTGGTATCTCGCAAAAACTATAAAATGCGAAAAGAAACTTAAATAACGTACGAAATTTGATGATCTGAAGTAGTATGACTTTACTTATCTGAACATTTTATCGTTTCTATAACATATTTTTTGCCTGTTTGTAAGGCTTGATAATAACCTACCCTCCACTGGAAATCAAACTGACTGAAGTAGAAGACTGGTCGTCAGTTCCAGGATACCCTACACAGCTAGTAACTTCCAGGATATATTCCACTGGAAAAAAATAAGATATCATAGTGTTTGTATATATTACATACCTTTTACATACGAAAATATTTGTTACATTTATACAGAAAACTGGACCAAATAAAATGAAGCGTTATTGAACTTTTTTCAACAAAAAACCTCCTTTACTCTGTAAAATTCTAATTTGGTTTAAAGATTCCAATTACCATAGATTGAGTAAATTCGCGATACTGACATTTCACCATCTTAAATTGACGGTGTGTCGCTATATTCATGTAAATAATCTAATAAAAGACAGTAAAACAATTTCAAGAATTACCAAATCAATAACAATAATACTAGCATAGAATACATACTTGGAAAGCTGATGGTCCAAGCGACAGGGTTACCAACTATGACTGATGTTAGATTCAAAGAAGCTGTCACTTGAAATGTTGGCTTAATGTTTTTCTTGTCAACGTCTGTCAAACTAAAAGACATAACACATAAAATGTTGGATTGTATAATCAATATCCGAAGAGAAAAGACATCAGAATATTAACTCTTATCGTTGTCCCATTAAATTCTGCTGAAACTTTGCCCACATATTGATAAGAAATTTACACATATTCATAATTTCAAAAAGAACCTTATGTTCGCACATAGTATGAAAACTGGAATTGTTAAATTTTGTGAATGAATAAAGTTTTGCAATTTTGGGAATCTATGGAAATGCCAAAACGAAGCAAGAACATGTGTTATAGTAACCTTCCGTTTTAATACATGTACCTTCAGATGAACCATACAGTCATTCATAAAACAGTACATTGTACTGAGTCTGTGGTTATAAAGATGAATTATGAGACCAGTCTTAGTAAGCAGACTAGCCATTTGTTAATTTCAAGGCGGAACTAAAATCAACCAATCAGATGCTAGACTTTTGAGACAAACTTTATTTTTTATCTTTGAATCCTGGACTTTCTTGTTATTGCGGAAAATTGTTTACAAAACATTTGTCTTTTATTTTATTTCGTCCGGCATGGGCCGAGTTCGGCTTAAGGCATAACATATAGGTAAATACATGGAAGAGCGGTGCCTTTGAGTGATAATGGCACTGGCAATAACCCGAGGGCCCGATTATGATAATGTGATAATACATCAAACAATATTTAAAGCATAAATTTGTTACTATTTATAGGTACTCATGACGTTAAATACATTACGTCTGCCATTCAAAAGAAATAGCAGCATTTTGTACGTGTTTAGGTAAGTGTTTGTATATAAAAAAAGTTTACTGACTTTGCATTGAACGTGTTGTTTATTGCACCCACGTTGCCGGTCTCCGGTATTTCGCTACATTCTATCGTTACAGTAACCATAGATTTTCCTCCATGCATGGTGTAAAATTCAATTCCACTGTAGGTTCCAAAGGTGAGCAGAATAGGTAAATCCTGCAAGGAATACATTAACATTTTGTGTTATAACTAGCTGAAGTAAAATAGGTACAACACAACTGCTTATGTGAAAAGGTCGTCTATCTGAATCCAGGACGAGTTGCATATTCTCTGTAACGATTTACCGAAGAAAATGTCTACGCTCATTCGTTCTTTGCCTCTGATAAATCTAGAGAAGGCGTCAGTTTCTTGCAGAGAACATGTTAATCCAGGAACATTAGCTAGGTTAACATACCGACGTAAAAAAACAAAATACTGTTTAAACTAGAATGTGTCTGTAGGGCACAGGATGTGCCCCCACCGGTACATTTGTCACAAATAAGGGGCAATAATCATGATAATTCAAATGTTTACAGTCTTAAGTGGGTATAGCCTCAAGAAACATTTTATGTAAAGGATTCATTATTCTAGGCCATACACTTTTTGAGCTATGAGTATCACAAACAAAAATCCACCACTATTTTGACTATGTCAAGGACCGTTACTCTATAATTAGAGCCAAAATCTCAAAAAGAATGCCAAGTGAGCAGGGTCACGTCATGATAAAGACTCTGTCGGGTTTCATCAATTTACATGAAATATTTTGACCTATGCACATCATTATGTGAAAATGTGCATTTTTGACTATTTCAGGGGCCTTAACTTTGTAAACTGGGGATAGCGCCAGACAAATAATATATGGTGCACAAGCTTATATCATGATAAAGACTCATGCATGCAAGTTTTCATCAATTTATGTCAAATACTTTTTGAGCTAGGCGCGTCACAATGTGTAAATGTGCAATTTGACTATTTCAGGGGCCTTAACTCTAGATATAGGGGTCGGAGCCAGACAAAAAATAGGTGTGCAAGTTCATATCATGACAAAGACTCATGCAAGGTTTCATCAATTGATATGAAGTACTTTTTTAGCTAGGCGCGTCACAAACCTTTTTCGGACGGACGCACGGACAAGACCAAATCTATATGCCTCCCACCACTCACAGTGGGGGCACAACAAGAGAATCGAAGAAATAGAAGATGTTTTGCGTGTCCAAAGTATGTTGCTGTAAAAATTATATCGGAAAGCTTTTTAAATATTAAACAATTTCCTTGCCCAAACACCGTCAATGTGACTTCTCTGGTCTAACTTTAAACAACAAGTTATGTATCATATTTTCGTCAATATCAGTTTTTTGTACTGATTAATCGACTTGGAAATTTTGAGTGATTCCCAGCATTAATAAAATATATTTGAAGGTTTTTCTGAAGAATATTGAACGCATCCAAACAAAAAAATAGCAGACTCAGTTTAATGCTTAGTGTAATTCAGAATGGTTTAAGAAACGTGCAAAGATTTCTGATTAAAATGTATTCTATTCACTTTAGAGCAACCAGTGATTGTCACGCAACGAATTTTAACTTAATTTAGAGCAAACATTGCTGAATTTTTATCGTAATATATTCTATTAACGTTAGAGCAACCAGTGATAGTCACGCAATGACTTTTTATTCAAATGTATTCTATTTAATTATGATCAACCATTGATTGTTATGCAATGACTTTTGATCTAAATGTATTATTCTCATTTTAGAACAACCGCTGATTGTTGCGTAATGACCTATGATATGAATGCATTCTACTCACTTTAGAGCAACCAGTGATTGTCACAGCGTTTGAGTTGATATCTGCAACATTACACTGTATATCAGATCCTCCTGTTGCGTTCTCCTGCATAGCAAGGTAATAATAATCCGCGGGAAGATTGAATACATCAATACTGTTGTCGGGATTGCAAATAATCTCTGTGAATGAAAAGTTATAATATCGCTGAATACTTTATATACATGGTAATTCACGATACATGTACGTAACATGGCTTAAAATACTGGTGAACACTAAAATATCAGCAGCGAAAAGTGCATGCGAAAATATCGTACTTGACACGTGGATTGGCAAAGTAAACTTGGTCTGACGGTTGCGTAGAGACGTATTAAGGTCGTATCACGTTTTGAATTTCCGGTGAATAATGAAAAAACGAAGAATATTCAGTTCTTTTCAAATACCGTTATGTTCTAATTCAACCAAAAAGTTTCCTTTGTCTACCAGAAAGGAACAATTCTTGTATCTTAATATTTAGGTTTTGTACCTTTATTACAGACAATAAACTAAAACAATAGAAGTTCTTACGTGACTTCGGTGAGCTCAACAAAGCAATTTCAAGCACAAATATTAATGTGGAATGTAAAGTAAGCTACACACTTCAATGTCCTACCAAGATACTTTCAAAAACAATGCATTTGCAGAATGGAGAGATAAAAATAATTTTGACAGCTCGTGAAAACTGATGACAAATTTTGACAGGTGTATGATGACTCATGACCTAATTAAACATTTTCTGTTATTTCTAACTTCCAGTTTGATTTTTTTAAAAATGGGTCTTCTATATTGTAGCTTACAACTCATGAATGAAAACAATAAAAGAATATATTGTTACCTTACTGTCGTTTCGTCTATCCAAGTCACGTACGAATTCCTATTGTTTCAGTCATTTGTCACTAATTAGAGCAACTCACAGTGTTGCAATCATACAAAACACATCCTTTATTTTCATACAGATATTGAGGATTAATCTAATGAACACATGTACTGGAAACACAATTTTAATAACTATTGTGTATTGCAATAATGCTAAACTATCCCAGCCGTGACGTGTCCTTAAGATCATTTTTCTAGAATTAAAATGCTAATTGTCTACATGGAGATGTTTACCTGCGCAAGTAGGCGGGCTTCCGGACCACTGATCACCGATACATGTACGGGTGGCGGGATCGCTCGTGATGATGTAAGCAGCATTGCACGTGTAAGTTACCATATCTCCTTCACCGATCCCAGAATAAGAGGTGTTACCATGAGCAATCTCCTCGGGTGTTCCGCAACCCATCTTAGCTGTGGAAAAATAATCGGTCGGAATAATCCTGATTTGCCTTTTATCAGAAACAGATTTCATGATAGTTAATACTATTTTACTCGGTTAATGACAATGAATAGAAAAGTGTCATTTTACATTGTGCATGTATGCAAAGAGCTATAAAAATAAAATATACTTCTTTGATGCATGAACTAAGATTTTCTGTAAAAGTTCATGGTATTGCGAAAAGCTTCACCATCAGTCTCGTAATTATTTTTGTCTATAATAAAAACAAAGAATGTTCATTCTAATATGCCTGCCGATAAAAGTTACGTTTCCATGATAATATTAACAATGATGATGATGATGATGATGATGTTACTAAGAATGATAGTTTATTATCTTGTATAATCAGAAGGACTACAAATAAAATAAAGTGTATTTTCACAAGTGAACATCCCTTTAAACGTAGGAGCAGAAGTGGGGTCGAGAGAGAGGGTGTGGTCTACCAATTTAGTAAGGCACCTACATCGTTGTATAATTACTGAGTTCTAGTATAAAAATAACAACAAATCTAGCTGTGGAAAATAGAAAGATACACATTTCTTGTTAATTTGTTACATGCTTTCAAGTAAGTTTTTGAAATATTTCAGTGAAAATCTGATAATGCCACAGTGAAAAATATCAAGTATCTTTTACACCAGTGTGGAACTATAAAATGGATTAAATTTATCTTAAACCATTAAAAATGAAGTTAGAATAAAATTTGTTTGTCTTACATGTAAAATTAAAAAATCTTTCACTAGGAAACACCAAATCAAACATTTTCAATGGTGACTTTACGCCACTCTGGATAATTGTTGGTTTTAATGTAAGATAGAAATATGTGTTACAAAATGATTACTAGATGCAATATTTTCACGAACCTGATTTTTCTGGCTGAAGTCAAAACGTGAAGAGAAAAGTTTGAAACCTGAGTGATAATGTCATGTTAAAAACTCTTATTGAACGGCTTGCTAGCCAATTATTATACTGCCCGACGTCCGAAACTTGCTTGTCAATTTGCAAAAATTATTGCCCGGTGTTGGACAGACCTCCGGCAATATTTTTGCCTATTTACAGGAAAACCATTCTATTAGCGTATATAAATTAATATTCAAGTTCAACAGCGAATTACTGCTTCCGAGTTTTGATACCCTGCATGTTTTTTTTTCTTTTTCTCTCTTTTTTTTTTGTTTTTTTTTTTTTGGGTGGGGAAGGGGCGGGGGTTGGGGTGATATTTTTTCCGGAATATAAATTGTGTAAATTAGATAAAAAGATCTTGAAGAACTATGTATGTATGCCTTAAACGCTGGATAAATATGAGTTGCAGTTAAGACAAAGGCAATGTTTATTGTCTATACTTGCTTCCGAAAGTATTAAAATCACAGTAGGTCACTATTAAGGAAAGTTCTTCATCAATTCATATAAACTTCGAAAATATTACATTTTATCCGAATGTCCATTACATTGAGCTACCCTGACTGATTTCTCTGAACTATAAATCAATGACAGAAATTTAGTGTAAAACTGTCTTAAACAGAACACTCTGCCATACGTACGTAATTTGAAATAGCCATCACTTCCAAAACCATAGCTAATACTCATTGCAGCGACTGAATGATTTAGGCCACACCAATTCATCATTATGTTCGAACCGATCTTACTTCCGTTTCCTACCTGATAAAGAAAAAAATCATAAAACGTCAGCATAGTATATAAATTTGAAAATAAATTTACAGAAACCAAATGAAATCGTGTTTTACAAGAAAAATGGCTGGAAAAAACACTTACATGTACCTAACTTGACTTTTATCAGAAACAGATTCAATGATCAGTCCGAACACTATCCAAATAATTTTGATTACCACTTTTAAGTTATATGTTATGCCGGCATCAATCGATTGATACTTGGGTGCCGAATAGTTCAGAATATTGTTCCATGTTACTCGATTAGCAAGGATCATTTTAGGAATATTTGGAATATTTTATGAAATATACGTAAATATTACCTGAACACAACCTCCATCCCAGGAAATCCAAAACCACCGATACTCGGTGGTAAGAACGGCACCCTGAAATATATTTATTCAAATCAGTATGACACTTCGACTGAGTAAACACAATAAACACGAAAAGGATATACAGATCATACTATTCAAGACGGCGCCATTTTTAAATGTCCTTCTAAAACACGACCCTAACTGCGTTGAAGGAGTATATATATTTTCAAATATTTCTAGTTATGATACAGAATATAAACAAAATGATTACACAGTTCATTCTTGACAAGATTTTCGAAAAGACGGACTGATATTTTATTTATTTTGTTGTAGGGTTTAACGTCGCACCGACACAATTATAGGTCATACGGCGACTTTCCAGCTTTGATAGTGGAGGAAGACCCCAGGTGTTCCTCCGTGCATTATTTCATCACGAGCGAGCACCTGGGTAGAACCACCGACCTTCCGTAAGCCAGCTGGATGACTTCCTCATTTGAAAAATTCAACGCCCCGAGTGAGGCTCGAACCCATATCGATGAGAGGCAAGTGATTTGAAGTCAGCGATCTTAACCACTCGGCAAAGGAGGCCCCGAACAGAGAGACAAACTAAAAATAACAAATATAAATATGATGTTTGTTTTGGGTTTAACGCCATTTTTCAACAGTATTTCAGTCATGTAACGGCGGGCAGTTAACCTAACCAGTGTTCCTGGATTCTGTACCAGTACAAACCTGTTCTCCGCAAGTAACTGCCAACTTCCCCACATGAATGATCAGAGGTGGAGGACTAATGATTTCAGACACAGTGTCGTTTATCAAATAGTCACGGAGAACATAAGCCCTGCCCGAGGATCGAACTCGCGACCCCGTGATCCGTAGACCAACGCTCTTACCTACTGAGCTAAGCGGGCGGAAATATAAATATGATCAGTAATAATTGTTAAAATAGTAACTGTTGCAGCAAAAGGATACTGAATGATTTATATAGACTGAGGGAATAAAGAAGCCGGTGATGTAGGCAATTTGTAATAATTTCGAGAATGGCCGCCAGGAAGAACTCAGATATACATGTGAAGCAGGTAAAGTTGCCTCAACAAGCGGACAATGTAAATATATCTAGGTATTAACTAACGACATTTGAAAAAAAAGCGAATGACCGCGTAATAAATATCCTACGTCGTTGTCTGAAGAACTATCAAATTTATTGAAATTTGATTGTCATGTGAAAAAGGTTACATCAAACAATTATAATATCGTATCTTATGTCATATGTTTCAACATATTTAACATTGTTAATAGCATGAACATGATTTTTAGTGTCTTGTTTCTTTTCTTGTTGACTTTGGTACAATAACGCTATATACATTGACACATTCTGAGATATGGTATGTTGAGGGTTGTCTAATTAACTTTATCCTTCTTCAGTTACTTTTTCACAATAAGAACTTGATACTTATGGCATGGTTATTCCTTGCAGACGACTGTTCACTTACGGCATATGTTGATAAATGTGAACCTTGTTTTTGGTTCCTTATAACTGATTGGGTATTACCCCAACCACCAAGCACAATTTCAACGATATCGTTGTCAAAATCACTACGATTTTTTTGTAACAACACGTGGGCGTCAGTATTGCCTGAAATTATACAAAACAAAATAAGATATAGACCAGTAATGGCAATAATTTATCGGTAAATTCCGTGCGATTACGTATTCATGTAAGGCGTTTCGGTGTTCTTCGGACAATAATGTAACTTGCAGGAGCATCTGGCTTAAAACGATCATACTTCTAACAAAAGGCAAACTAGAGTTATGTAACTTGCCCATCTTAAGGTCATCTTTTTTGTGTGGATTATGAAAGCATTCTGTCAAGATGGTTCTGAAACACACCTAAATGGAAAACTTTTACCAAAATTTCTAAATTATAAATTTCAACAAATGAAAGCTTAGAGTTAAGAACCTTGTCCAGTGAGGACACCTCATGACGCTAAAGACTTTTTCGAAGTTTGAAAGCATTTAGCTATATAGTTATAATAAAACTGCTAAAATGCAAAACTTGTGAGACAAGGAGGTGGACGCCTAGCCCGGGAAGCCGTGGATAATATTCGTGCTTTGTCAGAAGAAAACATACCTAATATATGTGCATTACAGATCCCAGTTAATCTGCGCTAATTAGTGTTAATTGGCATTCATCGAGAGTTTCAGATATTATCAAAGTAATTTGCAGTTAGAAAAAAAAGTTAGAAATTGTCAGACTGGATTCCCAGGCTAGTAGACGCCGATGAAATGGTGAAATTAAAGCTCCACTATTTGAAAATTCCAAATATTTCAGCTAATAAAAGTTTGACATGAAAGTCCCGACAATATGGGCATGTCCACTTCATAATGCATACATGTTCTATGTTTCATTTTAACTGGATGAAAAAAGGCGATAACTCCAGAAGACATAATCGTACAAATGTACCGACAATATGCAGCTGTCCAATGCATGCTGATAAAGTATACAAAGAGGTTAGCTTATTGTCAGAGCCAGTCAGCGACCCGTATGTTATTTTATGATCAACGTAATTGAGACTAAAAATGTTAAGGTGCATATATTGTTATACCATTGAACATTTACACAAAAAGGAAACAACTTTCATTTAGAAAGAATTTCTTTGGGTTAATATAGTGCAGAAGCTGGTTCTAAGCTTGCCAATTCATTTGAAATTGTTCGCACAGAAAGCAAGGTAAAAACGCTTTCATGGCATTCAAAAGCTTCGGTCTTTCTCTTTGTTTTCAAACAAAAATCATATCGCCATACCGACCCGTCGAGACACGTCGGTAAAACTGTACAAGAATTTGAGTACATAAAAAGTATTTTAGGACATATACGGACTATCGGACGTTCAAATGCTATATGCATCATGGATATTCGACACCTAGGGCAGACAATATCGAGGGACATTTACAGTTTTGTTATGTATAATCTTTTGACAAGTTGTATTAAATGTCGTTTCCATTTGTTCCAGAATCAGGCTGTTTATATTTACGGCCAAAATATTGTTTAGAACAAAGACGCATACGCACGTATTAATACACGTACAGCGTAGCGTAGTGCAGTGTAGTATAGCATGACATGTCATAGCATGTATGGTGGCAGATACAACCTCTTCAAACGTGCCAACACGCCAGAATGAAATGGCAGAAATAAACCACCATGTAGCATGTCATATCATAATCTTAACAATTACATGACATTTAATAAAAAAATCCGGTCCATACTTTGTTCTTCATGCCTTGCTGTATTCAACATATATTTCCCACTGTAAGAAAACAGTGTGAATACTTATTTTTGATGTCATGTAAGACTAATTGAATGTCTTGTCGGTCAGTTGACAAAAATATTTGCTCTCGGCCCTTCAGACCTCGTGCAGTAGATTTCTAAGAACAAATACTTGCCTTTTGCTTGAAAGACGATGGCTGTTTTGGAGTCGAGCCTACATCCCGTTTGCATACAAGTCAATCAGTTCATAGTTGTAGTTGTCTGGACAGTAAAATGTCTGGTCTGAAAGAAACGAATTAAGTGTTCGTTTAAGGACCCATTCTTATATGTAAAATCGTTATCTAATAGCCTTTTGCAGTTGAACACATTGTTTTAAATTTATGGCCTGTTCAAGAAAGTTCATTATCTCCGAGGGCAGAAAGTTTATTATCTCCGACGGCACTTAACACAAGACAGCAATAATATAAAAGGAAAATTTACAGTTCCTGCATACTGCATTTCCCCCAGTGTCCTCAGTGAAATATAAATTTAATCCCTGAAAACACACTACCTCTAAAGGCCCCGTATCACAGTCGCTGTATGAAATAGGAATTGAACAAAACTTCTCGTTATGAAAGCGCGGTGGTGACTTTACGTTTTGGTGAAGAAATTTCAATGAGAAATTGGAATTTCAGTCAAACCTGTCTATAAAGACCACCCTTGTGAGAGCCAAAATGTGGTCTTTATTGGGAGGTGTTCTTTATTCACTGCTTAAAATATGCTGTAATTGTTAAATAGGAAACAAAACATGTGGTATTTAAAGCCAGGTGGTCTCTGCTCAGAGGTGGTCTTTAACATAGGTTTGACTGTATAGCGAATTGTGATGTCACCACCGAGCTTTCGTACCTTGTACATTCTTCAGTTATCTTTATGATTATAAAAGAGTAATTTAAACGTGAGGCAGAGCTTTATTACATGCTTTGCAGTGAAATATCAAAATATCAGAGTAAAATATACCTGGTATTCTCACTGTGAAAAATATTAAATATATTTTTCATTATTAAGAAACTATAAAATAGGTACCTATAGTCAAAACGTGAAATAAAGAGAAAAATTGTTTGTTTTACATGTAAGATCAAAATATCTTGCACTTATGAACACCATATCTTACCTTATCAGTCGTCGCTACGCCACTCATGAAAATATTGCATCTAGTGTTTACTCGTGAAAGATATTTCAGTCTTACACTATCCTCTATGTTTTCCGCAGTGATATCAATATAAAAATTATATTGTTTGCCAAATCTAAGTTTCACACGTTTATTTGCAATTATGTTCACCCCTTTTTCATGGTCTTTTTCAGGAGGTCACTTTGTTAGTTTGTTGTTATAACAACTAATGCAGTAACAATTAATGTTTTGGAAAGGTACATGTTTGATGCAGCAGTTTACTGTTCCAAACAAAATGTTCTTAAGTGGTAAAAACAAACCTATAAAAACACAGTTAGGTTCACTACCACTCCATGTGCCATTACCCTCACATATACGTGATGAGTTTCCCTGCAGGGCAAAATACTCATAACAAACGTATGTCGCCGTTTCATTGAGAGTCGTTCCTGTTTGGGTAACATCGCCGTGTTGTGGATCAGTCAAGTTACCGCAATCTGTAAAAAAATCAAATTGACAATTTTAACATAAGTTTGTATTTGAAACACGTGCAAGTGCAGTTCTGCGGAGTATTGTTTTCTTTTAGAAATTAAAAAAATCATGCCGTATATTCTCCAATTTGAAGAGTACCTTAATCACGTGACAACAGTATCTAGCAAAGCCGTACCCATTTGAATTTTATATATAAAACTCCGTCTTCAAATTTTGCTACAAGGTTTAGTTTACATCACAGAAAAAAATGGATTAAAATATATTAATATAAAAGGTCACATCTGAAGTTATGAAGTTGTACCATCAAACGATTTCTTACCATCATGTCCAGAAGGCACGCCACAGCCATTTAATATTACCGTCCTATTATGGACTGACACACTAACGACACACTGATGAAGTGGAAACATTGTAGTCCATTGAATTTACTCAAACCTAGTTAGTCTAAGATAAACAAGAGCTGTCGGTTGACAGCGCGCTCGACTATTCGAAGAATTGATGGAAGTATTGGGTCAAAATATTACCATAGATTTTCAGACAAAAGGAGACAGACAAAGCACAGGTGCCCGTCCATTCTTGGTGCCCATATGGGTGCCGCCCCAACACTGTTTTAAGCCTAAAGCGAAAAAAAAAATTTTGAAATATTTTTTTGCTATATATTCTCTTATATGGAAAAGGTGCTTGTGTTTACTAGGACACGCTGTGGAACAACCAAAATGTCCAGTTCAGTAACAGCTGAGGCTACCTTGCTGCAATTTACACACCATGCATTTATAAAATAGTAAACAATCTTGTTCTGCCTAGTAAACAGCCTTAAATAACTTACATTTAAATTCAAACAAGCCAAATTGTCTAGACACTTGCAAAATAACAGTGACGATCGGCCATTTTGTTTCAAAACGAAAGTAGAAAACCTACTCCGTTGTTGGAGTCTTAGAATTTAAATGTAAGTTATTTAAGGTTGTATACTAGGTAGAATAGGATTGTTTACTGTTTTCTAAATGTCCGATGTGTAAATAGCAGCAGGGTAGCTTGCATTGGTATTGAACTGGACATTTTGGTTGTTCCAGGGCGTGTCCTAGAAAACCTCCATAGCGTTACGGCAACACAAGCACCTTTTCCATATAAGAGTATATATAGGAAAAAGAAAATTCATTTTTTTTCGTTTTAGGCTTAAAAGTGTTTATAATTTTTTTTTTTTTTTTTTTTTTTTTTTTTTTTGAGGGGGCGGCACCCATATGGGCACCAAGACTGGACGGGCACTTGTGAGACAAAGTACCTGCATTTGTGGATTTGGATAAGTCTTGCACAATATGGCAATGTGCGAACATGATGGTAAGCAGGTGTTCAAAGTTTCAAAGCCATATATGAAACTGTTTAGACAAAATATCGAATGGTCAAAAAAAAAAACTGAGCTAAAGTCCTTGTCCTAGTTATATAGTCTTGCCTACATATGGTAAACAACTGGTCAAAGTTTCACAGCTACATGACGAACAGGTTAGGCAAAATTTTTTTTACACTGTATGATATCTAGTAGAAATCATTTTAAAGAAGACTGTTTTTGTTGTTTTTGTACCGGTACTAAATATTGGTATAAAATGAATTCTCAATTCTGAGGTTTTGACAGGTCTTTCTGTTCGGCACCTCCCGTAGGCGTTAAGCGGAAATAGCCGAAGCATGTCGTCTGCGCTCCTTGCTAAATTATCCGATATTGATCTGTTTATTGAGCTATGGCGAGTAGGATAGCTCTACTTATTCTTCGAATAGTTGAGCTAAAAATGTTGTACATACCCAAAGTATGGCAACACCATTTCTCTAGCATTAAAATGCTAATTGTCTATATGGTGATGTTTACCTGCGCAAGTAGGCGGGCTTCCGGACCATTGACCACTGATACATGTACGGGTGGCGGAATCGCTCGTGATGATGTAAGCGGCATTGCACGTGTAAGTTACCATATCTCCTTCACCGATTCCAGAATAAGACATGTTACCATGAGCAATCTCCTCGGGTGTTCCGCAACTCATCTTAGCTGTGGAATAATTATTGATTAGAATAATCCTGATTTGACTTTTATCAGAAACAGATTCCATGATAGTTTATAGTATAAACTATTTTACTCGGTTAATGACAATGAATAGAAAAGTGTCATTTTACATTGTACATGTATGCAAAGAGCTATGAAAATAAAATATACTTCTTTGATGCATGAACTAAGATTTTCTGTAAAAGTTCATGGTATTGCGAAAAGCTTCACCATCAGTCTCGTAATTATTTTCATCTGTGATAAAAACAAAGAATGTTCATTCCAACATGCCTGCCGATACACTTATGTTTCCATGATAATACTAATAATGATAATGATGATGATATAATAATGATAGTTTATTATCTTGTATCTTCAGAAGGGCCACAAAAATAATGAGTATTTTCACCAATGAACCCTTTAAACGTAGGAGTAGAAGTTGGGTCGAGAAAGAGGGTTTGGTGTACAAACTTAGTAAGTCACCTACACCGTTGTATAATTACTAAGTATAAAAATAACAACAAATTTAGCTGTGGGAAATAGAAAGATACACATTTCCTGATATTTTGTTACATGCTTTCCAGTAAGATTTTGAAATATCTGAGTGAAAATCTGATAATGTCAGTGAAAAATATCAAGTATCTTTTACACCAGTATGGAACTATACAATGGATAAAAATTATCTAAAACCATTAAAAATGAAATTAAAATAATATTTGCTTGTCTTAAATGTAAAATTAAAAAATCATTTGCTAGGAAACACCCGACCATTCATTTTCAATCGTGACTTTACGCCACTCAAGATATTTGTTTATTTCAATGTAAGTTAGAAAAATGTATTACCAAATGATTACTAGATGCAACATTTTCACGATCCTTGATTTTTCTGGGCTAAAGTCAAAACGTGAAGAAACTTTAATGATAATGTCATGCTAAAAACACTTTGAATTAAACGGCTTGCTAACCAATAACTATACTGCCTGAGACCCGAAACCTGCAGGTTAATTTGCTAAAATTATTGCCCGGTGTCCGAAGCTGGACGGGCAATAGTCGGACAGTCCTCCGGCAATATTTGACTCTTTACAGGAAAACCATTCTGTTAGCGTATATAAGTTAATATTCTAGTTCAACAGCGAATTACTGCATGTTTTTTTCTTTTTCCCTTTTTTTTTTTTTTTTTTTTTTTTGGTGGGGGGGGGGGGGGGGGGGGGGATATTTTTTTCCGGAATATGAATTGTGTAAATTAGATAAAATGATCTTGAAGAACTATTTATGTATGCCTTAAACGCTGGATAAATATGAATTGCAGTTAAGACAAAGGCAATGTTTATTGTCTATACTTGCTTCCGAAAGTATTAAAATCACAGTAGGTCACTTTTAAGGAAAGTTCTTCATTAATTCATATAAACTTCGAAAATATTACATTTTTTCCGAATGTCCATTATAGTGAGCTAGTCTCACTGATTTCTCTAAACTATAAATCAATGACAGAAATTTAGTCTAAAATTGTCCTAAACAGAACAATCTGCCATACGTACGTAATTTGAAATAGCCATCACTTCCAAAACCATAGCTAATACTCATTGCAGTAATTGAATGATTTAGGCCACACCAATTCAGCATTCTGTTCGAACCGATCTTACTTCCGTTTCCTACCCGGTAAAGAAAAAAAAAATCATAAAACCTCAGGTAGGGAAGCCAAACAAAAGTACGGAATGACTTGTTTTATAGAAATTTAAAAAGACTGACTAGTATATAAATTTGAAAATAAAATTACAGAAACCAATGAAATCGTGTTTTCAAAGAAAAATGGCTGGAAAAGCACTTACATGAACCTAACTTGACTTTCATCAGAAACAGATTCAATGATAGTTTATACTATTTTACTTGGTTAATAACGATGAATAGAAAAGTGTTATCATTTTACCAACAGATCGCTATCTCTAGATGAATTTCAACTAAGGGATATTCCCCCGTTTTTATTTAAAACAGTCCGTACACTATCCAAATAATCTGATTACCATTTTATTAATATGTTATGCCTTTTAGGAGTACACGGCATCACGTGACTTACACTTGGGTGCCAAATAGTTCAGAATATTGTTTCATGTAATTCGATTAGCAAGGATCATTTCAGGAATATTTGAAACATTTTATCAAATAAATATACGGTAAATATTACCTGAACACAACCACCATCCCAGGATATCCAAAACCACTGATACTCGTTGTTTAGAACGGGACCCTGAAATATATTTATTAAAATCAGTACGACACTTCGACTGAGTAAACACAATAAACACGAAAAGGATATACAGATCATACTATTCAAGACGGCGCCATTTTTAAATGTCCTTCTAAAAGTCGGCCTTAACTGCGTTGAAAGAGTATATATACTTTCAAATGATTACTCAGTTCATTTTTGACAAGATGGCCGCCATTTTCGAAAAGACAGACTGTTAATTTATTTATTTTGTTGGGTTTAACGTTGCATCGACACAATTATAGGTCATATGGCGACTTTCACAAGCGGGCACCTGGGTAGAACCACCGACCTTCCGTAAGCCAACTGGATGGCTTCCTCATTTAAAAAAAAAAATTCAACGCCCCGAGTGAGGCTCGAACCCACATCGATTAGGGGCAAGTGATTTGAAGTCAGCGATCTTAACCACTCGGCCAAGGAGGCCCCGAACAGATGGACTGAAACTAAATAACAAATATAAATATGATCAGTAATAATTGTTAAAAAAGTAACTGTTGCAGCAAAAAGATACTGAATGATTTATTAAGACTAAGGGAATAAAGAAGCCGGTGATGTAGGCAATTTGTAATAATTTCGAGAATGGCCGCCAGGAAGAACTCAGATATACATGTGAAGCAGGAAAAGTTGCCTAACAACTCATTGTAGCTCTAAGTTTGAAAGAAAGCGGACAATGTAAATATATCTAGGTATTAACTAAAGACATTTGAAAAAAAAGCGAATGACCGCGTAATGAATATCCTACGCCGCTGTCTGAAGAACTATCAAATTTATTGAAATTTGAATGTCAAGGTTAGATCAGAATTATAATATCCTATCTTATGTCATATATTTCGCCATATTTAACATTGTTAATAGCATAAACATGATTTTTAGTGTCTTGTTTCTTTTCTTGTTGACTTTGGTACAATGACGCTATACATTGACGTATTCTGAGCGAAATGTACATGTATATGGTATGTTGGGGGTTGTCTAATTAACTTTATACTTCTTCAGTTACTTTTTCACAGTAAGAACATGATACTTATGGCATGGTTATTCCTTGCAGACGACTGTTCACTTACGTAATATGTTGATAAAGCTTGACCAAATATTTGGTTCCTCATAACTGACCGGGTATTACTCCAACCACCAAGCACAATTTCAACGATATCGTTGACAACATCACTATGATTTTTTTGTAACAACACGTGGGCGTCATGCATGCCTGAAATTATACAAAGAAATAAGTGGCAATAATTCATCGGTAAA
This sequence comes from Mercenaria mercenaria, assembly GCF_021730395.1. Taxonomy (NCBI): domain Eukaryota; kingdom Metazoa; phylum Mollusca; class Bivalvia; order Venerida; family Veneridae; genus Mercenaria; species Mercenaria mercenaria. The sequence goes on along the minus strand of NC_069367.1, from coordinate 13,802,869 downwards.
TTCGGTGCGATTACGTATTCGTGTTAGGCGTTTCGGTGTTCTTCGGACAATAATGTAGCTTGCAGTGGCTTTTCGTTCATTCCGGAGAATGCCGAAATCGCATACGGAAAATGTAAGCAGACGGAAAATGTGTAAAGAGACGGAAATTTACGACAGTCATTACGGATCTATTACCATAAGGCATAAACAAAAACTCTACTGTAAAAAAAATTATAATTGTAACAAAATGCAAACTAGAGTTATGTAACTTGCCCATCTTCCGGTCATCTCATATGGAAATTGTTTGTGTGGATTATGAATGCACCTACATGGAAAACTTTTACAAAAATTTCTAATGTGTTTATATTCTATAATCAGTTTTTACTGGTGCCTTCCCTTAACCATTGCACTTACACTGCATTTTTGTCACCAGTATTTATGTATCATACTATGATCCTGTTTATGATTTTTACGCCAAACTCTGTTAAATTTTGACGTTTTTGTCATTGACGTTTCAAATGTCATAAGCATCCCGCATATTCGACACCTAGGGCAGACAATATCGAGGGACATTTAAAGTTTTCTTACTTATATAATCCTTTGACAAGTTGTATTAAAAGTCGTTTTCGTTTGTTACAGAATTAGGCTATTTATATTTATGGCCAAAATATTGTTTAGAACAGAGACGCACGTACATGTACACGTACAAAGCAGCGTAGTTCAGTGTAGTATAGCATGACATGTCATAGCATGTATGGTGGCAGATACAACCTCTTCAAACGCGCCAACACGCCAGAACAAAATGGCAGATATAAGCCACCATATAGCATGCCATATCATAATCTTAACAATTACATGACATTTTATAAAAAAAATCCGGTCCATATTTTGTTCTTCATGCCTTGCTGTATTCAACATATATTTCCCACTGTAAGAAAATAGTGTGAATACTTATTTTTGATGTCATGTAAGACTTATTGAATGCCTTGTCGGTCACTGAGTTGGCAAAAATCCTTCAGAACTCGGGCAATAGAATTGTAAAAACAAGTATACTTGCCTTTTGTTTGAAAGACGATGGCTGTTTTCATGTCGAGTCTAATTCCGTTTTCATACAAGTCATGCTGTTCATAGCTGTGGACGTCTGAACAGTAAAATGTCAGGTCTAAAAGAAACAAATTAAGTGTTCGTTTGAGGACCCATTTTTCAATGTAATATCGTTGTTTAATAGCCTATTGCGGTTGAGTCGCTACCGAGCTTTCATACCTTGGACATACTTCAGTTATCTTTGTCGTAATAAAAGAGTAATTAAAACATGAGCTTTATTACATGCTTTGCACAGAAATATCGAAATATTAGAGCGAAATATATCTGGTATTTTCACAGTGAAAAATATTAAATATATTTTTCACTGTTAAGAAACTATAAAATGGGTAACTATAGTCAAACAACGTGAAATAAAGAGAACAAGGAGCTCCGTTCAATAAACGCTTGATGCCCCCGGTGGCATCCTTGTCAATACAAAGCAACCTAAGTCAAAAACGAGGTTAAGGTCAAACTGAGGTCAGTTGATGTTTGAAGATGAGGAATGGTCACAGGTTACATCTGTATTAGTATCAATTCATTCTTGTAAGCGGTATTAATGCTAGACGAAACGGTCCCATTTGGTTAACCAAGAGATGACCCATATAAAGCAACGTAAGTCCAAAATGAGGTCAAGGTCAAGGTCAAACTGAGGTCAGGTGATGTTTGAAGATGAGGAATGGTCACAGGTTACATCTGTATTAGTGTTAATTCATTCGTGTAAGCGGTATTGATGCTAGACGAAACGGTCCCATTTGGTTAACCAAGAGATGGCCCATATAAAGCAACCTAAGTCCAAAATGAGGTCAAGGTCAAGGTCAAACTGAGGTCAGGTGATGTCTGAAGATGAGGAATGGTCACAGGTTACATCTGCATTAGTATCAAGTCATTCTAGTAAGGGGCAGTGATGCTAGACGAAACGGTCCCATTTGGTTAACCTCGTACGGACGGACGGACGAACGAACGGACGGACGGACAGGACGATCACTATATGCCTCCCGCATCAGTAGATGCCGGGGGCATAAAAATTACTTGTTTTACATGTAAGATCAAAATATCTTTCACTCATGAACACCATATCTTATACATATCTCTCCTGGCTATGCCTCTCATGAAAATATTGCATCTTGTGTTTACTAGTGAAAGATAGTTCAGATTTACCCTGAAACAAATATCCTCTATGTTTTTCGCAGTGATATCAATATTTATTACATACTCGTTTCTATTCCCCGTTAAGTTACACCGGTACCGGAAACGTCAATATTTTTCCATACACTGACGCCTGAATTTTATATCGGGTGCGTGACGTAATTCAGTGTGTGTTGTTGCACTATTTTTTCTATTTAGTTCAGTACTGTCAATCCTATTCAGGCTATTGAACATATTTCAATATTATTATGTAGATGCGTATGTAATAACAAGAGCTGTCACAGGAGACAGCGTGCTCGACTATTTCGATGCTGGATAGTGAAACTGTGCACATCTGAGAAAACTGGAGCTGTCACTGGAGTGTTTATTAACTCCAATGGTGGGTGAAGATATTGCACAATAGCCTGAGTCTGTGTCAAAAATATTAAGTAATAAGAGAAGTACAGATAAAGTGTATCAAAAAAAAAATACACCGTAACTGAGGTAAAGTCCTTGTCCTAGTTATATAGTCTTGCCTACAAATGGTAAACAAGTGGTCAAAGTTTCAAAGCTACATGACGAACAGGTTAGGCAAAATATTTTTATACTGTATGATATCTAGTAGAAATCATTTTAAAGAAGACTGTTTTTGTTGTTTTTGTACCGGTACTAAATATTGGTATAAAATTAATTCTCAATTCTCAGGTTTTGACAGTCTTTCTGTTCGGCACCTCCCGTAGGCGTTAAGCGGAAATAGCCGAAGCATGTCGTCTGCGCTCCTTGCTAAATCTGTTTATTGACCTCAGACAATAGAAGAGAGACAACTGTGTATAGCGTTGATCTTAATAAACAAGGGAAGATAATAGTACCGATTTTTATCCAATTCTTCAGTATGGCGAGTAGGATAGCTCTACTTATTCTTCGAATAGTCGAGCTAAAAAAGTTTTACGTACTCAAAGTATGGCAACACCTGGCAAGAATGATCCAGAAACATAGTCGTAAAAACGTCTTCCCATCCATCACAGAAATATCAAAATTCGAATGAATGATGTTCTAGTGCTGAAAATAAAACGTACACTATTTCACAGCCGTACAGAGAAAAGAGAACATGTTACCTTTCTTGAAAATGCCCTCGTAAAATGAAAAACAAATGAAAGGTCCAAAAATATGAGAACCAAGTTTACAGGATGTGAATCTTGGTCACTTTAAAAAAAAACAACAACAAAATAACCATAGATAACCTAAAAAACTGTCCACAATTTTACTTATTTGGTAAAATATAAGCTAAAAATAGTTAAAAATGGTTAAAAACCTAATAATCCTATCATTCAACAATTCATTTTCGAGAAATTATATACTGGTATTCTTTCTGATCTCCCGTGTGTTGAAAGAAAACTGTTGCAGGAAGGTTCGAAAATTTATGTTTTCGTACACTAATGTTTTCGTACACAACATCGCCAATAAAGCTATTTATGGTCGCAAATGCCATAACAAAGGTATTGTGCAATGTTTTCCGAGGCGGTTAAGAGGTACATTAAAAATTCTTTTCTAATAGTTGCGAATGAAAAATAACTTCTGTAACTGTTTTAGCCTAAATGTGAACGTTTTTAAGGTCACTGACTAAAAACGGATTAACGTTAACGTTGTGCTGTCAGGCTTTTTGTACAAAGTCTTTAAAGATAATGTGATAAATAAAGCAATAAAAAGCTGTATATAATATCATCATCAATTGATGTGTAAAAAGATTCATTTTTTTCTTTGTTTTAAAGTTTAATTTAAGATTTAAAAATAAAATGAATATATAAAAGTAAAATATTACTTGTGAAAACGTTTTGGTTTTTTTATTACTGGTCACGCTTATTATTAACGAAGACAATGTCGTGTTCAAAATTTAGCCAAACGTCTACGTTATACGATACACATGATTATAAAAATAATACAAAGAAAAATGAAAGGTAGCTTTTGGTTTTTCAATGAAAATGCAATTAATTCCATTTTATGAAATATGGAGGGGAAAAGTGAAATACTGTGATAAAGGGGAACGATGACGGTGTAAATTTACATCGAGAATTAAATAGATTTTATTTTTTATTTTTCGGTAAGTCTGCATGCTAAATTCTACTTTCTGATCAAAGGCACTGACCTGAAATCGTACGACAACAAAAACAAAAAAGAAGGGAAAATTTTAAGATATCACAACATTATTGCTATATTTCTTAAGAAGGCTACTGATAGATTATGTGAAGTGTATTCAGTAAGATCATTGGTACAATGTTTTTAAAATATAGAATTGTAGAATTTTCCGCAAATAAATTCAAAGTTCTTACCTTCTGAGTATAATGCCTTTAATGACTTCCTTCTAATCTAACTGTCCGATACCCGCATAGACTTGGAAGCGAATGAATTATTGAATAAATGACAGTCTATTTATTGCGTACACCTTCCTCGCTCACTGGGCGAAATTCTCGTGAATTACATGATTTTACTTGAGCAGAATGTTACAACGAGGGAGGTTCGTCCTGGTTAGTAATCAGTATTTTGTAGATGATGTCCTCTAGATATATTAATAAGCACTACAACTAAGTTTGCGTTATATTGTGCTGTAATATTTTATAAACGTTTCATGCTTGTTGGTAAAATGACCGCTGCTGATTTCTTAGCATTTTTGTATAGTTTTGTGGTATTGATCGAACATTTATATACTGAGGATCTAAAACAGGGTCATTTGAAACAGTTTTTACAAAGTAAAAAAATTAAAATTAAAAATGACCACGCTTGACAGCTATCTCGATGAGGTCAGATCTCCAAGCTCACTGTTACAATAACGAGTTGTAAGCGTTGTAAGATAGCGTTTAATATTGTCATTCGGTAATCGACCCGTAATGACAATCGGCAATTTCTGTGTGATTACGTTATCTTCCCGTATGCGATATCGGCAGCCTTCGCTCATAACAGAAAATTATCTTTATAACAACCGGAGATTGTCGAAATTGCATACAGAGAATTCGTATACGTACGACCGGAGGTTGTCGAAATTGCATACAGAGAACTCGTATACGTACGACCGGAGATTGTCGAAATTGCATACGGCGAATACGTATACGACCGGCCGGAGGTTGTCGAAATTGCATACGGCGAATACGTATACGAACGGTCGGAGATTGTCGAAATTGCATACAGAGAACTCGTATACGTACGACCGGAGATTGTCGAAACTGCAGACAGAGAACTCGTATACGTACTACCGGAGATTGTCGAAATTGCAAACGGCGAATACATATACGAACGGCGAATACGTATACGAACGGTCGGAGATTGTCAAAATTGCATACGGCGAATACGTATACGAACGGTCGGAGATTGTCGAAATTGCATACGGCGAATACGAATACGAACGGTCGGAGATTGTCGAAATTGCATACGGCGAATACGTATACGAACGGTCGGAGATTGTCGAAATTGCATACGGCGAATACGTATACGAACGGTCGGAGATTGTCGAAATTGCTTACGGCGAATACGTATACGAACGGAAATTCCCGATCGTCATTACGGGTCCACTACCTTAAGTTTCCGTTTTTCTGGACCCAGGCTTTATTCTTAGGTTTCCGGATAGATTAAATGGTTAGCCATGACTTTTGGTGTATCATCTGTCATAACGCTGACGACGGCTCTTAATTTTAACTTGCTAATGATCATCACATATTTCACCGTGTGTCAGTTATGCTATATTTTCTTTATTCATCCTTGTCGGCAAAATGAAACTTGTTTCTTCTTCTGCTAACAGATACACGCTGCATATTTATGTCATCGTTCATATCTGTCCTAATTGCAGTGAAACAGAATTGATACGTATCATTTAATTATTTTACACTATAATTATTTTAAACTGGATCTGTTTTTACCATGTAAGAGAATTGAACAGAAATAGCCCTAGTGTTATATCAATACACCCACAAATCGGGCCTCAAAAGTACATGAAAATTGTCACTAAATGCACGCATAAATTCTGATAAGGGTTCACCGATATGATTACATAGCATTACGTTAGTAATCTATATTCTTTAGAATACATCTCTTTATATAATTATACCATTAGCAAAATTCAGTGACAGTCTATAATAAATTATGTATAACAGTTTAAAAAATGCCCTCATCTACAGGTGTATGTAGCATAGATCTATATGCCAAAGTTTTTAAATATCTTTTTATTACGGTATAATAAACTGTTCGAATAATTTTTGGCCTGTCTATGTTTCACTTACATTTTACTATTTTTTTATATTAAATGGCGCAGAATTTCTCTGAACAAAAAGGTTCAAGGAAGAACGTGGGATATAACTAAACCAATCTGACTAAAGATTGTAACTAAACTAGACCAAATATTATATACTTATGAATGGGATTTGATGGATTAAAAAAAATATGACGCAGAAATGGATAAAATGCTAGCGCAAGTATGATAACAAATTTATCAGTACAGACTAAAAGAGAAATCATACGGTTCAATAAGTTTGTGTATCTTAGGGGACCGAATTGATATTTTTTTCTATGCTTTTATAACGAAATCTTGTTCAGTCCATCTAAACAATAGAGAAGACAACTAGATATTTAGAAAAAATCATTTTTATAAAAAAAAAGTCATGTTTTTCACTTTTGCATGACAAGATGATGAAGATTGCTCCTTCAGTTTGCAAAACGTTGTAAGGAGAGGAAAACCCTGTAAAAGTAGAAGACATCAGCATTGCACCATGCCGTGAATTCCCAGTCAAAATTACCACTTTAGATTTTCGCAGTAGAGAACTGTGGCAAGTCTATATCTGCATGTAGTTTTCGTGTGGCTATCGGTGTGTAACATTAACGTATTCGCATTGACCGTTAATTATAGGCTATAGCATTTATTTTTATCCATCGGTATTTAACAAGTTAGAAGAGTTAAAGACCCGCCAATACCTAGTGGTCTACTTTTTCCTCCAACATGAACTTTGTGCAAATAATTCTGGTAATACTGGTATCATACAACTATTCTACAAGATGACAGGTGGACAAGCTCAGTCCGGTTTTCATAACTTCATCTGCAAACTTACTCAGTCATTCTCTTCTCAGTATAGTTTTATAAAAAAAAAAATAGAATAATAACTATCTTACACTGTATATAGAAACAAAGTGTGATCTAAACTCACCTTAATACATGAAGTACCATGCATACTGCTACATTAATTGAATAATATATTTAGTAATATATTGTCTTAGCCTTATATCTGTTACTGTCAAACTGTAATTAGACACTTGCTATTTCTCATTTCTCCATACAAAAATGTATAATTACAATTATGGAACAATCTGACTGAAGTACTTGATCTTCTAAACGAAGATCCGAGAATGACCCATTCTTAATCGTCTTCTGTATATTTTTGATTTCCAGAATTGCTATTTTTATTTTCGCAATTCTATTTCTTTTTATTTTAACCAATCAGACGACTTGTTCGAATGTCAAAGATAAGAAAAATGTGTAGGCTGTCAGGGACTCGAATCCGGGACCAGTCGCTTACAGATTTTTTATTCTTACAAAATGTTGTAAGTAAGCCTTCTGCCTGGCTAACGGAATGGTCGTCAGAACGAGGCTATCAATAGCACGTCTTCAGATCCTAAGTATAACGTAATAGGAGATGTACTTTAGTCAGACAGCATTATGGAAATACAAAAGGTTACAGTTAGTTAATGGTGTGTCTTTAAGGTAACTTGACAATAGCCACTACTGAACTTGACATTTTAAAGGGATAAGTACAAATATATATAACTCTCAAAGTTAGAATTGAAGCTCAAACAAGAGATGGCACTATTAGTGACAAACGCCCCCGAGGTTTGTCCAAGAATGCTACAGTTCGATGCGCAAAATATGCCAGAATAGTTAAGGTATGACTAATTTTTCGACAAGAGAAAAAATTTCTCCGAAGGCAACCTTGACCTTAGAGCTAGGGTCTGGGTCTTGAACATGACACACTAACTCATCATAGGGAAAACTGTGACAAATAATGTTTGATGATGGCAGAGTTATTGACTGGACAAGAAACATAAATTTTAGCTTTTTAATCTAAGTTAGCTAGTGGTCTGGTTGTTATGCACGACACGTTTTCTCGTTATCGGGGAATATTTCTGCAAATTAATTTCGAAATTTCTTGATTAATGACAGAGTTACGAACCGGATATGAAACAGACCTTTTTGACCTTAGCTTTCACTTGACTTCTAAGTGTAAACTTGATCTTGGAGCTAGGGGTCTGGGTCTTGCGCGTAATCATTTTGTGGGGTCGAATCTACGTGTTTTTTGTTTTTGTTTTTTTTTTCATGTTTTTGTCTTTGTGTGTGTGTGTGTGTGTGTGTGTGTGTGGGTGTGTTTGTGTGTGTTTTTCTTTCCGTTTTCATTTTCATATTTTTGTTTCTTTCTTTGATGGTTTGTATTTGTATGTATGCCTTTATATAAAACAACAGTATGTTTATTATTTGCATGGCTTAAATGCATGCATTTAGTCAATATCATCTTTGATATAATGGTAAACCTTTCTGATCTGTCATATCGGCTTATGATACGTCTCTGTTGTGTTGTCACATAGTTCATGAAGGAATCTAAATGTTTACGAGAAAAAAAAATAATGTCGATGGTGAGTTTCGAACCCACACAGTAAAAGATATGTTTAACATGCACTGTATGCTTTACCACTGAGCTAATTTGCAATTGGTACAAAATCTTAAAATATTTAGATTGTAACATGATTAATGACAGAGTTACGAATCGGATATGAAACAGACCTTTATAAACCTTTCACTTGATTTCTAAGCGTAATATTGATCTTGGAGCTAGGGGTCTGGGTCTTGCGCGTAACACATTGCCTCCTTATGGCAAACATTTATGCCAGGTTGTTTCAAAACCCCCTCATGGATAACAGAGTTATATATCGGATACGTAAAGATCTATTATGATATATGACTTCTAAATATGACACTGACCTTGGAGCAAGGGATCTGGGTCTTGCGCGTGACACATTGTCTGATTATAGTTACCATTTATGCCAAGATATTTCAAAATCCCTCCATGGATAGCAGAAATATGGACTGGACACAAAAATAACCCTGTTAACACCTTGACCTTGGATCTAGGGTTCTCATTTTGATAAACATTTATGCTAAGTACTTTTAAAACCTCTTGATGAATGGCAAAGTTACGATCCGGACACAAAACAGACTGTTTGACTTCTAAGTGTGACCTTGACCTTGTAGAAAGGGGTCTGAGAGTTACACATGAAACGTCGTCTCATTAAGGTTAATATATTTATGCCAGACTATTTCAAAATTCCTTCATGGATGACAGAATTACAGCCCGGACAAGAATTTACAAAGTTACGGTCGGCATTAAAATCAAAGAACATACTGTCGTGTATATAAAAAGTTATTTGCTGAAACATCTTTAAATGGTGTAAGGATGTTATCATTAAATAAAATCCTAAAATTATCTAATGTTTTTTTTTTTCTTGAAATAGATATTGATATATACCTAATCAACAAAATCTGAAAAATAGATCCCTCAGAAGCAACGAGGACAAATAGTAAATATTGCAGACTCGATTTGACTGATAGTTGGTTTAATTTGTACGCTAGTCAGCAGTGTACATGTATTTAGATAATTTACAACCATGATTTGCACGGAATGAATTTGCAACAATGCTTTGCACGGAATGTCATGGATCAGAGGGATAGACTGGCTATATTCATCGCTAAAACCCGGCAAACTGTATGAAATCTAAAGTGGTAGGATATTCATGGCATGCATGTTGTACATGATATGCAAATGGCTTACTGTAAACATCATAAATTTAACAGGGTAAAAAACTTAGCTAAAAGTATTATCAATATCATTAACATTTACTCTTTTAATTTCCGTGCGTCGTAACATAACAAATGTTGGTTAATATCCCTAAGATTTTCATGTTTTTTACACGCCCATTTGCAATAACTTTCTATTCTGTATAACAAAATTAGCGTTAGTGTCTCAGTCTTGTTCAAAAGTTCTTTTTTTATATATTTTCTTTGCGTTTCTTTGTTTCTAGAGTGGCTATTGCATGAAAGGAGGCAAATGTTTCAGCCCAGGAGAAATGTCAGGTTGTCACATATGCGAAGAAAATTATTCAGGTCATTTGTCTTGGGAAGCTGGACCAGGTAAATATCGAAAACGAACGGTTCTTTTTACTTAATAGTTATTCCTTAATATTCACGACCAAAATGGGATTTGAAAAAAAGTCGAATTGAAATGGGTGTTCGTGTGGACAGGTAGGGTGTTTTTGAGTGATTTTTGTGCGGGAAAAAGGGAAAAAATGACTGGAAAAAAGACCCCCCCCCCCCCCTATAAAATGGGGGGTATTTTTATGGGTGTACGCTCATTTTAGTGAACGCTTTTTGCTTCAAATAAACCTTTAACAGCGGTAATATACATCGGATGTCCAGGGATGAATGGTATGACTGAAAGTTTCAACCAAACCTGGAAAATCTACTTAGATCACATCGAAACCTTTGCAAAAGATTACATAAAACTGTGCTCATAATAAGGTATGACAAGTGTGCATGAGACATAACACAGTGGGACACCGCTTTGGTCTACATGCACAATAGGAGAGACATAACTGTGCCCAGTAACTGGCTTTTCCAAGGCGGTGCTCACTGTGTGCATTTTTTTCAGGAGAAGTTTGGCATGCCACAGGGCGATATTTCGAGACCAGATTTATAACTTTTATGTATTGAAGAAATGCAGTATATAAGCGTCAGGAAGGAGTTCATCTTACATTCATTGATAAGTTCAAGATGGAAAATAACTCTGTAGTATTCGACACAATGGCGAATTCCTTTAATGCTGAGCTGAAGGAGGCAAGTCCGACACATCACAAAGTATCAATCAATGAAGTAAACATTAGTAGACTACATCTTGGAATTTCAGAAGAAACTTGGATGGAATTATTCACAGCCTACATCAAGAACAGGACAAGTTTGACCTTAGACTTCTCAAACATACCCGACAGTGAATATTTGATTGATGTGGAGTGTGCCTTACGTGATTTTCTGACTGCAAAGAAGTGTCTGTACGTGAAGTACGAGGACATAACAAAAATAAGGACAGACTTGGATATGAATTATTCAACATGGATGTACATGCTTAGAAAATACATGAGTACTTATCATTCTGATATAGAACTCGAGTGGTGTGAGCACAGTTTGGCCCCCAAATTCGGATTGACTTGTAACATCACGACGGAACCCAAAATGATGGATGGAGCAGCCCAAGGTCTACGGAACATTTTAACATTATTATTAGACCCCCCACTTTTGTAAGAAATTGGAGATAGAATAAATATTTTTTGCTACATGAATTAGCTACAGTACAGTAAATAAAGCTCATACGTTCATTTCAACATTTTTTTTTGTTTTTTTTTTCAATGAACATTTAGATCTGAGCAATAACCAGGAATTTCTGGTTAAAAATTCTCATAACTGTGACGCTCTTGATCAATTACAGCGTAACACATACCTGACAGTGCGTGGCAGTCACAACTGCATTGAACAAAATAAAAGTAAAAAGTCTCTCTGAGTTTTGGAGCTTATGGAATAATTGGAGGTTTTTGGAAGTAACAAAATGAAAAGGTAGGTAAATTTTTACGTCAGTGAATGACATTATCTTGTTTTGATAAGTTTGTAGTGGAAATAAACACTTTTTTTTGACTTTTTTCGCGCAACGGCATGTGTGCAGAATGATGCAATTACTGTCAAATTTGGGAGCCCCTAATTTTGTTAAACGCATGGATGTAAAAAATATCTCTTTTAGGACAAGAAAGCCTGTTTGCTAGCGTAATGAATGCATGCAAAAATCTTGTTCTGAAACATTTGGGTTATGTATTTTTTTTACTCTGAAAAAATTGTTGAAATTCATGTGAAATGCTCGCGAAAATGAGTGTTTTTTGAAAACGTAAATATCTTATTCATTTCTCAATGAAAATTCATGATGAATGGTCTCATTTGAAAGCAAAACCCTTTCTTGTTTCGATGTTAATTTGCAAAATTTTACCACAACTGTGGAAATATTATGTTTTTTTGCTCAGAATTTACATCCCGTTTGTCAACATAACAGTAATGCGCCATTTGCAAAGTTGCAAGTTTCAGCCCTCGTAGTTTTCTATTGCATGATGTAAAAAAATATTTCTTTTAGGACAAGAAAGTCAGTTCGCTAGCGTAATAAATGCATGCAAAAATCTTGTTCTGAAGTACTTGGTTATATATATTTTTTTCCATGAAAAATTGTTGAAATTCATGCAAAAATGATCGCGAAAATGAGTGGTTTTGAAACGTAAATATCTTATTCATTTCTCAATGTAAATTCATGATGTTGGTCTCATTCGACAGCTAAACCCTTTCTTGTTTTTGATGTTAAAATGTCAGAATTTACAAAAGTGTGGAAATATATGATTTTTAGCTCAGAAATGTCATACCCTTTTGTCAACATAACGGTAATGCGCCATTTGCAAAGTTGCAAGTTTCAACCCTCGTAGTTTTCTATTACATGGATGTAAAAAATATCTCTTTTAAGACAAGAAAGCCAGTTCGCTAGCGTATTGAATGCATGTAAAGATTTCATTCTGGAACTTTTTGGGTTTAGCATATTTTTGAACATGAAAAATTGTCAAAATTTGTGTAAAATGCTCGCGAAAATAAAGTGATTTTGAAACGTTAATATCTTTTTTCATTTTCAATGAAAATTTCATGATGTGGTCTCATTCGATAGCTAAACCCTTTCTTGTATTGCTGTTAATTTTTGTCACAGTTTACAAAATTGGGAAGGACCTGATTTTTTGCTCAGAAAATGACACAACCACGGTAAACAACAATGGCCGCGCCGTTACAACAAAGGTGCAAGGTTGGGCGATAATTTAGCAAAAGTAAATAAGATATGAAACTAAAAAATTTAATACAATGAGGATAAAAGAAATTGGCTTTTAAATGAGACCATTTTCATCTTTCTGCGATCAAAAATAAGTTCAAAACATTGATTTGAAATGACCCTGTCATTCACCATTTCTCGTCTTTTTTTGCATTTTCCGAGAATAGGGTCACGTAAGGTCGCTACGTCATCACTCACGTCATTTAGGAGCTGGACATAACAAAAAACAATATGGCTTTCATTACGGTCACAAGTATTCTCTGAAATAAAATCATTTTACTGTGTTTGTAGAGGGAGGATCGGAAAAAAACTTTATGAGAAAATACATCTCAGAATGACTGGCCGTTAAAATTACCAAGGAGGAGGCGGATGCATGATACAGGAGCTGAAAAAAAGGTTAGTGAATGTTTTCATCTGTCCACTGCTCAGTATGTTGATTGTAAATTTGAATTTTTTGAAGTGGCTTAGCTTTCTTAGATGCCCAGTTGTACATATTAAATTACTTATAGACCAGATTCTGTCTCATTTATGTATATAAAAAATTAATAAGACTTGCCCTGAATGAATCTTAAAAAAATCAATGATAGAAATGATGTTTTGCTTATTTTTTTTTTCAGAGCAACATGTCTATAACCTGCAAAATATTACAAGCAAGACGAAGAAGTGTGAACATACTGAAGTGATGTGTGTGTGTGTGTTCCACAGCTGTAAAATTATGGAAAGAAAAGCAGGTATTTATTTTACAAAAATTCTCTATTGTTTTTAAAGCAGACATAATCCCTTTTCAGCTTCATCACAGTGTAATGCTGTAAACTTTGTAATGAATTTATGTAAGGCAGAAAACTTGAAAATCTAACACTGTTTGAAGATATATGAACTAGCTCGGCTTTCAGTAATGTTCAGAAAATATTTCTAGACTAAATTTCATCTCATTCATTGTGTGTAAAAATACATAAGCACTTTTACAGAATGAATTATAAAGATGTATTGATTTTCTAATAAATTTGCTTATTGTTTTTCAGTGCACTGCAGTGAATTGCACAGGCCAAGATTTTCTCAAGTTGTACATTCAAACAGAAGTGATGGGTGACAGGCTTTTACTAGCAACTTGTGAAGAAAAATCAGGTAGCTATTCATTTTACAAATACTGAATTAAAAAAAAATACAATACCATTTCAGCTTGATGCTTGAACTTTTTGTTATAATTTTCTATACTGGAGGCTGCAGTATAAATTTGTCATTTTACATTTGATTTGTGTGATGCACAAAAAAATAAAGAAATATGAACAGGAGTTACAGATGCAATGAAGTTTTTTCCTCACATATTTCTTGAGAGATATTTGAAAATTTGAAATGCCATTTAGTCATATTTTTTTCTATTACAGGTAGCTAGAGCAGAGACCAGATGCTGTGATGGGGGTGAGCAAACAGGGAGAGACGTTTTACAATTGAAATGATAGACTCTGATATTTACATGTATTGTTTTGTATGATGAACTTTGTCCGTGCAAGTGGCTATGCCCGTAAAAGAGGCACACTTTTGCTTATTGTGTTTGTTGTATTTCAGTAAAAAAAAGTAATGGTAAAGGTCTCCGAGATGAATTTTTAAAATGTTGTTGCCCTGTATTATGAGTCCAATAGCCTGTCCTGCTGTCCGCAATTAATACTTTGCCAGCTTGTATGCAAAGAAATGCAATCCCAATGAAATGTTAAGAGACACTGGCATTCACCAGTGTGAGTAACATGTTCACTCATCCCTGGTAAGTGCCTTGTGTATTAAGTGTATTTGGGTAGGCAAGTGTGGTCTATCACATCTGGGAGATACATAAAATTTAGATCAACAAGGGTCGTTGACAAAGATAAACATGAGACGGTTATACTATTTAAACTATACTTCTGAGATACTCATTAAGGTAGATGGGCCTTCAAAATTTCAACACTGAACAACAAAACTCTTGATTTCTGACTGATCTTTTTTTCTTGAACGTCTCTTTTTATCTTTGTCACCGAGCCCTTCATATATCCAACCGCAGGCTACTGCGTCGAAATGCAGTCAAATCTCGGTAACTCTTGGTATTAAAAATAAAATAGCACTTACAAAGTATAGTCCAATGCGAAAAACTTGAACATTATGTAAGACCATTACAAAATCCTAGAGATGTCTCTTATCAAACTATCAAGTAAGCTGTAATGCAAAATCAAACAAGACTAGTATCAAGCTATCGGAATGTCAAAACATGACCATAAGGCTAATCCAGAGATTTGAAATGCTTTTCGATGGCAACAGTATGATGTTGGAATTTTATTCTACACCCAACCGTAATCCTACATGATGGTATAATTGTATCATAGTCCTTACCGATGTTGAGCATTTTTTCCTCCCTTGTTTTGGATTTCTGATCGGCACGGCAAAGCGTTAATGCTGGTTGTAACGACCCGACTCCGTATTGGCGAGGCAGCGAAGCCGGTATGGGGAATTACTTTGCCAAACGCTGCGAGGATTCATGGACAGGGATTAAATGCCTTGCCCCGCAAAGGGAAGCACGACGTTCCTCTAATGAGATGTGCGAATACACTTTTTGGTTGCCTAACTGTCCGGACCCCGCAGTTAGATGTACGGGGAAGGGCATCGAATGTCTATCCATGTTACCGATCCCTAACATTCTTGGTTTGATCTGGCAATGAAATCGTATGACACTATATAATGTTGGAATTTTGTCCCGATGCGTCACAGGATAGTAATTATTTTCTCACTATCCTGTTGCTAAATTAGTAGGAAAACAAACAACTTTGAAAAAGGGAATTTTGTCCGATGCTTTTTTTCTCCTACAATCTGTGAAATTGCCATCAATGCAAAAGGTCACTATGCTTTTCTCCTAATACCCTTCAGCGGGATAAAACAACATAATGCATAACATGATGTTGAACATTTTGTCCTACATTGTTTTCATCAAACGTACGTAGTCTTTAACATCTGGTAGGAGAAACTTCTCCTGGATGTCTAAGTAATTATATCCTTGTATGCCCATTGCATTCGCTTTAACAGGACAATTGACAAAACAGTCGAGCCGATACATGATAGCGTCAATAGATTTTGTCCCTATTACAACATGATGATACATTTGGAATGTCAAAGCATTGTATCTTTGAGAGACATTCAAGGTTTTAAATAGAAATTACTAGCAAACCTTATGCTCATAGCTTATAGTATTACAAGCAAAGCGATGCCCCGCAGCCCGTGAACCAAGCCTTTAGGATCTGATAGGAGAAACTTCTCCTGAATGTCAAAGCAATTGTATCCTTGTATGCCCATTGCCTTTGGTCAATACTGTATGCTTGAGACATTTCATACGTCGTCAAGTTTTTCACAATAGAGAACATGACCGCCCTTTTACCTTGTGGCAGCTAAAGGGCGACCTTAGTCAATGCTATATGCTTGAGACTCTTGATACCTGCTCGGGTTTTTCACAATAGAGTGACCTAACAGACTTGTCATTTTTTTAGTATTAGTGACACTTGATGTGACTTGTACGAACGTTCGGCCTTGGTCAATACTCTAAACTTGAGACATTTGATACGTCGTCAAGTTTTTCACAATAGAGAACATGACCGCCCTTTTCCGCCCTTTTACCTTGTGGCAGCTAAAGGGCGACCCTAGTCAGATATGATTTTGTCCTATTACAACGCGTTGATGCATTAGGAATGTCAAAGCATTGTATGCTTGTATGTACGGGACAAACTTTCCAAAACAGCCCACCTTGAGAGTTTTACATTATATGTAGGATTTCATGTTTGGTCAAACAGCATCAGTGACACATAACGAATCTGTCTAATGTGGGAGAGACAGATCTCCTAATATGGTCCATACATGTTGTTTTTAGTTTTAAGGAAAACTTGGCATTGGCCATTTCAAGTACTGTAAAACATACTTTGGGACCTAGACTATGTCAATCTTTGGCCAGATCCAGCCATTTCATGTTGTCACACAACTAGCGAGAGCAATGCAAAAACACGTCTGCTCTCGACGGCTGTACAATTGGTCATGTGACCAATTAAAACTTGAGGAAAAAATGCTCGACGCTGATTGGCCAGTTACTTTTTGTGTAGACTCGTCCTGTGGGCCCAAAACTAATTTTAAAGCAATCAGCCAATCAAATCGTTCGTGACGTCACAGTTTGTTATTTTTCGGCAGGGGGAGCCTTAAAAGCGGCTGCAAAAGGGCTCAGTTGTTCAGTGGCCCGGGGCGGATTTCACCATAATTTCAAGGTGTTTCCGCGTCAGTTTTTTAAATTTTTTCTTGTGTAAAATGTTCAAGTATGGATTTGAAAGTGTTATTCGTGGTATGTGCAGTACAAGACAGATGAAGAATGCCTGGGTGAGTACTAGGGCAAAGTCGCGTCGCTCTCGAAATGCATAATTTAGGACTTGGTTAGGACATAAGACTGGCAACGCACATTGGGATAGCGATGCCAAGTCTTGGTTTTGGCTAGAACTTGATCCGGGGTTTCGATCAATTGAGAATGTCCAGTGTCGGCCCTAGTTGGGTTAGGGTGAGGAGACTCGATATACCGAAAATGGAAAGACGGTTGAGCTCCTGTCCCCGTCATCCCGACAATATCTTTCCAGCTTAACACAGCTGGAATTCTCATTTTATTGAAATGACACTCGAGATGATATACTTACTCTCGAGGTCGTCTGAGTGTCTACTGTTTGAGTCTTGCATCATGTTGATGCTGCTTTCCGATATTGACGATAGACATGGTCACCTGTTTTATCGTTCAGTTTCTTTTGCAGTCGCCAGAAAATGCGATATAGCCAATTAACGAACCACATTTTTTCCTTCACTTTTTTGCATGTTAGGAGCAAAGACAAGTTGTTTGAAACGAGAGCGACGGGACCTTTGCAACCCTTTGATAAGAATAGTGTTAAGATGTTTAGATATGATAGTTATGTCTTAGATGTTAGTTGTTTAAGGGCTTAAAGTTGTGCACAACTTATTGTAGCTATTGAATGTGTTTTTTCTTCACAGGCTTTGTCACTTTTTATCATTGGTGGTGGAGTACGGCAAGGGGCGTTTCATATCCTTACTTGTTTAGCTTAATTTAAAGAAAACGACTCTTGGCTTGCTCACACTGCTAAATGATAACATAAGTGACATCAAAATTATGAACTTTGGCAAACAAGATCTAAAATTGTAATTGAAAAAAATCAAAGCTTTTAAATTCAATGTTGTATCAAGTGTACAGCTCATTTGGCATTTAACAGCTGCACATAAAACGATGCAACCTTTTTCTCTGCTCTTCTCTTGCTCTTCATAAAAACAAAAATCAAAATTACTAATGCTAATGGACCGAACGGCAACCGATATCGCTAGAGTTGGGCTAAGTTTAAAGGGAAAACAAAAAAAGGACAGTCAAAGGTATGGAGGTGTCGTTAGACCAACTTTATGCTAAAGGAGGTGATTTGCAGTAGCATAAGGAACCGCCTTTGGCCATCACGAGGCGTTACAAGTTTGGTAAAGTAGGAATCTCCCCGTCTAGTGACAGGATCTGGTCTTTTGATGTCCCCCTAAGATTGCTAGATCGGGTATACAAACCAGCTCTGTATGCCAAAGGGTGCCTACTTATGACAAGCTTGCAACGCCATCCTAGTACAAAAAAACATAATTTTTAAGCCCGACTCTGTGTATGTCATGTCGAAATTTCAAAACTTTGGCAAACACAAATCTCTTTATCTTATTTCAAACAGTCAAAATCAAAAAAAACTAATGGACCGAACGGCAACCGAAAGTTCTCATTCAGATTGACTTTTCATAACGGCGCGGGTAAACTGTCAATTTCTGGGGTTCGGCCCGACTCCGCACTTGTAGGCAATGAAGCCGGTGCGGGGAATTAGTTTGCCGTCATCCGATGATTGTTTTGCATTTCATAGCATGTCAGTGCCACGTTTTTAGGAAGAGCTACACTTCTCTATTGAGATGCTCGCTACCACCTACTAACAGCCCTTTCGTCCAAGTGTAGCGAAAGGTGTTCGGGGACTGGCATGCCAATGTCTTGCGAATATACCGATCTGGTCAATTTGAATGAGAATTTGGCTTCTACTTCTTCCTCTGTCTTACTTCTTTTCACACACACTCGCTATTTGGCATTAAAACGATCAGCGTGGGTCAAGCGTTAATGATGGCTAAAGCCCGACTCTGTGCTCAGTAGGCAATGACGCTAGTACAGGGAATTACTTGGCCCATCATTGCTATGATTGTCTGCAAGGTATAACATGCCAGTGCCACGTTCATTGGAAGGGCGACACTTCTCTATTGAGACGTCCGAATACACCTTTGAATAGCCTTGCCGTCCGAGTGCCGCGGCAAGTATCGGGGACTGGCATGACAATGTCTTGTGGAGATACTGATCGTTCAAAATTCAAAATACTTCTTCTCTCTGTTTCTTCTGTCATTTGGCACTCTATCCCAAATTTCTGTAATGCAGCCATGGTCCAGTATAAACATCGGTGAATCTCAGTGTTACTACATTTAGTAAACAACTACATTGAATTCTCAGATGGTGATACTTGGAAACATGACGGTGGCAAGCCCGTTAAATGCAGAGCCACGGAAATTTGGTACTGTACATTTTTCTAAAGGTGATATTGCGATGCTGAACGAATACGTAGGCTCGTACCTCAGGCCGATGTCTGATTAGCTTATGATTGAAAAACGAAATGTCAATTCATACTGGAGAATTGGACACGATATTTTTACATGCTGAAGAGCACAGATGCCTAATTAAGACAAGCTATATCCTAATAGACTTGATATAATTATAAAGCAAAAAGCAATGATCATTTTTGAATGTATTCGTATAAAAGGCTCGTCTTTTACTATTGACAAAACAGCGACTTTGTACAAACGAGTCCTTTGGTTAAAGCATACAAATATCCAACATCTTTTTTGTATTTCAAACTGATGGTCAATTGTCTACTCTGAGATCAAATTATAAGTCTCAAGTTTGAGATCGCATAGTATCATGATAAGTGTAGGGAGAAGTGGTTAAACCTGAATTTCAGAATTTGTAAAAACAAAGCAAAGTGATAAGTAGCATTTTATTGCCATCATGATAAGGGCAAGAAGGAATAGCAATCTGGGCAGTCATTTTGTCTGTCAGTCTCATTTTTACACACGATTTTAAATTTTGTCAAGCAAAAGAAGCACTTTCCCTTAGCTTTAAAATCTTATGTGAACAGTCTTTACAAAAGGTGTGTCCCCAAGGCACAAGTGTGTGATCTTTCTCGGCTGATAGACCCAATTATACATAATAACAGTTCGTCTCTTGCCTCTTGCTTAGCTTTAGAAAGTTCTCTTGAGAGCCACCAGCATCTCAATTTTCCCTCTTTTCCAAGCCGTTTCACTCAATGTACTGCTGTAACCGTTGATGAAGGCCTCGTGTAAGGTTTCCGCTTTTGTAATCCTCGGATGCCTCTTATCGGACTTTTCCCATTTCAAGTCATGGTCGGGCTGATGATAAACTGGCAACTCTTCACTTTTCGTCGTCGCTAATCATGATGGTTTCTGTTAGTGTGATCTGTTTCTTCGCTTTATCAATTTTGTCTGAAACAGAAAAATAAACGAACGTCAGCCGAACAGTTTACAAAAATATTACATGGTCAATTCAACACGTTGAGTCAGTATTTGCTAAAACGAAAACGTATAAGATCGATTCAATTTCAAATTCAAACTCTCAAATCTCAAAGTGTCAACTCAAACCCAAATTTTATCCCTCAGCAAGCCTTTATGCTCCAAGAGAAATCTCGCAGCAGCTATTACATCCGACATATCTGTTTCGTTCGCCGCCTCTCTGATTTCGTTTTCCCACAAGTTAAGTTTCGATAGCGCCGACATGCTACTCTTGAATAAGCAAGGGTCTCGTCCATGATCCAAATTGATACAAGTTACGACGTTATCGATATTCTGAATCAAGTGTGGGCTCTTTTCACTATGCCTCTTCGCTTGTATAACACAAATGTTTTTCCCTTGCTTGTTGACGGCTCTTTGTCATTAAAAGTGCTCAGTAATTTAACGGCTGATCGTTCAAACATTCTGATACAGAATGAGAGTTTAAACCATCCGCAAAAGCATATCTAGCAAGAATTGTTTCGACCAATCAGAACGGTTTGCTTAAACCACGCCTACTTTGTATTAACCAATCAGAAAGCAGATTGATTGAAAAAGTTATTTTTCGGTACAGTACCAGGGAAATAGACCATCGAGCTTCATTCTGTCGAATGTTATCATACCGTAAACACGCTTTCAAACTATCATAAAACTTAAAAAATTCCAGAAGATGAAGGAGTTCTATATATTCAAAGCAAAGGTGGATCCAGCAGATCAAGATTGAAGTTAAGACAGAAGATTTTCTACAAAGCTTAGTAGACTCACAAGAAATATTATATAAACTGTTCGCTGTAATAGATGATATGATACACGGATATGTACAGTTTTTCTGTCCATATAGAGAGACTACACTCACAAGAGATAAAATTATTGAGTTTGCCAAAGCAGATTCATATCAAAACCAAGTACGAGGGAATTATTGGGAAGAAAGCTGCAAGACATCAAGTAGACTTTAAAGAGAAAGGAAGACCATGGGCTCCTGCAAATCAGTAAAAGTACATTGTCCCAAAAGAAGCAGTACTGTTGCTATAAATCCTAAGAAAGGGAAATCGAAATCTATGAAGATGGACAATGAAGAGACTATCAACAAGAAGTTTTAGAGATCTAAATGCTAATTTTTTTTGCTGATAAACCTAAGAAGAGGAAAATCAAAATCTATGAAGATGACGATGAAGAGACTATCAACAAGAAGTTGAGATATCTAGATGAAAAGATGGAACGTAAAAAGACCGGAATAAACTTACAAACTATTATGGTCTTATTCCAGAGAAGAAATGTGAAACAGTCCACCTCATGAAATCAAGGGTACTCCTAAACCAAACTAGCTAAAAATATTTTGACCAATCAGAATGTGGTATTTAAACCACGCCTACTTTGTATTGACCAATCAGAAAGCAGATTGATTGAAAAAAATTATTTTTTGGTGCAAATACCGAGGAAATCGACACTTGAGCTTTATTCTGTCGAATGTTATCATACCGTAAAAACGCAACAAACTTTCCCCCACAACTCATCGATTTTTACAAGATGCTTGCGAATATCATCAGCAACGAAACACTGAGACAGAGGTCTGAAACTCTGGACATGCTGTTATCACATCACGACGAAGACATGTACGACAAGACAGAAAAGACACTGTTGCTCAGTGAATGCCACGAGAGATACATTGAAGAACAAATGTATGGCTTCCTCCAAGAATATGACACGGGACTTTTACATATGCTTTTTCTGGGCGGACTTGTCAGATCCGGCAATGAACTTCGAAATCATTGTATCAACGTATGATACCCGACGCTAAAAGGTATTACTGGACTACTATGCTGTTTAAATCTTGGGAAAATGAATTCCTTTAAATTTTTTGGTAAATAGCGAGAAGGTGTACTGGCTAGTGTGCAATGGGCTGTTCATGTTCTCATTTGTTGATCATGGAATAACAGACAGGTTCATCAGAGACGTTGATTGTAAAAAAACATTACAGACCTATGCCACCGTTCGTGTTCATCAAACACCACAAGAAATGCAACCAGTTTCGGGGACATTTAAAGCAGCGATTGGCACTCGTAAAACCGCAATAAAGTACATAAACTGAATATTTGCCTTGTTTGTATTTAATGAACAAGACTGATTGTCACAGTAATTTGCCCAATGCTGTGCAGCCAGTAGCCCTCATATTGTGTAAAAACAACACGCCATTCAACTTTCAAAAATACTCAAAGCCCTAACCATAACCTCACCTAACTTTTCCTAGCCATCGGCCAGGGACCAGACACCAACAAAGCCGAATTCGTTTTGGAAAAAATGTTCAAGACTGTAGTGAATGCCAGTAATTTCCCAAGGTTAGACAGTTAATGCCCCTCGTTACATGTTTGTGAAAAAAACATAAAGCTAGTTGATTATTTGCCTTAAGTAAAAACTGACGGGACATAATTACTGTATTTATCGTTAATCCGCTAAGACAAATTAGAACAACTTCACAGTTTTTAACATTTTTTTTAACAAATTGACCTCGCTTAACTTAACCTAGCCCTTCATCGAGGACCAGATGCATCAAGAGCCGATTTCACTTTGGTTCACGTAATTAATTGGTCAGGAATAAATGGGTACGGGTTATTAAGAACAAATCTGTTAATTATTTGTCATAGTGATTCTTTGTAATAAAATGCATTCTTTATTTTCTTTTGAGCATTAGACTGGCAGAAACGAAATGTTGTTATTGTCACAACCACTAAATATGAACAGTGTGTGTTTTCTCTCAACAATTCAGTATTGTAACCAGGCGGAAACGGTAGAAGACAGCTAACAAAAAACGTTCCACATAAACAAAAAATATTCAAAATATGTTAGAAATGCTGTATGGCATATGTAAACCTGAAGCAAAGAGAATAAATCAAAACACTGAGTAATACCGTCTGTGATGCTTCCACTCCGCCGGAATTATTCAGTTATTCAATATCTAACTTTTTTCGGCGACGCCGTCTAAATTCGTTTTCGTTACCTATGCCACGTGACTTCAGTTTGCAAATCAAACTACTTGATAACGCATTATAGATAATTTATCAAAATGGAAGATTTATGCAACACTTTGCCTGATTGGACGAGAGTGTCAGTTTCTTTCACTCTGTTGATTGTGCTACGCTGAGTGAAATGTAGACAAAGCGTTTATCCTAAACGACGCTGTTCACAGTTTTAAAGCTAACTTTGGCTCAGTATATTTAGCAAGAATATTGATATATCTCAAAATGATAAGTAAGTTTAATAAATATGATAAAAACCTGTTCAAATACCAACATATATCAAATGAAAGAAAGAGCTGAATACGGTCTGCGTATCACATGAATAAGGGTGTGATAAGAGTCTTTTATGTAGAGAAGTGCTTTTTAAAAGATTTTCCTTGTTACAATTGTCGTCTGTATATGAAAAGGTTTCTTGCTTTTGTGACTTATTCAGATTGCATATTAAAATGAATACTTGTTTGCTTTGATATATTTGTTATAAATTATTTAACTGATTTATTATATATGAATATTTTTCTTTAGTGTGGTATGCAAATATTGAACTCAGTTGAAATCTGTTTCATTATATATATGCTATATAATGACTGAATCTCATTACACTGAAATGAAGGTACGTTGCATACAGTTTATCTATGTGATATGACTACGGTCAAACTTTGCTTATGAAACAGAAATATTGAAGTAATTACAATTGTATGTTTTGCTTGACCTTCACATTTTTATAGGTGTGACGTCATTGTCCAAAGATTCACGAATAGCGAATATGCATTTGTTAAAGCGGGATCAGTTGGCCTATTTTAGAAATAAATAAAAATAATAAATAAAAAAATCCTTTAATTGATTTTTTCTCATGTATTCTAATCAAACTTGATTTGTAGCATCTTTATTAGGCCCGCAGCCAACTTTGTTTAGCTGGGACATTTGACCCCTTTTAGGGGCTGCTAGAGCTAAAACTAGAAATGCCTTTATACAGCGTCTCATGAACAGCTTGGTGGATCTTTGTCATACTTGGTCTGGAGCATCATTATAAGGTCCTCTTCCAAATTTATTTATATAGGAACTTGGGTCCTATTAGGGACCACTATAGCTAAAAGTAGATATGCCTTTCTTCGCATTAACCACTAAAATGTAATGGATTTTTATCAAACTCGATGTGTAACAATATCGTAAGGTCTCCTGCTATTTTGTTACAAATGGGGATAGGGACCAATTTAGCTAAAAATATAAACACGTTTAATGACCTCTTCTCATGAACCGCTTCATGAATCTTCATCAACCTACTGCTGTAATTATTCGTCTAAGGATAAACGAAACAAATTTGCAACCCTACGAAATCTTTGCGAAAAATTAAAAGAGAACCATTTAAATTGTTAAAGTGCGGTGTTTAGTTTTGCAATTTGAAAAATGTTAGATGAAAGATGAATGTTAGATGAAAAATTCATAAACTTCTTTCCTTATTACAATTCGCCGACTATCATTTTTAAAGATATTTCTGGTTTGTAATAAAATCTATAAGAAGATCCTTTTTTGAAGCGTAGAATTCATCCAAACAAAACAATAGAAGAATTTGTTTGACTGAGTCTGTCCTCCAGAGGTAGTGAAATAAGCAACACCCCTCACGTTCCCTATCATGAGAGGTAGCGAGGTGTGTAAGCGGAATTCTATCATAGTTAATCTGAATGTACTCCATGATCCAAAGGGACCTGAAAATATAACAACACTGTGTCCAACAAGGGTAGACCTTATAGCCGCTACACGGCGCTGAAAAACTGCTGTTGCGAAAGTGGATAAAATCTTAAGGAACACATCTTTTGGAAGCCTATAATGCAACCAAGCAAAACAATAGAAGAATTGTGTGACTGGGTCTGTTCATGAGTGGTAGTGAAATAAGCAACACTCCATCATGGACTTAAGAGGAATTCTTTTAGTAGTAAAAACAAATGGACTCAACCTCTACTTTTTTAAAGTAAAATTTGATATCATTTGTTCTGTTCAACCATCCGTCGTGCTATTCATAAAAATGAAAATAAACTTAAATAATTATTTCAAGTTTTAATATATTTTGTTGTACTGCCTAACGTTTGTGTGATACTATACCAAAATCTTGAATCATTTAATAACATAAATTGTAAATATATATTACTTTTAAATGTGGAAACATTTTATACTGCTTATAAATATTTGACGAATGATGTTTTATATATCTAACTAGTGACGTTTCCCCTTTTCGCATATCAAGCCATAACTAAGGTAAATACATCTTGTACTATTTGAAATTATTGTATTGTAATTAAATTGCAGATTGTCCGAAGCCTGTCCAGCCAGATGATACTGGGAAACTTTGGATTATTGGAGCTGTTCTTCGACCATTTGTTTGTATAATGCTTACTACTAGTACAGTAGCTGTGATGTGTTATATAGGGTAAAATTTGTGATTTTGTTAGTTTTCGTCATTGTCTAAAATCTTATCGGTCATTGTTTTTTTCTTTATTTAATGGAGTGGTCATACACATTGGAATAGCTAAATACATGCTTATATTTCAATGTATCCATCATGTAGATTAACCTAAATCCAAATACAACATGTAGGCGATATGAAATAAACAAATAAATACCATATTTACTTTGCATCTTTTGCAGGTTCTCCATATCTGGGAAAGACAGGGAACATAAATAAACTATTGCTAACATTAAACACTTTGACAATTTCTGAATAGAATCATAAAAAGAAGTGCTTTGATTATTAATTAAAGAGTTTTGGTTAAAATAATTTATTTTGGACATTGTAATTACTGATAAAAGATACTTGTTTAATGACCTTTGTTTCATTGCAGAAAAATAGGCAAAACACCAAAACAAAAAGTTGGATCAATGGTCGAGATAAAATAAGTTAGTGGTTTGGAGTGTTTTTGAACATTAAAGTGAAAATATGAATTTTATATATATACTTTTCTTTTAATGCACCTCACATGTTTTATTTTTATTTCTATAAAAAGCTAGCATTACTACTACTAGTAGTACTTTGTTTAAACTGTGTTTGAAATCTAGATAATATTTGAAACTGTGATGAAAAACTAGGTAATGTAGGTAAAGGCATTTGAAAATATTGTAAACACTATGAGGCCAAATTACTACTTGATCTTCCCAAATCTTTGTCAGAATGTTTGTCTCTATAAAATCTAGGTCAAGTTTAAAATCGGATTATCTTAAACTAGGTCATAAGGTCAAATCATAGAAATATTTTGTTAACACTATATATGCCATATCTTCTACTAGATTTTCATAAACCTTTGACAGAATACTTGTCTGTATGAAATCTACGTCCAGTTAAAGACTGGGTAACATGAGGTATTAAACTATGTCAATACGTAAAATCATAATAAAAAACATTGTTAACACTCTATATGCCATATTTTCTATTTGGTCTTCATAAGCCTTTGTCACTTTGTCAGAATATTTAACTCTATCAAATCTAGGCCGGGCTTAAACCTAGATTACCTGACATATTAAACTAGATCACTAAGTGAAATCATAGAAAAACCTTGTTAACCTTCATAAACCTTTTTTCAGACTGTTTTCCTACATAGAGTCTAGGTCAAGAAAAAAAGTGGTTACCTGAGGTAAAAATATACTAGCTCATAAGGTAAAATTGAAAAAGAACCTTGTTAACGCAGCAGAAAAATTCACATTTTTCCTGATCTTCATAAACATTTGTAACAATGTGTCCTCTTTAAAATCTAGGTCAAACTTAAAACTGGGTTACGTGGGCTATTAAACTTGGTCACTAGATCAAATCATTGAAACAAAAATGTGAACTCTTTTAAAGATCATAATTTCTGCATGATCTGCCTAAACCTTTGTCAGAATGTATACCTCTATGTCAAATTAAAAACTGGTTTACCTGAGGTCTTAAACTAGGCCGCTAGGTCAACTCATAGGAATATATTTTAACACTACTGGAGGCAGCTTTTTTCCACTTCATCATGTATTTTTGTCCAGAATACCCATCCCTGTGAAATCTAGATCAATCCCAAAAGAGGATTACCTGAGGTAAAAAAAAAATAGGTCGCTAAAGTGAAAAACTATGAAAGTCTAATTTCCACTCTAAAGGTCACATGTTCCCCTTGATCATCATACATCTGTGTCAGATCGTTCGTCTCTGTGATATCTAAGTCAAGTCCAAAAGTGGGGTAAAAACTAAGTCGCTAGGTTTAAATTATAGTAAAATCTTGTTAACTCATTAGGGGTCAACTTGTCTACATGATCTTCATAAAACTTTATCTGAATGTATGTCTCTGGAAAATTAAACCTTGAAACAGTAAAATCTATGTCAAAACTATGTCACTAGTTTTCTTGACTTTTCCCTGGGGCTAGTTTTCCATGCATGACTATAAGGAAATCTTTGAAAATCTTCTACTCGGAAACCACATTTTTTTTTTTTTTGAAATAATGTTCCTTAGGTGACCATCTATCAATTTTTTTTTCAAGTAAGTATGATTTGTTAAAATATGAATGCCAGGGGTCGGAAGAGTTTTCTGCATATGATTAAAATTATGGGAAAAAAATGAAAATCCTCTCAGGAATCGCTGAACCGACTTTGATATAATTTAACAGATATCTTCCATTGGTGGCCATATACCAAAATTGCTCAGTCAAGCTTTAGACTCGGGTGCGCAATTTCATGGCATCATGGCCCTTAGGCTTTATTCTTAGTAATAGTAACATTATTGAGTAAGCTACTGACCAAGGCTCATTGCATTATTCCTAACTCGTTGTCATTTTGAGCAACAGATGGTATAAAGCGCGCCTGCCTACCCGCCCCAACAACGATATAGTCCAATCCAATAACCGAATAGGTGGCCTCTGTGGCCGAGTAGTCAAGGTCACTAATTTCAAATCACTTGTCCTTCACCTATGTAGGTGCGAGCCTAACTCGGGGCGTTGAATTCTTCATGAGAGGAAGCCATCAAGCTTGCTTACAGAAGGTCGGTTGTTCTACCCAGGTGGCCGCCCGTGATGAAATTATGCACGGAGGGGCACCTGCGGTCTTCCTCCACCATCAAAACTGGAATGTAGCCATATGACATATAATTGTGTCGGTGCGATGTTAAACCCAACAAAAAAGAACGGGCATTTTGACAAAACATGCTTGTAACAATGATTCCAACACATAAGGTGACAATTATTTAAAACATGATTTATGCAGTATCATTACTTGAATGGCTTTTCTATCTAAAGATACAAAATTAAGTAAAACAAATGCACGGATTTTGACGAAACTAGTGGTCTCTTATGTCAGGATTGCTTTGACCTTGTGTTCTTGGTAGGAGAGTTTGCGTGATATCAACACTACATCAAGTGACATAGATATTAATGAATACGACACTGTAATAGCAGATCCGAAGAATGCATATACTCGTACCACAGACTGATGGTCTATAGATTTTAAATCATTAGCTATAGATCATCAGTCTGTGGTACGAGTTTATGCATTCTTCGGACCTGCTTTCATGAATCAATTCAGGTCAACCTATGAAACATTAGTCTGTACTAATCTATCAAAAGATTGTACTGATCCGATAATAAAACACGAAATGAATATCAATGATACTTACCTATATCTTGGTATTTCGTACGGTACGAAAGAACATTAGTATCATAAATTTTAAATAATTTATGTAACTCGAAATTTGGTCATAGTATCTCGAAATTTTGATTTATTGATGAATATATCCGTCCGGCTTCATGGGCTCGAACCAGGTCGAAAAACGTTAAGATATGTTGAACATGTTTGAATTATTCTAAGTTCGAACACTAATCGGTCACCTTCTATTACTTCCCTTTAAACTCTAGAGCTAGAGATTACACAAGATCTTTGTCTCAAACGGTAACCAGGAACTATTTCTGTACGTTCATGGATCTCCACAGCTATGTCCATATATGGTAGTTAGCGAGCCAAAAATTCGAGATATTTGAACGTATTTGAAAGTATTGTTGACTTTTAATCTACAACTTGCTGTTTTCGTTGTTCAGAATTGCACAGAATTTGCACAGACAAATAGTTAATGAAAACAAATGTATTAATCATATCAATAATACGAAGTATATGAAAGAGAAGACGTCGGTTGTTAGTTTATACGTATTTTAGCTCCTAGATGATGTTACAGAATTTAAATATGTAGCAACTTATCCACTCACATTAAAATACAGAACTGTTAAAGGTCAAAGGGAGCAAAATTGACAACATAAAATGAGCCATGTCATGGGAAAACCAACATAGTGGCTTTGCGACCAGCATGGATCCAGACCAGACTGCGCGTCTGGTCAGGATCCATGCTGTTCGCTAACAGTTTCTCTAATTCCAATAGGCTTTGAAAGCGAACAGCATTGGTCCTGACCAGACTGTGCGGACGGGCACGCTGGTCTGGATCCATGCTGGTCGCAAAGCCACTATGTTGGTTTTCTCACTGAATATTTTTAAGTTTAGAAAACAGAGTGAGATTTTTACCGCAGTTTTCTTAATATTACTGTATAACCTGTCACTTTTCTTCATCAAATCATTTTTAATTCCAGAATTCAGTCATGGAATGTGTTGTTTACCAGAAACAATCTTACTTGGTACGTATATGGCTTGAAACTAATTCTTCTGACTTATTCTTAAAGGAGTTCTGTAAATCTTGTAAGTCATTTAAAGTTAAACATTGCAGACGATTTTGTAAGCATCGTCTGACTTCGGACTAGATTGCCTTATAACTGGGAAGATAGATGCAATGTATATCATTGCTCAAGCTAATAAAAAGTAAAAGTTTGTGTTTTGTTTTAGGATTGGTTCTAGCTGCTGAAAGAATGTCAACAAAAGGAATGAAACAATATTCCTTTTTAAAGTTGGTGGCAGTTATGATAATACATAAGTCGCATCAAAGATACTGTCGCAAAAAAGAGAAAAGATTTGTCAGAAGTGGGATTCGAACCCACGCCTGGAGAACCAGACTGCGACCTGAACGCAGCGCCTTAGACCGCTCGGCCATCCTGACATCTGCCAACATTGGACAAAAATACTGTATACATACCAATTCAAATAATTAAGCTGTCAGTAGAAATATTACACAGTTAATTTGATATATTTCAGTGTCTAATTTCCATAAATTTAGCTCCCTACACTCCAACTGATGAAAAGAGAAGAATAGAATAATTTGATGAAGTTAAAATAAGGTATGTGGTTCCTGGATTGATATACGTTAATGAGCGCTGACGCGGAAACCATTGTTAAAATTTGATTGGATAATGAAACAGAACGTCACATGGGTTTTTCCCAACACTTCCGGACTTCCGTGTTTATTTTTTGGGTAGAGGTTACACTCTACCAATTCGATTCCTTCTTTATTTCATATAGGGAATTAAATTTTCAGACACCATTTTCTGTACTTTAGAGCATTTCAAAGGTATGGAAACCATACATAGCCTTTTAGTATAACATGTCTACTTACCAGAAATAAAAAAAATATTGACATGTTATGTTGAATATAAGAAAAATAATTTGTTCAGAAAAACAACACCGTCTGAAAATGCTTCCATGAAAATGCTAATCGAACAAGTACGCGTAGGTAGACACTTTAATCAAAAAAATATACTAAAACATGGAAATGCACTGTGACAGTTGCTTAGATCTTTTCTCAATATAATCTGCAATCAAACTAAACCAAAAATGTAACTGTCACATCATATTTCACTTGTTTCTGTTATATTTTATCAACAGCATGGAACTATTTCTTGGACTACTTGCCTTAAACATAAAATAATACATAAACTATTATAAATTAAAGTACGCTCAATGTAAAAACGATTATTTCACGTATTATTCAAAAGAGACGAACCAAAGAATATATCAGCGAGAGTTTGAACAAGACGGTCCTCACTCAACGCCTCCATAACTTCTTCCCCTTCTTCCTCCGTAGCTTCAAGTCTTGCAAGAAGAAGTGTGTCTGCGAAGTGGCGAACATTGTCTGAAAGTATCATTGTAACCAAAGTAAAATAACTAAACACAAATAATAAGGTCACATCTTGGGGTATTGTGAAAGAGGCATCAGTGCATATCAATAAAGAAGCATCCAGAACTGTTTCGCATTCACCCCTGACATTCATATTCAAAGCTTAACTACTCAAAATAATAAATGCACTTGACAATGTAGTTCTAATTTTCTGAGATGCACGTTGCTCTCTGTTAAAATCTAAATAAAGAAGTTCAATATATAATCATCAGGAAGGAAATAAAACAGGACAGAACCTTTGCTGAAGGTTGTTTCAGCTAATTTCAGTTTTCGCCTCATAAAGTCTTCCATCATGTCTTGTGTAAAGATTTCCAAACGTTTGAATACATCAGTTTTATATACATGTCTAAGGCCTGGAACAAAGTCTTCCCATGCTCCTATCCCGAATTGTTCAATGAATACGTCTCTTTTATGCAAGACTTGACTTACTTCGCTGTTTTTGAAAGCGTACCTACAAATAATGATGAGATACAAGTTGATCTATTACATTATATGATACATCGTAAGTCTTTTGGCTATATTTATGAATATATTACATACGATATATAATGAGACGGGGCCATTGTACGCTCTTTTAACTTTCATTTGATATTAATACATTGCCTTACAATATGGCCTCTTCAACATTTTCGTAAAGTTAATCTCAAAATGACGTCTCTTTTCACTAATTTCCCTCATAGCTTTCGGATACTCCAAATTGCAGATGCAATTGCTCTATGTTGTCATTTATGTTTTCGAATAAATGCAGCTGACAGTATATACGTACTGCTCAACTCTAGCTTCCCCACAAAAAGTAGTCTCTTGGGGAATTTTGTGAAAGACAACCACTTTCAGTGATGAAAGGTAATAGTCATCTATTATATATCAAACTAGAGCTGTCACAAGAGTGAGGAATTATACCCCCACAATACGGCCTTATCGCAGAAATAAGCCAAAGTCAAAGTCGAACTGTGTCGGATCAATATGACCTTGACCTTTGACCTATTGACCTCAGAATCAATAGGGTTTATCTGCTGGACATAAACAATCTTCCTATCAACTTTCAGGATCCTAGATCCAAGCGTTCACGAGTTATCATCCTGAAACGGTTTAAGTGTTCCGGGTCACTGTGACCTTGACCTTTGACCTACTAGCTCAAAATTATTAGGAGTCATTTGCTGGCCATAATCAACCTCTCTATTAACTTTCATGAGCATAGCCTTAAACGTTCTCAAGTTATCGTTCGGAAACCGTTTAACTGTTCCAGTGACCTTGACCTTTGTGCTACTAACCTGAAAGTCGAACTTGACCAATATTTAAGGATGTAACACCTGTGTACCAAATATTATTTAACTCTGTCAAGCCTTGCATGGGTTATCGTTACCGACAGACTGACGGACCGACCGACAAGTTCACTCCTATTCGTTTGTGTGGGTATAAAGAGTTTAGAATAACCCTGCCTTATTATATGCAAAAAGTAAAATGTTTAAAAACATTATAAATAATACAGATCGCAGCAAATATTAAAGAACTTGTTATTCTTAGCGTTTAATTTGCTATCATTTGAACTGACAGCTGAGGTCAAGATGCAAATTTTCAGTAACACAACATTTTCTAGGCATGAGATTACACCTGTCGTGTTGCTGACATAGTAGCAAGCTAGAAGCTTCATCGTATGATTGACATGTATAAATAAACAAAAAGCTAATGTAATATCATTCACAACTAATACCAAATGAGATACCAATGTAACACCTACTTTCCTCCAAAACAAAGGCATGTCAATATATTGCCGATGATAAAGCTGATGTAAGACGACGGGTCAAACTCTCCTGGAACTTTGTCTATCTCATCGAAGGCTGTTTTAACAGCATCATGAATCCTTGATTCGAGAGCGTCACCTTGCATGTAGTGTCTGGTATTATTAGATTATGTCTATTACATTAAGAGATAAATAAGCGGCAACTTGTGATATATTACCTTTTTACATGCAACAAAGTTGAGATTTAGTAAAAATATTGTTTTATTATTCTTTGAAAAATATAAGTATGTCATTGATATAAATATGATACTTTGACGACATTTAATTTACATCCGTTTACCAGAAATTAACTCAGTTCAAAATCTTTAAATTTGTGCTACTCCGCCTTAAAGTTTAAAACTAAACCATGTCTTATAGGTATAAAGTAAATGAGTTGTGACTAAAGAGATGAAACTGTTATACATATTTGAACTTATACAAACGTATTATACCAGTTACACTTATAAAGGTATCAATCATCATGAAAAGTCCCCTGACCATCCGCCTATGGTCTTATCCTTGTTGAGGTTTTCTTTCTCTGACGTATACGGACATATTTTTCTGATTGAATATACGCAAAACTTTCAGTGTTGAGTAAACTTTACCGAAATTCTGCAACTCATTAATTTAAACACCATTTTAAACACATTAAATTTTAAAACCGCAGAAATGTGTAACCGTAGGTCATGGTTTAATACCGTAAAGCCTTAGATGCTATTCTTCTGTGCATCTTCCAAATCGGACCATAGCTGCTGAAGGCGATATCTTTCCCTCCAAATGTTATCACATCAACTTGAAAAATGTTGAAAACACAAAGATGAATGCATATATGTTTCACTGTTAGCTATTATAACAGTAACAAATTAAAAAAGCATACCAGAAAATACTCGCTGTTTTATGGATGATTTTATTGGTACAATGGGAAACTGTCTTACATGTAAACCGTGGGCATTCCCAAATTGAGTAGCCACTTTCCATTTAAAGCAAGTATATATAGTTGTCAAAGTAAGACAAACATACATAAAGGAACACAGTTGGTCACCGCCCTGGAATGGTCAGTGGCAAAAACATCAACGATGAGGTTAAGGCAGTTAATTTTGAACAAACCCTTATTTTTAACCCCAAATTATTCGCGTAAGGCGAATCTCAAACACAAGTAGTGGTAAAAATGTAGGAAAAATGTTTTATATAATGAACTCAATACAGAAGAAACTTCATTACAGGCCAGTAATTATGGACTGTTACAGCAGACAATCGTGGAGTCTTCTAAGTTCAACAAGGGTACCTTCTACTGAAGAAGACCTGAACATCAAACAAGCGATGTGACTCAAAGACAGCCTCTTTTAACTAAGCTGTTTTGAGACATGTACAGTATATAATGCGCCGTTAGCATTATATATGTTTTTCATGCGTACTTGAGTTAAGTAACGGCGGACAGTTAACCTAACCAGTGTTTTTAGATTCTGTACCAGCCCTAACCTGTTATCCTCCAAAAAACAACTTTCCGAATGCATCAGAGATTGGGGTTGCAATGACTTGAAACTCATTATCAACGGAGAACATACACTTTACCCGAGAAATGAACTCGCGACGCAATTATCCTTAGATATAGACACTTCCAATAGGGTTAAGCAGGCGAGCTACATGTTAAATCGCTATTTCGAAGTACGTTCAGCTGCTTATTTAAATAACCAACAACGGTCAAACCGTATGTAAGCTTTGCTATAACTGAAAATGCCACCATTGCCAGCTTTCATAGCCAAATCGCTGGCTTATCGATGAATTTGTCTCCCTTGAAAATACGCTTTAAAATTGGCTATGAAAGCTGGCAATGAATATAAACTTGGTCAGAGCATGTGTCATATTTTTCTTTCATCACAGTCAGTACTTTGTACGTTTTGATTTATTCAGACGAGTGATATACTGCCCTTTGGCCCTTTTGTCTGTAATGCAAACGGAGTGTAGATAAAAATGAGAATAGTTAAGATTATTTACCTGATGGTGTAATCATGCGCCCTGCAAAATTAATCGACTTCGTTACAAGTGCCTCCAGAGCTGGTTCTATTTTGTTCACTATTACAAAGGGCGTCGCACCTAGAAAGAAAAATGTTGGGGTGCTAGGACAATTGGTATCAACAACGGACTGTTAATGTTGAAAGTTGTTAGACATGTCTGCTGTCAAAATAACAGATCTAGTTGACAACACACACAGTGGTATTGTACACTCCGAGAATTATAAAATGTTCATATACTTATGAACTGTATGAAAAATAAATCCAGAATATGAATTGTAAAACACTATAAAACAACGCACGTGAATACACATCGATACTTACAATAAAAATTGCTCTTTTGAAAACATAAGTAAGTAAATCATAAGTAAGTAAAATATATACAGTCCCGCAAATTGGCCATGCATGGAAACAAAAACAAAACAGCGTGTTTTATTTTAACCCCGCAAAAATGTATGACTTTACAGCCTTCAGAGATTTTCCGTGTTTATATTTTTGCAATCATTAATATAAAAATAAAAGGTACTTTCTTAATAACGAAAAAAGAAATGTTCTGAATGCCTGTCATGTCTCTTGAAGAATACTCAGTAGAGTAGAAACTTGATGTTACGCGGGTCTATATTAATATATTGTATAATATTACTATTATGCGAAGGACGGATGTGAATTTTATGGAAATCTATGAAAGTATAAATTTAAGTCGATATTTGTGTATATGTTTTGTTTGACATTTACATTATCAACATAATATGGCAACTTTTTGGTTTAAGCATGGCTGGGTACCTGTGTGACCACCTGTTTTCTGTCAGCAGCATGAAATAGTACTTACTCTTATCCTAAGTAGCCTTTGGAACCGTTAGCTGTGAGAGGCAGGATATTCGAGGATAACGACCTTAATGAATCGGTCAGTGAGGTCATCACACAATAAATATAACCAAGATGAAAATTTAAAGAAATTTCGTATACCTATTCGAACTGTTATTACAGGCCCATACTTCTTTGACCATTCCAATGCTTGTTCGTGAAGTTTTGTTCGACTGATCTCTAAAACAGAACAATGATAAATCTAGATATAATATTTTGGATAGCAGGCTTAATTTTATATATTCATATGACTTTGCATAAATCCATATTTAAATTTATGCAATTGCAAATTACCATTTACAGTGGGCATATATCATATTAAGACGCAAAGGTCTATATTGCAATACGAAAACAAAGAACAAAGCTGCTTCCGAACTAGTCACGTATTAAGAACATAGTCTTAGACATGGTTTTCTAAAAGAATTTGCACTACCATGTGTTTAAGTCAAATCAAAAGTACATTACTCGTGTAAATGAAAATAATTGACCAAAAAAAAAAAAAAAAAAAAAGCAAACAAGTGCCTAAGAAGTATTGCGGTAATTGTGTGCTCCTACTCTCCAATCTTAACAAAATATTTTCCCGAAGTTTAACTCATTATCTCCTCTTAAGTTGTTTTTACAAATTCATGCTTTATCTCTATCGTCAAAATAACTCTGAATGGCTCAATTTGAGCACACGAGATAATACAAGGGCTATATATTAAAGATAATAAAAGATAACGTCCAAAACATGTTCACTTATATAATTTCCTTCTAGATACAATTTTGCAAGTGTAAGCACAAGTTTCATAATGATTTTAGTTTTATATGAATGTTCTATAATTCTACATACGCAATGCGTTTCCAATAAATGGTAGTCCCGGGGGTCCTGGTGGGTATTTGTATTTCCATCTTCTCATATCCTTACAAAACAGTAGTGTTTTAAGGTAGACCGACCCGTAATGACATTCGGTAGTCTTCGTATGATGACGTTTTTCGGTACTTTCCGGTCAGTTGCTGATATAAGCTACATAAGCAGACAGAGAATGCCGAAAAGGCGTCATTTAAAGTGCAAGAATACCGTGCATAATATGGGTGAATTTAGCAAAATTCTGCGAAAAGCATGAAATTGAAACTTGAGAAGATGACCGCCAAATCCTTTTGAATACCGTGCATAATATGGGTGAATTTAGCAAAATTCTGCGAAAAACATGAAATTGAAACTTGAGAAGATG
Organism: Mercenaria mercenaria; assembly: GCF_021730395.1. NCBI lineage: Eukaryota > Metazoa > Mollusca > Bivalvia > Venerida > Veneridae > Mercenaria > Mercenaria mercenaria. The sequence goes on along the minus strand of NC_069367.1, from coordinate 13,765,109 downwards.
GCCGCCAAATCCTAGATGGCTGCCATAATTCACCGAATTTTGAAAAATGGCAAATCGAATGTGCATATCAAGGAAAAAATCTAAACTTCAAAGACTGGAATAGTGGTGGATTATTATATACTGAACATTCTAACATGGCTCGATTTGATTTCCAGTTAAACAAAGAAGAAAATCAAGCTCTGTATATTCTGCGATAAACAATGGTTGACGCGCGGATCGGTAAGAGAGCATTATGACGTCAATTATAACGTCAAATTGCCGCATGACGTCCGATACATTATTCCTCACGTAAATGAAGTCCAGTATAATATTTATTCTAACATGGCTCGAACTGATTTCCAGTTAAACAAAGAAGAAAATCAAGCTCTGTATATTCTGCGATAAACAACGGTTGACGCGCGAGATCATTATGACGTCAATTATGACGTCAAATTGCCGCATGACGTCCGATACATTACTCCTCGCGTAAATGAAGCCCAGCATAATATTTATTAAAATATATCAATGAGCATGTCAGAATGAAAACAATCAAGGCCTTCTTCACGGGTATGAAACGTTGCCTGCGGCACAAAATGTGCCGCACTGAAATGAAGGCATCGCGCTTCCGACGGCGCAGGCATTGCGCAGGATGTTTACAAAAATAACGAGCACGGTGAGTAAAATTGAATGTTTTTGGTTATTGTCTTGTTACAGTAAACACTTTTTAGAAATCGGGGAATGCAGCGGGATGTAGTTATGTCTTGCCGACAAATCCATGCCCAGTTTGTGAAGATATATGTAATATTGTTATTTTGCGCGTGTTTTTCATCGGATACAGTAACGAGAAAATTACAAAAGCAGTGCATATTCCGAGTCATTTCACATCCTGCAGAAAAAGGAATGATGTATTTCTGTAGTATATTATAAAAAGACATGATATCTGATCGATTGAGATAAAATACATGTCAAGGAAAAGGCATATCCCCTCGTTCTGCCGATTTTTCAGTCCAGTGCCGCAGGCATCTCAATGGTGCCGCAGGCATCGCGGGGGGCGCAGTCATCTTGAATACTATTTGTAGTCAGTAGTATGTGTAATTTCGACCACCTAACATGTATTAAAGTACAAAAAAAATCAATAACAATGTTGTTCCTCCAGTTATTGTGTAAGACAAATCTTCTGAACCCGAACTTTGTAATATTAATAGCTATTTTAAGAAGTTTGCAGTATTTTTTCTCGCTGTTTTGGGGAATGGGGCCAGGTCGCTTCCAGCTGGGAAAATCACGTCATTTTATATCGAACTGGGATTATTTTCTCCTAAAATAACAATATTCAATTACCAAACATTACCATTAGTAACAATCATTGTTGCTTACTTCAAAGCAAGGTATGAAAACCAGCATTGGAGCACAAAACTGTCATAACTTTTGTCATTTTTCAGCCAGTTTTGATGTTTTTGTTTCAGCACCAAGTATTGTTGTTCTTATTTTCTTTACAGTTTTGGCGTACTATTTTGATTAGCGATGAGCTGAGTTCCCCCACCCCCACCCTAACAAAAAAGAAAGAAAAACGAAAAAAGAAATGGCAAAAAAATCACTGTTTTGGCTTTCCGAAGAAAAAGAACGAAACAAGACAAAAAAAACCCGTAAAAACATGAAACTTCCCTTAAAATGATACTGTTCACAAATTTTATGTGGAAAAGAAGCAAATTATGAAGTTATCGAATGTTAAGTATCTTGTTAATTTTATATTTTCAGATGGATGTGCATTCAGTGTGTATTAAAAGGGAAAATAAAATGATTTAGAACTCCTTATGGTCAGACGTAAACTTTATGTGTACAATCAGTGCACAGACCTAAATCATATTTGAACGACAAAGAGTGAGTAAAGTACGTCAATATTTTTGTAGAATTTCAGAAATAATTAAAACAAGTTAAGCCCCTTTTTGGACAAATTTTTCGAAAGATCTCAACTTCATTGGTTCTTTTCCACACAAAACTTGGGAACAGTAGTTTTAAATATTCTTCGTTCGTATTTAAATATCTTGACCTAACAGTAAATTTGGTGCTGATGTACTGTTACAGAAAAACATGGCGCGAGATGAGCCAAAGAAGTTTCATGTTTTTACGATTTTTTGTTTGTTTTTGCGTTCCTTTCTTTTGGAACGCTGGAACGCAGTAACAGCGATTCTCACCAATACCTTATTTCTTTTTTTTTTGGGGGGTGGGGGGGAGGGATTCAGCTCACCGCTTATAAAAAAAGTACGCCCGAACTGTAAAGAAAAAACACTCGATGCTGAAACAAAAGCAAAAAAAAATTGGTTGAAAAATGACAAAAGTTATGACAGTTTTTGTGCTCCAATGTTGGTTTTCATACCATGCTTTGAACTAACTATCAATAATTGTTACAAATGGAAATGTTTTGTAATTGAATATTGTTATTTTAGGAGAAATAATCCCAGTTCGATATAAAATGACGTGATTTTCTCAACTGAAAGGGATCTGACCCCATCCCACAAAACAACGAGGAAAAATATTGCAAACTTCTTAAAATAGCTATTAACATTACAAAGTTCGGGTTCAGAAAATTTTGTCTTACACAATAACTGGAGGAACAACATTGTTATTGATTTTTTATTGTACTTTAATACATGTAAGTTGGTCGAAATTACACGTACTACTGACTACGATGGTATTCAAGATGACTGCGCCTCTCGCGATGCCTGCGGCACCATCGAGATGCCTGCGGCACTGGACTGAAAAGTCGGCAGAACGAGGGGTTATGCCTTTTTCTTGACATGTATTTTATCTCAGTCGATCAGATATCATGTCTTTTTATAATATACTACAGAAATACATCATTCCTTTTTCTGCAGGATGTGAAATGACTCGGAATATGCACTGCTTTTGTAATTTTCACGTTACTGTATCCGATGAAAAACACGCGCAAAATAACAATATTACATATTTCTTCACAAACTGGGCATGGATTTGTCGGCAAGACATAACTACATCCCGCTGCATTCCCCGATTTCTAAAAAGTGTTTACTGTAACAAGACAATAACCAAAAACATTCAATTTTTCTCACCGTGCTCGTTATTTTTGTAAACATCCTGCGCAATGCCTGCGCCGTCGGAAGCGCGATGCCTTCATTTCAGTGCGGCACATTTTGTGCCGCAGGCAACGTTTCATACCCGTGTTCTTGTGATTTATCGTCTAATTTACCACGGTTCATCGTTCAGATGCTTCAGTATTTAACCACTCGGGCTAACGCCCTCATGGTTCAATTCCTACGCATTGAACTCTGAACTGTGGTAAATCAGACGATAAACCACTCGAAGGCCTTGATTATTTGTTAATTAAAATGTATCAATGAGCATGTCAGAATGAAAACAATCAAGGCCTTCTTGTGATTTATCGTCTAATTTACCACGGTTCATCGTTCAGATGCTTCAGTATTTAACCACTCGGGCTAACGCCCTCGTGGTTCAATTCCTACGCATCTGAACTCTGAACCGTGGTAAATCAGACGATAAACAACTCGAAGGTCTTGATTATTTGTTAAGCAAAAGAAACTATCCAGTTTTATAACTGGGGTATTTTTTATTAAAAAACTTTAATTTATAAATCACTTGTGTTTTTCATATCACATTACACTTGAAGTACTTCACGTGTATTTTTTTTTTTTAAAATTAATCAACCGTGAAGTCAGTAGTCGTTTCGCACGAAATTCACGTGCGCCTGTAATTAACAATTTTCTTTGTGAAAGGACATCGGACATTATGCTAGGGATTTTGCCCAAAGTTCAATGCTATTTCTTGACTTTAATAGCTGATAGTTTTATATAATGGCTTCAAATACTGATAAATAAGTAATATTTCTATCAAACTGTCACAAAAATAATTTTATTTCATATTCGTTTTCTTGAAATCCGAACAGTTTGTAACTAAGGGTCATATTTTTGAAAAATTTTATATGTGTATTTTTAGTTAAAGGTATGTCTACTATGAAATATTTTAAACAATAAATAAACTTATACCATGCAGATTATCAGTTTTATTGACTTTTTTAAAAAATAAACGCAAAGGAAAAAATAAAGGTGGGACAAAAGTTTTGGTCCCATAACTTTACTTCAGTTATTTCCACCCGAGTGTCCATGATAACTGATGCATTGATCATAGCCTTTTGTTTGTTTTCAATACATCTATTTGCTATACTGTATTTACGCATGTCATGTCCAATACTGACCGGACATTATGTGGAGGATTGTAGGGATAACGCATGTTTTTTCATGTTATAACATCTGCAGAATCCCGAGGGAATGGTTGGTACCCGAGCCCGTTGGGGCGAGGGTACCAACATTTCCCGAGGGATTCTGAAGATGTTACAACACGAAAAGAACATGCGCTAACGCTATTCTAGCATAAACGCTAAAAATCAGGTAAATAAATATATACTCTTCAACGTCGTTAAATTTCCATGAAATGCGCGGTAAAGTCTACGTTGTTTTGTCACGTTGATGTCATTTCATTTTGAATTATCCGTTTTGGGGCCTTAATGCGTTTACGCTCTGCCATGGAACGTGCATATATAAAAAGGTGTCATAACAGCACGCGAGCGCGAGAATCTCTCTGTTAACACACGTTTTCTCTCCTCTTAAAACACCCCCGAAAAGTGACAATAACAGCTGTTTTATGCTAGAATATATATTCCCGCGGATTTCATGGAAATTTAAGGACGTTGAGGGATAATGTATTCATTTACTCTTTTTTTCGCGTTTTATGCTATAATAGCGTTAGCGCATGTTATTTTCGTGTTATAACATCTTCAGCACCAACCAATCCCTCGGGATTCTGCAGACGTTATAACACGAAAAAACATGCGTTATCCCTACATTGAATACATGCAGTGGTGTATCCGGCCATACATGGCGTAGTTGGCCTTTTTCAGTTGGTGCGGAGGGGTGAAGGAGACTGCCTATGCCACTGTGGGTTCAGGGGTGCCTTACTTTAAGCATTTTATATCAGTGGAACAGAACTTCACTAGCTAGTATCAACATTTATGTACAGATATTCTTGGTGTGTGTGTTAGTTCTTTGAGGTCCTTACTAGTATTTCGGTTGGCTTCGAAATAAGTTCCAGACATGTGCGCAAATTGGTGTTAATTCTGGGCATGTCAGTGTTAGTTCTGGGCAAGTCAGTACTAGTTCTATTGGCGTCGGTGTTAGTTCTGGGAGCAACTGGGTCAGTTAAGGAGTTGGTGTCTGGTGTAAATATGACTCCCACCACACAGTGGCGTGGGAGACATATTGATTTACTCCAGTTTGTGTGTCTGTGTGTCTGTCACAAAGCTTGTCATTCGATCTTCACCAAACTTGAACAAAATGTGTTCGACTATAAGACCTCGGCCAAGTTCGATAACTAGCCAAATCCGTCCAGGCATTTTGTAGTAACGGCCCTTGAATTACCGAAAATTGGCCTTTTTGCTCTTGTCCGCACTCTAAGTTGAACATTTCTCATCCGAGCTTCACCAAACTCGAACAAAATGTGTTTGACCATAATACCTCTGCTAAGTTCGATAACTAGCCAAATCCGTCCAGGCATTTTGTAGTAACGGCCCTTGAATTACCGGAAATTGGCCTTTTTGCCCTTGTCCGCACTCTAAGTCGAACATTTCTCATCCGAGCTTCACCAAACTCGAACAAAATGTGTTTGACCATAAGACCGCAGCCAAGTTCGATAACTAGCCAAATCCGTTTAGGCATTTTGCAGTTACGGCCCTTGAATTACCGAAAATTGGATTTTTTGCTCTTGTCCGCACTTTAAGTTGAACATTTCTCATCCGATCTTCACCAAACTTGAACAAATTGTGTTTGACCATAAGACCTCCGCCAAGTTCGATATTCAGCCAAATCGGTCCAGGCATTTTGGAGTTCTGGTCCTTGAATTGTAGTGAGTAAACAGTATATTTTAAGACAGACTTGCTATTTAGATGATTAGGCAGTTGTGGGAGACATTCGCTTTTCTCAAAAGCAGCTCTAGTTTTGTTAGAGTTTAGGATGCTGGATCGAATTAAAGCAAATGTTGTTCTTAAAATGCATTCTAGGTTCGCTTTAATTGTGTCCTACAAAAGGTAAAACATTTGCACCAAAGTGGCACTATTCCCATAGAAGTTCGTCTATATCTCTTTGTCATGTTTACGTTGAAGACACATATATATGTATATGTCTAAGCCACTTGCTTGGTTCATGACTTTCGACAGACGCAGTTGTCTCAATCCTGATTACACTCAATCGACGGACTTAGACTGTCAAGAGGCAAAAGATCTGATTGAAAAATTCATAAGATATACTTAATAGGATCAGTCTGCTTTCTAGCTTGACTTTCTATGTCTGCTATTTATTTAGTTTAGTGTTTTCTATGCTTGAAATATTTACAAAAATGAATAAAGCTGTAGATATGTAAGGTTTAGGAAACACATGCAATAAGTGTAAAATATTTATGTAAAATTCATTTGCCGACACCCTGTACGTAGTTTGTTTTCAATTTTAAACAATTTCACCCCTGTGACAAAGTACCATTTTTTGCAGCATGCGTATATAATAATTATTTACAAAGGCTTGTGAAATATTTTGTTGCGTCACTGGGGGAAAGATGTTTAAAACATAAAAATGATTTATGTTCATATTTTAATATAAATGAGAATGAGAAATGTCTACAAAGTCTTCTTTTTTGTTCATAAACTTATAAAATGAAGTCGCATTTATCAAGAAATGTTCTTCAACTATCGTTACTATGCAATTTCAGAAGTCTAGCCCTAGGTCAGTTTTTCCTTAACTGGATAGGCAATCTGAATAGGAAAATGTCCGAAGTCCTTTTATTGTCATTTGAAATATTGATAATTGACTAAGTCGAAAAACAGCATAAAGTTTTAAAAAAATATTGTTGGTTGCACCGCACAACTGAATCAAATTTAGCGCGAGCGCCCAATTGGGATGTAACAATGCAATTGACGCGCAGAAGATATAGCCTTTCAAATGGTTATTGTGGGACTACTGACTTCACGGTTGATTGAAAATTTATCACGTGAAGATCTTAATTTTGGTATGAAGAAACAATTCAAATTTGAATTTCAAAATATACCTGTTATACATCAGGATAGTTTGTTTTACTGTTCAGTATACTATGCCTGAAATATGTTTGCAATTTATTTTGAAATAAAAGTCACTTTGGCCACCAAAATCTAAGATGACCGCCATTTTGCAACTTTGAAACGCCTGGCCTAAATCAATCAAACGCTTGGCTTGCCATCATCTACAGGCAAATTGACATTTATGTCACAACTTTTATGAACATGATGATAAAAGTATTCATAATTTATATATCTATGTTTTGCAGTTTGCCATTTGCCATTACTGTACTAAAAATACCGTCAACACAAGTTATACGTGGCGGCAGTGTCTACTGTATCGATAAGGGGAAGTAACGCGATGTTGGAGTTCGCCAATAAGTGCGATCGGTGGCTATATTTGGCAGCACGAGATAAATGCGGAAAATAATAGCCTATATAAATGCTGTCAAAAGTTCGGCTCGTATTTCACAAGTACAGTCCATAAAATAAACAAACGTGTTTGTAAACATGGACGGGTCCAAACGGAAGGGGAAGAAGCATTTTACTGAAATATTCCGATGGCAAATTACAATACATATCCGATTCCGTAGCCATGACCAACCTATAAACCGGGCAAGTCTATTTTATAAGTATATCAACACGACTAACCCATTTAAACGAGCTGTAAATGAGAACAGGCAGGAAAAAATTCCGTATTGCACCTTTTGTATTGTATGTTGCCGGACTACTTTCATTTAATATGCATGGCCAGACACATTTCTATAGATAGTGCACATAAAACTTCTAACATCGATAAGCATTGACTAATAAAACAGCAAACAAAACGGTGGAAGTGGAGGTATGTTGCCGGACTACTTTCATTTAATATGCATGACCACACACAGTTCTATAGATAACGCACATAAAACTTAAAATTCACTCAGTTCTGTTTTAACATCGATATTAAGCATTGATTAACCTAGAAATATCTTTAAAAAAGATGGTCGGCGTGCTGTAACTGAAGCACAACTTATATATGGGCAGAAACCTGTATTTTAAATCTTTTGACAATGTTGAAAGGGGCCTCTGTGAAGTTTTGTATAAATGAGGACAGTAGTTCTGAAGAAGACTGCGTTTAGAAATTGTGGAGGGACACACGACGGACATCAAACAATCACAAAAGTTCACTTTGAGCCTTTGGTGCTCAAAAGATGGTAACAGTAAGCAAAGTAAGCAAACAATATTGAAATACGTTCTATACTTTATTTCTGGAATTGTTGGAAGCAACATGAACCCTTACCCTATTTCAGCTTATTATCAAATTTGTCTATCATTCAGAATATGTACAGTCGGGATGCAGAGGCAGCTTCATGAATCAAAATAATAGCTCCATTACAGAATGTATTCTTTGATGATCTTTGATCTTTTCTTCTCTCTCTCTCTCTCTCTTGATTATTGTAATCTTTCTGTTGTTTATTTCTCTCTCAAGTAACTTGCTCACATTTAGTCTGTTGAATAGAATATTATAAGATCTTTTTCTATGGGAAGGGCTGTATGCTGATGTTGAAATAACTCGTAGCCCAACCCTTTTGTTTTTTGTCGTGTGTTAAAAATTTATGTAATATTGTGTGTAATATTGAAACAGAGAGCAATAAAATATGATTAAACTAATATGTACAGTACTGTTTTCAGCGGAAAGATTAATTTAAAATTTAGAGTCTAAAATTTAACAGTATCGGACATGTTGTTGCAGGTTAGTAATGATTTGCACTGGTTAGAAATTGTTGCTGTAGTGCAATGTAAAGAGTTAATGACTGTATAAAACAAATAACCTTTTTGTAAAAACAAAACTTAAGGAAAGGAAACTTAACAAAACAGAATTAACTTAACAAGAAAACTTAACAAAACAGAAATATGTCCGGATGAGCAGATGAATATTTGGTTACGCACACCTGTTCAAGTGGTACGCATACAACCCGATGGTGCTGTACTTATAAATAGAGGTTACAGATGACGAACGCGTTGTCATTTCACTCAGTGTCACACATGACTCAGAGTGAAGCATTTTCAGCCTTTCCTCCAATCAGCGCCACTCTTACAAAATCTCTCATTATGGCTGAAAATACCGAGAATACCTTACCAAGCAATCCGATTGGTACATTATTCAGGCGGCATAAGGTCATAAGAGGTCATAAAATCGTGCTTAATAAGGCAACGCCGAAACAACAAACAAAAAGGTGGAGGTATATAATAAAAGGGTCATTACAACAGTAGCTATAGATCTGGGATTCCGTATAAGGTTCACGTGGCGTTTGCAAGATCGGACCACACTCGGCGCTTGCGCGCCTTGTGAGATTCAAACTTGCAAACTACACTCTACTGCATCATAGATCGAGCCATTATGAAAATAACGCTATTATATCGTCACGTAATTATACAAATATTCTAATTTGGATGGATGGCTTATAAATAAATATACAATCACGAAAGTGTGTACATATTTCTTTTAGCAATTTCAGAAAGTGCCGAAAATGTCGTTACCACCGACAGAATTTTCCGTGTGATAACCAGTGCTTAAGTTCATCAATTCGGGTATAACAGATTAAACCTTGATCAAATTTGGACAATTCCTAAATGGAATTTTTGATCATTGATAAATCTTGTTCACTTGTCTCACAATTTACATCCTACCTAGAAAAAAATACTGTGCACACCTTCCACTACTTTTATTATGTATGCTGATAAAAGCAACATGTATTTTCATTTCAAATAGGAACAGAGCATGTGGACCTTTAATCTCTAGGTGTGACCTTAGAGCTAGCGGTGTGGGTCTTGCGCATGACACGTCGTCTCATTATAAATGTGGAACATTTGTGCCTAGTAAATTAATTTCAAAATCCCCTGATGAATGGCAGAGTTATGGACCAGACACGAAACAGACGGTGTGAACATTTGACCTCAAGGTATTACCTTGACCTAGCTAAGGGCAGTGTTTTATAAGCTGTGGGAGAATGGCGGCGGGACCCGTAATGAGGGGTAATTTGGTCGTAACCACTTAAATAGGGGGAAAATTGCGTCGTGATCAAAGCAGTGTGTTTCATAAATATGTTACAATAAAAAAGAAAATGATTAAAAAAACACATTGTCTAATGCTTTAAAGGCTGTGTACAGTTTCCTTTATCATGTACATCTAGAAAGGGTTTTGTTGTTTGGGATATGTTTTAGGGGTCTGGGTCTTGCGCATGACTTGTAGTCTCATTGTGTGGAACATTTGAGCCGCGCCATGAGAAAACCAACATAGTGGTTTTGCGACCAGCATGGATCCAGACCGATCCCTGCTGTTCGCTAACAGTTTCTCTAATTCCAATAGGCTTTGAAAGCGAACAACATGAATCCTGACCAGACTGCGCGGATGCGCAGGCTGTTCTGGATCCATGCTGGTCGCAAAGCCACTATGTTGGTTTTCTCATGACACGGCTCATTTATGCCAAGTTATTTCAGAATCTTTCCATCGACGGCAGAGTTATGAACCGGGCATGAAGTGTGACAGACGGAAGAAAAGAAGGAATGACGGACGGGTATTTATGTGGTATATGGGTATTTATGTGGCTACTCTTTTGTTCTCTCTATTGTTCTTTTATCCATGTGAAAGAAAAATATAACCACATAAAATCTTACGGAATGCATGACATCAAAGAAAAAGTACAGTTAACTATTGATCCTATAGCCACCAAAGTATGCAAATGTAAGCTAGGATGGGCGGAAGGATGCAATTAACCCTTTAGCGACGTGGTTAGAGTGTCCGCCTTCAGATCACGAAGTCCGGGGTTCGATCCTCGGTAGAGTCTGTGGTATCTTACTACAATGGCGGCGAGGATGTTTGAGGATTCATGCATTTGGATGAGGCTAGAAATTGATAGTAGGTTCAGTTGATGCCTCGGGCTAGAAACTGATAGGAAGTTCAGTTGGTGCTTGGTGCCTAGGGTTAGAAAGTGATAGGCGGTTCATTTGATTTTGCCTGGTCCTTCAATGTTAGAAAGGAGAGGAGTGTAGCGGTTGTAGGTATATATAAGGCCACTTCCAACAGCCTTGCTGTTGGGTTAACCCTTTTAAACACGTGGCTAGAGTGTCCGCCTTCAGATCACGAGGTCGGGGGTTCGAATCTCGATAGAGTCTATAGTATTTTACTACAATGCTTGGTAGAAGTTGCTGCCCCGACCTTTATCTTATTTAATAAACAGAAGTCAGTGAAAGCACCAAGATTACTTGCAACAGCAAGTTGAAGAGTTAGTTGGCCATAGACTAACATAGGCTAGCCTATAGAGACGATCATGAACAATTCACAATGCATGAAACATAAATGCAAAGAAAAAAAAAAACATTCCTACTTACCGTCCTGCTGGTCTTTGTTTCGCTTCAAGCGCATTCCATTCAAACCACAGATCAACGAAAATGAAACCACTAGGAACACCAGAAGATTCATGATTCAAGAAAACTATAAATTAGACAGTAAAACTAATGTTGTTTATTTTTCAGTAATTTTACTTCCGGCCAAAAGAAAAAACTATGACGTCACAAGTAATACGTAGATTTCCCGCAAACACGATGCTAATCTAAATGCGCTCCCCTGTAACTTCGACATCGTACTACGAACATGCATACTGTAGCCATTGTAGATCTATCGATGGGCGGCCCATATCGATAATTATCACCAGTGCAGCCTGTCCCGTAAAAAATGTTTTGAAAAAATCAAAAAAAAATCGAGTTATTATTTTGCCCTTTTATCCGCAAAATTCGAACGTATGTCCGTCTGTCAAAGGCCAGAAATGTAATGCACGACTTTTGACTCTTTGAAGTGGAGTCGTCTATCAACACACCTATAATTATTATATTGTACCGGACAAGCAGGGACATATACTACCATACATCATTGTATGGCCTACAATAACCTCTAGAGCTACTCCAAATTTCAAACTGTATCCAGGAAATATACCTTTATTTACATGTATAGTATGTTCAGGTGGTAGGAGCTCGACCTAGGTCGAAAACCTTCCAGATGTGGTCAAAATAGGGAAATATTCTACATTTGAATACTTCCCGGTCACCTTCTATGATATCTCCTCAAAATCTAAATCTGTCCAGGTAGTACTACCTGATCTTGATCAGACCCATAACCACACGTTCATTTAGGGTATGTCTATATTTCATGGGGCTCATGTGGGCTCAAACTAGGTCGAAAACCTTCCAGACTTAAGCATGGTTTAGGCCCCTGTGGTCTTCCTCCACCATAAAAGCTGGGAATTCGCAATATGACCTAAAATTGTGTCGGTGCGACGTTAAACCCAACAAAATAAATAAATAGATAAACATGGTTTAAATAGTAATATTTTTATGAGCAAACGCTGCCCGGTCATCTTAATCATAATTATGACCCTGTATGGCTACCCGATGGATACACCAGGTACCTAATCTTGGCCAGGGCCTATACATCAACGCTAACAATTGTGGTTACTAACTCGAAATTTAGAGTTAGTAACTCTAAATTTCAAATTACGTAACTCGAAATTTCAAGATATTAACTCGAAATTTCGACCTAGTAAATCGAAATTTCGACATAGTTACTTATAATTTCGAGTAAGTCAGTCGAAATTTCGAGATACGTAACTCGAAATTTCGAAACATTAACTCGAAATTTAGACTTAGTAACTCGAAATTTCGAGTTAATAAATAACATACAAATGGCACTAATGCTCTTCCGTATAAAGGCCAGGACTGAAATGACTTAAGATCTTTTCACTGGGTGTGGGTGCAGATGGGAATTTCCGGCCTCGAGGGTGACTGTTTAGGAGGTAACAAAAGTGCCAACGAGGAGGCGTGTAGACGCCAAGCGGAAGTAGTAATGGGTCGGGGGTTGGGGGAGGGGCTCAGGGTTTTCCCCTGGAATATTTTGAAATATATGTATGAAATAGTGGTATTTCGTGCATTTTCTGTTTAAATTTTAAGTATGGGAGGGGTTACTCCCATATTAATGGGGGCCAGGGTGTTTCTCCCAGGAAATATTTGAAATATAGGTATTAAATGGTAGCATCTGGGACAATTCTGTTTAAATTTGAGGTGCGTGAGTGGTTACTGCCAACGAGGAGGCGTGTAGACGCCAAGCGGAAGTAGTAATGGGTCGGGGGTAGGGGAGGGGCTCAGGGTTTGCCCCCTGGAATATTTTAAAATATATGTATGAAATGGTGGTATCTCGTGCATTTTTGTTTAAATTTTGAAGTATGGGAGGGGTTACTCCCATATTAATGGGGGCCAGGGGGTTTCTCCCTGGAAATTTTGAAACATAGGTATAAAATGGTGGCCGCTAAATTTTGAGGCAAGGGGATTGGTACACCTATCATCTTAGGTGGGGGGGCGGGGTCATGGGGTCTACAACTGGAAATAAGTATGAAATGTTAGACTCTGGTGCATTTTTTGGTTTAAATTTTAAGGAAAGGATATATACCGGTACTCATTTTAGTGGGGTGAGGGGTTCTCACCCTGGATTTTTTTTTAAATGAGTATGCGATAATGGTGGCCTTTGGTGAATTTTTTGGTCTGAATTTTAAAGTATGGCAGGGGGTACTCCAATCATTCAAGGCGGTGGAGGTTGGGGAGTGTCAGGGAAAGGGGAGTTTCCCCTTGGAAAATTTTGAAATCTGGGTTTGAAATGGTGGTCATTGATGCATTTATTTTGTCTAAATTTTGATATACAGGAGGGGGCGCTCCCATCATTTTAAGGGGTGGTGGAGTCAGGGGTCTCCCTTTTGAAAATTTTGAAATATGGATATGAAATGGTGGTCTCTGATCCTTTCTTTGTCTAAAGTTTGAGGTACGAAAGGGGGTACCCTCGATATTTCCCCATGGAAATGTTTGAAAAATAGGTATGAAATGGTGGCCTCTTGTGCAATTTTGGGTTTGAATTTCGATAAAAATAATTATTCTTTTGCAAATATAGTCAGATGCAACTTGGCACGCCTCTGCCAATGGATGAGAAGGGTGCCGGCCCTGTTGGTAAACGGTGCACGACAGCTCGTCGAAAGACAATTGGTCGAATACGACAGTTTGCCGATTATGACATTAGGCCTACTGCGACAGTTCGTCGAAGCCTTTAATGCGACAAATGGTCGAAAAAAATATATTTAATACTGCGACACTTGGCCGAAAGGTGATAATCGAGAATGATATAAACTAGGCCTTCACATCATTCTGAATAAGGTCTTTCTTTGTAATGCTTTTCACAATCTAAAATACTGTAAATTACTAAGAAAAATGTATTTCCTATAGTAATAAAAAAAAAGATTGTTTTTATCTTACAAAATTTGTGCATGGAAATATTGCTTTTATGCTAGGACTCTCCTGCAAGTTTTAACAGGACAGTAAACGTATGTTAACTCTCGCTAACAACAACGCTTTCTTTGCATGCCAAACTGTGAAAGCGTAACTTTAGGTTTTACGTCCCGAAAACTGATAATTCAAACATTGTAAACTGACAACGCTAACATTCCAGCGCAATTCATAATATAATCTTATTTACAAATGGAAAGGAAATATAATGTTAATATAAGAAAATTAATGAAACTTTTTTTCGGTGTTCATGTGAAATGAACGACAGAATAGGATCGGCAAATTAAACATGAATCGCAAGCGCGACTGCCTTAATATTTCCTTTCCATTTGTAAACAAGATTATATTACAAACTGTACACATTTTGTTGCATTTAATATTAAAATCAGCTTCCCGGCCATTCTGTTCACCTGACGGAACAACTGCGACGTCATCTAAGGAACGTTCTCCCTGACTATATGTGGACGTCGTCAAAACAGCGGCCCGTTATCACTGAGCAGCGTTGACGTAACTATACGAAATGAACGTCAAAATTCTCAATGGAAAAGAATAGGGAGAAAGTAAGTTATTCTTGAGACGTATAATTGATTTTAAGTTTGACTTCCTTCTTTAACTGACAAAAATTGCCATATTAACCCTTACCCTGCTAAATTTCTATAATGAACGTGTCCATCTTTCAGTTTGGACAGTACCATTAACTGTTAAAAGAGGTTCATACCAAAAAAATACTGACTGAATCGCGAACAGTGCAGATCTTTATCAGACTTCACGGATGTGCAGGCTGATCCTGATCTACACTGGTCGCAAAGACAGAACAAATGTGTCCAGCATGATAAGGGTTGGAATGCACTTTTTACCTCCACTATTCGGAGAATAGGGGGACTATTCTACTCGCCCCGGTGTCGGCGTCGGCGTAAGCTTTCTAGGTTAAAGTTTTTCGGCAACCTTTGTTTTTCTGTCATATCTTTGTTACTATTGCTATATCTTACTGTACCTTCATATAAACATTGTCCAGCATACAAACAAAGTATGTGCAGGGGCTAGGCCCATTATACATAAGGTCAAGGTCACCAAGGTGTTATATTTAGAATATTTTTAAGGTTAAAGTTTTTCGGCAACCCTTGTTTTTCTGTCATATCTTTGTTACTATTGCTTATATTTTAGTGTAAGTTCACATAAACATTGTCCGGCATACAAACAAAGTATGTGCAGGGGCTGGGCACATTATACCCAAGGTCAAGGTCACCAAGGAGTTATACTTAGGTTATTTTTAAGGTTTAAGTTTTTCGGCAACCTTTGTCTTTCTGTCATATCTTTGTTACTATTGCTTATATCTTACTATAAGTTCGAACAAACATTCTAGCATAAAACTGCTGTTATTGTCACTTTTCGGGGGTGTTGTAACAGGAGAGAAAACAGGTGTTAACAGAGAGATTCTCGCGCTCACGTGCTGTTATAACACCTTTTTATATATGCGCGTTCCGTGGTAAAGCGTAAACGTATAACGGCCCCAAAACGGATAATTCAAAAGGAAATGACGTCAACGTGAAAAAACAATGTAGACTTTCCCGCGCATTTCATGGAAATTCAATGACGTTGAGGGACAATATATTCATTTACTTGGTATTTATGCGTTTTATGCTAGAATAGCGTTAGCACATGTCCTTTTCGTGTTACAATTAACAAATAATCAAGGCCTTCGAGTGGTTTATCGTCTGATTTACCACGGTTCAGAGTTCAGATGCGTAGGAATTGAACCACGAGGGCGTTAGCCCGAGTGGTTAAATACTGAAGCATCCGAACGATGAAACGTGGAAAATAAGACGATAAATCACAAGAAGGCCTTGATTGTTTTCATTCTGACATGCTAATTGAAATATCTTAATAGATATTATGCTTGACTTCATTTACCCGAGGCGTAATGTATCGGACGTGATGCGGCAATCTGACGTCATAATTGACGTCATAATGCTCTCTTACCGGTCCGCGCGTCAACCGTTGTTTATCGCAGAATATACAGAGCTGGCACCCGAGTCCGTTAGGGCGGCGGTACCAACGATTCTGAGGGATTCTGAAGATGTTATAACACGAAAAGAACATGCGCTAACGCTATTCTAGCACAAAACGCGTTAAAAACATGAAAATGAATATACTGTCCCTCAACGTCATTGAATTTCCATGAAATGCGCGGTAAAGTCTACGTTGTTTTGTCACGCTGACGTCATTTCATTTTGAATTATCCGTTTTGGGGCCGTAATGCGTTTACGCTCTGCCATGGAACGTGCATATATAAAAAGGTGTTATAACAGCACGTGAGCGCGAGAATCTCTCTGTTAATACACGTTTTCTCTTCTGTTAAAACACCCCCGAAAAGTGACAAAAACAGCACCTTTATGCTAGAACATCTTCAGAATCCCTCGGGAATCGTTGGTAACTCGCCCTACCGGGCTCGGGTACCAACCAATCCCTCGGGATTCTGCAGCTGTTATAACACGAAAAAACATGCGCTATCCCTGCATTGACCAACATACAAACAAAATATGTACAGGTGTTGGGCCTTTATACCCAAGGACAAGGTCACAAATGTGTTATACTTAGGTTACTTTTAAGGTTAAAGTTTTTCGGCCACTTTATTTTTCTGTCATATCTTTTATTACTATTGCTTATTTCTTACTGTAAGTTCATATAAACATTGCCCAGTATACAAACAAAGTATGTACAAATATTAAGGTAACCTACCTCCTTAAAGACAATGACTTGATATTAAAAAATATTTCTTTATAATCATCATCTGCATGTGTATTTACAATCCCCATAACTCTAATTGTATTTTTGACATAATTATGCTCCTTTCACACTTAAAGTTTTTTGGAAATCTTCGCTTTCTTGATATAACTTTAGCACAATATAAGATAAAGGCTTGAAACTTAAAATATATCTTTATCATCATCATCTGCATGTGTGGTAACAATCCCTATAACTCTGATTTGTATTTTTGACCAAATTATGCCCCTTTCATATTTAATGTTTTTGACAAACTTCTTTTTCTGGACATAACATTGGTACTATATAAGATAGTGGCTGAAAACTCAAAATATATCTTTACCATCGTCATCTGCATGTGTGGAAACAATCCCAATAACTCTGACTGGTGTTTTTGACAGAATTATGCCCCTTGGTGTATCTTCCTTTTAAAGTAGAGGTCTCTTATTGAGACATATGTTCATTTTAATGTCATATCGCCGAATAGTGGAGCGCGCTGTCTTACGGACAGCTCTAGTTTCTATTAAAATATGTCTTTTATAAAAAAAAAAGATTGAACACAGAAACACAATTTACTGGCGTATGTCTGCAGGCCAGGAGTGCGTTAATGGTCGTCAATGTAGGGATAACGCATGTTTTTTCGTGTTATAACGTCTGCAGAATCCCTCGGGATTCTGCAGACGTTATAACACGAAATGAACATGCGCTAACGCTATTCTAGCATAAAACGCGGAAAAATACTAATAAATGAATACGTCCTACCTCAACGTCATTAAATTTTCATGAAATGCGCGGGAATGTCTGAGTTGTTTTTTACGTTGACGTCATTTTGTTTTGAATTATCCGTTTTGGGGCCGAATGACGTTTACGCTTTGCCACGGAACTCGCATATATAAAAAGGTGTTATAATAGCACGCGAGCGCGAGAATCTCTCTGTTAACACACGTTTTCTCTCCTGTTAAAACACCCCCTAAATGTGACAAGAACAGCAGTTTTATGCTAGAATGTGAATTAAACGAACCATGGCGACTAGTTAAACGTTGCATAAAATAATAACCGATTCAAAGTAAGCACCATTTTGTTTTATTATCACATGTTTGACGTCGCTGGAGTGTAATAAAGCCATTAAATAAAAATGATAATACACTAGTGTAATAAAGCTTTGACGTCGACGTCGTTTACAGTATAGGAGACGTTGGTCAAATTGACTTGTTTATATAGTAAAAGAAAGTAGTACTTTTGATGTTTCGACAGGAAAGGCTAACATGTGATAAAAAGAATATTACATTTGTGACTTTCCACATTGAATTTATTAAACTCGTTGAATAAAATTGATAAAATGCTCGGCAGAGCCTCGCATTTTATAATTTTATTCAACTCGTTTAATAAATTCAATATGAAAAGACACTCATGTAATATCCTCTATTTAATCATGATTCTGACATGTCTTTTACATAAAATAGTACATGTTTGTTGCCGGTATGTGTATGACGCTAACGGTATGTGTATGACGCTAAATAGTACAAATGTCAACGTGACGTCAGTTACATGACGCTTTTTCATGAAAATAAAGGCATGTTCATATTAGAATATATGTTATCTTAAGTTGTCCAATAAAGTCTTTTTGTTCACATCAAGAACATTTCACTAGTACTGAATATTACAATGATCGATAGAAGAATTAGGCGACTTGGGTTTGACGTCACAGTAGTAGCTGAGTCTCTCACCAATGGGCCCATTGGGGTTCTGAAATAAAAATGATATGTGCAGTTAGCCATACAGACGCTTTTTTTTCTAACATGCGCCAACTAACCTAATATAGTGTTCAGCAACTGTGCAATAATTCTTATCACTTCTCATGGGATATCAATCTATGAACATCAATGGTGACCTTGAACGTCGTGCGGAAATTTGACGTCATCATTTTCTCTTGCTGGTCCGCACGTCAACCGTTGTTTATTACAGGACATCTGCATCCAATATATATTTTGTGTGGAAAGAAAACAGCGTTTTTAGTTTCGTATTAACATTAGAGTAACGATACAAAGGACGGTCGTTTCAACGAGATTGCACGCGCAATCTGACGTCATTTATTAAAACAAGAGGGCCATGATGACCCAGGATCGCTCACCTGAGTAATATGAGCTACATGTTTCAAATGTCAAACAGATGATAAAATATTAAGAAAGTCAATAGGTCACATTCACGGTCAATGAAATTCAGTTTTACGATTTGTGTGCAAAACTGTGTATGTCATCAAAATTTCAAGGCTGTATCTTAAAAAAACAAGAAAGTAGGTCAGTAGGTCAAGGTCACATTCAAGTGACATCATATTACTTGGGGTCATCAGGTAATTATAATTAAACAGTCTTGGAAATAAGATCAGATGATTTTTTAAGTATTTTTCCTATATAACTCACATAATAACTAAGTGACCCCAGGGCGGGGCCTCTTTTAACCCCAGGGGTATAATTTGAAAAATTTTGGTAGAGGACTATTAGACAATGCATCATACCAAATATCAAAAGCCTAGGTCGTTTGGTTGCAGACAAGAAGATTTTTAAAGCTTTTTCCTATACAAGTCTATATAAAACTTGGGACCCCCAGGGCAGGGCCTCTTTTCACCCAAGGGTACAATTTGAACAATTTTGGTTGAGGACCATAACACGATGCTACAAATCAAATATCAAAGGTCTAAGTGTTGTGGTTTCAGACAAGAAGATTTTTAAACTTTTTTTCCTATATAAGTCTAAGTAAAACTTGGGACCCCCGGGGCGGGGCGGGGCCATATTTAACCCTAGGGGGATAATTTGAATAATCTTGGTAGAGGACCACTAGATGATGCTACATACCAAATATCAAAGCCCTAGGCCATGTGGTTTTGTACAAGAAGATTTTCAAAGTTTTTCCTATATAAGTCTATATAAACCATGTTACCCCCGGGGCGGGGCCATATTTAACCCTAGGGGGAAAATTTGAACAATTTGGTAGAGGACCACGAGATGATGCTACACACCAGATATCAAAGCCCTAGGCCCAGTGGTTTTGGATAAGAAGATTTTTAAAGTTTTTCCTTTCGGTTGCCATGGCAACCAGAGTTCTGCATGAAATTCAATTCTTTGAAAAAATTTGAAATTTGGCCACCCAAGGATCATTCCTGTGAAGTTTGGTGTAATTCTGCTTAACGGTTTTCAAGAAGAAGATTTTTTTTAGAAATTGTTGACGCACGACGCACGACGGACGACGCCAACGGACATCAAGCGGTCACAATAGCTCACCTTGTCACTTCGTGACAGGTGAGCTAAAAAGTATGAACTGAATGGCGTCGTTTGAAAATTCTTTCAAAACTGGACACCAGAATTTCAAAAATAACAGTAAATTAGGACTAAAACTATTTTTTCTAACGGTAGAAAGCAATTTTTTTTTAAACTGAATCGATGCGACTACGGTTTTTTATTGGATTCAACGATACTTTTAAAAATTCAGGAATTGTATTTTCATCTGAAGCTATTTGCAATTGGCTGTTATATTTGTAGATGTTGAAAAGATCGATATCCTGACAATTATTTCGACTCGTGGAAAGCAAATCACTTTATTTTGTATCAAGCTCCCTAATATAAATGTAAATATAAGAATTGAATGATTTTTTGTGCGTTTGTATAGTTATTATTTACTAAGGTATAAACCGACATTGAGGCTTCTTGCAAATAATTCATGGACTTGCAAAAGGTCCTTATACAGTATATATCCATATAAACGCACAAAAAAGCATTCAAGTCATAGATACATACAGCTTGACATTCTTCTTTCAAATTTGCAATCAGACTTTCAGACTTTCAAACTGGCAATCAGATCGAGCTATGTTAGAATCAACATTTTAACTCTTTAGATCTCTACAAAATCTATAGATAATGTATAAATATTTTGTAATTTTCTGTACTAAATCTTTTTGCAATTTTACTTTTTATAAATAAAGACAAACTCTTTAAACTGAGTCTAAGTCCAAAATCTTCATAAAAGGTACAATTACCTGCTCATAGTGTTCAATTCATCTTGCGTATTTGCTTCTATCTCGGTTTCCTCTGGATACTCTTTACGAATTTGTAGAGCTCCTTTGTTGTCCTGCGGAACATTGTTCTCTTCTTTGTTCTTAGCATTATAATCAAACTGCTCTTGTACGTCAGCTGGTTTTGATGCCGCTGGTAGAGTCATTTCGGGTGGATCCGTTCTGTATGCTTGTTCCAATTTCGTTGGCTTTTGATTTATACGATAATGCTTTTTATTGATTAGTTCCTCTGGCTCAAGCTTTTCGCTAATAATCGGTTTTGATTTCCTTGGCTTTGTTTTTTCACTATAATGTTTTCTATGAATTGGCTTTGATTTCGTTGGCTCTGTTTCTTCACTTTTATATTTTCTATGAATTGGCTTCGATTCCGTTGGCTCTGGTTTTTCACTTTTATATTTTCCATGAATTGGCTTTGATTTCGTTGGCTCTGGTTTTTCACTTTTATATTTTCTATGAATTGGCTTTGATTTCGTTGGCTCTGTTTCTTCACTTTTATATTTTCTATGAATCGGCTTCGAATCCGTTGGCTCTGGTTTTTCACTTTTATATTTTCTATGAATTGGCTTTGATTTCGTTGGCTCTGGTTTTTCACTTTTATATTTTCTATGAATTGGCTTTGATTTCGTTGGCTCTGTTTCTTCACTTTTATATTTTCTATGAATCGGCTTCGATTCCGTTGGCTCTGATTTTTCACTTTTATATTTTCTATGAATAGTCTTTGATTTCGTTAGCTCTGGTTTTTCACTTTTATATTTTCTATGAATCGGCTTTGATTTCGTTAGCTCTGGTTTTTTATAAATTGTTTTCATTTTCGTTGGCTTAGTTGGGAACGGTGGCATAGTCATGCGATGGTTATGACTTCTGGGTATTATACGAGTTGATTCGCAAAAAGCTGCTGTTGGTTGACAACTGTTTCCACATCTACTAACTCTTCCCCCGGAGGTAATATATAAATTCGGTAGGATACCTTCCTTTAACTGCTTTAACCCAGACAAATGATATTTGTTGATGATGTATCTGGCGTTAGTCCCGGGACTTTTCCATTTGATGATATAACCATTTCCTTCAAGACGTCCCAGCCAGGCACTATAAAAAGGGGGAGGAAATTTCTTTTTGTTCACTGAAATATACAATATAGATATAATGTACAGCATTTTTTTTCTGAGTCGTGGCAACCATATCTCTAATTGTTCTGATGGTGAACCATGAAAACCAAAGAAACATTTTAGCCCAACCAATATTACCATTGTCTGTAACATGTGAAATAATGCCAAAATTCATGAAGTATAGGAAATAGTGCTATTTTAAAACTCAAGTAAAATATGAAACAGTGCCAAAATACTTCTGCTAACATATGAAATAGTACCACAGTTCAGTTTGACATATCGTGGGCTGAGCGCGAAACTATTGTAACTGTATATGAATAAAGAACAAGATACAATAGTTTCGCACTCAGCCCACAATATATTCATAAATTTTCATTTAAGAACTAATTATGCATTTTTTTTTAAAACTGACAATATTTTATCACATGAAAGGGAGATGTCACTGCCACTGCCACTAACTCAGAGTTGGGTACAGATCACAGACCACAAATTCACTTTATAAATTCGACATACGCAAATGGGGTAAGATCACACTAAAAGTCATATATGCACCGCTGTTTGTCTTTCAGATGCCAATGTAGGGATAATACACGTTTTTTTGTGTATTAACGTCTGCAGAAGCCCGCGGGATTGTTTGTGACCGAGACCGAAGGTCGAGGTCACAAACATATCCCAAGGGCTTCTGCAGGCGTTAAATACACAAAACAAACGTGTATTGTCGCTATTCTTGCATAAAAAAACGTTACACGACGACTAAATGCATTGTTTTGATATGTGATGACTTGACGATTCCGGTACATTTTTTATTTACCATTCTTGTTGTTCTTGGAAACGGTAAACATGTTTTAAATATCCATAACCGTGGCACACATAACAACAACACTACTAAAAGCGAGATTTGAAGGTTTTTGAGCATCTTATTTTTATTTTTAGTTATTACAAACGTTACATTACACATAATTTTGCATATAACTAAAAACTTTGATAAACAGGAACACAATTATTTTAGGAATAACAACTTTACATTCGAATTATTTTGATTACGAACAAACAGAGTACGGATGAGTACGAAGCTAGTGACTAGCTTTCGAGGTTTATTATATGAATTCTGCGAACAATCAGGTAAAAACAAACCGACTGATACTAACAAAAATCATTAATATAATACCTAAAACCGGGCAATAGCACAAGTTACACGCGATACTTATTTATTCACAGTTATTTACAATAACTGAACAGACGCTTTGTAAAGGGAGTAAACTCTAAGAGAAGCTAGTGCGTACATTGATGGGGGCAGTACGTTTGGGGTTGGAAACTGATACAGCTAAACATACTATGGATTACATTGTATCTATAATACTACAAGAAGAGGTTATTATGGAAGAAACAAGATGCAGATGCCAAATATCAGTCTGCGCAGAAATACATACATACGTCCCTGGCAAAGCATTTCAAAAAAAAAAAAATCATGTATTAACAGCACGTGAATTGCCTTGTTTGCACACGATTTTTCTCCCGTTTATACATGGGCGGATCCAGTGAAAAAAGTAGTTTTTATGCAAGAATGGCTTCAAATAAATTCAGACTTTGACCTTCTGCCAATCCTATGCTGTACTGACTAACAAATTTTGACAAAAGTTACTACACGCTTTGAAAAAAATAATGCTATTTTTCTTTTAGTTCTTTCACGTCACGTCCCTCGAGAATCGTGGTGTTTACAAGGATAATGTACTAAACATATTGATTCCTTTTTTTTTTTTACATGTTATTCATGTAGATTAATCGTTTACAGTAACCAGTAAACAGTGAACGTGACTGTATTGATTTTTCTCATGATATTTAGTGAACATGTAAGAATGAAAATAAGCCAGGCATTGTAGTTTATCTTCTGATATACCTCAGTTCAGCGTTTCGATTAGTTCAAATAATAAGACGTTTTAGGGCAGCGTGATAATTTTTGTCTGTCGCTGTCCCCTCTCGGTTTAATTCCTGCGCATCTGAACTCTGAACCATGATAAATTGGACAACAAACCACTCGAAGGCCTTGATTATTTGTTAATTAAAGAACACTGTAAGTAGATCTGATACCGAAGGTACGCAAAGAATAGGAATTAGATCTAATTGCATTAATCTCTAGAAATTCTATTAAGAGTAATTAAAAGGAAAAAAGTTAACTAACCTTGAACATATCTTTGTACAAGAGCATACTTTGCTGACTCGGAGATCCAGACCTGATTACCCCCGGTCTTGTAACATGTCTTGGCTGCATCAGCTAGCGACTCTCTTTTTTTACCGATATAAAAGCAGTGCTTCATAAATTCATCATACCCTTTAGGGCAGGTCACTGGAAGAAAAAATGTCGTTACCTTATATATTATAATTATCATATGAGCCGCGCCATGAGAAAACCAACATAGTGGCTTTGCGACCAGCATGGATCCAGACCAGCCTGCGCATCCGCGCAGTCTGGTCAGGATCCATGCTGTTCGCTTTCAAAGCCTATTGGAATTAGAGAAACTGTTAGCGAACAGCATGGATCCTGACCAGACTGCGCGGATGCGCAGGCTGGTCTGGATCCATGCTGGTCGCAAAGCCACTATGTTGGTTTTCTCATGGCGCGGCTCATATATAGATAATACATAGTGCAATTCATATCTATTCTGTTCTCTTTCGATATATTTGATCATTTTATACTTTTTTTTTTGTTCTGGCGTTGATACATGTCCATGTGTGAATACGAAAGAAGACTATGTTCTTGTTTATCTAAATGCCCTCAGATCTCTTTCGTATCAACTCTCGATGTGTAACTCCTTCCTACAGCAACAAGTGAAGTAACTCTTGTAAAAGTCTAATATGGATCTAACAGTCGTATATGGAAATTATACGGTTTTCGTGTGATGTTAAAAGCCAAAAGTTATAAGAAGGTAAGATAAATATGTACAATTATGTCATCTTTACATGCACATACAACAAAAATGTATATCGTAAAGTATACACTTATGCAATATACGGTAAAAACTGAAAACCGGATCCTATCCGGACCAAGCCAAATGTCCGTTTTTCAGATTCTCTTAGTTTTTTTTTTTCATTTTCAATCTATTCTTTGGTTGTAAAAGCAGATAAGATAAATAAAAAGTTAAAGATATTTTGAGTGAATGTTTACCCTACGAGTACATGTATTATTGAGTGTCGACAGAATTTATATTACAAGACCAAGACCCGACTGACCACCCTCAGATCGATAGTGTGAAAGCTGTCAAATTTTTGCTTTACTAAATTTACAATTTTCTCCTTGCTTAACACTGTCAGATTAACACTGTTTAAGATCTTCACCCCGGTACTGAAGTACTTCCGGGTCGTTGAATTCCTAGGAAGTAGTTCTATGAAATTGTAAAGTCTCCAATTTGAAGTCCTCTCTTTTTTTGCTTGCATTTTAAATGTATTTATTGACACTGTGTAAATTTTGTGTCATTTCTGGTGCCTTAAACAGATGTGTTGTCTGTTTTAAGCAGGACTACATTTCTGTGCGGAAGGATTAGAAAACTGCTCCGTACCAGATGGTCTTGTCAGATGTGTGTGAAAATGTGGACAGTGATTGTAAACATTGAAGATTGCAAAAATGTTCATTGTTTATGATAGTTGTTTTCTAGCCTAATTTGAGAATAGGATCGTCAAATCCATGAATAGCGCTAGCGTTTCATGTTTAATTTGCTGATCCTGTTCTGTCGTTCATTTCGCATGAACTCCGAAAAAAGTCATTTCTTAAATTTACATCGTATCTCCTTTCCATTTGTAAGCAAGATTATGTTATAAATTGCGCATATTTTGTTTCATTAAACATGAAAAATAACTTCTCAGCAATTCCGTCATCTAGACGGAACGTTCTCTCTGACTATACGCGGATGGCCTGTTATCACTAAGCAGCGTTGCCGTAACTTTGGCGGCTTTCCTTTTGCTAACGTCACAATTTTCAATAGAAAAGAATAGCGTGACTGTAAATAAAATATCTTGGACAGTGTTAATCGTTAGAAATACAGAGCTGTCATTGCTGTAATTTGTTGTGAAATTCACAGTTCGTGTCAGAAAATGCTTGTTTTGCTATACAGCAAAGAAGGAGAAATTACACCGGACCAAATCCGGCCGGAAGCGTTTCAGTAATACGTTTCAATCACTTTAGGTCAGAGACCACCAATTCAAAAAAGTACAGGGAACTTAAAAAAAACAAGAGGGCCATGATGGCCCTATATCGCTCACCTGTGATAAGTTGCTTGTTTGAACAAATTTCTTTGCTAAAGCTTCAAAAACAAGAAAGTAGGTCAGTAGGTCATATTTATGCTCACTGAAAGTCAGTTTTAAGATTAGTGTGCAAAACAATACATGTCATCCAAATTTCAAGGCTGTATCTTAAAAAAAAAACAAGAAAGTAGGTCAGTAGGTCAAGGCCGGGTGACCCATATCACTTGAGTTCATCGGGTAAATATAATTAAACAGGCTAGGAAATATGATCTGATAATTTTTGAAGTATGTTTTCCTTTATATCTCATATATCATGTCACCCCTGGGGCTTGGCCTCTTTTCACCCCAGGGGCATAATTTGAACAATCTTGTTAGAGATCAACTAGGTAATGATACATACAAAATATCAAAGGCAAAGGTCTTGAACTTTCAGACAAGAAGATTTTTAAAGTTTTTTCCTGTGTAAGTCTATGTAAAACTTGGGACCCCCAGGGCAGGACCTCTTTCACCCCAGGGGCATAATTTGAACAAGTTTGGTAGTAAACCACTAGACAATGCAACATATCAAATATCAAAAGCATAGGCCTTGCAGTTTAGGGCGAGAAGATTTTTAATGTTTTTTTTTTCTATATATCTCCATGTAAAACTAGGGAACCCCGTGGCAGGGCCTCTTTTCACCCCAGGGGAATAATTTGAACATTCTTGGTAGAAGCCCACTAGATGATGTTACATACTAAATATCAAAGCCCTAAGCCTTATGGTTTTGGACAAGAAGACTTTCAAAGTGTTCTCTATGTAAGTCTACGTAAACTATGTGACCCTCGGGGCGGGGCCATATTTGACCCTAGGGGGATAATTTGAACAATATTGGTAGAGGCCCACTAGATGATGCTACATACCAAATATCAAAGCCCTAGGCCTTGTGGTTTTGAAAGTTTTAAAGTTTTTCCTTTCGGTTGCCATGGCAACCAGAATTCTGACAGAATTCAGTTCTTTGAAGACAATTTAAAGAAGACCATCCAAGAATCATCCCTGGGAAGTTTCATCAAAATTGGCTTGGTGGTTTAGGAGGAGATGTTGTTTAAAGGAAAGTGTGGACGGACGGCCGGACGGAAGCCGGACGGTGAGCAATCACAATAGCTCACTCTGAGCCTTTGGGTCAGGTGAGCTGAAAATACTGGGAATGAGGAAAGTGTATACCTGAGAATAAGGTAACGTCTGTGCGTTCTGATTGGTCAGTCATGTAAACAAACCCAAGAAGTGATTTTTTGACTGCATTTACAGTATCTTATAATACATTTTGAAAACAAAAATCTACATTTTATGTGTATTGAAAAAAAGTTCTATCAAACGAATTTCTCCCGCCATGCCAACGATGTAAACAGGGGGCCTTCTCATTCACACGAAAATTACTTAAATAAAGTATCACTATCCATATGTTTTTCTTCCGGTAATTACTAAGATAGTCCTTGAAAAAAAATGTTTCGATTTATGGAAGGCCGCATAAGCCATAATGCTATAATGTAAGTTTATTGGGAAACAGTTGGTAGTCTCTAACCTATAGATGGGTGAGTGTGTACGGAAGTTTTATTTTAATTCCTTTGGATGGGGGCCAATGGGTGGGAGTTATAATGTTACAGTTATACTTACGTTTCAATCCCTTTGGATGGGGGCGTGTGGGCGGAAGTGTTACAGACGGAGTAGTCCAGTCATCTACAGAGAAAAAGAATAAGAAAATTCAGCGGAAAGAACAATATTTTCACACATTTCAAGCTGCATGTTTTTTCAAGTTAATACATTTACTTTACTGACCATTTAGATTTCTACGTTAGTATAATCATACATTTAATATCCTGTTATGAGGCAAAAGGAAACTAAGATCACTGTGTGAAACAATTGAATGAAATATTGCCATGTAATATAAAGTTACCTAATGTAATGCGACTTAAACATCTTAGCTGCAGTTGATAGCTCATTAGGAAGAGCACAGATCTGCGGATCTCGGGGTCGTGAGTTCGATCCCAAAGCGTGGCGTATGTTCATGTATTTATGTGGGGAAGTTGGCAGTTAATTGCGGAGATATGTTTGTACTGGAACAGAATCCAGGAACACTAGTTAGGTTAACTGTCCGCCGTTGCATAACTGAAATACTGTTGAAAAATGGCGTTAAACCCAAAACAAACAAACAAACATACATATATACAATGTTGTACAATAAAAACACAACGTTTGAATTAAAATATGCAAATTTAAAATCTACAGTTGTTGATTGTTTAAGAAATAATATATCTCATCGGTGATTTGTCGCTGAATAAATCACTGTTTGGAGTTCAGATGCGAAGGAATTATATCACGAGGGCACAGCCCGAGTGATATAAATCTACGCATCTAAACGACAAACAGTGATTTATTCAAGAGCAAATCACTAAATGAGATATATTATTTCGATTCTAACATGTTACCAAGGATTTTGAAGTACATCCTTGTCGGCATTCATTAAATATTTGCCCGTTTTCAATCGGTTTCTTTTCCAGCGCGCCGCTACGCCGTTTGACGCTGTGACGTAATAATCGTGACGTCAGAACAGTGAATTGTTGTTTAATAATTCACTGTTTCCAGCCTTCTTCGTTTAATAGGAAAATGAATCGGATCGTGTTAGAATTTACCTTTAGATATAAACAGTATTTAATTTCCATTTTGATAATTTTATAATAATTTTGAATTGGTGGGAAGAAATGAGAAAAATGTAAGAAATCATCATATTAAAGAGGAATACACCAACCAAATTCCTAATTGGGCCCATGTTACACATGAGCTTAAAATAACTTATTGATTGAACAGGGAAAGATCAATGCTGACCTTTGACCTTAAAGTGTGACCTTGACCTTTGAGCCAGGCCTCTAAGGTATTGCACTTGACAAGTCGTCTCATTAAAAAGAACATTTGTGCTGAGTTTTAATAATTCTTTTTAAATTAATGATGACAGAGTAATGGACTGGAGAGGGGAAAAGCCCTACTGACCTTTGACCTCCAAGTGCTTTGGAGTTAAGGACCTTTGTTTGCGCATGACAAGTTGTCATATTATGGGAAACATCTGTGCTATAAATATATTAAAATCTCTTATGATTGGCAGGGTCATACTCTGGACAGGGAAAAAACATTCTGAATTTGAGCTCCAAAACCGACCTTCATCTTTGAGCTAAGAATCTGAGTTTTATGCAGTACATATTGTCATATTATGTGGAACATTTGTGTTAGATAATATTAAAATCCCTTGACTGACAGATTAAGGGACCGCACAGGAAGATATCCTATTGAACTCCGTCCTCCTACTATGACCTTGAACTCTGAGCTAGGAATATGGGTATTGTCCAAGACATGTTTTCTCGTTACATTTTTGCCAAGTAATAATATAATCCCTAAGTGGATGACAGAGTTATGGACCCGACAGAAAAAAAAACACTGTTGACCATTGACCGCCAAGCGTGAACGTGACCTTTGAGGTAGAGGTCTTTGTTTTACGCATGTCACGTCGTCTGCTTATGTGGAACATTTTTGCCAAGTAATATTTTAATCCCTTAATGGATGGCAGAGTTCTGGATCGGAAACGAAAACAGACCGTGTTCATGTCGGGTAAACCTTTGACCGCCAAGTGTGCAAGAGGTCTTAAAGTGTGCATGACAAATTGTCTTATTTTTGGAAATATTTTGCCAAGTAATTTTGAAATCACTTTATGGATTGTCGAGTTACAGCCCGGAGACGAATAAAGACCTTTTGATCTTCAAGTGTGACCATGACCGTTTAGATAGGGTTCCGGGTTTTGCACACGTTGTCTCATTACGGGGAATGTTTGTGCAGAGAATAACAGCGTAATGGATCGGACACGAAAGGACGACCGGACGGACGGACAGACGGAAAAACTCAATCCTATACATTCCCGGGCCGAAACTTGTGGATAAAAATCAATAAGGTCAGTGTGTTTAAGAAGTAATATAGTCTTTAAATATATTCTTTTCTACTGAATTTAAACTAGTTTTATTTTCATCAAATTCAGTGATGTGACGTCTTGTGTCGCCAAAGAATAATGATCTCGAACGCTTGGTCCTGAATCCTACCTGCGCCTACGTCATCGGGATACGTTTGACGTGTATCCTCGCAGATTGTCGGATGTTTCTCGGAACAACTCGCATAACGCCATGATGACTTTCGGTGACTAAAAACCACGCACTGATTTCCATGCTTCTTAATTGATTCTTTGGTAGTGTCGTCAGTCACCGCCCTTTGTGTGGATTTCCAACGTCCGTTGTTTATATCAGAGACCCAGACCTCACCAGTTGGCCAACCGTTTTTGAAGGTATTTTTATGCCTAGTTCCTTTCTTTCCACTCGCGTACAGCTTAATGTTATCTGGAAAAAAGATCAAGAAATCACAAATTTCATTTAACCGGCCAAGGATGATTTTCAAGGAGAGATTTTCAAGAAGAACTTAAAGTGAAGGAAACCACTGTTCATAATTACTAGTATAAGACTTTTGAAAAGTAAACATAATTATAAGACTTTTGAAAAGTAAATACCACTGATATTTTTTCTCTGAATTATCTTATTTATTTTATTTCGAACATTTCATTGTCCGACTTCAGCAGGGTGAACATACATGATTAAAATTTTATTATACAGGGTTTGTGTGCCTTGAGGTGATATTTACATACCAGGAGAGGTATTGGCCCTCGGGCTTATACCAGTTTAGTATGCCAATATCCCTTTAAAGGACACAAGCCCTGTTTTTTTAACCTCTTACTGCATATGTCCCACTCTATTGTTTAACGGAAAACAAGAAATGTCTGTCAGCCTGTCAATGAAAGTATAAAATTCGGATGTTTTGTGCACCTGGAAGTGTGCCTGATATCGCAGGAAGTGTGTCAGGTATCGATATCAGGCACAATAGCTAACATGAACACTGATATCGGCCTTATGCTCATATGCTGCTCATATACGCTCAAATTCGGTGCAAATTTGTTACTATATTTAGTAACATATGCAATAATTATATTATCACATGATTCATTATATAAATTCCTAATCCATAGTTTGTGCTATATGACAATCACACATGTTTATTTTGGCTAATACTGAGTAAAGAATTAAAAATAAAACCATGACAATGAATTTCTGACGTCATGTAATCGTGACGTCTGGTTTTTGAGCAATAGTATACTCTTATTGAATGGCTTGCCGGTGTAATGAAGTATTTCGGCCCCCATAGAATAACGACCCCCCGGTCATTATTCTATAGAAAATGTGACTCCTTTCCTGTAAAATATTGACTCCCCTTATAAAAAACTGACTCCCTTTGAAAACTCTATAGAATAACGACCCCCCGGTCATTATTCTATAGAAAAACTGACCCCTCCAAGTAAAATACTGACTCCCTAAAGATGACTCCCTTCGAATCTCATAGAATAACGACCCCGGTTATTATTCTATAGAAAAAGTGACTCCTTCCATGTAAAATACTCACTGCCGAAATTACTACATTCGAACTCTCATACAATATCGATTCCCGGACATTATTCTATTTAAAAAAGTTACTCTTTCCGTGTAAAACATCGGCTCCTAAAAAGACTTTCGACGATAATATCTATTAAAAAGTGATCCCCACCAAACCTAACGGACAATTTTACTAGATCTACAACTCTAATACCCTCCATTGCCAATAGTTAACATTTTGATTGTACTACTACTACTGGTGCCGCTACTTCTATTGCTATTACTACATCTACTTCTTCTTCTTCTTCTACTACTACTATTACTTCTACTACTACTACTACAACTGCTACTACTGATACTACTATACCTGCCTCCACTAATACGTCTTGTACATCTACCTCTTTTTCTCCTGCTGCTGTTGTTGCTGTCACTTATTCCTCTGCTGCTGCTGCTGCTGCTACTACTGCAACTGCCACTACCACTGCCACTACTACTACTACTACTACTTCTACTTTCTATTGTTGCCGCTACCGTACTTTACTGCCACTGCTAAGTATTGCAACTTCTATTAATACTAAGTTCTATGCTAGCAGTTTCTTGTGCAGTTTTCTTCTGAAGAATTACTTCATACCGAAGTTTGCAGGGATTATTGACACTGGTGTGTTTTGTGAACGTATTGTGAATTGTTATTTTCCTGAAAAAAAATGTATACACCAAGATACAGCGTCTAGAAATAGAATCCCTTTTCTCGTTGCGGAATGCTCTGATTTCTGTGTCAAGTGATGGTATCTGGGGCTAATGGTCAAACGGAAGGACGGACGGAAGGACGGACGGACGGACAAGGGCAAATCTATATGCCCCCCTCCCCCGAGTGGGGGCATAAAATGCAGCAATTAGGCCTTAGATACATGAGTTATCACTAAATTTGACCAAATGACCGGGGGTCGTTTTTTATGGGAGTCAATATTCTTCGTGAGGTTCAGTTTACTTCACGTTGGGGAGTCATAGTACTATGATCTGGAGGTCATAATATGACCGGGGGATCACTTTTTCTATAGAATAATGACCGGGGGGTCGTTATTCTATGGGGGTCGAAATACTTCATTACACCGGTCAATACTCAAATTTGTTGCCCAGATATCATTTCGGACCTTCTGTAAGAAGAAGGTGAATGCTCTCATGAAAATTTATCAATTAAGAACAAGGGAGATAATTTATAACTGTTTAAAAGTAATCTTATTGTGCTATGCACCACCTCTCACTAAACCAAACTATCGAGAATCATAATAGATAAAAGTTATTAATAGCATCTTTGGCTATTTAAAAGTTCTCCTCCAGACAAAATACATTAATTAGGGGCAGGCGGTAAGGACACTAGAATTTTTTTAATTATTTAGGAAAAGTTTGACAGATTACAAATATTTTTTGTAATTAAAATACCTTTACCTTTGATAAAAATAGAAAGTTTTCTTGCTTTTCCTGGGGTAGTTACTGCAGTCTGTCTAGCACGAAAAGCGCTGCATTGGTCATAGGCTCGTTTTGCGTTAAAGTTGTAGTCAAGGAACCACCAGCAGTAACCCAAATTATCTCCATTTATTTCTATTTTGCTTTTTCTGAAATACCCACCACAACTTGCTGAAATGTAAATGTAAAAAAACTCAGTTTCTAAATAAATACTGTTTAAATAAAAAAAAACAACTCAGTTTAAGATATCCGGTCCATACATTAGCAAGTTCTATATAACAGTGCTATTAATTATAAAATGTAATAAATTATTGATGTCTGGTAAGCTCATATAATTTCGGTATCATTTGAAAGTGTATTGTCTACTGAAAAAAGAAAAATGTAAATTACAGGACTAAAATTTCTTATATTTAACTTAATAGTTTTCAATGATACTTCAACAGAAATCCATTTAATAGGATTTATGATTTCGTAATAAAAAAACATGGCTGTAGTGTATTCGTGTATATTATTATGAACATCTTATTTACTAATTCTCGTTTAGCGGACACAACACTCTTTCAAATACCAAAAAAAAAAAAAAAAAAAAAAAAAAACAATGGGTCACCAAGCATCGAAATGTTTTCTATCTAACAGATTAGTCAACCAGCAAATCGATTTCAATTAGTTCTATACAAAAACAACAACAACAAACGAACAAAAAAAAGAAAAAAGAAAGAAAAAAAAACGGTGGTGCCGCTATACTTTTTCGGAAAGCGCCGTACTATACTACTTCAGTTTGGTGGTCCGATAATTATACATTTTTCTGTGTATTATATCTTCTGTTTTGTACACCAACAACCCCCACCACCCCCACCCAAAATTGAGATTATGCCGTGATGAGCTTATAGATCTCAGTTGGCATAAAAGAAAAAAAAAATATTCTTTTAAAGGACGAAAATATCTTACCCGTTTCGAAATTTTCGTGGGCGAAATTTTTATTCACAGCCTACATTTTTCTTTTAAAAATACATTTCAGGCTGTACAATA
Organism: Mercenaria mercenaria; assembly: GCF_021730395.1. Taxonomy (NCBI): domain Eukaryota; kingdom Metazoa; phylum Mollusca; class Bivalvia; order Venerida; family Veneridae; genus Mercenaria; species Mercenaria mercenaria. The sequence continues at coordinate 13,730,492 of NC_069367.1, read as the reverse complement.
AAACTTATTTGTACGGAAGAGCATTAGTGGTGCCAGGTGCGCTTTTTTATTAATTCGAAATTTCGAGTTAATAAGTCGAAATTTTGAGTTACGTAAGTCGAAATTTCGAGACAGTAACTCGAGTTAATAACACGAAATTTCGAGTTTATAATACTATCTTGCCTTTTTATACGCAACATTTGAAGTCTGTCCGTCTGTCAAAGGCGAAAAATGTAATGGACGAAAGTGGAATCATCTATCCATACATGCATATATTGTACCGAACATATAGGAACTTGAACATATGCTGCCGTACATCAATGTATGACCTACAATAGCCTCTAGAGCTTCTCCAGATTTCAAACTGTATCCAGATCTTCATTTACATGTATAGTATGTTCAGGTGGTAGAGCTCGAACTAGGTCGAAAACCTTCCAGATATGGCAAAAATAGTGAAATATTCTAAGTTTGAATACTTCCCGGTCACCTTCTATGACCTCTCCTCAAAACCTAGATCTGTCCAGTTACCAGATCTTGGTCAGACTCCTAACTACACATTCATTTAGGGTATGTCTATATTCCATTGCCATATGGGCTCAAACTAGGTCGAAAACCTTCCAGACTTAAACATGGTTTAGACACCTGGGGTCTTCCTCCAACATAAAAGCTGGGACTGATGCTCTTCCGAACATTTGTAACATGTGTCATAAAATTTTTCTAGGTTCTATACGTGTTTCAGGAATAACCTATACATGTACCTCAGTACCTGTGGTGGTTATTTCCCTGTATAATGTCCAGCTAGTGGTCACTTATAGTACATTGCTTTTTTTTATAGCTTCATACAGATCTAAAACAAATGGGAGTAAGATTGCTATTTTCGAAAATGTCTACTTATTTATTAATATAGCAAAGACACCCATTCAATCATGCTTTTGGCGATAAATAATCAAATCGGGAGTATACTCTTCAAGAGTTAGGCGATTACTGAAGAGGATGATGAATCAACGTATAGAAAGGGCTATGTATGTTTTATGTCTTATCACAGAAAATGAAACTTGTCCATTATGATTATCATTGATATTTGCAGAAACTCTCTGGTTTCGCTTCTCGTATGTAGGATTTCAATTTTTCCACAGGTGCTAGACACATAATCAAATATTTTACTATATAGGCCTATATATGTATTCTCTTATATACATATATAGGCCTATATAGTAAAATATTTGATTATGTGTCTAGCACCTGTGAATTTTTCCATTGACAATCTTTAGGTCATCTACACTTAAAACAGTTAGCTATTGATACATTGTTAAAATATGTCAAGTTATGATGATAACAGTAGCTGCTGCCTCCACATTCAACGCCCGGTAACCTAAAGACAAGCTGATAAAATATCTAACATCAAATTCAAATATTTGAAATGATAAGGGTACGCCAGAAAACGGTAGAAAATCTACTTACTGCCGTGCGTTGTTGCGCCGCTTGAATCAAAACAACAAACTAAGGACAACAAAATAACTAGAAAGGTCAGAACTGATTTCATGTTCTTAACTTAATACTTATTTCATTTCCTTTCTTTCGTGGCATTTTTCCGTAGCATAAGTTTACACTTCCGGTGATGTTAATAGCGTTAACGTGACGTCATAACTAGTGTTAGTATGTGAAATCGCGCCAAATAGCGTTCTTGTCTAAACACTGGACTGGGCCTGTATTCCTCGTGGGAATATTATCTTTTATGATTATCATTTCTAAGGCGCACATTGAATAAATTTTAAGCTCATTAAAAGACTGGTAACATATGGTAACTAAGCAAATGAGTACTCACTCTTAAAATTATGTTTCGATCAAAATAAGAAAGTTACCGCCAATTTTCGAATATTTCTTGCTATCACTTTCTCCGCTGACGCATGAATAAAAGAGCTATAAAAATAAATGTATTTTATAGTTCTTTGCATGAATACAAAATAATAAACAAGGGATTTATTGATGTGTGAACGTGTCGGAATAAAATTGCTTCAGTTAAGAGATACTGTAATTATTAAAAAAAGGGTTAAAAATGAGACATGTGAAAAAAAAACCCCGCTCACAAGTGGCCATGCTTTTCACAAATTAAACACGATCATGCTGGACACGATTGATTCTGCCTTTGCGACCAGTGTAGGCCTAGATCATGATCAGCCTGCACAGCCGTGCAGTGTGATCATGATCTGCACTGTTCGCCATTCAGTCAGTATCCTTTTGGTACGCACTTCTTTTAACAGCTAATGGTACTGTTCAAATTGAAAGATGGACAAGTTAATTATAAAAATTTAGCAGAGTAAGGATTAAACATTACAAGCAATCAAGGTTAAAAGGTCACAAGAAGAACTACGAGTGGAATACTGTTTGATTGAACAAAATCATCGTGATCGTGATCGAGTTTTATGAAGATTTGTTAGAAACTAAGGATTCTTGCACACATACACAAATTTCAGCCATATGCATATATGCATATGCAGAAAATAAGCCGTATTAACAACAAGTTAATGTTATTTTTACATATTTGTAAATATATAAAAAGAAAATATACGTCGACATCTGAAGATGTCATCTTTAACTTCTTTACTCGCGTGATATCTTATTGTTTGAATCCAGATAGAACACCATCTAAGAAACAGGAGGTTTGTAAAACACGTATATTCCATGATGACCAATCGGAGATAATCGAGCGTGTAATTTTCAGTCTGAAGTGGACTGGAACATTGACGCTTGACTACCTACTAGCCACTGACATGGAATCTACAAAGTTTGACGACTATAGGCACTGTTTACTGACCACAAAATCATGCTTAGAAGTGCGAAAACTTAAAGCATTCTCTATCTATTTCTGCGTCAAGGTATTAGTGGCATTGACCTCCTGACCACACGCTTATCATGTTATGAAGTTTTAACATTGAAAAACTATGACTTCGCTACATACTGAGCAGAAAACATTTTAAACCTAAAGGTCACTTTGGCAGATGAGCTTTGTTTCACTGCCCTCCAAAATAATAGTGGTCATCAACCGACCACATGCAATCATATGCAATTACATATGGAGCATGACCTGATCAAGGACGTCAGAAGTTATTGAGCGAAAACCGTTTTCAGCCTGAAGGTTACTTTAACCTTGACCTTTGACCTTGTGACACCAGTAACATTAGGGGTCATCTGCTGACCATTGGCAGTCATTTTATGAATATTGACCACTGCATGCTAAGCATTCTTAAGCTATTGCGCTGGAACCATCTTCAGTCTGAGGGACACTGACTTCGACTTTTGACCTAGTGATAACTCCTAAAACGATATTGGTCATCTACTAGCAATTGGCAACCATCCTATGAAAATTGACCACTGTAAGTGGAAACATTCTCCAAGTATTGTTTGATAACCAAATGAACTAATGACGGATAGATCGGCCAAAATGTGCAAACAATATTCTCCCTCTTCTTCAAATGGTGACAGACAACAAAAAACGCGAGAGGATATAGATTTGCCCTTGTCCGTACATAGGTCCGTCCTTCCGAGAATGTTGTGTCGCGCCTAACTCCAAAAGTATTTGACGTAGAACCACAAAACTTTACAGGAATGTTGGTCAGCATGTGTAGTTGTGCATCTGGGGTTTCGCGTCCGGATTCATCCAGTCTTGTAGGAGTTATGGCCCCTGACTTAGTAAAAAATTGGTCCATATGGGAAAATTAGACCCATCGATTTTTCACACGAGTGAAAATATTTTATATAGCGCAAAGAAGGAGCCCTTTACTTTATTTAAATTCATGCAAAAAATATTATAGGTATTTTAGCTTTGCAAACAATGTGATAATATTCAATGCATTGTCTTTCTTATGAATATTTTATTTTAAAAATGAATTTAAAAGAAAATGGTCTTTTTTTGCGTATACTTTATGTCTGTCTATCTACAATGAGAAATATAGTAAAACATGGATAATTTGCTGAAATTTCTTCTGTTTAACGAAGAATAAATAGATTCTTATGTGTGCTTAAAGACCTTTGCAAACGACTTGGCAATCTATATTCATTTAGCTATTGTTTCATACTAATTTCAGTTTTCTAGGTGAAGAAGAAAATGGTCTTTTTAAGCATTTTGCAGATGAGCATAGGTTTTTTTTTCCTTATCGGAAAGACTCGAACATTCTCGTATGTTTCCGTCAGTTCTTACGGAATTTAAGCTCCTTAACGGTAAAGACTGATATCTTCTCACCCGCTAAACAGCACACATGTACGGATTTATAAATTAGTGGACGCTCCATAATAATATGATTTGTTTACAGCCGATAGTCAATTTTAAACAGCTTGAGGATCGAAGTTTAGAATTTAAAAAAAGAAACGTTGAAATTTTATGCGGCATATTTTGGGCAAGTTAGAAGTAGAAAATCAAAATTCAAATTTTGAAAGGATGATGTTGGATTTCGCTTACATTAAATTTCGCACAGACTCGGAAATTGAAATTAAAATAAAAAGAATTCGTCGAATTTCGAGGCAGAATTGAAATTAGATCCAGCAGGATGACCGAAATTCAAATATTTTGAGGGGAGCGGTCGTCCAGTGAATAATGTGTCGGCCGCTCAACCCAGGGGTCGTGGGTTCGAACATCCGTGAAAGGGGTCACGACCATGACTTCTCATATGACACCAGTACTGGGTTTTCCCGGGAGCTGGGTGTTTAAAAGATAGTTTCACATTCAATACCAGTTTTAGATTCGATTGCTTTGAAAATTCGAGCATGCTTGAAATATAATACCGAGAATAATCTATTTAGATTTTTAACAAGGAGCTGTGTTCAATAAACGCTTGATGCCTCCGGTGGCATCCTTGTCGATACAAAGCAACCTAAGTCCAAAACGAGGTCAAGTTCAAGGTCAATGTCAAACTGAGGTCAGGTGATGTCTGAAGATGAGGAATGGTCACAGGTTACATCTGCATTAGTATCAAGTCATTCTAGTAAGGGGTATTGATGCTAGACGAAACGGTCCCATTTGGTTAACCTCATACGGATGGACGGACGAACGAACGGACGGACAGGACAATCATTATATGCCTCCCGCATCAGTAGGGTGGGGGGAGGGGGGAACTTGAATTTCGATATATATCAGATCTTGCACGATTTTTAATCTTTGAATCTTGAGCAGATCGCAGTTTCAGTATTATACTGAAATTCAGCTTTTCAAAATTTGAAGTACGATTTTCGAGATGGCTCGACACTAATTGCTTGCTCGATATTTGACTTTTTCATTTCAATATCGACGTGATCGAAGTTTGGCTTTTGGAATATTATAAATTTCGATCATTGAGCTGGCCTGAAATTAAAAGCTATTTTACAATCTTCAGGTGTAGCTTAGGATCAAAATTCGATAAGTTATGAAGTTGAATTTCGATCTTCGAGCTGGCATAAAATTCTAAGCTAGTTGGACACCGCTCACGACATAATAATAAATGTTCAGTTATTTGATTACATAAAAACTAAAATGAAAACTACTTAAATCTTTATTTCATAATCATGAACAGCAAAGAAAGTATTATAAAAGCGAGTTTCCATCTGATTTTAAGAAAGTAGAAATTACTTTTGGAAAGTCATTGTTTGGTTTTATAATAATGTGTTTGTTGAGAATACCGTTATAAATGGTTTTCTGATTAAACCACCAATAGCCATTTAGGTTTCTATTTTCTAATCTGTCTTAAAGTTTGCAATCACTGTAAATTAGACTTAATAGTATCCCTAAATCCATATGATCAAAAGTACTAATGTAACGGTACATTGGCGAAGAAGGGTTAGACATCGGCCTGAAATACGGAGTAGGCCGGAAACTAGCGAACAGTCTCGACAGCCGATTTACCTGGCCAAACGTATTATCGGCTTTTGTGGTGATTTTCACGATGGGTCTAATTTTCCCATATGATTTTAATGTTGTGTCGTGCGTAGCTCCAAAAGTATTTGACCTAGTCACCAAAGTTTACAGGAATGTTGGTCAGCATGTGTAGTTGTGCATCTGGGGTTTTGCGTCCGGATTCATTCAGTCGTGTAGGAGTTATGGCCCCTGACTTTGTAAAAAAATGGTCATTTTAATGTTGTGTCGTGCGTAGCTCCAAAAGTATTTGACCTAGTCACCAAAGTTTACAGGAATGTTGGTCAGCATGTGTAGTTGTGCATCTGGGGTTTCGCGTCCGGATTCATTCAGTCGTGTAGGAGTTATGGCCCCTGACTCAGTAAACAAGAGTGCCAGAATGTCACAATATACGCCCGTCACAGCAAATTTCTTTACACTAGCACCTGTATTTGCAAATGGAATTTTAATTTTCTAGTTGTTTACAATGTTTTTTTTTTTAGAAATTATTGTAATTCTTTTATTTTTCTAAGTCCACAAAAAAAATCCTTACCAGGTAGAGATACCTTAAAATACACCCAAAATTTGAAAGTAACATCAATGTTGTACCACAGAAAAGTGGTCTTGGTTTTTCAGTAGGGTCAATTATAAAAAAGTTACAGTGTAAGTTATTTATAGACACAACTAAGGGAAGTTAATCTTTAAAGAGAGAGAGAAAAAAAAAAAAAAAAAAAAAAATTAAAAAAAAAAAATTACAAGTCCATACAAAAATCCTTACCAGGTAGAGATAGCTCAAAATACACCTCAGAATTGGACGTAACATGCATGTTGTACTACAGAAAAGTGGTCTCGATTTTTCCCTACGACTTGTAATGAAAAAGTTACAATATAAGCTATTTATAGTAACAGCAAAGGGAAGTAATTCAAAAGAAGGGACCAGTGCATGACACTCCGTCTCATGATGGTGTACAATTGTGCCAAGTTACATCAAAATCCCTCCATGCATGAAGAAGAAATGCTCCGGACAAAGTCATTCTTGTATCTGACCTTTGACCTTTAAGTGTGACCTTGACCTTAGACCGAGGGACCTGGTTCTTGCGCATGACACTCCGTCTCATGCTTGTGAACATTTGTGCCAAGTTGTATCAAAATCCCTCAATGCATGAAGAAGAAATGCTCCGGACAAAGTTTTCATTCTTGTATCCTTGACCTCTAAGTGTGACCTTGACCTTACCCCTAGGGACCTGGTTCTTGCGCAGGACACTCCGTCTCATGATGGTGAACAATTTTGCCAAGCTACACTAAAGTCCTTTCATGCATGAAGAAGATATGCTCCGGACAAAGTTTTCATTCTTGTATCCTTTGACCTCTAAGTGTGACCTTGACCTTAGACCTAGGGACCTGGTTCTTGCGCATGACACTCCCTCTCATTATGGTGAACAACTGTGCCAAGCTACATCAAAATCATTCCATGCATGAAGAAGATATGCTCCGGACAAAGTCATTCTTGAATTTTTCATTCTTGTATCCTTTGACCTCTAAGTGTGACCTTGACCTTAGACCTAGGGACTTGGTTTTTGCGCATGACACTCCGTCTCATGATGATGAACAATTGTGCCAACTTTCATCAAAATCCCTCCATGCATGAAGAAGATATGCTCCGGACAAAGTCATTCTTGAATTTGACCTTTGACCTCTAAGTGTGACCTTGACCTTAGATCTAGGGACCTGGTTTTTGCGCATGACACTCCGTCTCATGATGTTGAACAACTGTGCCAAGTTTCATCAAAATCCCTCCATGCATGTAGAAGATATGCTCCGGACAAGGTCTGTGGATGCCGCCCGCCCGCCCATCCGCCCGCCAGGGGCGTTCCCATAATACGTCCCGTTTTTCAAACGGGCGTATAAAAATTGGTCATTTTAATGTTGTGGCGCATAGCTCCAGAAGTATTTGACCTAGTCACCAAAGTTTACAGGAATGTTGGTCAGCATGTGTAGTTGTGCATCTGGGGTTTCGCGTTCGGATTCATCCAGTCTTGTAGGAGTTATGGCCCCTGACTTAGTAAAAAATTGGTCATTTTAATGTTGTGTCGCGCATAGCTCCAAAAGTATTTGACCTAGTCACCAAAGTTTACAGGATTGTTGGTCAGCATGTGCAGTTGTGCACCAGGGGTTTCGCGTCCGGATTCATTCAGTCGTGTAGGAGTTATAGCCCCTGACTTAGTTAAAAATTGGTCATTTTAATGTTGTGTTGTGCGTAGCTCCAAAAGTATTTGACCTAGAGTCACCAAAGTTTACAGGAATATTGGTCAGCATGTGCAGTTGTGCACCTGGGGTTTTGCGTCCGGATTCATTTAGTATTGTAGGAGTTATGGCCCCTGACCTAGGAAAAAACTGTCATTTTAATGTCATGTAGTGGGGGCATCTGTGTTCCATGGACACATTTCTAGTTTAGTTTACTATTATCACATTCAGGCTATTTAACAAATTCGTAATATTTACATTACATTTAAACATGTAGATATGTATATAATAAAAAGGTTATTATCTTTGTATCGGGGAAATATGCACTTGTTCTTTAGGGGAAGAATATTGGGCTCTTAAAGTCGCACAATATTTCCGCTGCAGAACTTGTGCATATTTCCCCGATACAAAGCTAATAACCTATAAATGTCGTGCTAGGACACACATGCTGTACCAATAACGGTTGGACTTGAAACGTTCCTGAACAGACAGACAGAAACAAGGAGGGCAATCCTACAGTTTTCTTAACAAATGTCAGGTCTAGAAAGAAAGAGTTTCTATAAAGTAAGAGTAGTGCAGAAATATCAAAAAATGTGTATGCTGGTATAATTCATGTACAGATTGGAAAGACCAAAGCTGGGCCGTTAGTGTAACTGTACACAGTATGGTGACCTTTCTCTTTCAGCTACCTCTACATTTCATGGATAAACAATAAAAAAGATTTTACATCTTATGAAGCATTAAATTTTATTTTCAGTATTTACAGAAATGGCTTAAAATCAAACTTAACATAAACAAGAATGATGTCAACACTGTACACATTCCCCCTGAAAATGCTAGACAGAATAGTCCTGGTCCCAGTTGTTCGAAACTTTAACAGTTGATTAAGCTAACAGTCGATTAACTTTTAAAGTAATATTTCGACATTTTAGAAAACTTAGAAAAACAAATGTATGACTTAAGGATTATGAAGACTGAAACGTCTTTACAGTAAAATTAAAACAACTTACTAGTGTTTCCCACCAAGACTAGTATTTTGAATCAAAATTTAACAGGCGATTAGTTTAACAGTCTGTTAAAATTTCGAACAACAGGGCCCAGAGGGACAAACTAAAACAAATCTGACAATCAAGTGACAATACTCGTGCTTATCCACTTAATGTTGATCATGTTTACCTATAAGTTTCATTTGAATTGGAAGAAAACTGTAGGAGAAGGTAAGTACACAAGGTACAAATGTTGTTGTAAAATTGTTCTGTTAAAGGGGCATAACTCAATATATTATAATCTGACTTCAATGTCCAGATTATCTTCACTTGTCATATTCATATTCAATTTGATGCCTTATATCAAGTTTCAATTAAGTTAAATTTAAACTGTATGAGGCATTGATAACACAATGCTCAAAGCTCATATTCAACAATGTTTTAGTCTTAAGCTTAGACTTCTCATAAAATGTTATCATAACTTTGTTGATAGCATATTTTGTAGTGATGAAATTTTTCAGAGCTGTCAGAGGCTGCAAAACACACATTTATGCAAAATTTCAGCAGTATTTTTTGCTAATTTATCTATGACAGAACAAAAAGGAAATTCAAAGTTTCAAACATAATTTTGATGAACAGTGTTTATTATAAATCAAAAAGGGGTATAACTAAAAAAATTAATTATCAGTACAAACAGTATGCCAATATCCACTTCACGCTGAAGATATTTACCAAGTTTCATTTGAATCGGATGAAAACTGTTGGAGGGGTGATTACACAAGAAAGAGTGATGGACGGACAGTTCAAACACTATATGCCCTCCAACACAGAGGGTATAAAAATCAACATGTAATGCATTTCAAAAATAAATTTACAGTAAGTACATTGACAGACCAGTACAGACAAGAATGGCACAAATAACAAAAAGTTTCAAACAGCAAATTCTTGATTTTACCCTATATGCTTCTGCCCTTTTCAAAAAATATTCATTTAATATATGTAAATAAATTACTTAAAGACCTATTGTCATTAAGATTTTTTATTCCATGACTCCATCTATAAATCGCCAGTCCACAGTTTGTGCAATATGACCAGTCAATAGTTCACCACCATGTATTTTGTTGGGCAAAAGTCAAAACTTGAAAGAAATAATTAAATGAAATCTATTTTTGATGTCATGTAATAAAACACTTTTTTGAATGGCTTGCCAGTCAACTGACAAAACCTATTGACCCCTGGTCCTTCTGATCTCATGCAATAGTTTTTACTATTGACCAATAAGCTATTCAGTAAATGTATATATATTAAACTGCTTTTTTACAATTAAAAACTAAATTCATGTAAAAATGTTAATAATATTAAGAAGTTAGGCATCATAGTCAAACTGAAGGTCAAAAATGGATTTGTATCTAGAAATATGCACGAGTTCTGCAGCATAAATACTGCGCGACTCTAGGAGCACAGCATCATTCACCAAAAGAACAATTGCATACTTCTTTTTACAAATCTAATAATCTTTAAACAAGTGCATCTCCACTTATAATTATCTTTTATTACATATGTTACTGAATATGGTAACAAATTTGCACTATATCATGATCTTGCTCAAGAAATAATGCTGTACATGAATTTATATCACAGAGAGAATTACATCATTAAATAACACAAGAATAGCATATAGTGACAACGATAGAAGACATTTTCATAAGGTTAGAAAATGTTACAGAAAAATGTAGTAGGATTGCGTATTTTTATATTTACATATTATATCATTAAGGCAGTGGATCAGTAATGACCATCAACAAATTATGTATTCTTCAAAAGCGATTTATTTTAGTATATTCACGTTTTCGAGGAAAAATATTTGCACGTTGAGCTCCTTAACGTCTGAAAAATGCCGAGTTGCATCATGGGAATATGTAATCACACGTAAACTGCCAAGTTGCATTATGAGAATATGTAATCACACGTAAACTGCCAAGTTGCATTATGAGAATATGTAATCACACGTAAACTGCCAAGTTGCATTATGAGAATACGTAATCACACGTAAATTGCCAGGTGTCAACACAGGTCCACTACCTGAACATGTATATAATCATTCGGCTAAAGTACACAAAATTACAGTAATATTTCAAACTACTCAAAATGCAAGCCCCTATAATATTTTAAAACAGTTATCAAAATGAAATTGCATTAAAATACACAGAAAAAGTATTGCAGAAAAGGAAATTATTTTTTTTTCCACATATACCGTAACACATAGACAAAACTTTTCAACATCTAACTGTATATCATCACAGTAAACTAACATTGTTTAGGTTATAATGAGACTTTGCCGAGTTACCACAAAAACAAATGTCCAAGAACTGGATATTTCCATCCACACATAAAGCTTGTGATGGATTTTATTTCCTTGCGTATCATAATTCAATAAATAATAGCAAAAATATAATAAAATAAATGCTTTTCTTTTAAGAACTATTTTTATCATAGCATCATATGGATTTATGAATTTTTTTTATATCAATATAAATTGCAGCATAAGAGTCATCTTACATCTTGGGTATAAGACGAGTTTTTTCCAGCTGCAACGAAAAAACGCTGAAATCCTGTCCGACATGCAAGGAAAATAAATCATGAATAATGCACAACCTTATCTATATCTGCTCAAAATGGACAAAACCTTTAACATTCAAATATCATCTTTTTATGACTAGAATCAGCAGAAAAGAGAATTGCATGACATTTAAATGCATCTTTTTTCCCATTTTTAAAAAATATATATATACATAATATGAAAATGGGACAACCACAACTTCTTTGCACCAAAATTATATATCAGTCATGGCAGGGGAGAACAAGAATTTCATGACTGAAACAAAACTGGTGAAATATATTGAATATAGAAAGGTGCCATGTAAGCCCTATACTGTTCACCTGTCCATGACCTTTTTATCTTACTTCTGGCCAAATTTGTTGAAGATTCATCAAGCAAACCAAAAGAAGTTGATGTTCTGCTTTTAGGTCTGGTAACCCCTAATTGCAGTCAAGAAAAAGAATTTGAAAGCAATTAAGAGAAATACATCCAACTATGATATAGACCAAGTATTGTGGAGATTCATCATGTGGTTCATTAGAAGAAGTCTTTTAGATTTTTTCTATTTTCAACCCTGGCAACCCCTAACTGCAGTCAAGCAAAATGATTACAATAAATAAGAGGAAGATGCATGGCCAATATGCTACCTGCCAAGTTTGATGTAATTCTGATAAGTTGTTTCAGAGGAAGCTGTCTAAGCAAAATTGTTGGAGATGATGGCCGACATAGACACAATCCATGTATACTAACAGCTTGCCCTGAACCACTAGCTGGTTCTGGGCTAAATATACAAAAAGAGAAAACTGGGCTGCAGTTTCCAGTCATAATCTCACACATAAATCATTTAGAAAAACATTCAAAGATCTCAATAGATCTACCTATAGAATATCAAAAATATAAGAATACAACATAAAAACATAACACTATGTCAATGGAATATCAAAAAAAAAAAAAAAAAATATTCAGCAACAGTGCATTACACCCTTTTCCTTCCTTACATGGACATTGCAGTCTTGGTGCAAAATATTACACATTTTTATCCTGACCTGATAGACATTTACAGTATGTAAGTTGTTTACACTGTTGCTGTGGTTATATCCAATTCCAAGCTGTTCACCACCACAAAACTGGTCCCATGATGAGGGGAGAGTAGTATCCCCTGCGGTAATAGTATGGTTCCCGGACACAAACCACCTGACCTGGCTGGTTCCCCATGACAACAGCTCCACCCCCTGAAGCATCTCTCACAACTGAAAAACAATCATAATCATCTGAGTTACAGAAATTGTTGCATACGATTTCATAAATCATACAGTATACCTTCATGAATCACCCATTCTATTCATTCATTTAGCTTAAAGATTGACAATCACTTTAAATAACTTAAAATTCAATCATCTGAGTTACAGAAACTGTTGCATATATTCATAAATCATATAGTATATCTTCATGAATCACCTAATCTATTCATTCATTTAGCTTAAAGATTGACAATCACATTAAATAACTTAAAATTCAATCATCTGAGTTATAGAAATTGTTGCATACATTCATAAATCATACAGTGTACCAATCTATTTATTCATTTGGCTTAAAGATTGATAATCACTTTAAATAACTAAAAATTCAGTCATACGAGCCACTTTACAAATCAAACACTGTAGAGTAGCTTTTAACTACTGTTTGCTCCACCTTTTCCGTAACAACATTTTTCTCTGATTCCTATTTAGATAAAAGACAACACCCCACATATTATACACCATTGTTAACCATCATTCCACTGAACACAATTGATTCTGCCTTTGCAACCAGCGTAGGATCATGATCAGTCTGCACGTCCATGCAGTCTTATCATGATCTGCACTGTTTGCCATTCAGTCAGTCTCTTTTTGTTAAGCATCCCTTGTAACAGTTATTGGTACTGTCCAAACTGAAAGATGGCCAAGTTCAATTATTTATAGAAATTTGGCAGGGTAAGGGTTAAGAACTCTACATGTGGTATAGAACTGTAAAATTATTCAAAATATCTTGACAAGTTTTTATCATCAATAATCATTTCAGCCATTTTGCATACCCTTTTCTTGATGCCAACTTTGGCTTTATCTATCAACAAATTGTTAGAAAACCCCTTCTGGATATCTTAGTGCAGCCATTTTGCATACCCTTTTCTTGATGCCAACTTTGGCTTTATCTATCAACAAATTGTTAGAAAACCCCTTCTGGATATCTTAGTGAGCAGCCATTTTGCATACCCTTTTCTTGATGCCAACTTTGGCTTTATATATCAACAAATTGTTAGAAAACCCCTTCTGGATATCTTAGTGAGCATTTCTGTGATAAAATTTTTCAGGTTTCAAATGTGATATTTTTTTAAAATCTTTTCACAGTGAAAAACACTTTTTAACTGACATTACTGAAGATATATCTTAAAAATTCCAACTGTTACTACAGTAACTTCCATCACCATAAATCTTTAGAATGTTGCATAATCAAAACCTGATTCTTGCACAATAAAGCCAAAATAAGCGAAAAACCCTATTACTTTGTGGACAAGACAGTAAATGAACTTTTATGTGGTACAAGAAAACATTAAAATATTCTTTTATGATACCTAATTTGACTGAATCAGGATTATATCTGAATTATCAGAAATAGACATGAAAAGTGCAGAAAAGGCATTCACAACAGCTTTGGCTGCCTGCTGTTAGGCGAGATACAAACCAGCAATCTATAAATTTTCAGCTGGCAATAGATCTATCAATGAATATGTTGCATGCAGATCAAAACGTCTTCTGTTAAAATTTTCCAATTATACCCAATCCGCGTCCCTCGACAGTATCCTATCCTAATTAAATCTGTCTCTCAAACAGAAAACAGGTCAAAACCCAAAGAAGAAATGTAAGAGTGTGTTTTTCTAGAACAGTGCCAAAATGCAAGACTTTAGTGCAGTTTGGTACATACAATTGACTTTTCCAAGACTTTGCCCTACTCTGTTGCAGTCTATGTTTGTTCTGTCTATGTTGTCTGTATGTACACATTAATGGTTTCAGTTGGAAGAGACTGGGTTCTTAGAACAGTCTTTTCTTTAGGATATTTGTCCTTAATTTCATAAATGTGAAATCATTAATATTCGTGGTGAACTACTTTTTGTGAATTTCAGGGTCGTCAATCCACAATTTTAAATCCCATTGAACAAGTAAAGTTCCCCATTCCTTTTAAGTTCAAAAGTTGCAATCCACAAATTCATATCCACTGTGACATAAAAAAGCTGTTTTGGCTCAAACCACAAAATGTTCATGCTCATGAAAATAGATTATTTCACAGGTAGTTTGTAAGAAAATACATGTACCATACTGTCCAGGGGCTGCTATTATCTGACCAGGATAGCCATGTGTGAATGTTTGCGGGTAGACAACCTGTGCCCCTGGGGGTACAGCCACCCCTGGAGGTGCTGCAATCTCTCCAGTCCTGTTCATTGTCCTGGCTTCTTCAAGCGCTATCTGCCAGGCTCTGTAAAAAAATATTTTCATTAACATTTGTAATGTCACTTTGCACATACCTTTCAAATATTAATAAAAATCATTTTTTTGTAAGTCGAGCATAATTATTCTTATAGACAAGCCAGACGCAAAATAAATATAATGAACACTGAAAATTTGGAGAACATAATTATGGATGATGTCTGTTTGTTTGATTTTTGTGAAATATATATCATCACAAAATAAAAATGTAAAAACTGTCTCACATCTCAGTGAAATAGATTCCATATTCACAAAAAACAACATTTTTTTTTTATTTTATGCTTATTTATGTTGAAATATACATGTAGCACAAACTAATATCCCAGCACCAGAAACAGATGTACATAAAGAAGAAACTATTGGTAAAACCAACCGATCATGTTTCCCGAAATATGATTATTGCCTACTAGTATTAAAAGCAATAAAGCAGTGAAAAAAGCTTCCAGAGAGGTTTCTTAGGTCTCCAGCAAGTAGATATTGAGAAAAAGCATGCACAAAAAAATGTTAATCTCCTCTTGGGAGTGAATTTTCCTATAAAGTCTCACTGAATATCAGCCAAGGGTTTCTGAGGAATACTTTGGACAAGGATGGCACTATAGTTTACTAATGTTGAATAATCAAAGAGCAATAACTCATTGAAAAATCATCCGCACAGAACATGAAGACAGTATGCTCATTTCATTATTGAAGTTAAGCTTATTCCCCTGCTTATTCCACTGAAGTTTAGATGAATTACAGAGATGGTTGCTGAGGAAAAATCCAGACAAAAAAATCAAACGTGAATAACTCAGTTAAAATCACCCGACCGAAACATATTCCAATCACGTTTCACTGAATTCCAGCCAAGTGCTGCTGAGGAATACTCTAGACAAGAAATGGTGCTATAGTTCACTAATGTTGAATAATCAAAGGGCAATTACTCAGTAAAAAATCATTTGACCATATATAACATGAAGGCAATCTGTGCATTTTCTCTCCAAAGCGGAGCTTCCTATGAAGTTTCCAATAATTGCAGACATTGGTTGCTTAGGAATAATCCGACAAGAAATGGTGTTATAATATTGAATAATCAAAGGGCAATAACTCAATGGAAAATCAAACAAACAAAACAAAAAGAAAATTGTGCACGTTTCTTAATGGGAGTGAAGCTTCCTATGAAGTTTCTCTATATTCCAGCCAGTGGTTTCTGAGAACTAATCCAGACAAGAATTGCGGGACAGACGGACAGACAGATGGACAAAGCTGCAACTTTAAGTTTCCCCTTCGGGGATCATAACAAAAATACCCAACCTCATATCATCTGGGGATTCAGCACACAATTTCAGATCTTCATCGCTACGTAACTGTAGATACAACAGACATTGCTTGCCATAGCCTTCCGGTGCACTGAATTCACACTGAAACATAAAATGCATGTCTGTGCATTTGCAATTTCAAGATGTATATTACCAATATATATGAATTTTATACCTATACGCAGTTACTGTCTAACAGGATATATTATAGGCGTATTTGTGCAATTATTGGACAGATTTTAGTTTTGTGTGCTTTGTTGGCAAATAAAACACGGTTTTGAGTTCAGATGCGCAGTTATCTAATTACGAAGGCCAAAGGCCTGAGTGATTAGTTATGATGCATCTGAACAAAAAAAACGTGTTTTATTTGTCAACAAAGCATGCAAAACTAAAATCTATTTCCATTCTAACATGTTTGAATTACACCAGGACGGGATACTAACCTGGAATCCATTTTTAGGCGTAAATGGACGGAGATTAAACCAGAATAGCCAAAAAAAACAGATCATTTTGCAAAACGTGTTTTAACTGACAAGATAATTACATGGTAAAATCCTTTTTAATTTATATAAAAGAAAATCTTAGAAGTGTTAGAATGGGACATATTACATGAACTTTTGATGTACTCAAACAAGATACATTAAACTTCATCCTGATAAATTTCTAAAATGGACTGGTCCATCTTCCAATTTGGGCAGTACAATTAATTTTGTTATTTTGTGTTCACTGAAAACTTACTGACGTGCAGGTTTATCTTGGTCTGCATTGGTCGCAAAGGCAAAATCACTTGCCACCAGCAGACTAAAGGTAAAATGTATGCATCGTGTTTGTTGGATAAATTTAAGTAAAGTTCATATTTCAAAACATTTATATTTCATTAGCTCATTTTTCATGACATGACACACTTTATATACTTGGCATATGTAAATACATATTCACTGACAGAACAAATTACATGACTTTAGGACATATATTTAATGTGCGTATCAACAGATGAATGCGAAAGAAGTCTAAGTGTTTCATTATTTTTATGCATTTATATATCTTTCTCATTCACCTCTTGAATTACGCATTTAGAATTTAAGTTCATATTCACAACAGTTTATTCTCATTCAGTAACAGGACAGACAACTCACGTCTCCACTAGTTTTGATGCCTATACATGATGCACAGACAATAAACCTTCCCTCCGCCTGATGTTTATCTTGGGACTCAAAGTAAGCCAACTCTCCTGACCTGTACAGTACAAACCAGTTCTTCTTCCAGCGATGCAAAACCGTACCTGAAAAACCAAATTACTCGTATAAATGAAGCAACCCATCTGCTTAGCTCAACAAGAAAAGTGCAAATCCACAGATTTCAGGGTAGAATAGCTCTTAAATTATATTTTTTGTTTGTTTCTGAAGTTGTGAATATAGCCTGGTGTCCAGAATATAAACATCAGTTCTCTAAGAAAATCTCCTACACAGACTGACTTTTGTCTGAATGAAATGAAATAAGACCAAATATCTGAAAAATGTAGAAATATTATTGTCAGTCTAGCCACAGTGACTAGACTTAATAAGTTATCATGAGATTAGAGTTTGATCCCCAGGCAGGGCAAGGAGTAAGTTCTCTGTGTTGATTTGGTAGAAGACATTTATGTCATCACTCTGTGTTGACAATAACAATTATATTTTATATTTGTTTTGACTTTTATTCATGATTTCAAACTATCTTCTCTATATTGTGAAATCATTAAATAATTTGACTTGCCTGTTGATTCCAAAGTGGTTTAACTGGACATGATTTTGCATTTTTCTGAATTTTAAGATAAAATTAAATAAAACTTATTGGATTCAGGATCCCTTGAAATACACAAGAATTAATCGATAACAAATTATCACTGGAATATATACAGTTAATTACTACAAGTCATACTGTGACAATAATTATAATGAAAATGCAGGAAATGCTTACTTTTTCTTTGCAGCCATCCAGCTTTTACAATCTGTATCTCCATAATTATTGGTCAGTCTGGAAATATTAATATATTAATGCAAATATCAAATAAAAATAGAATGTATCAATTCTTTTGTTAATTGCTTGCTATAATAATTATTATAGAATTAACACTGTGTTGATATTATATCACAATGGTATTAGAACTGATATAACAAGGTTCTCTCTGTCACCTTGGCCACTTTAAACCTGAAATCTGGCTGCACACACCAATGCTAATATGAGCAGGATAGCTTTCAACACAGTCATGTACTTGAGATTGATGATTCTGACAGCACTTTTTTTTTCATATTCTTCTATATACTTTACTCTTAGATTTTCATACTTTTATCTTTGTCTTACTTCATCCTTGAACTTGTGAATTTTTTTCTAAAAAATCCATGATTAAAAAAACAAAACAAAAGAAAACTCCGGCCTTACTTGACATCCAGTCTCTCAAGATGACGACTAAATTTTTATACATCATCATAATCTATTATTTTTTATTACATCATAATTATAATATCTGTTTATTCAAGAATTCAATTCTTTAATTCATCCTTCATTAAAAGATTCATTTTACTGTAGAAAATATTTCTTCCTTTACTTCTAAGATCAAAATATTTTCCATCATGTGAACACATGATGCAATATATTCGTGAGTTATTAGGTGCTGGTATTTGTTGGGAATTAAGATGTTGTTTTCATAAGTAAAATTTATGATAGTAAAATTTATGATATTTTACCTTTAAAATACATGTAAAACAAACAGATTTCTTTTCATTTCATGTTTCTCAATGATTTAACCAAATTTTGAAAAGTTTGGATTTTTAACCCCTATATACTGAAAAACAAAACAAACAAAAATATCATTTTGCATGAACATTGTTATGATGTGTTTCATTCTTCCTTGACATCATCAAGATTCAAGCTGTGCTGGCGTCGTAAGGTTGTAAAAGCATGACATTAACATGAATAAAATTTGTAAATTTTTGTTACATTTTTAACCACTGAAAAGACATGTTTAACAAAAGAATCTTTGTTTGTTTTACATGTACTGTAAGATCAAAATTATCTTTGTTCTCATTAATACCAGATTTTGAAATCTATATTATTATTCCCATGACTCACTTAAACATTATAAAGACTGGTAAAAATATTCCTGTCATTCACTGATACAAATGAAAAAAAAAATATTATAATTCATATTTAATTAAAACATAATAGTATATAGGAAGCGGTATCTGCACAGGACCGCTATCCAGTTCCCAGAAAAGTTAAATATCGACTTTATTTTGGCATTATTGCATCCATATCATTCAGATGATTGTTTTTTCTCAGTTGGAAAACACAATTGCCAACACATTAGTAAAAACATTAACCTTACCTGTGTTGACAAAACAACCTTATGTCCCTTTGGGACATGAAAATTGTACTGCACATGCACAATATTTTGTTATAATTTTCATAAATTACTTCATGAATTTTAATACAAAATTTAATGTAATGCATTTCAACAAAGAGCTATAAAATAAACAGATCGGCAACTTGAAAGGCATATAGAGCAAATCTCGCCAACATCCCGTGACAACTGAATGAGATCTCTTTGTAAGCGTCTGTTGATCATGATTGATCAAGTCAGCTAACGCTTTGAAATAAGGTTACATTCGGATCATTTGTTTATCATGATAATGGTGCATTTTTAATGTTATTAGTATTTTCTACACGGGGAAGGAATGAATTTATGATTGAAAGTCTGAGACATCAACAGTTTTCGTTTGAAAAAGGACTCAAATTGGTTTATTACGTGCTGGGCGTACCGCCAGTTTTATACTTCAGTAAGCGTCTGTTGATTTGATCATGAATGATCAAGTCGGCAAACGCTTTGAAATAAGATAACACGCTAACACGAGATGACGCGGGATTATCCCAAGTTGCCATTCTGTGTATTTTTTAGTTCTTTGATTTCAAGAAAATCAATAATCTACTAGAAATAAAGTTAATGCTAAGAAAAAGTAAGACGTCAAGGGTAGCCAGCCATCACCATTTTTTCTAGGATTCAGTGGCTAGGGGTCCGGTAACCGGACCTCTAGACCCATACAGGGCTGTCTTGAGGTCCGGTAATCAATATGAATACTGAGAACTGTATTGACAAAGAAGAGACTATATTTTGTCTTTGAAAACGTGAGATTAATTCAGAAGTTTGCTCTCGAATTTTCTTGTTGTTTTACATACATTGAAAGTGACAGGAAACAGAAGTATTTATTTATTCTTTAATCCCAGGAAAAAATTGATAGCAAATTGTATAAATAATAATTATAAATAGCAATTTGTACGTCGTAATCGGAAGCTTTTATCAATACAAATACTTGTTTTTCTCAGGACTGATATGATAATGAATCAACTGAAATAATAAACTTGAAAAATTGTTGAAAAAGACGTTTAACCCGAACACACACATAATATTTTCCTTCACGTGGACTGTATTAATAAAGCTGCCGAATTAATCTCTCATTTTTAAAGACAAAATAAAGTCTCCTCTTTGTCAATACTATTCTCAGCATTCACACTGATTACTGGACCTCTAGACAGCCCAATTACCGGACACCTAGCCACTTCCTTCTTGAAAATATAAGAAAGAAAAATTTAATTATGCGAAGTTAAGAAAGAAATGGCCCTTCAGGATAGAGATGATTGAAATAAATATTTCAGTGGAAAGGACCGCAGTTAAACTAAATGACTACAAAACTGGCAGTGCTTATTTACACCAAAGAAGTATAAAATACACAGAATGGCAACTGGCTGTAATCTCGCGTGAGCTCGTGTCAGAGCGTGATTCGGCGTTATCTGACTAAAAGCAAACATCGGCGAGCATGGAGTTACAATTTTTACCTTTAAAACTACATTAAAAATACATGTTAGCTTCTAAAACAAAATTAGTTTAATGTGAAAATAATTGGTCTTAAGACACGAAGTACACGTTTTTTTTTGCCATCGAAAGAAGCGTGGTCATACGGTGATAATTATTTTACCGATGAATAATTGCTTTAGCATACAAAATGGCGCGTGGAGAAAGCGCCACTTCCGGTAAACGAGATCTCGTTTTTTTGTCACGGGAGGTTGGCGAGATTTGCTCTATATGCCTTTCAAGTTGCCAATCTATTTATTTTTATAGCTCTTTGTTTACACATTAGAATAATTTAGTTAGGTCACAATAAATTTTTAGTTAGGTCACAATAAATTTCTGTGTCATTTTTTTTTCTTTCAAAATTTAGACAGTGAGTGAGTTGGGTTTTACGGCGAATCGTCAAAATTTAGAATGTTGACAACTTTTCTTTCACATTTAAAAGCATTGAGCATGAATAAAATTTGCTATCTGATCTATTTAAAATTACTGTACTGTATAAAATGACAATGCAAGAATAAAAATGTTTATTTAAAAAAAACCCCGAGATTTACCAAAATGTTTCTCTTTTTTTTCGCTTCCGGGTTTGTTGTTTGTGTAAGATTAGAAAACTAAGCCGTGAAAATCACTCTAAATTACTTAGGCCTGTATACACTAAATCTTATGATCTAGAGGCATTGATACACTAAATCCTATAATAGGTTATAACACACTAAATAGTTGTTGTTCTTTATTCTATATAAAATTGACCTAATTCCAATGACCGCAGCACACATCAGGACCCATTTTAAATTTCTGTAACCTACATTTTCTTGAAGAATATTGTCAGTACTAACTAAAAATCAAAAGAAAAGTAGGGGTCATGTTTGATGCAAGAAAAATAATTTCAGTCAAACACACAAACTGCAAAATCAGCTAAAAAATGAGACCCCAAATTATACTGGTGGTGTATGATCTACGTTTCCATGAAAAAATTTGTAATGTTGTTTTTTCATTATGAAAATGCTACCTACATGTCAAGCATAGATCTGCCATGTGATTTTAGCAAATAAATTGCAAAGAATATAAGGAAAATAGCTCTACAGAGCAAAAAAACTGAGGACTATTTGTATCCGCCATTATGCGACTACCATTTTTTTTCGCGCCATTTTTCTTTTTAGTGTCTGTATGCCTAATAGAAATGAACAATGTTCGCAGTGCTGTCACACAGTAGATAGGTCCATTTCTGATTACAGAACCGTAACTCATTTGAAAGACGAAAAAAGTATGAGTCATGTATCTTCTGCTTTGGGAGCTTTTTCCTGTCACAGTTGTTTACTGCAAAATGGTATTACTATACTGTCCATCCTCCCCACGTCACCTTCCATGGTGCACCTCAAATTCGCCGGTAAAAGAAGACAAGTCGAAAGATTTCATGCGGCCAGAAGTTATACAGACCAGAAATTGTTGACAGTATTACGGGTGAATAACGTACTTGTTTTTGTTGTTGTTGTTATTATACCATTTCGCTTTAATGTAGGGAATATTACCCCATTCAACATAATTTCTAAGTAGATTTACGAACTATGTATTTCCTAATTCTGAAAGTTATTGTTTTGAGCAAAAATAACTATATTTCCCTTTCATGTATATCAACTTTTAGCTTTAATAACTGGTCACTTTCCTTGACTATTGAAACATTTTACTAGAGCTTTCACAAATGTGACAAACATTTCTCTGTATATCATATAGAGTGCCAGCTATATTGCAAAAACGGCGTTCCATAAATACGATAAGCCAATTGCATATCGGTAAAAAGTCACGTGAAATCTCCCAGTCCCCATGTGTTACACTACTTGTTGCATTCCAATATACCTGCGGCCTTTACATATCGGTAAAAAGTCACGTGAAATCACCCAGTCCCCATGTGCTACACTATTTGTTGCATTCCAATATACCTGCGGCTTTTTAAGGTAATAAAGGCGAGTTGCCGTCACTCAGAGAAGCACGAATCTAGGAGCCCCGGAAGCAGGATGCATAGTCAACAGCTGTACCACGGCGAGATGAACGTCCTTCGGCTACTGGAACCCTTTCTGTGGCCACTACCGTCGATGTCAGTCATGTATCGCTATATAACTAGGTCAGGCGTGACCCAGTTAGCGATACATGTTCCTCCTCCACGTACGGTTCCGGAGAAGAATAAACCAAGCAATGAACGTCATTGCTATTTAATAAGTTATTTATCATCAACCTTTCTAAAATAAAAATAATGTATTAACAGCACGTGAATTGCCTTGTTTGCACATGATTTTTATCCCGTTAATACGCTGGGCGGATCCAGTGAAAAAAGTAGTTTTTATGCAAGAATAATGGTTATTCAATTGCTTGAATCAATTACTTATATAAAATGTCGACGTAAAAAATGAAGCCTCTCATCCATGGCGGGCCAATAACCGGTTATCATGCCGGCTTCCAATCATTTGGCCTGAGGTACAGGATTTTGTCCTGTGCAGTTTTGTTACTATTCATAGTATAAGGTATATAAGTACCTAAACACAACAACGATTACTTGATTGCTTGAATCAGTTAATCAAATGAAATGTCGACTTTAACGAATTTTTTATCGCGGCGACACGGGGCAAAATGACGTCACCCATTCCTGACGGGCCAATAATCGGTTCTAGCGTCTGCTTCCGATTATTATGAACGATTCCGATCATTTGGCCTTGGTTACAGAATTTAGTGCTATGCAGGTTTGTTACTATCTATAACATGGTATGTAATAGTTAGACATATATTCTGTTTAAAATATACAGTGTTCACGGGCCTAGTCGTCATACAGAGCTATACAGATCGACCCATTTAAGATTATAAATCCTTACCTTATTTTGAAGAATAAGCAAATTGAAAATGCTTTGTCTTGACTGAATTTTAAGTTAACTTCTATTAGCACCGAACATATCTGTTTTTAAAAACCTAATTGTCCTACATTGTATAGTGATACACCTTACATTCTGTATTTATAGGTTATTAGCTTTGTATCGGGAATTATGCACGAGTTCTTCAGCGGAAATATTGCGCGACTTTAGGAGCGCAATATTCTTCCGCTGAAGAACGAGTGCATATTTCCCGATATAAAGATAATAACCTTTTTATTACATACGCATCTACACGTATAAATATAATGTAAATATCGTATATTTATTCAATAGCCTGAAAAGAATTGACAATACTGAACTAAATAGAAAAAAAAATAGTGCAACAACACACTGAATTACGTCACGCACCCGATATGAAATTCAGGCGTCAGTGTATGGAAAAATATTGACGTTTCCGGTACCAGTGTAACTTAACGGGGAAAAGAAACGAGTATGTAATAACTATATATATTATATATTATGCCAAATTTATATTGCGCCCTTTTCATGATAAACACGTTCAAAGGCGCTTAACATAGCGCAAAGGCAGCCACTCAGAGCGCCAAATTCATCCACTACTACATGTAGTACGAACACAGAGCGAACTGACCAGAGGGACTGAGTTCGACAAAGCCCATCAAGAAGAGAGAGAGAGAAATACTTTCAGATAAAGGCCAGCCTAACTCTTTACGAATAGACAGTCTAGTTCTTTAACGTGTCAGGTGTATAGGACCGATACACGCGAAGTCGACCTTCCTGGGAAGAACCAGTATACTGGCCTCTTAGTTTAGTCTATGTCTGGCTCAGTTTCAAGACAGAAAGTCCGACCAGCCGCTTGTACTTGGAATGAAAACATAATTCATCCCGTTTCTTTTTCAAATAGGTGTATAAAACCTTTTTTTGTCAAATTTGACGTATATTTTATTTTTGTTTTTGTAGCGATGACCTTGATACAACCGACTCAAAATGCAACCGACCCGTAGAATCTGCGCAAGTACCAAAATAAAAAAAAAATAGTTTACGCGGATGCACGATTGGGACAGAATTCAAATCAATTTTGTTAATTCTAAAAAGCTTCGCAATCGAGTAAATATGGAATTGTTGGAACTCACCAACTCACACCATTACCACCGTCAGTGTTGACAGACCACTGCCTCATTTTGAATAACAGGAAGGTAAGACATGAATATCAACTCACTCGATCTATCTTATTTATCTATTCTACAAATAAATGTAGATCTAATTAAAAATAGAGCTGAAAGAACTTTAAGCTAACATTTTACATTTTCTCGGGATAGAAAGTACATTAACACATTGTCGAGTTTATTTATCATCGTCACCGGCCGACCATATAGGCGAGCATATACTATGCTAATTGTAGCAATCAGATTTCTTCGTAGTGCAATTTCTGCTTCGTTGTAGCAGTTGTAGATCCTGCATTATTATTGACATCTGCGTCATTACACATGTCTGCGTGATTATAGTTGCCTGGGCCTTATCGAAACTTTTCGCTTTATACTCATAAGGTTGCAAAGGCATCTATGTATAGCTGCTCCTATGCGCATTCTATAGAGACATTTTACAATTAAATCCAACTTTGCAATCATCAGCCATATCACTTTAAATATAGTGTATTTTGTCCCGGGCACGATTTCTCAATAATACAGATGGCAGAGTTTTATAGGTATGCATATCTGGCTACATAATATGTATATGGAACTGAGGACTTCAAAGACTGAGAAATTTTTGTGCAAAAGAAATAAATGTTTTAACTGATTTCCCTAGCGCCTTAGAGTCGGATACGTCTAAAATATTTCTAAATATACTGGACGCCAGTCTAGACGGAATCAGTTTCAATCCAGCCAGATTAAGTTCAAATTTGCGAAAAGAAAATAAAAGTGAAAAATAACGGGACACTATTCTAAACACCACTGCTTACGTCGAAGTCTCATGCTGTCAAAGTATGCATACGTTCTAGATCAGTCATTTGCCCACAATACGAGACAAGTCTTACTAGGAAAGCAGTTTGGGTCATTCTCGCCTTAAAACTTAGTGTCCTGAAACCGACAGTTTACTCGTCTTTTAATGTACAAAAACAATAAAAATGCCATTTGATATCCTTAAAAGTATGTGTTATTATTTTCCATTTTACCAAATTCATTGTTTGATTTCATTCTTTTTGCTTCAACGGTATCAACGCATTTTAGTGTGGACTTTTCACATTTACATCGCCATGTCCGCGTAGTGTCATGATCTTTCACAAATGATGTCTTCTCCTTACATTCTAACATTCTGTTAATTGTATTGATTATACTGTCCTGTCTGTGACATGTTTCTGGGAGTTAGGCCTTACTTTAATAATGCAAATTCAATAGTTTACAAGAATACTACAATGCCATGATTATGAGAGCTTTATACTCATAAGGCTTTCCTGGAATTTCCTTTTTCCTTAGTGCCAAAGCAAAGATATCCACTTTCAGCTGGTCAAATGCGCTTTCCATAGAGACCTTTTACAATCAAATCAAACTTTGCAATCATCAGCCAGATCACTATAAGTTCCGGTCTGTTTTCTCAATAACAGGGGGTGGTGAAATTTTATAGAAATGCATATTTATCTGGATACATAATATGTATATGGAACTAAGGGTTTTCAAGACTGAGAATTGTTTGTATAAAAGAAATAAAAGTTTTTATTGATATTCCAAGCGCCTTAGAGTCGAATACGTCTCAAATATTACTTCATACACCGGACGCCAGTCAAGACAGAATATATCCTCCATCCAGCTAGATTAAGTTCAAATCACGAAAAAGTAACTTGAAAAATAACGGGACATATTTCTTAACACCATTGTTTACGTCGAAGCCTCAGGCTGTCCAAGTGTGTATACATTATAAATCAGTCACTTGTATATAACACGAGACAGGTCTTACTAGAAGCGTAGTTTGAATCATTTTCAACTTAAAACTTAGTGTTCTGAAACCGACAGTTTACTCGCCCTTCGATGTACGAAAACAACAAAAATGCTTTTCGATATTCTGCAAAGATTGAGCTATTTGTTTCCAATTTAACAAACTGTTTTATTTTATGATTTTTCCTTCAACGGTATCAACGCATTTTGGTAGACTTCACATTAACATCGCCATGTCCGCATAGTTTTCAATCTTAAATTTCGTGTTCTTTCATTAATGATGTCTTCTCCTTACATTCTGTTAATTATACTGACCTATCTATGGCCTGTTTCTGTGAATTAAGCCTTACTATAATTTTGTATGAATAAGGCAAATTGAATTATTTACAATAGGACTATACTCGTCAATCTACAGCCATGATTTTGAGAGCTTCCTACTTATAAGGCTTTCCTGGAATTAATGCCAATGCAAAAGTATCAACGTCTAGCCGATCCTATGCGCTTTCCACAGAGACCATAAATATACAATTAAATCCGACTTTGCAATCATCAGCCATATCACTTTGAATATAGTGTATTTTGGCCGCGCCACTTTTCTCAATATTTAACAGAGATCATGGTGGAATTTTATAGATATATATATATTTATCTGGCAACTTAAAGGACAAGGACAGCCTGGCAACAAGATAATTTCATATGAAAGCCATCCTCAAGCCTTTCATAACGCTGAAAGAAATTTTAAAATCGGACCACTATTTGCAGTTTGAAATTTAAGAAAATTGCTGATCACGGAGGTAGCATTTTGTGTGTATATAACGTCATTTACATACTGCTGAATTCTTGATTTAGCAAATAACCTTTTAAATAGATTAATTTTACACATTTCTTGAGTGTAAGATGTAAAACATCATGATTTCTTTCATTATGGCTGGAAAAAGTAGATAAATTATTTTACAGAACTTAGTAAATACAATTCAAATATGTGTCTAGAAATTGAATAAATCCACCATTTTGCTTTTTGTTGCCATGGAAACTAAATGGCAGACATTTTGATCAAATATTTAAATGCTCATAACTTTCTCATTTTTAAGTCGATTTTGAAATTTCTTTCACTTCTTTAAATGATTAAAGAAATCCCGGCAGATGGAATTAACATCAAAACAACACTGCCTTTCCCTTTAATATGCGTACGGACCAGCATTTCCAAGACCGAGAATATTTTATGTACAAGAAATAAATGTGTTAATTTATTTCCATAGCGCCTTAGAGTCGGAAACGACTAAAATATTTCTTAATATACCGGACGCCAGTCAAGACGGAATTGGTCTTCTATTCAGCTAGACTAAGTTCAAATTTGCGAAAAAAATAAGTTGAAAAATATCGAGACGCATTTGTAAACACTGTTGCTTATGTCGACGTCTCAGGTTGTCAAAGTATGCATACGTTATAGACCAGTCACTTGCACGTAACACGAGACAGGTCTTACGTACTCACGTAGGAGCGCAGTTCCTTAAACCTTAGTGCCCTGAAACTGACTGTTCACTCGTCTTTTAATGTACAAAAACAACAAAAATGCTAATCGATATTCTGACAAGTATGTGTTATCATTTTCCAATTCTCTAAATTGTTTGATTTCAAGATTTTTCCTTCAACTGTATCAACGCATATTAGTGCAGACTTTTTACATTTACACCGCCACGTCCGCATAATTTTCACTCTTAAATTTAAAGTTCTTTCATAAAAGATGTCTTCTCTTTACATTCTAACATTCTGTTACTTATACTGACCTGTCTATGGCATGTTTCTGTGAATTCGTCAGAACTATAATTTCAACAAACAAATTAAATTATTTACAAGAAGACTACAATCGTGTATATGCAGCCATGATTCTGAGAGCTTTATACTCATGAGGCTTTCCTGGAATTTCCGTTTTGTTTATAGCCAAAGTAAACGTATCTGCGTCTAGCTGATCCTTTGCACTTTCCAGAAAGACCATTTATTATTAAATACAATCTTGCCATCATCAGCCATATCACTTTAAATATAACATATTTTGGCTCGGTTTCGTTTTCTCAATAACAGACATGGTGTAATCTTATAGATATGTATAATTATCTGGCTACTTAATATGAAACTAAGGATTTCAAAGCCTTAGTAATTTTATGTAAAAGAAATAAATGTTTTAATTGATTTCGCTAGCGCCTTAGAGCTTGAAAAAACTAAAAATATATTAATATACCGGACGCCAGTCAAGACGGAATCGGTCCTCCGTCCAACTAGATTAAGTTCAAATTTGCGAAAAAGTATGTTGAAAAATAACGGGACATATTTCTAAACACCATTGCTTACGTCGAAGTCTCAGGCTGTCAAAGTATGTATACGTTATAGATCAGTCACTTGCATATAACTCGAGACAACTCTTATAAGGAGCGCAGTTTGGGTCACTTAGTTTCCTGAAACCAACAGTTTACTTGTCCTTTATTGTACAAAAAAAGAAAAGAAAAAGAAAAACAACGAAAATGCTATTCGATATTTTGAAAAGGTATGTGTTATAATTTTGCAATTTTCAAAATTGTTTGATTTCATGATTTTCCCTTCAATGCAATTTAGTGGAATTTTCACATTTACAACGCCATTTCCTGATAGTTTTTCATCTTAAATTTCCTTCATGTTTCATAAACGCTGTCTTGTCCTTACATTCTAACATTCTGATAACTATATTGACCTGTCTATTGCCTATTTCTGTGAATTAGGCCTTACTAGAAGTCGAATTCAATAATTTACAAGAATACTACAATCGTCAATCTATAGCCACGATTATGAGAGCTTAAATTCATTCTCAAAAGTCTTTCCTGAAATGTCCCTTTTGCTTAGTGGCAAAGCAAAGGTATCTCAATCTAGCTGATCCTATCCGTGTTCCATAGATACCTTTTACAATTACATTCAACTTTGTAATAATCAGCCATATCACTTTAGATATAGTGTATTTTGTCCCGGGGACGATTTCTCAATAACAGAGATGGTAGAATTTTATAGATATGCATATTTATCTGGCTACATAACATGTATATGGAACTGAGGACTTCAACAACTAAGTAAGTTTTGTGTAAAGGAAATAAATGTTATAACTGATTTCCCTAGCGCCGTAGAGTTGATAAGTAAAAGTTATTTCTTAATATACCGGACGCCAG
Source organism: Mercenaria mercenaria (assembly GCF_021730395.1). Taxonomy (NCBI): domain Eukaryota; kingdom Metazoa; phylum Mollusca; class Bivalvia; order Venerida; family Veneridae; genus Mercenaria; species Mercenaria mercenaria. Next base: position 13,700,126 of record NC_069367.1, on the reverse strand, counting down.
TCAAAACAGAATCTTCCATCATCATCTAGATTAAGGTCAAATTTGCGAAAGAAATCAGTTGAAAAATAACGGGACCAATTTCTAAACCCCATTTCTTACGTGGAAGTCTGAGACTGTTAAGGTATGAATAGGTATAGATTAGTCAGTTGCACATGACACGAGACAAGTCTTAGTAGGAGCGCAGTTTGGGTCATTTTCGCCTTAAATCTTAAGGTCCTGCAACCGACAGTTTACTAAGTATTTAATGTACAAAATCAACAAAAATGCTATTTGATATTCTTGAATATATGTGTTATCATTTTCCAATTTACTAAATTGTTCGATTTCACGATTTTTGCTTCAATTAATTCAACACATTTTAGTGGATTTTTCACATTTACATCGCCATGTAAATCACACCGTTACATCGTGCCGTTTTCTGTCTTAAATTTTCTGTTCTTTCATAAACGACGTCTTCTCCTTCCAATCTAACATTCTGTAAATAATACTGACCTGCTTTTAGCCTGTTTCTGTGCATTAAGCCTTACTATAATTTGGTTGCAATCAGGCAAATTCAATTAATTACAAGAAGACTACAATCTACAGCCATGATTATGAGAACTTTATACTCATAAGGCTTTCCTGGATTTTCAGTTTTGCTTAATGCCAAAGCAAAAGTATATACTTCTATATCCTATGCGCTTTCCATAAAGACCTTTTAACAATCACATCGAACTTTGCAATTATCAGTGATATCACTTTAAATATAACGTATTCTGGCCCGGTTACGTTTTCTCAATAACAAATATGGTAGAATTTTATAGATATGTATCTTAATCTGCCCACTTAAGAAATATATGAAAGTGAGGATTTCAAAGACTGAGTAATTTTTATGTAAAGGAAATGAATGTTATAACTGATTTCCCTAGCGCTTTAGAGTTGGCTATGTCAAACATATTTCTTAATATACCGGACGCCAGTCAAGACGGAATCGGTCATACATCTTGCTGATTGAGGTCCAATTGCGGAAGAAATCAGTTCTTACGTCGAAGTCCCAGGTTGTTAAGGTATGAATAGATATAGATCAGTCACTTTCACATGATACGAGATACGTCTAAGTAGGAGCGCTGTTTGGGACTTTTGAATATTTACAGAGCAAATGTTGCTATACATTGCATATAAAAAAGATATGGTACTGAGTTTTATTTCAGCTTTCACAAACTTATCCGTATAGGACTCAACGCAAATGAGAACCTTACACGATGTTACAAGTCTTAGTAATATGGGGATACTATGACCAAAGTCCTTATCTGGCATTGAAAATACATCTGTGTATTAAGCTTTTGATCTACAATTTGAGGGGCTTACTTCCGAATCGGTTCAGTGGTTAGGGTAGGATAACGGTATAAATTTGAAGTGAAAATTGAAATTTTACATAGCAAAAGTTAATATACATGACCTGTGAAATATATTTGGCGCTGGTTGAATAGTTTCAGACAGCTATATGGCACTGTTTTTAATCAGCGTTCACAAAACACATCCGTATACGACTCAACGCAAGTAGGAACCGCACACGATATTACAAGCTTGCGAATGTCTTTAAATTGTGTTTTGTTTTTGTAGTTTGTGTTAATGTTGAGTTCTACATGAATTTCCAAAAGCTAAATCAAACCGAGCTTGCAACATTTTCGTTTTTGTCGTGTTGAGCGACCTGTGGAGTTTCCACTTTTCTATTTTTAGTAATATTGCGCTACTATGATTTATGTGTTTGTCCCTCTCCATCATTTAAAATATATCTTTGCATTAAAATTGTGATCTACAGTTTGAAGGGCTACGCCGCCGATTCAGTTCATTGGTTAGGGCAGTATGACGGTATTAGTTTGGAATAAAATTTAATATTAACAGCGCAAATGTTACTATACGTTGCATATGAAAAATATGTGGTACTTGGTAATTTCTTTCAGCTTTCACAAAACACATATACGTAAATGAATCAACGCAAGTAGGAACCGCACACGATATTACAAGCCTTAGTAATATCGTGCTACAATGTCTAATGTGTTTTTCCCTCTCTATCATTAAAATATTTCTCTGTATTAAGATTGTCTACAATTTGAGGGGCTTTACTGCCGATTTAGTTTAGTGAATAGGGCAGTACGACGATATCAATTTGGAGTAAAATTTAATATTTACAGAGCAAATTTTACTATACGTTGCATATGAAAAATATATGGTTCTGAGTATTTGTTTTCAGTTTTCACAAAACTAATCCGTATAGGACTCAACGCAAATGAGAACCTCACACGACATTAAAAGCATTAGTAATCGTGCTACTATGACCAAAGGTTTTGTCCTTATATCGCAATAAAAATACATCTGTATATCAAGCGTTTGATCTACAGTTTGAGGGGCTGTAATACCAAATCTGTTCAATGGTTAGGGCAAGTAGGGCAGGATGACGGTATATTTGGAGTAAAATTTGAAATGTTACATAGCAAGTTAATATGCATAGCCTGTGAAATATATTTGGCGCTGGTTGAATAGATTCAGCAGTCACAAAAATCATCCATATACGACTCAACGCAAGTGAGACCCTCACATGATGTTACAAGCCGTAGTAACATCGGGCTACTTTGAATTAAGCGTTTGTCCCTCTCTAGCATTGAAAACACATACGTGTATTAAGCTTATGATCTATAATTTCAGGGGCTTCACTGCCGAATCGGTAAAGTGTTTAGAGGAGGATGACGGTATCAATTTAGAGTAACAAATTAATATTCACAGAGCAAATGTTACTCTACGTTGCATATGAGAGATATATGGCGCTGTTTGATATTATTTTCAGCTTTCATAAAACTCATACTTATACGACTTAACGCTAGTAGGAACCGCACTCGCCATGACAAGCCTTAGTAATATTGTGCTACTATGACTTATGTGTTTGTCTCTCTCTATCATTTATAATATATCTTTGTATTCAGATCGTGATCTACAATTTGAGAGGCTGTACTGCCGATTCAGTTCATTGGTTCGGGCAGGATGACGGTATCAATTTTGGAGTAAAATTTAAAATTTACAGCGGAAATGTTACAATACGTTGCATACGAAAAATATATGATACTGGGTAATTTCTTTCACTTTTCATAAAACTCATACGTAAATGGCTCAAAGCAGGTAGGATCCGCACACGATATTTCAAGCCTTAGTAATATTGTGCTACTATGACTTATGTGTTTATCTCTCTCTATCATTATACGCACGCGATATTACAAGCCTTAGTAATATCTTGTCCCTCTCTATGATTTAAAATATATCTTTGTATTAAGATTGTGATCTACAATATAAGGGCTTCACTGCCGAAACACTTGGAGAAACTTTAAACTTGACCCCACTACTTGTTTTACATTGACTTGTATAAGAAAAAAAGTCTCTGCATTAAGATTGTTATCTAAATTTGAGGGGCTTCACTGTCGACTCAGTTCTTCAGATAGAGCAGGACGACGGTATCAGTTTGGAGTAAAATTTAATATTTACAGCGGTATGTTACTATACGTTGCATATGAAAAATATTTGGTACTGGGTAATTTATTTCAGCTTTCACAAAACTCGTCCTTATACGACTCAACACAAGTAGGAACCGGACATGCTATTACAAGCCTTAGTGATATCGTGCTACAATGACCTATTTGTTTGTCCCTCTCTATCATTTAAAATATATATTTGTATTAAGATTGTGATCTACAATATGAGGGGTTTCACTGCCGAAAAACTGGGAAAAACTTTAAAATTGACCCCACTTCTTTTTTACATTGCTCGTATAAGAAAAACAGTCTTCTTATCTAAAACCTAAAAGCCTAGAGCTTAGAAATGTGACATTTAGCATTGTGCAGAACTCCTCTACCAATCAGGTACCCATATGAGTCAGGTGAGCGATATAGGGCCATCACGGCTCTCTTGTTTAAATGTCTGATAGTTCAATGTTATTTGTCCTCGTAATCACATTAAATTTTAAATAAACCAAGATTCTGGATAGACTTTTTGAAACTGTGCTACTTATATCTATGGTGGCTGAATACTGCCAATGTCGTTTTGGCGCGTAGGCGAGGCGAAAACACGACAATATGAAACCACGACACATATTTTGCATAAACACGACGTTTAGAGGCCGCCGACACGACATATTTATTTGTCGAGTTTTCGTGTTGGCGGGTATGAATATGCCGTGTTGGTGCCCTTTATTTGTCGTGCTGTCGTGTTTTCGTGTTTTCGCCCCGCCGACACGAAATCACAAAAACACGACAAGTACATTATCTGTCTAGGTTGTCTTGTTTTCGCACCGCCAAAACGAAATGACAGAAATCAGCCACCATATATATCACCTAAAAGTAGCTATAACTTGTACATGCTGCTCAAAATTTTAAAACCTGGTACAGAAGTAGTTCCAATGTATTGTACATGTAGTATTAAACTTAATTTCATTTGCAGAGTAATGCTCCGTTATTTTTCTTAACGGCATATCACTTTGAATAAAATGACTTCTTTTTGTTTATTTCATTGGACATAGATTAACCACAAACATGACTGTCTCTTAATTTCTTTGTGATAAGTCTACTCTTAAAGGCTGCGTTGCAAATTATCGAAGTTAAGCAACATTCCGTTTATGCTTTATTGAGTTTTAACGTTTGTATTCATAGTTTTCTTTATTTTTATCCATATGCTGCCAATTATATACCTTATTCCTACTTTTACTGTTTCCTTTTGTCTTTTTGAAGGTAAGCGAGATAAGAGAATACTAGCAATTTATTTTCTCACAGCTTAAGCGCGAGAACTGAGTTTTAAAGTTTGTATTTATAGTTTTCTTTATTTTATAATAAATACATGAGTCTGCCAGACCGCCGGATAGGAAATTTTCAGCTTTAATTAAAGTGTTTCTTTTTATGCCCCCGAAGGGAGGCATGTTAGTTTTCAACTGTCCGTCCGTTCGTTCGTTCGTTCGTTCGTTCGTCACAACGTTAACTTTTTGCATGAAGGCACTTTACTCGCAAACCACTGCACCCAGGACCTTCAAACTTCACACGCTGATAGTACTTATTTGAGTATACCATCCCTACTGACTTTGGGGTCACCAGGTCAAAAATCAAGGTCACAGGGGCCAACGTTAACTTTTTGCATGTAGGCCTTTTACTGGCGAACCACTGCACCCAGGATCTTCAAACTTCACACCCTGATATTACTTATTGAGTACACCACTCTTGCTGACGTTGGGGTTACCAGGTCAAAGGTCAAGGTCACAGGGGCCAACGTTATCTTTTGGCATGAAGGCACTTTACTCGCGAACGACTGCACCAAGGATCTTCAAACTTAACACGCTGATAGTACTTATTGAGTACACCACCCCTACTGACATTGGGATCACCAGGTCAAAGGTCAAGGGCAAAGGGGCCAACATTAACTTTTTGCATGATGGCACTTTACTCGCGAACCACTGTACCCAGGACCTTCAAACTTCACTTGCTGATAGTACTTATTGAGTGCACCAACCCTACTGACATTGGGGTCACCAGATCAAAGGTCAAGGTCACAGAGGCCAATGTTATTTTTTTGCATGAAGGCACTTTACTCGCGAACCACTGCACCCAGGACCTTCAAATTTCACATGCTGATAGTACTTATTGAGTACACCACTCCTACTGACTTTGGGATCACCAGGTCAAAGGTCAAGGTCACAGGGGCCAACGTTAATTTTTTGCATGAAGGCACTTTACTCGCGAACCACTTCACCCAGGACCTTCAAACTTTACATGCTGATAGTTCTTTATGAGTACACCAACCCTACTGACTTTGGGTCACCAGGTCAAAGGTCAAGGTTCTGCGGGGGCATTTGTTACCATTAGTGACAGCTCTTGTTTGTTTATTTCTTTGAACATAGATTAACTAAACCATGACTGACTCCCAATTTCTTTGTAATAAGTGTACTCTCAAAGGCTGCGTTGCATATTTTCAAAAGTAAGCATTATTCTTTTTATGCTTTCGTGAGTTTTAACGTTTGTATTCATAATTTTCGTTATATTTATCGTATAGTTCAAATCATTCTTTTATAATAAAAACACGAGTCTGTCGGGTCGCTAGGCCGCCATTCCGCTAGGCCTCTGGATTGGAAATTTTCAGCTTAAATTAAAATTTATTTCTTTGAAGATTGATTAACCACAAACATGACTCTCTCTTAATTTCTTTGTAGTAAGTGTACTCTCAAAGACTGCGTTGCCTATTTTCAAAGTTAAGCAACATTCTTTTTATGCTTTCGTGAGTTTTAACGTTTGTTCATAGTTTTCGTTATATTTATCGTTTATTCCAAATCATTCTTTTTATGCTTATCCTTCTACATCAGATCAGAAAACTTGAGTTCTATTTTGTCAAATATGTGAGATGCTACATGGTTGAATTATAAGAGAGGTTAGCATATACACAGACATGTATGATTACATAATGTGATCTACGGGAGATCTAATATAGCAACAAACGTCCTGTCGGCCTCGTTTTTATTTAGTTTCAACTCAAATGGGACGTTCTATGATTGAACTTGAGAACTATATTTGCATGTAATTATTGAAGAAATAATTTATAGCAAAACCGTGTTATAACACTATTTATACACGATGGGCGGTTATACGTTTGTGAAAGAGTTTGAATCGGAAATAGAGGATGTTCTGAATAACGCTCCCCTAAAAGAAAATACTGTAATTCAGAGAGCACCCAAACCGTGGTTCAATAAAGAATTGCAACATCTAAAGCAACAAGTTAGAAAGTCCGAGCGTACATGGAGGCGTTATGGTAAAACATATCAGTTTGAGTCGTATAAACAAATAGGAAATAAATACAATTTTGAAATCAAGCGTCAAAAGATAAACACACTCAGTGAAAAGATAGAGAACGCTAAAGGTGATTCCAAGACTTTGTATGAATTGGCATCTGAACTAACTGGTACCAAATCTGAAAACCCACTGCCTCAAGGAGAGTCTATTAATTCATTGGCCAAACAATTTGCTGACCTTTTCTTGGCAAAAATCTCAAAAATACGCCAATCCCTAAGTGAATACCAAAACTTTGAACCTCAAGTAAAGGATATACAAAATTTAAAAAATTTACTGAATTGACTCAAGATGAAGTGAAAAATCTCATCAATGAATTGAATACTACGTCTTCAGAGTTAGATATTTTGCCAACACGTATTCTGAAATCACATGTAGATGAACTTCTCTCTAGTATCACTAAATTGGTGAATCTCTCATTACAACTAGGTATTTTCCCTGTGAAATACAAACAAGCAGTTGTTAGACCTCTGCGAAAAAAGTAGGTCTTGAACTAGAGCTTTCCAATTATCGTCCTGTGAATAATTTATCATTTCCATCAAAACTTATTGAGAAAGCTGTTCTTTACAGATTAAACAAACATGTAAATTAAAACAGTCTTTGCCTAAAAACCTGTCTGCACTTCTGTGAATCTGCGCTACTTCGGCTGGTCAATGATCTTCTTAGTGGTATGGAGAAAAAGTAAGTCACGGCCCTTATTGCGATTGACTTAAGTGCGGCATTTGACACTGTCGACCACGACATTCTTCTAGATGTTGTAAAAGCACAATATGGCGTCTGTGATACAGCTTTTCAATGGGTAGACTCCTATTTAAAGCCTCGTACTTGTAAGATTAATATCAACAATGTATATTCATCAGACCGCCATCTTGAATGCAGTGTGCCCCAGGGCAGTTGCCTTGGTCCTTGGCTGTATCTCACCTATGCTGGAACTCTTTTTGTTATGTCATTCCAAAATCAATATCAGTCTACAGTCTTGCTGATGATGATATAGATCTAGCAAATAAAAACTTTCGTCCTACATTCTGTTTCCGTAGAATTACAAGCGATCGGAAGCCTTGAAAGGTGCGCAGCTATAATCAATGACTGGATGAATAGAAACAAACTGAAAATGAACACTTCCAAAACTGAATTTATTATGTTTGGTAGCAGACCTCAATTGAACAAATGTTTTACAAATTCCATTTACATTCCTGGTGATGATGTAAAAGCACATTTAGATATCTCGGTGCATTTCTTGACGAAACCTTGAACTTTAAAGATCATGTAAATCGCAAATGTCGTTCAGCCATGTTGAATTACCTACGGATTAAGAACATCCGAAAATACTTAACAAAAGCAGCCACTGAAATTTTAGTTTTGTCACTATATAGTTATTTCACATCTGAATTATTGCAACGTCATACTGTATGGTGTAGCTAACGGTGAGGTGCGTAAAATGCAATGTATTCAAAACATGTGCGCAAAACTTGTCCTTAACAGGAGGAAATTTGACAGTTATAAACAAGCATTGTATCACTTACATTGGTTGCCAGTGAAAGCAAGAATTGAGTTCAAGATACTGTCTTTCATGTATAGTTGTCATACTGGCAGAGCACCTCTGTATTTAACAGAATTGTTTACAGAGTATATTCCTAGTAGACAAGGTTTGAGATCGTCTGAAAATTCTGAATGTCGTTATGTTGTTCCATACAACAAGTGCAAAAGATTCAATGATAGAAGTTTCTGTACTACTGGTCCAAAACTTTGAAATGAGCTGCCGTTAGAACTACGCAAAAGTAATCACTTGACACATTAAAAAAAAAATAAAATCTTAAGACACTGTATTTCAGAGACTTCGCGGCATTGTTTTAAATTTTTCGATAACTGTTTATTATGCGAAAACAGCAGGTGATAGTTCTTAAATTTTTGTAAAAGGTTTTACATTCAACATTTATATTTCCAAGGTTTGTTTAATGAAACGCACTTGTTGGTAAAGCTCTATGGGTAGGATAGTGTGTAGTATTTCTGTATTTCTGTTTTAAATAGTATATGACGGCACCATTAACCGGGGCGTCGGGGGAAAGGGGGGGGGGGGGGGGGGTGGGTGAACCTCTATATGCAGCTCGTCTGGGGGTGCCATGTGATGCTTTAAGCATTGGTATTCGCAATAGGGGTAAAATGACCTCAAGGGGAGGGGTGCGGTAATGACTGTTTGTTACAATAAGGCTGTTATCATTATTATTGTCATTATTGATTTTATTGTTATAATAATTGTTGTTATTATTATGTACAACGCCATTGAATATATCATTGTATAAAAATAGGCGTTTAATCAAATTATTCTGTTTCAGTTTCAGTTTTACGTTGGGCGTAATAGTTTTACGGGGGCGCAGCCAGAGTGTAATTATTTCGAACGACATATAACCGCCCGTATAAATAATGCTCAAACACGGTTTTGCTATACATTATTTCGATTCTAAAATGTCATTTATTGTAAAATTTAGATCAATTGTGATAAAACTATTTGTTCACACATGCATGGCGCCAAATGGTAGGTCGTCACGCTCCTTTGTTTATACACTCCAAGACTGTAAATGGTAATACGTCTTGCGGAAGAGTTGCGGAAGAGTTCAATTTAGGCGAAAATGATGGCGAATTATTCTGCGAAGCAAATAGCCAACTTAATATGTGTGTGAATTAATCAAGACAGCTGTGCAGTGTGATATTTCGTTTTAAACATGCTATTAAGTAAAATGTTTGATCAATTTGATAGCGCTATTTCTAGTGGCATACATGGCGCTAAATATCACGTCGACGTGACGTCAGCATAATATCGCTGTGATGATATAAGCACTACTAGTCATATTAGAATTAACAAATAATCAAGGCCTTCGAGTGGTTTGTCGTCTAATTTACCACGGTTCAGAGTTCAGATGCGTAGGAATTGAACCATGAGGGCGTTAGCCCGAATAATTAAATACTGAAGCGTCTAAACGATGAACCGTGGTAAAGTAGACGATAAATCACAAGAAGGCCTTGATCGTTTTCATTCTGACATTCTCATTGAAATATTTAATAAATATTCTGTTGGACTTCGTTTACCCGAGGAGTAACGAATCGGACGTCATGTGGCAATTTGTCGTCATATTTTGATGTCAAAATGCTCTCCTACCTGTCCGCGCGTCAACCGTTGTTTATCGCAGAATATACAGAGCTTGATCTCCTTGTTTGTTTAACTGGAAATCAAATCGAGCCATGTAAGAATTAACAAATAATCAAGGCCTTCGAGTGGTTTGTCGTCCGATTTATCACGCTTCAGAGTTTAGATGCGAAGGAATTGAACCACGAGGGCGTTAGCTCTAGTGGTTTATTAACTAAGCATCTGAACGATAGTTCGTTAATGAGGTTCATCAGGATGGTAGATGTAGTTTATGTAAACGTTTATCGTGACATATCCAGAAAATTATATACATGGTTGAAAGTTTCGGTCGATTTCACCGACCTTCCTCAGAACTGTGACGACTTCCGGTTACGGACTGGTTGAATGCTGGGCAGGTCAGAGTGAACTAATTGTCCGTAAATGGTGCTAAAGGAGTAGGCCCCCTGTTCATCACTGGTTTGCTGCTCGCGATCCAAATGGCTTCCTTCACTTGCCTAACTCTCTGGTGGTCCTCCCTATCGATTACTTTCGCCCCCTCCCAGTTAATTACATGGTTGGTTATTGATGTGTGATCAGTTATTGCACTCTTGTTAAACGTGTTCTCAGAGTTTTTTCTTTCTGATCTAGTGTAAATAGCTGGTACGTTTAAAGAGTCTTTTTTGTGCTCTGATAATCTCGTTCCAAACTTTCTACCAGTCTCTCCAACATATATACTTTCACAATTCTTGCAACTAATGCTGTATACACACCCACAGATGTTTTCTGGGCTGACTTTGTCCTTGGGATGCACTAATAAATTTCTAAGAGTTTGGTGGGGGCGCATGGCTGTTGATATGCCATATTTCCTATATATTCTACTCACTGTCTCTGACACTGTCTGTACATAGGGCAGAACTACCATCCCTCTGCTCTTTTCCTCCGAGTCCTTTTTACCCTTTCCCTTCTTCTTTTCCGGTTTGTTTTTATCTTTCTCAACCTTTTCTATGGCCCATTTCGGGTACCCACATTTCACTTAAGCTGATGTTATATGTTTTTCTCTGATTTTGTCCTCCTTTCGAGTGACCACACTGTTACATCTGTCCAGCAGAGTTCTTATCACACTATATTTGTGTTGTAAGTGATGGTGAGAATCAAACTGAAGATATTGGTCAGTGCGAGTCGTCTTCCTATACACAAGTAACTTGACCGATCCGTCCGGTTGTCTTACAATAAGTGTGTCTAGAAAGATGAACGATGAATAAATTGGACGACGAACCACAAGAAGGCATTGACTGTTTTCATTCTTATATGTTTAATGAAATATTATGGTTAAAATTATGCTGGGCTTAATTTATTTATGTTGTAATGAACAGACGTCATGTAGCAATTTGACGCCATAGTTGACGTCATAATGCCCTCTTACCGGTCCGCGCATCAACCGTTTCTTATCGTAGAATATACACAGCTTGACTTTCTTCTTTGTTTAACTGGCTATCAAATCGAGACATGTTAGAATTGATATTCTAATATGACTAGCAATGCTTAAATCATCATTACAATAATATGTTGACGTCACGTCGACGTGACATTTAGCGCCATGTACGCATCGAGAAATTGATCTTTAAATTTGATCAAATATTTTACTTAAAATCATGTTTAAAACGAAATATCACAGCTGTCTTGATTAATTTGCACACACATACGGACTTGGTTATTAGCTGTGTAAAATAATTCGCCATCATTTGTGCCCTAATGGAACTACTACGCAAGACGTATTACCATTTTACGGTCCTGGTTATATAAACAAAGGAGCGTAACGACCTACCATTCGTTCATTTGTACATAAATTCATGCGCCAATAAACAATTCTATCATATTTGATCTAAATTTTATAATAAAAGACATATTAGAATGGAATAATTTATAGCAAAACCTTCTTGAACACTATTTATACAACCTGGCTGTTTAACGTCGTACGAAATAATTGCACTTGGGCTGCGTCCTCGTGAAATGATTACGCCCTACGTATAACCGCCCATCATGTATAAATTGTGTTAAAACACAGTTTTGCTATAAATCATTTCTTAATTAAGTGTGTAAACGTCGGGGACATCTTAAATGCCTGATATGTTTTAGTATTGATCAGCGTTATCATTATTCAATGCAATTTAGTTCTCCGCTTAACCTTGTGCAAATAAATATCAATGTTTTGTAAAAGTAAATCAGGAAGTTTATTGATAATTCTAATATTTTGTATAAACATGTCTTAACCCTTTATAGCGTTCGATATAGATTACATGAGGTGGAATTTGGTATTTAGGTACACATAAGGTAATTTGTTCGTTATTTACTTCTAAACTATAGCTTTAATCACGCTAACTGGGTCTTGCTAACGAGCACGCTAATTAGGTCTTGCAACCGAGCACGCTAATTGGGTCTTTGTTCCATCCGTGGTTGAAATTTTCCAAATTCATATGTGATTTATCTGCAGATGTTTTTTAACAGTTTATAACATCTTTATTTTAAGTGGGGAGATATTACCCTTCAGAGTTAACCCCAGTCACATTGAGACGCGTAATGCCTTCATCTATTTCAAAAATAGTTTTGAAAATTTAAATAATGTTAATACATGTATATAGATAGCTCAGGTAATGATAATAATTCAATATAAGTTAGATAATGAATACCGTTTCTTCTAGTTGTAATATATTAAGGAACTTTATGGTGATTTGGTTGAATTCCACACTTATTTCATATTGACTATCATAACTTTATTGCATATCTTTATGGCATAAAGGTGTATGTACTTCAAAATTAAGCATGACGTAATTTGATCATTAAGCAAGACTTTTTTGATACCAGCATTTGCGATAAATTTTCGCATAATATCTACGTTGCATGTTGAATATTTGCATTCTAAGCATATAAAAAAGAAAAAAAAATGAACACATTTTTATTAATGAACTAATCAGTTTTCCTAATCAAAGTTATAAGTACACAATTTTAAAATATGTAAAAAAATTCTTTGTAATCCGACATTTAGTTTTTTAGGAATATTCCATTTTTATCATTTTTTTTTCACAAATAGATCTACAAATAATTACTGCTCCTATGTTGAAATACAATGGATCGTCTGAATCACCGATTTCATAAAAGGTCGCATTCGTCAATCGTCAATATATATTGTTAATCTTTTCTAAAAAAAACAACATACAAATATACGTTTAGACGAAATTATTTAAGTAGCTAGTAGGAAAATAATCTACTTCCTAGAATACGGCAATGAATTATAGGAAATACTCTATAACAAAATTTGTATAAAAACCTTTGTCCTTATACAGAGTTATTGACTTTGCGCAAGGTTGAATCAAACAGAGTAAAACAAAACGATTTTAAACAGTTCGCTCCCGGGATTCACTGCAGCGTATGTGAAAAGTCTGTGATTTCCAAGGAAGGTATGTTATAGTTAATTTTCGTTAACTGGTAAATTGATATTGTTTTATTAATGAAGACTTGACAAGCCATAAATATTCTTTTCACCAGGGTGTGTTTTACTATGAAGAATGAATTATGCGCTATATAATTTTCTTATCGATGTAAAAAATTCCTAGAGATGATATTGCGACAAACGTGTATATTGTTTCATTATAACTTGAGTGTCATTATTCTAACATGTTTAAATCGTGAGACGATAAATGTAAAATCTATTCCAATTTAAGAACATTCAAATAAATTTGCCATGGATAGGCAAAAAGTTATTTACAGCATAATAAAAGCTTGATAAACAAACACTAGTTGATTCACATTTTGATTTATCTAAGCAGTCGCAAATATTTGGAAGTCATCATTACCCTAAGCAGGAACCTTTATTAAGAAAAATATGCCTACGAAAAAACTTCAACAGGCTGAATTACAAAGTCATTATCTAAATTTCTTTTTCTTTTGTTGGCAATCATAATAGCTTGTATTCTTATCTATAAATGGACACAAAAGACACGGCGGCGCAAATGAAACATTTATATATAATTATTTTTAACGTGATACATTCATTTCATGATTCATAGTGTATTAATTACTTTTGTATTTTTCGTTTAAACTTTTTTTTTTAAATCCACCCCAATCTGATACTTTCAGACTGTTTTGTTGAAGTGTAGTGAAATACCAATTCAATTTTGATTCTCATTTGCATAAACATATCTTATTGAGCACAGCATTAAATTCTGTACCAATTAAATACTATAACTCTATACTGAATAATATTCAATTGGTATAGAATTAGTACAGAACTGACATTTGTTTAAATTATATTTTCATACGGAATTGCATAAAAAGAAGTTACAGAACTGTCGGGTTAAATATGGAGAACTTTCCTTTATCTTGATAAGATGGTTAATTAAAACTGTATTTTGAGGTCAAAATTGGAGCACTGCAATACTATATGGAGCCCTAGATTCAAAAAATATTTAGAGGTTATTGAAAGAGATAAGCTGATTTAAACTGGTATGAAAATTATTGAAGTTTTCTCACTATTGCATGAAAAACTATTTCAACTATTATAGTAGATCGAAGTGACCAAACAAAAGAAATCGTGCATTTACACTACATAAGAAACAGTTCAAGAAATGCACAAGGAAACGCTATTTCAATCAAAGAACATTTAGAACTCTGTAATCACAGTTGTTGCATAAGCTTCCTCATTAAATCAGTTCAGTAGAAAAGATGGGACCTCACAGGTCGCCCAACACGGCAAAAATGAAAATGTTGCAGGTTTGGGTTGAATAAGCCTGTTCGTGGACGGTAGTGGAAAAACAAGCTACTGTCCACGTTCTCTAGCCCCTTAACATTTAAACCATATCCAGTTGATGAATAAACAATAGTAGTATTGGAACCACCTAAGCCGAAACATTCAAGCTACAAAAACAAGTACTACTAACACATCATAAATGTGCTAAACAATCTGAAAAGATCGAAATATAACGGTTCTGACTGAATGTAAGGAGGAGACTTTTCCCGTTTACCACAGAGAACAAACAACAATATTGTGATTATAAAGCAGAAGAGTGGAGACCCACGGGTAGTAAAACATGACACAAATAAAAAGGTGCAGGCTCCGTATGATTGAGCCTGTTTATTTACGTTTAAAACTTAGTGGAAATGTATGCTACCGTCCACGCCCTCTAGTCGTTGAAAAGAACTTGACATTCAAATATGTTACAAATATAAAAAGTATAATTTAGAGACATCTGCAGATGTGATCATACAACGGTGTAAATGGAGCCTTCAGTGTAATTGCCTGAAAAGCGGTCCCCAGTTAAAATAATGGGATAGCCCTAAACTAGTAAACAGTGAACAGAACTAAACAAACTAGAATTCAGAGAAGGGGTTAGAGATTATGTAGTCTATATATCACGGAAACAGTAAAAAAAGGCAAAATTCAAATACAGGCACCATATCCAAAGGGTTATTATGACTTTCTTGAATGCATATAAAGAGATTAGAACTTTCCTTTCAGGCCGGATACCAATAATACTCTGGGTGTAGTTAATTGAGGAGGTTATATAAGCTGATCAACAACAGTCGTCAGATGTATGGGAAGGGAATGTATTATTGTTGCTCTCGCTACTTATGTAATATTAAACTGAAACAGAAAAAATGTTTTATGAAAAAGGCTTTTATTTTCATCTCATGATATGAAAAGGGAACGTCATTTGTGAAATATTTTATTTTCATACCAAATGATGAAAATAAAAACCACATTCATGACAATAACTTGTATATCATCTATATATATGATATGACATGATCATGATCATGAATCATTTTGAGTTAAATACACTTACTGCAAACAAAAAATGATTGCAATTGAAAAATAGTTGCGCATGTCTGAATTGATTTGTTTGTGTACAATGTACCATTATTCTTAAAAACATTTTGGTACTTTGCTAGACGCATTGCAAAGTCATTAAGTTTCTCCACAACGGTGTTGAGGAGCATGGGGGCGCGGAGGCAGTCAAGTGAATAATTCAATTTTGATGACATTTTGTTTATATGGAAAGCCTTCTATAATTTTTACCTTGACTGTAGAAATGTTGCGCTTTTGTCGGCATCAGCGACGGTGAATTCGTCGAAGGAGATATATCAGTAACCACTAGTGGGAATGGATTACAACTTCTCGCATATCTAACATGAAGTGCACTGGTTCCATAATTATTTTTTGCTTTTTCACAAAGTTATGCCCCATTTTGGAATAAACAATGTTTTGGTCATTTTATGTAGGCATACATTTTAATGAGCGCTGTTGGGAATGAACTGAAACTTGATACAAGTGTTTACTATGATAAGCTGACATGCATATCATGCAATGTGAATTATGAAGTGTGAATTTTGAAGTATGAACTGTGAAGTATTATGTATGAACAGTGCAGTGTTAAGTATGAACTGTGAAATAAAAAAAGGACCTGTAAATTTTGATTGTAATACGTAGATAAAACATGTGAACTTACATTTTCCGATTTTGTTTGTTACAGTATGGGGTTGTTTGATGACACCAAGCCATTCAAGGGTCAGAAATATAAAGATCTGAAACAACACTGCATAAAGAATGGAAAATTATTTACAGACCCCCTATTTCCAGCGAATTATTCATCACTAAACTGCAAAAAGGCATCTGATATCGAATGGAAGAGACCAGGGGTAACTATGAGTTTTAACAAAGCTACTTCTTAAGGCATTTCCTTCTTGGGGTAGGAGGGGTCGGTTTATCTGATCTCGAAACATCTGCTACATGTAATGGAAAATATGAAAGCGGCTGTTTCGGTCTTTATTAACTAACAAAGAGAGGTCGAATGTTTCAGGCACCTTAGAAGTACAAGTGTATATGACGGTCAGTACATTATGTGCAATTGGCTCTGCCGATAGATTCTACCCAATCTAGTCCAAAGCAAACCCTTGATCCCATGAAATTTTACTAGAAACCTCATCAGATAACTAACTTGTAGACAATGAAAAATGTGTAGGTACTGCTGTATTAAGTTTATCTAGCAAATTTTTAAGGTTGCAAAAAATGATGCAATACATTTACCATTCTGTATTCTGTACCATTTGAAACAACCAAACGGAATGTTTTTCACATTTTGAATCCCAAATGATTATTATCTTATTATCTAAACCACAGAGTTAAAGCGTATTGACCTCTATATTGAAACATGAAAATTATTGACATGCAGTGTATTGCTGATATAAGCCTTTCATTAGTAAGTTGAACTTACATTTAAATTTTGAATGAGCAATCGGGAACTGCATGTAGTAGACAGAATGTTAATCAATCAACCATGAAATATGATCATCTGTGCATAAAATGCAATACAAATCGATTTAGGTATAATGTATTGGTAAAATGTTATAAAACTTTATTGAACATATTTCACAGGAAATTGTTGAAAACCCAAAATTCTTAGTCGAAGGTGTAAGCTCAAATGATTTCTCACAAGGAGCATTGGGTAACTGTTGGTTTGTTGCTGCTTGTGCAAGCCTGGCAAAAGATTCAAAACTCTGGAAAAAGGTGAGTGAATGTCAAAGGAAAAAAATCAGGGGCGCTAGATATAAATGATGTTTTATCAAATATATCAATATAATTATGAAAAAAGAAATTGGCAACTGAGAGCAGTGATCAGGGTTATAATGTCCGATTTATGGAATCACGGAGTTCGTTTAAAGTTATTATGTAACTGAGTACCACTTGAGATGGTACTAGAGGGTGTAAAAGTTGTTGAATATTTTATTTATTCTCATGGACAGACCCTGTCAAGCCAAAATAATAGAAAAGTGGAAACTCCACAGGTCTCCCAACATGACAAAAATGAAAATGTTGCAGGCTCGGTTTAATTGATCCTGTTCATGGACGCTAGTAAAGTATGTTATTAAGTTGCATTACGCATTCACAACAACAGTCCAAAAATGTCAATTGTCGAACCGTACTTCGAATATGACTTAGTTATATAGAGCTCTGTTTACGCAGGCGCTTTGGACTCGAGGTGTATTGCACATTTATTTACCGTCCATGAACGGATTCAGTAAACCAAAATATCTTATTACTTTATTTTGCATAGTTGCGTTCTGTGCTTCTAAACACATCTTGTACATGTACATTTCATTTGATTATACATATACGTACAAGTTTCTCTAATTGAAAATGAATGCACGAATATTTATTTTACATACCAGGGATCGACAAACTCACACTTCCATACTTCTGAAGATGAAAGCTGAAGCTCATTGTATTTTTACTAATTTAATTACTGCACCGTTGTCTATTCAGGTAATACCCGATAGTGAGGAACAAGAATGGACTGAGAAGAATAAGTACTCTGGAATTTTCCATTTCAAGTTTTGGCGATGCGGACAGTGGGTTGACGTAGTAATTGACGATTTTCTACCTACAAGACACAACACACTCGTCTATGTCCATTCAAGAACAGCAAACGAATTCTGGTCTGCTCTTCTAGAAAAAGCGTATGCTAAGTAAGTGAAAGTTACATTTTTTTTTATAATTTTTATCATTGTACTAAGTTCATACTTCATTTTAAACTGTAAACGTACCATATTTCAAAGACGTTATGATTTGTGAAAAACATATTATAGATACAGGGGGTAAAGTATATAAACAGATTGTACATTTGTGTCATATGCGGCCACAAATAAACTGTAACTGCAAAACTAATTTAAGGCTTGAGCTTGTTTGTACATGATTGTAAAGAAAGTTTTAAAATGAATAGAATCCCTCTAGGGTCTGTTGCCTTGAAAACCATTATTGGTTTCTTCGCTCCTCTTTTCAAAATCTTTAAGATTTTTGGACCGTTTAATCAATAATCTATATGTTTATACTATTTTGCTAGACTAGCAGGAGATTATGCGGCATTGGATGGTGGCTTTTCCGTAGATGCCTTGGTAGACATGACAGGTGGTGTTGGAGAATGTCTTTACATGCGGAATTTTGAAACGCAGGAAAAGCGACAGGAATTGTTCAGGATTCTGAAACAGTCTCAGGAAAACCATTCTTTGATGGGCAGCAGCATTACGGTTAATATCAAACAAATGAAATCAAATTATTAAAGGAATAGGTTGTACATAATTGTGTATTTAACATTGGATATAAAATACAATTGGCCGTTTAAAATGTTTTAAATCAAACACTCGTTTTTTTTACATTATTCGTATTACCTCCACCATGTTGGTGTTTCTCTTCTTGTTTTCCTTCGGCAAAGACATTGAGGACATTCATATATGGTTCATTAGGTTTTATATATATTTACAGCCGCATTTGTTTGTGTAATTGCGTATTTCGTTAGCTCTGCGTTTTAATACACTGAACTCTAACGTGGAAACATGGTAGAAAAATCTCACTCAATAAAAGAAGATTGGAGATCACGGTTTACCGATTTTATCTCCCCGTTGGTGTTTTGCCATGCGCAGTCCCATAATGTTCCTTTTTTTACCTCGCACGTAAATTGCTGTCTTTTCTTGTAGGATCATTGTACCTACCTTGTCTTAAATTATTGTTCTTTTAATTTTGAACATGGTGTAGAGATGTAAGTTTCTTGCACCGTTAACTGGTTTAAATTCTCTTGCTTTTTTTCTTTCACTGAAAGATTCAAGGAGTTGACCTACTGTCTTTCTTTATTTTTTGTTTTAGTATACGTTGTTTAAATGTTTCACTTATTCTATTTATTTTGTTTATCTGTCACCCATAAATGTATACATATGAACTGATGTATGGGGTTTAATATTAGAGGGTGGGGTGCAGTCTTAGAATGTGACTTTCCCTAAAGGATGTTTGCCCTTGTTCGTGTGAACTTTTTCTAAACACTTTCATTTTGTAAGGAACGTTTCCTTCTTATATATGTTTGAGGTGTGATGACAGCTACCTTTGACAGAATGCTCGTATTTGCTATGAACTGTTGGCGTGTCGATGCGGGTTAGAATCCTGAGTCATCTGAAATAATTAATGCTGACTACGCTATAGCCTGGCAGCAGGAAAATGCTTCCCTCGCGTATAGTTACTTTTGTTATCAATAAGCACTCGTAGTCGCACAATGAGTGTCATGTATCTCACGTGATATGCGCAACTTTTTTTTAGATGTTTTTATCATTGACAATGTAGTACCAGGCGCAGTCGACGTGTCAATACGGGTTCGAATTCTGATCATAAGTGAAGTATGTCTTTTTTTATTCGTGGCAGGATACAAGCAAAGAAAGGGAGTCTAAAACTTCCAGTGGCCTGGTAACAGGTCATGCGTATAGCATCACAGCAGTAAAGAGGATAAAACTGGGAAAAGGCCTTTTCTCAATATTCTCAAGAGATTATCTAGAAATGGTGAGATGTAGGAACCCTTGGGGTGGCTCAGAATGGACAGGGGCTTGGAGTGACGGGTCAGTATTTATCAATGCTCTAAGTGAGAATATGCACATTAAACTCGAGACATATTTACTTTTTATAAAACAACCATTCTATTGCATTTGATAATTCGACACAGTATCCAGATCTACGACCAAATTGCTACATATAAATCTCATGCAGAATTGTCTGCATATCAGCTACACTATGCCAACGTTTACGTACATGTGCATGTGTAACTTTTATCTATTTGGAAATACAAGTTTCATGGTTTCTCGCCACCATAAATGTTTATATACGTGACAATAACATAATTTTTATCTAAAATTATTTTTTATTAATTGCAGGTCCGAAGAATGGAAAAAAGTCAGTAATAGCCAAAAGAAAGACATTGGCCTAACGTCTGATGAAGATGGTGAATTTTGGTATGTTTAGAAACATAATCATGTTAAAATTTGAAACAGTTGTGTAAAGACTCACAGATCCATTCTTATTGTCCTGATGCAATATAAAGGATAAACTACTGAGTTCACAGTACTTACGCTCATTGGTGAATGTCTTACTGTGAAGTACGTTAAGATAAGCTTACGTTGTTTGATGCTATGTCCTAATTCACTTACGAGCTTTGCATCTTCAGATGTCCCTCACTTTCGTAATTGCGCTCTTTATGAGGTTTAATTCTTCAAAATATATCTTAATATAGTGACGAAAGTGTTACAGAAACGCCAAAATAATATTGTATAAACCTAGATTAGGAAGGTTCCGCCAACATTAAAACGCCCCTATTGGATGTACGCACGTATTGAGTGTAAAATATACTGACTAAAGGTTAGGGTTAGGTTCAACACAGTTTTAAAAGTGTACATTCAATGCGTGCGGAGACTTAATGCCTACCAAGGTTTAACTGTGTTACACCAGCATCGCTTTTGTACAAAGTTCGCATAGCACATATATTCGCTATTACCCATTCAATCAAAGCGCTGAAAGCGTTGAAAGGTTGAAGCCTGCATTTGATGTGCAATAAACCACTCCACTGTGACAGTTCAAGTCACTTCCATCAAAAAGTATAACTTGTAAACCATTTGCATCAATGTAACATTATATACTATAAATTCTGCTCTGACTAAACCCGTCAAGTGTCTTGAAACACACGGACGAAGAGAGAAAGGCAACACTTCACCGGTTTAATAAAAATTTACCATAATGATACCAATGAGAAATACAGTATATGTTTCATTAAAACACGAATATTAACAAATAGAATATAGATAATAGAAATATTAAATCAATGTCTTTTTTATTCAAATTAGTATTTAACAGTTAAAAGTTTGAAAGATATACGATATGTGTTTATTTCGCACAAATTGCTTTTCAAATGACCGAGTTATTTCAAATTGTGATACCTTCAGTCATATTGAATGATCAATTTACTTCAAGTTGTCACATTGTAAAATAGACGAAAAGACTGAAATTCGTAGCTATATAAAATGCCGCATTAGGCTTAATATAGATTCAAAGCAGATACGTATTTGATGAATTGTGTAGTATATATGGATCTCAGGCCATTTCAATGCGCACAGTTTATGGGTGGGTAAGACCTTTTAAAGCTGGGAAATTAACTGTCGAAGATGATACCCGTTCTGGTAGGCCTAAAACCTCTGTTACCAATGCAAACATCGCTGCTGTAAAAGCTGGGGAGCATAAGAAACAACGCCTTGAATGTGCCTGGGAACTTTTGAAAACATACAAAGGCTGTGATAGTTGGGTTATTTCTTACTTGCAAACAGTTGACGAAACCTGGGTGCACATGTTTGAGCCACGGAAAACCCAACAGAAAATATTTTGCACTCAATCGATGAGGTTAAATATTATTGAAAGAAAACTGATGTTATTTGTTTGTTTCACAGGATGTCGTTTGAAGACTTTTGTCATCATTTCACAGAAGTGGAAATTTGTCACATTATCAATATGTCCATTTTCTCCTTCAAGAAGACATGGCGGGAAGCAGTCGTCAGGGGTACATGGAGCATGCCAGACAGGGCTGGCGGGTGTGGGAACAACACGTCGTTTCTCTGTAATCCTCAGGTGCACTATCTTTAATTAAATCAATCAAACAATGAGTTCACGTTCAAGTCATATTTCAGGAGAGAAAGTTGGGAGAAAACAGAGAATAACTGTTACGCGGAATACCATACAAAATACAATTTTATAAACCCTTTTTAGAGGCGACATTTTATCCAAAGAAAAGAAACGAACAGATTATACGTTTGAGATAAAGAAATGATACAGACAGCCTAATAACGAATTTTTCACACACCCGCGTTATGAATTTCACACTGATATACAATAATTTTGCTACAAATAGATTACAAATCTTTAGGATTACCTTGACACATCAGTAAGCCTACTATAATTCACTAATCATTTAAGATAACCTGCCAGTTACATTAAGTATTGGTAAACCAGTTCGCTGGTATGATAATGCTTTTATAAAGGTAATATATTCAATGTAGAACTAACATATCGAATACACCCGTTTATATTGATCTGCTTAACTGACAGTAGTCCCAAATATATGTATGTTGAAAACTTTGTTACCTCAAATGAATTAGGAGCATAGTAAAATTTTGAACTAAGTGTAGTCAATGCTATAACCGTTGACGACTAGGCTAATAATCTGTGATAGAACTTACATAATATGGATTGTCAGCTTGTCCTGAATGCAATCATCAATGCTACCTGGACTTCTTAATCATTTACATGAATGGAAGTATTTTGTGTTGCATGAATTAAGATAAAAATTAATGTGTGCGTTTTCAGAAGTGTACTTATATCTACCCTTACCTATTATCTTTTATTACCCTAGAAGCGGGTTAACCCGCCTCCAAAACTGACTGTTGCCTGTTTTTCAGATTCAGTGACGTCATAGAGGTATACTGTTCACAATCGACAATATAATTAGGTCTTTCATTGTATTCTGTACAACAGATTATAAGTGTAAAGTTTGAAAAGATTTAAACTATTCTCATTGCTATCAAAGTTTCGTTTAAACTAAGAAAAGTCTAGCTGCGATGGCAATATAAGTAATGTATTATCGATTCACGTTCAGTCTAAAATTATCCATTTAAATTATCACCCCACTAACCCAATATTGCCAAAATATACTGTTTGCTATGTCGCGAATTAAATATATTTTCTTCTTTTATAGTATATATTTGATGTAACAGAAAACGAAGACGAAGTCCTTGTTTCCTTGGAACAACAAGACAAAAGAGACAAAGGGAAGGATAATTATAGCATAGGATTCACTGTGATTAAGGTTAGATTGTAACATTTAAAATCTGTACTCACAACAGGCCCATGCAGAGACGCAATCTGCAATTGCCCAATCGTAGAAGCAGTTCCACTGTTATCATTATTTTGGGTTGTCACCGGTAATAAGTCACAAATTGAGAAAAAGCGACACTAATTGACGCAGACTGTTACATACGTTGCCCGACGTTACCTAACCTTTTTAACATCGTATTGTTGTGCGATGCATGGACCGTGACAAAACGAAACGATGCGCGACAGTTTGGAGACTGTAACTTGTAACACCGTTGAACACGACCTGTGTGCCCTCTACTGCTGACTTCTATTGTTTGAATGTAACATCTAGATTTTCGAATACTCTAGTGTTTTATTTAACCAAATGTACCAACAGAACGGCTCATCTAAATGTTTGTCATAACTAAATTATAGAGAAATGGAAATATTCTTTACTAAGTCTTAATTAATAAATGATCATACATATACATCGTAAGTGCGTTCTAAACTATGAATTTACACCTTTTCTGAACTTTATTTCAGACTGACATTAATAGGAAGTTCCGAATGCATGACAGATATCAGGAAATATCATCAATAAGTTTTCAAGCACGCCGAAGTGTTTTTGGACGTTTGACGTTGAAAAGGGGACGCTACTGCATTATTCCTTCGACCTTTGATCCAAACGAAACTGGAGACTTTGTTTTAAGAATGTATGCATCCAGTAAGATTAACCTAAGGTTAGTTAATTCAGTTGTCTGATGGAAGGTTATTTCATAATCCGTTTAAATAAGTACATTGATGCATTGCCTGTAAATGCATACAAACTACGATGATCAGATTTTGTAAACTGTATTGATTCCTTTTTCATACAAATGCTTATCATAGTCTTTTTAATCTAGAAATCTGTTCCTGAGTGAATTTTACAAATACATGCACAGGATCTTCTTACAGGTCTTATTGACAGAAATGGAGTTTTCATTGTATCTAATCCGCAATACTATTTTCCTTTTGTGTCGGGACATATTATAAAAGACCACATTCAGTTTATCAATATTCTTATAATAAGGATCAGACTTGCAGTAAAAAGGCGTTTCCCATTTATAAAATCTGGTCATAGAACACAACCAATCAAAGTAACAACAGACTCGGTTTGAATGTGCCTGTTCATGAGATGCTATGAAATGTACAATACCTCTCACGCCTTCAGCACCGGCTTAAGCGGAAATATATTACAGTATAGTAAAAATGAATGTTCTCTATAATCCCAAAGGACCAGAAAATACATATAAAAAACACAGCATCGCTGTGTGTCGGTAAATTCCCAAATTAAATCATTTAGGGCAAGCTATATGTAAAATAAAATTATATTTATTTAACAAGTAACTAGAAGCATGGCTTAACTTAATACATTTATACATTTCAATGGTCTCTTCTATGCAGAGAGCTGGTTAATGAGGAGCCAAAGCCGGCTACATGCTGCAGATCGCCTTATCTAGCAGCTACCCAAATTACTATTGATAGAGCTGAAAAACTCGAAGCACAAGACCGAGGCTATAGTAAGTTGTTTAAAACTCTTACGCGGAGCTACTTGGTGTATTTAGGCTATATAACGTTTTAGAATACGTTTATATCGTTTTGGCAACGTCACGAGAATGACTTGTGGATAAGGATCAATCGGTTCTGAGTGACCAATTACGTTTCAGTTAAATACATTTGTACTTTCTAAGGTATTTATATACTAGACTAAGTGTTCTTATACAAGATAAAGTTGCCGTTTAAAACCAAGTTATCAAAATTAAATACGTTATTTTTCTTTTATACTCTCTTTTCTACCATGAACTTTCGACTTTGAGCATGTAGACCCACGGGACTGTAGAATGTATGAACATTTGATGCAAATCTATTTGAACTTTGAAGCCACTTCTTATTGAGATTTGTTCACAAACATTTCACCTAGCTGTCTTCTCAAACAGAGTCCGCACTGTTTTAACTCGATTATATTGCCTTATAATACCACGTTTAATTGTTTTAATACTCTGTTGTACATACATTTTTACGCCGTCGTTAATTGTCGCAAAATCAGTAAAACCTCATGAAGTATGTTAATTTTGTGTCCTGTTTCGCTTTTACAAGACGAACATAAAATTTTGTCAGCTACTTGGTCTGACTGTTTGACTATTATTTCTAGAAAAAAAACCCAATCTTTATGACATTATTTACAGCTGCTGATCCTTACTGTATTGTGAAGTACGAAGGAAAAAAAGTTGAAAACCATTACATAGAAAAGACATTAGACCCAAAGTGGAACGACAGAATCACTGTCTACAGAAAGAAACCTTATCATGATATTATTGTTGAGGTTTGTACAAGTTATGTTGTAATGTATTGAGCAGAGCAAGTTCAACGTGATAGCATGTGCGAAAATGAGACTTTTTATTGTACCATTATTTTTATTATAATTTCTTCCAATTTAGAAGCACAATGAACCTTGTGCGTTTATAAAGCTAAGAAACAAAATCATAGAAAGTGTATTTGTAAAGAAGCAATAACTCTTTCTATAGGCAGAGTAAGCTTTGGTACATAGCCATTTCTAGCAAAGAATTTAAAGGGCCACTGTTTCTTAAAATATCTTTACAATTAGAAAACTCGAACGGTCAACCGACTCGCGTTTACGTTGATAAATTTTGTATTTTTAATAGCCTGCTATACATAATCAGTGATTAATTGAATATGCAGGTTTGGAACCATAACATCTTAAAGGATCAGCTGATGGGATTTGCCACTATTCCCATGGATAATCCCCGCAAGTACACCAACAGCAGTGTAATTACAGCATACAAACTCTCCGCAAAGGGAAAAGAAGGCCTCGTCGAAAAGCCAGGGGTGCTTTGGCTAACCGTTCTACATACCGAACATATGGATACGGTTTAAACGAAAACACTAAACTGAAAATATGTCTCATAAAATTGCACATTTACAAATTAATACTTTAATTGATACCCTGTAAATAATTTAACTCGTTTGGTCTCGGTTTAAGCCGTATACAAATCATATTCGTTAATTCTTATTAACTTGACTTTTTTTCTGTAAAATACTGAGAAATATATTTTCTGAAAAGCAATGTTGAACGACTTGATATTTATAAGGTCATTGAAAAATATTCTGCACAATATTTCTAGTACCAAACAAAACGTCTTATTAGATCCTGCATATTATTTGAGATTTTACACAAAATAACATCATTCTGTTACGGGTATTCTTAATTTCATGAAAATTTACATCACAATGACTATTAGTCTAGGCCAACCCTATGTTCTTATCATAACAGAACCAGTGTTGTGTACTGAAATGCAATATATCCTGGTCTAGTTGCTTTATAAGACAAAACAGCTAGACTATTATGGTTGGACCAAAGAAATTGCAAAAGAATGTGCGATTATTTGTTATAAAATGCTCGAAGTGTAGTAATACATATCAAGTGACAAGAATGCGACAGAACAGGTTTTATTACATAATCGTTTCTATTCCCCGTTAAGTTACACTGGTACCAGAAACGTCAATATTTTTCCATACACTGACGCCTGAGTTTCATATCGGGTGCGTGGCGTAATTCAGTGTGTGGTGTTGCACCTTTTTTCTAATTAGTTCAGTATTGTCAATCCTATTCAGGCTATTGAACATATTTATGATATTTACATTATATTTATACGTGTAGATGCGTATGTAATAAAAGGTTATTATCTTTGCATCGGGAAATATGCACTCGTTCTTCAGCGGAAGAATATTGCGCTCCTAAAGTCGCGCAATATTTCCGCTGAAGAACTCGTGCATATTTCCCGAAACAAAGCTAATAACCTATAATTATATCCAATAATTACAAAGTAAGAGGTCAAGGGTGCCTGTCGTAAATATAAAAGTTGTGTAACGTTATCAAAACCTATTTAGAAGATGTGTTATGTTTGTTGTTGTTGTTTTTTTTTTTTTTTGACAAGTACATATTCAAGTGATAAGCTTATTGGACGGGCCTATAGATGAGTCTTAAATTACATGCGTTTTGGAGTTCAAGTATATATTCTATTTGAAAAGGACCATGTAAAGTATTTTTCAAATCTTCTTTTGTCTCCTTAAGACAGGAAAATAATACAGGCCGGGCGGACATAGATGCATACGTTTATATGTTCCATTACATGTGGACACTTTTATCGGCCAACGACGTTATATAGTACGGTCAATATGGTGATGTTGCATCGTACAATTTGGAATGTATCTGTCCAGTTAGATTACATGGTATATCACTGGCTTGCTGAGAGAAATATGTATAGAATAAGAGTAGTATAGAATAAATATAGCCATAACCGTGTGAAGATGTATTATAAGCTGCTAGAAAAAAATATCATAATTATCATACAATCTACTAACGAACTGAAAGTTATCACATGTGGTGCAACGGTATAAAAAGTACACAAACTTGTACAATTACCTTATCATTTCAATTTGTTCTCAAAGCAGTCATATATTTGTGTGCGTGTGTGTATGCATATGCGTGCGTGTGTGCATGCGTACGTGCGAGCTTCTATTAATATATCTATATTGCGATATTACACACAGATTTGGTTTGCAGCTTGCCCAATGATGCTACGCCGTAAAGGGATTAAGCTGATTTTTCAAGTATTTCAATACTATAATTTTGAATAATGTAATTTTTTATAGCAATACAAGTAAGTGTTAATGATTCCGTGTGTATCATCGAAACAACATGTAGCCTATGTAATAAGTGCAATGGGTAGAAACCCTGATGATGGATGAGATCCTCATATAAACTATATTTTTAGTTAATATTTTGTCAAGTTTTATGATACTTTAGCTAAACTTACAACGCATCAATCTTAAAAAGTGACATGTTACATTTCATAAAATTTTATTCGCTAAAATCTTCGAATTTATAATAGTTAGTATATCACAAAACTGATTATATCCGTTATGATTGCAGGATAGGTAAAATTCACTAAAAGGTTAACAACTAAGGGTTAACTCCATAGTCTCAAACATTTTACTGCATTTTATGGATTAGACCCTCATTGAGGGATCTGTGTCGCAGCTTTTGTTTTTAATTTGAAGGCATCAGTTGAAATCTTTCAACACATATCAATCATACTGTATAAAATGCAACAAAACGTTTGGGCACAGGTGGTCACTCAAAGCTGCTCAAAAATTGATATAAAAGATTAAAAAGTCTATCAAGATAGAAGCGAATAAAGTTTTATAAAGCGCCATACGCCATCTTAAAGGCATCCAGACAGATCTTGTCATACTCTCTGCATTCTGGAGGAGAATATATTATCGTTAAATCATGTCAAATATTTACAGTAACTGTAGTTCATTACTTAACTACAGTGAGTAAACTTACATTTTTGCATAAGTTTTTCAATGTTTGATTATAATTACAATTATATTGTAATATAGTTCTAAATACCATATGTCATGTTTACGTATTACTTTTCATCTAAAACTTAGTCTGATAATATTAATCCGTCCATTTTGTAATTGAAACTACTACACGTAATAAAAGATTTGATATATTGCCAGTGTTGTTATATAACCATTCAACGTAAGTGTAATATAGCTCCGCTTAAGTCGGTGATAGTGGGCGTGGGAGGTGCTGCACATTTCATTACCTCTCACGAAAAGACTCAGTTGAACCGAGTCTGCTATTATTCTTCTTTGTTGCATTCTTTTCTTCTAAAGGATCTTTTAACAGATTTTGTCAACTATCACGACCACAAATCTTTAAGTGCCGTGTGGCGGCTGTAAAAAGTCTCCCTATACTTGGATTTAGTGTTGTTACATTTTCTGGTCCTTTGGGATCATGGAGTCCATTCAACATTATTATGTGTAACAGAGTTCCACTTAAATCGGTGATAGGGAGGGGGTGGGGTGGGGGTGTAGCGTGAGAGGTGTTGCACATTTCATTACCTCTCATGAACAGACTCAATTAAATCTTGTCAGCTATTATTCTTCTTGGTTGCATTCTTTGCTGTGAAAATATATTTTTACAGATTTTATGCATTAAAACGCATATGAGTTAGAAGTAATATAAGTCTATGTACAAGTAAAGCTAATGTTGTAACTGTACACAAAACTCATTTACACTTTCTTGTATCTATAAAAGCTCATAGTTAATGGTGAATCATGAAACTGAATACTGTCTTTAAGTACAATAGTTATATTTTGACTAGGGTCGGGTTTTAGCTCATCAGAGAATATGCATTGTATGCATTGTAACAAAAAATGAAACTTGAAGTAGCTAATACTTATCTTAGATATATCAAAGTTTACAATCTAAAAAGACTATTTCTTTTAAAATCACTGTTTTGTTCTTATTTTGTATAAAATTTGCAGTATTTTTAGATAATTCAGTACCGAAACTATGGC
Source organism: Mercenaria mercenaria (assembly GCF_021730395.1). Lineage (NCBI taxonomy): Eukaryota > Metazoa > Mollusca > Bivalvia > Venerida > Veneridae > Mercenaria > Mercenaria mercenaria. The sequence continues at coordinate 13,670,023 of NC_069367.1, read as the reverse complement.
CGGGCAATGCTATTTAAAGTTAAGTATAAACTTGTCAACGTATCTATGTCAGGCTATGAATTCTGAGAATCGTCCTCACGTCGAAAATGTACGAGACGGAGCGAGTTACCGCCCGTCCAACGAGGAAATAGTGCTTGCAACGGAAACGTTGAATATGGACCAGATCTTATGCTATTCTTTGGTATATTAATATTTAATTATTTTTAAGTAAATGAATTTGTATGGAATCGAATCATTTAAGAAATGATATATCCCAAACAGTGATTTTTCGTTAAATAAAATCGTTGTTTGGAGTTTAGATGCGAAGGAATTATATCACGAGGGCACATCCCAAGTGATATATAATAATACGCATGTAAATGAAAAACAATGATGGATTATTATGTACGTCTTCGTCGATATCCATCAAAGTTATGCCTGATTTCTGAATTCTTATCCAGCTCGCCGCTGTGCCGTCTAATACCATGAGGTTATAACTGTGACGTCAGAGAAAATAAATTGTTGAATAATAACGACAGTTTTCAGCCTTCTTTGTTTAACAGGGAAACAGATCGGGTCCTGTTAGATTGCTAAATGTTTGAGTACACGAGTAAAGTAAATGTGTATATTAATCGTTTTCCACGTTCAATCCAGTATCAAATAAACAGTCCGATATTAAACAAATATTGAATTCTGCGCGAAAAATACAGTACTGAGTCCAATAAAACATAGTTCAAATTTGAAAATGTAGTACTGCTAGTACAAAGGAGTGATGTCCTGTCAGTATTTTAATCACGCATATTAAGTATAGGTTTAATCATTGTTGTGCAACAAAACAACTACATGTATTGACATAGACATTTGACGCGACTAGCGACTTAAGATTGAACAGATTGTATTAAACAGCCTTGACCTAGATCGAGAATGAACGAAGACAATTATAACGAAACAAATAGCGTGCAACAGTATCATTTGCACCAAGTTGGATAGTATTTATTCCAAGTTCATCTAAGGAATAGCCATGGCTTATGAAGTCTCAATTAATTTATCAATGTTAATAATTGCCAGTACTTAATTTTCTGAAATTTAAGTTGGACTGCATTTATTCCAAGTTCATCTAAGGAAAAGCTATGGCTTATGAAGTTTTCATTTATTTATCAATGTTAATAATTGTACCAAATATGATATTGTCATGCAAATGAAAAACAGTATTGAATTGGTATTTCTATACACTTTAACAGTATCAGACTGGTGTTGAATTAAAAACAGTTTATATGAGAAGTACAAAAAGTGATGCACTATGAACCATGAAATGAAAGAATCATGTTAAAAATAATTATAGATAAATGTTTCATTTGCGCCACCGTCTCTTTTATGTCCATTTATAGATAAGAATACATTCAAACTATTATTGTCAAAAAAAAACAAAAAAACAACAAAACAAACAAAGATAATGCCTCCCAAGTATTTACGACTGTTTCAATTAATCAAAATGCGAATCGATCAATTTAACTGATAGTAGTGTTTGTTTATCAAGCTTTTAAAAAAAACTTATTGTCTATCATTGGCACATTTATTTGACTGTATTTTCTTAAACTGGAGAAGTTTTTTTACGTTTATCGTCTCACAATTTATACATGTTAAAACAATAACTCTAAAGTTATAAAGAAACAATATAAAAGTTGGTCGCAATATCATCTCTAGGAAATTTTTAAATCGATATTCTTTCCGCGTCTGTAACGTAATAAAACGTATTAGCGTCTGATGGTTCTTTTACGCTTCCGCAGAATCAAAATTTATTACAAAAAATCATGTAAAAACTACTTCTGAAATGTCTGCAGCTCTCAAATACGGAAGTATCTAACACCCGAAGCATATACATACACTTTTAGACAACATCAAAAAGGACCTCTTGAACGATTTGACGATGTTCAAAAAATCTCCATATACGCTTGCTCCATTACGAACCCCTATGGGATTTGTATTTATTCCGAGTTCAAATATTGTTCTGTAGATGAGAAGTTGACAGGTCGTGCTAAAGACCAGGTGAGTAATGCTGAGAATTGACTCTCCTTAAGCAAAAATAAAAAAAAGAAGTCCATGCGCATACATGTGAATCCCGAGAGCGAACTATCTACACTCGTTTTGTTTTACTCAGTTCGATTCAACCATGCACAAGTCAATAAATCTGTATAATATTGGAACAAAGGTTAATATATTTAAAGCAAAACAAATTTTGTAATAGAGTATTTCCTATAATTCATTACCGTGTTCTACGAAATAGACTTTTCTTTATTTTCCACTTCCTTTTTAAGGTATCTCATTTATGAACGTGTACGGCTATGAGAGAATGTAGCAGAATTCTACTGTCTATTAAAACGGTTTCATCTTCACATATATAAAAATGCATGGTTGTATGTTGTTTTTTTTTTAAAAAAAAAAAGATTATTTAATATTGACAAAGGCGACCTTTTATGAAATCGGTGATTCAACCAATACATTTTATTTAAACTAAAGAAGCAGTAATTTGTTACATTTGTGAAGAAAACTAATGGTGACGTTAAGTGGAATATCTGAAAAACTGAAGAAATTTTCTGCATATTTCAAAAATGCATTCTCATAACTTTGACTAAGAAAAACTGCTTAGTTCATTTATAGAAATGTAATTTTTTTCTAATAGTTCAGTCCCTCGTAACGACACCTCCAGAAATAAACACCTCCTTACAAAGATATTTTTCTTCCCATTATATATAATAATTCTTTGTAAATTAAACTTTCAAACAACCTCTTTTAAATAAGTAAGTTTTAATCTTCCTAAAGATGTTTGCTCCAGAGAGGTTACACTGTATATCTATACACTGGATTTTTAAACAAGCGGGGATGAACATGTAGCATTTCCCTCGGTCGAACTGCTCAAGTAAACATTGATGGGATAAATGGAAAATTGAGCATGTATATAGCCAGCAGAGGCTCATACAACTAAAATATTTGTCACTGGCTACTTTATTATATTTTTGGGTGCAAGCATGTAAGGTTGATATGCATACTATAATAGATACATGGGAACAAACATTACTTCAATACCCCAGGCCAGGTCTGTTATGCTCATGTTCTACTTGTTGAGGGGTCCAGGACAAAGTGTTTGCGTTCTTATACGACTGCGTGTAAACGGGTACATTTTAAACGGGTATTTTGATTTACTCGTATTCAAAAGCGCATACTTCCATATGCTTCATTTTTTTCCACAGATCAGACATATACATTAACAAGGCCATCTATTATTAAAACAATCATGTATTGATGTACTGAACCCTTTTCCTGAAGACAACTTTGATATAGGACTACCCAAAGAACATGCATGCAAAGTTACATTACCTTTTACCAAGTGGTTAGACAAACCTAAGACATGGAAGTCGGACGGGTGGCTGACATCGAAAGGTGGATGACTACTTTCAATAGCTCATCTCGAGCACTTTGCGCTCTTTTTGGTAAGCTGAAAAGTATTTGGACCAAGTTTTCATACGACTTTGGTAAAATAAGAATTTTGGTAACATTTTTGCAGACAGAAAACATCCTAAAATGTAGATTATAATGAAACATCTCATAGTTCTGAATTTACCTGTTGACTACCATATGATAAAATAAAATTTATTTCATTGTGATTCATTTTGTTCTTGTTTAGAATACATGAAACTTTAATATTATGAGAATACTTGCTCGGAAAATGTTTTACTTATTTAAGTACTTTTGGATGAAAATTTGTAATGTATATTTAGGAGGTAAAAACACTTTTAAGCAGATATTCTGTCAATATAAAGATATGCAGTAAAGTTACGATAATATAAAATAAATAAAGCTGTAAAGCTGTAAATCACTGTAAAGTTTCTTATCTGATAAAACTACCAGAAACGGTATTTCTTTATCAAACTTAATCTTAAATCATAATCATTATCTGAACTATACATAATCACATTAATTCATAAAGGCATAACGTATCTTATTGTGATTGAGTTAACTCTAAAGGACAATGTCTCCTTACTTCAAACTTATATGAGACAAGGGTAAAAAGATCAGCTTATTAACAACACAAAATCTTATGATACTTACATATTTAAACTAAACCCCACTTCATGTATCTGAGACAATACACTTCCTGATTTACTGTATATTTTTTCACAGGGTCGAGCAGAGATCTAAATTGCATTAAATAATGATTACCCTTTTCAGTCAATACTAAACAATATCAGGTGTTTAAGATGTCCCCAAAGTTTACACAATATGCAATATTTTTCTCAAGTTTAATCTAAGTCACTCGACAGAACGTGCAAATTTAGACTAAAATGGCATTCAGACTACATAAAATCGAGGCCGATTGCAAGTACATCCCAGGAAGTTTGGTATGGTCGTTATAACTTACGTAGCTATACTGAACCTCCCTTAGTTCTCGCCACGAAGTAGGACTAGGGTTACATCATACAATTTGGCAAATGATACATGTTTAAACGTAAACCTATCTCTTAATTCGTCCATAACTCGGCTACACATTTGACAGCAAATAATATTCCAGTTTTTCTTTTGTTGTAACGCAATATTCAGGTGTATTTATTTACAAATAAACAGTGTTGTGTCATAGAAATGATATGGTAAAATTTCTTATGTTTTAATTCCAGAACGATGTTCATGTTGTTGAGTTTCAGCGTATAAATGACACCGTGTTCATAGTGCCGATTAATACTACAGTCGAACTTCGATGGCTCGAACTCGAGGGTCCCATGGAAATAAGTTCGAGATTTGTACATAGTTCTAACACATGAGATTGAGTTTTTCACATTTGATGGTGGCGTTATATATTTTTTTCTAAAATTTTTTGATCTTATTTTCGTTTTGTTCCTTGCTTTCCAGTAGCCGCCTTAGCTATCCCCACGTTTCCGGGTCCTTTACTAAGTTATTCAGCCATGCTAAAGCAGCATGAAAGTTAACATCGAATCTCCCGTTTTTATGCAGAAAAAATAAAGACAGACATTGCTCAATTATTTTAAATAATTTTATTCGTATTAATCAAAGCCCATTAAAGCATTGCAGTGAACGAAAGTCACTTTGTTTAATTTGTTTGTCGTATACCAACGCTAATTACATAAGCGTGTGAAAATTACTCACGCGCCAGTTTAAGGCGAAGCTTGGCGAATGTCAGGCAGAGGTGTGAAAAACTTTGTAAACGCAAGCCATTCCGGCGACAAATTGGCTGTTCGACTGAATAGGTGTAATTATCACTGTAATTGAGCCGAAGGGACCACCCAAAGAGTTCGAGAGTTCGAATTTTCGAAGTTCGAGCGATCCAAGGTAGAACTATATAGAATAAAGAAGGAATAAATTCGGGACCGGGCGAAGAGTTCGAGCGATCCCGGGTGTTCGAAAGATCCGAGTTCGAGCCATTGAAGTTCAACTGTACCTTTAGCGTATATGATATAATATAGAACCAGTCCTAAAATAATGTCAAGAACGTCTAAACCTCTCATATTTTGTTTCTGGGCAATGGATAATATATTTTTTTTCTTTTGGTTGGGGTTAACGCCTCGCACCGACACATTTAGGTCATATGGCGACTTTCCAGCTTTGATGGTGGAGGAAGACCCCAGATGCCCCTCCGTGCATTATTTTATCACGAGCGGGCACTTGGGTAGAGCCACCGACCTTCCGTAAGCCAGCTGGATGGCTTCCTCACATGAAGAATTCAACGCCCCGAGTGAGGCTCGAACCCACATCGATGATGGGCAAGTGATTTGAAATCTTATAAATGAATAACGTTACAGTGATTGACAGTTTGTGTATTTCTGTTACATAATGTGTTTCTATATAAATCATTTTCCAGGAGTGGTGGGGGCGGGTATTCATCAAAATGTGTAACTCTTCTGTTCAAATTTCGCAATTTATCAATAGAACGTAACTTAATGACATAATCCTATTGAGACTCTGGATATACTAATTAGCATGAGTTAGAGTTTGAGGTTCTGCATGACAAAATGTACATGCTGAATTAGTTTAAGTGAGTCATGAAGTACTGTATATAAATTTTGCATATTCTAGTGTTTGCTAGTAGTAACTGATATACAGTAAGACTTCCTTGTCCGAGTTAAAAATGGTCCTCGAAATTCTAATTTGATTGAAAAGCATAATCATTATCAAATTAGCATTATAATAGTCCGTTTAGGGTGCAAATGCGGCATTTTGTTCCTTCACCGATTCGTGCAATATAACGTCTTGGTGATTTTCTATCGAAATTGTAATGATAAAACAAAAATACTTTTAAATAAGGCAGCACCTGTCTCAAAGACGATGTAAATATTATACAGTTTGTTTCCCAGCATGTCTAGGGACCTCCGTGGCCGAGTCGCTAAGGTCGCTGACTTCAAATCACTTGCCACACATCGATGTAGGTTCGAGCCTCACTCGGGGCGTTGAATTCTTCATGTGAGGAAGCCATCCAGCTGGCTTACGGAAGGTCGATGGTTCTACCCAGGTGCCCGCTCGTGATGAAATAACGCACGGAGGGGCACCTGGGGTCTTCCTCCACCATTAAAGCTGGAAAGTCGCCATATGACCTATCATGTGTCGGTGCGACGTTAAATCATAAAAAATGTCAAAATTCGATAAGTAGTTCCTTTGGAAGCAAAGCATATAACCAGCTAAGAACTACTATAACACCATGTTTGATATTCTTAAAATTACTTTCCTCGTTAATGAATGTGTAGAACACAAAACCTGCAATCAAGAGGTTTCGGCTCGAAACCAATTCTGCTTGATCATTACGTGAACGCGACACGTCTTAGCTAGGTTATTAAACAGTAACTTTCACGTTTGATGTTACTGGTTTTTGCTTATACATATTTATACATTTTAGAAGTCCTTGAACAACGAACAGGTAAACTGACTGTACAAAATAGATAAAACTTCGATAAACCAAACACAAAAGCAAAGAAAAATTTATTATCAAAACCTCCACTACAACAAATAGTAAATACTTGTGTTATATGTTATTAATACAGGTCATGGACGATGATTCAGTATGACTTGGACTATGCTATTTTTGATATCTGATACAATGTTTTAATATCATCAAATCCAGAAAAATAAATTTGAAATTCACATTATAAGTACTCAATGTATAACTATTTCAATACACACCGTTATATGTAATACTACAGTATGTAAAAATAGTTAAACAAAACTGTTTGATTTGACACGCATAAATTAAAACAAATAACTATAGAATACAATGAAGAGGGCCTTTTTACATTGTGTAATGTGTTTTCAGTAAAACATACTTGATATGTTGACAGATCTTTTGGATTAGTTCTTACTAAACATACGGTTCTATTAATTATCACAATTTGTTTTGTACCTTATTGATTTCATTATTGGCAAATCGCCTTGACCATTTACTATATATTTACATAAATGGTGAATGTGTATACAAATATGAGAAATATGAGTATGCATACATGCACCAAATACCAGATCCAAATTATAATACAGAATGCAAAGAAATTTCGAGCAATTATGGTGGTTGTTTGGATTTAAAACAAAACCTTATGTATTCAAGATCGTATATTTAAAGCGACTAACCCACACATCGTGTTGTCAGATTTAAAAATATCCAATTTTTGCTATATTCACCTATATGCTGCATATTCGATGTTCTAACACTGTATTTGTCATCAGACACTGTTGAAAATCGCTGTTTTCCTAATAAATTTAAGATAAAAACATTCGTCTACAATTTCTGGTAAGAGTTTCCCGATTTATAAAAAGAAAACGAGCACCTAGAAAAACATCACGTAGCAGTGAGAGAAAACAACCTTATCAATAGAACGCATACTGTTTTATGAATAACATACAATGACGGTCAGTGATTTCTCGTTGGGCGAGTGGTAACGGTATTCGTATTAATAAACTTTTTCGTCACGAGTTCGATTCCCAGACCCGTTAAATTTTGTTTTTAAAACTGTATATAATTTTTCTTTCTTCCATATACGATTCAGTGAAGACAAAACGAGTTAGTAAATTTAGTTCTAACATTTTCACTAAAATTATATATGTCACAATTGACAGGTTATATGTTTAAATACACTCCAACTTTAATATGATCTAATGTTGTTAAGCTTTCCTGTGATACTTTTAAAGCTGTACGGATTAGTTATATAAGTTTTATAACAATCTTACACTTCACTTTAATAAAAGCATTGCCCGGCCAAAATTTCTGGATCGAATTATTTAATGACACTTCCAATTTCATATGAGAATAAGAAGCAATAACTTAGAAAGCAGGGAAAACAAACTTACACAAAGTATGTAATGCAAACTGAAAATAATTGGGGATCAAACTCCCGACGAAAGGGTATAAAACGAATACCGTAACTGCTCGGCCAACGAAGAATCACTGACTATATCGTAAACTAAAAGTGTATTGACTTAATTTTATGTTATTGTTTTATTTTCACTTTCAAACGCCATAATACTTTGTGCTACCTATAGTTCGGTTTTGAGGTCAGCGATGTTTTTGTACTTTTAATAATGGAACGGTCCGTTGTTTAAGTAATGTTATTCAGTACGATAGTGGTTATTTCTTAAAAAAGACAAAGTAAATCATGCTGATTTCCCTAATCGGTAGACAAGTCTATTATCGATTAAACCATCAAACTACATGCACACGCAGTTTTGGTTAGCTTTCCATGTGATGGTAGCGTCTCGTTCTATATTTATCAATGTTCACAACGGTTTATAAAAGTTCATGAGAAAAACTGCAAAAACCCGAATGTTCCCGTAATTCTGGACACTATAAACTGGTCAGACATTATGTTTCATTTAAATACATGAAACAGTTGTGGCATTCTGCCTTTCGGTGATAAATTATTTTAAAATTCACAAATCACAATGTGTGGGTTAGTCGCTTTAAGATCGTGAATAATAATCAACGTGTTGATTGAAGAATAGTGATTTTATAAGGTAGATTTTCTTATTCAGATATGTTTGCTACAGAAATATACTGTTTATGTTTGTTACTACTTTCCGGATTATTTCCTGGTGTTAAAATATCGTTCTGTTTGATCATACCATCTAATGATTATTTTGAAAATACTTTAAAGGCACTGACCTCCAGATTTGGCTAAATTAATCTTTTTTTCAAGTTAAAGTTTAATAAACTTATAATATATGAGTTTTTCTTCCCAGAATACATGTATTTTAAAAATTCTAAATCAAGAAAAAAAGATGACCGCGTCGGTATCGAACCCCGGACCGCCGCGGCAATAAAGACATTTACCCGTCGTCGTAACCAATAGCGCTATAGCAGAATTAGTGAATTAAGACATCAAGACATAATCGTGACAGTTTATCATCGTAAAAGTAGTTAAAAAATCAAATTTTCATGTGTTCCCGTAATATATAGTTTGTCAGTAATTAATTTTTAAGACCTTCTCAAGAAATTTATTTCCAGTTATCTAAAAAAAATTTTTTTTGTTTGTTGTCGAACGATCTTGAGGCCAGTCCCTTTAATACACCCAGTTATAAGACCAATAGTAAAACAAAAATGCGAAACATGATATAATATTTAACTTATTTACACTGTTAGCACACCAGTTGTTATAGATATTTCAGTTACCTTACTTTGAATAAGTCTACATATTTAAATATTCGTATGAGTTAAACCATTTGAAATTCTTCTAAACTGTCAATACAACAAATCCCTACCACGACAAACATATACGTTTTAATAAAACTTTAACACGACCAATTCTAGAAGTTTAAAAATAGTACAATTATTATAATTAATTTCTCTCTGTACATCATTATGACATTTTTGTATTATATATATATATATATATATATATATATATATATATATATATATATATATATATATTTTTAGAATTTTATTTTATCTTATTTTGTAAGAAATTTCAACAAACATTATCAAATCTATAAGAAGATAATTTGGAAGCATAGAGCACAAAAAAGTTAAGCGAAATGAGAGCAGACAGCAGATTAGGTTCGATTCAGTTTGTTTATGAACATATATCAGGATAAATTTTGTTTAGCTGCTTTGTACTATAGTAAAAGTATAAAAAAAATTATCTGGCTTATTTGGTGTCTTTCATTTAAAAGACATGTACATTGAGCTTATGACCGTATTTACATCTTATCGAATTCTCATAATTACAACATTGAATGATTTGAGTAATCGTTTAGGAAGTTTTGCTTATGCGGTTTCAATTTTTTTTATCCAGTTTTTTAAAATGTTTCCTGCGTCACAGTTTTTGAAATTAATTTTTCCTTTGTTATCCAACTGAAGATGGATAATCCCTTTCAGCTTTTTGTAACGATAGTTATTTTGTGTTTCACTACTATAGGGAACCTGCTTCGGATCTTCGACAGAGCCGTGTACATCATATCCCATTGGAGATTCGTAAAGCAACATCAGTATTGTACGCTCGATTTCCTCATCTGAAAAACAAATATATGTTAAGCATATTACTAGGGATCAAATTATTTCACAAACTTTAACCATTCCATGCATTTACCCATACGCCAGTATGACAACAGTACAATGTCATACAACAATATACAGTTAGATCAATTTGACAATAGAGAGCAGTGACTGTGTGTTGGTATTAGTTTAAAACTGGAATGGTTGTGTCTTTGTATTTTACATTTTATATTTATGCTAGCCACATTAAGCCCTTTAAGGTTCTACCATTGTAATTTATATTAATTCTAGTCACATCAAATCTGATGTATTGTGAAAGGTTACAGCATACGGCGATATTGGCGTAACGTCATTTATCCGGATAACGTAGAATATAGCGTGGACAAATGGCAACACTACATTAATTTCTTAAAATACAACTATACTATCTTTCTAAAGTTAAAGTATGAAAGTTTGACACGTTAAATAATACTGAGTAATTTTTAATGCAGCTTGAAATGATCTCTTTAATCGTTGGCAAATATCGTAAAAGACAGTTAGACTAAAATTCTATTTCACCAAAGTATACACCATATCTATAACTGTGAATAGTTTCATTAAAATCTACATCATAAGAAAAATTACATTTCAGAAAATATCATCAAAATTGATTTTCCCATAGACTCCCATTTCGGAAAATTATGTAAGGTCCAAATATTTCAAATCAATCTAGCAAAAATTCAAACACACGGCCTTATATTTTTTCTTTATCAAATTTTCCAAGTATATTTTGAAGCTTTCAAAAATCAGGTTTAACAAATTCTACACTGGAGCAGATTGATCCGAACGTACAAATCTAACTTAAAAATCATTTAGTTTGACATCAGTTTTGCATGTACTTGCAATTGATAATATTGACTTGGTTTGTCACCTAAATCTAAACTTACTCACCACTGAAATCTCCAAGACATCCACTTATATCGTCTTCTAAACGAGATACACCACTGTACCTTAGAGCAATAATTGGTCCGTTGTCGTAGAGTCTCAAGTCTTTAGTAACATTTATTCCGATCTTCTGCAGTTGTGTTTCTATATCCAGATCAACTCCCTTGCTCCGAACGATACATGTTTTCGTTTTAGCCTGTATAATGTAATAGACAGAAAAAAATCCAGTTAATCATTAAGTACTCCTACTCAGTGATAAAAACCCGAAGGTAATTGTAAAAAAGGTTATAATTTCGAAGTAGTATTGCATTTTTTTTTGCCATATCATTAACATCCATTTTCCTGTAATTTTTGGAATGGAGATACACAAGAACAGGATTGATACTTCAGAATTAGCATTTATCACTAAAAATCACTTTTTGTATATGTTGTATCTAATAGTCAGTAATACATATAATCGTAACATTGCTGGTATGTTGAATTCGTAGCCGTTGTAGTTGAAGCTGAGGACATAAGATCCTTTCCATTTGCTGCTGGGAGTTCACATCCCCCTGTGAACATTGTTTTCTTTTTAATTAGTTTAAATATTAATTTTGATGGTTTGATACACAAGATACACAGTTGCTTCTTACAACATTACGATCACAAAAATTTTAAACACAGACCAGAGAAAAAATGTCTTGTAATGGCAAGATGAAAACAAAACTCTTTCAGATTTAATCAAATTATTATTATCATTATTATTATTATTATTATTATACCAGATTTATATAGCGAACGCAGCCACACAGGGCGCAAAATTCATCCTCTACCAGAACAAACACAGAGCGATCTGACCAGTGGGAGAGAGTGAGATAAAGCCCACAGAACAAATAGAGAGAAATCCTTTTTAGATACAAGCCTGTCCGGAAAACTCAGCCCAGCTCTTTGCGGATAGACAGTTTGGTTCTTTAACGTGCCCGGTGTATAGCACCGATACATGCAAAGCCATCTTTCTTTGGAAGAACTCATTCAAGCCTCTTAGAACGAAAACATAAAAATCATTGGTATCAGTAGTTTTTAAAATAGAACTCTCGGATTTAGACTGATTTTTGAAAAAAAAAAAAAAAAACATTCTTAATAAATATTTGAAAAATGTGTTTTCGCTTGCTTATTTCTGATATACTATGACTAAACGGCAGCCACAATACATTGCATTTTCTTTAATTTTTCGTCTTTTTACTTGTTAACAGACATTTCTGTCTTTTTTTTTTCATTGCATTAGCTTTTTCTTTATACATATCCCTAAAGCTTGTTAGGTTTTTATTGCTGAAACAATTTTATTTGGCTAACTTGAAATGTTCGATAACTTCGTTTTTATAACTCCGTAACTTGATCTCCATTCGCAAAAGAGATTCAGTAAGTAACAATTCATCAACTGCACTTACAACTCCTATAAATGCCCTTAATTGTAAATAATGATTTCCAGTTTGAATATAAGATCAAGGTAGTATTACCCTACTTCTTATTCTCTCCTCCGTCTTATTTTTGCTTCTTTTCTCCTATCTCGGTATTGAATCACACCTCCACCAAACAGTTTCTATTTTGTCCTGATCATTTTTTTATAAAACTAATATTGTGTATTATTTTGTTAGAACCCCCACCAATATCACCGATTTTAGTTTGTTTTCATTTTACTATACATAACTTTGTGTTCCATTCCATTTCTGCAGTTCTCCGCATTGTTTCTTAGTGACCCCTGCATAGTGGCTTACACGCACACGTACACACAAAGTGCGCATGCTGCAAACACGCTCACACATACAAATATACCAAAAAAGATAATAAATACTTTTTATTGCTTACGGTGATTATTGGTCGTTTTACTTTTTAACATGAAAACAATAGTCGAGTGCGCCGTCCTTCCAACGGCTCATGTTTTTTTCTTTTTGTTTTTTTTTTTTTTATTTATTTATTTAAAATGGATTTGTTGCACGATATAATGCGATTTATTCCAAGCGGCATAATGCGGGTAACTAAATGATTGATTTTAATACAAACATAACTACGGTGCTTTTGTTCTAGCAGGTGCTTGTCTGAGATTTGAAAAAAAGGCAGATTTGTTCTGTGGCGAAACAAACACAATAAACGTACTAAATTCTACAATTTTAATACAATTAAACAATTTTCAAAACTCGAGTTTCTATATCTCGAAGTTGTTTTGACCTGATTCGAGCCCCTACGACCAGGTCATGGACCCATATTTTACATGAGCGTATAGTACATATGTACATTTGTACATGTCCTGGTTTTGAGCAGTGTTCAAGTCCCTTCGTGCCGAGTTCCATCTATGGACGTATAAGAAGGTAAATTCGCTACATTTTTACCTTACAGTCTCATGTGTTAAGAATATGTTGCCATGATAAACTTATTCATTAATATGTTTGACCTTTTGGCAGACAGGCGGACATTCAAGTTGAAATGTTGAGTAACATAAGTTGTGGACTTACTATGTTAAATTTCAAGTACTAAGTATCTCGAAGTTCTGTTTATATAAATAAAACACACCTGGTACTAACGTTCTTCCTAACAAAAAGCAACAAATAAATAAGTATTATCTATATTCATTAGAAATGCGTGTCCATGGACAAAATATGTTGGCGTTGTTGTTTTTGTTTTGTTTAGTTTACTATTTTTTCATCAAATCTGCAAATCAGTAAGAAAAAACGTTTCGAAGCATACACAAGCAACAGAATAGCAAACTATGTTTATTACAGGCAATGAAATGTTCAACACCCCTCACGGACCTTAGCACAGACTTAAGAGAAGTTCTACTATTTAAAAAATAGGATTCCGTACTTTAAAGAGTTTGAAAAAATAAATCTTGGTCCGTGTACCCGTATGTGTTGAGATTGTATTCGTCCGTCTTACGGCACTTCAACAAAGACTAATATTCTGAAGCATGAAACGCAACCATGTACTAGTAAAGCAGGTCCGGTTGACTGAGTCTGGTCACAAAAGGGAATGGGTAGTACAACGCCACTTGAAATTTGACTTCGTCATATTTAAAGGGCTATATTTGCATGCGTGCAAATGAAACAAAAGTGGACCTGTTAAATCAGTACAGTAATGTTAATGGATAAAATAAACGGTTGTTTTTGCGCAAATTTGTATAAAATGGTAGCAATTTCATTCCAAGTTTTATGGTTTCCATGTGTGAGTGACAACTGCAAGAAACACGAATTTTGAACGTTATTTCAATTTCTTGACTAATGGGTGAGTTTCTTTGAATTTAAAAATACTAGAATAATTGTTAATATGTTGCCCATTTTCTATGTATATGTTATAGATCATTTATTGACTTTCTAATGCAATTTAGTTTGCCGAAACGGAGCACATTGTAGTGAAGGCAAAACTTAATGCATTAGAATGCCAATAAGTATATCTATAACCGACTTATAGTTAAAGCGCCTCTTTTCGTCACCCGTCTAAAGTAAACTGAACCACATAGGGAACCCTTTTTAGAAATTACCCAAATCAGTAGAAAGATATTTTTTAATTTGCACATTTGTAAATAGTGGCTTTTTACAATATCTTATTAAAAATCTGTTTCTGTTTTATTTTGCAAAGGTGACTTTAAGAAATTTTTAAGATTTTTAATTTGAATTTCCCTGGGAGGTGTGACCAACATTGTCTGTACACAAAATCATGCGGATGTAATTATAAATGCATAGTATATGGGCGACTCATTTATCAGGTAGTTTGTAGAACACAATGTTACATTCTTATTCAATGAAAATATAATATGCAGGCTTAAATTTATGCAAAGGAAAATTTGTATATACATAAATAGTAACAATTAGTGCACTTCCCGGTCAATGTTGTATAAAAATCGAGTTAATGCAAAGAGTGAAAGGTGCAGAAAGGAAACACTTGAACTATGAAAGTACAGCTTGCTTTATAAAGAAGAAAAAATTCATTTTGATTTTTTTTTCAATGCATACAGTATCTGTTTTGGCAGTTGTTCCGCCACCCTGAATGTGGGAAATCCATAGTATGCGGAAAAATGAATACTCTTTACTTTTGTACCACTTCATGATTAAGTGGACCAATTTCTTTTCAGTGATGAAATACTATGAAAATAAGTTGGTTACTTTTTTGAAAATCTTCGCTTGTCATTGGATAAAAACATGTTTGAACTATAATGTTCTCTATAACTCAGACTATATTTACTTAAAAGAAATGCATGTTATACCTAATTTTCTGCAAGGATATATCTTGAAGGCCAGGCATGACGGACATTTTTGTACTTTCGTGTTGCTCGGGTGCGAACAACAGCGAGATTTCTCCGAGAACTGTCCTGTGAGCCCTAAGTTACTGTTCGGGAAAATAGCCATAAGAAGCGGAAGTACATGCATGGGAGATTATGTTAAATTTTTGTTTAGAAGTTAACTTATCGTAAAGTAAAGGTCTTTATAAATTCGTTTCTTAACAGTTTGTTACAGGATGATTTATTCTGCATACAAGATAAAGGATTTGAAAGGAATTGGAATGAAAGCGAAAATTTCAGGACATTTCTGACATCGTAAAATCTGGTGATTTGCAAACGTAATAAACATAAAGTTTTCTGTGTTTCGTTTCTGAATAAAACCAGATCTTAGCCTGTGTAATATTATATATAATCATACTGGCCATATCTTTATCAGATCAAATCGTCCCCTTAATGCAAAAAGGTACCATGAGCATATGAATAAAGAAGGCACTTGGTACCTTTTTGCATTAAGGGGGCGAAATGATGGTTCCAACGTTGTTGGAGTGAAGAATTTAACGCTGACCAAGTTGAAAAATATGGACGAAATTACACATGTCTGGTCCTGTCAGTATGATTTAAAGGGCTTCTTTAACCGAATAAGATATAAAAAATGGATGCACAAGGAGTGCAGATGTGTCCTTTCCATATCACGTATCCATTTACCTGAGATTCGTGCCATTCATTGAAAAACTTCTGTACAGTCTGCTGGGAGAAACAATTTTTTATGCAGTGCTCTTAGGGATCAAGTAATTATGGAAACACTTCGTATTGAACGGGCCACTTCTTAAGACAGACACAACATGCGTATTTCCATAGAATTTGTCAGGATAATTTTTTTCTGAAAAATCGGCCAAAACCTAAAGCAACGCCGTTTCGCGTGGGTCATTACGAACGCAATCAAGTGGATATCGTTCTGCTTCTTACTTGCCGAGCCTTATTCCTCATAAAAAAGATTTAAAAATAATTAAATCTGTGAAAAAAATCCTTTTGTTGCACTGAATATCCCGCTTGTTCAAACTCGGTCATATGTTGGTATACTAGATTTGTTGCTATTTGGTTTGTATATGTATATAGGTATAAATATTTTCTCTTTCGACCGTATAAGGAAAATGTTTGATTTTAAAATGAAAAACCACGTACAATCAGGGTCGATGCAAATAAGTATGATGCATTTGACAGCTATTGCTGTTGTCGCTCTTTAAAAAAAAGTAAACAAAGTGCGTTTTTGCTATGCAAAAATCTAAGTAGAATTCAAAGTGTACGTGAATTTTTTTTTTTTTTTTTAAGGTCAGAGTTGGTAGTTGCGACATACAACTCCATAATAACACAATTACGCATACATTATCGTAACATCAAACTAAATTAATGTCGTATACCTACCTCGACACACGAGCTGCGAGAGCCGTATGCTATCAATATGTTGAAGAAATTAAGTTTTAGATTGTGACGGCTAGAATGTGCAGTTTGTAGGCAAGAAAAACAGTAACATAACATGTTTTCATCTGTGATAAATTAAAGTTTCTATGTCAAACGTTGGAAAATGCTTGACCATAAAGAATGTCTTAGGCGAGACTGAAAATCAGCGAATTTTATAAGAGGCCACAAAAAAATTTATCATGGATCACATTTGATTCAGTTTGTAATTGCACAATGAATTAATTTATTGTTTTAACGGTGTAAAAGTGAACGAAATGTGACTAAACTGGTTAAAAGAGCTTACCCGCATGTAATTGTTTTGGCCGAAAGTGTGATATGATTGACGGTTGATTGTTAACTTAAGATATCATGTAACTTATATCAAGTTGACAATATTTCAAAAGTTTCAAAGTTGGCTGCGAAAAGGCAAGCTAATTCCATTGATCGCCCGTTAAGTCCTATGCGGTTTTTTTTGTTTTTTGTTTTGTTTTTTTTCGTTTTCTTTATTGCTTGTCTCGTGTACGTCCACATGCTGAGAGATGCTGTTGTGATGTGGCTGTTTTTTCGGTATGTGGCATTCCCTGTTTGATATTTATCCTTTGCATTTATTACTAGCTTCCCCCAAAATAGTCGTCTACTGTTAAGCGAAAACAAAAATGTAAATAAATCAATATATTATAGTATAGCATGGTCAGCTTGGTATTTTGATTGTACTTAGGTTATTTTGTATGAAGCCTTATGACATTTTTATTATGAATATGGTTCGGCGCGTTTGAAACAGAACGTTATCCATTCGATTGCCTTTCGTAGTGACCCACTCGAAAACGGCGTTGCGTTTGATTTTGCTGCCGATTTTTTAGAAACAAACCCGAATAATATTCTGTGGAAATATGCATGGTTTGTTTTAAGAAGTAGTACTTCAGATATGAAGTATTTCAATAATTACTTGATCCCGATTAGCACTACATATGATGCGATACTCTAAAAAATAATAAAAAATTGCTTTCCCCGCATGACTGTACAGAAATGTTTGAACAGACGACACATATCTCAGGTAAATGAACACATGTGCTATGAAACGGACACATTTGCGTTCCAGGTGCACCCGTCACTCATTAAATTAATTATATAAGGGGTAGAAATTTCTTTAAATCATACTTACAAGACCAGAAATGTGTGATTTCATCCATGTTCGCCACTTGTCACCACTCCAGCAACGTTGGAACCACTCGATCTGATAAAGCTATGGCCATTGTTATAATGGGTAAAAAGCATGAAATAAAAAGAAAATAAGTTTCTTTCACATATCTTTCATGCATGAACACCTTTTTCTACATATTCATTTGTGGCTACATGTATATATGTCACTGGTAAAAATATTACATCATAAATTATTAAAAAGATAACGTGCAAGAATAATGAGATGCTTCGAATCTCGAAGGTGTGTGATGCTGGTTCATAACATGAGCATAATCTGAATTTTATTTTCGATTGACCCAGGCATATATGAATAAATTAGCATTTATAAACAATTCAATTACTTACTACCAGTTACATCTTTTTAAAGAATTTGCATTTTTCCTTAATGATTTACTTCATTTCTTGATTTCTTAGCATACATGTATAAAACACACTTTTTGCGCAGTTTTTTTCTTGACTTTATCGAGTAATATGTCTTTATTTATTTCTTTTTAAGAGAAATATTTCTTAAACGTTTACATTTATTTGTATAGATCTAATCAATTAATTGATATTTATACTTCTTTGAATATTATTTAATGACCTCGTCTCCGTGGATGTCCATGTATCATTTGATCCGATTTTATATATATCATAGATAATAATGTTTTTAACTATTAACATTAAAGAATTGTGTATTAATGTACATTGAAAGAATACTTTGACAAGACTGTGTTTGTTTTTTAATTACCATTACCATATTCTACGTGGTTACCATAGATTCATTCGGGTTACAAGACCTTTTCGTTCGCGAAAGTTATACACCACAAGCTTCCTGTAAAATACTAACCTTAACTTAAGTGTAAAGCTATGTTGTCAAGGTATCTAACAACCCGAAGCAACTGATATGAAACCTGTAAATGGGTGACAACTAACATTTTATGATTATTCAAAACAGTAACGAACGTTTCGAAAGTAATATGCTTACCTTCATTTGCTGCCGTTTCCGCCTCTTACAACACCATATACATACAAACAACAGCAATATTACAATACCCGGCTGAAAAAAAAATACAGAAGCAAATGATAAAAGATTACTACGCTAGAAAACTTTTATCATCATTAGAAAGAATTAAAATAATTTAATTGATTCATATTTAAGATGTTTAAAATGAACAAAAAATACATGAGAGCATAGCGTTCTTATCAGATAGTTTAGTACAGACAGTTTATAGTTTAACACTAAGATGCACGTACCACCACAACGTCCTTCCATGGCCATGTGTTGTATATCTGGTACATCATCCTGGCAATTGCACTAGGTTTGTGGATTTTGTAAAATTTCGTTGGATATTGACATGTAAAATAAAAGAAACACATTTTTATGCCGCTAATGAACGACGGTTGCTATTTCTAAAACAAACATTCTTCACTTGTTACAGATATACCAGTTTGCAATAAAGATTTCTTCTAACATTTATTATCCTCCGCCGAT
This sequence comes from Mercenaria mercenaria, assembly GCF_021730395.1. Taxonomy (NCBI): domain Eukaryota; kingdom Metazoa; phylum Mollusca; class Bivalvia; order Venerida; family Veneridae; genus Mercenaria; species Mercenaria mercenaria. The sequence continues at coordinate 13,650,256 of NC_069367.1, read as the reverse complement.
GAAATCGGGAGGGGGTGGGGTATTGAAATGGCGTTGTCCGTCCGTGCGTGCGTCCGTCCGTCTGTCCGCAGCCATTTCTCAGTAACTAGCAGAAAAAATTTCATGAAACCTGAAATAAATATGAACCAACATACTACGATGATGCCCGTCAAGTTTTGTTTTTGGATTGGTCAATTTCCCTTAAAGTTATTGCCCTTGATTTAATGAAAAATTCACGTCTACAGCCATTTCTCAGTAACAATCAGGTAGAATTCATGAAACTTGAAATAAATATTAACCAACATATTTAGATGATGCCCATCATTTTTTATTGGTCAATTTTCCTTAGAATTATTGCTCTTTAATTGTTTAAAAATCCACAGATTTGTACATAACAAACCAACCAATTGGTAGAATTTCATTAAACTTCTTTCATTCTTTTACTATGAACATTTACTATAAATATGTAAAGTCGTGTACCCACATCTGGTCACCACCTTGCCGTGGTCTCACCCCCTTTCCCTCCCAACCACCCACGCCAAAGCATCGAAACTGTGCATTTTAATTCATATTTCTGTTTATATATAGTCATCATCTGCATTCAGTATACAAAGTTTTAAGAAATTGGAAAGACTTTGAGGTATCATTTTGTCATGTTCATAGTCAAGGACAATTGCCACAGTGTCTATATTGACACTGACCAAAATTTTCTTACGAACATAATTTCTTCTTTAAACTGTGTTTACTAATAGAGAATCAAATCAAAAACAAAAATATAAAATATAGCAAATCATAGGTACCCAGCCTTGGTCATGAGTTGTCTGCCCTTGAAAATCGAAAAATACTGAAAAATCTATTTTAAATGACAAATAATTCAAGATCAGGCACCGGTATATATGATTTTTAATACATATTTCCGTTTTAAACTTGATTCTCAGCCAGTACATAAAGTTTAAAGAAATTTTGTCCGTAGGAAAATGTTTGCCTATATAATTATAGGAAACTGTCAGATGTGTCTTTAAAGAAATATTCCTGACGGCAATCTAAACTCAAATATTACAACGTCTTTGTTGATTTTAAAAAAAATGTATTTCTGACATGCACAGCATGTAAAACTTATGATTTGTTTTGAATGTAAAGTGCACTGCAGATATGAGGCATTGGTCAAAACATAATTCTTGCTTAAAATTTTCCAGTCTGGCTATCAGGCACCATGAGTTTGATATCTAGATTACCAACTAGATGTCGGATGTATGATAAATGATTTCGGAAAAAAAACAAAACTATTCTTTCAATGTGCATCTAACGTTTTCACATAAAATGCATAAAAATGCAAGAAACTACTAAAGCAGGAAACTGTCATGCGGTAACCACTGTATGCTGTCACGTGACCTGGTGTACGGGAAGAAAATGTTAAGATGGCGGACTTGGATATTAAAGAAAGGGTAGGTTTCTATTTGTTTATTGATTTCTTTATTTAACAATCTCTTTAGGGGAGACTTGTTCTCGTAGCACAGTACAGACGTTTGTTTTTCACCGATTTTTTTTCTAGACTTTGTCCTTGAATGCAACAAAAACAAGGGAATATAAATTTAAGCGAGGAGAGACTCAGTTTTTCGATTTTTTCATCCCGTTCTTGTGCGCTTTCTGTCACTTTATGAAGTACACATAGACTATGTATATTGACAAAACGTATCAGCCAATTCCCTGAAAAAGCGCATATTTCTTTAAAAATATTCGTTTTAAAATTTGCTAAGTGTGCGGACAGAAGGCCGAGGTTATTCTGTCGTGGAAAGACGTCGGCCAAAAGTGTACGATAAGCAGATAGAAATTCAAAGCTTTTTCTACGAAATTATGTTGGGAAAGAAGACAAAATCCTGATACGATCACTAATTGCCTATGAACTTAGAAGGATTAATCTGGTCTATATTTCAACATTAGTGCTGCCAATGTTTTTCAAAACAACAACTCCTGTCTCTCTAAGCCGTACAGAACTTTAAAGATTATTGAAAAAATGAGAATGAACTTGTTTCTGTTTTTAGCTCATCTGAATCTGAATCGTTCTGGATTTTAAATACTCTTTTGGAAATCAAGTTTGGCTACTTGATTGTTGATATAAATGTTGTAGTGGAAAATGTGAGTATATACCTGCGTTATGTTATTTTTTATTTTTTTTAAATCTTTTTCGGGGTTGTGTTACAAAGGTCATTTAATTTTCGACTAAGATGTTGCAATTCATGCTTTAATTACTGTACTGATTATATACACGTGTTATTGCTGAGTGTTTAAAAGTCGGCATATGCACTTATGCATGTATCAGTATGTTGAGTACCTGCCCTGTTGAAAAGCGACATATTTTTGTAGTGTCCGTAACCCCTTTTTAAACTACAGCATAAACATACATCTAACATGACATAAACACATGTTTACTATCTACTGTTCATATCCACAGAGGGTATGACATATCAAAACGTTTTCACAAAAATGATTGTACTTTATTAGTTGCGGGTGGGTCAATTTTGCTATCCGTAGTCCTTTAGTGTCCGTAGCCCATTAAATTATCCATTCTTAACAGATTTTCTCCTGAATCAACTGTTGTTTATGAATTGCATTCATTTTAAAAGGTGTTATACTGTATATGAATAATAGAACCACTTTGGATTAATTCATGTTTTGGTAAATATCGAGTATAAATATATGAAGTGGAATTTAAAAGTGGACTTATGAAAAATGCGTTGCTCATTCTTCTTCTAAAATATCTTTTACACGGTCTCTACGGATGTCTCTATTGATGAACGCTCTGAGTGCGAAAACAGAACCCTTATACATGCAATATCTGTAACACATTTGTGTAACAGTTTATGTTATCTGTGCTTTTAGCTGTTTCGGCAATTTTAGATGATTTTGGGGATGTTTTCCAAGAATATTTTGACCAATATTTACTCTAAATCCATTCATCAGAGGTTCATCAAAGTCCCGAGGAACCATGGTAGACCTCTGGTATGCGAGAATGCCCTAAATCCGGCTTTTATTAAATCATGTCAATGTTTCTCGTAGAACTATTCACAAAATTTATCGAAATATTCCCATTTCATGATTCAAACCGTAGCATAGCTTGTGTTAGGCTGATTTATAACTGGACTCTGATTTACTTTAAATATGACAGAATCACAATTAATAGATAACAATCTGCAGGCATCCGTTTTCGACAAATCGAAAGAAAATTACACATTCTATACATGTATTTTTTGTTTAGGTTAGCTGACATGATCGGGTAAAACAAAACATTTTAAAATATCCGCACTGTCCTTCCCAAACAAAGAAGATAGTCTTTAGAATAGATCAGATTATATGCACAAGAATAGATCAGATTATATGCACATATATTTAACATCCAAAACGATTCAGATTTGCTGAAAGCAGAGAAAAGTTTATTCTAATTTTTCAATAATCTTAAAATTCTGTACGGCTTAGAGGGACTGGAGAACACGCACTAATGTCGAAATATAGACCAGATTTATCCTTCTTTTAGTAAAAATCAATCGGTGATCGTGTCAGAATTTTGCCTTCTATCTGTACACAAGTTCATAGGAAAATCTTTAAATATCTTGTCTTCTTACCGTACATTTTTGGACGACGTCCTACCCTACACCGATAGAATAACCTCGGCCTTCAGACCGTACGCTTGGCAAATTTTAAAACGAATATTTTTTAAGAATAATGCGGTTTTCAGGGAACTGGTTGACACACGCGTTTTGTCTCTGTACATAATCTAGGTGTACTTCATAAACTGGCAGAAATCGTAGAAGAAAGGGATGGAAAAATCGAAAAACCGGGTCTCTCCTCGCTTAAATTTATTTTCCGTTGTTTTTGTTGCATTCAAGGACAAAGTCTAGAAAATCTAGCCGTGTCTGAGATAATTGTATACAGCCGATGAAAGACAAATGTCAGTGCCCTGTTATACGACAGAATGTCTCCCCTAAAATATATTGACCGAAAAATCAATGAACAAACAAGGTGCCTACCTTTCCTCAATATCTACGTCCGCCATCTTGCATTTTTCTTCCCGTATACTTGGTCACGTGACAGCATAGAGTGGTAACATACTTATAAAAAATATCGAAAATAAAGTAACAAGAATCTTAAAGAAATGTCCAAAATTGCAAAAGATGCTTACAAGAGTACCTCTGAATGTTATGGGACACAACTTCTGTCAACACGCTCATGCAAACGAACGAAGTTTACATGCATAACTTTCGTTGTAAGAGTTACATAATAATTGTTTCTAAATCAAGTGCACGTAACATAGATAATAGTCGGACCTTATCAAGACTCTTCATAAAGGTCACGTAATTATAATATTTATATATGGTATAGTATCACGAAAGTTGAAAGGGAGGTCGTTAATGACCAGCAGATGGCCCCTATTGAATTCGGTCACTAGGTCAAAGGTCAATGTTACGGTGACCAAATGATTTCTGCTTCTGTGCAGTTACTGAATGCACCAAGGGGGCATTTCGTGTTCTACAACCTCTTGTTTACTAAAGCATAAATGTTTGATTTGAATATCAGAAAAAATAGTTCAAAATTGATAGGCTGTCTTTAGTATTTATGTCAAAAAAAAAAACATCGCGATGTCAAAATTCAAAACGCAGAATTTCTCTCTCTGAGAGAGAGAGAGAGAGAGAGAGAGCGCTTCTCTGGTCCCAATCAGTTAAAAAGACTAAAATGTCACTACTGATTTGTGAGACACAAAAAAAGAGATTTGAATATATAATATGCAAATGTTGAAACAGTAAGAATGTGTAGTACAATTCGGGCTCGTATATAAAGTAGCATCGAAACTAATCTTATTGGGTTAGTGTACTTGCTGTGGCATGTGCATGTTCAATTGTACTACTAGGCGCTTTGCCGTAATTGGTCTATTGTGGTGGTGATTTAGTTCGTATAAATTCTCCCTAATATATATATATATATATATATATATATATATTGTTTCAAAGATACAATCATTCATTGGCGATTCGTAAATTAAAAGTATATATTAATAATGTGAATGCAGATTGTGGGGTAATTAATTACATCACTATTTTTACCAAAGTGATAAATAGTTACAGTAATTATGATGTTGGCTGTATGGTTTAGCAATGGCGACTATAAATAAACTAACAAAAAGCAAGTAATGTCATCTGTAAGTTTACACTAGGAAAATGATGGCGGATATATTTCAGTACTGTATGACTATATTTGCATTGTCTAAATTAACTTGGAATAAGATGCAATCTCGTTAATATTTGAAAATTATAGACTTCTATTTGATGTCAATAAACTATACTTTCAAAGTACATTGTTCATTATTTAATTAATAATCATCTGAGTATGAAGGATTGAATTAAAATAAATACCAACTGTGTTCGATAATTTGCACAATTAACCGATGCGTTCGATATGTTTCTTTTAAATGCAAACAAATAATACCCCATACAATTAACTATCATACGTTAGATCTGTTGCGACTTTGTAAACTGAATTGTTTTATTAAGCGTAATTTTCACCGTACATAAACAGCTACACGAAAAGAAGATTTCGCAGGTGGTTGCGATTTTTACACTTATATTCATAACTCCGCTTATATCGAACTACTTTGGTCAAACAAAATATGCTCGAAATAGCCGAAGTTTGTTAAAACATATTGCGAACAAGCTCCTTATAAACACTTTTTGTACAGCAAACTGATGTATGTACTATTGGTTGATCAAATGTGCTTTGAAATCCGCTGTTGTCTTTGTAGTGATATAAAAGGTACATTTTCGCAAAGCATTTAATCGTCCTATATACTATTTGATTGCTTATTCTATTATTATTGCTTTTTCTTCATTATATACCTTGATATAAAAAATAAACAAAAGAAAAAAGCCGTTAAAATGACCCTCGCGGCCGACATAGACAGATTATTAATGCATTTTGCAACGATATACAAGCTTTTGAAATTCAGTTATAGTTAGATAATTATGTTTTTCTTTATGATTGGTAATAATATATTTTCCAATGGCATAATAGGTAAATACATTACATGTTATATATTTTAAAAGACCTTAAGAAATTTTATAGACGATTTCAGTGAAATACTTCATTTAAAATGTCGTTGAGACATCGCGTTGTGTTTTTTAAAATATATTCTCGAAAATGTTGGTACAATGTTTTAACAATGGGAATGTAAAAGGCTTGTTAAAAACAATCTTCTGAAAAAGACTATTTGGGATTCGCTGTAACCTATGCTATTTAAACGTACATTTTAACACTAAAACATGAAAATGCGTTAATTTTATCCGATTATTTACTATAACCATTTTTGCTATGACCATTTTATTTTACATAGAACATAGAGTGGCTGAAATTGCGATATTTTAATTGTTTCTTGTGTACTTTTTCGTTATAACCGTGTTCGTTTTAAGTGAATTATTTCTCTGTAGATAGTTATTTCACATCCGATAAAATGCAAACAACAGTTTTACAACATCACTACAAACTACAATTCCGTACGGACTGCAAATGGTAATTTATGGTATTTTCGGTCATTGGAGATGTTTCAGACAGTCAATTTACAATACATGACTATATTTTCATTTTCGATTTTTTATTTCTTTTTATGATGTGAACTAAGAATGTAATTAAACAATGTTGAGTAATATAACTGAGTTCACTGGTACTCATACACAGCAGTGATAATGAATATTAAGATTTGACTTTTGTCACGCTCACACATGTACAGTACATGTACGTGTCCAACAGAGTTCAGTATTTGACTCACTTCATCCTTTACGAAACTTTTATTCCAAACATATTAATTTGTGTTTGTACTGAAAAACATTGGACCGTCTTGAAGTTTGAATCTTTTAAGCTAATTACGTGTCAGCTGAATCAAAACTGTTTTGACGAGTTGCACTCCTGTAACAGTGGTTAACAAAGTTATTATACTTTAACAAAATTTTAATCAAAGTTTTTATGTTTTAATCAAAGCTATTTAATTCAGACAAAAATCAATAACATTTCTTAACCAAAACAGAGAAATATAGAATATTTTGGTTTCAATATCCATATTTAAAAACCGTATAAGGACGCGATCAGAGTAAAATCACGATGGGTGAGTAATATTTTTAAATTATATTGAAAAGAAGGTTCGAAGTTACATATTTTTTTAAGTTCTGTACGATACAAGAGAATTCTTTGTACTGTACCGTTGCTTACATAATTTATTTATTATTGTTTATTTAATGTATTTTGACTGCTGTGCATGGCCGTTTGGTTCCCTTTTGTTTTACCGGATGTTTTTATTTTAATGCGAATTTACCAAAGACAGTCATTTAAGAGAAACGAACGATTGAAATACGTACCAGTCCAGATAACATCATCATAAAATATAACGAATTATACTGGCAAATTAAATAGTATTTATTGTTAAGAATGCATTTATTTAAAGATAGATATTATCAGTTATATGCTATATTGAGGAGCCTATTTGTATACATATCTGTAAGACAGTATTCTTAAATCTAGATAGACCTCTTCGTCCCCGTCCCCACAGAAATATACGAACGCACCACTTGTTTCTTACAACTGAAAAAAGTCATGTTCTTTCGTTTATTTGTCAGAAAATTCATTTGCAAATATTGACGTGTTTCATATTTCTCTCGGACATGAATATTTGAACTATTGTGTTTTAAATTATTACGCAAATGATGAGACGAAACCTCGGTAATCTTAGTATATTAAACATGTAGAACATATGGTACAGAGTCGCCGGTAACCCTTACGGACAGCTCCTCCATAGGAATAAGTAATTTTACTAGAAGAACGATAGCGCGAGAACAGAAGACGCTTCGATACCAGAAGCTACCCCGTTTCTTAAGCATTCGAGTTTTCAAGCACCCACACATGGGACTCCCAATGTTAGTAATTTTCAGTTGGAGGAGTAGGGCTTAAATTCCTGGTGTCGTAGTAAGACAGTGGTAGCATTGAACCACTGCGTCTGCTCATTTTATGAATAGACAGAGTATTGGATAAATATATAGGGTAGCCAGGCTGTTTTAGCTCATCTGAGCACGAAGTGCTGAAGGTGAGCTAATATGACGTGCTTTTATCCGGCATCCGTCGTTGTTCGTCGTGCGTCAATACTTGACTTGTTTGCACTCTAGAGGCCACAGTTGTGACCCAAACTTATTAAACTTGGTCAGAATGGATGTCTCGATAATCTCTAGGTCAAGTTTGAAACTAAGTTGCGTGGGCATAAAAACTAGGCCAGTAGGCCTGATGAGATGAAAATCTTGTTTACACTCTGGAGTCCACAGTTTTAATTTGAAACTCATAAGAATTGGTCTGGGTGACCTTTAGGTAAAGTTTAATTTTGGGTCATGTTGGGTCAAAAACTAGGTCACGCACTCAAATCAAAATAAACATGACCCTCTTGTTTAAAAATCACGTTATATAAAAATAAAATGATATTTATATTGCAAAAATAGCTAAAAGTACTTCTTGATACAGACATTATCAATCAATGTAAGAGCATAAGTGCCAGGTGTGTGCTATTTATTAACTCGAGTTAGTAATTCCGGTAGTTTACGTTGATGTATAGGTCCTGGGTAAGATTAGGTACCTGGTGTATCCTACGGGTAGCCCTACTGGGTCATATAATTAAGATGACCAGTCAGCGTTTGCTCAAAGAAGATATCACTATCTAAACCATGTCATTGATTTTGTTCGGTTTAAAGTCGCACCGGAACAATGATGGGTCATATGGCGACTTCCCAGCTATTATGTTGGAGGACCCCAGGAACCTAAACCGTCTTTAAGTCTGAAGGTTTTCGATCTGGTTTGAGCCTATATGCCAGTGAAATATATACATACCCTAAATGAATGTGTAGTTATGAGTCTGACCAAGATCGGGTACCTGGACAAAACTAGATTTTGAGGAGAAGTCATAGAAGGTGACCAGGAAGTATTCAAACTTTAAATTTTTCACTATTTTGACCATATCTGAAGGTTTTCAACCCAGTTCGAGCTCCTACCACTTGAACATAATATACATGTACATGTAAATAAATGAAGGTATATATCCTGGATACAGTTTGAAATCTGGAATAGCTCTAGAGGCTATGGTATGTCATTTATTGATGGTAGTATATGTTCAAGTCCCTACATGTTTGGAACCGTATATATGAATGTGTAGACAGATGAATCCACGTTGAAAAATCAAAAGTTGTTCTACTCAGGTGTTGAAAATATTGTTATCGTAGCTTTTTTCTTTTTTTTTTTTTTTTGATTTCATGTAACTCGTGGAAAGCAAATCACATTTTGTTTGTTACAAGCTTCTGTAAAATATATTTATGTTGAGGGTGTTTGTTTATTTTCAGCGTTATCCTTCTGAGGGAAAATATCAGAGTTGTCTCCCTTATCGATGACGATATGTTTTGATATCACACTGCAAACAAAGATTCTTTTTATATATTTTCTGCTAATTTGCGAAGATCAACGTTCTGTTTATTTCGCGCTGACAGAATTTAATAACACCAATGCTTCATGGAAGAAATCGGGTTTATTTAGGCTACCGTGTAACATTAAAAATCTGCTATATGAAAATGGACACGTTTATACTGTTGACAGGATATAAGGAATATTCAAGAAAATCCATATCAGGTGTAAATTAACGAAGCTAGTTACAGTGCTGGCTGGAATCTTGCAATAATTTGTTAGGTCATCGTGTTTTGTTCATAGTTGATTAACACCAGCAATAAAAAGCACAATGAACTGTACTTTGACTGAATCGCAAAACACAAAAGCGCATTTATACAGGGTTTGAACTGGTTTTGATAAGAAACACACAATATATATATATATATATATATATATATATATATATATATATATATATATATATATATTCCATCCTTTCGAAAATCATCAGATTTCACGGCTTTCATCCTGTCTCCTGTTCAGTTCAAAATCTTGCACGTAGATGAAATGATGCTAAAGACTCCTGTATAAAATTCGTTAATTCCTTTGCTTTACAATGATTCAACTTCAGTTCAGTGATATCGAAATCTCTGGTCATGTTTTGTAGATATATATCCTCTGACATGATCTTGGGAATATAATTGTCTATTTGTCTGTCATTCTATAGCCATGCCAGTGTCAACAAAGTCATCTTGAGGTAAAACTGACCCGGCATTTGAATGAAATGATTATTTCACCCTGCCATTGTTATTAAAATCATCTTTGCTTCGTTTATATGACTGAAATGTAATTGTCCATTAAAGGAATGATAAAGCCGATTAGTTGATAACAGTGTCATTCTATAAAGGTTAACGCTCGTATTGTATATAACTGTTTGTATGAACTGGAGAATACATTCAGCTTATCCAGTCAGAATCTACGCTCTAACACAATAGTTATTGCTCTTGAATAAACACAAAAAGTGCATTTTTTAACATTGCTCATGATGACAGACAAACGGACACAGACAAAGACAAAACTATATGTTTTCGATTTGAATAGGGAATGAATATCCCGAAAACAGGTCATTTTCAATTTGATTTTTATCTATACAACATGTGGATAATAAATTTTAGCCATGGTATAAATATCTTTTTATAAAAGAACTAGGCTATTTACAGATCCATCAATGAGACATTAAGCAAATTATTTAAAAGCCTAACTTAACAAGAACACGGCTACTTAGCCCTAGCGCTACCACCAAAAAGTGGTGATAAGAAAAAGAGCTATCGACATTTCCGTGGTGCAGCTATCACCGATCTCAAAATGTTAACAGGCGAGTACAATTTATATTTTACGTTACATTTTCGTTGATATAACTTCAAAAATCGGAGAATGTAGTGCCGCGTAAGAACGTTTTTACTACAAGTTGACTCTAATTTCATTAAGAAATTATGTAAATTGTGGTGTCAATAGCTTTTCTCCCAATTACGACGTTATTAATTTTGACATCTGTATGCATTCCATTTTTTTCGGTGCATAGACACACTATATGAAAACTATCGCGCATGCAAATTGTCTAAATGTAAATGATACACACACAGACATACAGTAGTATTAATAAAATCTACCGTAAAAGAAATTCACCAGCATTTTTAAAAGAGGCGGCGCTTTTGCAATAGTGATGGCGCTATACAGTAGTAGTGGACGGTTAGCGTTAGAACGTCTGGCTACAATAAGTAGTTTTATTCATGAGAAATAAGGTATGATTACAGGGTTTGTCATTTACCTTTTTTAATTTAATGTCTTAAAGTTATTCTAGTCATTACCAACTTTTAGTAACATCTCTTAACCGATGAGGCGGGAAAAAATTAACCTATCATCAAAAATCAACAAAACCAATAATCCAATATCAGTGCTACCGGACACATTCGTCAATTTCCGTACTAACTGTTGTTATTGTAACAGTTGTAATAACACGGGGAAAATGTCGATACCTAATACCTTTGGTTATTATAATTTTAACTGATGCATTAACGGGCGGGTGGTTCGCTAAACGATGAACTTTAATGATGTTTTAATTAATAGTAAAGTGAAAAGCGGAACAAGTCGAATATAACACTTTAAAAATTGTCGAATAAAAGTAATATAAAGAATATGAATATGTTATCTAACATAATTATTTAGAAATCGATACATATTATACATCTAATACATACATTTACTTTCAAAACTTGACATGTACAAAAAATAAGTAATGAGAGAGAGAGAGAGAGACAGACAGAGAGAGAGAGAGAGAGAAAAGTTTATTCATACAAGCATCATAATAATACACATTACATGATACAAACATCATAATAATACATAAATCCATGATACATTTAATGTAGGTCAACATGACCCATGATCAAATCAGGCGTAGACGATTGAAACAAACTCTGAAATGTTTTGGTCAATGGCGGAGATAAGCTTAATGTGTTTAATTATTACATACTTGTCTACGCTTAAGACTAGTAAAAAGGATACAAATCTGGTATTAATTAAGTGAAACTGAAAGTATCGTCATTAGGGAAATATTTTGCACGCGTCTTCATAAATGAAAGTGTCGTAACAGATAACATCACACACCAGTATGAACTTTGAACGTCAGTTGGAAAAAAATATTTGCGTACAGAAATACATTTTATCACATGTTTGTCGTCACGGGAGTGTGATAAAGCCAATAAGTTAAATGACGAAAATACTATAGTATAATAAAGCTTTGACGTCGACGTCGTTTATGGTATGGAAGACGTTGGTCAACCTGACTTGTTTATATATATTCCGATCAATTCGTAACAGGAAATGCCAAAATACTTCAGAAAATGGGAAAAGCACCAAAATCGGCACAGGTTTTTATTTAAGCATCTTTTTTTTCATGGGACCCATTAGATATCTATCAAGATGGCCGATACGGCGGCCATTTTCCAAAATGGCTGCCAAAACTCAATATTCACCTTACAAGATTCTAATGAAAGGTCATTATATTTACATTCATCCCCAAAATGCACCAAATATAAATGTATATGATAAAATAAATCTTAAATTTTAATCAAAAGCAAAAATAACACATTAAATGATATTAATTTCTTTCTGTTTCCATGGTAACGGCTAAAATCTAGCCTTTAAAACTCAGTTTAATATTATCATAACAAAAACTTTGTGTTTTTTTCATATTTTAAAGGATATTTTGTTTTACTATACGTGATTTATATTATTTTACTTGTATTCCCCTCACGGCAGCATTTAAAACATTGTTGTTATCACCCAACCAGTGTTTAGCCAGAGGGGGCTTATGGGTTGCACCCGTATGCATGTCAATACGTCAGCCATGCAAAGAGTAATACTGCAATAACTTTAAAACTACAACAGATTTTTTCATGATACGTGGTACATTGATAGATGGCTATGTGGAGAAAGCCATCGTCATTTAAATTTGTTCCTATGGCAACAAATGTTGTTGCTATGGCAACAAATAGTCCACGAATATGACGAAAAGTGTCATCCTGCATTTCTTCAAAACTACGAGAGATTGTTTCTTGAGAAATTCTAAATAGATAGGAGGAAAAATTGAAAACATGCTTGTTATCTTCTTTTCTCCTTTTGTACATCATTTTGTCCGTCTGTATGCCCGGCCATCATTCGCAAATGGTGGATTCTTCAATTACAAAATGTACTTCAAAAGTACAAATTCTAAAGTCTTCTTTATGAAACCTTGTTTATAGATGATAGGTAATATGGAGAATGTGAAGGTCAATTAATTTAGTTTCTATATAAAACTGTAGTTCCTATGCCAACAAGTACGACAACTATCCCTTTCGGGTTTGGGACTATAAATGTAAGAATAGATTATAGTGACGGGCTAGTAGGATCAAATAAAACAACGTTCCTATAACTGTGTAACAAAGAAAAGTAAGGCTAAAATGTTAATATTGCTTTCACGGACAACACTTAGTAACTATTCTGTGAAATATATTACTCAGCACAGTGAGCTGAAATCTGAAATAAGGTACATGTCAGATACTCGTGTCAGTACACACAAGCACGAGATTGTAGACAACTTTAGTTAACTTGCATAAGGCAGTGCTGAACATTTCAGCACTTTAGACAAATTGCACCTTCCTCGACAGCCTTCATCTAGTTTGCACATGCACTTGAGGAGCTATTGGTACAAGACTGGTACTTGCGGCAAAAACTTACAGAAAGATTCCAGTTTATCAAAGATACCTCTGGTCAGCCTTATTTAACTTGACTTGGAGTCTTAGAAAAGTGATAGAACACCTGACCCCATATGTGCCCGACCTAATGGGCAACATATTTAGCATGTTCAAGAGGTGTAGCAGACAATGCAGGAATGCACACTATAGCCCTAATATTTGTGTGAACAGATGGTTGATCAGCTACTTGACATGTTTTCTTGTAAAGAAGAGTATCGAAAGCCTCCATCTATACCAAAGAAATATCACAGTTTATTTGTAGGAAGGTGTAGAAAATGCATTTAAAAGCTTGATTCACCGGTAAGCAGCGAGTTGTACTGGTTATTTGTTGTCTGAAAACAAGAAAATTGGTGTTAAAATTGTGTTTCGAATATACGTGGTCATAAGATAAATCCTCAAGTATTCACATTTAATAACATGTCCTTATCTAATATATTTTAATATCAGTAAAAATGTCCAGAAATAGATATTAGTGCACCTTTTTTGTAGAAATGATGGATTTTGCTCCCAATTTATACTCCACCCCCCCCCCCCCCCCCCACTCCCCCCAATTCCCCATCACACTCAGCCATGTTCCTACTACGTCCTAAAACATGAATGGCACGACGCAGTAAAGAAATTGTACAATGTAGAAGAAATACAGTAGATACCGATAAGAACATTATATGCTCTCCATGAGCGTGGGGGACGCGGTCGAACTTTGGATATGTTCAAAACAAAAGTAGTGAGGACGTGGTCGAATCAGGAAGCAGTAAGAACTTAGTAAGAACGTATAAATGACGTAACTAAAACCTAGTAGGACTTAGTACAAGCGTAGGCGGACGGGAAAGACTGCATGACGTTCTCAATGCGCTGTCACTGGGTTGTCATTGCGTTCTTGCTCCGTCAATGGAGTTCTCACTACGACCTATCTACATTTGTGTGCTATGACCATGCTATGTCCGTGCCACGTTGTAGAATACCGCATTGGGTAATCAATACGTTCTTTTGGTGCTTCACATGTCACGTTTGCAGTAGGTTCTCACCGTGTCTGTTATAGATTCTGAGAATTGAGTATGAATACTGGATCCAATTCCCCATCACTTCATTTTCAACCAGCATTGGGTATGATCCCAAATCATCAGGAATTACCACACACTCACAGACTCAGTAGCATTAGGAGCTTGTCAGCTTGTAGTGGACTTCTTTCCTTTTTTCCACCACGGCCTCTCTATAAGAGGGTTCTGATTTCTTCAGGGGGTGGGGGTTCTGGGGGATCGGGGGGGGGGGAGCTTGTTGTATATTTTATTTGATTGTTGTTGAGTGTAAATGGGGACACAATATAACTTGCAGAAGGAATGAAAAAGATGCATGCACGTGGCGTAGTATTTATGAGGAGCCGGCGAACGCAGTGAGAACGTGATAAGCCAATGGTAAGCAAGAGGTGCAATCTGACTGGTCATACTAAGAATGTAATAAGAACGCATTGGACGTGAAGATGCATATGTGCGTGATAAAAAAAAATAGTGCGAACGTGTTAGACGCAGTGAGAACCTGGCAAGGATGATGTAACGGCGCAGTATGAACTTGAGAACTGCATATTTTTCGAATTTGACCTCTGCCCCAACTGCGTCGAAATTTTCAGGACGCAGTGTGGTCTTCATGGTCTTCGTCTGAGAGTAATCAGGGCATTAGTGACGGTACATTAAACTATAAAACCATTGTTATGGAAAAATGTGCCACAATTTGACAAAAACAGAACATTACAGAACTTGCAAATGTAAATTTGATTACGCTGATCAAACAGCAATAACTTTTTCCCAAAGAAACCATGATGGTCTGACAGGCTAAGGATGTTCACATGGTCTATCTCCCTAACATAGCTAATAATTATATATTTTTACTAAGTGTCATTAGTTCTCTTAAAGTAAATAAATCTAAATGAACACAGCAACACTAACAAATTCTGAGTCGCGAAAACTAATGACAAAGTGAAACACAGTCAGGTCATTTATTCACTAATACACACTACAGTCAAACCTCGTTCGCTCAAACTCAGATAATTCGAACACAATCTTCCAATTGAAGCTATCGTCAGGTCCCGACCAAATTATCTAAAATATATTTACGATCAATCAAACAACCGATAACATTTTATCGGTCCCGACGGGCTCCAGTTAACGAAGTTCGAATGTATTTATAATGATTTACAATTGTTGTAAAGTTCTACACAGGACTGTTGCCATTTTAAACATTCTTGATATGCCAGTTGCCATAATATACTTAATTTTGAATCACATAAATGCATTCTGACTTTCCTTCTGCTTAATAGCAAATTTTATCCAAGGGAGACAACTTTTTTTTCATTTTTGGCGGAAAAGCGGTATTTTTGTTTATATAATATGTTTGAATTTATTCAGAGAGGTGATTTTAGCTAATTATACTGATGACTGTAAGTGTCTATATAAGTTTTGTAGATAATATTTATTTATTTAATTTAGGTATTTCTGAAAATATATACATGCATGGTGGCCATCTTGGATTTTTCGGCCATATTGGATTTTTGGAGTGGGTCTCATGCTCATTTTTTTGTGTTTTGCCCTAAAGTAGTTATGTATCAAGTTTTGAGCTTTTCCCATTTTCTTAAGTTTTTTTACACGATTTTACTGGAATGGTATTCATCTTCAAGTTTGTTACAAATAAGACATATTCTATTATAAAATGGTGCATTATTCCACCTTCCAGTTTCCACTTTAAGCCTATGGGAAGAAACTCTAAATCTGGTAAATGCAACCCTATGTTTCTTAACATTTACTTGATTGACGTATAACTGATAATTAAAACTGGAAAAAATATATATACAATAATGCTCTACTTGATTCTGCAATCCGATAAGTCCTCTCTTGTAACTGCATGTCTTTTATTCTTTGTTTGAAAATTGATAAAAAAAGAAATGATTACACCACCAACATTTTGTGTGAACTACACTTGGTAAAAACCCATAATTGAAAGAGTATTTCTAACTAGTGAAGCCCAGTTTGTTTCATCTGGATGGACATCAAGGTCTCTTAACATTAACTTATATACAATTGAAATATATTTTCTTTCAGGTGCGTTTACAACTTTAAGCCAGTATTTTATTATTCTAAATGAATGTAATGATTAAAATTTTAACCTTCAAAGTTCCCCGCAAATGAAGTCGTTCTGTGTAGATGTTTTAACCCCCAAATGAGACTTACAAAATTGTAGATGAACTCGCTTTATTTGATTAGCCTTACAGAATCCCCAAGTTTCGCTCCCATAGTTCAAAATTGGCGAAATCAGTTTATCAGATAGTTCTAGAGAATGGGAATCACTAATATTAACATTAGTTATGTTATGTTAAGATATTTTCTAAGTTTAAAAACTGCTTTTTGTGCTTGGCCGGCTAGCGTTTTTTATACTTCACAGAAAGAGCCCCTGAGGTGAAAACAATATCTAAATATGAACATTTATTAACTACTTCTAACTGAGTATTGTCTAAATAAAAACTTAAATTTCGTGGAAATATACCACCTTTCCTGAAAACTATAATCTTTTTCTTTTCTTTATTTACTTTCAGTTTACACTTTGAACAGTACGAATGCAGAATATTCAAAGCTTTTTTCAAGTTCTTCCGGTGATTGCGAAAATATAACAATATCATCGGCATACATTAACAAAAGTAATTTGAAAAAAAAAGAATAGCAACACCCTCAAAGCCATTAAGCAATAATTCATCTTCTAAGTCATTAAGGTGCATTGAGAATAAAAAAAGGGGATAAGCTCTCCCCTTGACGAACACCTAAATAACATTCAAAATTTTCACTTACAGCATTGTCGCACTAAACTTTTGATTTAACTTTCAATTGATATACCAACTTTTAAAAATATCAAATATTTTACCTCTAATACCAAGCTGTATCAATTTGTATCATACATTTTCTCTTACTAAGTAATCAAAGGCTTTAGAATAATCCAAAAACAACAATACAGTTTAGAGTTATTGTTTAACATAAGATTTACAAGTCCAAGCAATGCAAAAATGTGGTCATTTGTACCCATTTTAGAACAAAATCCTGCCTGTGATTTAATGTAAATATAATACTGCTCTGCCCAGTTAGTAAATAATTTATGTAAGTAAGGAACAAAGACATCCTCTCTGTGTATAATAAACTCATTTAAAATTCTGTCCGGTCCTCCAGATCTACCTGTTTTAAGATTTGAAATTTCCTTTTTAATTTCACTAGTAGTAAATGGTACGTTTAATTCTTGAAACATAATTCTTATTTCTGAATTAAGGAAAGTGTCATTGAAATACAACACGTCTTCATCTGGTTGGAAAAAAATATCATCGGGATTATTTACCGCCTTAAAATATTCATAAGATGTGTCTACCGTTCTATTTTGGGGTTTCTTAATTTGACACGAATCTTTAAGCATCTTCCAGTACATTCTTTCTTTTTTCGATTTTTCATCCAACCTTTCAACAACTTTTTCGTATTCTGTCTATCATTTTCAAAATTGTATTTTCTGACTTTTTTCTTATAAGCAGTCCGGGATTGTACCATTCTTTTACGATTCATATCAGACGGTTCTTTTCTAAACAAATTTAATTTTTTATAGAATTATAGAATTCTGTCCGTTCGTCATGGAATAAATCCTCAAATAAAATATCCCCCCTAGCTTTAAAACTGCTTTAGGTATTCTTTTTAAAGTGCTTATTACATACTGTATTAATACATGTCATAAAAGAGGACAATGAATTATCGATACCATCCGCTGAATCGACCTCATTCAACGAATAAAGTAGTTCAGACAATTTCAGTTTAAAGGAATCCGTATTTAAAGCTTTTTTGTTTAGCGCTTTTTTGTCGTCTCTCCGTTTATAGTAATAATTAAAAGTTTCAACATTTACAGTTTCAACAGTAGTTGTGTTCGGTCTATCATTACTTCCAAAACGTGAGAATTCAATCAAACTGTAATCTGATAAAATATTTGGATCGTGCACATAAAAAGATGAGAATATTTTTAATATTCTGGGTTTACAATACAATAATCTACTACACTTTTACCAGATGATGCAACATAAGTAAAGGATCCAACATCTTCACAAACATGCCCATTTGCTATCCGGAATCCGGATTGTTAAAAAAATTCTATTAGTAACAGACCATTAGCATTAGTAGTTTAATCTTGCGAAATTCTTGGTATAAAACAATCTGATATGTAATCATCGGGTAAAATATCACCTTGTGTCAAAAAAGTACTATCGTCTGAAACAAAATCATTCAAATTTCCCACTCTGGAATACAAGTCGCGAAGTAACATAAAATGGCAAATTTCCTCACCATACATATCTTGTAAATGTATAACATCTTCTAGTAAAGTATCATATACATTTTAATCAATAAAAACATTTCTGCTAGAGTTAGAAGGCACAATATAACGGACACATAAAAAAAGATCTTAGTCTAACCCTGTAAGGTTTTTACATATCAGGTTCTGTTAACACAAGCATGTCATTTGAAACAAACTTATTTCGTACATATACAATAATTCTTCCCGAATTTCGAGTTGTCCTTTTTAATTTTTCTGTTCTGGTTAATTCAAAACGTGTAAAATCTTCAACACATAAAACATGTTCAATACCACCCTATGTCTCCGCGAAACATACGATGTCGTTATTGTCAAATATTTGTTTCACATATGAGGAATTTAATTTATTAAAACGTTTACTTATCAATGACTTAATATTCAATAATGAAAATCTTAAATGTGTATTACAAGTATACTCAATGTTCTCCTGTCGTCTGGCCTAACTGTGCGTAGCTCCGTACTTTCCATCGGGTGCAGTTGAACTTGTGCAACTATCCTGCGAATTTGAACGTTCCTGCGCATTATTTAAAGATAAATGCGACCCTTTTCCCACGCTTGCTGACCTTCTTCTATCCTGATTGGTCGAGCCTTTCTGAGGACTACCATGTGGTTTCCCCGATCGACGACTGCTAGACAAAGAACGGTCACGTGGTGTTTTACTATTACTACGCGATGTACATTTAACACTACTGGGCTGTAGAATGATTTTTGATGACTGCGAATCATGCAATGTGTCATTTTCAATAGTCTGTGAAATTGTCTGTTGCTCCGAATTTGATGTTGATTACACAGTCTTAACGTGCGTCTGCTGCTCCATATCGAATACTGGGCTATCACTCACTATAGGTTGTACATTATCACCAAAGTTGTTTGTACAAATGTCATTCCTCTGTGTTGCCTGGGATCGAGTAGGGTCACAGTGCGAGTCTCCCGTGCTAAGAACTTGTTGCTGAGGGGGCGGGGGTGGGTGGGGTGAGGGGGGAATCAATATTTTTTACATCTCGGGATTTACTATACGTTTTAAGAATTGGTGTCTTACCATTAACTAGTCTGTCCCATTCAGGGAATTCGTTCTCCTCAATTTTGCCATTAACAAGTAATGCTGCTGGAAAGATCATTTTAACATTCGTCCTAGGTAATGCCCTATAACGCATGAAGGCTGGCCAGAGCTTCTTCCTGGCTGCCTTTATATCTGGCGAATAATCTCTATCTATAGCATAATTTGTGTTCCGCAGGTATGCAGCCTCGCTTGTTGCGAGATTAACTTCGGATTCGTAACTAAATGTGAAGAGAATCGCCCTCTCACGTCTGCGCTGACCCTGTCTGGGTGGGACTTTTAGTTTTTTACCAAGTCTAATTGCATGTTTAATACTTATTTCTTCATAGTCTAAATCGAGATAGTCATATTAAAAATTCCTGACTTCGTTCAATGTAGCATGTTGACCAGAAATAATAAGATGACACTTACGACTTCGTGGCTAAATATCGATAAGTCTGTATGTAAGATCGGTAGGTGGCGCACAGACTTAGCTAAGCAATTACTAACGAAGAACAAATATTACAACTTCAACGGTCTATTATGAAATTTTCAAAAATTAAAGTTGATGATATTTACGATTGACCGATAGTTTTCAGTTCTTTATTTTTCTCCATTTTGCAGCTGTAAGTCTTCAAACATGACCACAAACGTCTTTTTTTTCAGCAGGAGCAAAATGGTGTTCTTAAAAGGTTTTCTAAGTAGCGTTTCTGTATACAACAAAAAATGCGGCAAAAATTCTTCATTTTCAAGTTTTTTCTAAAATTATCTCTCCAATGATATATAATTTTTCAAATTTAATAAGACGTCACATTGGAGGCAAACGATTTATGAACGCAAAACTCGTAAAACTGACGTCGAGTTTAACCAAGCGTACATAATTTAACAGCTATCGATTGAAAAAAGACAATAGTGCAAGAATGTCACAATATACGCCCGTCGCAGCGAATTAGAAAATAGCACCTGCATTTGCAAATGGATTCTTCATTTTGTGGTTGTTTAGTAATTATTGTAATTCTTTTGTTTTTCTAAGTCCACAAAAAAAACTCCTTACCAAGTAGAGATACCTTAAAATACATGCACCTAAAATTTGAAAGTAACATCTATGTTACAGAAAAGTGGTCTTGGTTTTTTCCTACGGTCAATTATAAAACAGTTACAATATAGGTTATTTATAGTAACAACTAAGGGAAGTTAATCTTAAAAAAAAAAGAAAAAAAATCCCCCCCAAAAAATGTGTAAGTTCACACAAAAATCCTTACCCGGTAGAGAGAGGTCAAAATACACCTCAACATTGGATGTAATATGCATGTTGTACCACAGAAAAGTGGTCTAGATTTTTCCCTACAACAAGTAATGAAACAGTTCCAATGTCAGCTATTTTTAGAAACAGCAAAGGGAAGTAATTCTAAAGAAGGGATCTGCGCACGACACTCCGTCTCATGATGGTGTACAATTGCAAATTACCCCTAGTAAAAAGAAAAAAATAGGACCAGGATCTTTACTGTTCGCTATTCACTCAGTAAAAACAACTCTATTAACATTTAATGGTATAATTCATAGATGGAAAAGCCCATTACGATAACTTATTACAGTTAATTTTAAAGCCGGTTAATAGTTTATACTGATTCTTCCTACTGTCATAAGATTTATGAAATAAGTGTAAAAATAAAAAAAGAAATAAATAACTCCCCAAGAGAAAGAAAGAAGACGATTTAAAGACAATAGAAAGTGATATATAGTAAGTGGGGTAACAGAGCTTTTATGACCCAGCTTGAAACGACACTGACCGGATATTGCTTCTCCCTAGGCATTATTGTTATACACAATAAATTTAAAGGTGTTTAAACATTTGACACAACTAAATTATTAACAATCTTGGGACTAAAATAAATAAAAGATAACGCAATTTTTAAACGAATAATTTAAAATATGTTTTTTTTTCAAATATGTTGAAGTTAATGGTGTATTTCTTAAGAACGCTGACAGACTATTTACTGCGGAAACACATGAGTATTAGTTGTTTTAACTACTTTTTACGATGAAGTTTGTATATTTGACGCGCATTGAACACTAAACCCTCCATAGCGTTATTGGTAGCTAGCGGAAAACTTTTTTATTGACGCGGCGGTCGGACTTCGATTCCCGTCGCGATCATCCTTTTTTCTTGATATGGCATTTTTAAATAGTTTAGAAACAAAACTTCCTACTGTAATTTCTAACTTTCATCATATGACCAAACTCCAGTTAGAAATATATCCTGGATGAACTGATTATTTTGCTTTTTAGCTCACCTGTCACAAAGTGACAAGGTGAGCTTTTGTGATCGCGCGGCATCCGTCGTCCGTGCGTGCGTGCGTTCGTCCGTGCGTAAACTTTTGCTTGTGACCATTCTAGAGGTCACATTTTTCATGGGATCTTTATGAAATTGGTCAGATAATATCTAGATCAAGTTCGAAATTGGGTCATGTGCGGTCTAAAACTAGGTCAGTAGGTCTAAAAATAGAAAATCCTTGTGCCTTCTCTAGAGGCCATACTTTTCAATGAATCTTCATGAAAATTGGTTAGAATGTTTACCTTGATGATATTTAGCTTAAGCTTGAAACTGGGTTACATATCATCAAAAACTAGGTCATAAGGTCAAATAATTGAAAAACCTTGTGACCTCTCTAGAGGCGATATTTATCATGGGATCTTCATTTTTCCTTTTTGTCTAATTCCATTTTCCATTTCACAGTGACAATAGTTAAGTCTAGTCTTGAGATCTTTTATAGGAATGATGTTAAAATTATCAGACATTAGATAATAGGTAAGAGTAGATTTTTTTGGAAGCACAGAGCACCAAAAACACAGCCCCAGAGCCACGCATTTAATTAGTAGGCTTAAAACAAAAAGAAGCTGAAATGGAAAAATATTTCAGACGGTTGCTTCAAACATCCAACAAGTACATATTAATATAAGCTAAATATTGATAAATGGGAAGGAAATGGTAAGGGGCGAAATGGGGTCGGGGTTGGGGGAGGAATCCGAAGGGGAAAGTTGAACAAGGACAAAAATACAAGAGAATGCCATGTTCTATAAAAACAAGTCGCACTCCAACGTAAACCACAATAGCGCAGACACTCATGTACCAAAGACAAACACACAACGACGATCAACTGAACAACATAGAAAAACGAACAAGCAACACATAAGAAAACAGTAGGGCACCGTTATAGACTCACAAGCTTACAAACGCACCCACACAAGTAGGAAAAAGCAATCAAGTACCGTCTTGGGATTCGGCTGCAAAAATAAAGAGGAGCCACGAAAACTTACTAAAAGTAAATGGGATGCAAAAAGTAGCGTAAATGCAAGGGAAAGGAGACGGCAATACGGGGAGTAGGGCGGAGGAAAAACGCTTACAGCAAACAAGAAAACATACGCAACACACAATACAAGACAGACAAAACAACCTGTTGAAAGTAGGGGCACCGCCTTGGAACGGTCAGTTGAACAACAACAATGTAAATAAAATCCCCGCTGAGAAAGGCTCTAACATAAGTGCAAAAGTAACAGATAAATAAAGCAAAAATAAAAAATAATGTAAATTTAAGGTACAATTACACCAATGTACTCAACAACTTGTCTGAAGTCAGAGCAACAAGAGCCTAACTTTTAAGGGCACGACTAAGAAAACTATTAGACAAAAATCAACTCCCTCCGTCCGTTGTATGTAGGATTTAGGGGAAAAGCATCATGGAGTCCTACACTTTATTAGTCATCGCACCATCAAATAGGAAAGCGTAGCAATTAACTGTAGAAGGTGTCAATCACTAAACATGCACTGTGCTCCACGATTTTCGCATCGTATCCTCTTTTGATAAACTTTTTAACCAATTTTACAAAAACTTGATTAAAATAAGGGTTATGTTTAATTTTCCAAATGTTATCAACTACATCTCCATAGTATTCCGGATGTGTAAGTCCAAGTTTTAAAAGTGTTTTAAGGGGCGTATTGTATTTTTCTAATAGTTCAGACGATCTGTAGTAAAATTTACTAAAAGCTTTCCGTAACTTATGATAACGGTAACCCTGTTGTAACAATTTCTTGGTGATATGAAGAATTCTGTCATTAAAATCCAAATATTCATGACCCTGCACCTCCACCACCTGATGTTTTAGATAATTAACGTTATTTAAAGGATTCTAGAAGTGGAAATAAGTATTTGTTCTAAACACTTGATTATATGTATATGTATTCAAGAAAGT
Source organism: Mercenaria mercenaria (assembly GCF_021730395.1). NCBI lineage: Eukaryota > Metazoa > Mollusca > Bivalvia > Venerida > Veneridae > Mercenaria > Mercenaria mercenaria. Next base: position 13,625,869 of record NC_069367.1, on the reverse strand, counting down.
AATAGAATGTTTGATACACCATCGCCAAGTGTGCAATGCAATATTCAATAATAATTTAATTCTACATAATATAAAGCAGTTGCAAAAAGTATCATACTTGAGCCGCGTCGTGGGAAAACCAACATAGTGGGTTTGCGACCAGCATGGGTCCAGACCAGCCTGCGCATCCGCACAGTCTAGTCAGGATCAATGCTGTTCGCTGACGGTTTCTCTAATATCAGTAGGCTTAAAAATCGAACAGTATGGATCCTGACTAGACTGTGCGGATGCACAGGCTGGTCTGGATCCATGCTGGTCGCAAACCCACTATGTTGGTTTTCTCATGGCATGGCTCATTTATGTTTTCTCTATTAAAATGTATGTATGGTATTAACATTGTACGTATAACTTTACATTGTTTTTAACATGTCTACTGAGTAGTGATATTTATGCTGTAAATAAGGTAGCGTTTTGTGTGTTTTTTGTGTTTTTTTTATCTGTGTAAAAATATTTTTGTCCACTGATTTTGATTTTTTTTGCTAATCAATTCAAGGCTGATCTTATCGACAGGTTTCCTTTCACCTACAACCATTTTTTTTAGTTATTAAAATGTGTGAAATAGTAAAAAACATATTTTCAAATATTTGTATTGTGCTCTGTACTTTTTTATATTTAATTATTTTTAATAAGATACCTATGGATTAGCAAAACTAGTTCGATTATATTGTTTTATAGCTTTTGTAAAACCATTGATGTAGATATGATTGTGCATGGTTACATTCTACCAATTCAATTCCTTACTTATTTCATATTAATAACAAAACATTCAGACCTCATTTTCAGCACTTTAGAGTATTTCAATGATATGAAAACCATATATGGTCATTTAGTATAACATGTCTTCTTATCAAAAATAGAAAAATATTGACATGTTATGTTGTATATAAGAAAAATAATCTGTTCTGAGAAACATCACCCTCTAAAAATGCCCCCATGAAAACAGCCGTTTAGCAATTACGCGTAGGTAGACACTTTTCGCAAAGAATAAAACTTATTCCAAGAAATTTACAATGAAAATGGTCTAGATCTATTTTCAATACTATACGCGTAGGTAGACACTTTTCTCAAAAAATAAAACTTATTCCAAGAAATTTACAATGAAAATGGTCTAGATCTATTTTCAATACTATAAGCAATAAACATAAGCCAAAAATTTAACTGTCACCTCCTCATGTCACTCATTATACCAGATGTCATCCGTAGCATGGAACTACATTTTGGACTATTTCACATGTAACACTGAGTAGTCACTTCCGGTTTGGTGTAATCCGTCCATAATCCCTTATAGTTTCAACATGGAACGGCGTAGTACATATATAATTGTAAATATATATAGCTGTTTATTTGTTGTATGTATTACGATGAGAATAAAGATTACTTTTGTTTTAGTTACAAGATGAAATGCTCTATTCATAGTCGGGCGTCAACAACATTTCAATATTAACTATGAATAGCTATCGGCCGACTTAACAAATATTATTATTTTACAATCATGTTATAAACAAAATAAATAAGTATATATGATATATTTTAAAGCAAGAAAGACTGGTTAAATATAATACAGTTGCAGCACTTTAGATTGATATACTGTAAAATCATTTAATTTCGTGGGCATGAAATTTCGTTGTTTTTGTCAAGACGGCAATTTCGTGGGGATAAGAATTCGTGGATTTCAACTTTTGAACATAAAATGAATTGGAATTTAACTTGTTCGCTGGGATTAAATTTCATGGATTGACTAAACCACGAAGTCCACGAAAATTAGTCCCCCACGAATATTAATGATTTCACAGTACCAGATAAAAACTGAGAGATGGATTCTAATCTCGACCCGAGTCAAGCAGCTTTATTAGAGACATTTGGAAAAAATCTAAAGGTTAAATAAACGCAAAAGTGCACGAGCTAAAAATGTGTTCAAAAATTATATATCATTTTGAATCGGATTCAAAGAGACCTGACTGGCGCGTGTGGCACAGTTAAATGTCGCAACACCGCTTAATGAAGCAATCACCGTTAAATGGTGGGCAAGTTTTTTTTGCGACATTTAACGTTAAAGGTGCGACATTTAACGTCAACCTTGCGACAGTTAACGGTGGTTGCGACATTTAGCAGTTTTGCTACATTTAACGGTGCCACAGCGCGCCAACGTCTCTTGTAGTAAATTAGAATTCCAAGGAAATCTTTACTTTAAAGCACAGACAAATGAGCACACACAATCAAACTAAGCAGAAACAAAGGTATAAGCTGCTTCTATAATATATAAGCACACAATCAACGTCTAGCATAACTAATTTCAGAATGTGTAAATATTCTTAGAAATATGCATTGACAAAATATTAAAAAATCTTTATCGAGTTCATTCTTTTTTTTCCCTGTTATTTTTCAAATTTGCGTAACAAAAGATATATCATTTTCTGACAAATTTTATGTTTATAATGCTTCATGTATTTTCATTATTGTTACATTTTGCCTTTCTTAGAAATGCAATAATTACTGTTTATGTATTTTTTTTTTTTGGCATTTTTCTAAAACATTTGTTTAAAATGTTAATTTTTCATTAACATGTTTCATATCTTGTTTCAGGGTATATTGTTTCATACAATAGTCCTTAATGTAAAAAGTTGAAAAAAAAGATATAAGAGTTATAATACGATAAGCATATATTCTATTTTAATCTTTATTCTTCACCCGATAGTGTACAAAAAGTTGAGCCTCATATGAAAATGTATGTGTATTTTGAAAGGAAATGGTGAGCCATATTTCTTTAAATATTGAAAAAAAAGCCTTTAAAACATTCAGTTACTGCTTTTTAACTTGAATTTCAATTTGATGAGTTTTCAACAATACAAAATAACTACATTTTTATAATCAAAATGTAATCTGCAAGAGTAATGTACTACTAGGTAATTTCCACGATTTTATGAGCCACGGTATACTTTGTAGCAGCATTTAATTGAGTTTGGGTGAAGTGTTTTGTTTGGTTTAGTGATGACCGATTATGCAAAAAAAATTGCATAAAGTTAAGAATCATATTTAAAAACTGAGCAATTGCCACTGACACAAAAGACAGGATTAGATGTATAATGGCACTTATATGAATGGTCGATTCAAGGTTTGTGCTCAATGTCCATGTGTTTCCTGGGTTAGATATCAAAACAAAAATACCTGTGAAAAATTATTCTTGATGTCATGTAATAAGACACTAACGTATTGAATGGTTTGGCGGTCAAAAGTCTAAACTATTTGCCTTCGGTCACCCAGTAAGTGTATATTGTGTATTAAGGTTAAAATAGTACAGGCTTCATCAATGACTAACTAGTTATTGTACCGACATGTGTTCCCACTAGAAACTGATAGTTCTTTAGCAAACGACTGTTCACACGCATTGTGAAAGCATCTCAACATACATAGCTACTTTCTATATTTAGCCAAGTTAGATAAATTTTATGAAGATTTTGTACATGATGATTTGGTGAAAGATGCATCTAGTAATCCATTAATGATGTTCTTAGTTCGGTGATTACATTTGAACAACTTTGATAGAACACCAGTCAAACTGCCTTAATGTCTGGTACTACACCCGCGTCCTTCCAACACCATTCAAACTTTCTTACTTTTTTAACGATATCCGCAGCCTTCCACCACCATATATACAACCTGTCTTATTGTCTGGTAATGTACCCGTGGCCCCTCAACACCATTCAAACTGTCATACTGTCTGGTACTATACCCGCGACCTTCCAGCACCATTCAAACTGTTTTACTGTCTGGTACTATTCCCGCAGCCTTCCAGCACGATTCAAACTGTCTTACTGTCTGGTATTATACTCGCGGCATTCCACCACTGTTGGGAACTATATCCAAAGCCTTTTTACACCATTCAAACTGTCTTACTATATGATACCATACCCACAGTCTTCCTACACGATTCAAACTGTCTTAAAGTCTGGTATTATACTCGCGGCATTCCACCACTTTTATAGCTGCTTTATTGTCCGATAATATAAATGCAGCCCTCCAACCCCATTCAAACTATCTTACTGTCTGGTAATCTACCCACGATCATCCTCCATAATTCAACTTGCCTTACTGTCTGGTTCTAAACCCGCACCATTCAAACTGTCTCATTGTCTGATACTATCCCCGCTCTCTAGTACTATAACCGCTGCCTACCTCCACCATTCAAACTGTCTTACTATCTAGTACCATACCCTCAGCTTTCCTTTACCATTCAAACTGTCCTATTGTCTGGTACTATACCCGCAGTTTTCCAACACTATCCAAACTGTCTTATTGTCTGGTACTATAACCGCAGTTTTCCAGCACCATTCAAACTGTCTTATTGTCTGGTACTATAACCGCAGTTTTCCAACACCATCCAAACTGTCTTATTGTCTGTTACTATACCCGCAGTTTTCCAACACCATCCAAACTGTCATTGTCTGGTACTATAACCGCAGTTTTCCAGCACCATTCAAACTGTCTTATTGTCTGGTACTATACCCGTAGTTTTCCAACACCATCCAAACTGTCTTATTGTCTGGTACTATACCCGCAGTTTTCCAACACCATCCAAACTGTCTTATTGTCTGGTACTATACCCGCAGTTTTCCAACACCATCCAAATTGTCTTATTGTCTGGTACTATAACCGCAGTTTTCCAACACCATCCAAACTGTCTTATTGTCTGGTACTATAACCGCAGTTTTCCAGCACCATTCAAACTCTTATTGTCTGGTACTATGGCCGCAGTTTTCCAACACCATTCAAACTGTCTTATTGTCTGGTACTATAACCGCAGTTTTCCAGCACCATTCAAACTGTCTTATTGTTTGGTACTATAACCACAGCCTTCCAACTCCATTCAAACTGTCTTATTGTCTGGTACTATAACCGCAGTTTTCCAACACCATTCAAACTGTCTTATTGTCTGGTACTATAACCGCAGTTTTCCAACACCATTCAAACTGTCTTATTGTCTGGTACTATAACCGCAGTTTTCCAACACCATTCAAACTGTCTTATTGTCTGGTACTATAACCGCAGTTTTCCAACACCATTCAAACTGTCTTATTGTCTGGTACTATAACCGCAGTTTTCCAACACCATTCAAACTGTCTTATTGTCTGGTACTATAACCGCAGTTTTCCAACACCATCCAAACTGTCTTATTGTCTGGTACTATAACCACAGCCTTCCAACTCCATTCAAACTGTCTTATTGTCTGGTACTACATCTGCTCTTTACACATGACCAACTGATACATACAATTCAAACCCATTATTGTACTTCTTTTTTTATCTACTGTTTTAGATTAAGGGCATATTAGAATCGAAATAATTTATAGCACAACCGTGTTTTAACACTATTTATACACTCGGGTGGTAATACGTCGTACAAATAATTTCACTCGGGCTGCGCCCTCGTGTAATTATTACGCCCGACGTATAACCGCCCATTGTGCATAAATAGTGTTAAAGCACTCTTTTTGTTATAAATTATTTCTTAATTAAAGACGTTATTAGTGAACATCACTTGTAGCGTAGCCGCTTATTAAAGCCGCTTTTATAAATAACTCAATACACTGTTTTTCGTTCCTATCTAGTTTATTTTCCGTCACCAATAGTATAACTGCGGACTGACAGAGCTAACAAAATTCCAAGTAGCACAAATAAACCTTTAAGCATATCGTAACTCTCTGTCTTCGACTTCAGCCCTTCTCGGGCTGCGCACAGCGCCAGGCCTTAGCTCTGGTTGGCTTCCGAGCCACCACTTGGTTGCTGTGTGAGTGGGCGTCCCCTTCAGCTTTCTCCGACAATACACAATTTGTCTCCATATTTATACAACCGCGCAGTCTGGTCAGGATCCATGCTGTTCGCTTTTAAAGCCAATTGGAATTGGAGAAACTGTTAGCGAACAGCATGGATCCTGACCAGATTGCGCGGATGCGCAAGCTGGTCTGGATACATGCTGGTCGCAAGCCACTATGTTGGTTTTCTCATGGCTCGGCTCATATAAAGTGTCATATGAAATTACCAATAAGATGAGGTGGGAAAATCATATTTAAATGGAATATTTCGGTTATTGAGATATTTATACAGCTGCATGATAAATTTACAATTGTACGTTTAGTGTATGTACATGAGTAACATAATAATCAAGACCTGATATTAAGGTAGTTGTGTACTTATGATAAACCAGAAGTAATAGCGTAACAACATTTATCTGGATAACGTAGAATAAATTCTGGATGCGGTATAAGGAAATTGAGATAATTGATCGACATCTATTTGAGAAAAAGGAAATATTTGTCTTGTTTGTGTAAAATATTTCCTAATTACGTTTTTTTTCTAACTGAAACTGTCACCGACCTCAAGAATGAATGCCCTGTTTTAGTGACTTTCATCTTTCATTTAATCATTGTCGGCTTTTCTTCAGTAGACAGCCTTGTGATATATTTATTTACAGCATGAGAGTTATTTCACTTCATGGTATGACATCATGGTACTATGTAACTCCAGTTTTATAGCACCGATGTAAACAACAGAAACTCATGTACGGCAAACAAGAAAAACATTATCACACATGTTTTATGTACTCAAAATGCCTTGTGTAACAGTGTTTTGAGACGCTCCCTTTAAATGGATCGATGCGTATTTAAATCCATTTGTGGTTGTACTATAGCATAGAAGTCTGAAGGCCGCGAACAGGAACTTGGAAATACATTTGCGTTGAACAAAGGTATGGATTCTTTTATTTTTATTTAGCATGCTTTATATTATATGAGGGTCAGTCCAAGAGTGGATGGACAGCTCAAGTGTTAACATGCACTTTTTGATACTGCCTCTCAATTTATCGTAAAGGGCCATGTCAACGGAGATGAAGTAAAATGCTGGTTTGTTTATAATGAGATAATAATGAAGTGCTTGTTTGTATTTTATACTTATAAAAGTAAAGTTTCTTGTTTAACGTGGACGACGGAAGTTCCAACCTGGTATGGGTGGAAAACATATTTCCAGGCGATCCCACGGCATGTGTCATATCTACCTTTCCAACATACAAACTAGGCCGATACTGCTGGAAACAGTATCAATTAAACTAAATCCCCTGGCTCTGAACACTAGTCGGGATGTAGTTTAAATATAAAGCTTGTAGGTATTCTTTAGAGAGGATATTACATGAGTGTCTTTCATATTGATTTATTGAGTTGAATAAAATAATAAAATGCGAGACTCTGCCGAGCATTTTATCAATTGTATTTAACAAGTTTAATAAATTCAATGTGGAAAGTCACAAATGTAATATTCACATGTTAGCCTTTCCTGTCGAAAAATTCTACTTTCGTTTACAATATAAACAAGACAATTTTACCAACGTCTCCTATACTATAGACGACGTCGACGTCAAAGCTTTATTACACTTGTGTATTATCGTTTTTATTTAATGGCTTTATTACACACACGCGACGTCAAACATGTGATAAATAATGTTAGGCAGTCTAACAGAATGCGTTGCAAACTCTAAACGATAACACTTTGTTTGACACCGCAGATAATTCAGTGCGACACAGCATCATAGTGATGAAAAAGTGTTATTTCTTAGGTAAACATGTACCTGTGGCATTGACAGTTGATATATCAATGACTTTCGAAACATGTTTTGAACATTTTGTGTATGTGGTGTTACGTCAGAGGGTAACAAATTCTTGTAACAGGAAATAAAAGTAACAGAAAGACAAACCAGCAGCTATTAACAATAACAAAATTTTATTCATGAATTTAAGCAACAATGCAAATACAAGAGCTGTCAAATCCAATAATGTGTAAAAATAGTCCAAATCCAGTCCAGGTCAAATTTAAATCCAGTCGGAATAAATTGCACAATAGTTCACACAATTCAAAAATAACTTTAATATATCAAACAAAAACAAATAACAATTCCTCTCTGAAAGATAGCTCTTTAAACCCAGAATTTAAATAAATCCTTCAAATAATTCTTCAAAACATCAAAGCCCACCCGCTTAGCTCAGAGGGTAGAGCGTTGGTCTATGGATCACGGGATCGTGAGTTCGATCCTCGGGCGGGGCATATGTTCTCCGTGACCACTGTATAAGTGGTTAAGTTAGCGAGATGGAAATATTGGCGAATTTCGCGTATTTAGAAAATTCGCTAATATTTTTCTAGCGTAAATATTAGTCAGCCCATCATAAAAAGAGGGTCATTGACCCTAAAGCGTTCACCTGTACAAGACTTAAGCATTTGTATAATGTAATGGTGCAAGTACAGAGTTAGGTTTCTTCTATGTTAACCTTTATTTTATTCATGTCACACAATTTTTAAAGTTTCCACTACCGGTATATACATATAGAGAAAAGTAACCTTGCTTACTGGCAGCCATGATTTTTTGACAAATCAAAATAATCAGAGGTCAAAGAAGGACCATTTGTGTAAAATTATTTAAAAATCAAGGCAGCAGTTTCACAAAAGAAGAATACATATAGGGAAAAGTAACCACGCCCTCTGGCAGTCATGTTTTTTGACGAATCGGTAAAATTTGAACAATCTTGGTAGAGGGTATCACAAGGACCATTTGCAATAAATTGTTTTAAAATCAGGACAGCGGTTTCACACAAAAGATTGTTTTTTATTTCCACCATAATGTTATTATACATGTAGGGATAAGTGACAACGTCCCCTGGCGGCCATGTTTTCTGGCGAATCGGAATAATTTGAACAATCTTTAGTTATTAGAGGATCACACAAAGACCATTTGTGATAGATTATTTTAAAATCGGGCCAGGAGTTTCACACAAGAAGATTTTTAAAGTTTCAACTATATACATATAGGGAAAATTGACCGCGCCCCCTGGCGGCCATGTTTATTTGACGAATCGGTAAAATTTGAACAATCTTGGTAGAGAGTGACATAAGAACTATTTTGTGAAATTACTTAAAAATCGGGTTGGTGGTTTAGGAGCAGATGTCGTTTGAAGATTTTTCTATTTATAGCTCTTTGGTGGCAAATATGTGCAACCAAGCGGAACCATTTGAACAACTTTGGTAGAACAGCATACAAGGAATATCCAGGCCAATTTTCATTAAAATCTATTCAGTGGTTTTGGAGGAGATGTCATTTAAACACAATTGTTGACGACGGACGGACGACTTGACGAATGAACGGACGCACGACGGACGCCGGACAAAAGCAACTTCTTTTGGCCTTAAAAACGCAAAAAAAAGCTATAGTTGTTTGGTTACACTTAAAAAGGTAAGGATTAGATCTATCATAATTTGATTAAATATCCACTTGCTGAATTTCACACCTTTACAAAATGTTACAAAAGGCTTTACTTCGTTATTATACTGAACAGCAAAAGAAACTATCCAGTTTTAAAACTGGGGTATTTTTTATTCAAAAACTTTAATTAATAAATCACTTGTGTTTTTCATATCACATTACACTTGAAGAACTTTACGTGTAAAATTTAAAAAAAATCAATCAACCATGAAGTCAGTTGTCCCACAATAGCCGTTTTGCACGAAATTCACGTGCGCCTGTAATTAACAATTTTCTTTGTGAAATTTTATTGTCATTGGAAATATTGATAATTGGCTAACTCGAAAAACAGCATAAAGTTTCAAAAATATTGTTGGTTACACCGCACGACTGAATCAAATTTAGCGCGAGCGCCTAATTGGGATGTCACTATGCAACTGACGCGCAGAAGATATAGCCTTTCAAACGGCTATTGTGGGACTACTGACTTCACGGTTGATTGATTTTTAAAAAATTATCATGTGAAGATCTTCAAGTGTAGATTCTAATTTTGATATGAAGAAACAATTCAAATTTGAAAAATTAATTTTTATTTCAAAATATACCAGTTATACATCTGGATAGTTTCTTTTGCTGTTCAGTATATATAGTTAGATTTTTCAGTTTAATAATTAGATATGATACTGCTTTTCTTAATAATACCAGTACATTTTAAGTAATTACATTTTATAAAGAAAAGACACACAACAACTTTAGTAATGTGTAGCATATTCTTTGATATATGAACATTTGTGAATAACATAAAGCTACAATCATTTGTAATGTCTATACCTTAAAGATATGTCATTTTTACTTATTATTTTTTGAACGTATAGAAAATTTAATATTGAAAGAACAGGTTTGTACTGGTACAGAATCCAGGAACACTGCTTTGGTTAACTGCCCGCTGTTATAGTACTTTTGAAGAACGGCGTTAATCAAACAAAACAAACAAATAAAAACAATATCCAAACTGTTAATATTTTGTCATAAAGGAATAAGGGAACTTATTTATCTAAGTTCTATGATCTAAGTTCTGGACAGTTTTCAGAAACACTCTATTTAATATATCATGGAAGGTTCCAGAACTCTCATGTAACACTAAGAATAAAAGGAACATTCTGGAAAAATCAGAAACAATCCTTTCTAAAAATAATTGTTATATACTGTTTATCAGTATTGTAGTAGAATTTTCTGGAACATAGTAGAAATAAAAAGAACTTATTTACATGATATCTCAAAACTAAATCAGTTAACAATGACTCATCAGTAAAATAAAGGGGAAGAACAATACACATAACAGTGGAAATCCATTTGAAAACAGACACTAAATTACTTATAAACTCTATGGGGTTCTTGTGACTCTACAGAATAACTCACAAGCTGTGATGTAAAATAGGATTGATTTGTTATTTTCTGACATTTTTAAACGTACGTTTGAGAGACAGAAATGGATTTACTGACATAGTGTCCTATGATATTTGGATCTGTAAGGCGTTAATCGTGCGAAAGATTTAGGTTAAAGTAAAAGATAATTTAGTTGTATTTTATATTATAATCAAATGTAACTATGTTTTTGGATATCTATATACATAGTGATCTGCTTAAAAATATATATTAAATCACTAGTATAGTCTGCTGTTTTTTCTTTTTATCTTAGGTTTTTTTTATGTTTTCATGAATTTTATCAAACATTTTACTGTGAACAGGATTTGTTCGCGTCAAGGTTACAGGATACCTGTTTACCTAAGACACCTTTTCATAACTATGTCATCTGACACTATTTTGCACTGAATTTTCTGCTGAGTCAAACAAGAATATCTGTGAAAGGAAAGATGAAATGTATGATATCATAGTTATGATATTCGTTGCGAATCTGTCACAATATTCCCAGAACCGCCGATAAGAGCTGATAACATATGATTGTGTCGTCGTTTAGGGTTTGCAACGCTTTCTTTTAAAATTCGTTAAAATTTGAAGAATATCCAAGACCTTAATTTTTAAACTACCTATCCAATAATGATTGTACACTATATGTAAGATCATACTGACAACAATTATATATTATTTATGATATTTTGTAACATGATATCGTTGAGACTTGACACCTCTTCCGTAGTGATGCAACCTACTGTTCATGACATCTCGTAAGATAAAAAAAAATACAGTAAATGAAAAAAACGCGGAAGAATATCATGATGTGTTTAGAAAAATCTGTGTTTATTTGGGTAATATAGCTAATAAACGGGCCAACTATGTATTACAGTATAAAGTACCCGAAAGAAAGACAAAGACAATAACGCCTAAGGAAAAATATTCATTGCAGCTCAGCATTTCAAATTTTCTAACTTTTACAGTGACTTTGATTACTTGATAAACAGTTTTGGGGTTTTATTCCAGTTAGAAGAATCTGTTGTTAAAATTATACGACAAAATCAAAACATACAATCATAATCATATCATATACAGTGCAACCTCTGTTGGCAACACCCTTTGGGAGATACAACTATTGACTACTATGTAGGGGTTGTTGTTCTGGAGAGGTAAATTTGATAGTATAATTCATCTCTGGTTGATTTCGATGATGTTATTAGATAACTTTATTCATTGTAAAAAGTCGCAAAAAAAAAGAAAAAAACAAACATGATAAATTAAATTGCACATATACAATGTAAGTATAACAATCACATTTATGGTTATTTGGAGCTATCTAAAACATTAATTTTGTTTTAAACTGCATTTTTGAAATGCGAGACAATAGTACAAACGGGGCTACTCATCCCCGAAACATTTGTGGTATTCAATGCATACATGTTAAACATCTCGTAAAATGTTAACATTGATTGTATGATTGACAATTTAGTAAGGACTTTCAACATTTTCATATTTTCCAGTGTCAGATATACCTTCTTCTTCAATTTATCATATGAGCCGTGACATGGGAAAACCAATATAGTGGCTTTGCGACCAGCATGGATCCAGACCAGCCTGCGCATCCGCGCAGTCTGGTCAGGATCCATGCTGTTCGCGTTTAAAGCCTACTGCAATTAGCGAAACCGTTAGCGAACAGCATGGATCCTGACCAGACTGCGCGGATGCGCAGGCTGGTCTGGATCCATGCTGGTCGCAAAGCCACTATGTTGGTTTTCCCATGTCACGGCTCATATGAGTATATAACGATTTCACAATTGTATCGGAATAAGTATGAGTGGAGCTTTTAGAAAGGAGCCATTATTAATGGACGTAACATTGTAGGTAATAAATGTTCTCAAAATATGCTCACAAGGTTTATTTACTCTATTTATATTGATGGGTTTAACGTCACACCAACACAATTATAGGTCATATGGCGACTTTCCAGTCCCTCCGTGCACTATTTCATCAAGAGCGGACACCTGGGTAGAACCATCGAGCTTCCGTAAGTCAGGTTGATGGCTTCCTCACACGAAGAATTTAACGCCCCGAGTGAGACTCGAATCATCATCGATGTGGAGCAAGTGATTGGAAGGCAGCGACCTTAACCACTCCGCCACGGAGGCCCCTCACAAGGTTTAAATCCCTTTCTAGTTTGTCAAAACAGAGGTGTTATTGTAAGGCTATTGATTCGAATATTTTTTAGTTGAAATAAAACTTTCTTATTAAAAAGATTGGATACATCTGTGTTTTGTGACTTTAAGAATGGGGCGTGGTGTAAAATGTGTAAAAATATTAAATTAATTAAATCTATTTCTGAACGACATCCACACATTAATATGAACCCTGGTTGACATTAAACATTAGATATTTCAATAAATATCCATAGGATTTGTTTTATACATTTTATTATCACTCTTTGCGACAACGTTTCGGCCCAGGGCCTTTCTCACGTCACACGTCTTTGATTACATATTTTTTTCGATTCTTCTCTTATTCAACTCTTTTTCTGCTGTTTCCGCCATTCCGCCATTCTTTCTGTTGGTGTTCCGATTCCATTAACAATTCATCTGTACGGATGGCCTTATTTATGAAACTTCGAATTTCCTCTCTGAATCCCTGACACAGATCGCCTTGGTACTAAATATTCTTTCAATTCTTTCGATATGTAACCGTTCTTAAACATTCTATTTCCTGTAGTTTTAACTTTTTTCTCTGTCTCCATTATTCTGTTATCGTTTGCTCGGCAGTATGACTCGTTATTTTCAATCTCGTTTTCTATATGTTTGATATAGTCTTTTTATCGGTAATAGTAACTCCCGATCCTTCGTCATACATTTCTCGCTTGATCCGTCAAGTTTATCATTTTTTTCTTACTTCATCTATGTATGTATCAAGCTATTTCATTCTGCCAGGTTTTTGAGTAAAAAAGTTCTCTTTCTTAAGCCATGGAGGTTCTTCCACAAGCTGTTTCTCCTCATTATTGTTGAAAATTTCGCGTTACCTCATTCTTCTTTCCCATTCTGTCTGATCGCTGTGTATTTTTGCTAAATCTTCATTCAGAGAAAAATTGCAAATTATGTAATCTAAGACTTATGCATGTGATTTGATAAAGGCCCTGGGCCTAAACGTTGTCGCAATGAATCATAATTAAAAAGTTGTCGCAATGAATCATAATTAAAAATTTTGACAAAATCACGATTATGTAAAGCAATAAACCATCGTCTCAAGTATCTACTTTATCAAGAATATACAGCTGTCACACAATTCTATAAAAGTAAACAAATCAAAACACAAGACTGAGTAGAGCTAAAGTCAGAAAAGCAGTCAGTTTTGTCAAGGAATGTCTAAATCAAGAGTAATGCCCATTTCAAAATGAAATTCAATCCAAAGGACCGGCCACTTTAAAGATTTGAATGTATATCTCTATTAATAATTAATATCCACATTGAGAGAATTGCAATGATTATTCTTAAGACTGAAAAAAGTTTTGATGAACTTCAGATAATGACCATGTACTCCAAAGGAAACACACGTCTGTCCAACTCGTATCCTGATCTGACTGTCAGAAGAAAAACACAGGATGTGGAGACAAGCAAGTTTTCTGATATCCATACATTTTCTGGAAATTATATAATAAAAAGAGACATGATTCTGAGCAAGTCATGTCCGGATCTGAAAAACTTGGAAAAGCCAGTGGATCAGTTTTCAAGCTGCTCTGAAAGGGCTTCGCTTATAGCAGGAGATGAATTAGCGCTAACTGATAAAACAAGAGATATTTCTTATGAAACGGATAGAAATGGACAAAGTTCCCCAGGATTAATATTTGAAAACTCTCTAAGTATTTCTGATAACAATTCTTCAAGTGAATTTCCATCAGATGATTCACCAGGCTCACATGAGGACTTTAAGACTCCTGGTAGAGACGTTCCAGCAAAATCACCACAATATAACTTAAATCGGTCTAGCGTTTATGAGAAATTGGGATCCAGTCCCGATCAATCAAACTTGAAATACAGGCCATGTTATCAGCTTATGCCACAATTCAGCTTCCCTCAAGCTAATATGCGATGGAGTTTTAAAAAACAATCACGTGTGGAATCAAAGGATCCAAACATTATTACATTAAATGAAGTTGATGATAACAACGATGCTGCTGCCCCAAATATTTATGCCCCTGCACCTCCACCACCTGATGTTTTAGATAATCAACGTTAAAAGATTCTAGCAGTGGAAATAAGTATTTGTTCTAAATACTTGGTTATATGTATATATGTATTCAAGAAAGTAATAGAATGTTTGATACACCATCGCCAAGTGTGCAATGCAATATTCATTGAAATCTAATTGATAAAAAATAATAATTTTATTCTACATAATATAAAGCAGTTGCAAAAAGTATAATATTTGAGCCGCGCCATGGGAAAACCAACATAGTGGCTTTGCGACCAGCATGGATCCAGACCAGCCTGCGCATCCGCACAGTCTGGTCAGGATCCATGCTGTTCGCTACCGGTTTCTCTAATAAACGGTGCTATGTACTTTTTAGCTCGACTATTCGAAGAATAGGGGAGCTATCCTACGCGCCCCGGAGAGGAGGCAACTCTATCAAGCATTTTTGACTGAATTATGGCCCCTTTTTGACTTAGAATATGCTTATTGTAATGTTAAAGTTTTACTTATTGCTTATATTATACTATCAAGCACTGAGAATAGTCGTGCGCGCTGTCCACTGACAGCTCTTGTTTTAATATCTAATTATTTATATTAAGATACCTATGGATTAGCAAAACTAGTTCGATTATAATGTTTTATAGTTATTGTAAAACCATTGATGTAGATATGATTGTGCAATAATCCCTTATAGTTCCAACATGGAACGGCGTAGTACATATATAATTGTAAATATATATAGCTGTTTATTTGTTGTATGTATTACGATGAGAATAAAGATTACTTCTGTTTTAGTTACAAGATGAAATGCTCTATTCATAGTCGGGCGTCAACAACATTTCAATATTAACTATGAATAACTATCGGCCGACTTAACAAATATTGTTATTTTACAATCATGTTATAAACAGTATAAATAAGTATATATTTAAATACATTTTAAAGCATGAAAGACTAGTTAAATATAATGCAGTTGCAGCACTTCAGATTGATATACTAGTACTAGATAAAAACTGAGAGATGGATTCTAATTTCGACCAGAGTCAAGCAGATTTATTAGATACTTTTGGAAAAAAATTTAAAGGTTAAATAAACGCAAAAGTGCACAAGCTAAAAATGTGTTCAAAAATTATATATCATTTTGAATCGAATTCAAAGAGACCTGATTGGCGCGTGTGGCACAGTTAAATATCGCAACACCGCTAAATGTAGCAGTCACCGTTAAATGGTGGGCAAGTTTTTTGCGACATTTAACGTTAAAGGTGCGACATTTAACGTCAATCTTGCGAAATTTAACGGTGGTTGCGACATTTAGCAGTTTTGCTACATTTAATGGTGCCACAGCGCGCCAACGTCTCTTGTAGTAAATTAGAATTCCAAGGAAATCTTTACTTTAAAGCACAGACAAATAAGCACACACAATCAAACTAAGCAGAAACAAAGGTATTAGCTGCTTGTATAATATATAAGCACACAATCAACGTCTAGCATAACTAATTTCAGAATGTGTAAATATTCTTAGAAATATGCATTGGCAAAATGATGAATCTATATCAAGTTCATTCTTCTTTCTTTCTATTATTTTTCATATATCCGTAGCAAAAGATATATCATTTTCTGACAAATTTTATGCTTATAATACTTTAAGTATTTTCATTATTGTTACTTTTTGCCTTTCTAAGAAATGCAATAATTACTGTTTATGTACTTCTTTGGTATTTTTCTAAAACACTTGTTAAAATGTTAATGTTTCATTGTTTCATTAACATGTTTCATATCTTGTTTCAGGGTATATTAATTCATACAAAAGTCTTTAATGCTAAAAACATAAAAAGTTTGAAAAAAGATAATATTGTTATAATACGATAAGCAAATATTCTGTTTTAATCTTTATTCTTCACTCAATAGTGAACAAAAAGTTGAGCCTCATGTGTGTGTACTTTGTAAGGAATTGGTGGACCATATTTCTAAAAACTATTGAAAACAAAACCCTTTAAAACATTCAGTTACTGCTTTTAAACTTGAATTTCCATTCGATGAGTTTGCATATGAAAAACACGTTGTTTTTATTTTTTTCAAAATAACTACATATTTATGATCAAAACGTAATCTGAAGGAGTAATGCACTACAAATATTTTGCATAAAATTAAAAAAAAAAAAAACATTTTAAAACTGAACAATTGCCACTCACACAAAAGACAGGACTTTGTGTTAAATAGCATTTATATGAATGCCCGATCCATGGTTTATGCCCAGTGACCATATGTTTGCTTGGTTTAGATATCGAAACAAAAATATCTGTGACAAATTATTCCTGATGTCATGTATTAAAACATTAACTTATTGGATGGTTTGGCGGTCAAAAGTATAAACTATTTGCCTTCGGTCACCCAGTAAGTGTATATTGTTTATTAAGGTTAAAATAGTAGAAGCTCCATCAATGACTAACTATTTATTGTACCGACATGTGTTCCCACTAGAAACTGACAGTTCTTTAGCAAACGACTGTTAGTGCATTGTGAAAGCATCTCTACATACATAGCTACTTTCTATATTTGGCCAAGTTAGATAAATTTTATGAAGATTTTGTACATGATGATTTGGTGAAAGTTGCACCGGGTCATCCATTAATGATGTTTTTAGTTCGGTGATTACATTCATGGTAATTTTATTATCAGTTATTATAAAGGTAAACTGCAATATCATTTTGTTGTAATTTAATTTCCAGTCACGTGGATGCAACTGGATACAGGCGCTTTTCAGATTTTCCCTGTTGTCAATAAGATCTGGATACACTTAAAATTTTATGGCAAATTCTTATTAGGTTTTTCGTGCTAAAACAAATTCTTTCTAGATCTGTATGGAAATAATAAAAATAAGATTATCTTGAGATTTATTCCAATTTTGTCTTCCATATTTCCCATAGATTAATTTAAAGATAACAATTTTAAGATGAGTTTGATTTAATCAGTTGATATCATTTTTCATAGAACATAACAGATAAACAAACACAGTTTATCTTTGACATTTCCTAAAAAGAAAACACGTCTCTTTAGATAAATCCGTATGTACATAACAAAATAACAATGATGTAGCATGGCTTTACCGTCCCTAAATTTAGTGTTTGAATAATTATTAAATATAATACCAGATTTATATAGCGCCCTTTTTATGATAAACACTTTCAAAGGCGCTTTACATTATAGCAAACGCAGTCACACAGTGCGCGAAATCATCCTCTACTAGTACAGACACAGAGTGATCTGACCAGAGGGACAGTGTGAGATAAAGCCCCCAGAACAGACAGAGAGAATGTTTTAGATACAGACGTGTCCGGCTAACTTAGCCTAGCTCTTTGCGAATAGACAGTCTGGTTCTTTAACGTGACCGTTGTATAGCACCGATACACGCGAAGCCGTCTTTCCTGGGAAGAACCAGTACAGGCTTCTAGTTAGATGGGAGACACTCAAGAGCATCTCAGAAATGTCCAGTTCCTGGACCGGGATTCGAACCCCGGACCTCTAGATTGACAGTTAAGCCTGTTACCACTAGTCCAACGCCCCCCACCCCCCTAAGTAATAAGTAATAATACCTAAGTAAGAGCTGTTACAAAGATTAATACTTTTGTACGGAGGAAATGCACGCTGTCAAGTTTGAGGATCGTCGGTCAAAACATTCTAATGTTATGGAGAAGACAATTGTTGATGAGACCCTTCGCACAATACGTCTCTTTAAACATTAAACGTGCTTAGGGCTTGAACGGTAGTTTCTCAAAATCTAATCCAGCAACATATGAAAATGTCATTTCTTAATGCTCATTGTAGTGCCGTTAAATGTCGCAACACCGCTAAATGTCACAATTACAGTAAAATGTCGCAAGTTTGACATTTGTAGTACCGTTAAATGTCACAACACCGCTAAATGTCTCAAAATCATCTGCCACTAAATGTCGCACCTTTACTTAAATGTTCACACATGATATCTAAATGCTAAGATATAGTGAAAATGTCTAAACGATAATAGGTAAGGGAAAAGAAATTTTGAGAAGATTGAGAAACACTGAGAAACTTTGGTCTACTTCCAAGAATCGGATTACGAAACTCATGGAGGAACACATACCATCAAAATTGCTCAAAGGTCATAAGTCGAAAAAGCCTTGGATTGAGAAGAAAGTAAGAGCTGCTGCCAGGAAGAAACTGAAACTATTAAAAGAATGAAGAAAGCAAAAGATGCTATCGACATCCGTAAGATCAAACCCACGACCTCCAGCACGCGAAGCGGAGGCTCTACCACTAGGCTATCGGTGATGACGGGACATGCGATTCCGGTTTAAAGTAGGTTTTATCGAGAAAAATTTTAAATGTCAGGATCATATTGAATTTATAAACTTATAATGTTTGGGCCACCAAAGAATACATTCAACTCCGACAGTAATAGTATGTTTAAACTTGGCCAATAAAGTTTCTTTAATGAACTTTTTCGAACTCATATATGCCTATCTTTACGCCATTAAATGTGTTTTGCATATATTAAAACAGGTAAAACTCGTCGTGCAAGATGTTCAATTTAATATGATAAAGGAGCTGAATAAAATCAACATTGACGTTAAAAACAATTCATCAAACGAAGTCAGACCAATAATTGTTGTGCGGTATCACGGTTTTCGGATTGATTCTGATGTAGCTGAAAGTCTTCAAGGATATACTAGTAAGTGAAGTGTGCTTATGATGAAATTTTAAAATTGTGTTTCGAAATTGTGTCTAATGAACATTTCGGAATGATTGTTAGAGGGTCAATTTAATTTTCCTGAAACTTTCGTATGCTTTCTTTGAAAACTTTCAAACATGCAAATTGACGCCGGTCTTTAAATGAACGCAACTGCCATAATGTATAAGTGGTGTAAATCTTTGGGTTAAATTAAATCATACGAGTCAGTAATTAGCTTTGGACAAAATGTCCCATTATGAGATTTCTTGTATGTCAATGACTTGCGCTAACGATTTTTGAATGATTCCCCAAGAAATATCAATGGGGTTTATACCCATCAAAATGCACAAACTTAAATTCAGTCTTTATATATGCATTTTTACAGTTGTTTGCTAAAATTAGGAGTTTACCATGAAAATCAGAAATTAACCATCTTTAAGATAGAAAGTCGGCGTATTTAGACAAATATTTAAAACGACAACTTCTGTATTCATATTCATGATGCAAATTATGCTGAACAAACGACCTATCTTTACTTATAAAACTGATTTTGAGTATCAGTTACTTTTATCAATGAACACGTATTTTGAACATAATTTACAAATGTATATAAGCCCCGATTGTTTTTCAAATTTGTACCGGCAAAAACGAATCAACCAAAATGATTTAACCGAAAAAAATTCAACTTTCTAGGTCAAAAACACAGGATCAATACTTGGCGCAACAAATTATTCACTAGACGTCAAAGCACTCATAAACTTTTCTGCGGGTAGCCGCTTTGCCTTGGAGATGAAAATTATACTGAAGAAGAAAATTAACTAATATTTTCAAAAGTACAAAAAAATATTGAATATACAAATCGTTTTCGTGAAGATATCCGAGTGCTGCCGAATTACAAGCTTAACGCATCTGTACCTCACCAAATGATGAGCAAAAACTTCGGACTCTGACTCATCCTTCTATCTCTCTAGCTTTCTCTTAATTTCTACAGTTATGTCATCTCTACCTGTTCTCTAGCATTGATGTTATTCATTTTGCTTAATTTCGTAATCTTCAAATTATACTTTGTCATTTTTTCCACAATAAATACAATGCTTTTTTGTTTGTTTTGTTTTGGGTTTAACGCCGTTTTTCAACAGTATTTCAGTCATGTAACGGCGGGCAGTTAACCTAACCAGTGTTCCTGGATTCTGTACCAGTACAAACCTGTTCTCCGCAAGTAACTGCCAACTTCCCCACATGAATCAGAGGTGGGGGACTACTGATATCAGACACAATGTCGTTTATCAAATAGTCACGGAGAACATACGCCCCGCCCGAGGATCGAACTCGCGACCCCGAGATATGTAGACCAACGCTCTTACAAAAAATACAATGCAATCAATAATATAAATTTTCCTTTAAATATACCTTCGGGAATGGACCGAACTACTAATCTTATATGAATATGTGCTCAAGCCAATTTGCCTTTCTTAGAATGTTTTTGTGTATGCTCTGTATAATATGTACGTTGTATATGTTGTCATTAAATATGAAGGAATAAAATATGTTTAAATCTAAAAAGCCTGTAATAAAATTATCAACAACTGTCACATTGATGTCACATGGACATACTTTTTAGCACCATATATGCACCATGCAATAGAACTTTCCTGATTAATCCGTTTGCCTACATAAATGATATACTGGAAGCGAAGTGATATATACTCTGAATCTATTATGTTCTACGTTCAATAATTCATGTCCCTTACCAAAAGAAAAGTTTGCGGCAAATTTGCCGCAAAGTTGCGGTAAATTTGCCGCAAACATTTTAGTTCACCAGAACAGAGTAATATATGTTTGCAGGAGTTCGCCGGTAGCGGCGACCTTTCGGCAAACGTTTTGGTGACTTTGCTGCAAACTCACCACAGACTTTACTGAATTAAGAGTTTGCCATAACATCTCCAGAAACTTTATCACATTATGCTGTTCACCAAAACATCACCAGAATCTTTTATCTATATTTTCTTCTGCAAAACATTCGCCATATTATCTTTTAATTACCTGACCAGATGTGAATGCTCGCCAGAGGATTGCCAGAACAGTGTCACATGACTTCTTCTTTGTTTGTATTGGTTGCATAGAGTTTGGCACCATTTTCAAACTGCCAAACAGTAGTTGAACATCGATGTATTAACATGAATTATTTATGTTTCTTTACTAAATAAAAACTTCCAGAAAAAGATGGATAAATCACCGAAGTATACTGTGTTTAATTCCGTGGATAAATATTGCGATGTAAGGTTAGTTTTCACATTATTAGGCATGCAAAAGCAGAATGATTTTTATACGGTTAGCCTTTGTTAATTTCAGACATGTGTCACCTAAAGACCCTTAGATACAATAGATTGCAATAAATAACTTAGTGAATCTGCAAATTTATTAAGACATTTGCACACAGAGGAAATTTTTGCAAATCAGTTATCAGCTTTCACAACGGTTCCTTTAAAATATTTAAAGAGTTTCAAACCCATGTAAGCATAAAATATATTTACTAACGACATACTTTATCATAATCATCTCGTGCATTTGTATTTTTTCTTTATAATTATTTAGAAAAGATAAATCATCATTAGCAGATGATATTTTGCTAATTTAATAGACCTTTCTTACTTTTCTTGAAAATATATCCTTTGTTCTTCAAAAACAGAAGGTCTGTTTCTTTAGCGCCAAAAGTTTGCAGCAAATCTGCGGCAAACAAATTTGCATAATTGTTTGCTGCAAAGTCGCCGCAAACTAATTTGCATAAATAGTTTGCCAAAGGCTCGTCAGAACATTGCCAGAAGTTCGCCAGAAAGGTTTTGGCGAATTTGCGGCAAACTTTTACCATGCAAATTAGGTTTGCCGCACATTTGCTGCAGACTTCATTTGCATATTCATTTGCATAAATTTTTGCGGCTAATTTGCCGCAAACTAATTTGCATGGTATAAGTTTGCCAAAGGAAAGTTTGCGGCAAATTCACCAAAACATTTGCGGCAAATTTGCCGCAACGTTCGCCTGAAGCCTGATATTTTGGTAAGGGGTAGGCTACGTCCGTCTTCAAAGTGTTAACTATTTATATATTTGTAAATAAACATATGTATTCTTCTACAAAATACAAAGTGAATGTAAGTATTTAAGGTATATGACCCATAATAGTGTACTTCCTTTTTAAGAGTATTCAGTTTCCATCATTAACCTAATAATACTTAAACTTAAGTTTTTCAGTTCGGTGTAAGTTCAAGTCTCACTGAGACCAAAATTTCCTTATATTCATTTATTCTAGTAAGATTTTACTTTTTCTAGACTTGTTATTGATTTATTGAACAAAGTAAAATTTTCATTTGATAAACGATAGCATGCTGTTTACAGTGTATTAACCTCTGAAACAGAAGGAAGCAGAATTAGAAATCTTTAGAAACTTTAGTCAAATGCTGTAAAATTAACCTGTTTAGCCTTAAGTTTCAGATTACATATTGTGGAAGAAATGCAGGTAGATTTTACGTCTGCTCTGCCCCAATGTTAGTTTAGAATGAAATAAGCAAACTTTAAAACAGTCTCACAGAACTCGACATCAATTTTTCAATGTTGAAGTTAGAATTCTGTCTCATTAAATGCGTTTGCTTGAGGCAGCCTCGGAAAAATGATATTGACAATTTTATTTTGTGTTTTGTTATCATTAACAAATAGTTTGATGTTTCCTTTATCATAATTAATGGAATAACAGTGAAATCCCTGCAATTTACGGACAGTGACCATCACTTTAAAATTTGTCTCTACTTCAGCTTGAGGAAGTATCCAAAGTAATAAAAATGTATAAAAAACGGCACGGTAAAAGTTGTTTAAGACTTGCAACACAGTGTGAAACAGATTCAGCTTTAAGAATATATAATACGAGTGCCATTTTTGAAAATTACTATTAGATGTTCTACACCTTAATAAAAATTGGGTTGATATTTATGTTGCATTCCATGTATCTCGAAATGTACTTAACCTTAACTAGAGTGATAAAACATAAGACGATATGCATGTAAAGTTGTATACCTGCTGTTCTCTTTGAGATTCACTCACGACAATGATCCTTGACTTATTAAAAAATACACATAAGGTACTTTTACGTTTTCCTTGCATAATCTTAATGAATATTTCACCTATGGCCATTAAACAATGTACAGTGACAAAGACTGATGACTCCTGTGTCAATACCTTTCGAAAAAAGAAACAGTATTTTTTAATTATCGTTATATGTTATTGATCATTAGGCACAATTTATAAAAGATATTAATTATTTTATTTGTTTCAGTGTAAGATCAAAATATATTTCACCTAGTGAACATTAGATGCAATATCTACATTGAACTCTTCCAATCAACATTCTGACAATTAAAATTTTCATTATCATGATCGCTAATATCAAAATAAACATATATTGCATTTTTCAGGAGAGGAAATTAAGCGAATAATTCTGATTATTCTTCACCGATACGAGGAAAGAGCTGAATGCTTATATCGAAAAGTACAGGATCCAGAGAAGATTCCGTACAGTGAAACAGAAACACCAGATTACAAAGATTATAAAATGCTAAAAGGAATTATCCACATTCAAGTGGGGCCTAAAGAAAAAAATATTTTCAAATATGATGCAAAAAATCAGTTAAAAACTTGGATAAAGGAAATTGAAGATGATAATCCTTAATGCGTCCGAATCGTATCCAATGTTAAATTAAACATAATTTTGTAGACTTGTCAATCGTAACTTTATACTTATCATGCGCTGTCGAGAAGTTATTCAAATCGTTTTATTCAATATGCCCTTTATGCGCCATTTAACAACATGTTGTTCTGTAAAATGAAATTATTGTCTAATATTGAAAGTAACAGATTTACTATGAGGTCTTCAGTTAAGCCAAGTGTCCTTTATAATACAGTATAATAATCTGTTACTGGTTATGGCTGCAGATTGATGTACTTGGTTTGGTCGTACTTTTTAGCTGTAATGAGGTTGTCTAGATATTCCCATCTTCTACAACCAATGGGAGATTATTTTATTGCATGTCGTTTTTTATGAATGAAGATAAAATTAAAGCAAAATTAAATACTTTCTATTTAGCAGCTTTTTTGAACGAATCTCGGGAAATGAATGCTCGTAAAAAGAAATGATGTCATAACGTTCAAAGACGCACAACCACAAAGTTCCATCTTCTGTAGCGTAACGTTACGAGGGATGTTCAAATATGAATGCAACTAGGCCTATTTTCAAAAGTGTTTACATGTAACAAACAATGCCAAAATAACTATCTCAATCGTTCAAAATTGATATTTTCTTCCAGCATGGTGTTTTTTGAGCCTCGGAAGTAGGTAAAAAGTCACAAGGGGCAAGATCTGGCAAATAAGGAGGGTGAGGAAGTTCGACAACATTTTTTCTGTTTCAGATATACGCGTACAATGGCCGCTTTGTGTGAAAAAGCATTGTCATGCAACAACCCGACACCACCGAGACCAGCTGCTTGTCGACGGTTTACGAAATATATCTTAAATTTATGAAGGACCTTATCTTTGTAAAACTTGGCATTTACAGATTTGCCCTTCGTGTTGCTATGCAAGGTCTTTGGCTTCCTTTGGTTGCCCATTCATATTTGAACACCCCTCGTATGTTTTCTCCTTAAAATAACTTTTTCTTGCATACTGACCGAGACATTTTTATAAATCTTCCGTTTCGAATAATAACCAGTATTTTACTTTTAAAATAACACACCGAACTTAAGAAAATCGTACTGATGTCTGCTCTTTGTGGGGATATAGGCTGGTGCAGGATTAATATTCATGATCATTTTCGCATAAATTGATTCGTAATACAATTTTATTTTCATTTGTATTTATATACATGTACTAATAGGCTAAGTTTGTTCAGTTGTCAGAAGAATATAGTTATATTATGATATTAGTTAATAATTAATGTTACCATGAAAATGAGTCACTGAACCCATAAAATATACTTTAAGATTCAAATATGTGTGTACTGACCTATTTAAAGGAAACTGATTCAGCTTTTGAGCTGTATTTTGAAATGGTTCATGAACCTTGCAAGCACGCATGATTTGTTTTTCTATAAAATAAAGCTTTGATAATTGTTAATATAAATAAAAATAAAACAAATATATTACTTACTATGATAATAGAATAGTTTGAGGCTACTTGAAATATATTAAAATATAAGGAAACTCATGGTTACTAAATTCTTTAAGATACGACGGGGTAACATGTTAAGCGTTTGATATTCTGCTCCTAATTTAAGGTGATGTCACTTTTTGAATTTCTGGTGAATAACATAAAAACAAAGAATATTCAGTTCTTTCCAAAAACCGTTATATTATAATTCAACCAAATAGTTTCCTTTGTCTACCAGAAAGGAACAATTCTTATATCTTAATATTGAGATTTGGTACCTTTATAACAGACAATAAACTAAAACAATAGAAATTCGTATTCGTAAGCAATTTCAAGCACAAATATTAATGTGGAGTGTAAAGTAAGTTACACACTACAATATCCGACCAAGATACTTTCAGAAACAATGCATTTGCAGAACAGAGAGATAAAAATAATTTTGACAGCTCGTGAAAACTAATGACAAATTTTGACAGGTATATCATGAGTCATGACTTAATTACTTTTTTCTGTTATTTTCTAACTTCAAGTTTGATTTTCATAAAAGGGTATTCTATATTGTAGCTTACAACTCATACATTAAAACAATAAAAGAATATATTGTTACCTCACTGTCGTTTTGTCTATCCATCTCTCGTACGAATTCCTATTGTTTCAGACATTTGTCAGTAATAAAGGAACTCACAGTGTTGCAATCATACAAAACACATCCCTTATTTTCACATAGATATTGAGGATTTATCTAATGAGCACATGTATCGGAAACACAATTTCAATACCGACTGTGTATTGTAATAATGCTAAACTATCTCAGCCGTGACGTGTCCTTAATCCATTTAAGTCATAAAGGAAATGGTGCTCATCCGGCGAAAAATAAATCATTGATATGCTTAAAAAGGAGAAAACGCGTTACTACGGAAGAACGAGCCTCACGACGCACATCTTTTAAGCTTACATTAGGCAGTTATCGCACACACTTATAGAATTGTCAAAAACGCAGAGGTCTCCGAATAAAGCTGAAACGTGTTAAATAATCACATTGTCCTTTTATTCTAGAGACCGTCATGGACTTCAAATATGGATAAAGTATTTCATTGAAATGAATAGAAGATTTAAGTAGATAAAACATTAAAATAAAAGGAAGAAAAATTAATTGCTACGGCTAAATGAATCATTATCTAGCCTGGTGACAAGGAAACTGATTCTTATAGCCTATTACGTATTTGAAGTCTCTTTAATTTCTTGACAAACGGAATATTTTCTGTAATGCAACCCCATCCTGATATGATACCCATGGTATACATACAAACTATATGTAATTGCATTAACATATTTGATTGACATTTGCTGTGGTTAGACTGCTGTATTAGTCTACCTAAACTTTGGTTATCAATATTTTCTTCTTGTAACAAGATAAAAATAGGAAATATCTTGCTTATTTATGACTTCAAACATCTCAATAGCTGTTGTCCTCATACACCTTACCCAAAGGAAAACTGCAGTAACACCAAACAAAATAGGTGTGTTATGTAAAAATAGCGTATCTTGTTTAGCCAGATTTGTATACATACATCAAAGGGCCGTAATATATGCACAATAAGCTGACTACTGGTCAAAAAATAATGTTCTGCCTGCAGTGTTAAGTAAATTTGGTATCCATTGCTTTGCAGTTTGTTTTGCTGTGCATTGAAGTATTGTTTCCTTCAGACCTAAAATTGTTTTATTATCATGATTATGCTGCTTCATCGTGTTTTCATGAATCATATAGTATCTATATTGCAATCTGATTTGCTAAACGTTTTTTTTTTTATTTTGTTTGTTACACACATGAAGTGCTATTCTGTTCATCCCCATCCACATCGTTTCGTATTTTGTTATTATAACCTTTGGTTATATATCTATTCCATAATACGTTTAATCTTTTTTGTAGTGGTTCTTATACAAATAAATAGATTCTTTATCTGTGATATTATCGAGTTCTTTTATGCAATCCATTAGCCAACCAATGATTATAATCTAGATTTAGAATTTGTATTGTTTCATTTTTTAATCTTAATATGTTGAATTCATCAGGACGTGTGTTTTCTGGCTTGAAATGAAAACAGACATGAATTTAACTTTTTCATGTTTCTAAATAAAATTGGGGATCTCAAAATAATGTTTTTCATAAAACTCAACCCGGTTGCTATTGAAGTAAATTCTTTCGAGATGCTCATGCATGGAAAGTGTGCATTAGGAGTGAAGCGTATGGGAAAGCTAAAGCTTTTTTTATCAAGTATAGATATCGTAATAAAGCAGTGAATTTTAGATGCACCGGGAGAAACTGAGCATTATTGTTTTATTCAAATTGGGGACATATTTCAAATAACTTTGTTATATGACCTAACAGTACATTTAGCCAATCAGAACTGAAGTGTCAGACGCTTGTAACAGTCTTTATAAACCAATGACACGTAAATACATTTCAAACAGACTCGGATATTACGTTTGGGCCTTCAATATTGATGCAAAGATCGTCGCATTTACTGTGTCTGGCCCATGTCAAGTATACGTTGAATCAAGCAAATGTCGTGTTTCCATAGTTGTTCCCGTAAGCCAAAAACGAGTGGATAAATTTAGGAATCTGGGTATTCTATTAATTTATAGAATGTTCTACCGTGTGACTTGCGAATTTTGTATTAAACAAGGGCAGAAATAACATATAACTAAATTTGGCCGGCGTTCTTGACCAAACGTCCACGACAGGGTTGGACAAGGAAGATTCACCTTATGCCATTTGACTTCTGCCTACCTGGACTTCTACCACTTTCGGTCATTCTTGATGGATATGTCCGCATATGTACGCATCGTTAAGCCGCGTACAAACCTTACCTTTGTTTTTATGGCCAAGACCTTTCTAACAATTGGCGTTTGTTCCAGTCGTTGAAAGCCACTTTGCCCTTGCAAATGCATAAAATCCAACTCCACTTCCCCCTCACCCATCTCTCTCTATTTTTTTTTTAATTGATATAGCAAATAACTAAATATGAAATTTTAAACAGAATGAAGAGTGAATTGGATATAATTGAAACAATCAATGGCGGGTTTTGCCCGTCTTGGCCAGATGGAGTGGGGGAGATTTTGTCCGAAGGATTATGACCCTATCTCTTCCAAAGCTCTGAAATAGCTTAACTGTTCAGTGGTATATCTAGGGGCATGTCATTATATGATAAGCAATAAATGAAGTTCTTTACGGTAATGCTGTTTTCAACCTTGATGCGCAATAGGTACGCTTACAGAAGATGTTTCTTTATTTTGCGAGTCTGTCGGTAAGATGTAATAAAATGTTCTCCATAGCACCGGATTAAATGGAATATTATTACAATACTACTAGGTATAAAGGAAAGACTTTATATACGCTTTCCTAAAATTAAGTTTTGGGTAGAAGGTTCATATTGTCGCAACTGTGTGCTGGTTTTCGGATTTAACTGTTTTCCATATTGTTTCTGCAAGGTTTTGAAACCCCCTTGGTTTCGACATGTTCTTAGTCTTATGTGGGGAATATTGACATATGTATATATACTCTGTTTACAAAGTTGGACATACTTTCAAATTGCTGAAGGAACTGAACACGTAATATGTATATTGTTTACTCATTTTACTTCCCACTTTCTTATATCCTCCTTCTGTATGGTAAGGTTTTGACATGATTTGTCACTGTGAAATATACTTGCTAGACATCGAAAACTTTTCTCTAAAATGTTCAATTTCCAGTAATTATCTGGCAAGTGACACAATTGCGTGTTATCCAGATAATTAAGTTAACGGGACAAAACTACTTATTAGTGCCTACTTCTGCCGTCCACATATTGAGGTAAATAAGTGGTTATTGTGAAAGTTTTCATGATATCCAGTTAATATTCGTACCCAAATTGACGATTAACGGTTAGACTTTTCGTCCCCTATACGGAATTGTCACGATATAGAATATTGAAACGGGAAGAAAATCTATAGGTGGCGGGGTCGCTCAGTCGGTAGAGCATTGGAACGGTATTCCGAAGCCGCGGGTTCGAGTCCCGGTCTGACTGCACATTTTTCTCATCCTGTGACATTTGGCGCCCAACGTGGGGCCGTGGTGGCATTACACTGGTTAGTCTCCGACGCATGTAATTGCTTGATTTATAAAGTACCCGCTGAAATTCGAGGACGAATTTCAAAAAGGTGGGGAAATATGTCACGGTATAGAACTTGAATATTGAAACGGGGAGAAAATTTGTAGGCGGTCGGGTAACTCATTCGGTAGATCACCGGAATGGTATGCTGAGGCCCCGGGTTCGAGTCTCGGTCTGGCTTCACATTTTTCTCACCCTATGACAGAATGAATGAGTTTATATCCGCCTTATCCCCTACCATCACCCCTAATGGTTTGTGCCCATAGGTAGGCTTTGGAATAATAAATTTGCATAATTTTTACGCCCCTTTATGTATTTTTACATTTATTCCGTAATGATGGGGACGATTACTGGATATTGCCAATCGTAACTGTCAAAAATCAAGATACCTAGTTAACGTAAGTAAATATGAGGATGGCAGTAGTTGGCACTAACAGGCAGTTTTGTCATCTTAAGATACTTAAGTGGATAACAGGCAGTTTTGTCACTTGCCAGAAAATAGCTGAATTAGTGACATTTTTACGAAACATTGCGAAATAGATAAGTGGATATGTGGTTGGCAGAAATACCACCATACAAATCACATGACAGAACGTCCAATTTGAGACAAAACTGTGGTTCAAACTAAATAATAATGAGGCCGATAGCAAATCCACCACATAAAGTTTGTTGCTACATTGGATTTTCCGTAGTTCACATTACGTAATTTGACTGGTGTATACCATACATGTCTTCATTAGGTATACGCTAACCAATCTGCAGCATTTAACATATTAAATTCTAGATTGCATGGAGTTTTATTAGATCTGAACTCCTTTCACCATGCTGTCCTCACATGAAGTTTAAAGGTAAACGTCACCGATTTCCAGTTTAAGGTAAAATAAAAACGATTATGAATAAATTGTTGGAGAGATAAGGTTTTAAAACAAATTCAAATTTTTTTGTTGTTGAATAAAAGTTCGTCATTTTGCGCTCTGTTGAAAATACTACGTTAGTGCAGCGGTCATGTTTGAGGATATACATTAATTTGTAGCAATACTGAGAACAATATAGAACTTAACAAGACACCAGTAAATATCGTCAACTTTATTCTGTGAACATTTCATAACAGTTCATTGATAAATGATAGACGGCGGCTCATATTACCTTAACAACTTGATGCTATTAACGTTCTGCTGATCTCGATATCAAAATTAGTTATAAACATATCGCGGTCTCTCTTCAGTCATTGAAAGACTAACCTTAATATCAGTAGATGAAATCAACTGACTGTCGGCGATTATCCTGAACTCTGTAACTATGCTTTTTGTAGATGAACGGATAACTTTGAAAGCTGTCTGAAAGTTGTGCTACAAGCCAGTGGCATACTTACAATGATATTTACATGTATTACGTACGATGACATCAAAAGTCAAACACTATATAGCCCATCGGCAAATGTGTACAAAGCTTCATACCACTGCTGCTATTTACTTGCATACAGAATGCATTGTTATATCTTTATATAAGTCTAACTCGATGGTTTTCTAAGACCATCCCAGCGTTCATTGCAAAGAAAAATAAAAAAATACATATCCCGAATGCGGGTAAATTTGCACATAATTATATACTAACGTATAAGAATTGTGCATTTTGGCACTATATTTAGTGTGCTGCCGCTCCCTCGTTCAATGTGTAATTTCAAAAGTCATTGTAGCCATGCCAATGGTGTATGTCTAGCTACAATATGATACCTTTGTAAGAACAAATAGGAGCATCCGGATGGAATGGCTTAACATTGTCATGTCGGAACGGAATTTAATACTTCGTCCTCTAGGGCCACCCTTGTGTTCATAGTAATCAAATATTGCAGGCTCTGAAATTTTGGAACTCTGCATTCTTTGCTTGCAGTTAAGGCATAACTAAGCACTTACCTTCATTATGATATAACGGCTTTAAGCTCTGTTTCAGGACCTTCCAAATCTCAGTATTTAATTTTCTTTCGTAAAATTTCACTCGTGCTCGAATATTTCGGAAAAGGAAATTTTAAAATTTTATTTCTCTCCAGGTCAGTCCCTATGAAAATTCGAGTTTTGGGGTGTTTTCGGGTATTTTGCAAGCAAATTCATGCTAGGGTTGTACTAGATGACCAAGCATTTACCTACTTTAAAAATACCCAACGATTGGTAGATCTTTTTATTTTTTGGATTCCTTGCAAGGAATGATAGTATGGTCCTAGGCGACCAGCTACTGATATACTGTCTGTTTTCCGCACTACATTTATTTTTCTGCAGCTTCCCCATTCAAGAGAGAAGGCAAGGGGATGGGGTGTGATATTATTATATCGTCATGTAAGTTGTTGGTCTTCTAGGACCATCACAGCGTTCATTGGAAAGAAAACTTACGTGTGTCGAATTCGGGTTACATTCGGGTGAAACCGTAACATTCTATGCACATATGTGTTTAATAATGTATGGAAATGTGCATAGCGTACTGCTGCTTCCCCATTCAATGTGTCATTTCAAAAGTCATTTTATCCGTGCAAAGTGTGTGTGCCTAGCTACATTATGATACCTTTCGATTGTATTTCTGCAAAGCACAAGGCCCAGGAGAACCTCGTGCGTGCATAGAAATATAAAAGGTTTATTGGCTTGATATTGTCATGTCGGAATGGAAGACCACCTAGAGTTCATCCCAATCAAATATTACTGGCTCTGAAATCTTCGGACTCTGAAATCTTTGCGTGCAGTTAAGAAAAGGATGGTTTAACATAAATAGCCACTTACCTTTATTATGCTATAACGGCTTTAAGCTCTGATTCAGGGCCTTCCCACTTTCAGTATCTAATTTTCTTTGGTCAAATTGCATCAGTGCTTGAATACTTCAGCCTGGATTCTTATAAATCTTTATTTCTCTCCAGGTCGAGTTTTGGGGTGATATTTGGCACCCGGTTATTTTGCATGCATTCCATGCCTTAATAGTTCTAGATGACGAAGCATTTACAAACTTCAAAAATACAACCCGAAACAGACCGGAGCACCACCCTTAATATTGTCAGCTCTCACCAGGTTGATACCTTTGAAAAATTCAATCCTTCGCATGCAATACATGCCTTAATAGTTCTAGATGACCAAGCATTTACAAACTTCAAAAATCCGACCTGAAACAGACCGGAACTGCACCCTTAATATTGTCGTTTTGCTCTAAGTGAAAAAATCGAGTTTTGAGGTGAATTTTGCCATTTATTTCCAGAGTTATGGCCCTTGACATAGTCAAGAACGCACAATTGCACCTTGTGACACACCTAGCTCAAAAACTATTTGATATCGATTGATGAAACCTTGCATGAGTCTTACATATGATATGAATTTGCGCACCTCCTATTTTTCAACTGGCTCCACTCCCTATTTCCAGAGATTTGACCCTAAAATAGTCGAAAATGCACATTTTTACTTTGTGATGTGCCTAGCTCAAGAAATATTTCATATAAATTGATGAAACCTTGCATGAGTCGTTATCGTGATATGAACTTGCACACCAAATTTTCGCATGGGTCCGTCCCCTATCTCCAGAATTATGGCCCCTGAAAGAGTCAAAATGCACAATTCACGTTTTGACGCGCCTAGCTCAAAATGTATTTCATACAAATTCATGAAACCTTGCATGAGCCGTAATCATGATATGAACTTGCACATCTTCTATATTTCATCTGGCTTTACCCCTTAATTTTGAAGTTATGGTCCCTGAAATAGTCAAAAATGCACATTTTCACCTAATGACGTGCCTAGCTCAAAAAGAATTTGATGCAAAATTTATGAAACCCTACATAACTCTTGATTATGGTGTGACCTTGTACACTTGGCATTCTTCTTGAGAATCTTAACACTTATTACATAGTTATGGCCCTTGAAATAGCCAAAATAGTGATTTTTTTGTTTGTGATGCTAATAGCTCAAAAGGTATATGGCCTAGAAAAATTAATCCTTTATATAAAATGTGTGTTGAGGCTATACCCTCCCCATTAAGACTGCAAACATTTGAATTATTACCACTTATTTGTGAGAAATGTACCAGTGGGGGGACACACCCTGTGTCTTACAGTCACATTCTTGTTTTGTAAAAGCATGGAAAACCAGAGGGAGATTTTTCTGTCTCCTAAAGATTTTAAATCAAATTGAAGCATCATTTTATGACATTTTTCATTCAAGTGTATTCTGTTATGAACAAAAAGATCAATTAGATAAGAGTTAAATCCCTAGTTTTATCATGTTCATGGTAATTTCTCCCCTTTATTATTAAAGTATTAAAATGATGGACTATTTCTTTGGATTTCGATGTAATTTCTATTTTTACATATTGCATTTCACAGATACATGTATTTAGATATCTCAACAATTGTAACCAAAATGTAAGTTTTAAAATAGTGTGTAGATTCCTAATTCATTTATTTTAAATTTAACAACATAGGTAAAGGGAGGTAATATTCGGTTTACAAACTTGCATTTAAAATAAATTTTAGCTACATATATATTTGTTAATGTAAGTATTTGACAGGTATAGTTCAAACGTTCTTATATTCAAATCATTCCTTAGGCTAAGTATGTTTGTTAAATTTAAACATATGCTAAAAAACTCTAACTTTGTTGGGCAACTACGGTAGGGAAATCAAATACATTATATGAAAACACTCTCACCTATAATCTCATATGTATGGGACATTCAGTGAACACAGATAAGCGTAAATGATAATTTCGACCGAATCCATTATTTGATAAAAGTCCCATTAACCGCCTGTATTAAGTTTCTTTACTAATTTAAAACATGTCCTTTCTTAAACCTAAATGTCTTCCGGGTTGACTGAGTGTATAACTTTCTATTATTTTAAACATGAAGGTATATATGCGTTATACATTTAAATATTGCAAAAAGTAAACAAGGGAAATGTTACAGATGAACCTGTCTTAGCGGACACCTGTATTAATCAGTCACTTGCCTGCAGCCACTCAGCTAAATTCCCATATTGACTCTTTGTTCTAATTTCAACATGCACTGTGTTTGAAGATAAGTTCGTTTCTGAAAAGATATCATTTAAAGCTACTACCCCACCGCCCGAACAACTTTCCCAACCCCAACCCAATGTTTGTGTATCTTGCATAACATTAAAATGTACTTGTACACCAACGACTACGATACAGCCTCTGCATGTGAAGGGATTGATTTAAGATGAATGGCTTTGACTGTGTAATATAGTATGCTGGTCTCAGTGCTTTCATGAAATCTACCCTTAAAGCAGCCACTTGCCTTAAGCAGTCACACTTTGTCGCTCCCTTGACTAGCTGCTTAAATCAGGTTTGACTATATGTTATTTCAATAAACATGATCAAACCAATGCAAATAGAAATAGGAATATTATATATTCGTACGTCATATATATAAATATAAGCAAATCCCGTGGATTGACTACACGTGTGCATTTATTTGAAACTTACAAAGGAGTGCTTATTCTAAAAATGAAGCTGTATATATATTACTTTATGGTATTGTCAAATATAAACATCTAATGTAAATAGGGGTTGCGAGGGGGGAACTCCAGTTACAGTCGCATATTTTGAATCACTTTCTGCTTGGAAACCTCGTGTTGGTTGTAGAATTCTTCATAAATGAGGAAGCCATCAAGTTGGCTCACGGAAGATCGGTAGTTCTTCCCAGGTGCCTGTTCATGCCTGAAATATATATGAGAGACACATAATTTCGAAAAGGCTGTAGATATTGTGTAGTCTTTCCGCTGTTTATTTAAACATATTCAGTATCAACTAACGAAAGGACATTATTTTGTGTCATGTATGGGTAATATTAAAACAAAATTAAAATAAATCGCCAGCTTATTTTTTTATATTGCACATAGATTAAGAAAGAACATGTTTCAAAAAAAGACAAAAACAAACACAAAAAACTAATAACATATTGCCGTAAAATTATGTGAAAATTGTACTCAAATATTAAACATTGACAATGGCTGAAACTCGACATGTCTACAGGCTCATATCTGGTTGCATCCGCATGATGCGTAATTTCTACAATGTATAACAAATTATATTGCAGTTAAACTTCCTTTCTGTCTAGCAAAAGTACAGTGAATGCGGTTATCATGTTTTCCCAACAAAAATATTTAATCAAGTTTATAAACTTATTTCTAAAAATAATCATCATCGGATACTCCTTAAATACATTGTTTTGTTGAAAACGGCCATTTGGGCCATTTTTCCTCATTGTATTTATAGACAAACTGGTGACAACAAATTATGTCTGTTTTAAAGTAAATCCTTTGTGAGGTTCTATGTAATGTAAGGTGTTGAATGTCATAAATGTCATCAAATTTATTAATTATTATTATTCATTAAACAGTTTCGATGCTTAGTTCAATGAGTTGTAGGAAAAGCATGTCCGGTCATTGTTTCATAATATAGCAGACATTGGTTGATGACGGACGGAACAGGTGTGGGACTCTGGTAGCTAGCTCTTCGATCAACCTCTCGAGACGGACTGGTTTGATATTTGTCCTCTGCCCTGCTTCGTCGTGCCCTCT
This sequence comes from Mercenaria mercenaria, assembly GCF_021730395.1. Taxonomy (NCBI): domain Eukaryota; kingdom Metazoa; phylum Mollusca; class Bivalvia; order Venerida; family Veneridae; genus Mercenaria; species Mercenaria mercenaria. The sequence goes on along the minus strand of NC_069367.1, from coordinate 13,589,318 downwards.
TGGTGCTCTGGCACCTGCTAAGTCATTGAGTACATAAGTATTTGGGTTCCATTGGGTTCCATGGGATTTGGTTTATCTATCTTTAAATGAGAATATTTCGTGTTTTACGATGTGTTCTTTTGGTTACTGTTGCATGTGTTAGGGATTCACCTTGCGGGAAACAATTTTATTTGCACTTGTGTCTTGTACTATAAGAACATGGCAGGGCTTAGAGAGTGAGGTTTGCTACTAGTAAACTAGTTTAAACACCCAAGTGGTGTTTCTGCCCATGACTGTTCCAAGGCCGTGTTCATGTATGTATCTTGTAAACATTTTGTTGCTTAACTTTGTTAGGGATGGGTCGTCATTAATTTCCGGGAAAAAATGTGATCCGACCCATTTGTTTTGAACAAATTACATGTGCCTGCTTTCATATTTATTCAATTATGTACTTATTATGTTACATGTTTTAAAAAGCAATAAATGATTTCTTGTGTCTGTTTGTCAGTTCTTAGTTATTAATGCGCCAGTTTGTAATGATAACAATTATTATACTTAAGTTATCTCATAATTATACCCATTACCGTATAGCAGTGGTCGGAGCCCAATTATTAATATTGTTGTCAACGCTGAATATTTTCTCATCTTCATGTCCTGTTTCATACGGAAGTGAACAGAGCTGGATAATATCTAATGTGCTAGGTAATATCTAATGTCTCTCATAATGTCGTAGTGAACGGAGATAGATAATATCTAATTTCCATCATCTTTTTGTAGTTAACAGGTTTAGATTAATATCTAATGCCCAGTGCCCTAATGTATTAACGGAGCTAGATAATATGTCTAGAGCCTAGTATCATATTGTGGTGACGGTTCAATAGAAAGATAGTTATTCATGTGTGAATGAGTTATTACACAGAGTCCTTAATCATCTCAACAAAACATTGTTAAAAGTTACTTGTCGTACGCATTTTCTTCCTCTTTGCATATATTAGGATATAATATGAATAGTCATGGAAAAGCATACCAAATAAGTTCTCCTAAATATATTTCTATTTTTATGATCCTATTTTCATAAAGAATATTTTGCTTCTGCTATTAAACTGTTCAAAATTTGTTATAAATATTTAAGTTAGTTCTAAAGAATAAGCTTAACTTATAAGCTCTGATATTTTGTTAATGTACAAATACTATCCTTCTAAAATTGCCGTTTTTTTAGGCTAACAATTTTAAAACGGATGTTCTGACGTCTGCATGAACCACGACTGGTAAACTACAGAGCTACCTCTTTAAGAGATATACGGTAAACTGCTCTGTCGCAACTTCCGAGGTAGTGCACGTCGCGATAAAAAAAACATCAACAAAGGCGAGTGTCATCATATCTTTTGCATTTTTACAAGCAGTGTATCGAATATCAAAAATCGGGGAATGGTAGGCGATGTAGATATAATTTAACTTTAAGAGAACTTTAAGTTTGCTAATTCATTCTTAATTTGTGGTCGTGGTGATGTTTACCAACAAGCTGATTGTGCAGTAAATTTGGCCATTTCGTCATGAAAGCACTTTCATTGTCAACTATTTACATTATAACTAATAGTAAGAAGCAAACCGAGTAGGCGTGAGATAGCTGTAAAATGAACAATGCATTTGGAAATAAAATATGTACCGAAAATGGTTCGGGATTAAAATTATTCACTTTTTATTGAGAGAGATAGCTCTGTCGTGAAGGAGATAGTCATGTCGCTAAGGAGATAGATCTGTGCTGCATGAACAGAGCTCTGTGCTCATAATTTAAACGTTTCAATATTTACAATAGCTTGTCCTCATTTGAAATTATATAAAGTTACTGTTCCATTTGATATGCATATGTATGAATTTTTCAAGTATTGTTTTGATAAAGGTTTTTCATGAGTTTATACTTGTAAATTTTGAATAGTTGTACATTCTGTTTAATTTTTTGCTCAGACGAGTTATTGTGATCACTCGATGTCCGTCGTCACTCGTCTGTCTGTCTCTCTGTCAACATTTAGCTTGTGTATGCAATAGAGGCTGTATTTTTCAATTGATCTTGGTCAAGTAAGAAAATGTATTATCTGGGGTCCAAAACTAGGTCACTAGGTTAAATTAAAGAAATACCTTACCTATGCAATAGGATCTGCATTTTACACTCTATCTTTATGAAATGTTATGAGAATGTTTGTCTTGATAAAATCTTGGACAAATTTGAATATGGCTTAACTGGAATAAAAAACTAGGTCACCGGGTTAAATCAAAGGAATTCTTTAAATATGTGATAGAGGCTGAAGTTTTTCAATTGATTTCATGAAATTTGGTCAGAATGATTACCTTGATGAAATCTAGGTCAACATTTAATATATTTATTTTTCACTTGTGTACAATACTAAAACATCACGTTTACTGGCCACCCTGAGTACTTAGACTCAATGTTGTTATAATCATTTTGACCTCCTTGGATCAATATATACCAATGGCGAAATTTAAGTGCACTAAAAGGATATTCAAAATGTGTTTATGAGCAAGTAGTCGAACCACTTGCCGCTAAATGGTACGATATCCACCTGCGCTGTACGCGCATATATATACTATAATAATGAGCCGTGCCATGAGAAAACCAACATAGTGGGTTTGCGACCAGCATGGATCCAGACCAGCCTGCGCATCCGCGCAGTCTGGTCAAGATCCATGCTGTTTGCTTTTAAAGCCTATTAGAATTGGAGAAACTGTTAGCAAACAGCATGGATCCTGACCAGACTGCGCGGATGCGCAGGCTGGTCTGGATCCATGCTGGTCGCAAACCCACAATGTTGGTTTTCTCTAATTAATTTATAAAGTGTCATATGAAATTACCAATTAGATGAGGTGGGAAAAATCATATTTTAATGGAATATTACGGTTATTGAGACACTTATACAGCTGCATGATGAATTTACAATTGTACGTTTAGTGTAACTATGTAGCATGAGTAACGTAATAATCAAGACCTGATATTAAGGTAGTTGTGTACTTATGATAAACCCGACGTAACAGTGTAACGACATTTATCCGGACAAGGTAGAATAAAGTTTGGACGCACTATAAAGAAACTGTGGTTAATGATCGACATCTATTTGAGAAAAAGGAAATATTTGTCTTCTTTGTGTAAAATATTTCCTGATAACGTTTTTCTCTAACTGAAACTATCATCGACGTGAAGAATGAATGCCCTGTTTTAGTGACTTTCATCATTCATTTAATCACTGTCGGCTTTTCTTCAGTAGACAGCCTGGTGATATTTTTATTTACAGCATGAGAGTCATTTTACATCATGGTATGACATCATGGTACAATGTAACTCCAGTTTTTACAGCACCGATGTAAATAACAGAAACTCATGTACGGCAAGCAAGAAAAACATATACTAGTATCCCACTCAAAATGCCTTGCGTAACAGTGTTTTGAGACGCTCCCTTTAAATGGATCGATGCGTATTTAAATCCATTTGTGGTTGTATTATCGTACAGAAGTCTGAACGCCGCGAACAGGAACTTGGAAATATATTTTGCGTTGAAAAAAGGTATAGATTCTTTTGTTTTTTATTTAGCATGCTTTATGTTATATGAGGGTCAGTCCAAGAGTTGTTGGACAGCTCAAGTGCACTTTTTGATACTGCCTCTCAGTTTATCGTAAAGGGCCATTAGGTCAACGGAGATGAAGTAAAATGCTGGTTCGTTTATAAAGAGATAATAATGAAGTGCTTGTTTGTATTTTTATACTAAGTCTTATAAAAGTAAAGTTTCTTGTTTAACGTGGAGGACGGAAGTTCCAACCTGGTATGGGTGGAAAAAAAGATATTTCCAGGCGATCCCACGGCAAGTGTCATATCTACCTCTCCAACACACAGACTAGGCCGATACTGCTGGAAACAGTATCAATTAAAGTAAATCCCCTGGCTCTGAACACTAGTCGGGTTGTAGTTTAAATATAAAGCTTGTAGGTATTCTTTAGAGAGGATATTACATGAGTGTCTTTCATATTGATTTATTAAACGAGTTGAATAAAATAATAAAATGCGAGACTCAGCCGAGCATTTTATCAATTTTATTTAACAAGTTTAATAAATTCAATGTGAAAAGTCACAAATGTAATATTCACATGTTAGCCTTTCCTGTCGAAACATCAAAAATTCTATTTTCATTTACAGTATAAAAAAGACAATTTTACCAACGTCTCCGGATCCTATACTATAAACGACGTCGACGTCAAAGCTTTATTACACTTGTGTATTATCGTTTTTATTTAATGGCTTTATTACACTCACGCGACGTCAAACATGTGATAAATAATGTTAGGCAGTCTAACAGAATGCGTTGCAAACTCTAAACGATGACACTGTTTGACACAGCAGATAATTCAGTGCGACACAGCATCATAGTGATGAAAAGGTGTTATTTCTTAGGTAAACATGTACCTGTGGTATTGACAGTTGATATATCTATGAGTTTCGAAACATGCTTTGAACATTTTATGCATGTGGTGTTACGTCAGAGAGTAACACATTCTTGTAACAGGAAATAAAAGCAACAGAAAGACAAACCGGCAGCTATTAACAATAACAAAATTTTATTCATGAATTTAAGCAAGAATGCAAATACAAGAACTGTAGAATCCAATAATGGGTAAAAATAGTCCAAATCCAGTCCAGGTCAAATTTAAATCCAGTCGGAATGAATTGCACGATATTTCACACTGTTCAAAAGTAACTTTAATATAGCCAAAAAAATAACAATTCCTCACTGAAAGATAGCTTTTTGTGCCCTGCATGAGTGGTGGGGGCATATAGATTTGGTCTTGTCCGTGCGTCCGTGTGTGCGTCCGTGCGTGCATGCGTCCGTCCGAAGTTTGTGACGCGCCTAGCTCAAAAAGTATTTGATATAAATTGATGAAACCTTGCACGAGTCTTATCATGATATGAACTTGCGCACCTCCTATCTTTCGTCTGGTCCGCCCCCTATTTTTAGAGTTATGACCCCTAAAATAGCCAAAAGTGCACATTTTCACCTTGTGACACGCCTAGCTCAGAAAGTATTTGATATAGATTCATGAAACCTTGCATGAGTCTTAATCATGATATGAACTTGCGCACCTCTTACTTTTCATTTGGGTCCACCCCCTATTTTCAGCGTTATGCCCCTGAAATAGTCAAAAATGCTAATTTTCACCTTGTGACGTGCCTAGCTCAAAAAGTATTTCATATAAATTGATTAAACCTTGCATGAGTCTTAATCATGATATGAACTTGCGCACCTCCTATTTTTCTTTGGGTCCACCCCCTATTTTCAGAGTTATGGCCCCTGAAATAGTCAAAAATTTTCACCTTGTGACGTGCCTAGCTCAAAAAGTATTTCATATAAATTGATTAAACCTTGTATGAGCCTTTGTCATGATACGAACCTGCACACCTCCTATTTTTTGTCTGGCTCCGTCCCTTATTTTCAGAGTTATGGCCCCTGAAATAGTCAAAATGCACATTTTCACCTTTCGACGCACCTAGCTCAAAAAGTATTTAATATAAATGGTTGAAAACTTTCATAAGTCTTTATCATGATATAAACTTGCACACCTCTTACTTTTTGGCTGGCTCCACCCCCTGTTTTTAAAGTTATAGCCCCTGAAATAGTTTAAAAAATGCACATTTCACCTAATTATGTGCCTAGCTCAAAAAGTATTTGATGTAAATTCATGAAACCTTGCTTGAGTCTTTATCATGATGTGACCTTTCACACTTGGCATTCTTCTTGAGAATCTATATGCTTATTATTGTAGTTATGGCCTTTGAAATAGCCAAAATAGTGGATTTTTTGTTTGTGATGCCCATAGCTCAAAAATATATGGCCTAGAATAATGAATCATTTTCATAAAATGTTTGTTTAGGCTAAACCCCATTAGTACTACAAACATTTGAATTATTGTCCCTTATTTGTGACAAATGTACCAATGGGGGTGGGGGGCACACCCTATGTCCTACAGACACATTCTAGTTAAACCCAGAATTTAAATAATTCCTTCAAATAATTCTTCAAAACATCAATGCCTACCCGCTTAGCTCAGTAGGTAGAGCGTTGGTCTATGGATCGCGGGGTCGTGAGTTCGATCCTCAGGCGGGGCGTATGTTCACCGTGACTGCTAGTATTTGATAAACGACATTGCGTCTAAAATCATTAGTCCTCCACCTCTGATTCATGTTGGGAAGTTGGCAGTTACTTGCGGAGAACAGGTTTGTACTGGTACAGAATCCAGGAACACTGCTTAGGTTAACTGCCCGCTGTTACATGACTGAAATACTGTTGAAACCCAAAACAAACAAATTAAAACAATATCCAAACTCTTAATATTTTGTCATTAAGGAATAGGTGAACTTTTTATCTAAGTTATATGATCTAAGTTCTGGACAGTTTTCAGAAACGCTCTATTTAATATATCATGAAAGGTTCCAGAACGCTCAAATAACACTAAGAATAAAAGGAACATTCTGGAAAAATCAAGAACAATCCTTTCAAAAAATAATTTTTATATACTGATTATCAGTATTGTAGTAGAATTTTCTGGAACATAGTACAAAAGGATTTAAAATTACCAAGACAACACATTCTTGACTAGTTTCGACCTTTATGTCTTCGTCAGAACATAGTAGAAATAGAATTTATTTACATGATATCTCAAAACTAAACCAGTGAACAATGACTCATCAGTAAAGTAAAGGGGAATGGCAATACACATAACAGTGGAAATTCATTTGAAAACAGACACTAAATTACTAATAAACTCTGTGGGGTTCTTGTACTCTGCAGAAAAACTCACAAGCTGTGATGTAAAATATGATTGATTTGTTATTTTCTGACATTTTTAAACGTACGTCTGAGAGACACAGATGGATTTACTGACATAGTGTCCTATAATATTTGGATCTCTAAGGCGTTAATCTTGCGAATGATTTAGGATAAAGAAAAAGATAATTTACCTGTATTTTATATTAGAATCAATTGTATGTTTTTGGATATTTAATTAGTGATCTGCTTGAAAATATCCATTAAATGAATTGTATAGTCTGCTTTTTTATCTTATGTTTTTTTTTTATGTTTTCCAGAATTTTATCAAAAATTTTACTGTGAACAGAATTTGTTCGCGTCAAGGTCACTGGATACCTGTTTACCTAAATAAGGACACTTTTTTCATTACTATGTCATCTGACACTGTTTCGTACTGAATTTTCTGCTGAGTCAAACAAGAATATCTGTAAAAGGAAAGATGAAATGTATGATATCATAGTTATGATATTCGTAGCGAATCTGTAACAGTATTCCCAGAACCGTCGATAAGAGCTGGTAACATATAATTGTGTCATCGTCTAGGGTTTCGTTAAATTTTAAAGAATACTTACAACCTTAATTTTTAAACTAGCTACCCAATAAAGATTGTACACTGTATATGTAAGATCATACTGACAACAATTACATATAACTTTAAATATATATATATATATAATTGTAGAGAAATTTCAGCTTCATGTTCAGTTTAAACTAACGTTAATAGCTTTGAATGGGTGGAATATGCATCAACGGTCATGGATAAACTATGACAGAATCAAATAACAAAGAACGTTATGTGACCATGTCCATTGCTGATGTTCGTTGAAATCAAGAAACTGTTGCCATGTTTAGGCATATGGAGCGACACAGTAACAGAAATGTTAAGATACCATAACGTGTGTTGTTGGTATTTTGTAACATGATATCGTTGAGACTTGGCACCTCTCCCGTAGAGGATAAAGATGCTGCCTACCGTTCACGACATCTCGTGAGATTATAAAACACAGTAAATGAATAAAACGCGGAAGAATATCATAATGTGTTTAGAAAAACCTTTGTTAAATTGGGTAATATAGCTAATAAACTGGCCAACTCTGTATTACAGTATAAAGTACCCGGAGGAAAGAAAATGACAGTAACGCATAAGGAAAATTATTCATTGCAGCTCAGCATTTCAAATTTTCTAACTTTTACAGTAACTTTGTTTACTTGATAAACAGTTTTGAAATTTTATTCTAGGTAGAAGAATTTGTTGTTAAAATAATACGACAAAATCAGATCATACAATCATAATCATATCATATACAGTGCAACCTCTGTTGAGCAACACCCTTTGGGAGATACAAATATTGACTGTTATGTAGAGGTTGTTGTTTTTCTGGAGAGGGAAATTTGATAGCATAATTCAGCTCTGGTTGATTTCGATGATGTTATTAAATAACTTTATTCATTGTGAAAAGTCGCAAAAAAGAAGAAAAAAAACATGATAAAGAAAATTGCACATATACAATGTAAGTATAACAATCACATCTATGGTTATTTGGAGCTGTCTAAAACATATATTTTGTTTTAAACTGCATTTTTGAAATGCGAGACAATAGTACAAACGGGGCTACTCATCCCCGGAACATTTGGGGTATTCAATGGATACATGTTAAACATCTCGTAAAATGTTAACATTGATTGTATGTTTGACAATTAGTAAGGACTTTCAACATTTTCATATTTTCCAGTGTCAGATATGAAGAATTTAACGCCCCGAGTGAGACTCGAATCAGCATCGATGTGGGGCAAGTGATTGGAAGGCAGCGACCTTAACCACTCCGCCACGGAGGCCCCTCACAAGGTTTAAATCCCTTTCTAGTTTGTCAAAACAGAGGTGTTATTGTAAGGCTATTGATTTGAATATTTTTTTAGCTGAAATAAAACTTTCTTATTTAAAAGATTGGATACATCTATGTGTTTTGTGACTTTAAGAATGGGGCGTGGTCGCGAAATGTGTAAAAATATTAAATTAATTAAATCTATTTCTGAACGACATCCACACATTAATATGAACCCCCAATAAATATCCATAGGATTTGTTTTATACCTTTTATTATCACTCTTTGCGACAACGTTTCGGCCCAGGGCCTTTCTCACGTCACACGTCTTGGATTACATATTTTGCGATTCTTCTCTCATTCAACTCTTTTTCTGCTGTTTCCGCCATTCCGCCATTCTTTCTGTTGGTGTTCCGATTCCATTAACAATTCATCTGTACGGATGGCCTTATTTATGCAACTTCGAATTTCCTCTCAGAATCCCTGACACAGGTCGCCTTAGTACTAAATATTCTATTTCCCCTGTAGTTTTAACTTTTTTCTCTGTCTCCATTATTCTGTTATCGTTTGCTTGGCTGTATGACTCGTTATTTTCAATCTCGTTTTCTATATGTTTGATATAGTCTTTTTATCGGTAATAGTAACTCCCGATCCTTCGTCTGCTGGTCTTATCACAATATTACCATCATTTAAAAATGATATAGATACATTTCTCGCTTGATCCGTCAAGTTTGATTCAAAATTTTCCTTTATACCATTTATCATTTTTTTCTTACTTTATCTATGTATGTATCAAGCTATTTCATTCTGCCAGGTTTTTGAGTAAAAATGTTCTCTTTCTTAAGCCATGGAGGTTCTTCCACAAGCTGTTTCTCCTCATTATTGTTGAAAAATTCGCGTTACCTCATTCTTCTTTCCCATTATGTCAGATCGCTGTGTATTTTTGCTAAATCTTCATTCAGAGAAAAATTGCAAATTATGTAATCTAGGACTTATGCATGTGATTTGATAAAGGCCCTGGGCCTAAACGTTGTCGCAATGAGTGATAATTAAAATTTTTGACAAAATCACGATTATGTAAAGCAATAAACCATCGTCTAAAGTATCTACCTTATCAAGAATATACAACTGTCACACAATTCTATAAAAGTAAACAAATCAAAACACAAGACTGAGTAGAGCTAAAGTCAGAAAAGCAGCCAGTTTTGTCGACGAATGTCTAAATCAAGAGTAATGCCCATTTCAAAATGAAATTCAATCCAAAGGACCGGCCACTTTAAAGATTTGAATGTATATCTAGAATAATAATTAATATCCACATTGAGAGAATTGCAATGATTATTCTTAAGACTGAAAAAAGTTTTGATGAACTTCAGATAATGACCATGTACTCCAAAGGAAACACACGTCTGTCCAACTCGTATCCTGATCTGACTGTCAGAAGAAAAACACAGGATGTCGAGACAAGCAAGTTTTCTGATATCCATACATTTTCTGGAAATTATTCAATAAAAAGAGACATGATTCTGAGCAAGTCATGTCCGGATCTGAAAAACTTGGAAAAGCCAATGGATCAGTTTTCCAGCTGCTCTGAAAGGGCTTCGCTTATAGCAGGAGATGAATTAGCGCTAACTGATATAACAAGAGATATTTCTTATGAAACGGATAGAAATGGACAAAGTTCACCAGGATTAATATTTGAAAACTCTCTAAGTATTTCTGATAACAATTCTTCAAGTGAATTTCCATCAGATGATTCTGAAGTTGGAGATGTCATATCACCAGGCTCACATGAGGACTTTACGACTCCTGGTAGAGACGTTCCAGCAAAATCACAACAATATAACTTTAAACCGTCTAGCGTTTATGAGAAATTGGGATCCAGTCCCGATCAATCAAAACTTAAATACATGCTATGTTATCAGCGTATGCCACAATTCAGTCTCCCTCAAGCTATTATGCGAAGCAGTTTTAAAAAACAATCACGTGTGGAATCAAAGGATCCAAACATTATTACATTAAATGGAATTGATGATAACAACGATGCTGCTGCCCCAAATATTTATGTCCCTGCACCTCCACCACCTGATGTTTTAGATAATTAACGTTAAAAGATTCTAGTAGTGGAAATAAGTATCTGTTCTAAACACTTGGTTATATGTATATATGTATTCAAGAAAGTAATAGAATGTTTGATACACCATCGCCAAGTGTGCAATGCAATATTTATTGAAATCTAATTGATAAAAAATAATAATTTAATTCTACATAATATAAAGCCAATGCAAAAAGTATAATATTTGAGCCGCGCCATGGGAAAACCAACATAGTGGCTTTGCGACCAGCATAGATCCAGAACAGCCTGCGCATCCGCACAGTCTGGTCAGGATCCATGCTGTTCGCTAACGGTTTCTCTAATATCAGTAGGCTTTAAAATCGAACAGCACGGATCCTGACCAGACTGCGCGGATGCGCAGGCTGGTCTGGATCCATGCTGGTCGCAAACCCACTATGTTGGTTTTCTCATGGTACGGCTCATTTATGTTTTCTCTAATAAAATGTATGTATGGTATTCACATTGTACGTATAACTTTACGTTGTTTTTAACATGTAAGTAGTGATATTTATGCTGTAAATAAGGTAGCGTTTTGTGTGTGTGTGTGTGTGTGTGTGTGTGTGTGTGTGTGTGTGTGTGTTTTTTTTATCTGTGTACAAATGTTTTTGTCCACTGATATTTTAATATTTTTTTTTGCTAATCAATGCAAGGCTGATCTTATCGACAGGTTTCCTTTCACCTACAACCATTTTTTTGTGCTCTGTACTTTTTTATATCTAATTATTTTTAATAAGATACCTATGGATTAGCAAAACTAGTTCGATTATATTGTTTTATAGTTTTTGTAAAACCATTGATGTAGATATGACTGTGCAATAATCCCTTATAGTTCCAACATGGAACGGCGTAGTACATATGTAATTGTAAATATATATAGCTGTTTATTTGTTGTATGTATTACGATGAGAATAAAGATTACTAGTACTTTTGTTTTAGTTACAAAATGAAATGCTATATTCATAGTCGGGCGTCAACAACATTTCAATATTAACTATGAATAGCTATCGATCGACTTAACAAATATTGTTATTTTACAATCATGTTATAAACAATATAAATAAGTATATATGATATATTTTAAAGCATGAAAGACTAGTTAAATATAATACAGTTGCAGCACTTCAGATTGATATACTGTACAAGATAAAAACTGAGAGATGGATTCTAATCTCGACCAGAGTCAAGCAGCTTTATTAGATACATTTGGAAAAATTCTAAGGGTTAAATTAACGCAAAAGTGCACGAGCTAAAAATGTGTTCAAAAATTATATATCATTTTGAATCGGATTCAAAGAGACCTGATTGGCGCGTGTGGCACAGTTAAATGTCGCAACACCGCTAAATGTAGCAATCACCGTTAAATGGTGGGCAAGTTTTTGCGACATTTAACGTTAAAGGTGCGACATTTAACGCCAACCTTGCGAAATTTAACGGTGGTTGAGACATTTAGCAGTTTTGCTACATTTAATGGTGCCACAGCGCGCCAACGTCTCGGGTAGTAAATTAGAATTCCAAGGAAATCTTTACTTTAAAGCACAGGCAAATAAGCACACACAATCAAACTAAGCATAAACAAAGGTATTAGCTGCTTGTATAATATATAAGCTCACAATCAACGTCTAGCATAACTAATTTCAGAATGTGTAAATATTCTTAGAAATATGCATTGACAAAATGATGAATCTATATCAAGTTCATTCTTCTTTCTTTCTAAAGTATTATTTTTCATATATCCGTAGCAAAAGATATATCATTTTCTGACAAATTTTATGTTTATAATACTTTATGTATTTACATTATTGTTACTTTTTGCCTTTTTAAGAAATGCAATAATTACTGTTTATGTACTTCTTTGGTATTTTTCTAAAACATTTGTTAAAAATGTTGATGTTTCATTGTTTCATTAACATGTTTCATATCTTGTTTCAGGGTATATTGTTTCATACAAAAGCTTTTAATGTAAAAAACATAAAAAGTTTGAAAAAAGATATCATTGTTATAATACGATAAGCAAATATTCTATTTTAATCTTTATTCTTCACTCGATAGTGAACATAAAGTTGAGCCTCATGTGTGTGTACTTTGTAAGGAATTGGTGGACCATATTTCTAAAAACTATTGAAAACAAAAGCCTTTAAAACATTCAGTAACTGCTTTTAAACTTGAATTTCCATTTGATGAGTTTACATATGAAAAACACGTTGTTTTTAATTTTTACAAAATAACTACATTTTTATGATCAAAATGTAATCTGAAGGAGTAATGTACTACAAGGTAATTTCCACGATGTTGTGAGTCATGACTTTGTAAGAGCATTTAATTTAGTGATGCTCGATTATGCAAATATTTTGCATAAAATTTAAAAAAAAAAATATTTAAAAACTGAACAATTGCCACTGACACAAAAGACAGGACTTTGTGTTTAATAGCAATTATATGAGTGCCCGATCCATGGTTTATGCCCAGTGACCATATGTTTGCTTGGTTTAGATATCGAAACAAAAATATCTGTGACAAATTATTCCCGATGTCATGTATTAAAACATTAACTTATTGAATGGTTTGCCGGTCAAAAGTCAAAACTATTTGCCATCGGTCACCCAGTAAGTGTACATTGTGTATTAAGGTTAAAATAGTAGAAGCTTCATCAATGACTAACTAGTTATTGTACCGACATGTGTTCCCGCTAGAAACTGACAGTTCTTTAGCAAACGACTGTTAATGCATTGTGAAAGCATCTCTACATACATAGCTACTTTCTATATTAAGCCAAGTTAGATAAATTTTATGAAGATTTTGTACATGATGATTTGGTGAAAGATGCACCTGGTCATCCATTAATGATGTTTTTAGTTCGGTGATTACATTCATGGTAATTTTACTATCAGATATTAGAAAGGTAAACTGCAATATCATTTTACTGTAATTTAATTTCCAGTCACGTGGATGCAACTGGATAAAGGGCACTTTTCAAATTTCCCTGTTGTCAATAAGATCTGGTTACACTTAAAATTTTATGGCAAATTCTTATTAGGTTTTTCGTGCTAAAACAAATTCTTTCTAGATCTGTATGGAAATAATATTTGTAAAATAAGATTATCTTGAGATTTATTCCAATTTTGTCTTCCATATTTCCCATAGATTAATTTAAAGATAACAATTTTAAGATGAGTTTGATTTAATTAGTTGATATCATTTTTCATAGAACATAACAGATAAACAAACACAGTTTATCTTTGACATTTCCTAAAAAGAAAACACGTCTCTTTAGATAAATCCGTATGTACATAACAAAATAACAATGATGTAGCATGGCTTTACCGTCCCTAAATTTAGTGTTTGAATAATTATTATTATTATAATACCAGATTTATATAGCGCCCTTTTCATGATAAACACGTTCAAAGGCGCTTTACATTATAGCAAACGCAGTCACACAGGGCGCGAAATCATCCTCTACTAGTACAGACACAGAGTGATCTGACCAGAGGGACAGGGTGAGATAAAGCCCCCACAACAGGCAGAGAGAATGTTTTAGATACAGACGTGTCCGGCTAACTTAGCCTAGCTCTTTGCGAATATACATTCTGCATGGTTCTTTAACGTGACCGGTGTAACGATACACGTAAAGCCGTCTTTCCTGGGAAGAACCAGTACAGGCCTCTAGTTAGATGGGAGACACTCAAGAACATCTCAGAAATTTCCAGTGCCTGGACCGGGATTCAAAAAAGTAAGAGCTGTTACAAAGATTAATACTTTTGTACGGAGGAAATGCACGCTGTCAAGTTTGAGGATCGTGGGTCAAAACATTCTAATGTTATGGAGAAGACAATTGTTGATGAGACCCATCGCACAATACGTCTGTTTAAACATTGAACGTGCTTAGGGCTTGAGCGGTAGTTTGTCAAAATCTAATCCAGCAACATATGAAAATGTCATTTCTTAATGCTCATTGTGGTACCGTTAATGTCGCAACACCGCTAAATGTCACAATTACAGTTAAATGTCGCAAGTTTGACATTTGTAGTACCGTTAAATGTCGCAACACCGCTAAATGTCTCAAAATCATCTGCCACTAAATGTCACACCTTTACTTAAATGTTCACACATGATATTTAAATGCTAAGATATACTGAAAATGTCTAAACGATAATAGGTAAGGGAAGAGAAATTTTGAGAAGATTGAGAAACTCTGAGAAGATTGAGAAACTTTGGTCTACTTTCAAGAATCGGATTACGAAACTCATGGAGGAACACATACCATCAAAATTGCTCAAAGGTCATAAGTCGAAAAAGCCTTGGATTGAGAAGAATGTAAGAGCTGCTGCCAGGAAGAAACTGAAACTATTAAAAGAATGAAGAAAGCAAAAGATGCTATCGACATCCGTAAATACAAACACCACAAGGCAGAACTACAAAAGCTAGAGAGACGATCCTATTTCTCATACATCAACAATCTCATAGAAATTTGTGATCCATAAGATGAAAGACCATCAAAACAGAAACGATTCTGGAACTATATAAAGTTCCTCAGAATAGACAATACAGGCACTTCACCGCTGAAGGCCATGGGCCGACTCTTCAATGAACCAAATGATAAGGCTGAAATCCTGAACAGGCAGTACAGCTCTGTATTACACATGAAAACCTGGACAATGTCCCTAGTCAGTCAGGTCCATATTTGCCATCAATGGAAGAGATCATGGTCACCACAGCGAGAGTAGAGAAGCTACTTTGTATCACCAATCCAAGGAAGGCAACGGGACCAGATTCTATCCCTGGCCACATCCCCAAAGAATGTGCTACTGAATTATCTCCTATCTTAGCCATGATCTTCAATACTTCTTTTTGCAAGAAGGGTCAGTACATGATGACTGGAGACATGCTAATGTCACCGCCATATTCAAGAAGGGTAACCGTCATGATGCTGGGAACTATAGGCCAGTCTCGTTAACATGCCTCATCTGCAAGCTGCTGGAACATGTTATCGTGAGCAACATGTTGAAGCACATGGATAACCACCAAGTCCTTCTTGGCTGTCAGCACGGCTTCAGAGCTCGTAGGGGTTGTGAGACACAACCACTCACCTTGCATCACGAGCTTGCCTCTACACTCGACAAGGGGATTGATCATTCAGATAGACATGGTTATCCTTTATTTCAATAAGGCGTTTGACCGAGTTCCCAACAGACGCCTACTGAACAAGGCTGAACATTATGGGATCAGGGGTTACACGTTGCGGTGGACCGGGAGGACCCAGCAGGTACTTGTGGAGGGACAGGCATCAGCAACAGCCCCTGTCGTCAGTGGCGTACCCTAGGGATCGGTCCTAGGTCCACTGTTGTTCCTGATTTTTATCAACGATCTCCCGGAGTGCGTCAAATCCAGAATCAGACTGTTCGCTGATGATTGTATCCTATACCGCCATACTGAGACGATCGTCCAACTACAAGAAGATCTAAACCTACTCGCCGCCTGGGAACAGAAGTGGGGTATTGCATTTCATCCCCAGAAGTGCAATGCTCTCCGTGTGACAAGATCCACAACCCCCACATACCATCTGAAGGGTGTTCAACTATGTGTAGACAGCAGTACAAAGTATCTTGGTGTGGATATACAGTCTACCCTAGTCTGGAACCAACACATCAACCGCGTAACCAAGAAGGCCAATAACATGCTCGGCTTTCTCAGAAGGAACCTATCAAAGGCTACAGAAGAAACCAAAACCAATCCTATTACACCTTGGAGCGTTCTAACTTGGAGTACTGCTGTACAGTATGGCGTCCCCACACAAAAGGCCAAAGAGACCAGGTCGAAATGGTCCAGATTTGTTACAAACCGCTACAGAAACACCAGTAGTGTGACAGACATGTTACAACATCTAAATTGGGACTCACTGGAAAGCAGAAGAAAGAATGCGCAACTCATTATGCTGTACAAGATAGTTAATGGCCTTGTTGACATACCATCGTCACAGTATCTGAAACGGACAAGAGCATCACACAAAGTTCGAGCATAAATCACCCTCTAATCACAACTTCAAGTACAGCTTTTTCCCCAGAACTATTCCTGTGTGGAACAGACTTCCAGCCAGCGTCGCTGAGGCTCCTTCTTTGGCATCATTCAAGAGAGAGCTGTCTGCCCAGCCCTTCTAAGGGGATCTACATGCCTGTCTGTTGCATCTCAGATGACGGGGGAGCATTGCCGGCGGAACGTTGTGTCCTGGTAGCGCCACGCAAGCCGGACTGGTCACTCTAATGGGTTGTAGTAGACGGTATATTCACACTTTATATCATACTTTTATCTTTTATGTACCCATTCTTGACCGTACTATTTTCTGGTTTTTCTGTTTTTATCATGACTTTGTTTCTTGTCCGATTCTTTGCGCACCGTTAAAGCATGGCCGACGATGACATTTTAACGTATCATATAGATGTAGATAGATGTTAATAGTAAGCCATGTTCAATTATAATAACTGCGGTTAACCATGTTTACTGAAATTAAACAAGGTAATGAAACAAGATGATATAAAAAGTGTCCTATTTATACATATAAAAATAGTAAACCCGTCCATTGAGGAGCCGACTTAAACAATTTTGGTAGAAAGGCATGTTCTGCCAAATTATTTTTTGAAAATGCTTGTTCGATTTTAGAATATTTGCAAACAATAATTGTTCTTTGTATGTTTTAACAGCATTTTATTATGTTAAAAGCATTGCTGTCATGACCGTAACTTTTTTCTATATGTTTTGTCAAAACAATTTATCGCAAATGATTCTTCATAGAACCAGTCTACTTAGACTGTTCATACTACAATACTTAAGAGAAAAAGATGACCGCTGATGGCTCCTGCTTGCTTTCATATGTGTTCTAATATATGTCTGAGCCGCGAAACTCGGGTGATCGATCTAGAATCATCATGACTCTTTTGTTGTAAGAAAAAATCTCAAGCGCTCAACATATTACTAGTATCACGAGCGCATAAATCAAAATCTTATTTCGTGTGCACGATATCATATTTCTATTGAAAAACAACAAAACAATTCGAAAGCAGGTGCAAAACTATTCAAATATCATTGTCACGGTTAATATGTCGAAAATGTAACACAAGAAACTATAAAGTACACATATGATCTCAGACTGTGTTATCTTCAAAATATATCTTTACCACAGACGTTATGTGGAAACGTTTAAAGGGTTTTCTTTTTAGCTACTGTAGCACCCTGAAAGGAGTTAAAAGCGAAACAATTTGAATACAGATATTGCAATACACGAATGCTACAGACAAAGTTTGGTGAAAATCTATCAAGTGGTTCGGAAAAGAAGTCGTTAGAAGGTTTTCCCATATTTAGCTCTGGTGGCCCCTCAGTGTCAAACAAAACCATTTGTGAGAGAACCTTACAAATAATGTTTAAAGTGGTTCATGTCTTAAAATGTTTTCTGTTTTCAGTTCTAGCGGCTCTACATCAGGGTCAAGAAGATCAATTTGAATAAAATTGAGGACTATACAACGATACTACAGACCAAGTTTGGGGATGATCCTTCAAATGGTTCGTGGGAAGTAGTTTTTTTAAATGTTTCTCTATTTTAGCTTGTGCTGTCCAAGCAAAACCAATTGTAAAAGACTCAAGAAAGACATTAAAAGTTGCTACAGACACAGTTTGTAGTTCTGAAGAAAAAGTCGTTTCAAGTTTTTATTTCAATTTTAGCTCTAGCGGAACCAATTGAATAAATCCGAGGGAGGACAATGGCGATAGATATACTGACTGTTTTTGCAACAGTTTGCATTCTACACAGTCTACAACCGTTACAGTAGTATTTTTTCCTATGAATGATTATGCCTGTATCTATTATTCATATTAATCAATACATGATAGTAATTTAGATTCTTAAAAACTTATCCGAACTCTAAGTGTAGCAATAATGATGATGATGATGATGATACCGACAATAATAATTATATTAATATTAATATTAATAAATTTAAAGAAAATGATGATAATAAAGATGATGATGAGAATAATAATAATAAATCTAAAGGTAATACTGACGATGATGATGATGATGATGATGACGATGATGTATCCGTGCAGTCTGATCATAACCTGCACTGTTCGCCATTCAGCCAGTACCTCTTTAGTATGCACCCCTTTTAACAGTTAATGGTACTGTCCAAATTGAAAGATGGAAGAGTTTATTATAGAAAAGCAGGGTGAGGGTTAAGGAAAGTGTGTGCAGAAATTAACTTCAAAAACGAAGATTTGTTCTTGTTAACGTTTCATTCATTTGATCTGATTATATCATGAGTTTTATGTGAAAAATGATTTGTTTTCGGAAGAACTGAGACGGAGTTAAGCTGACTTTATATACGTATTAATTTTCAAGGATTTAGAATCAAAACTACTCATTGTACTAAAACGTGATTTGTTCCCCCCGTTTAAGTAAGGTAAATAGAGGTACAGTGCAACCAAAAACTAATAAAACTCATTGAAGTTACTTGCTTTTTATCATAATTGCCGCCGAAGTATTAGTGAGCAAAATTATCTCACACTACATCGGCCATTTCTGACGCCATTCTGATTTTGAGTGCTTTACCCACTGACGCCACGATGGCATAAGATGGATTTAAAACAAACAATTTGGTATGTAACATGGTTTGTGCTTTTACATAGACCACTAACAATAGGTGATATTTTATGGTGTTGTTTTATTTTCTTAAAGAAAATGAAAATAGGTAGAGCAAATCGTTGACTTAAATTCAACGACCACTGAATAAGAAATCAGGTTGCCGAATATACTACACATTCTGCACAATGCAGTGGACCGTCGCGAAGCCCCGCCCCTCCGCGCCAGGTCGATGGATCAATGTGCAAATGTCCTGTTTAGGCAAGTCAGATTGCCCGAATTAACGAATTAATAGAATTATAACGCATAGGATAGAAATAGCTCAAGTTTATTAAGCAACAATACAACAGTAATGCAACATAGGTAAACGTTATTTGCAAAAAAACATCAACCAACGATTGGATCTGCATGTGGAATGAGTACGTGATCAACGATGTGTACAACGCCGTTGGCTACGCCTATATCTGGTGACGTCACGAGGGCATTTTCTACCTTCACGTCCGTGTGATGGTGTGTGAAGTGGATAACAAGATCGTCGTTGGAGTTAAGCGGGGATAGATGTTCCTTTTGATATAGTCCAGCAGAATACTGCGTACTGCCTACAACATGATACGTTAACACTGCCGCAAGTTTTGCCGCGTTCCCTGTGATATCATTGACCTGTGCTTGTGAAAGCTTTGCAAACGCAGCGTTAGATGGAGCAAAAAGGGTAAGAGCATCCCCTTTAAGTGCAGTAGTGAGATTGGCTTGCACGACCAGACTGAGAAGAGTGGAGAGTTCAGAATTACCCGAAACGTAGTCTACTATGTCTCCTGTAGGAGCCAACATGACGCTGTCAATAACGTGAATTATCCCGTTGCTGGCATTCAAATCAAACTGAGAAATAACGTTGCCCTGGATGGTGACGACGTTGTTGCCGCTGTGAGAATAGATATTGATGCGCGCATCTTTGCCGTTTGCCATTGTTATTTTAAGTTCATTCGACGCTGCTGAACTCGGTACGTTTCCGGAAATGACGTGGTACAGTAGAGCGTCTTTAAGCAGGGAGTTGTCGTTCTCAAGTGCTGTTTTGGTGGCTGCATCGAGCTTATTGAAAGCTGCATCAGTCGGAGCAAAGATGGTGAATGTACCATTGTTAAGTGTGCCGACAAGTCCCGCCTTAGTGACGTAGCTGACTAGCGTCGTGAATCTCCCGTCTGCCACTAAACGCTCCACTGTCGTCTGACAGACGACACTAGCTATGCACAAGTAAATAATTCCCAACACTTTCATGTTTCAGAGGTGTATTATTTTACTGTAAATAATAAAAAACTGAAGTCTTACCTCAATTTAATCTCTTTTTATACATATCTATCACGTGTTTGCAAAATGGACTGCGTCAGCCGACTGGAGTTACACAACAAATGTCACGTTTCACGGACTTGATCCAAATCTAACGTATTTACATAATTCTAAAACGGCACGCCCCTGTCGTATACCAAATCATTTATGCAGTGTATTGCCACAAGATAAAACTCATCTATATTTAGTTAAGGCTCACACTACCTAGTGATCTAACTGATTCCAACCACATTTACTTCATAAATTTTTAAAATCATTCTAATAAATACAGGTATAATACAGCTACAATAGAAGATGAATGACGGAAAATTTAAAACCTTTCCTGAGTCAGTCACAACTTTATCTGTTACCTCTTTCCAGTCAGTCTCATTTGAGTGTATTTTGAAAATTTAAGAAAGGAAAAAATAAAGGCAGATAATTCGCCAGTCCCAATCCGTGACTCTAGTTACCTCCCCTGACGGTCCGTCCACAGTATAGAACAGAACAGAACAGAATAAACTTAAATACTTCAAACACTTTGCATATTGCTGCATTAATTGCAAGAAATAGACATTAAACACATTGTCTTGACCTCCTGTATGTCACTTTCAATTTGTAACTGTAGAAACAAAGTAGTTATACGCGTTTCTCGTTTTTTTCCAATGCAAATCATGTATATCTATAATCACCACAGAATACAAATATTCTGTAATGGTTCATTAATCTATTTATTTAGACCGACTGTACGTCATATAACCGCCCGAGTGTATAAATAGTGTTAAAACACGGTTTTGCTATAAACTATTGGGATTCTAATATGCACTTAATCTAAAATAGTAGATGAAATACAGTAACGTTCTGTCTTGTTCGCAACAAAAATCTTTGACGTCATCGCACGTTAACGTGACGTCTTATTAGCGTAAGCGTGTTTTAACAGAGACAAGCAGGTTAGAATAAGTGTTAATATGCCCTTAATCTAAAACAGTAGATAGAATATAGAAGCGCTCTTTCTTGGTCGCAACAAAAGCAATTACGTCAACGCACGTTAGTGTGACGTCATTCTAGCGTATAAGTGTTTTAACAGGGAAACGCGTATTAGAATATTTCGAAAGAAATGTTTATATTTCAAGTATAGCGTTAGTTTAGACTTTTCCTTGTAACGTGGCATATCCAAACTGAAAAGTGAAACAAAATAACTTGACAAATAAAGTAAAAAGTAAACTTTGAACTTTAACAGAATTGAATTGTTGTCACAAAGGAAAATGATTGAAGCTGGCGCAAAATAAATTGACTGTGATATCATTCAACTTCCAGTATATCTGTTGGAATCCACAGAGTGTCAACAAATATATATATTCTGGATACGAAAAAAAATAACCCCGATGGTGCAAAATATATGTACACATTTAACATTAAACCAACCATTTTGAGCGTACATTAAGTTTATCAAACTTATGATATAAAAGACACGTATGCATACAGGGAAATCAAGATAAGAAAAAGAAAGTTTTGAAATATACATGCATGCTAATGAAAGTGCATACATGTTGACTTCCCTTAATACAAAGAATTTTGATATATCGATACAGGGCAAATATTATGGTATTGTAACATGGTAAGATGTTTTGACGGTGTGAGATTTCGACACGTGTCTGACAGAACGTGATCCCAAGATAGTTTTATAAGAAGTAGGTTAATATGGCGAACTTCATTATGTCAGCAAGTGTGTCTAAAGACTGACCGCCTGACCAAAGGTTTGTTTTAGGATAGGTAGGTTAATACGGTATAACTGCGTTATGAAAGCAAGTATGGTGATCTAAGGGTCAACATATTGGACATACATGTACACATACATGTGTCTTTTAGACTAGCACGATTTTACCTTTAGCTCGAACATATAAATCTAAATGTTTTAATATCGCACCTTGTGCCCCCGCTCCTACTAGGTGTACACTCAAACCTGTATTTTGGGCAATATGGCTGACGGAAGCAAGTTGCTACTTATTAATAAGGTAAATTTAAATTAAAATAAGCTGACATTCTGATCGCCTCGGTCTTTCTGCTACGCAATAGATGGGGAATACGGAAATACCCGATGTTTTACGATTGATAAGCCGACTGGCTACTCCTAGCAAATGGTTGCTTGTTCAAAACGGATGACTGCTAAGTCAAGTTCAGTTTTTGAGATACTTTATTATGTACAACAGTCTTTCTAAACTGAACAGTTACACCCGCTGTCTGATTTTGTTAAAACAAAATCATACACCATTATCTAGACTGAAAAGCTTCACACTATGCTTTTATTAATACCATCAAAATCGTTCATTTGTGAGCAGTGAGCACTAATCATTCTTTCATTTTCAAAATCAGTATTTCACAATTTAATTTACATACTGACTACAAAAGCTCATTCGCCATTTGTTATTCTGCCAATATCTTAAAAACAACGAAAGTTTCCGTATCACCTTGTACCACGGAGTTTATCAGGACAAACTAGTCTCAAGGCGAGAGTGACTTCTCACTACGACGACCTCTTTTGACCTTAGACAGTATCTCCATTGATTTTACTAGTAGTACCTATCTTATCATTTAAATAATACTCTTGGGACTGGTATAGCCAAGAGAACTGTTGGAGCCAGTGTCACAACTTGGACACAATTTATCTCAAAAGCCAACACATGTCATAAACTAAAGTTATGTAAAGTATCTGCTACAATACTATATAGAGAAAAGTTTTGAATACCAACGTACTACATCTTTTCTGAAATTATGATCAGCTTAAAAACATTACTGTCAGAACTGCATATATGTATAATGTCCAGACTCGCAATTTTTAACAGTCAGGCTAAGTCTATCTCAGGTAAAGAGTCACCTGAGAAATATGGTAAGTAACAAGAAATGACCAGTGTAAAATAAATGAAAACACAAAACTTTCATAATTAGAGCTGCTTTATTTAAATATCATAATTAAATGGACGGATTATACATGTCAATACTACACTAAGACAGCAAATAAAACTTAGTAAATTGTGTCTCTTAACGAGGGAAAAATAAAATAGGGAAGCAAAATAATAAACATACAATCAAAAAATTTAGGAAAACAAAAACAGTTATATAAAGTTTTCTAAATACTTAGCAATCTTGAGATAAAAACTGCATACAAAATAAGTTGGTTAACAATTTGAGTGAAGCAAGAAACATCTTTCAAGATTATCTTTAGTTAAGGTAGTTCTTTACCTTCGGATCATTTAAGCCGCGCCATGAGAAAACCAACATAGTGTTTTTGTGACCAGCATGGATCCAAACCAGCCTGGGCATCAGCACAGCCTGGTCTGGATCCATGCTGTAGGCTAACAGTTTCTCTAATCGTAATAGGCTTTTAAAGTGAACAGAATGGATCCTGATCAGACTGCGTGGATGCGCAGGCTGGTTTGGATCCATGCTGGTCATAAAAACACTATGTTGGTTTTCTCATGGCACAGCTCATTTTTGTACAATGTACAATAATCATTTGATTTAATGTTTTCAAAGCATGGTGGTATTAACAGAAAATCCAGCTAATTAAAACAGGGTTGTGTACGTAATTTATTCTACCACTGAATGTCAGGCAAGTTTTCCATAAGTTTTCCATATTTTGCAAACACAAATACTTCTACAAAGAAGATTTTATTGAAACTTCTGAAGATGTAAATCTAAATATTCGCTACCGTATGCGTATCAGTCTGTGCATTTATTTCTGCATTATTATATGATTACAGAGACCAACAAATTTCAAAATGATTTTAAGAAATTATCTGAATATTTTGCGCATAACTGGGTTTTGTTACCGTGAATGTTTATTCTTTAGAAAGTTTGTTTATCTTTTAACCCATGGGTTTCCATTAAATTTGAAGCATGATTAGCTTTTCAGTATGTCAGATCCAGGCTTTGTTCTGTTTTTGCCGAATATATCATGTTATGCCACTACTTTTTTTTCAAACGTGCAGAACTACCTTAAGAGTTATCATATCTCATTCTGTTACAGCAATATCAAATTACAAATGTTCACTTTCCCTCCAGCAGCCGTTTTATCTGTACTGTACTGTAGCCAGGGAAGATAATGTAAAAGCAAATATTTTTGCTGTGTCAAAATTTCGCGAATTAAAAATTTTGAGTGTTTGCGAGGTATAATATTTGTGAAATTGTTAAAATGGTATCCTACTTGAATGAGAATTATACTTGTGGTAAATATATACGCCAGGATTTATTTTCTCGAGATGCAAGGCCTTGCAAATATAGTGAAAATTAAACCATCACAAAAATTTCTGCTTTTACAATAATGTTATACAGACAAATAAAGTTTCTATAATTTGGATCTCGTATATATTCGATGTATAAACAGTTGTCTCTGGTTTATTTTTCTTTGAAAACCAAACACTTAAATCAAACTGATGTCAATTAACATGAAAAAGATAACACTACTACAGTTGAATATTTACAATAATAACCCAAAATCTCAAAATGGATCACCTGTTTTAAGTTTAAAAAAAAAAAAAAACACAGTACAATATGCATTTGTCAATATACAGTGATAGTGTTTGGTTATCAACCATATGAGGTAGCTTTCCTCCCTCCTTTCTAAAATGCTGACGTACAAAACATAATATGAGCCGCGCCATGAGAAAACCAACATAGTGGGTTTGCGACCAGCATGGATCCAGACCAGCCTGCGCATCCGCGCAGTCTGGCCAGGATCCATGCTGTTCGCTAACAGTTTCTCCAATTCCAATTGGCTTTAAAAGCGAACAGCATGGATCCTGACCAGACTGCGTGGATGCGCAGGCTGGTCTGGATCCATGCTGGTCGCAAACCCACTATGTTGGTTTTCTCATGGCATGGCTCATATAAACAGTTTGCAAGGATAAAGTACAAAAAATAACATTACAAAATATTGCACTATCTACTGCAGACAGAATATTTATCACAGATGCTTAACACACGCAATTTCCAGGAATACATTAGAAAATAGCCAAACGCTTGAAAACATACATTTTTTTTGTCAGAAGCAGTCTATTAAACTACACATTGCTACATATAATTTATACTATTTTACAAAAATATATCTGTAATGATGTTGATTTTAACTGGAAATGGAACTTCTTTGAAAAAGGCTTACACATAGCAAATACAAATTTTGGTTTTAATATCATTTCGAATGAATGTGAATTTTATTCTAAGAAAAAGACATGGGGTACTTAGCCAAAATACATATTTTCTTTTATATTACACTGTTTCAACACCTGTTCTTCATGAAAACATACGATATCATCTTTAAAATAAGAAGGTCCAGATGAAGGTCTATGTTAGACTGAAACCAGTAGTCTAAAATTAAAATAGTTAAATTCTATCCAGTGTGTTACCTCATCTTTCTTCCGTTTTGTTAACTATCATATTCTCAGATTCCGTTTTGTTAACTATCATATTCTCAGATTCCGTTTTGTTAACTATCATATTCTCAGATTCATCATAACATTAATTTTGGCATGGTTAGATAAGAAAAAAATAAACAATAAAATTATGCATGTTAATCAAAAGAAAATCTGACAAAATAGTCTTGAGAAATTTCCTCACCTAAATAATACAATATAGAAACAATTTTGAGGTACATCATTTTGACTGAATAAATTACTTGTTTCAACAAAAAATATGAAGTGACCAGAAATACTCTTATACTTTGTCCAGGTAACCTATTTCCTTGATACCAAAGTTTTCTTAAATGAGAAAGAGTTTTCATTAAATAAAATCTGCAAAATTTACCGGATTTTTTTTCTTTCTATTTTACTCCACCTCTAATTCATGTGGGGAAGTCGGCAGTTACTTGGGGAGAACAGGTTTGTACTGGTACAGAATCCAGGAACACTGGTTAGGTTAACTGCCCACCGTTACATGACTGAAATGCTGTTGAAAAACCGGCGTTAAACCCAAAACAAACAAATTTTATTTCAAATATTATTCCAGTGTTTTTTTTTTTATAAATAAAGTTGGCACATCTAGTAAATATTTGAGCAAAACATATTAAACATGAGGTTGCTATGGATACTGAAGTTTTTTTTTAACAGTATGACAGATAAATCACAATAAAAAAAAGCTCAAACGAGCTCTAATCTCAACTATAAAGCTTAAAATATGGACGGCATTAACATTATCATGAATACAGATTATACATGAAGTTGCTATGGATACTGAAAAAATACATTTAACATTAAGACAGACAAATCACAATAAACAAAAAGCTCAAAAGAGCTGAAACCTCATCTAATCTTAAGAAATGGCCGGGATTTACATTATCATGAACATTTTGATGGAGTCATGTTCAGGTAAAATATCATTATCACAAAAATACACATACAATGTACAATGTTATGTGAGAGGACTTATTAATAGAATATCTACACTTAAGACCATTTCAACCAATCTTAGAAACATGCTTTAAATAACAGATAAAAAGACATAAATTTCTCCTTGTTATAAATTATTCATCAAATATTGATATATGTTACTGACTAAGGATAGTTCATTTTTCCTTTTATTTTTTAAAACTTCTATATTTGGTAAAACAAGAGCTGTCACTAATGGTGACAAATGCTCCCCCCACACCCCCTTGACCTTTGACCTAGTGACCCAAAGTCAATAGGGGTCGTGTACTAAATAAGTACTATTAGCATGAGAAGTTTGAAGGTCCTGGGTGCAGTGGTTCACGAGTAAAGTGCCTTCATGCAAAAAGTTAACATTGGCCCCTGTGACTTTGACCTGGTGACCCCAAAGTCAGTAGGGGTCGTGTACTCAATAACTACTATCAGCATGTGAAGTTTGAAGGTCCTGGGTGCAGTGGTTCGCGAGTAAAGTGCCTTCATGCAAAAAGTTAACACTGGCCCCCTGTGACTTTGACCTTTGATATGGTGACCCCAAAGTCAGTAGGGGTTGTGTACTCAATAAGTACTATCAGCATGTGAAGTTTGAAGGTCCTAGGTGCAGTGGTTCACGAGTAAAGTGCCTTCATGCAAAAAGTTAACGTTGTGACAAATTACGAACTAACGAATGAACGAACTAATGAACGGACGAACAAGTTGAAAACTAATATGCCTCCCTTTGGGGGCATAAAAAACCTGAACATGAGTAAAACAACTGCTACTTTTAAAACTCAAGAACTTATCGTTGTAAATATTCTTAAAAATGCATCATTTGTGATAAAATACATGTTCTTACATTTTTTAAAGATCAATTTAACAAGGCACAGTAAATATCATGTGATAAAATAAATCATTTTTCTTTATTTTTTTAGAAGGCTTTCTTCACATTGCTATATGATGTATGACAAATCTGTCAAACAAGACTATTTTTTCAGAATAAAACTGTTTGAAAAATGACTGAATTATTTCATGATTTTTTATCTTTGAAAAACTATAGGATTTTACAAAACATGAATAAAATCCAACATACATGCAAGACTTGTTCTTTTACACTTATTATTTATTTAAAGATATTTGTCAATACTTTTACTTGAAAGAACTCATCATTTTCAACAAGAATGATAAACATTGACACATGCCCCCTGAAAATGTTTGACAGAGTAATAAATAAAACTGACAACAGGGTGGAAATTGTAATATTCTGAAATCTAATCAGAGGGGCCATAACTCAAGAAAACATAATCAGACACAAAAGTCCCAGTAATATGTGCATGTCTACTTCATTTTGATGAAGAATACCAAGTTTCATTTCAATTGGACTGAAAGTGTAGGATAAGGTGAATACACACTGTAATATTTCAAAGTCCAAAAAAGGGCCATAACTCAAAAAAAAAATCAGATATGAAATTCCCAAAAATATGTGCATGTCCATTTCATCTTAAAGATGTATACAAAGTTTCATTTGAACTGGATGGCAACTGTAACAGGAGTTGAAAGCACAAGAAATCGTGACAGACAGACAGTTCAAACACTATATGCCTCCCATGTCTTTGACAATGGAGAAGTGTGAAAATATTGCATAATGCAACACCATGGCAACTGTTTTTATATCATGTAGTAAGTTTCAAAAGTTCTGGAGTGAAAGAGTACGCTGACTGGTATCACAGAAATTTGAGTGTTTACACTGTCCCCATATTATCAGTGTGTAGAACTTTGAGCCAGAGTCCTCCCGGCTTTGAGATGAGACCCTCTTTTCCCTTTGCGGCGAGATTATACCTCTTGATGATGTTGCCTCCTGTATACTGGTGAGGATTGTCCATCGGAAGTGTGGCAAACCCCATCAGCTGATCTTTAAATATATTGTGGTTCCAGACCTGTAAAAAAAGATATTCAGTATCAGAAATATTAAATAGAATATTGAGAAATCATTTACCCTTTAGCCTGTTAAATTTCTAAAATGGACTGGTCCATTATTCAATTTGGGCAATACCATTTATTATTGGAAGGGGTGTTCACTGAAAATTTACTGACAGAATATGGGCAGTTATGTCTGCACTGGTCGCAAAGGCAGAATCACTTGCCGCAAGCAGGCTAAAGGTTAGAATTTGTGGGAGACTAGTTCTCACTGTGATTTGGCAATCCGCAAAATCAGATACCAATAAACAAACTACATTTTGACTTTTGACCTATTTAACTCAAAAACATCAGGGAGCGTCTGTTGACCAAATACAATCATTTTATGAAGTTAAAAGCAGTAAGCAGTTTGCATACGTCAAGTGGAAACTGTTTTCACTCTTAAGGTCAATATGACCTTGGCATTTGACCTACTGGCTATGGTCATCTACTGTCCACAGTCAATCATCCTATTAAGTTTGACAACTGTAGACAAAAGCGTTCTTTAGGTACTGAGTGGAATCCATATTCAGTCTCAAGTTCACAATGAATTTGACCTCTGACCTCATGCCCCATCCCCAACATTCCATAGCAATAGGGGTCATCTTCTGACCACAGACAATCATCCTATAAAAGTTGACAACTGTTGCCCAAAGCACTCTTAATGTATTGATTGGAAACAAAATGGTTTACTGACAAACAGACAGACAATGAACAAAACATTATATACCTCCTCTTTGAAGTGGGGCATAATATTCGACTAACTTACTCCTCTTGAGATCATACGAGGCCATTATCAAGGTTTTAATTCAAGCAAGAGCAGTTTGTAAAACATATGTCTCTGAGATGGCTTCTCAGAGCTAATTAAAATGAGTAATTCATAGTCTTAAGTATACAGTGACCTTGACCTTAGATCTTATGACCAAATAATGGAAGGCATCTTCTGACTACAGCGAGACATGTTACTAGTATTGAGCAGGAGTTGAAGTGTTTAAGGACAAATGAACGGATTGACAGACAGACCTGAAGTGACTAACCTGAGCAAAATGGTGGGAGTCATAATAATGATTCATTGAAGCACGTTATTACTTTAACTGGTCCCTGTTGACATTATCTCAAATCTTCCTTTGTTTACCCATACTACACATCTCTAATGTCACACATTTTCCTTTATTTGTCTATAACTCATACCTCTACAGTGACACATTTTCCTTCTTTTCCTACAAAACATGTCTCTGATATCACACACTTTCCCTTGCCAATGTTTTGCCTACAATACATACCTCTGATGTTAAACATTTTCCCTTCTCACACATTTTCCTTTGTTTTTCTTCAATACATATTCTGAAACACACTCATTCTTGCAACAAGTTTTCCCTTGCTTTCTTACAATACATACCTCTGATGTCACACATTTTCCTTCTTATGTCACACATTTTCCCTTGTTTACCTACAATTCACACCTCTGATGTCACAATTTTCACCTCTTATGTCACACATTTTCCCTTGTTTACCTACAATACACACCTCTGATGTCACACATTCTCCCTTGTTTACCTACAATACACACCTCTGATGTCACACATTCTCCCTTGTTTACCTACAATACACACCTCTGATGTCACACATTCTCCCTTGTTTGCCAACAATACATTCCTCTGATGTCACACATTTTCCACTGTTTACCTACAATACATACCTCTTATGTCACACATTTTCCCTTCTTTACCTACAACACATACCTCTGATGTCACACATTTTCTCTCTTATGTCACACATTTTCCCTTCTTTACCTATAATACATACCTCTGATGTAACACATTTTCCCTTTTAATTATGTAACGCATTTTCCCTTGTTTACCTATAATACATACCTCTATTACTACTTCCTGGTTAGGTTTCTTCCTGTATAGTGTAACCCTGTCATTCCATTCTGGATTCAATGTATCTTCCTTGTAGTGGTTCTCTAAACTTCTTCCCTCATACTTCACAATGCAATATGGGTCAGCGGCTATGAAAATACAATGGTAACAAGAGCTGTATGTAAGACAGCACGCTTGACTTTTCTCAGTGCTTGAGTCTGAATTAGAGCTGTGACTGTAAATTTTTTATAAAACTTTAACCAAAAAATTAAAAAGGGGCATAACTCTGTCAAATTCAAACCAGAGTTATGGGGATTGTTTCTCCTGGTGTAGACTTTGATAGTAAATAACTATTCTAAGTTTCAAGTCAAAAGCTTTGATAGTAACAGAGGTATTTGACTTTATCAGAAACTT
Source organism: Mercenaria mercenaria (assembly GCF_021730395.1). Classification (NCBI taxonomy): domain Eukaryota; kingdom Metazoa; phylum Mollusca; class Bivalvia; order Venerida; family Veneridae; genus Mercenaria; species Mercenaria mercenaria. The sequence continues at coordinate 13,557,970 of NC_069367.1, read as the reverse complement.
CAGCCAAACATTTCTAAGTCAAAAAGGGGCATATCTCTTTTAAAATACAAATCAGAGTTAAGGCGATTGTTTATCCTGGTGTAGACTTTGATAGTAAATAACTATTTTAAGTTTTAAGTCAATAGCTTTGACAGTAACAGAGATATTTAACTTTATCAAAAACTATAACCATCAGCAACGGTGACGCCAATGCCGGGGCGAGTGCAATAGCTCTACTTTTTCTGCGAAAAATCAAGCTAAAAACAACTTAATTTACTAATGAAAGTTACTTTGACATGCACTGTACATCACATGAATCCTAGCTACGTGTGTTAATTGTCAGTTTTGGTCACTAACAATTTTCTAGCTTTAATGCTGAATGGAAGATTGACTAGGGCATTCTTTCAAACATAGGCAAGCACACAAGAAGACTTATCCAAGTTTTAGTATCACAACTGGGCTGCTTCCATACCTAACTTTTCAAGGGGAAAGGGTAAAATCAATGCATTATACGATCGAAGTTTGGATATCAGACGTAACAAGTGACCGAGTATTGCAGTGGCAATACAGAAGTCCCCTACCATATAAAACTTTGTTAGTGTTCATCCCTTGCAGTTGTTGGCAACATGTGTAAGGACTAAAAAATGCTTCAAGGAAACTAGGAGCTAACAAACAAAAACTGTTTTTACTTAAAATTCAATAGTGACCTTGACCTACAAGCATAGATCATACACGACACATTGTCTTATCATGGGGAACAGTTGTGTGCAGTATTAAGATAATCAATCAATGCAAATAAAAGTTATGAAACAAATTTTTACTTGATCTTCAATAGTGACCTTGATCTCTGACCAATATCAATGGGTCATGTGCTTGACAAATTAATTTTAATTATGGGAAACATTTCTGTGTAGTAAAAAAACATTCATGCAATTAAAAGTTATGGGGCAGAACAAATTTTCACCTGACCTTAAACAGTGACCTTGACCTTTAACCGACAAGCATAGATCATGTGTTGACACATTGTCTCATTTTGGGGAACGTTTGTGTTACCACTAAGAAAATCCATCAATGCATATAAAAGTTATGAAGCAGAAACAATTTTTACTTGACCTTCAATAGTGACCTTGACCTTTGAGCAACAAGCACAAATCATGTATGTGCATTATCTACATACTGCCCTCTATACACATATCAAGTTACAACATACCAAGTTTTATGAACCTAGCTTCAAGTTGATTACTTTTCTCGTAGCTGCAGGATCTAGATTTGCAGAAAGACAGATGGACAGACGGATGGATGGAGGACACTCTTATAGTCCCCTTCGATGTTATGCAATGTTGGGGACTAACAATTGGTGCCATTTTCTTGCAATATTTATCTAACAAGAGGACCATGATGGTCCTGAATCGCTCACCTGTCCCAACATGATCAAGTTTTGAACTGAGTATGACGTCGTTTTTTTCTATTATTTGACATAGTGACCTAGTTTTTGAGCTCATGTGACCCAGTTTTGAACCTGACCTAGATATCATCAAGATGAACATTCAGACCAACTTTCATACAGATCCCATGAAAAATATGGCCTCTAGAGAGGTCACAAGGTTTTTCTATTATTTGACCTACTGACCTAGTTTTTGACGGCACATGACCCAGTTTCAAATCTGACCTAGATATCATCAAGGTGAACATTCTGACCAATTTTCATGAAGATCTTGTGAAAAATATGGCCTCTAGAGAGGTCACAAGGTTTTTCTATTTTTAGACCTACTGACCTAGTTTTTAATCACAGTTGACCCAGTTTCGAACTTGGCCTAGATATCATCAAGATGAACATTCAGACCAAACTTCATACAGTTCCCATGAAAAATATGGCTTCTAGAGAGGTCACAAGGTTTTTTTATTATTTGACCTACTGACCTAGTTATTGATGGCACGTGACCCAGTTTCAAACTTGACCTAGATATCATCAAGGTGAACATTCTGACCAATTTTCATGAAGATCCATTCAAAAGTATGACCTCTAGAGAGGTCACAAGGTTTTTCTATTTTTAGACCTAATGACCTAGTTTTTGACCGCAGCTGACCCAGTTTCGAACTTGACCTAGATATCATCAAGATGAACATTCACACCAACTTTCATACAGATCCCATGAAAAATATGGCCTCTAGAGAGGTCACAAGGTTTTTCTATTATCTGACCTACTGACCTAGTTTTTGAAGGCACGTGACCCAGTTTCGAACTTGACCTAGATATCATCAAGATGAACATTCTGACCAATTTTCATGAAGATCTTGTGAAAAATGTGGCCTCTAGAGAGGTCAAAAGGTTTTTCTATTTTTAGACCTACTGACCTAGTTTTTGACCGCACGTGACCCAGTTTCGAACTTGACCTAGATATCATCAAGATGAACATTCTGACCAACTTTCATAAAGATCCCATGAAAAATGTGACTTCTAGAGAGGTCACAAGCAAAAGTTTACGCACGGACGCACGGACGGACGGACGACGGACGCTGCGCGATCACAAAAGCTCACACTGTCACTTTGTGACATGTGAGCTAAAAACTGAACAACCAAATACTCACTGGAACCTTTATCCTGGGGCTCAAGCCCATCAGCTTTGACCAGCGTGATCTGTGTAGCAGCAATCTTAGACCTCTTCATGGCAAACCCACAACAGGATCCTGGCTGGGGCTCGTCATGTATCAGTTCACTGTGATTAATGACAAAACATTTCATTTTCCAAATTGCCTTGTTATTTAATCCCATGGATATTACATATGAATAAAGAAATACTACTGTCAAATCAATTCATTCTGTGGGCATAAAGTTCTGAAGAATTCAAATTAAAAGGAAAAATTGCTTGTTACTATAAAATTTTGGGAAATTAGTCCACCAAAAATTATTTAAGATTTCACAGTAATGGAGAAAATATCAATACAGCATCAGAATCTAAAAACTGGTATTTCTGGAAAATTAATTGTAGAAATTCAAAGTTTAACCTGTAAAAAATCACCAACTTCTGAGAAAAACAAATGTTTGCTACAAGAATATAGATATTTTAAAATTATATAATATTATGTAGTAATATTATGTCAAAGGTGCTACGGAATTTGTTATCTTATCATTTTTATTGATATATGCGAAGATACATAACACAGTCATTTAAGTTACATCAAGTTTATATTGTTATTTTTTCAAGTTTAAGTTTTAATACTTATATCAAGTTTAATTTGTAACATTTACATATCAAGTTTAAGCTGTTACACTTACAAAAAGTTTAAGTTGTAAAACTTAATTGTTACACTTATATCAAGTTTAAGAAGTAACACTTACATACCAAATTTCAGGTGTTATATATCAAGTTTAAGCTGTTTCACTTGCATCAAGTTTAAGTTGTGACCCATATCAAGTTTAAGTTGTTAAACTTACATTAAGTTGTTACACTTACATCAAGTTTAAATTGTAACACTTCAATCAAGTTTTAGCTGTTACACTTACATATCAAGTTTAAATTGTTACACTTGTATCAGGTTTAAATTGTAACAGTTCCATCAAGGTTAAGTTGTTACATCTACATTAAGTTGTTGCACTTATATCAAGTTTAAATTGTAACACTCCAATCAAGTTTAAGCTGTTACACTTACATATCAAGTTTAAATTGTAACAGTCCCATCAAGTTTAAGTTGTTACACTTACATCAATTTTAAGTTGTTACATTTACATCAAGTTCAAGTTGTTACACTGATATCAAGATTAGGTTGTTATACTTACATCAAGATTAAGTTGTTGCACTTAAATCAAGTTTAAATTGTAACACTTACATCAAGTTTAAGTTGTTACAGTGACATAGAGTTTAAATGGTAACATTTATATCAAGTTTATGTTGTAACAGTTACAAACAAAGTTTAAGTTCTAACACTTAAATATACAAGTTTAAGTTGTTACACTTACATCAAGTTTATTACACTTACATCAAGTTTAAGATGTTACAGTTACATCAAGTTTATTACACTTACATTAAGTTTAAGTTGTTACACTTACATCAAGTTCAAACCAAGTTCAAGTTTAATTTACAACACTTATATCAAGTTTAAGTTAATACACTTACATCAAGTTTAAGTTGGTACTAGCATAAATCCGCAGGACAAAGTCCCCAACTTGTCCTGGGTCAAAAGTTGAAGGAATAATACAGTAGCGTCCTCTAGTCAATTTGACACGGTTAAACACACTTCTTGACAGCACAAATGGTCCAGAGGACACACGATCAAGTCGGTCATGCATTCGGTACTTCCGGTTTATATCCGCCTAAAATCAACATATAAAATCAATCAAACACCTCCTCAAACTACTAGACTGTTTTCTATTTGGATTTTTAGGCAAATTACCAAACATATTTCATCTATATAACACAAGAATTCAGTTTCTTATACAAATAAATATATTATCTAAAAAGTACTCTAGAAAATATATTTTAAATAAAACCATTTTGCTGTAAGTTCAAAAGCAGTTGAAGATATTGTTCTAACAACTAGAATTTCAAAAGGAAAGTCAATTTATTTTAAGTTAAACAAACTTAACCAATATATTATACAATACAATATATACAACACAATACAATGTATACAATAATCTGAAAAAGTTTGAGTCTCATACCGAAGTTTTTCTGGGAACACTTAGAACACTGTTTAGTTTTTTTGTTTCTTTTGGGTTTAACACCTCTTTTTAACAGTATTTCAGTTATGTAAAACCTTAACCAATTCTGTATCAGTACTAACTTGTTCTCCTCAAGTAACTTAAAACTTCTTCACACAGTTTCCTTTATCAAACTGTACTTAAGAGCATACGTCTTGCCTGGGACAGAACTCAAGACCTACAGATCTGCTCTCTCCACATAGAGCTCAGCTAACAGGCCCCTTACTTCAAGGACTTAAATGTGCCTGTTGTATAGAGGTTGTTGATCTTGAAATGGGAATTTACTGAGAACTTTCTGCAAAGCAGAAACAAATTTCTATTTACTGTCATAAACTCCCCCATTTCCTTTTATACAATTAGGTAACAGTAAAACAAGACTTACCCTCAGTATAGTGAAGCCAATGGTATAGTTATCCTTTCCTTTGTCAACACGTTTATCCTGTTGTTCTAGAGACACCATTATCTCATCTTCATCCTCTGTTATGTCAAATATGTACTGTAACAATAAAACACAGTCTGAGACATTATCCTGTTGTTTGACAGACATATTTATCTCATTTTCATTACCTGTTATGTCAAATATACACTGGAATAATAAAACATATACATTTTCCTGTTGTCGAGAGACATATTTATCTCATTTTCATTACCTGTTATATCAAATATATACTGGAATAATAAAACATAAACATTATTCTGTTGTCGAGAGACATATTTATCTCATTTTCATTACCTGTTATGTCAAATATATACTGGAATAATAAAAAATATACATTATCCTGTTGTCGAGAGACATATTTATCTCATTTTCATTACCTGTTATGTCAAATATATACTGTATATAAAACATAAACATTATCCTGTTGTCGAGAGACATATCTGTCTCATTTTCATCACCTGTTATATCAAATATATACTGGAACAATAAAACACAAACACTGTCCTGTTGTTCTAGAGACACCATCGTCTTCATCCTCCATTATATCAAATATACCGTATATCATAACAATAAAACACAACCATTATCCTGTAGTTCTAAAGGCAACATTATCTCTTCTTCATTCCCTGTTACAATAAATACAGGTGAATCTCAATATCTTGAATTTTAAGGGAATATCCGACTTGAGGGTATCTGATTATGTGGTTACTCGGCACAGCCTCATTACTGGCTACACAATAACCCTGGCGCCGGATATTCCCATCTGCATCTACAATGAGTGAAAGAATCTTATATCATTTGAACACTTCTTAACTTTTTCTGTGAAAAACAAGTATCTGAGGTTATAAAACTGAGTTTGGCGACCAGTCTCAAAACTCATCTGACTGGTTAATTCTGAGCTCACTTCTGAAATTGACCAATGACAAGGCTGCATTCACAGACTGGTCTCCAAACTCATTTTTATGACTCTGGACTCTGTTCTGGTATCACACAAGATGTTGCATTCACTCCCACTACCTCTAGGGTGAGTGGCATGGACCTTTTCTGCTACACCATGATATCTTTATAGCTACCTGAGGGTTATTGAGGAATGTTGAGTGATTCCCGCAACCTCCAGCCCTGTCTGGTTTCTTCCACATGCCGCTAACCTTCCCTTCCCGCCATGTTTTCTTGAAGGAAAAGAATGACATGTTGATCATGTGACAGATGTCCATGCTGGTAAAGTAATGGCAGAAATCCTCATAGGACATCCTGAAGTACAAGCAGGAAAACAAGTTTGGTATTTTTATATGATTTTCAAATTTAAAAAATGAAGGTTAGAATTGCACACTTGAAGTTTTATACTGACTTGTCTTACATAGGTTTTAACATCTTTTTTTCAAAGGCATTTTTAATGTAAAAGTGGTCAGTTAACCTGACCCGTCTTCCTTGAAACTATCCTGATTAGGGAGTGCATTCTAATTTTACACATATGCACATAATTCTCACATGTTCTTTTTTTAATTTATAATGTTGAAAAAATAGTGTAGTAAAAAATTTGTAGTAATCAATGAAGCATCTATATATATATATAATATTAGATTCATTTCTTTGATACATAAGGGACTGCTGGTTATTTACATGCATTAAGTGTATAAAATTAACCATTATTCTAACACAACTTGATTATGGTGGTTTTCTCATGGTGCGGCTCAATTATATTTCAGTGACTTTCTCTTGCATAAAATAATTTTTTGTTATTCACATGTGTATTCTCAGGCTGTTCCCTTGTGATATAATTCCATTGCATCTGAACTCCAACAATTTTATTCAACAACAAATCACATCACTGTCCAGGATATATTATTTCTTGATTTATTAATTTCAATCACTTTGTAAGAACAATGAAAACCCCAACATCTCTATCCTCATATTAGTTATACAATGCCAAGTAAATAAACATACCAGAATTCTCCATTGTCATCAAATGTTAGTCCTAGATCTTTCTTCTGACTGTCACTGACTTTCTTCCATTCTGCTGACCTATAAACAGAAATGAATCATTTTTTTATACAATGTATCACAGTCAGGCATTGTGATTAAAATCATCAGGTATTAATGCTTCATTTAGGAAGATCAAGTATTTTAGTGAGATTGCCAAGTCATGTACAGCAAGGGTTGTTATTCTGTACTGGTTGATAATCATTTACCAGACATTTTAATGTAATTTTCTTTGCATGTTACAGTTAAACAATGCTCGCTCAAGTCCTAGGGCGCCCTAAAGCAATTCATGTGTTTCAAGATCATTTTTCTTCTATCTCATATATGGATGGATAACTTCAGAGATAGAGCACTTATTTCATCCCCTTCCAACCTCGAGCCCCTGGCATTTTACTGTATGTATATGTTTTTAGAAGGCAGAATGAAGAACATACTAAGGTTTGTTATGTAATTTTAAAGAAGGGTGTATTATAAGAATTTAAGGCCTTGTTCAAAGCTGCCTTTAATTCATTTACTTTTATGTTAAAAATACATTTAATACCTACCCATCACTCCAAGCCCCTTTCCACTCGGTACCGCCCCACGGGTTGCGACATCTCACCATCTGTAGGTAATCTCGTGCAAATATCGAAAACAGTCCAGTCCCTAACTTGATCTTCTTAACAGCTGTTACACTGTAGGCGTGGCCTTTGACCAGACCACACGATAACTCCGCCTCCATATCGTTACCTGTTGCCTGTTTAGAGTAGTTGTGAGGGGGCAATTTAAAGTTAAAACTACTTGGTCAATGTTTTATGTGATATGGCATGAAATATACAAATACTATCATTTTAAATTTAAAAGGTTGGGTCAAATTATCATTTCAGTGTTCACTAACAAGTCTGTTAGAAACTAGATTATTAGAACTGCTCAAGTCTGAGAGCAGACAACTTCTGCTTGCCACTGCAGGTAATTAATTAATACATCCAGTTTCATGGGCATACAAGAATGCCATGAAGTCTTACTATGAAACAATGGGCAACATCATTAATTCATTTATTTTATTCTGTTATGTTTAACGTCGGACCAACAAAATTATAGGTCATATGGCGACTGTCCAGCTTCGATGGTGAAGACCCCAGGAGCACCTCAGTGCAATATTTCATCTTGAGTGGGCACCTGGGTAGAACCACCAACTTTCCATAAGCCAGCTGGATGGCTTCCTCAAATGAAGATTTCAACGCCCCGAGTGAGACTCGAAGCCACATGAATGAGGGCCAAGTGATTTGAAGTCAGTGACATTAAGCACTCGGCCACGGAGGCCCCTTGCAGCATCATTACAGTCTTTTTCCAAATTGAATACTCTGAAGATACTGATCATAAACTCATAGTAAATTTGGACAAAGTATGAGACATATGAGCCGCACCGTGAGAAAACCAACATATTGCATTTGCGACCAGCATGCACATCCGCGCAATCTGGTCAGGATTCATTCTGGTCTCTTTCAAAGCCTATTGCAATTAGAGAAAACGTTAGCGAACAGCATTGATCCTGACCAGACTGCACAGATGCGCAGTCTGGTCTGGATCCATGCGGTTCGCAAATGCACTATGTTGGTTTTCTAATGGTGTGGCTCAAATGCTGCTTTTTTTTCAACTGCAGTACCATGAAATCATTAAATTACTGTTACAAATAGAGGGCATTAACCGAGATTTGAAAACTGTTGCTTGTATACTTAGACATCTATATTGGTGTTTAAGTTTATAAAATCCTGTAATTCAATTGCATTTTCATTTAATTTCATGGAGTTGTGGGAATTTGACAATGTGTAAAATAAAATAAATTGCTGTGTTTTTTTATTCAATTTTATGGATGGTAAATTGTAACACTACTTAAATTAGGAAATATAATATCCACAATATCTTATGTATATCAACATCTTATAGTTGACTTAAAACAAGAAAGTAAATACGTACTACAATAGATGCACTCATCAAAGAATGGTTTTCTTTGGAATGTTTCAGAATCCTGAACAGATCTTTCTGTTTTTCTGGTGTTGCATAGTCTTCCATGGCAATTCTCTCCCCTACCCCGCCTGTCATATCTACCAGTGCATCTTTCGCATTTCCCGCCACCAGGGATTCATAATCCCCAGCTAATCTGAGAAAAGAGGAATAAACATACAGGTTTTGCCTCCTTAATTGACATACTAATTTGATAATATACATTTTACTGAGTGGTCAGTATTAATAATCTAGGTTAACATGTCAGCTGCACAGATCAATATTTTTAAAACAAGATTATTTGATATGGGTGAACCAGGCAGCTAGTATTACAATATCTACGTCTTCTGTACTACTTATATATAATATGTAGATACTAACATGCCAGCTGTGAGCACATTGGGTCACCCGCCTGAAATCAATGTTTATATATTGATTTGCTAAACTGACAGGTTATCCTAAATGATTAGTACCTTAAACTTTAACCTGCTAAATTTCTGCAATGGACTGGACCATCATTCAATTTGGATGATACCATTTATTATTCACAGGGGTGACTGAGAATTTACTTACTGAACTACAAACAGTGTAGACCACGATAAGCCTGCTCCGCGCTGCTCGGATGTGCAGGTTGATCACAGTCTGCACTGATCACAAAGGCCGAATCGTTTGCCACCAGTAGGTTGAAGGTCAATGATAATTGAAGATTTTTGCTTTGCCTACATGTGCATTAATGATCCAAATTTTTTGTGTAGTGGAAGACTGGTGGGAAACGTTCAGTACAGTAAAACACTTGGTTATCCATGGTTTGAATAAACAGGCTCCTTCAAGCAATTCATGTGGTTCCCGGTTGTTTTACTTATATTTTTCTATTTTTAGATCAGTCCAAGTCCTGGATAACTTATGCATATTGCTCATCCCCATGCCACCTTGAGCAATCGAAGTTTTACTCTTTTTTTAGCATGAGTTATACATCAGACTCAGACTTTCCGACTAAAAATGACTTTTTACCCTTCCTTAATTAATGCGGCATGCTATACTCTGTGCAGTATCTAAGAAAACATCTCTGAAATTAATGCATCTACTGTCCTTTGTTCTCCACCTATGCTCTATGTTGGGAAGATGTCAGTTACTGAAAACAAGTCTGTATTTGTGCAGAATCAAGGAACACTGGTTAGGCTTAAAATGCCAGGCATAAGGTAGCTGGCTGATAAAACTGTGTTAAAGCTTTACCAAAGAATCAATACAGATATAATAAAACACTACGTACTTTGCATAAGCTTTTTCCAGAAGTGCTGACCAAAACTCATTCCTTGTGTTGGAATGGACAAATATTAGACGACCTTGCCTAGTTGGCAAGTAATCGTCAATTACTACATCCATCCATTGCCCACATCGCCAGAATTTAAAGTGAAATATCCCAGCATATTTATTCTTCTCATTCCATTCCTGCTCTTCATTGTCTGGTACAATCTGAAATATAATAATGGTTCTTATAACAAAACCTGTATTTGGCTCGAGTGGAATAAGTCAGGCCTGGATTTCAAATAGCGCTTGCACTGCACGTGTTTCAGCATGGCTAAATCAACAATACTGTATTTTGCAGAATTTACTTAAAAGGCCAAGTTTAAAAAAAAAGTTTTTTGATACTAACAATAAATACAACTTCTAATGAATTAATTATCACACCAATACAGTCCAACTTCATTTGCTCTATTTCGACGGGGCCTGGAAAAATCTGTTCGAGTCATCAGTAGTTTGAGCCATCAAACAATATACTGTGAAATCATTTATTTTCGTGAGCATGAAATTTCGTGCTTTTGTTCAAAATGGCGATTTCGTTGTGATATGAATTCGTGAATTTCAACTTTTGAACATAAAATGAAAGGGAATTTTACTTGTTTGTTGGGAGTAGATTTCGTGGATTGACTCAACCACGAAATCCACGAAAATTAGTTCCCCACGAATATTAATGATTTCACAGTAGTACACACATTATGTAAAGGGACTTGACAACAAGTTCAAGTGAAGGGCAGTACTCAAATCATCTGTGTTCAAGCCAACAAAGTTTCACTTATTACTCTTGAGTTTCCACTTAATTACTTTTATATATATTTTTTTTCAAATATGGGGTTGTGTTTAAGAGTGGGGATGTTTATATGGGGTATATGGTATATAACATCAACTTTTTGTGTAATATAAAACCTGCACTTTTAACATTTCACGCACTAAATACTTCCATCAAATAAAACATTTTGGACAGCGAACTTATTGTGGGACTTATTAACTGTAAGTAATGTACTATTTATAAACCATCATCAGTAGTTCTTTAATCTTCTATATCTATAATTATATGCAACCAGAAAATAAATTAATATGAAAATTAATAATTCTATTTTTTTTTTCTATTTTAAGCAACATTTTTATCATAAAATATGTTGTATAAAAAGTTTGTACACAAGTAGTGAAATCAAAGAAATAAATTTATATCAGGTTTTTAAATTTTTTCATTGTATGATTCAGTTAATGCCTGTTTTATTGTTTTCATCAGAAACCGAAGTTACAATTTTAAGCACTGGGAAAAGAAAGTCATCAAGAAGAGGAAATATTAAGAGAATATAACTGACATTTAACAAACATTCCAGAAAACTACAAAATTACAATAAAGTGAGGAATTTACTCATCTCCTAATCTTCTGGATTTAATCATCTAAATCCAACTAAAGCAACAGTTAAGCTATTCTGTTACAGCAGCAAGATGGAATAAAATGCTATCACATTATTGGCCAAACTACACCAATAAAGTCACTAAGTACAGGAGTGGCGATATCTGATTTTGACTTGCTTGTCCATTTTTGTCAATTGTTTTTTTTGTACTTGTCCGTATGATATTTATATAGTAAATTCTGGTCAAATTTCACTTGTCCATACAAGCTTTGGGACAACCTGGGCAATACGGACAATTGAAGTAAGTTAAACTTTATCAAGGACATACAGATCGAGCGCTGTCAAACACATTCAATAAAAGCCAATGAACATCAGACTTTGTCAAGAAAAGCAGTCAACATATAAACACATAAAGATTTGAGCTGAAGCCAGAGAACCAGTCAATTAAAATGAGGACTGTCTAAATCTTAAGAACCAGCCATTATATATCAAACCCAGTCCAGAAAACCAGTCATTTGGATTTCATCCAGAGAACCAGTCATTTTGGATTTCATCCAGAGAACCAGCCATTTGGATTTAATTTAGAGAACCAGCCAAGTACATATATATCTTGAGTAATAAGTAACAAGAGAACTGCAATAAAATTATTCTTCAGAAGATTGGAAAAGCTTCAAATTGTGATCATGTACTCTAAAGGAAACACAGGTCTATCAAACTCCTGCCCAAATCTGACTGCCAGCAGAAAAATAGAGGATGTGGAGACAAGCAAGTTTCCTGATACCCACACATTTTCAGGAAATAAATCAACAAAAAGAGACAGAATTCTTTGCAGATCATGTCCAAATCTGAAAAACTTGGAAAAGCATGTGGATCAGTTTTCAAGCCTCTCGGAAAGTTCTGCACTTCTGCCACAAAATGAAGTACAAGCAACTGAAAAAGCAAGATGGTTTTCTTCTAAGACAGATAGTAAGAAACAAAGTTCACCAAAAGTAAGATTTGTAGACTCAGATGCAGAGCTTTCAAAATTTCCGAGATTTAAGTCTAGGGTTGACATTTGGGAAGGTAGATTATACAAGCTATTATGTTCTCCTATTAAGGACAAATCGGATAAGAAATTAAGAATTCAGTCAAAGGATCCTGAGACTATTACAGTAGATGAAATAGGTGATAACCAAGATGCTGCTGCACAAAATATCTATGCCCCTGCACCTCCACCACCAGATGTTTTAGATAATTAACAACCAACGACCAGGGCAAGTACTTGTAGTAATTTGACAAACCATTAGAAAAAATAAAATAATATTTGATATGCGATCACAAAGTGTGCACTATTTATTGAAATCAGATAGATCCTGCGTAATTATAGCATGTGCAAAATACAATACTTTTTAGATTGCACTGTGTAAAGGATTTTAACTATCTTTTGTATTCATATAAATGTCTTGTTACTGTGCCTAAATAAATCTAAATTGAACTGAACAGTTCGCAGTGCTTTGGGTGAAGAAATTGGATCAAAATCTGCACTGTTTGCCATTCTGTCTTTTTTGGTAAGCACCCCTTTTAGCAGTTAACGGTACTGTCCAAACCGAAAGATGGACCTGTCCATTGTAGAAATTTAGCAGTCTAAAGTTTGATATTCATAGGGTCCTTATTTTCATGGATTTTGCAACTGAGCCAATTTAATCAACAAAATCAAATTGCAGTGAACAAGTAAATTGCCAAGCTGAATATATGAATTTAAATCCCCGTAAATGTGCCGTTTTAAGCAAGACCATGAAATTTCATGCTCAGTGAATTAACTGCTTTCACAGTGTTGCAAGTACTTGTGTGGTGAAACACTATGATCATAAATGTATACATGGTCTGTGCGTAACACCAACTCTGCATTATTTTGTTTTATTTATTTTGTTGGGTTTAACGTCACACCGACTCAATTATAAGTCATATGGCAACTCACCAGCTTTGATGTTGGAGGAAGACCCCAGGTGCCACTCCATGCAACTCTGCATTAACGCCACTATAAAACCCACATAAGGTGGTAACTATTTTCTCTTCAACATAATGATAAAATATAGTTTTAAAAGAACTCCAGTCCTGTCATCAAACACTATTTTTACATTTCAGACAGATTTAAGGGTCAGAACATATACGGTAATGCATAAACGAAATGACCTCAGAAGCTTTGTCAAAATTTCACACAAAACGTTTTCAAGGGCAGATAACTCCTTTTCAATACCAGTGGACCTATGATTTTTATTGCATATTTTTGTTTCTTAGATGACTGTCCTTCAATATCCGAAGTTTGAAGAAATTCTGTTATTGGGAAAAATTTTGCCCTGAATTCTAGCAAAGTCGCCCTTAAACTTATAAAACATCATAGTTTCGTTGGGTTTAACATCAAACTGACATAATTTTAGGTCATATGGTGACATTCCAGCTTTTCACGATGGACCAAGACCCCAGGTCCATTATTTCATCACAGGCGAGCACCTGGATACAACCATCAATCTTCCGTAAGTCAGCCGACAGCTTCCTCACATTTAGAGTTCTATGCCCTTAACCAGCTGGCTCGAACCAACATCTGCGATGTGGCAACCTACTCCACCATAAAGCCATCTATAACACAGGTGTAAAGACAACAGAACAGGAGTTCAACACTGTGGTTTCTTACCTTTTTCCAAAGTTTTGAATCTTCCGCCAGACACGCACAGGCAGCCACAAACCAACAGTTACCAAGGGAACCCTGGGAAAAATCATCAGAACTCACACCTGCCTCAAAGAACTTCGGATTTGACACAATCTCCTGAAATAACAATTTTAAAGGTGCTGCCTTAAAACATTCTAGTAGCTAATTAAAAATTATGTGTTTGTAATGAGAAAAACATAGCGTTTTTATAAATAAACTGGGAGGGAAATTATTTACAGTCGGCTGTAGAAAGCTCTTAATATTTATTAACTTTTAAAATTCTTGGCAACACTTACAAACATTATAAACAATCTGTACAAAGTATGACTGTTCCGGTTTAGTACCGACCTAAATCACTTTATATGCATATCAGTATGTGGCATAGCTCTGAAATCATAATGCTGTATGGATTAGGGCTTAGACATCCAAATGAAAAACTGAAAATCATTATAATAAAATTGATAATTTTGAGAACATTATTTGGTATTATCTGGCATGTTTTGCCAATTGTTTTTTTTAGAAAATTTGTGAGAAAACTGTCTCTCAGTTCTACCATTTGTTTAGAATACACATTACCATTAAATTTTGTTTCCAATTTTTGAGAATAGTATCTGTCATTTTTTTCCAATTTTAGAAGAATATAATCTGCCATTTCTTACATTTTGTTCTAATCTCCACATAGCCTATGCAGTTACCTGCATTAAGCAACCACAAAGTTGTGTCATCTTTTGACTGGCTGTTTAACACAGGTTTGTACAGTTTCAATTCGGACACAAAAATACCAGTTTACTGCACTCCAAAGGTCTTTGTACACTGTTAGTCTGTATCATAATTCTATATTCATATGTTATACTTTCCATAAAATTTCGAAACCTTATATATTACTCACACTTCTCGTTCATCACCATAAAGTTTTCTAACAAACCTCTGAGTTATGGCCCTTGTGTTATACAGTACAGGCAATGATGAGGAACATCTATCTTAAGTTTGAAGCAAATCCATCAATAATAACAGACAGACAGATGGACAGATGGACAGAAGGCAGAACAAAGCGGCAACTATATGCTCACCCTTCGTGGAGCATAATAAAAACAAGCTGTGGACACAGACATGGATGATTAAGGGTTAGTAGGATTGCAACTTTTCATTAACATCTTATAGTGGTAGAAAAGCTAAAAATAACAAAATGTTCATGGAATTTGATGCATCAAACTACAAATTTCTAAAGAAACTGGCACATTTTGAATATTTATCATGTTGTTTTATAATTTTGGAAGAACAGTTCAAGATGTTCCACTGGTGTATGCTTGCCAAACATCATTAAGTTTTCTGAGATTTTCGATCTACTGTAAGTTTTTAAAGACTTATTTGCTGGTTTCTAAGACTACTTCCTGCATCTTCCGGCTGATTTTATTGCACCTTACCGTGCTTGCCAATAGTGCTTTTATTCAATTTATAGGAATTATCATAAACAAGTAACATCAGCAACAAAACAAGATATTTAGTGCATACGTTGTGATGTTTTGACATACTGATGAAACAGAATGATGTCTGACTATGCAGATGATAAGCTAAATATATGAGCCACACCATGAGAAAACCAACATAGTGCATTTGTGACCAGCATAGATCCAAACCAGACTGCGCATCCACACAGTCTGGTCAGGATCCATACTGTTCACTTAAAACCCTATTGCAATTTGAGAAATGTTAGCGAACAGCGTGGATCCTGACCAGACTGTGCGGATGCGCAGGCTGGTCTGGATCCATGCTGGTCACAAATGCACTTTGTTGGTTTACCCATGGTGCAGCTCATATAATGTTAGACATCTGTCCACACTGACTGTTAAAGGACATTCTACTTTCCATCTGACTACAAATTATACCCCTGTATACAATTATATATGTTCCCTTACCTAATAACCCGTCCTACACCCTCTAAAAGATTAGTTGGATAGATGACACCATGTGAAAATCAATCTGTCTACTCAATGTTCTTTAACTCCCTGAGGCCGATATCATAATATACATGCTGCGGCGAGATAAGAATTACCACCTGACGTCGAAGAACATCATCTGATCTTATCATAATCACATTCGCATGCAGTCAATTGAAATCATGCATGTAAATATTATTAACATGAGTGTAAATCAAACTATACTTATAAAATCTTCCAAGTTTTAAGAAATATTTATATATATTTACTTTCGTCCGTAACTTATATCCAAATGGAATACAAAATGTAATAATTTCACTTTGAAACATTCACCATTTTTACACACCTATTGCGTTCAATAAATATTTGAACATTTCCGATTTTATTACATTTTTTTACATGTAAACACATTAAATTCCAATAAATATAAATACATTATTAACACAGAGTATTTACATCAGCATTACTCAAAATTAACACACTTTTTTGAATGAATATCTATGGTTTGTTTTGATGTATAATTAATTTCTAAACATGCATGTACACAAACGTTGTGTGACACGCACTGAGACAGTTAAGTTGTAATATTTACACCCATCTTTGAAGAATTATTAAATTTACAAAAAGCGTTTATTTACACACAGTCATTGTTGTGTATGAAACATGTTTTGCTGTTTTATTTTAAATCATTTTAATTTAATGCGATGTAAGTGTACGAGTATTTCAGCTTTCTAAAACTTAACATTTTCCGAGCATTCATTTCTCTGATAATGAAATTTCACCGTCAGAATCATCATCCGACGGAACTGATACGTCAAAATCTGCATGATAATAAATATTTTCTTCAATGTAAGAAAAATCTCTGGCAGCCGACATTATTTTAATCTTTTGAAATATTGTATGAACGAAACACAGCGGAGTTCGTCTTTTTTATTTCCTTTACTGCATATTTACAAACATTTATTTTAACAAGGAAACTAATTATTAGCATAATTAATAATTATAACATCTAAGAATTAATAGCCAGTATGCAAAATAATTTTTCTTTTATCAGGATTATCAAAAATTAACAAGTACGTGACGCAATCAGCATGATCACGGTGCTGCGACTATACTCGTCAATCGCCGTCCTGGGGAGTCCTGATAACGCGCGTATAGTCGGATATCGACGCTACAGGGGTAGAAAACATAGCGCCTTTAGTCGCATTTCGGCCCCAAGGAGTTAAACAAAAAAATATTTATTTTTAACTGCATGTATTTCAGTTTGTCAGCACAATGTCCTATAATTTTTACAAGAGATCACAGAGTGATCTTGGCGCCCACCAATGTGCCATTTTGGAGTGTTCCAAATTTCAAGACTTACTGACTAGCTCAAGGTCAAATTTCATTTCCGTACACAACACTGTGCATGTGGTCCAAATTCGAAAGCTGTAGCTTGAGAAATGTGAAAGTAGGTCACTAGATCAATCTTAAGGTCAAAGTTTAATTTGGTACACAAAACTATGCAAGTGGTCCAAATTTGAAGGCTTAGCTTGAGAAATGTGTAAGTAGGTCACTAGGTCAAAATCAAGGGTCAAATTTCACTTCAGAACACAAATCTATGCATGTGGTCCAAATCTGAAGCCTGTACCTTCAAAAATGTGAAAGTAGGTCACTAGGTCAATGTCAAGGTCAAAGTTTGTTTCGGTACACAATCCTATGCATGTGGTCTAAATTTGAAGCCTGTAGCTACAGAAATGTGAAAGTAGGTCACTAGGTCAATCTTAAGGTCAAAGTTCATTTCGGTACACAAAACTATGCATGTGGTCTGAATTTGAAGGCTGTAGCTTGAGAAATGTGAAAGTAGGTCACTAGGTCAAAATCAAGGTCAAATTTTATTTCAGAATACAGAACTATGCATGTGTCCAAATTTGAAGCTTGTACCTTCAAAAATGTGAAAGTACGTCACTAGGTCAATGTAAAGGTCAAAGTTTGTTTCGGTACATAAAACCATGTATGTGGTTCAAATTTGAAGGCTGTAGCTTGAGAAATGAGAAAGTAGGTCACTGGGTCAAAATCAAGGTCAAATTTCATTTCAGAACACAAAACTATGCATGTGGTCCAAATTTGAAGACTGTACCTTCAAAAATGTGAAAGTAGGTCACTAGGTCAAAATCAATGTCAAATTTCATTTTGAAACACGGAACTATGCATATGGTCCAAATTTGATACCTGTACCTTCAAAAATGTGAAAGTAGGTCACTAGGTCAAAATCAAGGTCAAAGTTTTTTCAAGTGCACAAAACTACGCATGTGGTCCAAATTTGAAGGCTGTAGCTACAGAAATGTGAAAGTAGGTCACTAGGTCAAAATCAAGGTCAACTCATGTCAAGGTTCATCTTGCCACTCAAAAATATACATGTCCAAATTTGAATGTTGTAGTTATTGACAAGAAGATTTTAAAAGCTTTTCCCTATATAAGTCTATATGAACCATGTGACCCCCGGGGCGGGCCATATTTGACCCTAGGGGGATAA
This sequence comes from Mercenaria mercenaria, assembly GCF_021730395.1. NCBI lineage: Eukaryota > Metazoa > Mollusca > Bivalvia > Venerida > Veneridae > Mercenaria > Mercenaria mercenaria. The sequence continues at coordinate 13,539,086 of NC_069367.1, read as the reverse complement.
TTCGAACAAACTTGGTAGAGAACCACTAGATGATGCTACATTACAAGTATCAAAGCCCTAGGCTTTGTGGTTTGGACAAGAAGATTTTCAAAGTTTTTCCCTATATAAGTCTATGTAAACCATATGACCCCCAGGGTGGGGCCATATTTGACCCTAGGGGTATAATTTGAACAATCTTAGTTCAAGACCACTAGATGATGTCGCATACAAAATATCAAAGCCCTAGGCCCTGTAGTTTTGGACAAGAGGTTTTTCAAAGTTTTTCCCTATACAAGTCTATATAAACCATGTGACCCCCAGGCGGGGCCATATTTGACCCCAGAAATAATTTGAATCATCTTGGTAGAGGACCACTAGATAATGCTTCATACCAAATATCAAAGCCCTAGGCTCTGTGGTTTTGGACAAGAAGGTTTTCAAAGTTTTTCCTATATAAATCTATGTAAATTATAGAAATAAACAAAGGGCCATAACTCACTCATAAACTGTTGAACCACTCTGATTTTCAGGGGGACACAACTAGGGTACCAATACATCATTCTGACAAAGTTTGGTCAAAATCCCCCCAGTAGTTTCTGAGGAGATGCGATAACGAGAAATTGTTAACGGACGGACGGACGGACGGACGGAATGACGGACGGACGGACCACGGACGCAGAGTGATTTTAATAGCCCACCATCTGATGATGGTGGGCTAAAAATACCAATTAAGCCAAGTAATCTATAGCTTTTACTTGTTATTTCAATAGTTTTATGTTATGGTGAACATCCATCAAAATAAATCAGAAGTCTGTCTGCAGAAAAAAAACTGAAGGAAATGTCTTTGATGTTATGCAATGGCTTAGATGCTGTCAGAAAAAGAAAATGTTTGTTTAGTTTGACCATTTCAGTGTATAAACAGAGACCTGTGAGTTCCCGGCAAAATGAACATTTGTACAGTAGAGAAAAATATTATATGAGCTGTGCCATGGGAAAACCAACATAGTGGGTGTGCGACCAGCATGGATCCAGACCAGCCTGCGCATCCGCGCAGTCTGGTCAGGCTCCATGCTGTTCGCTTTTAAAGCCTATTGGAATTGGAGAAACTGTTAGCGAACAGCATGGATCCTGACCAGACTGCGCGGATGCGCAGGCTGGTCTGGATCCATGCTGGTCGCACACCCACTATGTTGGTTTTCCCATGGCACGGCTCATATATAATTGGTGCTGATGCTGATAAGTAAAGCAGGTACCTCAGTAATTTATCTTGTAAGAAATCTTGACCAGAGCCACCTGTCCATACCTTACATACTACTCAATCTTAACCACTCAGATGTATTATAACACATCTGTTCACAACTGGGGTATAAAGGTTTGAAAGCATTTAAGTGATTAATTTATAGAAATACGTATATAACCAAAGAAGTGAAAGTGAAAACCTAGTACGTGAATAGCCTTAGGCCTAAAAAAAATTCTTTGTTTCCAGTAACATGCTCAAAAAAATTAGGGTAGGTAGGTTGGAAATTTTTTTTTTTTGGGAAATTTTTTTTATTAAGGGAGACTTTTCGGAAATTATTTTTTTGTCAAAAAATGATTACAAATAAGGGGGTTATGCCTTTAGAGCATCAGTAAGTTGATTTCTAACATCACCTGCCATGTTTAAAGCATAAAAAGTGCAGTTTTGCATCTTTTTGTTAAAAAGTTGAAAAAAATATTCTCCATGGCCATAAAAACATTTAGGGTCGGGCCAAAAATTTAGGGTAGGTCGGGATACCGGAAACAAACAATTTTTTTTTTTTACGCCTTAGCCTGTTTGACCCTTTTGTTCATAGGAGGTAACTCCTGGAGAAAATTTGTTTAATGTCCCATATTTCTCCATAAAACATACATAATCAGAGCTAGAAGGAAATTTCACTGAAAAAAAAAGAAATTAAGAAAATATTTTTCATAACATTTAAAAAAGGGATATCCAGTCAGCAGCAAGATTAAGTCCTTAGCTTTCACAGAAGCTGAGAAAGACAGGTAGAAGATTCCTCATGCTAAACCTGTATTCAGACCCTGTGTTTGTTGAAAGGAGATAACTCCCATTAAGCTATTCAAATTTTGTATAATTATGCCCCTTTTCCTCTTAAAAACGCCAAGAAAAATCAAGTCAGAATAATTATGTAAGTGAAAAAAAAATTAAAAAGATTATAATTATCTATTCAGTAGCCAGACAAGATTCCTCACCAAAAGGTGAATAAATATTGTTGCTTGAAGGTATGTCTGTTGTCATCAGTACGATTAATCTAATGCCAGGTTTTGATTTGACTGAAAACAGCCACACAGCAGCAGACATGTGTTCTCTTCCAGCTATTAACACTAAGTCTTGTTCAGTGCAATTCAAGTGATTAAAAGGTAAATTCATAGTAAAACTTTGGAATGCCAGCGGAACCTCTATGTCACGTACAATAAATACCCACCATTTCTGTGAGTATAATCCTACTTTTGCACTGTGTTCAGTACCAGGAACAGCCATTGCCAGTGTGCATTTTGTGCACTTCTTGAGAATTATGCATTAAACAAGCCTCCATACACGTTCTCAGACCTTTATTTTACAATCAGATATTTACCCCTGGTCTTTTCCATACAATATCTGATGGTGCCGCACGGCTGTAGTACAGAGATCTGCCACTCGCTGGGAATGTTGGGTCACAAAATAATACTCCTTTCTTTATACAGTTACTCTTCAGATCTTTGTACTTCTGCCCCTTGAAAGGCACTGTGTCGTCAAACAAACCCATTCTGAAACAAACAAACAAAAAACATTTTTCTCTCTCTGTTTTGCCATTATACAAATCCTGTATGCTTTCTTCATAGGAGATAACTCCTGAAGCTATTCAGATTTGATATAATTATGTCCCTTGCTATATATAATACTGTCATTCTTTTTTTCAAGCCAAACTGAGAGACTTACAAGTAACATTATAATTAGTGTTTTTACCGACATCACAACCTGCAAATTAACCCTGTTGTACTCCAGTGTCAGCCTTGATTCTTCATTAATTAAGTATGAAACTTAGATGTGTGTCTATAGGACACTGGCGCCCCCTTCCCAATTCCTGTAACTGTACATGGTTTCATGACTCTAAGTGAAATATTTTAAAGACAGCTGCAACACAAACTTTTAAGCATTTAATCTGCATTTCTAAATAAGTCAAGGACCACAACTCTGGTCCGGGTGAAATCTCCAACAAAACATCAAGTTTTTAACTTCACAAAGTGAATAATAGTCCAGACCTATAATATTTCATAATCCTAGGTCAAATACTTTTAGAAATATGTGTGACACAAATTTTTTTGCCCTTTTAACACATACTTTTTACTAAGTCAAGGGCTGTAACTCTGCTGTAGCTGTGTGAAATTCAAATTACAACACCAGATGCACAAGGAACTTCTCATGATGAACCACAAATTATCCCAAAACCTTTCCTCTAATGGTAAACTTCCTAGGAAATATTTCCCACACCCTGGAAAATTGACCCAACCCTTTATCAGTCCCAACGGTTAATTATTTTCAACAGTTCACATAATTAAGGCAGTGTCACTTATAATGTAAGAAACCAATATTTTTTACCTTAGGCCTAAGATTTGATTTAGTTCTTGGCAGTGTGTATCAACAAAGAATTTCTGTATCATTAAACATCAGTATCACAATTCCTACATCAGCTTTTCTTACAGCTGTCTGCCAATCTGTTCTCTACAGACAGAATATATTCTGTTTTCTTTATAAATCAAACACAACCATCATTAGCCATACAGTTTTCCATGCTAACTGTTCAAATGAATGTTATTTCAAAAGTATCGGGGAACAATGATTATTATCATTCTGTTCTTAAACCTTCGACTCAATGCTTTATATCAAATGAATTCCTGGAACTATCAGAAACAACAAGTTCTTAAGATTTACCAAGATTGATAATAATTAATTAAGCAAACTGTGATGCTCATTTTGCAAAATGAAGTTTTTATAATGCATGTATTAACTTTACAGCACTAAGAAGTAAGATTATCGCAATATTCAAAACATGACACATATAATTATTTCACCACTCCTTATATACGTAGGCTTATACATAAGTTTGTGCTTCTGAAACACTATAAAATTGGCTGATAGGTTGAAATCAAATCCTGAAAAAAGGAAAACTGCAAGTTTATTTCAGATGTGACAGTCATGAAATAAAGCGACATTAGTATTCAGAAAAAGTTTTTTTTGTATAAAATAAGTTAAAAAATTGTGACCCTATAGTGTTAACAAGGTTTTTCTTATATTTGACCTAGTGATCAAAGTGACTTTTAAAAGTTAAACAGTTGACGATAATGGACAACAACGGACAACGACGACAAATGGCACACACAGGGCTGTCAAAATATAACGAAAAACAACCACAGTGACTGCATGCAAACTCTGTGTGTGTGTCACACACCATGCCGATCAAATGACAACGATATGATTACAATAATTTGGATAACTACTAAAGATCAGTTTTTATAACTTCTCCCCTATATACCCTATTAAGCCTGTAATTATTTTGTTCATAGAAGATAACTTGGATCCCTAAGCTATTAAAATTCTATTTTATTACCTCCCTTCTCACCCCAAAACAGAATGAAACAAGAGCTGTCGGAGGACAGCAACGCTCGACTATTCAACAGCCTTGTCAACTGAATGAATACAAAAGTTGAAAAAGGGGCATAATTTTGTAAAATGCAAAGTAGAGGTATTGAACCTCTGTACTGCATGTCATATCATGACAGTGAACAAGTGTGTGAAGTTTCAATCCTTTCCAATTTGTGGATACTGAGATACCAGCTTACATACAAAAACTTCACAAAAAACTGCTAAGTCAAAGGGGCATAATTTTGTAAAAATGCCAAGTAGAGTTATGGGACCTTCACAGTGCATGTTAGATCATGACAGTGAACAAGTGTGTGAAGTTTCAATCCATTCTAATTAGTGGATACTGAGATATCAGATTACATACAAAAATTTAACCAAAAACTGCTAAGTCGAAAAAGGGGCATAATTTTGAAAAAAAAGAGAGTAGAGTTATGGGACTTGCTTAGTGCATGTCAGATCATGATAGTGAACAAGTATGTGAAGTTTCAATCCATTCCCATTAGTAAGTACTGAGATACCAGCTTACATACAAAACCTTAACCAAAAATTTCTAAGTCGAAAAAGGGGCATAATTTTGTAAAAAAGCAAAATAGAGTTATGGAACCTGTGCAATGTAGATCAGTTCATCACAGTGAATAAGTGTGTGAAGTTTCAATCCATTCCCACAAGTGGTTACTGAGTTACAAGCTTACATACAAAACCTTAACCAAAAATTTCTAAGTCGAAAAAGGGGCATAATTTTGTAAAAAAGCAAAATAGAGTTATGGAACCTGTGCAATGTAAGTCAGTTTGTCACAGTGAATAAGTGTGTGAAGTTTCAATCCATTCCCACAAGTGGTTACTGAGATACCAGCTTACATACAAAACCTTAACCAAAATCGGGACGCGGACGCGGACGCGGACGCGGACGCCGACGCCGACGCATGGGCGAGTGCAATAGCTCACTATTCTATGAATAGTCGAGCTAAAAATAAAAAAATCATGAATATCTATTTTTAAATTAGAAAGAAAAAAGATTATTTTAGTCCACAGACTACAAATGATTCATTAAGTGTGTTTTTAAAAGAATCAGATATGCACCAAGAATCAAGTAATATTTCACCAACAGCCTTTAATTACCAACTACAGAAAGCCACACAGGCATGTTTTATTCCTATCTAAATCAAAATCTTCAAACACTCATGACTAGCATGTATAAACATTTCGTCTCTATTTTATGATTATTTACTTTTCTCAAGAAAATATTTAAGCTGTAAAATATGTTTTTCTCCAGTTGTTTTGATGATACTTTACCTAAATGCTAATAAGACAAAATGACTTTAAAGTCTTTATATAATTATCCAGTCTTAAAAGTATTATTATTATTATTTTTTTTTTTTTGCAGTGGGCTGACTTTTATTTTTACATCAGAGTATGAAAATTTGAGTTACATTTTGAGTCTAAATAACAATTTTATCTTTTGTTCTTTGAATTTCACTTATATTTGGCAACCAACCTTCCGTCCAGTATCAATCTAACTCATTTCTCTAAAAGTACATTTCCCAAGTTCAACAAAGGTGAGAGGTGGAGTACTCTGCACAGAGGTGAATAGCTCTACAATCAAATGACAACTTTTTCATATTGGTCAGAGGCTGAGGACCCTGCAATTAAATGACAACTTCACAACTTGGGTCGGAGGTGAATGTCCCTGCAAGTAAACAACATCTTCTCCACATGTGTCAGAAGCTGAGGACTCTGTAGGTAAATGACAACTTCTCCACATGTGTCAGAAGCTGAGGACTCTGCAAGTAAATGACAACTTCTCCACATGTGTCAGAAGCTGAGGACTCTGCAAGTAAATGACAACTTCTCCACATGTGTCAGAAGCTGAGGACTCTGCAAGTAAATGACAACTTCTCCACATGTGTCAGAAGCTGAGGACTCTGCAAGTAAATGACAACTTCTGAACATTGCTTAGAGATGAATGACTGCAAGTAAATGAAAACTTCTCCACATGTGTCAGAGGTGAATAATTCTGACTTTAAAGGACAACTTCTCAACATGGGTCAGATTTGTAGGACTCTACAATTAAATGATAACTTCTCCACATGGGTCAGAAGTGGCTGAGCTGTACATGGGTCAGATGTGGACAGCTTGCCAAATAAATGAAAACTTCTCCACATGGATCCGAGGTGGAGAGCTGTGCAAGTAAATGAAAATGTATCCACAAGAGTCAGAGAGAAAGTTTTTAGAAAAGAAAATGACACTTTCTGAGAACAAGTCAGAGGTGGAGAACTCTGTACTAGTAAAAGAAAACTTTTCCAATTGGTTTGAGTAAAGGACAATTTTTCCACAGGGGTAAGAAGTGGAGAATTTACCCATTAAATGACAATTTCTCCACAAGGTTCAGAAGTGAAGAACTCTGCAAGTAAATGACAAATTCTCCACAGGAGTCAGAATTGGAGGAACTGGAAGTTAATGACAACTTCCCCACAAGGGAGAGGTGGTGGAAAGAAGGTTGCAATCCTATTTTGTATGATAACTTAATTTACTTATCAAAATTTAGCACACTAGTGAATTTCTAATTTAATTTCAACACAAACAAGACCTAGTTTACAGCAGATAAAAGGTGTGCCAGTCATGAGTAGGCAGTAATCAGTAATATATCTTGGAATTTAACAGTTTACTTTCCATTTATCACAGACTTGTAGACATAATCAGTTCCCAATAATTGACAGCTTGCAGGGAGAGTTATGGCAAAAATCAAGACTTTCTGACTCACACTTAATATCAAAGAGCCATTTTTTGTCAAAATTTAGGTTTGGCCTATCTAGGCCTAGACAATAACATAGGTATGTTTCCGGTGGCCAGACCAACCATAAAGTTTGACTGCTAACCACATTTCTTTTGTAGGGCCGCAAATAAAACAAGTAATTTTGCACAATTTTTTGTACCAAGATGGAATTGTTACAAAAGTTATTGTCTTGAATCCTTTCTTTTGGTGTTAACCCTTACCTGCTAAATTTCTATAATGAACTTGTCCATCTTTCAATTTGGACAGTACCATTAACTGTTAAAAAAACAAGAGCTGTCGGCGGACAGCAAGTTGCCAACGCTCGACTATTCAACAGCCTTGTTGACTGAATGAATAAGAAAGTCGAAAAAGGGGTATAATTTAAAAAAAGCAAAATAGGGTTATGGAACCTGCATAGTGCTTATCAGCTCATGACAGTGGACAAGTGTGTGAAGTTTCAATCCATTCCCATTAGTGGGTACTGAGATACCAGCTTACATATAAGAATTTAACCCAAAACTCCTAAGTTTAAAAAGGGGCATAATTTTGTAAAATGCAAAGTTGAGTTATTGACCCTTTGCACTGTATGTCATATCATGACAGTGAACAAGTGTGTGAAGTTTCAATCCTTTCCCATTAGTGGATACTGAGATACCAGCTTACATACAAAAACTTAACCAAAAATTTCTATGTTGAAAAAGGGGCATAATTTTGTAAAACAGCAAAATAAAGTTATGGGACCAGAGTGCTTTGTGCATGTCAGATCATGACAGTGAACAAGTGTGTGAAGTTTCCACGGTGGCGATACCCTGGGTATGCAGGGGTGCAAAATGGCGGCGGAATCTCTCGATTCAGGTAACATTTTTCATTATTACTGTCTTAATACTTAACCAATTTTAACGAATTAAAGACGAGTGCCCGCTCATAAGAATACTACACCCTCGGCTATAAAGCTTAGGCTCCTGAGTTTTGTTGTTTTTGTGAAAAGTGCAACGGCGCATTCTGATGGAAAAAATGCAACTGCTATGTAGGGGGGCATTTTTATGAAAATGACTAAACCAACTATCCCCGTGTGTTTCGAAAAACGGCTTGTAGGGCGGAACCGGGCTTGACATGTTCCAAAGCTGCTGTAGAACTTTATCAAGTGAAATCGCCAGTTTTCAGCAATTCCGGGCGATTGAAAGGAAATGCTATGTGGGGGAGGTGTTTTCATTACGTTATGTGGGGGTGATTTTGACATGTGGGGGTGACTCAAGTTAACTGGCTGCTAAAGACACGCAATAATACGGACAAATAAAGCCAGCGAAAAATACTTTTAACTGTTAGGGCATATTATATGTCAGTATATATTGTGATGATGTCCGTCCGTTCGTCTTTGCATGTTTCTTCTCATACATCGTTGGCACTAGAAACTTGAAACTTGATCACGATTCTATGGCATTTGGAGAGTACATTTTCATACGACACCTAGATATAAAGCTATAGGTGTCATAAGGGGCCTGGATCTATTATATCAAATTTGGCCATAACTTGTTCTAAATTAGTACTTTACCAATTTGGCTAATAATCAAATAACAACCTTGTTGACAAGATGTTCAATTATATTTTTTAATATTTGACCTTTACCTATATTTGACTTTTCACCTTTACTTTTAAAGTCGGAACATAGTCATTTTGATGTCCATCTGATATTTGACATCTACTGTTTAAACGCTAAAAACAGTTATTTTGCTGAAATGTTTTTTATTACTTCACACATTTGACTCATATTCACAAATACCAATTCTTGTGACAATGTGTTCACTTTGATGTATTTAAGTGTGACAATGTCCTTCATTTTACTTTGATTTTTGCGTTTAAAAATCGGAAATAATTAAATTCCCCATAACCTTTGTCAGATTTTATAACCAACTTGGCTGTAATGTAAACTGAACAATCCATGCAACAAAAAAGCGGCGTATATACGCGATGGTATCATTTGACAAATTCTAGTGATTTATTGTAGTCTTCCTTTAAACACATTGTAGCTACGGACGAAAACACATATTACTTTAGGCAAGTCAATAAAACTACAAAATTACCAATAGTAAGTCATTTATTGTAATGTTACATAGTCAATACTATAATATCAAAAGTTGTAATCGCTTTACATTTCCAAATGAATGCAATTCTGTTTCAGTATTGCTATTATACGACAAAGATTGTCTTTATTTAATGAAGAAAACGCTTCACGATCTCGTTTACCACCGGTGCAAATGTCATGTGAGATAGTAAAATTTAATTTGAAATACAAATGCTGTTTCAGTAAGACTTACCCCGACGTATATTACTGAAAACATATTATATCTCCGTTGCCGCTGTTGGATTTTTTACGAATTTTGCGACCGGGTTTATATCAGTTGATCGGCTGCATCTTCACAACCAGGAACAGCGGTGGTAACATTCGTAAAAACTCTTTTAAAGAAATTGGAAAAAATATTAAAGGTGGCATTAGAAATTGTATTGTACTGAAATATAGGCATGACAGTTGAAACTTAAAATATTCTATGGTTCTAAGTGGTTAACCAGTTGTCTAAATAACGATTTTAAACATATTCGATATCGCTATCTTCTGCCGTTCGAACAAAATTTTGATGGGTCAAACTCGTTCACATACACAGGCTAAATTTCAAATATACAACAATTCGGTTTGAAATATCATGCTACGATTTTGACTTTCACTATATATTTCTACTAACACGTTCTTCTTCGTTTTTTTTTCAAAGTTAAAACAGTTAATCAGAAAAACATTGCTGTCACGGCACTCGAAGCATCAAAAACAAAACAAAAAATATTTGGTAGATGGGGCATGGAGTAGGCTATAAGTATACGAGAAAACTAAAAAAAACAAGATGTGTTTTTGAAGCACAATGCCCCCATATGAAGCTGGAAAAAGAGCTATGTGCTTGACGTGTAAATGTGTCAAAACGAAGACCAAGGTCAAATGTTTATTTACCAATGTAATGGGCATGTACATTGTACAATGAATGGGATGTGTGAATATGGAAGGATTTCATAAAGAAATGAAAAAGTAATGGTAAAACTTAAGAAATTTTGTGTTTGGCCTCGAAAAAGTTATCTTGAATGCCGAGTTCATACTTTTAAGCGAGGAGAAGCATGTATGAGTTTCAAATATATATATTACCTGCAACGGATGCGAAGAATATTATATTGGCCAAACTGGCGATAAATTAAGAACAAGAAGAACTATCCACGCACAACAAATACGAGACCCTTCAACTAGACAAATTCCACTAAGTAATCATATAGATATTTGCAGTAATAAAAATCCAAAGTTTCAAATGTTCCCATTTTTTAAAATGAAAGTAGATAATACTTCAGCTAGGTTAGCGAAAGAAAATTATTTTATAAAATGCTTTAAACCAAAACTTAACAGCCTACAGTAACAGTTATATTCTAAATAATTAAATAACAACGTTTATTACGCCCCTTTGGGAAAATAACGTCAGAATTACGTCCCTTTATATTGACGTCGCGTCATTACCATAGTAACGTCACGTTACATTGTATGTACACTGATGAGCCGATAGGCGAAACTAGTTTGTATTTTTATAATTAAATAGTGTTGGAAAGGCATGTGAAGTCATTTTATTTATTTGATATATATATATATATATATATATATATATATATATATATATATATATATATATATATATATATATATATATATATATCAAGAAATGAATCATTCATTAGCATTAATTTGATAAATAGGAAAATTGCTAAGTGTCTTACCGTGAAAAAGTTATCCTGAAGGTCATTGTAACATGTCTATATATATATCAATGTAAAGGTAATATGACAATGAGTAAAGAATGTGAGTTTCAAAGACATCAATTAAGAAATGAATTATTTATATGATATGTTTACGTTTGAAGACAGAGCCTGAGAGAGAGCAACAAAAATATTGTCCCTGATGTAACGGATACGGGGATAAAAACACAGGGAATATTATCAAAATACAAGTACGAATCTGAACGGACGGAGTTGACAGTCTGTTCCAGAGATATGTACCTAAATGTGTCCGTAGAAGGCATTTATATGTTAACTTCACATCCACCTTGAAAATGAAAAATTCTTGAAAAGGTTTTTTTCCACTGAGATAATTTCTTTCCATATTATATATACTTTATATATCAAATGATCATATCACTGCGAGCCTCTAGCAGCCTAGCAGCCAGTTCAGTCACCCCCACATGTCAAAAGCACCCCCACATAACATAATGAAAACACCTCCCCCACATAGCATTTCTTTTCAATCGCCCTGAATTGCTGAAAACTGGTGATTTCACTTGCTAAAGTTCTACAACAGCTTTGGAACATGTCAAACTCGGTTCCGCCCTACAAGCCGTTTTTCGAAACACACGGGGATAGTTGGTTTAGTCATTTTCATAAAAATGCCCCCCTACATAGCAGTTGCATTTTTTTCCATCAGAATGCGCCGTTGCACTTTCCACAAAAACTACGAAACTCAGGAGCCCAAGCTTTATAGCCGAGGGTGTAGTATTCTTATGAGCGGGCACTCGTCTTTATTTCGTTAAAATTGGTTAAGTATTAAGACAGTTATAATGAAAAATGTTACCTGAATCGAGAGATTCCGCCGCCATCTTGCACCCCTGCATACCCAGGGTATCGCCACCGTGGTTTCAATCCATTCCAATTAGTGAGTACTGAGATACCAGCTTACATACAAAACCTTAACCAAAAAATTCTAAGTCGAAAAAGGGGCATAATTTTGTAAAAAAGCAAAATAGAGTTATGGAACCTGTGCAATGTAAGTCAGTTTATCACAGTGAATAAGTGTGTGAAGTTTCAATCCATTCCCACAAGTGGTTACTGAGATACCAGCTTACATACAAAACCTTAACCAAAAAATTTTAAGTCGAAAAAGGGGCATAATTTTGTAAAAAAGCAAAATAGAGTTATGGAACCTGTACAATGTAAGTCAGTTTATCACAATGAATAAGTGTGTGAAGTTTCAATCCATTCCCACAAGTGGTTGCTGAGATACCAGCTTACATACAAAAACTTAACCAAATCGGGATGCGGACGCCGATGCGGACGCCGAAGCATAGGCGGGTCCAATAGCTCTACTATTCTATGAATAGTCGAGCTAAAAATACTGACTGATGTGCAGGCTGATCATGATCTACACTGGTTGCAAAGGCAGAATCAATCGTGTCCAGCATGGTAAGGGCATGTAATAATAGAGATTTTTAAATATTCTCTGTGCACCTTTTGGCTCTTGTTTTTATTATCTGTTTTATTAAGCTTTTATATCAAAAAGATACTGTTCATCAAGATTTAATTACAATAAGAGACAAACTAGAACTGATGTGTGCCAATAGGAGACTTCATGGTGCCCCCATTTACCATCATTCTATGGTGATATGATGCTTGTTGACATAATCAAGGCTATTACCTTTGGGCAGTGTTGGTAGTGCTGGTTGTGGAGCTATGGGTAATACAAATTTAAATAGCATCAAGAACCACAGGATAAAAGAAACTGGAAGTAAAAAAAAATGTTTGGTGTGGGGAGTGGGGGTGAGGATTGGGGTCAGCAAATCCCAAATATATCCTGAGATGTCTAGTTTCACATGCTGAATAACGTTCCTACACAGAACAAAACTTTTCTAAAATAATGTTCAAAATAGGCTTTCAGGCCATTTATGCATATTTTTAACTCAGTCAAGGCCCATAACTCTAGTTGTGACATGACCTTTCACTCCCAAAGTCTGACAATGACCTTTGTAATAGGCACCCGAGGTCTGCCCACATTATGTACTCCCTGTCTTATTAAGATAAACAATTACAATGTGCAATACATAAGAAAGGTTGTTCCCTCCATGTCAAATTTATATAATCATAGTTTACACACAATTAGAGACATTATACAAGTATATCGAACAGCTATTTTGACGACTATGTATTACATTGTATTGAATTAACTGATCTGCAAGAAAACGAAACTTTATACACTTAAAAAAAAAGGTAGTTTGAAAGGCTTCAAAGTACACAGATCTACTGATAATTTTGTTTTTATACATTCATTATAAAACTGTATTTGGAAAAATACCTTAATTAGCGAATGAGAACACTGCAAATCCTGCACTTTTTCGCCACATTAGTTATTCAAACAAATTTATATAGATTGATAAAACTTAATATCTCTGAAATTTTGTAGAAACTCATCATTTAACATGAAAATCTATGGTATCTGAACAGAAACAAAAACAAAATTTTCATTTTTTAATACAATTTCTTTAAATATTTAAAAACATGAACATTCATCACAGAAGCACTTGGCTTATCAGGATGGCTCATTTTATGATCTTTTACAGTTGCCATCCTTAGATATCTTCTGGTTTTATCTCAATTTCATTTAGAAAATATTTGCAGGGTTTTGATTTTTTGTTACCTTGTATTGCTGCCATGTCTCACTATATTATAGTGAATCAGCAATGTTGTCTTAGAGGGGTACATTAGAGCTCTTGTTTTTGTTGAATTCTGTAATGTTAGGCAATGTTGCATAATGATCTAAAACATGCAATAAACTATACAGGATACCTAGAAACAGCTATTGTAGATGATACCAGCACTCAGGTAGTACATTAACCAAACGTTTCAATGCTATGACCTAGTGACCTAGTTTTCATTGTACAGCTCGTTTAAATGGGTCAAGCGTGTTGTTGTACTTATAAAATAGACTGGCCGGGTTTATACACTGGTCAGGGCTACGATATATTGTGTTGTATTTGCAATCGAAATATTTCTGTAAAAAATGCTTCTTCCTCGTCCATTTGGATCCGTCCATGTTTATAAACACGTTTGTTTATTTTATGGACTGTAGTTGATTGAGTGATTTGATAAATACAATAAAGATTGGATATAAAATTTGGCCTCTAATACTTAACTACAATAATTTGACCTTTAAAGACCTAGTGTCTGGCCTGAGCTGACCTTAACCTTAATTTCAAAGGGTAGAAGGATAGAAAATGGGGCTTCTGGGGTGTTAACAAGGTTTCTTTATGATCTAGTGACCTAGTTTCTAAACCTAGATGACCAATCATTAAAAAAAATATTTTGACTAGGTTTCATGAAGACCAGGGTAAAACATGACATCTGGAGTATTGAAAAAAAATCTAAACTTTAACCTACTGACCCAGTTTTTTACATAAAACGTCACAGTTACAAATATATCCTAGATTTAATGCAGAAAAAATTCATCGTTGACAACAGATGACAGAAAACACATGCATCCAGACACAGAGTGATTGCAACAGCTCAACTTGATCATCATTTTGTATTCAGGTGAGCTAAAAAGTCAGGAAAACAACTAACTAATACAGTCTAGCTACAAATCTTTTTTTTTTTATGTCATCAGCTACTTTAGTTGTACAACATTATGTGACAATAGTATGCAGCATTATATCAATAGTATTACAATCAGTCTCGACAGTTGTGTCTAACTGAAACAATCCATAGATATTGACTTCCCACTATTAAAATTTTTACAATGTTGAAAAAGTAACATTATGCCTATATATATAACAATTTGGAATAGTTAATTTTTATAAGAGTTGACTCTTATACATTGATAGTTAACCTTTAAGCGACTTGACACTTGCATATTAATAGTTAATCTTTAAAAGACTTGAAACTTACATATTTCACTGCCTTTTTTTCCCTGGAATTGGAATTATTCAAAATACTTAACGTCCTTTCAGGTAGTAAAGTCACTGCTTTGTTGCCAACTCCCAAAATCAAAATGATATCTTATTTATAAATTAAAGAATATGACTTACGAGTCATGTCATATCAAAATGTACCACCTGAGTAAATTCACATTTTTTCTTTTAACCGATTTATAAAAATAAAACTTTCCTTTTCATAAAAGAAACCATATTGCATGTCTGTATTTTGTGTGACTAACATATTTTGAAAAAGATTTGTGAGTTTTATAAAAATACTCATAAAAAATGACAACAAAATCTAAATCTTTAAAAAAACAAAAAGAAAGAAAGAAAAAAATTCTGTCACATATCCAAGGAAACTATTATATCTACACAACATATCTCACCTGAATCAGTAAGTCCTCTCACTGAGACTGATTGCAAGCTTCTATCTGCATTTGACTGGCAAGTTTCTCTCAGACTCTGATCTCAGTAGTATTACCTAGACACAAATTCCTGGTTACAAATTATTTCTGACAGGGCTAATTCAATGCTGGGATACTTACTGACTTATATTTCATTTTTAATGACATGTTTATGCCTACATCATAAAGACGCCTCAGAATGTAAGGATTAAGAATTGTTTTTTTTTTGGAAGGGGCATGTGTCAGAAAGAACAAAATTTTCAAATTACAGTAATAATTATTATAAATGACTTAATAATTAGTGCTTTACCAGGAGCAGCTCCTTTTTTTAGATTTAGGAGGAACTGGGACAGGGCCCATTAGAAAGT
This sequence comes from Mercenaria mercenaria, assembly GCF_021730395.1. Lineage (NCBI taxonomy): Eukaryota > Metazoa > Mollusca > Bivalvia > Venerida > Veneridae > Mercenaria > Mercenaria mercenaria. Next base: position 13,523,145 of record NC_069367.1, on the reverse strand, counting down.
GAAAATCTTGTCTTAATGACTAAAATAGGAGAAAAATTCAATCAAGATATAGTAGTACTTTTCATTATTTAATTAATAAATACTTTAAAAGAACAAGAACTGTCACTAATGGTGACAAATGCCCCCGCATCACCTTGACCTTTGACCTGGTGACCCCAAAGTCAGTAGGGGTGGTGTACTCAATAAGTACTATCAACATGTGAAGTTTGAAGGTCCTGGGTAAAGGGGTTCACATGTAAATTGCCTTCATGCAAAAAGTTAACATTGGCCCCTGTGACCTTGACCTTTGACCTGGTGACCCCAAAATCAGTAGGGTAGGTGTACTCAATAAGTACTATCAGCATGTGAAGTTTGAAGGTTCTGGATGCAGTGGTTCGCGAGTAAAGTGCCTTCATGCAAAAAGTTAACGTTGGCCCCTGTGACCTTGACCTTTCACCTGGTGACCCCAAAGTCAGTAGGGGTGGTGTACTCCATAAGTACTATCAGCATGTGAAGTTTGAAGGTCCTGGGTGCAGTGGTTCGCAAGTAAAAGGCCTTCATGCAAAAAGTTAAAGTTGGCCCCTGTGACCTTGACCTTTGACCTGGTGACCCCAATGTCAGTAGGGGTGGTATACTCAATAAGTACTATCAGCATGTGAAGTTTGAAGGTCCTGGGTGCAGTGGTTCGCGAGTAAAGTGCCTTCATGCAAAAAGTTAACGTTGTGACTAACGAACTAACTAACGAACGAACGGATGGACAGTTGAAAACTAATATGCCTCCCTTCGGGGGCATAAAAATGTGTTTTTAATAAATGACACTTTTGAGTTTTGGTTGGAATATTAAAAAATAATGGAGGGGAATTTTTGTCAAAAGTGCGGGTCCTGAGAAAGACATACCTTTTGGAGAAGAGAAATTGGTACCAAATTTTGCACCAGAAGTGACCGGAAAAAGAACACTGACTAGTCACTTAATTACACATTCTAGAGAAAATGCCCTGGAAAGTCCTAATCTTGTTAATTTATCTGATACAGTCATATTTGAATTTTAATATTTTATCCGTGCAGTCTGATCATGATCTGCACTGTTGGCCATTCAGTCAGTATCTTTTTGGTATGCACCTCGTTTAACAGTTAATGGTTCTGTCCAAACTGAAAGATGGAAAAGGTCATTATAGAAATTTAGCAGGGTAAGGGTTAAATTTTTAACAGATGGTAATATTGAACTACTGTCACTGTGCCATGAACCCAATATAAAATTTCTCTCAGCCTAACCAAGAAATATCTAAGAAATATCAACAGGAAGATTATGCAGTTATAAGGATAATCATCTTCCCCTATTTCATTATCTGCATTACAAGATGCAGCATGAAAATAAACCCACAGCCTTTCACATGTATAGAGTACATTTTGTACTGCAAGTTATATAATATCTGCACCTGCCATTTAACATCTACTCACCTATTAGGTGCTTTAAGCAGTGTTCTTCACAAAGTAAATACTGTAACAAGAGCTGTCCTAAGACAGCGTGCTCAACTTTTCTCAGTGCTTGACTCTGAATTAGAGCTTTGCCAGTAAAAAGAAAATCCAAGTTAAAAAGGGACATAACTCTGTCAAAATTCAAATCAGAGTTATGGGAATTGTGTCTCCTGGTGTAGACTTTGATAGTAAATAAATATTATGAGTTTCAAGTCAAAAGCTTTAATAGTAACAGAGATATTTGACTTTATCAAAAAAATTAACAAAAAAATCTAAGTTAAAAAGGGACATAATTCTGTCAAAATTCAAATCAGAGTTATTGGGATTGTTTCTCCTTGTGTAGACTTTGATGGTAAACAAGTATTTTAAGTTTCAAGTCAAAAGCTTTGATAGTAACAGAGATATTTGACTTTATCAAAAACTTTTACCAAAAATTCTAATTTAAAAAGGGGCATAATTCTGTCAAAATTCAAACCAGAGTTATGTGAACTGTGTCTCCTGATGTAGATTTTGATAGTAAATAATTATTTTGAGTTTCAAGTCAAAAGCTTTAATAGTAACAGAGGTATTTGACTTTATCAAAAAATTTAACCAACGGCAACGCCGATGCCGGGGCGAGTACAATAGTTTACCTTTTCTTCGAAAAGTCGGGCTAAAAAAGGTGCATTTAATAAGGGGCTTAATTCCTTTTTTTATTTTTTGTAAATAAGGGGGAAGTAGGGGATAAATTCATGCAGGGGAATATGGTTATTTGATAAAATAAATAAAATAGGTCTGAGAAATTTTTTTTATCAGAAAACTGTATTAAAAGAGGGCCAAACTGGATCTAAGTTGCTCACCTGATATTACAAAGTACAACATAAATAAATAAATGTGAGTCAACAGCCTCTGTCCAAGTTTCGTTGGTAAATACCGGTATCGCAAAGTTTTGTTAACCCTGAGCCTGCTAAATTTCTAAAATGGACTGGTCTATCATTCAAATTGGGCAGTACCATTTATTATTCCAAGGGGTTTCACTGAAAATTTACTGACTGAATAGCGAACAGCGCAGACCATGATCAGCCTGCACAGATGTGCAGGTTAAAGGTTTAGTGCACCAAAGTAACTCATCTGAGGAGGGAGCCAGAAAATACTGTTACATTAATTTTAAGACTTGAAACTCGTTACACTTTGAAACCTAATAAAAGAAGTTCCCACATGTGTTTTACTGTCAGAAGGCATATGACTATCGTATAAAGTTTTCAGGGTTCAAATTTAGACAAGCATACAAGCTAAATGCTAGTGGAATTTGAGAATAGCTAGTGGGCTTGGAATGTACTAGCTAATTTCAGCTAGTCAATAATAAACCAAGCAAATGTCTTCAAAGCTTGAATGAAGTTGGTTCTGCAGGTATACATTTTTCTGCATGAAAGGAATGTTATCATTTATGTTTATAAATGCATGATATTTCATTGTTCAACAAAACTCTGATATAATGCATGATTGCAGCTTGCATCAAGTTAACATGGAAGGATTTGACTTTAGCTTGTAAGTGGATAAAAATGGCACTAGCTATTTTAAGCTAATAGATTTTTTTGTGACTGGCTACTTACAGAGATTAATCAGTAGGTTTTGGCCAGTAAATTATTAATAAAGTAATTAAATATTATTGTCTAATATCAGCCGGTATCTTTTCATTTTAGCTAGTGAACAAAAAGGGCACTAGCTAATTTTAGCTAGTAGAAAATGTTGTTAATTTGACCCCTGGTTTTGACATAAAAACACAAGTAAACTGTTACTGTAACAGTCTGGTCAGGATCCATGCTGTTCGCCAACAGTTTCTCCAGTTCCAATAGGCTTTAAAAGCGAACAGCATGGATCCTGACCAGACTGCGCGGATGCGCAGGCTGGTCTGGATCCATGCTGGTCGCAAACCCACTATGTTGGTTTTCTCATGGCGTGGCTCATTTAATTATAATTCTGTCCAGAAATAAACATTTCCTGCTAGAGCGAGTTCTAAATTTTGCACTTGTATGCATCATACATATAACTTTACTTGAATGATTGTAATAGATTAATTATAACATTTTAATTGTTTTTATTGCAAGCAAGCTTTAGAGATAGCAACAAATTAAAATGGCCTGCTTAATCTCCATATCTCGACTCCTTTATAGCTACCAAGTTTCACAAAACAAAAATCTCCAATATAGTTAAAATTATGACAAAACAAGAGGGTCATGATGACCCTGGATCGCTCACCTGAGTAATATCAGCTACATGTTTCAAATGTCAAACTGATGATAAAATATTAAGAAAGTAAGGTCACATTCATGGTCAATGAAATTCAGTTTTCGGTGTGTTAAACTCTGTATGTCATCAAAATTTCAAGGCTGTATCTTAAAAAACAGGAAAATAGGTCAGTAGGTCAAGGTCACAATCAAGTGACATCATATTACTTGGGGTAGTCAGGTATTTATAATTAAACAGTCTTGGAAATAGGATCAGATGATTTTTTAAGTATTTTTTCCTATATAACTCACATGATAAGTAAGTGACCCCAGGGCAGGGCCTCTTTTAATCCCAGGGGCATAATTTGAACAATTTGGTAGAGGACTACTAGACAATGCATCATACCAAATATCAAAAGCCTAGGTCGTATGGTTTCAGACAAGAAGATTTTAAAAGTTTTTTCCTATATAAATCTATATAAAACTTGGGATCCCCAGAGCAGGGCCTCTTCACCCCTGGGGTACAATTTGAACAATTTTGGTTGAGGACAATAAGACAATGCTACAAACCAAATATGAAAGGTCTAAGTGTTGTGGTTTCAGAGAAGAAGATTTTTAAACTTTTTTTCCAATACAAGTATATGTAAAACTTGAGAACCCCGGGCCAGGGCCATTATTGACCCTAGGGGGTTAATTTGAACAATTTTGGTAGAGGACCACTAGATGATGCTCCACACCAGATATGAAAGCTCTAGGCCCTGTGGTTTTGTACAAGAAGATTTTCAAAGTTTTCCCTATATAAGTCTATATTAACCATGTGACCCCCGGGGCGGAGCCATATTTGACCCTAGGGGGATAATTTGAACAATTTTGGTAGAGGACCACTAGATGATGCTACACACCAGATATCAAAACCCTAGGCCCTGTGGTTTTGTACTAGAAGATTTTCAAAGTTTTCCCTATATAAGTCTATATAAACCATGTGACCCCCGGGGCGGAGCCATATTTGACCCTAGGAGGATAATTTGAACAATTTTCGTAGAGAACCACTAGATAATGCTACATACCAGATTTTAAAGCCCTAGGCCCTGTGGTTTTGGACAAGAAGATTTTTAAGGTTTGTCCTTTTGGTTGCCATGGCAACCAGAGTTCTGCACAGAATTCAATTCTTTGAACAATTTGAAACAAATTTCAAACAATTTGGCTCAGGTGAGATAAAAAGTGAAAGAACTTTTTGATATTACAAAAAAAGGCCTTCATATTCTCCATACTGCCCTTTCTGTCTATAAACAACTTTCATGAAAGAAAACTTTGGTACTTTCTGTATCTCAAGATACATCTTTTGGACAGACTAAACAAGGGCTGTGGAAGAAGGCAGCACACCGAATTATGCCTATGGTTGATTTGAAATAGGGCATATCTAAGGAAACCAGAGCTATCACAGATGTGGAAGATGATGTGGGATGACAGTATAAAGGCTTATCATGCCTGTGTTTAAGATGTGGCTGCCACATTTTCTGTTATGAACATAATCTGTAGTATTGCATATATACATATGATAAAAATAGTAACAAATTTACAATTTAAACGTATATGAGCCAATATTAGTTTTCTTGTGAGCTGGTATGCCTGATATCGATATCAGGCACACTTCAGGCCATATCAGGTACACTTCCGGCTGCACAAAACATCCAGATTTGATACTGCCAATGACAAAATGGCAAGTATATATACAAACCTGACATTTATTTTACAACAGAATGCTTAGTAAATTAACATAATTTCGCTAGCTTCCTTTTCTAGTGTTGACAGAAGAAATTATGACCCTAGAATGCATGAATTTAAAACAAAATGTTCAAAAGGAAATGACATCAGTGTCATCAGACAATGCTGACGTTCCCGCGCATAACATGAACATTCAATGACGCTGTGCAACATTAAATTATTTTTGATCTCGTTTTCATTTTAACAGTGTAGTGTGAAACATATGCAATAAAAAGGTTATAAAACAGGGCTGATGTGCCTTGAAGGCTAAAGCCTTCGGGCCAATACCTCGCCTAGTAGGCAAATACCGCCTTAAGGCACACCAACCCTGTATAATAACCTGTAATTAATTTCTTGTTACCTGGTATTCCCTATTTCCAGTTTTTCTCAAATATTTGACAAAGTTTGATTATTGATGAATACAGTAGAAAGATTTATTGAATGTATTCTTTTTTATTACCTCCCTTTATGGCTCTTAACTGTAAATGTTCATGTGCAGTATTAAAAGTAGCACTTTTCTAACCATGCAAGTATGTATTACTAAATCCGGAGATTGTTTATATCATCTATTTGGAAAGTTCTTTTATCTGTTTTTAACACAAATTTATATGGAACATTGCATTTGAGTAACATCCATTTAATAGTTAAACAGCGATAACATGATACATTTACCTGAATTTCTAAGTATAAAAGAGACTTATTTTTGCCAGAGCTACGGACCATGTGTCACAATTATGGTGTGGGCGATGATGTGGAAAAACTGTTTTAAATCTTAATCAAATTCATTTAGTAATAACAGAGATACATATAGAATCATGGAAGTGCATCAAAACTTTAACCTGAAATTACAAATTGATAAAGAAAGTAGCATAATTCATGATATAATCTACCAAACGTTTAAAGTTTGTTATTTTGAAAATGTGTCTATTATTGTACATTAATTTTGTATTAAGAAGACATTTTAACACATTATTGTAATGTGATGCAGGAATAATTGCTGGAGCAAATCAATTTCTGTTGTCTAAAAAAGCATTTACCTCCAAAATAATTTTCAAGTATACTTTTCTTGTCAATGGTAAACATGTATAATGTTCACAACATTAATAATAAAAGTTAATAAAAACTAATTTTTAAGTCAGTCACTCCGACTCATTGTTTAAGTTTAATAACAGTCCATCCACCCTTTCAGACACAATGAAGCATATAAATGCCCAGTAGAGTATAGACTGCGAACATGTCCCTTTTCATGTTTTGTTGCCAAATAGGGATAAAAATTACCTCTCTGCAATTCCCAGAAAGTATTGCCCCGGTGAAACAGAATGAAGCGGCCAACAAGACCTGGACGTACTTAAGTCCAAAGTTTGAGTCTTGATCAATTTTTTTAGTAGAAAATCATTGACTTGTGATGTTGACACTGTGTTTTCATACCACATAATACAGCTTTTACATTCAACGGTGCAACGTGTAATTTCTATTGCATGAATATAAACATCACAGAAAGTAAACATTGAGGGAGACAATTCAAAACCAGTCACCATGTGTTTTGGTGCATGAAACTGACAAAATGTTACAGAAAGGGACAGACATATCCACTGACAGCCAGACAGATGAAGACCACTTGTGTTTTTCTACTAAAAAAATTGATTGTTTTATTTTTTAAAATGCGTGTAACTTGGCATAGTAGGTGTGTGAGCGTGATCTAGGGCCGAAATGAGTGTGACACACGTGTAATGTGTGTGTGTCTTGACAGGTATGAGACACTTCCTTGTTTTAAAATACTTTGGAGTTACCATTGTGAAGTTGTGTTTTGGTGCATGAAACTGACCATGGCCTGCAAAAAGTTACAGAAAGAGACAGACATATCCACTGACAGCCAGACGGATGAAGACCACATCTATGTTCTCCATCAGTTATCTAAAAAAATTGCATTGACAACCAATGCATCTGTTTTAATTCAGTGACAGCAAATAAATATCTGTTGCTTACTCGCGAAAACATGTTACAAATACGTTTAGGAGAAATAAACAACTTAATGTGTCTATGTACAACAACATCAATTTTAAACTATATCAAATCATTGCATTTAAATCAGAAATATTTTGATTCGATTAAAAGATCCCTTTTTTACCTAGATATTTATGCAGGTATTCTTGTTTGTTTACATTTTGTTTGGGTGATGCGACTGTCACGGTTCGTATGATTCAGGGGAATTAACTCTTAAACACTGATCCAGTTAAGATACTCTAAGCTATCTCCCTTTACTCATGTTTATGTGGTGTGAAACTCTGAAGTGTGTTGTTCCGAGTGTGTGAATTAATTAAGTCATTTCGACTCTGGGTACTGTAATATTCTCTAATAGGGTTCTATCATTTTATATTCATATGGAATAGTATGTGTGAGTCCCTGATCCACAGATGTGGTTGAAAGAAACAAATACAAGTGTACTGTTCAACATTTATTCAGAAGACTGATGCTGGCGGGAAATGGTCAAGATCTTGTAGGCATGCACATGTAATGGAATTTTACTGGGTTCTTTGAGAGTTCATGAAACATGATCTCATTACATTTCCCTCTCTTAGAGATATTTAGAATCTTAATTTCTAAATCAAGTAATATTCATTAATTAAGATCTAACAATATTATTAACATAAACATGTTACAGAAATAAAGATATAAATATATAAATGCGTTTATTATTGAAAACTGTTGCTCATGGCTAATTCAAATGTTCTCTCTATGCATTTATTATTTCGGAAGTGTTGCTCATTTATAAATTAATCAAATGTTCTCCGGTGTCAGTTAATCAGCTTCTATTATATCATGTTTAACCATCTAAATCAATGTTCTCCAGTGTCCGTTTTGATCAGATTTTATTTATAACATGTCTAGACATCTTTCCCACGGGAAATGGATGTGACATGCGTAAAACCCCAATCATTTGCGAAATCTGCAAATAATTTTGATGACCATTCTGGACCATTGTCTGTAACCAATTTCTGGCAAATCCCGTATCTAGCCATATGTACTTTGAGTTTTCTGATGACCGTCAAACTTTGCTTATTGGTTAAAAGATCTATTTCAAAAAAAGCGGGAGTAATAATCCGTCGTTATTAAATAGTCTTTGTCATCAAGAGTGAACAAGTCAGCGGCAATGTTTTGCCATGGTCTGTCTGGAATTTCATGTTGTTCAAGGGGTTCTTTCGCATTTGAGTATCTGTGTTTCTGACACACAGAACACTGAGAAAACATAGTCAGAAATTTGTTTGGCCATGCCTGGCCAGAACATGAGTTCTCTTGCTCTTAGAGTGGTTTTTTCCACCCCAAAGTGACCTTGGTGAACTGCCTCTATCAGATGTTTCCTAGCAGTGGCGGGAATAACTATCGTCTGACCTCTGAATATTAGGTCGTCTGCAACGGAAAGTTCGTCCCTGTGATTAAAAAATTCCACTATTTCAGCTTTACAGTCTGCGCGGGAAATTGGCCAACCGTCAATTATTGTTTGTTTTAGGAGCTGCATGTTAACATCGTTTTTTGTGTCGAGCCTTAACGACTCTAGACGGCGGTCAGAGATGTGCAGACCTTTAAGAACTGTGTGAACATGAATGTCAAGGTCATTGTTTTCAAATGTCAGCTTCAGAGGCTGTCTAGACAGAAGGTCGCTAGTGGGAATTTCTTTACCCGGTACAAATTGCACGTCTAAGTCGTATTTGCTTAGTGCCAGTCTCATTCTTTGTAGTCTTGGCGGACATGCACATAGATGTTTTTGCATTATCGCACATAGAGGTTTGTTGTCGCTATGAACGGTGACCTTTCTACCATAAATATACTGGTGAAATCGAGAGCATGAAAATACAATCGCGTTCATCTCTCTTTCGATATTGGCGTATCGGGACTCGGTTTCCGTCAGGGTTTTACTTGCAAATGCTACAGGGCGGCCATTTTGAAGAGGGCGGCGCCACACCCATATAAGGAACTGTCACATTCGAGTATCACCGGCTGTTTAGGGTCAAAATACGCCAGAACAGGACTGTGCGTAATGATGTCTTTCATTTTGTCAAATGACTGAGTCTGTGGTACGTCCCATAAAAACTCAACATCTTTTTTTTAACAATGCTCTCATTGGGCTAGTTACCTCTGCCAAGTTTGGTGCAAATTTCTGCATGTAATTTGCCATACCAAGAATATTTTCTAATTCTCGTCGTGTCTTCGGGACTTCGAGGTTTGCAATAGCCTCGATTTTTGAGGGGTCAGGCTTTAATCCGGTTGACGTGATCAAGTGACCAAAGAACGGTACTTCTGTAACCCCTATCACGCACTTGTCAGGATTGAACTTGACACCTTTTGACCTTGCTCTCTCAAGAGCGTTCTTTAAGTTCAAGTCATGTTCCTCTCTTGATCTACCATACACAAGTATGTCATCTACAATTGCCGTCAGTCCGTCAAGTCCTTCAAATACTTCGTCGATTTTCTGCATGAATATGTCACTTGATGCAGATATACCGTAGGGCAGTCTCAGCCATCGGTATCGCCCGAACACTGTACTAAATGTCGTGAGAAAAGACGATTTCTCGTCGAGCTTTACGGACCAGTAGGCATGTGTAACATCAAGTATACTGAAATACTTTGCGCCGGTAAGTCGTGACGTCACATCGTCAATCGTTCTCATGGGGTAATGTGGACGTTTTATTGCGTCATTAAGATTCTTACTGTCAATACATACCCTCAACTGTCCTGATTTTTTCTCAACTATTACCAGGGAGTTCACAAAATCTGTTGGGACAGTGACCTTTTCTACGATTCCCTCTTTTTCCATGCGATTTAGCTCTTGCTTTAATTTCTCTCTCAGGGCTTCAGGAACTCTTCTAGGGGGGTTGATAACCGGTGTGGCGTCCGGTCTAATATGCAAACTAGCTTCCCCGGGCATGGTCCCCACCCCTTTAAATAGGTCGCCATATAGAGTCATCATTTTGCTCTTGTCTAAGGGTTCACAAGTATCGATAGAGTACGTTAACTTGACCAGACCTAGTGTAAGACATGTGTTTAAACTCAGCAGGGGAACAGAGTTGCTCTCTACAATGTAAACAGCTGATAAACAGCTGACTCCGTTGTGACCTAGATTTAACCTAATCATGCCACGAATTGGCAATGAGTTACCTGTATACGAGGTTAAACCATTATCAGGGGGTTCTAAGGGGTAACTGATTTTAAGTTTTTCAAAATGGCTGACTGGGATTACATCAGCTGAGCTACTGTGTCTATTTTAAATTTCAGTGGGGTCTGGGAGGGGCCTACGGACAAAACTACAAAGGCTTGCTCTGGAGGAGACAAATTTTTCGAAGATGTACAAGTATTTACCATGTCAACAAAGAAGGTATCCTGATCACTATTATCACTCATATTTAATCCGTTTAAATCCAATTCATGCACTGACTTGTTTCTACATACGCGTGCGAAATGATCTTTAAATCCACATTTATTACAAGTAGCGTTTCGAGCTGGACATTGTTCATGTCTTTGGTGTTTATTGTATCCGCAGTAGCTACACTTGGAGTTCGCCGTCGTCGGTGGTTTTCGCCTTGGTTGTTGTTGTCGTCTGCGTTGTGACGGTTGCGTGTCTGGTTTTGAGGGTCTTTTCTTCACTGCGTCGATGTTGTTTGCGTTAATTGCCTTCAGTTGTTCCTGGCAATATTCAAGGTTTTGCATAATTGAAATAGTTTTGTCTAATGTTAATTTCTCTCCTTCGTTTATCAATTTCTCTCTTGCCTTGGCGCTGTTCGTGCCAAAAACGATTCTGTCCCGAATCATTTCATCGTTGTTGTGGAATTGGCACTCTCTTGCACTTATTCGTAGACGGGTTAGAAATGCGTCGAATGAGTCCGATCCTGGACTTCATTGAAAAACTTATACCTGGCAAAAATCGGGTTCAGCTTCGGTTGCACGTAACTTTTGAACCTTTTGTAAAACGTGTTCAGTTTTTTGGCTTCAGCGTTGCTGATAACCCATGTCTGTTTGATTTCTCTTCCGCGTGCACCGACCCATAGAAGCAGATAATTTACCTTTTGTTCTTCAGTTTTTTCACTCAGGGGTCCTTGAAAAATTAGCTTCACATGCTCTTCAAATTTTTCCCATTCATTAACAAGATTAGATGAGTTCCAGTCAATAGTTGGCGTTGGTATTCCTTCCATTGTTTATAAACTATGTAATCCAATTTTTTATTAATATTCCATACTGTCACAATAATCCAATAAAACACTTCTGACACCATGTAATATTCTCTAATAGGGTTCTATCATTTTATATTCATATGGAATAGTATGTGTGAGTCCCTGATCCACAGATGTGGTTGAAAGAAACAAATACAAGTGTACTGTTCAACATTTATTCAGAAGACTGATGCTGGCGGGAAATGGTCAAGATCTTGTAGGCATGCACATGTAATGGAATTTTACTGGGTTCTTTGAGAGTTCATGAAACATGATCTCATTACAGGTACTATTCGTTGAACATACTGTAGATCACATAATAATGCGTTGCTCACTCAGTCTTGTTCTTTGTACATGAAGAAGGACTGTTTTAAGGCAATGAAAAACTATTTATAAACAATATACTTTCAAGTATTATAATGTTATGTGTTACAGTTATAAAATTTATCAAAATTTCTAAGTACAAAGAAGTACAGACATGAAGAAGGACTGTTTTAAGGCAATGAAAAACTATTTATAAACAATATACTTTCAAGTATTATATATTTTATATATGTATAAAATGTTTTATGTACTTGTTTCTTATTCTGTTCTGCATATATGTTTTAACCATGACTCATGGTTCAATGAAGGGGCTTATGTTAAGTTTATTATAAAAAGGAGCAAATGAGATCCATTCCTTTATGTCACATGGTTATATGAACCAATCGCTTGCTGAGTAGTCAGTCTTTATTTAGTTGCGGAATCTGTTAGAGGTGATTCATTTTCGTTTAGACCTCCACCTCCCCTACCACCTCTTTTTATAACATTTTTTGAACATTTGGATTCGTTAAGACAATCAGTCCATAGTTTTTTAAAGATTCTCATTGGCTCTTCATTTTATATAAAAAAAACGTTGTAATGTTCCATTTTCTAATTTGCTTATTTGCTTGAAATTTGATGCCTTTTACATTTGTGAAATCTGGTTTTATGACAATTTTCATTATACTGTGTTTTACATACGGATCGGCGGTTTCTGGTCGCCCAGATATAGAAAACTATCACTGATGTTTAATCTCTTTTACTTTTATGGTATTTTAATAATAAATACCTTTTATTCAATTCAATATCTGTTGTTGAGTTTTCTATACAGAGTGATACTTCAGTAACCTTTGGGGAAACAATAGGACATAAATAATGTTATGTGTTACAGTTATGAAATTTATCAAAATGTCTAAGTACAAAGAAGTACAGACATGAAGAAGGACTGTTTTAAGGCAATGAAAAACTATTTATAAACAATATACTTTCAAGTATTATAATGTTATGTGTTACAGTTATGAAATTTATCAAAATGTCTAAGTACAAAGAAGTACAGACATGAAGAAGGACTGTTTTAAGGCAATGAAAAACTATTTATAAACAATATACTTTCAAGTATTATAATGTTATGTGTTACAGTTATGAAATTTATCAAAATGTCTAAGTACAAAGAAGTACAGACATGAAGAAGGACTGTTTTAAGGCAATGAAAAACTATTTATAAACAATATACTTTCAAGTATTATAATGTTATGTGTTACAGTTATGAAATTTATCAAAATGTCTAAGTACAAAGAAGTACAGACATGAAGAAGGACTGTTTTAAGGCAATGAAAAACTATTTATAAATAATATACTTTCAAGTATTATAATGTTATGTGTTACAGTTATGAAATTTATCAAAATGTCTAAGTACAAAGAAGTACAGACATGAAGAAGGACTGTTTTAAGGCAATGAAAAACTATTTATAAACAATATACTTTCAAGCATTGTAATGTTATGTGTTACAGTTATGAAATTTATCAAAATGTCTAAGTACAAAGAAGTACAGACATGAAGAAGGACTGTTTTAAGGCAATAAAAAACTATTTATAAACAATATACTTTTATTGCGATTTTGTTCATTTCTTTAAAAGTCTTATTCAGGATACTTTTCTATAATATTGGTTTGAAACCTAATTCTCTAAATATTTTAGGATATTATCCTCTATAGGTAAATTTCTTTCATTATTAGAATTCTCATAATTTGCAGCAATTAGCAGGGAAGGGCAATGTTTTCCCTATGTTTACGTATTTTTTATACAAATTTAGACATCCCTTCCTCTTTATCTTTGGTATAATAATAAAGAAAAATACTATTTTATTTTGTATATAATTTGACATTCAATATATGTTTTGTCTTCTTTAATCAACTACCGTGTATGTCACGCGTGTCATATTTGTTTGAAAATATAATGCGTTGGGTTACCTGTGAAATACGATACCGTGAATGTGCTGATTATGGAGATAATTTGCTCGAACCTTTCACATTAATAATTGTGTAACTTTTAGGAATTTAAATTGATATTGATATAATTGTAGTTGATTAAGTATAACACTATATATATATATATATATTCGAAAATGTATTATTAATTGTCTAGGTGTTATACAGTCGCGTTTGACTTATTTCATGTGATCTTTTTAAGATTTTGGGGAAGAATTCACAGATATTTTAAATCCAGTTCAAGAAGATATGACAGTAAGGATTCAAAGTCAAATGCATATGTAATTAAACTTTCGAATACGTAAGAAAAATACACAGCATTAGTCACACCGAAAATATCAACTACTTATGAAAGTTTGATAACATTGATAAAACAATTTCTGTATTTCATAGACTATGTGTTTACCGTTTTAATTCGTTGTTATTTTTGACAAAGACATAAAAGTCGGAACTAGTAAAGAGTGTGATGTCTTGGTAATTTTAAATAGATTTAGTAAATAAATATTGCGGTCATTTCATTGCTTATGTTTGAACACACCAATGCTGTGGTGAAAAAAAAATACATAATATACATTACGCCTTTATATATTACTTTACATTTTCAGTCTGTAATTACTCGGCAAATAATATTTATGATTTGATCCTAAAACTAGAAACAAGAAAATGTAAAACTAATTCAGTATATATTCAAGCATGTTATGAATTACAATTAATGAATTTTTAAAAATGTCTAACTACAAAGAAGTACCAACAGACACGAAGAAGAGCTGTTTTAAGGCAATGAAATGTTATTTATAAACAGCAATTTTATTTTTTTTTTTTTTTTTGGCGATTTTGTTAATTTCTTTTAAAAGTCTTATTCAGGATCATTTTCTATGTATTATAAAGCCATTAAATGCCTTTATATTTTCAAAGGATACCGCGGATCAAATTCTTAAAAAGCATTATCATATTTGATTTAATCAAAATTATATCGCACTATCGAGGAATGTTTGTTAATCAAGCGCAGGAACGAAAACGTGCTACTACAGTGTATATCACACATGTCTCCTTTAATCAACTACCGTGTATGTCACACGTGTCATATTTGATTGACAAAAATATGTCGGTTTAAAACAACACTGAAATTATTAAAAGACCGCACCAATTAGGATCTCAATTAACACGAAAGGTATTTTAAGCCAAAATTGTCCTGTGTTCAAGAAAATGTTCAGATTATAACTTTCACATTAGTAATAGTGTAACTTTTAGGAATTTAAGTTGATATTAATATAATTTTAGTTGATCAAGTATAACCTTATATATTTTTTTTAAATATCTAATATCAGTTTACCATAGAATTTTTTTTTTTGTACTCCATAAAACTTGTCACTCAGCGAGTATTTTAGCCTTTGGTATAAAATTTATACATACATTATACCTCTACAAGCTTTACTGGTAATC
Source organism: Mercenaria mercenaria (assembly GCF_021730395.1). Classification (NCBI taxonomy): domain Eukaryota; kingdom Metazoa; phylum Mollusca; class Bivalvia; order Venerida; family Veneridae; genus Mercenaria; species Mercenaria mercenaria. The sequence goes on along the minus strand of NC_069367.1, from coordinate 13,507,785 downwards.
ATTACTTAGCTCCGAGAGCGATCTAGCTATATAATGTGTTTAGCCGCATATAAAATAATATTTCTCATTAATTTATGAAAATTAAGTATAGGTAAATACATGGGAGAGCGGTGCCTTTGAGTGATAATGGCCCTGGCAAGGTGATAATAGCCCGAGGGCTATTATCTTCTTCCAGGGCCATTATCACTCAAAGGCACCGCTCTCCCATGTATTTACCTGTTTATTACATGTTTACCTATAATATTGTAAGAAATGTTTTTTTGTGTCATTTTTATGGGTACTTGCGTCTTCTGGTACGATAAATTTCAGGTTTTCAGTTTCTATATTATTTGTATAAGAGTCTATTTACTGTATAAAATTAAATACCTGGATAGTTGTACTTTCTTGCTTATTGCATAATTTAGGGACAAAAATACCTTATTTCACGAAGAATACACGATGTTACGCTCAAGATGATAACATTAAATGGAAATATTCGCTGTTTTACCTCCATGAAACGCCATGACGTCATTTCTGTTTACGGACGTTAATTTCCCGCGCTAACTCCAGGGCCATTATCGATAATGGCCCCGGGGCTTATTATGATAATGTGATAATGCATGACGCAATGCGATAATGGGAGAATTTTAAGCACAAATTTGTTACTATTTATAGGTACTCATGTAATAATGGTTAATATTCCATGAAAGATGTCATTGTGCAAGTATTTTATCACTGGTATTAAATTTATATCTACATTACACTTCTACCAGTCTTACAGGGCATCATTACGCCGATCTGAGCTTTGAGTGCTATCTTGATAATGTATTTTACTATTTACAAAATAATATTTTTCATAATTTTATGAAAGATAGTGATTTATATTCCATAAAAGATGTCACTATCCCAGTATTTTACCACTGTTATTAATTTTATACATCCATTACGCTTCTACCAGTCTTACGGGGCATCATTACGCCGATCCGAGCTTTGAATGCTATATAAATAATTTGTATCATAGCTCGGTGTTTTTTCTTAACAAATTTGCTGCAGGTAAATCTTATACACTGACTACAGGGTGCGGTAACTAAAAGTGTGCAGGTATTTAATACCCGCACGCTAGTTACCGCACTGCTAGATAGGAAAGTATGCCAGGGTGTCTGGAACAGTAGACAGCGAAGTGTATTTTATTGATTTTCTGCTCTCCCATTGGTTTGTTTTACCTGGGCTTTACACATTTGTAAAGCAAGGATTTTAAGTACTCACTGAACTGCTGTATATGGCAATGAGGAACGCCTACAACTACCATATATGGAAGGCTATGATACAAAACAGAAAGAACATTAAAACTCTCGGGTAAACGATTTATACTCGGGGGCTACGCCCCCTCGTACAAATCGTTTACCCTCGAGTTAGAATGCTCTTTCTATTACATGTTTTGCCACTTACAAAATAATATTTTTCATCAATTTATGAAAGATTATGATTTTTATTCCATAAAAGATATCATTGTACAAGCATTTTACCACTGGTATTAAATTTATACATACATTACGATTCTACCAGTCTAACGGCATCATTACGCTGACCTGAGGTTTGAATGCTATACAAATAATATGTTTTACCATTTACAAAATAATATTTTTCATTAATTTATGAAAGATAATGATTTATATTCCATAAAAAAGATGTCATTATGCAAAAATTTTACCACTGGTATTAAATTTATATATACATTACGCTTCTACCAGACTTACGGGGCATCATTACGCCGACCCGAGCTTTGAATGCTATCTAGATAATGTGTTTTACAATTTATACATTTTTTTCTCAGTTTATGATATAAAATGTTTTATATGCAATAAAACATGCCACTATTCAAGTATTTTAGCTCTGGTATTAAATTCATATATACAGTACGCCCCATTTTGCACCATTACGCATCATTTTGCTACATTACTGTACATTACTGTATTAAGGCAGACCCCTACTTTGAGTACACTGAGTAACTTGTTCTAGAACCTGTTGTACAAATTCACTTAAACTAGTGTGAGAACGTGTACAGTACTGCTCACTGAGTAGTGTTCACAGTACTGTCCAAATCGTTGAGTAGTGTTCAAGGCACTATGAGTGGCACTTTCAGTACTACTCAGTGATAAATGTTCACGACACTGTGAGTACTGCTCACTACTATGGCGTACCATTTGGGTTGAACGTTTCCAGGTACCACAGGTAGTAATAAAATTATACCTGCAGGTATAAATTTATAACTGCGGGTATAAAATTAATCATCCCAGACGCTGGGCTTGTTGTGACGTTTGACAGGCCACGTTCACACTAGCAGTATTCTTAAACTAAAGACTATATCCGCTGTTGTTACATCTCATGTTTTAACAGAAATGTTATTTCATGTATACATGGTCGTACGTGATGTACTGATAAACTGAAACAGCGCCCGAGAAGAAGGCAAAATATGAAAAATGGCACATTCTACCCCGTTCGCCCTTACTGCTCGTTGATAATAGTGTTCACGGCACTGTGAGTACTGCTAATTGAGTAGTGTTCACGGCACTGTAAGTACTGCTCGTTGAGTAGTGTTAACGGCACTGTGAGTACTGCTCGTTGAGAAGTGTTTACAGCACTGTGAGTACTGCTCGCTGAGTAGTGTTCACGGCACTGTGAGTACTGCTCATTGAGTTGTGTTTACGGCACTCTGAGTACTGCCAAATTAGTAGTGTTCATGGCACTGAGGGTACTAGTAACTGAGTAGTGTTCATGGCACTGTGACTACTGCTCATTGAGTAGTGTTCACGGCGCTGTGAGTGCTGCCAACTGAGTAGTGTTCATGGCATTTAGAGTACAGGCAACTGAGTAATGTTCATGGCTCTGTGAGTAATACTCACTGAGTAGTCATCACGGCACTGTAAGTACCGCCAACTGAGCAGTGTTCTCGGCACTGTGAGTACAACCAAAGTTCTGAGTTAGTGCAATGCAAGTACTACGCATTGAGTAGTGTTCACGGCAGTAGTATAAGAAATGCCGTGTCTGGCACACTTTTTCAAAAAATTAAAAAAAAAAAAATCTAAATCTATTTTTAGTAACGTGTAAACGTTTATTTTTAGATGATGTACAATGTTCACGTTTATTTTTAGTAACGTTTATTTTTAACATTACAATGTTCATGTTTATTTTTAGTAATGTTTACAGTGTAAACGCTTATTTTTAGCATTAGTGGAATTTCTTACTCCCGTGTACAATGTTCACGTTTATTTTTAGTAACGTTTACAGTGTAAACGCTTATTTTTAGATTACTTGTTGTATTATTTGTTCATCGGGTATATATTATATATTTAAAGTAAAATTTGGATTAAATTAAAATACATATAATATAAATGAGTTTACAGAATAAGATATATTGTTTGAAAGAAAGAAAATTCACCGACAATTTAAATCCTCATTATGTTACAGCAAAAAACGGGAGAAAAGTGATAATGGCTACCTGTTCATCTTGTGGAAGAATAAAATCAAAGTTTGTTAAAAGTACAGGGGGTAATTTAGATATTCATAAAGCAATGTTACCTTTATTACCTAAGAAAGGTTTAACACTCCCAGGATATAACTATTGTGGACCAGGAAATCCTTTAGATAATGGACCTCATGTTAATGAACTAGACACAATATCTATGGACCATGACTTTTGCTACAACAGCGGCGTAAAAAAAAGTACATGTGACAAACAACTGCTTTCCAACTTAAATAACACTAAATCAAAAACATTTGGAGAAAAGATTGCAAAACATTTAGTTGTAAAACCTGCAATTAAAACGAAATACAAACTTGGTCTCGGACAAAAACGAAAGTCAAAAAAACGGGAAAAGGGGTAGAGTATTTACTCAAAAAGACCTCCGAAATAAAATGGAGTGATGAATTAGCAGAAGAATTACACAAACCAATTAAACGAAAATTTATGAAACGAAAGTGATAGTTAATGATATTGAGGATACTTGGTCTGCTGATTTAGTTGATATGCAAGCTTTTTCAAAATATAATAAAGGTATGAAGTACTTGTTAACCGTTATTGATATATTCAGTAAATATGCTTGGGTTATTCCATTAAAGAATAAAACCGGAGAATCTGTTGCTGAAGCATTTGATAAAATAGTTTCAGAAGGTAGAACACCTACAAATTTATGGGTAGATGAAGGAAAAGAATTCTATAACAAAAAGTTTGAATCATTTTTAAATAAAAATAAGATTAACATGTATCATACATTTAATGAAGGAAAAGCCGTTGTAATTGAAAGATTTAATAGAAGTTTAAAAAGAATAATGTGGAAATATTTTACAGCAAATAATACTTATACTTGTTTAGGTAATTTACAGGAAATGGTTGATAAATATAACAAAACAAAACATTCTAGTATAAAAATGACACCAACTGAAGCCAGCAAAAACATAAACAAAGGTACTGTTTACTTTAATTTGTATGGTAATTTAAAGACATCAAAGAGTAAACCAAAATTTAAGATTGGTGATCGTGTTCGCTTAAGCAAACTTAAACGACATTTTGAAAAAGGATATACACCAAACTGGACAGAGGAAATATTCATAATTTATGGAATTAATAATACTAATCCCAGAACATACACTATAAAAGATTTAAATAATGAAATAATTCAAGGTTCATTTTATGAACAAGAACTTTTACCTACTAAACAAGAGGTTTTTAGAATAGAAAAAGTTATTAGACGAGACTATAAGAAAAGACAAGCTTTAGTAAAATGGAAAGGTTATAATGAAAAATTTAATAGCTGGCTACCATTTAATGAATTGGAAGAAATTTAATTTAAAAACTATATTATATAAATGAGTAATAAAAATCTAATTTCTAATGAAGACAACGGATTTCCTAAAATAGAAACAATAGATCAATGAATTAATCACTTAACTAAACTTGCTGCTGCTTACAGAAAAAGTTACAGGATTACAAATTACAGCAGGTATTTTGGTTGCTCAGCTGCATTAGCACTTGTTTCAGCTATTCCTATATTTGTAGCAGTTGCTGGCGTTGTTCCATCAGTAATTACTATATTTATTAATAAACTAAAAATTGGAGACAAAAAAGCTATTTTAAAATTACACCATCACAAAATAAAACAACTAATAACAAAAGCACGGATCGGAAAAATAAGTAAAGACGATCCAAATAAAGTTATTCAGGATATTTTTACAATACTGTTAGAAATGCAGAAAGAAAAAAACTATTCAACACCTCTTGAAACACATATGAAGGAATTGAAAGTGGAACCCGCAGGATTGGAACGAAAGACGGGAATTTAGCTGCTGATAAAATTACAGAAAAAAATTAAAAGTTTCAAAAAAACCTGCTGTTGGTAAACCTGTTGGTAATTTATTTGTCAAGGAATTACAAAAAACAAATAACAGTAAAAATAAAGAGGAGGATATTAATATAAGAATAAATAGAATATTGTCAGGTTCTGGAATGCGTAAACGTATTAACAGATTAATTTATAAAAAATAAAGTAATATATAATATACATGTTTAGAACAAAACAGTATTGTGAAAGATATGAATTAACTCCTATTCAGTTAATACAGCTTTAATATCCGTCCTGGGAAATGGCGTTAAACAACAAAAAAGTGGATATCATTTTACAATTAATGATAGAAGTTCATATTTTGATTGGTTTAATGGCTATTTTGAAGTAAGTTTTGAAGTTAATAAACTTGCTGGTGGTGCTAATTATGCTGATGGAGATCAATTTGCTTTAATTAATAATGCAGCTTCAATAATTGATCAATTAATAGTTAAACAAAATGGAAAAATTATCTATGTTTGTAATAATTTATATACGGTAATTAACTTAAAAAATTTAGTTGAACTATCTAAGGATTATGTAGAATCAACTGGAAGAAACGAATTTATTTATTTAGATACTACTGATGTTGCTGAAAGCAGGGATGACCAGGCTGGATATAATAAAGGTTTTGATATTAGAAAGGGATTAATCCAGGGTGGTAATGAGGTAAATGCTAAAATTCCGTTAAATAATAATTCATTTTTTCAGGGTTTGGAACAAAACATGTTACCCCCAAGTCAAATACAAATAACATTACAATTAACAAATGATGATGAATTAATTTACAGAGTTAATGCTGCTGATGAAGGTAGGGTAATTGTAAATAAATTAATTTTGAGGGTTACACGTTTAATTTTTAATGATTATGGACTTAATTTAATTTCTGAAAGATATACGAACGCAAGGTGGAAATACCTCCGAGAAATGATAACACAGTCAACAGATACACAACAGAGTAATATAACTTTTAGAATAACAGCTGGTGTAACAAAACCCGAACATGTGCTTGTTTATTTACAACGACCTGACAAAAGGAATTCCCAACAACATAACCCACATTTATTAGATACATTAAAAGTTAATGCAGCAAATAATAATTGTACGTTGGATTCTTGCCGTCTTGAAGTTGGTAACGGTGTTTTTTATTCCGAAACGGAATATACAAGTATATCAAGAATTTACGATGATGTTCTTAATTATTCTTATAAACAAATTAATAAAACCACTGGAAGTCTCTTAAAGGTCCAAATACTAAGGAAAGTGAACATTTTAATTTCTTTTAAAAAGCACAGAAACTATTTCATTTTATTGGAAAATGAAAGTTGGTATGTAGAAATTCGAAATAAATCGCAGTATATGTACAATTATTTTTCTATGAAGTATGAAGAAAGTTAAAAAGACCTGGGGGTCATTCTGTCGATTCATTGAAATTTCAACATAATACACATACATTTCTTTGAGTTCCAAAGACCTTCTGTAAATTTTGACCTACCATTCTTCATTATTTAGTGTCTTGCAGAAGTCTATTCACTGGCTATAAAAAAATTGCCAACTCACTTTCCCTTAGTAATGGACCTTTAAATAGATCAAATTTTCACAATTTGTTTGGATTTGTTCATTTTAACTTAGAATTTAAAAAGGAAGTAATTGCAGAAGATCCTAAGCATATTACATTAACAGTTAAATTAAATATTCCACGAACAGCTATTATCCGTGTTTACGCAATTGTATTGTATGAAGAAACAGTTGAAATAAATACTATTAGAAGTGAACTTGTTATTGTTTAAATAAAATATAAATTTAATATATAATGGTATCAAATTATATTGAATATAAAGTTAACCTAACAGATGGACAAAAGAAAAACAGTAATAAAAACAATAATAAAATTCCACATACTATTAGATTAAAATACGAACAATTACGTGGAAACTTCCCTTTAATTTTAACAAAAACACACATTAATCAAATTGAAAAGTCTATTAGAAGTAAGAAGGGATTAGAAATTACAATTTCAAAAAAAAACAAAACAAATGTCCAGTCAAGGTCAGAATGGCGGATTTTTAGGAGCTTTGGCCGGATTAATAGAAAAAAAAAACAATTCTTCCAATGGCAGCAAAAATAGCTCCAAAAATATTAGCTCCTCTAGGCATCGGCGCTGTGTCTGGGCTTGCCAGTACTGGTGTTAGTAAGTTGTTTGGAAATGGTATGATTTCAGTAGCTAATTATAAGAGAAATATGATAATACCGTATATAGCACCTAATCAAAGAAAACAATTAAGAGGAACGGGAATACTTAAATTAACTCCAAAACAAAAACAAGATGGAGGTATTTTAGGTATGCTTGCGGCAAGCCTTGGAATGCCTTTGATTACATCTTTGTTAAGTGGTAAGGGGCAAGGTCAGGGTATACAGATAGATTCACAAAGAAGACCTTACAGACGAATTCCAATAGTAAAAAGAAATATATAAACAAACCTATTTCTAACTTTGAAATTGAACAATGGGTACAACAATTAAAAATTAAAAACTTTAGGGGTGTATTTAGTAGAAATAATTTACCAAAAACAAAGTTGAATAACGAGTGTGGAATAATCAATTTAGATGGTTCTGTTGAGTCTGGAACACATTTGGTATGTTATATTGATAAAATATATTTTGATCCATTTGGATTTCCTCCACCGAAAGAAGTAATCGGGTATATACCAAATGTAAAGTACAACAATGTTCAATATCAGAACAAAACGAGTGTATTGTGTGGATATTATTCTTTATTTTTCATAAAAATATTACAAAACGAAGTACCGTTGTATGATTTGTTGTATAAATATTAAAACCTAATAACAAAGGAGAAAATGAGCAATTAATAATAAATTATTTTCATTAATCGGGGTGGTTGTTATTGTTTAAAAATTTTTGAAAAATATTTTTTAGATAAAAATAAAAAAAATGTTTTTATTTTTTGAAAAAGTGTGCCAGACACGGCATTTCTTTTACTACTCACGTCACTTCGAGTTCTACTCAATAAGTAGTGTTCACAGTACTGTGAGTACTACTAAGTGAGTAGTGTTCATGGCACTGTGAGTTCTACTCATTGAATAGTGTTCACAGTAATGCGAGTACTACTCAGTGAGTAGTGTTCACGACACTTTACTACTCAGTGAGTAGTGGTCAATGTGAGTGATACTCATTGAGTAGTGTTTTTAAAGGTAAAGAAAATCTCCTATATAAGTGACCCCCCCCCCCCCCCCCCCAAATACTAGACTTTTTAATCCCCTATATACAAGATCCTGTCTGGTCCAGTCTGATAAGGGTCAATAAAACCCCTGTAGACTTGACATGTAGCCTAATTATTGTCAGAGAATCATAAATTTTATTGCCTACAAATAAATTGGTTATTTCCTTTGTTTTGCATTTTATTGGAATGCTGTTTTTTTGTTTGTTTTTTGTTTTTGTTTTGTTTTTCTTTAGAATGTACACAAAATTAATTTAACTGATGTTGAGTAATGTCCCGACCAATTAAATAGCAACTCTTATAGCGAAGCAATTCTTCTCACTCCTTAACAATTAAATAATTACTTAAAATTTAATAAAAGAAATTAAAAGTTTGTTTATTCAATGATTATGATCTTTTTTTATCAAAAGTAACAAAATAAAACCAGAAAAAGAAATGATAATTGCTGGATTTTATTAGAAATTAAAGAAGCGTCCACTTGCATTTTTAATAGATGAAATGGAATATGGACAGAAAGATTTTATATATTAAAAATGCATAATTCCCTTGTGTTGTCTAAATAACGACTCTTTTATGTATAATAAAATCCAGCAATAAAGAGATATCATTATTCAAAATACACATATAATTTATTATTTCTAAAAGTTATGTGCCTGAATGCATTTTTTATATATTTGATTAAAAAAAACACAGCAATGATGAAATGTAAATGTTAAAAAACTTGAATATTAAAAATATGAAAAAACATTGTTGTATCTTATCACTTTGTTTATTTAGCCCTAAGTCAATCAAGCTTTCTAAACTCGTTATGAAGGTGAGAACTGATTTGCTCTGAAGGTGAGAAATATCACCTGTAATTTATGTACTGCACAGTAGCTATACAGTAGCTTATTATAATAAACAGAAGCAAGTCTATCAATAGTCCAGTCTTGTGTATTGGCCCTTACCACCAATACGCAGACCTTATCATTCCCATAGGTCACATACCTGGCATACCAGAATCAGTGTCTTTAAGGACCCACCATGACCTAGTGACCTTCTTTTTCCTCCCACATGAACTTCATGAAAATCATTTTGACAATACAATTTTATTACGGTAGAGCTATACTAGAAGGTGACAGGTGGACAATTTAGGCCCTCCTTGAGTTAATGTTATACCGATTAACTTATTTGGACAAAAACATAGATCTTACTCTGCAGAAACAATGTGTGGTCTAATTTCAACTTTATATAACCAGTGCTAGGCATACTTCAACATTTATATGATAAAATATTTAGACATTAAACACATTGTCTTGGCCTTTTACATAGAAATGCCAATTTGTAAGTAGATATTTGTTTTTCTCAAATTTTTTTCATGCAAAGCACACCATGGAAATACAAAAGAATACAGATATTCTGTGGCGCGTCTTGAATGGGATCGCAAATATTCCATTTACATGGCTTTTGAAAATATGACAATAAATATATTTTGAAAAAGATGATTATCGGCATAATGTAGCGTGTCACTTAAATATCAAGTTACTTTAATTATGTCTCTAGACATAATTTGTGTTCGAATGCTCGACGTGTTTACCTGAAGTATCAATGGAACTCCGCAGCTGTCTTATGTCGGGACAATTCATGCTATCATGTCAGAGCGTGGTGTTAACGTCTGCAACTCTTAAAATAGCACTTCGCCACTGAAATTCCATTATGTACGTCGTTATCTACACATTTGGTCAGAGAAAAAAAAAGGCAAAGTGTTTTAGAAAAAGATCAAAAATAAGTGCGAACTGTGATCTTACCTGCAATTTAAGATTGGAATTATGACCTGCAAACGGGCCCTCCGTTCGAGATTCGGATTTCTAACTGCAGATCAGTTTGCAGCTTTCATTTTACTGAATGCATAATCAGGAAGAATAGCAACATAAATTATATGTATATATCAAATACTAGGATTTATGGTATACACCGTTATGCTATTTTAATTTAAACAGAAAGGCATTTTAGGGTTCTTTAATTTAAATATTTGTTGTACTTAGTTTTCTAAAAATGTCAATTTGTAACCTTTAAAAAAAAGTAAATCTATCGTGTTAACATTTTGTACGTATATCGGGCGTTTTTATGTTATGTAGATCGAACTGTATTCTTGTCTAAAATTCAAGACTTGAATTGTGCACCGGTAAAAGTTCTCCACTTTCCCAACAGAATTGCGACCTGCCGACTAGTTCATAGTTCACAATTAGAGCCTGTTTTCAGCCCGTAACTTCAAATATTAAATTGCAGACAAATTGTATATTTTTTGTTCAAACTGCGAACTGCAAAAAGTGTACAGTACGCACTTCAAAGTCCGTATTAAGGGCTCGGGAATAAAACTCTTAAAATTATAAAGTCAACTCCAATTCAATGACAAAATGCTTACAAACAGCTCACCCGGTATTAACCAGTATGAATAGCAAAGTCAGATCAGTTTGCAGTGCGCAATTCGAATCGGAAAGTGCAGACCCCTTTTCAGTGCGCAAATCAAATCTGGAATTCTAGACAAGGCCACAGTTTGAAATTATATGAGCCGTGCCATGAGAAAATCAACATAGTGGCTTTGCGACCAGCATGGATCCAGACCAGCCTGCGCATCCGCGCAGTCTGGTCAGGATCCATGCTGTTCGCTTTCAAAGCCTATAGCAATTAGAGAAACTGTTAGCGAACAGCATGGAGCCTGACCAGACTGCGCGAATGCGCAGGCTGGTCTGGATCCATGCTTGTCGCAAAGCCACTACGTTGATTTTCTCATGGCGCGGCTCATATCACCATAACATAAAATCGCATGATATACAGGTACACATGTGTCACAGGGTGAAAAAATGTGCAGTCAGTCCGGGGCTCTAACCCGGGACCTCTCGCTTACAGGTCGGTAGAGCACTCGCCCTGTAAGCGAGGGGTCCCGGGTTCGAGCCCCGGACTTACTGCACATTTTTCTCACCCTGTGACACATGTTTTAGCTGTCATCTCTAATCAGGAACCTTACCAACGACTTGATACTCAAATATATTTTTTCATTCTTCATAATTATACAATTTACAATCACGAACATTCAGATTACAACCTGAAATGCAGTTTACACTTCGGTTTGGGAAGTGCTGAATAGATTGGCCTCTCAACCCTATACCCAAACTTGGACGTGTGAATTTACTGCACTTCTAACCAGACTTCCTATCGATGATAAACGAAAATCGGCGAAGACCTTCCACCTTGCCGTATACTAGTACCTGAATAACTCTGAACCATACAGACAAGCTACATCGGTATTTTACAAAGTTTTAAAAATTTTGGTACATACTCATAAAAGTACGGAAGAGCATTAGTGCCAGGTGTATGTTATTTATCAACTCGAAATTTCGAGTTACTTAGTCGAGATTTCAAGTTAGTATATTTCGGGTTGCTATCTCGAAATTCCGAGTTACTTAGTCGAAATTTCGACTTAATATATTTCGCCCACTACTATCTCAAAATTTCCAGTTAATAAATAAAACGCACCTGGCACTAATGCTCTTCCGTACAAAAGACATAAAACAGAACGCTCAAAAATTTAGCTTACCGTTATGCCTTCCATGGTCAAAATGTGTCTCGTATGTAGAAAACATACATAAGCATTACTGAAATATTTATCTTCAACAATTTGGAAATACAAGTAACTATGTAAAAGCTGTCAGGATAATCCTTTGTTGTCTCCCTTATAAGTGTCTAATAATGACACTCACCTGAAAAATTATATAGCATTCTAGTAAGAAACAACAGCTCTGCAAAGCGGGGCAATATAGGTCATAAATTTTAGATCAGAGGAGAAGAAAGTGAAATTTCAAGAAAAAAAATGTCTTTGTATGTAGGGGATGGACGTGGGGGTAATGTGGCCATGATTAGGTATTAGGGTGGGTTGGAGGCTTTTGAAGAGGGCGGTGATAATTGCACTCTGTATATTATCTTACCATCATCCATATTGTTCAAAGTTTCAGGTCAATACCTTGAATAGTTATTAAGTTATGCTCAGGACACGAAATTTCTGACTGACTTTTGACCTAGAGACCCGGTTCATGCGCTCTGCACACCGTCTTATCGCCAGTCAGTACCTTGAATGGCTATGACACGATGTCTTATTGCCAGAGTTTAAAGATAATACCGGTACCTTGAACGACTTTTCAGTTATGCTGTAAACACAAACGATGACGGACAGACGCACACATCATTACGTAATACGTCTTGTTCTTCCAAACCGGGCGTGCAAAAGAAAGATTATTTCATAAGAAAAAATGAAGGAACGTTTACAGATTTCCTGTTTTAACTGCAATCATTTTTTTGTTAGTAAGATAGTTTCAAATGACCAACTACCCATTATGAAGTAAAGTTACATGCCAACAGGCATAGCATTAAAATCAATATTTCACTTCGGGTAAAGAAAATTAAGCGAGACAAAAGTTAGGAAAATGGTAAATTGGAACTCACTGTTAAGAAGGGTAGCGGGTAGGAAGAGTTTCTCTGAATGGTTTTGGACGGGTGATTACGTTAATAAGCTTATTAGAAAACTAAATAAGGTGTCACTGAAATTACCGAGACCTGCAGATGGAAAAGATTTTATAAGTCGCGAGAACGAAAATGCAAGGCCGCATATATATGGAGTTCTCCTTAAACACTGGAACATTTCGGACGCCGACAGAAATATTATGGGTAAATGGAGATTCGTTAAAATTGGACTGACTCGAGTGTCGGCGGCCGAAGGGACTAACAACAGAATGGAGCGTGTTGCAATGGCAATTAAAGGGATATACAAAGGTGAAGATGTTGCAACCGTCTTATTTTGTCTTCCCATCGACCCAAGGGATTCAAGAGTACACACTGCTGTTGAAAAGGAAGTTAGAGAAAGCTTTGGAATTCGTGTTGATAATCGGCTTGCACAAAAGTTAAAGTTCCCAGTTCATACTGAATGGGTTATCACGACACAGCCGTATATAAAAATATTCACACAGAAAAAGAGTGAAGCCACCGGCCGCTCGGGAGCAAATACTTCAGTGATTCTTGGTTATAAGTTTCGACATGATAGGCGGTTACCATTACCAACAGGACTGAAACTCGAATCGGAAAAAGCTGCTCTAGACGGTGTTTCAACATTCTTATTAAGACCTACGTCTTTTCAATAAAACCCGTGAACATAGCAGTATATGGACTACATGTTATGTACTAACATATGTGATTAATGTTTTTTAAATTTATTGTGTTTTGTACTATAGATCGACCAAACTATGGACCGAAATTTTATATAAGGAGTCATGAGCGTGCTGGTAAACATGCCCGCGGGAAAAAATTGTTAGAACTATCATCCGTTAATAATAATAATAATGATAATAACAATAATAATACTAATAATTATGATGATGATGAAGATGATGATGTTGATGATGATAATAACAAAAATAATAATAAAACTATACAAAAAATGCAAATAAAAAGTAGAAGTAACATACATGATATAATGATTCTCAAGTGGAGTATGCTAAAGACGCAAATGGCGGTATATTTTCATACAATGAAAAGGGGATACATATTGCTAGTTTAAATATTCAACATGTTTTTCCTAAACTTGATGAAATCAAGTATCTTTTAAGTTTACCAAATCCAAGTGATATTCTTGGACTGTGTGACAGAAAACGTCGAAAACCAATATTTTTAAAAGTATCAATAATTTCTCGTTTGAGAGAAAAGATAGACCAAACATGTATACAGGGTTGTCAAATTATCTCTGTTTTATTGTTTTATGCTTTTGTTCATAATTACTAAATGTATACAGTTCAACAATTTATGAATGACAAATTCATAGTCGGTTCAAAAGCATCTAGAGTGCTTATGTTGTATTGTTACTTGTCTTGCCGACTCAAAATAAAATTTATCTTATCTTATCTTATCATTATCTTATCTTATCTTATCTATCTTACAAATACATCGGTTTTAACGGTACAATGAAAACCAATCTATTTATATAAAGTTTGCTATGATCAAAGGAAATCGCATAACTTGAGTCGATACTGATATATATAATCCACTAAATAGACGTGTTGTTCTTTTGCCAATTTCTTAAACCTTACCGAAATAATGGCTTTAATTTTGCAAAGTAACGGAACGTATATCATTTTTTGTCATACTTCAATTAATTTGAATGAATTTAAACCATATAGCTAACTTTTTTTCATTATTGACTAAATTACAGATATTATCTTACGAATATGAATATACAGAAATGCAGAAATGAGATGTTATCTGTGACACACGAAACTTGTCTAGTATGTCCTAGTATGTCAAAACTAAGCTCTTTGTCATCAAAATTGAGCTGATGATTCTTTGTTTTTACAAATTTACCATTTTATGAATATTCAAGGATGACTTGCTAGAATTGTTTTGAATAAAGAACTGCAGACAAGTAAAACTGAAATGTTAGGTGGATGAAATTTTATGAACGATGCAAATACCATACTGGAGTAATGATAGATTAAACCAAAAAAAAATCTTATACCATCTTACATATCTGATATTTTAACATTTTCCAGCAATGAAATTTATGGCCTTAGATCAGTTGTACATATTGATATTTTAATTACCTAAATATCGCACAAATTACGTGAAAAGGTCCTTTGGCTATAATAGTGCTATTTTGAAGTATGGAATTACATAGTTTCTGCCGAAACAATATTACAAAGCAGTATTCTGTTACAATGAATTGAGTGATTTTATAAAATGTTGCAAGACATGATCAACATTTCCCTTTGATAAATAAATTTATTTGTATTTCAGTAGAACGGTAGTGTATGTACATTTAATTAAGAGGAATAAACATCAACCAGTCGGTCGATCGATCGATCAATCAATCAATCAATCAATCAATCAATCAATCAGGTAGGTCGGTCAGTCGGTCAGTCTGTCAGTCAGTCAATGTATTTAGTTTAGTTTATACTAGTTTGTTTTAGCTCGACTGTGGTGAAAACTTTAGCTTATTTCAATCACTCGAGTCCGCTTTTTGGAAGAAATAGTACTGGTGTTATATGAAAAATCATGGTCGTGAGCAAAGTTGAGCTCGAACCCACGACCCCCGGGTCAATGTATTTGAGACTGGCAGGAGTTTTGGACCGAATCAAAGTTTCAAAAAGTCACTGATTTTGTATTTGTTTATTCAATCAGTTTTAAACAATATTGTTTATGCTGTTGTCACAATAACCCTTGAGAAAAAAAGATTTTCCTGACAAAACACCGACCAGATAACCATTTCTTGATCAAATGTGACTTGAAAATGTTAAAAAGTAAATGACGTAAATCTTGCACTATTGCATATGCGTGAAATTAGCCAGAGCAGCCAGAGTAGCCAGAGTTCAGCCAGAGTTTAGCCAGAGTAGCCAGAAAAGTCAGAACTCTGGTTACTCTGGCTAGCTAGAGTTCAGCCAGAGTAGCCAGAGTTCAGCCAGAGAAGTCATAACTCTGGTTACTCTGGCTGGCCAGAGTAGCCAGAATTCAGCCAGAGTAGCCAGAGTTCAGCAAGAGTAGCCAGAGTTCATCCAGTATCCAGAACCAGAGTAGGCAGAGTTCTAGATTTTTAACATGTTCTGGCTACTCTGGTCAGCCAAAGTAGCCACAGTAGCCCGAGTCACAAGGATATCATTTGCTCTGGTTACTCTGGCAGTAGTATAGGGGTCGGTTTGGCATCAAGACTGCGCATGCGTGAATGTTTTTAGATTTTTCCATTACGGATGTAAAATACTTTGGAAATAACAAAATTTATACGGGATAACTTATTTTGGATACAATATGAATATGCGATAAATACCTTTTTGCTCCTTGGCGTTCAGTGAATAAATGACTCCAATGAAAGTATACTAGTTCTAAATGCGCATGCGTCAATCTATTTTAGACTGAGATCATTGTCTATTTTTAGTTACAATAAAATGCGCACCCGTCAATCTATGTTTTAGAATACAATCATCTTTGTTTTTAGTTACAACGATAATTTATCTAGTTACAGTATTCTATTTTTCATATTAGTACATCTAAATGAAAAGAGTTATATACTTACAAAATATAGATTATTAAAAACGAGTCTTCTTTAAATAAAATGCAGGAATAAAATAAACTAGGAACTTGCTTTTCATATATGTTCACTCCTCAAACTGCCGTAACTAAATGACTCTAGTGGTAAATATATCAGTTCAAAATGCGCATGCTCAACTCTATAAACATCACGCGTGCGTCACTCATGATCATCTATTCTTTAATTCCATCTTCGCCTGCACCATTAATATCCATCAAAAAGTCTTTGTCCCATTCAAACTGAATATTCCCTTAACCCTAGATGAAAAGATTCTTTGTCTATTCAAAACTATTGACAATAAAGTACAAGCGCCGCTCTGTCTAGGTAAACAATACCTAGCGGAACTATTTTCAACAAAAGTCCTTTGTGCTCGTTACTAAATATAGTTTTAATAATTGATGCTCATTACTCCAAGTCACGCACAGCTGTGGTTTACAAAAGATGAAAAGAATTCTTTTTCTCATTGAAATTTAATTACCCTTTTGTGCCGTGACCGAGAACTGAACTTTTTCTGACAAAAGATGAAAAGAATCCTTTGTCCATTGAAAGTTAATGACCCTTTTGTGCCGTGACCGAGAGATGAACTTTGTAGGACAAAAGATGAAAAGATACCTTTGTCCCATTGAAATTTAATGACCCTTTTGTGCTGTGACCGAGAGATGAACTTTTTTCCGACAACAGATGAAAAGAATCTTTTGTCCCATTGAAATTGAAAGGCCTTTTGTATTGTGACCGGGAGCTGAACTTTATCGGACAAAAGATGAAAAGACGTTTTTTTGTACCATTGAAATTCAATGGTCTGTTTTTAACGGGTTTAAGAGATATTTGTGAATCGAGTTAATGTTTCTATATATTTTTGTCATTGTTTTTCACTGTTGTGTTTAATGCTTGAAATCTAGCTTATTTTGGTCTTTTATACATATAATTAAAAGAGAAATAAGACACTTTTTAGATATACAAGTTGTAACAGCTTATGTCATATAAAATTAACCTTTCATTAAATAATGTGAAATATGTTTCCTAATATTAGTAATTTGTTTCTTTAATAGCAGAACATCCCATTTAATTTAAATTAATGAGACATATATTACTTTATCCATTTTAGAATTTTGCTAACTTTAGATGTGTGCTTTTGATATAAAATTAGTCCATAAAAGTTCAACATTTGATTAAATAAATGTGAAATATGTTTCCTAATATAAGTAATTTGTCTCTTTAATAGCAGAACAACCCATTTAATTTAAATTAATGAGACATATATTACTTTATCCATTTTAGAATTTTGCTTACTTCAGATGTGTGTTTTTGATATAAAATTAATCCATAAAAAATTCCTCATTTCATTAAATGAGTTACAAATATGTTTCCTAAAATGAGTAATTTGTCTCTTTAATAGCAGAACAACCCATTTTATTTAAATTAATTAGACATATATTACTTTATCCATTTTAGAATTTTGCTTACTTTAGATGTGTGTTTTTGATATAAAATTAGTCCATAAAAGTTCAGCATTTCATTAAATAAATGTGAAATATGTTTCCTAATATTAGTAATTTGTCCCTTTAATAGCAGAACAATCCATTTTATTCAGATTGGTGAGAAATGTATTACTTTACTCTTTTTAGAATTTCGCCTACTTTAGAGTTGATTTTATATATCTCAATCCGTAAAAGTTTGCATTTCATTAAATAAATAAGAAATATGCTTCCTTATTTTTGTAGTTTGTCTCTTAAATATCAGAACAACTCCTTTTGTTAGAATAATTTATATGCCGTTTTTTGAAATAAAAACAAAAGTCATTTAGCGTATGTTAGCTTAAGAGCGGATGCGTAAACAATAGCCTATTCAACTGTCAAAGTTAATCCCCCTTTAAAGTCGCCCTAATGTCTGCCTTATGCTACTTTGAAGCCGGACGTAGTATAATGGATATTGATTTTATCAATAAAGGTATTAACATAAAGATTTAATTCTTTAACAAAGGTACCTTTTCAACTTGTCTTTGCTTTGACGATTCAGGTTTTACTAGTTTAAACCAGTATTGGTATTTTTAATTGACCAATCAGAATTGAGATAAATGACGTTCTTACTAAAAATACAAGCCTCTTTTTAAAATCGAGGCTTTGTTGAGAGTATATAAGAACGCGCTCAAGTCAGTTAAATCATTATAACTTTAGAATTCATACCAGCAACATGGAAAACTTTGATTCTATCGTTAATACTTCCACCAACGCAGATGAATTGATGAATTATGCGGCTACATGGGGGATACAGGATTCCCCTTGGGTGCGGTTCCGTTTGTTTCAATTAAGGAACCCACAATACGGTAATGACTTTGTTGACGAAGAGTTGAATAACATACTTCAACATTTTGGATAGCCAACTGACCAGAACACAAACGATTTGGAGTTGGCCCTGGAATACGTAAGAGAACAAGAAGAGATAGAGCAGTGTGTGAAAGTTTTACTTTTTGACGAAGAAATGAACGAGATAGCCAACACGTGTATGAACGATGGAGAGTGGAACCCTACATCACCAGGGGTACAGATAGGGGGTGGAGAGCCCAAGCCGGGTCCATCACATCAGCCTGATGCGCCACGGGGGCTCCAGTATACCATACGAAAGAAAAAGGAGAGAAAGTATGTGAAAAGTGCTGCAGTCGATCGTACGTATCAAGTCAAAGTCAATGAACATTATAGAGGAGAAAGACTAGAAGATGTGAGGCAAGGTCTCCATCAAATGTTTGACGACGTGTTAGAGGAAGCCCGGGGCGATTTGGCGGGGAACGATTTAGGGCGTGTTGTTATTTATCATCAAGGATTACACGATTCGATTGTCGTTCCCCTACAGCCGTGGGACGAACTGAATGCTGATAAAGTGATGGGGACTATCGAGAAAGTACTCAACAGTAATAAAGACCTCTGTATTGATGAAAGTTTTGACATTTCAGTAGGATCTATTGATTTACCTAAAGGAAGTGGTGGACCGAGACGAAGAATCACTAAACTCAAAGGGAAAAACAATTCGCTACAGATGAAAAAATCTATAGTTACCATAGAAAATGACGACCAGATGTGTATGGCCAGAGCGATTGGAGCCAGCTGGGCCAAATTAAAAAGATGTACGCAAGATGAAGAAAGAAATATCCAAAAACAGACAAAAGAAGAGTAATTTACAACTCTTACTAGAAAATCAGAAAGTACCAGAACGTTATTATAAACAATTAAGGGCAAAGAAAAGAGACGAACAACGACAGTTGGCGGCTGCGATCAGTCAGTTAGCCCAAGTACCCATGGATAGACCAGCGAGTTTAGAAGATATCACGGCGTTTGAAGAAGTCCTGGGAGTATGCGTAATAATAGTAAGTGCAAAACTGGGCAACAAATTCATTACAACCCCCAGTTCCGACGAGCGTCCATGCATCTACATTTACTTAGTGGACGACAATCACTTCCATGCCATCACCAGTATAACGGGCTTCTTCAGCGCCATGTATTTTTGCGAAAAATGTCTTAAACATTACAACAACAAAGAAAGACACCAGTGCGAAACACACTGTATCATCTGTAAAAGAGACCAATGCCCTAAAACTGAAAATGAAGTAACTTGCGGAGAGTGTAATATGGACTTTAGATCAGAAGAGTGCTATCAAAAACATAAACAAATACCAGTACATAAGAAAGGAAAAAATAAAGGAAAACCCAGGGGAACCTCACAGTGCGACAAATGGTGGAAGTGCCCCTTATGCTATAAAATTTTAAGATTAGATCAACGCAAGAAAGAAGAACACCAGTGCGGAGAGTATATGTGTAGTTCATGTAATGAATATGTATTGGAGGGACATCTGTGTTATTTAAGAGCCACCCCGGCGAAAGAAGATCACATTCCAAAGTTTATATTTTTTGATTTCGAGTGTAGTCAGGATGAAACATCAGTGTGTGCAAATGGATATGTACCTAATAGGAAAAAAGATTGTAAAGACTGCCAATCGCAACAGGTATGTAAATCTTGCTCCAAATGTCAAAATTGTAAAACGTCAGGGTGCGGTAAAATCACGCATCGTCCCAAATTTGTAGTGGCCCATACGGTGTGTCCAGAATGCATTAATAAAGAATTAACGCCCGAGTCTATATGTAAAAAATGCGGTACCCGTTGTGACGAATGTGACAACTCTGAGTTGCCTGCTAACAAAGATGAAGGGCCATGCCCCGGAACTTGTGGGTTTAGAGAAGTCACGTTTGAAGGAATGGATACCGCGGAAAAATTTGGCGAATGGTTGTTTTCTGATCAACATAAATACTTTAAAGTTGTTGCCCACAATATGAAAGGCTACGACGGTTATTTCCTTTTAGAATACCTTAAAGACCAATCCCTTAGACCCGACAAAATCATTTATAGCGGATCCAAAATTATGTATATGACGTTGGAGCAAGATTTGCATATTAAAGTGATTGATAGTCTCAATTTTTTACCTATGAAATTATCTACGTTTCCGAAAGCCTTTGGATTAGATGAATTGAAAAAGGGATGGTTCCCTCATTATTTTAATACAAAAGAAAACTGAAATTATAAAGGACCCTATCCTGAGGCTAAATTTTACGAACATGATTTTATGAGTAAGAAAGAGAGATCTGATTTGTTAGCATGGTTGAGTGAGAAAAAGAATGATGTGTTTGATTTTAGAAAAGAAATGTTAGAATATTGTAGAAGTGATGTTGATATTTTGAGACAAGCGTGTTTAAAATTTAGAGAATTATTGATGAATGCTACGGGTGAAAGAGAGTTTGAAATAGATGAGAAAGGGCAGGAAGAAGAAAAGTTAGTACGGGCCGTAGATCCATTCGATTCCGTGACTATAGCTTCTGTCTGCATGAATGTTTTTAGGACCAAATTTTTAGAAGAAGAATGGAAGGTAAAATTAGAGAGTGAAAATGATTGGGTACCCGCAAAATTAGTAGATGGAAAGCTGTATGTATTACACGAAAATGAATGGATCCACGAAACCGAACTGACCGGAAAGGAAGTGAGAGAGAAAAAATTTGTACGTACAATGATAGAAAAAAATCCTCCTGGTGGTTACAATGATCAATATAGTAAGGTCTCTATAGAATGGTTAGAATGGTTGGCACATACTAAAAATATCAAAATTCAACACGCATTAAATACTGGCGAAAAATCTTTACCAGGTACGCGATATAAATTAGATGGGTATTGTGAAGAAACAAACACAGCGTATGAGTATATGGGGTGCATCTTCCATGGATGCCGAGATTGTTTCACTGATAATCGCGAAAATACGTGTCATCCACTCACCAATCAATCTTTAGACGAACTATTTGCGTTAACATTAAAAAAGAAAGCTTACATAAAACAATTAGGAATGAAATACGTTTGTATTTGGGATCACGAATTCAGAAAACAAAAGAATCAAAATTCTGAGATGAAGCGTTTCATTGACAATTTATATTTAACAGACAGATTAGATCCTAGGGAAAGTTTCTTCGGGGGACGCACCAATGCCAGTACACTCTACTACAAAGTTGATGAAAGTGAGCAAATCAAATATGTTGATTTCACTAGTTTGTATCCTTGGGTTAACAAGTATTGCCAGTATCCTGTAGGTCACCCCGTCATAATAACGAAAGATTTCAGTGACATAAAGGAGTACTTTGGCATTACCAAAGTAAAAATAGTACCACCAAGAGGTCTATATCATCCTGTCCTTCCTTATAGGTCAAATGGCAAGCTAAAATTCCCTTTATGTAGGACCTGCGCAGATACTGAAAACCAAAACCCTTGTGATTGCCCGGATGATGATAGAGCGTTAACTGGCACATGGTGTACTCCAGAGATTCAGACCGCTTTAAGATTAGACTATACCATTAAGAAAATATACGAAGTATACCACTGGAAGGAAACTACTCAATATGATCCTAAAACCAGTGAAGGGGGACTGTTTGCCAATTACATAAACACACTTTTAAAGTTTAAGCAAGAGGCAAGCGGCTCCCCTGACTGGATACAAAATGAACAAGACATGAAGAATTACATAACTCAATATATGGAGAAAGAGGGTGTTTCATTGGATCGGTAAAATATTAGGAAGAATCCGGGTTTGAGAGCGCTGGCTAAACTATGTCTCAATAGCTTTTGGGGTAAGTTTGGTCAACGTCTCAATATGCGTCAGACAGAGTTCTTTCACGAAACACAGGCAAACCTTTTCTTCCAACTGTTCCGACCCTACGAAACAACCACTCAATTTTCATATCCTTTCCAATGACATGCTACAAGTAGAATGGCAATTTAAACAAGAGCCATGTTAGACATGGCCAATCCCCCCCGCCGGGCATATTATAATTGAAGGCTAAAGTTCCTGGCAAGTTAGTGTCTGAAAGTATTCATTTTGGGAGAAGCTTTGAAAAACCGTTTAGTTGTGGTCCACATCCGGGGTTTTAAAGATACGGAAGAAAGAATTATTCAGTGGTGAGGTGGTTTACTGCTAAATTTTATTAATTTTCATGAACAGTATAGCTATGATGTTTTTCTATTTGGCTACTGTAAAAAGAAGGAATGGAAGCTAACAGGGAACAAGAGTGCCAGAATGTCACAATATATGCCTGTCACAGCAAATTTCTTTACTCTAGCAGCTGTATTTGCTTTTTAATTTTGTGGTTGTTTAGTAATCATTGTAAGTCTTTTGTTTTTCTAAGTCCACAAAAAACTCCTTACCAGGTAGAGATGTCTTAAAATACACCTAAAATTGGAAAGTAATATCCAGGTTGTACCACAGAAAAGTGGTCGTTTTTTCCCTGTGGTCAATTATAAAAATGTTACAACATAAGTTATTTATAGTAACAACTAATGGAAGTTAATCTTTAAAAAAAGAAAGAAAAAAAATTGTAAGACCACACAAAAATCTTTACTAGGTAGAGATTGGTCAAAATACACCTCAAAATTGGATGCAGCATGCATGTTGTTCTACTGAAAAGTGGTCTCTTGCACAGGACACTCCAACTTGTGGTGGTGAACATTTTTGCCAAGATATATCAAAACCCTCCATGCATGAAAAAGATATGCTGCGGACAAATTTTTTTAAGAAAATATGATAAAGGGGAATAACTCAAAAAGTAGGTAAGGTAGAGTTATTGTTCTTGCACACTGCACTTTCTCCCAATGTGTTCTATCAGTGTATGAAGTTTGAAGAAAATCCCTCCAATACTTTTGGAGTTATGCTCCGGACAAATTTTTAAAGAAAATATGATAAAGGGGAA
Source organism: Mercenaria mercenaria (assembly GCF_021730395.1). NCBI lineage: Eukaryota > Metazoa > Mollusca > Bivalvia > Venerida > Veneridae > Mercenaria > Mercenaria mercenaria. Next base: position 13,483,821 of record NC_069367.1, on the reverse strand, counting down.
TAACTCAAAAAATAGGCTGGGTAGAGTTATTGCTCTTGCACAATGCACTTCCTCCCAATGTGTCCTATCAGTATATGAAGTTCGAAGAAAATCCCTCCAGTACTTTTGGAGTTATGCTCCGGACAAATTTTTTTAAGAAAATATGATAAAGGGGAATAACTCAAAAAATAGGCAAGGTAGAGTTATTGTTCTTGCACACTGCACTTCCTCCCAATGTGTTCTATCAGTGTATGAAGTTCGAAGAAAATCCCTCCAGTACTTTTCGAGTTATGCTCCGGACAAAGATCGTTGCGGATGCACGGACGGACGGACGGACGCACGCACGAACGGACGGAGAGCATTTCTAATATCCCCTTCGCCTTTGGCGGGGGATAAACAAGACTGTCAACCTGGAGATAATAAAATAAATATCTATTTAGCTACTTTTACAACTTGCTGGGCCAGACTTAAACTTTACAGTGTGCTCGATAAGCTCAATAAGAGGGTGCTGTATTATGATACAGACAGTGTGATATATGTAACTCGCCCGGGACAGTATGCTCCTCCATTAGGTGATTACTTGGGGAAACTTGCAGATGAGCTTGACGGTGGGGAGTACATTGTAGAGTTTGTGTCTGGTGGCCCTAAAAATTACGCTTACAAAACCAGTAAAAACAAAGAGACGTGTAAGGTAAGGGGTTTTACTTTGAATTATAGAAATAGTCAGTTGATCAATTTTGAAAGTGTAAAACATATTGTTACTGATCCAAAAGGTTGTCCAAGCACTACAGTAACTAATCCGCATAAAATTTGTAGAAATAAGAGAAAAAGAAAAATAGTCAATCGAGAAGAAAACAAAAAATATCAAGAGGTATATACAAAACGTAGAAAAATTTCAGATTTTGACACTGAACCATACGGATATTAAGATAGATACAATGTATTGATGTTAATATGTTTAAAAGTTAAATTTCTGTCATCTGCGTTACAGTTTCTGTCATCTGCGTAACAGTTTCTGTCATCTGCATTTCAGTTTCTGTTCTCTGCGTTTCAATTTTTGCACTTTGACATGTAATTTGCCATGGTGTCTGTTTCAGTTTTTGTCTTCTGCGTTACAAATTTTGTAATCTGCGGTAGAGTTTCTGTCATCTGTGTTACAGTTTTCGTCATCTGTGCTTTAAGATTTGTCTACAATGTTTCAATTTTTGTCTATGATGATTCAAAGAATTGTATAACTTTGTTATTTCATGAATAAGAAAAACTTGTAAGAACAAGCTGTCTTCTCGATTGTATTATTCCCGTAAGAATATGAATGCTCCCGAGTCTCACGAGCCTGAAAGGGAAACCTTTATACGTTTCCCTGATTCCAATGAAGAGGAAAACAGGTCCGATGGTGATCGTTGGCATTTATTAGGAACTCGTGTTCCACAAGCAGAAATCGTCTACTTTTGCCAAATGATCATTGTGTATGTAATAATCATCACCTCAATTGTCAACCTATCCCTTCAAAACGGCACTAGCGAATTGTGGATAAGTTTACTCAGCAGTTGTATCGGGTACGCATTGCCAAGTCCTAAACTAAAGAAATAATGAAATCGTCTCTACATTTCGAACCTTGTTCAAGTATATGTATAAGTGGTCAAACTGGAAGTGGTAAAAGGCAATGGGTGTATAACTTTTTAAAACATTTAAAAGACATGTATTCGAGAGATCCACCTTCGCACGTATTATACTGTTACGTTATACATCAAGACTTGTTTGACGACATGGAAAGGTCTATTCCAAACTTTTATAGTAAACAAGGGCTGCCAACAGGTGAAGAAGTGGATGACTTTACCCGTGACAAGAGGCACAAGTTGATTATTATTGATGATCTCATGCACGAAGTAATGCAAAACAAAGACATGGAGTTGCTTTTCACGCAAGGTTGTCACCATAGGAGAGTATCTGTCATACTGATTACCCAGAACCTATACCCCGGAGGTAAACACGCCAGAACGATTGCTTTGAATACATGGTATATGCTGCTTATGAAAAATTTGAGAGATATATCACAGGTGGGCATTCTAGGACGTCAACTCTACCCTGGTAAAACAAAGGGATTCATGAAAGCCTATCAAGATGCGTTAACCACAAAACACGGTTATTTTTTGGTGGACATGAGCCCCCATGCCGAGGATAAATATTGTCTGAGAACCCATATTTTTCCGGGAGAAGACCCTATCGTTTAAAAATTAACGTAAGAAGGAAGACGAAATCAGCGTAAGAGTAACCATGGTTGAACTAATCAAACAGCAACTTCATTTCTTAAACTTACTTGTGTACACTACAGCGTCACAAAGGAAAGCACTGTTGAGTACAATTACTAGAAACCAACTGAAAGCACTCACTCAGATTGCCTACAATATTCTCAGGTTTAAAATACGTCTGACATCTTCTGAAAAAGCTCGTCTTAAACGTCAAAGACGGTTCATTCATCTTTTGGGAAACAGAAAAATTAGATTCAGACAAAAGAAAGAAGCCATTCAACATAAGGTACGAACGGTCAATATTTTGGTGAAAATTGCTTTTGTCTGTTTGGAACCTGCGCTACAATAATGGAGAAGTTTATTTTGGTTCCTTATGAAAAATATCAGCGTATGCAGCAGTTCAAGTATACATGATCTGGAGAAACAAAGGATGATGAGCCCATATCTCCTAAAGTGACCAGAACCTCATTAACTTCACCAGGGGAACGTGTAATCAAGAAAAAGAAACAAGAGAGCCATGATGGCCCTATATCGCTCACCTGAGTAGAGTTGCTTACTTGAACAAGATCTAGGCCTTCTGGTTTATTTTTAGCAAATTTATGAAGATTTCCCTATATACAATCAAGTAACCCTGGGGCTGGGTCAATTTGACCCCGGGGGGGGGGGGGTCAAGATATGAACAATTTTTGTAGAGGTTCACTAGGCAATGCTACATGTTAAAAATATCTAAGCTCTAGGCCTTCTGTATTTTTTTAGAAAATTTTAAAGATTTTTCTATGTACAATCAAGTAACCCCATGGGGCGGAGCCAATTTAACCCCAGGGGTCATGATTAGAAAATTTTTGTAGAAGTCTACTAGGCAATGCTACATGTCAAATATCTAAGATCTAGGCCTTCTGGTTTATTTTTAGAAAATTTTTGAAGACTTTCATATGTAAAATCAAGTGACCCCTGGGGCGGGGTCAATTTTGACCAAGGGGGTCATTATTTGAACAAATGTTGTAGAGGTCCACTAGGCCATGCTACATGTGAAATATCTAGGCTCTAGGCCATCTGGTTTTTTTTTAGAAATTCTTTGAAGATTTTCATATGTAAAATCAAGTGACCCCTAGGGCGGGGTCAATTTTGACCCCGGGGTCATGATTTGAACAAATTTAGTAGAGGTCCACTAGGCAATGCTACGCGTCAAATATCTAAGCTCTATGCATTCTGGTTTATTTTTAGTATTTTTTTGAAGATTTTCCTATGTAAAATCAAGTGACCCTTGGGGCGGGGTCAATTTTGACCCCCGGGTCATGATTTGAACAACTTGAGTAGAGGTCCACTAGGCAATGCCACATGTCAAATATCAAAGCTCCAGGGCTTATGCTTTTTTAGAAGAAGATTTTTTAAGATTTTCCTATGTACAATCAAGTAACCCCTGGGGCGGGGTCAATTTTGACCCCGGGGTCATTTTTGGACAAACTTGGTAGAAGTCCATTAGGCAATACTTCATACCATATATCTAAGCTCTAGGGCTTTTGGTTTTTGAGAAGAAAATTATTTAAGATTTTCCTATGTAAAATCAAGTGACCCCTGGGGCGGGGTCAATTTTGACCCTTGGGGTCATGATTTAAACAAATTTTGTAGAGGTCCACTAGGCAATGCTACATGTCAAATATCTAAGCTCTAGGCCTTCTAGTTTATTTTTAGAATTTTTTTGAAGATTTTCATATGTAAAATCAAGTGACCCCTGGGGCGGGGTCAATTTTGAACCGGAGGTCATGATTTGAATAACTTTAGTAGAGGTCCACTAGGCAATGCTACATGTCAAATATCTAAGCTCTAGGGCTTCTGGTTTTTGAGAAGAAGATTTTTTAAGATTTTCCTATGTAAAATCAAGTGACCCCTGGGGTGGGGTCAATTTTGAACCCGGGGTTCATGATTTGAACAAACTTGGTAGAGGTCCATTAGGCAATGCTTCACATCAAATGTCTAAGCTCTAGGGCTTCTGGTTTTTGAGAAGAAGATTTTTAAAAAATTTCCTTTCGGTTGCCATGGCAACCAGAGTTCAGTATGGAATTCAATTCTCTGAACACTTTTAAAGGGGACTATCCAAGGAACATCCCTGTGAAGTTTCATTAAAATTGACCAGGTGGTTTAGGTTGAGATGTTGTTTAAAGGAAAGTGTGGACGGACGCCGGACGGACGGACGGACGCCGGACGGTGAGCGATCACAATAGCTCACCCTGAGCACTTTGTGCTCAGGTGAGCTAAAAAACTAGCAAGACTCATAAAACAAATATAGACTGGATCTCGTTTTAAAACAAAGACAATATTTTGTTTTTGATTTCTATTTTATTGCTATATTCATACAAAATAAACGAATATAAATAGTTTCTATAGTTTGTTTTTGTTTATAATTCTGTCAATGTAGATATCATTCCATTTTCTATCATACACATTAAAAGGTTTGACAATGTCTTTTAAAGTCATTCCTGTACATCTAGTCATGACGTAATACACGCAATAAAGTCCACAGGTGTCCGATTTAGAGTCTTGAATAGGATCACGAATCATCCAGTACTCGTTTATTAATATGGTTTCAAAGCCGGCATCGTAGTCGTTTGGCATTTTTCCTAGAGAATCAAAGAATTCATAAGGTCCTTGTATCGGAAAATAAAAAGTGACCCAGTGCTTTCCATGTCCATCACTCGTATCCGTGTTAGAAATAACAAACTGTTCTTTCTGAACTTAAATTTGATCAGAGGCGCATACAGTACTGGATATCCTATGAGTAAACGTTCAAGTTCTATATTATTCATTTGAAATAGACTTTCCTGGCACTGTTGATATGGAGTACTTCCGGGAACGTGGCGTACATAATCAGTGTGGCACTCTCTGGTAATGCCTCAGCAAATTTGATTTCTAGTCGACAATGCCCCTTCCTTTTAGTTCTAAATGAGCAGTAAGGATCTACATCAATAGCGTACAGACAATATCCCTTCTTATAATCTCGGCTGAAATGTCGTTCCTAAACAGAGCCAATGTTCTGTAACACTCCATGTATTGACCCGCCCAATAATTTGGTTGCATCGGCTGTGAAGGCACGGATTGTCCATCGACGTATAGGCCGATGGAACTACAGTTATAATGCTTGAAGTTGAATGGGTTGTGTGCATAATCGCCATTAAATGCCGCACTAGGATCGAGGCCTGCTATCAATTTACATGGTACAAGTCCTTGAAATATATCGTGTGCGCTGAAACTAAATTGATCCGAAGCAATGGACGTTGTCTTGATCTCTGTACGTAAGTAAGGGTAAATGGCTGACATGTCCTGAATGAGATTGTCGTGCTTTACTAATACGTCACTTTTCAGCCGCTGAATACAGAGTTTGAAATAAGCGTCCGCTTTTTTCACGCATTAGTCAGGAGAAGGGCTGTCAGTGATTAATGTGAAGGCGTCACGGTTAAGATGTAGTTTAATGCCTACAGCGACTCCATTGATGAGTAACTTGGGTTGTTGAAACAAATCAATATGTAATGGTCCTTCCATTTCCACAATTTTACTACCTTTAAATAGCGCACATCTGTAAGCCAAACCGTAATTATTTCCTGTTTTACCATCATTGGTGCCAACGTTTCCGGTATCTTTTTGATAAAGTTGACTTGTTAACAGATTTTCCTGTATGTCTCGGTTTGACTTTAAAATCGTGTCTATGTAAGCTTTGTAGGGATAATTGATTCCTGTATGCGACAAAGGGGTCTGCTGTAAAGATACATCAACCTGACTGAAAACGGTGTGAAATGGTAGATTGATTGGACCAACTATTTCGTCGGCGCTAACAGTGGCGCCATCGCCTTTCACAATTTGCAGTTTAAGGTTCCACACGCTTCTTTTCAGATCCAAATACGCTGAAGACTGACCGGGTATGTTAAATTCGAGTGCCGATAAGGTGGTGACTTGATTTACTGGACGGTAAGTGATCCACTCTCTCGATTGTACTGACGTGGCTGCTGGGGGCGAAATGAACAAAGACAACTCTTCTTTATGAAAATCTTCCATGTTTCTTTAGAGCTGAAAGTCAGGATTGATAAAGTTTGGTCTCTTTGGTTTAGTATACGCTATTGGCGACGTATTCTTACGTTTTTTCGTGTTCCTACTACCCTTCTTACGTGTTTCACCCTCTTCTTCCTTCTTACGTTTTACTTCTGACTTTGCGATTTCAGTCGCTTGTGCTACGGGAGATAGCAGTTTTACTGTTGGCTGCTGTTTCATTTCGGCCATTTTCCTAAGATGAGCACCGCTACCCACGATGTAACGGCCCATATGGTCAGGCCGTACGTATCCGTCCCTGAGGTCTTTGAAATGTTGTATCCATTTTTCCGGGTCCGGTTTATCTGGTACCAATTTTTCTTGTTTATAATCGTACACTTCTATGGAGCCCATACCTTCTTAAAATGCAATACGCAGTGAAGATCGTTTGCTTTAAATTCCACAGGTTGTAAGTCTTCGTCTTTCAAATACAATCTCACCGAATTAAAGTAATTCACAGTCACAGGCAGGTGCACAGGACGACTATATTCTATAGATTTAAGCTTCTTGTATCTGGTTTCTATCTCTCTATGTTTCTTAGTACGGGCAATAAAGTGTCTCTAACGTAAGACTCTTGTACAATATCGCAGCATAAATACAGTCTTTTACTTCTCGGTGTAAAATCGCAGGTAAGTGAAATTTCAGTCACAGCGCATGTCCAACGATCCTCTAAAGTGTATGACTTGGGAAACTGAATGTAAAAATCTGAGGGTTGGTTGTTCTTACGTATGTTCTGAGAGTCCCTACTGCTAAGATAAAGGTAAAAGTTGGTCATGTTTTCATTTGTATTCGTTTGATATTTGGCTTCTTACGCTTCTCTGTTCGTCCTGACTTCGTCCAGAATAGTGTCAAAAAGATGGGGAGCTCTCAACAATACGGGTATAAGTGAGTGATGGCGTCTTAACAATGTTTTCTTTCTAGTTAATGATACGTTTCCAGAAGCCAGAGACCGTAGCAAAAGTCTTTTCCTTTCAAGTAACTGTACATATCTTCTTGCTGGATTAATCGTTCCATTGATCACTCTTTTGGCCACTTGAGCTATAGCCTGCATTTGACTCGTCGTCATATTGATGATCATGTTTTTTCTAACTGTTACAGTAGCATCTTTCAGTTGGAGAAGATAGTTGAGTTTAAGGTACACTTGAGACTGATTCATGTTTGTTTATTGGTTTTGTTACTCTCATTCCTTCTTACGAGTGTCGAGTTCCAGTTCAGTTAAGACTGGGTAGACCACATCATCTAGTTGAGTGTGATCTTTGATTCAAGTAATGACCACTTTACCACTGTGAAAACAACAAAAATTGACTCCATCATTTTTTAAATTCACCGCTGAAAATAGTTCAGGTTCATACACGGTCTGTCTTTCTTTTACCAACTGATTTAAGTCTAGGGCGGTACTTAAGGTGTGACTGGCTGACACTGTTAGACATTTGATTTCTTTTAGACACACTGTGTACCCTAATCACCGTATACGTCTGGCATAACGTCGTAGTCTTTGACGCCCCTCCTGAATACTGGTCGCTTTTCCATTACAGTTGATAACGCCGTTGGAGAAGACTAAGCAATTTCCTCCAATGGTCTTGTGTTGCAAGATCAGTCCTGGAAATGTTCTAGGATCGTTTGATATACGATAACACAAGCGCCTCAAGTCAATAGCACAGTCCAAATGGGCACTGAACACAACGTTGGTGATAATCATAGTGTTGACTTTCCAATAGCTCGGCTATAAATGAAGATAAATGAAACTTATCTGTCATATAAATACAAGTCAGATCACGTGGTCTAGGAGTACTGCGTCACGTCTTTTTCGGGAATCCAACTATCGTATTTCGTTGGCCAGTGTAACCACCTTACAAGGACTTGTCTTTGTTTGTTTCGAACTCTTTTCTTTAGTATTTTTTCAACATGGTACTCTGTGGTTTCGTCAACGTTGACTGCTTGTATTTCCTGTTCATAAAATGTCCCGTCTACCTGATCGTCATTATCCCAGTCAGCCAGAGTATACACAGGTATGCCTTCTCTTTTGAAACGCGTTTTAATCTTAAATATTTCACCCGTCCACTTTTGTGAGTATTCCCTTATCGAACACACTTTTCACGTGAGATACGCGCACCATTTGACCTATTTTGAACTTGTACTTTTTTTTGATTAGTTTTGTTTTACTCCCTTTGGTCCTAATTAAATATTGCTGAAGTCTACTTTCTCCTTCGATCTCCTTAGTTATATCTACGGGTCTCTTTCCGAGGCTCCTGTGAATTGTGCGGTTATATCCTTTTAATGTTTTTGGAGGACATTAATATAGCGCTGTGTTCTGTTATGTAACATGTACCTGAATAGCCTGTGCTTTAGATTTTTGATTAATATTTCCGCGTAGTTAGCCTTTGTCTCAGTGTTTAGGGCGTAGAAATGATGAATTCCTTCATGTTGAAGATACTTATTAACCTCCTTGCTTCTAAATTCCATACCCCTGTCGGTTCTTACCGTATTAGGTTTTCTTGGACCTGATAGTATTCGCTCTAGCGCGTTCACTATTTCCGTACCTTTTTTACTTTTGATGGGTTGACAAAATGCGAAACGAGAGAAAATATCTATAGCCACCAATACGTATTTGTAGCCTTCATTTTTTTGGCTAAGTCAACCATGTCCATTAGATCCATATCACATTGGCTGTCTATCCCTTGGACAATTACACGTGATCGAGGAAATTTACGTCTGGCTCCTCGGGTCAAAGAAAAAGACTGTTGACTTTGAAGCCATTTCCTTATTCTATGTCTTCCGATTTTATATTTACCCTCAGATTTGATATCTTGGTAGACTTTTTCAACACCTGAAAAACTAGCGGAGTGTTTGGGGTCAAAATACAGAGAAGATAAATACTGCTTCCAGTTAGACATCTTTTATTATTGATAACATATAACAAGTTTATTCATACAAAGTTACAACAAATGTATAGCATATTCTTACAAAGTTGTTATTAATATATTATAATACAGTAGAATACAGAGTAGGTGTTGTTCTAGAGTTTTCTAAATACTGTTCCAAAATATCGAGTAAATGTTCTGTAACTTCGCGATATTCTTGTCTAAAATGATACTGCCTAATCCAGTCATTTATCATTGTCACAGTCATATATACAAATGCAAACATATCTGCTTTTATAAGTTTGTTGCGTTATTTGTACTGCATCTATTATTGACAAATAAATTTGCCCCTGTAGTAGTTGAACTGAATGCTCCAAACCCAACAGATGGTCTCGTTGCTGTTATTGTTCCAAAGCCATTATACTGTATTTGTTGAGGGGTTCCCACTATTCTTATATATTCGCAGTTTGGAGACCATTTAAAGTGTTCCCTCAATGCACAGTCCGCTCTTTCCCAAGCGCTCAACTTCACGTGACATCGAAAACATTCACACATGTCCGATTTCCCGCTGTAAAACAGTCCGGCACTTGCCAGTTCATACTTATTTGGAAGCATTTGTTTCGGGTATGTTTCGAACGTCTTCAGTCTGTTTTCATAATATTCCATATTTTTGTTGAGGCGTGTGCAGTCGATGGCGTTCATTTTGTTAATGATACAAGGTTGTAATACATACGTTTATATACATACAAACCGATTTCTGATTGGTATTTATTTTTAGAACTTTTGTCCCATTGGTTGCTATTTTTAGGTATCATACATCATTGTTATTTTAGAATATGTCCTCAGTAGTTCCCACAATCATTTGGATTACATTCTGTGCACTGAAGCGCCCCCAACTGATTCATGTGATCACTTTGTAAGTAACAGGGTACCATTGCGTTTAATTTAGGGAGCGTCCTTCCTATCTGTGACACAACTTCTTTCAAACAGACATACTCTTTTGGTCGTAAACATATACCTTTCTTTGTCGGTACCACTTCATTTTCGGGCTTCCAATACTGCCTTATGTCCACGCATTCACTGTTTTCTGTAATGTTACAATAAACATTAGGTGACTCCAATAGGACCGCTTATCTTGTAACGCCTTATCCGCATAGGTTAGTTGATCTACAAAATTCTTCAATCGCATTAACGTTAAACTGATACCTTTCTTCGTTGGTTTGTCACCTTGCCACTCCCTAATGTCAACTCTCATTTCTCCTTTCCACTCATTTACCTGCACATAACGATCATTTCCCAAAGCTAAATAACATCTGGAAGTTGCCATGTTTCTTGGCTGAATATCAAAACTTATAGCTAGAACGGTTGTTACCCGTTCTTATATACATCCAAGTCCGTTCTGATTGGTCCATAAATACGAATATCGGATTGGTTGTCTTTATATTATTTTCGATTTTGGACTGTCTGCTATTTTTAGGATAACTGTCATAAACTATTTATAAAATGACAAGTTCAAACATGTCCTGGCAATAAAATCAGGCAATGGGGTAGGCCGTAATGACAAGAAGTACCTTCTTTGTTTTAGTGTACACAATTTTTATCTTGTGACTTGGCTCATCCGTGTATCCTTGAATTCTAATATCATAATTAAATCGTTTTGTTAGTTCAAAACGATTACCACACTGTGTCACTTCATCAGGTTTATCCAAACATTTCTGAATGGCGTTTAACATAATGCGCTTGTTAAAAAAGATAGACGCACTAAGATTATACATGTACAGGTGTTTTTCTTCTACGTGGGAAGAAAGCACAGTTTTCATCTTGAAGAGCAAAACAAAACTGTGTGATGCTCCACATACCCATAGTGATATTTAAGTAGGTTGATTAACCAACCAGAACTTTACATTCATGTTAAAATTTTATAAACCAATCAGAAGGATTGTCAGATATTAGGTGGCATTGACAGGTGCATTGGTCATATGCGTTACAAATGGACCATTGACTTTCAATGGGTTTATCTTTTGTCCGAAAAAGTTCAGCTCTCGGTCAAAATACAAAAGGCCATTCAATTTCAATGGGACAAAGAAGTCTTTTCATCTTTTGTTCAAAAAGGTTCATCTCTCGGTCACAGCACAAAAGGGTCATTAAATTTCAATGGGACAAAGGTATTTTTTCATCTTTTGTCCTACAAAGTTCATCTCTCGGTCACGGCAAAAAAGGTTCCTTAACTTTCAATGGACAATGGATTCTTTTCATCTTTTGTCAGAAAAAGTTCAGTTCTCGGTCACGGCACAAAAGGGTCATTAAATTTCAATGGGAAAAAAAATTCTTTTCATCTTTTGTAAACCACAGCTGTGCGTGACTTTGTGTAATGAGCATCAATAAATAAAACTATACTTAGTAACGAGCACAAAGGACTTTTGTTGAAAATAGTTCCGCTAGGTATTGTTTACCTAGACAGAGCGGCGCTTGTACTTTATTGTCAATAGTTTTGAATAGACAAAGAATCTTTTCATCTAGGGTTAAGGGAATATTCAGTTTGAATGGGACAAAGACTTTTTGATGGATATTAATGGTGCAGGTGAATAGTGGAATTAAAGAATAGATGATCATGAGTGACGCACGCGTGATGTTTATAGAGTTGAGCATGCGCATTTTGAACTAATATATTTACCACTAGAGTCATTTAGTTACGGCAGTTTGAGGAGTGAACATATATGAAATGCAAGTTCCTAGTTTATTTTATTCCTGCATTTTATTTAAAGAAGACTCGTTTTTATTAATCTATATTTTGTAAGTATATAACTCTTTTCATTTAGATGTACTAATATAAAGAAATAGAATACTGTAACTAGATAAATTATCGTTGTAACTAAAAACAGAAAAAAAGATGATTGTATTCTAAAACATAGATTGACGGGTGCGCATTTTATTGTTACTAAAAATAGACAATGATCTCAGTCTAAAATAGATTGACGCATTTAGAACTAGTATACTTTCATTGGAGTCATTTATTCACTGAACGCCAAGGAGCAAACAGGTATTTATCGCTTATTCATATTGTATCCAAAATAAGTTATCCCGTATAAATTTTGTTATTTCCAAAGTATTTTATATCCGTAATGGAACAATCTATGTAATCTTTTATTAATAATATAGCATTTAATCTGATTCTACTGTATATTTTTCTTTCACTTCACGTTATCTCCCCGTCTAGGGCTGAGTAACTGACCCTCAATGTGCGCGATCACGCCCTAGATAGGTATATAAGTCAGCTCTATATACTTCTGGGAGATATAAACAGCAGAGTGAGGTCATTCTTAAAATAGGAAGATGATGTCATTCTAAAAATAAAATTCAAAATGGCCGCTGCGCATGACGTCATTCACGCATGCGCAGTCTTGATGCCAAACAGCCCCGTATACTACTTATGGCTGTTTCTAACAGAGTAGCCAGAGTTCAGCCAGTTTCTAGGATTTTAACATGTTCTGGCTACTCTGGTCAGCCAGAGTAGCCAGAGTAGCCAGAGTAACCAGGTCCCGTGTTCGCAAAAATATGTTCAAACTTAGCTGAGTTTGCTTATGAAACTTAATATGTCATTTCTATGTAAATAGCATATTTAAAACTGCATTTCAAGTTAATAACTATTTTCAAGCGGTTAATTAAAGTAGCTCTGGTTACTCTGGCTGGCCAGAATAGCCAGAGTTTCTAGGGTTTTAACATGTTCTGGCTACTCTGGTCAGCCAGCCAGAGTAACTAGGTCCCGTGTTCGCAAAACATTTTCAGTCTTAGCTGAATTCGATCTTGAAACTTAATATGTTATTTCCTTCTAAATAGCATGTTTAAAACTTAATTTCAAGTTAATAACTATTTTCAATTGGCTAATTATAGTAGCCATGGTAGCCAGAACTCTTGTTACTCTGGCTGGCCAGAGTAGGCAGAGTTCAGCCAGAGTAGCAAGAACTCTGGTTACTCAGGCTGGCCAGAGTAGGCAGAGTTCAGTCAGAGTAACAAGACTTTATTAGGAGTTTAACATGTTCTGGCTACTCATACCAAAGCAGCGTAACATCAATGCTTGAAACTTAAATGGCAGACACAAGAACAAAGAAGAATACATGCATCCCGATTAATGTTGTACAAATAACCATTAATCAAATAATTCAGTTTCAGTTTTAATATTGCATATGCCATGTTTTTGTGATTTTCCTACATATCTGCGATATGTCACATGTTTAATTGTTAAGCGTCCTTGTATTGAACGTATATTTTATATTAAATGGGCGCTCAACAAATCTGGATTAATAATAACAATAATAATAATAATAATAATAATAATAATAATAATATTCTAATTATAGGCGAACGTAAGTTTTTAGGCAGTTTCTTTAATATTATTGTTATTACATTGTACATATATTTTTTATAAATCTGAGTGTGTTACTAGCTTTTGAAGATGTTATTTCAATATGTGTTTCCAAGTTAAGACATCACTAATGGTAATCCCAAGATATTTAGCATTTCCTATAGTTTTTAGTTCTTGATTAAGTAATTTATATGGTAAGATGATATTTGTTTCTTTTTTTTTTTTTGAGATTCCTATTACTCCACATTTATCAGGATTGAATTCCATAGACCAGTTACGTTCCCATTCTTCTAATTTTGTCAAATCATCTTGAACTTTGTAAGAGTCTATTAACGAGTCTATGTTGAGGTATATGATAGTGTCATCAGCAGATAAGCGTATTCTACCTTTAACAGAGTCAGGAAGGTAACTGATAAAACAAAGGAAGAGACAAGGACCCAACACTGAACCTTGAGGACCCCCCTGATAGAACTGGTAAAGAGTGTGAGCCTTCAGCTACTACAGATTGAGAACGGTTACTAAGGAAAGATTGAATCCAGGATAGAGAGCTTCTGTAGACAGAAAGTTTCACGATTTTATAGAGAAGGAGTTGATGATCGATCTTGTCGAAAGCTTTCGAGAAATCCATTAAAATGAGACCTGTTTGTTTCCAGATTGGAGATTGTCAAAAGTTTCTTGTGTAAAGGAAAATAGTTGTGCCTCACAGCTATGTTTAAAACGGAAGCTATATTGGAAAGATGTGAAAAGATTGTTGACTATTTTGGTTCTCTCAAGGTTGATTTTTTTGTGTTTTATGTATCAAGTGATTCATAAAACGGACTTCTGCCAGAGTAGACAGAGTTTCTAGGGCTTTAACATGTTGCGAAAGGACCCTTTTTTGTACCCTCATGTTTTTTTTAAGTGTTTCATGTATCAAGTGATTTATCAAACGGACTTCAAAAAAATTGTCTTATTTATCAGTTAGCAGTCCTATAACTGCTAAATCCAAACACAGTCAATATCGTTTCATACACGTACACAAGTAATACCGAGTTAATACAACATAGAATGTTGATTGTCTGATGGCATAAGGTGACCACAATCAATTGTTGAATGGCAGTTTGCGTTTTGATTGGCATGTCACAGGTACCTACCTTTTTCCAAGGGTTTAGATGAAATACCGTTATTAAGCCGCTTTAAGTGTATGTGTTCACATGTCAACATTTCGTCAACTTCCACAACTTAAAATGCAAGTTTCAGGAATTGGTTGCTGGTAACAAGTATGAAAAATTTATTCTCCAACTGCTTTATATTATGTCTTCAAGTTAATTTATTTGGTACAAATTCAAGGCAAACACTGAAGTTAAATAAACACAAAACCAGAAGCCTTCAAATAAATATTCTTTATTTTTACACTCAAAGTTATATGGAATTCACTGCAATTGTTTATGATATCAGTATAAACAAGAGGACCCATATGATCCTGAATAAGGTCCTGAATCGCTTACCTGGACCTTGTGGGTTATGACAGTCATAGTAAAAATTCACAATTTGTAATTGTTAACTCTAAATTCTGGGCATTCTGGAAATTTTAAACTTATATTGAATAAAGTTAGAAGTATATTGATAATCCACACAGAGAGAGACTAATATTGTCCTGGGGGTGGTGATTCAATCAAGTTTGAAAGAACTCCATTATAAATTTTGCTAATTTACATGCAAAATATTTCAGCTTTTACCCTTGTGGCTCTGAAAAAGATTTTTGCTATGTAAGTATATCATGTTTTTTTTTCTGTATAAAACTTAAGAAGGAACCATTTTGACTCTTGGGTATTGATTTGAACATGTAAAATATCTTAACTCTTGTCATTGCAATTGTTTTGAGAAGATTTTAAAAGATTTTCCTGTAAGACTTTGCAAGCTCATTAGCACTAGCGGGGGCAATTTTGACATCAGGGGACATGCGTTGCTCAATTTTAAGAGAGACATTGACTAGGCCATGCTACATACAAAATATATATTATATAGTCTGGGCCTAAAGGAAAATAAGAATATTTGTATAGGATTTAATATATTACTCAATGTGAAACTTAAAGCCCCAAGGCAGATCCAATATGACCCCGGAGTCCATGAAAGAGATGTACTTGCCAATGCTTCTTGCTAAATATCTAAGCTCTGGGTCTTGTGATACTTGAGAAGATTTTTAAGGTTTTACAATTTAAAATGGAATAAATACTGAGTTCAGTCAAAGATCCTGACTCAATCTGATAGACAAGACAAACGTTGATCACTAAACCTCACCTTGTCACACAGTGACACGACCTAAATATATTTAAGTATAGTGTATGAGGGTCATTCAATATATAATGGTAACTATTAAATGTCATTTAATCTGACTTAGTCTTACCTATCAGTCGAATTCTTCATGTGAGGAAGCCATCCAGCTGGCTTACGGAAGGTCGGTGGTTCTACCCAGGTGCCCGCTCGTGATGAAATAATGCACGGAGGGGCACCTGGGGTCTTCCTCCACCATCAAAGCTGGAATGTCGCCATATGACCTAAATTGTGTCGGTGCGACATTAAACCCAACAAAATAAATAAATAAATAAATCTTACCTATCAATTTTGTTCAGTAATGTAAATTGACTTTTCACCATTTTCACACTGTTATGTACGGCGTTCCGTTTGGACAATCGGGACTTTTTATTTAATACTAAACCGCGATGCACGATGGTACGATGATACACTTGATACATATAAACCACTAAAAAATCAAACCTGAGAGTACCAAAAGGGTCATTTCGCAATAGGTATTACAGTATTTTCTCTGGCTATTCTGGCTAGTCAGGGTAGCTAGAACCAATGGATATCTCGGAAATTCTGGCTGTTCTGGCTAGCAAAAGTAGCCAGAGCAGTTGACATCCTGGTTACTCGGCTACTCTGGCTGAACTCTGGCTATTCTGGCCAGCCAGAGTAATCAGAACTCTGGCTACTCTGGCTAAACTCTGGCTGAACTCTTGCTACTCTGGCCAGCCATAGTGACCAGAGTTCTGGCTACTCTGGCTACTCTTAATAGCCACTTGAAAATAGTTATTAACTTGAAATTCAGTTTTAAACATGCTATTTAGATAGAAATGACATATGAGTCGCGCCATGAGAAAACCAACATAATGGGTTTGAGACCAGAATGGATCCAGACCAGCATGCGCATCCGCGCAGGCAGGTCAGGATCAATGCTGTTCGCTAACAGTTTCTCCAGGTTCCAATACGCTTTAAAAGTGAATAGCATGGATCCTGACCAGCCTGCGCGAATGCTGGATCCATGCTGGTCGCAAAGCCACTATGTTTGTTTTCTCATGGCACGGCTCAATTATTAGATTTTACAATCAAATTCAGCTAAGACTGAAAAACTTTTGTGAACATGGGACCTGGATACTCTGGCTACTCTGGCTGACCAGAGTAGCAAAAACATGTAAAAATCCTAGAAACTCTGGCTACTCTGGCCAGCCAAAGTAACCAGAGCAAATGAAATCCTGGTGACTCGGGCTACTCCGAATAATCTGGCTGACCAGAGTAGTCAGAACAGGTTAAAATCCTAGAAACTCTTGCTGCTATGGCTGAACTCTGGCTACTCTTGCTGAACTCTGTCTACTCTGGCTGAACTCTGGCTACTCTGGCCAGCCAGACTAACAAGAGTTCTGGCTACTCTGGCTACTCTAAATAGCCACTTGAAAATAGTTATTAACCTGAAATTCAGTTTAAACATGCTATTTAGATAGAAATGACATATTAAGTTTCATAATCAAACTCAGCTAAGACGGAAAATGTTTGGTGAACCAGGTTACTCTGGCTACTCTTAAAATCCTAGAAACACTCTGGCTACTCTGGCCAGACAAACTAACCAAAGCAAATAAAATCCAGGTGACTCGGGCTATTCTGGATACTATGGCTGACCAGAGTAGCCAGAACATTTTAACATCCTAGAAACTCTGGCTTTTCTTGCTGAACTCTGGCTACTCTGGCTAAACTCTGGCTAAACTCTGGCTACTCTGGCTGAACTCTCTGGCTACTCTGGCTAAACTCTGGCTGAACTCCGGCTTAACTCTGGCTACTCTGGCTGCTCTGGCTAATTTAACGCACATCACTATTGCAGGTTTTTCTGCCAGCCAGAGTAAACAGAGTTATGACTTCTCTGGCTGAACTCTGGCTACTCTGGCTGAACTCTGGCTACTCTGGCTAAACTCTGGCTGAACTCTGGCTAATTTCACGCACATCACTATTGCAGGTTATTCTGTAAAATCACCGGTTTTTCTGTGTGATTTTACCTGTCACTTTCTACTACTGTATTAATTCACAATAAAATACATTGTGAGACATTGTGAGACATTTACGCGTGTTCTCTTTTAACCCTTTATCAATCTCAGAACTGATTAATGTGGAACAGAATAAGGGCAAAAACTGCATTGTGCTTTCTTACATCCAATCTTGTGATTTACGTGTCTCATGTTCGCATGCTTCCTTCTGACATCCCATTTAGCATTGATACATGGCAATTTGTCCATCTTATGTTGTTTTTTTTTTATATTCATACATGCTTAATTCTGAGAAATGATCTGTGCTTGTTTCATTTTTCTAAAAATTTCGTGTTGCTTTCGAACATGCTGTAATCTGATATACTACATTCATTATTCATCTTATTTACTAGTGGTTTCTTGTATTGTGCTTTCTTGGGAGCGTCAATGGTGTATACTAATTGAACTTAGACGAATAATTACAGCAGTGGTTTGATGAAGATTCATGAAGCGGTTCATAAGAAGAGGTCATTAAACGTGTTTATATTTTTAGCTAAATTGGTCCCTATCCCCATTTGTAACAAAATAGCAGGAGACCTTACGATATTGTTACACATCGAGTTTGATAAAAATCCATTACATTTTAGTGGTTAATGCGAAGAAAGGCATATCTGCTTTTAGCTATAGTGGTCCCTAATAGGGCCCAAGTTCCTATATAAATAAATTTTGAAGAGGACCTTATAATGATGCTCCAGACCAAGTATGACAAAGATCCACCAAGCTGTTCATGAGACGCTTTATAAAGGCATTTCTAGTTTTAGCTCTAGCAGCCCCTAAAAGGGGTTAAATGTCCCAGCTGAACAAAGTTGGCTGCGGGCCTAATAAAGTTGCTACAAATCAAGTTTGATTAGAATACATGAGAAAAAATCAATTAAAGGATTTTTTTATTTATTATTTTTATTTATTTCTAAAATAGGCCAACTGATCCCGCTTTAACAAATGCATATTCGCTTTTCGTGAATCTTTGGACAATGACGTCACACAGGTAGGTCTATAAAAAGTGAAGGTCAAGTAAAACATACAATTGTAATTATTTCAATATTTCTGTTTCATAAGCAAAGTTTGACCGTAGTCATATCACATATATAAACTGTATGCAGCGTACCTTCATTCCAGTGTAATGAGATTCAGTCATTATATAGCATATATATAATAAAACAGATTTCAACTGAGTTCAATATTTGCATACTATACTAAAGAAAAATATTCATATATAATAAATCAGTTAAATAATTTATAACAAATATATCAAAGCAAACAAGTACTCATTTTAATATGCAATCTGAATAAGTCAAAAAAGCAAGAAACCTTTTCATACAGACGAAAATTGTACATAATTAGGAAAATCTTTTAAAAAGCACTTCTCTACATAAAAGACTCTTATCACACCTTATTCATGTGATATGCAGACCGTATTCAGCTATTTCTTTAATTTGATATATGTTGGTATTTGAACAGGTTTTTATCATATATATTAAACTTACTTATCATTTTGAGATATATCAATATTCTTGCTAAATATACTGAGCCTAAGTTAGCTTTAAAACTGTGAACAGCATCGTTTAGGATAAACGCTTTGTCTACATTCCACTCAGCGTAGCACAATCAACAGAGTGAAAGAAATTGACACTCTCGTCCAATCAGGCAGAGTGTTGCATAAATCTTTCATTTTGATAAATTATCTATAATGCGTTATCAAGTAGTTTGATTTGCAAACTGAAGTCACGTGGCATAGGTAACGAAAACAAATTTAGACGGCGTCACCGAAAAACACCCTCTGGTATCATAATGAGAGATGCCCATTATGCTTAGTGCTAAGCTGCATTCACCATAGTGACAATTGAGATTGTGTGCGGCTTAAACTTTGTTAGCTGTTCATGCGTACGAGTAAGAGCATTCAACCCGTCCAGGAGCCACTTCTGTCCATATCATCAACATATAGACAGCATAAACACATGTGGCAGGTGTGTCTAGGTTAATCGCAGGGCTAATACACCAAGTGATGCATGATAATGTCATAGACCAATGAAGAAGCAATAATGGTGTTAAAGTGAAACAATTAAGCATGTAAGAATGTCAGAAAGATGCACAAATGGTCATGTAACAATGCAAAATGGGATATCCGAAGGAAGCATGTGAACATGAGAATCACGAATGCATTTATGTAAATCGCAAATTTGGATGTACGAAAGCACAATGTAGATTTTTCCCTAATTCTGTTCCATATTAATTAAGCGCTTAATGGTAAATGTCAATCCGTCGGTCATACGTGAAAGAATATCGTGAGCCTGCAAAATGTTATTAAAAATGCATCCATTCTATGGACTTTCGACCCTCACTAGGCTTGGCCGCCGGAAGTAGCTTCTTAAATGATACCGATTTTCAAAAGGTCTGTACAAAAACATTCCGGTTCTTGTTGAAATCTCTCTTGGTGGTCCAACACTATGATGGTGACTATGAAAGTCGAGATCAGATGTTCCCACAGGCAATATTCTAGTGCTGACGGTTTTGTCTCCAACTGAATGAGTGTAAGTCGCCAACGAATCCGGGGAACCCTTTGGTCTGTCCGTATGTAAATGCTGACGTGAGTCTGATCGAACTTGTTTAACAACAAACGACTGAAAAGGGAATGTGAATGGTTTATATACTTTGTATACTAAATCGAATTTATTCTATCACTACCATGATACTAGTTGGTCAGTGAAACGTTTTCCAGATAGTTTGAGCCCCGAAGAGATCATTTCAAAGGATGATATTAGCCCGTTTAGCCGCGAGCTCCGACTGAAGCAATCCCTTGCACTGCAATCCACAGGCACTTGAAGCTCCGTCAATAAATATATATTCGTTATCATATCTCACTCACTGACTGAAATAGTACTGGATATCTTCCAGAGACTTACGATCTCTTCAAGAGATCTTACTTGCATATATATCTTATTGATTGAGATTCAAAGACTGGTGGTAGTGTTGGTAGTGCTACTATACATAATCAGTGATAATGCATGTTGGTAACCGGAAGTATAAAATGTGTTTAAATCCGGGTTTTATAATTTTTATTGTCAAACCATGCCCAAAGGTGAAACGCCAATCGGAATACGACCGACAGGCGACAAATAATATGGCAAGTATGAAGTCATTTTTATTATTGAAATACGTTTTGACCCCTCAATTTAACCAGTCGATTTTCTTATGTAGGCTCAGTTGAGCTCGGTATTGACTCAATCTGTTTCACGTGGCAATCACAATTTATCTCAATATATATTGTGTCTAATATTGCATTGTTGAATAATAGTAAATATTATTCATGTATGCGCAACATCAATTCTCAAATACTTAAAATTGATGCTGTTTTACAATAACTGTCGTCTAAGTATATCATGACTAAGACTCATGCAAGATTTCATGAATCTATATCAAATGCTTTTTGAGCTAGGCGTGTCACAAGGTGAAAATGTGCATTTTTTTCTGACTATTTCAGGGACAATCACTCTGAAAATAGGGGGTGAAGCCAGACGAAACATAGGGGGTGCGCAAGGTCATATCATGATAAAGACTCGTGCAAGTTTTCATCAATTTATTGCAAATGCTTTTTGAGGTAGGCGCGTCACGAACTTCGGACGGGTGGATGCAGACACGGATGCATGGATAAGACCAAATCTATATGCCCCAACCACCCGGGGGTGAGGGGTGCGTTGGGGGAGCAGAATTAGTAAATAACTGTCAAGGGACAAAATGTCAGCATAAACACAACCTATATTCAAATTAGATTACCTCTCTTGACAACCTTTAAAAAACTAGAGGGGAAGTACCTACAAAAATCAATTTTGTAAAACAGAAAGTACCTTAACTTGAGCTGACTTTAATAATTTGATCCATTCATGTAAGTAAAATGTATGTTATTTAAAAATCATTTTCGCTAATATTATTATAATATATAATATATAATATAATTATAATATAATAATACAATAGACAATTGTCAGGTTTTTGAATCACTTATTTTAAATTTTATGTAAAATAACAAAAACTTCACATTCTTAGTCAGCTGTAGTGCATTGCAAATTTTGTTTTTTAACTTGTATGAAAAAAAACTTTATAAATTAAAATATGAAAGAAAGGAATTATTTTTTCTACACTACTTTGGCTGGAATACTGTATAAGTGTGTCTATATTACAGAATGTTTCGTGTCCCTGACTACCAATAGAACCTGTCCTTGAAACTGTCTGAGGTCCTTGATGATGCTGGCGTTAGTGAGACAATGGTGCTCAAGCGGAGATGGGCAGCGCGGCTAAAGGAAACTATGCTGACAATTTCACTCAGGCCTAGAAACAAGTCCGTTTACATTTTTGGCAGCACTTCTGAGGGAACAACAACAGAAAGACTTAATTCAGATTTAGACTATTTAACCTGTGATCATAATTATAATGTGATACAAGACTATGCAGAATGGAAATATGGCTTCATTAATCTACTGATGATTCAAGATAACACTACGTCACCTGGTTACTGTCTTCTTCGACTGATTAGAGCTGATGTACCTCTTCCTGCTACACATGCCCTACATGAGGACTATGTTAGAGATGCAAGTTGGAGGGTGTTGATCAAGAATAACTTACGTAGAGACCTTATGCCTGCAAATGCTGTACAACATGGTCCATCATGGGTTACGCAGGGAGGACCTGGATTATTCGACAGTGACACTGTTCCTGCCTTCCATTGTAATTCATGGCCCTATGAAGCTAGACCCTGGTTAGATAGACAAGGAATAGGAAGATGGCCTACTGTAGACATGAAGAGATTTGCAGAAAATAATGGATGTTTTGTTGTTGCTGTTGGAAGTAAAGTTAACCAAAATCTTAACCTTGAATGGAGAATTTCTACTTCACAAGCAGAGAGATGTGTAATGTTTAGTTTAAACATTACACAAATACGTTGCTATGTATTGATGAAAATGATTCTTGAAACATTTCTTCATCATGCTGGTTAAGATCAAATTACAGGTTTTATGTGTAAAACAGTTTTATTACATTGTGTTGAAAACACACATACAAATGCATGGCAGGAAAATAGTTTATTTACATGTTTATCATGTTGTTTACTTGTACTATACAAGTGTTTACAACGAAAAAGCTCCCCACATTTCATCATACCTGAAAACAACCTGATGGCAGGACAGTTTTCACCTGAAGTTAAGAAAGAATGTTTCACGTAATACAAAGTGATGGACAAGCATTGCTCGGTGTTCAGATTGAAGACCTTGGCCAAAGACTGCAGATCAAACTGAACATGTTACATTATCAGATAGCAGAAAATATTCCTTCTAAGCAGGATAACTGTCTCACCATTTCAGGATCATTATTAGTAAGCAGAGCTAGGCAAACCACTGAGTGTATTTGTGTAAAATTATCAGAACCTTCATAACAGTCCTGTAACAACTGCACGGAACATGCTCAATTTAATAACAAAATATGAGAAGATGTATAGAGAAGGAAGTAAGTTAGAACAGAGAGCATGCAGTCTTCTAGCACCACTTGTCTGTTCAACATTGGGAACTGTAATAGCATCATTTAACATTCAGATAAACAACATTGTACCTCCAGTAGCACTAGACTGGTTATCTGCAGGTCTGAATTCTGATGTTGCCTCTAGTAGACTAAAACTTGCATCTGTTTTCTACAGTGTTAGGAATTTTGAAAACACAGAATTCGTTTTAAGAATTACAGAGGGACATTATGACTTTAATACCGTTGAGCCTATATGAAGCTGCTATAGCTTTAGCATAAACTCAGTACGGGGAATGTTTGCAGAAGTGGCATATCATCAAAATGAAGAAGCTGTAAGAAATGTATGTTCATTTTGCGTCAGTTTCATCCCTGCTGAGATTCATTGTGTTCCAAAGGAACTGCAGTATGAAATGTACAGATCAACTCAAGATGACTTGCTGTATAGAGAACGTAAGAAATACTGGATGAATTGGGCAGTTGTAGATTCTTTGCCTTACCTCTATTTTCTACAATACAAGACCTACAGACACCTTCAGAGATTTGATAATCAGTATCAAGCACTTGCTAATCTTGTAAGAACAATCGAAATAGAGGACCGCCTTGGTCACAGAGAAACAGCCCTGAATCTATTAGGGCAGTGCATGGAACAAGAGAACCAACCTAACGCAGCTTTACACTGCTACATTAGAGGTCATTGAAGGTTAGAGAAAGAAATAATGCAGCAAGATTCCACATCTGCAGACTTTTAGCAAGATTACTGAGTAATTAATAAGGAAATTATACTACAGTAATAATGTATTCATGCAACCTGAAATGCAGCTCACAGTTCGAATAGGGAAGTGCCGAACAGATTGGCCACTCAACTCGATTCCCAAACTATCGCGCTTGAATTAACTGCATTCTAACCAGACTTCTTACCATTGATAAATAATAGATACAAAATCGGCGAAGACCTTCCGTCCTGCCTTATACCAGAACCTGAATAACGCTGAACCATTCAGACAACTACATCGGCATTTGACAAAGCTTTTTAAAATTTTGGTACATACTCACAAAAGACATGAAACAGTGCCATCTACGTTCAAAAATATGTCTCGTATGTAGAAAACATACGTATCTAAAGTATCACTGAAAAACTCTTTACTTTATAATCAACTTCAACAATTTTGAATCAGTAGGGAGAGCGTTTGTCTACGGATCGCGAGGTCGCGAGTTCGATCCCCGGGCGGGGCGTATGTTCTCCGCGACGATTTGATAAAAGACATTGTGTATGAAATCATTCGTCCTCCACCTTTGATAATTAATGTGGGGAAGTTGGCAGTTACAGAATCCAGGAACACTGGTTAGGTTAACTGCCCGCCGTTACACGACTGAAATACTGTTGAAAAACGGCGTTAAACCCAAAACAAACAAACAAATCAACTATTTTGAAATACAAGTAACTATATAAGAGCTGTCAGGATTATCCTTTGTTGTCTCCATTATATGCGTCTAATTCTGAAAGTCAGTTACAAAAGGAATCCTGAAACATTATAGTAATCTAGTAAGAAACAATAGCTCCGCAAAGAGTGTTTTAACAGCAGTCATTGATTAGTAAGATATTTTTAAATGACAAACAACTCATTGTGGCGTGCGTTATAATTTGATAGTCAATTACCGTCATAATATTATTTGTACGAAGATTTGTTCGGGTAAAGAAAATTGAACGAGATAATATTTAGGAAAATAGCAGATTGAAACGAATAGGAAGAGTTTCTGTGAATGGTTTTGGACTGGTGATAACAGTAATAAGCTTAAACTAAATACGGTGCCTCAGAAATTACCGAGACCTGCAGATAGAAGAGATTTTATACGTCGAGAGAAAAAAATGCAATGCCGTATATATATGGAGTTCCACTTAAACATTTGAACGTTCGGGACGTCGACAGAACTATTATGGGTGAATGGAGATTCGCTAAAATTGGACTGACTCGAGTGTCGGCGGCCGAACGGAATCAAAATAGAATGGAACGTGTTGAAATAGATATTGAGAGGATATACCAAGGTGAAGATGTTGCAGAAACCTTATTTTGCCTTTCCATCGACACAATGGATTCAGGAGTACACACTGCTGTTTAAAATGAAGCTTTGGAATTTGTGTTGATAGACATCTTGCACAAACGATTTCTTACAGAATTTATATAGGTATATAATAAAAAAAATTATTATATACCTATACAAATTCTGTAAAAATTCAACTTGTATTTCACAATTAAATATGAACATACAGACAAAATTTCCGTATCGTACCTTTAAAATTCCGTATTGTACCTTCCGTATTGTATGCTGCCGGACTATTTTCATAAATATGCATGGCGTGACACATTTCTATAAATAGTGCACATAAAAACTTCACTTAGTTCCATTTAATATCGATAAACTTTAAGATTTCGTTCAAGAACGAAACAAGAATTAAAATGGTAAAGATATATAATAAAAGGGTCATTATAACAGTAGCTAGATCTGGGACTTTGTATTCGGCTAGAGTGGATTTTGCAAGGTCGGATCACACTCGGTGCTTGCGCGCCTCGTGAGATCCGATCTGGCAAAATCCACCCTAGCCGAATACTGCATCCCAGATCAAGCTACTGTTATAATAACCCTATTATATTTATAGACAGCTAAAGCCTTTAGTTTTATACAACATATATTTTTGATTTTCTCTTATCGTCTTAAAAAATTACCATAGTTTCTAAAGTTATTCTGTACTGAAGAGATGAGCAATTGCATTACTACGTTCTGCTGAAACTATATTACAAAACAGCATTATGTGACAATGAATTGACTGATTTTATACAATGTTGTAACACATGATCAATTTGCCTTATAGAAATAAATGTATTTGTATTTTAATAGTTATAGTGTATCAATCAATCGATCGATCGTTCGGTCGGTGTGCCAATGTATTTGACACTGGCAGGTTATTATAGACTTAGACGAAAGTTCGATAAGTCACTGATTTTGTTTTTCTTTATTCAATCAGTTTTAAACAATATTGATTATGATGTTGTTACAATAACCCTTGAGAATAAATATTTTCCTGACAAAACACCGAAAAGATGAACTTATTATTTTAGTAGTTTAACCATTTCGAGTTAAACTTTGACTTGAAATGTTGAAAAGTAAATGACGTGAATCTTTCACTATCAATAGGTTTGTCTATATGTGATTTACCTGTCACTTTCTTCAAATACATCAATTCACAATAATATACATATTGAGACATTTTATACGTGCTCTCTTTTCAACCCTTTATCAATCTCAGAACTGATATTTAAAGCGCTTGATCCTTGATATGATAGGTCAATGTAACCTCGTCGGTCATACGTACAACAATACCGTGAGCCTGCAAAATGTTATATTATAAAAGAAATGCATCCATTCTATGGACTTTCAACTCTCACAAGGCTTGGCCGCCGGAAGTAGCTTCTTAAATGATACCGATTTTCAAAAGGTCTATACAAAAACATCCCAGTTCTTGTGGAAATCTCACTTGGTGGTCCAACACTATGGCGGTGACTATAAAAATCGAGATCAGATGTCCCTACAGACAATATTCTTGTGTTTACGGTTTTGCCTCCAACTGAATGAGTGTAAGTCGGCAGCGAATCCGGGGAACCTTTTGGTCTGTCCGTATGTAAGTGCTGACGCGACTCTGATCGAACTTGTGTAACATCAAATGACTGAAAAGGGAAATGTGAAAGGTTTACTAATCGAGATGATTCTATCACTACTATGATACTGGTTGGTCAGTGAAACGTTTTCCAGATACCCGAAGCCCCGAAGAGATCATTTCAAAGAATGATTCCAGCCCGTTTAGCCGCGAGCTCAGACTGAAGCAACCCCTTGCTCTGCAATCCACAGGCACTTGAAGCTCCGTCAATAAATATATATTCGTTATCATATCCCACTCACTGACTGAAATAGTACTGGATCTCTTCCAGAGATTTACGATCCCTTCTAGAGATCTTACTTGCATATATATCTTATTGATTGAGATTCAAAGACTTGTGGTAGTAGTGATAATGCATGTTGGTAACCGGAAGTATAAAATATGTTTAAATCCGGGTTTTATATTTTTTATTATCAAATCATGTCCAAAGGTGAAACGCCAATCTGAATATGACCCACTGGCGACAAATAATATGGCAAATATGAAGTCGTTATTATTATTGAAATACGTTTTGACCCCTCAATTTAACCAGTCGATTTTCTCATGTAGGCACAAGTTGAGCTCGGTATTGACTCAATCTGTTTCACATGGTAATCACAATTTATCTTAATATATATTGTGTCTAATATTACATTGTTGAATAATTGTAAATATGTAAAAATTCATGTATGCGCAACATCAATTTTCAAATACTTAACATTGATGCTGTTTTACAATTACTGTACATCTAAGTATATCAGGACTTCTCACAGGAATCAGTAAAAAAACATAAGTGTGTGAAGTTGGCGAAAAGTTCGACATTCGACATTGAACATTCGATCTATGAACGACATTGGACATTTGAAGCGTGAAGTTGGCAATAAGTTAAACTTTCGACATTGAACATTCGATCTCAGAACGACATTCGACATTCGATACCAGAACGACATTGGACATTCAATTTTAGAACGACATTAGACATTCGAATCCAGAACGACATTGGACATTCAATTTTAGAACGACATTAGACATTCAAATCCAGAACGACATTGGACATTCGAATCCAGAACGACATTGGACATTCGATACTAGAACGACATTGGACATTCGATTTCAGAACGACAATGGACATTCGATTTCAGAACGACATTGGACATTTGGTACTAGATCATCATTGACAATTCAATTTCAGAACGACATTCGTCATTCGATACCAGAACAACATTGGACATTCGATACCAGAACGACATTGGACATTCGATTTCAGAACGACATTGAACATTGAAATCCAGAACGACATTGGACATTCGATACCAGAACGACTTTGGACATTCGCATCTAGAACGACATTGAACATTCGATTTCAGAACGACATTCGACATTCGATACCTGATCGACATTGGACATTCGATTTCAGAACGACATTCGACATTCGATACCAGAACGACATTGGACATTCGATTTCAGAACGACATTGGACATTCGATACCAGAACGACATTGGACATTCGATTTCAGAACGACATTGAACATTTGATACCAGAACGACATTGGGCATTCGATTTCAGAACGACATTGGACATTCGATACCAGAACGACATTGGACATTCGATTTCAGAACGACATTGGACATTCGATTTCAGAACGACATTGGACATTCGATACCAGAACGACATTGTACATTCGGTTTCAGAACGACATTCAACATTCGATTTCTGAACGACATTCGACATTCGCATCTAGAACGACATTCGACATTCGATTTCAGAACGGCATTGGACATTCGATTTAAGAACGACATTCGACATTTGATACCAGATTGACATTGGACATTCGATTTCAGAACGACATTCGACATTCTCATCCAGAACGACATTGAACATTCGAATTCAGAACGACATTGGACATTCGATACCAGAAAGACATTCGACATTCGATTTCAGAACGACATTGGACATTCAATTTCAGAACGACATTCGACATTCGACATCAGAACGACATTGGACATTCGCATCTAGAACGACATTGAACATTCGATTTCAGAACGGCATTCGACATTCGATACCAGATCGGCTTTGGACATTCGATTTCAGAACGACATTCGACATTCTATACCAGAACGACATTGGACATTCGATTTCAGAACGACATTGGACATTAGATTTCAGAACGACATTGGACATTTGAATCCAAATACGACAGTGGAGATTAAATACCGTAACTATATTAGATTTTCGAACTGAAAACGACATTTAGATTTTTATTTATAAGTTATCAGATTTGGCTGATAGAATGTAATAAATTAGAATATGCACTACGTATCGTATGTACGTTTTTTCATTCAATAACAACCCCAGTGCGGAGGCTTGCTGTAGTAGCTGTATTTTTAGTTCTTTCTTTGTTCTTTATCTTTTTTGTCTTAATAGTATAGTTTATTTCAAATATTTCAATAATGTGACAATATGCATGCCAATATCTCCCAGGTGGGATACTAAACAGTATACGTTTCTAAGTCTTCTCCCTCGGGCACATTTATAAGACCATTTATGAGTTAAATGGACAACATGCTGGGACAGATTTTCAAGTCGATTTGATTTGACAACAGAAGTGGGGTTTTCATTTAGTGTACCAAATGAGCAGCAATACAATAAGTTTGGCGGTGCAACAATTATCAGCCGGCTGATGATTTACGTAAGAAATAGGTATGTAATGTAAGAAATGAACCGGTTTGCGATCAAAGACTGTTCAGCGTATTGGTAAGTGCGATTGCCCCTGATACATGGCATGCAAACAACCTGTGGGTTCGAACCCCAACAGAATTTCTTTTTATTGTATTATGAATCAGAATTCAAAAAGTACGTAACATATTTTATTGCCTGGACTTCAATATTTACTGCTTTGAATTATTTTGCTTCATTTTTCCCATTCGTGCCCACCCGCTTTGCGCAGTAGGGAGAGCGTTTGTCTATGGATCGCGGGGTCGGTGGATGTTCTCCGTGACGATTTTATGAAAGACATTTTGTCTGAAATCATTCGTCCTCCACCTCTGATAATTCATGTGGGGAAGTTGGCAGTTACTTGCAAAGAACAGGTTTTTACTGGTATAGAATCCTGGAATACTGGCTAGGTTAACTGCCCGCCGTTACATGACTAAAATACTGCTGAAAAACGGCGTTAAATCCAAAACAAACAAATCAGTTTTCCCATTCGTTTTCTGTTACTTTTTTCTCTCTAAAAATTCATTTCATATCAGAAAAAAGTATTATTTCAATTCACAAATAAACAAGGTTAAGATAGAAATTGTTCATATCACGGCCCCGGTGCAGTCAATCCGGTGGCCATTTGTCCAGCTTCAGGGCACCTGTGTTTATAAACAAAATCTTTGCTCAGCTTAGATGAGATAAATGCCCATAAACCATAAATAACTCATTACCAGAAGTGTCATTCCTGTGTTAATTTTCCATCATGTTTATACATTAAAAACAAACAACGCAATAAGAATGAAAATAAAAAAAGATATGTGTCTATAGCTCGTTTTAAACTCGTAATTAATAAATACAAAAAAAAAATACAGATACGCAAACAACAGATATATAACATGATTAACAATTTAAAGGCCGCCTTTCAAGGACGAAGACCTACTAACTTAAGATGCTACTTTTAGCCAATTTTCGTTTTTGATTCGAATGTCCAATGTCGTTTTGGATTCGAATGTACAATGTCGTTCTGAAATCGAATGTCCAATGTCGTTCTGAAATTGAATGTCCAATGTCGTTCTGGTATCGAATGTCGAATGTCGTTCTGAAATCGAATGTCGAATGTCGTTCTGAAATCGAATGTCTAATGTCATTCTGAAATCGAATGTCCAATGTCGTTCTGAAATCGAATGTCCAATGTCGTTCTGAAATGAATGTCGAATGTCGTTCTGGTATCGAATGTCCAATGTCGCTCTGGTATGTCGTTGTCCAATGTCGTTCTGAAATCCAATGTCCAATGTCGTTCTGAAATCGAATGTCCATTGTCGTTCTGGTATCGAATGTCCAATGTCGTTCTGGATTCGAATGTCCAATGTCGTTCTGGATTCGAATGTCTAATGTCGTTCTAAAATTGAATGTCCAATGTCGTTCTGGTTTCGAATGTCTAATGTCGTTCTAAAATTGAATGTCCAATGTCGTTCTGGTATCGAATGTGCAATGTCGTTCTGAGATCGAATGTTCAATGTCGAAAGTTTAACTTATTGCCAACTTCACGCTTCAAATGTCCAATGTCGTTCTGATATCTAATGTTCAATGTCGAATGTCGAACTTCTCGCCAACTTCACACACTTAAAAAACATACATTGCTATTCAATCATTATACAAATATTATATGGTTATTATAATAATAGCTCGATCTGGGATGCTGCATTCGGTTCGACTAGATTTTACCAGATCGGATCTCACGTACGAGGTGCGCTAGCGGTGTGATCCGTCCTTGCAAAATCCATTCGAGTCAAATACAAAATACCAGATCTAGCTACTGTTGTAATGACCCTCAACCTTTTTGCTTGCTGTATTGTTATAGAATAAAATCTTAAATTTACCTTAGATTTTCCCCACTTGTAGCAGATGGCACAACATATCAGACATGTTAACAGTATAAACAGGAACAAAGCTGCAAGCACGATTGCAGATAACGTCACTGAGAGACCAAACAACCATGTCTCTGAAAATAAAAGCACATCAGTAGTTTCCGCTCAGCACATCAGTAGAACCAGATTCCGCAGACGTCTTTTCAAATCTAAATTCTGTTACGCCAAGTTACATGAACAACAGGGATAATTAACTAGTACATTGAACTTCATGGAAAGTTGCAAGGACATTTGGCGTCTCCAGTGTAAATTCCACGGGTGCTCCCCGATCGCCGACTGTATACCAACAGAATTGAAGAAAAAATATTTTTGACCAGGATGGATATAACAACGACGGTAATTAAATGTAAATTGTTGAATTATTTCTCTTTGTGCTAAGAATAATAGTAATTTTAAAATATTACTTTGAGCTGTTAAATGTAAAAATGCCAATCGACCGACCCTTTTATGCTTTGCCATGCCTTCAAAAACCATCAAATTTTGGCATAACCCCTTATTTGGCAAATGTATTCAGTCAAATAATTTAAACAAGTATGTTGGGTTGCTTGGAAATGACATTTTTTTCACATATAGAAAAGACGTTGAGCGGATGGGTATATGTTGTTTGTGCTTCTTAACTGAGTACCAAACACCACAAAGGTCATACGCCTCGCTCCGGATTAGATCCAACATTCTCCTGGTGTGGTCTAAAGCAATACCTATAGCGCTAAACCGCTGGACGCATTATTTTAAACTTTAAACTGCATCGTTGAATTATAATTACTTCGTGATATGGAATTATATTATCTAATGTATAGGAACTGAAATAGACTAGAAAATCATCGACCAAATGATACCAAATTCTTTTTCATGGCTTGCATATTTGATGCGTCTATATAAACACATGCCCTTTATATGTATGTTTATAACTT
Organism: Mercenaria mercenaria; assembly: GCF_021730395.1. NCBI lineage: Eukaryota > Metazoa > Mollusca > Bivalvia > Venerida > Veneridae > Mercenaria > Mercenaria mercenaria. Next base: position 13,451,225 of record NC_069367.1, on the reverse strand, counting down.
AGCGTAAAAATAGTTGCAGATAAAAATGAGAACGGCTTACATTGAAATTACGTGTTAGGTTTGCTGGCTTGTCACTAAGGATTTACAATAAAGCCCTTGTAAAACTCTTTCATGCGCCAATTAAATCCAACACTTAATTATACTATTGTGGACTTTGCAAAAAAAAGCTATTTGCGGTCCTATTTTCGTACCTTCCGTTGCACTGTTACTGGATGCGTCGCCGCTTCCGGCGTTGGCTGACGTTGCGGTGGCTGTCTCGTCCGGGCACTGTGTTACGGAACTACACGAAGTTGTCATGCCGCCGTTTGAAACTACAATTTCAGAAAGATGCTGAATGATATATTAAACTATTACGAAACAAATAATTATGATTAAAGCATAATTGTCAGAATAGGAGTCTTTTGTTTGTGAGTACGCGTGTGCACGCATGTGGTTCATTTGAATGTAAAAGTAAAAAGTGAATGCGCATGTGTGGGTAGAAGGGCGCCACTCGGGCAAGCATCATAAAGAGTAGATGTAGATTTAGGCATTTATATTGGACTTTATTAAGGATTCCACGACTGAGTAATCTTTGTATAAAGAATGTTTGACTTGAACTGAAATATTCTTAGCTCTATAGACATTCATGGGTCTAATGAATGTCATTGAGAGAAGTTATACCATCCAATGTAGATTAAACTAAAAGTTGCAATTCTCTTCTAACTACATGAGTACCAGTGTGTAAACTCTAAGCCAGTCAATTGACGATCAACATACTTAATTCAAATCATTTCTGTCTAAAAATATAGTGCCCTAAAACTTCAACCTTAAAATGAAATTGCCATACGATAAAGTGCTATGTTCAATACATTGCTCTACTCTCCTCTGACATTTCTCACAATTGTATTTGTATGTTTTTTTCTTGCACTTGTATCAACGTGTTCTTGCCATATTTTCAAAATCACTATCCCTTGCCCCCTTAGGCCTAAAAAAATTCTTTGTTTCCGCTCATAAAAATTAGGGTAGGTAGGTCGGAAGTGTTTTTGGGGTGGATTTTTTTAATTATTGTGACTTTTCGGAAATGATTTTTGTGCTCAAAAATGAATACAAATAAGGGGGCTATGCCTTTAGAGCATCAGTAATTTGATTTCTAATATCACTGACCATGTTTAAGGCATAAAAATTGAAGTTTATCTCCAAGGCCATAAAAACATTTAGGGTCGGGCCAAAAATTTAGGGTAGGTCGGGATATCGGAAACAAACATTTTTTTTACGCCTTAACATTTCGGAGTCGATAAGCTAAAGATGTCAATGACGACGAATTCATGCTCGGTAAGACTGCTCACAGAATGACATCAATTCAGAAACCGACAATCATGCACACAATTTAGAATATATGAACCTATCTTCCTTCTTTTTGTTAAATTTAATAAATGCAAACTTCCAGATAAATTCATTATCAACCATTTGATAATGACGATAAAATGTTTGTTTTGTCAGAAAACATACTATATAAAGGGAATAGCTTAAATGACTATTATATCGCCAGTGTAACATATGATATCCCCGCCAAAGCTTACAAACAAATATAGCAATTTTCCACTGGTAAGGTGTAGCATATAGAAAATTGAAACACGTGCAATAAATTACTTTTGAACAGTTGAATGTACAAAAATGTTAGAAGGTGCTTTGTGAAAATCAAAAAATACTATCTTTAACCGTTTTGTGGTGGCAATGCAAGGGATATGATCTGTTCCTTGAACCAATTTTTATGACGTAATACCGTCAAATTGGGACTCGAACACCGAGACTCAGAAAACGTTTATAAATTGATAAAAGAAAAAAGTTTACTTATAAAATGACTGAATAATGTAAAAGCGGTTAATAACAATTTTACCAGTAGCTCTAAACCACGCCTTTCCATTACCAACTGCAGAGGCGTCAGACTTCAGGGTGACAGTCAAGGAACTCCCACTTGATGTTAAAAAGTTTTTGATTGTATAGTCGTTGTTTTCTGTACAGTTATAACTTGTAACTGTCAAACTGTCTGTTACAAAAACAGTTTGAAGACACGTTGCTGTCGCATCATACAGCTGAAGGTCTAGAATGTCAAGGTCAATAGTTGCAGACGCAGCGGATGCAGTAATAACGCATGCGCAGCAGTTGGAGTGCGAAATGCCTGACGGGTAGCCGTCGTTGTAAAAATATGATGGTGAGGTAGCAACTTGAGCACCGGAAGTATCGCAAAACTCCAATACATCAGAAGCTGTCAATAGAAGAATAAGTTCATCTGGGGTTAACTCGGTGTATGCTTACGTTAGGTGTGCCTAACTGTAACACTGCTTAGACGTGCTTTACCTCGTTCAGTCCTGAATCCGCCATTAAAATTTACTGCAAAACTTTTACCTTGCACTTAGCGTGAGTGTTACCGGTTTAGACGGTGTAAGAGAAGTACAGTAACTGCCGCATTTTTTAAGAGTGCTACTGAAAACTGTTAAATCTTAAACTGCTGTAAAGGTAAGAAATGAAATGTACTTACCTGAGCATCTTGTTTTACACTGTAACTGTGCATACTACTAGTGAGGAACACATACATTTTTGCAATATTCGGTAAGACGCATTGACCAAGTATCGGCTAGGCACACCTTGTGATTATATGGAGTTACCCACACATCTAGAACTCGACATACTAATTAGGGCGAAGTCAAGGATTTGAGTCTTTGACAAATTGTGCTCATTAACAAGAATTTTATTCAACTTACACTAAAGAAATCATAGAACAGTCGCGGCTGAATTAAATATATTGCACATAGATGGAAAATGGCCGCAAGAATTACATAAAAGAACTACATATCTTACTTGGAAAACAATAGTAATTCATGCACATGTAGTTAGTTTGAGTCATATGATTCACGGTACAGTCCGCAGACGTCCCCTGCCACGTGACCTGTTTAGAGCATGTGGCGGCCCCTGAGCAGTCCGAGTAGACGGTCGGAATATCAGCTGATGTGAGGTTAATTCGACAGTCATTACTATTGTCATACGTACAGCAGTTGGCTTCGTCTCTTGTGCCAGCTGTAGAGGGTAGAAAGTAAGACGCATATAAGGACACATGCTAAAATAAATTAGGGTAGGTAGGTCGGAATTTTATTATTATGATTTTTATTAAGTGAGACTTTTCGGAAATTGTTTTTGTGTCAAAACATGAATACAAATAAGGGGGTTATGCCTTTAGAGCATCAGTAAGTTCATTTCTAACATCACTAACCATGTTTAAAGCATAAAAAGTGCAATTTTGCAACTTTTTGCTAAAAAGTTGAAAAAAACATTTTTTATTACGCCTTATATGGCAACTTGGTGTAAAATGATTATAATGTGATCTAGACTGAAATAAAGAGATTACTCAATGGTTGATATTAATATGCTACAGCGTCGTAAGATATGTGCATATATATGATATAACAAATGCTTACCAGAAGCTGGGTTTGGGCATCCGGTACTCTGAAGTTTCGCTGCTCTGTACACAGAATCTATGGCGATAATACCAGCAGAAGATGTACAGTTTGGCATTATTGAATCAATCGTGGCGTCATTTCCGTAGCACGCGCAATCCGTCTGCTGTCCAATCACTGCATTAAATGTATCTAAAATATTACCAAACAATAGGCATCAACACATTAGTCCGTGACGAAGGCATGAATCTATATTTTTGCTCAATAAATAAAAAATCGAAAATGAGAAAAAAATGTAATAAAATTTTAGCATACTGTCAAATTTCTACAATGTCGTTCCTGCGTTTGGAAGTGTTTGAGGGGCGACAGTACAGTATACCAGAACAACAAAGAAGTGTGTCGATATTACAAAAAGGTATTTGTAAGTCAGTTGGGGCACCAGTACGATAACCCTGAATTTGGTTCAAAGTTTAACGTGTTGCCGGGCGTACTTAGTATGTTGGCGCACTTATAAATTTAGCGTTCTTGAGTTTTTCACTCTTTAAACGTACCGACACGGCAGGAAATGGCAGAAATCAGCCACCATACGGTAGAGGTGTACCCAACAGAATAAAAGGATTCTTATATCTGGAAATAGGTCCATTTATGAAATATATCCAAAAAAAGTTCTCTTATGATGCCCCAGTGGCTGGGGAGGGACATTCATCCCATACCCTCCCGTTATTCACAACAACCACCTCAAAATATTAACGACGGGGCTTCCTTGGCTGAGTGATTAAGGCTGTTGGCTACGAATCATTTGCCCCTCATCGCTATGTTCGAAACTTCGCTTTAGCCTGTGAGGAAACCATCTAGCCGGCTTAAGGAAGGCCGGCGGTTCCGCCCAGGTGCCCCGCCCGTGATGGATAAATTCCTGGAGAGACATCTGGTGTCTTCCTACATCAGAAACCAGGTTGTCACCATACTGATTATGATCTGTTATTGTGGTGTATCATTATGGGGTATTCCGAATCACCTTTTCCTATTCTTTTCTTAACAATTAGTTATTTATTTTTAACTTCACCGTCACTCAAATATTTATCTATGCTACCACATATTTTTGAAAACATCTTGAACTCATGATAAAAGTTAGTCCGACTCAGCAATTTTCGTGTCAGTCTTAATTCAAATGAAAAATACTTAGCTTTGCTGTTGAAATTATAACAAAATATCACAACGTTCTTTATTACGCCCTTTTTAAATTTAAAGCTCATTATTTGGTGTGATTTCAAACGTTTAAAACATTGACATGGCACTCCGAAGCCCATATGTTATAGCATTATTACTGTCAACCAGCATGGAGCTAAATCATAAAATTCACACTGTCCAGCTAAAAAGACTCTGGGCATAAGTTAAACATATTTAGATATTAAAACCCTGAATAAAATGTAAAAATACTTACACAATAATAGGGTAGAAATGAAATACAACAATGTATGAAAGAATAATTATATCTTTTGAAAGGAACCATAGGTGAATTTCTTTCTATCCGACAGCTATTCTAAAGGTCTTTTTTAAAACAATTTTTTAAAGCCGAAAACTACCCCGTTTCGTCCGTACGCTCGGTTTTTCAGGCTATGATAAATAGGAGAAATGATAAACTTAAAAAAAAAAACTATGTAAAACGTGAACGTTTCATACCAATACTTACTCCATTTAACAAGGTTTTCGTTTTAATACTATTTATCATCATCATCATCATCATCCATCCATCCATTATCATGATCATCATCATCATGTCGACCATCATCACCATAATCATCATCATCAGACTGTATATCATATAATTCTAACCGATAATAACATATTTAATCCTAAGTACTTAGTAAAATTTAAAACATTTAAAAGATTTAGAAGGAAACTGCCACCTTTAGAAACAAACATCAAAATGTATACATGTTTCGGCACCAGTTTTTTTGTTTCAAAATAATTTTACCTTTAATAATGAGACAAAATAATCCTAAAAGTAGTGTAATATGTAGTTCCATACTAGAATTCAAGCGAACAAAAAATGGACACTGAATATGTCTCGATTTTGGTTCTTTTTCTTAATTGTTAAATATTGAATTACGTATAAGCATTCAGTATACCTTTAAATTATTCCAATTAAAGTTAACTTCACAAAAAAATACTTACATACAGTAGATCAAATAAGGTTTTGTAATTATCATTTTTCTTCAAAATTGACATTTAAATAGATGAAAGTTAGTTCTTTCATACTTGTAACAATTCCTTGAACGGAGAAAAAAAACATTATCGACAAATGTTTGAAAGATAATATCAGATAAAATATCAATTCGAAACACACGCACATTCGCCCTTGTTATAATACATTTTGAAAAACGTGGCCTATAAAACTGACATACAATGAGATCTGACTAGGGTAAGGTACAGTATAACACGGGTCAAATCATTTGGACGTTAAATCAGCAATTAGTAATATTTTCCTTTTCAAAATGAAAAGGTATCTAATAAAAATTCGATCCAGCTATTAGATAGATAGAAAGATAAAATGGATTTTGACAGATTTGACAGACTTAGTCCTTTATACAGATATAATTTATACCTCTCATTTATTCTGTTAATTAGTTATGAATTATAGGACAGATAATGTTTCGTTTTCTTTTCATTACAACATTTTTAGTTGGTGATTGTCTGAAATATCGAGTACGATTTTAACAAGACAGCAATAATGACACAAACTCGATTACCTAAGCACATAAACAAGAAAAACTTCACGGAGCACAAAGTTGAAATTGTGAATTCTAGTGGTTTCACGATTTGAACGTGTTACCTAGTTTTTAAACCAGTGTGATCAGCAAGATTTTATGAATACATGATCCAGTTTTATCTTTGCCTTTATTTTTAAGATATAAAAACAAACATGCTTACTAGGTTTTATGTAGATCAGGTAGATATTGGGGCTTTTCAAGTTTTAACAAGGTTTTCCTGCGGTTTGACCTAGTTACCTTATAGTTGCCACAAGCCCAGCCTGAATGACTATATCGGCCCGATATAGGTATAATGTCGGAATGTCGGCAAAATGTGCTGATGTAGGGCCGACGTCGGGCCGTTGTGAGTGAGTGAGTTAGGTTTTACGGCGAATCGACACAAAATGATCATATATCGCCGAGATCGGACAGTTGAACTGCCGCAAAATATTGAAATCGGTAGATCGACATTAATCAGCGTAACTATTTCGTAAGTCGGATTGACATCGGGCCAATATTGGATTCTCTAATATAGCTATATTTTTCAAAATATTATTGATAAACGTGAAAAAGTAATCTAATTGTTTATGTGTGCTAATTTATTAAGCAAATATTATGTATGCCAGAATTAATCAAACTATGTTCCAAACAAAATTTGTAGACGGTATTTATCAAAATTTTATATGTAATAAAGTGAGGTTATAATTAAGATGCATTTTTGTTTTATGTAGAATGCCGTCGTAGAAATATTTATATTTACCGTAAAAAAAAATGAAAATATAAATATGTTTAAAATTCTAATTGAACAATTTTGATAGTGTTAAGAATATACAGAAAACTTACGTAACTGTTGTATAAAACATGTAGTATATAGTTGTGAAAAATATTATATCAATAAAATCAAATAACCATCATACACATGATGCGAGACACATCTTTTGTAAAGTGTATATTTGAAGAAAACTTTGATGAAGCACTGCGTGTCACACTATTTTGCGACAACGATATGATCTGCCAATATCGGGCCGATATCATTTTGATGTTGGCTAAGTATCGTTTGCCAATGTCGGACCGATGTCATGATGTTGGCCCGATATCGTCTGCCGACGTCGGGCCGACATCATTCCTATTTGCAGCCGATATTGAAGCCGATATCGGGCCGTTATAGACAACGACGTCGGTTTGATATCGGGCCGATATAGAATGCTGGCTGGGAGAAGACCTAATTTCGATCTTGACCTAGAATTGATACAAATCAACATTCTGGTCAGTTATTTTCTATTAGGAAGAAAAAGTGGTCTCAATATAGTGTTCACAGGGTTGTTGTATGATTTGACTTAGTGACTTAGATGACCCTATTTCAAACGTGATTTCAAAAGGACAAACATTTATATAATTCTGAAAAAGTGACAAAACCGTAGTCTTTTACCAATGATAATTCAGTTTCTTTTGACCTAAAGGTTTCATATTGATTAGGTAAAAATTGTAGCCTTTGGTCTGTAAAAGTTTTTATATGATCTGACAAAGTGACCTAGTTTCAATCATATATGACCTAGTTTTAAAATCTGCTAACATTTTATAAAGACAGTTTCATTAAGACCCGGTATAAATTCGGCATCTAGACTGTTTACAAGGGTTTTCTATGATTTGACCTAATGACAAAGTTCTTTTATCTAAGATGGCTCAGACTGGATTTTATAAAAGCAACAATCTGACAAGGTGTCATCTATACCTAGTTCACTTGTGATCTTGTCGAGGCAAATATCTTTACTAATGTCTTGAAGACTGGCCAACACTGTTACCTTTCACTGTATTAACAGTAACAAAACGGACTAGATGCCGGACCATTAACCTGAACTAATACATCTCGAAGCTCCATTTACTCAAAAGTTCGGTTAAAAACACATCCCAATTCAAATGACTTTAATCTATGAGTGTTGGATATAAATGTGCGGAAACAAAATTTCAAGTAATCAGTGTTTTACGTCCATCCGGTATTGATACATGTACCTTTCACAAAGTATGGTAATTAAATAATTAAAGCAATTTTCCAAATTATAATTATGAATTCCGCCACGGCAGCTGGTTATGTAACAATACAGATGAAAACCATTCAGGTAACTCTGTGCGTGATGTTTTTGAGCCTAACAAGATTCCTAATCGGTCAGTTTATATTGTATTATTATTTTTCTAATAATGCACGTATTCACATAAAATTTCAAATACCGATATCTGAACAGGTAATGCAGCGAATTATTACATACTCGTTTCTATTCCACGTTAAGTTACACTGGTACCGGAAACGTCAATATTTTTCCATACACTTCAGTGTGTGTTGTTGCACTATTTTTTCTATTAGTTCAGTATTGTCAATCCTATTCAGGCTATTGAACATAATTATGATATTTACATAATATTTATACGTGTAGATGCGTATGTAATAAAAAGGTTATTATCTTTGCATCGGGAAATATATTTCCGCTGAAGAACTCGTGCATATTTCCCGATACAAAGCTAATAACCTTTTTAGCCGGTGTAATGAAGTATTTCGACCCCCACAGAATAACGACCCCCGGTCATTATTCTATAGAAAATGTGACTCCTTTCCCGTAAAATATTGACTCCCCTTAAAAAACTGACTCCCTTTGAAAACTCTATAGAATAACGACCCCCGGTCATTATTCTATAGAAAAAATGACCCCTCCAAGTAAAATACAATGTACTGACTCCCTAAAGATGACTCTCTTCGAATTTCATAGAATAACGACCCCGGTTATTATTCTATAGAAAAGGTGACTCCTTCCATGTAAAATATTCACTGCCGAAATTACTACATTCGAACTCTCATACAATATCGATTCCCGGACATAATTCTATTTAAAAAAGTTACTCTTTCCGTGTAAAACACCGGCTCCATAAAAAGTGATCTCCACCAAACCTAATGGACAATTTTACTAGATCTACAACTCTAATACCCTTCATTGCCAATAGTTAACATTTTGATTGTACTACTACTAATGGTGCCGCTACTTCTATTGCTATTACTGCATGTACTTCTTCTTCATCTACTACTACTACTACTACTTCTACTACTACTACTACAACTGCTACTACTGATACTACTATACCTGCTTCCACTAATACGTCTTGTACATCTACCTCTTCTTCTCCTGCTGCTGTTGTTGCTGTCACTTATTCCTCTGATGCTGCTGCTGCTGCTGCCACTTCCACTGCCACTGCCACTGCCACTATATACCACTACCACTACTACTACTACTACTACTACTACTACTACTACTACTTTCTATTGTTGCCGCTACCGTACTTTACTGCCACTGCTAAGTATTGCAACTTCTATTAATACTAAGTTCTATGCTAGCAGTTTCTTGTGCAGTTTTCTTCTGAAGAATTACTTCATACCGAAGTTTGCAGGGATTATTGACACTGGTGTGTTTTGTGAACGTATTGTGAATTGTTATTTTCCTGAAAAAAAATGTATACACCAAGATACAGCGCCTAGAAATAGAATCCCTTTTCCCGTTGCGGAATGCTCTGATTTCTGTGTAAAGTGATGGTATCTGGGGCTAGTGGTCAAACGGAAGGACGGACGGACAAGGGCAAGTCTATATGCTCCCCTCCCTCGAGTGGGGGCATAAAATGCAGCAATTAGGCCTTAGATACATGAGTTATCACTAAATTTGACCAAATGACCGGGGTCGTTTTTTTTTATGGGAGTCGATACTCTTCGTGAGGTTCAGTTTACTTCACGTGGGGGAGTCATAGTACTATGATCTAGAGGTCATAATACTATGACCGGGGGTCACTTTTTCTATAGAATAATGACCGGTGGTCATTATTCTTTGGGGGTCGAAATACTTCATTACACCGGCTCGCAGTGAAAGTAATCGTATTAGGCATGTTGACCATTATAGCACGTTTTGCACGTGCGAGGCATGGACACCTATTTGCACGTGTTCGTGCACACTTTTGTCATTGCTGATGAAAATCCTTATTGCCAAACACAAAACATGATGAGAATGACTGAAGAACGCGGCCGAGGTGGGTTTTATTTTTTTGAAATTTCATAAGAATATTGACATTATTTGTTTGTAGCTATTATATTGGTGGTTATTTCCGTTCTCAACAACTTATTTCAGGTGGCAAGAACCTTCAGTCGACGGCTATCCACCATACAAGCTCTTTGGGCGAAATTCAACCAAACCGGAAATTAGGCTGATCGACCCCGACGATTCAAACAGAGCGTCACAACACCACAGCAGGACAGATACATGATCATATCACATCTCCGTGATCGATTTCTACCAGCTACAACATCTAGGCATACCAGGGGGACACATGGGCGTCATGTATCAGCTCAAGCCGTACGAAACCGGTTACGTGACGTCGGACTTTGATGCTGTCGACCCCAGAAAGGTCCTATCTTAACGAGAAGACACCGCGAAGCTCGCTTAGCTTGGGCTAGGCAACATTTACGGTTCACCAGGGCCGACTGGGCAAATGTTCTTTTCGTCGACGTGACAAGGATAACACTGCGGTGTGCCGACGTTCGCACGCGCATTTATCGCCGACGTGGTGAGTGAATCAGCGCCAATTGTGTTCTTGAGGCGGACCAGTTCGGGGGAAGATCCATTATGATATAGGCGGGCATTTCGATGCACACCAAAACACCGACTGTGTCCATACAAGGCAACATGAATGCACGACGATATCAGACGGGTATCATTCAACTGTGCTTTTACCGCACATTGCTGCAAACAGTGGCATGCAACTAGTCCAAGACAACGCTCCGTGCTACGTCGCCAGAGCAACATTAGCTATGTTACAGGTCATTAACATACGAGTCATCCCTTTTCCTCCTAAAAGTCCAGACCGTAACCCAATCGAGCATGTCTGGGACTTTACGGGCCCGTCCTCAGCAGCTGAATCTACAGGAACTGGAGCGTGACGTCAACCGAGTTTAGACAAATATCCATCAGCAGTATCTTCACACATGTTTCAATGAGGAGTAGTTGTCAAGCTGTGCTTGCTGCCGGTGGCGGGCACACACGTTATTGACAAATAACAGTCGTAAACTAATATGCCTTTGTGACTTGAATTATCGGTACGTCTTCTTTTATTCCAGCAGAATATGTGGACTCTATCGAAACTGTGTATGTTGATTTGTAATTAATTCCATTTTCTTATGCTTTCAGTAAATTCATGAAATTGTATTTATTGTTTTTGTAAGAACAGATTATTGAAATGACCCTTTAGGAATTTTGTTGAGTGTACAACATTCAGTAAGCCAGTCACCGTTTAGGAATTTTGTTGAGTGTACAAATATAACATTCAGTAGGCCAGTCACTGGACAATCTGGTAGTGACGGGAGGACACAATGCTTCAGTCTGTGGTGGAAGACAGATTGGTCCTGTGACGGAAGATAGAATAGTTCTGTAATGGAAGACAGACTGGTCCTGTGATGGAAGACAGACTGGTATTGTATTGTTACTTATCTTGCCGACTCAAAATAAAATTTATCTTATTTTATCTTACTGGTTCTGCGATGGACGACACAATAGTCGGAAGACAGACTGGTCTGTTGTGGAAGACTGTCTGGACAGACTTGGCCTGTGGTGGAAGACAGACTGGTCGGTAGACAGACGTCCTGTGATGAAAGGCAATCTGGTCCTGTGTTGGAAGACTGATTGGTCCTGGAAGACAGATTGGTCCTGTGATGGAAGGAAGTCCTGTCTTGTGATGGAAGGTAGTCTAGTCCTGTGATGGAAGACAGATTGGTCTTGTGTTGGAAGGCGGTCTAGTCCTGTGATGGAAGACATATTGGTCCTGTGATTGAAAGCAGTCTAGTCCTGTTGTAAGACCGATTGTTTCTGTGATGGAAGACAGATTGGTCCTGTGATTGCAGGCAGTCTGGTCTTGTGATTGAAGGTAGTCTAGTCCTGTGATGGAAGACAGACTGGTCTTGTGTTGGAAGGCAGTCTAGTCATGTGATGAAGACATACTGGTCCTGTGATTGAAAGCAGTCTGGTCCTGTTGAAAGACCATTGTTTCTGTTTGTTTTGGGTTTAACGCCGTTTTTCAACAGTATTTCAGTCATGTAACGGCGGGCAGTTAACCTAACCAGTGGTCCTGGATTCTGTACCAGTACAAACCTGTTCTCCGCAAGTAACTGCCAACTTCCCCACATGAATCAGAGGTGGAAGACTGATGATTTTAGACACAATGTCGTTTATCAAATAGTCACGGAGAACATACGCCCCGCCCGAGGATCGAACTCACGACCCCGCGATCCGTAGACCAACGCTCTTACCTACTGAGCTAAGCGGGCGGTGCCCATTGTTTCTGTGATGGAAGACAGATTGGTCCTGTGATTGAAGGCAGTCTGGTTATGTGATTGAAGGTAGTCTAGTCCTGTGGTGGAAGACAGACTGGTCCTGTGGTGGAAGGAAGTCTTGTGATGGAAGATAGACTGATCCTGTGATGAAAGGCAGACTGGTTATGTGGTGTAAGACAGGAATATTCAGTGACGGAAAAACTGGCTATGGCCTAAAATACCAAAGCCCTTTGCAGAAAAGGGTATCTTTGCTAGGACTGACTGAACTTGGTCTCCAATTTGTTTTGACAGCAAACCATATTTGTATTGTAAAGAGGACACATGTTTTTATGTAAAATCTGCAAAGTACTGAGGATTGGCTGATACGTTCGCCCTAGGGCACCAACCTACTTAGTATCCGCAGGAATTCTGCAGTTGCTATAGTACAAAACAGATGTACTTTAACCCTTTTCTAGCAATAAACGTAGCTAAATTCAATGAATAGTTGGTCTAGCATTCATTTTCTATCTCAAATATACAGTTGCTGAATATCTCAAACAACAGTTCTTGAATATCTCATAGACAAAATTGTTGAATATCCTAAATTAACAGCTGTCAATATCCCAAACATACAACTGCATACAGGGGCCTCCGTGGCGGAGTGGTTAAGGTCGCAGACTTCAAATCACTTGCCCCTCATCGATGTGGGTTCGAGCCTCACTCGGGGCGTTGAATTTCATGTGAGGAAGCTATCCAGCTGGCTTACGGAATGTCGGTGGTTCTACCCAGGTGCCAGCTCATGATGAAATAATGCATGGAGGGGCACATGGGGTCTTCCTCCATCATTAAAGCTGGAAAGTCGCCATATGACCTATCATGTGACGGTGCGATGTTAAATCCAACAACAAAAAAAAAACAACAATTGCATACAATTGTTGAATATTTCAAACTTACAGTTGTTGAATATTTCTACAGTTGTTGAATATTTCTAGACTTACTAGTACATTTCATCAGAAACCAGTAAAATAGCAATATAAATTTATTTTCAATGGTCTTCAATGGTTCCTAATATTTTCATGTTTATAACTTTCTATGCTTGACACTTGTCTCATTAAACTTACTTATAAACACTTTAAATAATTTTGATAACTGGCAAAGAAAATCTCCTATATAAGTGACTCCCCCCAAATACCAGACTTTTTAATCCCCAATATACAAGATCCTGTCTGGTCCAGTCTGATAAGGGTCCATAAAACCCCTGTAGACTTGACATGTAGCCTAATTATAGTCAGAGAATCATAAATTTTATTGCCTACAGGTAAATTGGTTATTTCCTGTGTTTTGCATTTTATTAATTGAAATGCTGTTGTTTTTTTTAGTCTTTTTTTCAGCATGTACACAAAATTATTTTAATTGATAAGATACTAATTTTGATTGCTCAGTCATGTTGAGTAATGTCCTGGCCAATTAAATTATAACTCTTATAGCAAAGCATTTCTCACTATAAAATAATTATTCAAAACTTAATAAGAGAAATTACAAGTTTGTTTATTCAATGATTATGATCTTTTTATCAAAAGTAACAAAATAAAAACGAAAAAAAAAAGAAGATAATTGCTGGATTTTACTAGAAGTTAAAGAAGCGTTCAGTTGCATTTTTAATAGATAAAGAAGGTATATAGACAGAAGGATGTTATATATTAAAAATGCTTAATTCCTCTTGTGTTGTTTAAATAATGTTAACTTTCTTTTATGCATAATAAAATCCAGCAATAAAGATATATCATTGTTCAAAATACACAATAATTAATTACTTCTAAAAGCTATGTGCCTGAATGCATTTTTTATATTTTTGATAAAAAAACAGCAATAATGAGATGTAATTATTAAAAAACTTACCTTATTAAAAATATGACAAAAAACTGTTGTATCTTATCACTTTGTTTAATTAGCCCTAATTCAATCAAACTTTCTAAACTCGTTATAAAGGTGAGAACTGATTTGCTATAAAGGTGAGAAATATAACCTGCAATTTATTTACTGCACAGTAGCTATACAGTAGCTTATTATGATAAACAGAAGCAAGTCTACCAATGGTCCTGACTTGTGTATTGGCCCTTATCGCCAATACGCAGACCTTATCATCTCCATAGGCCACATACCAGGCATACCAGAATCAGTGTCTTTAACCAACAGATAGTGCTAGTTTTGTTACTCTTTTATCAGTTTGCAATTTGTGAACAAGGTGAATATATTTATTCAAATAATTTAAAACATATGTCATGATGATACATAATACGAAAATGATTTGACAATATTTTCTAGATATTTTGAAATCGCAATGCTTCCTTTTTCTAGAACAAACTAATGGAAGGCTCAACAATACTTTGTTTTGTGTATTGGGTTAGAGGTCGGTCATATGATAATTTTTCAAGCTTTTGATTGTGAGCAAAGAACAAGCAGATGTGCGCCCCCACCCCCACCCCACCGCTGGTCGTGTTTCAGGATTGGGTGGGCACCCAAGCAGAACCAACTTCCACCTGTAAGCCAGCTGAATGGCTTCTCACATGAAAAATTCTACACCCGCAGCAAGGTTTGGAACCCACAACTGTGACAGTCCAGTGACTTGAAGCCAGCGACCTTAAAGATTCTGCCATGGAGGACCCACTCAACAGAAAGGAATTATTGGTAATGCACTATGCTATACTATAGATGAATCTGAAGACTGTTCATGTTTTTATACAGGTAATATAGCTCTTCAAATTTAATACAATCAAACTTAGTTACTGCACAATATGTACCATACAAATTCACCCGTCAAGTTGACCATACAAGTCCTGTCAGAGTTTTACATGTTCAAGGAGTTATTTATTTTATCGGCATGGTCTTATTGACTAGGTTATCAATTAAGTAGAAACATTTACTGAAACCGAATCAACTAACATTTACATTTCAGTGCCCCAGCTAGAAACAAATAGCAGGGCGTGCCACCCATTCCTTCTTCCTTTTCATCCTGTTTGCCCTTTTAGCCAACCTGCCCTTTATTCTCAGTAAAGTATAACCGCAGGCTACAATTAACAGCTATATTGCCCCTCTTATTTCCTTTTGAGATGTCAAATGATTTGACAGATTTAACACAAAAGAAGGCTATGATGGACCTATCCACTGCACACTGGGGTGCATTAGCCTTCAATGACAAGGTCAAGGTTACTGAGATTTAAATTCAGAATGTCGCACTCAAGCAAAGAGCTATAAAATTTGTATTTTATACTTCTTTGACACAAGTAAGCAATGCTTTTCATTTAACTTCTTTGTTTGTGAATGCATATTTAGCAGTTTAAGTGCATAGAACGCAACAATAAAAAGTCTGACCTTGCCAATGCTCACATAAATATATATCTATGGAAAAAGACATCTGAAGTCTACATAAGGCGAGGAAAGTAAGTAGTTCGCTAAAAAAGTGAAATACACTATTTTACATATATCCAAAATGACCATACAGGAATCAATAGCACACCCAATTTATTTTGGTCCGCAATGTAACTTGACTGAGACTTTAGTGGTATAAACAATCAATCAAATTGAAGGTTCTAGAGTGCTGAAGTAACAAAACATGGCATTTTTGAAAAAGCAAGGGCATATAACTCTAGACCTCCTATTAATCAAACTCGACCAATATCTTACAGGTTTATACATTTTGTGTAAATTCAACTGATTTGTAAAGGAAAGAAGGTTATAGAGTGCCAACATACATGTAGTAAAATATTGCTCTTTTCGATACGTCAGTAGCAAATAACAGCCACCTAGCCCATAACCAAATTTGACATAGATCTGAGTGTAATACATATCAAGAGCAACTATTCAGCTTCAGGTCTAATTTGGCCCAAAAAAGATTTTAACCAATATCTTATTGCCATATACAATATGTCCAAGTTTGATTAAAATTTGCTTCAGAAATTTTGCTGCTGTACATACATAAAACAATTTTAGAAAAATGGACAAATGAGCTGCATCATGAGAAAACCAACATAGTGCATTTGCGACCAGCACGGATCCAGACCAGCCTTTGCATCGGCGCAGTCTGGTCAGGATCCATGCTGTTCGCTAACAGTTTCTCTAATTGTAATAGGCTTTGAAAGCAAACAGTATGGATCCTGACCAGACTGCGTGGATGCGCAGTTAAGACATTTTAATGCAAACTTTTCTCCGACTTGAGAAATAAGTATTTTAAAGTTATGATTAAGAACATGGGGAGATAATTTATGCCATGAAAAAAAAGCATTTATTAATAAAATTTTCAAGTACAGTTAACATAACATAATCTGCTGTTAACATTTTCTTCCTATTTCTTGGAAGTCACTGTTACCCCTCTAAACACACCTTTTGCTTATAGAATTAAAACTGAATGTTAAAATTATATATATTGCCATTTTCTGTCTGTTTCTGTCTCTCTGACTATAAACAGTCTGTCTCCATAAAAATGCCACAAATGATGACTATTGTCCAGATGACTGTAAATGTTTGTATTTTGTTTCTAAAACGAGAAATCTGTTGCTGCTATCTCATAAAGACGTCTGTATTTCTGAAACTAGAATTGTCCCTGAAAGAAAAGAAAAATGGATATTAGTGATGAAAATGTACAGAAATCTTGCTTATTTCAATCAAAGGGACACAACTCTAGATTAATGTCATAAAAGTATAGTTTTCAGGACTTACACAGTTACCATTTTACCCACTGACTTTCTTGTAGCAGACATTTATGACATATATACTAACCAAGTGTTTGTACATCTATTTGGCTGATCTGTTTTCCTAATTCAGCAGCAGTGTATCTTCATTCTGCTTCATTTATAAACTACCGTATTTAAAACCGATGAGCCAGTGAGCATTCTTGTATATTTACAGTGGAAATGTATTTTCTTACATAAAGCTATAAACAGCTTATGCATACTTCAATGAATGTTGTGACCCAAAAGGCAGAGCATTCCAGAGGCCACAATGCTTAACTGGCCGAGATTAAAAACATACATCTTATCCTCAGGAGAAAAACTTTCCCCAAAACTGCTCTTGGAAAGTGGGCTTTATGAGGTGGCATTAGAACATTAAATTTGCAATTCAAACAGCCACAATTAATTGAAGATTTTATCATTTCACAGATCTGTTTTCATCAATGTATCAAATAAATGTACGTGAGACAGAGAGAAAAACAAGAGCACCGCCTTGTGGGTGCAGATGCTCATCTGATTTTTTTTGTCTCTGTATAATAGAAATATTGACCTACCCATGATTTTCTAAGTCCAAAAGGGGCCATAATTCTTGCAAAAAGCAATGCAGAGTTGTGGTACTTGCTGTGCAGTGTCAGCTTTTAATGACGACAAAATGCTCTATGTTTTAAAGCAAAAGCTTGGGACCATAAAGGAGGAAAGTTGACCTAAACGCAAAACTTAACCAAGAAATCTGATATTTTCTAAGTCCTAAAGGGGCCTTAATTCTTGTAAAAAGCAGGATGGAGTTACGTTTCTTGCTGTGCAGAGTCAGCTTTTGATGGTGAACAAGTGTTGCAAGTTTTAAAGCAATAGCTTTGATAGTTTAGGATTAAAGCTGATCTAAACATAAAACTTAACCAAGAAATCTGATTTTCTAAGTCCAAAAGGGGCAATAATTCTTGCAAAAAGCAGGATGGAGTTATGTTTCTTGCTGTGCAGAGTCAGCTGATGATGGTGAGCAATTGTTGCAAGTTTGAAAGCAATAGCTTTGATAGTTTAGGAGAAAAGCTGACCTAAACATAAAACTTAACCAGGCAACGCCGATGCCGATCACGTGATGACAATCTCATCTTTTTTTCTTCAAAAAATCAGATGAGCTAAAAATGGCTCGGGGGCTGAGCGCGACACTATTATACTATACATAAATAAAGATTAAGATATAATAGTTTCGTGCTCAGCCCTTGAAATGTAAATACAGGGAATACATTGTGGCAATAAATTAGTCAGATATAAAATACACTGGATTGATTATCATAGGCATGAAAGTCTTTAGCCATCACACGATATAAACAACCCAGTTTATTTTACACTCAGATGGTAACTACATAACCATTTATTATTCTTTAACCCTTACCCTGCTAAATTTCTTGGACTTGTCAATCTTTCAATTTGGACAGTACCATTAACTGTTAAAAGGGGTGCTTACCAATAAGATAATGACTGAATGGTAAACAGTGCAGATCTTGATCAGACACTGCCACAGAGGCCCCGATCATGATATTAGACCGACCATGATCTACACTGGTCGCAAAGGCAGAATCAATCAAGTCCAGCATAATAAGGGTTAAGTAAGTGACTGAATTAGAAACAACTGCTTACTTCATGCTGTCATTATGTGTCTTGTATTCCATTATTGTGTTAGGTGGCAAGTTTAGGACTCTCTTTAATGTGTCTCGTATTCTTGATGTGGTGGTATGGTCATTGGCTGTCCTGTTCCACAGTGACAAAATGTCCTCCTGGAAGTAAAGGGAAGCCTTGTTTAATTTAAACATTGAATATAATTAACAGACAACATTACCTACAAAGCATGTGTCTGATAAACTAGATATTTACCTGGGCCTATTTTACCTCCTAGTCCTAGTGGAACCCTTTAAATACTGTATGATACAACCGGGGACCAAACCCCTAACCTATTGCCCTCAAAGTGGACACTTTACCACTGAGCTATTGAGGCTCGAGAAAAACATACACAAATCAAGTAGCATAATACCTTAAATATAAGTTTCTTTGCGGATACCTTTTTTAAATCTTGCTCCGAACATGACTAAAAGAGGTTTTGCAGGAAAACAGTCAAAAAACATCCTTGCCAATAAACATATAACATAAAACTAGCAGTTTGCACCCTTGTAAAAGAAAATGTTTTTATCAAATTATTCTATTAGAAGAAGTTGAAATGCAAGGTGGGCTTGATCAGTACACCTGAGTGTATCTTGATGTTTCGATTGGGCTATTGGGCGAGTCCTCCATGTGTAACCGAGTGATGCTCGCTATCAGTGTAATAGGTGAAATCGGGGTACCCATTATCTTACACTGTACTTACAGTCTACCATATTGACATAACTGCGCCACAGATCTCCTCCATCACTAGCTTATAAGGTACTTACAGCATATCTGATTGATATCACAGCTCCGCATATCTCCTCCCCTACCATAAACTGTTCTCCAAGCATTGCTAAGATCAAATTTTCCCAACATCTTGATGCAAGACCTTTCTTTAAACGAATGATCCATTTGCCACCATTTTTATTTGCACTGTCCTGGAAAAAACACAACATTCCGCATTTGAGCTGGGCCATGTGAAAACCAACATAGTGGCTTTGAGACCAGCATGGATCCAGACCAGAATGCGCATCTGCGCAGTCTAGTCAGGATCCATGCTGTTCGCTAACAGTTTCTCTAATTTCAATAGGCTTTGAAAGCGAACAGTATGGATCTTGACCAGACTGAGCGGATGCGCAGGCTGGTCTGGATCCATGCTGGTTGCAAAGCCACTATGTTGGTTTTCTCATGGCACGGCTTATTTAAAGAAAAACTTTTCAACATGCATTGTATCAAAAGAGTGGAAAACTGAAACTTCACAGAAAATTCCTAAACAAATTTGGACAACTAATTTGATGCTAGAGGAGTAAAAAGAAGAAAGAAGATAAAGAGCAAGAAACTACTTTTGAAAAGTGCATTCCTCCCATACTGCTTCATTTGAATGGAAGTGGTAACTGATATATGTAGGTAAATGTTTGAAAAAACTCATCCATGAACGACAAAGTTACAGACTGACAGATTGGAAACAAAACTGGAATGGAAATTCAATAAAGGCAGATTACTCAAAATGTAAGCCGGGCAGATTACAGTCCACGTATAGTGCATTCCTCTAAATGCAATCCTCTATCATTGTGTACAGTTTGTATATATTCCCAACACTTGTTTTTGAGTTATGCCCTAAAAAGACCAGTAAAGGAAGATAACTCAAAAGGGAAGAAGGGTAGAGTTATTCTTCTTGCAAAAGACTATCACCATGTCAATCACTGGTGTTTCTTTTTAAATCCATGAATGACAAAGTTATAGAATGGACAGGAAATATGGATGGACATTCAATAAAAGCAGATTATTCTAGAAGTATGAAGAAATGATTTAATGTTCTAAAATCCATCTTCGAACAACACTGTTACAGACTAGACACAAAATCGGGATAGACATTCAAAAAAGGGAGATAACTGAAAAAGTAAGATGAGCAGACATAGTTTTTGCATATTATTCATCGTCCTGTTATACTGATCATTTGTGCCAAGTCTTTTTGAAATCCATCCACAACTCGCAGAGTTACAGACCCAACATGAAATTGTTACAAAAGAACAACTAAAGGATGCTGCAATAACCCCATGGGAGTGAGGGTGCAAAAAAGAAGGCAGAAGGAGATAAATAAAGGTAGTATATGTGGGGCAGAAAAGAGTGGAAAAAACAAAGAAGATATCATTTATTAGAAATGAAGGAAGAAAGAGAATTAAAAGCAGTAATTGGAGAAATGTGTTACCTCCCACATTGGCCTGATGCCTTCTTTAAATAGATGATAATCAGTATGTCCTGTGAGATCACTGGGTCTTGCAATGTGGCAGTAATGTCGCCAGAACTGCTCCACTGATGCAAATGTTCCTATCAGCTTTAAATTCTGGTCATAGCTTGCTGTTTTGTGTCCCTGAGATTTCCTAGAGTACCAGAACCCATAGTTATATTGCAGAGGGTGTTCTCCTGGACCCGGCTTCTAGAATGTGAAAATATGTATTTCCTAAACACAATTAGATTTACAAAAACACACGGCACTTCCATTATCTTACTAATGCATGTAACATACAATAATTGCAGTATAAAATCTGGACAAGAAATTGGAATATGAAATAAACAGAATCTTTAAAATTCCCATCTACTCGTAACTAACCGATCTGTCAAAAAACATAATAATAAATGCGGATGTACCATTTTAAGAAATCTGTATAAATAACTTACATGAAGAAAACTGAGTTAAATTTTTGCTTAAATACTTAATAAATATCATATATTCAATTCTAGTTTAAGGGCCAGCATGAATAACAGAAAAAAATACTTACCTGTATTAAAGAGTTGGACAAGGTTTTGATGATCTTGCTTTTATAATAGCATTTTAATGTTGAATAGATCATGTTTAACAGTGTTATTACATTTAACCATTATGATAATAAATTTATCTATGTAGTCCTCGTCCCAAATCTAGTCCATTAGGCTAGCACATTAAAGGAAATTTAATTGAAATGCTATTGAAATTTTACCGGAGGCGGCCTGGGTGGAGATTCTGGTTCTTGTTTGTTCTCATTTTCCTCTTCACCAGAACCACTGCTGTCCTCTGCCTTCAAACTGTAAACAAAAAACATATTTATAAACTTTTGAACACAATCGATAACAGAAAATAAATTAATTAGATTTAATTTGTTTCTATACAAATATCATATTCACAATTTCTACCAATACAGCTGCTATTATTCGATTAATTTTGTTGTCTAAAGATCAGTTGTGTTAACCCTAACCCTGCGAATTTCTATAATGAACTTGTCCATCTTTCTATTTGGACAGTACCATAACTGTTAAAAGGGGTGCTTACCAAAAAGATACTAACTGAATAGCGAACAGTGCTGATCTTGATCAGACTGCAGGGATGTGCAAGCTGATCATGATCTACACTGTGACTGATTGCAAAGGCAGAATCAATCGTGTCCTGCATGCTAAGGGTTGAAGTATTCAAAACTGAATCATACAATCAATGTTAAAGATATAACAAAATTGTAAACTGACAGGATTAATTATTTATTTTATTTTGTTAGGTTTAACGTCGCACCGACACAATTATAGGTCATATGGTGACTTTCCAGCTTTGATGGTGGAGGAAGACCCCAGGTGCCCCTCCGTGCATTATTTCATCACGAGCGGGCACCTGTGTAGAACCACCGACCTTCCGTAAGCCAGCTGGATGGCTTCCTCACATGAAGAATTCAACTCCCAGAGTGAGGCTCGAACCTACATCAGTGAGGGGCAAGTGATTTGAAGTCAGCGACCTTAACCATCCGGCCACGGATGCCCCTAGGATTAATTATGGTTATGAAGGAAACACCTAGATAAATTTTCAAGAAAGCTTAAGGCCTTTGGTCTACAAACATTTCAAACAGCCTGATGTATTATATCTAGATGGTCACTATATAATCACAAGTTATTCCTTACCTACAACAGAGTCTGGTACTAGGACTTATGAAAATTGTTTGAAGGTAAGGTATATCTGGGGTATAGTGATTACGGTGAGTCTTATATTCAGTTGGCTCTATCGATAATAAAATGATTCTTTGGAAGGATAAGTTTCACTCTATTTCATTGACTTATATCTTAGCTTTAGATGTTTTGTGAATATTCATCAAAACAAAGCGTTAAAGTTCCACTTTTGTCCTACAGAGAATGGCAGTGGAGAATTCTAGCATTTTCTGGCAAATACCTATAGTATTACCATGAATTTCAACATTTAATCAAAACCGGTCCTTTAATTGGTCTCAGACAGTCAGAAAGCAGTTGTATTTAACATCAGATGTAACCACATATGAATTAGACTTAGAAGAAATAAGCTAAACTGAAAATTAGAAGAGAAAGATTGTAAAGATTAACCAGAATGACTAACCACTTTCAAATTATTCAATTCTTAGATTTTGATGATTATAGTAAAATAAAAAGAAAGACATGCAATAATGATGAATTAGTTTTTATAAAAAAAAAAAACTAAGCGCAATGACTATAGACAATAATATACTGTTTGGTGAGATAACCTCAAAACTAAATTACAGTATTTTGGCAATATTTTACTCATCTGTGTTAATATTCAATAGTTCTGCACATAAAAAAAATAGCTCAGTATCTGGGCAAACGGGAATAAAAAACCTGATGTAAAGTCATTTTTTTTGGAAATCTGCATGATTTAAAAGAAATTTTCTGAGAGGAAGTGGCCTATTAATGGCCCTAATTATAGAATGAAAAAAAAAAACACCTGACATCAAGCCAATGAGGTTTAAATAAAAATAAACCAGTCAATATACACACACCTCTTCATGACTGAGGTAGAAATTCAATGGTGTAAGCAAAAAACATGCTACGAAGTTTAAAAATGTTTTGCCTACTAACGAAAGTTCTCTCATTAATTAGGTCATATAATGACTGTATTTAGAATAAGCTTTCCAGACATGTAATTTTTAATGTGAAATAAGCCTCCAGTGCTGGTTATATACACGTACAAGGAAAATTTTCTGCACTGTATTGAATGGTAAGTGGGTTGTGCATGGAGGGTATTATATGTGTCTGTATCTGTATGGATTACGGTGTAGGGTTATAGTCTGTATATAATATCAAAGAGCCCTTTGCGCACAATTAGTTAGGCTAGGTCCATTTCTGAGGTTGAGGGTGGTATATCAAATGGTAGTGGTTAGAGAACCGGAATCAGTTCCCTTGACAGTAAACTTATTTGTCAGGAACCGGTTCTTTAACCAAAATACCGTCCATAGGTTAGGGAACTGGAATTTTATTTCTATGCATAATGCTGCCAAAATCCACTTTGTTTCTTGGTCAGTGTCATGCATATTATTTAATAAATTAATGTTATTAAATAAATTTATTTTACCATGCCCTTGCATTTATCTGCGTTTACTGTCTCCAAAAGTGTACTTGTTGCATACCGTGTCCACCATATTGGAATGATATAAACTAGTACGAACGAATGTGTGAAAACTACTTTGCCGTTTTTAAATGTTACTTGCTTTAAACATGTGCTATGTTTAAATTATTTAAATATAAAAATAATATTGAGTTGTATTTGCATCATTACATGTTTATAAATGTACAAACTAATATAATTGCCATTAAAAACTTCATACAGATTCTTTGATCACTTAAAATACTGGTTTGTAACACCTCGGCATTTCACGGTCAAAGATGTATGATCAATACGAATTAACAGAAATTACTTAATTTGTTTTAATTGTTTCTTTTATGTATAGTACCTTTTAAGTTTAAATTTCAAGTTTATTTCGGCTTTCTCCAGTGCCGACGATGTCCGCATTCATTCGTAATAGTTTATTTTATAGTTCCAATATGGCAGACAGTATGAGTACACTTTTAGAGACACAGTAACACAAATAAATTAAAGGACATGGCTTGCTGAAATGGTAAAATTAATTAAGATAATAACATGCATGATACTTACCAAAAGAAACATGGTGGATTTGGACAGCTTTATACATGGAAATAAAATTCCGGTTCCCTAGCCTATGCAAGGTACTTTGGCTAGAGAACCGGTTCCGGACGAATAAGTTTGCTGTCCAGGGAACCGATTCCGGTTCTCTAGCCACTGCCATATCAAATACTGTATCAAAACAATTGAATGGGATAATTTCTGTAACATCGGATGGCTTCATCCGAAAGTCAAGTGAATTTTCAACAAAATTACACCTAAATACTGTTTATGAAATTGTTAATCTGTTATTGGGAATAAAACAAGGCCCTTGACTTGCCTAGAGACATGAGAAAACTGCATTCACGACGCATTATTCTTTACTGTTCTTCTTTACTGACGTCTCCAATATGAGAGAAACTGACAGCTCATAGGAAATATGTACAACATAATGATTAAATAGTTACGAAAAAACGTCTTACGCTTCGAATTTGTTGTTCATATTTAAAGAAATCTGTTATAAAATGTGATAATTTGGCAGTAGGTCCTCTCTGTCCTTGAACGCTTTACATGACTTAAACAAAGCGTCGCAGTAATTCAGACTGCTCCATGTTGTAAGATTGCTTTTCATTGGTCAATATTAAAAAGGATTAATGTATCGGAACTTTTGATTGGGCTACTTAATTATGTTCATGCAAGATGGCAGCCTCCACAACATCAAGCACAAAACAGAAACTATTATCCCTGATTGAAGATGTAGAAATTGTTTCCAGGTACGTAAAATGAGTCCAAGGAAGGAGAAAGTCATCACTTCTTAAAATAAATTCTTTTTTATCCTGACATTTACCTAGGGCCACTCTTTGAGCTGTTTTATTTGGCTCTAACCTGGTCTTGTAGCCTTTTGTTTCAAAAATTCCCTATTTTTCGCACAAAACAAAATACGTTAGTCAAATAAAATAAAAATCAATTACCTAAAATCCGGACACAGTATAGAACATTGACAAGGTGAATGACTTGAGCATTACAGTACGCTATTCATAACTTGATCGTGACATCAGGAGTTTTAACTGACCAATTGGACTCATTCAGAGCGCTGCATTTTCAGGTACCTGCCAGTTTCTGCTGCGTCCTTTGTTTTCACAGCAAAGTTCAAAGACATCAGCCGACATGCGTGACGTCTCCTGTAAATATAGCACATGATATAAGGAAATTCCGTTTTTTCCATTGTTTTTTTTTTTTAGGAAGTGGCTATTCCTACGGTCCCGTAAGAATAGCCTCACAGGCTATTCCTACGGCTCTCCTGTAAGAGTAGTGAAATAGCCCGCAGGTGGCTATTCCTACGGCTCTAAAGACAGTTTTGTATGTCCATCTTAAACTGCATTGTACGGAATTAATTTAAATGGTATATTTTCAAACAAATATTTTACCTTTTAGTATCACATCCAGAGAGAACTTTTCATGTCAATTTTCAAGAAAAAATAGTTATATATAAGGTGGTTTTGAAACAAAAAAATGTATACGGGTGTTGATTTCGCCAGATTCTACTGTATACGCAGAAATTTTAAATGACAGGCAAAATCAAGATATAAAATTTAAAGTGATGATTTTTTAAAGAATCATTTTAAGGCCTAGAGCAAATAAAGTGTGACATTTTGTCAAAAAAAATATTGTCTTTGAATTAACTTTTTTTAGTTTCATTAGACAGCATAACCATCAAAGTTGATAAAAATGTTAGGTTTTAGAAAAGTAATTGACCGTTTTTGAAAAACACTGCAAGGATGTTGTCAAATTAATACAAAAATTAAAGAAAAATTGCTAAAGTTACATTGAAAAAGTCACAAAGTAAATGATGATTGACAATAGATAAACTTATTCTAGGGTGCACATGATTTGAACAAATGGATTTCTGTGCTTTACATGGGCCATATTTGCTTTTCAGTATTTTTTTTTCAGAATAATTCAGAAAATGAATAGAAGAAAGTCAATAATGACAAATAGAAATTTTATTTTGAGTAATTATGAACATGTAGAATAAAAACTAACAGCTTAACACATAAAACAATGCAACATCTATGTATGTGTCGAGTTTCATTATTCTAATATGAACCACCCATAAGATATTAGTTTCTGATATTAGCCAGTAGTTTTAATTTGACTGTTAGGGTTGGGACATGTTATATGCATGTGAATTTATGAAATGACTAGTGTTATTAATAATTATATTTCTTCAGAACTGAAAGTATTCACATAATACAGGGAAACTTAGGTCAACAAACATAAAAGAATATTACAGTCTGAACCTGATTTCGATTTATTTTTGCTACATGTATTTATCAAGAAAATATCAAATGTTTTAAGTTTACTAATAACAAAAGGCTTAAAACACTGTTGTTCACATTTTAGTGTCTCTAACATAACCTTGGGGGAACAATTAATAATACAACAATAAAAATATATTCTCCCCTTTACCTTTCTAAGAAAAAATCACAAAATGAGGGAATCTTCAAAAAATGTTAGGGTTGGGACATTTTTCAGTAACATAAAAATGCTGCTTTTAAGTGGTTAGATTTATTTAAAACATTCCTTGTACAGTAATATTGTTTCACAACTTACTGTTAAATGTTCCTTAATAATCTTATTTAAAGTAAATTGCTAAGTATAATTTTTCTTGTCAAGAATCTTACACTACAAGGAAGTTTTAAAATGAAACTTTTTCATTAGCTTAAAAAATTGTCACAAGAATGAACAAAAATATCAACATAACTAGTTAATAACATAACAAAGCAACATTTAAAAATACTTTAATATAGTTAATAGTACCCCCATTATTTATTTTTAACACTTTTTTATGAAGATAATTGTCTTTGTAGCGTTAGGGTTGGGACATAGTGCTGTATGTTCAACAAATATGAGAACTAAAAACTTGCAAACTGTAGCAATGACTGGTATAATTCACTGATCTCAAAGGTATTGTCAATTCCACAATGTAAACAATGTTCTAATACTAAGCACTCTTAGATTTTACAGTAAATACAGGTTATAACAGCTTTGGATATAACTAACATATTTGTTTGGCCTGGTCCTAAATTTTTTTTATTTAATGTACATATAAACGGTTGAAACATATCTTTAGGTAAAGTGAACAATATATTAGTATTCCTGTCGGAAAAGGAAGACTGGACAATACTGTACATGTATTCATAAAGATCTACATATTCTTTAGTATCAGTATTTTAAAAGATATGTTGTTTTTGGATTTTTCTTTTGTCATCTGCATCATATTTTTCCCTGCCAGACTTGCATAAATGAATATCTAAGCCTGCATTAATATCTTTATGGCAAATAAAATACATCGAAAATACATGTAATTTTCTACAGTATTTGTGTGATTTAAATTTGATTCTTAATAAAAGTGAGCATTTATATGATGTATGTAGATAAACTTGCTTTTCAACTGACTTACCATGATTGTAACCAGAAAACAGATTGATTGTAGAGGTAAAATGGTCTTTGAGTTTATAATATGGTTCTTCCAGCTAAGATATGTAAGATAAAATCAACTTTCTTGAATTAATATCATTAAGACTGTCACTGTGTTCAGTTACTTGCTCATAAATAAAACATAGATATGGAGGGGAAATATAAAACTACAACAGTAGAAAATAAATGTGAAATTGATGGTCATCACTTTTATCATATCTGAGTTTGTTGTATTCCTTTTCTTCAGTTTACATATATCATACATTTATAAGTAAATCATTTTATATAAATGTGGATATAACTAAAGTAACTCGGGATGTAAGGAGCACATAATTATGAAAGGTCCCCAAGGAGTTCGTAATAAGCAGAGTTTACTGTTCACATTTTCGGCTCATTTCAATTTCATTGTCTTTAAATTTTACGTATGCCACAGCCTTTGATTTGCTTTTACTTTTACTTTCTTTGCTTAATGATTTCTTTTTTTATGTTAACTTTGTTGTTAATTTCAATTTTAATTTTTAATACAGTCATGTACTCCTTTCCTGCATTTGAAAACACATAATTAATTCAGCAACTGTCATTAAAGCCAAAAAAGTGTCCCAACCCTAACGGTACTGACTAGAAGGCTTAAAGTGACTTACTAAAAGCTATATGTTAAATTAATGAATTGAAATGCACTGTTTTAACAAGTTACAGTTAGGATTAACTATATTTAGTTTAATTTCAGATACACTTTCCTTATTTTTGTCATTCCAGGTACTTGACTTTTCGTTTCCTGAAATTTTCAGCTTATATGATGCGAAAAAGTAGAAGGACTTGTACAAGAACATTGGAGTGAAATTTTATATGAAAAAGCTTGAATATGTTGTTGTAAATAATGTCTCTAAAACATTTTACCATTAATCCTGTTACAGTAAACAAGTTAAAAAAAGCATGTTAGGGTTGGGACAAAAAAGCGTTAGGGTTGGGACAAAATTAAGGATGCCCTGATGCTGGGTTGAGTAGAAATACAGCAATATCTGAAATATTAGTGCAAACAATAAGTCTTAAGGAATATAATGAGACAATATAGGTATGCAAAACTCATTAAAACAACATTCTGCAAGCAAAGGAACAAGCTGACTGTTAAACCGTTAGGGTTGGGACAAAAAACAAGCATAAAAGGATACTTAATGTGCAATGACATGTAAATGTATGCAAAAACTGAAATGTTTGTATTAAAGTATATTGTATTATCTATCCAAAAGAACATTTTACTTTCTAATATGTTAACATATTTTCTTTTAACACATAAATATATGAGAAAGGTATAAATTAAGGTGTTTGGCTTCATTTGGGTACTTTTCAAAATATGTTCAAAAATTTTTTGGAAACTAAATCTGAATATTTCAGTAGTTTACATTCATAGGTTTATGGTCAGCACATTGTATAAACATGGTAAATGTGTAAAACAGTTGATACAGAATATTTTCTAAATAAAATATTAAAACAAAAAAAGATTATGTCACACGAAAATAGCTATTTTTTGAGAAATTCTGTAACTTCAAATGTTAATTAATTTTCAACCGATCATCCGATTTGGCTGAAATTTGAAACATAAATGGTTTCAGGCTGCCTTATCACAAAAGTCAACTGTTAATCTATATTTGTGCAAAGATTGTTCTTTCTTACTAACTTTATTTTTTGCTTCACTAAAATGTACCCTTATTTGCTTTAGGCCTTAAGCTTTTATTCACGAAAAACGTTTGAGGGTGTTGATTTGGACAGAATTTATATGCGAAGAAATCTCAAGTAAAAGGCAAAATCAAAACATAAAATCTAAAGTGTTGAATACTTTTTAAAATCCTTTTAAGCTTTTATTAAGTTTTTTTTTGTGTGTTTTTTTTTAAAAAGTGGTTGTTAAAACCTCAAAAACAACTATAAAACTGCAGGACACAGCTAAAATTGACTCGTTGTCAAAAGATTGTTAAGAGAATTAGCTTAATTGGTCAAATTATTAGGAGGGGGCGCCCTGGGTGTGAAACTGAAAATATACCAGTTGAATTTATTCAGTACAATGCAATACAAGGTGGACATACAAACTGTCTTTAGAGCCGTAGGAATAGCCTGGAGGCTATTCTTACGGGACCGTAGGAATAGCCACTTCCTTTTTTTTTATTTTTATTCGCGCACTGACTGGAAATTGCTAGCTGAAATAGCTAGGGATACCCAAAACATTTTATCTGTAGAGACTTGTACTATAAATTTCAAAGCAATTTATGAGGTCAGTCTTTTATTGAGGGAAGCCTAAATGCATTAATTTTAATTAGTCTGTAGGGGTACTAGAGCTAGCCTCAAAATCTTCTAGGCTCAGAATAAGGGACTACCTTTAGTTTCAAACCCTGTATATATGTACCTATACATAGCATTGGTTCACCTACTTAGCTCAATAGGGAGAGCACAGTTCTACAGATTGCAAGGTCGTGAGTTTGATCCCAGGGTAAGCATATGTTCTCCGTGACAGTTAGCAAAAGATGTTGTGTTTGAAATCCATACGTGTGATACATCCCGGATTGTCCGGGATTGTCCCAGAAATTACATACTCGTCCCGGTGTCCTGGACAGGGTTGAAAAGTCCCGGAAAAATAAAAATATAGGAACAAATAAAAATAATCCCAAAAAAACTTGTTTTTTTTTTGTCTATAAATTGTTCAGTTTTACACAGTAAACAGTCCGCAGTGTCACATTGTTTATTTCTAATCAGTTTCATGCATTCGAGCGGGACACGTGTTGATTAAGCCTGCTTTGATCACACGACGATCTTTTGATGACACTAATTAAGTTACAGTCAGTTATTATGATGACCCTGATTAAGAACTGACAGGATTATGCAATCAATTATAACTGCTTTATGATACTTGAATTAGGAAGAAAAGTCGTAATTTAAAATCTCTTTGTTTTTAGCACGTTAGCGGTAAAGCTACATGTAGCCTTTATGGAAGAGATTATTAAAAACGGTCAATTAAACAATAATTATTTTAAAAGGTTGTAATCATTTAAGATCTAGATCGATTGTCACACATATTCTAAATTAAAATGTTGAATGCCTTTGCCGACCGACCGATAAAAATTGACCCGACTCCATATATTTTATATTGTCGATTTTTATCTACAAACTTTATTTTATTCCTTTAAGGATTCAATTTAATTATTAGATAAATAGATAAATATTTAAGCTTTAGAATAATACCAAATTAGCTAGAATCTAAATCACGATGACCTGGTTGATTCTATGTATATAGTAAGTCTCTTAATTCTGTTCACCTCGGGAACGCAATAAATTCACGTGCCAAACTATAGATGTGTATTACCTGTACATGTATTTACCTCCCTTAGAAAGCTAGACGAAATTTGCAGCAGATAAATACAAGCGAGTGAACATTGTTTATCTCAGGAAACTACATTGTAATAGTATGATATTTTTGCATGAAACATACGAATACTAATGTCACGGTGTATGTCCCAGACAAAAGGTAAAAATCCCGGAAATTTTAACTCAGAATCCCGGAAACGTGGCATGTATGTTGAAATCATTCATCCTCAGATTCCTCTATCTCTGATTCTTGTAGGGAGCTAGACAGTTACTTGCAGAGAACAGTTTAGTGCTGGCTCAGAATCTAGTAGATCCAGTTCAGTTAACTGCCCACCATTACATACCTGAAATATTGTTGAAAACAATGCTAGACTCAAAGATAACAGGCTGTATGAGTAGCATACAGTGGTTTTGGAACAAGCCCAAGCCAGTCCTTCATTTACTGTTGTCTTAGTACTTATACTTTTTGTATCATTTTCAGGGAGCTATTTGAGATTATGAGTACACCAAAAAGTCAGCAAAGGCAAGGAGCACCAGAGCCATCAGAATTAATACAACTTCTTGTGGATAAAGATAAAGAAATTAAAGACTCTATCAAAACAGGTATTTGCATGATTGTGGTAATGTTTTGAAGGCTTTACATACAGTCTCTCCTGACAAAATGATGGAAAAATTAAAATTCTTCCTTGCTTATATATGGAAGCTATTTGATGTCAATATCATTTTCAGCTTTGAGGTAAATTCTTTTGAAGAGTTATAAAATATTTTAAATACAGCTTGAATTAGATCACTGAATTCTGCCAACCAAGAGATCAATTTTTTTTCAGATAATCTATGGTGTAAACGACATTGTGTGCTTTCTATGATGAAACTAGTACTGATTTTATAAAAAATTACTTCAGTTACTATGAATAAACTTAAGGTTCGTAAATCCCATAAAAGAAACATTGCTAAACTGACTGACGTGTGTACTTTTCAAAATGTTAAAAAAAATACCTACGATTTATCATATGTTGCCAATAGAAAACATGCCTTATAACACATTATATTGTTTTCTATAAATTCAACAACTGATGTAAGTGTATGTTCTAGAGATTTTAACTGTATAATGCAGCACTGGTTTAATTAAAACAAGGTAAATATGGAAGGAAATTTAAAAAAAGCTGAAAAAATGAAATGAATTGCAGTTTGATTGATTAGTTAATTGAACTGAAATACTATTAATTCAGTTACTTGATATCCAAGTGTAAACTACAAGCTACAATTTGTGTACTGAAATATGTACATTTTAAGGGTAAAGTCACAGTTTTATCGACTGATTGAACTTTATAAGTTCTTAAACTTGTAAATGAAATTTGTCATATTTCAGCTGGAAAGCAAGGTGAGGTTCAGAAGACAATAGATGAATTGAAGCATGAAGTAGATAAGAGAGATTTGGATATCAAAATACTTCAGAAAAACCTCAAAGAGGCTGAAAATGTTTTGGTATTTATAGTTTCATTATTTTTATGTCAAATATAAAATGTGCTATAATAAAAAAAAAAGTATGAGGTACTTGGTAAAGGTGTGTATATATGCCAATGTTTTATACGGAAGATTGCCTTTACAAAGTAAAGGCATTTAACATTTGAGAAGACTTCATACTGCAAAATCTTTAATATCCATTGGAGACTGATTTTCTAGATTACATCTGTTCACAAAATGTAATCTCAAGGAACAAATTAATTCCCATTTATTTTATCAACAATATTGTAAAATCCATGAAAGCACATCCCTGAGAAGTAGCTGCTTTTCAAACACCGTGGAATTTTATGCCAGCATAGTTACATGATTTTCCAGTAGTTGCCTTTTAAATTGGGAATGAGTCACTATTAAACTATTTTTAAAACTAGATCATTTGCTGTCAATTTCAGAACAGTAGTGTTTTTATCTGAATGCTTTTTTCAGTCAACAGCTATTTTTCAAGCAAAGCAAAAGTTGGACTCTATAAGCCAGGCCAATGAGAAGAGAATCTCATCAGAGGAATTGATCAAGTTTGCACATAGGATCAGTGCTAGTAATGCAGTTGAAGCGCCACCTACCTGGCAACCTGGTAAGGAGAATATCAAGTGGAACTTCCTAGTTTCTTCAGTTGAGGCAGTACATCAGTACTAATTATGGTCATTACTTTTGTTCCCAGACAATGCGAATGGTCTCTTTGGTAGTGGTATGGAAATAAAGTAATGCAAAGAAGCAAAATAGTAAGAGACATGATTTGATAGAGTTTGTTCATCACAGATATTGAAATATTGAACATGCGTCATAACCCATACCACTGGCTAAACGGAACTCATACTTCACATGAATAATGGATAGATTGCATGATCTGAAAAATGTAACAACACAAAATGGTATTGGGAATTTTTTACTGCCTCCGTACTGTATTTAAAGACATGGTGAAAGTTATTAAACTCTTAAAGAATATCCATTGCTAGTATAAATTGTGCAATCCAGCAAAATAATGACAGATTTGGTTTATTGAGTCTGTCCCAGAGATGTAATAAAATGTGCAACACTTCTTATGCCTATGATATATACAGTGTTGTTCATCCTGCACATCAGATTACGTTTGGGATGTGTTATTCACTTTTGATATTTATATAGGAAATATCAGTTTATTTTATTTCTGAACCCATTCCCATTTTCAGTAAGGCATGTGACCAAGATTTTGACCTTTAATGTCCGAATTCCGTGCACAGCACTAGTTGTAGTTATGTTATCAGATATGTATGCTCTAAAATGTCATTAGCAGTTTTCATTAAGAGGCATACAAATGTACTTTTATGTAGGCCCATCCAGTAAATTGGTGTTTGCCAAACTTTGCTACTGTCATGAAGCTGTTTACCCAGCATAGGGTATGAGATTTTGAACTGAGTTTGTACAATGTAAACCAGTCTTCTTAAAGCAGCATCTTATTGGGTTATTCTTAACTTGATTTTGAAATTGACCAATAGGAAGGGTGCTTTGTGGGGCTGGTACTCTGAACCACATAAGAGGCTGGTTTCGTATATATAAAAATCTTGAATTAACCATTTGTTGAACTTTTAATTAAAGTTTTAAAAGTTTCTGTCATATCAAAGATAACTGAAATCAAATTAAAAGCGGTCATTTTTAAAAAGGGTCTCTTAATTTCTAAGATTAATTTTTTTGCAGTTTCATAGTTATAAGAGTTCTCAAATACAATATTGACTCAATAGATTAGAATTAGTTAATCTAAAATTGAAATTTATCTTCATCCCAATGTATTTCTATGGTTCATTTTACATGTAGGTGACCCAAGACGTCCATATCCTACAGATTATGAGATGAGGAGTGGGTGGTTAGCAAAAATGAGTGACATTCCAGCCAGCACACCAGCATTACAAGCCCAGGGCTCATATGGGGAACCCATGGCATCAAACAGGAATCAGCTTCCTGGAGGTATATTGACAATTCATAAGTACAGTACTACTGTTTGGAGAATGCCTTTAGGGAATTTCAAAAATGGGATAGTAAGGCTGAAAAGTCAATATAAGGAGCAATTTAGACAACCTTTTACAATTTAAGAAAGTTGTGAACACTGTTTTCGTTTGTTATATAGAATTTTTTTCACATACAGACTTTAAAGGCTCTTACTATCGTTGTTTATAATGTGGCAGGCACATCTTTTATTATGAACATAAAATATGTCTGTTTCTTGTTAAATCCTATTATCAATGATTGTTTTCTCATATATTTGACAAAGCTCCAAATATTTATTAATTAAGTAGAAAAACATTATTGAATCTACCTCTTTTTATGGCCTAACTATGTAAGTTTGTGTGTAATATTGAAGGAAGTGATTTTCTATCTGGTATAACAAATAATTTAAAGCCTCATGGAAATTTAATGAATAGACTTATTTGCCCTTTAGCTTATTGAAGGTACTTAGCCTAATCAAAGTTATGGTAGTTTGTAATGAAAATATTTAAATGTTGTACTGTACCTTTCAGACATGGCAGTTCCAGCACCACCACAGCAACAAACGGTCACATGGCAGACTCCCTCAGACATGACCTCCTCCATATCTTCACACCCTCACACGGGTCTCGTAGACTTCAAGGGACATAATAAAGAAAATGAAGAAGTTGAACTTATGTCTAGTGACTCCTCAAGCAGTTCAAGTAGTGATGAATGAGTCTGTACAATACAGTGTCAGTGTAGTTCAAGAGGAGAGGAATGTCAGTGTACATGTATATCAAGTGGTGATGAAAGAGCTTGTACATTAAAATGTCAGTGTAATTATAGTGATGACGAGTTAGCTAGTTTGACACACATTGTGACACAAAGACATTGTGCCTTGAAAAGTAACCTTTCCAGCCAATAGTGTTTAGCGAGCTGGTCCATCATTCAGAGAGGAAAGGTCCATTTATGGATAACTGGTGCAGTATGGGGTTTAACCTGTCTTAAACATGGGACAAGATTCTTTATAAAGAATCTCAAGGTTACAGGATGTTTACACATAGGCCTTTGTTGAAAAGAATTTCATCTTTACTGACAGAGGGATCAATTGTAGCCCGAAGTTCCAAAATATATACAAATACTGTGGCTCACCTCAAGTGAAGGTTTGAATTGATTTGATTCTGTCGACAGAGATGCAATGTGAAAAAAATGTATTGCGGAAGGAATTATCAGTTAGAGAGCCAGTCTGGTTAGCTCACTAAGTAGAGTGAAATGTTCTTGATTTAGAGCTGGTAAAGTGTAATCTTTGGTGAGA
Organism: Mercenaria mercenaria; assembly: GCF_021730395.1. Lineage (NCBI taxonomy): Eukaryota > Metazoa > Mollusca > Bivalvia > Venerida > Veneridae > Mercenaria > Mercenaria mercenaria. The sequence continues at coordinate 13,414,838 of NC_069367.1, read as the reverse complement.
CAAATGTTCTATGTGACAGTTTGACAGAAGACAATTATTATCCAATGTCATTTAACTTTTACCTCTGAGGCAGGGTTTCATTAAGGGAAGGGGAACGTGGATTCCCCTACTATAGCTGTTGGAATCTCTGGTTACTTTTCCTGTAACAAATAAAGTTCTGAGTGGGAGAACCCCAAACCATACCCTTCTCTGCAGTTTCCACATTCATCTTTAGTAATGAAGGCCCTGCACTCTGATTCATGTTGGGGTGGTCTTTGTAGACGATAGATATTTGTCAATACTGACATATTATCCAGAAATAAAGGATAGGTTAACTGCCTGACACAGCAGAACTTCAGCTGGAAAATGGCTTTAAGCAAACAGTAGAGTTTCTGTTCTATTTGTAATTTTGTAATTTATTGTTTATGACTGAATGCTGTAAAGGAGGGTCAAAATAGGAATTTTTTAAATTTTTCTACTGTTGATTGGGTATTATTTGTGATGGTTTGTTTTCAGTAATGTTCACAATTAATGCCACTTGCAAAATGAAAATATTCATGAATAAAAATCTACACTATGTCCTAAAATACAAACACTCGTGTCTCCCAAATTCTTCAAACCACAAAGAAGCTGCTAAATGTGAACTTTTAAATAAAGTCTACACATTTTTGGTAAATGTATGTTGACTGACTGCTCAAAAGCAAGAGATCTCAACGAATTGATCTAATAAGTAATTTTTAGTTAATAAACAGATCTTTTGATCAAAGTTGGGAATTTGATAGAGAGGTGCATAATTTGAAAGAGATAATGTTTGCTTTTAATTGGTATGGACCAGTTGTTTGTAATGTAATAGATTGTATAAAGTGGCAAAGCAGTTTTGGAAATTCTGACGGAAATTTTTACTCTAATCTGCTTGTCAGCATTAAAAGCTCATAATGCCTTTACTTTAAAATGTGGCTGCCACATTTTCCGCTATGAACATAAAATATTTTAATTTCTTGTTAAATCCTATTTCCGATATTAAATTATTTTCTCTAATATTTGTCAGTTTTGAATATTGATGAACATACTGCAGTATTTTATTGTATCTATTGTTTTTGATTACCTCCCTTTATGACTAACTGTGAAAGTTCATGTACCTTATGAAAAGAAGCACTCATAAAGCCAAGTCATTATGCATAACATCTATTTGGAAAGCTATTCATCTGTTTAATACATAAAAATTAAAGCTTTGTGAAACTTCAAGAACATTGCAAACATGCTGGAATGGAAAATGTGCGAAGAAGAAAGATGTCCATAATTTAAGAAAATAGAAATGTTACAAATTGCAATGCCATCTATATAGTTCATATGCATTGAAAGACATTTGAACTGAATAAAAAAATAAAATTTTAAGATATTGTTTAGTAATTATGAAATGTCCAAAACTGCATGTTTCAAGAGGAATGGAAGAATGCCCTGCTTTTATGTATATTCCAGTACAGGTACTAAATAAGTCTTTAATAGCATTTTATTAACTGATTACTTGATGCAAATATTTACGTGTTGGTTTTTTCCCTGTTAAAGTAAACAATTTGATTTTTGATTATGTCTCCAAATAATTTGAGGGGAGACATTGGTTGTTGTACAGTTGGTCATGTGCTTGTCAGTCTATCACACAGTCATGACCCCTCCATATCTTTTTACCCCCTGGAAGGATTTTGAAATAACTGGAGACAAATGTTTTCCACAATGAGATGACATGCAGAAGATTGCTGTCAGTCATGTGGATTAAAAGTAAATATCTTAAAATCAAAGGTCAAAAAGGCAGCTTTTGTGTGTGCTCTGTATTTTTTTAACCCTTTTGAAGGACTTTTGAATGTTTGCCATACTGTGACAATTTGGAGAAAGTAATTTATAACCATGTCAGTTTAAGGCCGAGGACATGTGGTGAGACAAAAGGTCAGATATTCAGGATTTCACTCCATATCATTTAAAATCTTAAACTAAGTGACTTGACTTTTTAGGGGATTTCTCTCTCAAAAAAGCTCTTTAAAAAGAGTAAAAGAAATCAGTAGTACAAACTTATTGACATATGAATTTTGCAAGAAGTTAGACAAACACACATGCACATGAAATGGCACATAATAGCAATTATATATGTTTTAATTATAGCCTGGTTATAAAATTAATTAGTATCGAGCAACAATGCTTTTACATTTTTGCAATAGTATGGCCTATTCTTGAAAAGTCAATGTCATGTAAATTGAAATTCTGAAATTCTTTGAAGGGTGACTGATTTTATGTACAAATTTTACATGTGTCACATTTCTTATAATATACATTGTATATCTGCATTTACTAAATTCAGACAGGATGATTTGTGATTATATGGTTCTAAAATACTGAAAGAGTTTGCCTTGGTAATTCTACTGCCCTTATTTCAAGTGTCTGTGACGTAAATGGTGATTTTTATAGCTTTTCTTCTTTAATCCATGTGTGCCTGAATATTGCAAAGTTATAAAGCTTCAAGACTTTTAAATGATTGCATGTCAGTCCATCACAGTGAACATAAGTCATCATTCTTGATAAAATATAGATCATTTTAATCTTAATACAAAAAAAAATTGACAGTTTATTAATAATATGATTCATAAGTTATATGATAAAACGGGTATTATTTTAACGTATAAATAAATAAATAAATCGAAGAATAAGTCAGATTATTGCACATTTATGGGTATATAAGTTCATGATTTACCACATTTATTACACAGTTGGGTAATTATCTAAATCCCCCTGCCAAAACAGATAGCAGGGCAATGATGAGTGTTTTGATGTTTAAGTGTTATGCAGGTATATATCATTCTGGTATATATTAGATGTGCTTAAATATTAGGACTGTTATATTCTGGCATTCATAGGGCATTATATGATATTACACTGTTAGTGTGTATGTGTGCACCGATATATGTTGAGAAAAGGGTGCTTGGCCCACAACTTTTTTTCATGCATTATCAGATTTCAAAGTAACTTTGCACAAATGACCATCGTAAGAAGACAAATTGAATTGCATGCTGTAATACCTGCAGTCTGTAACATTCTTAGCTTGACTATACAAAGTATAAGGAGAGCTATCCTACTACACCCGGCTTTGGCGTCTTTCCGTGTCCCCACCTTGGTTAAAGTTTTTTTTACACTTTCTCTTTTTTTCTACTTACCTCTGTAATTACTTGATGGATTTGATTCAAACTTAAATAGTTACTACTCATCATCACCCACATTATCTGACCTAAGGGCCATAACTCTGCTTCCAGTATTTCATGATTTATTCCCCCTTTTCACTTAGATTTTAAGGTTAAAGTTTTGATGCTCTTTCACTCTATCGCTGTTATTACTGAATGGATTTGAAAAAAAAAAGAAAAAAAAGATTAATCCTGATTAAGGCGTAAGGGCCGAAACGTTGATAAAAGATAAATATTCACATGTTGTTGCTGAATTTTACCATTGAATGGATTTGATTCAAACATAAAATAGTTGTTCAAAACATCACCCTCATCACATGAAGCAAGGTGCATAACTAACTCTGGCACAATTTTTTTCATGAATTATTCCCCCATTTGTCTTAGAATTTCATGTAAATGTTTTGATGCAATTTCATGTTAAAAGTTTGATGCACTTTCACTCTATTTCTGTTATTACTGAATTGATTTGATTCAAACTTAAAAAATTTGTTCCACATCATCACCCACATCATATGACACAAGTTGCATAACTCTGGCACAAATTTTTCATGAATTGTTCCCCCTTTTTACTTTGAATTTCAGGTTAAAGTTTTGATGCACTGTCTCTCTATCCCTGTATTTACTTAATGGATCTAATTCAAACTTAAAATAATTGTTCAACATCATCACCCACATCATATGACACAAGGTGCATAACTCTGGCACATTTTTTTCTTGAATTGAGCCCCTTTTTACTTAGAATTTCAGGTTAAAGTTTTGATGCATTTTCACTATCTATCAGTTATAATGAAACACATGTATTCAATTCAGACTTGAAGTAGTTGTGCCACATTGTCACCCACATCATATGACACAAGGTACATAACGTTTGCACCAATATTTAATGAATTATGCCCCCTTATTGCTTGGAATATATTTATATAGTGTTTTGATACACTTTATCTTTACCTCTCTTATTACTTAATATTTTTGACTCAGGCTATTGTGCAATATCTTCATCCACCATTGGAGTCACTCCAGTGACAGCTCCAGTTTCCTCAGATGTGCCCAGTTTCACTATCCAGCAATGAAATAGTCGAGCACGCTGTCTCCTGTGAAAGCTCTTGTTATTCATTGGTGGAAACCGGTATTCAAATAATTTGGCACAATCATTCACCATATTTTCATGTGTCATATGCATGAACCGTACCCTTTGCTCAAATGTCAAGGTCACAATTTTATACCCCGCCCCCGCCACGGTGTCAAAGACCAGGATGCATACATAGCTTGAACTGTTTATCATTTATGTTTTCTTTTGTAATCAACTCTTACAGATTCAAGGAAACTTCGTATACGCCATCAACATGTAGCCAACCCGCCCGCTTAGCTCAGAAGGTAGAGCGTTGGTCTACGGATCGCGGGGTCGTGAGTTCGATCCTCGGGCTGGGCGTATGTTCTCCGTGACTATTTGATAAATGACATTGTGTCTGAAATCATTAGTCCTCCATTTCTGATTCATGTGGGGAAGTTGGCAGTTACTTGCGGAGAACAGGTTTGTACTGGTACAGAATCCAGAAACACTGGTTAGGTTAACTGCCCACCGTTACATGACTGAAATACTGTTGAAAAAACAGCGTTAAACCCAAAACAAACAAGCTAACAAAATCAACATGTAGCCAACATGCGTATATTAACGGTATTTTGGGCCCTTTTGCCTTGGACCAGAACTTTAAAAGGGTAAAAAAAATTCTGGCCATAAAATTGACATTTTCAATGATATATGTAATTTCAAAAACCTATGGATACCTTTAAAATGGTGTGTAACAACTTGCATTTTAACAAAGTTGCAGTGCTTAAAAACATCTTGGTGGATCTCACGGAAGCATGCTTCATTATCTATTTAACAAGCTTTTTAATTGATTCGCCCTTACCATATTCAAATTATAAAGTTAATGTTCCTCTTTGTTCATGCCATAGAAATTACCTACCATACAAAAATATTATTGTCCTGTTAGGTTTATTTTGAACTGTACAAACTTTAGTTATAAGATTTATAGGAAGATCGAAGCGCAACGCAACCAAGAAAAATAGTAGAAGACTCAGTTCGATTGAGTCTGTTCATGACCCCACGTGTGCTCTAGCACTGGTTTAAACGGAATTCTATTCTTATGAAACTGATTGGTCTCTACTTTTGCAAATGGTCAGAAATATTACTACACTGAGTCAGTCTACTGTTGTTATAGTTAATAATATCTATGCTAGGAAGATCCTTTGGAAGCACAGAACACAACCAAGGAAACTAATAGCAGACTCGGTTTAATTGAGTCTGTCTATGATAGAAATATGCAACAGTACTAACACCCCTTTGCAACGGTTAAAGAGAAACACTGTTATAGTGAAACTGAATAGACTGTATGACTCTCAAAGAACCAAATATACAAATACACAACAAAAAGGGGGACTGTACAGCCGCTACATGGCACTTAGCGATTGCTGTTGTGATAGTTAATAAAATCTAAAGAAGATCCTGAGAGCAAAATAATAGCAGACTCGGTTTCAGTGAGTCCCAAAAATGGTCAACACGAATTCCAAGTACAAAGAGATTTTACGGCCGCCGTGCGGCACAGTTATCAATGATTACATGTATATAGTGTGCATGACCTGTACGTTGCAAATTTTGAAAGCATTTAGACCACATGGACCTTCAAGGTTTAAATAACTGTCAGTCATGGTGAAATACAGATAAATTATAAATCCGATTATAAAGAAATTGACAGTTTGTTGATAATGATTCACAGGTTATATGATAAGACAGATGTTACGCAAATACGCAAAGAGATAAATCGAAGAATAAAGATTTTTGCACAATTTTGGGTACAGAAGTTCATGATTTACTTCATTTATTAAACAGTTTTTGTTATATTCTAAATTTCCCTGTCAATAAAGATTACGGCATGATGTCAGCTTATGAATGACTGGTGTTTAGATTTTTTAGTTTGACTTGTCTTTTTTGTTTGTAAGCATATTTAAAGTCGCCAACGGTTACCCGTATGGGCGAGACCTCCTGAAAGCTGTTAGTAATGTTATTGGAAGGATAGTGCAAAATACAAAAAGACGCTCCATTTCCAGAAGCTTCCCTGGTTCTTTTCCGTGTCAAGTGTAAAACCCCAATACCCGGGACGCTTATTTAAACGTTGGTTATTTTTACTAGAGGAGCAGGGGCTCGAATTCACGACCTTTGGTTAGGCAGTGTTGCCGGTGGACCACTGTATCCGTTTATAGCGTAACTTCGAGCAGGCATCAACATATACAGGAGTCTGGTTGGTCAAACCATGGCAAAAAACTTTAAATTGAAATTCAAAGAGACTTCATACCCATTGTAGCCATGAAGTATTCCATAGAAGCTCGATAAAATCTAATGCAAATGCGCATGACATATTTTTTAGTTCTGAAAGGAGATCCATTTGATGCATAGAATGTAACCAAGCAAAACATAGCAGATTTGGTTTGATTGAATCTGTTCATGAGGGTGATATAGAGTTGTTGGACTTGACAGATGTGAAAAGTTTACAGTGATCACATGTGATAAGTTCATAAATATTTACAAAGTCATAGTGAGATAGTAAGCAAAAATAAATCCATTTTTGTATGAAACTATCTGCCCTCGTTGGAAACAAGTAATATAGTTTTGCCTTATGTATTTTTAAACAAACGGAACATATTAATTGATTTAACTCTTATCATGCTGGTTACGACTGACTGATTCTGCCTTTGCGACCTGTGTAGATCATGATCAGCCTACACATCCGTGCAGTCTGATCATGATTTGCACTGTTCGTCATTCAGTTAGTATCTTTTGGTAAGCATCCCTCTTAACAGTTAATTTTACTGTCCAAATTGACAGATGGACAAGTTCATTATAGTAATTTAGCAGGGTAAGGGTTAGCGAAAGGATACTGATAATGGAACAGTTTATTGGCATCGATCAGCGTCTCTGAGATCTGCTAATTTTGATAACCAACAATTCACTACTGTAAAGACATTACGTTATTCTTGAGTGCTGACTTCATTATAAAGGAAATTCTATTCCAGTGTTTTCATTTGTATTACTGGTAATTATTCGTCTAAAATCTCCAGGTTTTCTGTTGCCATGACACACGAGTACAAACTAACTTAAAAACGCGCCACAGAGTAACTGTATTTTTTTTTGTATTTCCATTATGATAAATATACGTACGTGATTTGCATGAAAAAATTGAGACATACATGTATCTAGTTACAATCTGAAAGTGACATATATTAGGCCGCGACAATGTGTTTGATGTCTAAACATATTATTAAATAAATATAACAGAATGCACAGTACTTGGTTGAGTTTAGATTACATTTTGCAATATTTGTATTTATCCGATGAATGTTTTTAAATTTTACTGAAGTTTGACTTCTTAAGTATTATCAGAATGACTTTCACAAAGCTCATGTGAGAGGAAAAAGTAGGTCACTAGGTTGTGGCGGGTCTTTAACAAAACTTCTAATGCCCCCATTATATTTAGTAATGTTTTCATCTTTCTAGTGGAATAGATTTTTGTATTTATGATGTGTCTCACATTAAAAAAAACAAAATATGCATGAATGCTTTGTTTTATTATATGATCAAATATCAAAGTACGTGTAACATAACGTACTCTTGACTAATTATTATGCTTGCATAGAAACAGTTATTATCAGTTAATATTTTTTTGCCATAATACAAACAAAGATTGATCCAGTCGTCATGTACACACCGTTACCGTATCTTTGTCATTAATACAAACTTAGTTGATCTGGAAACAAATGAAAATGACTTTGTACAAAGGTTTATACGAGGCATTTTGCCAAGTTTCAACCGTTGATCAACAAGGATATACACGTTTGACAACGTATTTTGTTTGAAGTTGACATTTTTCTTCAGTTTCAGTGGGTTTTTTTTTTTTTTGTGCGTTTTTTTAACCTTTTTCGTGGATGGCTCGTATACGGTGTTCGTCTCTGACACAATTTTTCTTTACGCGTTACAACATACAAAATGTATTGCAAGCGCCAAGCTACATAATTTTCATACACTGTAAGACAATATCCCTGTATAAAAATTATAACAGAAATCCAGTCGCCATTGTTTTTTGCATTCAGTTATGACCAATTGCTGTTCTTTTGTTCAGAACTTGAGAAAATTTCTGTGGAGCTGTCTTGAAACTTAACAAAATTTGTTTGCATCTTTTTTATATAAAACATTATTAATTTTCAAATCTAGCTTCCACATTGTGCGTGGTCAAGCTGGGACTGTAAGTACAAGATGTGCAAACGTCAAACCTTTGATCACTTCGGTTTTTAAACACGTATAAAACTGATATGATTGCTCAAGACCATAACAGATAGAAAATGTATATAGCTAGGTACCTGGGTAACGACGTTAACACCAGAAAGTCTTTTCCAGTCTTGCTTTTACTATAATCAAAACTATGGTGTTCCGTTAGGGCATTCATTTTTCACCCCGTCGCCCTGTACAATGGTTTATGTGACAGTGCAATGATAATATGGGAAGACACATTGCAATGATGTGATAATACAATGGCAAGAAGCGCTTTATGATATCGCAATTTCACATCGTGTTTTCACAACTTGTCATCGCGCCAGAACATCATATCTTGCTATAGCGCTGTTGAATCGTATGATCACACTGTCGCCCTTACCAGTGCCTTATTATCACACTGTCGCCCTTACCAGTGCCGTATTATCACACTATCGCCCTTACCAGTGCCGTATTATCACTCTATCACCGTTACTAGTGCCGTATTATCACACTATCGCCCTTACCAGTGCCGTATTATCACACTATCGCCCTTACCAGTGCCGTATCATCACGCTATCGCCCTTACCAGCGCTGTATTATCACACTGTCGCCCTTAACAGCGCCGTATCATCACACTCTCGCCCTTACCAGTGCCGTATTATCACACTGTCGCCCTTACCAGCGCCGTATCATCACACTCTCGCCCTTACCAGTGCCGTATCATCACACTGCCGCCCTTACCATGCAGTGCCGTATCATCACACTATCGCCCTTACCAGTGCCGTATCATCACACTATCGCCCTTACCAGTGCCGTATCATCACACTATCGCCCTTACCAGTGCCGTATCATCACACTGCCGCCCTTACCAGTGCCGTATCATCACACTGCCGTCCTTACCAGTGCCGTATCATCACACTATCGCCCTTACCAGTGCCGTATCATCACACTGCCGTCCTTACCAGTGCCGTATCATTACACTATCGCCCTTACCAGTGCCGTATCATCACACTGTCGCCCTTACCAGTGCCGTATCATCACACTATCGCCCTTACCAGTGCCGTATCATCACACTATCGCCCTTACCAGCGTCGTATGATCACACTGCCGCCCTTACCAGTGCCGTATTATCACACTATCGCCCTTACAAGTGTCATATTATCACACTATCGCCCTTACCAGTGCCGTATTATCACACCATTGCCCTTACCAGTGTACAGTGCGAAAGAATGAACTTCGTATAAAACGAACAATATCATTGTCATCGAGTGAGTATTTTCACACACCCATTAGAACAAAGTGAATTCGGAAACAGTTTCTGATTTCCTCAGAAACAGTAACTGTTGTTAAAGTTATTATGTTTCCTGTCCTATTCATGTTAAGTCAAAAGTGACCCTATCGGTTCCTATGTAATACACAATTTGATGTTGTCTGTAAAATTAAAAATGTGCAAGTTTTTCTTCCGCACAATACAACCTAATCACAAACTGATTCATTTGATAACACGCCTATTTCTATACAATGACATTGGGCCTATTCAATGGCGTTGTATATTTAACACGACTATTTGTACGCACAAACTTTTAAGGTGTAAATAATTATGCAGAGCTTAACATCAATTCATGGTTTCCGTTTTCACATTATATTACACAAAACAAACATTTTATAAATCATTATCACTATCAAAGCATATTTATGTTATTTCACAATTTTATTTATATGTATAGATCTATAACATGTAAAATCTCATGAGAAGTTAATGTCATCTTGGAGCATAAATAACCTTTAACATAAGTGTACACATCAAGGGATTTCATGGAATGTCTACAAAAGCAACAATAATAAACCGAAATATTAATAATTATTACAAATAAGTGATCTGTAACTCTTCTGTACGACTTCTGGATTTACTTGAAATACGTAATCAAATATTTTTCTCCGCACAGGGTGCACGCCTCTAGCATACTGAGTGCGCTTGGACATTATGACAAAATAAACATTAGAAAGTATTTAAATTGAGCAAATGTGGGGCAAAATAAGGAATTTGACTGAAAGTTACAAGAATTTTAGAGATAATGTACATACATCAACTCTTATTACAGAAACATGGGCTTACGTGTATCATTTAGTTATTCAGTAAACATAAAATATTGCAAAACCGAGTACAAAACCCTGGTATCTATCAGTTTTTTTTTAAATAACGAATACTTAATGTCCGTTTATGGCTCTGATATCAAAAATGGTGTATTGTTACAAATGCGAATGGTTTCCACTTTCTGTCTTGCGTGTTGATCAAAATATTTGTCTATATGTCACACCTCTACTGACATACGCTGTAACAATAGCCACTGCACACCAAAACCAAGAGAATCTCACAAAGTTTATAACAGATCTGCAATTACATTAAAAATCTTAGAATTATCATCATATCACAGTATCTTGGAAACTTTGCAGCTTAGCCACATTAAACTGTGTTAATTTCTTGTCCATACCCAGAAGGCATGTATACCTGTACGTTGTTATATTCATGTACACCAACCGTGCACAAAGGTGAGTAAATTTTCATGTAATTTAGACAATGTAGCTATCAGATAAGTATCTGAAGTCCTCTTCACGTTATTCCAGTAACACATTACCGCTGCCTGTTGAATATGCGGAGTATTTCTGAATTACACTTAAACTACAATAATTCTTCTTTGATGCTGGTAGTGGGAGACGGCTGTTTCCCCTCCGTGCATTATAAGAACCACCGACTCGAGGGCTTTTTCACATACGATAAAAGGATCCTACACGAACAAGCGTTGTTTGGAGTCTACAGTGGTAAAAGGTAGTATGAGGTAAACGACGTAAACCATCTCGCCATACTTTGTAGGGTAACTGTCAGGCACTGAATAAAAGGTATCTTACTAGAAACGACCACGTATCTGGTTAAAAGTTACTCTTGTATAACCTGTGTATAATAATGGGTGTATTAAAATCACAATTTTCTAATGTGATCTAGTGCTTCTATAATCTTATGAACTACTTGTATCCTGCCTCGTTGTCTTTTCGGGGATACACACTCATTAAGCAAATATTCAAGGTCCCAGTCTTCATCAATATTTTTTGGAATATCGTGAAGCAGTCCGTCCGCTTGAGCGGGATCTTTCTTCAAGCTGCCATGATGAGGCGTGAGAATGTACCGACAGATAGCGTAGTAGTTATGGTCTGATGTCACGTGACTACATAAATGGACTTCTGAGAAGGAATGGCACGATTTGAAAGTTTTTCCTGGGCACTCGGCATACACGCTTTCGTGAACATCTTCCCAGCCTTTGGGCTTGGCTGAAATAGTATAGGTTATATCAATTTATTATATACTCACGTTTTTTTCTTTCTATAAAACAGCATGTAAACCCTGAATTCAAAGTCTATAACTGGATACGGGAAAATATTCTACCGGAAATGACGTCATAATGGCGTCTGGATGTTCCATGTTTCAAACAGTTAACATTTTCAAACACGTTTTAGGGCTTATTTACCTAAAAATATTATCAATGTTTGCTGATGTTACGCTAGAAAAAAGGATATATGTATGCCAAAAGGGTCACTATAACAGTGCCTTGATCTTCGATGATGTACTGCTATTTGGATGTCGTGGATTTTTCCACGCCGGGTCACACTCGGTGCAAGCCTCGTGAGATCCAGACCTAACAAATTGCAAATTCGGGTACAATATTATATCTATGTACGATAAATCTTGGACTTGGAAGTCGCAAGTCATATTTCATTGTCCTTTATTGGAGGCTACATGAAAATACACAATGTCATGATACAAAAAGGTGAGGTGGGAATTATAATTCGTTGTAAAGAGTGCAGCGAACACATTTTTAACCACAAAACACTAAAGTTTACCAGATTTTACGGCCAGCTTGTCAACTACTAGTACATCCTCGAGATCAATAACCGTCACGTTTCCATCAGCATCGACCGCAAAATTGTCGTCGATTACGTCTGTGAGATAGAGAGCAAAATCTGCTTTATTGTTCGTCAGCATTTCTGCAATTTTCATCAGCTGATATGCGATGTCAGCCTGAAGCGAAGCCGTAAAATATTTTAATTAAAACACGTAAAGCTTCATCTCATTTTTTATTCAGTGTGACATATGTGATCCTAATTAAAACCGTTGCAACTGTTTCAAATAATATGTTATAGAGAATGTTTTACTGGCAGGAGATGTTTAACGATGTATGAGTTATTATCGATTAAACACTTTATTGTTATGAAATGAAATAATGAAAATATTCAAGAAAATTTCCAGCTACAGTACTGGATATTCAACGGCGCTAGAATAAATGATATTTCATTAGAACCTTAGAATTCTGGCACTGAGACGATAATTTTCATCCACGCTTTCATTTACATGTATATATTTCGATAATTTTATCTTAATGCCATTTACGTCACTTACCCTCAATGACCAATTAGCATTGTAAAATGCAGACAATTGTTTTCCTCCGTTACCAACAGCAACGTACCGACCACAGGCCCCGACATACTCTGGGAATGGCCAACCATCAGCTGCCGGAAACATCTGAAAAGAATAACAACTATTATTTGATACAATAAAAATGCGTTTTATAAAATGTTAAAGAAAAATTAGATATAAACGAATTTGGGACAACCCGCATTTCGGACCAAGTCCTCCCGCTAGTGGGGGATATATGGTTTTCTTCTCAGATATGTTATTGTTTACATGTATATAAGTATTGCCTTTGAAAATAAACGTACGTTTCTGATCATGTTAATCGTATATATTATATGAACATAGTCGATCAGATAATAACTAAAAGTAATATGGTAATCAAGGACACCTGGCTCTGATTTTACCGCTCTCCTACATTGAAACAAGTGAGAACTTGCTATGTCTTATGGTGAGATTGTATTTTGCACCTTTATGTCTTGAAACGATGCAGTCGCGATAAATGCTATGAAATGAAAATACTAAACGGAAGTCGCAATAAATTAGATATAAAACTGAAAATCCTAGAAACATTAGGAATGGATTATTTATTTACGTTTACTTTCTGGAATATTGTAATCAGCATTTTCCTACCTGCAACAAAAGTGGCTCTTGGTTAATAATGGCAGTTGACCAGATCTTAACCCGATCTCGCAGCGTAACTTCATCAGTTGCAGACCTTTCTTTGTATTTGTTAAACAGTTCAGATACAAGTCGTGTTGAAGGACAGTAAAACATTTTGGACGATCCTTGTAGATATTTTGCAAACTTTGCATCTTGTCCACTTTGTTTTACAAATGAAAGTTTTGAAATGGCACTAGATACATCACAGTCGTCGGCCATTTTGGCTTTTGAGCAAATTAGAGCGTCTAAGTCACTGAGATCATGGTTTTTTCCAAGCTTCTTGAGCACGATTTCCGTGTTACCTCGATTAGGGCTATTTAAGGTCGCATGATACATCCTATCCGAATTAGATCCAAATATATCAAGAAATCTCACTTTTGCTAGATTTGAAAGCTTGATTTGATTTCTGAGCAGTGTCTGACACAGCGATTCGCCGTAGCATACGGGGCATTTATTAATTTCGACCAGTGCTGGTTCCCCTAGATAATTTTCGGTAAATATCCAGTATAAGCTTCCAGATATATATAAAAGCACAAATAAGAAGAATATAAACAAGCAGGACAGTTTAAAATGTATGAATTTCCCCAGAGAAATCTTCATTTCAAATATTACCGACGATAACAGACATGCTGACTAGTTTATAGTTTTCATAGTCGATGTTATTTCCAACTTTCCATTGCTATTTACGAGTCTGAAAAGACCAATTGACAAGGGATGGAATATGTTCTGAAACTTTTTAGCTAATTAAATGTTTTTTTTATAAACGTAGTAGTCAGTCAGGAATATCCATACAGAGGTGTGACACATCAGCTCTGATGTCAATTTAATATTCTGTGCCACTTGTTACGTTTATCTGCAAAAAAAAAAACAACGTCAAATGAATGTTACTGTTCAATAAATAAATTCTGTCGAATGAATGTAAATATCAAATCAATATATTTCGTCGAAAGAATGTGGCTGTTAAATCAATATATTCCGTCAAATAAATGTAACTGTTCAATAGATATATTTCGTCGAATGAATGTAACTATTAAATCAATATAGTCCGTCCAATAAATGTAACTGTTCAATAGATACAGTTCGTCAAATTAATGTAAATATTAAATCAATATATTCCGTCGCCGTCGAATAAATGTAATTGTTCAATAGATATAGTTTGTCGAATGAATGTAACGGTTAAATAAATATAGTTCGTCGAATGAACGTAACTGTTCAATTACTTAAAATTCCATAACTGTTCAATATCTGGGATCACGATCATGACTTCTCGTATGATACCTGTACTGGTTTTTCTAGGAAGCGCACTTGAGAGTGGTTTTGATAAGCTTGAAGCTTTCGTCACAATCGAGCTTAAACAATATAGTATAAACTAATAAATAAATTTCGTCGAATGAATGTAACTGTTTGATAAATAAATTTCATCGAATGAATGTAACTGTTCAATAAATGAGCCATGCCATGGGAAAACCAACATAGTGGCTTTGCGTCCAGCATGGATCCAAACCAGCCTGCGCAGCCTCCGCGCAGTCTGGTCAGGATCCATACTGTTTGCTAACGGTTTCTCTAATTGCTGTAGGCTTTGAAAGGGAACAGCATGAATCCTGACCAGACTGCGCGGAGGCTGCGCAGGCTGGTCTGGATTCATGCTGGTCGCAAAGCCACCATGTTGGTTTTTGATCATGGCGCGGCTCAAATATAGCTCGTCGAATGAACGTAACTGTTCAGTAAATGAATTCCATAACTGTTAGATAAATAAATTTCGTCGAATGAATGTAACTGTTATATAAAATATAAAGGTATTTCATTTGTACATTCTGAGTTAATATTAAATTATTTTAGCCTGAATTTTAAATGTTTAAAAAGCTCATTAGAATCCTTCTCGAGTCTAGTTCATGGAAAACTATAACTTGTTGCGGTCGTGACACAAGTCTGATTCGAACCCATTGGCTTTCGGGCTTCACGATTCCGTACAATAAAAGTCAGACTAAAGATTTATTTTTATCCTGTCATTTGCAGTATTTTCGACCCGATATCAGGGTGCCGTATATCTATCTGGATATACCGTCAGTTGATCATGTGACCAGTGATATACGGTCAGTTGATCATGTGACCTTATGATCGATATTGTTGTCATAAGAAATTTTGCAACGAAACCATCATCATTGTGTTGGAAATGTCCGAACTAAGAAAATGAGTGGTCAAATAATGAGTTTTTATTCAAAAACGAAGAAGTTATTGCGATTTTGCCGGTAATCACGTCATTATATAAGTGACGTCATTACGAGTATGACGTCATTAAAGCGGTTGCCGCACACTTATTTTTGTAAAATAAATTGCCAAATATCGGAAAATGAAGTAATGACAAGATAAATAGAATAATAGGTTAGTGCCTAAGGTGGAGAAAGTTTATCTGGCTCGGCTCCGGACGTTATCAGGTTCGCCTTCGGCTCACCCGATAACCTCCTCCACCTCGCCAGATAAACTTTCTCATCTACGGCACTAACCTATTATTCTCTATCTCAAAGTGATTTCACAGATAATGGCGTTTTTCTTTAGATAATTAATTATTATTGATTGAGCATCAGAGACTAGCGCATATGATTCATTCAATAGTTCTCAACAGACTTAATTTGACTCACTTGAGTAATCAGACAAAACTTATGAACTGTTCTCTAAAGGTACACTGAACTATTGTTTCACAAAGTGAAAACGTACCTGTCTATGTGAAAATGAGGAGCCCCCTCTTATATATTATTATTATAACACCCACTCGCATCGCGTGGCGGTTACATCATAGTTGTATCAGTTGCATCATTAATTAAGTTAGAGATCCATTCGTCAAAAATCATCAAAAAAGCAGAAATATTAACTTACATTAAATCATTATAATGTCCGTGTGTAAATCTCACAGTTCTTCACACAACCTGGCACAAAATAAATACTGCAAGTAAAACGTATATAGTTATACAGGTATGCATGCACTACACGTGCATACCAGACAGTGGATTTTTTGCTATAACATCTGGTGGAATAAAATCCTCGTAACATAAGCTATCACACTGACTACGTCGTTAATAAATGACATACAGCCAATATACATCATATCTCCGTATAGCTAATATTTCCCCTATTCCCAATAACTACAATTGATTATTGTTAACGTATAGACCTCAAGCGAATCCTAAATGACTGTCGCAAGATTTAAATGAAGTAAAGCACGAGATCTTGCCATGTCTAATACATATATGCTTATCTGCATGCAATTACGTAATGTCTGTGTCAAGGACGTGTGTTGATGTTTTTTTTTGTTGTTGTTGTTGTTTTTTTCACTATTGCCTGGATAAGTACCATTCCCAGGTATAGGTTGCATTAATTTTGTTTGTTACCTCTACATATTAGAAAATAGTGTTAAATGTTTTAAAGAAAGCTACAAGACATATCTAAATTAAATTGTAATATACAGAACCAGTGAGTGTTCCCTTTCTTAAATGATATATTTAATGAATTTGTGGCAAAATATATACATTTTTAATACGATGTTTATGTCAACATTTATATGAGCCGTGCCATGAGAAAACCAACATAATGGGTTTGCGACCAGCATGGATCCAGACCAGCCTGCGCATCCGCGCAGTCTGGTCAGGATCCATGCTGTTCGCTTTTAAAGCCTACTGCAATTAAAGAAACCGTTAGCGAACAGCATGGATCCTGACCAGACTGCGCGGATGCGCAGGCTGGTCTGAATCCATGCTGGTCGCAAACTCACTATGTTGATTTTCTCATGGCACGGCTCATATTATATTACTAAAGCGCTTGATAGCATAATGTATGATAATGATCTATCCCTCTACAGCTACATGAGAAATATACACCGAATGAGATATACTATCGAATTAAAAAATGTGGTCTCCCGTTACGTGCACAGAGGAAGAATGCGCTTTTTCCTTGTGCGTAGTAAGAGTCCACATAACTTGTCCGAACCGCAACGTCTTGCACATCAGTACAGATATGTGCAGTATTGTTTTTTTTTTTTTTTTGTTTTTTTTTTTCCAAAATCTACCTTTAAATTGATATTTCTAGACAAACTAATGGATTATAACGATTCCCGATTGAGGCATTTCCTTATTTCATATTATATTTAATTATTTCATATTTATCATCATCATCATCATCATCATCATCATCATCATAATACTTGTGATAACAGTAGTAATAACAACGATAAAAGTAATAATAATAATAGTTATAATGATAATAAACAAAACATACCAATTAAAGTAATCGTAAACTCTTGACATTTGGACCCAAGAAAATATCGTTAGTTGTTTACAAAACAAAATGAGCCATGCCATGGGAAAACCAACATAGTGGGTATGCGACCAGCATGGATCCAGACCAGCCTGCGCATCCGCGCAGTCTGGTCAGGATCCATGCTGTTCGCTAATAGTTTCTCCGATTCCAATAGGCTTTAAAAGCGAACAGCATGGAGCCTGACCAGACTGCGCGGATGCGCAGGCTGGTTTGGATCCATGCTGGTCGCATACCCACTATGTTGGTTATTTCATGGTGCGGCTCAAATACGTATTAGCCTTATATATAGTATGCATTATTTATATACATTTACAAACAACTACAAAAAAACAAATGCCATATTGTCACGAATACTCCTAGACGGTGTTTTTTTTTCTGCTTTTGTAATTTTACAAGGGTTTCGTCTTATCATTTTCTATATATAAATATTTCTCTATGCATTATTGTATATTTCTTGCGACAAAGTGTTAAAGTAAGCACGAATAATTGGCATATATATATATAATGCATGCGCATGTGTTAAGGCTTGTGTCGTAAACTTGTCCCATATTCATGCAGTTTACTACTGTTTGCAATTATGTGTTGTTAAGTGCAATGTAAGCTCAGTTATAAATAATCGTTTGAATAAAATTAGCGACATACCAAACTTTCGAGTGTATCCATTTGTCAACCAGATATTCACAGTAAACTTCCTGGTATATTTAGTCAATATAAGTTCTGACTTCTCTTAACCCATGCATTTGTAACACTATATGAAATATTCATAAAATGTAAAACGATCTACTTACAAATATCCGTTCAGTGTAGTTGATAATAGGACTGATAAACATCCAACCATAGCTTAGCGCTATACTCAATTCAAAAGACATTTATTTTGTTAATTCAGACCATATTTAAAAGATATTTGTTTGCTAAGTAGCGTTCTATGTGGCTGTCAGTTTGTAACTAGACACTTGTTATTTCTCATTTTCTTCATGCAAGGCATGTAAAATTACCATTCAGCTTATGTATCAAGAAACCCCGTTTTCCATTAATTTTCTTTTTTATGTATACAATAATTTTGTCCAATTGGATTTTCTAACCGGATATGTGGCATTCTATTAGATTTTTGCGATCCAAACGGACTTTTCATCGGTCCGGGTTCACAAACTGGAAAACTTAAAACTTTAGTAGGGCCAACTTTTATGCATTAGTATTCTAAATTTTGTGTGCGACTGTACTTTTTTTTTCTTTTCTTTTGAGACCAGTTAAAGGGTAAAGTCCGGTCAGACATTTTCTTCACGAATCCAAATAATTTGTTTTAATCTCAGAAGATTTCATTATATTTACGTTCTTATATATCCTTTTTTTTTATTACCCAAGCATTTTTACATAATTTAAAAAAGTCAACATTGAATCTACTCACCTGGAATTGTTTTCCATTTTGCCATTATCTATCTGTTTTAATACAAACTTTACATGTCTCATTTTCTTTAGTATTTCAAATTTATCCAGGCTTCTTATGAGAATTTATACACAAAGAAAAGCGTCTGTATGTCTGCATGCACGGTAGGTCTAGGTCTAGGGATCAAACTTGATAACATATCCCAATTTATTTTCTTAATAGAACTATTGATAACAATCTCCGGTTCACCTTTGCAGTGTTTTTCAGCCAGTCCTCAAGGCTTGAAAGCTGTTCACACGAGCCACGCGTTTTCATGTGATGAAGCTCCAATGCGCTCTTGCAGAAGGTCGGCGGTTCTAAGTGTCCAAGGGGAAACGGTGCTATCCTCTACCAAGGTGGAGGTAGCCATTTTATTTACCAAACTGATTCGATTTGAATTAAAAAATAAAACAAAACACGGCTTTGTGAGACTTTCTGTAAATGACAAATGATGATGCGCATGCGCATGCAGGTCCTATACAGTTCTTTGAATAGCGTAACAAGGACTCATAGTTCCATTGTTAGTCTTAAGTACACACCTTTATACAGTTATTCTGACGCATAAATTTCACAAAGTATAGTATTACATGTCTTATACCAAGGAGGCGCCATAGTTGCCGAGTGGTTAAGGTTGCTGACTTCAAATCACTCTTGCCCCTCATCGATGTGGGTTCGAGCCTCACTCGGGGCGCTGAATTTTTCATGTAAGGAAGCCATCCAGCTGGCTTATGGAAGGTCGGTGGTTCTACCCAGGTGCCCGCTCGTGATGAAATAATGCATGGAGGGGCACATGGGGTCTTCCTCCACCATCAAAGCTGGAAAGTCGCCATACAACCTATAACTATGTCGGTGCGACGTTAAACCCAACAAATAAATATTAAATAAACAGATATGTCAAGACAATAAAACCAATGTAACTAAGCTACAGAGTTTCCAAGATACCGTGTTGTGATCATGTTTGCAAAGTGTTTTAGTACTATTGTTATTTTGTTGATCAGTTTATCAATTATAACTTTCATGACATTACCTGCTTCTTATATCAGTACAAAATGTGATGTTCAAATGCAATGTGCTTGCTTCCTCTCGAATGTTTGAGCCGTTCCATGACAAGACCTTATTAGTGACATGATATGATTATTGCATATAAATGAATTGTTAAAAATACGGAAAATCATTTTCTTAAAATCACGCAGAAACTAGAAATTAGTACATCGTAATTCAGTAATCTAGTGCAAGATTCTGCCATATTTTACGATTAAATGTTAATCAAAATTCCCAGCCACCCTTGCACCATGAGCCTATAAAGGTGTATAGACAAAACGCCTATGATGATGAAACCAAAATTACACAGTCAAATTACTTATCAGTAAAATCATTATAAACTGTTTCTAAATATTTAAATGGATGATGTTTAATTGGTGATATGAGTAATTTGTTGAATAAATGACATGAAAAATACACTCCATGCACGACGGCGGCATACTGATTTCATGACGTTCATTACGTCATGTCTGTAAATGCTTGCGGTGACTTACTTAAGCAGGTTAAGTTTGACTATTTTTTATTTTTACCCTGAAGAAGGCTCTGTTAGAAGCCGAAACGTCGGTCTTTAATAAAAAATAGTCTTGAAATAGTGAAGATAATTTATTCATATTTTCAGATTTAAAGGTAAGAGAGCGCTTTTTGTGAATGTGTTGTCATCTCAACTTTGATTGTTCTCACTAATACAGATCTTGTCATGGAACGGCTATTTGAATTTATCTTCGATATACAGAAACAGTTCCCATTTCATAACAATATAACAGTAATATTCATTATCTGAAATGATCGTTAAATGTGCAAACTTTGTTCAACCTTTTTTGAAGAACAGAGTTCTCACATTCATAGCTAAATGTAATTCACATAAAATACTTTTTAGATGTTTTTTAGTATCAAATATCTCTTTCAGATGATGTATGTTTACGATGTGTTGATTACGTTTTTTAATCAATACTGTATTCATATTAATATTCTGGGTTAAATTCAAATTGCTTAAAAGAGCTATTACATAATCATCGTTTATTATATCAAAACTGTAAATAATCCATAAAATAACACGTTTCCATAGTAATGTGAAGAATTTGAAAAACATATCACTATTCTATTTTTTAAAAAATGATCTGTTAATTTTACTGCAGAATGAATTTTTAAATTATCCTGTCTGTATAGAAATTCCAGCTGAAATATTGTAAATTTTGCATGTTCGATTTTTTTTCTGTCAATTTAGAAAATTTATATTAGATTTTGGATTATTAGAACTGCTGATATTTTCTATGGAACGCCCATGTTGCCTTTTGGTGTTTATATTGCACGAAATATGCCGTACAGTACTTTATTAGTATATGAAGTGTCCCTGCTTATATGTGCAGTGCTATACATGTATATGGTGCGCTTAACAGTGTATTTCGGATGCTTTAATCAGTATGTGTGTTCTTTTTAACTTTTTATGAGGTCCTTTCAGGTGTATATATGATACTTTATTAGATTGTGCGGTAACTTTATATACGGTCTTACAATTAATCATAAAAAGTATGAGTAAAAGAGGGTATAAGCTTCACAAATATATTTAAAACAATAACAAAACAAAAATATG
The DNA here is from genome assembly GCF_021730395.1 of Mercenaria mercenaria. Lineage (NCBI taxonomy): Eukaryota > Metazoa > Mollusca > Bivalvia > Venerida > Veneridae > Mercenaria > Mercenaria mercenaria. Next base: position 13,392,839 of record NC_069367.1, on the reverse strand, counting down.
AACATTTAGAATAAAGACAATTGGCAAATGACAAGACATTTGAGCCGCGCCATGAGAAAACCAACATAGTGGGTTTGCGACCAGCATGGATCCAGACCAGCTTGCGCATCCGCGCAGTCTGGTCAGGATCCACGCTGTTCGCTAACAGTTTCTCTAATTCCATTAGGCTTTGAAAGCGAACAGCATGGATCCTGACCAGACTGCGCGTATGCGCAGGCTGGTCTGGATCCATGCTGGTCGCAAACCCACTATGTTGGTTTTGTCATGGCACGGCTCATTTAAAGTAATAAACCGTCTACATATTTTCTCAGAATACCCAGAATATTGTCAAATACATTGGATGTTTTAGCATCCGTCTTATCATAGGTTTAAGCCATTTTGTCAACTGCGTATTTACCGTTTGACATTTTCACAAGGTCTGTCCCATTCTGCGTATGTGTATTATCATCAATAATCTCACTGTCTTCTGATGCGTTTAACCTTCCAGGTCCAATCCACGATAATATTACCGGAAGGAGTAACAACGCATGCGCAATACCGAAAAGCAGAACAAACGACATGACAGCTGCGAATGTTCTAAAAATATATGACTTTGCACCTATCAAAACTATAATTCCTAGAATTGATGACACAGCACCATGGAAAATGGGAGCACCTGTTTTGTCAATGGCTTGTTTTACTCGCAAATCTCGAGTTTTTCCATCTGATATCATGTAACCGTGGCATATATGAGCCGTAAAGTCAATGGAGAAACCTATGCTCATTATCAAATGAATCATTGTGATAGAACTTAAAGCCACGTCGAGATAAATCAAGAATCCGAATACACCCGTCATAATCATTGTTACAGCAAGAGTCACAAAGATAATCAGAACCGGATGTGGCATAAATAGGCACGTGACCACAAATACAGCGGCAAGAGCTGTCCCGACAGTTCTTAGGGTTTGTCCCAAAATTGCTACATACTGTTCGTAAGGTACAAAATATGGAGAAAATGCAAAACATTCAATTTCTGCAGTGTTCGCAATTTCTCGCGATTTCAACATCATATCACCTTCCGCCTGACTGTCCGCCATGTCAGCGGAAATGACATACACACGTGACGTAACAATGACAGACTTAGTCGTGTCCATAATGACATCATTTTCGAACATGGCGTACTTTGTATCGTTAATAAAACTTAAGAATCCTGAAATAAATTCCTTTTCACTGCTGTCCTCATAGTATGGGGTAGCTTTGTAAGTTTTCAACCAATTAACCTCGAAGGTGTTATCGAAATAGTTATTGGATTGGGCGCTGATTATAAGATCTTCAATTAGCGCATGCGTATTCGGATCCGAGTATTTGTAAGTTTTGGTTATCACAAAAGAGACTGGCGTTTGACGAGTGAAGTACCGCTCATCCCAGTCGGAATACTTGTAATAATACGAATCATCTGCTACTAACTGCGTAAAAACAAGTCCCTGTTTCAAATTGATGCACCCGTATATCGACGCAGCAAGATAGGCCATAAACAACACAATAATTCCTATCTTAAACGGTGTCTTCAACACAATTTTTGGAATTAGCCACCGAGGAAGCTTGTCAATGAAGCTTTCCGCCTCGTCACGATTTGTTGGAGGTCTTCCCCCGCAGCACATGATGTATCTGTCTGATTTACCCTCTGCAGTCAATTCTTCTTTGGTTTTGATTCTTCTGCACGTGCCATAATGACGATTTTCTTGCACCCGTCTTTCATTTATTGCCATACATGCGGCAAAGAAAGTTATGTTGTTGATATAGCAGAAAATAACGGCAGCACCTATATGGGATGTAAATTTAGATTAAGAAAAACTGGATATAAACACACCAAAACAACGGACAGACGGAAATGTTTTAAGCTCTTTGCTTAAAACACCCATTCAAATTTATAAGCGTGTTTGATTGTAACTGCCAAATAGGTGGGCAGGGGCCGAGGTTAAGAGGTCCGTAGGGGAAGTCACGACTTATGCCCAGGATCTCAATCCAGAAATAAGCAAACTCGGACGATCCTAAATGAACCACGTACAAATAAAATAAATATTATAAGAAAAATGTAAATTTCATTATGAAAAAATGAGATACTATATTTACATGTAACACACTACCATTCAAATATCAAAGAACAAAGAAAAGAATACCAGTGTATATGCAAAAGTTTCTAACAGCAATAAAATTGGACCCGGCGCCAGCCATAAATGCAATAAGATCTGTAAGGGAGGTAATCGTGATTCCTACACCGGAAGCTCTCATTGTGGCCGCCATTTTGTCCTCAACTGTTTTGTGATTCTGGGCGCCTGATAATCCAGACAATAAGATAAACATATCATCTATCCCGATACCTAAAAAGCAGAAATAGGTCAAATAATATGAATTAAGGCACCGCCTAGTATGGGGATTTATCTTTTATATATCAACTTACAAAGAAATATTTAACACTCAAAAGCAAGCGAAACCTCGCTCTTTAGTTTACATTTAGTGTCATCATACCTCTCACAGAGAATATCATACTTTGCAAAATTTATGGGAAGCCGTGACGGTGACGTCATTCACCACATTCTCGCACTGGCTTTAGGAAATTTTCTTGTTTGTTTGCACTCCTCGAAGAAACTTGACGACCTTTACACTTCCTTGCTGTTTTAAAAGTGTTTTTCAGTTGCATGTACAGTTTTCATTACGAAAAAAGAAGTAAAAGAAGCATGTTGGCGTGGTTTACGAATTTCTGTGACTGATTCGGGGTGCTCGGATGTTCATGCAGACAACCAGTCTGCGGCGTGTACATAAACCGGAACCGGAAAACATCGAAAAAATTGCATCAGTATATGCAGACAACAAAGACGAACAACTAAATACGGACGTTACCGTCTCGGGGATTTTCATCCCCTATTATCGTCAGAAATCATATATTTGTACTGCCTTGTGAGATCCGATCTGGTAAAAATCCACTCGAGCCAAATACAGCATCCCAGATCGAGCTATTATTATTATAATCCTATTATATTAGCAAAAAGGCCCCAAAATTTCATATAAGAATGACGTAGGAGAATACTTGGTCTTTTCTATATCAACCATTCATGAAAAAGATGACTTACCCATGATCAAAAAGGGGATAACACCAACGATGCTGACAAAATGCACACCAACCGCTGCACACAAGCCAAAACTAGATACTATAGCGAGTCCAGCGGTGATTACACCAGCATAACCCAACCACATTCTCTGCCCAACCTGGTCTGTTATTCTGCGGACATAAACATAATATAAATATCACATATTTTAGGGGTATGAATATAGCAAGACGAAGCAAATTAGCAGTCTTAGGAATCGGTGGTTGTACCCAGGTGCACACAAATGTGTGAAGCAATGTTTGGAAAGGGCACCATGGGTTTTCTTCTATCATCAAAAAGCTGGAAAAGTCGCCATATGGCCTAAACCTGCATCATTTTGACCCAAAAATCAATAATAAAAACAACAATATAGCATGAAATAATGGCAAGTATATTCCGACAAAGCTGTTTACTTTATAAGTCTTAGACTAGACTCACTGCAGACTTGGAGCCCATGTATAATTTATAGACTCCGGTATATACCGGAATCAAGCAATTTGAATGAAAAGTATCTTTGATGTATATATCTTGTAACCATGGTAATGCTAACCCTATCCTTTATAGTCAGTATATTATACATATTATACACTAAATGCGTGCGGACATACAATAATTTGCGTATTTTTGTCGTGCACTCCAACTGATAATCACTTCCGGTCATGCGCAGAAGACCGTTCCAGTTCTGCAATGAGCAACATCGTAAGTTCATAAGCACACAAGGTATGTAAAAGAACGAACCTGGATGATGTTGTTGCGACGCATGCGTATGTGATCATTAATGTCATTGTTATAGAAAATAGCGTTATGTCTCCTTTAATATTTTTGTCAAGTTCTTCATCCATGGAATTAAAGTGAGAATAGGCAACCTCGAAATTCTTTGAATTGACGCTCTCCATGTAGGCCTTAAACTCGTCAACCTGTTTAAGAAACAAAACAAAATAGTGTATACATGAAACAACGAAAAGATGCTTTGACAAATAAAGTATCTTTAATCTAAACTGTAATAAAATGTTTGCTATTTGCACTAAATTATCTAATAAAATGTGTGAGATCCTTTGGATGTACAGAACGCAAACCAAATAACATAATAGCAGTTTCGGTTTGACTGACTCTGTTTATCAAACTAATGAGATGTGCAACACCCTTAACGCTCTCTAGTACCGGCTTAAGCGGAGATGTGCAACACCCTTAACGCTCTAAAGCACCGGCTTAAGCGGAGATGTGCAACACCCTTAACGCTCTCTAGCACCGGCTTAAGCGGAGATGTGCAAAACCCTTAACGCTCTCTAGCACCGGCTTAAGAGGAGATGTGCAACACGTTTAACGCTCTAAAGCACCGGCTTAAGCGGAGATGTGCAACACCCTTAACGCTCTCTAGCACCGGCTTAAGCGGAGATGTGCAACACCCTTAACGCTCTCTAGCACCGGCTTAAGCGGAGATGTGCAACACCCTTAACGCTCTAAAGCACTGACTTAAGCGGAATTCTATTACAGCAAAAAAATGAAGGTTCTCCACGATCTCAATAGACTAGAAAATAAAACAACACAGATTGAAAGTAAAAAAAGACTTTTTACCGCCGACACAAAGCCAATTTACAAACGAAAACTACACTTGGAACCACACGGCCATGTTCCGATCTTTAAGGTTTTTTCCTCATCATTGCACCTAGATTAAAAATTAAGCTAAGGAAAGTCCTTTGCAACACTTCAGAGTCTGCTATTATTTCGCTTGGTTGCGTTTTTGTCGCAGATTTTATAACTGTTTTCGTCGGAGATATATATTTTAGAACATAAAATAACGTGAAGAAAGGTATGTACCCATTTTCCTGCAAGTGTCTGGTATCTTCCACCTCGTCCGCCGTCCGTCCGTATGATATAGTCGAGGTTGATAAACTCGGCGCTAGACAGATAATTTTCCGTATCATCCGTAACAATGGTTCCTGTTATAAAATGAAAATAAGAACAAAAAAGCATTGAAAATTGATAGTTCAAATTCAGTATTGTCGAACTCCGATTACAACTAAAGTTCTTAAACTAATTTAATGCTTGTTATATTTCATCCGGCTTTCGTTTGCAAAAAAGTACATCAAACAAGCGTGATTTTTTTTTCTTTCTATGTGCTTCACTTTCGAACTACAATGGCAGTTACCAGCCACCATACTTATATTTACTGATCGCTTATGAGACATATATTTGCGGTTTGATTTTATAATTTTAATACTGTTCTGGATATAAATTAAGATAAATTATTCCTCACATGTGTATGAAATAAATTGCCCATATATGTTATAAATTTTCTCTGATTGCGTGTCGTTACATGCGGAAAAGACACTAGAAGCCAATATTATGCTGAGTCACACTATTTGACAAGTAAGAAGAGACTGAGGCCCGAAACACGGAAAGACATTTCGCATATGTCTCCGTATCTGTACGCATGCGCAAAAATGCAGAGCAATCGTAATCTGCGGTTAATATATGTTGTAAAGTACTTCTACACATTGGATTTAATCTGAATAAAATATAAATTTAAACTATATATATATATTTTCCTTACGAATTATTTTCTGAAACCGAAATAAAAGCGCGTATTATTACTACAAACCTCCAAGATCGGACGCGAAGTTAGTGGTCCCTGTCGCGGACGTTGTAAACCTGGGGTACGTCACCTGGTTCGAGTCCACTGCAGCAAGAAACTCAGGATCCCAAAACAGTTCCCCATCAACAGCACATCGGTTTTTAACCCTAGCACATATGTCGGAATACTGAAAAACCAATATCATATTCATGCGTGCGATAGTATGATTTATATAGTCTGTATCCAACTTCCTCACGGCGACTTTCCTGGTTCCTGATTCCTTAAGAAACAAGGAACAACTCTACTCGTTATTACTTTCTTTGAATGAACATTTGGTGTAACAATAATTTAGATTGTAGAATAGATCTACCTTAGAATCGACAAATACCTGAATTAAAAGTATACATTATCATGATAGTTCTTGAGATGGATGTGGCAAATATGGTTTGAGACATCAGTACGTCGATGTCAAAAATCCGCCTGCTGTTAATAAATTGAATTCAAAGGGTTTAAGCAGAAGCCACATGATAGCTGCATAGCTCAATCTATCAAACACACTGCTAAATGAATTAGAACAATACTGATCTTATACGATATTTACCGATGTCTTTTGTTGTTTTGAATCTTAAACTTACCCTTATAATTGAGCCATCATCAGCAACAGCTGTAATGTTCTGTATGGCTGCGTCCATGTCTCCTATCTCTTCCAGTACCGTCCTATTGAGGATATTTCCATATTTGGATTTGATGATAACCTTTGCCCACGCCCCGTCTTCTAACAGCTGGAGCAGGTTGAAGTTCGAGCCACTAAGGTCGGGGAACAAACCTTTCATTCTTTGCACGTCATGCCGAGCCTGAGTCCCTTTGAAATATAAACTTCAAAGGTAAACTTTACGACAAATATGCACTTTGTCTTTCCTTCAAAACTATATTCAAAATGTATGCAATGACGTGCTATGTACAGCACGGCATATTACTGGTGCTTACGGCTCGAATACAGTTTGCAGTGACGTACTACAATACGTCATATTTCTGTTTCTATTAAAATTCGTTTGTCAACTTGATAGACTGATAGTCGCTTGTAATATTTGCGCTGGTGTCTGTCTGTCTGAGTGTTCTAGGCCGCTGAACAAGCTGAATCTGTGCTATCTATGTGACGGCCATGTATAATTGATTTAGAGAATAAGAAATTCATAGTTTTATGCCTACCTTGAGGTAAATAGACATTTTCTGCTTCTATGTTAGACCGAAGCCTTATCATCCCGATTCCAAGCGCCCCATTGACAATGATGGTGACGATGATGATTTTCCACGCATGCCCGGCCACAAATCTCCCATACCTAGCAAAGGCGCCCCCTATCTTGCGCTCTACTAGCTCATACAATGCATTCAACCTCATTCTGAAAATATCAAGTAGATATATTCCGTGAATAGAGCGCGAAGTTTTATATATATTAGTTATTTTTCGGGGTCGGGGTCGGGATGGGGGTTACCCATTACTAAGGTTATAGGGTTATAAGTGTGCTTCTGACAATCATAGAATCTTTATTCCTAATCACATCAAAGAGATGTCCATGCGCTACACAAAATAATTTCATTCGTTAACCTGTTGCGGATGAATTATCAATGATCAAACACGTTCCTATTTTACCCAGTCCTTATTTAACCTGTCTCCATTCATATATAAGATCTATCTGAGATAACTTCAAGTTCAGGGTTACATCACTGCATTCCTACTGAGTACTCACAATTTAGATAATGTTAATTATTGATTCATGAGAGGTCATGTAGAGTACATCTTAGATTTAAGGCACATTTGTGTTTGTTTCCCATACATGTATCTTGATAGTTTGGCATTTGCTAAATGTTACAAATACAGTGCTACAAATACATCAGAAGTACAATGTATGAAATTAAAAGCGAATTTATAAGTGAGATATTTATAAAGTAAAGTTTGTGAATGTTTATATTTCACTTTTTTATTTGCATGCAACTGTTTGTTGTTGTCTTTGTTTTACAAAGTTACGTTTTGTACATGCCCATTTTAATAGACAAAATGTCCTTGCTGTTAACAAATGGTACTGATGTACACAAAAATGGCCATCAAACATAAAATAAATCTGCAAAAACCCGCCCCCACCAGACGTCTCAAGGCTTTGATTTTCTATTGCTATTACATTTTGCATCAAACGTTGTGGAACAAATTAAAGCTCTAAGTTGTTTAATAAATACATTTTGTTCAAATTATAAACCCCGTGTTGATGTCCAACAGGGATAAATAGTATACACTCATTTACACAGACATGCAAAGAAATGCGTCTACTCTTTTCAGGTTAGGATCTGCTACCAACATAGCGTTTGCTATTTGTTTTTCTCTCTGCATCGGTTTAAATGCAGTGTAACTGCTAGGTGCGGTGTGTTTAGTATTCTGAGAATATTATTTTTATAACTTTTATCTACTATTTTCTTTAGCGAAATAACTCCCCATCAAATGTACCACTTAATTACTAATATCTGGACCATGTGCATGTGCATATTTGCATGTATGTAATTGATGTATGTCTGTATAACTTTGATACACCAATATGACAGCGAAACAAGAGCAAATCACCTTAACGTGACATATTCGTAAAGTCTTATATAAGATTCACTAGTGTCGCATTAAAACTTCTGTCATTGCCTTGATATTTAGCAGACACGCTTGACAATTATTAATCAGTCTTCCTTTATATTAGAAACAATAAAAGGACTTATACGTGTAAAAAGATCCTTTGGAAGCATAGAATGCAACCAAGAAGAATAATAGCAGACCTCGGTTTGATCGAGTCTGTTTATGAGAGGTAGTGTAATGTGCAACACCTCTCACGCCCCCATAGCACCGGCTTAAGCGGAACTCTATTACACGTATATTGAATGAACTCCATGATCCCAAAATACCAGAAAATATAACAACACTGAATCCAAATACGGGGAGACTATAACTTAAGTCTATAAGGCTACAACATGCACATGTAAATATTTTAACATAATCGAAGATATGTGATTTTATAGTACGGTCGGGTCGGTCTGGGCAATGCATTCTACTATTAATATGTAATAGTTATAGTATGTGTGAGAGTGTGTTACCAGGATATATCAGAGCTAGGAGTACATCGAGGGTATTTTTCTCTGCACATATCGTCGAGGCCGGTAGGCCGAGACAGATATGTGAAGAGAAAAATAACGAGATGTACCCCTAGCTCTGATATATCCTGGTAACACACGAGCACTACATATTATAACTGTTTTATCGCATAGTTTATCATTAAAATTTATATATCATTTTCATTTAAATTTGTTTATTATTATTTTTACTATTTTGATTCCCTTTCTGCACCTTGCTGACTGAAACACTAAAACTTCTGTTTTAGAAAATGTGTTCCCCAGATAAAAGTACCCAACAAATTTCTGCATTGCATTTCATTGGCCAGACATATTGTAAAACTTGTTGTTTTGTTTGTAAAAAAAAATCAAAGAAAAAGAAACATTTGAGAAATCTCAGAATTTCATATATTTCATGTATTTCTGAATTTGGCAATAACTATCAAGTTTTAGAAATATTCTAGTTTATCTATTCTTTTACTTTATAAATGTAGGTGTTTGTGACAATTCTTTCTCTGTGAACTGTAAATTGGAGCTAAAATCATCTTTTCTTTGAAAGGAAAAAATTATACTCCCTTGATAGGGCCTCAATAGAGAAAAAGTGTTCCGATATATATCGGAACAGTTTTACTGTGCTGATATATATCGGAACACTTTTTTTCTTATGAAACTCCATAGAGATTTCCGTGTTGATATATAACGCAACAGTTTTGTAAGATATCAGCACAGTTTTGTAGTAATAATGTGTGTTACTATGTATAACATGCTGCAAAGATCAAAGGAAAATTGCCGCACTATGCGATAATTTACTTTAATTCTAAACAACTGAACTTCGGATAAAAATCCGACTTGCAAATGAACTTCGGATAAACTTTCATTAGGCAGCAAATTTAACTATGTTAACGTTATATAGAAAATAAGTACAAAGCACAAAGTTTGTCTATTTTTGTTGAAATTATCATGACTAATTGACCGATGCGAAGATTTTTCATTCTGACTAGAGTTAGTTATCAACAGAAATAGTTTGGCAGTGAAATAAGAATTTTATTTTGCTAACTTTTTAGTGGTATTTTATCGAGGTGAATGTAAACTTATTTCATTTAAATGCCGTAGTAATATGTATCGGTAAATAATGCAATGAGCGTACATTTTATATCAATGCGAAATACATTAAAAATAAAAGAGTCTAAACTCAGCATTGCTTTCCTAGTAATTGATCTTTACGTACGTAAAAAAATCCTTGTCTCCAGGTTTTACTTCCGCATATATAATACTCAAAAAACTCCTTGTTCAAATACTGGAAATATTACACAAATCTAAAATTTACTTTATATACTACGAATAATTTTCATTCAATACAAAACTTTAAACTGAAAGTTCTACACCGAAATCTTGGGACTGTTCAGAACCTAGCTTTTTTCCATAAATCACCTTACATGCAGACTAGTCACCTGACATACATCATGTGACAGTCGACTTGACACTTGAATGACAGGTTATGAGTTTAACAAACATAATGGCTTAATTAACTTATACTGAAGTACAACTGTCAACCAAAAATGACTTGTACTTTTATCTACATCCTTAAATTGCTTTCGTAGTAAATCGTTTGAAAAAAATAACTTATTTTTGTACAAGAATAACGCTTAATTACAAAAGTAATTATTAAACATTTCATTTCGGTAATTTTGCCGAAAAAAAAATTTTATATTTCCAGAAATTCAACAAAATGGTCCAACTGCAATAAGTTATCAATAAACCTTTATTTACTTGTTACTAAAGTATGTTGTTTTAACCCAGGTGCCCCTCCGTGCGTTGTGACGGGCATGGGCGGACACCTAAATAGGACCACAGACCTTCCGTAAGCGAGCAAGGTATAGCTCCCTCACATGAAGAATGTTACAACTCAAGTGAAGGTTTTGATTCGGCAATTGATTCTAAGTGAGCGACCTAAACCACTCAGTCGATGGGGTCCCTCAGGTTTACATTGTGGAACACACCTTTCATTATATTCTTCGAAAGCGGAAGAAAGCACAGCTGATTTGCATTAAGTACGATTATTCATTCCCGTCCATGCTTCTTTCATACATACGGTTTTGTTGTTGTTGTTTAAAATTTTATTTCGGTGAAAGAGATAAATTCGAAATCTAGTACTGAACAATGTGAGAAAGCGAACTATGAAAATATAACATGTGCTCTTCAAAAATCTCTCAGAAGATATCTTGTGACTTTTCAATGATAAAGTGTGACAGATGCCACACATACCGCATCATTAATGTCGTCTCATGTTTAATGCATGATGCATTTGGAACAAATTTATTTTATTGTTGTGGCTATGCATTTAGTATAAATAACATTGATGCAATAATAAGAGCGATCCTTCCCGTGAGATCCGAACAGTTTTCGGGCTAATGTTCCAAATTTTCTCCATTTTCATTGTTAGTTTGTGAAAAAGCCATATTTATATATTTGTCTGACCATTGTACCGAATTGGTGCCAGTCAAAAAAATTTTGTCCGTAATTATATGTTTGTATATGATACTTCCGAACTTCCTTCCGGGGATACAAATATATAATATATGAATTGTTACCGACTATCCGGAATGATCATTATAATGTTGACCTGCCATTATGCCATGTTGGCGTGCAGTGAAAATATTAGTATTTGCCTAATGTGGGCTTTGTCTGGCAATTGTACCGAATTGGTGCCAGTCAAAGTTTTTGTCCGTCTTTATATGTTTGTATATATATAATACTACCGAACTTCCTTCCGGGTATACAAATTATAATACATGTATATGAATTGTTACCGACTACCCGGAATGATCATTATAATGTTGACCTGCCATTATGCCTTGTTGGCGTGCAGTCAAAATATTTGTTTTTGCCTAATCATGGTGAGCATTGTCTGGCCATTGTACCAAATTGGTGCCAGTCAAAAAATTTTGTCCGAAATTATAATATTATGTTTCTCTATGATACTTCCTATGAATATGACTTTTTTTCCAATTTCCATTATGTCATGTCTGCGTTCTTTGTGCATTTTTCCAGTATGCTCTAAATTTCCGGGGACACAAGTAATGATCTTTACAATAATAATATATTCTGTTTTTCACTGCATTTATTTATTTTTGCAGGATACATGATACTTCCTATAATTTAGAAACTTTACAATTATCAGTAATGTTCATTTTAATGCTTTAATACTTATGTGTTTTTCCAAATTTCCGAGGATACAAATAACAAGTTTACAATGTGTACAGTATGTATGTAATAGTTTCCGACAATATTTCTATCATAGTATTACTACCGTCCGCTACCCAGACCCCTCCTCCAACAAGAAATTAGTATTTAAGTATATATATTTTTTTTTCTTTTCATGTTGACTTCAATCATGCCGCGAGTGAGACGTGGTCAAGGGAGAGCGCTAAGAAACCAAGTCCAGTATATGCGGCACAGGCCAGATGCTGGTGCGGACCATCAGAAAATAAAAACAGCGTCATTTAAGTTATGGTGGCCACAACTACAATTCATATAGCTCTAACCGGGGGTATCATAATTATAAAAACATATTTGGTACAAAGGCATTTGGCATTTGTTTATAAGATTTATTCATTTTGATTTTTATTAAATTTATTTATATATCTAGATAGATCTACCGTTTATGCAGTTTATTTTTATTTTCTTTTTTACAACAAGCAAAATGCGTCTAATTCTGATTTCTTTTATATAGGCCTATAATTACAGTACATGTATATAAATACAGGCAAACTGGCCCGGCAGTCAAAATCAAATAGCCTTTTGCTCATTAAGATTCATAAAGCTCCAAACGTAACGTAACCCACAGCGTTACACATAAAATGACGTTACGATATTTAAAACAAATAATCAAGGCCTTCGAGTGGTTTATCTTCTGATTTACCACGGTTCAGAGTTCAGATGCGTAAAAATAGCCCTCGTGGTTAAATACTGAAGCATCTGAACGATGAACCGTGGTAAATTAGACGATAAATCACAAGAAGGCCTTGATTGTTTTCATTCTGACATGCTCATTGATATATTTTAATAAATATTATGCTGGACTTCATTTTACCGAGTAGTAATTATCGGACGTCATGCGACAATTTGACGTCATAACTGACGTCATAATGCTCTCTTACCGGTCTGCGCGTCAACCGTTGTTTATCGCAGATTATACAGAGTTTGATTTCCTTCTTTGTTTAAATGGAAATCCAATCGAGTCATGTTAGAATAATTTTTTGACCACAGGCTCTTGAAGCTCTATCAATAAATATATATAGAGGATATTACGTGAGTGTCTTTTTATATTGAATTTATTATACGAGTTGAATAAAATAATAAAATGCGAGGCTCTGTCGAGTATTTTATCAATTTTATTCAACTCGTTTAATAAATTCAATGCGGAAAGTCAGTTAGTCACAAATGTAATATTCTTTTTATCACATGTTGGATTTTCCTGTCGAAACATAAAAAAAATCTACTTTCTTTTACTATATAAACAAGTTAATTTGACCAACGTCTAATATACCATAATTAAACGATGTCGACGTCAAAGCTTTATTACACTAGTTTTTATGTAATGGCTTTATTACACTCCCGCAACGTCAAATATGTGATAAATGCATTATCATATACCATCCACCTAATATATTATGAAATAGTACAGGTTGGCAAGTAAATCACATATTTTTTAGTCATTTTATAAGAGCTGATAACTCGAACAGCATCTCAATTATCAATGTAAACAAACTAATGGTTCTCAAGTTATGAATTGGAAACCGTTTTCTATGTTCAGCCCCTGTGACCTTGACCTTAGATTGAGTGATCCGAAAATCAGTAGGGATCATCTACTCTACATGTCCAATCACCCTATTAAGTTTCAACATTCTGGGTCAAGTGGTTCTCAAGTTACTGATTTGAAAGTGTTTTCGGTGTTCAGCCCCCTGTGACCTTGACCTTTCATGGAGTGACCCCCAAAATAATAGGGGATGAAAATCCCCGAGACGGTAACGTCCATGTATAGTTATTCGTCTTTGTTGTCTGCATATACTGAGGCAATTTTTTCGATGTTTTCCGGTTCCGGTTTATGTACACAACGCAGACTGGTTGTCTGCAAGAACATCCGAGCACCCCGAATCAGTCACAGAAATTCGTAAACCGCGCCAGCATGATTCATTTACTTCTTTTCGTAATGAAAACTGTACATGCAACTGAAAAACACTTTTAAAACAGAAAGGAAGTGTAAAGACCGTCAAGTTTCTGCGTGGAGTGCAAACAAACAAACAAAAATCCAAAAGCCATTGCGAGAACGCGGTGATAACGTCACCGTCACGGCTTCCCGTAAATTTGGCAAAGTATGATATTCCCTGTAAGAGGTATGATGACACTAAATGTAAACTAGTTAGAGCGAAGTTTCACTTTCTTTTGAGTGTTGAATATTTCTTTGTAATAGAATATAAAAGATAAATCCCCATGCTAGGCAATGCCTTAATTCATATTAGGATTCATCTTCTCTGTAAGTCCTATCACCCTATGAACAGGGATATATAAATTAACACTCAAACTCTATTAGCCATCTGGGCTCCTTACAGGCAAATTCTAGGGGCCCAGCCTAAAAGTTAGGGGCCCAGCTATTATTAGCAGAAAATATACTAACAGTGGTTTAGATCTACATACTTAATAATAAGTCTTGGAATTTGCTTCCTGCCAAAATAAATCAATTTCTTAAATACAGAACACTCATCAAACTTACACTGAAAGAGGAAAGTTGTAATCAACCAGTGCATGACATGTTCTAAACATAGGACACAGCCTCCCAAACACGGATGCATTTAATTTAAAGTTTGAATGAATTTTGCAGCATTAGAGGATTTGGGTTGTTTATGGGCATTTTTGAAAGAGGCTCCACGCTTACGGACATCTGAATTCTAGTATTTTATTATATTGGCCTTTAGGACTTTTCAAAATCTTGATAATATTTCCTTTTGTCGCCGTGACCGGCCATTCTAAGCTCTTTAACAGCCTTCAATAAACCTCTGCTTTCTAGTGCTGTATTTCTATGGGCGAAGCCATTGACTGATTGTTAGTGACGGAGTAAATAATCCGTATGGAATGATATTTAGGTAAATATTACACAATGCCTGCTGACTGTTACAATTTACTCACTGACACTCCCATTGTGCTTACTGGTATAGTAATCATGCATGCTGGCACCTTTAACACGCTTGTTGACAATGATACCACGCTTGTTGACAATGATACCATGCTTGCTGACAATGATACCACGCGTGCTTGAAGTTACAACTTCTTTGCTGCTTAGACCTTTGATGTCTATATCATAATTTCATTTGGCAAAATGACAGTGCCGTGTACCGTATTGGAATATTTCAACATGTTATGGTTATACTGGTTAATCTGTAATGCATCCAAGAACAAAATTCACGAAGTGATCAACCAGTAAGGAAAATGTAATCAGGCACTAGGCAAAATAGGAGTAAGCATAATGTCATTTCAAAAGTATATGTCACATTTTGATAACAGGGGGCGCTATGTTCAATTGGTCGTGTTTTTCCGTACTTTGAATAACAATAGTTACTTCCACTTTTTGCAAATCGCCATTTGTCTTTACTTTATTATCCCCCGCCGATGAAATCGGGAGGGGGTATTGAAATGGCGTTGTCCGTCCGTCCGTTAATCTGTCCGTGCGTGCGTGCGTGCGTCCGTCCGCAGCCATTTCTCAGTAACTAGCAGGTAGAATTTCATTAAACTTGAAATAAACATGAACCAACATACTGCGATGATGCCTGTCAAGGTTTTTTTTAGATTTGTCAATTTCCCTTAGAGTTATTGCCCTTGATTAATGAAAAATGCCCAAAAATGTCCGTCCGCAGCCATTTCTCAGTAACTATCAGATAGACTTTCATAAAACTTGACATAAACATACACCAGCATACTGCGATGATGCCAGTCAAATTTTTTTATCGGATTGGTCAATTTTCCTTAGAGTTATTGCCCTTGATTTAATGAAAAATCTACATCTGCAGCCATTTCTCAATAACAAGCTGGTAGAATTTCATGAAACTTGAAATAAATATGAACCAACATACTTCGATAATGCCGTTCAGTTTTTTTTCAATTGGTCAATTTTCCTTAGTGTTATTGCCCTTTAATTGCTTAAAAATCTACAGATTTGTACATAACAAACCAACCCATTGGTAGAATTTCATTAAACGTCTTTCATTCTTTTCCATGAACATTTAGTATAAACATGTGAAGTTTTGTACCCTTTGTACCCACACCCGGTCACCACCTTGCCTTGGACACACACCCTCACCCTCTCACCCCCCCCCCCCCACTCCCCCCCCCCCCCCACAAAAAAACATTCCTTTTTATTTTTTTTTCAACCTTCCATGAATATTTATTAGCATGCAGAGTTGTACCATTCCCCCACCTCACTTCACTTGGTCTTGCCCACCACCCCAATCATGCGTCCCCATCCTCCACCCAGTTTTTTTTTTTTTTTTGTTTTTTTTTCATTTTTTTTTCATTTTTAATTTTCCATCAATATTTATAATCAACAGGTGAAATTTTGCCCCCTCCCCCGGTCATCCCCGCTGCCCCCCCCCCCCCCCGTCCCCCTCTCCGCCTGCCCCCCGTCCAAAAAAGAAAGCATTCATTTTCTGTTAAAATGATTTTGACGAAATTATTTGCTTCTTAGTAACATCCTTAACTTTTTTCCAGAAATATTTTTTTGCCATTCCTCACCTCAAGCCGTTTCGGCGGGGGATACCAATTCATCGAATTTGCTTGTTTATTTTTAATGTTATGTTTATTTACAAGTGACGTGTTATATAAATGGAAGACTTACAGTTTGAAATTCCTGAGATTTCACAAATTAAACTGGCTGTTAAGGACAGAATTTTGCAGATTACTAATAATGTGTCAAACTGTCATTTTGAACATATAGAATATGAACTTGAGTCAGTGATGACTGTTTTGACACTTAGCCAAGAGCTAATTAAAATCCGGATATTCCCGATACCTTTCGTGAAAACTACAAACTTGCGCCCCCTGGTATCAACATATGACGTGCAATGTTGCATTTTGCATTATGCTTACTTTCAACTTGCTTAGTGGCTGATTGCATCTTTCATATTGTGTGGTCACATCGTGTATTTTCTTCTGTGACCATTGTAACTCTGCAATGTTGCTTATATACAGTCCCGGCATGTTGAAATATTCCAATACGGTACACGGCATTGTCATTTTGCCAAATGAAATTATGATATAGACATCAGGGTCTAAGCAGCAAAGAAGTTGTAACTTCAAGCACGCATGGTATCATTGTCAGCAAGCATTGTATCATTGTCAACAAGCGTGGTATCATTGTCAACAAACGTGTTAAAGGTGTCAGCATGCATGATTACTATACCAGTAAGCACAATGGGAGTGTCAGTGAGTAAATTGTAACAGTCAGCAGGCACTGTGTAATATTTACCTAAATATCATTCCATAAATCCGCGTATGCCGACTGGTCGTAGTATATATCGGTAATTTCAATTGGTCGATTTAAGGATGTACGAGCGTTTTCAGGATATCCGCCATTTTGAAAAATGTTTCTTCGAATATTGCTTTCTAACAAAAGTTTTGCCAAAAATTAATGCTAAATAATTAAAATATCGCTAATAATGTACCATTTAACCAAATAGATTCTACGTTTTGCGATATTTTTTTTTGCCTAAAATTGACGTAAGATTTACAATGGGGTAGGGGTAGGTAATTTCAAATATCTATTAATCTTGATCAGGTTTGGTTTTGATATTTTTCTGACTGATACATATAATAATAAGCTTTATTTTATGCTAACTAATGAAATACCGTATTCTATCAGTTAAATATTTTCATTTATTATATACCTATAAAATTCTGTAAAAAAATCGGCTTGTATTTTACAATTAAATATGAACAGACAGACAAAAATTCCGTATTGTACCTTTCAAGTTCCGTATTGTACCTTCCGTATTGTATGCTGCCGGACTATTTTCATTAATATGCATGACCCGGCACATTTGTGTAAATAGTGCACATAAAAACTTCACTAAGTTTCGTTTAATATCGATAAACATTGAAGATTTCGTTCAAGAACAAAACAAGGATCATAATGGTAAAGGTATATAATAAAAGGGTCATTATAACAGTAGCTGGATCTGGGACTTTGTATTCGGCTCTCGTGGATTTTGCAGGGTCGGATCACACTCGGCGCTTGCGCGCCTCGTGAGATCCGGTCTGGCAAAATCCACTCGAGCCGAATACTGTTTCCCAGATCAAGCTACTGTTATAATAACCCTATTATCTCATCGTTCACTGTAATCACACTGTGAAAATATGAAATCTATATTTTCACACTGTGAGAGATATGAGCTCCGCCCCCTCATACATTGTGTATGAATTTTAAATTATTTGCTTAAAACAGGATGAAAATTATAGTCGCACTTTGTTCTTTATAGTATATTTCTCGATTCAAATTATTTTACTTAAAGAGAATTTCGTACCGTTATGCAGCAAAATATAAAACAAAATGGAACTTTATGTTGCATGCGTCTTTATAACGTCACAGCACGTCTGACGTCATGTCTGTTTACGCGCGTCTGTTTCCCGCGCTGAGATTAAAACAGTTGCAAAATGCATTTCTCAACGTTACTGAGCATAAAATAAAAAGAAAATTTGTTTGTTTTTCGTGAATTTATGGAATATATCTCACCTCGAAGTGAGAAAATTTTCACATTTTCACTCGCGCTAAGCGCTCGTGAAAATATTTGAAATTTTCTCACTTCTCAGTGAGATATATTCCATATTCACTCAAAACAAACAAATACCCTCAATATAACTGAAATAAAAGTTTTCAAGATAACACTTTATATTATCTAGGAAATATAAATTAAAACAAAAAGAACACAAAATATCAAAATTCGCCAGTTTTTACTTAAGAAATCTCTTAGATGCACGGTGATCCCAACTTTTTTCCCTTCCATTTTGAAGCATTTTGGTGTGTCCTTTAAGCTGCAAAATATTTTGAAAATCTTAACGTCAGAATTTTTTTGTAGATCTAAATACATTTTTTTCATTGAAAATAAAGGGGGTGGGGTATTATGGCAACATATTAAAATGAAAAAATTTGTTAGGACATTTTTTGACAAATAAAATACTACATCACCTTGTATTCATATTAACCTGTAATACCTGAAATGCCTAAAACATTAAGTGGGATATTATATGTTTTATTAAGTACCACCATTTTTTCAATTTTACAAAATTTCAGAAATGCTTAGTGGGTGAAAAAAATGCCCTATAAAATTAAAACGAGTCCGGTGACCTGTGTTTTTTCTTCTCTTGGTTGTCTTGGAAACTAATGTTCTTTAAGCTCACACAGTATGAAAAAATTCTTAACGTTAGAAAAAATTCTTTCCTACATCCTTTAATATTTACATTCGCCCTATTCTTTTCCATTGAAAGTTATGACGTTCATTTCGTATCAACAGCAAAAGGAAAAGCGTGAAAGTTACGTCATCGCTGCTTAGTATAACCGACCGCTGTTTTGACGACGTCCGCGTATAGTCAGGGAGAACGTTCCCTAGATGACGTCGCAGTTGTTCCGTTTGGTGAACAGAATGGCCGGGAAGCTGATTTTAATTTAAATGCCACAAAATATGTGCAATTTGTAATATTATCTTGTTTACAATTGGAAAGGAAATATAATGTAAATATAAGAAATGAAACTATTTTTTTCGGTGTTCATGCGAAATGAACGACAGAATAGGATCGGCAAATTAAACATAAATCGCTAGCGCGATTCATGGATTTGCTGTCCTACTCTGTCGTTCATTTCGCATGAACACCGAAAAAAATAAATACATATTTTATGTGACGTTGTGCATATTAATAAGACAGTCTCGGAAAACCCAGAATATTGACATTGGGCGACTATCTCAGAAAAAAGGCTCGACCAGCTTTAAATCTGGTCGCACTGGGCGAGTGTTAATTTATATCCCTGTATGAAGTTTGAAGGTTTTAGATCAAATGGTTCTCAAGTTATTGAGCGGAAATGGATTTCCATGTTCTGTCCGCTACGATCTTGACCTTTCATAGAGTGATCCCAAAATCAATAGGGGTCATCTACTCTGCATGTCCAGTCATCCTATGAAGTTTCAACATCCTGGGTCAGGTGGTTCTCATTCAAGTTACTGACCATAAGTGGTTTTCCATGTTCGTGCCCCTGTGACCTTGACCTTTAAGACTGTGACTCAATGCAGACTTGGAGCGCCGGTATAAATTACAGACTCCGGTATATACCGGATTAACTAAATTTGAACGAAAAATATCTTAAATGTATATTTTTTTTGTAACCATGGTGATACTAACCCTAACCTTTAGTCAGTATATTATGCATATTATACACTAAATGCGTGCGGACAATCAAAAACATGCATATTTTTGCCGTGCGCTACAACTGATAATCATTTCGGGCATGCGCAGAAGACCGCTCCAACTCTGCAATGAGTTACATCGGACCTTTAATAGAGTGATCCCAAAATCAATAGGGGTCATCTGCTCTGCATGTCCAATCATCCTATGAAGTTTCAACATTCTGGGTCAAGCGGTTAACAAGTTGTTGATCGGAAATCGTTTTCCATGTTCAAGCCCCTGTGACCTTGACCTTTAACACAGCGGCCCCGAAATCAATAGGGGTCATTTTCTCTGCATGATCAATCATCCTATGAAGTCTCAACACTGTAAGTCAAGTAGTACTCAAGTTATTGATCGGAAATGGTTTTCCATGTTCAGGCCCCTGTGACCTTGACCTTTAACAAACTGACCCCAAAATCAATAGAAGTCATCTACTCTGCATAACCAATCATCCTATGAAGTTTAAACATCATAGGTAAAGTGGTTCTCAAGTTATTGATCGGAAATTGTTTTCCATGTTCGGGCCCCTGTGACCTTGACCTTTAACAGAGTGACCCCAAAATCAATAGGGATCGTCTACTCTGCATATCCAATCATCCTATTAAGTTTCAACATTCTGTGTCAAGTGGCTCTCAAGTTATTGATCGGTAATTGTTTACCATGTTCAGGCTCCTGTGGCCTTGACCTTTGATGGAGTGACCCCAAAATCAATAGGGGTCGTCTACTCCATAAGCCCTGCCATCCTATGAGGTTTGAAGGTTCTAGGTCAAATGGTTCTCCAGTAATTGATCGGAAATTTAGCGTGACGTACGGACGGACGGTCAGGGCAAAAACAGTATGTCTCCCCCGGGAGACATAATTTATCATTACGAATTTTTACCCAAAAAAAACCCCCAAAAACAAACAAACAAAGGTGATTGAACAATTGAAAGACTACCTGCAAATATGGATCCCGAAAGAAACTTTTGTTTACTTAAAACCCAACGGTTTCAAGAATTGTGACGTATTATTCGTGACGTCATTACAGCTTGAAGATGATGTTGCCCCTGGTTTATTATACACAGTGATTGATCGTTCTGATTTTTTTACGATTTTCTCGGCACGCTCATTTTGATGATTTTTGGGTACAGGGTTGTCAATAATTTTTTGTTGAACAAGTTAAAATAGAAAAGTAGCCGACCAGCTATGGGGTGGATGGGTGTGTGTGTGTGTGGGGGGGGGGGGGGGGGGGGGGGGGGGCCGGGGGACATCACCCCCCCACACACACCCCCACCCCCCTGGAAAATTTTGAAAATCAGCGCTTCGTTTCCTGCATTCTAGGGCATTTTAGGAGCATTTAAGAAAACTTCTACTGCAATTTTATATACAATATACCCCTTATTTTCACTTTTTTTAGCGCACCCGTTAAATTTGGGGGGAATAATAAAATTAAGTTTTCTTTAAGGTAAAACTCCTTGTTTCTTTTGGCAAGTTCACATCGGAGCTCTAGAGAAGAGTAGGCTGTTGTGTAAATAATACTTGCTCCCACCAGTAAAGTAACCGACCAATCAAAACTTGGGCCCTGGAAATATGTAAAACTGTTTTTCCCCTGCACATTGAGCGCTGTGATGAAAAGCAAGGAACCAATAAACCCTAACTCGCCGTGGAGTTTGCAGAGTTCAGCTCTTCAACAGGGAAGGTACGATTGGTGTACTAATTTATACCGTTCAAATGGGTTATCGAGTATAGAGTCGGTCTCTACTCTAACCTAGAGCTCTAACTTGTTCCGCGCATGAAGATCTTTATCAAAATCTGTCAAGGGACAGCTTAATATCATTACTTACAGCGCTATTTCAGTTACATGTAGTTTTTGGTGATTTTTTTAATCAATGAAGAATATCTTTCACGATACTGGTTGTTCGTTTCAGATATTGTTTTCCTACGATAGTGTTACTAGATCACACAGCTGAATAAATACGCTTACACATAAGTGATGCGTATGACACGGTATGACCCGTAAGATTTGTGTCATACCTTCGTTATTAATATATCGCAATATTGCTATTTGTGCCACCGGAATCTTTTTAACGGCATGATAGAAAAGCTGCTAATCTCACGCTTTACGGCTTGAAGAGTACCCACGGTTTACTCAAATGCTGTTTGTTGTCGCAAACAAACATAAGCATTTATTTTGGCGGGAAACGTGCACGTGCGTTTCATGGCGTATCAAAGTTACGGTGTTTTATTAAATAAAGAAGATAATACATACTTCTTCTATATATGCATAAATCAAAGTGGCAAGGCTTATAATTTTACTTATAATAAACGCATTTAGACTTATTAACTGGGGAAAAATCTGAATTGTGATCGTCCCCTACGCTTTCTGTTTGTATCATGGTCCGCCAATTCGGCTACTAATTTTGATTGACAAAGTTACATTCCATTTTAAGCGTTGGTACTATCACGTGACAAGCGTACTCTATCTGAAACAGAGAACGGTTTCACAAAGTTCAAAATTTCCCTACAGTATTCTATATGTAGGCGGGACCTAAGACATGTTCTATAACTTTTAAGTTAGAGTACGGCTTATAGCCACGCCTCTTCCTCAGTTGAAGAATATTACAGATATAAGTTAAGGTTTAGGAGTATATCACCAAAACACAGAAATATTCTGTAAACGAACAACATCATTACCAATCTTTTAACTGACCATTACATGTTCTGCCGCACTGTCCCGTACTTAAAATATTCTGAAAAAGTTGTCCCCATTGAAAATGAATGTCATTTGTAAAAATATAAAAATAAACAATTGCTGAAAACTGTGTTCCACCTAGTTATGTGAAATTTCAACACTCGCACCTATTTCAAATGCATCAAAACGAACATGTGTAACAGTTCCTTGAAAATGGTGAGTTTTTAAAGGCGTTTGACTGTCCGGAAGTGGAGCCCTTTCAGGCAGTCATTTTCCGGAATTCAATGTTTAAATCAGTATACTGACACTTGTTTTGTAGAGTAATATATACGCTATCATTACAAAAACTACAAAACATGTGTCAGTATACTGATATAAACATTGAATTCCGGAAAAGGACTGCCTAAGTTAATAGGACTACACCAGAGGATGGGAGCAAAATTTAAAGAACTTGACTGTTGAAGCCAAAAGGACAGGAACAACAAAAAGAAGAAATTACAAAAAAAAATTCTTACCAGGTAAAGTTATGTCAAAATACATCTAAAAATTGGATGTACCATCCATGATGTTCTACAGAAAAGTGGTCTCGGTTTTTCCCTACGGCCAAAAATAAAAAAAAGTTTCAAAATAAGCTATTTATAGTAACAAAAAAGGGAAGTAATACAAAAAATATTGTAAGAGAACAAAAAAGGGATCTGCCAAAAAAAAAAAAAAAACAAACAAGAGTACTGCAATGCAGAGAAAAATACACAAAGCAAATTCAATAATGACTTTGACCCTAAGCGTTACCTGACCTTGAAGCGAGTCATCAAAAACATGCGCTCTGCATGTCGGCTCAGTGTGGTGAACATTTGTGCCAAGTTTCTTTGAAATCCTTCAAGCAGTTCAAGAGTTACAGAGCGGACACAGCAAAGTCATTTATGACCTTTCACTCCTAAGTGTGACCTTGACCTTGAAGCTAGTCATCCGATAAAAAGCGCTCTGCACGTCGTCTCAGTGTGGTGAACATTTGTGCCAAGTTTCTTTGAAATCCTTCAAGCAGTTCAAGAGTTACAGAGCGGACACGAAACATACTCATATGACCTTTGACCCCTAAGTGTGACCTTGACCTTGAAGCTAGTTATCCGAATCAAGCGCTCTGCACGTCGTCTCCGTGTGGTGAACATTTGTGTCAAGTTTCATTGAAATCCTTCAAAGGGGTTCAAGAGTTACAGAGCGGACACGAAATTGTTAACGGACGGACGGACAGACGGACACCGGCGTCATAACATAATACGTCCCTTCGGGCGTATAAAAATACTTAGAATAATATAAAAACGTAAAAAAAAATAATACATGTGTACTTAACTTAAAAAAAATATTTTACTCGTCTTTGGAGTACTTCATCCTGGACTTCCGCGGCACATATAAGTAATAGTAGTATATGTGCACAGGATTAGGGATGAGGTAAATATAAAAATCTCTAATATTAGAGATACACTAAAAGTGAATACAAAGAAAAGTGTCTTACCGACACGTTACCACAGAAAAATGTATTTACTTTTTACATAGGACTAATAATAAACAAGAGCTGTCACTAATGGTGACAAATGCCCCCGCAGCGCCTTGACCTTTGACCTGGTGACCCAAAAGTCAATAGGGGTCGTGTACTCAATAAGTACTATCAGCATGTGAAGTTTGAAGGTCCCGGGTGCAGTGGTTCGCGAGTAAAGTGCCTTCATGCAAAAAGTTAACGTTGTGACGAACGAACGAACTAACGAACGGACGGACAGTTGAAAACTAATATGCCTCCCTTCGGGGGCATAAAAAAGTTAAAAAATACCTAAAACATTTAAAATCTAAAACTAAAATTTCTAAAAATAGACTAATTCTTGGAATTTACGGGGAAGTAACTCAGTACAAAAGTTAAAAAAAGGTTACTTCCCTTTGGCTCTAAGCCAGTCGGAATGATATATAATGAAAATGCATCAAAATCAACCTTAAATTCTAAGTAAAAGGGGCATAATTCATGAAAAATTGGTGTCAGAGTTATGCACCATGTGTCACATGATGTGGGTGATGAAGTGGAACATTTATTTTAAGTTTGAATCAAATTCATTTAGTAATAACTGAGATATAGTGAAAATACATCAAAATTAACCTTAAATTCTAAGTAATAGGGGACATAATTCATCAAAAATTGGTGTCAGAGTTATGCATCTTGTGTCACATGATGTGGGTGATAAGGTGGAACATCTATTTTAAGTTTGAATCAAATCCATTTAGTAATAACTGAGATATAGTGAAAATACATCAAAATTAACCTTAAATTCTAAGTAAAAGGGGACATAATTCATAAAAAATTTGGTGTCAGAGTTATTCATCTTGTGTCACATGATGTGGGTGATAAGGTGGAACATCTATTATAAGTTTGAATCAAATCCATTTAGTAATAACTGAGATATAGTGAAAATACATCAAAATTAACCTTAAATTCTAAGTAAAAAGGGACATAATTCATGAAAAAATGGTGTCAGAGTAAAGCACCTTGTGTCACATGATGCAGGTAATAAGGTGGAACATCTGTTTTAAGTTTGAATCAAATCCATTTAGTTATAACTGAGATACTAGATATCGGGACGAGACGCGACGGGACAAAACTGACTCCTTTATAGCGCCCCCCCCCCCCCCGCCGCAAACATGTTTGGTGGGGGTATAATGACACTCACGCCCGCCCCCCCCCCCCTCCCCCCCCCCCCTCCCCCACGCGCAAACATGTTTGACACTGCAGGTAAACCATGATACAATACATACAGTTATCTACAAAAACACTCAGTAAACACTTGGACGGGCCTCTGTTTTTTCTTTTTCTGTTTGTTTTTTCTTATTTCTGACGTAAGTTATAGCAAATGACGCCACTTAATACTTGAAAAAGTCAGTGGTTGCATTGTTTACACATCCACAGACACTTGGGGTTCGGACCTCCACACACCCCATTCTCCTACGCCCCTGGTTAAGTTTAGCCAATATATTTTAGCATTTTACCATGTATTGAGCATAGGTGACGATCATAAAAAGCATTTTGTAACATTTCAGCGTGTTTTTAAAAAATGCATTTTTACCATCAATGCTCTCAATACTAGAAGATATGCAACTTCTCACGAACAATGGGAACACTTGCTTGCGCTGGACCCTCGCTTTGTGTAGTGCATGTCATAAACCGGGAACCAAAATTGTTACTCTTACGGCTATGTTAAACCAGATCATCACTTCTTTATGTAAACAAACCTCGTGTAACACGTGGTGAAGCGATAATCCGGTTATAATGCAGTCGAAGCTGTATCAATTTTCACCCCCTGGTACCGGCGCCCCCAAGTACAGGTGGCACTCACACATACAGCGATCGATAAGCAATTTTGGAGGAGCGGTGGTGTAAGTATTTCTTAATTCAAAACTTTTTGTAAAATGAAAGATATCTGAGCCCTGGTGAATAATTGATGACTATGTTCCGTGAGTGTCACAGCATTTCATCTTGAAATAAACAAAATACGGCGAGTTAAACGTGAACGTTTGACTTGAAAATGTCAAATGTAAAAAAAATCACGTAAAATACTCAGTAAATACTCCAGATGTATTCATTTTTGATACAGCTTCGTATAGTCATATCTTCCTACAATAACCAGTTCAAATTCCAAGACTTAATTTGTTATATTTAAAGAATGACTCGTGTTTAAAGAAGGTAAGTGGTTTCAAAACGGCACTCACATTGCACAGTTGTGCATTTTTTTTGACGCTCACCAAGTACAGCTAGAGAAAGGTCTTCAGAAATGTGTAGAAATCGTCAGCTCTAAGGCAACTACAACGGAAAAGAGATGAATCGGACTGGTTAGTTATGTGTGGTAGAGATTACACCACCAAGAACAGTTTGATGTTGGATTAAACAGTAGTTAATGGAACTAGTCATTACGTCTCATGTCTGCTATTAAATCGGAATGACTCGCATCGATTCCTGAGAGAGCCAAACAAGAACTCATTAATTGATAAATTCCTTGAATTAATAAGATATTAAAATATGAGCGTCTTTTGTTCCGAACAGACATTTTAACAAATTCTTTGGTGGCTGATATATGCCATTCCGTCTTTCCGCTAATTTTAGGCGCCGATTTATAACGTAAATATCTACTTTTCGCTCAGCGCCCCACTAATTATCATGTTTTCAATCCATGCTCTCGCCCTTTCTTATTCCTAGTATTTTCTGTATGGAGAATCGCAGACAAAAAATTTAGATTTAATATGTAAATCGTCGGGGGGAGTCGAGCGAAAACTGGCTGATCAGCGGGCTCCGAGCAAGAAGCTGAGGTTTGAAAGGCATAACATTGGTGGGCACCCGGGCACCCAGCCGCTTTACATCTTGAATCTCACTCAACGAAAGCACCCCCTCACCCCCCCCCCCCCCCCCCGATCCCCATAATCGTGTTTTCGCTCCGCGTCGCCTCATGTTATCGAATTTTTGCTCGCTAACCACTCCGCGTTTTACTTTTTAAATTCTCGTGTTTTCGCTCGACGGGGTCGCATGGCGAATTGATGAAACGGTATAAATCATCCACCGTAAAAACCTTCTAATTTTCTGTTATGAGTGTTTACTGAATCTTAAATCTAATGAAACAAGTAAAATATTTTCGTTCAACATTTATTATACATTCAATGTAGGCGTATGGTAAGTTGTTAAAATTAAAGAAAAGTATAGAAAACTTGTCAGTCCGTTATAAATGAGTTTTACTAACTCTAATTAACTATAATTAAACATTTATTCCACACCCCAACGAAAAAAGTATCGACCTGGCTCTATATATATCATACGGATGCTCACTGCATTATACTAGTATTCAAAAACGTTGAGATTGACCTGAAATATTGTTTAGTAACGGCGTTTAACCAAACGCATACGCACGCACAAACGCACGCAAGCACACACATATCTTCTTGCAAACCTTACCGTCCACTGATCCCACTGAGTCATATGAATGTTTTGAAGCACGTTTTTCATTTTTCAACGAAATCCTAGGACATATCAAAATTTAGCATCAATCAGTTTTCAAGAAGCTTTTTAATAAAAAATAATGTTAAAATATTGTCGCCGTAAGTTTTAACATAGAAAGGTCGACTTCTACAGTCAGTTTTTTAACGATATAAAGATTTATGATCATACAGGCACCACACTGAGAGTAAACAACAACAAGGTCTACGTTTCTGAAGACTTTTCTCCAGCTGTACTTGTTGAGCGCCAAAAAAATTAACACCTGTGCGATGTGAGTGCCGTTTTGAAACCCCATACCATCTTTAAACACGAGTCATTCTTTAAATATAACAAATTAAGTCTTGGAATTTGAACTGGGTATTGTAGGAAGACATGGCTATACGATACTGTATCAAAAATGAATACATTTGGAGTATTTACCGAGTATTTTACGTGCTGTTTTGACATTTGACATTTTTGAGTCAAACGTTCACGTTTAACTCGCCGTATTTTGTTTATTTCAAGATGAAATGTTGTGACACTCACAGAACATAGTCACCAATTATTCATCAGGGCGCAGATATCTTTCATTTTAAGAAAAGTTTTGAATTACCGGAGATACAATAAGAAATACTTACACCACCGCTCCTCTAAAATCGCTTATCGAGCGCTGTATGTGTGAGTGCCACCTGTACTTGGGAGTGCCGGTACCAGGGTGTGATTTTGGTACCCGGCAATGATATGCGCACTTCAAAGCAGGGATCTATTCGCAAGGAAGTGTTCCATAGAATTTAGATAGATTGATTTATATTATTTATTGATTTCTCGTCGGAATACAAACGACAGTTGTCGGGACCGGTGTCATTTAACAGAATGGTAACAGATCTGACGATTAATACCAGTGATTCATTGGTAGGGGTTCATTTAAACGTTTAACTGGCTATTGTTTCTCTAGTGTTCGTGAGAAGTTGCATATCTTCTAGTATTGAGAGCATTGATGGTAAAAATGCATTTTTTAAAAACACGCTGAAATGTTACAAAATGCTTTTTATGATCGTCACCTATGCTCAATACATGGTAAAATGCTAAAATATATTGGCTAAACTTAACCAGGGGCGTAGGAGAATGGGGCGTGTGGAGGTCCGAACCCCAAGTGTCTGTGTACACATCGTACGCTAATATTCTGTTAGCGTGTGTAAAATATATTGATTAAACAATCCACAACTTGGGCACCGTATTTAGTAGTCCAACTCGTGTTGTAATTATCACTTTCGTTTCATTTCAGTCTGATATTAAATCCAACTCAGGCACGTCCGAACACAGGCGTAATCATTAGTGATTAAAATATGAACATAAATTATAAGCTTCACAGTATGAATAATGAAAGAAATATTTTAATTTGCTGTAGGTAATACATTTATCTCGTGAACAGAAACGTTATTTGACATGTTCTGCATAAAATACTATAGAAAAACAGCTACCAAATATATGCATAAACGTACAGCATTTAGCACAGTGTGAAGTCGTACTGTACTCGATTATTTCACCAAAGTTTATTCCGGATGTTCGTGAAGGAACAAGCACATGAGAATATATATGAATAGGTCTCTCCCAATATCTGTTTTGTTTTCAAATTTTGTAATTTAACTTGAGATCGTAGTAAAATTAATGTACAAATAATATTGCGCTAATACATTTAGAATTAGCGCAAGACGCTGTGCTCATCCTGTACAGGCACCTGACTATGAACGAAAATAGTGACGTAAAAAAGCTGTGACGTCATCAATGGCGAAAAACAAATCGATAATGTTAGTCCACAGTGCACAATCACGTGACTTGTGACGTTTCAACTGGGGTATCACGCCAAGCAGAATTTGTAAACAAAACGGTGTTTTGAAGGTAAAGTTTTTAAAGATATATTTCTGTGAAATGACACCCAGCTGGTGCAAGCCTTTATATCAATGCGTACCTCCGGTGGTATAACATATGTCCGTGTCTGCTTTAGTTTTGCTATTAACCTGGATAAACCGCAATGCTTCCACAGCAAGCGTATTTTCAAATGGCTTGAAAACCAAACCCAAGCGACTGTTCCTTGATAAACGACCAACTAGTTTTCACCGCTGCGTTCTCTTTGATATCTAAGATCATTTTGGAAGAATTTTCGCACAGAAATGGCGTATTTCTGGATAGATCGCCGAACTCGAAAAATGTCCATTCTATAAAGTCCAAAAAACTCACAGAAAGCACTGTAACGACTGTATTCCCCCTCTTCCTGTTGCCACCGATCAAAACAATAAACTGACAGATAAAAGTTAAAAAACACCATTTTAAAGTAACTGATATGCTTTGATGGTATGTATATTTAGATTTTATTGGAAGCTGAACATGATTTGTTTCTGTATATAATGTTTCAGTTTGATTAAAGGTAATATCATAGCAAAAAAATCGATTGATCACCGATTTTGTCCAGAAACTGTGCATTGTCGGCGTCAAAAGTACATATTTTCTTGCTTGAAGAATGATCTACATGTAAATCCCACTGTTTCATGGATAAAGAAATAATACTAGTTTGGTAAAATAAAATAAAACCATTACTAAAATCTCAAATTTGTTTATAACCGTCAATGAAAGAAGATTCGGTGTGATTTCCTGACTGTATGCATGTTTGCTTGAGTACTGTACAAATGATTGCGATTTTCGTAAGACTGTATGCCTGTTTGCAACTGACTTATTTATAAAATATCGGCTTTTTCTATGCTTCTTTGGTATTTCTTCATAATTATAACCCGCAAACGAAGTTTGAAGGACGGTGGTATATAGGAGTCACCATGCGGTCTGTCTGTTCAGTCTGTGTCCTCATAAATTTGGTCGTGCAATTACTTGAATACTATTACACCTACCTCTCTCAAACTTTACACACAAACATCGGCAATATGTAGTTAATGCCCGTCTACTTTTCGTGTCCGTGCCATAGCTTCTTTATGCATTAAGGGATTCTGAAATAACTTGGCACAAATGTTCACCATCATGAGACGATGTGTCCGCACAAGACTAAACTTTCTAGAATTTCAACCCACTGAAACCGATATATCATCGCAAATTACCCTGCGGCTGGACATACAGCCGTCGTTTTTACTACCCGCCGTGATTTGACCGTTATTTCTCGTACATTTAAACTTACCAAATAACACACAGCTTTCGATTTAAATGTTTTTTTTAAAATATTCTGAATTTAGCGATAATATTATAACAAAGACGAGGTAGAACTCGCGCCATTTTTAACCCAACGGAAGTGGACTGAGCCAGGCTTAGCTATGACAACAACTAAAATCCGCAAGGACAGATTCCCGGCGTATGCAAGCGTTATCGCTGTCAAATGTAAATTATTTCAAACATGAGAAATAACGGTCAAATCACGACAGGTAGTAATCACGACGGCTGTATGTCCAGCCGCAGGGTACTTGTGGGTGCAATAGGTTTTAAAAAGGCAGTGGCTCCGATTCTAGGATTACGGAAGTTCCGTATTCCTAGACAACCCTATGAACACAAAGAACACTGTCGCTTTAAACAGTTCAGGTTGTAATAAAATTCAGCTGGACATAAACTTTCACGGTACATATCGCATGGACGATCAAACACTTCAGTATCTTCCTCTCGGCGCTGAAAAATGTCTTTTCTGTATTTCATACAGTTCTTAAAAACAATGTTTATCTCAATGTGATATCTACAGCAGCACGTTTGCCTGTCACTAGATTTGATAGCTCTCACAAAGTACGGCTTGCATCGTTCAAAGGACATCAAATATCTTTGTGTAATTTCTTGAAGTCTTGATATTTCAAAATCCCTTCATGGATGGCAGAGTTATGGACGGGGCACGAAGTGTGACGAACGGAAGGACAGAAGTTTAGTTTAATCATATTTTATTGTACATATATACAGAAACACAAGCAACAATCACATACATCAAAAATGTCATATATACAAATGGGTTGGGCCAAAAGTTATTACAACATTATCGAGGGCCCTTCCCAGGGTGGTCACGCTATAAATAAAAGTAATGTATTTTTATATCACACTTATACATATATACATACATAAACACAGTAAATTTTGATTGCTAAAGCTTTTCAGTAATTAAACAAGTATGAAATTCGCATATTTCTTTATTTTTTAAAAAAAAGCAGATGTTAGAAGTAAGATAAATTATGAAAAGCAGATAAGGAAAACATAAACAAAAGAAAAATGCTTCTTTCCTCTTGTTGCTGCCAGCCACAAAGCCACCACTCCGTTATATGTCAATGTCATACAAGGAAGGACAGAAGGACGGAAGGACGCAGCCTATGCTCCCCTGTTTTTCTTCGAAAAAAGGCGGGGGACAATAACGATACTTGTTAATACCCCAGTCACACATACGGTGCGGATAGCTACGTCTAGCCACGGATAGAAACGTAGTAGTCCGTATCGATCCGTACCTGAGCCGTACGGGTTGGTACGGTTTGATACGGATTGATACGGGTTACTACTTTAAGCTACGGCTTAGGTACGGATCGATACGGATTGCTACGTTTCTAACCGTAGCTAAACGTAGCTATCCGCGCCGTATGTGTGACTGTGGTATTAAACTAGATGATAAAACATGTTTTGCTTTCTAGTAATTTTGTCAATATGTACGTCTGGTTTTTACCTGGGTTATATAAATTATGGCACATATTCATAAAAGTGATAAGTATACCAAAAACTAAAAGGAAAACAATCAAACTCTGCTATCAAATGTGAATTTAAAACACGAAAAGCACATATCAGAACAACATTAAAAAAACATACATTCATTACTTAGAAAAAATGCTTGAATTTGCCAGCAATAAAGGTTTTGATCAAAGTGCTCCAAACAGATGTGCTCCAAAAAAGTTGTATTTACCATTCGAAAACTCAAAACAAGACTCTCAGGCAGTGCTCTCTCTCAAAAATCCAATATCAGGAACTTTGAAAACATATAATATGGATAAAGAAAACTTATTAATCAGTTTCAATCGGTCTTCATCAAACATTCACTACTACCTCTCAGATAACGCTGTCTCAAAAACCTAGTCTATATCCTTCTTTAGAGTACCAGTAACTCGAAATGCCCGAAATATCAGTTTCTTAAAATATTAGCTAAACTTTAGCCTGACAAAGAAACAGAACCAGGCTGTTCCAAAGGAGCTCATAGATTAAAGTGTCGACCTTTTGATAAAACTTCAAACATCTACCTCATCGGGTACCAGTCCAGGAGACTGGACCAAGACCAGCATTGTTCAAAAAAGAAACAACAGTAACCTAGTGAATTAAAGACCTATTCTTTAACCTACATATTATGCAAAACACTGGTATGCATGCTAAGCGTCCAGTATTTTTTTCAGCTTACTGAATGGTACATTCTTCATGACCTTCAACAAGGCTTTCATGGCAAAAACTCTTTTTAGACTCAACTGATAGAGTTAACAAATGAAATATCCAAACATTTTCCAAGCACAAAGAAAATGATTTACTTCTGCTTGGTTGACAAATTGCCAAAAAGTCTTTAAATGGTCTGAGGACTTCAACAGAAGTCAATCTGCAGTCTTGGAGGGTGTCGTTCCAATGGGGTACCTATAACATCTGGATTTCTACAAGGCTCTGCCCTTTCACCTATGTAATTTCTTATTTGTATAAACAACCTTCCACATCCTCTATCAAGTCACGCTTCCGGCTATTTGCCGATGAAACTGTAGTCTATCTCACTAAGTAGCACTTCAGAAAACCACAATCCCCTCTAAAATGCTCTAAAATTATCTCAGCAAATTAGGAATGTGGGAAAATAAATGGCACATCAAGTTAAATCTCTTAACTGTGACGTGTATTCTGAACAGGTAATCTCAAAAAGTAATAATCTTATTAAAAGCAATATCTGCTCCATTGCTAACCCATAGAATCAGTAACCAGTGTAAAACGTCTTGGCATTAACATAACAAAATGTCTAAACTGGAACAATCACATCATTAGGATATAAAATATTCATAAATGCAAGTAAAACTCTTGGCTTCGTTAAAAGAAACATCACAATAAGTAACACACAATTAAAAACCCTTGCGTATAAAATCGTGTCAGTAACCGGCTGGAACATGCATCCTCCATCTGACACCCATATACAAAGATTAACGCACATAAAAATGGTTCAGTTTCAATATATGAAAAAAAAAATGATTTAGGATTTCTTAGAATCGTCATCAACAGCAGATTTTCGATACCATTTGAATGTAAATCTTGTTTTTGTTTTTCTTCCATTTTGTTATCTGCAACGTTTTCAGTTTTGTCTTTACTCAACTCTTCGCCAACTGCAATCACCCTGCTTGGCCCAATCCATGACAAAATAACCGGAAGTAAAAGTAGCGCATGCGCAATACCAAATAATAAAACAAAAGACATAACTGATGCAAAAGTTCTGAAAATATAAGACTTAGCTCCGAAAAGTATTAATACGCCGAGAAGGGATGACACTGCACCGTGAAAAATTGGAGCCCCGGTCTTTTCTATAGCTTGTTTTACCCTAACAGCCCTAGTTTCCCCCTCCGAAATCATATATCCGTGACATATATGGGCAGTGAAATCAACGGAAAAGCCTATACTCATAATTAGATGAATCATCGTTATGGCACTGAGAGCAACGTCTATATATAGAATATAGCCAAACACACCAATCATAATCATTGTTACAGCGATGGTAACAAATAGTATAAGTATTGGGTGCGGCATGAATATGCACGTGACCACAAACACGGCGGCCAAGGCGATGCCAACTGACTGAAGCGTCTGTCCTAATATAAGCACGAACTGTTCAAAAGCTACAAACGCTGATGAAAAGGCAAAACAGTCAATGGCAGCAGCACTAGCAATATCGCGTGACTTTAACATCATTTTGCCCTCTTCCTGGCTGTCAGCAAGATCGGCGGAAAGAACGTAGACACGTGATGCTGTTATCTTTTGATTGGTAGAATCAATGATGACGTCATTTTCGAACATGGCGTACTGTTGATCAGCCACAAAAGTAGAGAGACCAGTAACAAAAGCAGACTCTGTTGAGTCGTCATAGTAACTAGATGCACTATATGTCTTTAACCAGCTTACCTCCCAACTACTGTCAAAGTATGTATCTGACTGCGCACTGGAAATTAAATTCTGCACCACTGTTTGTGTTGATGTGCTTGAATAATCGTAAGTACTTGGAATAACAAACGACACTGCGGTCTGCCGTTTGAAATACTTTTCAGACCAATCTGAATATTTCCAAAAGTAGGAGTCATCAGATACCAATTGTGTAAATAATAAACCCTGTTTAAGATTAACACATCCATATATGGCTGCTGCCAAATATCCCATGAAAAGAAATATAATAAGAATTTTCAGTGGCAGCTTCAAGACTATTTTTGGAATCAGCCATCGTGGTAATCTGTCAACCAAGCTCTCTGCTTCGTGTCTACTCTTAGGAGCATGCCCACCACAGCAGACGACATATTGTTTTGATTTTCCCTCCTGTCGCAGTTCTTCTTTTGATTTTATTCGTCTGCAAGTCATGAAGTGACGGTTTTCTTCAACTCGCTGTTCGTTGATAGCCAGGCAGGCAGCAAAAAATGTAACGTTGTTGATGTAACAAAACAAGACCGCCACACCTGCAAAGTCAGAATACGAAAAATTATAAAAGTAAATTTTTGTAAAACCAGTGGTTTAATACTAGTAGTACTCTTACAGAATAAGTTTTACCTTGCCAACGATTAATGTTAATTTGACGTTCCTTGTATCACAACCGCCATAGCTTATTTATTTATTGGGTTTAACGTCGCACCGATACAATTCATGTCATATGAAGACTTTCCAGCTTTGATGGTGGAGGAAGACCCCAGG
This sequence comes from Mercenaria mercenaria, assembly GCF_021730395.1. Taxonomy (NCBI): domain Eukaryota; kingdom Metazoa; phylum Mollusca; class Bivalvia; order Venerida; family Veneridae; genus Mercenaria; species Mercenaria mercenaria. The sequence goes on along the minus strand of NC_069367.1, from coordinate 13,356,930 downwards.
TGCCCCTCAGTGCATTATTTCATCACGAGCGGGCACTCGGGTAGAACCACCGACCTTCCGTAAGCCAGCTGGATGGCTTCCTCACATGAAGAATTCAACACCCCGGGTGAGGCTCGAACCCACATCGATGAAGGGCAAGTGATTTGAAGTCAGCGACCTTATTCACTCGGCCACGGAGGCCCCTGCCTTTGCACCCAAGATCCATTGTTTTCATTTTATTCGGTATGTTAAGGGTCAAAGTTGCTTCCAATCATTAGTCAGGACAGAAATGTGTCATTTCGTTCATATTATCCACTTATCATGTGCAAAATTCTCCGCTAAAACAACTTTCGAACAACCAAGATAAAGCTATGACCAGTATGTTTATGACAATTATTAATTACATTTAAAAAAAAAAAAAAAAAAAAAAAAACCAATATATTTTTCTGACTTGTCCATTTAACTCAGCGTGATTAATTCAGTTTTATTTAAGGATTAAATAATATTTTGTGCGCTTATATTGGTATAAGCAATATTGGGACATCTTGCAAATCCACTGAATTGCAGTAGCGATTCTTGAATGATTTGGAAGAAGTCCCGAAATAGTGTTTGTCCATCTAAACGCACAAAAATGACTTTTAATTTTAAAAATGACTTTTATACAGTAGCTTGCTGCACAAATAAAATGGTTTACTTTCAATGAGTATCAGAAAATCAGAAAATGTATCAGCAAATTGTAATATTATGTCCGAATATTTCGAACATTTATCATTTTTTACCTTCCGATGAAAATAGTTCAAAATACAGTTTAAATTATTATTTAACCAGGAAAAATCATGTGGTCGTATCGATCCAGTTTCGACCTTTACTGCCAGAAAAAAACCCAACTAGTTTTAATTTTAGTTTATTTACTGTCGAATGAGGCCATTTTTTTGTTTTTGTTCATTTTTCCCCTTTTTTTTTGAGAATGAAGTCAGATTGTGCGTGCAATCTCGTGGAATATGCTACCCTTGGTATTATTGCACCAATGTTGTTCATGCGAAAATAAACGCTTTTCTTTTTGTATATTTGTGGGCCGGTGGTATAGTGGTAACACGCTTGACTGTCAATCCAGATGTCCGGGGTTCGAATCTCGGTCCAGGTACTGGAAATTTCTGAGATGCTATTGAGTGTCTCCCACCTAACTTAGGGCCTGTACTGGTTCTTCCCAGGAAAGACGGCTTCGTGTGTATCGGTGCTATACACCGGGCACGTTAAAGAACCAGACTGTCTATTCGCAAAGAGCTAGGCTAAGTTAGCCGTACAAGTCTATATCTTAAAAGTTCTTTCTATCTGTTCTAGGGGCTTTGTCTCACCTCCTGTCAGATCGATCTGTGTCTGTACTAGTAGAGGATGAATTTCGCGCCCTGTGTGGCTGCGTTTGCTATATGTAATGCGCCTTTGAACGTGTTTATCATGAAAAGGGCGCTATATAAATCTGGTATAATAATAATAATAATGATAATAATAATAATGATAATAATAATATTTATAATAATAATAATAATAATAATAATAATAATAAAAATGCACTTACCAGTATAAATACAGAAGTTCCTAACAGCAATAAAACTGGAACCAGCTCCAGCCATAAAAGCGATCAAGTCCGTAAGGGAGGTAATTGTGATTCCTACACCGGAAATACGTAAGGTTTCCGCCATTTTATCCTCGGCAGTAGCTTGTTTTTGCGCTTCTGATAAACCGGACAGCAGGATAAACATGTCGTCAATACCGATACCTAAATAGATAAAAGAATTTAAAACACTACTGTAAAATAAGTTCTTCGTATGGGAGGGCATTTGCAATTATGGCTCAAATCATTTTGAGACTGAAATAAACAAGAGGGTCAATATGGCCCTAGGTCGCTCACCTTTGTAACACACCATAACAGTGTAAAGATGTTTTACCTAGTAATTACATGGAAACGAATATTCTGACCAATTTTCAGTAAGATTGGACCAAAAAACGTGGCATCTTGAGTCTCTATCATGTTCACAAGCCAAATATGGCAAATTTTGGCCGTTTAAAGGGCCATAACTCTGGAACTCATGATGGGATATGGCCAGTTTTCGAAAGGAATCGAGATATTATGCCCATACAAGTTGTATGCAAGTTTAATTAAAATAAGTTTCGGACACATAGTGTAATGGGCCAATTCTTGAAAACACATTTTACCTGCCCTGAGGCCCTGTGAGTCATTTACAGCAATAAAACCAAAGGGCCATGCTCCCCCCCCCCCCACTCCAGTTAAAAAAGCCCCATTTTCACCTCTAGGCTACTAAAATGGCCCGTATACACAGTTTAACCACACGGACGGACGGACGAAGGGTGATCACAAAAGCTGAATCTGTCACTACTAGGTGAACTAAAAAGGAAATATCAAAGTGCATTGAAGATCTATCTTGACAATGCAATGTTGAAAGAAACTCGTAGTATACAGAGGTAGAAGCTCGAGATATAGGTCGAGGCTTAAAACAGCCTCTCCTTGTCTGATTCCCGAGCAAGTCACTTAAACTGAATACACATCAATTCTTACCGATGGTCCTTCGAAACGTTTACTGAAATGATAGTTGTGTCTAGTGGCGAGGGGAAAAATTTAGAATCGTGAATTTTAAGTTGATAATTATACGAAAGTGACCTTAAATATTGAGTTTAATTATTAAAGTGTACAAAAATACAAACCAATGATAAGAAATGGCACAACGCCGACAATGCTAACGAAATCGACACCGATCGCAGCACAAAACCCAAAGCTTGCGACAATTGCTAAGCCAGCAGCCAATATGCCAGCAAACCCAAGCCACATCCTCTGCCCCACCTGATCGGTAAATCTGAAATGGAAGACATCTAATACAGCAAATGAAAATAATCTTATGTCAAGGTTAACTGTAACTTGCTCCAGCACAACATAACAGGCAAATATGACAAAAATATAAGGGATCTGTCCATAAATGTCTTTCGTAAAATTTCTGCGTGAGATGTTTCAATAAATCGTTTTGCAGCTTAATGGAAAGAATACAGTTAAAGATGATTTAAACGTCTCATGTCAAACTAAAGTCTTCTTTCATCAAGGGACAGTACCCTTTACTTACCGTTGATAAGACAAGTTAGATATGCGAGTTTCTCCCCTTATCTACCCGATAGGTAACATAACGCATCTTATCACCTATACAGCAATAAACAGTGTTGTCATTATCATCTATAAAAAAGAAGGACGAAATGTGAGTCCGTATAATTAATGCAAGAAATTTATTGGATAAAATATTTTCATGATCACCTCAAATATGAACAGAATCAATAACCAACCTGATGAAAAGATAGTTATGAAGTATGAAGTAATTATAGTCATATGAATTATAATGATGCAAATGATTTTCAACAGAGATATGTTATTGAAATTTTTAATTGAAAACATTAAAGATATCCAGATAAGATAATTTTGATTCATCAACAGTTTTTAGAACTCGATTTGTAACATTTAGTGTTAAAATAACGTTTTGCTTCAAGGCGTTTTTTTCGATGCGGAGATACTCCACACTGGTTATTCGGGTACCTACTCGTGTGAGCGATACCGCCCTCGTGTGATTTATGTACATGTTGGTGAACAGGAAATTCACACCTTTAACAGGTTATTATACCGTATTTAACTGAAGATTTGAAAAGTTTTAGTATTGAATGTGTAAGATCATACCTTAACTATATCCATGTCAAATACCTATCTAATATAATCTGAATAACTGTGAAAAAATACGTTTTTTGCTGCGAAAATGAAGATATTTTAAAGCGATGGTATATATTTTCACGATTGATGGGATTATTTCGGATTATATGAGGAAATTTTTGTTAGGAAAATGAAAAGCAGTCATTCTATGTGTTAGCCGTTACTTTCATTTCACAAAAACTGGAATCACAGTAAAATTAGATCGATTTTTTCGAAGACAGTGTGTAGAAAAAAAGATACCTCTGACGATGTACCATGGTACCATCCTCGTTGTTTCTGTCAATCGAGCGGATACCGTCCTCGTTATTGAAATGAGCATTACATTGAGGCAGACTCATTTTCTAATTTAGCGATAACATGCAATGACCAGCCAAGATAAAGATAAAACTTTGGTCTTTTATGCCCTCCAGCTACTGGAAGCAGCCTATCCGGAGAAAAACTTCTCACATCGCTTCAAAGTCGCTATCAACTTAGTATCAAGATCCATCTACATAGACACATTCTTATGTGTATTTTCAATTGAATATTGCTTCCGTACATTTGGTCTTGTTATTTAAGTTGTTACGGGGTATAAAATGTTCATAGCAAAAAACAAAATTAAATTTGTTCAGAAATTCTATGATTTTTGTCAAATATTTTATTGCGATCGACCCATGTTTCTAAGCTTCGTTTTGAGGAATAAAGCCAGTAATTCGGTCGAAAATGTGCTTCGTCAAGAGTAGCCGAAAGAAGCCAGTAGTAAACAGATCCTTATTTCTCCATGTTTTGTTTTTCGACAATTCGTATGGAACAAGTGCTTTAATCACACATTTTGTTGCAAGAATACATCATGCACAGGGCCGGATCCAGAAATATTTGACTGGGGGCGTGGGGATGGTGGGGGGGGGGGGGGGGGCACCAGTCTCGAACGAAGACATCACTGCCGAGGTGCAACACTGCAAGGTATTGGAGGGGGTGCCTTTGCCCATGTTAGACGTTAGGCAGGGGTTCCGGGGTCAGGGGGGCGGGTCAGGGGGACTCCTGGAAATTTTTGAAATACAGGCAGAAAATGGAGTCCTCTGGTCTATTTTAGGTCTAAATTCTAAAGTATTGGAGGGGTACGATACTTCCCTCTTGATAGGGGTGGGGGGAAAATTTTGAAATACAGGTATGAAATGGTGGCCTCTGGTATATTTCTGGGTCTAAATTTTGAGAAATAATTATTCCTTTGCCAAAATAGTAGGGTGCATCTTTGATGAGTATGTCACTTCTCGGCCAACTGGGGAGGCAGGGCCCCCTCAGTCGGGCCCTGGATCCGGGCCTGATGCATGAAATGAGATGGTTTATGTTTATAGGCCTACACTCCACACTGCAAGTTTTACGGATCGAAACCGAAAGTAGGGGTTTATTGTGCGGACATGAGCATATTTTAGGGTAGCAGACCACAACTGACTGGCATTTTACTAGGAACTATTACACTCCCTCTTTATTTCTATCGTTACTTTAAGTTATGATAGAACTTTCGTGAAAAATAGGTGTTGGAAAAAGTGATGTTCTTTTAACAGGCGCGTAGCTAGGGCATTCTTCATAGTACGCAGAGGTAATGCGTAGGGATCTTGGTATCCTCCCCATGATTTTGTTTTCATCTGAGAACCGCAAATGGTGCATTTTGGCGTGTATTTGAAGCTAAACATTGCACGGAAACCTTATTCGTTCTTAATCTTTTATATAAAATGTATCATTTTACTAGGTATGCGTGCAATATTGCACGTGCAATTTGTGATTCATTGATCCATGTTATATGTGTGCAGTATTCAAAACAGATGGTTGGTGGTAACACACTTTCAAAACATCATTATGATTGGATAACAAGAGATGTTTGTATTGTCCGTAAGTATTGACCTGGCACTCATTAATCTTCGCCAATATTTTCGGGCGTTTTCGTTAATTTACGCAATATTAGTATCCTGAAAGTAACTACATTACTAAAGTATAGTGGACGCAACTTGACCCCGATGGTTGACCTTTGCATTATAATACATAATGAGGCACAACCTATTGTTGAAAAGGAGTGTACGAAGAACACGAGCTGCACGAGAAAGAGGAAATATAAATTCATGTAAATATAAATTAGTGTATCGAAGGTTTTAACTGATCAAATGTAAGTATATGTATACTTTGATACTGCAATGTATACAAACTAATTTCATATAAAAATACACGGCTACCCTAAGCACCCTTGATTTCTATAATGAAATAATCGATATGAATAATCAGCCTAAGGTCAACCATCGCGGTCAAGTTGCGACTATTATAACGTGTAAAGTTAATCAATGTCACGATGGCGTAGAGGTATGGTGCCTGACTACCACGCACGTTAACACGGGTTCGAAATCACTTACTGAATAAATCTTCTTTTTTTTTCAATTTAATGTAGATCTTTTGTAATGTTATCGTTTAAATTATTTCATGAATTTTAATTGTTTTCTCTTGTAGTATCTTTTTATTCTGGAACGCTGGTAACAGGTAATTTGTCTTTTTATCTAAGATACTTTAATTAAAACAATTCTATTCCACTTTTGTACAACGGGAAAATATTATCACTCTTAATTTGAAGTTAATAAATGAACCATAAATATCACGAAACGTTTGATCAAATGCGTAGTAAGTCTGCATATAAAATTTGGGTAAAAAAGGATATGGTCAGACGTAGGACTCGAACCCACAATCCTGATATTGACAGGTAAACGCTTTGTCATCACTGCTACCTGCACATGTGGTAGTATATCAATTAAGAATTATATATGTAATATTCGGTTATATAGCTATTTTATGTTCGGACACCGAAAATTAATTTACGGAGATATGCGGAATATTCATGAGTGCCAGGTCAATACTTACGGACAATATAAGTATATGTTGTTAAAAGGGATTTTGCCATAACTCCAAACTAAATACTAGTCAACAAAGACATGCTAAGTTTCACGATATTGTTACAAATGTACCAAATAAGAAACTGATGCCTCGCATAGGGAAAATATTTCGGCGAATAACATCGACGTCTGCATTATGTCAACTTCGTTAAAATGTATTATTATCTTTCCTTCAACTAAAACAGTATTCTGCAAAATGTTTCTTACTCCTTTTAAATTATTTTGCAGTTTGCCATCGTGATCTTGCGCTTAGCGCTTCATGCATCTCTTTCTCTGGCGAGCTGTAAGGAGCGAGATAGCGATGGTGAAGCCATCGTGATTTCGCGCTGTGAACACGTTGCGTATTGTGAAGCGTGAAGTGCGAAATCACGATGGTGAAGCTAAACATCACGGTGGTGAAGCGAAAATTTTCGAGGAAAAAAAAACAAAAAAAAAGAAAACTCCATTTCGTGCTTTGTCATTTTGATCTCGCGTTTCGGGTATCGCCTTCCCATGACAGAGAAACGTGAAAGACGAAACGCGAGATCACAACGGCGAAGTGCGAAACTATGAAAATTACAGGCTTTAACATTAGCATTGGGCAGATTTCGTACCAACAACATTGAATCATAAAACAAGTATTTAAACGTAGCGGGATTGTTGATATAATATTATCTAAACGACATCTAAAACCAAGTATTACACTGAAATCTTGTTTTGATGTTTTTTAAAAATGTTGTTTAAGGTCTTTCGAAATATTATACATATAGTTTTGTTACGTAATACGCATTGAAAATATTAAATCACCAATTATATAGAAAGAGCATATTTATCTCACTGTGAATTGGTTGTCAAATACTGTAATATCGTATGACTTGTACCGGTGTCAATAGCTTAAGATTTAACTAGGTGTAATGAATGGATTTCTATTGAATTTTATTTTCTATGGAATAATAGTTGATAATTTCATACACTTAAGTACAATTATAACATATATCTATGATATCGAAGGCTGAGCGTGAAGCTATAATATCTTATTCTTTATTTATATACCGTTACAATAGTTTCGCGCTCAGCTCAAGATAAAGTAAATATTATGCGAGACAAATTACGTCTGCAGTGTTATACAAAAAGTCATATTCAAAAGCTTTTAGCCTTAAAAATGTAATTTTTTTTCCGATTTCTCAACCAACATTTTATTAATTGTTAACACTGTATTATAATTTTGTTATAGAAATTTCCTCCTAGACAGCGTGTGATTGTAATATTTCACATGGTCAGGATTATTACAAAATAAGCAATCAATTAGTAGGATTATGAGATAAATTGCAAAACTGTACCTAAATTGTTATAAAACTACGAAGACAATTGGTAAATTTCAATGCACGTTAAATCAACTAATTATATAAATCAGTTTGCTATACAAATAATGTCTATAAGAAACAGGTTCGCTTTATTTTATCGGGACAAGTTCGCTAAAACCGGAGTTTATTGTACTTCAAACATAATACGAAGTAGGGGAGACCGGGGATAGTTGTTACATTTTTCATATTTTATATTGTATCGGATGAATTATTTAACCGATTTTGTCCAGCTTATTATCTTTGTAAAGCTCATTCTTGCAATTTTCAAATTTGTACTATTAATTCTAAAACGAAGAATAACTCTATCCGATAAAGATAGGTGTATCATGTTGGTGAAATGTAACAACTTACCCCACCGTTGGGGTAAATTGTTACAGCGTCTGGGGCAAATTGTTACAATAAGCAATTGTACAATTTTACAAAGAATTTACATTTGTACAACACAACAGTAAACATACAATGCTTTCCAATCTGTTTATAACATGTATAACACAGCATTTTCATTTCACAAATGAATCATTTCATAGAGCCTTGGAAGTTAAACAAAACCTTGCGAATTTCAAACCGTACAGGTCCATACTCTTTTTTTTTCAGCATTAATGCAAGCCTGAATAATGCTATAGGCCCCTAATATTTACTGAAACTGCTTCTTGTGTGTGTTTTTTGTTTATCTATTTGCATGTATATAGGCAATACAATATGGTTAAATCAAAACATCTCTTCCATTTCTCCATCGTATCCACAATGATGACAAATAGGACGTTTACATCTGTTTACCCTTTTCTTTTGTTTTGTTGCTTTCTGTTCTTTAGTTTTGAGCGCTTGTTTTGCTAATTTTTAGCAAATTTTCCACAGTTTCATGGTGAATTCTGATTTTTCTATGTTAGTACTCTTTTCGGACATGTCAGAAGAGCTCTTTTACATTTTTTCGCCATCCAGCAGTCATTCTAAATTGGCATTTCTTATCTGGAGAAAACGCAGGCCTGTTGTAGTTGTTCGCTGCTCTTAGAGCACTATTAGATTTTATTGACGCCGCTGTAATGTTCATTTCTATTCACACCAATCAGGACAAGATATATATATCTCCACTGAATACGACATCTTCATTGACAAATTGCAATAATGTTTGTATCGCCAGAGGAGCTCTTATGGTTTAAGATGGCAGAGGTGCCAATTTAAGGCAGCTACACAAAGTCGACAATATAAGGTATACAGCGCTTAATATCGTCAGTTACATTTTGGCCATTTGAAAAATCTATATAGTAACTGGCATGGTCATTTTACTTCATTTTCAGTAGTATGCGCATGGGGTAGTTGTCATCTCTGCTATCCAATGTAACTACAGCATAGAACCAACAATGTCCATCCCCATATGCAGCTTCCTGGTTCAGTCGGGTATTTACTATAACAAAAGTACCTTGTCTCAAACAGGAAGGTCTAATACGGATGTTCCAGTCTCAAATAAAGATTCTATTGTGAATCTTCTCTTTGTGGTCAGCTGGTAGTATGTACCAACGTGCCCCGCACTCATTGTAACAACATGCCCCGACCCCACAACACGTGACAATATCTAAGGTAGACAACTCAAAGAAAGCATGTATCCTCTTGAGATTTTACGATATTTAGCACAATTACTTGCTTAGTCCAACAACATTTTTAAAGTTTTATATATATTTCAAGTGTGCACATGAACCAAAAATGTATGAAAAACTCGAAAATTTACTTACGTGGCCCAAAATCTAGCTTTTTGTTCTATTTTTCAAATAACTGTCACCAAGTTAAATAATGCATCCGTAAAAGATGGCGACTTTTAAAACTAACAAACACGCACAATCTGTGACTTTATATGATGCGTCATCACTTGAATATTTGCAATGTAACAACCTACCCCATGTAACAACTATCCCCGGTCTCCCCTAAGCAATTATCGTGTATGAAGCCATCTCCGTTGCATATGACACTAGCCAATTAATAGTCCTGGCTTCCAAAACATTAAATGCCGCTTTTTTATATATTTTTTTTCATAGTTGCGGCTTTAGAGTTTTGGACCAGGCCTACTATGAAACCATACCAAAATAAAAAGTTGTCCAACTTTTCATCGAAAACGTATAGTCAACTGAAATTCTTAACGAAGACGTAATATACTATGGGTATCTTGATAAAGTAATCACTTCTACATCAGTTAACACCATTTATCAAATTCTGCAAGCAAATCTTACAATAAAATCGCTGATTTCTACAAGTCACTGTTAGATCAGCATAATTTCGGCGGCTATTGTTGAATAGCTACAAAGAGATTCTCGCATGACGTAACCGCGCGAACCGCTAAAAATATACATGTAGAGCACCTTGTAAACAAAAGAAATAATTTATACATACAAGTTTTCTTCGGATTTATCTATGAAAGTAATAATTCAAATCAATTTCAATAAAAAATAACCATTTTCCCAAGTTTTTTTTGCCACCGGGATGCTGATGCAACTTCAAACGCGAAGCGGCACATGTAAGTGCTCTCTTAAGGGTTCGCGCGGGTGAAAGGTCAGTCTCGTATTTCAAAGGAGCAAGATGGCGGCGTAGAGCGTTTCAAACCAGTTCGAAATTGTCAGATAGTTCTGCCTTCAGTTGTGGGTTTTAAAGCGTAATATATGGCACAATGGTAATTTTACTATATATTAACTGATTAGAAAGTGCTGCTGCCGATTTCTTTTAAAATGTACAAACGTGTCAGATTTCTGGCACGATTATTGGTATGATTTCCCTACGGAGTACACTTCAGCGCTCCTGTCCAAATCCAGTATATAAACCGAGAGCGCCGAAGTATCTAAAGCTAGCCAATTAATTGTGTATGGTTGCCAGATTTTCACTACGCAGCTGCGTATTTGCGTAAAGGTAGCTACGCGCTTGATTAAGACATTTAAAGAGGACATGAAGTTTAGTAGGTTTGCAGGTTTATCGAACAATTCAAGCATCGAGAAATTTGCTTATCATCAAAATGTTGAAGATCAGAGCTAAAAGGATGGGAAATGATAAAAAAAGAAAACGAAAACGACGAGAAATTTTGGTGAACTGGGTCCACCCTATGCTTGCTCTGGGTAACTTTTTGTACATCATTTCAAAGTTATTACAGCTCGTCTGATACTTAAACTTTAACAAAATATCATCTTACCTGTCTTATCGACTGTTGCTAATTCTGTATTGCAAATGGTGATTATGAATCTAAGGGGAGTAAGTTAAAGTATAAACAAACCAATCTGCTCTTATATTGTGCCTTTGTATTGTGCCTTTGTAGATTACAAGAAAGCGTTTGATTCTGTCGATCGTATGTGTTTATGGAATGAACTGCTGCAGCATAACATTGATGACAAAGTCTTTGAGGCTAAATATGCAATATATGATAAAGCCAAGTCTTGTGTAAAGAGTAGCCAAGGTCTATCAAATTTCTTCATTATAGCTCAACTGGTGAACGACAAGGTGAAAATTTATCACCAATCTTATTTTCTGTTTTCTTGAATGATTTAGTCTCACGTATGCCTAATTTCTTTTCAGGACTAGTGGAATTATCAAACAATGTAAAGGAACTGCTAAATGATGATATTTCAGAAATGTTTTCAAGTTATGTTTGTTACTTTATGCAGACGATACAGTGTTATTTGCAGAATCTGAAAATGATTTATAAACTGCATTAAATGTTATGTCAGAATATTGTTATATTTGGAAACTTACAGTTTATTCCAATAAAACTAAGGTTGTTATTTTTTACGTGTAAAAATGCGAAATAAGTCTACTTTTTATTATAATAATGCGGCACTTGAAGTAGTAGATGACTTCAGTTATCTAGGAATTTAATTTAACAACAATGGTTACTTCAATAAAACTAAAATGTATTTGGTTGACCAAGCTAGAAAAAATATGTATGCTCTGTTGAAAAAAAATGTAGGAAGTTGCAGCTTAGTATTGATTTACAATAACGTTTATTTGAGTCTGTGGTTCAACCAATATGGATCAGAGGTATGGGGTTGTGGTGATGTTAGCATTGTTAAAAGTTTTCAGCTTAATTTTTTTTAAAAATGGTACTGAAGGTTAAAAAAGTCAACACCTAATGTCATGTTTTTTGGCGAGCTTGGTGTATTACCAATAGATGTTATAATTAGAAATAGAATATTGAACTACTGGTGTACAATTATTAATTGTAAACAAAAAAAAAGAAGATAAACTGTATACTTTACAGGTTCATGTAGAGACTCCATCAGAAAATGTAAATTATTGTTCTTGGATTTCATATGTAAAAGAACTTTTAGAGCAACTTGGATTTGCTGAATACTGGTTGAATCAATCAGTATTTTCACCAGTGTATTTCCGCAATATTGTACAACACAGGTTGAAGGCCAGTTTATTCAATCTTGGAATGAAAAAAACTTTGCAATTTCCAGAAAATATTTGTGTTACAGAATATTTATAAAAACCTTTGAGTTTGAAAATTATTTTAAAGTTTTACCAACAAATCTCGCAATATCCATGTGTCATTTCCGATGAAGGAACAATTTGTTACAAGTTGAAAGAGGGATATTTTTGAATATTGAGCTCAATAACAGTACTTGTTGTCTGTGTGATAATACATCTTTAGGAGATGAATTTCATTACATTATAGAATTCCGTACTTAAATTTAGACAGAGTAAAATACATACCAAATGACTTTCAACAGTCAAATGTAATGTCATTTCAACGTTTATTTCATAGTAATGATAGTACTCTTCTTTTTAAGTTAGCATTGTTTGTACAGAAAATACTTCAAATTTTTTGGGAGGAATAGGTTTTTGTCACTGGCAGTTATTTGCTGGCCAGTTAAAACACTGTTTTCAAACCTGGTTAATTCTAAATGTACACCGTCTTTTATCTCATGCCGTGAATTCCCGGTCAAAATTACCACTTTAGATTTTCGCAGTAGAGACCTGTGGCAAGTCTATATCTGCATGTAGTTTTCGTGTGGCTATCGGTGTGTAACATTAACGTATTCGCATTGACCGTTAATTATAGGCTATAGCATTTATTTTTATCCATTGGTATTTAACAAGTTAGAAGAGTTAAAGACCCACCAATACCTAGTGGTCTACCTTTTCCTCCCACATGAACTTTGTGCAAATAATTCTGGTAATACTGGTATCATACAAATATTTTCCCACAAGATGACAGATGGCAATCCATTTTTGGTTTTCATCCCTTCATCTAACTTATCAGTTTTTTCTTTTCTCAGTATAGTTTTAAAAAAAATAGAAAAAATAATATCTTACACCTGTATATAAAAACCCAAAGGGTGTAACTAAACTCACCCTTAATACATGAAGTCCCCGCGCATACAATTCTTTTAATTTGAATAATATATTTAGTAATACATTTTCTTAGCCTTATATCTTACGCAAACTGAATTTAAAAGGCCCCTTGGGAATTTCTCATTTCTCCAACAAAAATGAAAAATTTTAAAATTAGGAAAAAACTGACGGGAAGTATTGTCTTCTAAACAAAGATCCGAGAATACCCTTTCCCTTAATCGCTTCTGTACTTTTTGATTTCCAGAATGGTTTATTTTTATTTTACCCCAAATTCTTTTTTTGTTTATTTTAACCAATAAACCCGATTTGTTCAATTCAAAGTTTAAAAGAAAAATTTTAGGCTGTCAGGACCCCGAACCCCAAACCCATCCTTACAAGCAAGTGCTCAAACCGACAGAGCAAAACGCTTTCCCCGACAGAGCAAACCCGGGGCGACACTTTAGGGCATAAAAAAATGTAACTGCCCAAAAACCCACCCAAAATAAGATTTTTTATTCTTAAAAAAAAGGGGTTTGTAAGAAAACCTTCGGGTCCGGCAAAAGGAAAATGGTCGTCAAACGAGGCTATACACTTTTTTCAATCCTAAGTATATCGTAATGAGATGTACTTTAGCCCAGACCCCCTTAAATGGAAATAAAAAAGGTTTTTTTACATTTTAGTTAGGGGTGATTTTTAAAGGTAATTTTGACAATAGCCACAAACTGCCCTTTGACATTTTTAAAGGGATAAGAAAAAAAAATAAATAACTCTCAAAGTTAAAGGAATCTCAAACAAGAAGGCACTATTTTTGAAAAAAACGCCCCCGAGGTTTTCCAAGAACCCCAAACAGTTTTAAATGCGCAAATACCCAAAAAGTTAAGGTTTTACAAATTTTTTCGAAAAGGGAAAAAAATTTCCCCCGAAGGAAAATTTGACCTTAAAAGCTGGGGGGCCGGGGTTTTGAACATACACACTAACTCATCATGGGAAAAAATTGTGCCCAAAAAATTGTTTGATGATGGCAGAGTTATTGACTGGAAAAAAAAACATAAATTAGTTTTTTAAATCTAAGTTTGATTTTTGATTTTAAAAACCTAGAGATTTTGAACTTGCTCTGACACTAAAACGTTTAAGCCGGGAAATTTTTTAAAATTCTTAAACGACGGAATGGGAAATGGAACTGACAAAAAACCCACACCATGAAACCGTTAACCTCAAATGTGACATCGATGGGGGAGCTAGGGGCGGGTTTTGTTATGAAACGAGACTTTTTCCGTTATCGGGGAAAATATTTCTCAATTTAATTTCAAAATTTCTTGTTTTAATACGGGTTTTAACAAACCGAAATGAAACAGCCCCCTTTTTTAAAACCTTTCACTTGACTTCTAATTTAAAAACTTGGTTTTGGGGAACTGGGGGCCCTGGGGTCTTGCGCGTAATCTTTTGGGGTCAACCCACGTGATTTGTTTCATTTTTTTTCTTTGTGGTGTTGTTTTTGGGGTGGTGTGTGTTTTTTTTTTCCGTTTTCATTTTCATTCCATTTTTTTGTTTCATTTTTTGAGGGTTTTTGTTTTGTATGAAACCCTTTTAAATAAAACAAAAGTATTTTTTTTATTTGCATGGTTTAAAATGCATGCTTTTAAAAGCAATATCATTTTTGTTTATGGGGGAAAACTTTTCCCCTTTTGGTTTGGGAAATGTTGTCACATAGTTCATAAAGGGAATTTAAAAATGTTTACAAGAAAAAAAAAAATGTCGATGGTGAGTTTTCAAACCCCACAGGGTAAAAAAAATTTTGTTAACAGGGACTGAAATTTTTTTAAACCACTGACAAAATTTGCAATTGGTAAAAAAACCTTAAAAAATTTAGTTTGGTAACATGAAAAATGAAAGATTTTACAAAACCCGGATATGAAACCCCCCCCCTTTTAAAACCTTTCATTTTGATTTCTAAGTGTAAACTTGATTTTGGGAGATGGGGGTTCGGGGTTTTTGCGCGAAACAAAAATTGCCTCCAAAGGTAAAAAAATTTATCCAAGTTGTTTCAAAACCCCCTCAAGATAACAGATTTATATATCGGACACGTAAAATCATTATAATAGATTTCTAAATTAAACCCTAATTTTGGGAGAAAGGATCTGACACATTGTCTGATTATATTTTTCCCCATTTAACCAAGAAATTTCAAAATCCCTCCAGGGATAGCAGAAAAAAGGGAGGGACAAAAAAAATAACCCTTTTAAACACTTTTGGACCTTGGAGCTAGGGTTCTAAATTTTGATAAAAAATTTATCAAGAAACTTTTAAAACCTCTTGATAAATGGCAAATTTTACAAAACCGGGACAAAAAAGAACTTTTTGGGCCCTTCTAAGTTTGACCTTAAACCTTTTTAAAAAGGGGGTCTGAGTTTACACATGAAACGCCCGTCCCCATTAAGGTTAAAATATTTTGCCAAACAATCCTAAAGGATGACAAATTACAGCACGGACAAGATTTACAAATTTCCGGGCATTAAAATCAAAAACATACTGTAACAAAAAATTACCAATGTTGTTTTTTTTTTTTTTTTTTTTTTTTTTTTTTTTTTAAAATAATTTGGGATAAAATTTTTTAATCACAAATTTAACAGCATAATAAAATTAGGCCCAACAAAATCTAAAAAATAAAATTTCCTCCGAAGCAACGAGGACAAAACAAATATAAATATTGAAAGACCCCGATTTTGATTGATAGTTGGTTTAATTTGTACGCTAGTCACGGGTGTTCATGTATTTAGAAAATTTACAACCAGGGTTTTCCCCGGGAAAATGAATTTGAAACCATGTTTTGCACGAGTGTCAGGGTTTCCAGGGGGAATAGACGGGGGCTATATTCATACAAAAACCCCGGGAAAAAAACGGGAAAGAAATCAAAAATGGTGGGATATTCATGCATTTTAGCTTACAAAATTTTTGAATCAGTCTTTTATAACCGAAAAACTACTTTTTTTAATTTTTCAGGTGGGTCCTTGAAGTGTTTTTTTTGTTAAATGTTTTTGGTTATTATAATACGATGCCCTTGGGTTTCCATTTACAAATAAAATCTTGAAATCTTGAATCTCACAGATTTCCTCCCATGCGTAATTTAACTTTAACAACCGCGTGGGAGGTGTGTGAACAAACTTTAAAAAAGGGATCTGAAAACCAGACTTCCATATCTTTTTCTTCTTCTTCTTTTTTCATTGGGCCCTTAAGAACTTAACAAAAGTGTATATTTTATGCTTTTTAAAAATCGCAAAATTTAGCACAACTTAATGGGGGAATACCCTATAATTACAACATACGATAAAAGGGCCCCAGTTTTAAAGAAGCCGCACCCCTTTTCCCTATACAATACATCCCCAGAGAGAGGGCCCCGTTTTCCCCCTTCCCCAAAAAAAAAAAGGGTCATTTTAAACAGAAGCATTTTTGCACGGTCGACGAAAATTTGGGCCCGTTTTCCTTTAAGAACTAAAGGAGAAAAAAAAAAAACCCCAAAAGTAGGCAAATATAGAATTTTAAAAAAGGGTGGGGGGTGAAAAAAATTTTGGGATGGGGGGAAAATACTGCTAACTCCCTTCTTTACATTTTTTAAAGATAACATTCAAATCAAATAGATATAAAAAAGGGCCGGGTTTTTCCTTTTCCAGTTTTTAAATTTCCAAACCCATACGAAAACCTTTTAAATTGCTTTCTTTTAAAAGTGTACCGTTTTGGAAAAATTTGGGCCTGCGGGGGTTTTTATAAATGTTAAATTGACATAACGGGGACGGGTACCCAGGGCAAACGGGTAGGTATGGGTTTTTAAATTTTCATCCATCGCCCGGGGAAACCACCCAAAAACAGCGACAGGATACATAAAATTTAAAAATTTTACCCCCAAAAATAACTACAGGTGCACAAACCCCATTCTTTTTAAAGTTGAGTATGCATATTTTTTACCAAAAAAGATTTTCTAAATTCATTTTATCTCAATTTTCGAAAAAAGGGAAAAAAAAACTTCCAAAACGTAAAAATTTACATGAATTTCTTTTACTTTCTTAAAATTTTTGTGGGAAATTTATCAATATTTTGTGACGGATCTTTTCACCAGTGCGAATCAATAAATTTCCTCGACGATTCTGTCTTTAAAATTTCAACAGGGTTTAAATATGTTCATACTTTTGGGGGGGGTTTTTTTAAAACCCTAACAACCTACATTATATAAATCACACGAGTAGGTACCCGAATAACCAGTGTGATACCCGGTTATTAAAGATGGTGATTTTGAATATAAACGTCTCAAAACTTTTATTGGGTTTGGGCAAATTTTTTTTGATGTTTAAAGTTGTATACCAAAGAAAAACAATATTTTAAATTCCCCCTTGCTGGTAAGTTGCAACCCCCTTTAAAACAATACAATCCCCCTTTTAAAAAATAAATTAAAATTTACATTGTAAAAGGGCATGCCACCCCTATTGACGACCCGCCCGTTTAGTCAATATTTAGAGCGCAAAACGACCCTGGGGGTCGTGAGTTCGATCCTCTGGCAAGGTAGGGTTCCTGTGACACTTGAAAAAGGGCAGGTGCCCCTAAAAACCCTTCGCCTCCACCCTAAATCATGTGGGGAATTGGCATTACTTACGGAGACAGGTGGGTTTTGGGAAAAGAATCCAGGGAAAACTGGTTGGGTTTAACGCCCCCGTTTAAAATAATTTAAAAATACTGTTAAAAAAAGGCGTAAAACCCAAAACAAAACAAATAAACTGATAAATAAAGCTGCGAAAAACCTTTAAAGGGCCCAAAACTAAAATTTAACCTTGACGATAAAGTTTGCGAAAAACCTTAAACAATACGTATATTACCTTGACGATAAATTTGGCGATTTCTTTTTTTACAATACGTAAAATTCCCTTTTGATGTAAATTTTGCGAAAAACCTTTAAAGGGGACAGTACTGAAATTCCCCTTGTTTATAAAGTTGCGATACAAGCATAAGGGGTCTTTAATAAATTATATGGCCGAAAAAAACGTTTGTAAACCGGGAAAATTTTTTTGTCAATTTCCTCATCAAGGGAGTTAAAGTGACCGTATACTATCTCAAAGTTACTGCTGCTGAAGGAATCTAGCCTTGTCTTGAATGCCGTCACCTGCAGTTAAAAAAAAACAAGTCATCTAGGTACGGGTAAGCCTGAAATTTACTGATAAAAACAGGGGAACAAGCCCTAAAAAAAAACCCTAAATCAACCAATTTGGGTGGTAGTTTTTGTTTTAAAAAACTTTTCCCCGATCATTTTTGGGGAATCTAACATAAAAAAACCCTTCATGGCTTTTTTACAATCATAACAAAGGGTCAAATGGAACAATTTTTCTGGGCGAGGGGTTCACTTGAAACACCCCAAAACCCCAGTACCCCCAAACCATAAAAAAATTTTAAAATTAAACTAAAAACCCGCATTCCAATCTAAAAAAAGGGTTAAAAAATGGGCTTTTTTTTTTTCACATTTTTGGGTTGTTTATTACGCCACCCCGTACAAAATTTAGGTCTTAGGGCGACTTTCCGCAACATTTTTTTTGGATGATTGGGAAGCCCCCCGGGTGCTGCTTCTGATGGAAACCGGGGAAATAAAAACCGGGATTTTTTAGTAGCCCTCATTTTTTTCCTCAAAAGAAAAAAAAAACTTTTTTCCCCAAAGGGGGTGGGTTTTCCCCGCCGCGATGGGGGGCAAGTTTTTTCGACGGGGGACTTAACCCTCGGATATTTTTTGGTTTTTCACTAAATTTTAACAGTTAAAAAATTTTTGTAAAAAACCCCAAAAAAAGGGTTTAATATTGATTACAAAAAAACAAATTTCGAAATTATTATTTTTTTTTAAATTAACGGGCCCTGAAAATACTTAAAGGGCCGGGACCAGAATCAAACCCCGGGGACCCTCACCCCCTAAGGCGGACATCTCCCAAACTCGCTTTTAAAAGCAGCTCATTAAAAGGGGAAGTATAAATGAAACCCCTTTAAATATTTAATCCTACTAACATAAATGTACGTTTAAAATCGGTATTTGAGTCAGAAAAATTTGAAAGAAAAAAAAGGGGACAGTTTTAAAACTGGGGCTAAGCCAAGAATGTAACAAAAGAAATTTAAAAACACTGACTTATACCCATTTATCGCCCATGGTTTCATATTGGTCACCATCTGTACGTATGTTGTACTCTAATCTCAGATACACCAGCCCAGTAAGAACTGAACCCGTACCGTCAAAAGTTTAAAGTTTCCAAAAAAAAAAAAAAAAAAAGAATTGTTATTTTGGTGTGTTTGTAGAAAAAACAGTATGAAACGTGAAAGATCTGTCAACGACATTTACTTGAATAAAGAAACAACTGTTCAAGTTTTCAGTGCATAAACAAACAATATTTTTGACTATGTTTATGTCTGTTTTACACATTATAAAGAGCCTTTCCATGGGAAAAACCCAAAAAATGGGTTGCAAACCCGCATGGATCCAGACCAGCCTGGGGGCATTTTTCCCCCGCAATCTGGCCCGGATCCATGTTGTTCGCTAAACATTTTTTTTTTCCAATTCCAAAAGGGTTTTAAAAAGCTATAAAGGGTCTGAAAGGAACAGCATGGGTCCTGACCAACTGCGCGTATGCGCAGGCTTTGGGCTGGATTTCCCCCTGGTCCAAAAACCCCCTAAATTTTGGGGTTTTCCCCCATGGAAAGGCTCATAGTTTTATGATTTTAAACCTTTTTGGTGGTCAAATTCAAAATTTTTTAGCCAAGGGAAAAAGGACTTTCAAATGAATGAAAATCGAGGGGTTTTAACATTAAAAAGAAATACGGCAGAAATAGATTTCAGGGGGGGCAAAAGCTATTTTTATTTGGGAAAGTGTCAAGATCAATCTCTAGGGTGAAAATTTAATTTGTTGATTTAAAATTTTAAGCTAGGGAAAAATGTAAATTGTTCATTTGGGAATCGCGCTTTTTTTTCTCGTTAAAATTTTCATAAATCATCTTCGTCCCAAAAAATTTTTTATTTCAAAATAAAAATTAAAATAACCCCCAAAGGGGTTTTATAAAAAAATGTATGCCCAAAAGAATTTGGGCCCGTTTCGTGACGCAACAAGGCCCGCGACTTTTTACCTTTTAACCCCAAATGACTTTATAACAATATTTTTATCCCACCCCCCACTACAATTTTTTCCCGAGGGATCGGGATTTTGGCTTGATAAAATCTTTCAAATAAAGAAAATCCGTACTTCAAGTTTAAAAGTAAGTTTAAATTAATTTAAATAATACCGAAGTTTAAACCCTTTTTTTCAATTTTTTAAATTGAATTACCCAAATTTTAGTTTACTAGAAAATGATTTTACCTCCAACCCACGACCTAATTCTGTGTGCCTTTCGTTTAAAAATAATTTTTTGGGGAAGGGAACGGGCGTTGTTGTCCCAAACCCCCCGTCAAAAAAACCCCGTCCCAAAAAAATCTCCGTCAACTGCCAATTGAATTACTGATGGCGCAAACATCTGAAAACTATAGGAGGAAAATCTTACATAATTTGTCAGCCTCATTTTCCTACAATTCTATAGCACTACCCAAAAAAATCCAGCCTTTCCCAAAAAAGAAAATTACTTTCTTAAGATACAGTCTCAAGCTTCATACCAAAAAATGGTTTTGTCTTCTATTTAAAGCGGGATAATTTTTCAAAAAACTGAATAGACACACCTTCTGTAATGTAGTCCCTTAATACATTTTTTATATACATGTTTTTTATGCAAAAAAAAAGGGGGGCCCTGAAGTCCCATTTTTAAGTCCTTAAAAATTCCCGCTATTTCTTACCTTTAAGTTTCCCCAAATGGTCCTAAAATTTATTTTGGGAATCGAGAATTTTAACCGCATTACATTTATTTTTGGAACCATCCCCCAGCCGTGGCGGTGATGCTTTGTATCATGTCTGACATAGTCTTAATTTTCCCAAGAAACGGGTCTATCAAGGAAGGGGGGGCCATTTTTGGGTTTAAAAAAATGACCCGCGGCCCAGAACCCCTTTGGGCCCCTTGTCACATGTAGGGGGTTGAAATTAAAAGCCGTTAGGCCGGGAAAAAATTTTTCTACCGACTCTGTCCTCCCGTGCCACCCGTTCCTGAATTATTTTATTTTTTATCATTTACCCTCATTATTTTATTATTTAAAATTTTTATTTTATTTAAAATTATTAATTTTTTCATTATTATTATCATTTTTTTCCCCCATCTACTTTTTCATCTTTTATGGGCCACACATCCCAAATTTCGGGTTTAAAGTCTTTTCCCTAGGGGTTTTTCAATCAAGTTCTAATCTTTCCCGGGGTTTTAAAAATTCTGTAATCATTTTATTCTTTTACCCGACCCGGGAAACCCAAAACTGCTGAAAAATTTACATTTTTAACCCATGAAAAAAAACCCCCAAGTGTTCAAATAGATTCTTGGGATTTCGGGCAATTTCTATAAGGTCAGGGCTAGACGAAGTGATAACTTTATGAAAAATTTTAAAAAATCAGATAAGACGAAATTTTCCCCCCGGGGGTGATGAAAATGAAGAGGGTTACAACAATTATACTTTTAAAAAGAAATTTTTTAAAAAAGATGTTATCATGATTTGAAATTTAAGGAAACCCTTTTTGAGTGACATTTGTCACCTAGCTCAAAAACTGGGAAATTTCATGTTTTTCCAATAACCCCCTAAACCCGGGGGCTTTATAAAGGGAAGAAGGGGACGCAAACGCAAACCCGGGGAGTTTTTTTGCTGATGGAAAATTTCGCCCTAACCTCACGGGGAGCTTTGGGGTATTTTATTTTTTTAGGGGGTTTTATATCACACCGACACAATTAAAGGGGAGAAAATCCCGGGCGGGAACGTCCGTATATATTTATTTGTCTTTGATGTCTGATATACTGAGGCAATTTTTCGATGTTTTCCCCGGTTTTCCCGGTTTTTGTAACAAAAACGCAGACTGGGTTTTCTTCAAAACACCAAACTTCCGAATCAGCACCGAAAATTTGTAAACCGCGCCAACATAATTTTTTTTAAATGCAAATTTTGGAAAAGAAAACTGTACTGCCAAAATGAAAAAAAACTTTTTAAAAAGTAAGGAAGTGGGAAAGGGGCCTCCCCAAATTTTTTGCGTGGAGAGGGAAACAAACAAAAAAAACCTAAAGCCAGTACGAGAACGCGGCGAATGACGCAACCCTCGCGGGTTCCCGAATTTTTGCGAAGTATGATATTCACGAAAAAATATGATGACACTAACTGTAAAAATGTTTTAGAGCGAACTTTTTTGCTTTCCTTTTTAGTGTTGAAAATTTCTTCGTAAGTAATATATAAAAGATAAAAACCCCATGCTAGGCAGGCCTTAATTCTATTAGGTCATATTGGGAAAATTTTTCCCGTTTTTCGGGTGGAGGGAGACAAGGGGCCCCATCCGGGAAATTTTTTTTATCACGGGGGGGCACAAAGGGTTAAAAAACCACCCACATTCCCTAAGCCAGGGCATGGCTTCCTCACATAAGGGAATTAAAAAGCCCAAAGCGAGGCCGGGCCCAAAATCCCTTGTTTCTTTTTTTTAAGTAACCAGCCCCTTTTTTTAACAAAATTTAAAAAAAACAACACTTTAATTCCCTTATCATTATTCATTTTTTTTTTCTAACCCTTTTAAATCTTTGTTTGGCAATTATCACTGAACCAATTTATTTTTAAACTAATATTAATATTTTGACCCCACCTTGCGGAAGATAGAAATTTTCCGCTTCAAAGTCGGCTGAAAACTTTTCACCCAATACCAAAGGGGCTCCATTGACTATACCCTGGGAAATTTTAACTTTCCAGGCAAAGATGGGAAACAAATTTGCCCATACCCCCTTTCAAAAAACACCTCCAAACTTTCTTTTTAACATTTCGTAGAAAATTTTTTTACACCTCCTTTTGGAAAACAATAAATAGCGGGAAATTCAAGAAAAAAAAACATATAATTTAAATCAACCTTGCTTTAAAAACAAACGAAAACTTGAATAAATGGTTATAATTTTTTTACACCAAGTATAATCCCATTTTTTTCAAAAAATAAGGCAAACCAAAACCCCTGTATAAACCCTCATGTGCCCCCCCCCGTCATGCGCGTAAAGGGTTTAACAAAAAAATTTAAAATTCCCGGGTAAATTTCCCTTTTTTCATTTAAAATCCACTTTCTTTTTAAATTTAACGTTTTTTTCAAAATTTTCCCCGCTTATCAAAATTTTTCCCGTGACTTACATTTCCCCCGAAAGAACTTTAAAAAATATTTGTTTTATAGGGAAAAAAAAAAGAAAGCCCAAACCCCCTTTAAAAACAACCCTCTGAATTTAAAACTCCCCTTCTTTTAAAACTTTTTTCGGGAAAAAACCTTTTATTTAAACTTAGTAAGAACATGCCCCAGGTTTGGAAACATGCTACACATACGCGTACAATTTTGAAAAGCAGATAAGTAAAAGAAAAAGGGCCAAGAAAGGCCCAAGGGCGCTCAAACCCGAGTAAAAACACCATAACATGTAAAAAAGGTTTTAAAGGGATTTCATGGAGACAAAAAATTCTGACCAATTTTCATTTGGGGTTGGGCCAAAAAAAAAAAGGGGGACCTTTTTGTGTAAACAGCATTTTCTTTTATTTGACCTAGAGGCCTTTTTTTTTTATCCCCCATGACCCAGATTTTTAACTTATCCAAAAATTTTTTTGAAAAAAAAACATTTGGGCAACAAAGTTTTTGGAAGAATGGAGCAAAAAAAAAGGCCTTTTAAGTGGTATAAAAGCTTTTTTTTTTGATTTGACCTAGTGCCTAGTTTTTTTAACTCACGTAACCCAGATTTGAAATCATCTAAGAAATTTAAAATAATAAACATTTTGACCCAAATTTTAAAGAAAAAAAAGAAAAAAAAAATGTGCCCCCCAGGGGGTAAACAAGCTTATTCTTTGGGTTTTACCTTGGGGACCTAGTTTTTAAACCCCCATATGATCCAGTTTTTGAACTTGGCCTAGAAAAACTCAAAATTTAAAATTCTAACCAAGTTTCATGAAGATAGATTCCCTAAAAAGGGGCCTCTAGGTTTTTTTTTAACCCAAAAAATTTTTTTTCCTTTTTTTTTATTTGACCGATGACCCCCATTTTTTTATGCTATGTTCCCTTTAAAAAATGGAGGAAAAAACATCCCGGGGTTTTGTAAACGTAATCCACGGGAAAGCGCTCAGTCAGAGAGTTGCCCCAATTAGGAAAGAATAGTTTAACCCTCAGAGGTTTTTTCTATGGTCAAACCCATTTTTTCTGGCCCGCTGTAATGACCAAAACTTCGGATCAGTAACTCAGGCAAAATGTGACCTTTTTGAACAGAGAAGGAAAATAAAAGATGGGTATTTTCCCTAAAAAAAAACAAACAAGCCCGAAATGACGACCCTGTTTTTCACCAAAAAACTTAATTTAAAAAAAGGGGGCTTTTTATTAGAAATTTTTCCAAATTATTTTTTACCAAATCAACATTTAAAATTTAATTACCTGGATCATAGTATTATAAACATGTT
The DNA here is from genome assembly GCF_021730395.1 of Mercenaria mercenaria. Lineage (NCBI taxonomy): Eukaryota > Metazoa > Mollusca > Bivalvia > Venerida > Veneridae > Mercenaria > Mercenaria mercenaria. The sequence continues at coordinate 13,332,051 of NC_069367.1, read as the reverse complement.
ACTTTGTAATGTTACAATGCCGATTGCCTAATAAACTTGTAAATTGTAATAATAAAATATACTTTTTATAGTCAAAATTGCATACCAAAAAGTCTACGTATTTCTTATTTAAGAAGAATTTATTTTTAACAAACTACTAGTAATTATATAGGAACTTTGAAATATCATAAGGTTTTCGGTATGTTTGCAAAAGAATTCACCCTTGGCCAAACTGATCATTTTCTCTTTTGGCAATCATCAGAACAGAACAGAACAGAACAGAAAGTTTATTATCATTTTGGATTTTAACATAGTTTATCATCCATACAAAGAGTACATATATACATACTAGTATATATCATGTCAAACATTTTATCTTATCAAATACTGACATCAATATAATTTGAATATTAAAAGGAAAAAACAATCAATATTTAATGAGGGTAGATGTACAACTACAATAATACAAATGACAAATATTAGATGCAGAATAAATACAACTTCATCCAGATTGTCGTAAAATATTTTCTCGTATTTTCAATGCACAACTTATAAACAACATCATTTTTGAAACCATAACCTGGTCGCTAAGTTTAAACAAAGTCACCAGTTTAAACATGTTCGAACGACGTATATAAAACTCAGGAATGTAACGTTTGCGTACAGCCTTATATTTGTTACATATTAACATGAAGTGGTATTCGTCTTCAACTTCACCATTTCCACAAATCTGGCATAACCGTTCAAATCTTTCTAGTCTATTGTTACCATAACGTGCAGTCTCTATGCGAAGGCAATGAGAAGATACCCGCATACGTGTTACATATAATCTTTGTGACCGATTCAGAATATTTAAATAGTTTTCATATGCAAGATTTTCTTTCACGTGTTTATACAGTGTCGGTTTATCGTTACTATCTATATCACTTCTCCATTCTTGTATAAAACAGTCAATAACTCTGTTTAAAGTACTGTATAAATATTCTACCGTCTATGATACTGTCTTGCACTTCCCACATGTATCCAAAACCATATTTCTCAAGTAAACTTTTTACCTTATAAGCCCAGTTCTTTTTACCCAAGGCAGCATCTTTTAAGCTTTGCAAGTACACAAACTTAACAATACAATTTTCTGTAGTCAAAACTTTTATCCATTGCTTGATAATTTTCACAAAACGGTTCACATACAGCGGATAACGCCCGAGTTCTCCATATATACACAAACATTACTTGTTGAAATTTTAACATTTAGGAGTCTTTTACAATACATTAACTGCACTCTCTCAATATCTTTTGATTTAGAAAAAGCCCCATTTTTCCGCTGCGTATCCTAAAATTGAGCATACAAAAGAATCAAATAGTTGACATTGTACCTTGGGTGTAAAATCAAAATCCTTTAAGTTATATATAAGTACATTTAAAGCTTTTACAGCCTTACCAATCAACAATTGCTGATTGATCAAGTATGTATTTGGACTCGAGGTCATATTTGCTAGACCAGATAAAAATTTTAAAATGTGTCTAACAAAATTCCCCGTTATTTTTTTTTGAAAAAGGTTGGGATTTTTGGGTTTAAAAACTTATCCGTTTTTGGGGCTGTGTACCTACGCCTCTCGTCCTAGCCTACGTATGACCCCGGAAATAAAATTTTATAATTCCCCACCTGTCTCCCATTGGTGGGGAAAAAAATCGTTATCAAAATGCACTCTGCAATTATTCATGTTTTTTTATCGAACAGTACTGTTATAGTTTTTTAAATTTTTCCCATGTTAAGGAGTCATATTGGGTTTGTCGTATACAGCTTTCTGCCCCAAGGCTATTTCAAAAACTGTGCCAAATAAGCCCCCCGGGAAGTATATCCAAAGGGAGCTAATGGGGTGTGACAAAATGTTTCAAATTTTCTTTTCGAATAGTTATGTTATTGCAACAGGAAAAAAACACGTTCGCTTTTAAATTCTGTGGTTTTGTGAAAATTTTTCGTATCTACTTCAGTTGGTGCGCGTTTTTCAGAATTTAATGCAAGGGTTATTTTATAGTAGTCCAAAATTTTTTAAATTATGAAAAGCAATGGAAAACCATGGTTGTTGCTTATATAAAATATGAAAACCAAAAAAATTTAAAATTGATCATTTTGGCATGTTTTTTTTTAATGTTTTTTTTTTTTTATTTTAGCCGTCCTGCAGAAAATTTCTCCCTATCAAGTATTGTAATTTTGCGGGAATAAAAATTTCAATGACGGAAATTTGTAATACATGCTATTGTATGACATAAAAAAATGTTGAACAAATAAAATAAATTTTAGATGACTATTTTATCGATTTTAATTTTGTTTTTTCGAACCTTCGAGGGCTTGGTGCAAAACTATGTAAGTGAAATAAATAAAAAACAAGATACAATTTTTTGCCCCAAGCCCTGTTTTCATATATATTATAAAAATAAGGAAAAACTATTCAATATTTCCCATAAAAAATTTTACATACTTTAAATTTCCTTTTTTCAAAAACTTGACAACAGATGATGGTGAGTGAAAGGTAAAATTTTTATCTGAGTTCATTGGTGGGGGGGACAAAAAATTAAAACTAAGTATGATGGGCATGTCGGGCTGACTTTTAAGAATCATTTCATGATTCGACACGCAAGGAAAAAGAAAAAAAATTTTATCATCTTAAAAAACGATTTACAAAAAATAGCCTTTTACTAAATCAAGTTTTGCAGTAAAAAAAAGTTACTCATTAAGACATTTGCTCGTAATTAAACCGCTAAATGAAACAATATATACAAAATGGGGAAAAAATGTTTTTAAAAATTATGAAGCGTGTAAAAACCGCAAAGTAAGTTTTACCCTTTTTAGTTGTTTGGATCTCATTATCGGTATTTGGGCATAATTGCAGTGAAATTGAATTTGTGAAAAAAGTAGGAAAAAAAAGGGCCCCTGTATATTACCCCGTTCAAATAATAGAAACGACATCAACCTCATACTGTAAATGAAATGGTTTGATTGAAGATATTTGAAATTAAAAAATTCCCCAAAAGAAGCGTCTTGTGAAATGGGAAATGCTTTAGTACTTTTAAACACGAAGGTGCGTAACAATTTTCCGATTTAAAATTTAAAAACCTTTCGGGCGCGGTGTGGGGTTAAATCCCAGTTTTTTTACATTCCATTGTACTTTACATACAATGTATTGTTCAAGATTTACGTACTACACTTGTCTACCCTCACATGCATGTAAAGTTTTCCCCAGTAAAGTTGTGTGCAAGTTTGATTAAAATCGATAGAAAAAATGTTGTCTATATGTGTTCCAAGCCAAAATAGCAAATTTTGGCCAAAAAGGGGCCATAACTCGGGAACCTGATGGGATTGGCCAGTTTTCGAAGGAACCGGTATTATGCCAATAAAAAGCTGTGTGCAAGTTTGATTAAAATCGTTGGGAAATGTGTCTCTATCGTTTTACAGAAATTGGGGACGGACGAGGGGAACGGCGGACGGACGACGGGAAGGGCGATCCAAAAGCTACCTTGTCACTACGTCGGGGAAACTAAAAAACATGGATAATCAGTAATCTTATTAAATGACTTAAACAGCTACATTTACAAAATGCCCAAATTAAGAAAATGTCACTAAACACGTACATATATATAGTATAATCTACAAATGTATGTAAAAAACGTGAGGGTCATGGCCCCTATATCCCCAACTTTTAAAAACTTGGCCTTTGGAATCATCAAAAAACTTCTGCCAAACTTTATGAAATAGGGTCAAAAAAATTTGGCCTTGAGTGAAAAAAGCTTTCCCTTTGATTTGGCGGGTGCCCTTTTTTGCCCCCCTATAAAAAAAGTTTCGAACTTGGCCTAAGAATATCAAGAAAACTTTTTGATCAAGTTTCATAAAGTAGGTTCAAAAAAAGTGGCCTCAGATGTTAACAATTTTTTCCCTTTAATTTACCGGTGACTATTTTTTGTTTTTTTTGGACCCAGTTTTGAACTTGGCCCTAGAAATTTCAAATCATTCTGCCCAAAATTTTCACAAAGAAGGATTATAAATGTGGCCTCTAGGGTGTCAACAAGTTTTTTCCTTTTATTGACTGGTTCCTAGTTTTTGACCCCAATGACCAGTTTCAAACTTGGCCTAGATATCATCAGATAAAAAATTTGTGAAGTTTGTACAAATAAAAAGAAAAAACTAAAACCTTTATGGTGAAAGTGCCAAAAAAAAAAAATTTTTTCCCTTTTTGGGGGGACAGTAACTTAGTCTCATGTGGAATTAGCCGGTGTTCGAAAGGACCGAGATCTTATTGTGATTAAGTTGTGTGTAAGTGTGGTTAAAATCAGAGTAAAATGTCAAAAGGAAAAAAATTAACAAATTTGGGTCTTTCAGGGGTCAATTTAGGGGCAAAACTCCGGGAAAACCTATGATTGGATTGCGATTTTGAGGGAACTCAGATCTGTTTTTTAAAAGATATCTTAAAGTTTGTTCAAAAAACCCAAAAAATGGTCTCTATTGGCTGCAATTGACAAAATAGCAAATTTTGGCATTTTTAAGGGGCCCCTAACGCTAGACCCCCTAAAAGGGATCTGGTCAGTTTTCTAAAGGAATCGAGATATTATGCCTTTAAGGGGTTATGTGCAAGTTTGTTAAAATCGTTTGCAAAACTGTGGTTCTATCGTGTTCACCAAGCCAAAATAGAAAATTTTTTGGCCCTTTAAGGACCCTAATCGGGGGAACCATGAGGGATTGGCCAGTTTTCGAAAGGAAGAGAATAATTAAAATCAATTGAAATTTGGGGGTCTCTATCGGTTCCAAGAAATTGTGGAGGACGCCGCCCACCACAAAAGTCACTTGTCAATCGGAAGGTGGTTAATAAAACTGCTTCCCTTTATTAAAACGATAAGCTTGTATCATAAATATCCCGGGCGAGCTTTTTTTTCAATATGATCAAAAATAATTCCATCCGTTTTCTATACAATCAATGACATTACATAGAAAACATGTTTTTTCTGTTATTTCCTTATTTATACTAGGCTGGTAAATATATGTCAAATCAATGGAATGAAATATGTCAAAATTTAAAGGACAAGGCAGAACAGAAAAGTAATTGTTTTGCGCTTTGGTTTAAGGTTGTTTTTATGGATTGCATAAACCTATCGATCTGAACGTTCTATATGGTTTTAAAATGTTATATAACAATTGGCATTGTTGTATGCAGGTGGTACGGTTTTTTCCCTTTAAAGTATTAGTGTAGTTTAAAAATTATCTACCAAACCTTTTTAATTTGATTAAGCACTATGAAGGGGCAAACAGTTGATTTTCATTTTTACGTCAAACGACAAAAGAAAATAACCATATTAATGGCGAGTAGGGGAAATCATATAAGTGTTTAAATATGTGTACGTTTTTTTTTTCACTTATATGTCTGAAAGATTTAAAATCGTGAAAACGTTTCTTGTAGAATATGTAAATATCTTGTAACACATAGAAAGTAGGACTGAATTATAATTATATCTAAATTGCATGCGATTACAAAAAAAATTTTAATGATTTTTTACATTTGCTTTTTTCATTTTTTAATTTAAAAAAATTATTTTAAGTTTATCCTGTGACCCTTATTTTTTTTACAAAGTTTTAATGTAGAGGGATTCTGATTTAATTTTTAAAAAACTTGTTTGTTTTGTTTGTTCTATTCTCCTTATGAATGAAAGCAATGTTAAGCATAGGGTCTAATTTATGATTAAGCAAATGTCTGTTTAAGGTAGTGGACCCATAATTATAATCGGCATTTTCCGTTTGATCCGTGATTCGATAATTTTCGGCATCCCCCGGTTGTTGTGAAAAAATTTTATTCTTTATGGCCGAGGTGCCCAAATCCCATAAGGAGATTACGCAAACACACTATTTTTTTGACCAAAAGCAACATCTTGGATAATGGTTATAACGAAAAAGTCAGAGGAATCCAACTGAAAGGGCCAAAAGTAATATTTGTTTTCCTTTCGCTTTTCATATAAAATTTCAGGGAAGAACAAAACTAAGTTTCCCCATTTCCGATTGTCATTACGGGGGGCCATTACCCTTAAAAACTTACCCTGCAAATTTTATATAATGAACTTGTCCATTTTCAAATTTGGGGCGTCCATAACTGTTAAAAGGGGGTGCTTACCAAAAGTACAGGATTTTATGGCCCAAAAATGCAGCCATGCAGGGTGCCGGGGTGTGAGGCTGATCTGATCTGCATGGTGCAAAGGCAGAATCAATAGTGCCAGCAGGGTAAGGGTTTTAAAGCTTTTTGCGATTTGTATTTTAAAGAATGCCGGGTTCGTTGCAGTATCACCTTTGTTTTAAAAAAGAATTATAGCGCTGGTGATCTTATTTTTTTTTCTGTTGAATCTATTCCCCCCTTTAAAATTTTTTCAGAGTATGATTAAAGCCAATGAAGGTTTTTTTCGGTTGTTCGCACATCGTTTTTTACAAAGTTTAAATAAAAAGCCGTGAAAAGGCCTTTAGGTTTTGGCTGTTTTGGTTCAAAAAAGGTCTTTTTTACTAACAAGTTGTTTTTAGGCCTGGATTGAAATTCAAATGTTTTAAAAATTTAGTTTTAAAAAAAATCGCATTTCCGTGATTCGCTTACACATTTTTTATTTAGAAAAGTTAAATTTTGGTATTTTGAAATTACCACTAGAAAAAAAATTGATTTAAAATTTTTTGAAAAAAAGAAGCCAGCATTTAATCATGAACAGGAAATATCCAGGGCCCGATAGAAATTATGTAGATTGGTAATCCAGGAATAAAACGTCTTACTACCTTAACAGTTAAGGCCACGCGCACACTTTAGCACGCCAAACCCCCAAAGGGGTTTTATATAGAATTAATCATTTTGAAGAATTTGAATAGAGTAGAAGTTTATGTTTTATTGAAGAGATCGTTTTACATACATTTTAAAGTACAAAAACCGATCGCATTACGGGGACAGATTATAAAACAGTTTAAAACCTTGTAAGTACAGGAGTACCCGAAGTTTAATGTCACTTGTATTTTGATGAAGTAGTTTTAAAATTAACAAATTTAAATTAAAAATTTTATGCTTTATGACTATCACACTGGCCATAGGTTTATCAGATCAAGTGGTTTCAACGATGTTTGAAAGCTGAATTTCGCAGACAAATTTTTTCCAGTCAAATAAGGCCCCAAACCAAATTGATTAATAGTTCTTCGGGAAAATTTTCAATAAAAAAAAAAAAAAAAAAAAAAAGGAGCGGGAAGGAATTTTTTTTTTTTTCAATTTTGATTTTTTAGGGCGGGTGATTTCCATGGAGCGAGCGGGGTTTTTTTTTTCCGCTTTGACCCTTAAAAAGGAGAAAACCCGTTTGTTAAATAAAGTTAAAATTTTTTTAAGAATAACACGAAATTCAAAAAATTTTTCAGTGTGCTAAAACCCGTAGATAGCTTTTTTTATGTTTTAAAAGCTACTGAATTGGTTTTGCAAATAATTTTTTGCCAAGCTCACTGAATCAGGTTTTTTTTTTTTTTTTGATTTATAAATTCTAAGGGTGAGTGTTTATTTTATTTTGATTCATTGTTCTACTTTAATCTGAAGGGGGGTGCCCCTTTATCGGGTGAGGTGGTGAGGAATATTTAAGACAAAACGGGGCACCCAAGTGGGAATAATATTTCTGAAAAAAAAGTTGTGGCTTCGAAAATTTTCAACTTTTGTGCCCTAGTGAATCTCCAAACGGTGGGTGAGGGGAAAGTTATAAAAACACTTGACCAATGAGACCAAACGGGGGTTGGGCACACAAATCTTAAAAATGCTCGAATCCATTGGAATAATTTTTTAACAGTTTGGATAGTTTTGTTTTTGTGTTAGAGGTTATTTTTAGTCAAAAAAAGGTAACAGACGGACAAAAAATGTCCCCAAATGGCCCAAATCTTAAAAAGTGTTATTGTTGGTTTGTTGACCAAGAAATTTTGAGTTGGGAAGGTTTTTTTTTCAGTTTCTTTCTTTTCATCAATTTTAAAGCCAATTAAAATACAAAAAGGGAAAATTGGGGGGACAATACGGGGGAAATTTTTTTTTTTACGTACTTTTGAAAAAATAAAATTTTTTTAAATTTAAAATTTTGTATTTTGACGAATTTTTTGATGCCGTATAAAAAAAGTTTTGTTCAAAACAAATGATTTGGGCCCCAGACAATTAAATTTTTTAAAGTGATGGATCGCGGATTGTGAACAAACTTTTTTTTTTAAAGAAAGCACTTTGCTTTGGCTCTGATCTAAAAATTGAACTAAACAAAATGTAACAAATAGTTTGAAAACTTTATTTGAAAAATATTTCTAGTTTAATCCCCAAAAATTTTTAATTTATCCCGTGCACTTTACAAGTCGGTCTGTTCTTTTATTATTCGTATTGAACAAACGTGAAAAGTGTATTCTCCCTACCCGGGACATCGAAGGCCAAGTTTTTGGGGATTAGCCAGACACTCCCGTTTTAAAAAAAATGATGAAAAGACTCTAATTCTTCTTTTGGTTTGGGTTTATCGGCAAAATGTATTACGAACGCATGATTCCCTCAATTCACTTTGACGCAGTAAAAAAAGCGATTTAAACCTGTTTTTTCCGTTATCTTCGGACCCCCGGGATCAAAAAAAAAATTTTTTTTTGGGTTTTTTTTGTTTTGTGCGGGGGTGGAAATTTTTTTCTTTTTTCGGGAATGAAATCATTTATGCGGTTGTTCCGCGAACGACAAATCAATTTGGTTGGCCCAAGGTTTGAACATGGAAATGTTAGCTTTGAATGAAAAAAAGTGGGTGCGCCGGAAACGCGCGTGTCCCTTTCTTAAGAAGTGTTCATTTTTCCAGAAAATTTTTGCCGCTTCCTCAAACACATCTGAAACAACTTCTTGTAGACTGTCTGTACCTCCCTGGGAGCTTTCTAATATATCCCTACAAAGTGGTAAAGTACCAAGCACTTTGAAAAGAGCGAATGTTTGTGTATTTGGGTATTTTAAAAAGGAATTATGCTTTACTTCCAGAAAACTTCTCTCCTTAATACACTTAAAAAGGATGTATTAAATAGATTTAGATCCTGTATCTTTTAGAAAGGCATTTGTCTGTATTCAGAGGAACCGAAATCATTAGATGAATGTTACATTTTCTTACACGTCCTATACAAAGTGTAACTAGATAATATAATCAGATAGAATTTTCAAACATTTTACAATTCCTTTACAAAGAGCAACTTAAGATAACTTTATAATAGAACATTAAAGGCTATTATCTTTATTGAGAGCAGCTGAAATTATTAAAAAGATATTTCATTTTCTTGCACCTAGTAAACGCAGAGAAACTAAACAATATAGAAATTTCGACTGCAGTTGTCCCGCCATATTGAAACTAAAATCAAAAATACATCCCAATAAGAAAAAAAAAACTAAAATACAAAGGTTCCATTATTTTAGTTTGTGTCTTATTAGAATTGCTACCTTAACATTACTTCCTTAAAATTACTACCTTAAAATTAAAACTGCTACCTTAAAAATAACAGTAAGGTGAAACTCTTCTAGTAAATGATAATAAATTATGTTTCTTAAGCATAACTATCTCAACTCGACACTTTTAAAATCCCCAAGGACATAAAATACGTTCTTAACCATGATAAAAGTCTTCAAGGATATAATATATAAACGTTTTCAACCACGATTCACTTTTAAACATTTTCAAGAATATCTATACACCTTTAAAATCTGTAAGAATATAATATACATACTAGACTATTATTACCTTCATATACCCGAGTCTAAAGAAGTTAGAAGTAGTTCACTGAGTAAACTTTAAAATTAAACCTACAAAAATCAAGAAATGGAGAACATGAAATGCAACAGAAGAGAAAGTTTGATTGTGGCTCATTGAGAATCTGGAATATTTACAGAAATCTACGGAATCCTGTTCGTGCCACTTAAATTGTCGCCTCGCCAACACGCGACAACGCGATAATTATCGCGTTGTCGCCTTGTCCGGAAACATACTTACATACGAGATTTAACAGTCCTCGCGAGGTTAAGAGCGCGACAATTATCGTCTTAATTGTCGCTTGTCTTTTTTTAAACCTCGCATCGTGAAATTGAAATCCAATATACATAGTTGCGAGAATTTGTAAAGTAAAACCTCGCATTGTCGCCCGGTGATAGGGATAATTTCTTACTATAGCACTGTTGGTGATTTTTTTTGCTACACCGTTGACAAAGAGAAACTACGGAATCCGGTTAGTGTTCCATTGAATGCCGACGAAATATTGTCAAAAAACGAGTATGAAAACAATTTTCTACGCGCCGTCGGAAAAATAAACTTTGCATTTTTTGCTTAAAATATTAGCCGTAAAATAAGGAAAAATGCTTATGAAATATTTATTTTACGTAAATAACTGCAACTAAAACTTTTTGTAGAAAATGACACTATTTGAAAGTTGTTGGATTTAACGTAGAACCGACACATGATAGGTCATATGGCGACTTTCCAGCTTTAATTGTGGAGGAAGACCCCAGGTGCCCCTCCGTGTATTATTTCATCACGAGCGGGCACCTGGGTAGAACCACCGACCTTCCGTAAGCCAGCTGGATGGCTTCCTTACATGAAGAATTCAACGCCCCGAGTGAGGCTCGGACCCACATCGATGAGGGGCAAGTGATTGGAAGTCAGCGACCTTAACCACTCGGCCACGGAGGCTGTGTTAAAAAAGAAAATATCTGTTCGTCCGTCTGTACGTAATTTAGGATATAAGCTGTATTTCCGTACGGAAAAATCCGTGTTTTTCAATAACTTCAATTAATTCTAGAATGTCCAAACAAAAGATATTTTTATGAAATAACTTCTATAAATAAAATGTAAATATTATTTAAACATACATGTAATTTGAATATTTTTACAAACTACGGTTTCGTCGTGGGACAGTCTCAAACTGTACCATTTTTCGTGAAACTATGCGTATTTCTTCATATATTAAATATAGAGGTTGGCCTTGTCAGAGGAGTCATATCTTCATAACCTGATGTCCGATTTTCATAAATAAATGATACCTTAATGCAAAGGACAAGCCAGTACCCAAAGAAAACAGACCAAGTCTGGTTCAAATCCGGTCGGCCAGGGGTCAAGGTCACAAGTTTAAGTCCGGTAATATTACCAAAAATTTAACTTTTATGAGCAGTCAAGGCAAGGAATATCTTCACTGAGTCCAACGACACCATTGGAGCAATTCTCACGGCTCCCTCAGTCGGACCAGCTTAGTATTTGCCAGCAACCTACCGCATATAACAAATTTTGTCATTTTCTGATACCTGTCCTGAGTTCTGTTGGCATTATATGGACTTGTAAGTAGCTTAAATGTAAAGCTTAGATATCTACCAACATATCCATATAAGGTAAAGGTAGGTGCCCGGGATTTAGAGAAAGAAAAACGGAGACAAAAATACTTTGTGTAGCAAAGTGTACCTTGGTGAATATTCTAGAAAAGGTATTTTTTGTTTCAGTTTTTTTATTATTTGTTTTTTATTTTATTTTTTCAGGAAATCGAGTTTAATCTATTTCATCGACGGAACTCCCTCCAAAAATAAAACATCTTACCCTAAACTAATATTCTAGGGTGTTTATGGTTGTTGGGGTGTGTATCTTTAAAAACCTTTGAAAAATAAAAGTTGGTGTAATAATAAATTATTATTAGTAAGTGCTAGGCATAGCCTTTAAAACAAATGAGTGATGAATAAATTTTGACCCTCAATGAAGTGACTTTTACCTGATCAATACATACACAAATCACGAGAAAAAATAAAATTTTGGTCGGGTTTTATATCTTTTAAGTCCAGTGCTGCAGACATATTATAATTACAATATAATGTACACTGTAAAAAAATACCGTAAAATATTACGGGAAAAGTCCCGGCAGCTGGTTTCCAGGACAGTTCCGTAACTGTACAGGTTGACTGTAACAGTATTAATAACGGGCAATACTGTAGTTACTACGGTACCCAAAAGTTACAGTCTCCCCGTAAATATACGGTCTTGTCCTGGAAACCAGCTGCCGGGACTTTGCCCGTAAAAATCATAAATCATAAATAACGGGCAATACTGTAGTAGTTACTACGGTACCCAAAAGTTACAGTCTCCCCGTAAGGATACGGTCCTGTCCTGGAAACCAGCTGCCGGGACTTTGCCCGTAAAAATGTAAAATAACGGTTCCCGCAGTAATTGAGATATAGTGAAAATGCATCAAAATTAACCTAAATGTCTAACTAAAAGGGGACAATATTCATGAAATATTGGTACCAGAGTTATGGACTTTGTAGATGATAAGGTGGAATAAATATTTCAAGTCTGAATCAAATCCATTAGGTAATAACTGAGACAGAGTGAAAGTGCTTCAAAACTATAACCTGAAATTCTAAGTAAAAAGGGGGATAATTCACAAACTATTTGTGCAAGAGTTATGTCACTTTTGTAAATGCCGTGAGTGATGCTGAATAACTATTTACAGTTTTAATCAAATCTATTTACTGAGATATGAGTGAAAGTGTATGAAAACTCTATCCTGAAATTCTAAGTAAAATAGGGCACAATTCATGAAACATTGATATCAGAGTAATGGACCTTGTGTTTTATGATGTGGGTGATAAGGTAGAACAACTATTTTAAGTTTAAATCAAATCCATTTAGTAATAAATGAGATAGAATAAAAGTGCATCAAAACTTAACCTGAAATTCTATTTAAAAAGGGGAATGATGAGGAATAACTATTTTAAGTTTGAAACAAATCCATCAAGTAATTACAGAGATAAAGTAAAAGTGCATCAAAACTTTAACCAAAGTGCGGATGCAAAAGAATGCCAACGCCGGGTCGAGTAGGATAGCTCTCTATACTTTGAATAGTCAAGCTAACTAGACAAAACATGCTGAAGTCAGTGAAAAATTGTTGGCGGACAAAGAGTTTAATGAACATATTACTTAGACATAATAAAATAATCAATTTCAAGATTTTTTTAAGACTTCAAGATTTTTATTTCAAAGCCACTGCTCATTTAGAGCATATGACATAATAACAAATACAATAATCAAAGAAAAAGAACATACATGTATACTGCTATGTTGGAACATAAAATTTGATGTTTTATTTAGTTAGAATAATAAAAAAAATATTTACTTCAACATATACTTAATTAGATACATACATCTTAAGAAACATACCAAATTTTGGTCACAAGAATATGATACCTAAATCATATGGCAAAATATTAAAGTTCTGTCCAGAAACAATGTCAGTCTTAACTAGAGCTGTCACTATTGGTGACAAATGCTCCCAAAGTAGGCCCAACAATGCCACAGTTGTATTCACAAAAAAATCACATATCATTTTGTGACCTTGACCTAAGAGACCTCGGTCAAAAATGTGACACATCTTCTCAATATGGTTTACATTTGTGTCAGATTATTTTCAAATCCCTTGATAAATGGCAGAGTTATGGACCAGACAAGAAACACCTTTGACTTCCAAGTGTAACCTTGACCTTGGAGCTAGGGGTCTGCGTCTTGCACATGGCACCTCATCTCTATAGGGAACATTTATGCCAAGTAATTTCAAAATCCCTACATCAATGGCAGAGTTATGGACCGAACAAGAAACAGATCATGTTAACCTATAACCTCTAAGTGTGACCTTGACCTTGGAGGTAGGGGTCTGTGTCTTGCTCACGACATGTTGTCTCAGTATGGTGAACATTTATGCCAAGTAACTTCAAAATTCCTTAATAAATGGCAGAGTTATGGACCGGACACGAAACATACCCTGTTAACCTTTGACTTGTAAGTGTGACCTTGACCTTGAAGCTAGGGGTCTTGGTCTTGCGCATGACATGTCGTCTCATTATGGTAAACATTTATGCCAAGTTCTTTCAAAATCTCTTCATGGATGGCAGAGTTATGGACCAGACATGAAACAGACCATGTTAGGCCTAAAATAAAATATTGTTTGTTTCCCCATCCACGACCGACTCGAAAAAATCGGCGCGACCCGAAAAATTTTATCGCCAAAACCGAAAAGAATTTTTTTTTTAATTGGTACGAAAAAACCTGGGACAAAAAATGCATATTTCGAATTAGTTTGAGTACGAAACCGGTCTTTTGATCTGTATCGCATTGGCGCAAGTAAGTATTAGAACAGTCGGTGGTAAAAAGACGCTTGGAGATGACAAATTAGAAAATGGCGGAGCATTCAGTTTGCATCTCTGTAACTATAAAAAATGGAAACACAAATCGTTCGCTGGTTAACAAGAAAATTTGCAAGTTGTCGACGAAGTTGACAATGTGTGACATTGTTGACGAAGCTGTTGGTGATAGAGAAATTGAAACCACAGTAAATGCAGCAATTGATAATAGCCAGTTTAGCGTAAAACTGTCCACCACCGAAAATAGTGAACCCTTTACTACTGACAATGAAGAAACATTGCAACCAAATACCTTATTGTTAACAGGCAAGGAGTGAAAGAAAAATATAGTATGTGCTTCACAAGAATCACTTGGTCATTTTGCAGAAAGGCATTCAGATTGAATACATGTAAACTTGGTACCTATTTAAATTTTAGAGTGTTGGTATTCTCCTTGCAGTTATTCCTACAAATTTCAAAAAAAAAATATTTTACCTACCTACCTACCCATACTTCACCTGCTTGGGTCGAGATGGGGAAACAAAGAATATTTTAAGTTTGGCCTTAACATTTGACCTCTAAGTGTGACCTTGATCTTGGAGCTAGGGGTCTGGGTTTTGCGCACGACACTTCGTCTCATTATGGTGAACATTTATGCCAAGTTATTTCGAAATCCCTTTATGGATGGAAGAGTTACAGTCCGGACAAGAATTTACCAGGCGCACGCATGGACGGACAGTGCGATTTTAATATGCCCACCTTCGGGGGCATTAAACACTGTAACAGTAATTCCAGCATTTGAACTCAAAGTCTGAACATGAAATTTCAAATTCTGAACAATATTTCAACAAACTCATCATGACTCATAGTAGAACACGAAATGTCCACCGCCATCCCCTGATGCAAGTATTACAACAAATCGACTGATATTTAGAACCAATAACAGGGAACGCATAGACTTATATACAAAAGTTTTTTATTTCATTTTTTCTATTTAGTAATTTACACTAGAAGTTAAAAAGTTTGCTTTTAAACTACATAATTATATAAAACAAGAGCTGTCGTATGACAGCGCGCTCCATTATTCAAAGAAATGATTGAAAGAGAGGTCAAAATATTACCAAGAATTTTCAGACAAAAGAAAACAAATAGAACAAGGCAGTCTGAACGACAGCTAAATCCCCCGCCACTGCTATGGATAGTTTAAGGGTAAACCTTTGATTTTAGCTGTGACCGTGACCTTGAACTGACATGGCTGACTCATGAATTCTGCACAAACGTCTTGATGAGGTGATCATTTGACCAAAGTTTCATGAAAATCCTTCAAGGGGTTTAGGAGATACAGAGCTGAAACCTTTGACCTTCAGCTGTGACCTTGACCTTGAGTTGACATGGCTGACTCATGAGTTCTTGATGAGGTGATCATTTGACCCAAGTTTGATGAAAATCCTTCAAGGGGTTAAGGAGATACAGAGTGGACACCAAATGGAAGACCTTGACCTTGAGCCAGCATGGCTGACTCATGGGTTCTGCACATCGTCTTGATGAGGTGATCATTTGACCCAAGTTTTATAAAATTCCTTCATGGGGTTTAGGAGATATAGAGCGGACACAAAATGGCAGGCTCAAATCTTTGACCTTGAGTTGTGACCTTGACCTTTAACCGACAAGGCTGACTCATGGGTTCTGCACATCGTCTTGATGAGGTGATCATTTGACCCAAGTTTCATGAAAATCCTTCAAGGGGTTTTGGAGATATGGACCGGACACGATTTTGTTACAGACGGAAGGACGGAAAGACAGATGGAAGGACGGACGCAGACCATTCCTATAATCCCTCCGCCACAGCGGAGGATTAATAAACAAACAATGTTCCTGTATTTGTGGATTTTGATAAGTCTTGCACTAAATGGCAATGTGTATGAAAAACTGAACCAATTTAAAAGTGCAGAAATGGCCATAATTTAACCAAAGTAGATGACAGAGTTATGTATTCTTGCCTACAGATAGAGACTATTATACTGAACAAGTGATAAAAGTTTCAAAGCCATATGTAAAACACTTAACACAAAATATAAACTGGTACGAAAAACATAACCAAGATTTCTAAGTCAAAAGGGGCCATATTCAGGAAAAATCCTTGATGGAGTTATGTACTCCTGGCCTTTTACTGGACATGGTGATGGTAAACAAGTGTTGAAAGTTTCAACGCATTATTTTAAAAGACTTGACAAAATGTGGACTGGTACGAAATACTTAGCCAAGATTTCTAAGTCAAAAGGGGCCATAATTCAGCCAAAATCCTTGATGGAGTTATGTACTCTTGCCTATAACTGGACATGGTGATAGTAAACAAGTGTTGATAGTTTCAAAGCTTTATCTCAAAAGACTTTGTCAAAATATGAACTGGTATGAAAATTTAACCATGATTTCTAAGGCAAAAGGGGCCATAATTCAGCCAAAATTCTTGATGAAGTTATGTGCTCTTGCCTATAACTGGACATGGTGGTGACTAACAAGTGCTGAAAGTTTCAAAGCTTTATCTCAAAAGACTTTGTCAAAATGTGGACTGATACGAAAAACTTAACCAAGGTGTGACGCTGACGCAGACACCGTGGTGAGTAGGATAGCTCTACTTATTCTTTGAATAGTCGAGCTAAAAACTATTATCACTGGAACCTGAAACATCAATGTTTTTTTTTCCATATTGACGCTCAAATTTTATATTGGATATCTGACGTAACTTGTGATGTAAATTTCGTGCATGCCGTCGCATTTAAACAGTTCTGTTGCCAGAATAATTTTCAATCTCACTCAGGCTTAATAACAAATACGACTCATTTATGCAGTTATTTAAGTGTAGACATGGATGTAATAAAAAGATTATTAGATTTACATCAAGAAACCTGCCCCCATTTTTTCACAGGATATTTTGTTTTGTTCGATTTAACGTCGCACCGACACATGATAGGTCATATGGCGACTTTCCAGCTTTTAATGGTGGAGGAAGACCCCAGGTGCCCCTCTGTGCATTATTTTATCACGAGCGGGCACCTGGGTAAAACCACCGACCTTCCGTAAGCCAGCTGGATGGCTTCCTCACATGAAGAATCCAACGTCCCGAGTGAGGCTCGAACCCACATCGTTGAGGGGCAAGTGATTTGAAGTCAGTGACCTTAACCACTCGGCCACGGAGGCCCCTTTTCACAGGATAATATGGCGCTCCTAAAGTCGTGCAATATTTCCGCTGCAGAACTCTTGCAGATTTCTTGATACAAATCTATGTACCTATAATTACACTTTAGGCTCATAACAGATTATACAATTTGGTGTGTAAAATTTCAACTGAAACTGATCAATAATGTTAAAATTCTCCACACTCAATGTTTCAGGTCAGTAACAAAGTACAATGTACATGTAAATTTACAACTCTTTCTTATAATTTCTCTATTAAACATACAATTGAAATATCATGTGTTTTAACAAGTATTCATCAGTCAGGGGTGTAACTGTTTTAAGTTTTGTAACCTACAGTATTTCAGTTACTTTTCAAGCCTTTTATAACCTGTATTAGTCATATAAATATATGGTTAACTCAGGTAAGTTATTCAAAAAGTCTTCTTGCTGTATTCACAAAGTGACCTTTAAAGTAAAATTAGTAGCAAACTGTGGTTAATCAAATTCTCTTTTAGTCTGATCATGACTTGATAAGCATAAAAGGGATGTTAAGAGTTTTATAGCTTTAAAACTTTTATAAACCTTTATCATTCTTGTGTAAAAAAAATTTACTGCATGGCTGGAAAGTTAAAAATTCAAGGATTCAGGAAATAATTGCATTAGTCTCATTCAAAATGAGGAATTAGCTAAACACAGGAGGGCTTTGTAATATTTTATGATAACTAAAACAAATTATGAAAGTATATTAAGCAATAACTCAAATGGGTTATGAACTGCCATATTACAACTTGAAGCAGTTACAACCCTGACTGTTCATACCGTATTTATGGTACATGTAGTGAGGCAAGCATAGCAAGTTCTTCACAAAAGAATATAAATTTAACAAGAAATTATAATAAAAGACTTGACATACAAATATGATTCTTACATCATTAAATCTTGCCTGTTTTTCAGACTTTTCTACGCAATTTGATATGCTCAAGCAATAAAACTGTTAACCATACATGTATATTATTTTTCTAAACTCTTTTAAACCTTACCCTGCTAAATTTCCATAATGAACTTGTCTATCTTTCAATCTGGACACTACCATTAACAGACTGATTACAAACACTGTATATCATGATCAGACTGCACACATGTGCAGGCTGGTCATGATCAACACTGGTCGCTGAATTAATTGTGTCCAGCATGATACGGGTTGAAAGTACCGGTAATTAAAATTCTAGTGAGTTATATCTATACACCTTTTGTTAAAGCCATTAATTTAGAAAACAGAATTTAAAAAAATATATAATTAAGAAAAAATATATCTCATTTAGTGATTTGGCGTAGAATAAATCATTGTTTGGAGTTCAGATGGTTTCTTTTCTTGTGCACCGCTATGCCATTTGACGCCATGATGTAATGATTGTGACATCAGAACAGTGAATTTTTTGTATAATGAATTAATAAATCACTTTTTTCAGCCTTTTTTTTAATAGGAAAATTAATCGGATCGTGTTAGAATTTCATATATCAAATGAAAGCTTCTAAAGGTATTTTTCTTTTACAACACTCAATAAAGGAAGGTATTCCATTCAAAAGTATTAGTGACACAATTCAAAAAAGGGAATAAATTTTAGATGATAACCTGTTACATGTTGTTCCAAATGAAATGAACTTTGAAAATAGAGTTAGAGCTTAAAAATTCAACCTGACATTTACACCTGTATCATGTCTTACTAATAACTTATTAAATTATATACAGATTAAACGATGTAGCTTTGTAGTAAATTGTACATGTGTTAAGTAGAAATGGAACAAGGTCATCCTAACTTTTAACAAAATTAGCAAAATCTAGATTATGTAGTTTTGTCATTTTCCAACAAACATTAAAATATCCAATCATATTTAATGGGGTTACCCCACAATGGGCTTCAGACATTAAAAAAGATAGCTATCTTTCACTTTAGATATTAAGCTCAGATGTAGAAGATTACAATCAAGTATATAACTTAACCTAATATATATTTATTAATTTTATAGTATATGTACATGTAGAACTACAATCATATACTTCAAATTTTAATGGTAGTACAAATTTATACTATCTTTAGCTATACATGTTTGCAGTGTGTATTAATTCTAACCTAATGTATAGTACTGTTAATATGCATAAACTTGCTAAATTTAATGTTTTAACAATTCAGGTCTTGTATACCTTTAACAAAAGAAATTTCAAATACAAAGTAGACAAGTCTGTCATCAGATAATGACCAATATACATGATCATGTGAAATGTTACTAGCTTCTGTGGGTTATCAAAAAATAATGCACAGAGACAAACTATGAATATTTTGAAGAGAATAAGTATAATAAGTGTACTTCATACAATCAGTCTTCCTTTGACTAGTTCTACATAAATTAATATCACTTTTTTCTCCAAAATGACCTTATGTTGCAAAGGAACTACATGTATATAATATACTATTGATTTAAATGGTTTGTATAGAATAAGTATAACAAGAGTTCTTAAGCCAATAAATAAGTCTTTCTTTGACTAGATTTGTGCAAATTAATCTCACATTTTTCACAACCAGAATAAATAGAACTAGTTTCAACTTCAAAACGAAAAGAAGTGTTGCAACGATTCGAACAAATTAAATGTTTTCTTGGCCATGTTGGTGAGCTCACACTTGGTCACAAGTTGGTGTCTTCTCAAATCAACAGCTTCCAAGTAAACTTCAACATTTAACATCCTCAAAAGAGAGGACAACAACTTTTTCATTTTATATGTGCACTGAATGATACCATCCCTGGTATACACCTTTGTATATGCACCCCCTTGTAACACATTGCGGGCTCATTGAAACTTCATTTTCAATGGAGTCAGATCACCTGATATGAACATATCTCTATACACTTCTGCGGTTTTTCAACTTAAAAATACTTGAAATCTGTTAACCTGTCCAGCGACAAATTTCACAACATGCAATATTAAAATTTACACTTGTGTCTGACCAACTTATAACATACTGATATCTCCAATACTGAAGACATTTATAAGCAACGACGCCCTCATCGACAGAACCACCATCATTCCCCTTTCATATCCTCTACTCTTAGAGCATATGTACTGATACTGACAACAATGCTTTTTAAGATCAGTCATGGTTGAACTTCAACTTGAAGAATTTCAGGTGGCTTAACAACCAATCTATGAATCCCAACATTTACTCTTTGTGTAAATTAGTCGAACTAATCCGACAGTTTCTTTTATATTGTGACGGTCAAACTGAATATTGCTTTAATTTATCATTACATTAAAAGTTGATGTGAACATACTTTTGAACTTCACAAACTTTGTTGTCTGTTTGTTGTTGTTGTTGCTGCTTTTTTTTTTTTTTGTTTATTGAGAGTACAATTCTTCAAAGCTGCCTCCAGCTTATTAACGCACATACTCTGCAACATTAAAAATGTCCTCATGAGCAAGTACTACATTTGTTTTCTTTCACAGTAGCCACGTCTAGCCGACCTTCAACATGGTTACGAATATAGTTGGAACGAACCAGAGTCCACATTTATCTGCATTACTCATACAAATACTGCATTTTTCGATGTAAACATTGAACGGAACTGTTTTAGACAGTCAAAATCCAGACAGATGCACTAGTATGTGTGTCTTAAAATAGTTTCTTCCATTCATACGTGCATTTTTCAAACTGTTTGAAAGTCGAATCAATAATGGCGCTATCCCAGAATACACGCCGTTCCAACGGTCTTATACCGTAATCATATACTACGGTCTGTACCCGTTACTATTTAACCGTAAAACCCATTAAATTTTACGGTATTTTTTTACAGTGTAGATAAATGTCGTAGCTACAAAATAAGAACATTACACCACGAAATGAGGTTACAGGAAATAAGTTAGCAGCCCAGCGGCCTAGCAGCGTGAAGCTGGCAAGCTAGCGGCCTAGCAGCGTAAAGATAGCAGCCTAGCAGACTAGCGGCCTAGCAACCTATACATTATTATGTTCACTTATTTAAGTCATTGGCACGTCAGAGATATATAAGCAAATATAGATCTTGACCAGCCGCAAGGCTGTTTATCGCACAGCGTTGCTCAACCTGTCATCGAATGAAACGACATATCCGATATCTAATGCAGTATTAATGTTCAAATTGGTATAAATGAATAAAAATTTTAAAGCCTAGTGCTTAAACATTCTGAATTCTGAACCTTGGTAATCTTGATAAATACGGAATTCCATTAGGGCCATCGCCTTTGAATGTGTTGAACTGAAACGCGATACTAGATAGTACGATGAAGAAAACGCGACATCACGAAACTACGATAACGAAAACGCGACAAGACGATGATAACAACGCCATACTACGATAATGAAAACGCGATAATACGATAGTACGATGATGATAATGCGATACACTGTCGCGTTTTCCCCATCGTACTATCGTATTATAGCGTTTTCATTATCGTACCATCGTGATTTCGCAATATCTTTATCGCATTATCGCGTTATCACCATCGCACTGACGGGTTATCGCCATCGTACTGTCGCGTTATTATTGTCGCACCATCGCCTTCCGGTGCGCATGTGCATGCTTAAAATGAGAAGATTAGAAGTTATGCTTTTAATACAGCTGCTGCTCTAGCGATAGGGCGATTTGTAGATTCGAACGCGGGTGCCCCTGTGTGGAAATCATGATTTTTATTAATGACCCTCCTATAGCTTCAGCTACTTGTTAGTCAAAAGCAAAACATAATTAACCATTCATTTTGTATGCTTTTTCAGTTTTCGTAAATTTAAGAGACATTCATAGAAAATGCTTTCAACCAGACAAAGCGTGTGGGATGTTGAACAGGTTCAGAATGCTGTGCAGATATAATTTTAAAGCATTTCTCATACCTGTAAAATCATGAATAAAATCTCTCAGTAAAGTGTCGTTAACTCTGTCACATTTGGTTGCAAACAACTGTGCTTTTTATTCTATTTTTGCATAAAATTGCCAGACGTATTATTATTGATGCATTAAAATGAAAGTACGCAAACAATATTTTTCGAATACTTGCGATGCTCCGATTTCAGTGCTGATATGCGTCTTACGGAATTCAATACCGATAACTTGAGCTTTACAAGACATGCATTTGCTTTTCAGTGTAGAAAGTATTTGTGAAAATATTCACGTCAGACTAAAAAACGCCCTAATCATGGTACAATATGATATTCTTTTTGGTTGTTATTAATCTTACACTATAAAGAAAACTCAAAGCGATTGACCTGCAGAATTTTTGTCAAAGTACATATTTGGTTTTAGCTGAAAAACGTTTCACAACCCATTAGCAGGCATCAGAAACCATTCTGAGTTTCAACAGTGCTTAAATATCAAAATAAATAGAAACCAGAACATTTGCATGCGCATGGGCACTGGAAGGCGATAGAACGATGATAATAACGCGATAGTATGATGGTGAAAACGCGACAGTATGTAGAGATAACGCATGTTTTTTCGTGTTATAACGTCTGTAGAATCCCGAGGGATTCTGCAGATGTTATAACACGAAATGAACATGCGCTAACGCTATTCTAGCATAAAACGCGGAAAAAATACTAATAAATGAATACATCCTACCTCAACGTCATTAAATGTCCATGAAATGCGCGGGAATGTCTGAGCTGTTTTTACGTTGACGTCATTTCATTTTGAATTATCCGTTTTGGAGCCGAATGACGTTTACGCTTTGCCACGGAACTCACATATATAAAAAGATGTTATAACAGCACGTGAGCGCGAGAATCTCTCTGTTAACACACGTTTTCTCTCCTGTTAAAACACCCACGAAATGTGACAATAACAGCAGTTTTATGCTAGAATGATGGTGATATCGCGACAGTACGATGGTGATAACGCGACAGTACGATAGTGATAATTCGACAACACGATGATGATGAAGCGATACTACGATAATGAAATTGCGAATTCACGATACTACGATAACGAAAACGCGATAATACGATAGGGCGATGGTGAAAACACGACAATACAATGGTGAAAACGCGATAATGTATCGCATTATAATCATCGTACAATCATATTATCGAGTTTTCGTTATCATAGTTTCGTGATTTCGCGTTTTCATCATCGTACTATGATCGAGTATCGCGTTTCAAATTAATACATTCAAGGGCGATGGCCCTAACGGAATTCCATAAATAAACGCATTTCAACAACGTGACTGGAAGCGCAACATGACTATTCGTATAAATTGCAATAGATACATTAATTATCGTCCTCATACTTACTTCGTATAAAGCGCGAGAAAGTAACAGCAGTACACTTCTCAGATTCTTTCTACATGTATGTTTTTTTTTCAGTTTTTCACTGCAAGCGCTTTCAATGTTGTACTTATCTTCAAGAGGTTACTTTTTGTAATAAAACAATGACGTTACGTCATAACAACAACATACGGGAATGCCGTAAAAAGACCTAGCAGAAAACTTCACATGAACGCGTAAAAAGCATCATTAGAAATGCGTTCAGAATTGGTTGCCCTACCGGTCCTCGTGGCCGGTCCTTGAATGACAAACAAGGTGGGAACACACAAACACATTTGAAATGTCGTAAAAAGATAAAAGATATAACTGAAACATATCATTTCTCAGATACATTCAGGATCCAGAACCCTGAAACAAAAAGATTTACTTGGCGTTCGAAAGTACGTTCAAATATAGCGTGTAGGTTAGATTATTTTCTTGTTTCAAATGATTTGATGAATCTCGTTAAAAAATCGGGTATAAGGTCAAGTTTTAAATCTGATCACTCGATTGCATACATTACTTTCAATTTCGATCCAGTAGAGAGAGGGCCAGGTGTTTTTAAAATGAATAATAGTTTACTTTTGGATACAGACTATAAGAAAAAGATCACAAAAACTATAACTGAAATACGTTTATTAAATCTAGACACAAATCCTCAAATTCGATGGGAAGTTATTAAAAGCACTATTCGTAATGAAACAATTAAATTCGCAAGACATAAAAAGAAAAGTGAAAAAGAACAAATTAACAAACTTGAAAGGGATATTGAAGAAATTGAAATTAAGTTAGCAAACAATTTTGACGAAAATCTTACAAGAAATCTAAATATGAAAAAAACAGAATTAGATCGATATTTCGATGAAAATATAAACGGTATAATAATGAGAACTAAAAGTAGTAAAGTAGAAAATGGTGAAAGGAATATCAAATTACTAAAACAATTAGAGAAAAGAAATGCTGAGAGCAAACTGATAAAGAACTTAAATGTAAATGGCTCGGTTACATCAAACCAAAACAAAATTTTATTGGAACAAAGAAATACTATGAAAATCTCTATGAAAAGAAAAACAAAGTAATTCGGAATATAATTTTTATGACGAAACAAAAATACCAAAGTTGAGCCAAGTTGAACAAACAATTTGCGAAGGAATAATTACAGAAAAAGAATGCGCAGAGGCAATTAAAGACATGAAAAATGGGAAAAGCCCAGGATCAGATGGTATAAATGTTGAGTTTTACAAAATATTTTGGAACGAAATAAAAATGATGTCATTAATTCTTTCAACTACTCTTTCCAAAATAACTATTTAAGCCAATTGCAAGCACAAAGTTTGATAACATTAATTCCAAAACCAAATAAAGATTTATCTCTGTTGTCAAACTGGAGACCTATAAGTTTGTTAAATGTTGATTACAAAATATTAACTAAAGTAATTGCTAACAGAATAAAATTAGTGTTAAATAATTTAATTGATAACAGTCAAACGGGTTTTATCAAAGGAAGATACATCGGTGAAAACATAAGACTGATATATGACGTAATAGAGAATGCAGAAAAAAATGATAAACCGGGCATTTTATTTTTTGCTGACTTTGAAAAAGCTTTTGATAGCCTAAATCACGCATTTATTGCTAAAACACTGGATCTTTTTAATTTTGGTCCAAATTTGAAAACTTGGGTAAATGTACTTTATAAAAACCCGACAAGTTGTATACTATATAACGGTTTCTTGTCTGATTCCTTTAATATTAAACGAGGAGTGAGACAAGGCTGTCCTTTGTCCCCTTACATATTTATTTTAGCTATTGAACTACTCTCTTTAGCCATTAGAGAAAATAAGAATATTAAAGGATTCAAGATATTTGATATAGAAGTTAAAAACAGCATGTTTGCAGACGATGCCACTCTGCTTTTAGACAGTTCTGAAAACAGTTTTAAAGAAACGATAAACATCTTTGAACAATTTTCGTTTATCTCAGGCCTTAAACTAAACTATAATAAATGTACAGTTCTTAGGATAGGCTCGCTCCGAAATCAACATGACCTAGTATACTGTAGAAAAAAATATGAAAACATTACATGGACTTCAGAAAGTGTAAAAACCCTAGGTGTAACTTTTCATTCAAGTACTGATGAAATACTTAGACTAAATTATGATAATAGATTATCACAATTTCAATCGGACATTAATAGATGGAAAGCTAGACACCTTACAACTATAGGTAATATTTCAGTATTGAAATCACTAATTCTTCCAAAGTTAACTTATTTGTTTTCTGTTCTACCTAATCCTTCGGATGAAATTATAAAACGAATTACTCAAAGTTGTTATGAATTCATATGGAACTCAAAAAGGGATAAAGTTAAAAGGGACATAATAATACAAGAATTTGAAAATGGGGGCCTGAATATGATCGACATACCAATATTTTTAAACTCCTTAAAATCAAGCTGGATTAAAAGAATAATAAGCGACTCAAATAATGGACTGTGGAAAGAAGTAATAAAGAAACACATGCAACACTTATGAGGAATATCTTTATTTAAATGCAATATAAATACAAAAGACATATTAAAACTAAAGTTAAAAAACAAATTCATAAATGATATATTAGTTGCATGGAGTAAAATAAATTTTATTGAAAATCCTCAAAACATATTAGAACAAATCGTTTGGCAAAATTCATATGTGAAGAATAATGACTCTCTACTTTTGTTCCCGCTATGGAAAATTAAAAACATAAACCGTATTAAAGATGTTTATGATGCAGACACAAATAATTTCAAAACTTTCAATCAGTTACAAATAGAATACAATATTCCTAATAATGAGTTCTTAAACTATCACATACTTATTTCATCAATTCCAAAAGAATGGAAACGAAAGTTAAAAAACATTATACCCCCTATAATATCTGACAAAACAAATACGTATGAAATTCTAGAAAAAACAGAGTCATACATTTTAAACAAAAAATTAACACAAATACAGAAACAAAAAAGGCTAATGATTCAAAATGTAAAACCAAAGTCCCAATTAAAATGGGAGAATTACTTCCCAAACAGATCCTTTAACTGGCACGAAATATATAAGAATGCGTTTGTTATCTGTCAAGATAACATTCTACAAAATTTTCATTACAACTTTTTGCACAGAAATATTGCAACAAATAAGTTTCTTTTTAACTGCAGGTTAAATGAGTCCAGTCTTTGTGACTTTTGTAATATGGAAATAGAGAGTCAAGAACATCTATTTTGGAGTTGCCAAAAAACACAAATTTTTTGGAACGAATTGTTTCAATGGCTTATTGAAGTTGGTATAGATGTTACTCAAGATAAATTTATATCCTTTTTTCATTCAAGAAATAAAATAACATTATTCATTCTCATGTTTTCCAAATATTACATATATAATTGTAAAACGAAGAAAACAATACCAAACATATCTATCTTTAAACAAAAACTGTCTAACAGATTAAAAATCGAAAAGTATAGAGCTTTTCAAAACTCTTCTCTTGACATTTTCAACAATGATTGGAGAAATTTCATACCAATGTTGAATATGTAATATGTACAAACGATGTTTACTACCAAGGCCGTTACTATTTTTTTTTCTTTACATTATTCCTGTTCATACTCTTCTTGTTTGTTTCCCTTTTTTCTAGCTATATAGTGCATTCAAAATCATAATATTGTATAAATATCTGTATATGATGTATTGATGTATTGATGTACTTACGAAATAAACGGGCCTTAAAAGTGGTTCAAAAAAAAAAAAAAAAAAAAAAAAAGAATTGGTTGCCCTGGGTCGTAGATCGTAGCTCAACCATCGGAAATGAGTTCAGAATTAACTGACCTGAGTCGCAGCTCGTAGATCAACCATTAGAAAAGTGTTTAGAATTGGTTGACCTGGGTCGTAGCTCGTAGATCAACCATTAGAAAAGTGTTTAGAATTGGTCGACCTGGGTCGTAGATCGTAGATCAACCATTAGAAATGAGTTCAGAATTGGTCGACCTGGGTCGTAGATCGTAGATCAACCATTAGAAAACTGTTTAGAGTTGGTTGGCCTGGGTCGTAGCTCGTAGATCAACCATTAGAAAAGTATTTAGAATTGGTCGACCTGGGTCGTAGATCGTAGATCAACCATTAGAAATGAGTTCAGAATTGGTCGACCTGGGTCGTAGATCGTAGATCAACCATTAGAAAAGTGTTTAGAGTTGGTTGGCCTGGGTCGTAGCTCGTAGATCACCATTAGAAAAGTGTTTAGAATTGGTCGACCTGGGTCGTAGCTCGTATATCAACCATAACAAAATGTTTAGAATTGGTTGACCTGGGTCGTAGATCGAAGATCAACCACCAGGAATGAGTTCAGAATTGGTCGACCTGGGTCGTAGCACGTAGATCAACCATTAGAAAAGTGTTAAGAATTGGTCGACCTTGGTCTTAGCTCGTAGATCAACCATTGGTCGACCTGGGTCGTAGATCGTAGATCAACCATTAAAAATGAGTTCAGAATTGGTCGACCTGGGTTGTAGCACATAGATCAACCATTAGAAAAGTGTTTAGAATTGGTCGACCTGGGTCGTAGCTCGTAGATCAACCATTAGAAAAGTGTTTAGAATTGGTTGACCTGGGTCGTAGATCGTAGATCAACCATTAGAAATGAGTTCAGAATTGGTCGACCTGGGTCGTAGATCGTAGATCAACCATTAGAAAAGTGTTTAGAATTGGTCGACCTGGGTCGTAGATCGTAGATCAACCATTAGAAATGAGTTCAGAATTGGTTGACCTGGGTCGTAGCTCGTAGATCAACCATTAGAAAAGTGTTTAGAATTGGTTGACTTGGGTCGTAGATCGTAGATCAACCATTAAAAATGAGTTCAGAATTGGTCGAATTGGATCGGAGATCGTAGATCAACCATTAGAAAACTGTTCAGAATTGGTCGACCTGGGTCGTAGCTCGTAGATCAACCATTAGAAAAGTGTTTTAAGAATTGGCTGACCTGGGTCGTAGATCGTAGATCAACCATTAGAAAAGTGTTTAGAATTGGTTGACCTGGGTCGTAGCTCAAAGATCAACCATTAGAAAAGTGTTTAGAATTGGTTGACCTGGGTCGTAGCTCGTAGATCAACCATTAAAAATGAGTTCAGAATTGGTTGACTTGGGTCGTAGCTCGAAGATCAAAACCATCAGAAATGCGTTCAGAATTGGTTGACCTGGGTCGTAGATCGTAGATCAACCATTAGAAATCCGTTCAAAATTGGTTGACCTGAGTCGTAGCTCGTAGGTCAACCATTAGAAAAGTGTTTAGAATTGGTTGACCTGGGTCGTAGCTCGTAGATCAACCATTAAAAATGAGTTCAGAATTGGTTGACTGGTCGTAGATCGTAGATCAACTATAAGAAATGCGTTCAGAATTGGTTGACCTGGGTCGTAGATCGTAGATCAACCATTAGAAAAGTATTTAGAATTGGTCGACCTAGGTCGTAGCGCGTAGATCAACCATTAGAAAAGTGTTTAGAATTGGTCGGCCTGGGTCGTAGATCGTAGATCAACCATTAGAAAAGTGTTTAGAATTGGTTGAACTGGGACGTAGATCGTTGATCAACCATTAGAAATGAGTTCAGAACTGGTCGACCTAGGTCGTAGCTCGTAGATCAACCATTAGAAAAGTGTTCAAGATTGGTTGACCTGGGTCGTAGCTCGTAGTTCAACCATTAGAAAAGTGTTTAGAATTGGTTGATCTGGGTCGTAGATCGTAGATAAACCATTAGAAATCCGTTCAAAATTGGTTGACCTGGGTCGTAGATCGTAGACCAACCATTAGAAAAGTGTTTAGAATTGGTTGACCTGGGTCGTAGCTCGGAAATCGGACAATTACAATAACCAGACAAGTAAAAATATTCTTCTAATAGCTACCTTCTAGAAATGTAGGAGTGGTGAAAAAAATTGTTTACAAGTGATATTGTCAGGTTAAATTAACAAGAAATTTACATAACACTAAAGTTGTCTACATAATGCTTACGATTTGACTATTTTTATTTGTCTTTTCACAAAACGATGAATCTATACATCATGTATAACAAATAGCCTATTTTACGTTCTAAAATATAAACCTTTCTAATCCGAAAGCCCCTCTAATCCGAACTTTTTTTGGGTCCGAGCATGTTCGGATTAGACAGGTTCCACTGTATACGGTTTCCAGCGTATCGGGGTAAATTGTTATTAAAAAATCTTGATGGCCGTGTTTCTGCAGATATGTCTCAGTGAAGAAATATATTTCTCACAACGTTTCTGTTCATACTTTTCTTTTCTGTGTAAACTAAGCTAACCTTACCTAGTGACCTTATTTGTGATCTGAGGTCAGTATACTCAGTTCATAAACTTTTCCTAGCATCGCCAAAAAGACACCCTATAGAATATTAACTTCTTTAAAATTCGAACTGCAAAATGCAAAATGGAAATATCTCGTGGTTTTAATTCAAATTACAAGCGCAGAAATGAGTGTCATGTTAAATTTTAAGGCCTGGAATCATTTTCTCGGAAAGCTAATCGTTGTATATACTTCTTGAACCGCAAAATAAAATGCGATCTTGACACGTTTCTGGGGTGGTCAACATATGTTAACAGAGAGATTCAAGAGAGCACGATTCTGGCATTCTGATTTTTGCATAAAGCAAGCATTCCTTCAGTGAATAGTCGAAGTACATATTTGAAAATTGCATCACCGTAGATGTTAGAGGGGTCTATTATATTAAATGAAGAAAGAAAAACGGAAAAAAAATGAATTAAATGGACACCAGGAAACTAAATTAATCGCCGTAAAAAGAGCAACATCACAACTATTTAGAGCTTGGCTAAAACATGATTTTCGACGCCATTTGCGTAAAAAAGTGTACATTTGATCTTTTCAATAACTGTATATCGAAAGATAATCAACTTTTGCTATTATTTGAATAATTATGTTTTCAAGGATGCACATTGTTTTTTGAACACATTCTTTACCTATAAGTGGAAGATATATCACATCATCATCATTAGAAGTCAGTCATGTTGTGAATTTATATTCTGAAGGTACAAGCAAAACTTCTATGACAAGTGCGTCTGTCCGTCAATCATAATTCGTATATGGAGCATAGCTTAATAAACATTGAATGGATTGACTTCAATCTTGGCATATAGGTAGGAAGCGATAAGACTATATATGTGCAGAGCGCATGCACCAGGTCGGTAAGACAAATGTCACAAAAAAGGTCAGATCTGTTATATTTTGTGTCCAGAGCATAAATTCAAAACCGATCAAAATATCGACTTCAAACTCGGCATATGAATAGCAGGCGATAAGATGATGTATTGAACCCATGAAAATGATTTGTAGGTCAAAGTTCAATGTCACAAACTTAGTTCAAATGGCAAAGCTGTCCTTATAATTTGTATCCAGATCACAACTTCAAAACTATTCAATGTATCGACTTTAAACTTTGGATATATATGGGTAATAATAAGACAATTTGCACAGTGCGACAATCCACACCACTCTCCTCACATATACATTATTAGTCCCTCCCCTATACAAACAAACAAATACACCACTCACCGCCGCCGCGCAAACACCATAGCCCACACCAATCGCCACCCATGGGACTCACACACATAAAAAAGTATGTCCTTTGTATTTTGCGCCCAGAGAAAAACTTATAGTGTAGGTGGGTTTTGATAAGACGAAGATTTAAACATTGCAACAATGCTCGAAACCCTCAACATAAAACTTAACCTCCCCACCCTGACCAGTTACTTCATTTCTTCACGGTGCCTTAGTCTTCCATCACCGCCGTCGTACAAAACATCCCAACCCCAACCAACCGACATATAACACACTCTGCCACCCGCTCCTACACCCCTCGACACAAAACCCGAAAAATGTTTCTTTAAATTTTACTTCTTCCTCCTCCTCTAACAAAACATATATTATTAAAGAAATAACATATCATTTCGTTCTGTGACGTATGTAACGCAATAACATCATTGTTTCATCATAATTTAACCACTTAGCATCAAAGCGGAGCCAGGTTTATTAGGGAGAAGAAAGAGTTAGCCCGAATGACCAGCTTTAGAAGCCAACTTTTCGTAACGTGAATGTATTTCTACACAGTGATGAATTTGAGAACATTCGCCGGAAGTTAACAGTGCGTCTATAGCGGCGAGGAAGTAGTTTCTCTACAGTGAAGGGAGAACGTAATTCGACTGCTCAAATTATATATGGCGCGCTGATATGGCAAAAACGTGGTCGCCATGACTTATTTTCTCTAAATGCCTTGTCAAAACAATTAAACGCAAACGATATTTCAGTGAAACTGTGGACGCTATGATTTGTGAAAAGTGATGGCCGCTGATGTCGTGACTTGCTAGAACATGTGTGTGTAGTAATATTTGTCTGAGCGGTGAAACTCAAGTGTTCGATCCAGAACCATCATGACCTATTTGTTTTCAGAAAATAATTATCTCGAACGCTCGACATTGCATCTTATTCACACTGGATAACCGGCTATCCTGACGCCCGCTTGACAAAAAACCCCGCTGGAAATGTAACCCAGCTGTAAATCGTAGGTAAAGTTTTTCATTTATTTTTATTGAAACGAAGTCAGTTCCTGCAAATCAACTTGACAGTTTTGTCAGGGAATGAACATGGCTTACGTTTACAATTTCTGGGCCAAAAACGATAGTTTATGTTTTTAGATATTCGCTAACAATTTCTTCAGTTTGAAAAATCGAGCAAAAATCCGAAGTTTTGCGCAAATTGTTTTGTTTGTGTATGTGTTACCAATGATACAAGTATATTTGAGGCCCAATCACGAATGACCACCTCAAATGTCAGTATCACAAAACTCTTTAACACAGAACTATATTTAAGTATTTTGTGTCGGACTGGCAATTTCTACATGCATAGACCAAATTTCAAATATCATGTTTTTCCATAGGTTTATATCTTTTCCGGAAAGGAATATAGTCATAAAGCCTCTTGAAATGAAAGTGCCGTTTTATAAAATAACTACGTTTCCGTCAAATCACTGCCAGTAATACTTTTTACATACAAAAGTATTCAGAATCTTCTATAAATGTTGACATCCGAGTTCAGCGACAGCACTAGCGGCCGTTTTCGACAGTCCTTTTTTTCGACCATGCTTATTTAACGGCTTATATATTTTTTTCAGGAATACGTAGAACCCGGAGACTTCACACATGTGTTCCGAAAGGACACATCCGTTAAACCAGATGATAAAAGTTTTCACATGTTGTTCATAAACAAAACAAATTGCGCAAAACTTTGAATTTTTGCTCGAATTTTCATATTGAAGAAATTGTTAGTGAATGTCTAAAAACATAACGATCGTTTTTGGCCAAGATATTGTAAATGTAAGCCATGTTCATTCCTTGACAAAATTGACAAGTTGATTTCAAGAATTGGCTTCGTCTTATTAGAAATAAATGAACAACTTTACCTACCAATTTACAGCTGGGTTACATTTCCAGTGGGGTTTTTTGTCCAGCGGGCGTCAGGATAGCCGGTTATCCAGTGTGTTATTTCTGGCGCTCAAAATCTTATCTCTAGTGCACATCTTATTTCGATCGCATGCCAATTTGTTGAGTGCTCGAGATAACTTAATCTAAAAATATGTGTCCTAAACATACCACCATATAAAAAGACATGCAATGTAGTTTTCAACTTATACTGAGGGATTCGTTTTCGTTTTCGTTCATAACCCACCTTCATCTTCATCTACATACGAGATGTTGCAAGACACGAGACATTAATGTCCTATTACCAGAACAGGACTCCGTGGTTAAGACCTTGAATAATTCAAGTTCTGTCGCGCATACCGTGCCGAGGCTCAAACCTGTTAATATCCAATCAATAACGTATGTATAGCGGGGCAAACAGAACAGTATACACGCAATTTGCCTAACATAATTCTAGAATGGAAGCGTCTTTTGTGTCTTGCATTATCCCCCCCCCCCTCCCCAGCCCTCCACACACACACACCCTCCCCAGTAACATTTTGAACAGTCTTATGGAGGGATATCTAGTGGCGACTATAAATCTATAAATAAAGCTTGCAAACAAGAAAACAGAGTAATCGACAACCATATTATCAGTGTTGAAATAATCTAGAATTCACAATATTCAGCCCTGTAACGCCCACTCCCCCCGCCCTCCAACTGCCCAAACCCTCTCCTGCAGAAATTTGCAACAGTACCTAAAAATAAGGTAAACACTTTATTGAATAAACATAGTACAATAAAGTAAAGTGAAATAAAGAAATTCATAACTTAAACTCTGTTAATTACACGATTTTTCCTTGAATTATTAGTACGAGATACGGTATATGTGGTATTTTGACATTGAAAAATATCAAATGTAAAAAAAGAACTAAATAGTTCTTATGGTCATCGGTTTCACAAAGCTAACCTATACATATTCTAAATAATTATGATTTGAAACATAGATAACAGCCGTACAGTCTGATCTAAATCCAAAAGTTTTTTATACATCCCTGATGCGCCAGTGACTTCAATAAGTAGACAAGATAATGTATAGTCTGCTAGGCCGCTAGCCTGCTAGGCTGCTATATCTCTCGGTAGCAAAATTGCCAGAGTGTTAGGATCTAAAATGGATTTATGACTTGATGAACGTTTATTCTGCATTAAAATCGGATATGATTACTCATTTAAGGACAGGTTGGCTTGTGCAAAGCTATGCGAAAAACAGCCGTGCAGTCTGATATTAATGCATGAGTTTGCTTATACATCTCCCTGAAGCGGCAGTGACTTCAATAAGTGGACAAGATAATATATAGGCTGCTAGGCTGCTAGTTTTCTCGGCTGCAAAATTGCTAGAGTGCTAGGATTTAAAATGGAATGATGTCTTGATGCGAACGAGTACTCATTTAAGGATAATGTATAGGCTACTAGGCCGCTAGGCTGCTAGGATGCTAACTTCATGCTGCTAGGTCACACACATTGGTGACAGGAAATAAAGAATGGATGTCCGGTAAAGGAAATATTCGAAAAAAATGGGCTTATTTTTATTAATATTTCATCTGACGAGAAGGCAAACAGCCCCCTTTACACATAAATGTACTTAATATTATAGCTAAATAACATACATTTTAAGGTAGGTTAAAGGTGGAAGGATAAACCCTTGAGGTCACAGGAGATGAAATATGGAAATCAAGTACAGCATAAACAATAAAACATCAGCTTTAGACCTAATTTAACAAGTTAAGACCCTGGTTCGAGCCTCTGTGTCATCACATATACCCTTACTACATATGGTCTGGCTTGTACGGGTCCTGGCTATTGTTCAAAACCACATTCGGTTATATTGAATATCATATGGGGTCAGGACATGCAATATAATACTATGGGGGAATGTTGGAGTCAAAACAGCATTATTTTTATCAATATTGGACGGTTTTCATCCCGGTTGGATGTCCTGTGACCCGGCATATAACACTATGTTATACCATAAGATAGGTATATGTCCTTGTTATCGAATGAAGTAAAGTTTGAGAATTTGACATACCCATAAGCAATTCTCTCGTCTCCCCCGGTCGAGCCAGCTTAGGCTTGGTCTGCACCCTACCGCATATATCAAGTTTGGTCATTTTCTAAAACCTGTTTTGAGCGCTGATGGGATCATATGGACTTGTAAGTAGCTTAGATATCAACCAACATATTTACGTATGGAATAGGTAGGTACCCGGGATGTACAGACTCGAACCCGCCCCAACCCCTACGGCTATCCGAGGTACTCAAACATGGCATCAATTGAAAACCTTTCCAATGTGGTCAAAATAAGCAGATTTTCAAAGTTCGAACACTACCTGGTGACCTTCTACAACTTGCCCTGACCCCTCGGGCTAAACTAGGTACCTGAACTGGGTCTCAATCTATAGCTAGGACCTATACCTACCGACGAGAGAATTGCTCCAATGGTGTTGTTTGACTCAATGAAAATTGTATTTTCGTTTTCAGGACTGCCTTTACTGCTCTGAAAAGTTCATATTTTGAGAATGTTACTGAACTTTGACCTATGACCTTGACCCCAGCTGACCGGGCTCGAACCCGACTTGACCTGTTTTTTCGAGGTACTGCCATGTTCTTTGCAAAAAGATATCATTTATTATAATCAGACATCAAGTTATGAAGATATAGCTTCTCTGACAAGGCCCTACCCTCTATTTAGTATATGGAATTTGCATATTTGCACGAAAAATGGTACACTTTTAGACGGTCCTCCGACGAAACCGTCCTCGATGAAAATGTACAAATCACATATCTGTTTAGACAATGTTAAGATTTAATTTATAAAATACAATTCATTAAAATATCTTATGTTTGGAACATTATACAATTATTTGAAGTTAATGAAAACCGCGAACTCTTTCCATACGGAAAAGTACGGAAATGCAGCTTTTATCCTAAATTACGTACATGCGGACGAACAGATGTTGTCTCTTTTGTCACAGACTTTCAGATATCATAGTAGCGATATAGTTCGTTACGGGAAAAATAAGTCTCTGAAAATATATATGCTAAAAAATATCGAAAACCCGTTTTAAATTAAGTGTATTTTTAAAATCATATGTAATAAAGAACAGTCGTATTTAGCGGTGTTCAGCCAGCAGAGACTGTCATTAGAAATTTGTTTCGGTGTATTAATAAATAATGTCCAGGAAGAATTACATCGATCAATTTGTCCGGAAATTTAATCCCAAGCGACAGTGCGACAATGCGACAATGCGAGGTTTTACTAATCTCGCAACTATGTCTGTTGGAGTTCAATTTCACAACGCGAGAATTAAGAAAGACAAGCGACAATTAAGACGATAATTATCGCCCTCTTAACCTCGCGAGGATTGTTAAATGTCGCATGTACATATGTTTTTGGACAGGGCGACTAATTATCGCGTTGTCGCGTGTTGGCGAGGCGACAATTTAAGTGGCACGAACAGAATTCAGTAGAAATCTCTTACTTTCCGGTATAGTAGTCGCAACTTGACCGCGATGGTTGACCTTTGGCTGATTATTCATATCGAATATTTCATTGTAGAAATAAAGGGTGATGAGGGTAGCCATGTATATTTATATGGAATATATTTGTATCCAGTGCAGTATCAAAGTATGTATACTTGCATTTGATTAGTTAAAACTTTCCAATACCCTAATTTATAATTGCACACATTTATATTTCCACTTTCTCATGCAGCTGTGCTTTACGTACACTCCTTTTCAATAATAGGTTGTGCCTCATTATGTATTATAATACAAAGGTCAACCATCGGGGTCAAGTTGCGTCCACTATATATAATAGCGAATGACTCATATTGTTTTTCCGGAAACAATTTGTTGAGATAGGAGACTACAATTCCACAATCATTGCATATTTAAAGCTTCATTGTACTTATGCGAAACTTTCATTTCTTAGTCCATTTTAGGAGACTTGTCTTTCGTTCTAATATCGTCGGGAATAGATATGTTAGAACCAAGTGATATGTGCACATTTATTTCACAAGTGAAAAAAAAAAGCATTCAGTATATATATTGCGTAGTACTATTTGATTTATTGTTTGATCTCATGCCATGAATATTCACCGTCTGAACCAGAAATGTTGAGGTTATACATAGCGGCATACTTTTTAAAGTTAACTCTGTCATTATCAGCATTCACTGTGTTATATTTGTCGTTTTCGAGTTTATCTTCCGGAACTGTTTCATTATACGGCACCTTCAAAACATTATCTCCAGCTTCCGCTACCTTCAGCTCATTCTGTTTACTGTCCGGTTCGTCAGGAATATTCCTTTCAACAATTGCATGAGGATCTTCTGTTGGTCCGTTTACAAAGGCGTCATTTAAATGACTTGCAGAAATGTCTGTACTTATCACGTTATTTGCTTCGTTAAACTGGATTTCATTATTTTTCTTTTTCGGTAGCTGTACCTGAGACCTATGTCCCAAACCATTTTGCCTGGTAGCCCTATTCGAAACGACATTAATGAAAGCTCCATCTGTTTCAAAATACTCATTCTGATTCCACTTTGGTGAGTTCTCTCTCTTTAAACGTTTGGTTCCTTCATCCTCGGAATCTATTCTACCCGGTCCTATCCATGACAATATGACCGGAAGCAGCAGTAACGCATGCGCAATTCCAAAAAGCAAAACAAAAGACATGACAGCTGCAAATGTTCTAAAAATATATGATTTTGCCGCGACAAGAACTAATATACCAAAGAGGGATGAAACAGCGCCATGAAATATCGGTGCACCAGTTTTGTCTATGGCCTGTTTGACCCTTATGTCACGTGTCGCACCATTCGAAATCATGTAACCATGGCATATGTGTGCGGTGAAATCAACCGAGAAACCTATACTCATAATCATATGAATCATCGTGATTGCACTCAAAGCGACGTCTATATAATATATGAATCCAAACACGCCAATCATAATCATTGTAACAACCACTGTGACAAATATTATCATCACCGGATGTGGCATAAAGATACACGTGATTATAAACACAGCCACTAAAGCTATGCCCACAGATTGAAGAGTCTGGCCTAGTATACGAACGTACTGCTCATAAGCAACAAAAGGCGGCGCAAAAGCAAAACAGTCAATTGTTGCAGCGCTCGCTAAATCTCGAGACTCCAGCATCATTTTGCCTTCTTCTTGGCTATCTTCTAAATCAACCGTCAGAACATATACACGTGACGATGTTATATGGTTATTTATAGAATCAATTTTAACGTCGTTTACAAATATGGAATATCGCGGGTCACCAAGAAATTTTTGGAGACCGGAAATGAATTCTGACTCTGATGAGCCATTGATGTATTCGGAATTCATGTACGTCTTTAACCAGTTTACTTCAAAATCATCGTCGAAGTATTTATTAGACTGAACACTTGAGATCAGTTCATCTATCATTGATTGTGTCTCCGTTTTAGAATACTCGTGCGTGCTCGGGATGACAAAAGCCACGGCGTCATTCCGCTTGAAGTAGTTCTGCTCCCATTCGGAATACTTGAAAAAATACGAATCATCACTCACTAACTGGGTGAACAGTAAACCCTGTTTTAGATTTACACAACCGTAAATAGCAGCAGCCAAATATCCGAGAAACAGAATGATAATTATAATTTTGAAAGGCAGTTTCAAAACAATCTTTGGAATTAACCAACGTGGGAGTTTGTCCACAAAACTCTCAGCCTCTTCTCTGTTTTTAGGTGGGCGGCCTCCGCAGCACAAAATGTATTTTTTTGATTTGTTTTCAATTTTTAAGACTTCTTTTGTTTGTATGCGTCTGCAGGTCATGTAGTGACGGTTGTCTCCAACACGGCGTTCGTTTATAGCAATGCAAGCTGCGAATAACGTTACGTTGTTGATGTAGCAGAACACGACGGCAACGGCTGTGAAATATTAAATCTAGAGTTAACACCAAAACTCTAACGTAAGATTGGCACAAAACGGATCAGTAAAACAGGTATTTGATAACAAATATTGCATAATAATATGATTTGCAGTTACTGTCTTCTGATAGGAACTTTACATTAAAAACTGAGCCAACGGATCTTTGACTGCCGGACGGACCCGATGCTAGAGAAATGCAAAAGAGGACATGCAATAAAGGAAAATTGTAGGCTTGACTTTCGCTTTAATTCGCTTTTGCTTTTTTCTCTTCCTTTTTGATGTAAACTATAGTCTGTATGCGACTGACAGATATTGTAACAGTAATTTGCTTATTTGTACATTGTTTATGCCAATAAGCGACAGTTGCTGAAAAGTTAATTACCGTTACCTGTATAGATACAGAAGTTTCTAACGGCGATGAAACTTGATCCAGCACCGGCCATAAAAGCAATGATGTCTGTTACTGAAGTTATTGTTATCCCTACACCGGAAATACGTAATGTTTCCGCCATCTTGTCTTCCACCGAGTGTTTTGTTTGTGCTTCTGATAAACCGGACAGCAGTAAGAACATGTCGTCAATACCAATACCTAAAATATAGCAGCTGTGGT
This sequence comes from Mercenaria mercenaria, assembly GCF_021730395.1. Classification (NCBI taxonomy): domain Eukaryota; kingdom Metazoa; phylum Mollusca; class Bivalvia; order Venerida; family Veneridae; genus Mercenaria; species Mercenaria mercenaria. The sequence continues at coordinate 13,292,310 of NC_069367.1, read as the reverse complement.
ATGAAATGTTTTCTTCTCTACTTCGCTCGTAGATGGTCACCTTGAATTTTATTTGAACTGACTTCGATAAATTTCTTTTAAATAGAATTCTAACATTTCTATGCTTAGGTATTATAAGAAAACGTTACAATGTCTTTGCTTGTCGTTGGGATTTAAACAACATTGATACAGTTGGCGATTTCCCAGTTTTTACGTAGGAGAAAAGACCTACGAGCTTTTTATGACACCTGGGTAGAACCGTCGGCCATCGAATGCCAGCGGCTTCATTAAAGAAGAAATTCGTCATCAAAAGTGTAGCCCGAACGAAAATATTTTTATGAACAATGAACAGGTAAAAGTTGATAGGGCAACTGATCAAACTTACAAAATTTTTTTTGGTTTTAGATCATGCAATAATATAGAAGCCTTTCACTGCCTGTCGGTGGCTCTTCTGCATTAAGGTGCGAAGAAAAGTGAGAAATAGACATACCAATGATGAGGAAAGGTACGATGCCAACTATACTGACGAAATCCACACCACAAGCTGCGCAGATACCAAAACTTGAAACGATTGCTAGCCCTGCTGCCAAAATCCCACCGAAACCTAGCCACATGCGTTGTCCAACCTGGTCCGTTATTCTATGCGGTATAGAGAATATATTTTCATCAAGTGCATTTCTATTATCCCCTTTGTCGAGAAATAAAACTTGTTTCTCAGATGTTGTTTAATGTTTAATGCTAGTATTTAGTAGACGATAAGTTTAAAAAAAAAATCTTTACATACAGAAAATATCTAGACTAGTGCAAATTGGTTTGATTTCCAACACGCTGAACAATTTCAATATCGGCAGATTTGTTTCAATAAATTTGGATTTAATGGTTTTTATTTCCTAAACAAATGATTTTTGACAGTTTTGTGGATGTTGATGGAGAGTGTGAAATAAGCTTGCAAACCTGGGTTCCAGGTTAGTGATATTCAATCTTACCTGGAAGATAATGTGGCGACACAAGCGTATGTCATCATCATGGCTATTGTGGCGGCGAACAGTGCTATATCTCCTGATACATTCTCGTCCAGTTCCTCGTCCAGAGAATTATGATGACCGTACGCAAAATCGAACTTGTTACTGCTCGTGTATGACTGCAGATGTATTAGAAATTCTGCTACCTACACAAAATAATTAGAGCTTGCATTTTTAATTAATGTTCGCAATAAACACGTAATGAGAGGAGCTTTGAAAAACCGACAACTACACTGGCATATAAAACAGAACATGTTACAACAAACTTTTAGAAAACTGTTTCATGGCCATTTGGGACCAGTTTACGGTCAGTATGTCATATGCTTTATAAATTGTACGTCAAAAGCTAACCTGCGTTATTACCCCATCTTGTGAGAAATGGGTCATACAATATTGAAAGCAGAAATGCAAAATGCTAATATTGCTTCGTCTGATCAGGTGTTAAAGACTTTATTTAAGAAGTTGATTTATGAATTATTGATCAGACTTAAGTTTATGGGTATATCGTCAAAACACAGAAATGTTTGACAAACGAACATCATCTTTAATTACTAACAATCTGTCCCGTACGATAGATACTTAAAATATTTTGAAAAAGTTGCCCCCATTTAAAAATGAATGCCATTTGTAAAGAAATGCTGAAAACTGCGTGTCACCTATATAGTTATGTGAAATTTCAGCACTGGTACATTATTGCAAACAGGGGCGTACCTGGATGATTTTGGACTGTACGCCAGATAGACGACCAGCATAAGTATGAGCCAAACAGCGATCGATAATGCGAGTATGGGGTAGGTGAGAGAGAGAGAGAGAGAGAGAGAGAGAGAGAGAGAGTCTCGATTGAACTGTGTAAGGGTAGGCTATTCTAGTTTTTGTTTTTGTTGAAATCATCGTAATGTTTCATTTTCATGCATGACTTCTGCGTCCGCATTTTGACAGTTTTTGTATAAATGCGTCTAGTAAAATTGCGATTGTATCCGGTTTTATCAAATTACCATTGATATTTCTTTCTCATACGAAAGTAAACTTTTCCTAGAAAATGTAAACCACATCTAATTTTTGCAAACGAAAATTCAAACTGCGTAAATTGCTTTGGTATTTCGGTATCCTGATCTGGACTGAATTGCACATCGATATTGACGTTATAATAAGCGCTTTTTTTGTTCTCCCTTTGCATGCTTTACTCGGGCATCTATGGCCGATTGGTTAAGGTCGCTAAGTTTGAATCACTTGCACCTCACAGATGTGGGTTCGAGCCTCATTGAAGAAACAATCCAGCTGGCTTACGGAAAGTCGTTTGTTCTACCCGGGTGTCCGCCGGTGTTAAAATAATGCAAAGATCGAGGAGCACCTGAGAGAAAAACTAGGACCAGCTTTCATCAATAAAATTTTTCTTTATATAATTTAGAATGAAGAAAAATATCGAATTTGATACCACTTCCCGTTCCTGGCCGGTGCCAACAGTGTTCTTTTTGTCATCACTGTCTGTTTGTGTGCGTGCGTGCATGCATGTGTGCGTCTGTGTTTTTATTTAAGGCTGGCCTATTTGGTGATGTGTGGCTCTGTCTGTGCCTTATGCTTGCAAAGAATATACCATTATCTTTTCCAAGATAATTGCAGGAACAAATAAATCTATTTCAAAAACGAATTTGATAAATCTCATGCAGATGATATTGTTAAACGAAGAACTTGAAATAGCGGCCTAACCTCCTTTAGGCTTTAATTTTATTGCATTTTTTTCACACTTTTTCTTTACCCCGGTATCGAATTTAATTGTACGCACAGGCGTATGGGCGTATGCCCAGGTACGCCCCTGCCAAATGCATCGAAAAGAAGATATCAAGCGGTGAGTTTTTAAAGGCGCCGAACTGTCCAAAAGTGTGGCCCCTTTATGCAGTCCTTTTCCGGAATTCAATGTATAGATCAGTATATCGACAATCAATGTGTAGAGTAATATACATGTTCTGTATGTTCAATTTTAACCCTTTCTTCCTATGATTTGGTCTTGTTTGAATTTTTTTTCTCAAAATGTAAGGCTAAGCGTTAAACAAGATTTTAATCACTGTAGTTATTATTCTTCTGCAATATCTCCACATACAAATTATTGGGGGGTGTGGGGGGGGGGGGGGGGGGGTGGGGTGGGGGTGATGTCAACCTACCTTAGATATAAAATTTGTATAAAGTCTTAAAATAAGAATAAACAAAGGTCACCAAAAGTTCACTGTTTTAACGTAGAAAAAACATACCCATTTTTCGGCCATGACCTTGTATTTGTCCTCGTCCGTCCGTATGTTGAAGCCAATGCGAAGAAATTCCATTTTAGTCAAATATTTCCCAGAACTGTCTAGTGTCACCTTTCCTACATAAGTATCATGAAATATTGCAAATTTTCTGTTGATATTAAGGATATATAAAAGCATGTTTGTTTTGTCAAATTTAGTTTATAGTTCTACTTTATTGTAAGCTTAAAACTTCGTAGTCCTACCGGTTAATTTTTGATTCAAAATATTAGTCTTTGTTAGAAATACTAGTAAGATGTTTTGATTTTACTGTACTGACATTTGAGTGCTCATAGCCCTTAACTCATCACTTTGTTTTTCTAAGTATTCTAAAATACTGAAATGAGCCGCGCCATGAGAAAACCAACATAGTGGGTTTGCGACCAGCATGGATCCAGACCAGCCTGCGCATCCGCGCAGTCTGATCAGGATCCATGCTGTTCGCTAACAGTTTCTCCGATTTCAATAGGCTTTAAAAGCGAACAACATGGATCCTGACCAGACTGCGCGGATGCGCAGGCTGGTCTGGATCCATGCTGGTCGCAAAGCCACTATGTTGCTTTTCTCATGGCGCGGCTCAAATATAACCCTTAAAGTTAATCGATCGTTTGCTTAATCGCCTGTTAAAGTTTCGAACAACTTGGTCCTGAAGACATTTAGGAATTAAAGGTTTTGCCCATGATGGACTTCAAATGAATGATCAGGCGACAGGTTACATTCTACAAAAAAATTCCTTTATGCTAATATTGTTGCGCGTATACTTTCAGCATGCACTACTAGCTCACTATTAGTTGCTTGTTACTATCATAATGAACAATAAAAGAACCTACCCCCTAAACCAACTGTTGTTTTACTTCCAAGTAATAAAAGGGACTTAATAGTAAAAACTAAAACAGGTATTATATGGGACTAAAACACAATAGTGAAAACCAAAAGAGTGACAATAACTTAAAATCAATTTGAATGCACAATGACCCCGAAGATACATGTTCTATTTTTCATAATATAAAACGTTGTATACATAATACTAGCCTACAATCGAAGAATAATCTTGACTGCCGCTTGACGAAGAGAAAAACACAGGGTAGGTGACATTGGTATTGTCTACCGCTTTGAGAAAATCTTCATCCCAGAAAATGTTCCCCTCAATAGCACAGCGAGAGTGAGACCTAGCACATACGTCAGAAAACTGAAGTATAAAATACATACATGGTTACTGAGTTTGAACAGGTCCAATGTAAGTGTCTGCCTAGGAAACTCACAGGGGTCGTGAGTTCGAGTCCCAGCTCCTTCAACTAAATTTCTAACATTGGGATAAGAGCCCCGTGTATGAATGCTTTATACCTGGTTTGTTAAGAACCCGGGGAACTTCTCAAACTGGAGCGTCTATTGTATATTGCGCAATCCTTACACTGAAATAATTACTAATAGTTTTCTGCAGGAGCTGCCCATATGGAATACCGGTGGCGGCTTTAGTAATCTCACATACATACACCAGTTTGAACAGTCTTCTGAATGGGCTTTCAAAGATATACATCTGCAACAAAAGAAATCCCAGACTTTTCATATGTTCTGGCCTTACATTAAACGACTTTGAACCTTCTAAAATCAAATCTTTCATTACTGGCATAGCTCCTGGTAATCTCAGTTAGCCTGAACATTATTTTCAGAAATGGCGTTTTCAAAATGTTTTTTTTTTGTGTGTGTTTTTTTTTCTTGTACTAGATATGCCGGAAAACGCTCCTACAAGCATTCTAAACAATCAAACCCATGGGTGTCGGACCGACAGATATATTCTTGTCTTGCTACAACACCGGCTATATAAGTGTCAACATGATACATGATACATGTGTGAAAATACAAATATATATATAAGTAGCGAATAGTATATGCAGTATAAGCATGTCTTAAAAGAATAAATGAATTTCGACTTTAATGAGTTATAAAAGTCTGTACCTAATTGCTCTTCGATGTGTAGGAGTACGCAACAATACTCGAACACTATAAATAGGTGTAATGAGAAATCATTCTAAAGTCAAAAACTTTTAAATCCAATATAAATTTATGGCTATTTTTTATGGCTTTTGCATTCTTGATTCCCATTTATGTCAGCATTTTGAGTCTTAAACAGTACATTGATTAAGACATTCATAACATCACCTTTATTGTTGATCCATCGTCGTTCTTTGTTTCAATGTTTTGAATGAAGTCCGACATCGTTTTAATTTCTTCCAACACTGTCTTGTCGAGAAGATTTCCTGATGTAGCTCGAACAATAACTCTTGCGTATAGACCTTCCACGATTGATACTGTAAGTGGGTTGAAATTGGAACCGCTGAGATTAGGAAAAATGTCATCTACCCGTGCAAGATCATCACGTGACTCCGTCCCTGTGAATGACATAAGACAGTATTGACATGTATTAGAGACCGTTTGAAGAGTTCTTCGCGTACTTTGATACTTGTAAAACGGAACGGGATTTGTACCCGCACCGGTTACGTGTAAAAATGTAAAAAAAAAAAAAAACAAACGATGTATCATCAAAAATCTAATTCTTGGAAAAGACATCTATCTATCTATCTATCTATCTATCTTCCATATAGTCAAACCCCTGCTGGGGACCTAGACTTGGCGCGTCAACTAGCAAGAATGTTAAAATGAGTAAAAAGTAGTAGTAAAAAGAAAGAAGGAGAATGGTTAAAAACAGGTTAAAAATAGGGCAGGTGTATTTAAGGTGAGATGTGCTCAATCTGGCTTACAGCCTGACTGAACACTGGCCCAGACGAGTTGACATCTGAGGGCAAGGCATTCCAATGATATACTGTTTAAGGGAAGAATTAAAATTTATGATAGTTGGATGAGGGTGAAACTTGAACGAATGCCTGGGAATGAGTGGTTCTGGTTCTGGAAGATCTAGTGTTGGGTGTTAGGTAGTCCGGTAGTGGGATGGCGACCTGGTTATGCAAGATGTTATAAAACATAACCAGGCGCTGGTCAATGCGACGGAGTGCAAGGCGTCGCCAATTTAGGGAAGTCAGCATGTTTTCTACACTGGATGTACGGCCGTAATCGCGCTTGACCCAGCGTGCAGCCCTGCGCTGCACAGACTCAAGCTGATCAATAAGAGTTTCAGAGTGGGGGGACCACACAGTGGAACTGTACTCCAGCTGGAGCCGTACAAGTGTTTTGTATGCTTGTGATTTTAACCCTTCAGAGTGCACTTTGATGTTACGTCTTAGGAAACCCAATGTTTGATTTGCTTTTTTGGTGATGTTGTCAATGTGGTCATTCCATGTAAGGTTGTGTGATATAGTTATGCCAAGGTATTTTGCAGATGGTACTGTTTGTAAGATGGTTTTGTGTAAAAGGTACTGTGTTGGTAAAGGTGTTTCACGCTTAGTGATCTGTAATACTTGGCATTTAGACGGATTGAATTTCATGTCCCATTTTGTTTCCCAGAATTCCAGTTGCTGTAAGTCTTGCTGTAGTAGGCTTGAATGGGAAGAGACAGTCAGAGAAAGGTAGATGGCCGTGTCATCGGCAAAGAGTCGAACTTTAGAGTGTTTAACAAAGTCAGGTAGATCGTTGATATAGATAAGAAATAAGAGAGGCCCGAGGACCGAACCCTGGGGAACACCTGAGGAGACTGGTATGGTGCCTGATGTGGTCCCGTTAACTACCACTGACTGTGACCCGTTATCAAGGAAAGCTTTAATCCATTTAAGAGTATGACCCCTTACACCATAGAAATGCAGCTTGTAGAGTAGTTTTTCATGGTTGTCCATATCGAACGCCTTTGAAAAGTCAAGGAGTATGAGGTCAACTTGACTTTTCAGGTTCAAGAACTGAAGGATATCTTCTACTAACATTAGTAACTGTGTTTGACAAGACCTCTTTTCTCGGAAACCATGCTGCAATTCATAGAACATATTGTTCTTTGTGAAGTGTTTTGTTATGCTAGAGGATACAATGTGTTCCAGGGTTTTACACAAGATACAGGTAAGAGATATTGGGCGATAGCTGGCTGGGTCTGACCTAGAGCCTTTCTTAAAGATGGGAGCGACATTCGCCATTTTCCATATATCTGGCAGAGAACTGGACTGCAGGGATTTTTGGAAGAGTTTTGTAAGGATAGGGGAGATCACTTGGCTAATATTCTTAAGTACGACCGGTCTTATTTGGTCGGGCCCTGCAGCTTTATGGGGATTAAGGTTGTTAAGAAGTTTTTCGATACCTTGTGTTGAAATTTCAATATCAGGCATAGGGTTTGTACGTTTCTTTTCCTGGGATCTCTTTACCTGTATCTACGATATCCTGGACCTTCATATCAGCCAAAGATTTCACAGAGAGAGGAGATTCTGAAGTAAAAACTGATTGAAATTGCTTATTGAGTACTGTGGCTTTGTCAGGGTCCTGTGTGTGAAGTTTGTTGTCATGTTTGAGTGTGTCGATGCCAGTGGAACTTTGTTTTGAGTGCTTGAGAAGGCTGTATAATTTCTTGGTGTTTGGTCTGTTATGTTGTGCTTGCATTTGATCAGTTTCGACGTTCACATTAAGGATGTCTTCAAGGTACTCTTCATATGCTAATTCTGTTTCTTTCCTACATTGATGTTTGAGACTAAGGTAAGTTTCCTTGGGAATTTTGTTTGTCTTATATTTCCTAAAGGCTTTATCCCGTCTTCTGTAGAGTCGTTTTAGGTTAACCTTGATCCAAGGGAATTTATCTTTGGTTGATGACATTTTAGACGGGATAAATTTCTTAATTCCTTCTTCAATAGAGCTGGCGATGGTCTTCCAAAGAGATTTTACTGATAAATTTTCATAGGAGTTTGACATTGTAAGGGAGTTGTGAAGTTCTGATACATGTGACCTAAGACCATCCCAGTCAGCCTTTTTATAGAGGTGAATTTGTCTCGGTTTTTTGGGCTTTCTTTGGGCAGATGCGCTTGACTGTACCAGGACAGCATCATGATCACTGATTCCTGGAATTACACTGGTTCGTTTGACAATTTACATGTAGAGTAATTAAATTATTTGTATTATTTTTGCAATATATATTGTGAACCAGTTTTTTAGTTTTACAAATGTCATATTTCTGATTTCAGAGTAAATAGCACACGTGAGTACCTTGAGGAAGATAAACGTTTCCGGTTTCAATGTCACTCTGGAGCTTGATCATTCCTATTCCAAGCGCTCCGTTCACAATGACTGTTGCAATGATAATTTTCCAAGCATGGTGGGAAACAAAACGTCCGTATCTTGCAAATCCCGCTCCAATCTTCCTTTCCACAAATTCGTAGCATGAATTAAACTTCTTCCTGGAAAAAAAGGGAAAAGTACGTGCTGGATATATCCAAAGCAAATACTTAATTAAAAGCCTAAATCATTAGGCCTAAAGATATTGTTTGTTTCCTCTAACATGCATTTCCAAAAAAAAACAAGGTAGTTAGGGGGACTTTTGGGGGAGAGGGTGGATTTTTTTTTAAATGAAGGAAGAGCAACTTCCCTTGAAAAGTACAAAAAAAGCGAAAATATCGATTTTTCCCCAACGCCATACAAAATTTAGGGTCGCGGCAAATTTCTAGTGTAGGCTGTTATACCGGAAACAAACAGTTCGTTTAGGCCTTAGAAACCACAATTCACATAAAAATCAGTTTTACATAATGTCTTTTGTTCTAAGTTACCGTAGCACAAACCACAAGAATCTTGATGAAATGATGAATGTCAAAAGGAACTCATTAATAATTAAATACGCACTTTAGTGCATCTATTCAGACACCATTAAATGTGAATAAGAAGCTGAAAGAACTTTGTTTTTGTTTTGTAAGCTTCGTTGGAAGATGTAAATATTTAAATAAATGTATATGTAAATGCCAGCTGACTTTACTGTCAACATGGTTATTGAGCCGCGCCATGAGAAAACCAACATAACTTGCTTTTGCGACCAGCATCCGCACAGTCTGGTCAGGATCCATGCTGTTCGCTCTCAAGGCCTACTGCAATTAGAGAAACCGTCAGCGAATTGCAATAGAGAAACCGTTAGCGAACAGCATGGATCCTGACCAGATGCGCAGGCTGGTCTGGATCCATGCTGGTCGCAAATGCATTATGTTGGTTTTCTCTTGGCGCGGCTCATATTTTAAAGAAGGTATTGTTGCCTTAAAACAAACAGAAAACAAACTCTCTCTCTATCTATCTCTGCATGTATAGTTAATTAATTAATTAATATTCAAATGTGAAAAACGTTCCTTGTGCATATTACCTGTATGTAGTTATATTAAATAATAATAATAATAATAATAATAATAACAACTATAAATAATTATAGAAGGTAGCACATGAAGATATAGATCAGTACAAAAGTACAAATAAAACATCTTAAACATTCATTGCTTTTTTCTATTTTTATATATTTATATGCATATAAATTGCCTTTATCAACGCATCAAAACATTTAAATGGCAAATTTTATTATTATAATATTTCGACATCCGTGAGTGCAAAAGGTATGTCTACCGTATAGTTAACATGAAAATAAGTGTATTATTCGACTTAAAATGTCACAATTTTTATCCAAATGTCAGTTGATGGTATGATGGTATATAGTAGTATGTAATCCTTTTTTTTTTGATAAAACTCCCCCACAGTTTAAAAAAATAATGACTGTCGCTGTTAAATGCGGACATACACAGTGTAACAGTATACATTCTTAATTGGCTTACTGGCAAATAGTTAAAACTACATTAGCGACCGAGGACCAATAGTTTTAACTATTTACCGGCAAGCCGTTCAGTAAGTGTTTTTATTACATTACATCCGAAATTAATGCAAACAGTTAATTTTTTTACTCGTTAGCCCAGTAAACGTTTGTTCTATATAAACCAGCCATACACGACTATGGACCGGCGATTTATATAAGAAAGAAGTCATGTAATAATCTAAACTTGAAAGGTATACTTACATTTCAACGATTCATCAGGGCTCCTATCTACATTGAATCACATCAAAGAATCCATCTAATGTACACCAATAATTACCAGCAAACTGATATCAAAATAAGCATTCTTTGAAGTCCTGTATAAAGAAGAATGCAAATTTTATGTTAAAATGACATAATCTAAATATAATTCACAATGCACTGTTTGAAATGACTGTAAAAGTTCCGCGTTGTGCCTGAGTGCGCAGCGAAGTTAGAAAGCTACAATTTAATATAACTATTCATATATATTAGGATATTCATGATTGATCACGAAGGCTATGTTGATTCATCCTAGATGAAACCACGATTTCATAGGTTTACTAGTAATTAGATTTTATTAATTAGGTTTACTCCAAAGGTTAATGATTTCTCAATGTACCTATACGTATTAAAAAAGGGAAAATACGTTAACATCAACCTCTTGTTTTATTTTTCTTTCGAAAAGTGTTTTTTTTTTCTGTCTTTTCCCTTAAATTATATGTTTAACGTTCGCTAAAAATATCCTTTAAATGCTTGAAAACCTCCAGAATACCTAACATATTGTATGGTAACATTATATTAATAAAATGCTTGAATGTATTCGCGTATTTATGTATTTCATGCTATTGACTATATAAACATCCATACAATTTCATGATTATTGTATATCAATGGATTTGTCTACTCCGTATTTAATATCATTTCATTCCAATTACGGGGATAACAAACGAGTTTACCTACGGGTCCTTTTCAATAAAAAGAAAATAAAACTATTACATAAAAATATGATTTTTGGAATGAAAATGAAATATTTTTCAAGTCTCGTTCCCGCGTGACGGAAGAGGTTATTCGTAAATTATGTTGTTCTTGAAATATGCTTTAAGGCGTCGTATAGTGTTTTAAAGAATGTTTGTCAATAAAATAAAATAAAATAAAATAAAATAAAATGAAATAAAACGCTTTGTTACTTTTTAACCTATATAGAGGATATACAAATGTAACAGTGAAAAAGATAATGGAACTCAAGTGAAGCTATATTGATAATTCAGCGAGTAATTGCATTATAATTCGTTTATGATCTAATGGCTACACAAATTATCAAGGAAATTGTATATGTGAAATAACATGTACTTCTATTCAGTGATCACGTGTCGTAATTAACTGAAGAAAAGATTTACTAATTGCTTAACAGGTAATACGTGTAGATGACCACTAGATAATTATTGTACACGTGTCTATTATTATAGTTACAATTTAATAGTTGGCGACTGTTATGTCGTGCGGAAATACAATCGGCGCGTGGTGTAAATTATACTTGACTATGTCATGTGACCATCTTCCGTGAAAAAAAAGTATAAAATAAAACTCCATACTTTAGCTTGACACACTTAATTCAGCCTGCAACAAATTGAATACATTGTATAACATTCTGCTAAAATAATACGACTATTCTAGCATTCTAAAGTGTACACTGATTTTCAGAGGTATGTTAATACGAGTTAATCTGTAGTTAATTTCATATACGTTAATGTGTCTACAGTGTATATGACACTCGGCTCACTGAGTTTGACTATCAGCAGTGTATATGACAGCTTGACATCAAATATATTTGAATGTAAATTGTTATAGTAATGTACTCCAATATTATCTGACCGGAATCATTTTTTTTGACTTTAGACGATAATTTTCATAATGAGATTTCAAATTGTCTAAACACAAGAATCTCATTTCAAAAATGTACATATAATAATATGAATGATAAAGAGCTACGAGAGAAAAGTGTTTTAAGCTTCAACAAAGATGCTTCTCCTGTATCATGTTTGCCCAATAATATCCTTGGCTAACTTTTAACAAAGACATGTTTCAGTATTTCACCATACAAAAAGAAAGCAAGACATACTGAGATAGTAAAATTATATTTAGTTTAATTCTATTCTTACCATTTTGATTGCAGATGAACAACGACAAGAGTATAACACTGATAATCCAAGGAAAGGCATATCAGTTCGATGTGTCAAAATATACAACGTGCGATGACGTCATTACTATGGCGAGAAGAAACTTCTATTGTCTTGAGGACAACCACAGCTACGCCGTTTTCGAATCTGCCTTTGGTACTTGGAAGTTACTTTCAGGGAACACGAAAGTCCTGAAACAGATTCGTTCTTGGGGAATAAGTAAGCACAGGTTTGCTCTTGAAGTAAGGAAAGTAGACGATTTGGACGAGGTGAAATCCAAGATGGCGCCGATATCATGTGCTAGGAAGACACTCAAGTGCCTGAGAACTATGTTAACCAAATATGAACAGAAATCTGAGCGGAAGTTGCAAACCTATCTCCATAACAACCTTGATACAGCAGTTGATAACAAAGACAGGCTCTATGTGAAAAACATCACTGTCATTGACAATTCGTTTGAAACTGAGAAACAAGAGATGTCTGACGTAAGTCTTCCTATAAGAAGTCCGGGCGACGGTCGCGAAAATGTGTCATTTGTTGGAACACAAAGAACTCCCGGTGTTGGTGAAGAAAGTGATGACAATTTCTCTGATGTTGAGGACAGCTGCTATTTAAACAATGGGTTTATTTCTGATCAGTTTGAAAGTGAATCTTCAGATGATAAGGACGAATTAAATGAATGTGCAATTTACGAAAATGACGATATGTCACTAACTGATGAAGAAAGCGCATTTGGAGATGTCAGCGATAGTGATAGTATATGTGAATTAGAAAGGAATGTCATAGACCCGAATAATGAGAACAGTACCCTAAATCTAAATGACTGTGTTATATACGAAGATGAAGATATATCTTCAATTGATGATGAAAGTGCTTTTGAAGATGACAGCGATTGTGAGAGTTTACTCGAACTTGAAAGAAATGTACTAGAGACAAATGAAGATAATACAATCCTAAAACTAAATCAAATTAAAGCTATGTTTAGCAAAGGCGATGTAAATGCAAGAATAAACGAAGATGATTTGATGGACAGCTTTATGCAGACATTTATTGATAATGACGACAATGATGAAGGGATGGAATCAGATTGCAGCGATCTTATGTAATGATTAAAAAAATATATGCTTTGATTGTCATGTGTAATATGAAAATGTGCTATTGTTATTTATTTAGTGAAATAAAAAAGAAGAAACATCAAACTTTGTATCTCGTTTAATCAACTTGTCCATTGCCAATAGAAACGAGTTAAAATCGCTGAAATCACTGTCCTGATTAAAATACTGCACACCAGTGTTTCTTGAGTGGCCTTCTTTAAAACTGTTCTTCTACGTTAAAAAGAGATGACCGACAGGTTGCGGGAAACGTTTTCAAAGTTCTTATTTTACTGTAGTAAAATGTTTTACAATCAGAAACTGCTGCTGTGGTTTTAAAAATGATTTTTGCAAAACTATTTCTTAGTTTACTTTCAATTCGTTTAAAAATGACCACCAGGGTCGAGGCTAGTGTTCTTTATATGGCTGTATGGAAAATTAAGGGAAAAAGCACTGAAACCATTTTCACAATTTCAGAATCATTTTACTGAAATATTGTAAAATAATTTTGCTCAATGTACCTTGAGTGAACTTCTACCTACATGTATTTCCTTCAGCTCATTAAAATACGTTTAAAAAGGTGGCTGTCAGGGTGGGGAGGGGGGCTGGGGTTACTCGTACTCGTTTTTCTTATATGGCTATAGTGAAAACTTTTGGATTACTTCTTGTCAGAAACTGCTGTCTTGATTTCAGAATAATTTCGCAAAAATTATCGGCGTCTTTTTGCTAAATTCCTTTAAGTCAGGATTCCGCTTCGTTAACAAAATGGGCACAAGAGAGCAGAGTAGATTTTCTTTATTCCTGTATAGCCATCTTTGTATGATTCAAAATAATTTTAACAACATTTGAACAGGTGTGCGTAACCAAATATTCATCTGCTCATCCGGACATATTTCTGTTTTGTTAAGTTTTCATGTTCAGTTATTTCTGTTTTGTTAAGTTTCCTTTCCTTAAGTTTTGTTTTTACAAAAAGGTTATTTGTTTTATACAGTCATTAACTCTTACCCTGCATTACAGCAACAATTTCCTAACCAGTGCAAATCATTACTAACCTGCAACAACATGTCCGATACTGTTAAATTTTATTATTATTATTATTATTATTATACCAGGTTTGTTGTGCGCCCTTTTCATATGTAATATACGTTCAAAGGCGCTTTACAATTAAACATGTGACACATCGCAGATATGTAGGAAAATAACAAAACATGACATATGCAATCACAAAACTGAAACTGAACAATCTGACCGAACGCTTTATTTATAAATGATATTTTCAATGGCGTTGTACATAATAATAAAAAATAATAGTTATTACACTAATATCATAAATGAACAAATGATAATATTTACAGCCTTATTGTAACAAACAGCCATGACCGCACCCCCCACCCCTGAGGTCGTTTTACCCCTATTGCCAATACCAGTGCTTTAAACACCTGGTACGCCCAGACGGGCTGCATATAGTGGTTCAACCTCCTGGTAAATTGTGCCATCATGTACTGTTTTAGATAGAAATACCACACATTTCAAGTGAAACCCAAGTCTTGCGAAAAACACACACATAGAACGTCATAACTCTTAAAATGTGACATGATGAAATAAAAGATGGATTGTCAATTTAGTTAATTACATGATGAATTGTACAGTTAAGAGATCGTCGTCAGCGACGAATGACTTGCTGTAGTTCTGTATTACAAAAATAACATATTTATTATAAGAAGAAACAGTCACAGTTGGTATCTATGTGTTGTAGAAAATTTTGAAAAGGTGTGTTTTGAGAGCTCTTTTGAATGAATTAAGTGATGAATCTTTCCTGAGATTGTCAGGGAGAGAGTTCCATAGTTTTGCGGCGGCAACCCTGAAACTTCTATCCCCGTATGTAACCAGTCGACTTTTTTGTGGCACAGGGGTTGTTGCTGCATTTGCTGACCTCAGATTTCTAGTTGGCACGTACACCTCCAGTAAGTCTCTCATATAGACCGGCGACTGTCCATGCAAGGCCTTGAATGTTTGAATGAGAATTTTGTATTTGATTCTATCTTGTATTTGAAGCCAATGAAGATCTTTAGGGATTGGTGTTATATGTTCAAAACGGGTTGTTTTCGTAATAAGATGTGCAGCTGTGTTTTGGACATTTTGCAGTTTGCTCGTTGTTGATTTTGGCACGCCGTACAAAAGAGCATTGCCGTAATCTAATCGTGAGGTCACAAGCGAGTTTATCAGGGTTTTTGTGGCTTGAGTTGTCAAATATGGTCGAATATGACCAACGTGTCGTATTTGGCCGTAGCATGTTCGAGTCACAGGTTTAACATGATGGTCTATGTGCATGTTCGAATCAAGCGTATCACCAAGGTTTCGAACAGTTTTTGATGGTCTTATGCTCGATTCGCCAACTTTCAGTTCTAGATTTTCAACATGTTTGGAGTGCTTTTGACTAGAAAAAAGAATTACTTCAGTTTTGTCTGCATTCAATTTTAACATGTTTGAATTCATCCATGAGATGATTTCTTTTAGGCATTGTTCAACTCGTGTGATTGTAGCTGCCTTTGATGCTTGGTCAACCGGTTTAAACGATAGATAGAGTTGGGAGTCATCTGCATAAAAGTGGGGGTTTAGACCGTTGTTTCTACAGATGGACCCGACTGGCTTTGTGTACATCGTGTAGAATTTCGGGCCTAGAACAGATCCTTGAGGAACACTGAATTTCATAAGGACTGGTTCAGAGAGTTTGCCATCGATGCATACTGTTTGGTAGCGGTCTGTTAGATATGATGCCACCCATTGAAGGGGTTTATCGGCGGATCCAAAATTAAATTCGAGTCTGTGAAGAAGGGTGTTATGGTCAATGGCGTCGAATGCAGCCGACAGGTCCAACATCACAAGTACTGTGACGTCACCTTTGTCAAGGGATTCGAGAATGTCGTTCTGAACTTTTAACAATGCGGTTTCAGTTGAATAAAATATTCTGTATGCTGACTTGTTTATTTCATGTAATTGATTGTTCGTCAAATGTTCCTCAATTCTTCTGTTTACCACTTTTTCAAGGATTTTTGAGAGGAATGGCAGATTGGAAACAGGCCTGTAATTCCTGAGTGTGTTTTGGTCAAGACTTGGCTTTTTTAACAATGGTCTTATTCGTGATGTTTTAAATGATTCTGGCACGATTGCACTTTCTAGAGAGATGTTAACAATTTTCGTCAATATTGGGAGAAGTTCGTTTATACAAGATTTCAAGAGCCATGTAGGAAGAGGGTCTAATTCACATGACTTATTAGCTGACTTTTAGACTCTAAATTTTAAATTAATCTTTCCGGTGAAAACAGTACTGTACATATTCTGAACGATAGACAAATTTGATAATAAGCTGAAGTAGGGTAAGGGTTCATGTTGCTTCCAGCAATTCCAGAAATAAAGTATAGAAAGTATTTCAATATTGTTTGCTTACTGTTACCATCTTTTAAGCACCAAAGGCTCAAAGTGAGCTTTTGTGATTGTTTGGTGTCCGTCGTGTGTCCCTCCACAATTTCTAAACAGTCTTCTTCAGAACTATTGTCCTCATTTATACAAAACTTCACAGAGACCCTTTCAACATTGCCAAAAGATTTAAAATACAGGTTTCTGTCCATATATAACTTGTGCTTCAGTTACATCACGCCGACTATCTTTTTTTAAAGATATTTCTTGTTTAATTTAATCTGGTGCATTTTTATAGATAGCCTCACTGAAATGTTGTAATCAGTAATTCGGGACCTAGACTCTTTGCTCACAATCAATGTTAGGACCGTCCAAGATGAACAAGTACCTAGTTAATTTCTTCGGTGAAGTTTCATCCGTGCTTGATTATTTTTATACGCGCACGGGGTTCTCGTGGGCCTTGTGATAGGTAGAAATACATATGAAAGGTATCTTGTTTTAGCTTGGTACATGCACTTTCCCAGGATTTTTAGCCTTTGTAAATTTGACTTTCAACGGGTGACCAACAGTACACTAAATAAAGTTTCAAAAACAGACATTTCTGATATATGATCATATACTTTAATGCTATATGCTATATGCAATATGTACGTAGCAAGTAGCGGTTGTTAATCCGAATTTGGGATCCGAAATATTGCTTGCAAGTAACTCTAGGGTGGTCCATTTTGAGCAAGTACTTACTTAACGGCATATCAGTATATAGCTCTAGTTCAAACACCTTCCTATTTCATTTGTCGATTTTTCATTGGTCAAGTTTTTGCGCACGGGGTTCTCCTGAGTCTTGTAATAGGTAGAAATACAAGTAAAAGGTATCATGTGATGGCTTTGCACATGCACTTTCTCAGAATACTTAGCCTTTGAACGGGTTAGCAACGCTACACTAAATAGGGTTCCAAAAATGGACATTTCTTATACATGATTATGTATTCATATGCTATATGTACCATGGTAGCAAGTAGCGGTTGTTAATCCGAATTCGGGACCCAAAATATTGCTTGCAAGCAACTTTAGGGAGGTCTCTTGTGAGCAAGTACTAATTTACTTACGTAATACCAGTATATAGCTCTAGTTCAAGGACCTCGTTATTTCATTTGTCGATTTTTCTTCGGTCAAGTTTTATCGGTGCTTGATTATTTTTAAACGCGCACGGGGTTCTCCTAAGCCTTGTGATAGGTAGAATGTTATAGATTGGTACATGCACTTTCCCAGACTGTTTATATTTTTCAAATATCGCTGTGAAGCGACATAAATTAAATAACACCATTGTTATGATATGTATTACATGAGTTTTTTTACGACTAGGCACGATTTTCTAAAAATAAAAAAAGAGAGAAAAGAAAACAAGATTAAATTAAAAACTTTTAAATAAAAATAATAATAAAATTATGTAGTAGGCACGATTTTCTACAAAAAAATAATAAAATAAAAAAAATAAATCAAAAACATTTAAATAAAACTATAAACATGTTAAGTTACAATTCAATAGATTTAGCTGCTGAAAGACATTTTATTCGCCAAGATAGGTTGTTAAAGGTATCCAATAGCTATCTTTCACTAAAATATTTTATACAAACATATTCATTATTTTCAGATGTAGAAAATACTCATTTCATATAGATCGATCTTCACAATTAAATGTCAAGCAGTAATAGTCGATTGTTTAAAAAGAAAAAACTTCCAGTTTTAAGTGACCAGTATGTGTTTAGCCGTACATGTATACAGTCTGTACTGTTTTAACCTAATCCATACTTACTGATAATACACACAAACTTCTTAATTTTATTTTTACCTGGACCATACGCAGTATTTCTTCATGTTTTCAGTTATGAAATTTTGGTCTAGTACACCTTTAAAGAAATTGATAAACTGCATATTAGATTTTGTAAATACATTTAAGAAACCAGAAATATATGCTGTCTATGGAGAACTTGGTAGTTTCCATAAGAATACAAGTTCTCTTGTATATACACTATATAATAATAATAATTCCAAAAATGTATAAAAAAGTCAATTATTGACAAATTCTCATCATGGCAACAAATGATAATAATCTGTTGTTTAAAATGGCTAAGTATTTGAGAGATGCTATGAAGTTCCGTACTGATATCCTTGTTACAATAACTGTTTGTTTTTTTTTTTATTTGTATAAAAAGTGCATATTTATTATTATATAATTATATATTTGCCAACTTTTCAAATCATATTTAAATTGGCGTGTGCAAGAAAATTGCCGATTTGCTATAAAAGACCTTGAACTTGCTAATATATAATTATATCTAATGATCTAATGACCCCTCTTGTAAACAACAACAACAACAACAACAACAACAACAACAACAACATTTATTCAGCAATTAAGCATTTATAAATGCTTCTAGTCTAAACAGAGTTGACATGTAGCGAGACATATTTAATATTTAATATAATAATACAGATACTGAGATACTGTGTTGCTTAAAAAATGAAACTAACTTTTAATATCTTGTCTTAATTTATTCGCAAAATAAATAAATTTTGACAGATTCAGTAATTCCTTTCTATTTTCCGCCGACATCAGATTATCAAATTTATTTAGAGTGGGCCATCTACAGTAATATGGTTTTAAATATTTTCTTCGTAATTCTTTATATAACGGACATACAAGATTCATTTTTTAAAGAATTAAGATAACAAAATTTACATTTTCTATCATTTCGATTCGTTTTTTATATCTACCTCTTTCTATTTCCAAATTATGTGATGATAATCTAAATCTACTAAGAGCAATTCGAAACTTTTTACCTTAAATTATATTTAAGTATTTTTTAAGATTAAATGAATGTTTGAATCTACCATAAGAGAGTAATCGTTGAGAGTTGTTAATGTTAGCATACCAAGTTTGATAATAATTGTCTAATATTCTCTGTTTTATAGTAGAAAAAGAAATACTGTTACTATGTTTTATCCATATATCCGACAATCCCAGGTTTTCTAACAACATCTTTATCTGAAATGCCCAGTTTGAATTATTATCGTTACGTAGCATATGATAAATTCTTTTTTTGTAATGAATTTTCATTCGAATTCAGTAAACGGAACCAGTAGTGTAGTACTACCATATTTATCTGTCTACATATTATCATGGAAACTCTTCCTAGTTCTATAAAGAATTCTATCTAGTTAAGATCAGTAGCAACAAATGAATCAAACAATATACATTTTTCTTTCATTGAAAATTCGTAACTATTAAAAATTGTAAACAATTTATGCATAGCCTTAGACGCATGCTCTGCTATGCATTTTTGTGTTCTATGCCAACTTCCATTTTTAAAAAAGTATAACCCCAAATATTTAAATGATGTTACAATCTCTAATTGTGTATTATATAAAGAAAAGTCATAATGAGTGTGTCTAGTACTTTTTTTCCAAAATCATAACCTTAGTCTTCGTAGTATTGATCTTTATTCCCCATGTATTACAATATATTTCAACGTCATGTAACATCTGGGGAAGTTGCAAAGAGCACTTGGTCGTCTGCATACAAGATGAGAAATAATATATATAGTATATATAGAATATACAAACGTAACACTGAAAAAGATAATGGAACTCAAGTGAAGCTATATTGATAATTCAGCGAGCGAGTAATTAGATTATAATTAGTTAATGATCTAACGGCTACACTAATTAACAAGGAAATGGTACATATGAAGTAACATGTATTTCTATTCAGTGATCACGTGTCGTAATTAACTGAAGAAAAGATATACTAATTGCTTGGATAATTATTGTGCACGTGTCTATTATTATAGTTACAATTTAATAGTTGGCGACTGTCGTGTCGTGCGGAAATACAATCGGCGCGTGGTGTAAATTATACTTAACCACGTGACTATGTCTTGTGACCAACTTCCGTGAAAAAAAGTATAAAACAAAACTCCATACTTTTGCTTGACACACTTAATTCAGCCTGCTACAAATTGAAAATATCGTATAACATTCTGCTAAAATAATACGACTATTCTAGCATTCTAAAGTGTACACTGATTTTCAGAGGTATGTTAATACGACTTAATTTGTAGTTAATTTCATATACGTTAGTGTGTCTACAGTGTATATGACATTCGGCTCATTGAGTTTGACTATCAGCAGTGTATATGACAGCTTAGCCTGACTCCCTGGCTGCATGGTTATATTTTAATATAAAGACAGGAAACATTTTATTAGAAAATTTTAAGCCTCTAAAATAGATCAATTTTATCTGATGGCTGAACCATACATATATGTTCGGAGCCAGGGGCAATAACTATCTCAATGTAGAAACAACCTTCTGGAGTTACTTCCCTCTTAATTAAGAAAACTGATATATGTAAATAAGAACAAACATAGGGACGGGAGCCAGTCTAATAACAGCTTGACATCAAATATATTTGAATGTAAATTGTTATAGTAAGGTACTCCAACATTATCTGACTGGAATTATTTTTTTTTGACTTTAGACGATCATTTTCATACTGAGATTTCATATTGTCTAAACACAAGAACCTCATTTCAAAAATGTACATATAAAAATATGAATGATAAAGAACTACGAGAGAAAAGTGCTTTAAGCTTTAACAAAGATGCTTCACCTGTATCATGTTTGCACAATAATATCCTTGGCTAACTTTTAACAAAGATATGTTCAGTATTTTACCATACAAAAAAAAGCAAGACATACTGAGATAGTAAAATTATATTTAGTTTAATTCTATTCATACCATTTTGATTTCAGATGAACAACGACAAAAGTATAAGACTGATAATCCAAGGAAAGGCATATCAGTTCGATGTCTCAAAACATACAACGTGCGATGACGTCATTACTATGGCGAGAAGAAACTTCTATTGTCTTGAGGACAACCACAGCTACGCCGTTTTCGAATCTGCCTTTGGTACTTGGAAGTTACTTTCTGGGAACACGAAAGTCCTGAAACAGATTCGTTCTTGGGGAATAAGTAAGCACAGGTTCGGCCTTGAAGTTAGGAAAGTAGACGATTTGGACGAGGTGAAATCCAAGATGGCGCCGATATCATGTGCTAAGAAGACACTCAAGTGTCTGAGAACTATGTTAACCAAACATGAACAGAAATCTGAGCGGAAGTTGCAAACCTATCTCCGTACCAACCTTGATACAGCAGTTGATAACAAAGATAGGCTCTATGTGAAAAAAATCACGGTCATTGACAATTCGTTTGAAACTGAGAAACAAGAGCTGTCTGACGTAAGTCTTCCTATAAGAAGTCCGGGCGACGGTCACGAAAATGTGTCATTTGTTGGAACACAAAGAACTCCCGGTGTTGGTGAAGAAAGTGATGACGATTTCCCTGATGTTGAGGACAGCTGCTATTTAAACAATGGGTTTATTTCTGATCAGTTTGAAAGTGAATCTTCAGATGATAAGGACGAATTAAATGAATGTGCAATTTACGAAAATGACGATATGTCACTAATTGATGAAGAAAGCGCATTTGGAGATGTCAGCGATTGTGATAGTATATGTGAATTAGAAAGGAATGCCATAGACCCGAATAATGAGAACAGTACCCTAAATCTAAATGACTGTATTATAAACGAAGATGGCAATATATCTTCAGTTGATGATGAAAGTGCTTTTGAAGATGACAGCGATTGTGAGAGTTTATTCGAACTTGAAAGAAATGTACTAGAGACAAATGAAGATAATACAACTCTAAAACTAAATCAAATTAAAGCTATGTTTAGCAAAGGCGATGTAAATGCAAGAATAAACGAAGACGATTTGATGGACAGCTTTATGCAGACATTTATTGATAATGACGACAGTGATGAAGGGATGGAATCAGATTGCAGCGATCTTATGTAATGATAAAAAAAATATTTTTATGCTTTGATTGTTATGCGTAATATGAAAATGTGCTATTGTTATTTATTGTTCAGTGAAATAAAAAAGATGAAACATCAAACTTTGTATCTCGTTTAATCAACTTGTCCATTGCCAATAGAAACGAGTTAAAAACGCTGAAATTCCTGTCCTGATTAAAATTCTGCACACCAGTGTTTCTTGAGTGGCCTTCTGTAAAATTGTTATGCTACGTTAAAAAGAGATGGCCGACAGGTTGCGGGACACGTTTTTCTTACTGTAGTAAAAAGTTTTACAATCAGAAACTGCTGCTGTGGCTTTAAAAATGATTATTGCAAAACTGTTCCTTAGTTTACTTTCAATTCGTTTAAAAATGACCACATGAGCGAGGCTAGTGTTCTTTACATGGCAGTATGGAAAAATAAGGGAAAAAGCACTGAAACCATTTTCACAATTTCAGAATCATTTTACTGAAATGTCTTTTGGGTGACCCTCTACCAAAATATTGTAAAATAATTGAGTGAACTTCAGAATAATGTCGCACAAATTATCGGCGTCTCTTTGCTAAATTCCTTTAGGTCAGGATTCCGCTTCGTTAACAACATGGGCACAAGAGGGCAGAGTAGGTTTTCTTTATTCCTGTATAGCCTTCTTTACATGATTCAAAATAATTTTAACAAATGTTTCCTTATGAGGTCACTCTCTAAAATCACAGCGCAGACAAATCTTCAACTTAAGCTGTTTGTCTTATTTTGAAATACTTTCACAGAAATAATCCATCAGTGGTCCTGTACCAAGTCATTTTTAGAAACAATTCTAAATCTTAAAGAACAGGTAAGATTAAATGTAGTTCTTAAAGCCAATTTCTCTTGCCTTATGCGAATTAATTGAGTTTTACGTATATCATTGTATGCGTATACAGATAGATGAATGTATATTAATGTATCTACGGAAAATTACATTTTCTTAACACTTCTTCCTCGAATATTTAGTTGTATGTTGAAAAAAAAGTTTAAACAGTAAATACGAAACTCCATAATAAAGGCCGTTTCTTGGCTGAAACATCGCTGAATGAAGCTAAAATTGACCACTTGCTATTATCAATGCATAAATTAGTAATATCGTCTTCGCGTATATTTACTATATAAACTACCATCGATTGAAATAATAAGCTTTTTTTAATTTAATCTTTATTTAATGGTGCATTTTTATAGGTAGCCTCACTGAAATGTTGTAATTATAGGTTATTAGCTTTGTATCGGGAAATATGCACGAGTTCTTCTGCGCAAATATTGCGCGACTTTAGGAGCGAATATTCTTCCGCTGAAGAACGAGTGCATATTTCCCGATGCAAAGATAATAACCTTTTTATTACATACGCATCGACACATATAAATATAATAGAAATATCATAAATTTGTTCATTGCCTGAATAGGATTGACAATACTGTATTAAATAGAAAAAATAGTGCAACAACAAACACTGAATTACGTCATGCACCCGATATGAAATTCAGGCGTCAGTGTATGGAAAAATATTGACGTTTCCGGTACCAATGTAACTTATAGGGAAATAGAAACGAGTATGTAATAATCAGTAATTCGGGACCTAGACTATTTGCTCACAATCAATGCTAGGGCGGTCCAAGATGGACAAGTACCTACTTAGTTTACGATAAAACAGTATGTAACTTTAGTCCAGGGCACCCTCTTTTTGATTTGTCAATTTCTCTTCGGTCAAGTTTCATCCGTGCTTGATTATTTTTATATATTCTCCTGGGCCTTGTGATAGGTAGAAATACACGTGAAAGTTATCATGTTATAGCTTGGTACATGCACGTTTCCAGGATACTTGGCCTTTGTAAATTTGACTATCAACGAGTGACCTACAGTACACTAAATAGAGTTTCAAAAACAGACATTTCTGTTACATGATCATATACTTATATGCTATATGCTATATGTACGTAGCTAGTAGCGGTTGTTGACCCGAATTTAGGACCAGAAATATTGCTTGCAAGCAGCTCTAGGGTGGTACTTATGCTTGTACTTACTTACTTAACGGCATACCAGTATATAGCTCTAGTTCAAGGACCTTCCTATTTCATTTGTCGATTTTTCTTTGGTCAAGTTTTTGCGCACGGGTTCTCCTGAGTCTTGTAATAGGTAGAAATACACGTAAAAGGTATCATGTTATAGCTTGGTACATGCATTTTTCCAGGATACTTGGCTTTTGTAAATTTGACTTTCAACGAGTGACCAACAGTACACGAAATACAGTTGTCGATTTTTCTTCGGTCAAGTTTTATCGGTGCTTGACTATTTTTATACGCGCACGGGGTTCTCCTGAGCCTTGTGATAGGTAGAAATACATGTGAAAGGTTTCATGTTATAGCTTGGTACATGCACTTTCCCAGGATACTTAGCCTTTGTAAATTTGATTTTCAACGAGTGACCTACAGTACACTAAATAGAGTTTCAAAAACAGACATTTCTGTTACATGATCATATACTTATATGCTATAAGCTACATAGAGGATATTTGTTTGTTTTCGGTGTGATATCGATTTATATCTTCACTGGTAAGGGAGACAATCCTACATTTTCACGAGCGCGGAGCGGAGCGCGAGTGAAAATGTAGAATTGTCTCCCTTACCAGTGAAGATATAAATCGATATCACACCGAAAACAAACACATTTTCTTTTCATTTTATGCTCACTGGTTTATATATTTACCTTAAAATCTCTTTTGGTCTGTAGAAGAATATAAGTGAAAAATAATGTAGAAGTTCTTACGCGCTATTTTTTACTCCGCGCATATAGATGTTATCTGGTCTTTACAGTCTTTTTGTCCGCCATGTTGTTTATAATTGACACACGATATTTCAGTCAGAAAACGAAATATCGATGGAAAATGATTTATTTAAATTTAAAACATTCTTTATTTAATAATATAGACAGTGTTTATCAAATTTAAATAATCATACTGATACAATAAGAGTCATGGATCAAGAGAAAATGAACATGAAAACTCGGAAAAATGTCACGTAAACACTGGTAAATTTTGACTAAACTTCTAAAGAAAATTTCGAACACGTTGTGAGTATGGCACTGTTTTATGGAACATGATATTGTCTGAATTTTTTGAACGAATTATTCACTGTCGCTTGAAGATGATATACAGCGAATGCGTTTCCACCTCCTTGGCTGCGGCGAAGAAACCGGAGAAGCCATATTGCTAATTGAAGTTTGCTCGTGATTTCCCGCATTTCCGTTGTACTATGAGTGTGATACTGCAGTCTGATGCATTGTTCTTGAAGAGGTGTTGTCAAAATTGAAGGTTACAGGACCATTGAATGTAGTGTATGCCAGCATAGGCAGTTGTTGATGCTCAAACCCGACACGTCGATGCAGACTAGAACTGGCACGGGCAGGTATGTTCATTTTTTGATTTGTTGTGTTTAATGGACCAAGTGGTACAACACGCCTCTCATTTGAATCAGGAATGCCAGTTGTGTTTGCCAAAATATCTGAAATGTCTTTACTTTGACCCGGGTTTAGTTTGCTATAACTATTCAAGGAATTCACATTTTTATGACCTGAAATTTGCATTATGTGACGCGATGGAATCCCCTTGTCGTTGAGTTTTTGAATAAGATGCTTTCGGACACTGAAAAATAAATAAATATATATTTTTTTATGTCAATAGATTTTGAAACAGCCTTTTTATTTGTATAAATACAATGGCTCAACATTTGTGCGAGAAAGTACATAGAATTAATATTTTGTTATTTGGTATTGATGTTACTTTAATACTGGCTCAAATGTAAAAATCTGAGTTTTGAAGTTTGGTTCAGATCCGATCATCTGAAATGATCAGACAAATATCCTCTACAGTGTTTATACTGAAAAAACGAATATGTGTTTGATATAGTACGATATTTGACAAGACAAATTAATGACCATGGTTGTGAATATTAGGTTTCCTGGTAGCTCAGTTGGTAGAGCATCTTGAAATTGAGTAAACATGCATTTTAGGGAGGTCCCAGGTTCAAGTCCTGGTCAGGACATGCCTGATATTCACAATGAACGAGTACTTAAATTTAGAGAGCAATAACAGAGGATATTTGTCTCGTTTGGGTGATTTATCGAGTATCGTCACTATTAATCATGGCAACAATTTAATTATTTAAAACACAATTAGAAACGAAAAACCAAATTTTTTACTTTCGTAATTTTTTCTTTAATACCTGTAAGGAGTAATTCTTTTGTCAGACTCAACATTGGCTGCAGTTTTCATTTCCTTCATGATTCCGTAGATTCTGTTTATGCCCATGCCTTGTTTTTTGTACCAAGCTTGCATATTTTGTTGTGCCTTATTTGCCACAGAAAGGAAAAACGGACTGTCCGGATCTTTCATTTCATCAGGCCTCTTACTTGAGTACGTTTTAAACAAATGTACTGGGTCTTTTTGCGGATCTGCTACAGCGTATGCTCTGGGTTTATTTAATCTGCAGTATTTTTAAAGGAACTTATGATAAAATTTGCATATTTAACAATGTTTAAAGAAATATTAACAATCTATTTTAATTATATCATATTTACATGTATGTTGATTTTTTTAGAAAAAAAAGTTGATGATACTGTGCAGTCATTTATATTCATGGGTACTAATTTTTATGGTCAAGTCAAAGCACGAAATTAATCCCAATGAACAAGTAAAATTCCGATTCAATTTACAATCAAAAGCTGAAATCATCATATCAGATCCCCACGAAATTGCCATTTTTACCCAAACCACGAAATTTCATGCCTACCGAACTAAATGATTTTACAGTATTATTATTTAATTTTATAACATTTGACATTTTGAGGTCATAGGATTGATTAAATGCCATTTAATTAAGAAATAATTTATAGTTGAAACGGTAATACATATTGCGGCAGAATTCAGTTCAAGCAAAAATTATTGTGAATTATTCAGCAAAGCGAATAACTAATTCAGTATGTGTATAAATTGATAAAATCATTTGTGCAATGTGACATTTCGTTTAAAACATGTTATTATTAATAAGTAAAATATTTCATGAAATTTGAAAGCGCTATTTCTTGTTGCATACATGGCGCTAAATATCACGTTGACATGACGTCAACATAACATCGTTGTGATGATTAAAGCATTGTTAGCCATATTAGAATAAAAACTAAAATACGTTGTTAGTGTAATTATGAATTAAATCAATAGGGAGACAGTTGAATTTTTTCACGATAGTTTTTCTGTGTTTTAATTACCTCGTATCACGCACATTGGTTCCAGTTCTCGTCTTTGTTTGCCGCTCTGTGTCGTAAATAAGATACTCCCCCAGTGAATCCTCTTTCAATTGGATATCGCCCCATCTGAGATTATATGCCTCTTGCCCTGTTCTCATGCCAAAATGCAGAGTACAAATCATCCACATGGAATGAATGAGGGATTCTGGATTTGTATCACCTAGTGTACCACATTCGTGGAATTTTTCTAAGAGTTCCTGATCTAAATTCAATACTTGACATAACAGAATACTGGTAGTTTTTAGACCTTAAATGTCTATCAACTGAACCCATTAGACCCCTCAGTGTAGTTGGCTCATATTCAGAGCCATCTTTCTTTGTCACGGACAGTAGAAATTCACTTAGATATTGGTTCAATAGATCTGGTGGAATAAATTCCAGGTTTCTATGTTCACCTTTTGACTGTAAAAATGACTGGAACAGGTTTATGTCACCTGTTGTTTTCCTTTTTGTGTTTTTGTTTTGGTTTGTTTCTAGGAAATTCTCTTCATCCTCAGCTGATACAGCTTTAAACCTGTTGCTTGGTGCTGTAGAGGGAGCTTGAGTTAATACATTAAACTCTATCTCCACAGTAGGAAAATCATCTAAGTTTTCCATCATATTTTCATCAAATAGTAAGTCCAATAACCCTTCATCCAAATTTCCATCTTTATGAAGGAAATCCATCCTTGACTATCTGTTACTTTAGACGCTATTCAAGGGAGGTTACTGACAACGTCATATTGGCAAGGGAAGTAATCCAGTTTTGTTTACATTTTTCAGAAAAAGTAGTCCGACAACAACAACAACTGTGGGTGATATCGATTTATATCTCACTGCTATTTTCCAGTATTTCACCAATAAGCATAAAGTAAATGTACGTAGCTAGTAGCGGTTGTTAACCCGAATTTGGGACCAGAGATATTGCTTGCAAGCAGCTCTTGGGTGGTCCATTTTGAGCAAGTACTTACTTACTTAACGCCATACCAGTATATAGCTCTAGTTCATGGACCTTCCTATTTCATTTGTCGATTTTTCACTGGTCAAGTTTTTTGCGCACTGATTCTTGTAATAGGTAGAAATACAAGTAAAAGGTATCATGTGATAGCTTGGCACATGCACTTTCTCAGAATACTTAGCCTTTGAACGGGTTAGCAACGCTACACCAAATAGGGTTCCAAAAAACGGAATTTCTTACACATGATTCTGTATTCATATGCTATATGTACCATGGTAGCAAGTACCGGTTGTTGACCCGAATTCGGGACCCGAAATATTGCTTGTAAGCAACTATTGGGTGGTCTCTTTTGTGCACGTACTCATTTACTTACATAATATCGGTATATAGCACTAGTTCAAGGACCTCTTTATTACATCTGTCGATTTTTCTTCGGGGTTCTCCTGAGTCTTGTAATAAGTAGAAATACAAGTTAAAGGTATCATGTGATAGCTTGGCACGTGCACTTTCCAAGGATACTTAGCCTTTTTATATTTGACTTTGAACGGTTGAACAATGGTTCACTAAATAAAGTTAAAAAAAAATATTTCTTATACACAAAAATTAATTTACCTATGTACGTTTTGTTTTCAACCTTTATATTGCAAGTACCTAGTGTGGAAACCTGTTACATATTTGGCCCTTGAATTGTAGTGAGTAAACAGTATATAAAGACTGACTTGCAATTTAGAAGTTTAGGCAGTTGTGGGAGACATTCCCTTTTCTCAAAAGCAGCTCTATTTGTAGTGTTGATATGATTGTTTCCAGTGTTTACGGGCAATTGAAATTATTAATTGTGTTCATCCCACATTGTATAAAAGCAGTGACAATTATACCTACTTGGAAACATTAATATCAGCAGTACTAACAACTCGTTATCTTTTGTCATAGTGGACTATACATAGTTCATTCTTCAGACAGTTTAGGTTACCCATATTTAAATTGAATAGCAATCACTAATGTGTTTATTGTAACGCTTTTGGTGTTTCTTAATAACATCATCATCTTTATCCTTAAGACCGTTACGATCCGGTGGGTCTTTTTGCCCCGGGACCTCCCAGTGTACATTTTTAGGTTTGTATGTCTGTTAAATAACAACTACTTTAATCGCACAAATTGAGAGGGAAAATAACTGCAACACCTTTATTTACAGTTAAGCGGTTTTGGGTTGTTCCCATTGAGTTATCATGTTATATAGTTACCCACTCGCAATATCAAATTAAGGTGATGTCACTTTTTGAATTTCCGGTGAATAACAAAAAACCAAAGAATATTCAGTTCTTTCAAAAAACCGTTATATTATGATTCAACCAAATAGTTTCCTTTGTCTACCATAAAGGAACAATTCTTACATCGTAATATTGAGATTTTGATACCTTTATAACAGACAATAAACTAAAACAATAGACATTCATATGTGACTTCGGTGAGCTCAACAAAGCAATTTCAAGCACAAATATTGTGGAATGTAAAGTAAGTTACACACTACAATATCCGACCAAGATACTTTCAAAAACAATGCATTTGCAGAATAGAGAGATAAAACTAATTTTGACAGCTCGTGAAAACTAATGACAAATTTTGACAGGTATATGATGACTCATGACCTAATTAAATTTGTTCTGTTATTTCTAACTTCCAGTTTGATTTTCATAAAATGGGTATTCTATGTTGTAGCTTACAATTCATACATTAAAACAATAAAAGAATATATTGTTACCTCACTGTCGATTTGTCTATCCATGCCTCGGACGAATTCCTATTGTTTCAGTCATTTGTCAGTAATTAGAGCAACTCACAGTGTTGCAATCATACAAAACACATCCCTTATTTACACATAGATATTGAGGATTTATCTAATGAGCACATGTATTGGAAACACAAATTCAATACCGACTGTGTATTGTAATACTGCTAAACTATCTCATCCGTGACGTGTCCTTAAGTGATTATTTTGATGCTGGGTGATATGGTGTTTTTTTTTCTTTTTTTGTGTGTGTCTTGGGGTGTTTTTGGGTGCTCTGGGGGTGTCTTGGGGTAAAAAGACCGGCCCGTTACGGCCCGTTACGATCCGTTCTCCATTTATAAATTTACAACAACTTTGTCACATGATCATATTTTATATGTCAATGTATATTATGTAATGAGGTACTATATGTATAAATTACTGAATAAACTTTTGTTCTGTTCTGTTCATATTCAATGAACAACATTAAAGGTCTAAAATTACATCGGACAATGCTGAGAAACAATTATAAATACAAGTCGCGTGTGCATGGTACACTTTCTGTGAGAAGATATCTAAATCCCAAGTGTTACGTCACCCACTGGCGGCAGATCAGAAAGAAAATGCCTCCGTACATGTTATATCCTATCCCTAGGTATTCTAAAAGAATCATGGTCACGAAGAGGAAAATGTACTAACTCGTTTCAATCGTACATTTCTCAACTTAAACGCCCAGTTCGGTGAATGGGTACCTAGTATATTGAACAAGCGATAATTTTTATTTTATGCTTATTGGTAAAATACTGGAAAATAGCAGTGAGATATAAATCGATATCACCCACAGTTGTTGTTGTTGTCGGACTACTTTTTCTGAAAAATGTAAACAAAACTGGATTACTTCCCTTGCAAATATGACGTTGTCAGTAACCTCCCTTGAATAGCGTCTATAGTAACAGATAGTCAAGGATGGATTTCCTTAATTAAGATGGAAATTTGGATAAAGGGTTATTGGACTTACTATTTGATGAAAATATGATGGAAAACTTAGATGATTTTCCTACTGTGGAGATAGAGTTTAATGTTTTAACTCAAGCTCCCTCTACAGCACCAAGCAACAGGTTAAAAGCTGTATCAGCTGAGGATGTAGAGAATTTCCTAGAAACAAACCAAAACAAAAACACAAAAAGGAAAACAACAGGTGACATAAACCTGTTCCAGTCATTTTTACAGTCAAAAGGTGAACATAGAAACCTGGAATTTATTCCACCAGATCTATTGAACCAATATCTAAGTGAATTTCTACTGTCCGTGACAAAGAAAGGTGGCTCTGAATATGAGCCAACTACACTGAGGGGTCTAATGGGTTCAGTTGATAGACATTTAAGGTCTAAAAACTACCAGTATTCTGTTATGTCAAGTATTGAATTTGCCAGGTCCAGGCAAGTGTTGAAAACTAAACAAAAACACCTTAAAAGCCTAGGGAAAGGCAATAAGTCAAAAGCTGCCGACCCTTTAGATGAGGAACTCATAGAAAAATTCCACGAATGTGGTACACTAGGTGATACAAATCCAGAATCCCTCATTCATTCCATGTGGATGATTTGTACTCTGCATTTTGGCATGAGAACAGGGCAAGAGGCATATAATCTCAGATGGGGCGATATCCAATTGAAAGAGGATTCACTGGGGGAGTATTTTATTTACGACACAGAGCGGCAAACAAAGACGAGAACTGGAACCAATGTGCGTGATACGAGGTAATTAAAACACAGAAAAACTATCGTGAAAAAATTCAACTGTCTCCCTATTGCTTTAATTCATAATTACACTAACAACGTATTTTAGTTTTTATTCTAATATGGCTAACAATGCTTTAATCATCACAACGATGTTATGTTGACGTCATGTCAACGTGATATTTAGCGCCATGTATGCAACAAGAAATAGCGCTTTCAAATTTCATGAAATATTTTACTTAATAACATGTTTTAAACGAAATGTCACATTGCACAAATGATTTTATCAATTTATACACATACTGAATTAATTATTCGCTTTGCTGAATAATTCACAATAATTTTTGCTTGAACTGAATTCTGCCGCAATATGTATTACCGTTTCAACTATAAATTATTTCTTAATTAAATGGCATTTAATCAATCCTATGACCTCAAAATGTCAAATGTTATAAAATTAAATAATAATACTGTAAAATCATTTAGTTCGGTAGGCATGAAATTTCGTGGTTTGGGTAAAAATGGCAATTTCGTGGGGATCTGATATGATGATTTCAGCTTTTGATTGTAAATTGAATCGGAATTTTACTTGTTCATTGGGATTAATTTCGTGCTTTGACTTGACCATAAAAATTAGTACCCATGAATATAAATGACTGCACAGTATCATCAACTTTTTTTCCTAAAAAAATCAACATACATGTAATATGATATAATTAAAATAGATTGTTAATATTTCTTTAAACATTGTTAAATATGCAAATTTTATCATAAGTTCTTTAAAAATACTGCAGATTAAATAAACCCAGAGCATACGCTGTAGCAGATCCGCAAAAGACCCAGTACATTTGTTTAAAACGTATCAAGTAAGAGGCCTGATGAAATGAAAGATCCGGACAGTCCGTTTTTCCTTTCTGTGGCAAATAAGGCACAACAAAATATGCAAGCTTGGTACAAAAAACAAGGCATGGGCATAAACAGAATCTACGGAATCATGAAGGAAATGAAAACTGCAGCCAATGTTGAGTCTGACAAAAGAATTACTCCTTACAGGTATTAAAGAAAAAATTACGAAAGTAAAAAATTTGGTTTTTCGTTTCTAAATGTGTTTTAAATAATTAAATTATTGCCATGATTAATAGTGACGATACTCGATAAATCACCCAAACGAGACAAATATCCTCTGTTATTGCTCTCTAAATTTAAGTACTCGTTCATTGTGAATATCAGGCATGTCCTGACCAGGACTTGAACCTGGGACCTCCCTAAAATGCATGTTTACTCAATTTCAAGATGCTCTACCAACTGAGCTACCAGGAAACCTAATATTCACAACCATGGTCATTAATTTGTCTTGTCAAATATCGTACTATATCAAACACATATTCGTTTTTTTCAGTATAAACACTGTAGAGGATATTTGTCTGATCATTTCAGATGATCGGATCTGAACCAAACTTCAAAACTCAGATTTTTACATTTGAGCCAGTATTAAAGTAACATCAGTACCAAATAACAAAATATTAATTCTATGTACTTTCTCGCACAAATGTAGAGCCATTGTATTTATACAAATAAAAAAGGCTGTTTCAAAATCTATTGACATAAAAAAATATATTTATTTATTTTTCAGTGTCCGAAAGCATCTTATTCAAAAACTCAACGACAAGGGGATTCCATCGCGTCACATAATGCAAATTTCAGGTCATATAAATGTGAATTCCTTGAATAATTATAGCAAACTAAACCCGGGTCAAATATTTCAGATATTTTGGCAAACACAACTGGCATTCCTGATTCAAATGAGAGGCGTGCTGTATTACTTGATCCATTAAACACAACAAATCAAGAAATGAACATACCTGCCAGTGCCAGTTCTAGTCTGCATCGACGTGTCGGGTTTGAGCATCAACAACTGCCTATGCTGGCATACACTACATTCAATGGTCCTGTAACCTTCAATTTTGACAACACCTCTTCAAGAACAATGCATCAGACTGCAGTATCACACTCATAGTACAACGGAAATGCGGGAAATCACGAGCAAACTTCAATTAGCAATATGGCTTCTCCGGTTTCTTCGCCGCAGCCAAGGAGGTGGAAACGCATTCGCTGTATATCATCTTCAAGCGACAGTGAATAATTCTTTCACAAAATTCAGACAATATCATGTTCCATAAAACAGTGCCATACTCACAACGTGTTCGAAATTTTCTTTAGAAGTTTAGTCAAAATTTACCAGTGTTTACGTGACATTTTTCCGAGTTTTCATGTTCATTTTCTCTTGATCCATGACTCTTATTGTATCAGTATGATTATTTAAATTTGATAAACACTATATTATTAAATAAAGAATTTTAAATTTAAATAAATCCTTTTCCATCGATTTTTCGTTTTCTGACTGATATATCGTGTGTCAATTATAAACAACATGGCGAACAAAAAGACTGTAAAGACCAGATAACATCTATACGCGCGGAGTAAAGAATAGCGCGTAAGAACTTTTGCGTTATTTTTCACTTATATTCTTCTACAGACCAAAAAAAATTTTAAGGTAAATATATAAACCAGTGAGCATAAAATAAAAAGAAAATTTGTTTGTTTTCGGTGTGATATCGATTTATATCTTCACTGGTAAGGGAGACAGTCCTACATTTTCACTCGCGCTCCGCGCTCGTGAATATATTGGATTGTCTCCCTTACCAGTGAAGATATAAATCGATATCATACCGAAAACAAACAAATATCCTCTATATCTTCCATCGTGCACCAGTCATATTGTCTGGCAATTAGATAACCATAATAATTCCAAATATGTATAAAAATGATTTACTGATAAATTCTAACCATGTCAACAAATGATAAAAATCTGTTGTTTAAAACGGCTAAGTATTTGAGTGATGCTATGAAGTTCCGTACTGATATTCTTGTTACAATAACTGTTTGTTATTTTTTTTATTTGTAAAAAAAAAAATGCATATTTATTATTATCATTACTGTCTATATTACATAATAATATATTTGCCAATTTTTCGAATCATATTTAAATTGGCGAAAGCAAGAATATTGCCGATTTGCTATAAATGAACTTAAACTTACTAAGATATAATTACATTTAATAATCTAATGACCCCTCTTGTAAACGGTACGTTTAAATTATTAATAAGATTTACTTCTTTTCAAGGGACATGTGTCTTAATTAATTAGAGAATACATCTACTAATTGCCTAATAGGTGTATAATTAAAAATACACGTGTCGTATTTATATAATTGCAATTTAATAGTCGGCGACTACTGTGTTTTGCGGAAATAGGTCGCCACGTGGTGTAAATTATGCTTAATCACGTGACCATGTCATGTAATCATCTTCAGTGAAAAGAAGTATAAAGCAATACATTAACTTTTACTTTGATACACTTAAATTTCCCTACATATTCAAAGACATTATCAGATTCTGCTAACATAACACGAGGCGAACAAAACACGAATCTGCAATCCGATTTTAAAGTGTACATTGATTTTTTTAAAGGTATGTTGATATGAATTCAACTGCAATTAATTTCATATATATGTGTGTTTATACGGACTTCATATCAAATCAAATCGGCACTAAACATGATAAAGAATATTTGAATGTTAAATGTTCAAACACTAAACCAGACAAAAATCATTTTTTCCTTAGATGATCATTTTCAAAGTGATATTTCAAAATGTCTAAACACAACAATCCGATTTCAAACTGGTTTCCAAGCACTAGCCTCTATATCACAAAATCAGAGAAAAATGTCTTAGAAATAAACTTTTCGCTTTCTTTTCTTATGATCATTTTTTTTAATCTATTTTTACGAACAAAGCCAGTCTTGTAGATGGTTCAGTTTGAATTTAATTCCTGCAATTTTAATTTTAAATGAACAACGACAAAAGTATAAGACTGATAATCCAAGAAATGCATATCAGTTCGATGTCTTAAAATATACATCGTGTGATGACGTCATTACTATGGCGAAAACAAACGTCTCTTCTATTGAAGATAACCACAGATACGCCGTCTTCGAATCTACCTTTGGTACGTTGAAGTTACTTCCAGGGAACACGGAAGTCCTAAAGCAGATTCGTTCTTAGGGATTAAGTAAGCACAGTTTCGCCCTTGAAATAAGGAAAGTAGATGAAATGAAATACAAGATGGCTTCGATGTAACGTGCTAAAAAGACACTCCAGCGCCTGAGAACTCTGATATCCAAGCAGGAACTGAAAGCTGACCTGAAGTTACAAACCTATCCCCATAACAATCTAGATACAGCAGTTGATAACAAAGACAGACACTATGTGAAGAACATCACTGTCATTGACAATTCGTTTGAAACTGGAAAACAAGAGATATCAAACTTATCATCTGACATAAATCGTCCTATCAGAACGCCCGGTGATGGTCAAGAAAATGTATTATATGTAACAACAGAAAGGACTCCCGGTGTTGGTGAAGAAAGTGATGACGATTTTCGTGTTGTTGCAGACAACTGCTATCTAGTCATCATCTTTGATCATTTTGAAATTGAACGCTTAAATGATAAAAACGAATTAAATGAGTGCGCAATATACGAAAATAACGACATATCATAAGTTGATGAAGAAAGCGCGTTTGGAGATATCACCGATTGTGATAGTATATGTGAATTAGAAAAAAGGCAATGCAAGTTCTAGAACAATAATGATTTGATGGACAGCTTTATGCAAATATTTATTGATGCAGCGATGAAGGGATGGAATCAGATTGCTGCGACCTTATGTAATGATAGAAAATCTAATATTTTTGTTCATACTTTCATTGGCATGCATAATATGAAAATGTGCTACAAAATGTGTATAATTATTCACTGTTATGTTAAACAAAAAAAACTGTCCATTTTGTTAAATCTATTTCTTGTCAATTACCCAGGTGATCTGTTTCGGAGACGCCCTTTTTATTCAATTATTTTGAGCGTGCTAACTTGTCTTATAATATATCGTATGCTCGAGATGATAAGTCGAATGCTCGAGTTTTAATGAGGAACGGGTTGGCAAAAGTAAGCAAAGCATATACACAAGTAATTGTTTGCATTTTTTTGATTTGGTGCTTTACTATTATTTAGATTTATCAAAAACAAGAAATGCCTCTAAAAAGACAAACGGCGTGGAGGTTATACTGTTTGGCGCATGGACTATTCAAAATTAAACAGAATGTCGGGCAGAAAAAAATCGGATATGCATATATGTACACATTATTCATTTTCAAATAATTCAACTAAGTAATAAATGTAAATGATCAGTAGATATCCTTTCAAAGATAGAAGGTCGAAATGGCTGATTGTAAAATGATTTCGTGTTGGGTCAGAATGTCCTATAATTAACCCACTAGCATAATATCTCCAGTAACTGTTGAAATCTTTTTTTATTTTGGTAAAGTAAGAGGTAAATACTTATATTTATGATGGAATTCAATTTGCACATTGTTGTTGTTTGCATAGTCATTATTTTCATTAAGGTAGTTCTGCACGTTTGATAAACCGGAAGTGACGGCGTGACGCCATTTTTCCGGAAAACGTAGAATAAAGACTGGATTCGGCGTACGGAACAGAAAATCATTTTATGAATTAATTGCAACCTGTGAGTAAATTTATTACAATGGTACTGTTGCTATATTGTAAAGTCAAAATATGATATTAAAACATATCACATGTTAAATAATTCAAAATAACGTCCTAAAATTAGCGTGAAATGTCCGGTTTACTTTAATCATGGTCAAATATCTCAAAAATAAGCACACGGACCTATATATTTTATTTCATCAAATTATAGGCCATTTTTTTATTTACAACTGTGAGAAGTTTCATCAAAATCTACATTGTAGAAAAATTTCTATTCGCGAAAATGTTAAGAAAGTTATGATTTTCCCATAGACTCTCATTATGAAATATTGAGTGAGGTTCCTATTTTTCAAATCAGTCTAGCAAAAAATCAAGCACACGACCATATCTTTTTTATTTGCTTAATTTTCTAGGTATATTCTGAAGTTTTGAAAAATCAGTGTTTAATCAAATTCTACATTGTAGAAATAATTTCGATCCAAACGTGCAGAACTACCTTAAATTAAAAATTTTAGCTGACCTATTGGCCAACATTGGTGTTTTTATTATTTTCTCCTGCACTTACCGGAGCGAAGCGCAGTGGAGAACGACCTCGGTGTTAAATAGTGTAAGGAATAACTCAGTTTTGTGAAATTATAGCATAGAATTATTATCTTTTCTGTTTTATTTTCACAAAGAACATAAATTTTACGCGAGTTCGATCCTCGGGCGGGGCGTACCTTCTCCGTGACTATTTGATAAATGACATTGTGTCTGAAATCATTAGTCCTCCACCTCTGATTCATGTGGGGAAGTTGACATTTACTTGCGGAGAACAGGTTTGTACTGATACAGAATTCAGGAACACTGGTTAGGTTAACTGCCCGCCGTTACATGACTGAAATACTGTCGAAAAACGGCGTTAAACCAATCATCTGTAAGCGAGGTACGCAACGGGGATGAAGTTTACTTTTGATTTATCTTGCTATGATAAATTACTATAGATTATAAAGTTCGGATAAATCATTTTAGTTTTGGATGATAAAATTACTAAATATCCTTGTTTAATATGTGCTTTCTGATATTCAATTTTATTTAACATTCAGAAATAAATGGTTTATCTTTTCGGCGCGCACCTGTTTCATGCCCCATTTACTACAGAATGTAGGTCAAAATCAATATTATAAAGCTACGCCGAAAAAATAATATGAGACAATACGTGTCTTAGATTAAGAGTATGCCTGACTGTAAACCCGGCTGGGGTTTGAACCAATGCTCCCGTGCTAAATGACCTACATCGTGTTAATAAATAACATGACCCTTTTGTATAGTCTTTGGATTTAATTGAAATTACAGTGCAACCTCTGAGCAACACCCTTTGGGAAGATACAGCTATTGACTGTCATGTAGAGGTTGTTGTTCTAGAGAGGTAAATTGGATAGTATATTTCAGCTAGAGGAAATTTTGATTATGTTGTTATTGAGAGGTGTTTGTTTAAGAAAGGGCCGCTATGGAGGGGTTGTACTGTATAGTTATGATCAGAAGCAAAACTAGAGGAGGCCTGAAAGTGGTAAAGCCAAGAGTCGCAAATCTGATCTGGCTGAATTAAATATTTTGAATTTTTGCTTGAACAAAACACGATTGGTACATAAATCTTTATATTTGCCGAAGCTTACGGCCTCCTCTCGGCCTTCTTCGGCTGATTTTACTTGCACTATGAAGTTAATAAAGTGATCCTGAATTTTTGCGTGTACCACCATCCTAGAGTGATCAACCTATATATCATGTGTAAAGTTTCATAAAGATCTATCAATAGTTTACTTAGATACAGTCACTAATCCCAATTCTTTACCAAATCAAAGGAGAAAAGTCTGTTTTTACATGATCTAGGAGGATAATACTGTATGTGAGCAAAGGTCATGTGCTAATAAATAATTATGTGAAGTTTGGTGATTTTCTAGCCAAAATACTTTTTTAATAAGAAGCATTTTCAATTTCGGACAGACGGACGAATAGCCGGAAACACAACACCAAATCAATGGTGAGGTAAACAAAGAGACACACACACACAAACTGTGTATAAAGGTATACACTATTACATCTTTAGTAACCGATCAACTCCTGCTTAAAAAGCATTTCCTAGTTATTCATAAAAATTCATGGTTTTAGACATGTAAGGGCATAAATCTTTGTATGCGTATCCGTCACATCCGTGGGTTTTGATTTTTTTCAACTGTTATTTGAAATGCTAACTTACAGATCGACATACAAAATACTGAAACAGGTTCCATTACTATAGCTATTTTTAATGGTATAAAATCAATTCAAAGAAACTACTCAAAAAGCTTGAAATGCATTCCATTAGTATCATAAGAGTTTTAACATGTTATTTTTACAATTGTAATTTTTAACACAAACCTTTTACAACGGTAGAAATGATATACTCCACCAGAAACTGTATAGAGGCATTGAGGACACGTTTCATCGATGTTACTGGTCTGACAGTGTTGGGCGAACGAAGAATAAGAATGTAGTACAAATGTAAGTACATGTATTTTGAAGTGTTCTTTGACAGAAATATACAGAACAATCAACATATAGCGAACCGCAAGCTCCAAGCATCTTGACAACAAATTCTACGTGGGAGATCAAAATATAAATAAAATATAGAACCAGTTGTTAATATTTTATTTTTGCATTTTCTGACAATTTTATTCGACTGGCATTGTATTTATTACTGTTACGCTTCACATGCAGGTGTACTCAGCCCATCTTTTTCCTTCCAGAAGAGCAAGCTTAATGAAAAGAGAGGAGAGCAAATTAATAATTGATGTTAACCTTTAGCCTGCAGGCGGCAAGTGATTCTGCCTTTGCGACCAGTGCAGACCAAGATCAGCCTGCACGGTTCGCTATTCAGTCAGTAAATTTTCAGTGAACACACCTTCGAATAATAAATGGTATTGTCCAAACTGAATGATGGACCAGTCCATTTAAGAAATTTAGCAGGCTAAGGGTTAAATATGTAATTAAAGAATAGATCTAGCGTTCCTAAATACATTTGTTGTTTTTTTGTCCGTAATAATGATCGGAAGCCGAACTTGTATATGTTACTGTTTTACTAAATTTGCCAAGGTGTTATCCGCGGTCAACCCAGTCCATCCGTTTCCCTCCAGAAAAAAAACTCCACATAAGCAAATTATATATAAAAGAAAAATACTGGATTTAAAACAGCAATATCTGGTGTTTAATACAAAAGCCAATGACGTCAGAGTAACAATAAATGGAACAAAAGTTTATCGACTTTTTTATGCTTTCTCATCTTGTAAATAACTTAAATGTTGATAATAAAAATATGTTGTGACACCAAAACTAGTCCACTGCTGTTATTAACCTTGAATTAATCTGGATTAATATCGCTGATGGTGGAAACTGTTAGACTAATGATCATCTAAATTAGATCTACGGGAAAATATTTTTTAAAAAGATACGATTTCTACAGTTTATTTTTGGCAAAATTTGCTTTTGGAAAAATCGTTAATTTTCTCAGATCGAATAATTTAGAACAAATCAAGCCTCAACATTTATGCTAAGAAGGCAATATAAAAAGCAGTAGTTTTTGTCGAATGATGAGGGTTGAAAATCGAATGTTACTGGTGATTCACCTATTTTATGTAAAATTCCTAGACGTGTCGTCAATATAACTTGAAATAAAGAATTTGTTTTTGGTTGTTATTTTTGAGACGGCGATATTTCTAGTATTATATGTACGTACGAGTATAATAATCAGGTGTTACATGGATATCTATGGGACAGTCAAAAATATTTACTGACGAAGCGGAAACAACTTTCGAAAGGTTGTAAGTTGCAAATTAGCAGAGGATAAAAGTTCAGTTTGACGTCATATGGCAAAATGATAGACGAGAATATAATTATTTCGTTCGTGTCAATCTATTACATTTTAGAATCACCATTCTGTCCAGATGTCATCATTATAACATTATACTTTACTTGATACCGACCATTTTTATGATTACTTTGACAGTAGAATCTGCTTCATGCAACAATACTTTTAATAACAGTCTGTCTAAAACTTTTTTTTCATATAAACTGTTATAATGTTTGAGTAATTTTGTAAATAAGCTTTAGGATTCGACAAGAAGGACATGCCGTGAAGTTACTACTGCGAACTTACTACTAGTAGTTCAAGTGAGAAAAATATTTTTGCAAACCTGTCAAAATGGCGGAAATTTTGGTATAAAGACATCTCAACTTGTGGTCTTTTATATCTAAATGTTTTTGCAACTATTACATAGTAAGTAACTACAATCTGATAAAATGTAACCAGTATCCAATGTCGTTT
Organism: Mercenaria mercenaria; assembly: GCF_021730395.1. Taxonomy (NCBI): domain Eukaryota; kingdom Metazoa; phylum Mollusca; class Bivalvia; order Venerida; family Veneridae; genus Mercenaria; species Mercenaria mercenaria. The sequence continues at coordinate 13,249,953 of NC_069367.1, read as the reverse complement.
TGGATTCGAATTTCTAACGCCGTTCTGGAATCTAACGTTCAATGTCGTTCAAGTATAGAATGTCCAATGTCGTTTCGTGTTCGAATGTCTAATGCCGTTTTAGGTTCGAATGTCCAATGTCGTACAGGAATCGAATGTCCAACGTCGTTTTGAATTCCAATGTCCAAAGTCATTCTGGGTTCGAATGTCCAATGTCATTCTGGGTCCGAATGTCCAATGTCATTCTGGTTTCGAATATGCAATTTCGTTTTGGATTCGAACGTGAAATGTCGTTCTGTGATCGAATATCCAATGTTGTTCTGGGTCTGAATGTCCAAAGGAGTTCTGAGTTCGAATGTCCAATGTCGTTCTGGATTCGAATGCCCAATGTCGTTCTGAAATCGAATGTCCAATGTCGGATGTTTAACTTCTAGCCAACTTTACGCTTTAAAAGTCAAATGTCGTTCTCTTATCCAAAGTTCTATGTAGAATGTCGAACTTCTCACCAACTTCATACACTTAGCAATTCGCTTACAAATTACCATTTCACAGGGTAGAAAACATCAGTGTACCGTAGTGTAAAACGTAATACTTTGTTTCGGAACATTACTGACATTAAAATATGACGCACAACTATCGTTAGATACTTCCGTTATATACTTACGCCTTCCATGTGGCATTTTCGTCAGCCGTCTAGCCGAGATACCCCATAGGTCACGGAGAACCATATCTATGCGTCTCAGAACTCTTGCTGATGTTCTGAGTTGTCTTGTTTTGATAAACACATAAGAATCTTCACATCTGTTATCGAATTCCGACATTTTTGTGCATCCCCAAGTAACAGAAAAACTTTTATAGTCTGTCGCAACCACAATTAGTCTACCACTCCAATTATTGCCTGAAGTGTAAAAGTTGATTTACAAATAATGGATATCGTAGACTAGCCGCTTTAAACTGACAATAAAAAGTTGTTTACAAGATTATATATATATATAATATTGACAAATGTCAGTCTATTTTAGCGATTTTCTCATATCTATGATAATGGACATAGGATATAGAACAGCTACATTCACAATTTTTAAAATAAAAATTGAAAACATGATATATCATAGTCTGGGAGCTAGCCTATAGCTACGATTTATGATACCATTTTATAATAGTGTACTTGTACATATGATAGTAGCGTTTGGTATCTTTTCTGTTGTACACTCTAACCGTCATAGAAGTTTATCCAGTGCAAAATTCAAGGTCATATTACATTTCATCATATATGACAAATGTTTTCCAGGATATCAGAGAAAACTCTCCAAACCTTGTAATAACTTCTTTTGACGTGTTTAAACGTAGTACGTGAAATTTACAGAATTACAAACGTTTGAATTAGGCCATTCCAAAAAAAGAAAAAACAACCTAAGTCGCAAAATATTATTATAAATAAGAATGTTTTATTAAACATTGCTTGCATTGACATGCAACATGCGAGTGTATCCCAGGAAAGGAAGTGAAGGAAATCATTCCCAACATAAACAGATACAAACTCAGCGTCCACAACCCCCAGGGTATTGCCAAAAGGACAGTCTTTTGCAGCCGTCTAAAACGTCAAATATGATACTACATTACCAACACATTCAAAATTTCAACATTTGTAAAAATTTAAATTACGAACTAAAACTCATTCGTATGTGTAAGTTAATTAATAGAGAACTTTATTAACAGACAAACAGACTTTGTTTTTATATAGAAGAAACCATTTTTACACACCGGTTTTGCTGTACATCAAGAGATATTTCAAACTAATTTCATATGAAAGGGAGGTACTTTGAAAATTTCACACTAATAGTCCGGTAGTATTATACTGATATCTTATGTTTTCTTAATACAAAATGATTTTCATCAAACAAGTGCAATATTGTATAACTGGCGTGTGCTTTACGGACTATTTTGCAGTCACAGTTTATTACTCAGTTTCAGTTTCAGATTTATTGGCATATCGGCATATACAATATACCTTTGGCCATTTACAAATATAAGTAGGATGACCAAGATATCACAAAATATACAGTTAAAACAAATATAATTTTAAATATATATTAATTATTAAGAAACAGCAACATCTCTAAGTTTTTCCTTTCTTAATTGCATAGCATAATATACATATTTGGCTGTATTTCTAATAATTTTATTATTGCTTGAAGATAATATCCCAGTAAATTTATTCATACATGCAAATGAATGATCAATACAATACTTTTGACGAAGGTTTCTATAAAGTGGACAGAAATTCTACATTTTGTCTACAAAGTTTACAAACACGTAAGTTTCTTTCAACTCCAGAGAATCTTCCACTTTCAATTTCAAGATAATGAGATATTTCTTTTCTATGTTAATCATTACCTACTACATCTAAATACTTTTCATATTTGTACACCGTTTTAAACTTTCTATAATAAAACAATATGGACTTATTTCTTATCACATCATTCCAGTCTTGTACATACTGATCACGTAATCTTTGTCTTAACATTGGCATTTAATTAAAAACATAGTTCAGATTATTTCACAAATATCTATATCCTAGGATATCCAGATGAATTTTAACAGATGAAGCCCAAGTAGATTCAGTATTGTTATATAACAAACCACACTGTTCTAGAAACAAATTGTATACAAGTGACTGGGGAGTTTTAAAATTACTAAGAAAGATAACTGTTAAGGATTATATGATTTTATACTGCATGTGGTCTTTTGCAGTCTCCATCAAAGAATGAAAACACCAGTGACAGTAACATATGAAGTCTGCATCATATATAATTGTGACTGTCCGCCAAAAGGTTTTATTTAGTGCATATAATCTATTATAATAAGCATGCTTTGAATATAAAGAGGATATTAAATTTTTTTGGCATGAATATGTTTTTTATTTTCGTCGGTTGGTCTGAAAATAAAATATTTCACGAATGGCTGAGACACGAGTGAAATATTTCTTTTTTCATACCTTGAGATGAGAGTAAAAACTATATTCATGACAAAAACTTGAATTTTCTATTTATCATATACGAAAATGGTTGAAAAGTCCTATTGTTTACATTTAGAAAGAGCGACAACAACAACACATTTTTTCGTGCAGCCGAAACCAGTCTTGTTTTAGAAGTAAAATAATATATAACCATTACAGCATCAACGAAGATATAGACATGAATTGAAATATATTACCATTACAGCATCAACGAAGATATAGACATGAATTGAAATATATTACCATTACAGTATCAACGAAGATATAGACATGAATTGAAATATATTACAATTACAGCATCAACGAAGATATAGACATGAATTGAAATACATTACCATAACAGTATCAACGAAGATATAGACATGCATTGAAATATATTACCATTACAGTATCAACGAAGATATAGACATGAAAGGAAACACATTACCAATTATTTTAATTCAAAGTTTATTGGCATAAATATCGGCAAACTTTGCCTTTGGCCATTTACATAAAATATATACACACGGAATAAAGCAAAGACAGTATACATATAAAACATACAAAACATATAAACAACAAGAGAATATAGACAACGAAACATACAAATCTTGACAAATATGTAGGTTCACAAAATATTAGATGTAAATGTATCAAAATTATTACAAAACAGTTAAAGATTTAAGAGTATTTTCACGCAGAGTAGTTGCGTCCCTAACAAAGTTTGCAAGTTTGTTCATTAGCTTGGTTTTACAAGAAGATAACAGGGCTACAAATTTACTTAAAGACGGCCATGAAATATTTCCTAAATGTTTCCTACGTAATTCAAAATTCTTAGGACAGCACAATAAGAAATGGTATTCAGACTCAATGCATTACACATTTTACAAAGCCGATTATTTCTATCAATACTGTTATATCTTCCAAATTCAATTTCGAGGGAATGTGCGCTCAATCTTAGTCGGGTTAAACACACTCTGGATGACTGATTTAACACTTTGTCTAAGTATGATTCATACATAAATTCCTTTTTAAACTTACAGATGTAGACAAGTTTAGACATGTTATGTATAGATGCACTCCGATCCTGTTTATATTGGTCACGAATGCGTCTTTTAAAAGTCTGAAAGTAACTACTAGTATGCTCAATATTATAGTTTTCCCTAACGTACCTATAACCGAGATGATCAATAATGGAATGGATTTTTCGAGCCCAGCAGTTACCAGTAATAGTATTGCATTGGTCTAGATAAATATTATAAAGCGGAGATTCCCTACTTTTCATTAGTTTTGTCCAAAACTTAATCGAGCGCTCTTTTGCAATAATTGACAACGGAAATCTGCCTAGCTCACCGTACACCGCGTTATTAGGTGTAGATTGCCTAACTCCAAGTATACGCTTACAAAACTTTACATGAATTTTATCAATGTATTTAAAATTATAAGCACCCCACACTTCTGCGCCATACAATAAGATCGGTGCTACCATTGAATCAAAGAGAGATAACTTGGTTTTTATGTCTAACTTGACTTAATCAAACAATAATAAAATATTATAGTATGCCTTAAGCGCTTGATCAGATAATACTTTTACAGCTTGCGACAAATTCCCCGTATATGTAAAATTCACACCCAGGTATGTAAAATTATCCACGATTTCTAAAGATTCACCATTAATGTAAAAGTTAATGTAACGATTTTGTCGTCTTTTTTCAAAAACACATACTTTAGTTTTCTTAGTATTTATTTTTAATCCCCATTTTAAAGAATATTCATAAATACTGTTTATCTGCGCTTGTAAACTAGCTGGGTCGATTGTGAATAAAACAATGTCGTCAGCATAAAGAATGAGATATCTGGATAGCAAGCTAATATCATTATCCGTAAGTGAGTCGAAATCAATAGATGAACTTATGTCATTGACAAAAAGGATAAAAAGTAAGGGAGATAATGGTTCTCCTTGTTTTAAACCAAGTGTAACATCAAAAAACTCAGACATATTCATAGTAGAGGACACTTTTACACAAGATTTCACACTGTAATAAATGGACTTGATCACAGTTACCATTTTCGAACTAACACCTGACTGCAACAATTTTATCCATAAAGCGTCTCTTATGACGATATCAAAGGTTCGCTGATAGTCGATAAAGACACACCAAAGCTTCTTATTTCTCGAAAGTACTTTCTGAATAATTGAATGCAACATAAAAATAGCATCAGCGGTTGAGCACTTATCACGAAAGCCAAATTGCGAGTCATTAAATACACTGTTATCTTCATACTACTTATTTATTCTGTTTCTCAAGGTTAGTGAAAAGGTTTTTGCTAAAGTACTTATCAAAGTAATACCTCTATAGTTGGAAGGTTCCTTACTATCCCCTTTTTTATAGATAGGAACAATAATCCCTTTAGACCACAACTCTGGGTATATACCGGTGTTATATATATAGTTGTATATACTACACAAATACGGACTAATAAAGTTATTTGATTCAATGAAAAAATCCGCTACGATATTATCATAGCCACAGCTTTTATTACACTTTAAATGGGAAATAGTTTTCTGAATTTCATTAACCGTGAATGGAACATCAAGCTCGTTAGTATCTAGAGTTACATCACGTGCGGTACTGTTAAACTGATTAGGATCAAACTGGCAATGCGGTGTATTAGAACTGTCACGAAAATGTCTAGCAAAATCTTGCATACTTACATCACTGTTAACAGATGATTTACGTTTGAACTTTTTAATATATTTCCAAAATGTTCGAAGCGATGTCTTGCTTAATGATGATAATTTAGTCTTTTCTTTATTAAAATATGATGCTTCGGCACACCTTTTGGCTTTAGCAAAAGCTGAGCGACATTTCAAAAACTGAAGTTTATTAATCTCCGAGTCGTTTGAATTAAAAGCACGCTTAGCTTGCAAAAAGGAAGACTTCGATAAGCGACAATTATCATTGAACCATGCAGATTTACTCGCTCTATGGACCTTTTTATTGGAGCAGCCATTACAGTATCAACGGAGATATAGACATGAAATGAAATATATTGCCATTACAGTATCAACGAAGATATAGACATGAATTGAAATAGACATGAATTGAAACACATTACAATTAGAGTATCAACGAAGATATAGACATGAAATTAAATATATTACCATTACAGTATCAACGAAGATATAGACATGAATTGAAATAGACATGAATTGAAACACATTACCATAAGAGTATCAACGAAGATATAGACATGAATTGAAATAGACATGAATTGAAACACATCACCATTACAGTATCAACGAAGATATAGACATGTAATGAAATACATTACCATTACAGCATCAACGAAGATATAGACATGAAATGAAATACATTGCCATTACAGCATCTACGAAGATATAGATATGAAATGAAACACATTGCCATTACAGCATCAACGAAGATATAGACATGAAATGAAAAACACATTACCATTACAGCATCAACGAAGATATAGACATGTAATGAAATACATTACCATTACAGCATCAACGAAGATATAGACATGAAATGAAATAAATTACCATTACAGCATCAACGAAGATATAGACGTGAATTGAAACACATTGCCATTACAGCATCAACAAAGATATAGACATGAAATGAAATATATTCCCATTACAGTATCAACGAAGATATAAACATGAAATGAAATACATTGCCATTACAACATCAACGAAGATATAGACATGTAAATGTTAGCTGAGTTGCGTACAACCGTTTCGACATAATAATGTGTTTATTTTTTAAAAGTAATGAAACGGATTACGAGTAGTGTCCCTTTTAGGAGGTCTTGTATAAGAAAAACATACGCCCTACCCGGCCATGGACTTCCCCTTCATTACATAGAGAACAGTAAATGATTCATGAATAACTTAAAAATAAAGTTTTAAAGGTCTTTACCAACAACATCTTTGCCAATAAACTCTCCTGGGCCTGTGATGGAAAATATTGATGTAACTGTATTGCACACGCCACGGTTTCTGAAATGAAAGGCCTAATGTCATTTCAATTTTTACATGTTGTTTTTATGTACTCACAATCAAAGCGTGTCGCAGTTTTAATTCTTTGTCGGTAATTTTGTTTTGTTTTATTCATATTCAATATGAGTTTGTGTATGTTGTGTCATTTATACATACCTCATGGCGTCGTGGTTTATTACATTCTGTCCTTCTACTTCTGTAAAATGGGTAAAGTCTGTGAATTCTGCAGCTATAGCCCAGCTACATGGAACTTTAAGATACTGGTAAAACCATTGGCCGAGCCACTAAAATATAGATTCAGTTTTGAAACTGAAAAGACATAAACTACGATATTGTGCCATAACTTACTATAACGCGTTGTGAAAGAAAACATTCCAATTATTATTATTATTATACCAGATTTATATAGCGCCCTTTTCATGATCAATTTCACGTTCAAAGGCGCTTTACATAGTTCAAATGCAGCCACACAGGGCGCATAATCCATCCTCCAGTACAGACACAGAACGATATGACCAGAGGGACAGAGTGAGACAAAGCCCACATGACAGAGAGATTAGAAATCAGATACAGGCTTGTCCGGCTAACTTAGCCTGGTTCTTTAACGTGCCCAGTGTATAGCACTGATACACGCCAGGATTGCCTGGGTTCCTGACCAGTACACTTCTAGTTGGGTGGGAAACACTGAAAAGCGTTTCTGAAAATTCCCGAGTAGCTGCCGGGGATCGAACCCCCGACCTCAGGATTGGAAGACCAGTGTGCAAACCACTGAGCTATCCGTCCACCCACTCAATTACCTTTTATAAACCATTTAAATGACGTCATTCTATTGTCGAAACCGTGAATACTTTTTCAATAATTCAAAGTTGATTTACAAAGCTATTTGTTGTCAAATTGTCGTAAACACCGCACCCGAGAATCGAACTCGAGATGCTTCGAATCATAGCCTTTAGCTTAACTTTTCGCAAAGTGGAGTAAAATAAATTCTGTCACATCACGTCCAATTTACGTGTATCAACAATACTGCATGTTAGGTTTAGAATGCTACATGTTCATAAATATCTAAGTAAAAGCAGTGCATATTATCCCCCCACCCCCCAACACCGGATAAAAAAATGACTTGTGATTTCAGCTCTACATATACAGTTAGATTATATGTTTGACTATGTGATATTTTTTTCATATTCCACTCAGTATCTAGTGATAAGACATGTTAGTAAAAGATTAGCTTCATGAGTATATCTTCAACTTTCCATCAGAAAAAATAACATTTTTGAATTCTTATTCATTAATTTCCCATATTTTTGTAAGCCATAGAAAAAAGCAGTGTAAAAGGAAGTTTAACTTTCAGAAAGTACTTACAGGTAAAAGATTGAAGCCGGGCATTGGGACAGGTGGAATCTTTAATCTTTCTGTTACATCTGGCGATGACTCCCAATACAGTTGGCCATAAGTGAATGCAAGAAAAGCAAGAACTACCAGAGCCTTGAATGCCATCCTGATTCCTTCCGCACTTTAGAGAGTTCTATGTACTTTTAAAGAAAAAAGATGTTTTAGTAATTGTATTTGGATATATATATATATTCAGTAACAGCCCTAAAATAAAACCATGTCTTCGCGTAGATCCAAAGTTATAGCTAAACATATTGATTATGCAACACATACACTACATGTTAATTTTGTTGACATAAGGTCTAAACTTAAGGTATCGTGCTAGTTTATCGAAATAATCTTTAATAGTTAAAATCTTTATCAATATAAATTATATATAAATATAGGTATTCCATGAAATAGAAGTAAAACATTTCTTGGGTCTAATTAGTTAAATCAGTAACAATAACAATTATACCCATTTGTGACAGAAATCTTGCTTTTTATAATTTTCTTCAACAAGCGTATTTTCTGTTTTCAGCACACATTTAGCCTTCTCTAGATTGAAATTTAACTTTCAATGACTTGTAACTGTAACCCATGCCGAACTACATACTATACTGGTAATTCATATACAGCGGTATACATTTTATATCACTGAAAGCAAAAACCTTTTATTTAGAAAAAATCTCTTCTGGGGAATTGTGAAAGATTAACTGATTCTAAGCTTGCAAGTTGCTTATTGCACAAAAAGAAAGGTAAAATAGCTCACTGTACATCGCTCTTCTAAAAAATCCTACAAAATTTCTGACTCCTTCAGAATAATGTTTTGCTTTCTAGGACTCTAAGTTCTAACTCCCGGGTCACATTCTGAACATATTTAGTATTTGTATATAGAGAGTCAAGCTCCATGTAGATTTTGGAGTTTGTCTAATATGTGGGGCATGCGCAAGCAAAAAAAAAAATGCTAATTTTAGTTACACAATAAGTGCCTAGCGATTCTGTTTTACTTTTACCATGCTGGACACGACTGATTCTACCTTTGCGACCAGTGTAGATCATGATCAGCCTCCACATCCGTGCAGTCTGACCATGATCTGCACTGTTCGCTATTCACTCAGTATCTTTTTGGTAAGCACCCCTTTTAACAGTCAATGGTACTTTACAAATGGGATGATGGACCAGTTCATTATTATAGTTTAGCAAGGTAAGGGTTGAATTTAAGACTACTAGCACTAAGACCAGCTGTCCAACGGGAAGTATAATGCTAGATCATCCCGGATTGAACAAGCCATTTGGTGAAACTTCAGTAATGATGTTAATATAACTGAATTTTGGACCATAAACGTTTATTTGTCAGTTTCAAATATTAAATTAAACATGTTCGCATTTACAATAAAAAAAATTATCCAAACTGAATTTTTCGCCGAACGAAAAGACAAAAAAAAAAAAAAAAAATAAAAAAAAAAAATAAAAAAAAAAAAAAATGAAAAAAAATGTCAGTTGTAGTTGTCAGTGATTAGCAATTGTTTATAAGATATAACTTTTAATGAATACTGGGCACACTAGGGAAACCATGGCATGAACTTTGATTCGAGACGGTAAAGCCCTTCGCAGACGTCAATTTTCTGGACAAGAAGGATCAACATGTTTTTCTGAATTTAAGTATCATATGGTAACTGTTATCGCTTAAGTATGAAATATTGGTAATAAAATTTCATAATCAGGTATTCACTATCAATTTCTATTACTAACAAGCATCACTTTTTATTTTTTATCTTTTGATAATAAAACTCTGTTTCTCTCTCCCTTCGACGTAAAACGGATTTTTTTTTTCAGGATTTAAACGCTAAATCTAGCATTGCTTAGGTCGGTCTTTTATCGCTGCATGTGCTATGTAGATTGTTATTAATTATCTAATGCATTGACATGTGTGCCTAAGTTTTGAAAACTCTATTCTGCCATTTCATTAAAACATATCTATAAAATATCCTAAGCTTGTTCTTGTTTCAATGAATCTTACTGTATTTGTCCTGAGTTTTCTTCATAACATACAAAACTATTTAAACGGATGAACCAGAACACAAAACCAACAACTACTTCTTACTGACCAAAAGATGTGTTTGCCAGACATTTGTTTACGTCTTTGAAATTAATCAACCTTACTGAATTTCAAAAATATTAAATGTTCTTTTCCAACAAAAATGTGAATCTAATAGATGAAACTTTGTTTTTTAATAGTCATTATTGATTAAGACAATTACAATTAGTTTTTGGTCAGTAAAAACATTCTGGTCGGTTGTAAAAAAGCATGTCTAATAAACTTGTTTAAACAACTCTCAAGTGATATCTTAATCTGACATTATAAGACCAAGTTTACAATATCAAATAAATAATGCAAGCAGCCTAAGTAAGGAATAATGTATATTTCGGACTTGTGTTAATGTTAATAATAAGTTAAATAATATTAATATAATGTTTCTCTATTACACACTGTTATTAGGGGGATTTCCATTTTTTCGTCCACAAATCTATCTACGCTAAAGGCATATTGTTATAGTAATAATGTTTTTCAAGAGCACGGCTCCAACAAATATCGCAAACGCAAACTTTTAAAAATATTTTAAGAAAAATTTATAGAATATCAAAAAGCCAGTATCAATAAAAAATACGTTCATATTACATGTCCTTCTATTTACAGTCAATGCTTTAAAGCATAAATAACGCAGAAGATATATTTTCTATCTGTCTTACGAATTTCACGGAATATTTTTATAAGTAAACATTCCGTCAAACTCGCTGAATCTTTTTGTTTTTAATATCAAATTATTAATACGACTTTCTAAATTTTTGAAATATATGACTCAATTTTTAGACTTTAAGTCTTACAAACGTAAGGCGGCTAATACATTAAAAATGAAAAAATCCATTAACTTACCTAGCAATACAATCTTTTCCTTCGGCATCCAAACTCCAAACGATTGGGCGGTATGAAAGTACACAATTTATAGCTCAGCATTTCATTCTGCATGACGTACTAATAAAAACAGAATGATTATTCAATGCATTTTTAACTACTTGTTATTTTGATGATTGTGTCAATTAAGTACGAAGAAGTGTAGTAACATAAAACAGAAGAAGAAAAACAATTACCTGTTAATTCAAAACAAATGGCCTGCTCTATATATGCAGTATTTTGAAAGATACATTTGTTCATATTTTTTTTGTGTCTGAAAAAGAGATGGCAGTTTGAACAGTGTCTATCTTATAAAAAGGCTACCATTCCTATTATAGTATTATGTCTCCATCTTTATTTCCTTACATGGTCATGACAAAACTGTGCTATGTACCGTTACATATAACTATTATATTATATTGGTGTAAAGTAGTAAATATGGATAAGACAAAGTTAAATAGAACAGTGTTTAGAGAGCAAATAATTAAAGGTCAGAGACCACCAATTCAAAAAAGTAAAGGGAACTTATAGCTGGGCAGATTAAGTCAATAGGTCTGGTTTCAAAATCATATATGGCGTCTTTTTTTCAAGATGGCCGCCGTTTTATGGGAAAGAACTAATTTGCCATTAATACTGACGTTCCTAGTTGAATCAATTTTAATGTTATAGTTGAATAACATAATTAGAGTGTTGAAGGACAGTTTTTGTCTCGCCTGTGACTTTACGAACTGACGGCGAACTAGGGCGTAGCTTTTCCGGCGGGACGGTAATGACGACGGCGGCGGTGGCGTCAACGTTAAGTTTGTATGTCAAGTCCATATCTCAGAAACTACTCTGTGTATTGGTTTAAAACTTCACACATGCCTTTGTAGCCATTAGGCGCTGTACCAGGCCAAGTTCCATAACTCTGACTTAGATTTTAACAGAATTATCTCCCTTTTTAACTTACAATTTTTAACGTTAGTTCTTCGTATTAAGTATTTTTCTCAGAAACTGTTAGGTTAATAGAGTTTAAACTTACATGCGCCTTCATGGTCATTAGGCACTGTACAAAGCCAAGTTCCATAACTATGACATGAATATTAACAAAATTATCCCCTTTCAAAATTAGAAATTGTACCCTTAAGTTTTTATGTCTCTACATGGAATGTTATTCAATTATGTCCCTTTATGGCCGTCACTGCTGATTAGAACTTGTGGTCCAGCTTTAAATAACGCAGACATTTTTAAAATTAAAGTGTATGTAACATTCTACGTAGACACATCAATTTTGATAAACAGAAGACCTGCTTTGTGTCATAGGTGAAACAATGCAGATCTACTGTACATGTTTCCCCTGGAAGGCATATCTCAGGACCTTATATATTTGCCAAATAGTTGTCACATTTGCAGCTGTATAAATCCATAAACAGGAGTCCAAAACGATTGAATTAACACCTAGAACAACATTGTTTTACATGCACATTTGGTCAGTTCTTTACAGCTATTTGCAACTGGTGGGTTGTTGTCCAGTGTATCTGCCAAAGGTCACATTGTTTCTCCCATCCCCATTCAGCTGGATCTTCGACTTCCATTTGGCAAACAATGCCTGTCCCCATATCCAACCAGCTTGGTATGCAGCACGCTTTGTGTGTTTGGCAAGGGCAACTTGTGTTGGGCCAAGAGCATCATATGACATCTGTATTCGGGCAAACATGTCCAGTCTGACGCCGTTATTATTTGCTATAGAACTTCACCTGTCTTAAATAAAGATGACAAGCTTTTCATGAACCCCCTTGTCCTCATTAGATATCACTGGCTGATATACACCTAAAATCTTAAAGACATCTGTCACTTCCGAACAAACATTCCAAGTTTGTCAAACAGTCTTTTTACCTTTTCCCCGGAAACCTGACACTACATCAAAACCTGTAGGTAGGTGTATTAATGCAATTGGACTACCGTGTACAGATCTATATAGCCAGCTGCCAATGTGACAACTATTTTGCCAAACTATAAAGTCTTGAGACATGCCTTCCAGAGGAAACAAGTACGGTAGATCTGCACTGTTTCACCTATTATAAAAAGCGGGTCTTTTGTTTCTCAAAATTGATGTGTCTACCTGGATTGCTACACACACCTTAATTCTAAAAATGTCTGCCTTATACATGTATAACGTTTGACTACAAGTTCCAATCAAGCAGTGACGGCCATAAAGGGACATAATTAAAATATATTCCATTTAGAGACACAAAAACTTATCGTTACAATTTCCAATTTTAAAAGGGGGTAATTTTGTTAAAATTCATGTCAGAATATGGGACTTGGCTTTGTACAGTACCTAATGACCATGAAGGCATGTGTGAAGTTTCAACCCAATTTAGACAGTAGTTTCTGAGAAAGAGAAAAAAAAAACAACTTAATACGAAGACTTAACGTTGAAATTTCTAATGTTTAAAAGGGTGATAATTTTGTTAAAATGTATGTCAGAGTTATGGAACTTGTCTTTGTACAGCGCCTAATGTTTACAAAGACGTGTGTGAAGTTTCAATCCAATAAACAGAGTAGTTTCTGAGAAAAAAAATTGACACAACCTTAACGTTGACGTCACCACCGCCGTCGTCATTGCCGTCGCCGTCGTAAAAGCTATGCCTTAGTCCGCCATCAGTTTTAAAAATCGCAGGCGAGACAAAACTGTCCTTCAACACTCTAAATATGTTATTTGTCCATAACATTAAAATTGATTTGACTAGGAACGTCAGTGTTAATGGCAAATTAGTGCTTTTTTACATGAAACGGCGGCCATCTTGAAAAAAGACGCCATATTGGATTTTGAAACCAGTCTTTTGTGTATCAAAAATAGGTTTTACACACGCAAAGCATCTTAAGAGATATTTTTTCTCAAAATTGACAAAAATAAACTCTGCACAGGTGTGTTCAAGTCAAAGATCAACTTCCTATGGCGGCCATCTTGAAATATGGCCGCCATTTTGAATTTTCAAGTGGCTAACGGGCTTTTTGAAAAAAAGTAGGCTCAGACGAGTACACATGCCAAATTTCATGCTTGCATCACCAAATGCAGTATTGTTTCAGTTATCTGACTAGCTATTACTGGGAATGAGGTAAGTGTATACCTGGGAATAAGGTAATGTTGGTCAGTCATATAAATAAACCCAAGAAGTGATTATTTTTTTCAAAATGGAATATTTTTACTACATTTACAGTATTTCATTATACATTTTGACAAAATTTGCTACATTTTATGTGTATTGAAATTTTTTTTTATCAAATAAATTTCTCCCGCCAAGCCAACGATGTAAACAGGGGGAATTTCATTCACACGAAAATTACTTAAATAAAGTGTCACTATTCATATGTTTTTCGGCCGATATTTTGGTGGAACTAAGATAGTTCTTGAAACAAATGTGATTGGATATACATGTTTCGATTTATGGAAGGCCGCACACGCTATAATGTTATAATGGAAGTCGTTGGAAAAACAATTGGTGTTCTCTAACCTATAGTAGCAATAAATTGAAAAATTGGAATTTTCGTGTGTGTCTAAGATGAAAAACAAAGACACTGTGATAGGTTTTGTGACATTAATGCTTTTGCTCATAAAAGTGGTATCTTAGATAAAATCTTACCTAATATTTTAATGAATTTGTAGAACAATGTCATTGTGACTGCTAGTTGTGGTGTAGGTGGGAATAAGCTTAGGCTGTATTGTACATTTAAACAGAATTTTAAAGTAGAACAGTATTGTAAGATTGTTTTAAAAAATCATATCGAGGTGCATTAGCTAAGTTTAGGAGTGGTACAGCTCCAATACATATCGAAACTGGTAGATACAACGGTCGTCCTGATAGTGACAGAGATAGAAACAATATACATTTTAGATTATACTGAGAAAATAGCATTTTGCTGACAAATCCAGAAACAGCTTTACTATGAGGCAAAAGCTGTTTTGAAATTTTAAGTAGAAGGAGAAATCTTTTACATAATTGAATAATTGTAAATGTGTAAATACGTATATAGGATGTATTAACTTGGTCCTACAGTTTTAATAGAATTTACTAAAATGTTTTATGCTGATAAAAGTTAGTCTGTAGATAGAAGGGAATTCTTATAATATTTTAGCTACTTATGGATAGATTATAGTCTGTCATATTTCTGACTAGAAAGGTTTGCATGGTTTAATGTGTGGTGTATATGTTTTTTTTTCTCTATAGTTTGTTGAACTGGCTTTGTTGAACTGGCTCCCAAAGGTTGCAGTCCTCGGGATGTGATGGTGTCCGGGCTGGTGGGTACATTGTGGTTGGATCTTGCATCGGTGTTGGTTGCGGCCATGCAAAGTAAGACTTTAATAAACATATCTTATCTTATAGGTTTTAAATTTTTGATAGTAACGGTTTGATTGTTACATTTATCACTTAAAGCACATTTTGTCTAACTAAATATGATAATTTAACCATTTATAATTACATACGAAAAACATCGAATTTTGTCCTTAACTGACTAGATCTACGTAGTATTACAATATATTGTTTCTACAAGCTTCTAACAGTAAATCTGTGCGAATAGCTATATAGTATTGTAACATGGACAAAGGTGTAGATTATAACATCGATCAGTCTACAGATGTTTTATGGTTACGTTTTTACGAAGCACCACATTATTTTCGCTGAATTTGCAATTAGGTGATTGAAAACTCTCTCTCTAATTGATAACCGTTTCTTCTTCAGAAAGATGCACGTTGATTTCCATAACATTGCCGTTTCTACGTTATACATCATTAAAAACAGAAGACATTTCGATGTCCCGGCGTAGCGTTTGACATGAGGCAATTGTAAATATCAGATGGTTTCTCAAAAGCAACCATAATAACAATTGTAGGTATGAATAAAAATAGTTTATAAGATACCACATAAGACTGGTGTCAGGTATTTTTAAAAGCACAAAAACCAATCCGAAGTTGTAACTAACATTTTAAAAAGCGCCATACGGTACAGCTATTACTAGTATTTCCGCTGATTTATACCCTAAAGATTCACACACACACACACACACACACACACACACACACACACACAAAAATGAAAACAACAATGCGACGGGCTCTCAAATCTGCTTTTGAAAATTATACTTTTATTTTATCAGTAGGACATGAATATAAGAAGCGACAGACTCGCCCGCACTCTGAAAAGCATGTTGTTTCAACCAAGCTGAGAAATGACCTAGATTGAAACCATATATCTGTAAGAGTGGCCTCTTGCTGCTGACTATTGATGATAAATAACAAATGCTGATTGAATGGGATAAGGCCGTGACTTTTATTATTATAATATCATTACGGAAAATTAATGAAATATCATAGCATATTGTATGAGATAGAAGTATCATGAAATGAAGCATGAAATGATAGATTTCTAGCCAAAATGCATAGAAACAAAACAGACAACGCTACAATGCCGAAGCTCTAAATATGATAAGCACACATGCACTAAACAATGCAAAGAGAATGCATTGTGCTAGGCAAGTCCAGCTACCGAAAATCCGAGGCTAGATGCTCAGAGAATTCTCAAAAGTATGCTAGTGATTATGTATACAATATGCCATACCGAAATGCACAAAGGGTGTTGAGGCCCACCAAATATTTTATGAAATAAAATTTGCCCATAAAATGATACAATGAATATCATATCTAATTATTTAATAGCCACATGCAAACATTCATTTCTTTAATAATATCAGATTTTTCCGGCTTATATACTTTTAAAGATGACAATATAAGCTATATTCAGCTGTATTTGACCATTATTTCTCTTGTTTTTACCTAATCAACCGAAAGCAAACGCTTTAAATACTATGCAGCAGTTACTTTTTCCCTAATAAATTTGTTGGAACTAACCAGAGATAGATCAATCAGTAATCTTGATAAGTCACGTACTTTATAATCCAGCCATTATGTAAGTATGTAATTAAGTATATCTGAATAGATCAAGTCGTAGTTTTACTAACTAGTTTTTGCTTACCCTTCTAGGAAAGCTTCCCCTTGTTTTCATCAGTCTAAGGTCATGCCACTCCGCCACTCTGGACCAGTGTATTGTTAGATTTGACAATGTTTCTCATGCCATCCGCCAATTGGTTCGACAGTGCTCTCATCCGACCATGCTATTCCTAGTGTATTGTTTGAATCGACAGTGCTTCTCCCTTGGCTCCGGTATAATAGCATATATCAACAGCGCGATGCATATGACAAGAGTACAGTCAAGACTGTTTTAAGAGACCGACTTTGGGAAGCAGCAAAAAAGGTCACATATGACAGGGAGTCTCTTAAAACAGTCTCACCCAACCAGCTGATGTTGATTTCATATATACATATATCTACTTGATTTTTCCAATGAAATATGTACATTTTATATAGACCTTTTTGAAAGCAAGAGTGAAAATTGTTTAAATACTATTTATTTAATTATATTTTAATAAAATGAACCATTTAAAATAGTTTTCCTCATTCATATGATAAAACATTAAAAAATAAAATCATGATCTGGTAAGAGAATGAAGCACTCAGCTATTAAAAGTGAACAGTTACTGAGTTTTCAAAAAATAAAATGTTTCACTAGATAAAGATGTACTTTTTAAATAAAATAAAATCATGATCTGGTAAGAGAATGAAGCACTCAGCTATTAAAAGTGAACAGTTATTGAGATTTTAAAAAATAAAATGTTTCACTAGATAAAGATGTACTTTTTAAATAAAATAAAATTATGATCTGGTAAGAGAATAAAACACTCAGCTATTAAAAGTAAACAGTTATTGAGATTTTAAAAAATAAAATGTTTCACTAGATAAAGATGTTCTTTTTACAATGTTCTCTTTTCAAAGAAATCAGTTATCTGACTTTGTTTTGGTTTGTTTACAATCACTTTACATAGCTCATCATCAAATTTCACAATGCTGTCCATCAATATTGAATTTCCTACATTGACTGCAAATGTTTTAAGTTTATTCACAAAGTCACAGGTCTCTGAGTAAGTTGGTATGTGTACTGATAAATCATTCTCATTTTCATCACTATCATCACCCTCATCAAGGCTTTCAGAGAAAGAACATTTATCTGGCATGAACTCTGACAGTAAATTTTCAATTGGTGCATCCCAGTTTGTATTTTGGGTTTCACATGTTAGAACCTCTTCATCAATTTTGACTAGATCTTTAAAATTGCACCCAAAAAGCTCAAGCGACATTTGCATTACTGCTAATGGAACATCATCGTCCTCATCACAGTCTTCCTCACTAACATCGAAATCAGCAATGCTAGAACAAGCAAAGTTATCAATATTGAATCCAGCTTTTGAAAAACATTTTACGATTGTGTTTGTCTCTACTTCTGACCATGAATTGCTGAGCCAGTAAATGGCATCCAATATTGTTATTTGTTTCAGAAGTTCACTTCCCTGCATAGCTGGGTGTTGTTCCATGCCTCGTACCATATGCTGTAGCTGAAAGACAGAAAAAGAAAAAATAATAAAATCTGTGAATAGATAATGTTTGACTGAGTTTATTCCCGATAGGCAATGAAAAGTGCAAGACCCCTCTCACTCTTAGCACTAGTTTAAGCAGAATTCTTTTTCAATAAAAAAAAACTAACATGATAAGCGGCCGCAGCAGTTCTTTAGTATGTTTTTAACAACAATGATTTTAAGGACCTTAGCTACTACTGATTTATGTGTGAAAAAATATCTGAAAAAATACCCGAAGATATAACCTACCTGACGTTTTCTGAATCTCTTCTAAACAATACAATGCAAATGAGAAATGTAAACACAGATTTGATAGAAATTCATAGCAAGATGAATGATTTAGAATTAAGTTGTCAATCAAACAGTGAAATGTTTGACAACCAGATGATTACAAATAAAGAATCACATGAAGTTCTAACTGACCACCAAAAGCAAATTATTGATTTACAAGAAGAAAATGAGAAACTCAGAGCAAATCAAGAGATACAAACAGAGACAATCCTTGAAATGCAATGTAAACTATTGGAAAATAACCTGATCATTTTTGGGATAGATGAAACAGATGTTGGTCCAGATGCAATAGAATACACAGAGGGAGTTATAAACCAATTTTTGAAAGAAAAATTAGATATAAACAGACAAATAAAAATAGAGAAAGCATACAGACTAGGCAGGAAATCAAAGCATCAAATTCAGCCAAGACCAATAGTGGTAAAATTACTCTCAATAAAAGATAAAGAGTATATACAGAATATGGCTTCAGAAAAACTAAAGGAAACACAATACACTGTCAGAGAACAATTTCCCAAAGAAATACAAGAGAGAAGAAAGCCATTATATGCAGAACTCAAGAAAGCAAAAGGTAGTGGTAAAAAGGTGAAATTAATAAGAGACAAATTGTATATAAATAATGAAAGATATACACCAACAGAAAATAGAGGACCAGGTAGTTCAATGGATCAAAGGTCACCCCAAAACCAAACTAGACCTAGAAGAAAACCACAAACAAGTTACAGAATGGTTTACAATAGTAACAGAAGAGACCAATTACCTGATAGGCCACAAAACAATTTCCCAATTTCTAACAGATTTGACATTTTCAGTAGTGAAACACCAATAAATAAAGAAACTAGAAAACAATCAGACAAAAGAACTGCCAGTCAGAGATCACCATTAGATATAGAACCAGATGCAAAGAAATATAGAGACTATGACAATGATGAATCAGAAGATGGAGATATGGATGAGGAGAATGATTACTTAAATTTCACAGCTTCAATCAGAGGTGACATGAAACAACAATAGGACAAAACAGAGGACAACACAGTTAATAATAATAGTTATAATACAAAAACTGTTAAAATCTGTTCACTGAATGTCTGTGGTTTAAAAACAAAACTGTTAACACCAGAATTTAATCAGCTAGTCCACAAATATGATATTTTAGCTGTCCAAGAAACCAAACTTGATGATATAGATACTATAGATATTGCTGGGTATAAAATATTTATGTCAAACAGAGAGGAAATTTCCAAAAATAGGTCAGGTGGAACTGCCTTTATTGTTTCAGATGAAATTAAACCTACTGTTGAAATTTTACAAAGCACAAGTAAACTTGTACACTGGTTAAAATTGACATGCATAATTGAAAACAAAGTTACCAAAATACATATTGGTAATGTTTATATACCTCCTGTTGGCTCTAAATATGAGCACCCAGACCCCTTTTTGGAAATGCAAACAGAAATTGGTAAATTTGATAATGAAAACATATTGTTAATGGGAGATTTTAATGCAAGAACTGGTGAGAAAGATGACTTTGTAATATGTGATGAATATTTATTCAACTTGTTTTGTAATGAAGAAATGTTTACAAACAGTAATATCCCTTTGCATGAATTAAATGTTTTGAAAGTACCCCTGAAGAGGCAAACACTTGATAAAACAATTAATAATTATGGCAAACAACTTCTAGAACTTTGTGCAGCTAATGACATATTCATATTAAATGGCAGAATTGAAAATGATAGAAGTTCACCAGGACTGACATGTAAAGATACCAGTACTATTGACTACTTTATAAGCAATGCAGCCATAATCAAATATTTTACATTTCTTCAAGTCCAACCATTTTCCTGCTTATACTCTGATGTGCACAATCCTATTGAATTACATATAAAACTAAGTGAGCCGACATCTACCAATATCAGTTTGACTGAAAATAATCAGAAAAGTGACAACCAAATATTATGGGACAAACATAAAGAAAGCATTTATGCCAATAACATAGATACCCAAGAACTAGAAATTATAAATGAATACTTAGATAATCTAACCAGGCAAGAAAGTGTCTCCCAAGAACAAATAGATACTTTGGTAAATGAAATACAGCAGATATTTCTAAAAACATGTAAAAAAACATTTGGAGAATCTAAAGAATACATCCGTACTTCCAATAAAACAAAAAAGGAATGGAAACCATGGGTAACAAATAAATGCAAAGTAATGAGAAATAAATACCATGTAGCAAAAAGAATATATAACAGAAATAAAACAGATAGAAATAAGATGAAATTAAAAAATGTTAGTAAAGAATACAAACAAAACATAAATCAAGCTTACAGAGATCATAAAAATGAAAGAATAGAAAAACTTAGAAATTTCAAAGGCACAAACCCAAAGGAATACTGGAAGATAATAAATTCTATAGATAAAACAAAGCAGACCACTAAAGCAAGTTTAAAAGATTTATATGATTTTTTCAGAAAAGTAAATGAAGGTGACCAAAGTCAAGAAGACGTTGAAATTCAGGATACCCATGTGACCACAAATGAAACCATAAATACAGAAATTACAGAAGACGAAATAACTAAAGCTGTTAAATCTCTGAAAAATAATAAAAGTCCAGGAACCGATAAGATACTAAATGAACATATAAGATAACTCTTGACAAAATGCTCCCAATCTATAAAAAACTATTCAATATTATATTTGATTCAGGATATATACCAACAAGTTGGACCAAAGGTTTGATATTACCTATATACAAAAACAAAGGAGATGAAAAACTACCAGAAAATTATAGACCAATTACCTTACTAAGTTGCCTTGGTAAATTATTTACAGCTATCCTAAATAACAGAATTACAAAATTTACAGATGATAATAAAGTTATCACAAATTGCCAGGCAGGATTTAGGAAAGATCATTCAACTATAGACAATTTATTCATACTTCAAAGTTTAATTGATATCCTAAGAACTCAAAAAAAGAAAATATTTTGTGCTTTTATTGATTTTAAACAAGCTTTTGACACAGTTTGGCGCCAAGGTTTGTGGTCCAAACTGATAAAATACAACATTAATGGTAAATTTTTAAGAATTGTCAGAAGTATGTATGAAAATATCAAATCTTGTATCAAGACATCACAAGGAATATCTGAATTTTTTCCAAGTGTGATTGGAGTCAGACAAGGGGAAAATTTGTCTCCCATACTGTTTTCCCTATATCTAAATGACCTTGAAGATTTTCTAACAGAAAATAATGCACATGGAGTCACATGCCAGATTTCAGAACAAGACTTAATTACATATTTGAAATTATTTGTAATACTTTATGCAGACGACACAGTCCTGATAAGCGATACACAAAATAATTTACAAAATGAATTAAACCTATTCGAGCAATACTGTAATCAATGGAAATTAACAGTTAATATATCTAAAACCAAAGTGTTAATTTTTGGATCAAAAATTAAAAACAATATGCCAAAATTTACCTTTAAAAATGAAGATGTTGAAGTAGTAAATGAATATAAATACTTAGGACTATACCTTTCAAGAACATGCAGTTATAAAAAAACTAAAGATCATATAGCTCAACAAGCGACTAAAGCAATGTTTATGTTATTAAAAAAGATAAGACATTTAGACCTTACATTTGATCTTCAAATAGAACTTTTTAATAAGACAATTAAACCCATCTTGCTTTACGGTAGTGAATTATTTGGTTTCAGTAACATGAATAACCTAGAAAGAGTGCAGTTAAAATTTTTTAAACATATTCTAAATTTAAAAAAAGCAACACCATCTTATATGATATATAGTGAACTAGGAATTTTGCCACTAAAAGAAGAAGCAAAGATAAGAATGATTTCTTACTGGTGTAGACTGAATAATTATAATAATAATAATAACAATAATAATAAATTAGCCACAAAGGTATACAAACTCCTTATGGTCCTTAAAAGGCAAAGAAAAGTGAATTCAAAATGGCTAGACTGTATCCAAAGTTTTCTGGAAACTAATGGATTTAACAATGTATGGTTAAATCCAAGCAATTTCAATCCCAAATGGTTTTCTTTAGCTTTCAAGAGAAACATTAAAGACCAATTTTTCCAAACATGGAACTCCACTGTCAATAACTCTACAAATTTTATGTATAAGACAATTAAACATGATGTACAGATGAACAAATACTTCACAAAAATTTCCAACTATTATTGTAAAATCCTAACAAGATTTCGAACAAGAAATCACAAGTGTCCAATTGAAGTTGGCCGTTACCATAATATACCTATTAATGAGAGAACCTGCCCTCTATGCAACGGCGGCATAGGTGACGAATATCACTATACATTAGAATGTAAACATTTCAGTGATACACGAAAAATATACTTAAAGCCATATTATTTTAAAAATCATAATACATTGAAGTTTGACCAATTATATAATTCCGAAAACAGAAAGGAGCTTACTAAGTTGAGCAAATTTGTTGAAATCATTTTGAAAAGTGTTAAAGCCCAATATTAAGTTAGTTACTTAGCGTCCAATTTTAAGAACCTAATAGAATGTAATATTCAGACAACCTTAATGCGGCTTGTACCAAACAGTATGAAAATTGCAATAAGAAAAATTCATACAGTAACAGATACTATATTTTGTAACATACATTTTGTGTATATTTCATATCCCTGGGGTTTATACTAGGGTAACTCTTTGTAAACTTAAAAAAATAACCAACCGGATATATTTTATTGTGTAGTTTTATCATCTATTGTACACTTTCTAGATGATTATCTTGCATTATACCATATGACTTACATGCAGAAAAATACTTTTTCCTGCTATAGAGAATGCAGATACTAATATTGTATCCTATCTTCCCGTTGTAAATATATGTAAATTTATTCTTACACAGACTTAATGTAAAATAATACAGCAAATTTGTAGCATTATATATGTAATTAGATCTCATTATACCGGCTATGTTTCAACTGTGTTTAATTTTCCGAGAATGTCATTTTATTTTAAGCATATTACATAGCTTTGCATTTTTTCTTTGACAAAATGCCACTATTGTACTTTTTCTAGATGAATATCATGTACACCATATGACTTGTATATAAAATATATGCAGGAAAATACTTTTTCCTTATATAGAGAATGTAGCCACTAACATTGTATCTTTCTCTTAGTAAATATGTATAAATTTATTCATACATAGCCATAATGTAAAATAAGACAGCAACTATGTGTCAGTTTGCAATTAGATCTTAATATGCCGGTTATGTTAGTGTTTAATTTTCCTAGAATGTCATTTATACATTTTAAGCATATTACATAGCTTTGTACTTACTCTTTGACATAAAGTCAGATTCTAATAGTTATCTACTAGATGGTTATGACCAGTAACCATATAACAGATGTTCAGTATTTTTTTTCTCTCTATTCTAATAATCATGAATAATTTATAATAGGCTACTTTACCGTATCTATACTCAAAAAAATCTATTTCAAAAATTTACATTTATAACCGCAATGAAATAATTCTACTTGTTTAAACATGCTTGTTACAACATTGACATGTGGTATGTAGATTACTCATTCAAAATGCAATACTTGATTTGTTTAAAAACATTTGTTACAATATTAAAGGACATGTAGTACATACTCCACAGAATTTATTTCAAAAAGGTACTTAACCAAATTGAATTATTTATAAGTCTAAAATACTTGTTACAAAACTGACATGTTAATTTACATGTTAATCTTTATGGATTGTCAACACCAATAAATTATTGTGTCTACACCTGTTTCATGCATATATTTGATAGAATATACAGGACAACAGTTATTCAGAGATCTGAAGGAAGTAGATTCCATCTTTATATTTTACTATGTAGCTAATAGTAATCTTCCCAAAAAGACCTAATATTTTGTTTGTCTTTTTCTTCCTTCTATATAGACTTTTGTTGACACTTGTAACAAAACTGCTGTTTCAAATATTAATATATATATATTTTTTTTTTAGAACTTTACAGTTACTAGATCTATTTGAAAAGAATATTCACAAACAAATGATGATTATAGGTCTGAGAAAGAAAACAAAAAAAATTCCAACCAATTCTGCCGGCAATCAAGTCAGATGTGCCCTTGTGATTTCGTTTTCGGTCAAGGGTATGTCACCAGTACTTGACATCAAAATGCATAATATGGTATACTAGCATGCTAAAGCCAATTTTGTATAATATAAATTGGTATAGATCTACTAAACTAAAGAGAAAATATGTAACTTACCCCTTCTTGATAGTACGCATGCTGACATACTGTAAAGCTCTGGTAAAATTCCAACTGAGAATGCTTTTTTTTCCATAGATTTTAAATATAAATTCCACATATAAATGACACATCTGCTGCGAATTCTATTAATTAACATCCCTGTCCACATTAACACCATTTGGTGACACTCATTTGACCCCCATTTAATCACGGAACAAAGTTTTTACCGGCAGACCACGTGTGAGGGATTTTAAAAGTAAATAACGCATGCTTTTCTCAAAATTCTCACGGTCAATGATTATGACACAATAACTCAAATGTCTGACCTAGTAACATATTTATGGTCATTATGCTACACAGTTCTAAGCGCGTGCAATTAATCTGACCAATCAAAAACCTAGCCAATGATGGATGATGAGGTAATTAAAACTTCTAATTATAGAATAGGTAACGAGGCACTAAAATTAGAACCAAATGTTGGGTCTTAATTACTAAATTTGATATGATGTGTAATAAATTACTGTATTGATTTTGAACACAACCCCAATTATGATTCCTTCACTTTTTTGAATAAGAGTTGTCCTCTATTGATCATGTGTCTTTATTATTATTGTTATTTATTAGAATGTGAATCTCATGTTTATGCTTTGTACATACTGAGAATTTAATAATAATAAACTTGAAACTTGAATTTGAGTTTTACTGTCTGGATTATCCCCTGATCCATAGGCTGTGTGACAGAAGTTGTATTGGCTGGCAGAAACTGTACTTTAATATTGCTGAGTTTGACTTGGGGATGTGAAGGTGCATTATCGACAAACAGTAAAATGTTTCTGTTTTGACTCTTCATTTTTCTGTTGAGTGACTTTAAGAATTCTTCATAGATATAACTGTTCATCCACGCTTTTTTATTGAAATAATAATCCACAGGCAGAGTTTTCACGTCCATTCTACCAAAACACCTCGGGCTACGAGATTTACCGATTACAAGAGGTTTAACCTTCTCACCGGTCATGCTTGAACACAATGCAACTGTTATTCGCTCCTTTGATCTTTTCCCTCCGGCACAATCATCACCTTTTAATCGATATGTCTTACGCCCACTGTCACGAAAAAACAAACCCGTTTCATCCATGTTAAATATATTTTCTGGTTTGTAATCTGCACATAATGTTGGTAATTTTTCCGCCCATTCAGTAATTGTTGACTGTTTTACATCCCCCCTCTCTCCACTCATAGACCCAAACGAAATATCATGTCTCTTAATAAAACTTTCCAGCCAGCCTTTAGAGGCTTTGAATGAAGAATTTCCTTGTTTGGCTGCAAAATGGAGGGCTTGTTCCTGTATCAATGGTCCTGTGATATTAATTCTTTTATTTACAGCATCTTTAAACCATTCGTAAGTCAATGTGTTAACTTCCTCATTTCCTGTCAGGTATCGTCTTCTTTTTGATTGACCGGGTACATTGTTTTCAAAGTCAGATAACACCTCCAGCTTTCTTTTACGTAGATTTTGAATTTGTGTCTTACCGACCCCGAATTCCTCAGCAATTTTATAAGCTGGTTTTCCCCGATCTAACAGTTCTATCGCCCTAACACGCTGCTCCAAAGTCAAGACTACTCTTTTTTTGCTTTTTCAGCGGCCATTTTTTGTAAACAAATAAGTTCTCGCCTCCGCCAACAACTTCACGCGAGATCAGGAACGGCAACTCTGTCGTGTAAAACGTACGAGGGAGCGTCTCAAAGTCGCTGAAAACGGTCTAACAATTGATACGGGAGCCAAATTTCACAGTCGCTTGTCGCGTAAGACAGGGGGTTGCTTAATTCAGACTATATTTATAGTGAATTGCGTCCGGAGCAAAAAATAGAGTCGCATATGACAGGGAGTCTCTTAATTCAGGGAGTCGTTAAGGCAGTCTCGACTGTATGTAGAAGCTGCATATACAAGCATCTAAATAAAAGAAAATCAAATATCAAATTTATTTATTTATTTTGTTGGGTTTAACGTCGCGCAATCAAATATCTAAAGAACAGAAATGCTAAACAGTTATTAGTAATAGTTATCGATGAATGTCTTCGTTATTACGATAAAGTCACAAAACGCACAGCCGTGGACGAAAATTATTAACTACATGACGGCAGTAAGATATTATGCTGATACAATACTCAAGGATCAATTTTACTGCAATTCCTGCGCGACTAAGCCATTGACAGTATAAAACGGAATTATTTTCTTACGTAATACATGCATGCACAGGAAGCATCTAGCAAAGAAAACACAACCAGAGTCGCAATTCGAAAGCAAAATTTGTATGACATATGCCGTTCAATTCGGTTCGATCAATTTTACCTCCGTAGTAAATCCGATTTTACAAAACCCACAGCTAAACAGTTTGATAACAAGCTTTTACATAGATATTTCGGACATAAACCAATGTATAGTCTGTATCATATATGGTAGAACAAACCAGGCCTTTAATGGACCAAAACAACGTTTAAATAACATTTAAATTATATCTTCCGCTTTTACAACAACCACATCAAAGTAGTTTTAATAACAAGCGTCAACATCAATAGTTTGGTCACAAACCAATGTAGATGGTAGAACAAAAGGGACCAAAGACAACAGTTTAATAACATTTCGCTTTTACCTGTCTAATTACCTTCAGGTTTTGCTACCAAATAACTTATTCTAACTACATTTACCAATACCAGCATAAATTTCTATTGTCCATACGTATGTTTTTCTTTACCCATGGCTCAAAGAAATTTCTTTTCAATACTTGCTTAAAAATAAAACAAAACAAAATATTGTACTGCTGTTTACTGAACAAAGTGTGACACAATCTTATACTTAACGCATTAATTTAAACCATAGGTCAACATAGTTATTGCTGTAAGTATCACCCAATGTACAATAAAATGAATAGTCTAATCATCATCATAACCACCATCACCACCGCCATCGTCATCATCATCATCATTAGGATACCACCAAAATGATGAAATAGAACAATTAGTAAATGACAACGTTATTATATTTCTGATTGTATAAGCAGTGTGAAACTTGTGTTTTCATTCTAAATTATTAAAATTTTGCTACGTGTCAAATCTAGGAGTGACAAATGTAAAACCGTCAGCCAATATCCAAAACACAATGTCTCAACAAAATGGTAACAAACAAAGAATGATAATTGTTGCTACTTTTCAATAGAAACGGGGGATTTCCTTGAAAAAAACCCAGTTTTTTGATATCATTAAATAACCAATGATTGTTCGACATAAATGACGCATGAACTAGTATTTGAAATTATTCATGAGCTTTAGCGAACAATAATTGTTCCTTCTCTGAGGAGGAACACTTTGATTATGTAAGTCACACTTGGCTGAGCAACTGACCTAGAAAGCTGTTGTAATTACAACCTGGCCAATCAAACTCCGTGACCTTAGAGATAACCTCTGACATTTAACTTATTCTTTCCTAATTGAGGCGACTCTCTAACTGAACGCGCTCCACGGATTACATATTACTAAACCCAAGAATAATTGATTGATTCTTTTACTTACGAGCATAACATATGTACAAACAGATAGACATATATCAGCAAATTTGCATGTAAACAACTTACTATTATCGAATGCATGGTCAATATGTGAAAACAAACCCAACTGCGACCACTGGCACCAGATCAGAAAGAAAATGCCTTCGTACGTGTTATACCCTACCCCTAGGTATTCTATAAGAACCTTGGTCATGAACGGGAAAGTGCACTAACCCGTTTCAATCGTACATTTCTCAATTTAAACGCGCAGTTCGGTGAATGGGTACCTAGTATATTGAACAAGCGATAATTTATCTTCCATCGTGCACCAGTCACATTGTCTCAATATTCCATATTGCTGAGATTATAAACATATTTTATGCTTTCGTCAACGTTACAGAAAAAAACTTGCTTGAACTTCCCTAATGAACATCCGGTCTAGAGGTCACGGCAGTGCGCTCATGTTTGGCGAAACGTAAACAAACAAAAACAGATTTTTCAAAAATTACAATTTTACACTAAAACTCGAAATGATGAATGAAATTCATCTTGTATATGATCTTTAATTTGAAATCGTACATTGGTCTGCATCTGTTCTGTATATTTTATTTATTTTGCACATTTTGCTGCATTTTCACATTTTAGCGAACACGTGTAGTAAAATGACGATTGACATACATTTTTACAACAGCCAATCAGAATCGTTTTATAATCTAGAACGGAACTTCACCAGGGAAGTTCAAGCAGGTTTTTTGTGTAATGTTGAAATTACTATAAACTACGCGTTGTTTTTCTAAGATAAAATGTATTGAAAAAATGTGACCGGTACACAATGGAAGATAAATTACCACTTGTTTGATATCCATAGTACACATTTACCCCACTGCGTGTTTAAGGTATGAAATGCGGGATTGAAACGGGTTAGTATATTTTTCCGTTCATGACCATGGTTCTTATAGAATACCTAGGGGTAGCGTATAACTCGTACGGAGGCATTTTCTTTCTGATCTGGTGCCAGTGACTGCGACCCTCTAATTAGGCGCAACAAATTCACGCATCGAATGGTTCACTACATGTGGAAAATGGATTGACCGGGTCAATGTATAGCCAGTGTATTCTTATTGCCGTATTTACTCAACTGAAAGTGTTGTTGCTGATTTAAACAATTTATGTTAGCGTAAATATTGTCCGTAAGTATTGACCTGGCAATCATTAATCTTTGCCAATATTTTCGGCCGTTCTCGTTATTTTACGCAATATTTGTATCCTGAAAATATCTATAATGATAAAGTAACATATCCATTTAACTTATGGCATGGTGGCGTAATGGTAAGATATCTGACTTCCACGAACGTTACCACGGGTTCAAAATCACTTGGATCATATTTTAATGTAATGTTATCGATACCTGTTCTATTTTGACATTATTTTATGTATCATATTTCATGAATTTTAATTGTTTTCTCTTGTAGTATTTATTTTCTGGAACGCTGGTGACAGGTAAATTAGTCTTTTTACCCAAGATACTTTTAAAACAATTTTATTACACCTTTTTTTTACAACGGGTAAATATGAAAACTTTTAATAAATGAACCATAAATAATTAAATATCATGATACGTTTGATCAAACAACTGGTAAGTCTGCATATAAAATTTGGGGGGAAAAGATATGGTCAGACGTAGTACTCGAACCCACAACCCTAGTATTTGAAGCTAAACACTTTGTCCGCACAGTTACCTGCACATGTGACAGTTTATCAGTTAAAAAGTATATATGTCATAGATATTTCGCTATTTATGTTCGGACACTGAGAATTAATTTACGGAAATATACGGAATATTCATGAGTGCCAGGCCAATACGTACGGACAATACTTATTTGACATTTTAGGCTGTATAAAACAATATAGTCCTTTTTCAAAATTTTAGTTTTTTGTATTTTGGTACAGAAATAAACGCACCCTTGGTGCAAAACGTAACGCCCCAGGTCGCTTTAAAATAAGTAAAGGTTCTTTTTTAACGTGGGTGGTCGACGAAAATCCCCACTTGGAATGGATGGAACAATTTATTTCCAGCCGAGTCCACGGCAGGCGTCATATTTACCTCCCCAGCATCCAGTTTGGAAACAGTACCAATTAGATAAATCACCCAGCACTGAACACTAGTCGGGATATCAGCCGGTAATCTATCCGGGTTCGGCAATCGAACCCGGATCGCTGGCGTTGGCTGGCGTTGTAGTCCAAACTGCTAACCACTGCGCCACTGACTCTCTGATTAAATTGGGGGATGCGGAATGTCAATAAGGTAGAATGGTCTTGTCCTTGTGTCCGATCCCGGGGTTCCACACACTGATGACCAATATTTAAAACAGACATCACAACCAAAATTTTACAAGATGATCATTATATATTTATATAGATGCGCCCTAGAAGGAACTTTTGCTATGCTTTAACTTGTTATATCTATTCATTCATCTTTTGATGAAATACGTAATAAACTAAAAAGACAAATTTTGTACAAAAACTTATCTGCATTTTGTTTAAATCAACATTACTAGAAAACGCTAGCTCTTCAAACATGTGATGAACATAATGTTTGTACACGAAGTGTCGACTTGCCTGGTTAGTTATTTATGAAGGAATGAACCGGTTTGAAATATAAAATGACCAAAATGACCACACCCGTGAACTGCTCATGCTTGAAATTGATTAATCTAGGCACGTTATATTATATGGACTGGACTGAAATAACAGAATAACAGAAGTAATATCGCGTCTTCGTCATCGTTCTTCGTAGCATCGCTCCATCACCATCGTGTCATCGTAGTATCGCGTCTACGTCATCGTACCTTCGCGTCTTTGTCATCGTATCTTCGCTCCATCACCATCGTGCAATCGTACTGTCGTGTCATCACCATCGTGTCATCGTATTGTCGTTCATCGCATGTACCTGAGGCGACAGCGATAGCACGATGGCATTTACGGGACACCGCAAACTGGTGTTTAACGACGATTCATATCGAGCAAGATTCAGGTATCTACCATAAATAAAATACTAAAAGTTTCAGAAAGAATATGGGTTAGGACCAATTCTTGTTTTTAAAAAGGTGGTTACAAAATGACCATAGAAATAGATTAAATAGGACTATTTATAATGAACAAAACAGCTAATTTACCATTTCATAGTTTGCCAATATCTTATCAATTATTCGATATACATTTCTAAAAATTAAAAACACATTCATAGCAATACTTATAATATCGTTCTCTTTCGAATGCCCAATATCATTCTCTTTCGAATGTTTAATATCGTTCTTTTTTGAATGTCAAATATCGTTCTCTTTCGAATGTCCTGTATCGTTCTCTTTCGAATGTCCAATATCGTTCTCTTTCGAATGTCAAATATCGTTCATTTCGAATGTCAAATATCGTTTTCTTTCGAATGTTTAATATCGTTCTCTTTCGAATGTCCAATATTGTTCTCTTTCGAATGTCCAGTATCAGTTTCTTTCGAATGTCAAATATCGTTCTCTTTCGAATGTCAAATATCGTTTTCTTTCGAATGTTTAATATCGTTCTCTTTCGAATGTCCAATAATGTTCTCTTTCGAATGTCCAGTATCGTTTTCTTTCGAATGTCCAATATTGTTCTCTTTCGAATGTCCAGTATCGTTTTCTTTCGAATGTCAAATATCGTTCTCTTTCGAATGTCAAATATCGTTTTCTTTCGAATG
Organism: Mercenaria mercenaria; assembly: GCF_021730395.1. Taxonomy (NCBI): domain Eukaryota; kingdom Metazoa; phylum Mollusca; class Bivalvia; order Venerida; family Veneridae; genus Mercenaria; species Mercenaria mercenaria. The sequence goes on along the minus strand of NC_069367.1, from coordinate 13,217,278 downwards.
TTTAATATCGTTCTCTTTCGAATGTCCAATATCGTTTCCTTTCGAATGTCAAATATCGTTCTCTTTCGAATGTCAAATATCGTTTTCTTTCGAAAGTCAAATATCGTTCTCTTTCGAATGTCAAATATCGTTTTCCTTCGAATGTTTAATATCGTTCTCTTTCGAATGTCCAATATTGTTCTCTTTCGAAAGTCAAATATCGTTCTCTTTCGAATGTCAAATATCGTTTTCTTTCGAATGTTTAATATCGTTCTCTTTCGAATGTCCAATATTGTTCTCTTTCGAATTCCAGTATCGTTTTCTTTCGAATGTCAATATCGTTCTTTTTCTAATGTCAAATATCGTTTTCTTTCGAATGTTTAATATCGTTCTCTTTCGAATTTTCAATATTGTTCTCTTTCGAATGTCCAGTATCGTTTTCTTTCGAATGTCAAATATCGTTCTCTTTCGAATGTCAAATATCGTTCTCTTTCGAATGTCTGGTATAGTTTTCTTTCGAATGTCAAATATCGTTCTCTTTCGAATGTCAAATATCGTTCTCTTTTGAATGTCTAATATCGTTCTCTTTTTCTTACACGAATGCTTGATAATTCGAAGACTATATATACGATACTGTATACTGCGCCACTCGTGAAAATATTGCATTATAGTATTCACTCGGTGAAATATATTTCGATCTTACATTAAAACAAACAAATATCCTTTATGCGCTTGTTAAGTCGCAAAGATTTAAAACACACAGCAATTAAAGTAACATTATTCACTATTGTTTATATTTAAAAAAGGTTGAATGATGAGATTACGTTTATGTTTTTCCAAGAATCATAATTATAATTCTCGACACGTTTGCAATGAGAGTTTTTAAAACTGTCACACTGATGTATGATTGCATTTGATGGATAAAGTCCGTTTCATCTTCAGAAGAAAACGCTCATCAATCTCATTTGTATCCCTTTAGGTCTGCCGTTTCGTTACAAAAGAACATTAATTATCAGAATCAACGTCTACGTTATACACAGAACCGCTTTAAAAAACAGCACTTTTCGTAGCTCTAAATAACTCTTGTTCGGCTTAACACGTCTATCATTAATTAAGGCATTCTGTACAATAAATTATTTGATCACAATCTTTTTATTGTGGCAATACTATTCGTAATATAATGATGATTTGAGCCGTGCCATGAGAAAACCAACATAGTGGCTTTGCGACCAGCATCCGCGCAGTCTGGTCAGGATCCATGCTGTTCGCTTTCAGAGCCTATAGCAATTAGAGAAACTGTTAGCGAACAGCGTGGATCCTGACCAGATCAAAAAATTATCTGACGGTACAAAATGTTTCATTTTAGCTACCCTTGAATTTGTGTCCCCGGCCAGCTGAACAAATTCATACTCACTGCATACTTTAGTAATTTCGTTTTCAAAGTCATTCAAATCATCAGGATTGAAAAACCTAGAATGTTCAGGTGGTAGGTAAATAGAACCTAAAATCAAATCTTCATTCAAATTTCTTAAGTGCTTATCAATGCATATCCACAATATATATTCAGAGCTGCTTTCTAATTTTTTTTTGTATAAGATGCAAGATCGCTACGCACATAGACACCAATACCACCCGATTTTCTAAAATATTTCTGTTTTCTATGTTTAGACAAAAAAAAAAGAAAAAAAAAGAAAGAAATATCTATATCGACAATGTCCGTACTATCAGTATGAGTTTCTGATACATAGAAAATGTCAGACGAATTCACAAAATCAGTAAAATCTGGATAGTTTAACCTTTTCAAGTCCACTAACGTTAAGACAACCAAATTTGAGACTGTTTATATTTCTTAGTTTATCATTGTCTAACCCTAGACTGGCCTATTTTCTGTAATTTAGGGGGATGTATTTCCATGGCTTTTACTTGAGTTCACATTTGTCTGATTGTCCCATGGACGCTTAAACGGTGGATTCCTATTACTATTACTGGCACGTACTGGCGCATGGTTCCTCGGACCTCGTCGTTTGGGTGAGCGCGATTCTGGCCGTCTTGATGATCCACGTGCTCATGGAGACCTCGATGCGCTACGCTCCGTAGATGCACTACTCGACTGGTCACGCACTGGTATTGTATCCTTGCGCACACGATATTCACGTGATGACCATGGATCAAAACTGGTAAATGTGTGTTTATCAATTACTACTCTATTTTGCCGCAGGTATCAGTTGGGGAACATGTCCGCAACCAGTTTAAATTTACCATCCATAACAAGTTTTGCGGGTATATGATACTCACACGACTTCCTGGAAATGCATCTCTCAGTTCTTTAAATTTAGGCCACAACTTGCGCCTTGCATTTTCTATTTCGGGAAGAAAGTCACGATTTATATGGAAGTTTGTTCCCTTCAACTTGTTCGCATTTGAAATAACAAATTCAGTGTCCCGCGAATTAAGAAAATACGATTATCGGTTGGGTGGAGCCTCTTTTAAATCTCCCTAATCTATGCGCTCTTGGAGTTGCTGGACACGGCGTGATGCCACGCGTTTCTTTTAAGAATTTGGCAATCTGATTGGAACAGTTCTCGCCTTGTTGCTCAGGAATGTCCCCAAATATAAGGTTATTTCTCCTGTTGCGGGCCTCCATATCTATGGATTTATATTCAAGCAAGGTCATTCGCTGCTCGTGACCTGAATCTTGTTTGTGTAGCTAATGTACTTGATTTTGCAACTCTAGACATTTATCAACTTTATGATTGATTTCATGCATTTCAGAATACAGTTCAGAAAGTTTATTTGAGACCAAAAGTTTATCATAATTTTCAAAATCGTTTTGGCCACTTCTACCACCAGAGCTTTTAAAATTTCCAACCTTTTCCCATTCTGAATCGCCGTCACGCCCATGACCACTGGAGAAGACATCGTCGCCATTTTTTGATACGTCCTATGGTTCAAATGAATTTTGTGTAGAAATGTCCGGCAAAACGCTTACCATACTGTCCTTATTATATGAAATGTCACCAGAGGGAATGTTTAAATCCATTTGTACACTCATTTTAATCCAGTATTTTGAATATTTTAGTAAAATTTCACCGCTGTCTAAAATATCTGACCACCCTCTTGACTGGAACCGGTCTGTTCTGTTCTGTAAAGTATAATTTTTTTCTATTTGAAGTGTCTTTTTGATTTGATCACTTCCCCTTCAGAAATTACCACTCCCGTATGAACTTTATCAATTATGTGTATGTATTTATTCACATGTATTTACACCATGCAAACTGTGACTCTGAATAAAAGTATTGACTTGACTTGAGTAGTATGTAGAATTATAATACACGTGTTCTATTGATATAATTACAATGTACTAGTCGGCGCTGATATTGTCGACACGTGGTGTAAATTATACTTCACAATATGACCATGTCATGTGACCATTATCCGTGAAAAGCCGTATAAAACAAATCTTCAACTTTTGCTTGGTACACTTACATTAATTAGTCCACATATTCGAAGATATTTATCAGATTCTGCTAACATAATACGAATCTTCTGTATCGTTTTAAAAAGCGTTCATTGAATTATGAAGGTAGGTTAAAATGAATTAACTCTTAATTAATTTTATTTACGTCTTGATATGGACTTTATTGCAACTAAAATGTAATTGTAACAATTGAAGTTGAAACGTCACCAACGTATATGACGCTAGGTGTCAAGAAAATTTGAATGTTAGATGTTCACGCATCAAAAGAACGAAATATTTTTTCTCGTGGATGATCAGTTTCATACGTGTATTTCAAACTGGCTAAACCCGATTCAAAGTCCAAGCACCAGAAAACAAAACAAAACATAATCTGAGAGAAAAAGTTCTAAAAGTAAGCCTTTTGCTTTTGTTATCATCTCTTTTAGTATTTCACAAAAATAAGACAGCCATACTTGCAGAAAAGTACGTTTGTTCAGTAAAATTTAGTTCTTGCAATTTCAATTTTAGATGGAAACAGAAAGACGTATAACGGTGACAATCCAAAGAAACGTACATTCGTTTGCTGTCTCAAAATATACAACGTGCGACGACGTCATAACTATGGCAAGAAGAAGTGTCTCCTCTCTTGAAGACAACCACAGCGTTTTCGAATCTGCCTTTAGTGTGTTTAAATTTCTTCCAGGGAACATAAAAGTCCTGAAGCAGATTCGCTCTTGGGGTATCAACAAACAGAATTTTGCAATTGAGATAAGAAAATTAGACGAGATGTATTCCAAGAAAGCGCCGATTTCACGTGCTAAGAAGACATTGCAGCGCCTGAGAACTCTGATATCCAAGCAGGAACTGAAAGCTGGTCGGAAGTTACAAACCTATCTCAACAACAACCTTGATACGGCAGTTGGTAACAATGGCGATATATCACTAGTTGAAGAAGAAAGCGCTTTTGGAGATGTCCCCGATTATGACAGTATTTGTGAACTAGAAGGAAATGTCATAGACCCGAATGATGAGAACAGTACCATAAATCTTAATGACTGTATTATATCCGAAGATGACGATATATCTTCAATTGATGATGAAAATGCTTTTGAAGATGACAGCGAGTGCGAAAGTTTATTCGAACTTGAAAGAGACGTTTGTACTAAAGGCAAATGAAGAGAATGCAACTCTATAACTGAACCAAATTAAAGCCATGTTCAGCAAAGGCGATGTAAATGCAAGAATAAACGATGATGATTTAATTGACAGTTTTATGCAGACATTATTGAGGATGACGACAGTGATGAAGGGATGGAATCAGATTGCTGCGATCTTATTTAATGATAGAAAAAGAAATATTTTTGTTGATGCTTTGATTGTCATGTGTAATATGAAAATGTGCTATTGTTATTTATTGTTCAGTGAAATAAAAAAATGAAACATCAAACTTTGTACAGTAGAAACTCCGAAAACCGAACCCTCCAAAAACCGGAATCCTCTGAAAATCGGACGATTTGCAAAGTCCCAAGTTTTTCTCTTATAAGTTCAATTAAAAAATCACTCTGAATACTGGTAACTCTGAATTCTGAAAACCGGACGGTTTTTCATGGCCACAAAGAAGTATTATACATAAAACAAATCCTCTGAAAACCGGACAGTAAGTGTCAAAACTTGTGTGTATTGTCACTTTGAATTGATTTTAAAAACATAATCTCAAGCAGGTGACAATTTTTGTTTACCAACTAACAAGCACATATGTCACCTCAATTCAGACCTGATCAAATATACAAGGTAAATATATTTGCCTTGTTTGAACGACATCTAGTTATACACATTCTTCTTTGTGATTACACCTAATATTTGCTAACATCTAGTATGTATTTGCATGAGTCTGAAAAACGTATAACGCGACCTCTCATCTCAAAATTTCTGACCAATTTGCTGATCTTATGTAGAAGAACAAGTTTACTTATTCCATTTTAAAATACATATATAGGGTTCCAGAAACGGACATTTCTTATACATGATTATGTATTCATATGCTATATATACCATGGTAGCAAGTAGCGGTTGTTGATCCGAATTCGGGACCCGAAATATTGCTTGCAAGCAACTTTAGGGTGGTCTCTTGTAAGCAAGTACTAATTTACTTACGTAATACCAGTGTATAACTCTAGTTCAAGGACCTCCTTATTTCATTTGTCGATTTTTCTTCGGTCAAGTTTTATCGGTGCTTGATTATTTTTAAACGCGCACGGGTTTCTCCTAAGCCTTGTGATAGGTAGAGATACATGTGGAAGGTATCATCATGCACTTTCCCAGGATACTTAGCCTATTTAGATTTGACTTTCAACGGTTGAGCAACGGTACACTGAATAAAGTTCGAAAAAAAGCCATTTCTCATTTTTAAAAATTAATTTCGTACAAAATTCATGAATAGTAATTCATACCGGTCATAATGCCACGATTCTGGAAAATTAGTTTAGAAATTATGTTTTTTTTTTTTGTTTTTTTGGGGGCGAAAATTGATGACAGCGCGACAAGTTGATTTTTGTTGTGCATGTGACTCTGACCTGAAATGCAAGTTTACAAATTATATAATGCGCCACCCATAAAGAAATCTAACTTATAAAACTGTGATTTCTTTCTCTTTTTTTTCACTGCACATGTTCCTCAATGAAGCTCGAAATTAAATAAAAGACACAGTGTACCAAACTTTTAGACTGAAATAATTTGCATTCATATTAACACAAGACTATTTATAATTTTTGAAATATCGCTGTTTTTCATGTGGTGATAAAATATGTATATCTTGGCTTTGTTTTAAGTGAACTTTTAGATTATAAAGTCATAGCCAAATTTGTATCCCAGGCAGAAAGCAGAGCTTCGGGTGTATTAATTGCAAAATATAAACTTCTAGGTGGTATTCCCCATCATGTATATAAAAAGCTGTATGACTTTATGGTATGGCCGGTTATAGCTTATGGGGCAGCTATTTGGGGGACAACAAGATTTTCATGTATTGAGGCTGTGGAGAACCGAGCCATGCGCTTTTTTCTTGGAACAGGCAAATACACTCCTGACTCTGCTGTGGCTGGAGATATGGGCTGGGATCCAATTTACGTTAAACAGCTAAATGTGTTGCAGTTTATTGGGTTAGAATATCAGTCATAAACCAGAATAGGCTCAGCTACAGAGTGGCAAAATATTGTTACAATATGGGCAATAGAAACTGTAGAAATTGGTATTTTAGAGTGAAAAACTTGTTTTTAAAATTTGGATTTGCAGATATTTGTGATTTAAGTGTACATTTGAATAAAAATATACTTGTTCCGAAAGTAATGAGTTCTGCCACGGACTGTTGTATTGATGAATGGGGTACAGTCTGTACATAGTTTCGTAAGTAAAGATGGTAAAAATAAAAAACAAGCTACGTTTATATCAGAAGTTTAAATTTGACTATGAGAACGAACGATATGTAAATATGGTAATGCCTTATGGTCGTAGGTCAGCACTAGCAAAGTTTCGAATGGGGGTGGCCCCAGTTCGTTTAGAGACCGGTAGGTATGAAAGATTGGATATAAATGAAAGAATCTGTCCTATTTGTAAATCAGGAATAGAAGATGAAAGACACGTATTGCTTCACTGTTATGTGTATAATGATATTCGCCAGACCTTGTTCGACAAAGCAACTGATGTTTGTCCAATGTTTAACACATATAGTGATACTGAAAAGTTATGCTTCCTATTATGAAATGAAAATATTGTTAAATACACTGCCAAATCCTGCTCAGATATACTTAGAATAAGAAGAGATTGTTTTTACCACTAAACAAACATCTTATTTGTTTTTAAATGAATATTTATATGTAAAGATACACAAATGGTATAAAGATGTAAACTTTGTACTAAATTATGTCATATGGTCTATAGTTGTATTTTCGGGTTAAAAAACACTATTTCAATGGCATTGAAGTACTTTATTGTGGTAAAAAGTAATTTCAGACATATCTGTAGATAATATTTGTTAATGTTCTTAGTTTTTTTTATAACACCTGTAAAATATGTTTGCTAATCAAACTACAGATGATCTGATCATATATAGATTCTTTATTTTAAGACCGTTTTTAACTGTCGTGCATTAGTACCATTATACAATATCAGTGTCTTATTTTCATTTTCCTATGGCAGTTATTAGTATACGGATTAGCAAATACATTTTACTTGTACCTGTATAAATGTAAATGTAGGTATTAGAGTCATAAGAGGCATTTCTGTTAAAGCAACTCTGCTAACTTGTTCATTCATCTGCCCACACACTTAGACACACATGCAGGCATTTATTCATCCACTCATGCACCCATCAATCTGCTGTTTCACTCATCCACCCACTCACTCCTGTCCACCCTCTCATTTGTTCACGCATCCATACTTAGTCACAGTCAGTTGACAAAAAGCGCCTCTTATTACCTTATACAACATACTAATTGTTGTATTTGTATAATATATATGTAATAATTTCATATGAGTAATTATCTACAGTCACCTGTAACTCTTAGAGAGTGGTCATTTGAATTGTGTGATTTTTACTGTTTATATGTTTTTACTACATGTAAATGTACGAGACTGAAACAAAATAAATGAATAAATGTCCAGTGAAAAAAATGTAAAGCGACATAGATTTAATAACACCATTGTTATAATATGTATTAATGAAATAATTTGCATTCATATTAACATAAGACTATATTTTTCAAATATCACTGTAAAGCGACATAGAGTAATAACACCATTGTTATGATATGTATTACATGGATAGATAGATAGATAGATAGATATATCTTTTATTCCACCATAAGATGAGAAGCATACAATTCACATCATAATAAAGAAATTATATGAACATATAATACATAGACAAAACATATCTATTGAACACAAAAGAAATGAGTAATGATAAAGTGTAAAAGTAATTTACATTGAGATAAATGACAATTTATAATTTCTAATAATGAATGTTTAAGAGCTAGTCCATGATATTATTTTAAGTGTACATAAGCAACAATAATAGTGTAAAACATACAGCATGTAAATATTTATCAATATGCAGTTGTTTAGTTTCATAATTAGTAAGAAAATGCAAATAAATACATCCGCTGTAACCCCTCAAACAGAAAACAGTGTTATTCTATTTATACAAAAAAAAACAAAACACTCAATAAAGACTGACCATTACAAACTTATTGATAGCACTGTATCAATCATGCAGACTTTGAAAAAATGTTGAATGTTTCTAATAGTCCATAAATATTTCACGTACTATAACTACATGAATTAAGTTTCGTTTTTCATTTAGCTCTAACATATTCACTTTGATAATGACCTAATCTCGAAAGTCGAAAATATTAGACCACATATTGAAAATGTTAAAGAATTTTCTCATTAATCATAAGTATGTCCGTGCCTTATTTGTCTTAGAGCGAAAACGAAAGATTAAAAGGCAAATAATGCAGGAAATGTTTTATAATTCAAAGTTTTTTTATCATAATGAAATAGCACAAACACTTATATTTACATAAGATAAGTTAATAGGCACTATAGAACTACACTGCATGTGATTTTAATTAAAGGATGTTTCATACAGTGTGCCACACACAACCTTCGAACATTGTCATTATTAAAACGTAATCATAATATATGTATACTGTCTAACAGTGTCATTTATAAAACGTAATCATTATATATGTATACTGTCTATATTATGTTTTAATGTATTGCCTTAAGTGAAAGGCACCTGGAAATTTAAAGATTTTGTGATATGATGAATAAAGCGCACAATTATTTTATAGCAGGAAGTTCTTTGAGAATCGCTGATACTCATAGTTGGGAAGCCAGCTAGCATTTCCAGTATTTGATTTCGGAAATTTAATTGTCAAAATGTCACAAACAGTTCATTTGGTAGTGATTCATGTATTTTTCTCCAGAAAACTTGCCTCAATGTATCGTTTTCGGTACAGAACAAAATCAGGTGTTCTGCAACAGTTTCTGTACACAGTTTGCAGAGTGGGCAATTTACAATGTATGGCCTTGAAAATAATTTATTAATAACTAATACTACCGTCCTACAATATTTCAATTGATCCCGGTATATTTGACTAAAGTGCCATGAGGCACATGGTTTTATTTCACTATGTATACTGAAAAATTCGTGCAAGCTTCTGTCACTTGATGCACGTGCTTCTAATTCTATGTTCGCTAATTTCTGTACTGCATATTTCACTGTCTTTTTCCATGATTCAAATACCGGAAATTCTCCATCACAAATATATCTGTTTAAAGTATCTAACAACTTATATTTGCCAAGAATTCGGTATATGTCTGGTATAAACCCAGTGATTTTACTCGGGCTTTTTAAAAATATGAATAATCTGTTAAGAAATATCTGTTTTACTTTTTTGCTAGTATCTAGATGACATAACTGACCAAAGAATTGTAATTTTCTCTTATCGATCTCCTGTTCGGGTGAATCCTAAGCAACAGAGCGCCACGTCGGTTCTGCTTGAGCGCGGGAGATTTTGCATATGTTTCACGCACTGGCGATGCGCTCTTTCTAGGATTTGTACCTGCGTTGATGATAGATCATTCCAAAGTTCACAGCCAAAAAGTGCTTTAGGTATCACAACAGTCTCGTATAAATGCTTTTGTGTGACAGGATGAAGACCATTTCCATGTACGCCACAATTAGATAAACTAAAGAATGTTTTCCGTAATTTGTCACGGGCATTTTTAATATTGTAATGGGTATCCATATATTTGTTGCACACTACCCCTAGATGAGTATAAGTTTCCGTCTCATTGACTTGATCGGGACCTAGGCTCCATTTACGGGAAGTGTTTTGAAAGGAGGCATGTGTCTCGTTAAAAACAATAACATTACTTTTTCTAGCATTATACTGATAGCGTTCTTTTTTCGAATTATCATAACATATGTTCATAAGATTATCTAGTCCCGATTTACTGTAAGATATAAGCACCATATCATCCGCATGCGTAGGGCAGCCATATCTCGTTCCATGCAACGTCATTGAATTTTGTGAATTGTCAATGGTGTCTAATAGGCTGTCGATAAATACTATATAGAGCAGAGGGCTGATACCCTTACCTTGTCTTGTTCCTTGGAGTATTGGGAAAAAACTGGAAATATGTCCCTGTGATCGTACGCAACTGAAAACGTCATCAAACATGTTCAGGATTACTTTAAATATACAGTCATTTATGCCAGTTTTATATAATTTTAACATCAAAATAGTGTGGTTCACATGGTCGAACGCCTGCCGAACGTCCAGAAAACACGTGTACCGTTTGCTGTTATGGTCCCGTGCGTGATTTATACGTTCACGTAACAAAAATGACGTCATAGTACAGCTAAACCTTTTTTGAAATCCGCTTTGCAGGCTGTTCACTTTCAGAGTATTGTCTGTTTGCATGATATCAATCAATATTTTTTCATACAATTTCAGCACCACTGAACATAAGCTTATTGCGCGATATGAGTCTGGATCCGATTTCTTTTTCGGAGAGCCCTGATATAATGTTGAGATAATCCCTTTTTGCATGTCTGTCGGTATGTATGAAAATTCTGTTATTTTCTGGTAACGTCTTGTAATTAACGTTAATAAAGCGTTTCCGCCATGTAATATGTGTTCATAGTTTATTTTATCATAGCCACAAGCTTTACCGTTTTTACAAAGTTTCAAATTCTTTTCAACCATTTCTTTCGTAATATGTATGTTTTTTGACCTTTTGCTTGACAACATCGATTTTACCTTACACAACTCCGTTTCACATTCCATTAAGCGTTCGTTATCGGAAGTGTCATGCTCTGTTGGGGAATGGAATATAGTTTCAAATGTAGAAAATACTCAATTAATATGTAAATTTTTAATAAATATAAATGCTAGTTAAGTATGTAGAATTTAATGTCATGCAGTAAGAGTCGATTGTTTAAAAAAACGTCCAGTTTTTTAGTGTTATGTGTTCAGCCGTACATGTAAACAGCCTGCACTATTTTAACCTAATCCATACTTACTGATAATACACACAAACTTCTGAATTTTATTTTTACCTGAACCATACGCAGTATTTCTTCATGTTTTCAGTTATGAAATTTTTGTCTAGTACATCTTTAAAGAAATTGATAAACTGCATATGAACTTAAACTTACTAAGATATAGTTATATTTAATGATCTAATGACCCCTCCAGTAAACGGTACATGCAAATTAAGATTTACTTCTTTTCATGGGACATGTGTCTTAATTAATTAGAGAATACATCTACTAATTACCTAATAGGTGTATAATTAAAAATACACGTGTCGTATTTATATAATTGCAATTTAATAGTCGGCGACTGCTGTGTCTTGCGGAAATAGGTCGCCACGTGGTGAAAATTATGCTTAATCACGTGACCATGTCATGTAACCGTCTTCGATGAAAAGAATTATAAAACAAAACATTAACTTTTACTTTTATACACTTAAAGTTCTCTACATATTCAAAAAGACATTATTAGATTAGGATTACATAATACGAATCTACAATCCGATTTTAAAGTGTGCATTGAATTTGTTAAAGGTATGTTGATGTGAATTCAGTCGTTATTAATTTCATATATATGTATGTGTTTATACGGACGTTATATCAACTAAAATCGGCATAAAACATTATAAAGAATATTTGAATGTTAAATGCTCAAACACTAAACCAGACTAAAATAATTTATTTCTTAGATGATCAGTTTCAAAGTGATATTTCAAAATCTCTAAACACAACAATCCGATTTCAAACTGGTATTAAAGCACTGCATCACAAAATAAGAGAAAAATGTCTTAAGAATAAGCTTTTCGCTTTTCTTATGATCAGTTTCGGATTTACTTTTACGAAAACAGCCAGACTTGTAGATAGTTCTGTTCTTAAGTTGAATTTAATTCCTGCAATTTTTATTTCAGATGAAGAAGGTCAGAAGTATTTCACTGATCATCCATAGAAAGGCATATCAGTTTGATGTCTCAAAATATACAACGTGCGATGACGTCATTACAATGGCGAGAACAAAGGTCTCTTCCATTGAAGATAACCACAGATACGCTGTCTTCGAATCTACCTTTGGTACGTTAAAGTTACTTCCAGGGAACACTAAAGTCTTAAAGCAGATGATTCGTTCTCGGGTATTAAGTAAGCACAGTTTCGCCCTTGAAATAAGGAAAGAAGACGAAATGAAGTCCAAGTTGGCTTCGATATCACGTGCTAAGAAGACACTGCAGCACCTGAGAATTCTGTTAACCAAGCATGAACTAAAAATTGATCGGAAGTTACAAACCTATCTCCATAACAACAGTAATTGATAAGAAAGACAAACACTATGCAAAGAACATCAGTGTCATTGACAATTCGTTTGTAACTGGAAAACAAGAGATATCAAACTGATCATCTGACGTAAGTTCTTCTATAAGAACGCCCGGTGATAGTCAGGAGAATGTACCTTTTGTTGGAACAGAAAGAACCCCCGGTGTTGTTGAAGGAAGTGATGAGGATTTTCGTGTTGTTGAAGACAACTGCTATGTAAACAATGGATTCATCTATGATCATTTTGAAAGAGAGCGCTTAAGTGATAAAGACGAATTAAATGAGTGTGCAATATACGAATATGACGATATGTCACTAGTTGATAATGAAAGTGCGTTTGGAGATGTTAGCGATTGTGATAGTATATGTGAATTAGAAAGAAATGTCATAGAGCTGAATGATGAGAACGGTACCCTTAATCTAAATGACTGTATTATAAACGAAGAAAGCGATATGTCTTCAGCTGATGATGAAAGTGCTTTGAAAGATGACAGCGATTGTGAAAGTTTAATCGAACTTGAAAGAAATGTACTAGTGACCAATGAAGAAAACACAACTCAAAAACTAAATCAAATTAAAGCCATTTTTAGCAAAGGCGATATAAGCGCTAGAATACGCGATGATGATTTGATGGAGAGTTTTATGCTGACATTTACCGAGAATGACTGCAGCGATGTTACGTAGTGAAAAAAAAGTCTTGTTGTACCTGCTTTCATTGGTATGCATAATATGAAAATGTGCTATGATTATTGATAGTTTTGTTAAATAAAAAAACGTGCCATTTTGTTAAATCGATTTCTTGTCAGTTACACAGGTGTTCTGTTTGGGAGACGCCCTTACTCTTAGATCACTATGAGAGCGCTATCTTATCTCAAAAACATGACGTAATATGTCGTATGACCGAGATGATACGTCGACTGCTCGAGTTTTGATGTAATGTACTCGACATAAAATGCTGTCACGAATTGATAATTCATTATGTCATTGGTCAAAATAAGCAAAATATATACACAAGTAATTGCTTTGCATATTTTGATTTTGTACATGACTATTATTTACATTTATACATTGAACCAATGCTCCCGGGCTAAGTGACCTACATTGTGTTACTAAATAACGTGACCCGTTTATGCCTGTTGGTTACTGATCAGAAATTGTTGCGAAGGAAAGGGGACATAATTATGTAAATATGCAAATTAGAATTATGGAACCTGTATATTGCATGCAAGGTCAACACAGTAAGCAAGTGTGTGAAGTTTCAATCCATTCTCAAAAAGTGGTTACTGAGACATTTGCTCTCATATAAAATCAGTCTTTGGCAGAAGTTGCTGGGTCGAAAGGGTCATTATTTTGTAAAAGAAAGTAAAGTTATGAACCTGTGCGCTGCAAGTCAGATTAACACGGTGAACAAGACTTTGAACTTTTAAATAATTCCCGCCAGCACTTACTCAGAAACCGGCTAACATACAAAAAACTAAACCAGTAGTTGATAAGCAGATAAAACAAATTAGAATTATGAAACCTGTTTACTGTAGTGTAAGTCATATGAACACAGCTGACACGTATGTGATGTTTCAGACCATTTCAACTATGGATCATATACATATTACGCGAAGAACTCCAGCAGACTTTAATCTAAACGCTTAAAAGTTATTCTCCAATTCTGATTGAGTATTCGGGTCCTACTGATTTTGCGAATAATGTTTAAATGTTTAAACTATGGAAATTGTGGATTTAAATAAAGCTATAGCGATGATTAGTCTGATGATCAGCCTAGAGGGGGACCTGACTGTGTGGTAAAGTCAAGAGTCACAACTCTGATCTGGATGAATTTAATCCCAACAAATTTCACAATGACACGTTCTGAATAACATTCCTATAATGTTTAACGACTCTAGGTCAGCTGTTTGAGATACCCGCGACTCCCTTATTTACAGCTTTGACTACGTCAAGGGCCATATCTCTGGTCTGACAGAGTGAAATCTCAAACAAAATCTGAGGTGCACATATACACAAACTGAATAATATTCCTATAATAATTTGATGACGCTAGGTCAAATCCTCTTTTAGATATATGTCACACAAATTCGGACTGACAAACGGAGGACGGACAGTCAGTCAGACAGACGAAAACAAATCTAAATGCTCTCCTGCCCTCAAAACAATACTGGGAGCGGGTGGGGCAAAAACTCTTTTATGTCAAACTTACATAACAGAACAATAATGATGTATCATCTTGTGTGTTTCATTTCGTTATTTTTTTCAACAATTCTGTTACGTACATCCAGACCAATTTAAAAAAATTGACATCAATTATAATCATTTGAAAAATCTACATTTAGCCTTGATATTTACAATTCTTATGTCATTATATGTCAGATAGCCGGTTAGCTCAGTCGGTAGGCCACTTGCTCTGTAAGCGAGGGATCCCGTGTACGAGCCCTGGAATGACTGCACATTTTTCTTTCTCTTTGACATTCGAACAAGTCGTCTGATTGGTTCAAATAAAAATAGATTTGCGAAAATAAAAATAGCAATACTGGAAATCCAAAATATACAGAAGACGGTATGTGAATGGGTCGTTCTCAGATCTTCGTTTAGAAGATCAAGTACTTTAGTCAGATTGAGACAGCACAGGAACTAATTGTTGATCCTGTACTGACGAAAAAATGTATGCTGGTTTAGAAATTCCGAATCGATCTATAGACCTGGGATAATTGGTTCAAACCCCAGTCGGGTTCAGTCAGGCCTAGCCCATGTCCAGCATTAAATGTTGTCTCAGGAAGCGTATTCAAAAGTTGTACATTAGCATTGTTACAATCACCCGCATGGCCGCTATATTTCAATTATTAGCTTGAACAAAACACGACTGGTATCAGGTTGGCCTTCATCAGCGGCGTTTATTTGCACTATGAATTACAAAACAACGGAAATGTGGCGAACCGGACGCTTTGTGTCGCGCAACCAATGTCAGGCTGCTGTTAATTTTGTTTTTAAAGTGTGTGTGTGTGTGTGTGTGTGTGTGTGTGTGTGTGTGTTTGGGGAAGGGTGAGGGTACATGACTTGTTACAATTTATACTTATTTCATGTAGACCGCCGTTTACTTAATACTAACCTTCACTTCTTTTTTTCAAACAAAAAAGTCTGAAAACAATGTAACTTCTTTGTCTAAGCTCTCTGTTGATTAGATATTCAAAACAGCCAATCGTTGATAGAGATAGTTATCACAACAACCACCTAACAACAACAAAGTAAATCTAAAGGACTTATGTATCTTACTACGCATAACTTATCACGCAATGTAAACGGGCTTGTCGTTTCGAACTCCAAAATAACTCGTAGCTCTTTTTACCATATAAAAAAAACTAGAATGATTTAAAGTCCCATAAAGCTGAGAGAGGCAGTCAATAAACAATACTTTCTACATATTGAATCAAATATTCAAATCTTTGACAATTACATGAGAAAACAATTATTAAAAAAAAAATAACAAGAAATTAAAATAAATTATGCTTTATGTTCATAACAAAAATATAGTACCTACACTATAAAAATGTAATAGCCGCCTTATGAGGTGTCACTATGGATGTTTAATGATACCAGAACACACTTTGTCTATTAACATTTTCTTCATACTACCCGATAACACGTGCCTGTTGTTTATTGGTAAATCAATTTTGGACGGTTTTCGGGTGCACCAAAATATAGTGTATGCCTAACCAGTGTTCCTCGATTCTGCACCAGTACAAAGCTGCTCTCCGCAAATAACTGCAAACCTCCCCACATTAGTCAGAAATTCAGTCTGAAGCATATTACTGGCATGAGAGCGGGCATTAAAGTTTCCATCTAGGAATACAAAAATCATACCGTTAAACTAACTGGCTTATCCCGTCTCGTATGTGCACAACTAACCACCACCTCATCCCCCATCAGAATCCTTCAGTCATTACCAAGTCTGTAAATTTCCTGCTAAACAAAACGAGAACACACATCTTCAGCTTTGAAAATTGGCTTTCTACACTGTTTCTTTAGATACTTAGCAAAAATAACCTCAACATCCTTATGTGCACTTGACAATCTGATTCTTGCCTACAATTTAAAATACAGCACGCAGTCATAATTACCGTTTTGTTTATAATAGCAAACCTGTGCAAAAACAGCGAGAAAGTTTTCCGGCAAAACGGGAAAATCGGTTACGCAAGAATTACTTTAGGTTACGGTAAAGGGTACTTGCGCTTACTGTCCGCGGAATCTAACGTGTGTTTACAGCTCTGTAAGATACTAGTATATGAAATGTAATGCGTAAAACAAGTGGTTAGAATTATCAAAAAATAGAAATATGTAACTTCTGAAGCTCAAGGGTACCTCTTAGAAGGTCGGGAATTATACTTGATCAGATAAATAAAACTTTTAGTTTGTTTGGTTTCCCTGAGAATATTTATTTCGTTGGGTTAAACGTCGCACCCACACATTTATAGGTCATATGGCGACTTTCCACTTTTGATGGTGGAGGAAGACCCCGGGTGCCGTTCCGTGCATTATTTCATCACAAGCATGCACCTGGGTAGAACCACCGACCTCCCGTAAGCCAGCTGGATGGTTTCCTAACATTAAGAAATCAACGCCCCGAGTAAGGCTCGAACCCACATTGATGCCCCTCACTGAGACTAAGCAGATACAACAATATATCCAGCTGACTTACACCGAGCAATATTTCTAACCAGCTTCTAATTGTAGAAAATGCTTATTCCCAATGATTTGTAGCTGTCATCGCTTTTGATACATTGAACACTATAATACGGACTGAAGGAAAATTGTCACTATATCTAAAAGCATGCCTATATTGTTTCGCGTTCGTTTCGTTAATAAACGTTCCCATCATGATATTTGTAATTCACTACGTTTGCCAGGTCTTATAAAAAAACAACGATATTTGAAAAATGATATTAATCAGTCAACAAGTCCACCATGCTGAATATGTTGGCCTTTACTGTCTTTTTCTCTCTTTTTTTCCCGCCTTATTTCTTTGTATTGTTGTATTGATTATTTTGTGTTCACACATACGGAAGTGAAATTTTAAATTGTTGTTTACGACAAAATGGCAAGATGTTTACTTGTATATTCATTGATTTGAGCAATTTCTTCGTCCCTATCTGATTTAAAACTTATCTCCACCCAAAGCCTTTATTCAAGAGATATCTAGATTAATTAATGGAGTGTATAAATATAAGCAACGATATAGGTTTGCCTCAAAATTCGCTTTGAGGATAACAGAAATGTAAGTACTCATTTGCAAAATAATTTTTACAAAGGTCATTACGTTTTAGTAAATATTTTAGTTTCAAATGGTCAAAATAAGCAGTTAAAAAGTATTTATTCAAGTTTCATTATATCAATATCAAACAGCTTTGAGTGAGACAATATATACTGTAAACACAAGCAGAATGCTGCCAACCAAGGCGGGGACAGGGCTGAAAGTATTTTTCAGAACTTTTGCAAAATTACTTTCCCTTGAAAAACTATGTTAACTTAGATTTTTTTTATTATACCATACAATTGGACAACTATATTGTAAAAGCAATTTTGGCACTCTGAAATTTTGATCACTTAGCGACAACACCCCATATTTAAATTTTCACAGAAAGCGCAATGTATTATATAATTTAAATAAGAAAAAAATCAAACCATAAAAAGCACAATAACACATATTTTATCTATAATAAAAAATAATTAAGGGATACAAAGAGAGAGAAATGTGACTGCTTTAGTAGTAATATCTATTATCTGGTACCTCCAAACATGAAAAAAATCGCAACTGAACGGAACTGTGGTATGTTTAAGACATGCATTTTGTTAAAGATTAAATTATCTCGTGCGCACCAATGTGTAACATGTGCTTATTTTCCGTATTTCTGTGTAAAAAAACAATGCGTTTATTTTTGTAATAATGTAGATTCTGATTACGTAAGATTTTTATAACATTTTATGCAATTTCACTTTTTTTACAGACATACAGCAGATTGGAAAAAGACAAACATTCATTCTAACACGATCCGCAGCAACTGCTATATAAACATATAGCGAAATCGCCTATACATGAATCTACGATAAAATATGGTTGGCTGTTACATTTCACCCCCTATGATTGTGACATAAGAGATTCTACTTCAGTTCCATTACATACGAATTATTTCATGGCCAAACGGTTGAAAACAGTATTTCAAAAACATAAACATGATAAAAGTCATACTGACTTATGTGTAGGACCGTAAAACACGTTCTGATCTCTTCGAGCGAATTCAATTAGCTCAATTAAGATTCAGCGGTGACGTCATAAATGTATGACATAAAGTATGACGTCATAATGATGTGACGTCATATAAAAGTTAAGCTCGTCACTCGTAACACAGGGTCAACTCGCCAAATTTGATGATTCTGTTCATAATTAGTTTGCGAGCTGTTAGATTACTAATTTATAAATACTTCTCCAAATTCTGATAAAAAAGAAACAAATATCTATACGTTCCATTGGCTTTGCAACACTTTCTAACCATAGGGGGTAAATTGTAATAGCATATGACCCGAATGACGTATTACGCTGAAAATGTAGTACTGTAAAATGCGATTTATTTGCGTTGTTAGAATCGAAATAATAAATCTGTTCCAATAATTTTATCAATTAATAAAACATGGGCAGTCGTTTGGATGCGAATAATTAAATCACTCGTGCTACGCACTCGTGATTTAATTACTACGCATCCAAACTCCTGCCCATATTTTATTAACTGATAAAATATAGGAACAGATTTATTATTTCTTAATTAAAAGTGAACTGCACAATCGGAAGGTATAATAGCAAAGCAGAATCTCTTTAAACGGATTTACAGCAATATTTTATTTATATTATGTAGATTAATATCGCTATTATTTTTAACAAAGCATGTTCCAAGAGAATTTAAGGCATCCGGTCGACAAATAAGCAAGTTTTATGTAACAGTGCTATTAAAATATGTCAGATATTGATGCCTGGTAAGCTCATATAACTTTGGTATCATTTGAAAGTGTATTGTCTGCTGAAAAGGAAAATATAAATTACATGACTAAAATATGTTATAGAATATTTATTTTTTTCTTTATAGTTTTCGATGATACCTTAACAGAAAAACATGAATGTAGTGATTCGTGCATATTATTATGGTCATCTTATTTACTAATTCTTGTTCAGCAGACAAAACTCTTTCAAATGATATAAAATATGGGGTCACCAGGCATTGAAATGTAACCTATTTGTGGATCGGATACCTTAATCCCAAACAGAGGACATTACGTAAAATTTATAAATAAAGACAAACATAATGGTATAATCTCATTTCTAATATGCTTGTATCTGTTAAAACACGCTTACGCTAAAATGAGGTCACGTGAACGGCGATGACGTCAATGTTTTTGTTGCGACAAAGAATAAGCGCTATTATATTTTATATTCTGTTGTAGATAAAGGGCTTATTAGAATCGAAATAATGTATAGCAAGATCATGCTTCACTTAAATAAACACAAAATCGGTTATACGTCACAAGAATAATTTAGTCGGGCTACGCCCTCGTGAAATTATTCTGCGGACGCATAACCTCTTTTTCGTGTATTAATAACGTTAAAAGCACGTTTTTTCTACATTTCTTAATTAAACATGGAGATAGAAGAGTCACAGGACGCACTTGTTAAAATTTCTAGAGAATCATTTCTGAATGGTCCGTTCTTTCGATTTTTAATCTGATGCGACATTTTTAAAAATATTTATTTTTCCTTTCGTCCTTTCGTTTTTATATAATATTTAGAAAATAGTAGAACATAAGATGTTATTTCATTTCTAGTACGTCAATACATAATTCAGGTCGCAATTTAAACTATACGGTCCATGTGATTTTTTCGGCAACTGCAAAATATACGTTTAGGACTTTGTACTAATATTTCAATATAACAAAAATTACAAAAGCAAGACCAAATTAACTAACATTTAAAATGGAATTTGTTTGTTGTCAGAGGCTCAGATCATATCATGTTACTCAACAAGTTCAGTGCTGGAATTACACTCATTTGATATCCTGTATTGAACATTTGAAATGTTGACATTGAAGCGATTATATAAATGTAATTTTAGATTTCAGAGCATTATGAAGCTGTCTTCGCAAGTACTGTTTCTTGTGGCGTGCATGGCCATGTATCTTTACATACCGAAAACTGAGGCAGGTGTCGTTGGCGATTGTTATGACGACTGGTCTCGCTGTTCAAGATGGAGCCTGTTTCTTTCTGGTATTGGCTGGCAGACGTGTCACCAGAGGTGCTACTGCAAAGGTTACATGACAGGTTCCTGCGTTCTCGTGCCCGCCAAATGCCCTCTCACCGACAAGCGATACATGTGTGACTGCTCATCAACCCGACACTCAAATCCTAAACCACGGTGGTGTGGATTCTGATTGACGCGCGGCATGAAAAGATATTTTCTCCACCAATTCAATAAAACTGTAGTAATTCTTTCATAATAATAAAAAAAATATTGTTGAAAGTAAAAGAAAATAAAGACATTAATAAACATTGCATGTATTATTAAAGCCAATGTTATTAAACTCAGTAGACATCAAATAAAATACCTTGCCGCTCTTCTTACTTCATTCTTGTTATTGTTCTTATGAATTGTTACTATGTTAACCCTTATCCTGATAAGTTTCTAAAATGAACTTGTCCACCATTCAATTTGGACAGTACCATTAACTGTTAAAAGGGGTGTTCACCAAAAAGATACCGACTGAATGGCGAACAGTGCAGATCTTGATCAGGCTGCACGAATATGCATGATCACACTGGTCTCAAAGGCAGAATCAATCGTCTCCAGCATGATACGAGTTAATTCGCAATGAATATACATTGTATATAAAAGTATAACGGACCATATACACTGATGAGATATGAAAAAGCAACAACCCTATGCCTGAATATTTTTTACTACAAAAAGCACCACCTCGAAATGTTCAACATATACACATCTCGATACTCTATACCCATTGACCAAATTAAATCATCATAACAGATTGTAAAATTAACACAATGGGTATAGAGTATCGAGATGTGTATGTGTTGAACATTTCAAGGTGATGCTTTTTGTAGTAAAAATATACATTGTATTCAGGCATACCTTATCACATTATTGTTAATCACGGCCCTATAGGTTAACCCCCGTCCGCCTGCCTGTGTGTCTGTCTGTTTGTCCGTCCGTCTGTCAACAAAATGCTCCTCCAATTTTTTAAAAACTATTGCACCCACAAGCACCCTGCGGCTGGAAATACAGCCGTCGTGTTTACGACCTGTGGTGATTTGACCGTTATTTCTCATGTTTGAAATAATTTACTAATTTACTTTTGACAGTGATAACGCTTGCACACGCCGGGAATCTGTCCTTGCGGATTTAGTTATTTTCATTGCTAAGACTGGTTCAATCCACTTCCGTTGGTTTAAAAATGGCGGGAGTTCTACGTAGTCTTTGTTTTAATACCATTGGCAAATTCAGAATATTTTAAAGAAACATTTAAATCGAAAGTTGTGTGTTATTTGGTAAGTATAAATGTATGAGAAATAACGGTCAAATCACGGCGGGTAGTCAACACGACGGCTGTATGTCCAGCCGCAGCTAGGGTACCTGTGATTAACTTACATTGATACTTCACACACACACACATAGAGATCAATATGTAGTAAACGCACGTATACTATTTTTTCGGATGGGATTCAAGATGGCCTACTGACAGCAATTTTGGATAAAAATGTGTTCCTGTGATTTCTTGAAAACTATTGCACCTACCTCTTCAACTTCACACGCACATAGAGGGCAGTATCTTGTTAATGTTCGTGTAATTCTTATCTGGATCAGATACAAGATGTCCGAGTGTAAAGCACTTTTCCACTAACAAGCATACACTTCGGGCCCATATATCCACTTATGTGGTACTCATATTAAATACTCAACCATATGTAGTAAACGCACGTATACTATTTTTTCGGATGGGATTCAAGATGGCCTACTGACAGCAATTTTGGATAAAAATGTGTTCCTGTGATTTCTTGAAAACCATTGCACCTACCTCTTCAACTTCACACGCACAAAGAGGGCAGTATCTTGTTAATGTTCGTGTAATTCTTATCTGGATCAGATACAAGATGTCCGAGTGTAAAGCACTTTTCCACTAACAAGCATACACTTCGGGCCCATATATCCACTTATGTGGTACTCATGTTAAATATTCAACCAGTAGGGGACATTTGCCCCCTTCCCACTGTGAGGCTGCTCGTTACTCCCCTACTGGTTGAAAAGCAGTTTCGGGACTATAGGAATGCGCTTTTTCGCCCGCCCGTCATTCTGTCATTCCGTCCATCTGTCCGTCCGAAATTTCGTGTCCGTTCCATTAGTCTGTCATCCATGAAGGGATTTTAATATTAATTGGCACAAATGTTTCCCATGATGAGACCACGTATCATGCGCAAAACCCGGACCCATAGCTCAAAGGTCAAGGTCACAATTGGAGGTCAAAGTTTAACAGCGCTTTTTTCCTGTCCTGTCTGTAACTCTGCCATCCAAGAAGGGATTTTGATATTACTTGGCACATATATACTTCATAATGAGACGATGTGTTAGGCACAAGTATCAGACCCCTAGGTCAAAGGTTAAAATCACACTTGGCAGTCAAATGTTTACATGGCATGAACAGGGACATACTTTATAATGAGACGATTTGTCATGCACAAGTTTCAGACCACTAGGTCAAAGGTTAAAGCCACACTTGGCAATCAAATGTTAACATGGCATGAAAAGGGTCTGTTTCGTGTTTCGTCCACAGCTCTGTCATTCATTGAAGGATTTAATAACACTTGGCACAAATGTTTCCCATGATAAGACAACGTGCCATGTGCAAATTCTGGACACCTGGCTCAAACGTCAATGTAACAATTGGGGGTCAATGGTCAACAGGGCTTTTTTCCTGTCCGGTCCATAACTTTGCTATCTATGAAAGGATTTTAATATTACTTGGCACAAATGTTCTCCATGATAAGACGACGTGTTATGCGCAAATCCTGTACCCCTAGCTTAAAAGTTAAGGTCACAATTGCAGGTCAAATGTCAATAGCGTTTTTTTTTTATGTCCGGTCCAGTTCTCTGTCATCCATCAAGGGATAACAATATTATTTTTCGTAAATATTCCCCATTTAATAATATATAATAATATAAAAATAGACCCTGTTTTACCTTTAAGTGTCACATTAAAGAGAAAGGGAAAAGAATAAGACCGGCGTTAACTACATATTGCCGATGTTTGTGTGTACAGTTGGAGAGAGGTAGATGTAGTAGTATTCAAGTAATTGCACGGACACACATATAAACAGACCGAACAAACAGACCGCATGGTGACTCCTATATACCACCCTCCTTCAAACTTCGTTTGCGGGTTATAATTATGAATAAATACTAAAGAAGCATAGGAAAAGCCGATATTTTATAAATAAGTCAATTACAAACAGGCATACAGTCTCTTTTACGAAAGTCGCAAACATTTGTACAGTACTCAAGCAAACATGTATACAGTCACGAAATCACACCGAATCTTCTTTCATTGACGGTTATAAACAAACTGGAGATTTTAGCAATGAATGTATTTTATATTACCAAACTAGTATTTTTTCTTTATCCATGAAACAGTGGGATTTACATGTACATCATTCTTCAAGCAAGAAAATATGTACTTTTGACGCCGACAATGTACAATTTCTGGACAAAATCAGTCATCAATCGAGTTTTTTTTGTTATAATTTTACCCGTAACCAGACTAACAAATTATATACAGAAACAAACCATTTTCAGCTTCCAATAAAATTTAAATATGCATACCATCAAAGCATATCAGTCACGTTAAAATGGTGTTTTTCAGCTTTTATCTTTCAGTTTGTTGTTTTGATCGGTCGCAACAAGAAGAGGGGGAATACAGTGAATACAGTCGTTTATAGGGTATGGATTTGATTAGTAAAAAACTGTTTCCGTTCATAAAATACTCATATTGTTTTAATATTTACACGAAGTCACGCAGTAGAAAACTGATGTGAAACAAAATGAGTTTAGTTATGCTTAATATTCCTTACTCATTCAGTATCAACGCTAATATCAGATATTCAGTATTTTATAAATACCGCTATCTATTCTAACAGATAATTGCATGAAGAAATTGCAGTGCCTGTCTATTGGTCATTTTATCTATAACTCTGTCAAAGATTTCCAAGTTCGTGCAGCCTGCACCATGTTTCATTGTTACATATATACCAAATTTGTAGTCAATATTACGGTATGGTCTACACGCAAAATATGACGGACAGATTTGACCTTCTTGTAACCTTGACCATTAACCTGTCTACCTACCTACCTGGTTCATGCGCTCGAATACCAAGGCATAAGAAACAAACTGTAGGCTGACTAGAGTGGAGTAGTTAATGTGTGTATGGGGTGGAGGGTGGTGGTGGGGTTGACAAAGAGAGATAGAGAGAAAGAGAGAGAGAGACAGACAGATGTGGAAATTTGCATCCGTCAAATCTCCTCACTACCCACTTAAATTTAAAGTCAATAACTTGAATTGTTGTGAAGTTGTGCTCTGGACATAATGTTCAAAAGATAGATTTGACATTTGGACTACTGTGACCTTGATCTTTGACCTACCGATCGAGATCATGCGTTTGGCACATTGTCACATCACCTTCTATCTATATGCCAACATTTTGGCAAATATGTTAAATGCTTTTGACACAAAACATGGCAGGCTGATTTGACCTTACCGTGACGTTGACCTTCGACATACCAATCTGATGCATGCGCTCTGCACATTATCTCACCTATGCTAATATTGTAGTCAATAACTTATTTAGTTGTATTGTACCTCGACTTGTGACCTCGACTTGTGCTTTTAGACGCACAAGCTATTGAAGACCCAAAGCGTAGTTCTGTGTAGGTTGCGTTGTTTTAATGTGGTTCTTCCTATTCGACTTTTATCCTTGTTTTGTAAACATCTCCAGATCAGAACATAACAAAGAACCTGGTTAAACCTAAATATAAGCAATATACTTTTCTTTGAATAAACCAGGAAGAGCTCCACTAGTCACTGTTACTTACCAAATATCTAACTTGACCAAGGTCAGGGCCTTATTATGACTTTCAGAGAAAAGGTTTTTTTTACAAGTTATCCTTATAAGTCCACATAGAACAGGTGACTAGGTTTCTAAGAAGACTTTTGAAGTCTTCCCTTTGGTTTTACATAGATCCACACTCACCTAAGAAAAGATTAATAATATATTAATCACGCTGACAATGCACGAGGCAGACTAAAGTGATGTCCTTCAACGTCAAATGACAGTAGCACATATAATTGCAGAAAAAAAAACAACAAAAAAAAAAAACAAAAAAAAACAACATGTTTTTCGTTTATTTCAATTTGTTCCTCTCAAACACAAAGTAATGAATATTTATACAGTTGTTTTCTATCACGGATGTGATGCCTGTCTAGCAGGGTCACAAGACTGAACTCAGTGGTAGTTTACTAAATGTTTATTTACTTTTTTGTCCATCATACAATTACACAAACAATACATCATTCCCATGGATATGGAATATACTGGAAGAGAGTGTTGAGTCTGAAAAACACATGTAAGTATCATAACTAAATGAATGATATCAAAGGATATCATGTTGATATCATACAGACAAAAGATATCAATATTTATAACATCTAACACTATTAAACATATCTGTAATAGACCCATTAATTAATTTCTTAATCACATAGAACATCATGTTTATTACAAATAAATACATTACAAGATATCCTTTAAAACATATAAAATACATAGTTCTCAATGATAAACAATACTCAGCCTAGTGGTCAATATATCTGGCAGAACCTAAACATATCACATATTAATAAAACCATAACTTATTTACATCCTAATCATATTTCATATTTACGTATATGTATAACATGTAGATAATCAATACAAAGCATAACATGACATACCTTATGTGTAACACAAGTACCCCTCTGTTTCCTACATTCTACTGACATCTGATATCACACAAACACTGTTCTCTGTGCAGTAACTGTATTAACTGTGCTGTAAAGTTAAGATCCAAATATTCATGCAAGGTGTTAAAAGAATGCAGCGGCAGTTCGTAGATCAGCCATTACAAAAACAAGCGCTAATTCAAGAATGACAGAAGAACGCGCACCGGATGAATAAAACCGCTATTCAAGAAACAGCACTTAAACAAATCAATCTAGGCAAAGCAATAATAAACTGCAAACCAAAGAAATAAATACATGAATCCAAACAATCCAAACAATCCTTAAACTGTTAAACAACCATGTAAAACGTATGACACCTCCCAAAAGTACATGTGACCAGCTGTCATTAATATGTTCTGCACAGAACTACTAGTCATGTGACCACACATTTCAACCAATGCGACAATATGATTGGCTTAGTAACCAAGTAAACAAGTCTAAAAATAACTATGCATGAAAAAATCATGGAAATGCTGAACACATTTCAATTACATTAAAGACCCCTGTCTGATTTGTCAGCTGAACATGTTTAAAGACACTATACAGATTAAAAACAACATATCAATTATATATCAAAATAATGGCACTGCTACACCTGTAGGTAGACTTGTTGAAGCATCAAAGTCATAACACAAGACAACTGTCTTTCGGATCTCTAGCGAAACTGACCATAGCCTAGGTTATTAATGCAAACGGTCAGAAAAATGCAATTTTCGTTTTTCGTAAGATGCTGTTCATCCACAGTTTGTTGCTGGACTATTTAAAATGTTCATTTATGATTAAAAAATCATTGGAAAAACAACAGTATGCTAAAAAAGGAACATTTTTGAAAGGGCTTGGTACGGTTTACATTTTTAAAAAATGGCAATTCGTGCATATTGTTAAAAATAAAATGGCAAAAAAATATCATCCTTTTAAATGATTAAGCTTTAAACAATATTGTGATTTTTTTTAATTGCCCCTTCTATACGCCGATATTGAAACAAAATTATCCCTTTTATACGTCATTTTGACGTTATGTCAAAGGCTATTAAACCTTTATTGTATATGGAACGAGGAAGTGTCCGTACGGAACGCTTTTAAAAAATGATATTATGCAGATGAACATGATATTGTTCAATAAATTCAGTAAACATTCCATTGATCACATTATTAAACACGATATGATTAACGTAAGATCAGAAATAATTTAGCTATTTAAAGAAGATAATGAATTGTAAATACAAAAAAAAAACCTCAAGCCATTCATTATTGCAGTGCAAAATCAATTTGTGGGATCAATACGGCTCACGTGTATTAATATAATTAAGGTTATTTGATACTTGTAAAGAAAGGCGTGCGTAACAGGCATGATATTATTTTTTATTTCATTAAGTGCGTTGTGCATCTACTATTTTCGCCTAATTTAGCCATACAAAATGTTATATTGTAAAGCAAGCAGATTTACGTGTTAGGAGCAACTCGATTACATTTTTTCGGACAAAATTTAGCAGACGCTTATTATTACGTAAGGATCTTTACGTGTGTAGATGATGTAAGTATGAAACATTTCTATTTTAAAATGCTTGAAATTCTACAGGAAAAAAACACACTTATCAGAACAGCAAAGAAACGCTTTATTTTAAATAATTATTATTCAATTTTTCAAAAATTTAAAATTAGCTATGTTCAAATTTATGACTGGGACTGGATGGATATGCCTCACGGAATTTAATCAATCTGATACTCTTGGAGCCAAAAATAAACACCGGCTTCAGATCACATGTTTTTTTTTTCAGATGCATGTACACTGATTGGTTTTCTTGATCCAAAAGACCCAAAAAACTAACGACACTGAATTCAAATATGTTTTGTAATCGCTACAAGGTGCTTAAAAAGACATTTTTAAAATAAAAGATCACTACAGAAGTAAAAACTATCAGTCTTAGTTTGACTGAGTTTTATTCATAAGAAGTAATGAAATGTGCGATACCCTCAACCCTCGTCTTTGTCAGGGATGAAATTTACAATTTACGGAAATACTCTTGGTCTTTGATCGTAACTAAAACCAAAGGAAGTATCTAGCCGTCCCCTAACTATATGCCTAGCCTGTTCTCTAAGAAGTTTTAGGTATCCGGTAATCAATTTGTTAATATATAACGGATTATACTACAGAATTAACCTATTCGATAAAAAAAAAAAACAACACATTTTCTTTGCTTAAGATTATATTATTCGAAACTTTTTAAGATTTCTCTCAGCAGATGTCGGTTAATTCAGCCGCTCAAATAAACTGATCCACACATATTCAACAGAAGGGTCATAGTGGCCCTAAGTCGCTCCCCTGACAATGACTGTTTGGCGTTGAATATACTTGAATATACTAGTATGGCATACTGAATCATGAGTGGTAACGGCTGTGTTTAAAATAAACTAATAGTCCCTAAAAGGGATCAAGTGTCACCATTTGAAAATATTTGAGATAGGATCTTTCAACAATGCTACAGACCAAGATTGATGAAGATACATCGAGCAGTTCATGAGAAAAACTGTATTTCTTTTTTGCTCTCACAGCCCGTAAAAGGGCAACTAGAGAGGACCTGATAGCAGTAGGGGCCAATCGCACCCTTTAAACAAACTTTGGAGAGGAATTTACACATGCTACAAACCAAGTTTGATGAAGATCCATCAAGCGGTTCATGAGAAGAATGTTGTGTAAAGTTTTTTTCTAGCTCTAGCAGCCCATTAAAGGGGCCAGTACCTTAAAAGGACCTTAAAATTATGCTATAGACTAAATTTGATGAAGATCCGTGAAGCCGTTCATGAGAAGAAGTCGTGTAAAGGGATTCCTAATTTAAGCATCCGTGGCAGGCGCCTCAGTATCGGGAGAGGGCCTTAGAATGACGCTATGTCCCAAGATTAATGAAAGGTATCTCAAATTTTAGCTTGAAGGGACTGAATGGCTCCATTTGAACAGAACTTGGAGAGGACCTTATAATTATGCTACAGACAAAGTTTGATGTAGTTCCATCAAGCGGTTCATGAGATGAATTCCTTAACATTCCTTGTTAAGATATCATTTTCGGCAGTTACGAAGAAAAAAACATAAAATGTACCTTTTAATTCCGGGTTTTCTCGATGATATTTTATATTGACCGAAGTAAAGAAATTAAACTCAAAGTCAAGCAAAATACCTGAAAGAAACAAATATTACACATGTATTACCTTTCGATATGTAGTGAACAAATATTTTATTTACCTTTTAATATGTCGTCTTCAAAGAATAAATAATCAATTTATTAAGTGGACGTGTATATCTCTCACGATTCACATTTGTTTGCCGAAATGGCATACTAGGGAAAAGGGTTTCTTGCACCATGTATTCTTTAATAAGAAAAGTTTATTATCTAGAACTTCATTGTTTTAACACTTATTGAGACAGTATTTACTTTAGGTGATGAAATCGAAACACTATTTCAAGTAAGACAAGATCTGTCAACCTCCATCCCCTCCCACTACTGGAAAAATAAGGAGCAATTGCTTGTAAATTATCTGTTATTTCCAAAATGGATTTAGGTCTGAATGGTATTATTGCCAGTAACAATTATTTCAAAGTCCTATTGCACAAGAACAAAACAATATCTCAAATTCCAAGATGCATGTTAATACCGCAATAATATGTGACAATTTCAGATGTGTGCTATATAAAATGTATCTGTTTTATTGTAGAAATATCCAAAAACATACCAAGCAAGTACAAATTCCTCACTTTATAATTTTGTTGACGATGTGCAATGATATCCCAGAATAATAAATAAAGTAAATCACTTTTGATTTTTAAATGCAAATGAAGCCTCTCGGGACAAACTGAAATATGGGTGAAAACTATCGACTTTTAAAAATGTCAAGCACGCCTACCCACTCGTTGGAAGGGGCCGGAAATCAGGGACATTCCTTTTTAATTATTTTTTACTCTTTATATTTTCAGGAAGAACTTAAATACATGCTACGAATTTGTGGAAAGTAAGATTGGAGCGGGATTTGCAAGATATGGACGTTTTGTTTCCCACCATGCTTGGAAAATTATAATGGCAACAGTCATTGTGAACGGAGCGCTTGGAATAGGAATGATAAAGCTCCAGAGTGATATTGAAATCGGAAACGTATATCTTCCTTTTGGTAAGAGTACTCGCTTCATGAGCTTTTTACACAGAAATCAGAATTATAATGTTTGTTAAACTTATTAAATTGGTTCGTAATATTGCAGAAATATTACTTATATTTCTCGCCTTTTCCAAGTATTCATGATACATTTCATTGTCTCTTATGCTATTGTGGTGGGAGGGGCGTGCGGGAGGGAGTGGGGCAATCAGCTTAACCTACCAGATTTTGGGACAACCAGAAATAATTATTTCCCCATAGTGACAGTAGACATCACATCCGTATCAGTACATCTAATTGCTCTCCAAAAGCTGGCCTTTATCCTTTATCTACTGTTAGCAACAAGATTGCTGTAAAAAATTAATTCTTTGGGTCAACATTTGGGGATGAGGCAGACCATATGCTACCCACCTCCTCTCAAAACTGGGGTCGGGGGCGCCATCTCACCCTGCCCCTCCTCTCATGCTCCTACGCCTATAACATAACACATACTACTAACAAGCACTTCGATCAATGTTTGATGATAAATGTTAGTAATTTTTATATCATTCACAGGAACAGAGTCACGGGATGATCTCGCACGGGTAGATGACATTTTTTCTGATCTTAGCGGCTCTAATTTCAACCCACTTACAGTGTCAATTGTGGACGGTCTATATGCAAGGGTCATTGTTAGAGCTACATCAGGAAATCTTCTCGACAAGACAGTGTTAGAAGAAATTAAAACGATGTCGAACTTCATTCAAAACATCGAAACCAAGAACGACAATGGATCGACAATAAAGGTGATGTTGGTGTGATTGATTCGATGTCATACGGAGCGGCAGTTCCTATGACGATCTTCCAAAGTTGCTATATAATCTCAGGTCAGACCCGTAAGCATCTACGTAAAGTCTAGGTAATGTTTCGCTGCAGATCAGTTTGTTGTTCTAAGGCGGTTTTTACGCCGAATTGTCCTGAACTGAAACGGCGAGATATCATTTTTTTGTAATTTAGATCCGTTTATCTGCAAGCTCATCAAGAAGACTGTTTAAACTCATGTGTGTTTGTAGGCATATTCATAGTCTCCATCGGTAGCCCAAATGAACGACAACTCAAGAAGACTGTTTGCAATATTTTAGTGGGAGGATTGTGCAAGATACAGTCGACGCTCCAGTTTCACTGGTTCTTAAACTTGCCTGGTGTAAAGCACCCATGCATGCAACTCAAAATTTTAGTAATTTCAGTTAGAGGAGCGGGGTCTAGAACTAAAGACCCCTAATTTCGTAGGTAGATAGGGTAACATTGGACCACTTCGTCCGTTCTTGTTCAAACCATGTATGTATTTTATACTTCAGTTTTCTGACGTATGTGCTAGATCTCATTCCCGCTGTGCTGTGGAGGGGAACATTTTCTGGGATGAAGAATTTTTCAAAGCGATAGACAATAACAATGTCACTTATCCTGTGTTTGTCTCTTCGTCAGCTGGCGGTCAAGATTATTCTTCAGTTGTAGGCTAGTATCATGTATACAACGCATTATGAAAACTTGGAACAGCTGTATCCAGTGCCATTTGTACATTCACAAAATATTCGCTTTTAATCTTTACTTATTGTCAGTTGTTACTAGTCAGGTCCATTATGTTGCTTGTTTTGGTTTTGACTTCTTGGTCCCATGTGTTACTAGGAATAGGTTCATGTGTTACTAGGAAGTTAAATGAAAGGGTTAGTAAGGTTATTCCATAGTCCCTTGTGTTAGTAACGAGACACTTTTCACTGAATTCTACTGTTTTAATGCTGGTATCTAATTGTGAGTTAATAATGCATCATGAAAGTACACTGCTATAATGGGTGAAACCAATAAACCTGTATTGTTATCCCATTCTTAAGCAAATTATTTTAAAATTTTAAAATCAAAAGCACAATACATGTACCAAGGGTCATCTTCAAATACCAAAACCACTTTGAACGGGAAAACCTAACTAAATAGATAAAGGGAGATAATTGTAATTCAAAAATATACCTACCCTTAAAATCAAGACTGAAGGAGAAATCGGTAAAGAAATTTTGTTGTAGAATGTAAGCTGTCGCCAGATCCTCAAAGACATTTGCAGACCTTTGCAGCCAAAACCATTGGCTCTTAGATGTCTTCAATACTTAATGAGTTTTAAGCTCATAATAAAGTACATGTAATACTAAAAAACTAAAGTTGACAAAAACAAACATGTTTTATCTATATTACTGGCACCAAAAGAAAATTTTATATATGTTTGATTAATTTCTTAATTGTATTATGATATGTAGGAAAGGTGACACTTGACAGTACCGGGAAATATTTGACAAGTATGGAATTTCTTCGCCTTGGCTTCAACATACGGACGGACGAGGATAAATACAAGGTCATGGCCGAAAAATGGGTATGATCTTCTTCCACTTTCAATGTGAGATCTAGTTCTTACAAGACGGGGCAACAAAGCAAGCAGTCTATCGATATTTTGGTGTTTATTGATAAAGCGTATGAAAAATTGCCATAAACTGGACATAAATGACCAAAGAAATTTAACACTTTCCTTTAAATTCGTTGTTATATGTTTCGTGTTATACGCTTTTATGTGCATGTGTAGTTGTCGGGATTTCAATTTCCTCTCATTACGTGCTTATTGCAAAACATTAATAAAAAATACAAGATCCATTATAACTTCGTTTATCTTTACTTAAATTATCATTTGTAGGTAGCAGAATTTCTAATACGTCTGCAGTCATACACGGGCAGTGACAAGTTTGAGTTCGCGTATCGTCATCATAATTCCCTGAACGAGGAACTCGACGAGAATGTGTCAGGAGATATAGCACTGTTCGCCGCCACAATCGCCATGATGATAACATACGCTTGTGTCGCCACATTATCTTCAAGGTATTATGGAAAATCACAAACGTGGAACCAAAATTAGCAATATTACTTTACACATCACCCTATCCATATGATATTAAAATGAATGTTGGCTCTAATTTAAGTCAGCTTCGTTTCGGAGATAAAGGTGATTGCAAGTAAGCTCTTCGAAACAAAACTTCATTATTGCAGCTGTTTGTTTAACATATCGGACATTATACCAACGTGCTCTTGGCTCTGTAAAATTCTGATAAAATCCTATCGTCTGAAAGCATATAAGCAGCATCTGAAAAATTTAGATTTATTTTTCTACATACTGCTACACTGTAGCAGTTAAATGAAATGCATGTCAATTTAACGCATTTATGAAGATATACCCTCTATACCGTATAGAATAACGGACCAAGTTGGACAACGCATGTGGCTAGGTTTCGGTGGGATTTTGGCAGCAGGGCTCGCAATCGTGTCTAGTTTTGGTATCTGCGCTACTTGTGGTGTCGATTTCGTCAGTATAGTTGGCATCGTACCTTTCCTCATAATTGGTATGTCTATTTTTTCACTTCTATTTGCACACTAATGTGGAAGGACCGCCGACAGACAGTGAAAAGGCTTCTATATTATCACATTATCTAAAACTTAAGAAAATCTTTGTAAGTTTAATCAATTGCCCTTTCGACTTTTACCGGTGCATTTTCATGAGACTTTTCGTTCAGAAAAGACTAGACTAGACAGATGACGAATTTAGCTACTCAGCTAATATTCGATGGTCGACGGTTCTACCCGGGTGTCAGAAAAAAAGCTCGTAGGTCTTTTTCCACCATGAAAACTGGGAATTCGCCCACTGTATCAGTGTCGCTTAAACCCAAGCGACAAAAAGCAAACAAAGACATTGTAACTTTTTCTTATAACACAATTTTAGCATAAATGTAAGAATAATACTCGTATTTAAGGATAAGAATTATCAACACTAGTT
This sequence comes from Mercenaria mercenaria, assembly GCF_021730395.1. Lineage (NCBI taxonomy): Eukaryota > Metazoa > Mollusca > Bivalvia > Venerida > Veneridae > Mercenaria > Mercenaria mercenaria. The sequence continues at coordinate 13,182,310 of NC_069367.1, read as the reverse complement.
CAAAAAATGAAATCTAAGGTTACCATCCACATCAATCTCATCTACAGCGTAAACACCACGTACAATCGTTACTTTGGGAAACCGGATCGAACGGTTGATTTTTCTGTTATTAAGAAATGACCATCAAGGAAGGCATATAGCGAAAGATGTGCTCCGAACATTATGGAATACTCTGTGTCTTACGGTGACTCTTCGTTTTTCAATAAATATAAGCTCTTTTGTCAATTACTTTAAAAAATCATGCGAATATAACAGGTAAACAATGCAGAAAATAAATATTATTTCCAGTACGTTCAAGAAACTGGCAAAACTGCTATATTACCACTTCCATGGTACCACAAATACATTTGTGACATAAATGATGAATTGAATTTGTCGGAAGACCGATATAAAGTGATTCATGACCGAACTGATCGGAAACGCATGCGACTGCAAAATGCCAGGAGACATATATGTATTCACTTAATTATCAAAACAGTTCAGATTTATCTACTTTCAGTCTGAAAAAGGAGCATTTACACACCAGTCTAAAACATTTAAAACCGTCAGAGAGATTTTACCCTCTGAGTATTACAAGACACATAATGGCGGACCAGTTCTTACTTAAGAAATCTTTAGAGGTATGCATGCGTTTTTAAATTTCATTGCGGTTTTTTTTTGACATTTTGGTAGAAACGCATCAGAACTCCATTTTAGTCTGAAAGGTTGTTCCAAGTCACAGCATTTTACTTCTTATCTCAGAAAAACTCTCTCGAAAATACATGACCCTTACCTTTCTCGACATTTTATGCCAGTTTTAATTGTTTGCAGTTATAATCTGAAATGGGGCAAACAAACTGTTGGCATTTCTTATACTTAATATAGAAAATGTAGAAAATAAGATTCAGTACATGCAAGACCTTTTTTATGTCTAAACATTCTGACGTGAGTGCGACCGAATTCCTGCCTTAACGATAGTATAACAAGGTCCTCAGAAGAAGTATCCATTCTGAATGTTAAATATAAAAACAATACTTTCGTTTGACTAGGACGTTATTGGACAAGTTATCGCTGTTTCGATGATAATTGATAAGTATTCCCTTGAACGTTGTGACAATGAACCGAGAATTCGTTGTATTTTGCAGCGCTGAACATGCTCTGCTTACGATCGTTTGGTTATGAATTGCCTTATATCAGTCTTCCAAGAACATTAATTCATCATTTGTAGCACAAACATGTTACATGAATGTATCCGTGATATCATGGCATTGGTAATATTGTATGTTTTGTAGATTACGTACTGGAAATAATGTTTTTTCTGACACACGGAATTGTTAACCTGCTATGTTCGCATGATATTCTGAAATACTTACCATAAGAGCTTAGATTTACTGGAAAACAAATAGAAACGAGTATTCTACAATGTATTGATCACATCTTGTGCTATATGCCGTCTTTGGCAATAATTTTGAAATACCACAAAAAGGCTTTCCTACCCAAAATCACCAAAACCGCTCAATTTGTTACGAATTCATACGCTACTTATCCGGTTTCTCAAAGTAACGATTGAACGCGGTGGTAAAAAGGAAAAAAAACTATTTCATATGACAGCTATGTTTTAGGTATTGGTATTGACGACATGTTCATACTGCTGTCCGGTTTATCAGAAGCACAGACAAAACAGTCGGTGGAAGACAAGATTGCGGAAACATTACGTATTTCCGGTGTAGGGATAACAATAACTTCCGTTACAGACTTCATTGCTTTTATGGTCGGTTCGGGATCAAGCTTCATCGCCGTCAGAAATTTCTGTATTTATACAGGTACTAGTCAGTAACTAATTTTAGCATGACTGTTGCTTATTGACATGAACAATGCACAAATAAATGAATTCATATAACATCTATCAGCCGCATTTTGGCTACATCTGACAAAAAATTGAAAGGAATTGAAACAAAAGTCTTGAAAAATATTCTTTATCGTATTTTCACACAATTTCCTAGCATCAAGTGCTTTCGGCAGTCAAAGGTCCGTTGGCTCAGTTCACATCAAATGACAATTAGTATAATTCATAACATTGTGCAATACTTGTTATCAAATAATTTTTTTACTGATCCGTTTCGTGCCAAACTTTCGTTAGTGTTTTGATGTTAACTCTAGATTTAATATTTCACAGGCGTTGCCGTCGTTTTCTGCTACATCAACAACGTAACTTTATTCGCCGCATGCATTGCTATAAACGAACGCCGTGTTAGGGACAACCGTCACTACATGACCTGCAGACGCATTCAAACAAAAGAGGTCTTAAAAATTGAAAACAAATCAAAAAAATACATTTTGTGTTGCGGAGGCCGCCCACCCAGAAACAGAGAAGAGGCCGAGAGTTTTGTGGACAAACTTCCACGTTGGTTAATTCCAAAGATTGTTTTGAAGCTTCCTTTCAAAATTATGATAATCATTCTGTTTCTCGGATATTTAGCAGCTGCGATTTACGGATGTGTTAATCTGAAACAGGGCTTACTGTTCACCCAGTTAGTGAGCGATGATTCGTATTTTTTCAAGTATTCCGAATGGGAGCAAAACTACTTCAAGCGAAATGACGCCGTGACTTTTGTCATCCCGAGCACGCGCACGTATTCTAAACCGGAAACACAATCAATGATAGATGAACTGATCTCAAGTGTTCAGTCAAATAACTACTTCGACGATGATTTTGAAGTAAATTGGTTAAAGACGTACATGAATTCCGAATACATCAATGGCTCATCAGAGTCAGAATTCATTTTTGGTCTCCAAAAATTTCTAAGTGACCCGCGATATTCCATATTTGTAAACGACGTTAAAATTGATTCTATAAATAATCATATTACATCTTCACGAGTATATGTTCTGACGGTTGATTTAGAAGATAGCCAAGAAGAAGGCAAAATGATGCTAGAGTCTCGAGAATTAGCGAGCGCTGCAACAATTGGCTGTTTTGCCTTTGCGCCGTCTTTTGTTGTGTATGAACAATACGTTCGTATATTAGGCCAAACTCTTCAATCTGTGGGCATAGCTTTAGTGTCTGTGTTTATAATCACGTGTATCTTTATGCCACATCCGGTGATGATCATTTTTGTCACAGTGGTTGTTACAATGATTATGACTGGTGTGTTTGGATTTATGTATTATATAGATGTCGCTTTGAGTGCAATCACGATGATTAACATAATTATGAGTATTGGTTTCTCAGTTGATTTCACCGCACACATATGCCATGGCTACATGATTTCGAATGGTGCTACACGTGATATAAGGGTCAAACAGGCCATAGATAAAACTGGGGCACCGATATTTCATGGCGCTGTTTCATCTCTCCTTGGTATATTAGTTCTTGTCGCGGCAAAATCATATATTTTTAGAACATTTGCAGCTGTAATGTCTTTTGTTTTGCTTTTCGGAATTGCGCATGCGTTACTGCTGCTTCCGGTCATATTGTCATGGATAGGACCAGGTAGAATTAATTCTGGGGATGAAGGAACAATTCCGGAAGATAAACTCGAAAACGAAACAGTGAATGCTAATAATGATATGATTAACTTTAAAAAGTATGCCACAGTGTATAAACTCTACATTTCTGGTTCAGATGGTGAATATTCATGGCATAAAATCAAATAAATGAATTAAGTATTCCTACGCAATATATATACGGAATGATTTTTTTCTTGTGAAAAAAATGTACATACCACTACTTGGCTTTAATATATCTATTACCGACAATATTAGAACGAAAGGCAAGTCACATAAAATGGACTAATAACTGACTGTTTTCGCATTAGCACAGTGAAGTTTTAAATATAATTGTGTGTTTGTAGTCTTGTATCTCAACAAAATGTTCCTGGAAAAACAATATGAGCGGCTAATGAGAGTTAAGAAGTTAGAAGTAGTCCAGTGAGTAAATTTTAACATTTAATCGATATATACACACACACACACACACACTATATATATATATATACACTTAAAGATGTATGTCAGGTTCAGACCTTTTCAAGTGTATTGAGGAAAAAGATATGGTTGTTTTTATGTTTATTGGCGGCTAACATCAGCAAATATACAACACAGACGGATGTTATTTTACAACTATACAATAGTGTTCGGCAGCAAGATGAATATGTAGACTTATGTTCAAGGAACGATGTGACCATATAATCAAAGCCTTGAAATGTCTGATGGTTGCGGGTTTTTTGGTAGATTTATTTTCTGTTTAAATGCCAGTCTATGAATATACATGAATGAGAAGCAAATACAAATTTTATGTGCCTCATATCTAAGATGAACTCTGCCTGATCTAGCTTGTGATGTAACCATGGGCTGGAATACCTTATCATTGATAGTTCTTATATAATCTAAATGGTCAGTGTGAGATTAAGAACTGCTTGTTCATTGATAATTTATCCGCACTGTTCATGAATGGGACTATTTTGTGTAGCACATGAACATCCTTTGGATGCGATTCGGAATAAAATAAAGATGCTATGATTGTCAGAAATACACTTTAACTTTGGTAGCGGGATAAACCCGCAACCAAAAATCTTTCAGAGGCAATGCCATGAAAGAATGCAAAATCAAAATTATTATGTCAGTACGTCCGATAGTGGCTTGCAATTGCAGCAAAGCAAGATGTAATTTCTGCTTTTGTCAGTATTGTCCCATACAAATAATTTTTACGCCACATGTATTGGATTCTCTGGCATCATTGATATTATTAGAATAAAAGTACATTCACTCAAAGGCCGAATAATATTTATATATTCAGGGTTGAATTTAACAGGTATTTTAGAGTTAAAATTCAAAATGCCATGAATTCGAAGAGAGTATTCAAAATACTTGAAATACATTCTACCAGTATCATAATAATCTTAACATGTTATCTTTATCTTTATAATTATAATTTTTAGCACAAACCTTTTACAACGGTAGTAATTATTTTTAAGCGTTCCTTGACAAAAATTTACAGAACATTCAACATATGCCGTACCACAAGCTGCAAGCATCTAGACAACAAATTCTAAGTGGGAGGTCAGATATAAAAACAATATGGAACATTAATATTTTATTTTTGTATTTTCTTGACAATTTCATTCAAAGACTGGCCATGTATTTGTTACTGTTACGCCTCACATGCGGGTGTACCCAGCCCGTCTTTTTCCTTCCAGAAGGGCAAGCTTTATAAAAAGGGAAGAGCAATTTAATAGTTGATGTTAAATTTGTAATGAAAGAATAGCGTTCCTAAATGCATGCTTGTCTGGTTGTAATAATGATCTGAGGTCGAACTTGTGTATGTTGCTGTTTCACTCAATTTGTCAAGGTGTAATTGGTCAATCTAGTCCATCTGTTTCCCACAGAAAGGCCTCCAGAAAAGCATGTTAGATTTAAAAGAATAATATTGGATATCAATTGTTGTTTTAGTTTTACTAAGACAGCTATATTTGGTGTTTAATACAATAGCCAATGACGTCAGAGTAACAATACTGTAAACACACGTATTTTCGCGGGGTCAAAATTTCGCGAATTTTATATATTGAGTATGTTCTCTAGGTTCTATATTTGCGGAATTGTAAAAAAGTAAATTTGCTTCTTTCGGCTTTTAGTGAAAAGTTAGCTTCAGACTGTCTACCTTAAAGATCGATCGCTATAAATTGTATGGATGTGCAGTATAAGTCAAGTCGAAACGCTCCTCCTTAACACGTAACTATGTGTACAAGAAATTTGTTCATATCAATGCAATTCGTAACGTCATTGGGAAGCCAGCAATAGTTAACGGTAAAATGGACGGAATCTGTTATGAAAGTTATAACGCAAATATTACAAAACGAGATCTTAAATTAAATCAGAAACGTTCTTAAACAGTTCGGAACCATTTTTGTTTCATACATAGAAAAATGATGAACAGGTTATCTTATTTATATCTTTTTCATGACTTAAACTGTTGTTAAGCCTTGAACTTTGAGTTATTATTAGATATTTTGTGTGTGTCACTTGTTTTACTATTAAGGACCTTTCTAGAATTTTAAAAGTCCCTTCTGCAGCCTTTGGAGACCTTTCAAATGATTTATAGATAACATCTGGACAACTGAAATTAACGAATAAGTTGGTGGACCAAACAGAAAATCATTTTATATAGTTATAGCACATTAAAACGTTTGATGATATTTGTATTTTGTGAAACTGTTTATACATGAAACTGAAATGTAACGCTATGTAACTGAGATCTATATATCGCGTTATCAAATGAATCTATATTTTTTGTTGTAGATTAGGTTGATTATAGTTACACAGAAAATGCAAAACAAATTTATTTTTGAAATAGCTCTATCTTTTCACGTATGTTATCAGGATTAACTCTTCCGTTTGATTTCCGTTGATAAAGAAATGTGGTGACGCTGAATAATGTTCCATGTATCTATGATCGGCTGAAGAGGAGAAAGGTATTCTTAAAGTAAGCTATCAATTTCGGAGATAGAGGAATCGGAGTCTCAAATCAAAGTGCTGATAGTGCAGTACTGATAGAATGTGATTTATGATAGTACACGTATGAAAAGTATCCATTCCAAACATGACACGAGCACTTTGATAGTTAGAAACCAAATACATATAGGATTTGATTCAGCTGATCATATCAATATGATACTGCGATTTGGTGATATATACAGTTATGTTTACAACCCCCCTGTAAAGTAAAAATATGTTAGAATAAGTAAAGGCATGCAGCCGATAGATATTCGTAGTAATTTACTGCGCCATTAGTACATATTCAAAGTATGTCGAACTACCTTTTACTGGGCATTATTAGTCCCCTACTGGTTGAAAACCAGTTTCGGGGACTATAGGAATGCACTTTTCCGTCATTCCGTCTGTCCGTCCGTCCGTCTGTCCGTCCGTCCGTCCGTCCGCAATTTCGTGTCCGGTCCATAACTCTGCCATCCATGAAGGGATTTTAATATTACTTGGCACAAATGTTCCCCATGATGAGACGACGTGTCATGCGCAAAACCCGGACCTCTAGCTCAAAGGTCAAGGTCACAATTGGAGGTCAAAGGTCAAGAGGGCTTTTTTCCTGTCCGGTCCACAACTCTCCCATCCTTGAAGGGATTTTAGTATTACTTAGCACAAATGTTCCCCATGATGAGATGATGTGTCATGCGCAAATCCCGGACCCCTAGCTCAAAGGTCAAGGTCACAATTGGAGGTCAAAGGTCAACAGGGCTTTTTTCCTGTCCGGTCCATAACTCGCCCATCCATGAAGAGATTTTAATATTACTTGGCACAAATGTTCCCCATGAGGAGACGACGTGTCATGCGCAAAACCTGGACCCCTAGCTTAAAGGTCAAGGTCACAATTGGAGGTCAAAGGTCAACAAGGCTTTTTTCCTGTCCGGTCCATAACTTTCCCATCTATGAAGGGATTTTAATATTACTTGGCACAAATGTACCTCATAATAAGATGATGTGTCATGCACAACTTTCAGACCCCTAGCTCAAAGGTCAAGGTCACACTTAGCAGTCAAATGTTAACATAGCATGAACAGGGTCTGTTTCGTGTCCGGTCCATAACTCTGACATTCATTAAGGAATTTTAATATCACTTAGCACAAGTGTTCCCCATGATGAGACGACGTGTCATGCGCAAATACCAGACCCCTAGCTCAAAGGTCAAGGGTCACAATTGGGGGTCAAAGGTCAACAGAGTTTTTTTCCCTGCCCCGTCCATAACTCTGCCATCCATGAAGGATTTTAATATTACTTGGCACAAATGTTCCCCATGATGAGACAACATGTCATGCGCAAAGCCCAGACCCTTAGCTCAAAGGTCAAGGTCACAATTGGAGGTCAAAGGTCAATAAGGTTTTTGCCCTGTCCGATCCAGAACTCTGTCATCCATCAAGGGATTACAGTATTACTTGGCATAAATGTTTCCCATGATGAGACGACGTGTCATGCGCAACACCCAATACCCTAGCTTAAATGTCAAGGTCACACTTTGAGATCAAAGGTCAAGAGGATTTTTTCCTGTCCGGTCTATAACTTTGTCATGCAAAGCAGGATTTAGATATCAGTTGGCACAAATATTCCCCTGGATGAGACAACATGTCATGCGCAAGAACCAGGTCCCTAGGTCTAAGGTCAAATTCAAGAATGACTTTGTACGGGACATTTCTTCTTCATGCATGGAGGGATTTTGATGTAACTTGGACCAAATGTTCACCACCATGAGGCACCCTTGTTTTTAGAATTACGTCCCTTTGTTGTTACTATAAATAGATTTTATTGTAACTTTTTTATTACTGGCGGTAGAGAAAAATCGAGACCACTTTTCTGTGGTACAGCATGCATGTTACATCCAATTTTTAGGTGTATTTTGACATATCTCTACCTGGTAAAGAGTTTCTTGTTGACTTGTATTATATAGATTTTTTTTTTTTTTTTTTTTTTTTTAAGATTAATTTCCCTTTGTTGTTACTATAAATAACTTACATGATAACATTTTTATAATCAGCCAATAAATTTTAATCCAAGTGTTTTGTTATAACATATTGTATATATAGTACAATATTGTTTATACATCATTGACAGATATCAGTTCATTATGTTATACTGCAGTAGAGAAAATTAGGTGCCTTCCAGTAGGGGACTTTGTATTGCATGGCAATACTTCATTCACTTGTTACTTGTAAGTTTGTGATGAAGTCCACGGCTGCCTTCAAGGTAATGATAGAGTAGGCCAAATTTTTGTTCAGTAACGATAAAGACGTCAGAGATGGTAACTTCTGCATTGAACTACATTGTGCAACGGATAGATACGAAATAGTTGTGAGACAGTCTATTCCTGATTAAATTCTGCGCGGTTATATAGAGAAGGTGATTTTGATAAATTACCTTCCAGTAAACAAGAAAATAGCATATTCGAAGATGAATCCAATGATATCATATAGATATTGCATTCCGGAGGCTGATATGAAAAATGGTCACCTAGAGATATATAAATATCGACCAATGGGTCATTTTTCATATCACCATCTCAGAAATGCACCATTTATTTCATCATACCGAAAACATATTAAAAGGTCTAAACATCGACTGGCAAATCATCAAAATTAAGATTACAAAATAAATAAACAAACAAAAAGAAGGAGATATATATTAAAAGGATCATTACAATAGTAGCTAGATTTGGGATTTTGTATTGGGTTCTCGTGGATTTTACAAGGACGGGTCACACTCGGCGCGTGCGCGCCTCGTAAGATCCGATCTTTCAAAATCCACTCGAGCCAGCTTCCAAGATCGAGCTACTGTATTATTAATCCCTTTATATCTCAAAATGTTCAAAATGGCAATAAGAGAATTTTAAAACATGGTGATGATAAAGCAAATGTTAACAATAATGAAAATGTATAATGACACGTAGGCAGTCACTAGTAGGCCAATTTTCACTATTCCGAATTATGTCTCGGACTTGACAATCTGCATTCGTTAACAAATAATAACTGGAATTGTGGTCCGCATGGAAGTCCGTAGACTGGTTACCGGGTTGAAATGGATTTTCTCACCAAAGCTAAACATTTTTATCCCGCTACCCAGACCGTTAAATATAATTGAGCCGTGCCATGAGAAAACCAACATAGCGGGTTTGCGGCCAGCATGGATCCAGACCAGCCTGCGCATCCGCGCAGTCTGGTCAAGATCCATGCTGTTCGCTAACAGGTTCTCTAATTGCAATAGGCAATGAAAGCGAACAACATGGATCCTGACCAAACTGCGCGGATGCGCAGGCTGGTCTGGATCCATGCTGGTCGCAAACCCACTATGTTGGTTTTCTCATGGCACGGCTCATATATTGACTGAGTATACGTGTATGAATTCTTACAATCAGGCAGAATAAACAAGAGCTGTCACAGGAGACAATCGCGCTCTACTATTTCGATGCGTGATAGCGAAACTGGGCGCATCTGAGGAAGTTAGAGCTGTCACTGGAGTGTTTAATGACTCCAATGGTGGTCGAAGATATTGCACAATAGTTTGAGTCTGTGTCAACATATTAAATGATAAGAGAGATAAAGATAAAGATAAAGTGTATCAAAACACTATAAAAGTATAATTCTAGGCAAAAAGAGGACATAATTCATAAAATATTGGTGCAAGAGTTATGCTCTTTTGTGTCATATGACTAGATGATGATGTGGAACAACTACTTCAAGTTTGAATCAAATCAATTTAGTAATAACTGAGATATTGCGAAAGTACATCAAAATTAATCTTAAATTGTCAGTAAAAGGGGGCATAATTCATGAGAAATTGATGCCAATGTTAGGCACCTTGTGTCATATTATGTGGTCGATAATGTGGAACAACTATTTTAAGTCTGAATCAAATTAATTTAGTTATAGAGTGAAAGTGCATCAAAATTTAAGTAAAAGGGAGATCATTCAAGCAGTATTGGTGCAAGAGTTATGGCCCTTGTATCATTTGACGCGAGTGATGATGTTGAACAGCTATTTCAAAGTTAAATCAAATGTATTCAGTAATAACTGAGATAGAGTGAAAGTGCTTCGAAATTTCAACCCGAAATTCTAAGTAAAAGGGGGATAATTCATTAGATATTTGTACCAGAGTTATGCATTTTGTGCCATATGATGTGGGAGATGATGTGGAACAACTACTTTCAGTATGAATCAAATCCATTTAGAAATAACTGAGATAGAGTGAAAGTGCAACAAAACTTAAACCTGAAATTCTAAGTAAAAAGGGGGTGGGGGATAGTTCATGAAATATTGGTGTGGGAGTTGTGACCCTTGTGCCATATAATGTGGATGATGATGATGAATAACTATTTTAAGTTTGAAATAAATCCATGAAGTAAATACAGAGATAAAGAGAAAGTGCATCAAAATTTCAACCAAGGTGCGGAAGAACGCAGACGTCGACGCCGACGACGTTCCGAGTAGGATAGGTTTCCATACTTTGTATAGTCGAGCTAAACAAACTGTGAAAACCCTTAATAAACACAGAACGAAACTAGACAACATAATACCACACGATTTAGTCTGTTCATGAAAGATGATGAAATTAAGAAATAATTTATAGCAAAATAGTGCTTTAACACTTTTTGTCGGGCGTAATAATTGCACGAGGGCGCAGCCCGAGTGAAATTATTTGTACGACGTATTACCGCCCGGGTGTATAAATAGTGTTAAAATACGGTTTTGGTATCAATTATTTCGATTCTAATATGCCCATAATCTAAAACAGTAGATAAAATATAGAAGCGCTCTTTCTTAGTCGCAACAAAAACTTTGACATCACCGCACGTTAACGTGACGTCATTCTAGCGTAAGAGTGTTTTAACAGAGGTAAGCATATCAGAATATGTAACACTCCTCACGTTCCCTAACACTAGCATAGTTCTAATGAAATGAAAGTTAACTATGTTTCTCTCGGATTTTGTGTATAGGCCTAATATGTATGCCATAATATACTGACTAAAGGTTAGGGTTAGGATTACCAAGGTTATAATATACATATTTAAATCGCTTGAATCCGGTATATACCGGAGTCTGTATTGTATGACAGGCGCTCCAGATCTGTTTTTTAATCACAATTGATATAGAATGTCCACAATAGCTGGTCCGAAAGCAGCAGAAAATACAACAATACTGAGACATGTCTAAGATGTGTCAAATCTGTATATGGGTATGTTTCTGTTAAAATATAAATGATATCGAGACAATGTTATAGAAGAATATGAGCCTGTAAAACTCAACAATATTATACACAATGATTTAGAGATGATACCTAAAGAATCAAACTGCATCTGATATTACTTTCTGTTGAAAACTTAATACCAGAGTACCTCAATTATATAATGGTTTCACTTTCATATTTCATTTTTCATGCTGAAAGGTAATATTTAATCCGAAAAATTTAGTCCTACTTGGAAAAGTGAAGCCGGTGAAAGACAACTCTTCTAGGACTATTTAGTTATGTGAACAAAGTATGCATAGATTCGGATGTGTTTCCCAAAAATATAGTTTACTTCAAGCTCTATGAACAATCATTCAAACAGAAAAATTGAGCGTTATCTTTCATTTTCAAACGAATTTATTCAAAGACAATTTATTTTATTTATTACTGCCGATAAATTACAGGTGTGGTATGATCATATGAAAGAAAGCATTATTCGTGAGAAAAAATATAAACAGACTATATGAATTTTACGACATCGAATCCCTCAACATTTTACAAAATTCGTTTGCCGAGAATAATCAAGGCCTTAAAATGTACGATTTAAAACAGAGCGATATAAAAATGTATATTCTATCTGATGGTCACACCAAAACCATACCAAAAACTATGCCGAAAGAAGTTATTTCACTTTTTATGACACGCACCTTGTGTTTACAAATGTACCTAATTTGCATATTGACCGATGCGTGCGGAACAGCATTTACCTTGCGGAATCTACCGTTACAGAAACTTCTGTTAATATAATGCAGACGTTCTTTAGTATAAATAAAATGGTTGTGTTAGTTAAAAAGAAATGAGAATCACCTTTCTTTAGCTAATCCACAAAAACAACGAAGCCGGTATCGCTGTCAAAAGTTCCCGTATTTACTGCGCGGTGCTGTGTTAAAATATTGCTAGTGTGAGAAAAGCGATATGCGCTTCAGTTTTGCACTTGATTTGTTGTTGTTGTTGTCATTGAATACGTAGCCTTAGGTACCATCTCTACACAATGGCATCCATTCAAAATAAAGTATGTGAAAAGACACTTTGAAAGCATAAAATGCAACCAAACAAAATTATAGCAGACTCGGTTTGATTAAATCTGTTCATGAGAGGTAATGGAAAGTGCTGCACCTCTCACGAACATCCCCTATCCCCACCCCCACAACATCAGCTTAACCGTTATTCCATATAGACATTGAATGGACTGCATGATCCAAAAGGAATAGAGACTTTTTACGTAGGTAGAGACGTTTTACGGCCGCTACATAACACATAAAAATACTGTTGTGACAGTTGATAAAATATGTGAAAAGATAAAACCTATTTATTGACGGCATAAGCAAACGAAATATTTGAAATTAACCCTTGAAAATAGTTTTCCTATATAATCTATTGCTCAAAATAATGTTTTGTTTTATTTATTCAATCGAGAAACTAATATTGATTATCGAGTTACTTTCAAGGGGGGGGGGGGGGGGGGGGGGGGGGGGCAATCTATCATGATATGCCAGTTGAAATATAATAAGGCTGGGGATGATTCCAAGTATAAGCAACAGTATATTTCTTTACATTTGTGAATGTTTTAGCACATATGACATATACATTAATTTCTCCGGTTCAATTTGATGTAAAAATATTTATTCTTGTTGAGTATCTTCTTTCTAAAATTATCACCTTCACTTACATTGAGCATATAGTGAAAATCACTAAAATTTCCAATTCCTTTCCCTTTACAGGCAAACGAATTATGTTTTTTTTTCCAAATATACAACTTATTTTTAAAAAATCCGATTCATTTTCCTATCAACAAAGAAGGCTGCAAACCGTGAATTATTATACAACAATTAACCTTTCTCACGTCACAATTATTACGTCATAGCGTCAAACGGCATAGCGGCGCGCTGGAAAAGAAACCAATTGAAAACGGGCAAATATTTAATGAATGCCGTCAAGGATGTACTTTAAAGTCCTTGGTAACGTGTTAGAATCGAAATAATATATCTCATTTAGTGATTTGCTCTTGAATAAAATCAATGTTTGTCGTTCAGATGCGTATTATTATATCACTCGGACTGCGCCCTCGTGATATAATTCCTTTGCATCTGAACTCCAAACAATGATTTATTCAGCGACAAATCACTAAATGAGATATATTATTTCTTAATTAGCACATATTGAACATTATGATGACATATTTACAACTTTAAAAAGATAAAAGCTACTTACTTCCATTAAACGCCAAAGTTAACCAAGAAACTAAAAATCTGGCGGTTATCTTATCGCTATATTCTTACTCATCCCCAGCTTTTATTATATTTGACTGGCTTATCATAGTAGGTTGTCCCCCTTGAAAACTATCCGATAATCAATATTGGTTTCCCTACTGATATTAGTTTGAGCAGTAGATTATATAGGAAATTTATTTTCAATGATTAATTTCAAATATGTCTTTTGGTTTGTAAATATTTTACCAGATATGACAGTAAACTTCAATTTCTTCTCTTCAATTTAATGAAAAAATATTTATTCTAACTGAACATCTTCTTGCTTCCAATTTTGTTTTAAAAGTATCACCATCGCTTATATTGAACATATAGTGAAAAACACGAAACTTTTCAATTTCTTTTACTTTAGAGGCAAATAAATTATATTTTCCAAAGCATGACAATTTATTATCACATATGTAGGTATTTTTGATTTTATAAACAATACAATAATATAATTATAAGTGTTTTAGGGTAAAGGCTTCTTGCTTCCATTTTACTTCAAAGTGTATCAAGAAATAAAAAAAACTTGTGGATTTCTTAAATTTCTGACGTAACTTAAACCGTGTTAATTTACGGAACTGCATACACCAACAACTGACATACGATTCACTATAGTCTTTTGGAATAATAACGTTCATAAATGTCTAATTAGTCAAAAAATAGAAAAAAAAATAATAAAAGAACAGAATAGAACAGAGCTTTGATTTTTCACCAAACTGTGTATGAGAACAATACGAATCAACATACATTACATAATTTCTGACTGAAAGCTAAATATCTTTGGGATACTGAAACATTCGACGACAGGAGAATAACTATGTCAAAGAATAATTTTCTTATGAAATAGTGTAATTTGCAAGCTAGGCGCTCATTGAAAGCTGGTGAGAGGGGGAGAGAATGTGTACATTTATTTAAACAAAAGACACAGCATGGTTTCCACGATATGCAAAGAAAGGTGAAATTAACAGACGCGCAATATCATGTCTATTTTAGAAATGAAATCCAAGCTTGTAAAAAAGAAGAAAAAATGGCGTGCTTTCCTTGAGTTTGCACGGCAGGATTATCTCTTTAGTACGACCTACATTTTTGTCACGGCTTTGTTCGTGGAAAGCATGCAAACTAGCCACCTTTACAGCTAAAGGCTTTAGTAAACACGATAAATTTGATTTCATGATTGAATTGTATAGTATGTACAAACACATATCTGAATGGTATATTTGATTCATGTATATCATTGATTATACAAGTAACTTATACACTATAAATAAGTAGACAGGGTGAATCAGACCTAATTGTTTAAAAAATGAGTCCGAATCTCTATGATACATCAATGCTGATAAGAAGAATCAGACACTTTATTCATAATTAGATATATTCTTTCTTTCTTTCTTTGATTTCTATGGAAAACCTTGGATTAAGGCCAGTTAATAAAACATGTATGTACGTGTTTTAGTAACATTTTTTTTAAGGTTTGTTAAATTGCTCGGGTTTTTCTTTGCCATTGCCTGTCAAATACAGTATTGCTTAGTTTATTACTTTATTTTATCATGTTTTAGAGTAAACTTCTAGGCATGAAAGTTAAACAAAAGTACCGTTACATGGACAAGAACAATCAGACAAAATGGGAATACATGTATCTTCACACAAGTTTCGTTTTTCTCGAGGAAAACTATTATACATGTTTTTGTGGGAAAGCTCGTTTATGAAATAATTATCGGATTTCAGTGTTTAGCGGGATTCAAAGTGTCAAAAGAAAAGAAAAGAAATTTATTTAAATGTTTTCATTTTCTGTTACATGACAACACGCATTTTGCAATATCATAAGCTAACATAATGGGTTTTTTTAGAGAAATGTTTTATATCTTTACGAGAATAATATTTCTATATGAATCTATAAAACAACATGATTTATATCAAAAACTGGCCATTTGTTGCTTTCTATGGAGTAACTTGCGAGCTTAATTTCCATGCAATACCTAAAGCAAAAATTTAGATCAATGCAAAATCCATGACAAAGAATATGAATGACGCGACCTTAGCTAATGTAAGGGATGCAATCCAATTTGAAGGGAATTGCTTTAACAAGTCAATAATTAAGGGAGAAAATTCTTGCAAATTCTCGTTAAAAGCTGACCATGTTACGCGGTTTTGATTTGCAGAATTAGAAATACCAAGAAATGACAATTCTTTCCAGGGATATGAAAAAATAAAGTTCATAATAACGAGGAAAGTATACCTTATCAGATAATAACAGAACAGAACAGAACAGACTATCTATTCCAGCTGTTTTAAGAAAATATGACCAAGGGCTGAATAATTACGAATTAATTAAGGCAAAACAGTAAGATATTCTAAAGCATTTGATGCTAGGAGAAAAAAAGTCACTAAGAGTCAGATTGTGGAAAAGAGTGTTATCTTGTTTGTGATTTCGGCGAACTGTAAAAGTAACGAGTTGGGAGCGGAATTGGTGCAACTATTTGAAAAAAAAGATACACCGTAATTTTTACAGATCACGGGAAAATAACAGACAAGCAATACCATGCTCATTTTATCTAGGAAAAACTAAGATTAAAAAAATAAAAGAATGCTTTCCACGAGTGTGTACAGTGGGATTAACTAGACCTTACTGCGACTTTCATTTTTTTGCACGGTTTTGTTCGTGAAAAAGCATGCAAAACTGTCACAATTATTGCTCGGGTAAATTTTATTCCATGACTGAACTGTATAGTCAGCGCAAACAGGAATGACACTTTACATATACAAAAGATTCATTACTTGAAAAGTTTCCGTAGACCCAACTAGAGCTATCACTAAAGGTGATGAATGTACCCCCCGCATGCACTGACACAGTACATTGCAATTTGATGCACATAAGATTGCATAATTATGTGGACTGTATGTATATAGACTGTATGTATACAGTATAGTAACAAAAAACAAAGTCCCATAACTATGCAGAATATTTATCTAAAAGAATGTAACATGCACCATGCACAACTAGGGTTGGTACTGATCACTTGTGTGAAGTTTCATTAAATTGTGTGTAAGGGTTTGGTAGATTAGGCACGCACAAGACTGCATATGCAGACTGTATGTACATAGTATGTTAACAAGAAACAAAGTCCCATAACTCTGCAATTTTTGTCGCTGAAAGAACCTAACATGCCCCATGCACAACTACTGTTGTTACTGATCACTTGTGTGAAATTTCATTAAATTGTGTCAAGGGGATGAGGAGAGATGGTGCGCACAAGATTGTGTCTATGTATATAGTATAGTAACAAAAAAATAAAGTCCCATAACTCTGCAAATTTTTTTCTGAAAGAACCTAACATGCCCCATGCACAACTACTGTTGTTACTGATCACTTGTGTAAAGTTTCATTAAATTGTGTCAAGGGGATGAGGAGAGATGGTGCGCACGAGACTGTGTCTATGTATATAGTATAGTAACAAAAAACAAAGTCCCATAACTCTGCAAATTTTTTTTTAAAAGAACCTTACATGCCCCGTGCACAACTACTGTTGGTACTGATCACTTGTGTGAAGTTTCATTAAATTGTGTCAAGGGGATGAGGAGAGATGGTGCGCACAAGATTGTGTCTATGTATATAGTATAGTAACAAAAAAAAACAAAGTCCCATAACTCTGCAATTTTTTTTCTAAAAGAACCTAACATGCCCCATGCACAACTACTGTTGGTACTGATCACTTGTGTGAAGTTTCATTAAATTCTGTCAAGGGGATAAGGAGAGATGGTGCGCACAAGATTGCGTCTACGGACAGACGGCCAGACGGACAGACGGACAGACAACCTGAAACCAGTATACCCCCCCTTACAACTTTGTTGTCGGGGGGTACAAAAATGCAACAGATGCCATCATTTCATTCCTGTATTTCAAAAATGTCCGTGAGGATACCCTCTGACCAACTAAATAGGAGGGCATGACCCCCTAACGTATCTCAAATTTTGGAAACAAATGCAACAGGGACCACCATTTCATACCTATATTTCAAAAATGGCAAAAGAAAGACCCTTTGACTCCACTGTCGGGAGAGGGTTAATCTCCGTACCTCAAAATTTGCAGCAGAGGCCACCATTTTTATATATATTTTTCAAACATTTAAAGGCAGACACGCCCTGATCCACCTAAAATGAGGGGTTACCTCCTTCCGTACTTAACCCCACTCCGTTCGCCGATGCCGCCACCATTCTTTAACTGTTGCTGCTCCCCGCACCCCAATGAAATATTTCTGGAACCGGGTCATTTATACATACACTTCGTATTGCTCTTAATTTTATAAGAGATGTCTGAAAAGAATTTGTCGTGTTTTCGTGTCGGCGGGGCGAAAACCCGACAACACGAAAACTCGACAAATAATGTATTTGTCGTGTTTTCATGGTGTCGTGTCGGTTGGGCGAAAACACGACAACTAGAACACACGACAAATACCTAATTGCACAAATCCATATTATAGGCATAGTACTAGAGCCGATTTACGCAATCGAATACCGCCGGAAGTAGAACATTTATGTCAACACCAGTTTCGTATTTTCACGTGAAAACGGCCGAAAACTGAGAGGTTATCAACAAATTATAAGTTTACGGGTACCATGAGGATTTTTCATGCATTTAAACGGTAAGTATAATGTTTATGGATTATTCAATACAATATGAAAGTAGACTGTTACGCTTTAAATGGAAATTATGAAAGAAAAGTCGATAAGAAAATATTGACTTTCTACTTTCACTTTCATTGTCGCTTTTTAAATTGCCCAAAAATGTTCTTTCTATTAATTTGTTTTTTCTTGTTTTTTGTTTGTAGATACATAATCCTATGGCAAATTAATGTGTGAAGTGACAGCTTATTTAAAGCATCCGTTATTAACTAGGCCTAAGTTTACCGATTTTTCCTTTTAGAGTGACCTTTGACCTTATATTAGCTTATAGTCTGTTCTATGTATTTTAGCTGTAGTCAGAACAGAATGTAATTGAGACAATCTGACTAAAGTACATCTCCTATTACGCTACGCATAGGATCTGAAAACGACCTATTCATTGCTCGTTCTGACGCCCTTTCACTAGCCAATCAGAGCCAGCTACAACTCTTGCAAATCTACCTCAGCATTGACTTTGATATTTACAATTCTTATGTCGTAATGTATCAGATAGATGTTAGCTCAGTCGGTAGGCCACTTGCTTGTAAGCGAGGGTCCCGGTCGAGTCTGAATAACTGCATATTTTTCTACCTTTGACAATCGAACAGTCGCCTGATTGGATAACATAAAAATAGCAAAAATGGAAATCAAAATATACAGAAGACGAATTAATGGTCGTTCTCAGACTTCGTTTAGAAATCAAGTACTTTATCAGATTGTAATTGAGATAAAATGAATTTCAAATAAACTGTTGCAAATGTAGGAAAAGAATATATAATAATATATTTATTATAAGTTATTGAAATATTATATTATAATTACCTCATTTCAGAAAGAAGTACAAGCGAACAGATGACACATTAAAGTGGCTGCAGAAGCTTGAAAAGTTAGATAGAGCAGGGGCAGTCAAAACAGTGGGATAATACTTCTATGTAATTTCTTTTTAAAGGCAATTTATACAGGATGGAAGGGTATCTCATACAATGTTTTACAATTTACATGTAGTTTTATCTCTCTTTATGATGTTGAGAGTAAACAAGTCAGTGACATCTAATTAACACTTTGTCATGTAAACTATTGACAGTTGATATATATATTAGACAACATTTGATAAAATGCAATTGCCTATCAATATTAAAAAGAGCAAACAGTTGACAATTAACAGGCAGGTCATTCTTCTAAATGACACCATAAATAAACTTTCATAATTTTGTTTTTCTTCAACTTCTGGATTTAGACTGGAAGCCATTCCAAACTATGAACTGGTAAATTATATAAGGAGTCATGTAATGATTATGGATGGGATACATTATACGTTAATGGACAATAATAATTTGAAATAATAATATTTTTTAAGATCAAGGTGTTAAGGTGATTTTATAAAGATGGTGTTATGGTTTTTGCATGATGATTGTTAACTGTTCACAGATTTTATCATTTATATATTTCAGGGTGTCCAACATGTCTAGTCAGGTTGACATAAGTGAAAGATGGTCTGATGGTACAATGATGTACAAATGATACTCTTTAACAAGTTGAACATGTCAAGGCTAATATAATGCCAGTTATTAAAATTACATTCCCCTAAACATTTAACATATACACATTGTAAATGTCATTAAAATGATTTTATGAAGTTTCATGAAGGATGGTACAGCCAGTGTTGATCTGTATGACTTAATTAAACACAGATATTGATACCTTCAGGTAATTGTTTACAATATTCAAAGAGTTACAATGTAATTCAGTTATTGATTTGGTATATATCACTTCTAGAGGCTTGTGTAAAGTTTATTTCACATGAGACCAAGGGTCAAGTATGATATATAAACTTTACACTTACAAAAAGAAATTATACAGTACCAAATAATTACAGACTTATGAATGTAACTTTCCAAATATCTTACATTTTTCTCCTGAAATTAATTAAAAAGGTAAACACAATTCTATTGTTATAAGCTTAAAAAGGTGAATGTAAGATATAAATTATGAAATGTCAAGTCTAAGGTGTGTTTTTTTCAAAGTATTTAAGATATAGAATAAAATATAGCCTGCCATCATAATATTCAAAAATAAAAAGTGTCATACATATATTTTAGGTCAAATAGTAAGGTCAAGTGAGTGACTTAGGGTCACTATTGGCCTCTTCATATATTCTACTAAAATGGGTCTTATGCATAAGATATGTTGAAGTTTTATTAATCTAGTAACACTTTTATTCTACCTTATATTCAGAAATATACATATTTTGAATATTAAAGAGCTGCAGACACCTCGAATACAGAGTAACTACAATATGCATTTCTTTCTTCAGATATATACCTGTGAAATCTTCAGTGTCACCGTTCAGCTATTGTTCAAGATCAGTGTCTGCAGCTTGCACAGTTCAGTGTAGAGGAGCCTTCTGAATCCACTTTGTTACATATTTGCTGTTATTGTAGGACACGCATGTAGAGAGCAGCAAGTCCTGTCCAGCCGTGCATGTAAATGTGATTCAGAAACTTTGAGAATATGTAAACATTACACTGTTATAATTTTCAAAATACTGTGTCTTGTAGTGTATCAGTACTGTTTTGTCTCAGTTTATAGCACAGTAGTTCACAAATCAAACATAAGACCATAGTGATCAGTATTATTAAAATCATTAATTATTTGTATGGTGACAAAATTTAATTTCGTGCAATACCACAGTAAAACGTTTGATAATTTTCGCTTTTAAAGTTGTAAGTTTAAGGTTGGCATAATTTTTTTTTTCTTTCATAAATCTAAAAAGTGATTGGTCATTATAACTGCAATATTATTTTAGTATGACAAAGTTTATATTGAACTAAAACACTAATGTAAATTTTTGAACTAATCAATGCATTTTCTTCAGTCTTAAAACATTTGTTTATCGTACGTGTCATGGCCCATAACTCCTCCATATTACTTGTGTTTTGTCCTTTTTCATTTCACTGAAGAATAGGTAGAGGTATTGCACATCCATTTTTTAGCATCCTGATTTTGTAGAGTGTTGTATGTAAGGTTTTATCTCGAAATTATGTCTCATCTAAAGGTGGGGAGAGGTATTAATTATGCCTTCTCGTCTATCCGCATTAAGCCTGTCTGGCTTTAAGAGGACAAGCTGCTGGCAAGATTTTGATGAAACTTCACAGGACTGATCAGTACCAAGCATAGTGTTGTGCATATCGCTTGCATGTTTCGTTTTGATGCACTAAATTGCAGCCATAGCTAAAAATAGAAAAATCTTGTCGGTTTTCACAGGTTAAAACTACTTAACAGATTTTGATGAAACTTCACAGGAGTGATCAGTACCAAGTATATTTTTGCATATCACCGACACTTTCCATTTTGCTGCACAAAATAGCCGCCACAGCTAAAGGTATACATAGGTGGGAGACATGTTTTGTCATAAAAATGCCTAAAGCACCTTCCACTTTGTTAATGAAAAATGTAACAAACGTCTTACAATTGCAAACTGTAATAATTTGACATTAAATGCACTAGTTCCATAACTGCATTTGGCTTTTTTCATAATTATTGCCCTTTTCTTACCATAGCAATATTTTGTGTAACATGTTACCTCATTAAGCATCATAAGATCAGAAAGTTCTATGATTCAGACATGTTGGCCCTTTTTTACTTGTCATGAGTATGTTTTCAGTATTTTAAATTGTCATTACTTTTTGTTGTGCCAGTTTACGGAAATGAAGACTTAGTTGTCCAAATGGTGTGCCTGTGCCTGTCGTGATTTGTTTGTCTGGACAATATATTATTGATTAGTCTTCACGAAACTTTGCATGTTAATTTCCTTAAGTTCCCTGTCAACTTGGATAGTGGCACGGTTACTTTAGAAACACTACAGTGATGTAACCACTGTACTAGTCAAACGTTTTGTATTTCAGATTTTATATCACATTACAGGCTACTGGTCTTCAGCAGCCTCCATAAAACTTTCATAAAGTTTCCAAAAATGTTGTATTTTGATTTGAACTGGCATTATTCAAACAGTAAGAAGTAGTACTATAAGGCAACATTTGACCTCTTTTCGAGTAATTTTTGATTTTCTCTGTTACTATGAAAGTGCCTTTTCCTAGAAATTGGTTGGCTTATTTTTGATGATCTTATGTTTTTAATCAATTGTGGCTATGTTCTTTATCTCATGAAAATTTCCATTTTTGTATAATTCATATTTTTTACTGTCAACAAAGTGCAATACCACATACTTATCACTTTCATTAACATACCTGTACTATTTTCATAAAACATTATATAAATCATTATATAAATCATTATATTTCATATAAACAGAATTAAATAAATATTTAAGAACATCAGTGTTTTCTTTGATTGCTACACGAAACAGACCATAGGTCAATTTAGGGTCAATTCTGACACTTAATATGCAAATTGATAAGGGAGATAACTAGTACTGTCTTAAGTAACCAATATTTAGTTACACAGTTACCTTTCCTTTACACAGGTAGGACTATTTGTTGTTGATCATCTTTTGAACATTATTCCATTACTGATGACAGAACATTGAAAATAAAAGTTGTTGTATCATGCAATGACATCATATATGACAATATTTACTTTTTTTATTCCATTTTTTAAATATTCTTTAAATTAGGTACAATGCCTACATATTATTTCAATTGATTGACAAGTTACTTATTTATGAAGCAACAACATTTTCAATATTGATCCGTCAGGCAAACGGGATGAAAACAAACGTAATACGAGTGCATCTATCGAACGACATATGCATGTAATTTACAGTCGGCAGCCAATATGATATATTATTTTAAAGTAAAATATTGTGTCTATTTCTGCTAAGTGTGGATTATTAGCCTATTTAAATGGCAAACAAATGAAAGTGTAATAACAGCAATTTACTGACTGTCCATAATTGGGGGTGTGAATAACCGTTGATATGGATGAAAAGGATTAGGTTGCATTTATAATTGAAGGGTACAGTAAAACTGAACGTTTTCGAGAATACTATAAATGCAACTATGCAGTGATACTTACCTTATTATACTAAATATGTTCACTTACGACTTAATTTTCGCGAGAATCGCGATGGATATGATTCCGCGAAGATTTGTATCCGCGAAAATATCCACGTTTTGAAAAACGCGAAATATAGTATCCGCGAACATTTCTAGGTTTACAGATCATGAAAACACGAAATCCGTAACATAGTAAGCTTACACAATGTTATTCTTTTTTGTTTTTTTTAATGAAATGTTTTATGTTTTACAGAAATATTCTTTCTATATCCTTTCCGAGCCATAATGTCATCAGTGCGCCCTTACTCCGTTACGGACCCCTGTGGGATTTTTGTTTATCCCGAGCTCAAATATCGTTTCGTAGATGAAAAGCTAAGATGCCGTTCTACTAAAGCACAGGTCATTTCAATTCGTTCGAAAATGCTGAAAACTGACTCCCTATTAGGACAAAAAGTCTACGCGCATAATTATATTTAGACGGGATGACCCCTTCGCGTGACCCCTGATTATCGACGAATCAAAATACGGCTTTCGTTTTCAAGTTTAGCACTTCTACTTTCATTTTCTTTACTTCCGGAAATAGCTGAAGGAATTGGCGCCAAAATTAGTAAATATACAATCCATTCATAAACAATTCAGTCAATGCAATGCATTTCAACGCCGTCTAGCCTAAAATTCCATCCCGTCCAATATATTTGCATTCAGTGCAATGTATTTTGAAACCATTTAATGCAAAACTTCATTCCGTCAATCTTAACATGGAACGATGCATTGAAAATCTTGTTGCGATGCACCGTACAACAAAACATAATAGCATTCAGCTCAATGTGAAGATGAGTACGTGCAGTGTAAAATGAAATGATTTATTACAACTTGACGCCGTCTAACGCATATTGAAATTAAAATTTTAGGCAGTTTTACTTTTTGAAATTCTTCTTCACAATATTTTGTTTTAAAAAATAATTACACCAACTGATATAGATTTTTTCAATGTGTACTTGTGCATTTTTATATTTTTTCATTCAGTAGTTTATTTAAGATTTTAAAAAAAAGGACTCCCTTATGCGAGCATGCATAATTCTGACTTATATGGCAGTAAAATGTTTCTAAGAGAGGCACATGAGGGGAAATATTTTGAATAGATCTACTTTAAATTCAAGATATTAAAAAATATATTCAGTTTACTGTTTTTACGCGTGTTACCGGGGAGTATCATCGTGCTTGGGAGAATATCAGAGAACGTAATTTAATAACAAACTCGCCTCTATGAATCTTGTTTGCTACCCAAGCTACGTTCCCTGAGATTCCCCCGCACGAATACCCTTGTATATAACTCATACTTACCGGTACAGTTGTGTAAACGTACTGATGTTTATGCATCAGTGAAGCACCACGAAAAAAATGATTTTTTTTTGTTAGTGTAACTGCCTGTTTGAAAGGGAAATTAAAATGACTTACTTTCCTAAACTATTAACTATTTGTATCTTAGCATGCATACTCGGTGCTACAACGTTCTTTTATGTAAAGAAAAGTGTATACATCTTTGACACAAATTATTTCAAAATTAATTCTGTGTCAAGAGCAGCACTAAAAGAAACCGGAAGCAAACAATGCAAGGTAAGATGTTTTCTATGACTGAATTTCTTTTTGTCTCAATGAAATAATTTTTAAAATTATTATGGTATATTATCGTACGTACATATAAATATATCAGTGCGTCAGGTTATATAACAGTATAAACAGATAAACTATGCTATTTTGAAATTATGAATTAGGTGGGTGGGGTACATGATATCATTTCTGAGGAATGTCGAAGTTTCTGTAAAACAAACTTTATTCCAATGTGACCATACATTAAAACTATGAAGCGCTGAACTCTTACTTTAATTAAAAGACTAAAGTGGGAAAAGTTATCAGTATGTTCGTGTCACAATTTTCGGTGTAAGTATTCTATGTCATCAAGCATAAATGCGAAAAACTACAACATGCACGATAAAGTTGAACTATCCGTGTAAATGAGCCGAGAGCTATTTTTCTTTTTCCATCTATTGCTTTTCTTAAAAACACATTACAATTAACCAGGCGTCGGCAAAATTTGTCATTTTTGTGTACATGCCTTTACACATTAAAGTCTGAATAGGTATGGTGTGCGAGCAGAGCCTGAGTGCTTACGCAGTGTGAATACATACTTTTCAGGTCAGAGAGATGGCCTGTTTGTACCAGGCTGGTCCAAATGGTTCATAACAGATCATGTTTACATAGGCCAAATGAACCATAAAACATGAGACGCACGTCTTTTTTTTTGTTTTAGAAGAAGACTAACAATCATTGTATGGGTATTCGCATCATGGCATGGATATTTTTAGTCCAACTAATTTGACGCGATCCTAGGAAATATTGAGATATTTTTTTTCAAATGTGCAAGATCCCCACTCGCGGGCAATATAAAACAATCTGAACGTCGAATTATTTTGACTAGGATATTTTATGGACCGAACTTTTACTTATGGAATGCAACTACATTTGAATGAGTTTTACACTTAAAACCTTTGCAAACAGGTACGATTTTTTTTTTGTACATTTACACACTGGATAACCGGCTTTCCTGACGCCCGCTGGAAATGTAATCCAGCTGGAAATGTAACCCAGCTGTAAAACGGTTGGTAAAGTTTTTCATTTATTTCTGTTATGACCATGGCTTACATTTACAATTTCTGGGCCAAATTCGATCGATATGTCTTGAAGATATTTCGCAACATTTACTCAGTATTGAAAAAAAAAATCGAGCAAAAATCCAAAGTTTAGCGCAAATTGGTTTTTATTTAAGACATTACCAGCGTCGTCCAGATAGCCGGTTTCCCAGTGTGATTTAGGTCACCATCGATTTTACAAAATTCTTAAAATAAAATAAGGTAATTGTTGGATATCTTTATTTCGGCCATTTGTAAAATCCGAAAGATAAAGGAGGTAGAAAACATACCGGCTTCCGCTGATCTGAAATTCAACCGCATATTCGTATCCCCCTGCATCCGTAATGGCGATTCAAGAATAAAACTGAAAGGTGTGTGTGTTGGTGGGGGGGGGGGTGGGTGGGGGGGGGTCGACGTCAACCGAATTTTTAATTGACGGTGTGGGGGTTCATCGGAAAATCAAAATGGTTGGTGGTTCCATCATAAAATCATAATTATGGGTGGTGGGACCATCAGAAATCATAAAATGGATGGTTGTCGCCCACAAAAATCGTCTTTATGGGTGGTGGGTTGACTGTAAAAATAATATAAAAAATGGGTGGGTTGGTGTTTGATCACCTGTCTAAGAAATAAATTTTATTCAGAAACTGTTCATTAAATATTTGTGTTTTTCTGTCTCGACCTTTGCAGTCACTTGTTCTAAATAACGCGCGAAGATTAAGTTTGACGTAATAGAATCGTGTCACCAATTATGTACTATATCTCGCACTTGTGTATATGTCAATAAAGTCCGTGGAGACCGTTTGATACTTCATTTTTCCCGCCTTTCATTCCCACTCGTCTGATTGGCCCGTGACGCGTATAGATAAATGCACTGTCATATACCAGTTATGGCTGTTTCGCATACACACGAGGCAGACCGAAACGAAAACATGCGTGAATAGAGCAAAATAAAAACTCGGATCCGGAAACCTTTTGTGCCCCCGATGAGGTAGTGGGGGCATATAATTTGGTCATTCCGTGCTTCCTTCCGTGTGTACCGTCCGAGCGTCCTTCCGTCCGAATTCGTGACCTGCCTATCTAAAAAGTATTTGAACGAAGATTCATGAAACGCTTC
Source organism: Mercenaria mercenaria (assembly GCF_021730395.1). Classification (NCBI taxonomy): domain Eukaryota; kingdom Metazoa; phylum Mollusca; class Bivalvia; order Venerida; family Veneridae; genus Mercenaria; species Mercenaria mercenaria. Next base: position 13,154,817 of record NC_069367.1, on the reverse strand, counting down.
ATGAGTCTTAATCATGAATATAACTTTGGCGCACCTCCAATTTTTCGTTGGGGTCAAGCCCCTATTTACAGAGTTAGGCCCCAGAATATATATCAAAATGCCACATTTTTTCACCCTGAGAACGCAACCTAGCTCAAAAAGTAATGATAAAAAACTGGTTGAAAAAACATGCATAAGTCTTTATCATGAAATAAACTGCACAACTCTTTCATTTAGCTGCTCCGCCCTCCAATTTTTAAGGTTATGGGCCTTGAAATAGTAAAAACTGCACATTTTCACCTAATTGATGTACCTAGCTCAAAAAGTATTTGAAGTAAATCCATGAGACCTTGCTTGAGTCTCTATTATCATAATGTGACCTTGACACATTTGGCATTCTCATGATAATCATAGCGATTATTACGAGATCGGCCCTGAAATAGACCAAAAACGTGGATTTTTGCGTGTTATGCCACATAGCTCAAAAGTATATGGCCTATAATAAAGAATCCTTTCAAAAATGTTTGTTTGGTGCTTTACCCCAATAACCCCTGCAAAAAATTGAATTATTTCCCCTTATTTGTGACAAATGTACCAGTGGAGGGCACACCCTATGTCCTACAGACACATTCGACTTTAAAAGAAAATGTGCAAGTCGTTAAGATACCAACATCATAATATTCCCGACAGTCAATCTCGTTTATTATCATGGGAAGTCACTAATGTCACACACAATCATATTTACTGCGTATTACGCACATGTTTTCTTTATGGTGGCATATATCTGCCAATCACATAACAGCTTATATATGTAGACAGTTTTTCTCTAAACATGTTCACATATCCAGTTATTAACTTGCAAAAGCGTCAAAATTGCGTGTTATCCCAATAATTAAAGTTAACAGGACAAAACTGTGCCTGTTGGTGCCACACGTTCTGCCATCCAAATATCACATAAATAAGTTTTTACTGTGAAAGTTGTTCAGATATCCAGTATAATATTAGTACCCACCTTGGCGATTAACGGTTAAATTTTACGACCCTACACGGAATTCCACAGTATAGAATATTGAAAACGGGCAGAAAATGTATAGGCGGGCCGGGTAGCTCAGTCGGTAGAGCTATAGGAACGGTAATTCCGAGTTCCCTGGTTTGAGGTCCCGGTCTGCTGCACATTTTCCTAATCCTGTGACATTGGCGCCCAGCATGGGGCCGTGACGGTATTACACTGGTTAGCATTCGACGCCTGTGATTGCTTGATTTATAAAGTACCTACTAAAATTCGAGGACGAATTTCATAATTGATGGGGAAAAATGTCACGGTAAATGACTGAATATTGAAACAGAGAGAAAAACTTGTAGCGGTTGGTTAGCTCAGTCGGTAGATTACCGGAACGGTATTCCGAGGCCCCGGGTTCGAGTCTCGGTCTTGCTTTACATTTAGACAGAATGGATGTATCTTCATTTGTTCCGTATTAATACGGAACGATTACGGGATATTGCCAATCATAATTGACCAGCTGACAAAATTCAACATATTTAATTATCGTAAGTGAATATGTGGATGGCAGTAGTGGGCACTAACAAGCAGTTTTTACCTGTTAAGATACTTAAGTGGATAACAAGCTGTTATGTCAATTGCCAGATAATAACTGAATAAATGACATTTTTACGAACAATTTCGAGATAAATAAGTGGATATGTGGTTGGCAGAAATATGCCACCCTATTTCTTTGTTAATACGTGGCCTACATGTATTTGAGCTATATTCATAGACAATACTCCAACACTACTCATTGAGTACACTAAAAAAAATTGCCTAACGGTCACGTCTTACTCAGGAAAAAGATCCAATTATTCATAAAGGTTGAGTGACATCAGTCAACTCCCAAGATGATTGACTGTTGAGAGGTCCTGTTGACCCTTGAGTGTTTCTCAAGGTCACATAAATGTAAGTTCTGATTATAAATTACAATATATAAATAATTTGAAGTAATTATAACAGTGCCATGTTAAAACGGCAGATCATATTTATGTGGAAGGTATGTTAGGAAAAATAGTATTATGTTTTCTTTTTAGAATACATGTTGTTGCGGAACGAACTAAAACGCAAAATAAAACCAACAAATTAAAAGACTAATTTTTTTACCTTTGCTTTGAAATGTGAAACTTCTATTCTGTTAGTTTCCAATCAAACAATAGACAGACCAATCAAAACTAATGATTTTTTTTTGCCAGTTTAAAGTATTAAAACAAAGCCAAGCTCGTAACAAGAAACATTTTTAAAAACTTATATTACATTGACCAAAAAATGTGACTTCCGAATTTTAATATCTTTAACCTAAATATTACCAGTCTAAATTAATTTCCATTATACGTTAAAACCGAATGAGGAAAAGAGATCATAAGTTGTCCCAACCAAGCCCACCAGAATTTCCTATGAAGATTTATGTCATGTATTTTTTGCACAGCCCATTAGAACACGACACTTAGTTTCTAATCTGTCTCAATGATATTCTGCAAATTGAAATAAGAAACGCATGTGAAAAATCAGCATCCTAACAGCTTTGAGTAGTATTAGAAATACCGAAGCGAGCGTTTTTGACCCCCCTGACCCCTTGTCCCTATTCAAGTACTGGACTATAATTTTACCCAAAACTTAAACACAAACTTGCTACCCTTAAAACCCAAAAAATATTTTAAATCATTAGTTAAACCGAATGAAAACCTTTGGTTTAAAAAAAACCATAAAAAAGAATAAGTTCTTTGGTCCTGGACTGGACCAATGCTGACAATTTAAAATCCACAGTTACAAAACCCAGTACAACCAACTAAAAAGTTTTAAATACATATAAAAAGATTTAGTTTACAGAATAAAATATAATGTTTGAAAAGAAAGAAGAGTTTACTGATAATATTAATCCTTATTAAGTTACAAACAAAAAAAAAACAAACGGGAGAAAAATGATAAAGGCTACTTGTATCAACATGTGGAAAAAATGAAATCAAAGTTGTTAAAAGTACAGGGGTAATTAGATACACAAGCAATGTTACCTTTTATTACCTAAGAAAGGTTAACACTTACCAGGATTAATTAATGTGGGCCGGGAATTCCCCTAGATAAAGGACCCCCAGCCAAAGAACAGGATGCAGTATGTAGGGACCATGATTTTGCTACGACAGTGGTGTAAAAAAGGGAATACATGTGATAAGCAAAATGCTTTTCCAATATAAATAAAAACTAAATCAAATACAATTGGAGAAAAGATTGAAAAACATTTAGTTGTAAAACCGGCTACAAAACGAAATGACCCCCATGGTCTCGACAAAAATCAAAAAACGGAAAAGGGGGTAGAGTACTACCCCAGGAATCACATGGACGATGAATTAGCAGAAGAATTACACAAAACCAATTAAAAGAAATTTAGGAACAGAAGAGTGATAGTTAATGATATTGATTGAAACTGGTCAGCTGATTAGGTTTTGGACCTGCAAAGCTTTTTCAAAATAAATTAAAAGTAAAGTTACATGTTAACCGTAAATTGATAATTTAGTAAAATATGCTTGGGTTATCCCATTAAAGAAAAAAACAGGAGAATTTGTTACGAAGGCATTTGAAAAATAAATTTTAGAAGGACGATTACCAGTAAATTTATGGGTAAATGAAGGAAAAGAATTTTCTAATAAAAGTTGAATCATTTTTGAATAAAACAAGATTATTATTACCATACATTTAATGAAGGAAAAGGCAGTAGTATAAAAGAGATTAATAGAATTTAAAAAGAAAAACTGTGGAATATATTTTACAGCAAAAAAAACTTAATACTTATTTAGATGAAATTAGCGATAATGGTTGATAAAACTAACAAAACAAAACATTCTAGTATAAAAATGGCCACCAAACGAAGCTAGAAAAAACTTAATAAAAGTACTGTTTACTTTAATTTTATATGGAGATTTAAAGATACCAAAGAGTAAAAACAAATTTTAAAATTGGTGAGCGATTTCCGCTTTAAGCAACATAAAAGACATTTGATGAAAAGGATATACACCAAACTGGACAGAGAAATATTTAAAAATTATAAAAATAATAATACAGAGGTCCAGAAACAAACACGATTTAAAGATTAAATTATGAAAAAAATCAGGTTCATTTTATGAACAAGAACTTTTACCTACTACACAAGAAGTTATTTGAATAGAAAACGTTATTGAGACGAGACTATACAAAAAACCAGCTTTAGTAAAAAGGAAAGGTTACAATGAAAAATTTAATAGTTTGGGTACCATTTAGTGAATTGGAAAGAAAATTAATTTTAAAAAATATATTATATAAATGGTTCTATAAAAAAATTTTAATTTCTAATTATGGAATAGAAACAATAATCAATAAAATATTCACTTAACTAAACTACTGCTGCTTAACAGAAAAAGTTATAGCTAAGAATTTTTGTGCAGAGTAAGTACCGGATATATATATACAGCAGGTATCTTTGGTTGCTCAGCTGCATTACACTTGTTCCAGCTATTCCTATATTATGTAGCAGTTCTGCGGCTGTTTCCATCAGTAATTACATATTAACTAACAGAACAAAAACTTGACGACAAGAAATTTATTTTAAAAGCCAATCATTCACAAAAATAAAACAACTAATAACAAAAGCTGCACGGATTGAAAAGTAAATAAAGAAGAAGAGAAACAATTATTCAGGATATTTTTTACAATACTAATAGAAATGCAGAAAGAAAAAAAATTCAATGCCTTTTGAAACGTATTGAAGAGAATTTAAACTTAACGGATATAAAAGTAAAAAGAAGAAGAGTAATATTAACTATAATTAAAGATTTTTTCTATAAGTATTTTATATAAAAGAGAAAACTTATATCATTGGAAGGTAGTATATAGCATCAGGAAAAAGTACGTTTTTTAGATAATAATAAAGAAATATAATCCTAATTTTAATATAATTTCCAGATACCAATTCACGAATGTCAAAATGTTATGGAACCACGGTTGCAACCGTGTCCAGCTTTGCAAATTATAAAATCATATAACCTTTAATTTGAAACGTGCCCTGCTCAGAACCTTCCAAAAATTTATTTCCTTTTCAGCTAACAACTTTAAATCAGTCATATAAAAATGTTATCTACTGCTAAACATTTTGATGGGTTTCCGTCCATGACGTAGTTATTTAACTAACAGTAACGTTTATACAAAAACAACATCACGAAAGGTGTTATAAATGACCCGATGTGCAGTATACAACTTATCTTAACTAATCAAATTATAAAACCCAACGAAAAAATCCAATTGATGGATTTGTTTATGTTAAACCGACCCAGAAAATATTTTTAAAAAGACAACAAAAAAGAAACAGAACGGAAGAAAACAAAGTTGGTTTAGATTATATAGAAAAAATACACAATAACACAAGAATGTTTTAAACAGAATGTTTTTTCAATAAGTATTAAAATTTTAACAGTTTATATCAATATAGAAAAAAATGACTTTAAAATCTTATTCAAAAGATATAGAAAATATTACCTATTTTTTAAAATTTCTTTAGGTGCGTTTTAAAGATTTTTTCTATAAGTATATATATATTTAAATGGATAATAGAAAGGTAGATAGAATGATTATGTCAAAATTATCTACAACTTTAGGAGAAATAATGAATCCAGAACAAAAATTCCAATAAGAAGTCTTAAAAGAGAAAGGAATTAAATCAAAACTGGATCAAATAGTTCGCGATGAATAAAAAATCATGCTATGGATAAATTACAAAATGTTATAGATCCTTATCTTTTAAAAAATAATTTAATTGAATGGGAACTGAGGTTGTCCTATTAACTGAAGAAGAAAATGATTAAAGATAATGTGATTGCCAGAACCAATAAATATCGAAACAATCCTAAAAAAGTAATTGTAACCGACTGTGATACTAATGAAAGAACAAACATATAAAAGCACTTACAAAGCATCTAAAGAATTTTGGTATTAATGCGGGTTAATAAAAAGTTTGTAAGGGACAAACCGAATAAAATGTGGAATATCAAAAGTTAATGGAAAAAGATAATAAATATAAATATTTTATTTCTTCTTAAAGATAATTTAAAACTTATTTATTTTATTTTTTTTTAATTATTTTTTAATTATTTTTTTTTACTCCTTTTTTGCTTAAGGAATTTAATTTTCAAAATATAATATATAGATGGAAATTGGAGAAGATCTACAAAACAAAATAAAAAGAAAATTGAAATTTAAATTACATAAAACAAGATCCAAAGAATCCATTATATTTAACTATAAACGACTCTTATGAAATACTTAAATCTTGAACTAAAACTTTAAACGGAATAAAAAAACACGTTGTTTTAAAAATAACTTTTGCAAAAATGATAAAACTGAAACAATATATAAAAATCACTTATTTTCAATCAAAGGCTTTAGAAATTATAAACACAAAAAACGAAAATAAAAAAAACTTTACATCAAGCTTTTGATGAAATAATAAATAGAAATGGTAATTGATATTCTAAGGAAGTGGCAGGAGAATAGAGTCAGGTGATGCTAATTATATAAAAAGATATAAGTAAAGTCCATAGGCTGCTTCAAGTTATTTAGAATTAACCGAAAACCATTACAAAATTCAATGAAAAGGATTAATAAATATAAAGAAATGATAACGAATGATTGAGATGGTGGTCCATTTAAGCTTACAATATCCTGTAGAAAAATACCCCCAAAAATTACAAAATATAAAAGACATATAAACTATCTTGATATACTGGAATTAAATTATCCTGTACATTAAAATCAAATACCTAAAATAGAAGTTTTAAATGAAAAATCATTTAATAGTAATTCGATATGAAGAAAATAGAATTTATCCCATACTACAAATCAAAGTAACAATACGAAGAACACCTGTGAACATGTTTCTATAACTAATGATAAAATAAATGATAAAATAAACTGATGATACTGTAAACCCTCAAGAACTTGTTATCCAAACAACATTATTTTGGATAAAAGACTTTAAAGATAAATTACTAACCAAACCAAAGACCAACATAGAAAATATTTTGTCAACAGTTAGCTTACAAATTTACTCAAGAAAGAATATTAAATGAAACACATACCAAACTGTATAGAAGCTATTAATGGTACCCAAGGTGTAAAAAAGCCAAAGAGGGAAGTAAAGTACAAATTTAAAAAATTATCATAAAGTGTTTAGCCAGTACCTTTAGTAATTATATGCTGATTTTTGAAATCAAAAACTAAAAAAGTTTTTAAACTGCTTTAACCACAACTGAATCATCATTTACTGAACCATATCAAAATCAATAGAATGTGGTTACGGTTTATAAAGTTGTTTAGTTGTTATGACGATAAATATACAAACCAACCCATATTATATAGAGGCCCCTAAAGCAGTTTATAAGTTATTGAAAAAATGCTTGAGGAAGAGGAATAGTAAAGAAATATTTTAAGAGCACTTAACAAAGAACAAAGATTCCTAAAAATGATTCAACGAATTTAAAAAAAACAAAAGTATTCGTCATATCTGCGAAAAAGAATATATAGAAGGAATACAATCAAAGTACGTGATCACTGTCATGATAACAGCAGCGAAAAATTTAGAGGAAGTGCACAACTCAGAATTAATATTAATTTTAACTAACCCATAAAATATCCCTGATATTTTTCATAATATAAGAGGTTAAGAACGTCATTTTATTATGCAACAAATAGAAATATAAAAAAGAAATTAATGTTAATTCCTAACAATATGGAAAGATATATTGCATTTATTATTTCTGACTTGGTCCTTTAATGATTCATTTCAATTTATGTCTCAATCATAGGATAACTAAGTAAAAAAATATTCCAGAATTTAAATACTTATCTCAAGAATTTGATTATATTTAATTTTTAATAAAAACAAAAGGAGTTTATGCCCATAGAATACATGTCTTCATTTAAAAAAATCAAAGAAACAGAATTACCTTCAAAAAAAGAGTTAAATACAATTATAATGAAACACACAGAATCTGATAATGAATACGAACATTCTAAAATATACTGGAAAAAATTTAAAATAAAAACAATGGGTGATTAAATCATGATTTTATATTTTAAAAACTGACGTATTACTTTAGCTGATGTATATGAAAATTTTAGAAAACTATGTTTAGACTCCAAATTAAGATCCTTTCAATATTTTAGTACCCTGATTAGCCTGGATGCATGTTAAAAAGACTGGAATTAAGTTAGAAATAATAAATGATAATGATATTTAATCTTTTTAATGAAAAGGGACTGAGAGGAGGACTAAGTTATTATTTCAAACAGATACAGTAAAGCAAACAATATATATATGAAAGAATTCTAATTCAAAAGAAAAAGCAAATACATAAGTACCTCGACGCCACTAACCTTTACGGTTGGCTATGTGTCATCCTATATACCCACGAAACTTTAAATTATATCGAAAAACCATTCAAGAAATTAATTGCAAAAGTACAAACTAACTTTATAGTTGAATGTGGATCTTGAGAATATCCAAAAGAATTACATAAAACCCACAATGAAATCCTTTTATCTTCCTTAAAAAATTAAAATACCAGATCAATGGCTTTCTGATTATAGTAAAAATATTAAAACAGAATTTGAAATAGAAAAGTAATGTAAAGAGTTAGTTCTCAACTTTAAAGAAAAACAAAAATTAATGTAGTTCATTTAAAAATCTTGATCTATAAACATAATTAGGGTTAAAAAAACAAAACTACATAAAAATATTAACTTATTGACGAAAGTCCATGGTTAAAAAAGTATAATTGAATTGAATACTCAAAAAAGATCTAAAGCAAAAAATTCATTATGAAAAGGACTTTTTAAAGTTAATGAACAACTCTGTATTCGGTAAGACGATGGAGATTTACTTAAGAGTGGTTAATATTAAATTAACTCATGATGAAAATATTTTAATAAAAATACATAGCCAAACCATCATTGTTAGTTCAACGAGTAATAACAATAAATTGTTTGGTATTCAAGAAACCAAGATGATTGTTATTAAACATACCTTGTAATGTTTGAATGTGCATTCTAGATTTATCAAAATAATAAAGAATGATTTTCATTATAATTACATTAAGGAAAAGTACGAGGTAATTGTAAATTGTTATTCACTGACACTGATTCATTAATGTTTATGAAAATAAAAACCAAAGAAGCATATGAGAATTTTTATTAGGAAAAGATTTATTTGATAAATAGGTGATTACGATAGTAATTCAAAATTTTATTTATTGATAATAATAAAAAAGTAATTGGAAAATTTAAAGATGAATCTGCCGGCCCTAAATTCCATGTTTGAATTTGTCGGATTAAAGAAGTAAAATGTAATTCTATTTATTAAGAAAACGAATTAATGTTAAAAAATGTAAAGGAAATTAAAAAACTTGTTGTTACGAAAACAATAGAAACCATTCCTAAAAAATTTTTTTACAAAGTACTTGTTTTTAATTCAACCCAAAGTAATCACACCTTTAAAGTTATTCGTTCTGATAAACACAATCTTCCAGTTATGTATATAATAAAACATCTTATCATGATATGACTAAAAAAGATATATTCTTGATAATGGATTGATACATTAGCTTTTATTCTATAATCAAAACTTAAATTAATTCTTAAATAAAACTTAAATTAATTCTTAAATTTTAAAACTTAAATTATAGAACCATAATTGCTAACTGAAAATTCATAACGTTTAAAGAATTAATATATAAATAACATCATTTATTTAATTCATTTGCATAATTAATTGAAATAGAATTCATTTTTTTCTGTTATTTTTTACATGAATAACTTTGAAGAATTACATTTTCTTTATTTTTATTTGTAATTTAGCTTCTCCATATATCTAATTTAATTGCATCAACAAGAATAATTAAAATCAATTAAAATTAATTGTTTCTTATTATTACCATTTTGAACTAAACCAGGACTAGCATTTACAGATTTCCCATTGAAATAATCCACCAACAGTATCTTGGGTATAAATGTTAAAAAAAACAATGGAAGGTTTTCTTAATAATTGTCTTTTATTTTATAGTTACATTTCCTCATTATATTATTGAAAATTCCCATTATATTAATTATTCCAGTTAAAATTAAAAAAACAGAGATAATAAGTTTAATTTACATGTCCCTTATTAAGTTAAAATAATTTATAATAGTTTGTTCATTTTGTTTTACAATATTATTTTTAAGTATTTTATACGAATAAATCATACAACGTACTTTATCTTGTAACATATTTAATGAAAAATAAACAATAATATCCGCAAAGCATACTTGTATTGTCTTGGTATGAACATTGTTTATTTACATTTGTATAATACTTAATTACTTCTTTCGGCGGAGAATCCAAATGGAATCAAAGACATATAATTTACATAACAAACCCAATGTGTTCCAGGACCAACAGAGCGTCCAAATTTATACGTCCACCCTCGTCCTTTTCTTTAATTATAATAAATATTTCTACTAAACACACCCCAAAAGTATTTATATTTAATTGTTTTACCCAATGTAACAATTTCAAGTTAATATAGGGTTTGTTTATAAATTCTATTTTCTATTTACTAAATTTTTTTCTTATAACTAAATTTTATTTTCAATTTACTAAAGTTTATTTTTTTTTACTAAAGGAAATCGTCTGTAAGGTCCTCCGTGTATGAATCAATCTGTATCCTTTCTCCACATAACAAGAAGTAATCAAGGTATCCAATACAATCAGCCAACATACCTAAAAACCCACCGTCTTGATTTAAGTTTTTTTTATATGTGTTAATTTAATCACTCCAGATCCTACTAGTTGCATTCTTTGAGTAGGATAAAGAAAATGGTGATATCATAATTTCTCTAATCATTACTCGAAATCATACCCATACCAAGAATTTTTCTAACACCAGGTAATGGCCAGTCCAGACAAAGCGCCAATTGCCTTAGAGGGGCTAATATTTAGAGCCCTTGAAGAATTGTTTTTTCCTAACAAACCAGCCAAAGCTCCTAAAAAATCCACCATTATGACCTTGACTGCATATGTTTTTTTGAAATTGTAATATCTATACCCATTAATATTTGCAACAGCTTTTTTAATTTGATTAATTAAGTGATTTGTTAAAAGTAAAGGAAAGTTATCCACGTAATAGTTCAAATGTTTTAATCAAAATGAAAGTGGAATTATGTTGTTGTCTGGCTCGGGCTTAAATTTTTCTTTTGTCCATACTGGTAAGGATAACTTATGTTCAATATAATTTGATGTCAATAAAACATTTATATTTATTTTATTATAATAATATTTAATTTATTTAATATATATTTATTTTATATAAACAATGCCGTTCATTTAAAAACCATGACAAGTTCATATAAACAATAACAAGTTCAATCCAATAGTAATTTTATTTCAATACTGTTACCTCATAACAAACAATGGCGTAAACACGAAAAATAGCTGCTGGAGGAATATTTAATATAGCTGTTAAATGTAATAATGCTTAGGATCTTCTGTAGTATACATCCTTATTTATATTCCAAGATAAAAAGCATACATCCCAAACACACATATTAAATAAAATCTATTTAAGAGACTTTCCAGTAGTCTTATTATTTTGTTTAAATAATCATTAATTACATCGTCATAAATACTAGAATATACTTGAGTATTCTGTGTCTGGTATAAAAATCACCATTACCAACAACAAGACGAAAAGAACTCAAATGCAAATTTCATATGCATGCATTAATTTTAAAAGTATCTAATAAATAGGGTTATGTTCTTGTGAATTAACTTTTGTCATGTCGATTGTAAAAAACAAAATACATGTTGAGGTTTTATTACACCAGCCGTATACAAAAGGTTTAATATTAGTTTGTTGTGGTATCAGTAGATTGTGACACCAATTCCCTAAGGTATGACCATCTTGCTTTTTTAAAATCTTTCAGTAGAAATAAGATCAACCCAAATTTCATTGAAAATTAAAACCGCGGAACCCATAGAATTAATTTGTTACAATTAACTCTACCAGCACAGCAATGCAATAAGCTCTAAAAATAATTCACATCATCTTCAGGGCTGTAGTGTTAATTTGAAATTTGACTTGGAGGAAAAATATAGTTTTTCTCAAACCCTGAAAAATGAATAATTAATTATGAATATTACATTTACCTCTTTAATACACCTTCGATTAAATCCTTTATCTAAAAGCAAAACCTTTATATATCCAACTTGATCCATCTGCATTCAGCATAGCATTTCATCTAAATAAAAAATTCATTTGTATCCAGTAGATTTTGCATAATCCTAATACAATACAACCAAACTCTTTACAATTATTACTTTGTAAAAATTAATACATCATAAACAATTTTTTTTTTACTCCATTTTGTTTAACCCTAACAGAAACGATTAAAGAAGCAGCAATATTAAATTAGAGCAATTTGCTTAGCATCTCCATCGTCACCAACATTATTACCCGATTAGTCAAGCTTAAATACTTTAAAACTAACTTCAAAAATAACCATTAAACCAATCAACATATAGCTTCTATCATTAAATGATAAAGTGTGATCTCCGTTTTTTTGATATTTGTTGCTTTAACATATTTCCCAGGACAGAATAATAAAGCTGTATCAAATTGCATAAGGAGTTAATACATATCTTATCACAATAAAGAATTTTTGTTCTAAACAAGAAATCTAATATATATTATTTTATTTTTTTATTAAAGTTAAAACTTTAAGTTATTATATCAATAATCTGAAAAAACGTTTAGTCGAGCAAAAAAAGCCCATATCTGACAATATTATTAAATTCTATATAACAAACCCCTCCTCCTTACTAGGGGGTTTTAACTGTAATCATTTCCCATGTAATTCTTAAGCAATTAAATTACCACTGCCGAGCAGGATTCATTTAAGTTTTTCAAAACAATATTAATCACAGCTAAATTTCCACTTCTATCCAACCTTTATGTTCCAGCTTTCAAGAGCTGCATTTCCTGCTGTTTCCAAGCTTTTTATTACCAGCAGTGCAAATTGAAGATGCAACTCCGCTTGAAAGCAATTACCGTAAAAAGTACCAAGAAACCTGGATCCGTGTATGATTTCTTCTAATTGGTCTGAGCATCAACATAAATAAATATACCATTATTTTTGTCATAAACTTTTTTGTACAATAAATAAAACTAAAATTTAATAAAAGATTTAATTAAAAAAAGTTTAAAACTTTAGTAATAATTAATATCCTTTTAAAAAATAGAGTAAACTGTTTCAACCTCACTTAAAATATAATTATTCTACCAAATACAACATAATAATATTCTAATTGAATGTCTCAATATATTTATTAAAATTCAGAAATATCCAACTCTTTGTGGTTCTTTTGTAACTGGAAAAGCACTAGTTAAATCAGCAGTACTTAAAGCATAGATAATATCAACATGAAATAACCATCAACACGAGAATTATCAATAAGAATCACAATGAATGTAAATTTACGACAGAGTTTAGTAATAATTAAGGTGTTGTAGTTCCCCATACATATATTTCTCATGCTTATTTTTCTCAAATCCAAGCAAAGAAAGACAAATTTGACAATCTAAAACCAACATAAAATTATCTGTACTTAGAAATCAAAATCTTAAAAACTACTTAAATCAAATACCAAACATATTGGAGCAATTACAGCTATATTAAATTCAAAATCATCAATACAAATTAATGTTTTCCCTAATAATAATTATTAGAATATACTGAGTAACTGTAAAAGAACCATATAGTAAATATGAAAACTTCCATACTTTACCATAATAGAAGACGAATTCCTTTATATTGTCAAATTCAACACTAAATATATGCCAAGAGTATGTCATATGAACATACAATCCAAACCACAACATATAGTTTTTATTTTAACTAAAATTAAAGACGACTAAATCGAATTGTAAAATCACGGTTAATTATTATTATCTTTAACTGTTTCAGAACAATAATACAATTTTTTTGATCCATTTATATAATTATTAAAAAACATATCTTTATTAAATAAAAACTAAGTTTACAAACTTTAATAAAAGTGAAAATACAAGAAAATAATTTTTATTATAACATTTCATTGTTGTTCTGGAAATAGTGAATTTCAATTTATCAATAGTATCAACATTTATTCAAATATCTTCATTTTTTAGGTTTCTTCAATATTAGATCCAGCATACAATAGAAACCACCAATAAACTCCCAAGTCATTAACCATTCTTTGATAACATGGACAAACGTCAAAAAACCTGTCCCCTAATTACTTTTTAAATTTAAAGAACTATTATAAATAGGTAATCTGTACATTCTGTTAAAACTATAAATATTTTTCCTGAATTAATAGAATATTATTTATTATTGTTTATAACAATAATTAATCAAATCAATCAAATCATTATACTACTTCAGTATTAAAACATTCTTCACCATTTAATCTATCCTTTGCAATTAATTTGATTAGACCATAAAGTTAAATACGTTCATAATTACATTTTAACATATTGTCCCATTTGTGAAACTTGATAAGGGTAATGAAGTTTTATTCCTTTCCACTAAATATAGGAGATAAATTAAAAGTTATTTATCAACGTTTTTTTTGTACTTTATCAGTTTCGTCTTGTCATGATTAAATCTTATGCTTCTTTCTTTCTATTTGGATCTTTCGATCTAGATTTGCTAGCTAATGGACCATTAACTTCACGATATTTCGTAGTAACATTACCTATTGTACATTGACATGTGTCCTACATATATATAATCAGGATTATGATTCATCTGCAGTAAATAATTAAAACATTTAAGACGGTTTGGAATATTCCCATAACTTCTAAAACCATCTGTATCAAATCACCATCTCAATCTACATAATGTATTTTTTTTTCTTTTGTCAATGCCTCCCCATTTTTTCATCCGAATCTTCCATTGTATCAAGCTCACCCTTCTTTTAATGTTGTAATGGTTTGTTGTAGTCCCGGAGGTGGGTTGTTTTACCATTATCTCTGTCACCCATTTTTAGATTATTCCTTTACATGTATCTTATCACAAGCAAAACTTTTTGGAAGTAACGCAAATTTCTCCTTAATTCCAGTAATGCTTTTAACCTGACTTATAATTGTTCTATTAACTTTCTATTTATAATCAGTAATTGGCTTATAACTTTCAGTGTACATATCCCATTTGTAGCTTTTTCTTATTTTTTACTCTCATTAATTTCTCTCTCACTAGATCTCTCATCTTTGCCCAACTAATTTTTTCTTATTATCATTTCATTAAGTTTTCGATTGCATTAATCAAATAAAGTAAGATAATGATAAATAATGTAAAATAATGAAGATCATTTAAAAAAAATAAAATTAATGTAATTATTATCAAAATTGAAAATTCCAAATTATGATACAAAAAGTATAAATCCAATAACATATACAAAATTATATCCATTTAATGCCAGATCAAGTTTTCTAGAATTGTATAATTATGTGGATCTTCTTGAACTGGAAAAACAAATAACAAAAATGCATATACATCAAAACCTCTTTTATATTATGAAAATTAAATACTTGTAATCTTAAAAAAACTCGAACAATCCAAATACAAGATTTAATTAACACAGGGTTAAGCCAAATTTGGCAAAAAAAATTAAATAAGATCCAATGAAATACATAAAATTCAGCTGATCCCACCAAATTGAACCTTGTAGAATCTTGACTTTCAAAAAAACAAAAGTATACTAGTTGATGAATTTTATGTGAAGATAAAAAATTCAAATGAAATACCAAAATACTTTATTCAAGGACTCCACAAAACTGTTGTTTTATTATATTTAAGTCAGTCTTTACTATAAAACACCAAAAGATATTCGAATTAACTGTTCACCATTATAATTTAAATTTTGAAAGTCCAGGAAAACGAAAAAATGATATGATTTGTAATGAACAAAATATAGATCGTGAATCATTCTAATGCAACAAAACAAAAAAATGATTTCTTAATAATGACAAACAAGGAAGTTTTAAAGAAAAAACTTTTACTGGTAAAATATAAAGGGAGTTTTTATGATTTAAAACAAATAAACGTGAACCTGAAAGGTAAGTCAAAGTTACATTAAGATATTGAATTAAGAGATTATGCTACTAAAAAACAATATACAAAATCTTATGAAGGACAATGGAATCATATCTCACAAAATATGAACTTGATAAACAATGAATCCGAGCAAAAGAATACTGGAGGAAATATAATAATCAACTTAGGAAATCCATGATAAATCCACCGATGTAGTTCAAGACGGTTTGTGAATAAAAAAGTTCAAAGTGTAATAGTACTATAATCTTGAAGATGACAAAAGAATAAAACAGACATTAGAAGCCAGAAGTACACGAAAATTAGAGATTAACAAAGATTTTAAAAATATACAATATTAATCTTGAAATTACAAGGTAAAAATGAAGAAGAAATGACATCTATGACTGATACTATTTAAAGAACTTGAAGAGAAATTCTGATTTGACAGATGACAATATAAAAAAAGTATTAAGAAACCAATTTGAAAAGTTAAACACTCAAGTTCAAAATTAAAAGAAAGTAATGAATTAAACATAAAACAAAAAGACAAGTTCATTTGAAGCTAAAAAAAGTACAAAAAAATGTCTCAGTTAGAAATTAGAACATAAATAAAAAAACTAAATACTGAAACTGAAAAAAGCCTAAAGAATTAATAGAATTAATTTCAAATAAAATTGCAGAATATAATTCTGAATTGGAAACGGCAGCTTCACAAAGAGTGATGATCATGAACAGCATTAGAGGATTTTAAGAAGAAATAATTCTAAAATAGAATGACTTTAAAAACCAAATTCGAAATTGGATTAGTATTGTTAGACAAACCGACACCATTTAAAGTATGCAGACTTAAGATAATAATACAAAAAGTTACAAGCAGATAGACTCAGCATAAAGCTAAAGATGAAGAACATAAAAATGAACTGGACCTTTGTATTGAAAAATCAGTTTAAACAAGGAGAGTTAATTACAGCTAATACTGAAGCAATTACTGCTAATACAGAAGCAAATAACACAGTTTAAAAATCACTAGAAAATTTGAAGAAACAACTTGTAGACCTGAATAATAATGATGATGCTACGTCACAATATAAAGTACTGGAGATAAGTAAACTAAAAGGTTTATTACAAAAAGCTATTAATGAATTTAATGATACATTTAATGATAAAATTTAAAAAAATTAATAAATGATCTAACTCACAGTTAAAATATCACTAAACAAGGAGAATCAATCACTGGCCAAAATACCCAAGTAATTACTGTATCCAATACTAAAGCAATAACCGCTAATGTCGAATGAAATGCTACAAAAGATGAAAAAATTTCTAATAATTGGAAAAAATTATAGAAGTAAAAGATGCTTTCCTTTAAAACAAGAAACACAAATAGCTAGAACAAAAGGCGTTGTTGACAATATATCTGCTTCCCTGGAAGTTGCTACAACAAAACACATGATGATTTAGCTGAAATAATACTTTAAACATAAAAAAAAGACAAAAAAATAGAAATAAAAGGCTAGAGAAAGTGTGGACATAAGTGTTTCTAAATGAATAAACAGTTTTTATACATATGTAAAAATAAAAAGTATTTATAACCGTCATGGTGCTTGGATACATTCAAACATAAGAAGGTATATGATGATCTGAACAATTTACATGGAAAGGAATTAAGATTTGGATTTGTCGTAGAAATATAAAAATTTTATACACACAACACCAACAAAATAATGTATCTGAACCAAATGTGGTTTTATGAAATGTTGAGTATTGCGGTTACAAAAAACTGAACTTAAATAATAGATATTAAATTATATTCACGGGGCCAGACCCATAGTGAACCGATAAACCAGATTAAAAGTCCAATAACGCAAGTTAATATTAGGCTTGGCATGAAGATAATGGATCCAAATTCTTGGTAAATATGGCAGATAAATGAATAAAAATAGTAGCTGAGGACTTATGCCACTGAATCGTAATAACTATTTATAACAGAAAAGAATTAAAAGTTGATCTATTACATGAACAAAGTTTTGATATTCATCCTAATAACGATTCAGAATCTGCAGAAGTAACAATTACGGCTTTTGTTGTGCCGGGTAGTTACGTCCAGATTATACATATCGGATGAACCTACATCGAATATTGTATCGGATGAAACCTTAACGGATAACATGTATAACCTGTATCGAAAGAACATTGCATCCCAAAATAGAAACCAAACTTTTGAATTAAAAAGCGGATAATTAAAGATTTTAATAGCTAAGTAATAACCCCTATAATATACTTACTAATTGAAAATAAGAACCAAAAACCTTACATTTTATTAATAAATAAAATCTGCCAAAGGTTTTGCCAAAGTTCTGCCAGGCAGGAATGTGGCCAGTGTCTGCCAACATGGGCAGAAAAATGCAGGCTTTGATTGGTTAAAACGTGTTTCCCGCATAAAACATTTTTAAAAAATGCACTTGATTCACCTTGACACAACAGGTACATAAATAACAAGTAGGAGTCTCACAAGAAGGACAAGCACACAATACACAATGGAATTGAATTTGCCATAGAGTAGATTTTTTCCTCCAGTAAAACTGAAACCTGATCATAACTTGATATGCACTGCTCCAATCAGGAAGTAAATACCTAAACGGTGTACTGTATTGTATTTAATCAAATTTTAATTGTAGCTTGTACTTTGATAAAGCCTGTGGATTTTAAATTGTCCAGCATCGGTCAGATCCCCGGACCAAAGACTAAATCTTTTTTTTTGGTTAACCAAAGGATTTCATTCGGTTTAAACTAAAGATTTTAAAATTTTTTTAGGTAATAAGGGTAAGCAAGTTAGAAATTTAAAGTTTTATGTAAGATTAAAAAAGTCCACTTAAAGCATAGGGACAAGGGTTCAGGGGGGTCAAAAACGCTCGATTCGGTATTTCCTAATACAACTGGCTTTTTAAAATGCAAGGACACAAAACATAAATAATAAAAGTTGAAATGATATATCTGTAGGTGGGGCCTCCGTGGCCGAGTGGTTAAGGTCGCTGACTTCAAATCACTTGCTCCTCATCGATGTGGGTTCGAGCCTCACTCGGGGCGTTGGATTCTTCATGTGAGGAAGCCAATCAGCTGGCTTACGGAAGGTCGGTGGTTCTACCCAGGTGCCCGCTCGTGATGAAATAATGCACGGAGGGGCATCTGGGGTCTTTCTCCACCATTAAAGCTGGAAAGTCGCCATATGACCTATCATGTGTCGGTGCGACGTTAAATCCAACAAAAAAAATATCTGTAGGTAAATTTGCGAGCATGAAAGCTACGCTGAACCCAATCTCCACAGTGCATTGGAAGTAAATGAGTGAAAAAGTTTGAAGACAAATTTTTGTATCGTATGCAACCCAAACAGCTACAAAATATGGATTTTCAAATCAAAGAAATGCCAAAATAGTCAATACGAGCGTTACTTTCTAGAATAAAACTGCTGTTCTTGTCACTTTTCGGGGGTGTTTTAACAGGACAGAAAACGTGTGTTAACAAGATTCTCGCGCTCACGTGCTGTAATAACACCTTTTATATATGCGCGTTCCATGGCAAAGCGTAAACGTCATTCGGCCAAATAACGGATAATTCAAAACAAAATGACGTCAATGTAAAAAAAAAAAACTCAGACATTCCTGCGCATTTTGTGGAAATTTAATGACGTTGAGTGACATTGTATTCGTTTATCAGTTTTTACGCGTTTTATGCTAGAATAACGTTAGCTCATGTTCATTTCTTGTTATAACATCTGCATAATCCCTCGGATACGTAGGTACCCTCGCCCTACGGGCTCAGGCACCAACCAATTTCTCGGGATTCTGCAGATGATATAACACGAAAATACATGCGTTATCCCTACATTCTAATGCGCTAAACTTGTGCACAGTTTTTCTAAAATACTTCGCCGCCATTTTTATTTATGGGAATTAAATATGATTGTTCTTTTACCTCAGATTTCCTTACTGAAATATATATGTCTCCTTATTCATGGTTAGAGATCTTGCACTGTCCGATCTCCTTAATCTGTTACCGATCCTTTACATTTAAAGAATAAACGCAATGTGTAAACATAGTTTTTCGCTTTACACACCTCTATTGGACAAGAAAGCCGTTTCACTTAAGATTTCTAAGCATCCGCTAGCAAAACATTAATGAAAGATCGGAACTTTTTTCTAAAATAAAGTTCAATTTCAATCATTTTCAAAATCTGGAAATAGCGCACATTGTGTTGAATATAAATAAAACAAAAATCCCCAAAATTAAACCATTTTAGAACTATTCCGGGAACTAAACGTTTCAGCCAAACAACGCATTTCAAGATGACACAAAACTGATTTTTCTTTGTAAACAATTTTAAAGTTCACTACAGGGAAATTTCTGAAAAAGTAAAAGTGCTTACATGTTTCAGTTTTACGTCCTGTAGAAAACAATCACCTCTCAACTTTAAATACATATATGTCATATAATTATTCCAGTATCAAAAACTGTCCGATCTTTTCCGTGAGATAAAACCAAGCAATTTTAACTATTTGTTTACACTTCAACCATGTGAAATTAAAGGCATGTATAGGTATCGCACAGTAATAAGGCGCCTTGAAATGTAAACAAACAAAACAATAGCATGAATTCAAATCAATACGCAACGTTTACACTGCAAAATTTAATAGTAATTCCTCGTTGGCCCAGCGGTATTGGTATCCGCCTTATACTTTTTCGTCGGGAGTTCGATTACCGCACCCGTAAGAAAGTATTTTGAAAACTAGTATTTAATTTCGTTTTTTTAGCTCACCAGAGCACGAAGTGCTCAAAGTGAGCTATTGTGACCGGTCATTGTACAGCGTCTGTCGTGCACATCGTCCGTCAACATTGGTTTTGAGAACACTCTAGAGGCCACAACAGTGACCCAATCTTTATGAAACTTGGTCAGAATCTTAATCCTGATGATCTCTAGGTCGGATTCGAAACTTGGTTATGTGGAGTCAAAAACTAGGTCAGTAGGTCAGTTCAAAGGAAAAGCTTGTGAACACTCTAGAGACCACATTTTTGACCCAATCGCTATGTACCTTGGTCAGAATGTTATCCTTGATGATCTCTAGGTCAAGTTCGAAACTGATTTATGTGGGGTCAAAACTTAGGTCAGTTGGTCAGATCAAAGGAAAAGTTTGTGAACACTATGGAGACCACATTTTTGACCCAATCTTTATTAAACATGGTCAGAATATTAGTCTTGATGATCTCTAAGTCAGGTTCGAAACAAGGTCTCGTGGGGTCAAAAACTAGGTCATTAGGTCAGATCAAAGGAAAAGCTTGTGAACACTCTAAAGACCACATTTTTGACCCAATCTTTATGAAACTTAATCAGAATGTTGGTCTTGATGATTTCTAGGTCAGGATCGAAACTGGGTCATGTGGGATCAAAAACTAGGTCAGTAGGTCAGATCAAAGGAAAAGTTTGTGAACAATTTAGAGACCACAGTTTTTACTCAATCTGTAAGAAACTTGGTCAGAATGTTAGTCTTGATGTTCTCTAGGTCAAGTTCGAAACTGGGTTATGTGGAATCAAAAACTAGGTCAGTAGGTCAGATCAAAGGAAAATCTTATGAACACTCTAGAGACCACATTTGTGACCCAAATCTTTATGAAACTTGGTCAGAATGTTAGCCTTTATAATTTCTAGGTCAAGACCGAAACTGGGTCATGTGGGATCAAAAACTAGGTCAGTAGGTCAGATCAAAGGAAAAGTTTGTGAACACTCTAGAGACCACAGTTTTGACTCAATCTGTAAGAAACTTGGTCAGAATGTTAGTCTTGATGTTCTCTAGGTCAAGTTCGAAACTGGGTTATGTGGGATAAAAACTAGGTCATTAGGTCAGATCAAAGAAAAAGCTTGTGAACACTCTAGAGACCAGTTTTGTGGCCCAATGTTTTGCTCACTAGAGCTCAAGGTGAGTGCTCAAGGTGAGCTATTGTGACCGGTCATTGTCCGGCGTCCGTCGTGCGACGTCCGTCGTCCGTCCTCCGTCAATATTTGCCTTGTGAACACTCTAGAGGCCACATTTGTGACCCAAATCTTTAGGAAACTTGGTCAGAATGTTAACCTTTATAATTTCTAGGTAAAGTTCGAAACTGGGTCATGTGGGATTAAAAACTAGGTCAGTAGGTCAGATCAAAGGAAAAGCTTGTGAACACTCTAGAGACCATATTTTTGATCCAATCTTTATGAAACTTGGTCAGAATGTTGGTCTTGATGATCTTTAGGCGAAGTTAGAAACTGGATTACATGGGCTTAAAAACTCCTTCTGTAGGTGAGATCTTAGGAAAAGCATGTGAACACTCTTGAGACCACATTTTTGACCAAGTCTTTATGAAACTTGGTTAAAAAGATGATCTCTAGGTCAGTTGTGAAACTGGGTCATGTGGGAGCACAAACTAGGTCAGTAGGTTAGATAAAGGAAAAAGCTTGTGAACACTCTAGAGACCACATTTTTGACCCAACCTTTATGAAACTTGATTAGAATGTTAGTCTTGATGATCTCTGAGTAAAGTTTGAAACTGGGTTATGTGGGGTCAAAAACTAGGTCAGTAGGTCAGATCTAAGGAAAAGTTTGTGAACACTCTAGAGACCATATTTTTGATCCAAACTTTATGAAACTTGGTCAGAATGTTGGTCTTGATGATCTTTAGGCGAAGTTTGAAACTGGATTACATGGGCTTAAAAACTCCTTCTGTAGGTGAGATCTAAGGAAAAGCTTGTGAACACTCTAGAGACCACATTTTTGACCACGTCTTTATGAAACTTGGTAAAAAAGATGATCTCTAGGTCAGTTGTGAAACTGGGTCATGTGGGAGCACAAACTAGGTCAGTAGGTTAGATAAAGGAAAAAGCTTGTGAACACTCTAGAGACCACATTTTTGACCCAATCTTTTTGAAACTTGGTCAGAATGTAAGTCTTGATGATCGATAGGTCAAGTTTGAAACTCGGCCATGTGGGTCAAAAACTAGGTCAGTAAATTAGATCAAAGGAATAGCTTGTGAACACTCTAGAGACCACATTTGTGCTTCAAAAGTTATGAAACTTGATCAGAATATTAGTCTTGATAATCTCTAGGTCAAGTTTGAATCTGGATCATGTTGGGTCAAAAACTAGGTCAGTAGGTCAGATCATTGGAAAAGCTTCTGAACACTCTAGAGGCCACAGTTGTGACCCAATATTTATGAAACTTAGTAAGAATGTTTGGCTTGATGATTTCTAGGTACAATTTGAATCTGGGTCATGTGGAATCAAAAACTAGGGCAACTGGTCAAATCAAAGGAAAAGTTTGGGAACACTTTATAGACCACATTTGTGACTCAATCTTTATGAAACTGGGTCAGAATGTTTTTCTTAATTATTTCTAGGTTAAGTTTGAATCTGGGTTATGTGGGGTCAAAAACTAGGTCACTAGGGCAGATCAATGGAAAATGTTTTCAACACACTAGAGACCACAATTTAAGTTTGAAACTCATGAGAATTAGTCAGAATGTTTGTTTTGATAATGTATAGGTCAAGTTCAAATCTGGATCATGTGGGGTCAAAAACTAGGTCACCCGGTCAAGTCAAAGGAAAAGCTTGTGAACACTCTAGAGGCCACGGTTGTAACCAAATCTTTATGAAATTTAGTCAGATTGTTTGTCTTGATAGTCTTTAGATCAAGTTCAACTCTTGGTCATTTGGGGTCAAAAACTAGGTCATTAGGCCAGTTCAACTCTGGTGAGCGATATATAGGGCCATCATGGCCCTCTTGATATGAAACTTGGTCAGAACGGAAGTCATGATGATTTCTAGGTCAAGTTTGAAAGTGGGTCACGTGGGGTTAAAAACTAGGTCAGTAGGTCAGATCAAAGGAAAAGCTTGTGAACACTCTAGAGACCACATTTTTAATCCAATTATTATGAAACTTAATCAGAATGTTAGTCCTGATGATCTCTAGATCAAGTTTGAATCTGGGTCATGTTGGGTCAAAAACTAGGTCAGTAGGTCAGATCAAAGGAAAAGTTTGTGAACACTCTAGAGACGACATTTGTGACCTAATCTTTATGAACATTGGTCAGAATGTTAGACTTGATGATCTCTAGTTCAAATTTGAATCTGGGTCATGTTGGGTCAAAATCTAGGTCAGTAGGAAAGATCAAAGGAAAAGCTTGTGACCACTCTAGAAACCACATTTGTGACCCAAACTTTATGAAACTAGGTCAGAATGTTAGTCTAAATTCAAAACTGGGTCAGGTTGGATCAAAAACTAGGTCACCTGGCCAAATCAAATGAAAAGCTTGTGAACACTCTAGAGGTCACAGATGTGTCCCTATATATATGAAACTTTGAGAATGTTTGGCTTGATGATTTCTAGGTCAAGTTTGAATCTGGGTCAGGTGTGGTCAAAAACTAGGTCACATGGTCAAATCAAAAGAAAAGCTTGTGGACACTTCAGAGGCCACAGTTATTACTCAATCTTTATGAATCTGGGTCAGAATGTTTGTCTTAATCATTTCTAGGTCAAGTTTGAATCTGGGTTATGTGGGGTAAAAAACTAGGACACTAGGCCAGATCAAAGGAAAATGTGTTCAACACTCTAGAGACCACAAGTTAAGTTTGAAACTCATGAGAATTAGTCAGAATGTTTGTTTAAATAATCTGTAGGTCAAGTTCGAATTTGGGTCATTCGGGGTCAAAAACTAGGTCACCCGGTCAAATCAAGGGAAAAGCTTGTGAACACTCTAGAGGCCACAGTTGTAACCAAATCTTTATGAAATTTAATCAGAATGTTTGTCTTGATGATCTTTAGGTCAAGTTCAACTCTTGGTCAGGTGGGATCAAAAACTAGGTCATTAGGCCAGATCAACTCTGGTGAGCGATATATACGGCCATCATGGCCCTCTTGTTTTCAGAACGATTCAACGAAGACAATACACGTTTATTAATCTAGTACAAACTTGTTCACTAACTTATATATGTCACTGTTAACACGTAATCATGTTTAAAGACGCCTCATATTTAATATGATGTAATGTTTTTAAGCCTTTCGTGAATAAATTAGAAACCAGAGAAAAACAAACTTACACAAAGTATATAAAATAAATACAAAATAGAAAAATGACGAATGCAAGGTACGAACCATCAAAACTATCACTACAAAATGGTAACATGTCTATCCACTCATCCTACTGCGCCATCAAGCCAACAATTGATCTTATTTCCAATATCTTTTGTTTTAAGGTTAAGGAGTATATCACCAAAACACAGAAATTTTTGATACACGAACAACATCGTTACTAATATTTTATCTGACCATTACATGTTCTGCCCTACTGTCTCGTACTTAAAATATTCTGAAAAAGTTGTCCCCCTTTGAAAATGAATGCCATTTGTAAAGAAATAAAAATAAAACAATTGCTGAAAACTGTGTTTTACCTAGTTATGTGAAATTTCAACTCTCGCACGCTATTGCAAATGCATCAAAACAAACATATTTAACAGTTCTTTGAAAATGGTGAGTTTTTAAAGGCGTTTGACTGTCCGGAAGTGGGGCTCCTTTAGGCAGTTCTTTTCCGGAATTCAATGTTTATATCAGTATACTGACACTTGTTTTATAGTTTTATGTTATGTAACGGTAGCGTGTATATTACTCAACAAAACAAGTGCCAGTATATTGATATAAACACTGAACTCCGAAAAAGGACTGCCTCAAGGGGCCCCACTTCCGGACAGTCAAACGCCTTTAAAAACTCACCATTTTCAAGGAACTGTTACACATGTTCGTTTTGATGCATTCGCAATAGTGTGCGTGTGTTGAAATTTCACATAACTAGGTGAAACACAGTTTTCAGCAATTGTTTATTTTTATTTCTTTACAAATGGCATTCATTTTCAAAGGGGGACAACTTTTTCAGAATATCTAAAGTACGGGACAGTACGGCAGAACATGTAACGGTCTGGTAAAATATTGGTAACGATGTTGTTCCTTTATAAAATATTTCTGTGTTTTGGCGGTATACTCCTAAACCTTAAAAGAGATTGCTAAGAACTGATTGTTTATCCATATGTTGCTAAAAATAAAAATGTCATAGTACAGAGCGGGACATACTATCACGAGATTCCCGTGCATTTTGAACCTCGTGGTGAATAAACTGAATTTACTTTAAAGTATGGTGTCTTAGCCGAGCCAGTTATTAGTTAATTTCAGGCTAATTACAAGGCTTGTGACATCATCTAATGGTCTTCTATGAAGATTGTTGAAATCGTGCCCCTTGGATGAAAAGAGGCCCCGCCCCGGGGGTCTGAACTTTTACATAGACTTATATAGGAAAAAACTTTAAAAATCTTCTTGTCTTAAACCACAAAACCTAGGCCTTTGATATTTGGTATGTAACATTGCCTTGTGATCCTCTACCAAAATTGTTCATATTATAGTCCTGGGGTGAAAAGAGGCCCTGCCCCGGGGGTATCAAGTTTTACATAGACTTATATAGGCAAAAAGTTTTAAAATCTTCTTGTCTCAAACTGCAAGGCCTAGGCTATTGATATTTGGTATATAGCATTGCCTTGTAGTCCTCTACCAAAATTGTTCAAATTATGCCCCTGGGGTGAAAAAAGGCCCTGCCCTGGGGGTCCCAAATTTAACATAGACATACAGAAAAAAATCTTCTTGCCTGAAAGCTCAAGGCCTAGGCCTTTGATATTTGGTATGTAGCATTGCCTAGTGGATCTCTTAACAAGATTGTTCAAATTATGCCCATGGGATGAAAATAGGCCCTGCCCTTGGAGTCTCAAGTTTTACATAGACTTAATATATATGGAAAAAAAACTTTAAAGATCTTGCCTGAAACTGCAAGGCGTAGGCTTTTGATATTTGGTATGTTGCCTTGCGTAGTGTTCCTCTACCGAAATTTTTCAAATTATGCCCCTGGGGTGAAAAGATGCCCTGCCCTGGGGGTCCCAAATTTAACAGACATACAGAAAAAAAATCTTCTTGCCTGAAAGCTCAAGGCCTAGGCCTTTGATATTTGGTATGTAGCATTGCCTAGTGGATCTCTTAAAAAGATTGTTCAAATTATGCCCATGAGATGAAAAGAGGCCCCACCCTGGGGTCACATGTTATATAGGAATAAATACTTCAAAAATTATCAGATCATATTTCCTAGACTGTTTAATTATAATTACCTGATGACCCCAAGTGATTAGGGGTCACTTGTCTGTGACCTTGACCTACTGAGCTACTTTCTTGTTTTTTAAGATACCGCCTTGAAATCTTGATGACGTGTCGGTTTTGCACACCGGTTTTAAAACTGACTTTCATTGACCATGAATGTGGCCTACTGACCTACTTTGTAATATTTTAGCATCAGTTTGCCATTATAAACATGTGGCTCATATTACTCAGGTGAGCGATTCAGGGTCAGCATGACCCTCTTGTTACAAGTCTTTCATCACAGTTTGATATTTATGACAAATATGGTACATTAGGCCGATGTGTACTTGTCTTGTTATGGGTCAATTCGGCCAGCTTCGTTCTAATTAACCAGACTATTGCAATCAGGCCATCTCTCTGATCTGCTTTTTGTGCCCCCTCCCCATGAGTGGTGGGGGCATATAGATTTGTTCTTGTCCTTGCGTCCGTCCGTCCGAAGTTCATGACGCGCCTAGCTCAAAAGTATTTGATATAAATTGATGAAACCTTGCAAGAGTCTATATCATGACATGAACTTGCGCACCTTCTATTTTTCGTCTGGGTCTGCCCCCTATTTTCAGAGTTATGGCCCCTGAAATAGTTAAAAATGCACATTTTCACCATGTGACACGCCTAGCTCAAAAAGTATTTGATATAGATTATGAAACCTTGCATGAGTCTTAATCATGATATGAACTTGCGCACTTCCTATTTTTCATTTGGATCGGCCCCCTATTTTCAGAGTTATGGCCCCTGAAATAGTCAAAAATGCACATTTTCACCTTGTGACACGACTAGCTCAAAAGTGTTTCATATAAATTTATTAAAACTTGCATGAGTCCTTATCATGATATGAACTTGCGCACCTCTTAATTTTCGTCTGGCTCCGCCCCCTATATTCAGAGTTATGGTCCCTGAAATATTCAAAAATGCACATATCCTCCTTGTGACGCATCTAGCTCAAAAAGTATTTAATATAAATGGCTGAAAACTTGCATGAGTCTTTATCATGATATAAACTTGCGCATCTCCTTTTTTTTGGCAGGCTGCACCCGCTATTTCTAAAGTTATGGCCTCTGAAATAGCAAAAAAATGCACATTTTCACCTAATTATGTGCCTAGCTCAAAAAGTATTTGATGTAAATTCATGAAACCTTGCTTGAGTCTCTATGATGATGTGACCTTGCACACTTGGCAGTCTTCTTGAGAATCTTAGCGCTTATTACAGAGTTATGGCCCTTGAAATAGCCAAAATAGTACATTTTTTGTTTGCTATGCTCATGGCTCAAAAAGTATATGGCCAAGAATAATTAATCCTTTTCATAAAATGTTTGTTGAGGCTATACCCCATTAAGACTGCAAACATTTGAATTATTTCCCCTTATTTTTGACACATGTAACAGTGGGGGGAGGGCAAACCCTGTGTCCTGTGTTACGACAATGTCAGTTTAACATAGGAATTTCACATTGTCAAAATAGCATAGTCCTTAAAAAGCTATGCCTATATGATCTTTTTTCTGTCTTAATGAATTCTTTTAAAATTATTATGGTACTAGCGTACGCACATGTAAATACTCAAATGCGTCTGGCTGTATAAAACATATGTTTAAATGGCGTATGTCAAGTTGTTGTCATTAGACCAGATATATACCGAGAAACAAAATGAGCCGCGCCATGAGAAAACCAACATAGTGGCTTTGCGTTCGCGCAGTCTGGTCAGGATCCATGCTGTTCGCTTTCAAAGCCTATTACAATTAGAGAAACCGTTAGCGAACAGCATGGATCCTGACCAGCCTGCGCCGCGCAGGCTGGTGTGGATCCATGCTGGTCGCGTAGCCACTATGTTGGTTTTCTCATGGCACGGCTCAAATATTTGAAATAAATTTCAGAATTGTTCAGAAGGTGTTCCTAATCTTATCATACAGTACGGAGTTGGAAGAACAGCGACAACCCTTCAGTTCCAAATATTGTGCTTGATGATGGCTTTCCTACATGAAGATGAAATAAACGATGTTGGGTGTTATTACAACCGGAGAAACCTAGTAAAAAAGTACAATGTTATCAAATGCCATGATATCTCCTGGTATCTGACAGTCAAATGGTCTAAATGGGTATTCATGACATCAAATCATGCATTGTTGTCCCGGCGATTAAACTATATGAGAGGAAAAATAAAAGATAAAAATACTACGATTCCGTTTATTGCTGATATTGATTTGGTCTCGAGAAGAGGTCACTACATCGTCCATGAATATCAACGTTTCTTTGGGATATCCGATGAAAAAATGCAGCATATCGTTGAATATTTGCGCTACTGGGATGTACTTCGGGTATGTTGTGGCATGCAGATGTCTGCAGATTGGCGAAATCACCTGGCACCAAAAGCAAAATACAAACAACATCATAGTTACCATAGCCCAACGTATCCTGCATGCGAAATGTACAATATAAGTCAAGTCGAACATCTACTTGTAAACACATATGTGTTCAAGAAACTGTCTCATATAGGTTCACTTCGGGACGTCATCGGAAAGACGTCAACAGTTGACGGTATCTTGAACGGAAGCTATTGTGAACGGTGTAACACAAATATTTCTAAAATGCATCTAAAATTCAATCAGAACTGCGCATGAAAATATGCCTTTACAAATTGGCGCATTTTAGAGGAGATGTTAAGAAGAGATTTCATGACTTATGCTAATGTTATCTGGTTATTGTTTATGCCACATGAAAATATATTGATCAATAGTTTAAAGTTTTTGCCTTTGTGAAAACTTAATAATATGAGCCGTGCCATGAGAAAACCAACATAGTGGCTTTGCGACTAGCACGGATCCATTCTGTTTGCTTTCGAAGCCTTTTGTAATTAGAGAAACTGTTAGCGGATGCGCAAGCTGGTCTGGATCCATGCTGGTCGCAAACCCACTATGTTGATTTTCTCTTGGCACGGCTCAACTATCTTTGTTAGCATGAAGATAGCAACAGCAACAACAAAATTCTCGTGTAAAGGTTTTAATATTGTGATTATATGCGAACTCTTCAGGGCCTAGCTGATGTTCATAACACATTTTTCAGTGTAATTTGTGTGAAGGTTCAAGTAAATCGACAATTTCAGCCAGGAAATATTACGAATAAAAAAGTCAACAACTTAACGAATCAAATAACTGTTCGAGTTCCCGGCTATAACCGACTATAAATAGTAATTTCTTGTATCTCCAAATACGAAATTTTGGTTTACATGGCTGTATTTTCATATTGGGTGCATAGGTGTATTTCACACCATTCTGGTAAGGCCTCATCTATTAAAAAAGTTGTTCATTGGATTGCCGCTCGTATATTTTCAGAAACACTTTATCCCCCGCCGATGAAATCGGGAGGGGGTATTAAAATGGAGTTGTCCGTCCGTGCGTTTGTGCGTGAGTACGTCCACGGCCATTTCTCAGTAACCAGCAGGTAGAATTTCATAAAACTTGAAATAAACATGAACCAACATACTTCGATGATGCCCGTCAAGTTTTTATCTGGGTTTGCCCCTTATTTCCAGAGATACGGCCCCTGAAATAGTCAAACATTCACATTTTTTCATCTTGTGACGCTCATAGGTCAAAAAGTATTTAATATAAATTTAGTAAACCTTGCATGAGTCTTTATTATGATATGAACTTGGGCTCCTCCTATTTTTTGTCTGCCTTCGCCCCCTATTTTTAAAGTTATGGCCCCTGAAATAATCAAAATTTCCCATTTTCACTTTGTGACGCACTTAGCTCAAAAAATATACGATATGAATGGATGAAAACTTGCATGAGTCTTCATCATGATGTAACCTTGAACAGTTTGCATTCTTCTTGAGAATCTTAGCGCTTATTACAGAGGTATTGCCCTTGAAATAGCCAAAATAGGGTAATTTTTGTTTGTGATGCTCGTAACTAAAAACGTATATGGTCTAGAATTATGAATCCTTTTCAAAAAATGTTCGTAGAGGCTATACCCTATTAAGACTTTGCAAACATTTGAATTATTATCCCTCATTTGTGACGAATGTACCAGTGGGGGCACACCCTGTGTCCTACAGACACATTCTAGTTTTGTTTGTTGTTTTTTTTTTCATTTTTAATTTTCCATCAGTATTTATAATCAACATGTGAAGGTTTCGGTCTCACACCCACCCCCACCCCAACACCCCCCCACACCAAAAAAATTTCCATTCCTTTTTTAGCTCACCAAAGTTGAGCTATTGTGACCGGTCATTGTCCGGCGTCCGTCGGCGCCGTCGTGCGTTGTGCGTCGTCCGTCAACACTTGTGAACACTTTAGAGGCCGCATTTGTAACCCAATCTTAATGAAACTTGGTCAGAATGTTTGTCTTGATTATCTTAATATCAGATACGAATATGGGTCATATGGAGTCAAAAGCTAGGTCAGTAGGCTAGATCAAAGGAAAAGCTTATGAACACTCTAGAGAACACATTTGTGACCCAATCGTAATGACACTTGGTCAAAATGTTTGTCTTGGTTATTTCTAGGTAAAGTTTGAAACTGGGTCATGGGTAGGTCAGTATTCCAGATCAAAGGAAAAACTTGTGAACATTATAGAGGCCACATTTGTGAAACTTAGTCAGAATGTTTGTTTTGATGATGTCTAGGCCAAGTTTGAAACTGGGTCGTGTTGGATCAAAAACTAGGTCAGTAAGCCAGATCAAAGGAGAAGATTGAGAACATGCCAGAGGCCACATTTGTGACCCAATCTTTATGAAACTTATTCAGAATGTAAGTCTTGATGATCTCTAGGTCAGGGTCGAAACTGGGTCATATTGGGTCAAAAACTAAGTCAGTAGGTCAGATCAAAGGAAAAGCTTGTGAACACTCTAGAGGCCACATTTGTAACCCAGTCAATATGAAACTTGGTCAGAATATTTGTTTTGATGATATCTATGTCAAGTTTGAAACTGGGTCATGTTAGGTCAAATCAAAAACTAGATCAGTAGGCAAGATCAAAGGAAAAGCTTGCGGACACTCCACAGGCCACATTTGTGACCCAATAAACATGAAACTTGGTCAGAATGTTTGTTTTAATGATCTCAAGGTTAAGTTCTAAATTGGGTCATATGGGGTTAAAAGCTAGGTCATTAGGCCAGATCAAAGGAAAAGGCTGTGAACACTCTACATGCGACATTTGTGACCCAGTCTTAATGAAACTTGGCCAGAATGTTTGCCTTGATGATCTCAAAGTAACGTTGTAAACTGGGTCATGTTGGGTCAAAAATTAGTTCAGTAAGCCAGATCAAAGGAAAAGCTTGTGAACACTCTAGAGGCCACATTCGAGACCCAATCTTTATGAAACTTAGTCAGAATGTTAGTCTTAATGATCTCTAGGTCAGGGTCGAAACTGGAGCATGTTGGGTCAAAAACTTTGTCAAGTGGGCCAGATCAAAGGAAAATCTTTTTAACACTCTAGAGACCATTATTCAAGTTTGAAACTCATTGGGATAAGTCAGAATGTTTGTCTTGATTATCTATAAATCAAGTTCGAATCTGGGTCTGTGAGGTCAAAAACTTGGACACGCGGTCAAATCAAAGGAAAAGCTTGTAAACACTCTAGAGGCCACAGCTGTGACCTAATCTTTATGTAATCTTGTCAGAATATTTGTCTTGATGATCTCTAGGACAAGTTCGAATTTGAAACATGTTGGGTTTAAAACTTAGTCAGTTGGCCAGATCAAAGGAAAAGCTTGTGGACATTCTAGAGGCCACATTTGTGCCCCAATCTTTATGAAACTTGGTCAGAATGTTAATCTTAATGATTTCTAGGTCAGGTTTGAAACTGGTCATGTTGGGTCAAAAACTAGGTCAGTAGGCCAGATCAAATGAAAAGCTTTTGAACACTCTAGACACCACATTTGTAGCCCGATCATTATGGGACTTGGTCAGAATGTTTGCTTTAATGATCTTTAGGTCAAATTCGAAGCTGGGTCATGCGGGGTCAAAACTCGGTCAGTAGGCCAGATCAAGGAAAAGCTTGTAAACATTCTATAGGCCAGAGTTGTGGCTTAGTGTTTATGAAACTTGGTCAGAATGTTTGTCTTGATGATCTCTAGGTCAAGTTTTAATCTGGGTAATTTAGGGTAAAAACCAAGTCCACATGGTCAAATCAAATGAAACGTTTGTGAACACTATAAAGGCTACAGTTGTGACTCTTTATGAAACTTGATCAGAACGTTTGTCTTGATGATCTCTAGATTAAATTCGAGACTGGCTCATGTGGGGTAAAAAACTAGGTCAGTAGGCCAGATCAACCCTGGTGAGCGATATATAGGGCCAACATTCTAGAGACCATTATTCAAGTTTGAAACTCATTAGGATAAGTCAGAATGTTTGTCTTGATTATCTATAGATAAAGTTCGAATGTGGGTCATGCGAGGTCAAAAACTCGGTCACCCGGTCAAATCAAAGGAAAAGCTTGTAAACACTCTAGAGGCCACAGTTGTGACCTGATCTTTATATAATCTTGTCAGAATGTTTATCTTGATGATCTCTAGGTCAAGTTCGAATCTGAAACATGTTGAGTTTAAAACTAGGCCAGTGAGCCAGTTCAAAGGAAAAGCTTGTGGACATTCTATAGGCCACATTTGTGACCCAATCTTTATGGAACTTGGTCAGAGTGTTAGTCTTGATGGTTCCTTGGTCAGTTTTGAATCTGGGTCAGGTTGAATCAAAAACAAGGTCACCCGGTCAAATCAAAGGAAAAGCTTGTGAATACTCTAGAGGTCACAGTTGTGACTCAATCTTTATGAAATTTAGTCAAAATGTTTGTCTTGATAATTTCTAGGCCGAATTGAAATCTGGGTCATGTTGGATTAAAAACTAGGTCAGTAGGCTAGATCAAAGGAAAGGCTTGTTAACACTTTAGAGGCCACATTTGTGACCCAATCTTTATAAAACTTGGTCAGAATATTAGTCTTGATGATTTCTAGGTCAAGTTTGAAACTGGATCATGTTGAATTAAAAACTAGGTCAGTAGGTCAGATCAAAGGAAAAGCTTGTGAACCATCCAGAGGCCACATTTGTGACCCAATCAATATGAAACTTGATCAGAATGTTTGCCTTAATGATCTTTAGGTCAAGTTCGAAACTGGATCATGTGGGTTAAAAAGTAGGTCAGTAGGTCAGATCAGAGGAAAAGCTTGTGAACAATCTGTATTTATGAAACTTGGTCAGAATGATTGTCTTGATGATCTCTAGGTCAAGTTTTAATCCGGGTCATTTAGGGTCAAAAACAAGGTCACATGGTCAAATCAAAGGAAAAGTCTGTGAACACTCTAAAAGCTACAGTTGTGACTCAATCTTTATGAAACTTGGTCATAATGTTTGTCTTGATGATCTCTAGGTTAAATTTGAAACTGGCATATGTGGGGTAAAAAAAACTAGGTCAGCAGGTCAGATCAACTCTGGTGAGCGATATATAGGATCGTCATGACCCTCTTGCTTAAAATACAACCTTGAAATTTGGATGACATGTACTCTTTTGCACACCGATCTTAAAACTGATTTTCAGTGACCTTAAATGTGACCTACTGACCTACTTTCTTGTTTTAAGATACAGCTTTGAAATTTGGATGACATGTATAGTTTTGCATGCCGATCTTTTAACAGACTTTCAGTGACCATCATTGTGACCTATTGACCTGCTTTCTTGTTATTTAAGCTACAGTAAAAGGATTTTGTTCAGCTGTAATATTTTTACAGATTTTAAAAGTAATCTTGCATAATCTTTACCTTGACACACTCCCCTAATTTTCTTGGTTTTTAAGCTTTAGCTAAGAAATTTGTCATTGTCAAAACAAGCAACTTTTCTAAGGTGGACGATATAGGCCATCATGACCCTCTTATTTTAAAAAAATGTTCAAACCTTCAACATCCACACCCACTCTGCCGCCCACTGGCACCAGATCAGAAAGAAAATGCCTCCGTGCGTGTTATACCCTACCCCTAGGTATTCTATAAGAACCATGGTCATGAACGGGAAAGTGCACCAACCCGTTTCAATCGTACATTTCTCATCTTAAACGCGCAGTTTGGTGAATGGGTGCCTAGTATATTGAACAAGCGATAATTTATCTTCCATCGTTCACCAGTCACTTTGTCTCAATATTCCATATTGCTGAGATTATCAACATATTTTATGCTTTCGTCAACGTTACTGAAAAAACTTGCTTGACCTTCCCTAATGAACATCCGGTCTAGAGGTCACGGCAGTGTGCACATGTTTGGCGAAACGTTAACAAACAAAAACAGAATTAAAAAAAATCACAATTTTACACTAAAACTCGAAATGATGAAATTCATCTTGTATATGATCTTTAATTTGAAATCGTACATTGGTCTGCATTTGTTCTGTTTATTTTATTCATTTTGCACATTTATGCTGCATTTTCACATTTGAGCGAACACGTGTAGTAAAATGACGATTGACATACATTTTCACAACAGCCAATCAGATTGGTTTTGTAATCTAGAACGGAACTTCACCAGGGAAGTTCAAGCAAGATTTTTGTGTAACGTTGAAATAACTATAAACTACGCGTTTTTTTTTTCTAAGATAAGATGTATTGAAAAAATGTGACCGGTATACAATGGAAGATAAATTACCACTTGTTTGATATCCATAGTACACATTTACCGCACTGCGTGTTTTAGGTATGAAATGCGCGATTGAAACGGGTTAGTATATTTTCCCGTTCATGACCTTGGTTCTTATAGAACCTAGGGGTAGGGTATAACACGCACGGAGGCATTTTCTTTCTGATCTGGTGCCAGTGCTGCCGCCAGCCATTTTCAAGATATCTTACTTGATTGTGCACTCTTAAGGACATCTGTCTTTTAAGTTAAAGTGTCCATGTTAAATGGCAACACTTGGTGCCAAACTACTCAAAGGCAGTATTTCAGTATTTCGTTCTAGTTATATTTCAAGCTCACATTTCAAATAACTCCATTTAATTCTTAAAGCTAAGCTTATTGCAGTAAACATATTCTTTGCAAAATAATTTCATTAGTCAGGATCAATATAACATGCATTTATTATGTACACTTAAAACATTTATTTTCTGTTAAATTGATTTTGACTAATGAAATTATTTGCTTCTTTGTAACATCCTTCACTTTTAGCCAGATATATTTTTTTGCCATTCCTCACCACAAACCCTTTCGCATTTATTGCATAAAATAAATATATATATCTTTATATATGCTATAGTTGGATTTTTCGGTATGTGTCATGTACCTGTGATGCACCATAATTAAACAGATTTGACTCAATCCTAGGAAATATTGAGGTAATTAGTTCGTCTATTCGAAGAATAGGGGAGCTATCCTACTCGCCCCGGCGTCGGCGTGAGCGTGAGCGTTATCGTGAGCGTGAGCGTCACACAAATGTAAGTTTGTGTACCACCCCAAATATTTTTAAAGTCCATTGAGATATTGCTTTGATATTTTGCATACTTGTTTACCATCATGACCCCAGTCTGTAGGAGGAGGCAACTCTATCCAGCATTTTGACTGAATTATGGCCCCTTTTCGACTTAGAATATGCTTATTGTTATGTTAAAGTTTTACTCATAGCTTATATTATACTATCAAGCACTGAGAATAGTCAAGAACGCTGTCCACTAACAGCTCTTGTTTTTTTTTTCATATGCTTAATCAAACACTCGAAAGACCAAAATAGTGGAAGCAATTTCCGATGAAATTTCCATCGCTGCCGACAATGTCACGAATTGGTCATAAATTCAAATAAAACTTACATGTATGGACAGGGGATTTAATTCCTCATTGATTTATGTAAAATTATCAAATAGTATCCAAAATTACAAATTTTCTTGTGATTTAAACATATGTATTTTTTTTTGTCTACACATTATGCGATAGCGATACAACCCAGTAACTTCACATGACTGTGTACAATGATTAATCATCATCCATTATTTTGAACCTTCAAAGTTTTGAAAACTAGTATGGAAGTCGCAACTTGACCGCGATGGTTGACCATAGACTGATTATTCATATCGATTATTTCATTGTAGAAATAAGGGTGTGTAGGACCCCCAAATGTAAAAATGGTCACAGATGTAAAAATAGTAACGAACGTAAAATAATTTTACCGTATATGTAAAAACTTTCTACAAATGTAAAACCGAGTTGTTACAAATGTAAAAAAACGTTGCTGGTGACATATGTAATAAAAAAAGCGTCACAAATGTAAAAACAAAATTTGGTCACATATGTAAAATCAATTTCCTACAAATGTAAAACACAATTTTCGCAGTCACCTTGTGATTTCATCTATATGAAATAGTTTCGCTTTTTATTATCTAAAACAAAAACTTTATAGCCGGAGTGGTCTACACAGTGGTATGTGTAGTGTGCGCACGTGTGTGTAGTAATGGGCGTGTCCGACCCTCAGTTTGTATGTGCCTTCTGCATGAAATATACAAGACAATGCTCCTAGCGGCGAGTACAGGTAAAGGAAGGGGAGGGGGGGGGGGGGGGGGGGGGTAATAGATGTTTTATTCGGAAAACGGTTCCATAAGAATCATGCTTCTTAGGCGTGAAATACAGCTGATGTTTACATTGACTCGATGTCATTCTAGAAATGTTGTAAAACATGAACTAAAATATCATAAAATGGCACTCAACAAAAAATGCGCAACTCCTAATTTTAGTATAAAAACCTATTTTATTTTATGCCCCCAAAGGGAGGCATATCAGTTTTCAACTGTCCGTCCATTCATTAGTTCGTTAGTTTGTTCGTTCGTTCGTTCGTTCGTCACAACGTTAACTTTTTGCATGAAGACACTTTACTCACGAACCACTGCACCCAGGACCTTCAAACTTCACTTGCTGATAGTACTTATTGAGTACATGACCCCTACAGACTTTGGCGTCACCAGGTCAAAGGTCAAGGTCACAGGGGCCAATGTTAACTTTTTGCATGAAGGCACTTTACTCGCGAACCACTGCACCCAGGACCTTCAAACTTCACATGCTGATGGTACTTATTGAGTACATGACCCCTACTGACTTTGGGGTCACCAGGTCAAAGGTCAAGGTCACAAGGGCCAATGTTAACTTTTTGCATGAATGCACTTTATTCGCGAACCACTGCACGAAGGACCTTCAAACTTCACATACTGATAGTACTTACTGAGTACACAACCCCTACTGACTTTGGGGTCACCAGTAGTCCTAAATATAAGACCTGACATAACTCATATCACGTTATAAGTTCATTTTAATTGATGTTTTACGTTTTTTATTAACTTTTTGCATGAAGGCACTTTACTCACGAACCACTGTACCCAGCACCTTCAAACTTCACATGCTGATAGTACTTATTGAGTACACGATCCGTACTGACTTTGGCGTCACCAGGTCAAAGGTCAAGGTCACATGGTCCAATGTTAACTTTTTGCATGAAGGCACTTTACTCGCGAACCACTGCACCCAGGACCTTCAAACTTCACATACTGATAGTACTTATTGAGAACACAACCCTACTGACTTTGGGGTCACCAGTAGTCCTAAATATAAGACCTGACAACTCATATCACGTTATAAGTTCATTTTAATTGATATTTTACGTTTTATTTTCCATGTTATGTCAGGTCTTAACGTTGAACTGAAATAACGTATAGCACAAAAATCGCTTCAGATCTGAATTTAGATCTGAAGGTTTTCTAAAGACTTTCTCGCAAAAATGACTGAAGCTTTCACTTTGAGTGTGAAGAATAATCATAAATGTGCTTTATGGCAGCGATAAAAGTTATATTTTACCTTATTTGTTATCAATTATCCGATTAATTAATCCAGTATCCAGTCCGTTGAAAATTTTGAATAGTGGCACGGTAATAATCGAGGGTGTTCCGAATGTAACATGATTTGCATATTAGAATCATTTCTTGAACGAAAGTTACCTTTTCTCTATCCCATACAGAGAAACTATAAATGTCAATATTCTTTCTATTTTCAGAAGAGGCATTTAAAATTTTTAAGGATCAAAATAGAAAATATACATTTATGATGAAAATAAATCAAAATTACAATGAAAATATTTTGGCGGGAAATATTTTTTCGTCTACCGCCGATCAAATTTAATTGGTACTTTCAATTTCGAAACAAGATTGTGGCACGTCAAATATAAACATTCGATGTCAAAAGGACGGAGCGTCATTTCGTGGATAATAATTTTAACCTTGCAGAATTGAAGCAAAGGTATTTTTGTTCCATCTAGGTACAAAGTTTACCGACTTTAAAATGTTTTAGAAATTGAATTTATGCTACACTTCTTTCATACTTAGCGTTTAGACGTCGAAAAAGGCTTTGATAGTAAAAATGTAAAATTCAGAATATTGAATGTTGAATGTCAAATGACAACTTTTTCACGTCTGATTATTTGGACTAGGGTCACCAGGTCAAAGGTCAAGGTTACCAGGTCAAAGGTAAAGGCGCTGCGGGGGCATCTTATTTTTGTCAGTCAAAGACATGAAAGAATGATAAATGAAATAATAATTCAGATAAATAATCTGTTCTACTTTTTCATATTAGCTTTATTTATTGATACGGGTATGGCATGTCAAACGTTGCTAAATTATATATGTATGTTATTATTGTTGTACGTTTGTTATTGTTATTCAATGTCGTGTCATTCATATTCTAAGTGTTATAGTAGACGCAACTTGACCGCGATGGTTGACCTTAGGCTGATTATTCATATCGATTATTTCATTATAGTAATCAAGGGTGCTTAGGGTAGCCATGTATATTTATACTGAATAAGTGTGTATACATTGCAGTATCAAAGTATATATACTTACATTTGATCAGTTAAAACTTTCAAATACACTAATTTATATTTACATAAATTTATATTTCCTTCTTTTCGTGCAGCTCGTGTTTTACGTACACTCCTTTTCAATAATAGGTTGTGCCTCATTATGTATTATAATGCAAAGGTCAACCATCGGGGTCAAGTCGCGTCCACTATACCATTGTTATTCTATATGTCGTTATTCTTATTGTATGTTCGATATTCTTATTATAAAAGACGTTATTGTTGTTGTATATTCATTATTGTTTTTGTAAGCTTGATATTCTTATTGTATGTGGGATTTCCCGCGATATAAATAGCACACGCGATATAAATAGCACAGCGACGCTATACAAATTATACAATCACATGACTACGGTGTTCCGTTTGGACAATCGTGACTTTTTATTTAAAACTAAACCGTGATGCACGATGGTACGATGACGAAAACGCGATGGCACGATGATGAAACAACGACGGTACGATGGTGAAAACGCGATGGCACGATGATGAAATCGCGATGGTGCGATGGTACGATGGTGAAATGTCGATGTAATATCGCGTTTTCATGATCGTACCATCGCGTTTTAACCATCGCACCATTGTGCAATCGCGTTTTCATCATCGTACCATCGTGCCATCGCGTTTTCATCATCGTACCATCGCGTTTTCACCATCGTGCCATCGCGTTATCACAATCGTACCATCGCGTTTTCACCATCGTGCCATCGCGTTATCACCATCGTGCCATCGCAGTTTCACCATCGTACCATCGCGTTTTCACCATCGTACTATCGCGTTTTCACCATCGTACCATCGCCTTCCGGTTAGAAATGCGTAGTTCCTAGTCTGTTTCACTGATCTGTCTTATCATATGTAGTATCTAACGCGTGGAAAAGTCTAGCGTAGTTCCGTGCACTTGAATTTTTGTCAACAATAGATGAATGTATCTCAATGTATTTCGTGAGAAGAAATTTACCATTTTGATTCTGCTGTTTAGCAAAATGTTTTTCAAAATGTTCAGTGCTCAACTCATTAAAACTGTGTAAAATCTTCAAGGCCACGTCCTTTGTATTTATGTATGCATGAAAGTAAAAAAAAGGCTTGATGTAATAGTTATTCTTGTTAGGATGTAGAAGGTACATAATGCAATGTGAAAATGAGATTTATAAAGCCTGTATTACTGACACATATACTGTACCACTGCGCATGACCACCGGAAGGCGATGGTACGATGGTGATAATGCGGTGGTACGATGGTGATAACGCGATGGTACGATGGTGAAAACGCGATGGTACGATGGTGATAACGCGATGGCACGATGGTGAAAACGCGATGGTACGATGGTGATAATGCGATGGTACGATGATGAAAACGCGATGGTACGATGGTGAAAACGCGATGGTACGATGATGAAAACGCGATGGCACGATGGTGAAAACGCGATGGTACGATGATGAAAACGCGATGGTACATCGACATTTCACCATCGTACCATCGCATCATCGCGATTTCATCATCGTGCCATCGCGTTTTCACCATCGTACCATCGTTGTTTCATCATCGTGCCATCGCACCATCGCGTTTTCGTCATCGTACCATCGTACATCGCGGTTTACGATTCAATAAAAAGTCACGATTGTCCAAACGGAACACCGTACATAACATAGAATAAGAATGACACGTTTTGTAAATAGTATCGTCAGATATTGAACAACAATGATGACTTTTACCATAAGAATATCGAACATACAATAAGAATAATGACATATACAATAACAATAGTATTACTTAGAATATGAATGACACGACATTGAATAACAATAAGAATAACGAAATATAGAATAACAGTAATGACTTTTACCATAAGAATATCGAACATACAATAAGAATAACGACATTTACAATAACAATGGTAAGACTTAGAATATGAATGACACGGCATTGAATAACAATATCAAAGATACAATAAGAAGAACGAAATATAGAATAACAATAATGACTTTTAGAATATGAATGACAAGACATTGAGTAACAATAACAGACATAAAATAATAATAACATACATATATAATTTAGCAACGTTTGACATGCCATATACGGGACCTCTTTATATCAAATTTATAATCCCAAGCTCAGTTTAAAACTGAGTAAAGTAGCTCATCAGGCTAAATTGAATGTTCACGAAGGGTCGTGGGTTCGAGTCCCACACGGGGAACGTTGTTTACCCATTTTATAATTCATAGCTGGGAAAATAACAAATAATTTTTGGAAGAAGAATCCGATTTTCGAACTTTAAAATTTGAAAGACGAAGTCGAAAAATAACTATTATCCATAACTAAAAACTGCATTTTGTTGCGCGAACTTCTTCAAACTTAAAGGATTACAATAAAATAGTTAACATGAAATGTAGATGAGCAAGACATATTTTGATGCATATCCGTGAAAATGTTGCAGGATCATGTCCCCTTGATCTAAGAATGTTATCCAAAAAAATATGTGTGTTTCGTGTCAAAAAATGTTTTGCAATAATAAAACATATATATCACTGTATAGAACACTCCGGGTATTAAGGTGTGACTATTTCATACAGATGAAATCACAGGGCGACTGCGAAAATTGTGTTTTACATTAGTAGGAAATTGATTTTACATATGTGAGCAAAATTTTGTTTTTTCATTTGTGACGCTGTTTTATTACATATGTCACCAGCAACGTTTTTGTATTTGTAACAACTCGGTTTTACATTTGTAGAAAGTTTTTTTTCATATACGGTAAAATTATTTTACGTTTGTTACCATTTTTACATTTGTGACCATTTTTATATTTGGGGGCCCTACATGGTGCTTAGGGTAACCGTGTATATTTATATGGAATTAGTTTGTATACAGTGCAGTATCAAAGTACGTATACTTATATTTGATCAGTTAAATATTTCCAATACACAAATTTATATTTACAAAAGTTTATTTTCTCGTGCAGCTCGTGTTTATTTTTATTTTTTTTCAACAGAGTTTTTAATTTATGAATGCAAAGAGATGAAGCGTGTTATATGTACACTCCTTTTCAATACTAGGTTGTGCCTCGTTATGTATTATAATACATAGGTCAACAATCGGGGTCAAGTTGCGTCCACTATACACTGTTGTAATTCAACCTTAAAGGTATTCTAGGCTCAAATTACATAATTGAGCCGTGCCATGAGAAAACCAACATAGTGGCTTCGCGACCAGCATGGATCCAGACCAGCCTGCGCATCCGCGCAGTCTGGTCAGGATCCATGCTGTTCGCTTTCAAAGCCTATTGTAATTAGAGAAACCGTTAACGAACAGCATAGATCCTGACCAGACTGCGCGGATGCGCAGGCAGATCTGGAGCCATGCTGGTCGCAAAGCCACTATGTTGGTTTTCTCATGGCACGGCTCATATCTTAAAACATAAGTAAATCCTACAGCAAGCGACTCTTTGTTGTATGATCTGATAACCTGATAGTTAACTCATTCGTTTGAAAGATTGTTGGTTTTATTGCACAAGTTTATAACTTTTACTATTTTTTTTTTAAATATCGCGATTTTTTGAATATTTATAAGATTTCGCACCTATATGGAAGTATAACACTGTTCCCCATGTACATTACCAGATGACTGTATTTACTTTAACTTTTTCTGTCATGTTGTTCCTTAGTACATGAGCCTGACAGTAATAAACGTAAATGTTGATGTTGTTTTTGTACATATATTTTATGTAAAAAAAAAGAGGTGT
The DNA here is from genome assembly GCF_021730395.1 of Mercenaria mercenaria. Lineage (NCBI taxonomy): Eukaryota > Metazoa > Mollusca > Bivalvia > Venerida > Veneridae > Mercenaria > Mercenaria mercenaria. The sequence goes on along the minus strand of NC_069367.1, from coordinate 13,110,813 downwards.
ATTAACGGCACTATGCATTAGGTTAAAAATAGAACATGATATATAGCTGAACATAGTACAAATGTGTACTACCACTAAAAAACTGGAAGTTTTTTTAAAACAATCAGCTGTTATTGGATGGCCTTTAATTATGAGTGTAGCTCTACATAAACTATCAATCTATATATTTAATAAAGTTAAATACATTAGATGAGAATTTTGTACATTTAAAGTAAATTTCTAAGTATTAATTATTTAAAAGAAAGATAGCCTTTGGATATCTTTAAATTGATCTGGATTTATATCGCTGATAGTATATAAATATTGCATTCCTGAGAGGGTGATATGAAAAATGTTCACCGCGAGATATATGAATATTGACCGAGGCGCCAGCCGATGTCTATATTCATATTTCGAGGAGTGAACATTTTTCATATCACCCTCTCAGGAATGCAATATTTATTTTATTATACCGAAAGCTTAAAAGGGTCAAAGCATTAACTGGAAAATCAACATAATAGTTTATCTAACATTAAAAAGTAATTACTAACCAAATAATGAAGACAGAATTAAAGAGTCTTTACTTGTTAGGACTCATAATTTGTGGCGACTTTGCTGTAATAAGAATTTTTTCATAGATTTAGCCGAGACGTTTACATATCGCTGACCCCTATAATTATTCTAATATAATCAATAGCATTCGAAAAACGGCGATAACTTTCTTTTTCTAAATGAAACATATAAGTGTGAGCACTCATTTTCTTAGTTAGATCATTTCCAAACTTATTGTTGTAGTTTCGAATCAATATTTGATGAAAAATTGTTTTCGAAATATTTTGCCCGTAGCATAAAAAAGAAAATAATCAATGCGAAAGTATCAATCTCTCAACGTGAGATATGAAACAATAATATCACACGCGCAGAAAAACAAAATAACGCTGTTGCGCATGTGATATGAAATTATGGATCATATTACCTGCGCAGAAATTGAAAATAACGATTTTGCGCATGTGATATAAAGTCACTGGAGAATATGATATATTATTCAAGTTAAACTAATGGGAAATTTGCATTGGACATATATGTGAGGTATAATAATGCAAACTATCAGAATGGCGATCTTCTAAATTACGGGAAAATATCTTTAAAAAATACGATTTCTATAGTTTATTATTGGCAAAATATCCTTTTGGAAAGATCGTTAATTTTTAGATCGAAATATAATAGAATAGATCAAGCCTTAACATTTATATAAGAAGGCAATAAAAAAGCAATAGTTTTTATCGAATGATGAGGGTTAAAATGAAATGTTTACGGTGATATACCTTTTTTATGTAAAATTTTTCTAGATCTGTGTCAATATAATTTGAAAAAAGATTTTTTTTTTATATTTCCATATAACATGCATCTACAGCTTATGCATGCAGTTTTATCACGATCATGTATCCACAGCTCATGGATGCAGTATAATCATGCGTCTACAGCTCATGGATGCAGTAATCACATGTATCCATAGTCAAGGATCAGAATAATACATGCGTCTACAGCTCATGGATAGTATTTTCACATGTATCCACAGCTCAAGGATGCAGTATTATACATGCGTCTACAGCTCATGGATCCCAGTATATAACATGTTCCCCCAGTTCATGGATGCAGTATAATACATGCGTCTACAGCTCATGGATGCATTATATCACATGTATCCACAGTTCATGGATCAGTAAAATACAGGGTATCCACAGCTCAAGGATGCAGTATAATACATGCGTCTACAGCTCTGGATGCAGTATATCACATGTATCCACAGTTCATGGATGCGTATCACATGTATCCACAGCTCATGGATGCAGTAAAATACATGCGTCTACAGCTCAGGGATGCAGTTTATCACATGTATCCACATTCTGGATGCAGTATAATACATGCTCTACAGCTCATGGATGCATTATACACATGTATCCACAGTTCATGGATGCGTATAACACATGCGTCAACAGCTCATGAATGCAGTATATCACATTTTCCACATTTTCATGGTTTGCAGTAAATAATACATGCGTCTACAGTCATGGATGCAGTATATCACATGTATCCACATTTTCAGGGATCAGTTTAATATATGCGTCTACAGCTCATGCATGCAGTATATCACGATCATGTATCCACAGCTCATGGATGCGTATAAATACATGCGTTAACAGCCATGCAACAGTATATCACGATCATGTATCCACAGCTCATAGATGCAGTATAATACATGCGTCTACAGTTCATGGATGCAGTATACCAATGTATCCACAGCTCTGGATGCGTTAATACAGCGTCTACAGCTCATGGCTGCAGTATATCACATGTATACACAGCTCATGGATGCAGTTAATACTGCGTTCAACATTTTCTGGATGCAGCATACAAAGTATCCATAGCTCATGGATGCAGTATAATACATGCGTCTACAGCTCATGCTGCAGTATATCACATGTTTCCACAGCTCATGGATGCAGTATAATACATGCGTCTACACTTAATGAATTCAGTATATCACATGTATCCAAAGTTCATGGATGCAGTATAATACATGCGTCTACAGCTCATGGATGCAGTATATTACATGTATCCAATTTCATGGATGCAGTTCAAATATGCGTCTACACCTCAGGATGCAGTATATCACATGTATCCACAGTTAAAGGATGCAGTATAAATACATGCGTCTACAGCTCAGGGATGCAGTTATCACATGTATCCACATTCAAGGATGCAGTATAATACATGCGTCTACAGCTCAAGGATGCAGTTATCCATTTATCCACAGTTCATGGATGCAGTTTAATATATGCGTCTACAGCTCATGGATGCAGTATATCCGATCATGTATCCACAGCTCACGGATGCAGTATAATACTGCGTCTATACAGCTAAATGGATGCAGTATATCACATGTATCCACACTCATGGATGGAGTAAATACATGCGTCTACAGCTCATGGATGCAGTATATCACATGTACCCACAGCTCATGGTGGAGTATAAATACATGCGTCTACAGCTAAATGATGCAGTTATCACATGTACCACAGCTCATGGATGCAGTTTAATATATGCGTCTACAGTCAGGGATGCAGTTATCACGATCATGTATCCACAGCTCATGATGCAGTATAATACATGCGTCTACAGCTCATGGATGCAGTATTTTCACATGTATCCACAGCTCATGGATGGAGTAAATACATGCGTCTACAGCTCTGGATGCAGTATATCACGATCATGGATACACAGTTTCATGGATGCAGTTTTAATACAGGGCGTCTACAGCTCAGGATGCAGTATATACATCGTCTACAGCTCATGGATGCTGTATATCACGATCATGTATACACAGTTCATGGATGCAGTATAAACATGCTCTACAGCTCATGGATGCAGTACAATCATGCGTCTTACAGCTCATGGATGAAAGTATATCCATGTATCCCAGTTCATGGATGCAGTTCAATATAGGGCGTCTACACCTCATGGATGCAGTATTCACATGTTCCACAGTTCAAGGATGCAGTAAATTTACATGCGTCAAACAGCTCATGGATGCAGTATATCACATGTATCCACACTCAAGGATGCGTATAATACATGCGTCTACGCTCAAGGATGCAGTATATCACATGTATCCACAGTTCATGGATGCAGTTTAATATATGCGTCTACAGCTCATGGATGCTATATATCACGATCATGTATACACAGTTCATGGATGCAGTATAATACATGCATCTACTGCTCATGGATGCAGTACAATATATGCGTCTACAGCTCATGGTTTGCAGTATGTCACATGTATACATAGCTCATGGATTGCAGTAAAATTTACATGCGTCTACAGCTCATGGATGCATTTATAATCACATGTATCCACAGCTCATAATGCAGTATATACATGCATCTACAGCTCATGGATGCAGTATATCATATGTATCCACAGCTCATTGATGCAGTTTAATACTGCGTCTACAGCTCATGGATGCGTATATCACAATCATGTATCCACGCTCAGGGATGCATTTAAAATACATGCGTTACAGCTCATGGATGCAGTATATCACATGTATCCACAACTCATGGATACAGTATAATACATGCGTCCATAGCTCATGGATGCAGTATATCAATGTATCCCAGTTCATGGATGCGTTTAATAGATGGGGTCAACAGCTCTTGATGCAGTATATCACTGATCCACAGCTATGGATGCAGTATATCACATGTATCCACGTTCATGGATGCTTTTTTAAATAGATGCGTCAACAGCTCATAATGCAGTATATCACATGTATCCACAGTTCATGGATGCAGTATAATACATGCGTTACAGCTCATGGATCCAGTATATCACATGTATCCACAGTTCATGGATGCAGTAAAATACATGGTCTACAGCTCATGGTTTGCAGTATTTTAACATGTATCCACAGTTCATGGAGGGCAATATATCACATGTATCCACAGTTCAGGGAAATGCATTTAAAATACATGCGTCTATTCAGCTCTGGATGCAGTATTTAACATGTATCCACAGTTCATGGATGCAGTATATCATATGTATCCAGAGTTCATGGATGCAGTATGATACATGCGTCTACAGCTCATGGATGCAGTATTCAACATGTATCAACAGTTCATGGATGCAGTATATCACATGTATCCACAGTTCATGGATGCAGTATAATACATGCGTCTACAGCTCATGGATGCAGTATACTACATGTATCTACAGCTCACGGATGCAGCATATTGCAAGTTTTCTACAGCTCATGGATGAAACATATTTCTGTATTTTTAAAACTCATGGATGCAGTATATTTCATGTATCTTTATCTCATGGATACAGTACTTTACATGTATCTAGAGCTCATGGATTGAGTATATTACATGTATCTTAAGCTCATGGATGCAGTATATTTCATGTATCTTTAACTCATGGATGCAGTATATTACATGTATCTACTGCTAATGGATGCACTATATTACATGCATCTACAGCTCTTGGATGCAGTATATCACATGAATCCACAGCTCATGGATGCAGTATATTACATGTATCTACTGCTCATGGATGCAGTATATTACATTAATCTATAGCTCATGGATGCAGTATATTGCATGTATCTTTAGCTCTTGGATGCATTATATTTCTTGTATCTTTACCTCATGGATGCAGTATATTACATGTATCTACAGCTCATGGATGCAGCATATTTCATGTATCTTGACTCATGGATGCATTTAATATTTCATGTATTTTACCTCATGGATGCAGTATATTACATTTATTATAGGTCATGATGTGTTGATTAATGTATGTGAGCTCATGGTTTGCAGTATGTTACATGTATCTATAGCTCAAGATGCAGTATATTTTCATTCATCTTTAGCTCATTGACGCGGTATATTACATCATCTACGGGTCATTGATGCAGTATATTTAATGTATCTACAGCTCATGGATGCAGTATTTTTCAGGGTATATTAAGCTCATGGAGGGCAGCTTATTACATGCCTCTACAGCTCATGGATCCCAGTGTATTACATGTATCTAAAGCTCAGGGATGCAACATTTTTCAAGTATCTTTAAAATTATGGATGCAGTATATTACATTTATCTGAAGCTCATGGATGCAACAATTTCATGTATCGTTTAACCTCAGGGATGCAAGGTAATTACATGTATTTGAAGCTCATGGATGAAGTATATTTCATATATTTTAATTCATGGATGCAGTATATTTCATGTATCTACAGCTCAGAGATGCTGTAGATTACTACATCTCGCAAGTGTTTTAAATGAAAAATTGTCATGAAAAGACAGAATATTTGCCATTCCACAATAAAATGGAAGCATGAAATTTCCACGATAATATAAAATTAATTTGGGTCACCTAAAGAACAACAATATTTTCGGTCAACTCTAGTAAGACAAGTGTTTGTCCAATCTTTTCTGGGGGTACAACATAGACAGCACCTGTTTGCAGTACGAAAAAATAGGCTTGGAATGTTCTAGTTTTTAACGTTTTTTTCTCAAAGTAACATATCATTATTTACACATGTGGAGACCATACTTAAAAGTATACGAGCCGTGCCAGGGGAAACCAACATAGTGGCTTGCGACCAGCATGGATCCAGACCACCTGCGCAGGATCCATGCTGTTCGCTAACAGTTTCTTTTAATAGCAATAGGCTTTAAAAGCGAACAGCATGGATCCTGACCGGGACTGCGCGGTTTGCGCAGGCTGTCGGATCCATGCGGTCACAAAGCCACTATGTTGGTTTTCTCATGGCGGGGCTCATAGGAAGACCCTTTGAAAGCATAGAACGCAACCAAGCAAAATAACAGAAAACTGTTTAATTGGGTCAGTTCATAAGAGGTAATGAAATGTGCAATTCCCCTACGCTATCAGCATCATCTTGAGCGGAACTCTCTTATACAGAGCAGCTGAACTCTATTTTGTAGAAATATTGAATAAACGTAATGATCCCAAAGGAACAGAAATTGAAAAACAACACTAATTCCATAAGTCTTTGTTAATCAGTGTCAAATCACTTAATTAAGAAAAGGTTATCTATGGACTTTTGAAACTTAAGATATGATTGTGAAAACATGATACAGGAGATCGTGTTATAAGTTAAAACATCGACCAAGATTAAATGTTCGTTTTTAAGTCGTTTCGTTTAAAAATTGATAAAAAAAGTATGAAAAACGAGATGTAAAGTTTATTTTTTATTACACCGAAACAATAAATAACAATAGCACATTTTCATTTTACCATAAGCATAAACAAAATATTTAATTTTCTATCATTACATAAGGTCGCTGCAATCTGATTCCATCCTTCACCCACTGTCGTCATTATCAATAATGTCTGCATAAAGCTGTCCATACATCATCTTCGTTTATTCTGGCATTTAATCACCTTTGCTAAATATAGTTTTAATTTGGTTAGTTTTAGCGTTGTATTCCTCTTTTGCCTCTAGTACATTTCTTTCAAGTTCAAATAAACTCTCACAATCGCTGTCATCTTCAAAAGCATTTTCACATCAACTGAAGATATATCGTCATCTTCGTATATAATACAATCATTCAGATTTAGGGCACTCTTCTCATCATTCGGGTCTATGACATTTCTTTCTAAATCACATATACTATCACAATCGGTAACATCTCCAAATTCACTTTCTTCATCAACTAGTGACATATCGTCATTTTCATAAATTGCACATTCATTCAATTCGTCCTTATCATCTGAAGATTCACTATCAGACTGATCAGAAATAAACCCATTATTTAAATAGCAGCTGTCCTCAACATCAGGAAAATCGTCATCACTTTCTTCTCCAACACCGGTAGTTCTTTGTGTTCCAACAAAAGATACATTTTCGCGACCGTCGCCCGGCATTCTAATAGGAAGACTTACGTCAGAAAACTTTTGTTTCTTAGTTCCAAACGACTTGTCATTGACAGTGATGTTCTTCACATAGTGTTTATCTATGTTATCAACTGCGTTATCAAGGTTGTTATGGAGAAAGGTTTGTAATTTCCGGTCAGTTTTCAGTTCCTGCTTGGATATCAGAGTTCTCAGGCGCTGCAGTGTCTTCTTAGCACGTGAGATCGACGCCATTTTGTATTTCACCTCGTCTATTTTCCTTATTTCAAGGGGGGAAACTGTGCTTATTTATTCCCCAAGAACGAATCTGCTTTAGGACTTTCGTGTTCCCCTGGAAGTAACTTTAACGTACCAAAGGCGATTCGAAAACAGCTAGCTATGGTTGTCCTAAAGACAATAGACGTTTTTTCTCGCCAAGGTAAACGTCCATCGCACGTTGTATGTTTTGAGACATCGAACTGATATGCCTTTCCTTGGATTATCAGTGTTATACTTTTGTCTTTGTTCATCTGAAATCAAAAGTGTAAGAATGAATTTAAGCTTAATATAAGTTTAATCTCAGTTAGTCTTGCTTTCATTTTGTATGGTAAAATACTGAAACATCTTTGTTCAAGCTTAAAGCACTTTTCTCCCGTAGTTCTTTGTCATAAATATGTTGAAATGTACTTTTTTGAAATGAGGTTCTTGTGTTTAGACAATATGATTTCTCAGTATAAAAATAATCGTCTAAAGGAAAGGAAATATTTGATTCCAGTCAGTAATGTGGATTACCTTAATTACTACAACAATTTACATTCAGTATATTTGATATCAAGCTGTCAATACACTGCTGAAGTCGAATAAATGAGCCGAGTGTCATATACAAATGCTGATAGTCGAATAAATGACCGAGTGTCATATACACTGCTGATAGTCGAATAAATAGCCGAGGGGCATATACACTGCTGATAGTCGAATAAATGAAGCCGAGTGTCATATACACGCTGTAGTTCGAATAATGAGCCGAGTGTCATATACACTGCTGATAGTCGAATAAATGAGCCGAGTGTCATATACACTGCTGATAGTCGAATAAATGAGCCGAGTGTCATATACACTGCTGATAGTCGAATAAATGAGCCGAGTGTCATATACACTGCTGATAGTCGAATAAATGAGCCGAGTGTCATATACTCTGCTGATAGTCGAATAAATGAGCCGAGTGTCATATACTCTGCTGATAGTCGAATAAATGAGCCGAGTGTCATATACTCTGCTGATAGTCGAATAAATGAGCCGAGTGTCATATACACTGCTGATAGTCGAATAAATGAGCCGAGTGTCATATACACTGCTGATAGTCGAATAAATGAGCCGAGTGTCATATACTTGCTGATAGTCGAATAAAATGAGCCGAGTGTCATATACTTGCTGATATCGAATAAATGAGCCGAGTGTCATATACTCGCTGATAGTCGAATAAATGAGCCGAGTGTCATATACACTGCTGATAGTAATAAATGAGCCGAGTGTCATATACACTGCTGATAGTCGAATAAATGAGCCGAGTGTCATATACACTGCTGATAGTCGAATAAATAGCCGAGTGTCATAACACTGCTGATAGTCGAATAAATGACCGAGTGTCATATACTCTGCTGAAAAGTCGAATAAATGAGCCGAGTTCATATACTCTTTCTGATAGTCGAATAAATGAGCCGAATGTCATATACACTGCTGATAGTCGAATAAATGAGCCGAATGTCATATACACTGCTGATAGTCGAATAAATGAGCCGAATGTCACATACACTGCTGATAGTCGAATAAATGAGCCGAATGTCACATACACTGCTGATAGTCGAATAAATGAGCCGAATGTCACATACACTGCTGATAGTCGAATAAATGAGCCGAATGTCACATACACTGCTGATAGTCGAATAAAAGAGGCCGAATGTCACATACACTGCTGATAGTCGAATAATTGAGCCGAATGTCACATACACTGCCTGATAGTCGAATAAAATGAGCCGATGTCACATATACTGCTGACAGTGAAACTGAAACATAAACGTATATGAAGTTAAAATACAGATTAACTCGTATTTAAAATACCTCTGAAAATCAGGAACACTTTAGAATACTACGATAGTCGTATTATTTAGCAGAATGTTATACTATTTTTCAATTTGTAGCAGGCTGAATTAAGTGTGTCAAGCAAAAGTTGAAAATTTGTTTATACTTCTTTTTCACGGAAGATGGGCACATTACTTAATCAATTTACACCACGCGCTGATTGTATTTCCGCAAAGACACGACAGTCGCCGACTATTAAATTTTCACTATATTAAAAGACACGTGCACAATAATTGTCAAGTGGTCTTTACATACATTACCTGTTAAGCAAATTTGTAAATCTTTTCTTCAGTTAATTACGACACGTGATCACTGAATGAAGTACATGTTATTTTCACATGTACCATTTCCTTGGTAATTTGTGTAGCCATTGATCATAACTAATTTAATTAAAATTACTCGTGAATTATCAAATAGCTTCATTTTTAGTCCCCTTATCTTTTTCACTGTTACCTTTTTTCTAAATTTTCAAATTGTCGAAAAAAATCATTAAACCATGCAGTCGCAAAATGATTTCTTTTTCAATTTTTGTCTATTTTTCACAATTAAATTTTTGTTTATTTTTTAAAAAGCGAAAATATACGTTCTATGGATAAAAAGTTTTGTTCCCATACTAAATACGTTTGAGTATAGTAACGGAATAACTATTATGAAACAAAGTTTCTTTTTGTTGTTTTTAATTTATCTCGCATCTGTATGACAATTATAATTAGCCTTTGACTATTTTGCGGTAAACATGCAACCATAATTTGTTAGAAAACCATTTTTGCAGTTAAAAAAACAACATCAAGGCCGACTTTAAACATTATACGTCTCGCATATTACCTCGCACAAATTAACATTGCCTAAGCTAGAAAAAAAGCAGAATAAAATCCAGCAGAAAAGCAGTCTACCAGAATAGCTCCAGCAATAGCAAAATAACTCCAGCAGAATAACTTTTTTTCATTTTACCTCGCAACCCGTATACAAATTAGAATTAGCCTAAGACTATTTTTTCTGTAAACAGCAACCATAATTTGTTAGAAATCCATTTTTGTCAGTTTTAAAAAAACAACCAAATTTTAAGACCGAATTCATACATTATACGTCTCGCATATTACCTCGCACAATTAGCATTAGCCTAAGCTAGAAGAATAGCAGAATAACTCCAGCAGAATAGCAGAATAACTCCAACAGAATAGCAGAATAGCAGAATAACTCCAGCAGAATAGCAGAATAACTCCAACAGAATAGCAGAGTAGCAGAATAACTCCAGCAGAATAGCAGAATAACTCCAACAGAATAGCAGAATAACTCCAACAGAATAGCAGAGTAGCAGAATAAAATCCCGCAGAATAGCAGAATAACTCCAACAGAAAGCAGAATAACTCCAACAGAAAAGCAGAGTACAGAATAACTCCAGCAGAATAGCAGAATAACTCCAGCAGAATACAGGTAGCAGAATAACTCCAGCAGAATAGCAGAATAACTCCAACAGAATAGCAGAATAGCAGAATAACTCCAGCAGAATAGCAGAATAACTCCAACAGAATAGCAGAGTAGCAGAATAACTCCAGCAGAATAGCAGAATAACTCAAAAGAAAAAAGCAGAGTAGCAGAATAACCCCCACAGAATAGCAGAGTAGCAGAATACTCCAGCAGAATAGCCGAATAACTCCAACAGAATAGCAGAATAACTTCAACAGAATGCAGTAGCAGAATAACTCCAGCAGAATAGCAGAATAATTCCAACAGAATAGCAGAGTACAGAATAGAAAGCAGAAATAGCAAATAGCAGAATAACTCCAGCAGAATAAACGAATTAACTCCACAGAATAGCCAGAGTAGCAGAATAACTCCAGCAGAATAACTCAAGCAGAAAACTCCAAAAGAATAGCAGAATTTTACCTCGCATCATATGACAATTAAAAATTAGCCAAAGACTATTTTTAACATGTTAAAAAATGGAACCTTAATTTGTTAGAAAACCATTTTTTTCAGATAAAAGAACAACTTTAAGACCGACTTTAAAAAAATTATATGTCTCGCATATTTCCTCACCCCGATTTTAGTTATTATTGGGGTCATTATTGCAAAGACATGTAACAGTTCTTGGATGACATGTAAAGTTTTTGGGGACAAACATATATACTTATCTGGGTACTTTCCGGGGGAAAAGAAAAAATACATGTAGTTACTGTAATAGTTTTTAGACATCGAAGTTTTGTCATTTCTCTTTTTAAATTTTTCAATTTTTGCATTTGTTTGAAATATCATGGTTTGTCACACTTTTAACTCCCGGAGTACCTGGAGAAATATGTTTAGAAAACACAATAATCATAAAAGTAATGCCAAAATACTTTTGAAAAGAAGCTTTATATCTTGAACAAAATAGTATAAACGTGAACATCCAAGAACTGTATAGAAACGGACATTTTTGGGGTTACCCCGGGGGAACCTTTGTGTGTCACAGTAGAAGCTGGATCCACAGGGGATTTTTGTGTCTCACAGGGAAGTTTGGTAACAAATAGGAAGATAGGCCAAAATCTTTAAGTTTAAAAACGGTTATATAAAAATAAAAATTCATTTTATATGTATTTTAACTGCGTTAGTTACAAGTTAAAAAGATTTTTTAATAATATCTTTTTTAAATAAAAGGTTTCAAATGATCAGGTCACTAAAACTTTATGCTTTTACCTTCAATTAATGAAGTTTTGTGCATCTTTTTAAAAAGGACAAATAACTACAGACATATTCAGTTTCCATTTAAATTTAATTCATTTAGCTTATTAGCCAAGAGAGGTGCTAATTAAGAATAATCATATTTAATGAAACTAATGGTCCCTCAAATAACGGTACATGTGAAATAACTTTACTTCTATTCAGTAAACGTGTCGTAATTAATTAGAGAAAATGTTTACTAATTGCTAAATAGTATGTAGAATTATGACACACGTGTCGTATTGGTATAATGGCAATTTAGTAGTCGGCGACTGTCGTGCTGTGTGGATATAGTCGCCACGTGGTGTAAATTATACTTTACCACGTGACCATTTCATGTGACCATCTTCCGTGAAAAGTAGTATAAAATGAATTTTCAACTTTTATTTGATACAATTTCATTACTCTACATATTCGAATACATTTGACAGATTCTGCTAACATAATACGATTCTCCTTTATTATTTTGAAAGTGTGCATTGAATTATAAAGGTACGTTAATAGACTTAAATTCTAAAATTAAATTTTTTATACTTTAAATTTCAGCTAAAATATAATTGTCACAACTGTCACAATTGACATACAAAAGAATTGAAACGTCACCAACGTATATGACGCTAGGTATCAAGAATATTTGAATGTTAGATGTTTAGACATCAAAAAACCAAATATTTCCTCTCGTAGATGACGTTTTCATACGGGTATTTCAAACTGTCTAAACTCGGATTTAAAGTCCAAGCACCAGAAAACTAACAAAAAAAAAAAAAAAAAAAAAAAAAATCGGAGAAAAAAAGTTCTAAAAGTAAGCTTTTTGCTTTTGTTTTCATCAGTTCTAGTATTTCACAAAAAAGTAGCCATACTTGCAGAAAAGTACGTTTGTTCAGTTAAATTTAATTTTGCAATTTCAATTTCAGATGGAAACAGAAAGGCGTATAACGGTGACAATCCAAGGAAACGTATATCCGTTTGCTGTCTCAAAATATCAACGTGCGATGACGTCATTACTATGGCAAGAAGAAGTGTGTCCTCAAATTGAAGACATTACAGCACGCCGTTTTCGAATCTGCCTTTGGTGTGTTTAGGTACTTCCCGGGAACAAAACAGTCCCTAAAGCAGATTCGCTCTTGGGTATCAGCAAACAGAATTTCGCAATTGAGATAAGAAAATTAGACGAGGTTGAATTCGAGAAAGCGTCTATCTCCCCGTGCCAAGAAGACACTGCAGCGCCCCGAGAACTCTGAATTCAAGCAGGAATTGAAAGCTGAGAAGAAGTCACGACCTTATCTCGACAACCTTGACTCCGTGATAAGAAAGACAGACACTATGTGAAAAACATCACTGTCAAATTTACTTATTACCCGGGCGTAGTCTTCCTATTAGAACGCCGGGCGACGGTAGCGAGAATGTATCTTTTGTGGGACAGAAAGAAGTCCCGGTGTTGGCGAAGGGAAAATGTTGACTTTTGTGATGTTGAGGACAGCTCCTGTCTAAACAATGGATTCATCTCTGATCATTTTGAAAGTGAACCTTGTAATGATAAAGACGAATTAAACCAGGGGTGCAATGTATGAAAATGATGATATGTCACTAAATGAAGAAGAAAGTGCGTGTGAGAACATGTCCCAAATCTAAATGACTGTATTATATACGAAAATGACGATATATCTTCAATTGATGATGAAAAGTGCTTTTTTAAGATGACAGCGACTGTGAGAGTTTATTCGAACTTGAAAGAAAAGTACTAGAGGCAAATGAAGAGAATACAACACTAAAACTAAAAAACCCAAAATTAAAGCATGTTTTGCAAAGGCGACATAAAAAGCTAGATAAGTGATGATGATCTGATGAAAAGTTTTTATGCTAACATTTGTGAATGACGAAAGTGATTTAAGGAATGGAATCAGACTGCAGCGATCTTATGTAATGATAGAAATGAAAAATTTTTTTTCTTTGTTTTTGGCTTACAATGTACATATGTAATTGTTATCAACCAAAAATTGCTATTATAATTTTTGGTTCGTTTAAAAAAAGAAAACTGAACATTTAGCTTTTCATTTTATTTAATCATAATTATTATCTATTCACCCCGCAGAATTTCTACAGGAAGTCTAACTGGTTGAACGCAAATGCATTCCTCAGCTTTGACAGAATCACTGTTAATATAAAATCCAGCATCATGCTTGCACTGTCGAAGCATTTTAGATAACAAAATCACCTGGTTTTCAGTGAATTTTTGAATATAGGAATATGTCCGGCAAATTACGCAGTTTTCTGTTTCATAAGTTTTTGGAACGTAATTTTAGTACATTCGTAAACTCCGCAATTTTTGCAGTTTCGGCTGTAGCTACACTCGTTTGGATCAGGTGTGCACTTTTCAAGAGGCTTCCCATATTTCACCGAAAAAAATCAAAAAACTATCAAACCTATGGTGACTCTAGTACACAAAAAGATGCAAAATGCAACAAGCGTAACCCTTTGCCTGCCTGTTATTAAATGAATTGGCTCATCTGCTGGATAGAAAATGACATTTTTGGTCTATCTGTTCTACATATATTCTGCATTACCATGACAATTTAATCTCCTGTTCATCTTACTCCGTCATAAGTTCTTTTTCATTTACAAAGCTGTTATGATCTTGACTCGTGTCATTTCTTAAATGCTTACAAAGAGAATCTACCGCACCTATAAGTTGTGGATAAGAAACGCTCACCTGATGTTACTTGAGGTATTGCATATGTCCGAAAAACGAAGTTTTTGTGCATACATTCTAAGCGACAGCGTCATGTTATTTTTGATAAAACTAAATTTATGCAATTTCTAAAATGAGCCGCGCCGTGTGAAAACCAACATAGTGGTGTTGCGACCAGCATGGATCCAGACCAGCCTGCGCATCCGCGCAGTTTGGTCAGGATCCATACTGTTCGCTAACAGTTTCTCTAATAGCAATAGGCTTTGAAAGCGAACAGCATGGATCCTGACCAGCCTGCGCGGATGCGCAGGCTAGTCTGAACCCATGCTAGTCGCAAAGCCATTATGTTGGTTTTCTCATGGCACTGCTCAAATTACAAAGCATGCATCATACTCTATCAATATCTAATCCCGCATTACTGTTTCTCTGGCATAAAAAATACAGCAGCCCATGATAAAATAGTTCATTGTAAGGAAAATTTATTTACTTGCGGATGAATTTATATTGTTTTTTTTTCTTGAAAGCACTACGATGCTTACGACCAGTTATCGTTTAAGTATGTAGGCAGATCTGAGATCTCCTCATCATCAGTAAAAATATAATGCTTTTGTTTCGATTGTAGTTGCGTCGTTTTGTCGGTCACGCCAAGACATTTTGCTGATTTTTTTTTCATTATGTATTCGTTCTGTGTTTCCCAACACTAAGTCAGAATCGCCACACAATCACACGCCGATAACGGCGCTCTAAAACTGTCGTCATGTCACTCTGTCTTTGTACTGTGGCGGGGACAAAACAACAACAGGACAAATAAGTGTCGTGTTACTAAAGTCTGTCCCACCTATCTGGTTAACATCATTTTTAAAATAATGATATGCGTTATGATGCCCTAAGATATGTTTTTATATTGCGCAGATCCATATCTCTAGGCACTTTTTTCATTTTTCAAAAAAATTTTTTTGAAGTTGATATGTTCAATTTTGTATTTTTCTCCATAGAACGTAATGCTAAATGACGTCGCGACGCTTCTTGTATATAAACAATATGGCGGCGCCCTGTAATACTTTTTTAGGGGACAACTCAAAATTATCGGCGTTTAAATGTATTAAAAAATAAAACTCGGGCCGAGTTCACACTGTATTGCTAAAAAAGTCTCACTGTTGTTTTATGAATTCAAATGAATGTTATTAATAAAAGATGATACGGGGAACAATTGGCATGTTTAACTTCCAGTGTTACAGAGTAATTTAAACATATTTTTGATGTTTGAGTATTAATCGTTAGTAGATCAAAATGTTTTAAGAGCTTCCCTAAACTTGGGTCGATTTTAAGATTAATGTTACCCGTAAAGCAGAAAAAGGTAGAATATCTTACCCTTTCTCATGCCCAGCTTAATTTTCCCTCTTGCGTATCTGGGTCGCCAGCATTTGCGTTATGAATTGTTTTTATTTTTTAAAAATACTTAAATATAACTTGCCTAGATCTACCTGCATATTAATAAAAAGACATATCTTAGATGATAGCGCTTTGAACATTCTCATGAACAGAATACGGACAAGATTCCCGATTTCCGGGATAAACCAACTGACGTAGTGGAAGAAACACTGGTTCCGAATTAAATAGCGGATATCAGTTACATGATATTTTTATTATGAAGTTTGTCTTGATAACTTTGTCATTTAATCTTTTTTTTTTTTATAAAATTCTAAAATAAATACTGAATACACAAATCGTCGGCCGGCGTCAAAAATCTCGTTTCTTAACTTTTAGGATATACAAAGCAATCCTTTTTTCATGACAACACGCGCTTTAAGTAAAAATAGCATTATCGGATAGGCCTGTACTTAAATTATCGTACATATACGAGATTTTAGCATGACATAATCGTAATAAATTGAAATGTACGTGAAAACAACCCGATATCTTAACGTCTGTTTTGAATTAAGATTTAAAAATTGTCATTAGGCCCTACGACATTTTTGCAGAACTTTCATTAGCTAATTTTTTTAGTAACTACGATAAATTAGTTTATTTTCGGGATGTAAGATATGGTTATGTAAGTCAAGGTAGCCGGCTTTGATAAACTGTATTATAAAGGATCATTATTTTAGTTAAATAAATTACATTTCTTGTGATTAATTATTTAAGATCTTTTCGTGATTTACCTATTTATTTCGCCGTATTTACTCGCTCATATCATATCGGCCGATATTGTGTTCAGCTGTCAACAAATGATCAGAGTGTCTTTATCGTCATCGGCATGTTTATAGCTTCCTAAAATAAAATCTTTAATAAAGTTTTGTAGTTTGTTACATGTTGAAAATCATTTTTGACAGAAGATGTCAATTATCGGCGGTCATTTAGAATTAGGTCTTTTGATATGTAATTATCTTACAATACAATTGCCTTAGAATAAAGAGTTCATCATTTTGTTCAAACAAACAATAAGAACCAATCAAGCTAAGATTATTGACTAATGTTCATGTATGATATGTAGATATAGAGCTGGCTACCTAGACCTTTAGACTAAAGGTTCCGGAAGAACCGGCTTCCCAGCCACTGCCAAATTGAAAACTGAGGATCTTTCATAGTATCAATAGAGGTCTGAAAGTTCATTATTATGATAGTAACTGTTATGCCTAAGTTCTTGCAAAAATATTACTCATTTGTGTTTTATAACTTGCTTTCCTTATATTATATAAAGATTGCCCTCTTTTTGAAATCATTGAGAGATAATAAAATCTGGAAAGTAGATCCCTCGGAAGCACCGAGAACAATGCAAACAGTGAAAATTGCAGACTCTGTTTGATTGAGTCTGTTCATGAGCAGTAATGGAAAATGCAACACTGCCAACGCCCCCTAGCACTGGCTTAAGCAGTATTCAATCTTCAAATCTAAATGAGTTGAAATCAATTATCCCGAAGGACCAGAAAATATAACAACACTAAGAAGAAGTCGGGGCGACTTTTAACACCCGCTGTTGTGAAGTAAATAAAACACGGATTACCACTGTATGTGTAATGTTGGTTCGTAAATGTGACTTTAGATACATATGTTTTATAGTTCTATTCAGTCTATAATTCATGAAGGTCGAAATATCTACCAAAAAAAATTCATATTAATGCATGTACAAAAATTATCCTTCATATTCAAAAGAACCCGATTACGTTCAACCTCGTAAACCTGTTTGCATGGGTATCAGGAAGGCGGTACACGATGTTGAAAGTTGAGACTTTGATGATGAAAAGCCGAACCTACAATGATGAAAAGTCCAAAATACAATGATGAAAAGTCGAATGTATGATGGTGAAAACTCGAATCTACGATGATGAAAAATCGAAACTACGATAGTGGAAAGTCGAAACTAAGATGCTAAAAAGTCGAAACCGCGAAACCACGATGGTGAAAATACGAAATGATTTCGACTTTCAGCATCATAGTTTCGTGGTTTCGACTTTTAAACATCGTAGTCTCGTTCTGACGTTGCTTCGAGCTCACATACGTTATGAGGCGATGGCCCTACCGGAACACCGTGCGTAGACATCATGCGCGGATCCAGCCATTTTTCTCAAGTGGTGTTCCGACCGAACCCTTACCATGGCAAACATGTGTCTGTTTATATTTAATAATTTGAGGTTATTTATGTGGATGTTAGCCGTTTACAAATAAAGAGTTGTCAATAAGTATTTGTTGAACAGGCTAAAAGAGGAAATAGCGAGGCATACTCCCCCTGAATATTTTGAAATTCAGCGCTTCATTTCCTGCATTCTGGGACGTTTTAGAAGCATTTAATAACATCTTTTCCATTGCCATTGTATATACAATATACCCCTTATTTTCACATTTTTATGTGCTAACCTGTTAAATTAAAAAGTAGAATTATTCGTATCTTTGAGATAGTTAACATAAAATATGAATTAGCGCTCTACGTGAAGCAGCCCCATACACTTTGAATACGGTCCCTAATGTTGCCTTTTCGAAAAATCAGTATCTTTCCTTCTTTTCTTCTTTCCTTTTTTTTTAGGATTTTCCAAGGGGTCCGGACCCCCCCACCCCCCTCTGGATCCGCGCATAGTTAAGCTTACCTGGACCGCGCATAGTTAAGCTTACCTTTTTTACCATAAAAACAAAATTTCGGCTCCATTTAAACATTTTGGTAAAATTAAAATTTTTCGAAAATGTGACTTAAGAGCGGTATTTACACAGGACAAATATTTGACAATATTAAAACTATAGAATTATAAATTCTTTTCAACTTTCAAAACCCTTAGAGATGTTTAAATGATGTAGATCTACATTCTAAATCGATCTGGCTCTACAGCATTTGACCCGCGCTTCACGCTCTGAACATTACGGATTTATAGTTGGCAGGGGCGTAGCTGGCTTTTTCGTCCTGAACAAAAGTTTGTGCATAAAAAATCTGAACCACGGGAAGACGTAGCCATATGCCTTTGCTTTTTTATCGTTAAATTTGTTTTATCAGTTGTCACAAGTTCAAACGAAGATGGAATGCAGACGGAGAGAACTTTGCTTTGCTTTAAGTCACGATCTAGTATCTCAGATGTGAAGCCGTTGATCCCATCTTATTTTTAAATACACTTCATGTGTGTGTGTGTGTTTGTGTGTGTGCGTGTGTGTGTGTGTGTGTGTGTGTGTGTGTGTGTGTTTTCATCACGTTTCCTTAAAAACTCTTTCGATTTCGCTAATGCACGGGATCCCTCTCACATGCAGTTGACAAAATTTTGCCTCTTTGCCTCACAGGATCTCTCTTAACTCCCTTTGAATACGGTCCCTAATGTTGCCTTTTCGAAAAATCAGTATCTTTCCTTCTTTTCTTCTTTCCTTTTTTTTTAGGATTTTCCAAGGGGTCCGGACCCCCCCACCCCCCTCTGGATCCGCGCATAGTTAAGCTTACCTGGACCGCGCATAGTTAAGCTTACCTTTTTTACCATAAAAACAAAATTTCGGCTCCATTTAAACATTTTGGTAAAATTAAAATTTTTCGAAAATGTGACTTAAGAGCGGTATTTACACAGGACAAATATTTGACAATATTAAAACTATAGAATTATAAATTCTTTTCAACTTTCAAAACCCTTAGAGATGTTTAAATGATGTAGATCTACATTCTAAATCGATCTGGCTCTACAGCATTTGACCCGCGCTTCACGCTCTGAACATTACGGATTTATAGTTGGCAGGGGCGTAGCTGGCTTTTTCGTCCTGAACAAAAGTTTGTGCATAAAAAATCTGAACCACGGGAAGACGTAGCCATATGCCTTTGCTTTTTTATCGTTAAATTTGTTTTATCAGTTGTCACAAGTTCAAACGAAGATGGAATGCAGACGGAGAGAACTTTGCTTTGCTTTAAGTCACGATCTAGTATCTCAGATGTGAAGCCGTTGATCCCATCTTATTTTTAAATACACTTCATGTGTGTGTGTGTGTTTGTGTGTGTGCGTGTGTGTGTGTGTGTGTGTGTGTGTGTGTGTGTGTGTTTTCATCACGTTTCCTTAAAAACTCTTTCGATTTCGCTAATGCACGGGATCCCTCTCACATGCAGTTGACAAAATTTTGCCTCTTTGCCTCACAGGATCTCTCTTAACTCCCTTCACCCGGCACGGGAACCCTCTCCGACACAATTTTCTATCAGCACCGGCACCCTCTCAATTTAACTTCAATGTTAGAATTATGAGATTGTATTCATTTTTTTTTTTTTTTTTTTGAAAGTTGCACAATAATGCAGACTTACAAGTGTGGCCCCTCTTTGTATCAAATCAAATTATACAAATTCTAGTTTAAGTGATTTAAGGATCATTCTAATATTTTTAACATTTTCTTTTTATAAACATAGAAGGATTTTACCGTGTAGTGTTTTGCCGATTAAAACATGTTTCACAAAATGACCTACTTTTGGTAATGCGTCCATTTACGCCAAAAAAGGATTCCAGATTGAAATCCCTTCAATGGAAATAGATTTTAGTTTTGCCTGCTTTGTGGGCAAATAAAACTTTTTTTTTCGTTCATATACGTCGTAATTAGGCCCTAATCATCTCTCTTATCTCATTGGTCAGGATAAGGCGGACCCGATGATGCCATTTTCAAATTTGGTGCCAAAATATTTAGTGCATGGTTAAAAAGCGCTTATAAAATGGTAACTACAAGCTGCAAGCAATGTCTAGTTTCCGACATTAACAAAGTTGCAGGGCGATATTTTGCGGAGCCGTGGTATACGAGCGAGATAATAGTTAAACTACTGGTATCTGTTTTATCATGGAAATAAAATCAATAAGCTCTAATTACATGTTCAATGCGGATTTTTAGATTATCATAAGCTCCTATAGCCTTACCCTCCTTACCATTCCACTTTTATTGCTTATTTAGCATTTTTATTTTTCGTTTTCTCTGATATCTTCAGGCCCAGGCCTGCCGTGCCTTATAGAAGCGTACGCCACTGATTAGATGAACAGTACTTAAGGCAAGTCTACTGTGACGTCATTCAGTTTTATGTCATTTGTGATGTCAGTTTCAAATCGGACGCAATAGAAAAGTGTAGTGTGTTTTCAAAGCAGTAGTTTTATGGAAATTTATTGCATGACTGCGGCATTTTCCTTTGAAATTTTGTGTTTTCTAAATTCTGGTATCGCCACGGTTAGCCGTGCTCTAAATTCCGTTGCACACAGGTATCGCTCACAGTTTTCTCTGTCTGGGGTGTAGAACAATACACAGAAATTAGCAAGTGTTGCTGTGATAATGTGTTGAAAATGATCAGCTATTTGAAATAATTTATTACTGTATTTCTGTAGTTTAGTTCTCTACATCTTGATTTAAAACTTGATTTTTTAAATAATATAAAAATATAACTGCAAAAATGATTATGATATTCTATTCAGTTTAAAAATTCAAATTACGTTTCTGGCAAAGTTTTACAATATGCTCTAGGTGTTAATTTCATAGATACATGAAACGTTTGTTGATAAAATTAGCCACGTGGGGTTTGTTTACATTCCCTATTTCTCCAGGGTTCATGACCTCCGTAGCGCCTTCCCCCCCCCCCCCCCCCACCTCCCAGCAAATTCAAATTTTTAGCAGTTTAAGTTTAAATTATTTTTGAAACTCTATTTCACAACTTTTTGTTTTGAAAAACAATTACACCAATTGATAAAGAATGTTTCAATGCGTATTTATGCACTTTTTATAACTTTTTTTTTTTTAGTAGTTTATTTAAAATTTTGAAAAAGGGATCTCTGATGTGAAGCATGCATAATTTATATAAAAAACCTGCCCAGCGCCATCTTCTGGCTTTTATATGGTAGTTGGGGGTTTACCATGGAATGTTCCTAAGGGAGGCTCAAGAGGGGAAATATTTTTAAATATTTTAAATTTAAGATATTTAAAAAATATGTTCAGTTTACTGTTTTTAATCATGCAATAAATCAGTTAGACAATACATACGCGTGTGTTACCGGCGAGTATCATCATGCTTGGGAGAATCTCAGGGAACGTAATTTGATAGCAAACTCGCCTCTACGAGGCTCGTTTGCTACCCAAATTACGTTCCCTGAGATTCCCCCGCGCATGATGATACCAGCCGGTAACACACTTTTATGTATTATCTAACTTGTACTAATTTTGGAAAGGGTGATATATCGAGGATAATTCTTTGAAATACATTCAATGGGAAGGAAGGATTTTTAAATCGTAGAATACAGGTTATTTTTTGAGCCATGCCTATGAAAATGGTGTAATCAACGCATTGTTTCATATGTATGGTGCAATTGGTGCCTGGATATCATCTAGAGTACCGGAACCATTTACTGAGTGTAGTTGTTCGACAGAGAACAAAAATGAAGTTGTATTCCGATTGGACGGTGGAAAAATAAATTGGGAATTGATAATTTGTAGAAATCTAAATCGGACCTTGGGATACAGCATACAGTTAACTTGGAATTTGAAAGTTGCATGTGAGTAAATTTGTCTTCCTTGCATTTGAAATTTGTTTTGAATATACGAACTGTTCAATCTGTTGAGCTTTCAAGGTATTTCAGTACAAAACGACGACTATTCATTTTTAAATCCATTTTGAGTGGCTCCCCAAGTAATTCACGTGAACATTCATGTTCTCCTCCTTTTTAGAGAGTAAACGCCAATGGCGGCCGATTTTTTACAACAGTGAGCTGCCGTTGGAAAAATATATGTGGCATTCATTTAGCAATTCGAGTACTTCGAGAAAAATCCTTGAAATTCTCGAGGGTGACTTTTTTGTAGTTTAACTAGCGCTATTTACTTTACCGATAGCTGCTCCAGTTTTGTCACCGTGCATCCAAGTTGATGTTAACCGATGGGATGGGACAGACTTTAGTATATGTCGCTCCCGCCGAAATGGTAAAATGTCAAATACTATATTCGTATTTGAGTGTCGACTAGCTAAAACGGACAATACGTTGAACTTTTCTGGTTGGTTTGTGATATCTTCTGTTGAAAACGTTATCATTTTTGTGCACAAGCCTTCGGATGCGTTTTGCTTCGAAATGTAAAGAATCCCTATCTTTTACAAAAACACGTTACTTAAACAACTTAGTTTAGTTTCTATGGGATGATTAGTCTGCTTATAATTTGCTGTAAAGCTGACTTAGAAAAAAATATAGAAAACGGAAGTCAGTGTCAAGACATTGAAAATCGAGGCAGTGTTAAAAGCCGTCGTTCCTGCTCCCGTCGCATTGTCTGGCAGTTTTCCAGATCTTGACCAGCATTCTTGCAAACCACATGACATATCCTTGTATCCCAATCTTAAAACTTAGCATTCCAACATTTATCATTTTCTAATCCTGGGAGAAGAGGTATCTGGTGACGTAATGTATTATGGTTGACTGGATGCAACTGTTCTGTTGGAGGAAGCGGAGGTCTTTGCCTGGTACCTGGCAGTGGGGGCCTATTATGTCTCCGAGACTTGACGTCTTTTCCATGAAAGCAACTGATTATATAAGGAAAGTCGTACGTTGCTCTGTACATATACCGCCCGTTGTATGTATGTCCGTGACATATGTCCAAGTCTGCAGATGTCCAGTTTTTACCTGTACTGTCCATAGGACCATAGATTGGATAGCCATCAAGGGCCACACCTAAAAACTTGTCCCTCAGATCACCTGTGTAGAGGCACTCCGGAACTCCGTGATAATGGTATGTTCCGTCAGGGCTCGGATGTCCCCGGCAACTGTCAAGCTCTTCAGCGCATTCCCCTTCAACAGCGTTCCATCCGAATCCAGTATACGGGTTGTAATACGCACCCCCGCTCACAGCTAGTCCAATAACTCCGAGTCCTCCTGCACAGCCTTTCACAGCAGCAACTGTAGGTTTAAGTGGCATCGCATACGAGTGATTTACCTTTTCAGCGTCATTCGGGTTTCCCCAACCTTTTTCAGATGAATGAATAGGCACACCATGATGTTCGAATGTCACAGTATCGTCTTCTTCGTCTACTGCTATTGTGTAACCATTATCTCTCAATATTTGAATTTCTTCATTTGTCAGCGCATTTTGAGCAGACTCTTGAAATAAGATGCCAATAAAAACGACACCAGCAAACCGGAAATGAGACAACATTTCTTCTAAAAATAGAATGAAAACATGGTATGTATATAACTTAAGATGTATTTCCTAATATTTTTTCTTGTTTTCAAAGTAAATACTATTTGTTTTGTTTTCTTTTAAATGCGACGCATTCTAAACATCAGGTTAAGAAATGGTTAGATGAAGCGTGTCTTGTGCTGCGACCAAAAATATACAATGTGTCAAGACACAATTTTAATGTTTCAAATAAGCACACTGCGAAAAGTATACTGTATAGTCAATGACACGATAAGATTATTATAACAGTAGCTTGATCTGGGATGCTGTATTCGGCTACAGCGGATGTTTGCCAGATCGGATCTCGCGAGGCGCGCAAGCGCCGAGTGCAATCCGACCTTGCAAAATCCACAAGAGCCGAATACAAAATCACAGATCTACTGTTATAATGACCCTTTTATTATATACCTCTAACTTTTTGTTTGTTGTTTTGTTATTGAACGAAATCTTCAGTGTCAAGTTAACCGATACTGAAATGGAAAAATATTGCGCTATTCATAGAACCTTGTCAGGTGAAACATATTAATGAAAGTAATCCGGCAGCATACAATACGGAAGGTACAATACGAAATTCATAATTAAGGTAGAATACGGAATCTGATTTTCTGCCTTTTCATATCTAATTATGAAATACAAACCCATTTTTTACAGAATTTATATAGGTATAATGATAATAAAAATAATTATTTCATGTGTCAGCTGACTGAAAAATAAATTCCTAATATCCGTGTCTTCCCATACTGAATTTGCTGAGAAAGTTGAATAAAATGTGAAGCTCTGTAGAGCATTTTAACATTTTTAAAATAAGCCTGGCATTTTAATTCAACTCGCTCAGTGATTTCAGTATGAAAAGACACCCACGAGTGAATGAATAATCCTCTATATACCAAATGAGTAAAACATGTCTGATCATATGGAACGAGAAGGTTGCATTCAAACAAAACATAAAAGAAATCGTAGCGTAATTACAAAAATTATACCAGGTTATTATTGTTAACCAACAGATAATCACTTTAAAAACAACCGTGACTTCATATATATACTACTACATTTCAAATTTCACTTCCGTATTAAATTAACAACGGAGTTCATTGATAGTTCAATCATATATCCAGGGGCTCGTTGTTTTTAAATATTGAAAGTTGTTTCTGGACGATTCTGCGAGTAATTCCAAGGTTCAGCGTGGAACGAAAATACAGTAAACTTGTATCGAAACATTGAATCGGGGAGAAATATTGAGACGATGCATATTGATATCATAATACTATGAAAAACATTAGAGCCACGAAGGCCCTGTATCGCTCACCTGACCTACTGACCTAAAGATCATCAAGATTAACATTCTGACCAAGTTTCATTAAGATATGGTCATAAATGTGGCCTCTAAAGTGTTAACTAGCTTTTCCTTTGATTTGACCCCGTAACCTAGTTTTTAACCCGACATGACCCAGATTCGAATTTGACCTGAAGATCATCAAGTTTAACATTCTGACTAAGCTTCATGAAGATACAGTCATACATGTGGCCTCTAGAGTGTTAACAAGCTTTTCCTTTGATTTGACCTATTGACCTAGTTTCTGACCCCACCTGACCCAGATTTGAACTTGACCTATAGATCATCAAGATTAACATTCTGACCAAGTTTCATTAAGATATGGTCATAAATGTGGCCTCTAAAGTGTTAACTAGCTTTTCCTTTGATTTGACCCAGAGACCTAGTTTTAGATCCGAAATGACCCAGATTCGATCTTAGCCTAAATACCACCAAGTTTAACATTCTGACTAAGTTTCATGAAGATACAGTTTGGTCACCAATAACGGATCACTTACGAGTTTTTAGCGATAATTCATTTCATCACACAAAACCTGTTTATCAACTGATCTCCAAATGTGCATTATTATCCCCTTAATAAAACAAAATAAAAATGATTTTAAAAGATTTCATTACAGGGTAGAAGTGTTGATTTGTTAGTGGTCGGTGTTTTCTCCAATAGCGAATCATATTCACCAATACCGGATCACGTGCCAGTGTAGAGTGGGGATCATCTTAAAACCATGAAAATAACATAAATCAACTGTTTTTCATTCTTTAATAAACAATCTAGATATATGAAGAATTATTCTTAAAAAATTTCATGTTTCGCTTTTAATAACAAGAAAATGGAAATAACCTTTAAGAAACCATTTTAGCCTAACCAATACTGTAATCTTTTCCATTTTTTCCAGTTCCATTACACCACCTGCTTTGATGATTTTAAGCAACTGAGTTTGGCAAATTAATAATCAATATATCTACTTTTTTGAAAATGTAGTTACATGGCGACACACCACCACCACCTTTCTTGCACACCGGACAGGCGTTTCCGGTGATTTTACCCATGCCGGCAAAACCCATCTGGCACCCCCCATGCCAGATGACTCTCGTGATGTTAATGACAACTAGTTGTTCATGCACCGATAAAATATTGTTTATGTAAAAACACGAAAAAAGCAGGTACCTTGATAGTTTCTCTCCGTTCCTTATAGTATATTTCTCGATTCAAAATACGTTAGTTTACTGTAAGAACATAACGTTACGCTAAACGATAAAACTGAAGTGGAACTTTGTTATTGTGCGTAACGCAAAACATCATGACGTCGCTTCTGCTTACGGACGTTAATTTCCCGCGCTCTACTATAAGAAAGAGTGCTACAAAGAAAGTATTTCTATCTGATATTTGTAAAATACGGTATGCAAGAAAAATAATTTACCAGAATAAAATGCTAACATGTATACGATATGCAAGAAAAAATATCAGTCATGTGTTTACGAATCGGATGGAAATATCCGTCCCTCGGCCACCTGCGCATGGGCGGTAATTCGGCAAGCCTCTTAACCGCCCAATGCGCAGGTGCCCTCGGAACGGATATTTCTATCCGATTCGTAAACACATGACAGATATTATTATTCTTACCAGGAGCCGGCGAGTCTTCTGCACCAGTTAACCGCTAATGGCAACTTCACTACAACTTGCTTTGATAGCTACTATAACAACATCTTTGTAAGAGAAAATTATAAGTCATTACTTGGTAATACTGGTCTAGAATGGTTTACCTTTTAGTTGATGTAGGTTTCAGGTCACCTTATTTCGTTGAAAAGAAACGGGAGAGTCGTCTGCAAAATTTCACTGTCAAAGTGAGGGTTGGTTTCTGTGTTGAGCAAATGCTTGGTCAAGCAGTTCATTGACCTTGATTATGAAGACGCCACAAAAGTCAATAAACATTTTGCATTCATAATTGTAAAACATTAATATTTATTACCACAAAGTTTCATTACCTTTGATAAACTTATACAGAAACAATTATAAAAAGTGATCCGCTATTGGCGACCAAACTGTACAGTCATAAATGTGGCCTCTAGGGTGTTAACAAGCTTTTCCTTTGATTTGACCTAATGACCTAGTTTTTGACCCCACCTGACCCAGATTTGAACTTGACCTATAGATCATTAAGATTAACATTTTGACCAAGTTTCATTAAGATATGGTCATAAATGTGGCCTCTACAGTGTAGACTAGCTTTTCCTTTGAATTGATCTGTTGACCTAGTTTTTGATCCTACATGCCCCAGATTCAAACTGGACCCTGAGATCATCAAGATTAACATTCTGACCAAGTTTCATGAAGATATAGTCATAAATGTGGCCTCTACAGTGTTAACAAGCTTTTCCTTTGATTTGACCTGGTGACCTAGTTTTTGACCTCAGATGACCCAATATCAAACTCGTCCAAGACTTTATTGAGGATAACACTCCGACCAAGTTTCATTAAGATTGGGCCAAAATTGTGACCTCTAGAGTGTTAACAAGCTTTTCCTTTGATTTGACCTGGTGACCTAGTTTTTGAACCCAGATGACCCAATATCGAATTCGTCCAAGATTTTATTGAGGGTAACATTCTGACCAAGTTTCATTAAGATTGGGCCAAAAATGTGACCTCTAGTGTTAACAGTAAAATTGTTGATGACGGACGGACGACGACGGACACAGGGCGATCACAAAAGCTCACCTTTGAGCACTTCGTGCTCAGGTGAGCTAAATAGCAACGCAAAAACAAACTATTCAGGAGAGATCTGAGGATGAACTTACCGTTAAAAAGTTGTCTTTTCACAACCATTCTGTTTTTATTCAGCTCAGGATCCGTAAGAAGTCTAAAATCACTAAAGTCTTGTTAAAAAAGATTCCAGTGAAACTTTTTTTTTATTTGACTTGTTAATATCAGTTAGTGGTCTTAAATAGGTCGTAGTTCTACCTTAGTGCCGACCAGTACCTAAAATAATGCACGGAGGGGCATCTGGGGTTCTTTCTAATTTTCTTAAACTTCAAACTGCCAGGTTTTTCAACTTTGGTCCAATTTTAAAAAATCTTTTAGCGTTATGAAACATTTGACGTGGATTTCTTATAAAATCATTTGAAAAGTTCTTTAAACCCATGCACATGTGTACAAATTAAATTATTCTTTTACCATATAGACCGAGCCCATACCGTTGTTAATGTGGAAGTAGTTCGCAACACAAATCTTTTGCAGTCGGATTCGAGATGCTCCACCTAGCTGTGTCCGTTCAAGGAAAAATATGTCACGCAAAGGGGGAGGCTTTGGAGGTTAAAAGTCCCCCGCCATTATCCGTCCTACCTGCTGCAAGACGACTCCAATATAGTCCCTAAAATTTTCTGAGATATAAATATGCCTCTTGGTTACAGATTTCCAATTTATCCGAGACTGTTGGAAAATGACAATTTTACAAATGCTGACTATATTACTAGTACTACAATAATTCGCACAAACATTATTCCCTCAAAATGGCAGCAAAGCCTCTGGCAGATTGGTTAATGTCGCCAACTTCAAATCACCGTTGCACCTCACCACTTTTCTCTTTACAGTAACAATGACCTTGACACTGTAACCTGTTCTTTATAGACACTACCTTCCGTACCATGTTTCGTCTATACATCTATCATTCCTAACTGGTTATTGGAAGAAAATATGTTTACTGTATTTATATTAGCGTTGACTGACAAAACGCAACTGAACTTTGATCTATTAAAGTTATTAAAATATCAAGTTTTGTTACAATATACTTCATTACTATCTGAAACCATTTTTCTATTTCATTAACAGCAATATTGACCTTGACCTCGGTTTAAAAACAGCTACATACGTACCAAGTCTCAGTCACAATATCTCATTCCAAACTGATGTTTTTGAACAGAAATGAAACATATATAGTTACGTAGTTTGTATAGTAACTCTATAATGTAAATACTCTATATATAATAAAAGTTTTAAGGTTCACAGATCTCGTTTCGTCACTGATCTTCATGAAACTTGCCAGGTCGTGGGTTCCTATGGTCGTTGACATTTCTAAATTTTTCAACTCGATACATTTGTACTCCCAACCACATTTAGATACGCCTCCGGGCGACAATCCTCCTTGCCATGATGATCAAATTATGGCATATATATGTACTAATCTAGTCAAGATAACGAGACTGGCTCTTACTCGCACACCTGATTACTGACAAGAAAAGTTTTATGACAATCAAGTTAAAATGTGATTTTAGAGTGCTAGTCATTATTAAACTGTTTTCTATGATCAGACCGACCTAATGGCCAAGGTGCCAGCGTTTTAAAACTGAAACAGATTTCATAATATGCAAACATTCCTGACAAAATCAGGATTGAAATGTGACATTTTCCGAGCGTTGACAAGATTTTTCGACAATTTGACATAGTGACACTGTTTTTCTGACCTAGGTGAGCCAGTTTTCAACTTGGCCCGGATGAAAAAAGAGAGACACTTATCCTATAGTTTGAAAACTAAAGACCATTAAACTTTCTACAGATGGGTGGTCAACACAAGTGGAACAATACATCCCCTCTTCCTTCCTGATGAGCATAATAAAGGAATCTCATGAAGAAACCATAGAACTGGAGGAAAACATTTACAGACAAATAAACTTTTACTTGTTGTCAGTAATTTACTTCCTATTAGAACCTTTTATCTATTCAAGTTTTATATATTTTGAAAACCAAACAAATGTACAGATATCATATTCTAAAATACTCTAATTTGAGTGAATGTCCTATTTTACAAATCCCCATTGTTAAACTGGATATCAAAGGCTTACAACTATTAGTGGTTGCCTTAATAGTTACTGATAGACACATATAGATAGACAAAGGTATCAAGACTGCACATGAAATTACATTTACAATCAAAATGAAGAAAGTTTCCTTTCCAGAAAGTCCAACATGCTCTCTACACATTTTCAACAAGATTTACAATATATAATAAATTATTAAGATTATCGGCCTATGAAAACGATACATAACCAGCTGTTTGTAATGCACATATGTCATGTCATCAAGGATGGCCTGCAGGAGGAAATAAGGTATGTAATTTTTGCATGCTGTGACCTTGGCCTCCAATACAACATCTATTGACCACAGGCAATCATCGTGTGAAGTTTGACAATTGTATGCCAAAATATTCTCCAGTTGTTAATCAGAATTTGTTTTCAATCTGAAGATAACTGACCAACTGACCCCAAAACAGTGTCATCTACTAACCATATAGATTCTACAATTATCTTATAAAGCTTGATACTCCTAGGCCAAAGCATTCTGCATTATTGAGAGGATTTGTTCCTTTCGTTTGTATTGGGTTCAACACCTGCTTTTCTCAACAGTATTTCAGATATGTAATGGAGGGCAGTTAACCTAACCAGTGTTCCTGGATTCTCTACTAGTACTAACCTGTCCTCTGCAATTAACTACCAATTTCTCCACATGAATCAGAGATGGAGAACGAATAATTTTAGACACATTGTCATTTATAAAATCATTACAGTGAATATGAACCTTTCCCTGGGATCAAACTCAACCCCGTGATCCGTAGATCTGTGCTCTCCCTACTTAACTATGCAGGCAGGCTGAAACCCAATTTCAGGTTTACAGTCTGGATGACATTGACCTTTGGCTTACTGACCTAGCAACTATTAGGGTCCATCTTATAACCATAGGCTATTATCTTACGAAGTTTGACAAACGTTGGCTAAAATTATCTCCACTAATCAATCAGAAATAATTTTCAGTCTTAAGATCACTATGACCTTGAGCTTTGACCTATCAATCCCAAAGACTACATGGTTCATCTACTGGCCACACAAAATTATCCTATAGTTTGATTATTGTACGCAAAAGCATTCTTTAGTTATTGAACAGAAACCATGTTCAGCCTGAAGGTCCTTGTGACCTTGACCTTTGACCTTCTGACCCCAAATACAATACTTAACACAGGTAATCATCTTATAAAGTTTGAAAACTAATGGCCAAAGAATTCCCTATTTATTTATTGAAAACAAATCGGTAAGGCATAGTGAAAAACTGGCCAACAATAAGCAAAACCAATATATCCTCTTCTTTTTAAATGGAGTCATAAATTTATTGATTTTCTGAAACTTGTGACATTTGAAAGTTGATTATAAGTTACTATGGAGACAAACCATCAGCTTTCATTTTGTGCTTAACACAAGTGTGCTTTTTATACAATTATAGATCATACCGATCATACATTATACTTATATCAAGTATTTACATTCTGTATTATAAGATGGAGGAGGGCAAAAATTAACTGCAAAAATTTGAATTCTGTTAGTGTATTTATAACAAAACAACAAATCCAAACAGTGAAAATAAAAATTTGCTTTGACATATACATTGATCAATGAAAATACCTTTGTTGAAAAGCATGTTGGCAATAAAATTAAATCTTAGTCCAATACCAACATCTGAACTTGCATCCTCCTATATAGTATAGAAAGAACAAAACTTCGCTTTCAAAATATCTCTTCTCAGATTTTATTTTTAACATCTGCAAGAAGTCTATAGGTATGGTGGAAAGTATTTCAAAAACAAAGTAATGGAGGTCTAACAAGAGCTGTCACAGGAGACAGCGCGCTCGACTATTTTGATGCTGGATATTGAAACTGGGCACATCTGAGGAAATTGGAGCTGTCACTGGAGTGCTTAAGGACTCCAATGGCGGATGAAGGTATTGCAAAATAGCTCGAGTCTGTGTCAAAAATATTAAGTAATAAGAGAGGTAAAGATAAAGTGTATCAAAACACTATATAGTATATTTCTAAGCAAAAAGGGGGCATAATTCATAAAATATTAGTGCAAGAGTTATGCACCTTGTGTCATATGATGTAGGTGATGATGTGGAACAACCACTTTAAGTTTGAATCAAACCCGTTTTATAATAACTGAGATATAGTGAAAATGCATCAAAATTAGCTTTAAAAAAATTGGTGCCAGAGTTATGCACCTTGTGGCAAATTATGTTGGTGATAAGGTGGAACAACTATTTTATGTTTGAATCAAATCCATTTAGTAATAACTGAGATAGAGTGAAAGTGTATCAAAACTTTAACCTGAAATTCTAAGTAAAAAGGGGGAATAATTTATGAAATATTGGTACAAGAGTTATGGCCCTTGTGTCATATGATGCGAGTGATGATGTTGAACAACTATTCTAAGTCTGAATCAAATCAATTTAGTAATAACTGAGATATACTGGAAGTGAATCAAAACTGTAACCTGAAATTCGAAGTAAAAGGGGGGATAACTCATGAAATATACCAGAGTTATGGGCCTTATGTCATGTGTTGTGGGAGATGATGTGGAACAACTACCCTCAGTTTGAATCAAATCCATTTAGGAATAATTGAGATAGAAAGTGCATCAAAACTTTAACCTGAAATTCTAAGTAAAAGGGGGGGGGGGGGGGGTAATTCATGAAATATTGGTGTGAGAGTTATGGCCCTTGTGCCATATTTATGATGTGGGTGATGATGAGGAATAACTATTTTAAGTTTAATGCAAATCCATTCAGTAATTACAGAGATAAGGAGAAAAAAGAGAAAGTGTAAAAAAAACTTAAACCAGGGTGGGAAGGCGGAAAGACGCAGATGCCATGGTGAGTAGGATAGCTCTCCATATACTTCGTACAGTCGAGCTAATAAAAATTACGATAAACTATTTTGCTCTTTCACCAGTCTGAATGAACAACATGATTAAACTTTAGTCGTATCTTCTGCAAGAGCTGAACCAAACTCTATTGTAACAACCAGGCCATAATTAACATCTGGAAAAGCACAATCTATCTACATTATTCCTGGTCAGATGCATCACTGCCAAACTGATTATTACTATTTAGAGAAGCCTCCAGTTCTTGTAGTTCACTTTCACTCAGGTTTATGTCCTCTTCATCAGAAGCGTTCAATCTTTCCCAAACAGAAGTCGAAATTCCACTCGCCTTTTCCTTATTACCAATTTCTTTTGTGGATTTACCCGACTCATCTTTTTCAACAGGTTTACCATTTGTGCTGGTTCCATCATGAAGCAATCCGCCTGCCACTTTGTTTGATTGATTTTGTTTGTTTTTGTTCCTTCTTCTTTTCCATTTTTTATTATTTGAAATTGAAGGTCCAAGATATCTATTTAAAGATCTAAAATGTTCCTTAGAAGGTCCAAGACATTCCTCTGAAGGTCTAAGATGTTTCTTATCATGTCTGCCTCTCCGTCTTGTTCTTTTCTTTGTATCCTGCCTTGTTTTTGGTAAATGTAACCCAGATCCTACATGTGCCGCCTCAATATCAAACGAATCAAGTGATTTTAGCGAAGAATAAGACAACTCAGTTGTACCACAAAATTCTTGCCCAACTACTAGATCTTGCTGAACAGCTTGGATTGGATGCACTGCAGGAAATGAACACCTAAGATATGGTGGATCCCTAACCATTTGTTGTGATTTTTGTAGATAATCTATTTCCATAGAATCCTCATAGTCAGTAGAGGCCTGCATTAATCTTGTACCATTATAATAATTTGACTGTTCGTCACTGAAGAACCTTGATGCTTCAACTCTTTCATCTGGTTGGAAAGGATCATGCATGAATGCTGGATAGTCCAAGTCTGAATTGATATGTGGTACACGACCTTCCGACATACACTGTTCCGAATGAACTTCAAACGGTTCTTGCTGATGTTCAGTAGAAAATATATCGGACTGGTATGATGAATTATCTTTTACACCAAAACAATCATGAACTGAAGAAGGTTCTATGGATTCAAATGGGGAATTATAATCTGTAAAACCATGATTATATTCAAAACACACTTGTGAATGTAAACCTAGAGTCACTGGGAATCTAGACTCGGCATTAGGTGGATCCATATTTCCAGATAAATTGTCCTGATTCAAGAAGTCATCAGTGGTAGCATCGTGACTGTGTAAGGTGGTAAATTTTTCCTTGAAAAATATTGTGCAGTGAATAAGAACCAATTGTTTCTGTTTACTAAAAACTTTTAATTTTCAATCTGAGATAAAATAAAGTTTCCATAACAGTTTTGTCAATTTCTATTTGCTAAAATAAGTGCAACAACCTCTATATAAAGAGGAATAAAAACAGCACTGATTCTCTCTTTTGTGTTGAAAGTTTCAAACTATCATGATATCATTTTTTTTTTCAAAACAAATATATCTTGATTATTATAGACAATAAATCACATTCTACAGTCAGTGGGATTATTATGGATAATGATGCACAGTCTATGGTGAAAGCATTTTTGAAAATATGGTGAGCATTAGAAACAATGATGCCTTGTCTATTGTGAGATCACTGAGATAATGATGCACAGTCTATGGTAAACTCATTCGGGTTAATATTTAGACTACAGTCTTTCAAAATTAACAAAAGAGATTGTTTACCTTTCTTCTGTTTCTCTAACACTTGTGCTTCCATTCTCACAAACAGGTTCAGACTTCACTTCAGTTTTGATTGACATTCTGCTGGTACTGTAAATGTTATAACAACTTCAATAAAAAGTGTCTTGAAACATAACTCAAGACAATATGTAAATTAAGTTCTACAATTTTAATTTATTTTCAAAAATTAGTTTTTACTGGTTTGAGTTCATCAAACCTGCATAAACTTGGTAATCTTTACCATCGTTTTACTTCCACTAACATTTGCAAATAGTGCTACTCATGAATTCAAAATATTCATAAACATTAAAGGCACTGACCTCCAGATTTTGACTAAGAACAGTCTTTTTTTAAAACTGAAGTTTGTTCATATTATGAACATGAGAACATGATTTTTTGTTTCTAAACAATTTCAAAAAATTTAATGCTAAATCAAGAAAACAAAAATCGTCTGTGTCATGAATCGAACCTTGGCGACGTTAGCAATAAAAAAACATTTGCTGTCCTGATCATTACACCACAGAGGAATATGTAATAACAGTTAAATATAAAGATATATAATTAAGGCAGTTTACCTCTGGTGCCCTGTTACAATCACATTTAACTTAGTAAGAACAGCTAATTCTCATGTTTCCATAACATATAATCTGTCAAGTCACTAAATTTCAAAGACTTCTTAAGAAATAAAGCAATAATGCTCCATTATCTATTTTTTTTTTGTACCATCTGAATTCAGTGCCTTTGATCTACTCCTGTGTAAATAAAATCCTAAAACACAAAACACTCATTTTTTGTGAATTCTTTACACCACAAATGATGCTGCTAACCATGAAAATGCTACATAAAGCCTATGATAAGCCGCTTGATAAGCTGGGTTTGTAGAGTACAAAGCTATGAAATGAGAGGTCCCTGGTATGGCTTATAACCTCTATTCTGTTTTGATAGAAGACCATGGGTCTGGAGACATTTTTCCACATGCAAGTGATGAGTAGGAGTTGTTTAGTTACTCGAAGAGAACATTGGTATTGGTACAGAATACGGGACATTCGTTAAATTAGCAGACATCTAAGCTATAACTGAAAAACTGTTGAAAAATGACAAAAACTTGGCCAAGCAAAGTTAACCGACTATCACTGAATAACAGAAATACTGTTAAACTGGACAAGAAATCCATGTGATCTTAGGATGCCCATCTTATCGACTGTGAAAGGAATTTGCATGACCCTAAGTTGAACATATCAAACATATTTCTATGTAAATGTTATCTAAGCATTAACAGTTGTAATCTTTCCTCTGGGCTTCATGCAAGTATCATTCTGATCAAGCTTTTAGAACATCTACTATAATGATTCAAAAGAAGAGGTTGTTTTACCCATTTTTTTTATTTTTCACAAACTGCAACCATTTGAACAAACTTGACCTATCAACTTCTGACCTTGTAATTAACAAATGTCATCTTCAGATACTTCTCAGTTTGAATTTCTATGGCTTTTACGCAGAGACTTCTCAAGGTATTATATGGAAACAATCCGCAGTTTCAAGGTCTGCATTTCCTTCACTTTTCATATATTGACAAAAAGGCCAGTAGGGTTGTTTTACAACAGATCCAGACAAAGGCTAAAGACATTATACAACATTGAGACACAGGTTACTTACAAATTTGAGTCAGCTGAAAACTGTCCAGTCCTGCAATTACAAATACAGTACATAAGCAAACTGCAGCATGAAAAATATTATCTCATACAATTAGATAGACATTTATGTTTTCATTGCATTTGCTTTAAATTCTTTATCTCGGTGCATTTTCTCATTCTTCAGCTCCAAAGTAATAGGTATGTAAGGTATATGGAGATACTATATAGCAAATATCACACCTACATCTGGCAAATTTCACCAGCCCTTTTCCAAGCCGAGTAACAGCATTTGATCTACCAGTCCTCTTGAAATTGTAGCTGCAAATAATTGATCGAGAATGTTAAAGAGATAATATATCTCATCTAGTGATTATCGTTGAATAAATACACTGTTTGAGGTTTAGAAGCAAAGGAATTAGATCAAGAGGGCACAGCCCAAATGATATAACAATACACATCTTAACGAGGAACAATGATTTTGTTCAAGAACTAATTACTGTCTGAGAGACATTATTTGAGCCGCGCAATGAGAAAATCAACATAGTGGGTTTGTGACCAGCATGGTAACAGACCAGCCTGGGCATCTGCGCAGTCTGGTCAGGATCCATGCTGTTCGCTTTCAAAGCCTATTGCAATTAGATAATCTGTTAGCGAACAGCATGGATCCTGACCAGACTGAGCGGATGCGCAGGCTGGTCTGGATCCATGCTGGTCGCAAACTCACTATGTTGGTTCTCTCATGGCACGGCTCATTTTGATTCTAACACGTTTTCAAGAATTAAAGTCTACATCTTAGAAGATATTAACAACTATTTTCCTGTTCTGTGTGATTTACAGCTTACCATTATGATATTTGATGGTATGATGTAATAATTGTGACATACAAACTCTGTGTGTGCGTGCGTGCGTGCGTGCGTGTGTGTGTGTGTTGCATAATCACGCACTGTTTCAGTTGTTTGTTTAACAGGGAAATAAAATGGGTCATGTTAGAATTAACGATATACTATACTTCAAACTGACTTTAAATAAAACTTCTTATATTTTGCATCCGAGTTATTTAGTGGTAGTAAGTTAATTATTCTTGGATTTCTTAAAAGGATCTTTAGTTCTCCACATGTAAGCAACAACTTCTCAACATGGCAGAGGCAGTGGACAAATAACTTTCAATAAATGCATATGAGATGACCACATACGATCTCCATGGTAGAATGGTTAAGGATGTCAAGTTCAAATCACATGTGACTCAACAATGTGGGTTTGAAACCACCTTTATCAAGATGGAAAGCCACCATTTGACCTAAACTGTGTCAGTGTGATCAAACACCAAACATAAACAATTGTTTACTTGTTCAAGTAAAGCATCTTTTTCAACAATTTTTCAGTCATATAACGACAGTGTCTACTTGACGTACTAGTGAGCAAAATGCCTATATTTGTAGTGCTGCCTCTACAGAATATCACATTATAGACATGTGACATGATACCACACCCAGTCACATTATACTGGAACTGGGCCGACCAGTCCTAGTTCTATCCTTTTAATGCTGAGCACCAAGCAAAGAAGCTTTTAGTACCATTTTTCACGTCTTTAGTACCATGCAGTCAGGAAGAGAACTCACTACCTCCTGCACTCCAAATGGGCACTCGACCACTAGACCACAGAGGTGGTTTAATAACCAATCATAAGCATAGACCTCACACAGGGATTGAACACACAACCTCTGCAGTCTCTCTGCAGATAGTGTACCAGCACAGCCGATAATCACTAACCTTCCTTGACAGCCACTCCTTCCCGCTGCAGTATCAGTGACAGTGACCTGTATTTTTTCGTTCCTGACAGCTGTGTTCACTCTCAATCAGTAAATCAACAGGCAGCTTGCCATCTTTAACTCTCCCCTGAATTAAGAAATAAATTCACTTAAAATGAAATAAACTGACATTCAATTACAGATTCTCCCTATGAGAGTTATGCAATTTCTGTATGCGATTTATGCAATCTCCATATCTCCGTAAGTAATTGCTGCCTTCTATGCATGCCCCTTTATGAATTCTCCAGCATGAACTGAAGGCCATGAGCTTGTATGAACTACATGAACTATACTCTCAAATAACTGAATATTATTACAGGTCCACTACCTTAATTATACAAATCAAGTCAATTCTGTTGAATTTCAAGTTTCAATTGAGGCTTTCCTGCTTTAAAGAGCAAGACAGACCCTTGGTGACACTATTGAAAAGATTGGTAGAACCACTGACCTTCTGTATTAAAGGCATAGATGGATGTAACACATGAAAGAAATTCATTCACATTTTTTGCAAGACAAACAGAACTGAGGTCAAATACTTTATCTGATATGAAGGACAAAAATTCAGACAAAGGTAAATCTAAGTGCCCAAAAAAAATTGGGGAAGAAGTGGTACAAAAAAAAAGAGTTCCATTTATGTCAGCAGAAATGTTTATATATTTAACCTTTTTCTCTAGAAATAACTTCCTTCTCTGTAAAACATTTTTAACAAGCTTGTTTGTTGATGAAGGCCACTCAAGAAGACCGTTAGCTGGCTTCAGGTCACATAGTTTGCTGCAGAAAGACAAACACGGCATTCCCCTGAACTGTTTGAGAACACATCGCAGATTGTTGCCTGAAACCTTGTGAAATTGAGAATAAATAAATAAACAAGTCACAGACATATTTAACAGCTGTTATATTTTCAGGTTCTTCTCATTCGTAGTCAATGAGAAGAACCTGAAAATATAACAGCTGTTAAATATGTCTGTGACTTGTTTATTTATTTATTCTCAATTTGCTTAGTTGAATTTCAAATAAATCTTTGTGAACAGTTAATTCATCAGGATCTAAAGTGATAAAAGTGAAATCTGAGACCAGTCTAAGAAAGCAACCTTGCCATTGGTCAGTTTTAACTTTGTCCTCAGAAACAACCAATCAGACGCTGGAGTTACAGACTGGTCTCCAAACGAAAGTCTTATAATCTTGGATTCTACTCACTAGAGTTTTTGCAACTGAATAATAAACTCCCTTATCAACAAAAGAAGTTGAAAAAATTCTTTGAAGTGTATATCGTCATTAGTCAAATCCACCAGTGAGAATATTTCCTAAACTTTGCGACAAAACCAAGAGTCTAATGCAAATCCTAGATTTAGCAAAAGAGACCTCTGAGGTTTCATCTTGTTTGTTTTTCAATATTTGTTGGGTTTAAAGTCACACCAGCAGAATTATAGGGCATATGGTGATTTTCCAGCTTTTCATGTTGCAGGAAGACCCAGGTTGCTCATCTCAGGAAACTGAACTGATCACTGACCTTCTATAAGTCAGCTCGATGGCATTGTCACATGGAAGAATTCTACACCCAAGCCAAGTTTCGTAACCACTGCAGTGAGGGGCAAGAGATTCAGCAACCTTAACCAATCAGTCACAGAGTCCCAAAATCTGAAAACACTCAAATCTTTTAATATATTGTGAAATAAATATTTGGGGAGGACTTATTTTTTGTGGG
Source organism: Mercenaria mercenaria (assembly GCF_021730395.1). Lineage (NCBI taxonomy): Eukaryota > Metazoa > Mollusca > Bivalvia > Venerida > Veneridae > Mercenaria > Mercenaria mercenaria. The sequence continues at coordinate 13,070,305 of NC_069367.1, read as the reverse complement.
TTAAGTGGATTCATCAATCCACAAAACTAAATCCAAGCTAACAAATAAAATTTCATTAACTATATCTTCGGAAGTTGAAATAAAATGTTCATATCCCCTAAAAATAGCCTCTTTAGCCAAAATCATGAATTTTCTTGTCCAAAAAATAAAATGCAATTATTTAACAGTATATTACTTTACCTCAAAACCTTGTCCAGGTGTAGCAATCTTCGTGATTTTACCCCTATACCAGAGTTTTTCTGACATCAGGAAAGCTGCACAAAACATGCCCTCCTCCCACTTAACTTGGCTATCATGTAAACTGTTGTTATAGACCACCTGCATGTCCTTCATTAACCTGAAAGAAATTTACAACACAGGTGCTCCCTCAAAATACAAATCTGTCCCAAATATAGTCCCTTACCTCTAATGTCAGATGGTCCTTTCAAACAATTCCTTTCTGTTATCTACACCTATTTTTTTTTCTAATGTGATAAACATACACATGTTTTTTAAGAATACTCAATTCCAAACTGACACATAAATGTAACTTACAAAGCATTATTTTAGACGAGTTTCTGAAAGTCCTTCAGGATTCCATCACAAATTACAAACATCTTTTGAATTTCAAAAGTTACCTCTCAAATCATTTATTATATAAAGTTTTAAACTTAATAGATTAGTCAATGAAATCACTGTCTAAGACACATCTTCTCCACTGTAACATAACATCCATCAAAAAGTCTGCCTGTTTTCCGCGCCTCATTTTTCTATGACTTACAATAATGATTTTATTGCATGTCACACTTAGCTCTCTTTGGTTACTAGGAAAACAAATGGTTCAAACTGTGCTCACACCACTCGAGTTCTATATCAGAATGATAAGTACTCATGTATTTCCTTAACATGTACATCCAGGTAGATAACCTCATATCCAAGTCTGTCCTTATTTTTGCTATGTCCTCGTACTTCACGTACAGACACTTCTTTGCAGTCAGAAAATCACGTAAGGCACACTCCACATCAATCAAATATTCACTGTCTGGTATGTTTGAAAAGTCTAGGGTCAAACTTGTCCTGTTCTTGATGTAGGCTGTGAATAATTCCATCCAAGTTTCTACCGAAATTCCAAGATGTAGTCTACTAATATTTGCTTCGTTAATCGACACCTTGTGATGTGTCGGACACGCCTCGCTCAGTACTGTACTAAAGGAATTCGACATTGTGTTGAATACCGCTGAGCTATTTTCCATCTTGTTTATCTATGGTCAGATGCCATCCTTTCACACCTTTATATAGTGCAAAAAATTATAAAAATTATAAATTCGGTCTCAAAACATCGCCCTGCGGCATGCCATTTTTTCCATTTCAACACAGTGGGGCACCGCCTTGCAAAAACGTCAGTGACAAATCATTTTTACTGAATAAAGGTGTCAATGTTAATGTCTTTTTTTATTATACCAGTTCCAAGTAGCATTTAACGTTGGGTCAAAGTTCATTCCTATAGAAATATTAGGACCAAAGTTATCCTGGAACTCAACACGTCTGCCAGGTTTTACACCCGTTATTTCTAACTCCATCTTACTTTCATTATGACAACATCTGCAGCAACAAATATGCAGCAAAACGAACCTTTACCTCCATAAAACAGCCCCGATTTAAAGGGGGGGGGGTCTTTTTTCAGTCATTTTTTCTTCTTTTCCCGGACAAAAATCACTCTAAAACACCCTACCTGCCCACACAAACATCCTTTGCAATCCAACTTTTTTTCAAATCCCATTTTGGGTTTATTATTGGCAAAATATCCTTTTGGAAAGATCGTAAATTTTTAGATCGAATATAATAGAATAGATCAAGCCTTAACATTTATACTAAGAAGGCAATATAAAAAGCAATAGTTTTTATCGAATGATGAGGGTTGAAAATGAAATGTTACTGGTGATATACCTATTTTATGTACAATTTCTAGATCTGTAGTCAATATAATTTGAAATAAAGATTTTTTTTTATATTTCCATATAACATGCATCTACAGCTTATGCATGCAGTATATCACGATCATGTATCCACAGCTCATGGATGCAGTATAATACATGCGTCTACAGCTCATGGATGCAGTATATCACATGTATCCATAGCTCAAGGATGCAGTATAATACATGCGTCTACAGCTCATGGATGCAGTATATCACATGTATCCACAGTTCATGGATGCAGTATAATACATGCGTCTACAGCTCATGGATGCATTATATCACACGTATCCACAGTTCATGGATGCAGTATAACACATGTATCCACAGCTCAAGGATGCAGTATAATACATGCGTCTACAGCTCATGGATGCAGTATATCACATGTATCCACAGTTCATGGATGCAGTATATCACATGTATCCACAGCTCAAGGATGCAGTATAATACATGCGTCTACAGCTCATGGATGCAGTATATCACATGTATCCACAGTTCATGGATGCAGTATAATACATGCGTCTACAGCTCATGGATGCATTATATCACATGTATCCACAGTTCATGGATGCAGTATAATACATGCGTCTACAGCTCATGAATGCAGTATATCACATGTATCCACAGTTCATGGATGCAGTATAATACATGCGTCTACAGCTCATGGATGCAGTATATCACATGTATCCACAGTTCATGGATGCAGTTTAATATATGCGTCTACAGCTCATGCATGCAGTATATCACGATCATGTATCCACAGCTCATGGATGCAGTATAATACATGCGTCTACAGCTCATGCATACAGTATATCACGATCATGTATCCACAGCTCATGGATGCAGTATAATACATGCGTCTACAGTTCATGGATGCAGTATACCACATGTATCCACAGCTCATGGATGCAGTATAATACGTGCGTCTACAGCTAATGGCTGCAGTATATCACATGTATCCACAGCTCATGGATGCAGTATAATACATGCGTCTACAGTTCATGGATGCAGTATACCACATGTATCCACAGCTCATGGATGCAGTATAATGCATGCGTCTACAGCTCATGGCTGCAGTATATCACAGGTATCCACAGCTCATGGATGCAGTATAATACATGCGTCTACAGCTCATGAATTCAGTATATCACATGTATCCAAAGTTCATGGATGCAGTATAATACATGCGTCTACAGCTCATGGCTGCAGTATATCACATGTATCCACAGCTCATGGATGCAGTATAATACATGCGTCTACAGTTCATGGATGCAGTATACCACATGTATCCACAGCTCATGGATGCAGTATAATACATGCGTCTACAGCTCATGGCTGCAGTATATCACATGTATCCACAGCTCATGGATGCAGTATAATACATGCGTCTACAGCTCATGAATTCAGTATATCACATGTATCCAAAGTTCATGGATGCAGTATAATACATGCGTCTACAGCTCATGGATGCAGTATATCACATGTATCCACAGTTCAAGGATGCAGTATAATACATGCGTCTACAGCTCATGGATGCAGTATATCACATGTATCCACAGCTCAAGGATGCAGTATAATACATGCGTCTACAGCTCAAGGATGCAGTATATCACATGTATCCACAGTTCATGGATGCAGTTTAATATATGCGTCTACAGCTCATGGATGCAGTATATCACGATCATGTATCCACAGCTCACGGATGCAGTATAATACATGCGTCTATACAGTTCATGGATGCAGTATATCACATGTATCCACAGCTCATGGATGGAGTATAATACATGCGTCTACAGCTCATGGATGCAGTATATCACATGTATCCACAGCTCATGGATGGAGTATAATACATGCGTCTACAGCTCATGGATGCAGTATATCACATGTATCCACAGCTCATGGATGCAGTTTAATATATGCGTCTACAGCTCATGGATGCAGTATATCACGATCATGTATCCACAGCTCATGGATGCAGTATAATACATGCGTCTACAGCTCATGGATGCAGTATATCACATGTATCCACAGCTCATGGATGGAGCATAATACATGCGTCTACAGCTCATGGATGCAGTATATCACGATCATGTATACACAGTTCATGGATGCAGTATAATACATGCGTCTACAGCTCATGGATGCAGTATATACATGCGTCTACAGCTCATGGATGCTGTATATCACGATCATGTATACACAGTTCATGGATGCAGTATAATACATGCATCTACAGCTCATGGATGCAGTACAATACATGCGTCTACAGCTCATGGATGCAGTATATCACGATCATGTGTACACAGTTCATGGATGCAGTATAATACATGCTTCTACAGCTCATGGATGCAGTATATCACATGTATACATAGCTCATGGATGCAGTATAATACATGCGTCTACAGCTCATAGATACAGTATATCACATGTATCCACAGCTCATAGATGCAGTATAATACATGCGTCTACAGCTCATGGATGCAGTATATCACATGTATCCACAGCTCATAGATGCATTAAAATACATGCGTCTACAGCTCATGGATGCAGTATATCATATGTATCCACAGCTCATAGATGCAGTATAATACATGCGTCTACAGCTCATGGATGCAGTATATCACATGTATCCACAACTCATGGATACAGTATAATACATGCGTCTACAGCTCATGGATGCAGTATATCACATGTATCCACAGTTCATGGATGCAGTTTAATAGATGCGTCAACAGCTCATTGATGCAGTATATCACATGTATCCACAGCTCATGGATGCAGTATATCACATGTATCCACAGTTCATGGATGCAGTTTAATAGATGCGTCAACAGCTCATGAATGCAGTATATCACATGTATCCACAGTTCATGGATGCAGTATAATACATGCGTCTACAGCTCATGGATCCAGTATATCACATGTATCCACAGTTCATGGATGCAGTATAATACATGCGTCTACAGCTCATGGATGCAGTATTTAACATGTATCCACAGTTCATGGATGCAATATATCACATGTATCCACAGTTCATGGATGCAGTAAAATACATGCGTCTATTCAGCTCATGGATGCAGTATTTAACATGTATCCACAGTTCATGGATGCAGTATATCACATGTATCCACAGTTCATGGATGCAGTATGATACATGCGTCTACAGCTCATGGATGCAGTATATCACATGTATCCACAGTTCATGGATGCAGTATAATACATGCGTCTACAGCTCATGGATGCAGTATACTACATGTATCTACAGCTCACGGATGCAGCATATTGCAAGTTTCTACAGCTCATGGATGCAGCATATTTCATGTATCTTTAACTCATGGATGCAGTATATTTCATGTATCTTTATCTCATGGATACAGTACATTACATGTATCTAGAGCTCATGGATTGAGTATATTACATGTATCTTAAGCTCATGGATGCAGTATATTTCATGTATCTTTAACTCATGGATGCAGTATATTGCATGTATCTACTGCTAATGGATGCACTATATTACATGCATCTACAGCTCTTGGATGCAGTATATCACATGAATCCACAGCTCATGGATGCAGTATATTACATGTATCTACTGCTCATGGATGCAGTATATTACATTAATCTATAGCTCATGGATGCAGTATATTGCATGTATCTTTAGCTCTTGGATGCATTATATTTCTTGTATCTTTACCTCATGGATGCAGTATATTACATGTATCTACAGCTCATGGATGCAGCATATTTCATGTATCTTAACTCATGGATGCAGCATATTTCATGTATCTTTAACTCATGGATGCAGTATATTACATGTATCTATAGCTCATGGATGTAGTAGATTTCATGTATCTTCAGCTCATGGATGCGGTATATTACATGTATCTACAGGTCTGGATGCAGTATATTACATGTATCTGAACCTCAAGGATGCAGTATATTTCATGTATCTTTAACTCATGGATGCAGTATATTTCTTGTATCTTTACCTCATGGATGCAGTATATTACATGTATCTACAGCTCATGGATGCAGCATATTTCATGTATCTTGACTCATGGATGCAGTATATTTCATGTATCTTTACCTCATGGATGCAGTATATTACATTTATCTATAGGTCATGGATGTAGTAGATTACATGTATGTGAAGCTCATGGATGCAGTATGTTACATGTATCTATAGCTCAAAGATGCAGTATATTTTCATTTATCTTTAGCTCATTGACGCGGTATATTACATGCATCTACAGGTCATTGATGCAGTATATTTAGTGTATATACAGCTCATGGATGCAGTATTTTTCATGTATATTAAGCTCATGGATGCAGCTTATTACATGCCTCTACAGCTCATGGATGCAGTATATTACATGTATCTAAAGCTCATGGATGCAACATATTTCAAGTATCTTATTTTATGGATGCAGTATATTACATTTATCTGAAGCTCATGGATGCAACATATTTCATGTATCGCTTAACCTCATGGATGCAGTATATTACATGTATTTGAAGCTCATGGATGAAGTATATTTCATATATCTTTAATTCATGGATGCAGTATATTTCATGTATCTACAGCTCAGAGATGCTGTAGATTATCTACATCTCGCAAGTGTTTTAAATGTAAATTGTCATGAAAAGACAGAATATTTGCCATTCACACAATAAAATGCAAGCATGAAATTTCCACGATAATATCAAATTAAGTTGGGTCACCTAAAGAACAACAATATTTTCGGTCAACTCAGTAAGACAAGTGTTTGTCCAATCATTTCTCGGGGTACAACATAGACAGCACCTGTTTGCAGTACGAAACAATAGGCTTGGAATGTTCTAGCTTTTAACGTTATTTCTCAAAGTAACATATCATTATGTTACACATGTGGAGACCATACTTAAAATGTATACGAGCCGTGCCATGGGAAAACCAACATAGTGGCTTTGCGACCAGCATGGATCCAGACCAGCCTGCGCAGGATCCATGCTGTTCGCTAACAGTTTCTCTAATAGCAATAGGCTTTGAAAGCGAACAGCATGGATCCTGACCAGACTGCGCGGATGCGCAGGCTGGTCTGGATCCATGCTGGTCGCAAAGCCACTATGTTGGTTTTCTCATGGCACGGCTCATAGGAAGACCCTTTGAAAGCATAGAACGCAACCAAGCAAAATAACAGAAAACTGTTTTATTGGGTCTGTTCATAAGAGGTACTGAAATGTGCAATTCCCCTACGCCATCAGCATCGTCATGAGCGGAACTGTCTTGTACAGAGGAGCTGAACTCTATTTTGTAGAAATATATATGTGTGTACTGAGTAAACATAATGATCTCAAAGGAAGAGAAATTGAAAAACAACACTGATTCCATAACTCTTTGTTAATCAGTATCAAATCACTTAATTAAGAAAAGGTTATCTATGGACTTTTGAAGCTTAAGATATGATTGTGAAAACATGATACAGGAGATCGTGTTATAAGTTAAAACATCGACCAAGATTAAATGTTCGTTTTTAAGTCGTTTCGTTTAAAAAATTGATAATATAAAAAACGAGATGCAAAGTTTATTTTTTTTATTTCACGAAACAATAAATAACAATAGCACATTTTCATATTACGCATAAGCATAAACAAAAATATTTAATTTTCTATCATTACGTAAGGTCGCTGCAATCTGATTCCATCCCTTCATCACTGTCGTCTTTATCAATAAATGTCTGCATAAAGCTGTCCATCAAATCATCTTCGTTTATTCTTGCATTTACATCGCCTTTGCTAAACATAGCTTTAATTTGGTTTAGTTTTAGGGTTGTATTATCTTCATTTGCCTCTAGTACATTTCTTTCAAGTTCGAATAAACTCTCACAATCGCTGTCATCTTCAAAAGCACTTTCATCATCAACTGAAGATATATCGTCATTTTCGTATATAATACAATCATTCAAATTTAGGGCACTGTTTTCATCATTCGGGTCTATGACATTTCTTTCTAAATCACATATACTATCACAACCGTTGACATCTCCAAATTCACTTTCTTCATCAGTTAGTGACATACCGTCATTTTCGTAAATTGCACATTCATTTAATTCGCCCTTATCATCTGAAGATTCACTTTCAGACTGATCAGAAATAAACACATTGTTTACATAGCAGCTGTCCTCAACATCAGGAAAATCGTCATCACTTTCTTCTCCAACACCTGGAGTTCTTTTTGTTCCAACAAAAGATACATTTTCGCGACCGTCGCCTGGCATTCTAATAGGAACACTTACGTCAGAAAACTCTTGCTTCTTAGTTTCAAACGACTTGTCATTGACAGTGATGTTCTTCACATAGTGTGTGTCTTTCTTATCAACTGCTGAGTCAAGGTTGTTATGGAGATAGGTTTGTAATTTCCGGTCAGCTTTCAGTTCCTGCTTGAATATCAGAGTTCTCAGGCGCTGCAGTGTCTTCTTAGCACGTGAGATCGACGCCATCTTGTATTTCACCTCGTCTACTTTCCTTATTTCAAGGGCGAAACTGTGCTTACTTATTCCCCAAGAACGAATCTGCTTTAGGACTTTCGTGTTCCCTGGAAGTAACTTTAACGTACCAAAGGCAGATTCGAAAACAGCGTAGCTATGGTTGTCCTCAAGACAATAGACGTTTGTTCTCGCCAAGGTAATGACGTCATCGCACGTTGTATATTTTGAGACATCGAACTGATATGCCTTTCCTTGGATTATCAGTCTTATACTTTTGTCTTTGTTCATCTGAAATCAAAAGTGTAAGAATGAATTTAAGCTAAATATAAGTTTACTATCTCAGTTAGTCTTGCTTTCATTTTGTATTGTAAAATACTGAAACATCTTTGTTAAAGCTTAAAGCACTTTTCTCTCGTAGTTCTTTATCATAAATATTTTTATATGTACATTTTTTTAAATGAGATTCTTGTGTTTAGACAATATGAAACCTCAGTATGAAAATGATCGTCTAAAGGAAAGAAAATATTTGATTCCAGTCAGGTAATGTTGGAGTACCTTAATTACTACAACAATTTACATTCAGATATATTTGATATCAAGCTGTCATATATACTGCTGATAGTCGAATAAATGAGCCAAGTGTCATATATACTGCTGATAGTCGAATAAATGAGCCGAATGTCATATATACTGCTGATAGTCGAATAAATGAGCCGAATGTCATATATACTGCTGATAGTCGAATAAATGAGCCGAATGTCATATATACTGCTGACAGTGAAACTGAATACATAAACGTATATGAAGTTAACTACAGATTAACTCGTATTAACATACCTCTGAAAATCAGTGTACACTTTAGAATACTACGATAGTCGTATTATTTTAGCAGAATGTTATACTATTTTTTCAATTTGTAGCAGGCTGAATTAAGTGTGTCAAGCAAAAGTTGAAGATTTGTTTTATACTTCTTTTTCACGGAAGATGGTCACATGACTTAATCAATTTACACCACGCGCTGATTGTATTTCCGCACGACACGACAGTCGCCGACTATTAAATTTTCATTATAATAATAGACACGTGCACAATAATTGTCAAGTGGTCTTCTACATACATTACCTGTTAAGCAATTAGTAAATCTTTTCTTCAGTTAATTACGACACGTGATCACTGAATAGAAGTACATGTTATTTCACATGTACCATTTCCTTGGTAATTTGTGTAGCCATTAGATCATTAACTAATTATAATCTAATTACTCGCTGAATTATCAAAATAGCTTCATTTGAGTCCATTATCTTTTTCACTGTTACCTTTTTTCTAAATTTTCAAATTGTCGAAAAAAAATCATTAAACCATGCAGTCGACAAAATGATTTCTTTTTCAATTTTTGTCTATTTTTCACAATTACTTTTTGTTTATTTTTAAAAAGCGAAAATATACGTTTCTATGGATAAATAGTTTTGTTCCCATACTAAATACGTATTGAGTATAGCTAACGGAATAACTATTATGAAACATGTGCTTTTTGTTGTTTTTAATTTATCTCGCATCTGTATGACAATTATAATTAGCCTTAGACTATTTTTGCGGTAAACATGCAACCATAATTTGTTAGAAAACCATTTTTGTCAGTTAAAAGAACAACATCAAGGCCGACTTTAAACATTATACGTCTCGCATATTACCTCGCACAATTAACATTAGCCTAAGCTAGAAAAATAGCAGAATAACTCCAGCAGAATAGCAGTCTACCAGAATAGCTCCAGCAGAATAGCAAAATAACTCCAGCAGAATAACTTTTTTTCATTTTACCTCGCACCTGTATACAATTAAAATTAGCCTAAGACTATTTTTGCTGTAAACAGGCAACTATAATTTGTTAGAAATCCATTTTGTCAGTTAAAATAACAACCAACTTTTAAGACCGAATTCATACATTATACATCTCGCATATTACCTCGCAAAATTAGCATTACCCTAAGCTAGAAGAATAGCAGAATAACTCCAGTAGAATAACTCCAACAGAATAGCAGAGTAGCAGAATAACTCCAGCAGAATAGCCGAATAACTACAACAGAATAGCAGAATAACTCCAACAGAATAGCAGAGTAGCAGAATAACTCCAGCAGAATAGCAGAATAACTCCAGCAGAAAAGCAGAGTAGCAAAATAACTCCAGCAGAATAGCAGAATAACTCCAACAGAATAGCAGAGTAGCAGAATAACTCCAGCAGAATAGCAGAATAACTCCAACAGAATAGCAGAATAACTCCAACAGAATAGCAGAGTAGCAGAATAACTCCAGCAGAATAGCAGAATAACTCCAACAGAATAGCAGAGTAACAGAATAACTCCAGCAGAATAGCAGAATAACTCCAGCAGAGTAGCAGAATAACTCCAGCAGAATAGCAGAATAACTCCAACAGAATAGCAGAATAACTCCAACAGAATAGCAGAGTAGCAGAATAACTCCAGCAGAATAGCAGAATAATTCCAACAGAATAGCAGAGTGGCAGAATAACTCCAGCAGAATAGCAGAATAACTCCAGCAGAATAGCAGAATAACTCCAACAGAATAGCAGAGTAGCAGAATAACTCCAGCAGAATAACTCAAGCAGAATAACTCCAACAGAATCGCAGAATTTTACCTCGCATCAGTACGACAATTAAAAATTAGCCAAAGACTATTTTAACATGTTAAACATGTAACCTTAATTTGTTAGAAAACCATTTTTATTCAGTTAAAAGAACAACTTTAAGACCGACTTTAAACATTATATGTCTCGCATATTTCCTCACCCCGATTTTAGTTATTATTGGGGTCATTATTGCAAAGACATGTAACAGTTCTTGGATGATCATGTAAAGATTTTGAGACAAACATATATACTTATCTGGGTACTCCGGGAAATGAAAAATACATGTAGTTAACTGTAATAGTTTTTTAGACATCGAAGTTTTTGTCATTTTCTCTTTAATTTTGCAATTTTTGCATTTGTTTGAAATATGCATGGTTTGTCACACTTTCAACTCCCGGAGTACCTGGAGAAATATGTTAGACACACAATAATCATAAAAGTAATGCCAAAATACTTTTGAAAAAGAAGCTTTATATCTTGAACAAAATAGTATAGAACGTGAACAGTCCAAGAACATGTGATAGAACGGACATTTTTGGTGTTACACAGGAGAACCTTTGTGTGTCACAGTAGAAGCTGGATACCACAGGAGGATTTTTGTGTCTCACAGGGGAAGTTTGGTAACAAATAGGAAGATAGGCCAAAATCTTCTAAGTTCTATAACGGTTATATAAAAATAAATTCATTTTATATGTATTTTAACTGCGTTAGTTACAAAGTAAATAGATTTTTTAATAATATTTTTTTTTAAAATAAAAGGTATTCAGATGATCAGGTCACTAAATCTTTATGCTTTTACCTTCTATTAATGAAAGTTTTTGTGCATCTTTTTAAAAAGGGACAAATAAACTACAGACATATTCAGTTTCCATTAATTCAATTCATTTAGCTTATTAGCCAAGAGAGGTGCTAATTAAGTAATAATCATATTTAATGATCTAATGGTCCCTCAAATAAACGGTACATGTGAAATAACATTTACTTCTATTCAGTAGACACGTGTCGTAATTAATTAGAGAAAATGTTTACTAATTGCTAAATAGTATGTAGAATTATAATACACGTGTCGTATTGGCATAATGGCAATTTAGTAGTCGGCGACTGTCGTGCCATGCGGATATAGTCGCCACGTGGTGTAAATTATACTTTACCACGTGACCATGTCATGTGACCATCTTCCGTGAAAAGTGGTATAAAATGAATCTTCAACTTTTACTTGATACAATTTCATTACTCTACATATTCGAATACATTTGTCAGATTCTGCTAACATAATACGATTCTCCTTTATTATTTTGAAAGTGTGCATTGAATTATAAAGGTACGTTAATATGAATTAAATCTTAATTAATTTTATATACTTTATTACAGCTAAAATATAATTGTCACAACTGTCACAATTGACATACACTGAAGTTGAAACGTCACCAACGTATATGACGCTAGGTATCAAGAATATTTGAATGTTAGATGTTCAAACATCAAAAGAACCAAATATTTCCTCTCGTAGATGATCAGTTTCATACGGGTATTTCAAACTGTCTAAACTCGGATCAAAGTCCAAGCACCAGAAAACTAACAAAAAAAAAAAAAAAAAAAAAAAAAAAAAAAAAAAAAAAAAAAAAATCGGAGAAAAAAAGTTCTAAAAGTAAGCTTTTTGCTTTTGTTATCATCAGTTCTAGTATTTCACAAAAAAGATAGCCATACTTGCAGAAAAGTACGTTTGTTCAGTTAAATTTAATTCTTGCAATTTCAATTTCAGATGGAAACAGAAAGACGTATAACGGTGACAATCCAAGGAAACGTATATCCGTTTGCTGTCTCAAAATATACAACGTGCGATGACGTCATTACTATGGCAAGAAGAAGTGTGTCCTCACTTGAAGACAATTACATCTACGCCGTTTTCGAATCTGCCTTTGGTGTGTTTAAGTTACTTCCAGGAAACACGAAAGTCCTAAAGCAGATTCGCTCTTGGGGTATCCGCAAACAGAATTTCGCAATTGAGATAAGAAAATTAGACGAGGTGAATTCGAAGAAAGCGTCTATCTCACGTGCCAAGAAGACACTGCAGCGCCTGAGAACTCTGATATCCAAGCAGGAATTGAAAGCTGAGAAGAAGTCACAGACCTATCTCGACAACCTTGACTCAGCAGTTGATAAGAAAGACAGACACTATGTGAAAAACATCACTGTCATTGACTTATTACCGGACGTAAGTCTTCCTATTAGAACGCCGGGCGACGGTAGCGAGAATGTATCTTTTGTGGGGACAGAAAGAAGTCCCGGTGTTGGCGAAGAAAGTGTTGACTTTTGTGATGTTGAGGACAGCTCCTGTCTAAACAATGGATTCATCTCTGATCATTTTGAAAGTAGACCTTGTAATGATAAAGACGAATTAAACCAGTGTGCAATGTATGAAAATGATGATATGTCACTAAATGAAGAAGAAAGTGCGTGTGAGAACAGTGTCCTAAATCTAAATGACTGTATTATATACGAAGATGACGATATATCTTCAATTGATGATGAAAGTGCTTTTGAAGATGACAGCGACTGTGAGAGTTTATTCGAGCTTGAAAGAAATGTACTAGAGGCAAATGAAGAGAATACAACACTAAAACTAAACCAAATTAAAGCTATGTTTAGCAAAGGCGACATAAACGCTAGACTAAGTGATGATGATCTGATGAACAGTTTTATGCTAACATTTGTGAATGACGAAAGTGATGAAGGAATGGAATCAGACTGCAGCGATCTTATGTAATGATAGAAAATGAAATGTTTTTGCTTTGTATTGGCTTACAATGTACATATGTAATTGTTAATCACCAAAAAATGTGCTATTATAATTTATTGGTTCGTTAAATAAAGAAAACTGAACATTGAGCTTTTCATTTTATTTAATCATATTATTATCTATTCACCCCGCAGAATTTCTACAGGAAGTCTAACTGGTAGAACGCAAACGCATTCCTCAGCTTTGACAGAATCACTGTTAATATAAAATCCAGCATCATGCTTGCACTGTCGAAGCATTTTAGATAACAAAATCACCTGGTTTTCAGTGAATTATTGAAATATAGGAAATATGTCCGGCAAATTACGCAGTTTTCTGTTTCATAAGTTTGGAACGTAATTTTAGTACATTCGTAAATTCCGCATCTTGCAGTTTCGGCTGTAGCTACACTCGTTGGATCAGGTGTGCACTTTGCAAGAGGCTTCGATATTTCACCGAAAAAAAAAAACAACTATCAAACCTATGGTGACTTTAGTACACGATAAAGATGCAAAATGCAACATGCATAACCCTTTGCCTGCCTGTTATTGCATATGTCATTATATATAAGAAATGAAATGGCTCATCTGCTGGATAGAAAATGAAATTTTTGGTCTATCTGTTCTACATATATTCTGCATTACCATGACAATTTAATCTCTTGTTCATCTTACTCAGTCATAAGTTCTTTTTCATTTACAAAGTTGTTACGATATTGACTCGTGTCATTTCTTAATGCTTACAAAGAGAATCTACCGCACCTACGAGTTGTGGATAAAAAACGCTCATCCGATGTTCTAAAAAACGATAGCGTCATGTTATTTTTTATAAAACTAAATTGATGCAATTTCTCAAATTACAAAGCATGCATCGTACACTATCAATATCTAATCCTGCATTACTGTGTCTCAGGCATAAAAATACAGCAGATAAATGGTTCATTGTAAGGAAATTTTATTTACTTGCGGATGAATTTATACTGTGTTTTTTTTTTTCTTGAAAGCACTACGATGCTAACGACCAGTTATCGTTCAAGTATGTAGGCAGATCTGAGATCCCCTCATCATCAGTAAAAATATAATTGTAATTGCGTCGTTTTGTCGGTCGCGCCAAGACATTTTGCTGTTTTTTTTTCATTATTATTTTATTCGTTCTGTTTTCAACCACTACGTAAGAATCGCCACACACATTCACACGCCGATAACGGCGTCATATCATTCTGTCTTTGTACTGTGGCGGGGGCAAAACAACAACAGGACAAATCAGTGTCGTCTTATATGTCGCTCCCGCCAAAATGGTACAATGTAAACGGTACTTTCACTTAACAGTAGATTAATACCATCTTTATTAGCTAAAAACGACAAAATGTTGATCTTTTCTAGTTGGTTTGTGATATCTTCTGTTAAAGACATTTTTATCATTTTAGTGCGTATTGCTTCAAAATGTAAAGAATCCCTATCCCTTACAAAACCAAGTTAGAAAACCATCTTAATTTAGTTTCTATATATATATATGGGATGATTAGTCTTTACATTTCGCTTTTAAGCAGACTTAGAGAATAATGTAGAAAACGGAAGCCAGTGTCAAGATATTGAAAATCGAGGCAGTGTTAAAAGTCGTCGTTCCTGCACCGGTCGCATTTGTCTGGCAGTTTTCCAGATCTTTACCGGCGTTCTTGCAAATCACGTGACATATCCTTGTATTCCAATCTTGAAACTTAGCATTCCAACATTTATCATTTTCTAATCCTGGGGGAAGAGGTATCGGGTGAAGTAATGTATTATGGTTGACTGGATGCAACTGTTCTGTTGGAAGAGGCGGATGTCTTTGTCCGGTACCTGGCGGTGGGGGCCTAGCATGTCTCCGAGACTTTACGTCTTTTCCATGAAAGCAACTGATTATATAAGGAAAGTCGTACGTTGCTCTGTACATATACCGCCCGTTGTATGTATGTCCGTGACACATGTCCAAGTCTGCAGATGTCCAGTTTTTACCTGTACTGTCCATAGGACCATAGATTGGATAGCCATCAAGGGCCACACCTAAAAACTTGTCCATCAGATCACCTTTGTAAAGGCATTCCGGAACGCCGTGATAGTGATATGTTCCGTCAGGGCTCGGATGACCCCGGCAACTGTCAAGCTCTTCAGCGCATTCCCCTTCAACAGCGTTCCATCCGAATCCAGTATACGGATTGTAATACGCTCCCCCGCTCACAGCTAGTCCAATAATTCATAGTCCTCCTGCACAGCCTTTCACAGCAGCAACAGCCGGTTTAAGTGGCATCGTATACGAGTGGTTTACCTTTTTAGCGTCATTCGGGTTTCCCCAACCTTTTTCAGATGAGTGAATGGGCATACCATGGTGTTGGTATGTCACAGTATCGTCTTCCTCATCAACAGTTATTGTGTAACCATTATCTCTCAATATTTGAATTTCTTCATTTGTCAGCGCATTTTGAGCAGACGCTTGAAATAAGATGCCAACAAAAACGACACCAGCAAACCGGAAATGAGACATTTCTTCTAAAAATAGAATAAAAACATGGTACGTATATAATGTAAGATGTATTTTCTAATATTTTTTTCTTGTTTTCAAAGTAAATCCGTTTTCTTTAATACATGCGACGCATTCTAAACATAATAGTAAGGAATTGTTAGATGAAGCGTGTCTACACCATACAAAGTTGAAAATAAGTATTTGTACTGCAACCAAAAATATACAATGTGTCAACATACAATTCTAATGTTTTTAATTAGCAAAATGCGAAAAGTATATAGTCAATGGCATAAAGAATTATTTCACGTGTCAGCTAACTGAAAATAAAATTTCTTATATTCGTGTCTTTCCATAGTGAATTTGCTGAATGAGTTGAATAAAATGCGAAACTCTGACTGTAGAGCATTTTAACATTTAATAAGCCTGGCGTCTGAAGTCAACTCGATTAATGATTTCAGTATGAAAAGACATAGCCTGGGTTCCAGTCTGTCGATTTTTCATGTGCTTCTGTTCTGCAATCGGCTATCAGGAACTAAACGGTCCAGTAAAAGCAACTTGCTTATACATATGAAATAGCGAGTATGTTATGACAAAGCAAAAAATATCAACCTAGAAAAGACAGTGAATGAATGAATAATACTCTACATACCAAAGAAGTAAAAGATGTCAGATCATATAAAACGAGGTTGTTTATTATTGTAAACCAACAGATTGTATACTATGATAAGTCTCTTAAACAACACTTCATGTATATGCTACTACATTTCAAATTTTACTTCCGTATTAAATTCACAACAGAGTTCATTAATAGTTCAATCATATACCCGGGGGCTCGTTGTTTTTAAATATAATTTCAACAGGGATGAAAATTGTTTCGATTTTTATCATATACATATGTAAATTCTGTCGGAAATTCTGCTTGTATTTCACAAGTAAATATGAACAGGCAGAAAAAATATGTATTGTACCTTTTGTATTGCATGTTGCCGTAGTACTTTCATTAATATGCATAACCGGACACAGTTCTATAAATGACGCATATAAAAAACTTAACTAAGTTCCATTTTAACATCGATAAAGATTTCGTTCAATAACAAAACAAGTAAAAAGTGGCGGTATATAATAAAAGGGTCCTTATAACAGTAACTAGACTCTTGCTTGCGCGCCTCGTGGGATCCGAACTGGCAAAAACCCACATGAGCCGAATACAGCAACCCAGATCGAGCTACTGTTATCATAATCCTATTATCTTGACGATTCAGCGAGTTATTGCAAGATTCAGCGTGGAACGCAAATCATTAATAATAAACTTATATCGAAACATTGAACTGGGGAGAAATATTGAGACAATGCAAATTAATTATAGCCTAAGAAACAAGACCATCGCCTTGCGGGTGCAGACGCTCGTCTGATTTTTATTTGTCTCTTTTTATAATAGAAATATTGTCCTACCCGTGTGTTTTTATTATATTTTCTAAGTCGAAAAGGGGCCATAATTCTTGCAAAAAACATCGTCTCATCTTATTCTACAAAATGCTTTATGGTCTATCTCCATCTTACATGTCTGATCTCATTCCAGGTCGTGATCAAATTAACGATGAAGGCTACAATCTAAGAAACATAAGAAGTGTAAACGCCAGGACACAGTCTTACAATTCTTCATTTCTGCCCAAAACAATCCGTGACTGGAATGCATTACCACAAACGACAAAAGAAGCAGCTACCCTAACAGCTTTCAAATCAGCACTAAACAAAAACTTATCTAAATCTTCTCCTCTGTTTAACTGTGGCTCTAGAAAGGGACAAATTCTACATACTCGATTGCGTCTTGGGTGCAGTTCTCTGAATTATGACATCCAAAGAAGATCTTTAACTGAATCCGCTCTTTGCACCTGTGGAAACACTGAGACTGTCGATCACTACCTGCTTCGTTGTCGTAAATATCAAACAATTCGTGAAAGGTTTTTTCTTAAATACTCCATGTCCATTGTCAGTAAACAATCTTCTCAATGGCAACGATAGGCTTTCTTTCGAGCAGAATAAATCTCTAATCGTTGATGTTCAGCGTTACATTCTCGCAACAAAAAGGTTTACTACCTAATTCGGCCCTGCTCTGTCGATTTGCACCCCGGTACCGTGAGTATATACTTGATTCAAGCAACACTCCTTTTTATTTTACAAAATTCAGTAGAAACAGATAGCATTACAACCATGTTATATAATTCTTATTTGTCATATAAAATTAGTTATCACTAGCCATGATTCCTGACAATATGGTATTTGATGATTTGTAGTTATTTCATATATGGAGAGGAATTTATATAAGTTTTAAATAACTTGTTTTCCGATCCATTAATTTCATGTATTTATTGTTGTATACCATGTATGTCAAACTTGCTGGAAATAAAGTTTAAACCAATTCTTGCAAAAAGCAGGATGGAGTTATGTTTCTTGTTGTGAACAAGTGTTACAATTAAGTTCAGAAGCTATAGCTTTGATAATTTAGGAGAAAACACAGACCCTAATCAAGAAATCTGATTTTCTAAGTCCAAAAGGGGCCGTAATTCTTTCAAAAAGCAATGTAGAGTTACGGTCACAAGTACTTGCTGTGCAGAGAAAGTTTTTAATGGAAAATAACTGCTCCAAGTTTTAAAACAATATTTTCAGCTCAGGATCCATAAAAAGTCTAAAATCACTCTTGTTACAAAAGATTCCTGTGAAACTTTACTCGTCCTTAATTATACGTGAATCCGATTTTTGACTTCGACTTGTTGACAGCGGGTACCTTGACTGCTTAGAAGCCTTTCTCAGATGTGAATTCAAAATGTAGCTTGGATCGTAGAGTTATTTATGTGAAGAAACCATCCAGTCGGCTTATGGAAGGTCGGTAGTTCTACCTTAGTGCCGACCCGTACCTGAAATAATGCACGGAGGGGCATCTGTGGTCTTCCTTAATCACCAGAAGATGGGGAATAGTCGCCATATGACTTAAATATTCTGTATCTATTTCACCGGATATTTGCTAACATCAGTGTGTAATTAAGTCATAACCACACTAAAACGGCCGCCTCCGTAGCAAGTTCAAGCTTTCATGTTTTTCAACTGTAGTCCAATTTCAACAAGAGTGGCAGACTGTCACAAAATATGCCCGTCATCGAACTTGGCCGAATTCGAGGCCATAATCAAAAAGTGCCTGGGGCGATTTGGCTGGTTATCAAATTTGGCCGAGATATTATGCCCACATACATTGTCAGCAAGTTTGGTGAAGATCGGATGAAAACTGTTCGACTTAAGAGAGCGGACAAGACTAAATTTGCAGTTGTTTTGAGTAATTAAAGGGCCATAATCCAAGAGTGCCTGGGGCGATTTGGCTGGTTTTCGAACTTGGCCGAGGTTATTATACCCACAAAGATTGTCACCAAGTTTGGTGAAGATCGGATGAAGACTGAGATAGAGAGCGGACAAGGCTAAATTCGCAGTTTTTCGAGTAATTCAAGGGCCATTATCCAAGCGATGCAGCTGGTTATCCAACTTGGCTGAGATATTATGCCCACAAACATTGTCACCAAGTTTGGCGAAGATCGGATGAAAGGGGGGACAATGCTAAATTCGCAGATTTTGAGTTATTCAAGGGCCACAACTCAAGAGTGCCTAAGGCGATTTTGCTGGTTATCTAGCTTAGCCGAGATGTCCTGCCCACAAACATTGTCACCAAGTTTGGTGAAGATCGGATAAAAACCGTTTGACTTAGTGGACATGCTTTTGACCGCCGCCCGCCCGCCCGACTCGGGTGTTCACATAATACGCCCAGAGACGGGCGTATAAAAATGAAACATTTGAGTATTTCTTATAAAATATTCAAAAAGTTCTTTAAACCCACGCCCATGATCTTCGGCCCAAGCATTCTCAAGTTATTGTTCGGAAAATATTTAAATGACCTTTGACCTTTGGAACCAAAAATAATTATGGGTCATCTGCTGGTCATGACCAACCTCCCTATTAAATTTCGTGATCCTAGTCCCAAGCGTTGTGAAGTTGTTGTCCGAAAACCGTTTAAGTGTTCCGGGTCACTGTGACCTTGACCTGTGACCTGCTGACCTCAAAATCATTAGGGCCATCTGCTGGTCATAACCAACCTCGCTATCAATTTTCATGATCCTAGGCCTAAACATTCTCAAGTTATCATCCGGAAACCGTTTAACTGTTTCCTGTTATTGTGACTTTGATCTTTGACCTACTAACCTCAAAGTCGAACATGACCTGTATTTAATCGTTACACCTGTGTACAAAAATTTAAGATCCTACACCCAAGCGTTCTCAAGTTATCATCTTGAAACCGTTTAACTGTTCCGAGTCACTGTGACCTGACCTTTGACCTACAGACCTCAAAGTCGAACTTGATCTGTATTTCATGATGTTACATCTGTGTACCAAAAATTATGATCCTAGGCCCAAGTGTTCTCAAGTTATCATCCGGAAACCATTTTACTGTTCCGAGTCAGTGACCTTGACCTTTGACCTACAGACCCCAAAGTCGAACTTGACCTGTATTTCATGATGTTACACCTGTGTACCAAAATATATGATCATAGACGCAAGCGTTCTCAAGTTTTCATATGGAAACAGTTTAACTGTTCAGGGTCACTGTGACCTTGACCTTTGACCTATTGACCCCAAATTCGAACTTGACCTGTATTTTTTGATGTTACACCTGCGTACCAAAAATTATTAAAATCAGTCAAGGCTTTCATGAGTTATCATCCGGAAACCACAAAAACCAACAGACCGACCGCCAAGCTCACTCCTATATACCTCACCACCACCCCAAACTTCGTTTTTGTGGTGGTATAATCATCTATTTACTAGCTACTATTTACCATATAGGCCGAGCCTACACCTTTGATAATGTGGAAGTAGTTCGTAACACAAACCTTTTGCACTAGGCTTCGAGAGGCTCCACCAGAGTCCGTTCAAGAAAATATTTGTACGCACATGATCATGTGTATATATAAATTACCGAGGAAGACGTCCGCTACAGAAACCAGAAAGGGGGGAGGGTTTGGAGGTCAAAGGCCCCCACCTTTGTCCGTCCTACCTTTCGCAAGACGACTCCAATATAGTCCCTAAAATTTAAATATAGGTATAAATATGCCTATTGTTTACAGATTCTCTATTTATTCGAGACTGTTGGAAACGGACAACTTTACTTCTATTAATGGTCGGTGCAGTTGGTAATCAACAGTCTGCAGACGACACTCACTGGCTGCAGACGACAGATGATTATACGGTGGCACCATAACATAAAGATAGGCGGGACAAATGCAGACTATATTACAATAATTCGCACCATTATTCCCTCAAAATGGTAGCAAAGCCCCCGTGGCAGCTTGGTTAATGCCGCCAACTTCAAATCACCATTGCCCCTCACCACTTTTCTCTTTGCAGTAACAATTACCTTGACACTGTAACCTGCTCTTTATAGAAACTACCTTTCATACAATGTTTCGTCTATACATCTCACTCCCAACTGGTTTTTGGAGGAAAATATGTTTACAGTTTACTGTATTTTTATTAACGTTGAATGACAAAACGCAACTGAACTTTGACCTATTAAAGTTAATAAAATACATTACTTCATCATTTTTCTATTTCATTAACAGTCATACTGACCTTGACCTCGGTCTAAAAAACAGCTACATACGTACCAAGTCTCAGTCACAGTATCTCATTCCTAACTGATGTTTTTGAACAGAAATGGAACATACATAGTTAGGTAGTTTGCGAAGTAACACTCTATATTGTAAATACTATATAAAAGTTCTAAGGTTCACAACCGATCTTCATGAAACTTGCCAGGTCGTGTATTCCTATGGTCGTTGACATTTCAACTAAGTTTTTTTTTTGTCTCAAATACATTTGTACTCCAAACCACATTTAGATACGATTCTGGGCGACAATCCTCCTTGATCAAATTATGGCATACATCTGTATTGAGCTAGTTGACAAGAGAACGAGACTGGCTCTAATTCGCACTCCTGATTACCGACAAGAAAAGTTTTATCTTCCTCTTCTTCTTATGCAACAATAAAAGTTTTATGAAAATCAAGTACAAATGTGATTTTAGAGTGCTGGTCATTGTTTTCTATGATTAGACCGACCTAATGACCAAGGTGACCGCGTTTTGAAACTGCAACAGATTTCATAATATACAAATATTCCTGACAAAGTTTCAAAAAGACCAGGTTGGAAATGTGACATTTTCCGAGTCTTGACAATTTGACATAGTGTCATCGTTTTTCGCACCTAGGTGAGTCAGTTTTCAACTTGGCCTAGATGATAAAAGACAGACACTTATAGTATGAAGTTTGAGAAATGAAGACCAGTATGTTCTGAAAATGAAACCGTCAACAGATGGGTGTTCCACACAAGCGGAAAAATACATCCCCTCTTCCTTGCTGATGGGCATAATAATGAAATCTCATGAAGAAAGCATAAAACTGGAAGGATGACGTTTACAGACAAATAATTTTTTTACTTGGGACAATAATTTACTTCCTTTTAGAGTCTCTTTTATACTTTGAAAACCAAACAAATATACAGATATCATTTTCTAAAATATCTAATTTGAATGAATGTCCTATTTTACAAATCCCCATTGTTAAGGCATCGCCTACAGTGGCAGCCACTTGACTCAAAATTTTACATGCAAATTTTCATAAAAATAAAAGATGACTAAGTGGTAACTATAAAGTCAATAAATTTGTCATAATTATGTTTTAAGATATAGGTCCATACTTCGAAGAAAAAAGTTCGAATGTCATCAAATCATAGAAAGAAAGCATTGTTTTACATGAAAATTTAACAGCGTATAAAACATTTACTCTACAAAACCATTGTCAATTTACTTATATGTGTATTGAATTCCGGAAAGGGACTGCATGAAGGGGTCACACTTCTGGACAGTTCAGCGGTTTTAAAAACTCACCATTTTATAAAAGCTGTTACATGTCTTCGTTTTGATGCATTTGCAACATTGTGCGAGTGTTTAAATTTTACACAACCAGGTAAAAATCGGTTTGACAATTGTTTACATTTATTTCTTTACAAATGGTATTCTTATTTAAAGGGGGACAACTCATTAAGAATATTTTAAGTATCCAACTCTGTGAGAAAGAACAGTAAAACATGTATTGGACAGATAAGTTGTTTGTCAAGATGCTGTTCATTTACTAAAAAATCTGTTGTTTTTTGATATACTGCTAAACCTTAAATATCTATGTGAACATATGCAAGTAGAAGGATGTGCATTTCACTACCTGTATTATGCCTTTATTCGATATTTTTTATGACAAAATTTTGCAATTTTATCTGCAGTCAAACTCAATATATATTCAATACATTTCAAGATAATTACAGCCAAATGTAAAGCAGACCGTGAAGAATAAAGTCTTCAGAAATTATTTTGAAATTTTACCTGATTACTGAATTATACACAAAAATCCCAACACCATCAATTTATCCAATTTGTGTTATCTGTTCACACATAATTTAAAATGTATATAAACAGGTGATATTATAGGATTATGTATAGATTTACCTGGCTACCTGTGGTCAGTAATGCATGTACAAACAACATTTTAAATTAAATTTACATGGGGTTGTCTTTTTGTGTCTAATGCAATAACCAGGAACAATTTCGACAAAAATCCATAGGAGTTTGCAGTATACATATTGTACTATTAAATTAATTAAATTTTGTCTTTGTAATATTTTTCATATTGGAGTTCTACTGCATATAAAATTTCAATATTTTGGGGTAAATTTTCGGTCTAAACGAGACTAAAATATTTTACAACCGGCATATGTACTATAAATCATCATATGCTTCTTATGTTGATGATAATTTGACCAGCTGTTAAGGCTTTAGTGCAATTTTCAAGAGAAAAATACTCGGCCTGAAAATATGAACTGATACTTAGTTGTGACTGTGGCGATGCCTTAAACTGGATATCAAAGACTTACAACTCTTAGTGGTTGCCTTAATAGTTAGTGATAGACACAGATAGATAGACAAAGGTATCAAGACTGCATATGAAATTACATTTACAATCAAAATGAAGAAAGTTTCCTTTTCAGATAATCCAACATGCTCTCTACACATTTTCAACAAGATTTACAATATAAATTAAGATTATAAGCCTATGAAAACGATACATAACCTGCTGTTTCTAATGCACATATGTCATCAAGGATGGCCTGCAGGAGGAAATAAGGTATGTAATTTTTGCATGCTGTGACCTTGAACTCCAACCCCTAAAACAATACATCTATTGACAACAGGCAATCATGGTGTGAAGTTTGACAATTGTATGTCAACATTTTTCCAGTTGTTAATCAGAATTTGTTTTCAATCTGAAGATAACTGACCAACTGACCCCTAACAGCAAGAGTCATCTACTAACCATATACAATTGTCTTATAAAGCTTGATACTCCTAGGCAAAAGCATTCTGCATTATTGAGAGGGTGTGTTCCTTTCGTTTGTATTGGGTCCAACACCTGCATTTTTCAACAGTATTTCAGATATGTAATGGAGGGCAGTTAACCTAACCAGTGTTCCTGGATTCTGTACCAGTACTAACCTGTCCTCTGCAATTAACTACCAACTTCTCCACGTGAATCAGAGATGGAGAACGAATAATTCTAGACACAATGTCATTCATCAAATCATCACAGTGAACATAAACCTTGCCCTGGGATCAAACACACGACCCCGCGATCCGTACTTTCCTTCCCGAGCTATACAGGGGGGCTGAAACCCAATTTCAGGTTTACAGTCTCGATGACATTGACCTTTCACCTACTGACCCAGCAACTAATAGGGACCATCTTATGACCACAGGCTATTATCTTACAAGGTTTAATAAATACTGGCTAAAATTATCTCCAATAATCAATCAGAAATAATTTTCAGTCTGAAGATCACTGTGACCTTGAGCTTTGACCTATTGATCCCAAAGACTACATGTATATAGTTCATCTACAGACCACACAAAATTATCCTATAGTTTGATTATTGTACGCAAAAACATTCTTTAGTTATTGAACAGAAACCATGTTCAGCCTGAAGGTCCTTGTGACCTTGACCTTTGGTCCTAAATACAATATTCATCACAGGTAACCATTTTATAAAGTTTGACAAATGTAGGCCAAAGCATTCCCCATTCAATTATTGAAAATCATATAGTATAGTGACAAACTGGCTGACAATGAACAAAACCAATATCATCCTCTTTTCTTTGAATGAAGTCAAAAATACATATGTATACTGACTTTCTTAAACTTGTAAAAACTGAAAGTTGGTTATAATTACTATAGAGAGAAAAAACATCAGATATTTATTTTGAGCTTAACATGAATTGGTTTATATTTTGCAGATCATAAACATACCAACTTTATTTTATACTTTTATCAAATATTTATTCTCTTTATTATATGAAGGAGGGAAGAAAATGATCTGCAAAAATTGAATTCTTTTACATGTATTTATAACAAAACAACAAATCCAAATAGTGAAAATAAAATTTTGCTTTGACATATACATTGATACAATGAAAATACTTTTGTTGAAAAGCATTTTGGCAATAAAATCAAATCTTAGTCCAATACCAACATCTGAACTTGTATCCTCCTATATAGTATAGAAAGAACGAAACTTCGCTTTCAAAATATCTCTTCTCGATTTTATTTTGAACATCTGCAAGAAGTCTATGGGTATGGTGGAAGTATTTCAAAAAAAATTTTAATGGAAGTCTAACAAGAGCTGTCACAGGAGACAGCACGCTCGACTATTCTGATGCTGGATAGTAAAACTGGGCCCTCTGGGAAACTGGAGCTTTTCACTGGAGTGTTTAATGACTCCAATGGGGGATGAAGATATTGCCAATAGCTTGAGTCTGTGCCAAAAAATTTTAAAAGTAATAAGAGGGGTTTAAAGATAAAGTGTATCAAAACACTATATAGTATATTTTTAAGCAAAAAGGGGGCATAATTCATAAAATTTATTAGTGCAGAGTTATCATTTGTGTCATATAATGTGGGGTGATGATGTGGAACAACTATTTTAAGTTGAATCAAACCATTTTTTAATAACGGGAGATGTGAAATGCATCAAAATTAGCCTTAAATTCCAAGTAAAAGGGGGCATAATTAATGAAAAATTGGTGCCAGAGTTTTGCCCCTTGTGTCAAATGATGTGGAAGATAAGGTGGAAAAACTATTTTAAGTTTAAATCAAATTCCTTTAGAAATTTAACTGAGATAGAGTGAAAGTGTATCAAAACTTTTAACCTGAAATTCTAAGTAAAAAAAAAAAGGGGAGATAATTTTTGAAATATTGGTGCAAGAGTTATGACCCTTGTGTCTTTATGATGCGAGTAATGATTGTTGAACAACTATTTTAAGTTTGAATCAAATCAATTCAGTAATAACTGAGATATATTTTAAAAGTGCATCAAAACTGTAACCTGAAATTCTAAGTAAAAGGGGGGTTAATTCATTAAATATTGGTACCAGAGTTATGGGCCTTTTTGTCATGTGATGGGGGGAGATGATGTGGAACAATTTACTCTCAGTCTGAATCAAATCCATTTAGGAATAACTGAGATAAAAAAAGCATCAAAACTTTAAACTGAAATTCTAAGTAAAAGGGGGATAACTCACGAAATATTGGTGTAAAGTTTTTGGCCCTTGGGTGCATATGATGTGGGTGGTGATGAGGATTAACTATTTTAAGTTTAATCCATCAAGTTAATTACAGAGATAAGGAAAAAAAAAAGGAAAGTGTAAAAAAAATTTAACCAGGGGGGGAAAGACGCAAAGACGCGGGACACCGTGGTGAGTAGGATAGCTCCCCAATATACTTCGTATAGTCGAGCTAATAAAAATTACGAAAAATTAATTTGCTCTTTCACCAGTCTGAATGAAAAAACATGATAAAATTTTAATTGTATCTTCTGCAAGAGCGTACCACTGAACCAAATTCCCACTGTTAACAACCAGGCCGTAATTAACATCCGGAAAACCCACAACCTACATGTATCTAAATTATTCCTGGTCAGATGCATCACTGCCAAACTGATTACTACTTTTAGAGTAGCTTCCAGTTTTTTGTAGTTCACTTTCACTCAGGTTTATGTCCTCCTCATCAGAAGCGTTCAATCTTTCCAAACAGAAGTCAAAATTCCACTCGCCTTTTCTTACTACCAATTTCTTTTGTGGTTTTACCCGACTCATCTTTTTCAACAGGTTTATCATTTGTGCTGGTTCCATCATGTAGCAATCCGCCTGCCACTTGGTTTGATTGATTTTGTTTGTTTCTATTCCTTCTTTTTTCAGTTTTTTATTATTTGAAATTGAAGGTCCAAATATCTATTTAAAGATCAAAAATGTTCCTTAGAAGGTCCAAGATGTTCCTCTGAAGGTTATAAAATGTTCTTATCATGTTTGCCTCTAGTTCATTGCTTTTCCTTTTACCTGCCTTGTTTTTGGTAAATGTAACCCAGAACCACATGTGCCGCCCCAAAATCAAACGAATCAAGTGATTTTAGTGAAGAAAAGGACAACTAAGTTGTACCACAGAATTCTTGCCCAACTACTAGATCTTGCTGAACAGCTTGGACTGGATGCACTGCAGAAAATGAACACTTAAGATATGGTGGATCCCTTCCATTTGTTGGGGATTTTTGGGGATAATCTATTTCCATAGAATCCTCATAGGTAGTAGAGGCCCCTGCATTACTCTTGTACCATCGTAATAATGGACTGGTCGTTCCCGAAGAACCTTGATGCTTCAATCTTTCTTTTTGGTTGGAAAGGATCATGCATGAATGCTGGATAGTCCAAGTCTGAATTGATATGTGGTACAATTTTTTCCCGACATACACTGTTCCGAATGAACTTCAAACGGTTTTCTTGCAGATGTTCAGTAGAAAACATATCTGATCGGTATGAAAAATTTTATCTTTTAGACCAAAACAACTGCCCATTGCAGATGATTCTATGGGTTCTAACGGGGAATTATAATCTGAAAAACCTTTGATTTTATTCAAAACATTAACTTGTGACTGTACACCTAGAGTCACTGGGAATCTTAAACTCAGCGTTAGGTGGATCTTATTTTCCAGATAAATTGCCCTGGTTTTAAAGAAGTCACCAGTGGCAGGTCGTGACTGTATAATGTGGTAAAATTTTCTCGGGAAAAATATTTTGCAGCGAATTAGAACAAATTGTTTCAGTAAAAAAACTTTTAATTTTTAATCTGAATAAAATGAAGTTTCCAAAACAGTTCTGTCAACTTCTATTTGCTAAAATTCTCTAACATAAATAAGTGCAACAACCTTTATATAAAGAGGAATAAAAACAGCACTGATTCTCTCTTTTGTGTTGAAAGTTTCAAACTATCATGATATCATTTTTTTTTTCAAAACAAATATATCTTGATTATTATGGACAACAACGTGCAGACTACAGTGGAATAATTATGGATAATGATGCACATTCTATGGTGAAAGCGTTTTTGACACTATAGTGAGCATAAAAAACAGTGATGCCTTGTCTATTGTGAGATCACTGAGATAATGATGTGCAGTCTATGGTACAAGCATTACAAATAATGATGCACAGTCTATGGTGAAAGCATTACGAACAATGATGCACAGTCTATGGTAAACTCATTCACGTTAATATTTAGACTACAGTCTTTCAAAATTAACAAAAGAGATTGTTTACCTTTCTTCTGTTTCTCTAACACTGGTGCTCTCATTCTCACAAACAGGTTCAGACTTCACTTCGGTTTTGACTGGCATTCTGTTGGCACTGTAAATGTTATAAAAACTTTAATAAAAGGTATCTTAGAATATAACTCGGATAATACATAAATTACGTTCTATAATTTTATTTTTACGATTTTTGTGCACATGTTTCAAGTCTTCTGATGACAAATACAGAGCTGATAACTGAACATGACATTAAATGTAAGCCTTTGCTAAAATTACGTGATCTACAATTCTACACTAATTGCAGCTTGGTAAGCTCGGTAGGTCGAGTATAAAGCTAAGAAATGAGAGGTTGCGAGTTTGATCCAGTGTTATGGTTTATGATCTCTATTATAATTTGACAGAAGCGACAGTGTCATGACCTCAACATGCAAGTTATGAGTAGGAGTTTTTACTTAACTGAAGAGAACACTGGTACAGGTACAGAATAAGGAACATTCGTTAAATTAGCCACCATCAATGGTATAACTGAAAAACTGCTGAAAAATGGTGTTAAACTTGGTCAAGTTAACTGAAATCTACTGAATAACAGAAATGCTGTTGAACTGGACAAGAGGTCCATGTGATCTTAGGATGCCCACTGGACTGACACTAAGTTGAATATCTATGTTAATGATATTACGTTTCAATAGCTGTAGCCTTTCCAATAACATTCAAACAAGTATTCTGATTATTCTGATCAAACTTGGAGATCTACCATTATATCGATTCAAGAGAAGAAGTTGTTTAAACTTTTTTTTCTAATTTTTAGCAGACTGCAACCATTTGAACAAACTTGACCTTTCAACTACTGACCTTGCAATTAATAAGGGTCATCTACAGACAGTTCCCAACTTGAATTTCTGTGGTTTTTAGTAAGAGTGTAACGATATATATCGAAATTCACAGCATCACGATACATTAGTCTGGCGATATGTGTATCATATCAAAGGCCTGTTTCATGATACAGAAATGATACAGTGAAAAGTAGACACATTGAATGAAGACTTCCATGCAATCAGTGTTAAAGACAGTAACTAAACAAGAGGGCCAAGATGGCCCTAAGTCGCTCACCTGAGAAACACACCATAACACAACATATTAAACAGAGTAAACATGTTTGACCTAGTGATTTCATGGAAAAAAATATTCTGACCAATTGTCATTAAAACTGGAGCAAAAATCTTAAGTATAAGTAAGTATTTTCTTTGATTTGACCTAGTGACCTAGTTTTTGACCCCAGATGACCCATATTCGAACTTGACCTAGATTTCACCAAGGCTATCATTCTGACCAAATTTCATGAAGATCAACTGAAAAATACAGCCTCTATCGCATACACAATGTTTTTCTTTGATTTGACCTAGTGACCTACTTTTTGACCCAAGATGACCCATTTTCAAATTCAACCTAGATTTCATTAAGGCTATCATTTTGACTTAATTTCAGGAAGATCAATTGAAAAATGCAGCCTCTATCGCATATACAAGCTTTTCCTTTGATTTGACCTAGTGACCTAGTTTTTGACCCCAGATGACCCATATTCGAACTTGACCTAAATTTCATCAAGGTTATCATTCTGACCAAAATTCATGAAGATTAATTGAACAAGAGCTGTCTCCGTAGGATGACACATGCCCCCGATGGCACTTTGAATGAATAGTTATGGCCGATGTTAAGAGTTTAGGACCTTTGACCTACGGAGCTGGGTCTTGCGTGCGACACATCGTCTTACTGTGTCACACATTCATGCATAGTTATTTTAAAATCCATGCATGAATGACAAAGATATGGACCGGACATGCCCTCAATGGGACTATCATGAAAATGATCTTTAACGTCTAAGTGTGACCTTGACCTTTGGCTACGGACCTGGGTCTTGCGTGTGACACGTCGTCTTACTGTGGTACATATTCATGCCAAGTTATTTGAAAATCCATCCATCGATGACAAAGGTATGGACCGGACACGCCCATCAATGCACTATCCTTTAACGTCTAAGTGTGACCTTGACCTTTGAGCTACGGACCTGGGTCTTGCGCACTGCACGTTGTCTTACTGTGGTACACATTCATGCCAAGTTATTTGAAAATCCATCCATCGATGACAAAGATATGGACCGGACACGCCCATCAATGCACTATCCTTTAATGTCTAAGTGTGACCTTGACCTTTGAGCTACGGACCTGGGTCTTGCGCACTGCAAGTCGTCTTACTGTGGTACACATTCATGCCAAGTTATTTGAAAATCCATCTATCGATGACAAAGATATGGACCGGACACGAAAATTGCGGACGGACCGACAGACCGCCAGACCGATAGACAGACAGACAGTTCAAAAACTATATGCCTGCCTTCGGGTGCATAAAAATACAGCCTCTATCACATACACAAGGTTTTTCTCTGATCTGATCTAGTGACCTAGTCTTTGACCCCAGATGACCTATTTTCAAACTAGGCCCAGATTTCATCAAGGTTATCATTCTGACAAAATTCATGAAGATTTTAAAAGAAAAATACAGCTCTATCGCATACACAAGGTTTTTCTTTTATTTTTACCTAGTGACCTACTTTTTGACACAGATGACCCAATTTGAAAAATGGCCTAGATTTCATCAAGGTAATCATTGTGACCAAATTCATGAAGATTTTAAATTTAAAAATACAGCCCTCTATCGCATACACAAGGTTTTTCTTTGATTTGACCTAGTGACCTAGTTTTTGACCCCAGATGACCCATTTTCGAACTTGGCCTAGATTTCATCAAGGTAATCATTGTGACCAAAATTCTTGAAGATTAATTGAAAAATACAGCCCTCTAAACGCATACACAAGGTTTTTCTTTGATTTGACCTAGTGACCTAGTTTTTGACCCCAGATGACCCATTTTCAAACTTGGCCTAGATTTCATCAAGGTTATCATTCTGACTAAAATTCATGAAGATTAATTGAAAAATACAGCCTCTATCGCATACACAAGGTTTTTCTTTGATTTGACCTAATGACCTAGTTTTTGACCCCAGATGACCCATTTTCGAACTCGGCCTAGATTTCATCAAGGTAATCATTGTGACCAAATTTCATGAAGATCAGTTGAAAAATCGGCCTCTATCGCATACACAAGCTAAATGTTGACAGACGACAGACAGACGACAGACAGACGCCGGACATCGAGCGCTCACAAAAACTCACCTGAACATTGCTCAGGTGAGCTAACAAATGTATCATTTATAACGGCTTCTTTAACATTAAAGAACAAGAGCTGTCTCCATAGGATGACACATGCCCCCGATGGCACTTTGAATGAATAGTTATGGCCGTTGTTAGAGTTTAGGACCTTTGACCTACAGACCTGGGTCTTGGGCGTGTCACATGTCGTCTTACTGTGCCACACATTCATGCGTAGTTATTTTAAAATCCATGCATGAATGACAAAGATATGGACCGGACATGCCCATCATTGCACTATCATGAAATATGACCTTTAACGTCTAAGTGTGACCTTGACTTTTGAGCTACGGACCTGGGTCTTGCGCGCGACACGTCGTCTTACTGGGTACAATTCATGCCCAATAATTTTAAAATCCATGCATGAATGACAAAAAATATGGACCCGGGCACGCCCCTCAATGCACTATCATGAAATATGACCTTTAACGTCTAAGTGTGACCTTGACCTTTGAGCTACAGACCTGGGGTCTTGCGCGCGACACGTCGTCTTTTCTGTGCCACACATTTATGCGTAGTTACTTGAAAATCCATCCATGGATGACAAAGATATGGACCGGACACGCCCATCAATGCACTATCATGAAAAATGACCTTTAACGTCTAAGTGTGACCTTGATCTTTGAGCTACAGACCTGGGTCTTGCACGCGACATGTCGTCTTACTGTGGTACACATTCATGCCAAGTTATTTGAAAATCCATCCATGGATGACAAAGATATGGACCGGACACGAAAATTGCGGACAGACGGTTCAAAAACTATATGCCTCCCTTCGGGGGCATAAAAACTTCATGTACTTTTCAGGAGTAAGAATATTGATTTCTTTTTCATTTTGTCACAGGAATGCTTCTTTATGGTACTCCATTTGTATCGCGATATGTACCATACCGTTGCATCTGTATCACGATATATATGTATTGTATCGTGAGACTAACGTATCGTTACACCCAGACAGGAGTAAATCATTATGTCTCCCACACCACAGTATAGTTGGAGACATAAATATACTAAACAACACTGTGACAACATGTAGGTTTTAAATTACTTACAAATTTAAGTCAGCTGATAAATTGTCCAGTCCTGCAATTACAAATACAATATATAAGCCAACTGCAGCATGAAAAATATTATCACAAACAATTACATAGACATGCATGTTTTCATTGCATTTGCTTTAATTTCTATATATCAGTGCCTTTTTCTCATTCTTCAGCTCTAAAGTAACAAGTTTGTGTGTTCAAGTCTAACATCTTTTTTCAACAATTTTTCAGTCATACAAATGAAGGTATCTACTTGTACCATTGAGCACAATGCCTAACTTTATAGTGCTGCCTCAACGAAATATCAAGCCTTAGATACACAGCATATTACACCATCCATTAACATTATACTGACACCTGGCTGACCAGCCCTAGCACTATCCTCTTAATGCTGAGTGCCAAGCAAAGAAGCTACTACAGTCGACACTGTATTAAGAGACCACCCAAGGGACTGCTAAGAAGTGGTCTCTTAATGGGATGGTCTCTTAATGAATTTCAGTGAGATGAAAAGAAAAATTATTTTTAACTGTTAATGTAACTGTATTTATTATGAATATACATGTATGGTATGGTTCCAAAATCTGTTTTAACATCGTGAACACTTTTCCAAGTCCACAAACCGTGAAAATTATGGCTAGATTGTTTGTCAGTTCGACTGATACAAAGGTTAATTGCATTCAGTCGCGTGCAAAACGTACTTGCTAATTACACAGATGAAGAAATGCCCGGTAGAATTTTGGTACCCAGTCGCTTAATAGATCCTTTTGTCAAATATATTACCCGTCGGGACTACATTAATGTGGTTGCTAGTCGTTTAATAAAGAAGTCATTTAATGGAATGAATTCATGTACTGAAAACATTCGGGAGGGATTTTGACCAGTCGTTTAATACGAAAATCGCTTAATAGAGGTGGTCGCAAGTACAATGTCAACTGTAGACCTTTTTTTATGCCTTTGGTAAGACGCGGCCAGGGATCACACCCATAACCTCCTGCACTTGAGGCGGGCACTCTTCGAATACACTACAGAGACAGTTAAAAGTAAGGAGTATGTAAGGCATATTGAGAGACCATCGTATCTTCATCTAGCAAATTTCACTAGTTTGTTCGATATGTTAGAACCTACAGGTATATTTTCAACAATTTCTAAGCTGAGGAAGAGCACCTGAACTACCAGTCCCCATGAAATTGCAGCTGCTGATGGCTAACGTTCAAGAAATAATATATCTCATTTTGTGATTTGTTATTAAACAAACATGCCCACGGGCAGAATGTCGACCCCACCAGCTGTCAAATGTGACCTTGATCTTGGGACTTGGTTCTTGCGCATGACACTCCATCTCATAATAGTGAACATTCATGCCAAGTTAAATCAAAATTCCACCATGCATGAAGACGAAATGCTCCGGGCAAACTTCCATTTGACATTTGACCTCCAACTGTGACTTTGACCTTTGAGATAGGAACATGGGGTTTGCGCATGACATGCCTTCTCATTGATCCATGCCAAATATAAACAAGATTGGTCCATGCATGTCAAAGTTATGGTCCGGACAAAATCGGACGGACGCACGCATGCATATACACCGAAAGAGGAGACTATATCGAGCTCACTGCAAGCGGGCTCGACAATAAAATCATTGTCTGAAGTTCAGAAACGAAAGAATTAGATCACAAAGGAACAGCCCGAGTAATATAATAATATGCCATCTGAATGAGGAAAAATAATTTTATTCAAGAGCAAATCACTCTTCTAGATATATTATTTCCCTTTCAACAAGTTACCAATTGCAGTCTACATCTTTGAAGATATTCACTAAATAATTGCCTGTTCTTTGTGGTTTTCTTTCACAGCCCGCAGTGACGATGTTCGACCCTATGACTTAATAATTGTGACATGCAAACTGTGTATAAGTTGCATAATTACAGTTTCAGTTTTGTTTAACAGGGAAATAAATTGGGTCATGTTAGAATTAACGATATACGTCAAACTGACTTTAAATAAAATTTCTTTTATCTTGCATCCAAGTTATTTAGTGGTAGTCAGTTAATTATTCTTGGAATTTTTAAGCTATTAGTACCATTTTTCACGTCTTTGGTACCATGTGGCCAGGAGGCGAACCCACTACCTCCTGCACTCAAAGTAGGCACTCAACCACTTGGCTATGTGGAGGTTTAATAAACAATCATAAGCCTCGACCTAACACAGGTACTGAACTCACAACCTCTGCAGTCCCT
Source organism: Mercenaria mercenaria (assembly GCF_021730395.1). Taxonomy (NCBI): domain Eukaryota; kingdom Metazoa; phylum Mollusca; class Bivalvia; order Venerida; family Veneridae; genus Mercenaria; species Mercenaria mercenaria. Next base: position 13,034,643 of record NC_069367.1, on the reverse strand, counting down.
TTGCAGGCAGTATACCAACATAGCTGATAGTCAATCACTAACCTTCCTTGACTGCCACTCCTTCCCGCTGCAGTATCAGAGACAGTGATCTGTACTTTTTCGTTCCTGACATCTTGTCTTCACTCTCAATCAGTAAATCAATAGGTAGCTTGCCATCTTTAACCCTCCCCTGAATTATGAAATAATTCACTTTTTCAAATAGCTAAGCACTAAAGTCATTACCAAATCAAAATTTCATTTACTTACTTTCATTCAACACCTTTTGATGTAAACTGACCTCCTGCGCAAGTCAGAAATCTAAATTTCAGCCACTTTAACTTGTTTAAAGGTAAATGACACACTTTTAAAAATCTCACAGAACTCTCAAATAGTACAAGCTGATGGAAGTTCTTTAAGGTACTGAACCCATTATGATATTAAAAAAATTCCTTTCAGTTACAGATTCTCCCTAGTATGTGATTTATGCAATCTTAGTATGCGATTTCAGCATTCCACATATGAGATTTCAGCATTCTACGTATGCAATTTCTGAATTCTCCCAGTATGACCAGAAGGTCATGTCTTTGGACAATGCCAAAACCTAATACGAGAATGTAATCACACTGAAATTAATGAATATCATTACAGGTCCACTACCTTAATAAAACAACTCAGTTTTTCATTTCTGTCAAATTTCAAGTTACAAAGCTTAGGTCAATTGATGCTTTTCTGCTTTAAAGGGCAAGACAGACCCTTTGTGACACTTCTGAAAAGATTGGTAGAACCACTGACCTTCTGTATTAAAGACAGGGATGGATGCAACACATGGAAGAATCCATTAACATTTTTTGCAAGACAAACAAAACTTGAGGTCAAATACTTTATCTCATAAGCAAGATAAAAATTCAGACAAAGATAACTCTAAGTGCCCTAAAACAACTGGGGAGGGGGTAGAATAAAAATAGACTCATTTATGTTAACAAGAGCTGTTGGAGGACAGCAACGCTCGACTATTCAACAGCCTTGTCAATTGAATGAATAAAAAAGTTGAAAAAGGGGCATAATTTTGTAAAATGCAAAGTAGAGGTATTGAACCTCTGTACTGCATGTCATATCATGACAGTGAACAAGTGTGTGAAGTTTCAATCCTTTCCAATTTGTGGATACTGAGATACCAGCTTACACACAAAAACTTAACAAAAAACTGCTAAGTCAAAGGGGCATAATTTGTAAAAATGCCAAGTAGAGTTATGGGACCTTCACAGTGCATGTTAGATCATGACAGTGAACAAGTGTGTGAAGTTTCAATCCATTCCAATTAGTGGATACTGAGATATCAGATTACATACAAAAATTTAACCAAAAACTGCTAAGTCGAAAAGGGGCATAGTTGAAAAAAAAGAAGTAGAGTTATGGGACTGCTTAGGCATGTAAGATCATGATAGTGACAAGTATGTGGAGTTTCAATACATTCCCATAGTAAGTACGAGATACCGCTGACATACAAAACCTTAACAAAAGTTTCTACGCGAAAAAGGGGCATAATTTGTAAAAAAGCAAAAATAATTAGAGTTAGGGCACCTGTGCATGGAGATCAGTTAATCACAGGGAATAGTGTGTGAAGTTTCAATCCATTCCCACAAGTGGTTACTGCAGTTACCAGCTTACATACAAAACCTTAACCAAAAATTTCTAAGTCGAAAAAGGGGGCATAATTTTGTAAAAAAGCAAAATAGAGTTATGGAACCTGTGCAATGTTAGTCAGTTTGTCACAGTGATAAGCATGTGTGAAGTTTCAATCCATTTCAACAATGGTTACTGAGATACCAGCTACATACGAACCTTAACCAAAATCGGGTAGGACGCCGACGGGCCGACGCAGGGGGAGTGCCATAGCTCACTAGTCTTGAATAGTCGAGCTTAAAAAAGTTATATGTTAACCTGTTCTCTAGAAATAACTTCCTTCTCTGTACACCATTTTTAACAAGTGGTTTGTTGATGCAGGCCACTCAACAAGCTGTTCGCAGGCTTCCGGTCCCCGTTTACTGCAGAAAGCTAACCTGGTAGCCCTGTGTTGAGAACACATTAGATTGTGGTCAGAAAATCTGGTTTACTCCGTAGTAATGAGAAGAACCTGAACAGATAACAGTTGTTAATTATTAAAAGCGTTTACCTGACTTTTATTTTGGACTGTCATTTATACATTTAAGCGATGCCAGGAGAAACAAACATAGGGGTTTGCGACAGCATGGATCCAGACCAGCGTGAGCATCCGCGCAGGTGGAAGGCTCATGCTGTTCGCTTCACAGCCTATTGGAATTAGAGAAAATGCTTAGCAACAGCTATGGATCCTACCCAGACTGCCCGGAGCGCAAGTGGTCTGGATCCATGTGGTCAGCCAAGCCACTATGTTGGTTTATCATGGGCCAGGCTCAGTTACTTATTCTCCCTTTCTTAGTTGCCATCCCCCCCCCCTTTCATATAAATCTTGTGATCAGTCAAGTCTTCGCGATCTAAAGCTATAAAAGTGAGATTTGAGACCCGTCTAAGAAAAATCAACCTTGAATTGGTCCGTTTTAAATGTGTCATCAGGAAACACAATCAGACGCTGGAGTTACAGACTGGTCTCCAAACGAAAGTCTTATAATCTTGGATTCTACTCACTAGAGTTTTTGCAACTGAATAATAAACTCCTTAATCAACAGAAGAAGTTGAAACAAGAAGCTGCGTTCAATAAACGCTTGATTCCCTCGGTGGCATCCTTGTCGATACAAAGCAAGGTCAAGTTCATGGTCAAGGTCAAAACTAGGTAAGGGGATGTTGCATATGAGGAATGGTTCAAGGTTACATCTGACTTAGTATCAATTCATTATTGTAAGGGTATTGATGCTAGACGAAGGCAATTGGTTAAACCAAGAGTTGGCCATATAAAGGAACACGAAGTCAAACTGAGGTCAAGGGTCAACAGAGTCAGGTGATGTATGAAGTGAGGAATGGTCACAGTACATCGGCATTAGTATTCAATCATTCTTGTAAGGGGATTGATGCTAGACGAAAACGTCCATTTTGGTACACCTTGTGCGGACAGACAGACAAACGGATGAACGAATGGACAGGACAATCACTATATGCCTCCCATATCAGTAGATGCCGGGGGCAGCATCAGTAGATACCGGGGGCATAGAAATTCTTTGAAGTGTATCGTCATTAGTCAAATCCACCAGTGAGAAAATTTCCTAAACTGTGACAAAATCAAGAGTCTAAAGCCAATACAGGAGTTAGCCGAAGAGACCTCTGAAGTTACATCTTGCTTGTTTTTTAGCATTTGTTGGGTTTAACGTCACACTAGCACAATTATAGGGCAAATGGTGAATTTCCAGCTTTTCGTGTTGTAGGAAGACCCAAGTTGCTCATCTGAGTATGTTTTCATTACAGGCAGGCAACTGAACTGATCACTGTCCTTCTATAAGTCAGCTCAATGGCAATGTCACATGGAAGAATTCTACACCCAGCCAAGTTTCGTAACCACTGCAGCAAGGGAAATCAAATCTTTTACCCTTAGCATGAAAATTTTAAATGGGACTTGTGCCTTCTCATTCATCCGTTTGGGAATACATTTATTCTTCGACGGGGTGTTCACTGGAAATTACTAACTGAATAGCGAACAGTGCAGACATGATCAGCCTACAGGATGTGAGGCTGATCTTGGTCGCATGGTCGCAAAGGACAAAACAATCGCCACCAGCAGGATAAGGGTTAATATATTAGAAATAATTAGAAAAAAGAGTGCTTTAAAAACGTATTTTCAGGCCGATGGATGGTTATTGTCCGGTGTAATCATTCACAAGGGCACAGCCCAAGTGAATTGTAATAATTTCACAAGCGGCGCAGACCCATGTGAAATTATGTACGACATATTACCGCCAAGGGTATAAATAGAGTTAAAAAAAGTTCTTGCTATAAACTGATTCAAATTTCATAAATGCATTAATATCTAAAACAGGTCATATTGATATAGAAGCGCTTCTTTCGCAACAAAATCTTGACGACACTGCCACGCTAATGTGGTTTATTCTAGCGTTATCGTGTTTAACAGAGGACACGCTTTAGAATGTGAAAATTAATATTGGGGGAAATTGCGGGGGTTAAGTGGATTCATTAATCCACAAAACTACATCAAAGTAACAAATAAAATCAGAACTATATTTAGGAAGTTGAAGATAATAAAATGTTCAATCCTTAAAATAGCTCTTTAGCCAACTCATGAAATTTCTTGTCCAAAAAAAAAATGCAATTATTACAGTATATTATTGACCTCAAAAAACCTTGTCAAGGTGTGAGCAATTCCGTTGATTTACCTATACCAGAGTTTCTGACATCAAGAAAGCGGCACAAAAAAATGCTTCCTCCCACTTAACATGACTATATGTAACGTTGTTATAGACAACTGCATGCCTTAATTAACCTGAAGAAAGGAACAATGCATTTACAACAAGGTGCTCCTCAGATACAAAACCGCCCCTCATCTTTAAATGAGGGACAATTCCGTTCTGTGATCTCACACATATTTTTGTTTCTAAGGTGATAAACATAAACATCGTTAAGAAAAACAATTTCAAAATAAAACTTTACCAACTAACACATACATGTTAATTACAAAGCATTATTTTAAATTAATGTGTTTCTCAAAGTCCTTCATGATTCCCACACAAAATAAACATATCTTTCAAAGTATCTCGTCAAATCTTTTTGTATCAAGTTTAACTAGATAGTTGGATGGAAATCACTGTCTGAGACATATTATTTCCCTTGTAAATAGCCTGCCTGTTTTCTGTTTCAACGCTTCATTTTTCTATGACTTACAAACACGATTTTATTGCATAAGGTCACCCTTTCAGATCTTGTGGGACTTTTCTAGAAAAACAAGTTTTAAAAGTTTTATTTGGTTAGCGCGTTCTATCACAGTTAGTGACGGAGATCAGTTAATCTAACCAGTGGTCCTCGATTCTGTACAGTACTAACCTGTCTCTGCAAGTTTACTGCCAATTTTTCACATAATCAGAGTTGGGGACTAATGACTTCAGACACAATTTATTTGATCAAATGTAATGGAGAACATATGCATCATCCAGAGATCGAACTCACACCCGTGATCTGAGCTCTCAATTGAGCTAAAAAGGGGCTAGTCTTGTTAGAAAAAGGTACATACCATTTACTGCCGTTGTTATCTGTTGTCAGTAAGCTGGAGGTGAATCAGATGGTGAAAAATAGTAGCTTATCTTTAAGCAGGGGAACCGCTTTCATCTGTACTCTGTGATGAGATTTTACTCGGAATTCATGAAACACAAACAAAAGAGATACAGATATAGCTTAAATTATCTACATTTCATTGTACTACTGTGCTGGTGATGCATTGGGATCCACTGAAAATATAAAGGACACAGTCGATCTATGGAATTGGATTCCATCTGTTACTACTGTGAGGGAAAGATGAATGCAGATTCAGTGAAAAATAACAGGCGATATTCAGAAGCTTACTGTGAAAGCATAATACTCATGAGGGATTAATTTTTGTGGATTCGTGGTTCAGTCATCGGGAAATTTAATCCCAATGAACAAGTAACATTTATTCATTTTGTGTTCAAAAGTTGAAATCACGAATCATACTCCCAAGAAATTAACGTTTACCAATACACAACCAAAATTTCATGCCCCTCAACATTGAATGATTTCACAGTATCAGATTTCATTAGACTTACTGTGCTGGAGATGCACTCAAAACTCAAATGAACACAACTGGACACAGATACGTGTATCTAGGTTTATTGTTCTACCGTGCTGAATATTGAAATCGGATTCACTGAAATGCAACAGAGACCGCGAAATAGGAGATTACCTGGATTTCATTTGTCATCATGGGCAGAAATTGCACCAGGTTAACTAAAACATACGATAGAGACATGCAGTAGATAATGTTTTTTTCAATGTTTTAAGTGCTGGATGTGCACTGAATTCATGCAAAATGGTAACATTAGCTTATCTTTATTCATCTGTTTATTATGCTAGAAATCGCATTCTTATTCAATGAAAACAGGACAGATGGAGATACATAACAGCTTAACCATATTTCAAGTAACAGCCCTTTCCCTAGAAAATATTAAACCATTCCCCAATTGAGAGTACTTGTCCGCTTTCCCCGATAAAGAACTGACCTCTTCAAGTTATCTTACTTTCTTATCTTGAGTTTGAAGCGTTGCCAGAGTCAATCGTTCATCCACAGATTCTGTATGAAAACCATTCCGAGGTCCTATATTGATACAGAGGAATTACTGATCCAGAGGAGAATGAAGATATCTGGTCTGTTGTGTTTGACTGTATCTCCATAAACAGATCCTTTCTGATATTTTTCTATCAAGACAAAAATGTGGTAATTAAACTACCTTATTTATCAGACTGGTTATCAGTTTCTCAATATCAAATAATATCGCATTCTAATTTAAACAGGTCAATTTTGGACACAGGAAATCAACTTGGAATTTTAAATGGACAATGCATGGAGCAGATGAACCAGCCAATCGATGCATTACTCTGTTATCTAAATCACTGTTAGTGAGACATATAACTTGCAGGCATCCATGTACACAAATATGTATGTAGACTACTAACAATTAGTGATTTCCAAGAAATGATATAAAAAAATTAAGTTCAGTCTTCGAAATATACCAAAGATTTTTTTAAATACATGACAGTCTAATATAATTAGCATGGGATGCATTCAACAAGTATAACAATCCTGATGAACCAAATAATTAAGCCTTCAATTTCTGGGCCCCAGAACTTTGGTGTAAGGCGCTTCAATGGAATTCATTTCAACTACTCAGCTACTCCTAGTATCAGAGCAAAACAAAATATGATAGTTTGTTCCAATGTTGAATTAATGACATCTTTTCTACTATTGGCGCCATGCTTGCTCGAAGAAACGCTGCGCCCTCGTGAAATTATTACGGCCCGACGTATAACCGCCCATCGTGTATAAATAGTGATAGCACTGGTTTTGCTATAAATATTTCTTAAGGTCTAGGGCGTCCGGACGCAAGAATCTGACTATAGGCCGAGAAAAAGTCGGGATAACAACAGAGTACATCCGCTCAGCGAAGGACCGCGGAACAGCGGCAACCGCAATCGTTATAGGGTATTAGCGGAATCGACAAATCAGCCGACAATTCCGGAACCAGAGTGATCGGAGATGAGGAGCGTCTATGATTCATCGTCGGAAACAGAGCCCGACATCCAGTCTTGCGCGAGTATGCCTCAAAGCAAGAAAGAAATAACTTTGTCCCCATCGACAGTGCAAGTAAAGCACACCCAAATGTGTAAGTGCGGATATAAGTCATAGTGCGCGTGACCTTACGTCAAAAAAACATACTTAGGGCTCCCATGGGAGATCCTGAACAGTTTGTGTTAACAATGATGTGAAAAACATTAAAATCGGTTGTTTGAAGTTTGTGGCCTGAAAGGCGATTGAAGCCCAGAATTCTCTGAAACGGTTATACAATATGATTTGCTTTTAGTAAACAGAAACAAAGCTTGATATTTTTGAATAGTTAATAGATGCTATTCTTTTGTAAATTCCAGAAACAAAAGGCAATACGTAATCTGGTGGACTGGAGACATTTATAAGAAATGAAAATTGTCCAAATATAGAGGTCATAAACTCCCAGTCGACTACTTATTTGGTTAAGATTACACATAAATATACAGGTCTTAAGGACGATTTAATATTTGGTACAGTTATGCTGCCACCAATACAGTCTAGTGTCTATATATGATGAATTTAGGCATTTGAAAATGAAATTTCTATATGTGTAACCGATTTGAATATTTTATGTAATTGGGATTTAAGCCACAGACTACAGAAATGCAACGATCTTTACAGTAATTGATAACTATTTGATGACCTTTGGAATTGATAATGATGCAGCCAGTTTATTGACCAAAGAGCGCAAATGCTTTTCCATAACATTCCAATTTACAGAAGTTCAAGGGATAGAAAATAAATACCATGGGTTAATTGATAGATATTGCAAAGGCAAATAACCTTCACGTTATAGTAATTTTAGATGTGGCGCTGACAGCAATGTTGGTAAAATACATTCAAAATAGATCAGTTATAGATATGTTCCGCTTCGTAAGGGATACAAGTTATTACAACGAATTTAGAGGTTGACCTAGGATACTTTAACATTCTGACGGCCATCAGTACCTGCAGGTGGTAGTAAATATAAGCATGAAGTTAAGGGTAAAAAATGTGAAAAATAGACTAGATGTACCCACAATGGGACAGTAGGCTAGCAGATAATTGTATGTAATAAATCAGATTTACTAGTGATAAATGAATTATGGGGCAGATCGAAATAAGTCTGATAAGTAAGCATTCAGGAAAATTAGATAGCAGTACAGAGCAGTTAATAAGATTACTTGAACAGTGCAAAAGTCGTTTAAATCAAAACAAGACCAAAGTGTAAGTCTGTTTAAACAATGGAAACCTTGGTATGGTTCAGAGTGCAAAAGGCGAGAAAATACACTTGCAATAAACTTCGTAAAAAAGTATAGTAAAACATCTTATGAGGAAAATAGATAATACTTAATAAGCAGGTAAAAAATTATAAGAAATAATGAATAAATACTTAATATATAATAATAGACATAAGAATTAAAAATAAGAAAATTACAAGTAGGCTCCAAAGATTATTGGAGGTATTAAATAAATTCTAATTAATAAATCAGTAGAAACCCATCTTTAGATGCTTTGCAGACTATTTTAAAACCAAGCAGTGAAACGTAATCACGATGATGCTGCTGAACTAGACGCGATCGTAATATAGATTAACAAATGTAGTCCTTCTAAACGCGATATAATAGTGATGAAATTAAAAGTGCATTAAAGCCTGAAAATGGTAAAGCTGGCAGGAATAGATGGTATAATCAACGAATATATTAAATCTTCTGCCGATAAACTATTTGCCAGTGTTAGTGCATTATTAATCGTGTATTTGAAATGTGTAATCCTACGCAAGGTCTAGAGCGTCTATCTACGATATTTACAATCAAGGAATTCTTCATCACTGGCGAATTATAGGCCTAGAACTCTACTAGCTGCGTAGTAAACTTTACTTCTATCCTTAACAATAGGTAAATAAACTTTTGTGGAGATAATAAAGTAATACACGAAAATCAAGCCAGTTTCAGAAAGCATTATCGACAGATACATTTTACCCTGAACGCGATGATAGAAAATTCTTAGAAATCAAATAAGAAAATATTATGCTTGTTCATAGAGTCTCTGGGACTTTGACCTGTCTGGAGAGTCGGGATGTGGAAAAAAAAACTTTTAGAAAAAAAGAGGACGGTAATTTTTTTAGTACTCAATATTAAGGTCTTGGGTTTATACCACTGTGTCATGTTTGACTTTTTAGCTGTAATTGCGGAGTTGTCACGGAGAAAGTATCTCAGTTGTGTTCTCTCATTTTTGAACGATGTAGAAGAAAAGAAGAACAATGGGAATCTAAACTGGAGAGCAGTTGAACCAAATAGGAAAACCTATGTTAAAATTACTTCTTCTTATATGCTGAGGCACCGTTGTAATACAGATGATCCAGATAAGCTGCAAAAATGTTTAAATGACTTTATACGTATGGGGTTTATAGAAACTAACGTAAACACAGCAAAACAGATTCTGATATTGGCTCAGAACGATAGAAATTTTACTTTCGGGATTGTGAACACCGCTAGAAAATAGTTTAAACTTACAATATCTGGGACATTCTTTTTAATCTGGACGTTTTTGTTAACCACTAGAAACATTTGGCAGTACAGGCTAAAAAGGGCATTCATTACTTTATCGGAGGAATTATAATCTTAACTTACCATTTGACTGGGGGGGGGATACTTAAACTTTTTGTCATTCCCATATGCCAATTATGACTTACTCATCGGAAATCGGGATGAAAAATTCAGAAATGCTTAGAAAAAATCCATCTTGAATTTTAAGCAGGAAGATACTTAAGAAAAAGTACTCGTGTATATGATGTACGCTGAAACCGGAAGAGACCATATCGGTATAACTATGAAGAGTAGGATGATTGGTTATTGGAATACTTGTTACGGGAAATAAAAAAAATGTCATCTAAAAGTTATCAATATATCGAGAAATAAACTAATTTTGAATAAAATGGTAAATAAGATTAAAAGAAATTTTAAGGAAGTAGGAAGATATGAGAATTGGCGACAGCAGACATTTACAAAAATTAATCAATTCAATATTTAGTAAAGAAAAATCTTTTAGAACAAATTTAAAAACTGGCATTATTCACTTCTATACAATAAAGGCAAAATTATTATATTTAAAGAAAACAGTCCAACTTGAAGATTTATTTGATTAAGCTTAACCGGAAGGAACCCTAAGTATGGTAAATCAGGACAGGTATCCACCATTTCCCGTTGAAAACTGGTGATGGTTGATCAAGATTCGAGAGCGCAAATGTTTCATCTGTCGCTCGACTGATGAGGAGGACGGACAGCACATCTACTAAAATGCCCATTTTTTGATGATGATCGCAGACGTAAATTAATAGATATATTACAAATAGGCGAATCTGACAAATTTAGAGAATATTAAATTGTACCAATGCAAGTTCAGCTGAAGAAACTCATCAAATAATATCAGTTGTTAAAAAAATAAGTAACGCATTACGTCTCTATTATTTTAGTTTTTAACGAATTTATGTATACTAAAGTTGTGATAAAATTTTCTTTTCCGATCTTACTACAAGCACTGACTGTATATTAGTTATTTTTTTAAAAAATATACAGCAGATCTATGAATCAAATTTACCTTAGATTAATTCCCATTCCCCACATAATGTTCTCCTATACTGGACATGTTTCAGCGATTTTATTTTTAGGCAAGCATATTGCGCATAGGTAACTTTCCTATTCTATCATTTTCCCTTTGCGAATTCACGTGCTAGGGTGATTGTAAATAGTTACACAGACGGTGACGCAATCAGGTCTGTTGCCATCTCGTTTGTAAATGATATTACCGATCCACCCCATGCAGTATACCTATGTCCATTAAAAAATTTATTTATGATACAGTAGGGCATTAACCTTTCCCCCTTGCTCCACTTACAAAACAATTATGCGGGTAATCATTATCGAAAGGACACACCATGTCATGTGAAAATTTATTTAAAGTGCACATTGTATAGTATACTCTTATGTTATGTTACATGAAACTAGAGTTAAGAAAGTGGATTGTTAGTTGTTAGGTAAATTGTATAGTGTTGGTATTTCTCGTCAATTAAGACAAATTTCAATGTGATGGCCACTAAAACTAAAAGGTTTGACGGAAGCATTCATTACAGATTAATTTTGATAAAAGAAACTTCAAATTATTGTTAACAATTATAAAACACAAAAAAACGTAAATACATTCATTCAAAAATAACCTTGGGCAAAAGTAAACCCTTCATGCATTCGTCCACAATATGTATAACGAATGAAGGCAACATAGAGAACTTTTACCGCAGGAACTCAGTAGTTTTAGAAGAAGCTCACTCTACCCTCCTGATAGAGTAAATTCACTTGAAAAGCAAGAAATCGCTTATAAAATGAAAATTTTCATCTGTGTACATCATAGTAAGTCTTGAAAGAAGTTAAAACAACCTTACTAGAAAAAAAGGAAAAATGGAGAAAAAAAACAATTTGGGCCCCCTAGGGCTTGAACCTACGCCTCCCAGAAAATTGCAGTCAAATTAGGTTTATAGTAGGAAATAAATACTCTTCAAAAAGGAGGTACTCTAATTTGGGTCCAATACCTTAAAAGCAAAACCTAAATTTTATGGAACAAAAAACTTTCTATATTTTTACTGTACAGTACCCACATAAAAACCCCACATTTTGATAAATCAAAAGAAATCAATACGCTGTCTTCTTTTAAATATGTTATTATAGTGTCATCAATGTACAATATACATGGAATGAAAACATGTTTTCATGTTAAAACATGTTATATTTAAGAAACAATAAGATCTGATCGTGGTTTATCGTAGAACAACCCGTGTTTTGATTTCTTAGGCGTAAGAATATATCACAAAGGCCATAGACCTGAGTGATATATTCCCATCACGCAAGCCTAAATGGAGCGAATCTGGGCGAATGTACCATGCGGGTCCCATATAGGACCCATATTGTAAGTATTTACTTAGATCGAATCCATATGGGATCCATATGCAATGTCTTCTCGATGTGGAATCCATGCCATTCTCGTTTGCAAATCCCATATTGGCCCCTTATGGAAAACAATAAGGGGCCAATATAGGTCCCATATATTTTGCTCATAAGAACGAAAAACTCGAGTTATTCTAAGATAAATCACACTGGGAACTTGTCACGACACATTTGTATCAATAGTGCTAGAAAAAAATGGTAATTAATTTTTACGACCGTGCTACGAACCTGGATCGGATGACATCACTACACACGCATGGGTTATCGCAAAATAACCGTTGACTGATGTTCTTCTATGTGTATATACCGGAAGGTTATTTGTTGGTCGTGTTAGAATTAAAATGTACATAAAACTATAGCACATCGCAACTCATAAATGAATTACAAGAGATTTAAAAAAAAAACTTATGTCGCGCATCCGATAGCTCAATTAAAAACAAGTAAAGAAAAATAACACAAGTTGTATTATGCACAAAAGCAAACATTAAAAAAAATAATGAAATAAAAAAGGGAAACAAGATAAAAAGACTAAACAATAGTGCATTAATATGAATAACAATGATGTACCTTGTATACAACAATTGTTGGATAGTACAAGCAGGATCGTATAGTAGAATGAGCTTTAACCCTTGTGACTTTATTTTTTAAAATTTCAAAAACGCGTTCGGACTGGAAGCAAACATCTTTATACCTTCTGGATGGTAGTCACCAAAATTCTTTGATTTGTATCAGACACTTTAAATACTTTGCGCAAAATTAATGTAATTGAGTACGTAAAATTATCACGAAAGTCCAAAAGGACCCGGTACAACGGTACATATTTCTTTACTGAAGAAGTAAGATTTACCATGTATATGAATGGCGATATGATGCATTGATACCCTTCTCGGGGACAGAACCTTTGTGTATCCACCATCAACATTTTAGTCGAAAATTTAAACCTATTCAGCTATTGAGTCATGTAAGTTCTAAACTTTTAAAATTATTAAATGTGGTCTAAACATTCGTAATGTTGAGGTTTAAAACAATTCATATAAATGAGAAAAAAAAACTGTGTTTGAAATATCTATGACTGAAATATGCAGATGCATAATTGAGTCACTACTTACATGAAAAAAGTCAAAATACGCAGTATATATTAAATCTTGGTTTACATTATTGTTTATATATATGTTCCTTCCGGTTTAACTTTATTTCTATGTTTATTAGTATGTTTAACTTTGTACTTTTGTACCTAAGTCATGATTTAATGTTTTTGATATGAATATGAATACAGTAAGAAAAAACAAATTACATTACAGTTTTATAGTGTTCTTTTTTTCTTTTGTTTTTGTTTTGCTTATCGATATTATATCTAACAGATTGAACAGGTTTTTGCCGATACACTGGCCAATTCGATCACAAACTCTTTCCAGAAACTTGTTTTTCGTATTATAAACGTATTTTTCTGCCTTTGCACTTAAAACTAGCAATTTGATAAAACTATTTCGATTACTGTTGAAACACATCCTGCCATCACATAAAGTTTTTATCTAAAATGAATTGACAACTTTCTAACTTCCGCTGTCACAACAAAAAATAATATATTTGTTTCAAAGTGTCCAATGCCGTACGTTTCAATATCGGTTTATCAATGTAATGGAGTTTATGTAAACAAAGTAATAAATAAAAGTCTACCATCAATTTGAGGTTAACACCAAAACGACTTACTTGTCTCTAGTTGCAATAAGGAAATATAATGTCACCGGAAAGAATATGCAAAGTTATTGAATAATGAATACTCAAATTGACAAAACAATAACAATGAATTATTTTAGTAACTAATAATTAATTTTTTCAGCTGTATAAGGTACGAAAATGTACTGTTATCATCAGTTTTACTTCAACTCTAAGTACACGTTTTAGTACTCATCCAGTCGCAGCAACTGTGTGCCATGAGAAAACCAACGTAGTGCGTTTGCGACCAGCATGTAACCGTTAGCGAACAGCATGGACTGTGCAGATGCACAGACTAGTCTGGATCCAAGCTGGTCGCAAACGCACTATGTTGGTTTTCTCATGGCGTGGCTCATTTTATTCGACGCCGCCAGAAGGCGGTGTCGAGTATATGGGATAAAACACTTTTATTTTTTCGGACCCTGTAAGAGGTTAAGAATAGTTCGGACTGATAAAGAAACAGTGAATCGTGGTAAAAGGACCACATATTGCACAAATAGTTTAGTGAATAACAAAAGAAATGGCAAAAAAACATAAGAAATATGTAATTGTACGGGCCCTAAAGTGACAGTTACACATTTTTTCCAATTAGGTAATGTGAGACTTTTTATTTCGTTTAAACGCAATAAGTTATTTCGTTTTAAACGAAATGATTTCGTTAAACGAAATAGTTATTTCGTTTAACGAATGATTTCGTTTAAACGAAATAATCAGTTCGTGTAAACGTAAATAAGTTATTCGTTAAACGAAAGATACTATTTACGTTTAAACGAAATAAAACAAAGTCTCACATTACCTAATTGAAAAAAATGTGTGTAAACAGTCCTTTAGGGGCACCGTAGTAATGCAATTATTATGTGATATAAAACAATGTTATCTGTTTTTTTCTCTTATTTGTAGAGCAGACTCTGTTTTATTATTATTTCGTCAAAATGTTGATCCATTATTGATAAGGGAGGTTTACTCTGTACGTCAAGTTTTCTATTCTATTCTAGCAGACCTACTTACCATTCAATTTTCTAAAATAGAACACAGATATACCATGACTGCAACGCGTGAGGTCTGTTGAGACAGGGAAGGGTCATGGTATTTTACAATAAGTCAACTTCTGAAGAGAAATTAAAAAATAAAAAATACGAAAGATATCTTTGCCTGCCTACACTTGCTTGAAAAAACATATTAAACAAACTACATACAGGGAATCAATAAGCATATATCGATATGTGAAATGAACGTAGGAAGTGCCGCGGTTACTTTTTGAATCTTTTGTCTTATTTCTTCTGTTGATAGGTAACCGTGATGTAATTTCAGAATGCGCACATTTTAACGATTCCTTTTGCAGTTGTATATTATTATAAAAAATGTGTTAGGGTACCGTAAGTTGTATTATACTGACTTGTTTCTTTTTTCTTTCTTTTTTTTTTTACCTTTATAGATAGTTTGTTTTGTATCTGTCAATTTAATCTAACTTAATAAATGAAGATTTTCATAAAAACAACGTTTTCTACACTGTAGCAGCGGGTACTTATGCTTGACTAAATTTTGTAATTGAGATGAATCTAGACACTGACATATCCTAGTAACCTTACGGTTCAACGATGACTTCAAGTGACAGTTCGTCAAAATAAAAAATACAAAACTTCTATGATATTCCAAAAGTATATAGAAAGATCATGAAGAAATGGTTTATGTTAACCATACACTTTGAAAATAATTATCTTTCATTCAGTTCCTCATTCCAACAAACTGCATTTCTGTGAAATTCATAACATGCTCCTGCATTATAAGAACTTTTCAAAGTGCTGACCTTAGTGGTAAAAATTTAATCTAAGTTTGATGTAAGGGACCCCTACTCGCCAATGTCTGTGTCATTGCAGGTAGAGGGATTGTATTGATGGGTAATGCTTTTAACATGCTTATTTGTCAGGCTTTAACAGTTTATAACATTATGGTATTATGTGCTAATGTCGATAATTGTAACCAGTCAGAAAACCAAACTAATAATTAGATGATTTCTATATTGCAATAATGTAACTCAGATACAATACTTGGCAGGCGTCTTGAGGCTCGCATCAAGAATTTCCTTGGTCTCTGGAAACAGATTACGCGTGTACCTCCAATTAAAACTTATGGTAGCTAAAAGGGTAACACATTACGAGATACGTGTAAATGCTGTTAGAACACACAATTAAACGTATTATGAACTCCGACCCAACGCACTTCATATTGTTAATTAAAAGTGCTATTTTACTATGTAAATAATTCAAAGTGCCAGAATTTAAATACATTGAAGTTCTCACTTGTATACGAGTTTAAAGAGGGATTTACCTCCATTTCAGCTTAGGGGACTAGTTCTAATCTGGGAATAATTAGTTACATTTAACCATGGTGCGGCAATAGTTTTTATGATGTCGCTCAGTTGATTTATCTTTAGGAATAATATATTCGTGCAATCATGATAAATGTAGCCCATAGCGTCCGATGATTGATTGTTATCTCTGGGATATATTAAAAGTAATAATATATCTATTATTCTATCGTACACAAATCTGATCAATGTCAAGTTGTGGGAAGTAAGTCGTGCTATTGAATTGGTCTTGTTAAGAGCTAATTTGTTACTGCCAAATCAATTACGGCAAACCTCCGTTATTTGATGTAATCCTTCTTATATAAAGCAGAGCAGTAATGGTAGAGTGGCTTCACTGACATGATTGGGGTGTAAGGTGCGCTGTCACCCCAAATCAGTCAATGGACGAAGTCCTGACAGTGGTATCTTGGGGGAACGCCTCTAGCGCGAAATAGACATTCAGGCTATTTGACATTCTGAAAAATATAAAATACAACTTCAAACTTTCACCTATAAATTTTTAATCTATATGGGCGTTTAACGGTTCTCAGATCTATGAGTAAGAAAGTTCATTTTGTTGTGTGCTATCACCAAAAGACATTTCTTTGATTAACGGGGATGGATAGTTAGGCTTGACAAGCGCTTTGGCCATAGGTAGTATATATAATAGGGTTATTATAACAGAGCTGGATCTGGGATGCAGTATTCGGCTAGGTGGATTGCAGATGGGATCTCAGAGGCGCGCAAGCCGAGTGTGATCGACCTGCAAAATCCACGAGAGCCGGATACAAAGTCCGATAAAGTACTGTTATACGACCTTTTATAATATACCTTTACCATTTTGATTCTTGTTTGTTTGAACAAATCTCAATGCTATCGATATAAATTGAACTTAGTGATGTTGTGGTTGCGTATTTATATAACGAATCAGGACTGCATATTAAAAAATAGTCCGGCAGCATACACTACGGAGGACATACGGAATTTATAAAGGTACAATAGGAAATTTTTGTCTGTCTGTTCAGATTGAAATTGTGAAATACAAGCGATTTATACCAGAATGATTAGGTATTTATAAAACTCTATATCTGGCGAAAAGACTAATTGCGTAACGCAGGCTATTAAAAAATATATATATTTAAAAATAATTATTTGTAGTGAAATGCAAAATGATGCAGTCCAACCAAATAGTACGGAGCGATGAATGAACAGACTTAATTAAATGTAACTCTAAGTTTCAAACCAAAATGCGGAAACTCACCTGGCTGCATTGGAGGTAGACACCGGTGTATTTATTGGCACTGTATAACGTTTTGGTATTTCTGAAAACCTCCCCCTGTCCCGTAATTATTGCAACCATAACTCCGCTTCATGCTCATGTTCGTGCGTATCCTCTAAACTTGCTGCCTCATATTTTTTCTTGCATTTTTAATGCGGCCGATTGTACAAGCATATTATATATATATACGACATTGTAAAAAAGTGGAGGGGTTAAGGAGTTGGGGAGGTACAGAATTAAGGGGAAGGGGCATACAAATAGGGTGGAAAGGAAGAAACATTCATCACACAAGAAAAATCTAAGCAACATAATTATAAGAACGCCGGAAACTGGCGAAAAATAAAGATGGCAATAGAGGCTACCCGTCTTTGAACGCTTGGGTAAACTACAGACAGGACACTGGGGGATAGGGGTGAACCCGTGAGTCGCATTGCCTACCTCATAGTTACCCTGTTTTTTGCAACTAGTAAGATGAGGCAGTGTAAATAAAATTTTCACGATATTAAGCTTAACATTACAAAGTAGGTGGTCGATACCTTATCACAAATATGACATTCCTCGATTTTATGAAACTTGGTCAACTATAGCGCTAAATTCCTTTTTTGTTTTTCAGTCGTCTTGGAAAAATAAATATTCAGTGATGACGTCACGAACGTCGCAACGTAAGGCGCCAAAATGCCAAAAATCCGCCGTAATAGGTTTCTAAATATCTAATCAAGATTTAAAATAGCGAAACTTCCACATATGATACTTTATCTAATGCAAATAGGACTAGTGTTATTTTTAAGTGTTATGCACCCTATTACAACAGACATTTATGATGTTTATTGAGCAACCATTTCCTTCTGATATAAAATGGTGACAAAAAATCGGCAAAGATACGCCAAAAATGAATCTTTAAAACAACTACAAGCCATTAAAGTCTGATTCAGCACAATGCGATCCCCATTGCGAAGATAGACTCTCCTGCTCCCACTAGAGAGAATATGTGCTGGCACTAGCTTGAGTTATTCACGATTTTATAGCTTGCAAACTGTGTTGTGTGAACAATCAAATTCTGTCCATTTTTAGATTTTGGACCCGATAAAATACGCACAGTTTATCGACAGGAGTTGCTTCTTGTTTGCATTTCGTTGCGTTTTGTACGTTTGCCTCCTCGATACTATTGGTCCCTTTTAACTGTATTCATGAGACAAAAAACTTTGATAAATTATTATGCATTCAGCTCTTCTATATGAAGCAATACCAAGCTATTCCTGGGTTTACGCCCAAAGCAAATTTTCTTCTTTTACTACAAGTCGCTACTTAACGACGCGATACACGGAACGATAATTTTGACATCACCGATCTAAGAAATATGATCGTTTGGTGGCTCTCCCGCCGATTTAGCAGACAACCATTTATATTTGTTTTTGTGTCTCGTTCCGCTGAATGTGCAGTAAGCGTCCGTCATCCCGCCTTCATTCACACTTGTATTCTGACTGGAAGTTGTGCGTATAGGAAATTTTTAGTAATGGCTGTTTCGCATAAGCACCAAAAACTGAACCGGGGAAAAAAAAAGAAATGAATGGAGCTAAATACACAGGAGGCCGGAAACGAAAACAGCGGGAATTGAGTATTTTTTTTTGCATTGGCAATCACTTGTCCCTCATATTAGTCGAATTTTAAGTGCTGCACGACTACTTAAAACAGGTACAGAATCATCGTGGCAATTCCACACAATATCATATGGTGATAAATCAATGCTACCGATTTTCACATATCCAAGCCGACGGAATTGGTATATCGTCCTCCGCCATATTAAGGACAAATCTTGCCCAGGTATTTGATAATTGGTGAAGCACTGCCGATTCGGAAAAAATTTTCTTTTTTCCACAGCAAATGGTAAATTCTAAGAAAACCAACATACATGTTATTAATATTCCCAGCAGTCATTTTCTCGTTACACCGATGTGGTCATAATGTTGCAACATTATATTACGAAGGTTAGCAAATGTTTCCTCTCTAATACGTGGCTTAAAATGTATTTGAACTATATGTTTTCAGTTAAATCGCTAGCATCACTGCAAAGTTAAACTGTAAAAAATCGGAACAAGGTTCTTTTTAAAATACCGCATGCTTATTGATTTGCAAATAGACTTATCTTCTGTTAGTTTTCCCTTATACTTTGCCCCCCTCCCACACAGATATGTAAATTAATACAAGACTTTCATAAATAGTGAGTTTAGAAGTATTATGACACAGCCCAGCATGCAACGCTAAAAGCCCACCAAAACTTTTTAAAAACTATATTACAGACACACCAAGTAACAAAACAATGTGGTACATCGATGAAGTATTTCACACCTTTTCCTAAGTTTCTCCATTCAATAGGCATTTAAAAGCGAACAGCATGGATCTGACCAAGACTGTGGATGCGCAGGCTGGTCTGGCTCAATGCTGGTCGCAAAACCCACTATGTTGGTGTTCTCATGGCACGGCTCATATAAAGATTTCTATCATTAAAATCCTGTAGCTTTGAGCAAGCTCCTGCAAAGCGAATAAGTCGTGATATATAGACACCATATGATGTTGCTCAAGGAACATCACCATCTTGGTTTAGATAAATGACAGTATAAAAGTTTAAAATAGTATCTTTTCATGATTTTTAAGAATTTGGGTCCTATTTACAATTTTGCAATGTTAGATTAGTGTAAATTCATGACAATCATAAGTCTCAACAAAACAAAAGTGAAACATATAAAAGAACAGCTTCCACTTTCGTAGGCTTACATTTGTCAGGCGTTATAGGATTCTTACATATGTTTAGATGGTCCTTAATATTTCAGGGGTCAAAGATGAAACCGATTAGGATTATGCACATGTTCTGTTACTGCATGATAACATATGGACAATCTATTACAAAATTCCGCCTAAGCTGATGCTTGAAGCGTAAATGTTCTTGCAATTCCAATAAATGTGCGAACGAGAATGAATTGAAGAGTATATTTTGCTTTCTAAGCGTTATAGCGTATATACGTTAGTATACTAACAAATATCAAGGCCTTCGAGTGGTTTTATCGTTTGATTTACCACGGTCAGGAGTGTAGATGCGTAGGGATTGAACCACGAGGGCGTTAGCCGAGTGGTTAATCTGAAGAATTGAACGATGAACCGTGGTAAATTAGACAATAAATAATACGAGGCCTTGATTGGTTTTCATTTCTGACATGCTCATTGATAATTTAAAGATATTATGGGACTTCATTTACGCGAGCGAGTAGTATCGGACGTCATGCGGCATTGACTCATACTGTACATCATATGCTCTCTACCGGTCCGCGCGTCAACCGTTTGTTTATCGATAATATACAGAGCTTGATTTCCTTCTTGTTTAACTGGAAATCAAACCGAGTCATGTTAGAATAAAACGTATCTTATAACCGGAATGTTGTTCCTTATAAACAAAATTTGTGTTGCCTTCATAAATGTTTAGGCTTTTAACGATAAGTTATGTGGACGCCTATTAGGCACTAGGAAATGCGTACGTATTATTCCAAAAAATCCGAAGTCAGACGATCTGTGCATGTGCCGGAAGTACACATATTTTATTCTATAGTATATATCTCAATCGGTATGTCATGTATATTGCATGATATCGTAGAGGAATCGATCCCGATTTTTTGTTGCTTCGCGATTACCTATTAATTCCTTTGCAATGCTTTTAAGCTTTGGATTGGATAACCAATGGAAAATCTGTCAAAAACTGTGTATTATGAACGAAGAAAGATTAAATCAACAGAAACAAAACTTATTTATCGTTTCTTTCGAAGCTCTGACATTATTGCAAAAACTTAAAAATTAACGTGCATGCTTCACAGTTTTAGATCTATCCGGATATGAAGCTCCCCTCCTACGATCCTTTTACTGATTCTAACCTTTAGTCATACTACATTCTGAAAGCAAAAAAAAAAAAAAAGCAATGCGTAATTTTGCCGTGCATTCAAATTGATATTCATTTCCGGGCATGCGCAGAACGGCTGCACCAGATCTGTTATTCTACTGGCGGCCCTATACGTCAGTAAAATGATAGCATTGATCAAATCGTTACAAGGAAATTCATGGATGCAAGCATCAACTACGCCGCCAAGTGTTGTGCGGAGTACATTTATTGCAATATGAGAAATCACCTAAATAATTACTTCATTAGTAGACCTGACTAAAAGTAACACCATTAGCACCTAAAACAATATTGTTAAACTGTTTAAAAATGAAGAATAAAACACAGATAGAAAAGTTTTGACATGCAATCCATCCTTACCTGCCCAATGAATTAACAATGCGAGTGTGGTCCCTTTACATACAAACTTTACGTAATTAGTTAACTAAAATAAGGTCAGCATCCTGTGAAAGTGGGGTCGCAGAAGACACATTATTTTATTATCATGTAAGTAAATGAGTGTTTTTCTATTACGATGAAGGTTTATGGGACCTTAGGCCCTACATTATAGATTTCAGAATGCAGATTACACAGCACTTTATGTTTCGATTGCCAAAAACAACCAAAAAATTTTGTCAAAGAAAGAATGATGATATAACATAAATAATCTCTATTTATTGCCCTATTACACAAGCATGAATTTTCTCTATATACTTTGAAGATAAGAATTCGTTTTTTTCCGTACGAACGATTAAACTTGAAGTCCGTCGTTGAACTGGGAAGGTACTAGGAGTATGTCAGTGTCTAGATTCCAAATTAATATACAAGAAATTAGCAAGCATCATAAACATTGCCAAAAGTGTAGAAAATATTTCAATGAAATGTTTTTTATTGTATTTAGTTTTATTTTTTTTTTGTCAGGAATGGAACAATACAAAAACCCTATCTATTAATTAAGAAGAAAAAGAAAAAAAGAAAGCAAGTAACAAGATATAATAAAACAGACAACTGACTAGTCATATACGATCAATGAACATTATAAATTCTACAAGGAATTCTATTGTAACGTCACTGATGATTGATAGTAGGTCCATGGCTTTTGATATTTTCATCTAACCATATCTAAAGAAAAGTATTAACTTGTCATGACAAATTCAGCCCCAAAATGCTTTTAGCCTATTGCACACCTTAGTTGAGTGTAATCTGTAAATATAATAAGTCGATCTATATGACACATAAGCCAAAAAAGAAAGGAAAAAAAATACAACTAGAAATAGGAATTGCAAGTGTGCGCATCTGACATTACCTCACTGTTACTATCAACAAAGAAAATAAGACAAAGTTAAGTAAAAATACGTTAACAGCGACACTCCGTCGTTCATTTCAACATAATCTTGCTTATTGATTCTTGGATTTAATTTTGTAAATACGTTTTTTTCAAGGAATTTTTGTGCAGGTACAAGGGTAATTTCCGTGATTTGTTTTAATATTCTCTGCGAAGTTTACTGCAAGAGTATTGCTTAAAATACACGAAAACGATCCCTTGTCCGGCGAATTCACGAGTTCGCAGTATGGTATATATCGGTGGTTTTTTATAGAGAGATAGGAAGAGTATGCTAAGATAGAATAGACAAGAAACTGACTTAAGAGAACCTTCCCTAATCAATAAATCAGACACCATTTTTGTACGAAAAATTATAAAATTAAAAAAATAGGTCTGCTCTACAAACGAAGGAGGGAGAACGACAGATCGATTGTTTTAAATCCCTCATAAGTGCAGTAAATAACAGTTTTATGTTTCTTTTTGCACATTTTTTTTTTTGTTATTCACTAAAATTATTGGCAATATCGTTGATCCTTTTACAAATATCACTTCTCACTGTTTCAGTTATCCGTCCGAAAATATTCCGTCCATTTTACAGGCGTCCGAAATCAAAGTGTATCCCATATACTCGACACGCCTTCAGCCACCCCCCCCCCCCCCCCCCCCCCCCCACCCCCCCCCCCCTCCCCCCCCCCCCCCCCCCCCCCCCCCCCCCCCCCCGGGCGGCGTCGAATAAAGCTACACTACAACACCGCTTTTTACACGAGTTGTTTGTTCATTTTAATATTTGTAAACCTGGACCTACGCGTTAATGAGTTTAACGTGGTTTCATCATCACAGTCTATTATTTATGCTAATAAATAACAAGTCAACGGTTTTTATCGTGGCCAGAAATTGTACAAACGACAGAAATGCGAAATTGTCATTGTGCAGGAAAGAAAGCGTTTCCATAATGTTCCCGGACTGGAAGGTATAGTGACATACGTTTAGATATAATGCTTCTGTGTATGAGGTAACTGTGTTTGGTTAAATTTCAACAGAGCACATGTCTGAAACAGTGGTGTTACAAAACTCATTACTGTTTTGTCGGCAAGGGTGGAAAAAAGTGGTTTAGACATGAAAGCAGTAACATTTTTATTAAAAAAGATAAACAATGAGACAAACATTCCAACATCTTTGGCCGGTTCAAAAATCCCCTGTTAAACATTACGATAAGCCCGAAACGCGTTGAAAAATTTCCGAATGTAAATCGGGTGAAGTAGGCGTCTATGTAATAGAGTTAGAGTAGCGTCTGATTACTGTACCAGATGGGGTCGGTCAATGGTCTACTTACTTATTTACTTGGGATGAAAAAAACGTGGTTTTTAAATTGTTGCTCTAAACAAGGTGGCGGTTGAAACTACAAGTACAACAACAGTTAAGTCACAACAAATCGTTACGGTATGTTTTATAACAGTAGAAGCTAGTCCGTATTTACGCTTATGAGACGTTTCACCCATAAGTAAAGAAATCAAGTCCATCATGAAATATTTTCCCCAGCGGCATATTACAATACAATAAAATACAAGACATACAATAGTCATTTATGCATAAACATATTACAATGCTGATAGCAAAATACATTTTTTAAAAATAAGCAGATTTGAAAATATCAAAGAGATAGAAAAGGACATTCGTTTAGATTCATATCGTCAATTCTAACTCTATTCGTTTTAAACGACAAAAAATTAATGATAAGTATGCATGGATTTTATTTGCAAATGAAGATGAATTTAGCTAATTGATTTATGACTTTTAGATTTACAATTCATAATCGAAATGCGACTTGTTCAAAGTTGGCCATCGGCAGTTATAGGTTAAGGTATTTGTTTCTAGTTCGCGGGGTAGTGGGACACACTAGCCAGACATGAGATCATTTTCTAATGTTTCATACTACAAGATTACAATACGTGATTTGCGTTCGGGTGATTCATAGCGGGGACCTGTTTCAATAAATAAGTTGTGAGAGGATGTTATAAATTTCGACAGTGCACTTTTGGTATTTATTTCCGATAACAATTGAAATATGTTCAGTTTCCAAAGGTGTGTTTAAAGTACAGTATGATTGCAGGCGGGCCGAGTTATTTAATAGCAGTGTACCAAAACGCTTGTAAATCACATAAAAAATACGGCGGGATGGTTAATAACTTGAAATGGAAATATCTATGAAAATTGATGAGTCAAAGTAATTTAATCCATGGTATCTAGTATTGGTTTACCTGACTAGCCAGTTTTTACTCTGTAGTCATACCATTGTAAAGTCTGACTTAAAGGAAATATAGTTGTGAACTAATGAATTATGGTGATGTTAGAATTTAATCCAATATTTTATAATGTTGGATTTTCTATAACAGATGTGGTATACGTCCAAGCTCCCCATTATGAGACAGATGATTTGACTAGAGCGTTTTTCAATAATACTCGACGCAAAATTAGTATGAAATATTAATATCTGTGCTTCGTGGCATTCCCCAGATTCAGAGCCGAAGTGGAGGATTGAACCTAAAAGACTGTCAAACAAATAAAAGATCTGGTTAATTGGTAATTCGCTGTATTTAGGACTTGAGAAAACAGGCTATATAAAGCCCGCGAAGCATGTTGTGAATACATTTTGACTGCGGTACCACTTACCATTTTTAAATAATGTGGTACCAAGGTATTCAACGGATGCTACGGTCTCCAGGGGTGTAAAAATATAAAATTATGATAGGTGTGTGTCGGCCTTTCCGATATCATTGCCGGAGTTTTGATACATTTATTTTTAACCCCCATCTCTGACAATGTTACAGATCGTCAAGCATCGATTGGAGGGTCTCTGGTGTGATTTGCGAAAAGCACTTGATCGTCCGCTTAAAGTAAAAAGAAATATTGAAAGTTCATGTACAGTAAAAAATATTAGAATTTGAGTTATATGCGGAGCAAATTGTCGTTTACGAAAAACATAAACAGGAGCGGGGAACTTGAGTACCTTGGTTTTTTAAACCGAGATTTGAGGCTAAAAAGCGGACGTCTGGGAATTGAACGTAACAAGACCCTACAACCGTTGTACATTGATTTCAGGCTTGTACTACTTTTCCGCTGACGTTTCTTTCAATAGTTTTTTGAAAAAGAATGATCTAGCTATTTTATCAAAGTACTGCATCGTAATCGATAAGTACCAGTATAGTTTGTCCCGAGCCTAGAACCCTTGCTTATCACTGCATGCCGAATCAAAATACAGTCTATATTGGATTTACCTTTTGAAACCCAATTGCCTTTACCAGTTTTCATACTTATTGGACCATTTTGTTAACTGTTTAAAAGTAATGAGGGTATCTTGGCAAGAACGTTAATTAAGGTGTACGCGCGATAATTTTGTGCCGTACGTTATATCTCCTTTTTTGAAGATCGGTGTTTATGATACGGTTCTCCAGGAGAGGTAGTAGGGTATTCGCCCCTTACGCAACAGCCTATTGTAAAGGGTAATCAAGGAAAAGGTGAGATATAGTTCACCTACTCCATGCGATCAACAAGCTTTTCTATTCAACATGCACAATTAATTTCGCTCAATTTGTAGACTTTATAGTTTTGTTTACATGAGATTGTCATACTTCAAAAGCAAACATCCGCACGGGTATATAGCCAATTACCAACTTACAAGCCGTCAGCAGTCCGCCACAATCTGTGTTTCTGCGCTTTGGTAAACACAGCGGCAGCGTAAATGTTACACAGTGGAAATAATTATTGCATAGGAGGGGTCTTACGAGAATGAAATAAGTTTTGAAATATAAATGTCTAGTAATGGTACAATATTTACACATTTTGTCTGACATTAATACATATTTTTTAATGAATAATTGCTATGTAACGCATGGTTGACGAAAATTTCATTATGAAAAAAATGTATTTACCAAAACTGTTTGCTTACCGCTAAAAACGAATTGACACACGATTTGTCAAAATCAATTTGCTAGAAATACTTACCAACTGTAACGGCGGTATATATATATATGTAGCAAGTCATTTTAACGTTGACGTTATTGTAGTTTTATGATTGTAAACAAACAAAATGCATGCGCGTACCGTGGCATTAATTCTGCTTGTTTGTCTGGCCGGGGCATTGATGGTGGAAAATGCCGAGGGTAAATATTCCTTTTATCTTTTCGTAAGACGATTTAAGTTTGATATACAATTAATGCTTACAACAGTATAATTATAAGTTAATATTTTTGTACATGTTTTATTTGAAGCTGAAATACTCACTCCAGAAAATATGCCACTCAGTGGATTTGTTTCAAATATATAAAAATGCTTTTCATTCATATGATCAAAACATGATTTAAATGATTCAATAAATCTCCAAATAAACCTTGCAAATTAAAATAATAAGCACAAAGTACATAAGTGAATCTTAATTGTTAAGGTAGAACGCGACACTTTGCGAACTTTCGAGTAGCGTCGTGAAATTTTTCATGTGTAAAGTTGACCATATTGCAAACAAGATGCGTTTATTTTAACACTAGAGCCAACACACTAAGTCGGTGGCTCCCCAATTTTATTTGTCCATTGGATTCGGTTATACATTGTAAACACAGTTTATGAAAATTCAAAAAGTTAATTCAGGGATTTTGTAATATGTGATTTAAAGCCCGAAAATGCTGCGAAACTGAACGTCCAATTTGAAGTCAAACATGCGATCTTCTTTCCAGTTTTCAAATATTGTCGTTTTGTAAAAACCAATGATTTTAATCACCATAAGGAAATACTTATTATCGACGAATTAATGTATATTTAAGAAAATTTGTGGGATGGTGCCGTTGCCCCCAGTACAAAGTAACAGTTGCAAGGATACGCGGCAAAGTCAGTTTCAAAAGGGCGTTGGTGGTCAACTTTGCGTCTCGTGTACAAAAAACTGTTGAGGCTCTAGTGGTATAAATAACGGCATTTTGTTTGAAATATGGTCAACTTGACACGGCCAAAATTTAAGACGCTTACTGAAAGTTGCCAAGAGTTCTACCTTAAATGATAAACCCTCCTATTATTTGTTTAACAGTTACTAAGTCTCGTTCGGCATTTATGTTTATATTACATAAGCTTGTCTCAAAATTTTAATGACACTTTGAAACTTTTTGAAAGAGTAAAGATAGAAATTGGTATAAGATATCTTGAAATAAAAGTTGAATACATTCTATTTTCAGTTTGTATGGCATTATTAAAGGTTCTGAAATGTTTTACGTACTCACATTGTTGGTGGTACTGTCCAAATTGAAAGATGGACACTTTTATTAATGAAATTTAGCA
The DNA here is from genome assembly GCF_021730395.1 of Mercenaria mercenaria. Classification (NCBI taxonomy): domain Eukaryota; kingdom Metazoa; phylum Mollusca; class Bivalvia; order Venerida; family Veneridae; genus Mercenaria; species Mercenaria mercenaria. The sequence continues at coordinate 13,006,469 of NC_069367.1, read as the reverse complement.
GGGAAAGGGTTAAAATTTTTATTTGCCTGTTTTTTTCCAGATAATCCTCTATATTTATGTGAAAATACCGTAAAACGAAGTTTGTATTAACATTTAGCATTTACCGTTAAATATATACCAATATTATCATTATTATGTTATATAGATTCAAGCCTTTTTAAAAAATTATTAATAATTGTCATTAATGAGATGTGATAGTAAATGTGAATTTTTATTATTGTCATTATTGTTTGTCTTATTCATTTTTTTTCATGTTTTGTTGTTTAAACACCTATTGTCTTCAAGTCGATGATTTTGTTCTTTATTTTTCTATTCATTATTATTTGTCCCAATTCATCAGCTATTTCTTATTTTACTGAAATTAGAAATTGTCGATTTAAGTTAATTTGTTATGTTCTCAACTCCTCAAATGCAGCAAGCAGCATAGACTCTGATTATTTAATCTGATTAGAAAAAAAAGAAAACACGTCATATATGTTATTTTCAGCATTCAATTTCGGTGGAGGATTGTGTCGGTGCCGCAAACGGTGTTACACGTATGAGTACGCACGCAGTCGATGTGGCTGGAAAAAGTGGTGGTGCTGCAGGAGATGGCCCGGCAAGTAACATCTATGAAACACAAATGCCAGGTAAAGATTGACGTATCATTATTGCGTTTACAAATATGATTCGAAGTATGAACACTTAGTCTCAAGACACATTTGTATTGCTTAAACAGTTAAAGATACATTTCATGCACCAAATGATGTAAAATCGTTGTTCCAGTATTTTGAATAATACAATTTGTTTTTGTCATTCACTGAAGTGAACAAATATCAAATAAGTGAAATGCACATCCAGGCATCTCGCATTATAAACAAATTTCATGTTACATATCATTTCATTTAGGCGGATCTGGAGTCGTCGTAAATACGTATGTAAGAGAGATACACTTTGGAGTATGAAGTTGTCACAGCTGGATATGTTCCTTGTTTACACTCTTGTTTTAAAAAATTAAAATTCTAACGAAATAACTAATTAAAGCCACGCTATTCGGTTTCTGCTAAACGTAAAGAAAAGTACATTAAAAAGAATATCTGAGATTTTGCTGAAAATTGTATGTATGAAACATTTGATAACTTTCATTGCCTGCAAAATGACTATAAATGAAATAACTCAGTATGTATTACCCTAGAGAATTGAAATCTGTGTGTAGTGATCATATATGAATAAGTGAATGCATCCGCGCAGTCTGGTCAGGATCCATGCTGTTCGTTTTCGGTTTCTCGAATTGCAAAAGGCTTTGAAAGCGATCAGCATTGATCCTGACCAGACTGCGCAAATGCACTACCGACATAACATACCGGTATTCAAAAGCGCTTTCGGTTGTTCATGGTACAGAGACCCCAAGTCTGGGGGTTTTTTAGCCAGCGGCACCTGGGTTAAAACCAACTGAGGTTATATTAGAAGATGGGTTATTCACATTAAAAAACTTTTAGCAGACTCTACGTGGCGATGTGTAGGGAAATCTGGACGTCTGCAGTATCACTTAGGTGCACAAGTTGTATACATTATGATTTCTTTTCTAATTCCAGAATACAGTCGCATCAGTGATTTTTACAGGCAACAGTTCCATGAGCGTCAACTTTTGTGATCTTTTTTGTCACCTTTCTTCACAGCAATAAAATTTCTTAAAATATTTATACAAGTTGTGGTGTTTCATTTCGATATAATTTATATATATAAACATATATGCGAAAACCTTTTAGCCTGTCCTTAATGGTAAGCAACATTCAATGACGATTTCAGTTTTCGCATATTCTGTTAAACATTTATTTAAGAAATTATGCATTTTATAATAGATAAAAAGACAAATTACCTGTTACCAGCGTTCCAGAAAATAGATACTACAAGAGAAAACAATTAAAATTTATGAAATATGATACATAAAATAATTAAAAGAGAACATACATAGATCTACATTTAAATTGAAAAAAAAAGATCTATTCAGTAATTGATTCGAAAACCTGCTGTTAACGTGGTGGATGTCAACACACTTACCTCTACGCTGCCGTGAATCGTTAACTTTAAATGTTACTTTAGTATGCAGATACTTTCAGGTACTAATATTTGGTAAATTAATGGAAAAACGCCCGGAAATATTGGCGAAGATTAATGAGTGCCAGGTCAATACTTACGGACAATAGAAACAAAGATTGATCTAAACTTAGTCAAATACACCAAATACTGTTCTTAATCCTACATTTATCCAAAACAATGTTTAGACATTAAACACATTGTCTTTGCCTTAAATATCTCTCAGCAAATTTGTTAGTTAGCTGGCTGGCTAGTTAGGATTTTTATTACTATGGGCCCCTCAATTAACAAAATTATCCACCAGGCAACTGGCGTGATTGTACGCAGCAATACAAGGCTCAAGAGCCTAAAACCGTGTTCCGGATAGTGGAATTAGCCCCAGGCATGTCACAGGGAAAAGTTTATCATTACCTGCTTCTTTGGATCGATGATCGGGATTGACTGGAGAGTAGAGAAAACGATACGTGTGGTGGTTACTCTTGAAGTGTTTTGTTAAGTAATCTTTAAAATGAATCTGGAAAATTGAAACATTATGATGGTTGTATTTGTTTGTTAATAAGCATTCCCCAAATTTGTAAATTGTAGATCTTATCCTATCTTTATTTGACAACAATTATGAATTTGAAACTACTGTATCAATTTACTCTTTGGCTCCAACACCTTACTTAAAAACTCTCATAGTGTTAAAAGTAGTTCTCAGTATTTGACAAAAGATTAAAAACTAGCTTACTTATGAGGGGTTTTTTATACATAAAATATATTTAATATGTGCTGTGATGTTATAGTTTGTACATTAAGAGTTCATTGTCATTTGAAATCTATGATTCAAATAGTATGTAAAATACTTTGTTTGTTTTGTTGGAAACTCTAAAAACATTTGGCCAGTTTGCAAAATTAGGGTACCCTAATAATCATCTTAAAACTTCAACATTTTTTTTCAACTGGGTATCATACAGAACAAGAGCTGTCTCCATAGGATGACACATGCCCCCGATGGCACTTTGAATGAATAGTTATGGGCCATGTTAGAGTTTAGACCTTGACTAGGAACCGGGGTCTTGCGCGCGACACGTCGTTCTTACTGTGCACAATTCAGCGTGTTATTTTAAAATCCATGATGATACAAGATAGGCCCGGACACGCCCTCATTGCATATCATGAAATATGACCTTTAACGTCTAAGTGTGACTTGACTTTTGAGCTACAGGACATGGGTTCTTGCGCGCGACACGTCGTTTAATGTGGTACACATTTCATGCCATAATTTTAAAATCCATGCCTGAAGACAAAGATCCGGACCGGACCCCCATGAAGCACTATCATCGAATATGACCTTTACGTATAAGTGTGACCTGACCCTTTGAGCTACAGACTGGGTCTTGCGCGCGAACACGTCGTCTTACTGTGACACACCTTTATGCATAGGTAATGAATCCATCAATGGATGAGCCAAAGATATGACCGGGACACGAAATCAATGCACTATCATGAAAATGACCTTAACGTCTAAGGGTGACCTTGACCTTTGAGTTACGGACCTGGGTCTTGGCACGCGACACGTCGTCTTATGTGGTACACTTCAGGCCAAGTTATGTGGAAAATACATCATGGATGACAAAGATACGGAACCGACGACAAGTACTGCGGACAGGCGACAGACGGGTTCAAAAAACTATCTGCCTTCGAAAGTCCCTTCGGGGCATAAAAATTAAAGTCCCAGACTGGACTGTACATCATACATTACATTGAAAAGGCCTTCAGGAAAGATTAAAAAATAGACTTTTCTTAAATATATAATACATCCGCATCCTTATAGGTGATTCAGGGTAGCAGGGAAAATGCTCTTTCATGTGCCATATTAAAAACTTTCGCCTCCCGAGGGGATACGTTCCCGAACCCCACCCCAGGTTGGGCCCCCCCCACCCACCCCCCCCCCCCCCTCCCCCCCCCCCCCAGCAAAAATCTGCACACGGGCCTGTAGTTAGATACTAGATTTCCCCACTTTTGTTTATGCAATCATGTATAATTACCATAATGGAGACAAAAAAAAGAATACGTTTTTATTTTGTGGCCTCTTTAAGGAGTTTATACGATTTAAAGTGTTATCTAAATATTAATATTAAAGTGAAAATGCACAATAATATCTGTGATCTTTTAATGTGTTGGTTGAATAGTTTCAATTAGAATCTCTTGTAATGTTAAAATGTTTGACAGGTTCGGATATGTATATTATAAAATCTTGTTTAATATGTTACGGAGAAATGATAAACTGTAATACTTGAATCTAATATTTTAAGTTGGAATTATTCAAAACTGTACAAAGAATGTAGGCCAGGGTTAAAACAGGTATATAGTGTCGACTACCATTTGCTTCCCGGAACAAAGTAAATATGTTAATGGAAAAGCAAGGCGACACACTTGACCAACCCAGTACACACCCAGAACACATAGCCGGCTAGATTGGCTTAATTAAATATATATGCTGAACTCTAATTATCGGATTGGAGATTTAGAGTAAGAGGAAAGATGGGTAGAAATGCTAGTTGATAAGGTCACTTTCACTTGAGTTAATATCTAGTAAAAAATGTATGTTTTAATCTTAAAAAGACTGTTGATATTATGTTAAATATAAAACTGTTTAAAGGTTATGTTTGTGTATTAATGGCCACGCTTACTTACACTATCCAAAATTGATTTTTTTTAGAGAGTGTTAGCTTTTTCAATCTCAAAAAGTTACGTCGTAATTCATTTGGAGGACGGCTAAAGGCCTGAACGCCTTTGACGGTCCTTGCTATCCAACGCTGCTCTAAATGCGGACCAAATAACACGTGATAGGGATTGTAGTTCCATAGATTTCTCAATTTCAAACAGTTCACTGCATGAATGAAGTAAGTTGGGTCAATTCCCCTGGCTATGACAATATATGATGTATGTAAACGTCATAGTATGACTGGAATGTGCAATTCTCGAATGTAACCATTAGCATAAGGGCATTTAAGAATTCACAGGTTACAAAGATTGGGTAAATCCAGCGAAAGACGAAAAAATAGTTCCAGCAGGGCTCCAGATAGCTGCGTATTAGCGTAAATACGTATTAGAAATAATGCAAATACGCATGTGTATAATTTCTAAGGTATAAAAAAACGTATATAAATTACCAAGAACGCCCACAATGCTTTTGAAAAACAAAATATGAATCGTACGGGAGGGGTTGATGGTAACATAGACGATCAGCCTTTAATTCTCCAACATTGAACGTAAACACGCATCGATGATTTCTATAACCTTTGGCGTGGGTTTATTTTGCAGTCAGTACAATGATAAATTATCGAAGAAGAAGCTGTTAATGGTTGTTTAGTACTACGGTTTAAATTGTTTTAATTCTTATTTCGAGAAATAAACAAATCGGCGAAACATTAAATTGTATTTTCTTGTAGTTTTGAAATCGAACGTAGATCGCTAGGTTTGGCGAAACGAAACACTGTTGTATGAAAGATTTAAATAAGAGGTAATTTAACCGTAAACTTCAATTAAGATACTGCAATGCTTGCTAAATGTCTTGTTATCACAATTTGTTAAAATATATTGTTCAAACTGGAGAGAAAAGTTGTAATCGTATCCGGATAATAATAATATTTTGGGTAACTATCGAGCTGTGTATGAAATTTTAAAAAAAAAAACTAAAACAATGACAATGGTAGGACTATTACGGTCAGTACATCAATATTAGCCGATCAGGCCATTCAGGCTTGATTGATTTTTGATGAGGATGTCATGATAACTTACAAATCTTATGAGGGTACAAAAAATGTTTACCAGTTTTAAAAAATGCCAAACTTTTAAGAAAAGAATTTTCATGGGCTAAATTGCCAACGCTGGTTAGGCTCATGAATTTTCGTCGAACAAATATAAACCATGGTCGGTGGTCGACAGCTTTTCAAAGTGGCGCACCCTTAACCAAGGCTAATAGGCTATTTCCTTCACTACACAGAACACTTATTCAATTTACTTGATACCATTCTGAATTAAAATATTACTTCCGAGTAATACTATTACTTTAAAATTAATGCATATGGCCTTGGTACTCTTTTACTCCCATCGTGCATTTCAAATTAGAATCAATATTCAATGCAAACGTTATAAAGCCGCGACAAATAATAACGTTAAAGTGGAATTATATGCATTTTTCAAGTAAAAATCAGGCTTAAATAGATGTGTAGGCCTATGTAAAAAGGGTGGAGAAAATTATAGCTTTTAACCCAACATACCAAACTCTTCCTGTTACCAGTACAAAATAGTAAGTTTCCAAATATGACTTTTCTTATTTTGACTGGGGCAGTCTTTTAAAAAAACGTCAAACTGCAAACAGGAGTTGCTTCGCTTCTACTTCAGAAATTTCTATTTTCAGGTAAGGGAGATCATTGCGCAGAAGATTGAAAAAATATCTATTATTTTATCCGTCCGATTTCTTTATTTTTAAAGCATCAACTTCAAATACTAGTGCGGCATTATCGTTAATTTAACACATCTAATTGCATAGCAACCGAAAATTGCTTTTATAGAACACTCACCCAAAACAAACTAGCGGTGCAGTATTAGATGCGCATAATGCCACTTTAACATGTATATATATATACATATATATATCAGTTTGAGTTTCTGACGCTCAACATAACATTTACGAACAACATTTACTAACAGCACTAGCACTAATGTGCCTGAACGTATGTGTATTCCATTTCATTTCTAAAATAGTTCTCGTAGCAATAATCTCACATAATCCATGTCATTATTTTGATACATCCTCTCAAAGAATGATCGAAAACTTTATTGATACATTCTCTCAAAGAATTATCGTACACTTTATTGATACATCCTCTCAAAGAATGATCGTAAATTTTATTACATGACCAAATTATTGACCAGTCACTGCATAGCTGTGTGTTGTTTGTGGGAATACCACTTTCTGCTATTGTCATGTTCCCTTATGGCGTATTCTATGTTAAACAGGTCTACTATGCAGGAACCTGAAAAATAGATAAACAACAGCAGCAAAGACTTCTGATTCACAATAAAGTTATAAACAATATTCACAAATATGGGCGTGGGCGGGTGGGATAAATTCAGTGAAAGTCTATGTTGTTCCATTGCTGACGAGGATTGAAATGGCCATACAAACGTGGCAAATCCAAAAACGAAGTTCACGCTTTTTTCATTACAAATAGCGTTCAAAATACAAAGGGAAACAACTAGCGCACGACTAAATACTAAAATACTGTTCTCGTCGCGACCTCTTTACTGGAACAGGGGTCCATGAAAAATAAACAGGTTTATTATGCACAAAGGGCAACATAAAACCCATTACATTTTTATGATTGAATGTAGTGAACTGAGCCAGTCTATATCCTATGTTCAATATCATGGTCTGATATCTCTAAAATAAAGGCTTTTGCCTCTATGAAATGGAATTAGACAAAAAGGGAAAAATGTAGAAATACAAATATTATCAGTCTAGTGACTAGTCTAAAGATCGCTCTGGGTCTGAACACTCACTGTGCAATTCTAACTTGCAAATCAAGTAAACGCTTATGAAATAAGTAAACAGTAAATCAAGAGTACACCAGCCTAACATTTCAATCGCTGGTGCGGCAGTTATTATTTTTTCCCCTGAATTTGATACATAGCGATGGGTGATTGTATAAATACTCATGTACAGTTGTTTTGCAATTTTTGATCGGGCACGCGACTTTTATTTAACGGCCTGGCTTATTGACCAATACCAGTGGGACCATTTTGCATACTCTGACCTTACATGTCTTTGATTAACAGAACTGAACACTGCGACACAGATAAGTAACGCAAGAAACTTGTGGCGAAATTTCAAGAATTCCTCATCTCAATACATTTATTTGCAAGTGGTTTATTTTCTACATCATTGGCTATAACCAGAGGCGTCCGAAGTTATGCATATGGTATCGTATAGGAAATGTTTAATAACAAAATGTTTTGCCCTTCTATTATATTGGGACATGACTAAACATATACATATCGTCACCTCAGTGCAATAAAGTGGAAAATTCCATTGACTTAAAGAAGGACTTATTCACTTTTTGCGCTAAGGTGACGGTATTCACTCTAGTAAACGTTTGAAAATAAAAATAAAATGGTAAGCCATTTGTTGTAAATTATCAAATACCGTATAACAGATATTTTTACCTGCTAATTTTGACTATTTTTTACGTCTATATCAGATTCGTATAAAATATTGATTGAACTCGTAAAAATTCGCCGCGTAAAGTCAAGATAACCGGTATCTACCCGTAGAAATGGCCCTTGTTAAATGCCGTACCATCGTACTTTAAGGTTATATAGCAGTAATTCGGTTAAATATGTCCTTCCGTGGTGTGGTACTTTCTAATTACTTAGCTTGTTTCAGTTTTATATAAGCTACAAATACATATTTTCTTGCAGTTACCGTGGCTTTGATGATTTTCAACAGGTTTTTGGTTGCGGGTTTATCCCGCTACCAAAGTTAAAGTGTATTTCTGACAATCATAGCATCTTTAGTTTATTCCGAATCACATCCAAAGGATGTTCATGTGCTACACAAAATAGTCCCATTCATGAACAATGCGGATGAATTATCAATGAATAAGCAGTTCCTATTCAACCTGTATCCACTCACACTGACCATTTAGATTATATAAGATCTATCAACAAATCAAAAGTTTTTCCGCCGCTAGAAATGGTTTCAGATCAGTCATCCTAAAAAAAATCTAATATCTATAGTTTATGCAAACTAACCACACTTTCCCAACCAGAATCAGAAGTAATGTAAACACATTTCAATTTACTCATCTCTATCAAAGGTTATCAGCTCACTGAACAGCTGATTATTTGTTTACATGTTATATACGTGGATATTGATGACGTCAAACAGAACTTGTTTTTACAATTTAATATTAAGAAAAAGCATACTGATTCCACTAATGGTAATCCTACATCACCACCAAATTATAAAATTCTTGTATCTAAGTCAAATGTACCCCATGAAAGGCGAAAATTGTAGAAATAAAAATATAAACAAAAGGATCGTGTGAATTAGGTCACGGTCATCCGAGATGGTTGTAACTTACGGTGTGTTACGAAGATGGTCGAAACGTGTCACGTGACACAAGTTTTTTTTTCTTATTTTTAAAAAAAATTAATATAGATATATATTTATATATAAATAGAATATTTTATCATTTAAATAAAGTATTGGTGTATCACACATCTACGAACAAAAAAGAAATCTGTACAGGATCGAAAACCTGTCACGTGACTTGCTCTATGTCCCACACGCGAAAAGATTTTAGCATACCAATAAACCCACCGCCTCCTGGCAGCGGGTAATGATAAGACATTCCAGCCCATGGTTACACCACAAGCTGGGTCAGGCAGTTCATCGTAGATATGAGGCACATTAAATTTGTATTTGTTTCTCATTCATGTATATTCATAGACTGGCATTTAAACAGAAAATAAATCTACCAAAAACCCGCAACCATCAGACATTTCAAGGCTTTGATTTCTTAATGTTAAGGTATCTTACGCTCAGTTCATCTTTACTTATATCTTTTTTTCGGATATAAGTAAGGAATTTGAAAAAAGGGACACTGATTTCGAACTTATGTCAAGATGAATATGATGCAGTTCCGATGAGAATGAAGTCTATCACATTTAAATAAATGTATTCCAGTAAAATATTTAACATGTTAAAATTCCATAATGCGTTTGTATAAAATGTGGTTGCCACATTTTTTGTTATGACCATAATATTCATTATTTTCTTGTTAATTCCTATTTTCAGTAATTATTTTTTCTACAATATTTGTCATAGGTTGAATATTGGATAACATATTAGAAGTTATTATTGAAATCAATTGTTCTGATTACCTCCCTTTATGACAAAGACTGTATAAGTTCACGTGTAATATTGAAATGAATGTTTTTTCTAACCATTCTCTATTTGGATAATTGTGTTATCTGATTTTAACATAAAATTAAAAGCCATCTGGAACTTTAACTGTAATTTGCGTAAACAGTTATCAATTTATTGAAAAATTTACGAATGTTACTGCATGATAGCTTTTTTTTCTATATTGTTACTAGTATCAAAGAAGTATAAAATACACAGAATGGCAACTGGCTTTAGTCTCCGTGATTTATTTTTATAGCTCTTTGCTAGTATGTAGGCCTACACAATGAAAATAAATAAAGGGGAAAAAACGGAAAAATAAAACATTTAAATATTACTGCAAACATATTTTGTTCAATTTTAATTCAATTCGTTCAGCTCCTGAAATACTTTTTATTGGATAAAGACAGATTGTCATTATTTGTAATTATATTTAATAATTTAATGGCCTCTCTGATGAATAACATGTACTTCTATTCAGTGGACATGTGTCGTAATTAATTAGGGAAAAGATTTACTAATTGCTAAATAGTATGTAGAATTATAATACACGTGTCGTATTGGTATAATTACAATTTAGTAGTCGGCGACTGTCGTGCCATGCGGATATAGTCGCCACGTGGTGTAAATTATACTTAACCACGTGACCATGTCATGTGACCATCTTCCGTGAAAAGAAGTATAAAATAAATCTTCAACCTTTGCTTGATACACTTACATTGTTCTATATATTCGAATACATTTATCAGATTCTGCTAACATAATACGATTCTCCTTTATTATTTTGAAAGTGTGCATTGAATTATAAAGGTACGTTTATATGAATTAAATCTTAATTAATTTCATACACTTTATTACAACTAAAATTTAATTGTCACAATTGACATATACTGAAGCTGAAGCGTCACCAACGTATATGACACTACATGTAGGTATCAATCTTGAATATTTGAATGTTAGATGTTCAAACATCAAAAGAACCAGATATTTCCTCTCGTAGATGATCAGTTTCATACGGGTATTTCGAACTGTCTAAGCTCGAACCAAAGTCCAAGCACCAGAAAACTAAAAAAAAAAAAAAAAAAAGAACAGAAAAAAGTTCTGAAAAAAAAGTTCTAAAAGTAAACTTTTTGCTTTTGTTATCATCAGTTTTAGTATTTCACAAAAAGATAGCCATGCTTGCAGAAAAGTATGTTTGTTCAGTTAAATTTAATTCTTGCAATTTCTATTTCAGATGGAAACAGAAAGACGTATAATGGTGACAATCCAAGGAAACGTATATCCGTTTGCTGTCTCAAAATATACAACGTGCGATGACGTCATTACTATTGCAAGAAGAAGTGTGTCCTCTCTTGAAGACAACCAAAGCTACGCCGTTTTCGAATCTGCTTTTGGTGTGTTCAAGTTACTACCAGGGAACACGAAAATCCTAAAGCAGATTCGCTCTTGGGGTATCAGCAAACAGAATTTCGCAATTGAGATAAGAAAATTAGACAAGGTGAATTCCAAGAAAGCGTCTATCTCACGTGCCAAGAAGACACTGCAGCACCTGAGATCTCTGATATACAAGCAGGAATTGAAAGCTAAGAAGAAATCACAGACCTATCTCCACAACCTTGACTCAGCAGTTGATAAGAAAGACAGACACTATATGAAGAACATCACTGTCATTGACTTATTACCGGACGTAAGTCTTCCTATTAGAACGCTAGGCGACGGTAGCGAGAATGTATCTTTTGTGGGGACAGAAAGAAGTCTCGGTGTTGGCGAAGAAAGTGTTGACTTTTGTGATGTTGACGACAGCTCCTGTCTAAACAATGGATTCATCTCTGATCATTTTGAAAGTAGACCTTGTAATGATAAAGACGAATTAAACCAGTGTGCAATGTATGATGATATGTCACTAAATGATGAAGAAAGTGCGTGTGAGAACAGTGTCCTAAATCTAAATGACTGTATTATATACGAAGATGACGATATATCTTCAACTGATGATGAAAGTGCTTTTGAAGACGACAGCGATTGTGAGAGTTTATTCGAACTTGAAAGAAATGTACTAGAGGCAAATGAAGAGAATACAACACTAAAACTAAACCAAATTAAAGCTATGTTTAGCAAAGGCGACATAAACGCTAGACTAAGTGATGATGATCTGATGAGCAGTTTTATGCAAACATTTGTGAATGACGAAAGTGATGAAGGAATGGAATCAGACTGCAGCGATCTTATGTAATGATATAAAATGAAATATTTTTTGCTTTGTATTGGCTTACAATGTACATATGTAATTGTTAATCACCCAAAAAATGTGCTATTATAATTTATTGGTTCGTTAAATAAAGAAAACTGAACATTGAGCTTTTCATTTTATTTAATCATATTATTATCTATTCACCCCGCAGAATTTCACTACAGGAAGTCTAACTGGTTGAACGCAAATGCATTCCTCAGCTTTGACAGAATCACTGTTAATATAAAATCCAGCATAATGCTGGCACTGTCGATTCATTTTAGATAACAAAACTAACTCCGCATCTTGCAGTTTCGGCTGTAGCTACACTCGTTGGACCAGGTGTGCACTTTGCAAGAGGCTTCGATATTTCACCGAAAAAAACAAACAACTATCAAACCTATGGTGACTTTAGTACACGATAAAGATGCAAAATGCAACAGGCGTAACCCTTTGCCTGCCTGTTATTGCATATGTCATTATATATAAGAAATGAAATGGCTCATCTGCTGGATAGAAAATGATATTTTTGGTCTCTCTGTTCTACACATATTCTGCATTACCATGACAATTTAATCTCCTGTTCATCATACTCCGTCGTAAGTTCTTTTTCATTTACAAAGTTGTTATGATCTTGACTCGTGTCATTTCTTAAATGCTTACAAAGAGAATCTACCGCACCTACGAGTTGTGGATAAGAAACGCTCACCCGATATTCCGAAAAACGATAGCGTCATGTTATTTTTGATAAAACTAAATTGATGAAATTTTTCAAATTACAAAGCATGCATCGTACACTATCAATATCTAATCCTGCATTACTGTGTCCCAGGCATAAAAATACAGCAGATAAAATGGTTCACTGTAAGGAAATTTTATTTACTTGCGGATGAATTTATACTGTTTTTTTTTCTTGAAAGCACTACGATGCTAACGACCGGTTATCGTTCAAGTATGTAGGCAGAACTGAGATCCCCTCATCATCAGTAAAAGTATAATGCTTTTGTTTCGATTTTAGTTGTGTCGGTCGCGCCAAGACATTTTGCTGATTTTTTCATTATTTATTCGTTCTGTGTTTCCCAACACTAAGTCAGAATCGCCACACAATCACACGCCGATAACGGCGCTCTAAAACTGTCGTCATGTCATTCTGTCTTTGTACTGTGGCGGGGGCAGAACAACAGGACAAATCAGTGTCGTGTTACTAGTATATGTCGCTCCCGCCAAATGGTAAAATGTCAAATGCTATATTCGTATTGGAGTGTCGACTAGCTAAAACGGACAATACGTTGAACTTTTCTAGTTGGTTTGTGATATCTTCTGTTGAAGACGTTATCATTTTTATGCACAAGCCTTCGGATGCGTTTTGCTTCGAAATGTAAAGAATCCCTATCTTTTACAAAAACACAAGTTACTTAAACAACTTAGTTTAGTTTCTATGGGATGATTAGTCTGCTTATAATTTGCTGTAAAGCTGACTTAGAGAATAATGTAGAAAACGGAAGTCAGTGTCAAGATATTGAAAATCGAGGCAGTGTTAAAATCCGTCGTTCCTGCTCCCGTCGCATTTGTCTGGCAGTTTTCCAGATCTTGACCAGCGTTCTTGCAAACCACATGACATATCCTTGTATCCCAATCTTGAAACTTAGCATTCCAACATTTATCATTTTCTATTCCTGGGGAAAGAGGTATCGGGTGATGAACGGTATCATGGTTGACTGGATGTAACCGTTCCGTTCGAGGAGGCGGAGGTCTTTGTCCGGTACCTGGCGGTGGGGGCCTAGTATGTCTCCGAGACTTGACGTCTTTTCCATGAAAGCAACTGATTATATAAGGAAAGTCGTACGTTGCTCTGTACATATACCGCCCGTTGTATGTATGTCCATGACATATGTCCAAGTCTACAGATGTCCAGTTTTTACCTGTACTGTCCATAGGACCATAGATTGGATAGCCATCAAGGGCCACACCTAAAAACTTGTCCCTCAGATCACCTGTATAGAGGCATTCCGGAACTCCGTGATAGTGATATGTTCCGTCAGGGCTCGGATGTCCCCGGCAACTGTCAAGCTCTTCGGCGCATTCCCCTTCGACAGCGTTCCATCCGAATCCTGTATACGGATTATAATACGCTCCCCCGCTCACAGCTAGTCCAATAACCCCAAGTCCTCCGGCACAGCCTTTCACAGCAGCAACAGTCGGTTTAAGTGGCATCGTATACGAGTGGTTTACCTTTTCAGCGTCATTCGGGTTTCCCCAATCTTTTTCAGATGAATGAATGGGGACACCATGGTGTTCGTATGTAACAGTATCGTCTTCCTTGTCTATGGTTATTGCGTAACCATTATCTCTCAATATTTGAATTTCTTCATTTGTCAGCGCATTTTGAGCAGATACTTGAAATAAGATGCCAACAAAAACGACACCAGCAAACCGGAAATGAGACAACATTTCTTCTAAAAATAGAATGAAAACATGGTAATGTAAGATGTATTTCTAATGTTTTTAAAGTAAATACTATTTATTCTGTTTTCTTTAATACATGCGGCGCATTCTAAACATGAGATTAAGGAATGGTTAGATGAAGTGTGTCTTGTGCTGCGACCAAAAATATACAATGTGTCGAGACACAATTATAATGTTTCAAATAAGCACAATGCGAAAAGTATACTGTATAGTCAATGACATAATAAGGTTATTATAACAGTAGCTCGATCTGGGATGCTGTATTCGGCTCGAGCGGATTTTTGTCAGATCGGATCTCACGAGGCGCGCAAGCGCCGAGTGCGATCCGACCTTGCAAAGTCCACGAGAGCCGAATACAAAATCCCAGATCTAGCTACTGTTATAATGACCATTTTATCTTATACCTCTACATTTTTGTTTGTTGTTTTGTTATTGAACGAAATCTTCAGTGTTTACCGATATTGAAATGGAACTAATTGCGCTATTTACAGAACCGTATCAGGTGATGCATATTTATGAAAGTAGTCCGGCAGCATACAATACGGAATTTGATTCTGCCTGTTCATATTTAATTGTGAAATATAAGCAGACTTTTTACAGAATTAATATAGGTATAATAATAATAATAAAAAAAAGAGTTATTTCATGTGTCAGCTGACTGATAAATAAACTCCTTATATCCGTGTCTTCCCATACTGAATTTGCTGAACAAGTTGAATAAAATGTGAAGCTCTGTAGAGCATTTTAACATTTTTAAAATAAGCCTGGCATTTTAATTCAACTCGTGCAATGATTTCAGTGCGAAAAGACACGTGAATGAATGAATACGCCTCTATATACCAAAGAAATAAAACATGTCCGATCATATGGAACGAGAAGGTTGCATTCAAACAAAACATAAAAGATATCGTAGCGTAATTACTAAATCATACCAGGTTATTATTGTAAACCAACAGATAATCACTTTAAAAACAACACTTCATGTATATACTACTACATTTCAAATTTCACTTCCGTATTAAATTCACAACAGAGTTCATTGATAGTTCAATCATATATCCAGGGGCTCGATCGTTGATTTTAAATATTGAAAGTTGTTTCTGGACGATTCAGCGAGTTATTCCAAGGTTCAGCGTGGAACGAAAATACAGTAAACTTGTATCGAAACATTGAATTGGGAAGAAATATTGAGACAATGCAAATTAATTATATACATTTTGTACTATGAAAAAATGCAACGCAAAAAAAATATTCAGGAGAGACCTGAGGATGAAACTTGTCGTTTAAAAAGTTGTCTTTTCACAACCATTCTGTTTTTATTCAGCTCAGGATCCATAAAAAGTCTAAAATCACTCATTTGACTTGTTGACATAAGTTAGTGGCCTTAAATAGTGCTCCAAGGGGCACCGTGATCGAGTGGTAAATATGGTTGCTTAGAAGCCTTTCTCAGATGTGAATTCAAAATATAGCTTGGATCGTAGAATTATTCATGTCAAGAAACCATCCATGCAGTCGGCTTATGGAAGGTCGTAGTTCTACCTTAGTGCCGACCCGTACCTGAAATAATGCACGGAGGGGCATCTGGGGTCTTTCTCAAACACCAAAAGCTGGAAATGTCACCACACATTATCATCCTTTACATCTCGAATCTATTTCAACGTATTTGTTAACATCAGTGTGTTATTACGTCATAACCACACTAAAGCAGCTGTCTCACGGTGGCAAGCTATTTTCTTAAACTTCAAACTGCCATGTTTTTCAACTGTGGTCCAATTTTAAAAATTCTTCTAGCGTTTATGAAACATTTGACGAGGATTTCTTATAAAATAATTCAATAAGGTCTTTAAATTCTAGCACATGCGTACAAATTATCTTTTTACCACATAGGCCGAGCCTATACCTTTGATAATGTGGAAGTAGTTCGCAACACAAACCTTTGGCAGTCGGATTCGAGAGGCTCCACCTAGCTGTGTCCGTCCGAGGAAAAAATATGTTACGCAAAGGTGGAGGGTTTGGAGGTTAAAGGTCCCCCACCTTTGTCCGTCCTACCTGCCGCAAGACGACTCCAATATAGTCCCTAAAATTTTCGGAGGTATAAATATGCCTATTGGTTACAGATATCTACAATTTATTCGCGACTGGTGGAAAAGGACAACTTTAGTTAAAGATCGGTGCAGTTGGTAATCAACAGTCAGCAGACGACACTCACTGGCTGCAGACGACAGATGATCCAAATTATACGATGGCACCATAACATGAAATATTAAGCAGGCGGGACAAAATGCCGACTATATTACTACAATAATTCGCAACAACATTATTCTCTTAAAATGGCAGCAAAGCCTCTGTGGTAGATCGATAATGTCGCCAACTTCAAATTACCGTTGCCCCTCACCACTTTTCTCTTTACAATAACAATGACCTTGACAATGAATACCAAAACTGCAACCTGCTCTTTATAAGAAACATTCGTACCGTTTCGTCCATACATCTCATTCTTAACTGGTTACTGGAGGAAAATATGTTTACTTTATTTTTATTAACGTTGACCGACACAAAACGCAACTGAACTTTGATCTATTAAAGTTATTAAAATATTAAGTTTTGTTACAATCTGAAACCATTTTTCTATTTCATTAACAGCAATACTGGCCTTGACCTCAGTCTAAAAAAACAGCTACATACGCACCAAGTCTCAGTCACAATATCTCATTCCTAACTGATATTTTGAACAGAAATGGAACATACATACGCAGTCTGCGAAGTAACACTCTATAATGTAAATACCCTATATAAGTTTCACAAGTCTTGTTTCTAAACCGATCTTCATGAAACTTGGCAGGTCGTATATTAGTTTAAACATATTTATTTCGTAATGTACATTTAAGAATGACAACTGACATGACTACACACAATAGGAAAAGGACTGGAACGATAGAATTAACTAAAATAGTTCCTCTCCTTACAGATAAATTACATACAATAATGGCAGGCATTAAATATACGATCTTAAATACATTACATTGAACTAAGCTGTTTTATTAAACATTGAAATTTTTGAAAATGGTGAACAAGAAAATTTGGAAAGTAGTGAGAAGAGTACGTAACGAATTTTAAGTAATAATCTTAAATTAGTTTTTTCATAGCTTCATTTTAGAGCAGTAGTAATTCAAAAAAGTAACTATGTCTTGTTAAGTAACACTAGTTGTTTTACCTATGCAACTGCGTACTGAAGTATGAAATAACTACCTCAGATAACTAACTAGCAGAAAATAGTAATAAATATTGAAAATTGGCGCATATGCGAAGTATAAAAGAGAGGTAATTCTGAAAAGAAAGTAGAGAAGATTGAAGAGTCGGGGAATGGTTAGGGTTCGAGTGACTTATCAGGCCGAACATACTTGGCATACCAACTGTTGTCAAATCGCCTTGATGCTATAATGAAGCGATGTACAGCGTCAAATATCAACTTGTTTTGTTGCAAGCTTAAGTTATCATCGCCGTAGAGAAGATTCTTGAGCGTGATGTCCGCTAGAGGTCTTATGCTGTCAAAGAGTTCTATTCTGATATCGGAGAAGTTGGGACAAAGGCATAGGTAATGGTATGTAGTTTCAATGGCACCACATGCGCAGAGAGGCGAATGAATAATGTTTTTTGAGAATAAATCTTGGTTGAGACCGCTACAGTCAGTTCTAAGACGAGTATGAAGAACCTGTGCTCGCCGGGCACCATAATATAACAGTGAGTTGGGTTTGGGTTTATTAGTGTTTAGGTAGGACTTGAAGGAGTCTAAATGTCTGATCTCTTTGGCCTCGTTGGGTAGAGCATTCCAGCTGTCAATTGCAGAGGGGAGAAAGGAATTAATGTATTGGACAGTTCTACCACGGATATTGAGAAGATCGGCATCATTTCTCAGCCTCATTTGTGTAGCCTGACCTACCGTATCCGGAACAAGGGACGACAGGTAGTCAGGAACAAGTCCATTTACCATCTTAAAGAAAAGAACAAGTTTATGTTTGTGTCGCCTTTCCCACAGGGGCTTCCATCCAGTTTCTTGCTGTAAGTTACGAATTGAGCATAGTTTGGTGCAACCAGTAACAATACGGGCAGCCTCGTTTTGAATTTTCTCCAGATCATCTTTTTCGTATTGGCTACAGTTGTCCCAAACTACATCTGCATATTCCATTATTGGGCGAATGAACGAAAGGTAAATGACTTCGAGTGATTTTCTATCTAAAAGGTATCTCAATCGTTTCATGATGTTGATTCTGGTCCAGGCCTTAGCTTTGATCAAATCAATCTGTTGATGCCATTTGCAATCATTGGAAATCACTACCCCGAGATGTTTGTGACTGTCGACGGAGGGGATTGTAGAATTGGTCATGCTGATGGAGGGATGAAATGGTTTCATCCTTTTACGAGAGATGACAAGAGATTCTGATTTTGCTGGATTAAAATTGACAAGCCATGTGTCGGCCCATTCCGTAATCCTGTTTACGTCAGATTGTAGCTGAGTAGCGGTCGCAAGAGGGGATTCTACGATCATAAACAGACTGGTGTCGTCTGCGAAAAGGTTTATATTAGATTCGATATCAGTGACAATGTCATTGATATATACAAGGAAACCTAAGGGACCAATAGTGGACCCTTGAGGGACACCGGCTTGTATTTTAGCGATGCTTGAGGACGCTCTAGGAATAACGACCCGTTGACACCTGTTAGAAAGATAGTTGGAGAACCAACGCAGTAGATTTCCACGGATACCCGCGCGCTCAAGCTTGTAGAGAAGACCGCGATGCCAAACCTTATCAAAAGCCTTGCTAATATCAAAAAATATAACCCTGACTTCTAGTCCTTTATCGAGAGCACTGCAAAATGTATTGTAGAGATAGGCCAATTGATTCACAGTAGAGTCACCTGGCATGAAACCAGATTGGCAACAAGTAAAGAAATTAGTGTCATGGAAGAAATTAAACAGATGTTTGAATATGATTTTTTCGAAGACTTTCTCAATAGTATCAAGAAGTGAAATGGGGCGATAGTTGGATGGTAAAGATGGGTCACCTTTTTTAAATATGGCACACACATTCGACAGTTTCCACACTGAGGGCATTGTCGAAGAGCTCAAAGAGGCATTGAAGAGATCGCAAAGGGGGGTGGAAAGCTGATCACAAGCTTCGACAAGAACTCGGTTACTAATTCCGTCAGGACCAGACGCTTTGGCTACATCTAAGCACTTGATAGCATCGATAACTTCCGAGGGGTGTATTATAATTGAGTCCAGAATCTGTTTAGGCTCTTCAGTTGGTATAACTGGCAGCTGGCTGTTTGAGTCATCGATTTGGGATTGTTGGGCAAAGAATTGGTTCAGAACGTTGGCCTTTTCCTGGTCGTCAAAAACTAACTGGCCTGAGACTGGGTCATAAAGAGGTGGTATTGATGAGGGCATAGAAGGAGATATAAAAGATTTAAGAATTCTCCACCAATCACGAGATGAAAGATTACTAGTCTTTAGTTTTGAGGCAAGAGATTCGTAGTATAAGTTTTTGTGAAGACGTATGAGACCTACAACACCATTGCGGAGTTCTCGAAATTTTGTCCAATGGGCGTTTGAGTTTGAAAATTTAGCCTTTCTGTAAGCGCGTTTCCTCTGTCTGATTTTACGTTTGATGTCCATATTCATCCAGGGAGGTTCTCGGGGGTTGATAGAAATTTTCTTATTCGGGATACACTGGTGAGATATGTCAACAATAGCGGACGTGACATTGGAAGCATACACGTTTACATCATCGTTTTTCAGACCGTTCCAATCAGCTTCTGCAATTTTCCGTCTCAACAGGCCGAAATCGGCGTCCTTGTATCTCCAAATATGTCGCTGGAGATTTTGTGAAGTAGGTTTACGTAGGTCGTATATTCGTATGGTCGTTGACAAATCTACTAAGTTTTTTTTCCAAATACATTTGTACTCCCAACCACATTTAGACACGACTCCGGGCGA
Source organism: Mercenaria mercenaria (assembly GCF_021730395.1). Taxonomy (NCBI): domain Eukaryota; kingdom Metazoa; phylum Mollusca; class Bivalvia; order Venerida; family Veneridae; genus Mercenaria; species Mercenaria mercenaria. The sequence goes on along the minus strand of NC_069367.1, from coordinate 12,985,739 downwards.
CAATCCTCCTTGATCAAATTATGGCATATATCTGTACTAAGCTAGTTGACAAGAGAACGAGACTGACCCTAATTCGCACACCTGATGTTTTATGAAAATCAAGTACAAATGTGATTAGACCGATCTAATGACCAAGGTGACCGCGTTTTGAAACTGCAATAGATTTAATTCTAGTAATCTAATAACATTCTTGACAAATTTTCAAAAAGATCAGGTTGGAAATGTGATATTTTCCGAGTTTTGACAAGATTTTTCGATTATTTGACAAAGTAACATTGTTTTTCTAACCCATTTGAGGTTATAGGCATACAGACACTAAATAGAAAAATGGCGCGAAAAAAAATGGTATCGCATAATGGCGGACACAAATAGTCCTTAGTTTTTTTGCTCTGTAGAGCTATTTTCCTTATTTTCTTTGCATTTTTTTTGCTAAAAGCACATGACAGATCTATGCTTGACATGTAGGTAGCATTTTCATAATGAAATAACATCATGACAAAATTTTTCATGGAAACTTAGATCATACACCACCAGTATAATTTGGGGTCTCATTTTTTAGCTGATTTTGCAGCTTGTGTGTTTGACTGAAATTATTTTTCTTGCATCAAACATGACCCCCACTTTTCTTTTGATTTTTAGTTAGCCCTGACAATATTCTTCAAGAAAATGTAAGTTACAGAAATTTAAAATGGGTCCTGATGTGTGCTGCGGTCATTGGAAATAGGTCAGTTTTATATAGAATAAAGAACAACAACTATTTAGTGTGTTATAACCTTATAACACACTAAATAGCCACCACTATATATTCTATATAAAATGACAAGTTTTCACAATGCTGCAATACACACCTAGACCAATTTTAAATTTCTTTAACTTACATTTTCTTGTAGAGCAACATTTATACTGTAAAAATATCCAAAGAAAAGTAGGGGTCATGTTTGATGCAAGAAAAATATTTCTGGTCAAACGGACACACTGTAATTTTTACACTGAAATGACAATCACAATTTAACGCAGGGGTATATGAATAAATTTCACATGTTAAATCAGTTTGGAGTCTTTTTTCAACATGCAAATGCTACCAGTATGTCAAGTATAGGCATGCAATATGATTTCAACCATTATCGCATAGTGCGGCAATTTTCCTTTGATCTTTGCAGCATGTTATACATAGTAACACACATTATTACTACAAAACTGTGCTGATATCTTACAAAACTGTTGCGATATATATCAACACGGAAATCTCTATGGAGTTTCATAAGAAAAAAAGTGTTCCGATATATATCAGCACAGTAAAACTGTTCCGATATATATCGGAACACTTTTTCTCTATTGAGGTCCTATCAAGGGAGTATAATTTTTTCCTTTCAAAGAAAAGATGATTTTAGCTCCAATTTACAGTTCACAGAGAAAGAATTGTCACAAACACCTACATTTATAAAGTAAAAGAATAAATAAACTAGAATATTTCAAAAACTTGATAGTTATTGCCAAATTCAGAAATACATGAAATATATGAAATTCTGAGATTTCTCAAATGTTTCTTTTTCTTTGATTTTTTTTACAAACAAAACAACAAGTTTTACAATATGTCTGGCCAATGAAATGCAAAGATTTAAAACCAATGCAGAAATTTGTTGGGTACTTTTATCTGGGGAACACATTTTCTAAAACAGAAGTTTTAGTGTTTCAGTCAGCGAGGCGCAGAAAGGGAATCAAAATAGTAAAAATAATAATAAACAAATTTAAATGAAAATAATATATAAATTTTAATGATAAACTATGCGATAAAACAGTTATAATATGTAGTGCCCGTGTGTTACCAGGATATATCAGAGCTAGGGGTACATCTCGTTATTTTTCTCTTCACATATCTGTCTCGGCCTACCGGCCTCGACGATATGTGCAGAGAAAAATACCCTCGATGTACCCCTAGCTCTGATATATCCTGGTAACACACTCTCACACATACTATAACTATTACATATATAGCAATGATTTCAAGGAAAAATCCTTCTTACAGCAAAAAAAACTGCGAACTATTTGAATCCGCCATTATGCGACTACCATTTTTTCATAGGTGCTCAGGCTATTTAGTGTCTGTATGCCTTTGAGCCAGTTTTCAACTAGGCCTAGATGATAAAAGACAGACACTTACAGTATGAAGTTTGAGAATTGGAGAACAGTATGTTCTGAGAATCAAAACGTCTACAGATGGGTGGTCCGCACAAGCCGGACAATAAATCCCAGTTTCCTTGCTGATGGGCATAATAATGGATTCTCCTGAAGCAAGCATAAAACTGGAAGGAAAACGTTTACAGACAGGTAAATTTTTACTTGGGACAGTAATTTACTTCCTTTTAGAGTATTTTAACCTATTCGAGTTTATAAACTTTGAAAACCAAACACATATATAGATATCGTATTCTAAAACATCTAATTTGAATGAATGTCCCATTTTACAAATCCCCATTGCTAAACTGGATATCAAAGACTTACAACTCTTAGTGGTTGCTTTAACAGTTACTGATAGACACAGATAGACAAAGGTATCAAGACTGCATATTAAATTACATTTACAAGTTTCCTTTTCAGAAAATCCAACATGCTCTTTACACATTTTCACCAAGATTTACAATACATATTAAGATTATCGGCCTATGAAAAAGATACATAACCAGCTGTTTGTAATGCACATATGTCATCAAGGATGGCCTGCAGGAGGGAATAAGGTATGTAATTTTTGCATGCTGTGGCCTTGACCTCCAATCCCTAAAACAATACAGCATCTATCGACCACAGGCAATTATCATGTGAAGTTTGACAACTGTGTGTCAAAATATTCTCCAGTTGTTAATCGGAATTAGTTTTAAATCTGAACATCACTTTGACCAGTGGACCCCTAAATACTAACCATATACAATTATCTTATAGTTTGATACTCCTAAGCCAAAACATTCTGCATTATTGAGAGGGTGTGTTCCTTTCGTTTGTATTGGGTCCAACACCTGCATTTTTCAACAGTATTTCAGATATGTAATGGAGGGCAGTTAACCTAACCAGTGTTCCTGGATTCTGTACCAGTACTAACCTGTCCTCTGCAATTAACTATCAACTTCCCCACATGAATCAGAGATGAAGGACAAATGATTTTAGACACAATGTCATTTATAAAATTATTAGTCAACATAAACCCTGCCCTGGGATCAAACTCACGACCCCGTGATCCATGCTCTCCCTACTGAGCTATACAGGCGGTCTGAAACCCAATTTCAGGTTTACAGCCTCGGTGACACTGGCCTTTGGCCTACTGACCCAGCAACTACTAGGGACCATCTTATGACCACAGGCTATTCTCTTACAAAGTTTGATAAATGTTGGCTAAAATGATCTCCACTAATCAATCAAAAATAATTTTCAGTCTGAAGATCACTGTTGACCTTGAGCTTTGACCTATTGATCCCAAAGACTATAGGGTTCATCTACTGACCACACAAAATTTTCCAATAGTTTGATTATTGTACGCAAAAGCATTCTTTAGTTATTGAACAGAAACCATGTTCAGACTGAGGGTCCTTGTGACCTTGACCTCAAACACAATATTTATCACAGGTAATCATCTTATAAAGTTTGAAAACTAACGGCCCAAGTATTCATTTATTGAAAACCATACAGCATTATGACAAACTGGCTAACAATGAACAAAACCAATATCATCCTCTTTTCTTTGAATGAAGTCATAAATATACTGATTTTCTGAAACTTGTGACAACTGAAAGTTGGTTACAAGTTACTATAGAGAGAAAAACCATCAGATTTTCATTTTGTGCTTAACATGAATTGCTTTATATTTTGCAGATCATAGACATACCAACTTTATTTTATACTTTTATCAAATATTTATACCCTGTATTATATGAAGGAGGAGGAAAAAATGATCTGCAAAAATTGAATTCTTTTACATGTATTTATAACAAAACAACAAATCCAAATAGTGAAAATAAAAATTTGCTTTGACATATACACTGATACAATGAAAATACTTTTGTTGAAAAGCATGTTGGCAATAAAATCAAATTTTAGTCCAATACCAACATCTAACTTGTATCCTCCTATATAGTAAAAAATGAACGAAACTTTGCTTTCAAAATATCTCTTCTCAGATTTTATTTTGAACATCTGCAAGAAGTCTATAGGTATGGTGGAAAGTATTTCAAAAACAATGTAATGGAAGTCTAACAAGAGCTGTCACAGGAGACAGCACGCTCGACTATTCTGATGCTGGATAGTGAAACTGGGCCCATCTGAGGAAACTGGAGCTGTCACTGGAGTGTTTAATGACTCCAATGGTGGATGAAGATATTGCACAATAGCTTGAGTCTGTGCCAAAAATATTAAGTAATAAGAGAGGTAAAGATAAAGTGTATCAAAACACTATATAGTATATTTTTAAGCAAAAAGGGGGCATAATTCATAAAATATTAGTGCAAGAGTTATGCATCTTGTGTCATATAATGTAGGTGATGATGTGGAACAACTATTTTAAGTTTGAATCAAACCCATTTTTAATAACTGAGATGTGAAAATGCATCAAAATTAGCCTTAAATTCCAAGTAAAAGGGGGCATAATTAATGAAAAATTGGTGCCAGAGTTATGCACCTTGTGTCAAATGATGTGGAAGATAAGGTGGAACAACTATTTTAAGTTTAAATCAAATCCATTTAGTAATAACTGAGATAGAGTGAAAGTGTATCAAAACTTTTAACCTGAAATTCTAAGTAAAAAGGGGAGATAATTTATGAAATATTGGTGCAAGAGTTATGGCCCTTGTGTCATATGATGCGAGTAATGATGTTGAACAACTATTTTAAGTTTGAATCAAATCAATTCAGTAATAACTGAGATATACTTGAAGTGCATCAAAACTGTAACCTGAAATTCTAAGTAAAAGGGGGGTTAATTCATTAAATATTGGTACCAGAGTTATGGGCCTTGTGTCATGTGATGTGGGAGATGATGTGGAACAACTACTCTCAGTCTGAATCAAATCCATTTAGGAATAACTGAGATAGAAAATGCATCAAAACTTTAAACTGAAATTCTAAGTAAAAGGGGGGATAACTCACGAAATATTGGTGTAAGAGTTGTGGCCCTTGTGCCATATGATGTGGGTGGTGATGAGGATTAACTATTTTAAGTTTAATCCATCAAGTTAATTACAGAGATAAGGAGAAAAAAAAGAAAGTGTAAAAAAAAATTTAACCAGGGTGGGAAGGCGCAAAGACGCAGACGCCGTGGTGAGTAGGATAGCTCTCCATATACTTCGTATAGTCGAGCTAATAAAAATTACGATAAATTAATTTGCTCTTTCACCAGTCTGAATGAACAACATGATTAAATTTTAATTGTATCTTCTGCAAGAGCTGTACCACTGAACCAAATTCCACTGTAACAACCAGGCCGTAATTAACATCCGGAAAAGCACAACCTACATGTATCTAAATTATTCCTGGTCAGATGCATCACTGCCAAACTGATTACTACTATTTAGAGTAGCTTCCAGTTCTTGTAGTTCACTTTCACTCAGGTTTATGTCCTCCTCATCAGAAGCGTTCAATCTTTCCCAAACAGAAGTCAAAATTCCACTCGCCTTTTCCTTACTACCAATTTCTTTTGTGGATTTACCCGACTCATCTTTTTCAACAGGTTTATCATTTGTGCTGGTTCCATCATGTAGCAATCCGCCTGCCACTTTGTTTGATTGATTTTGTTTGTTTCTATTCCTTCTTCTTTTCAGTTTTTTATTATTTGAAATTGAAGGTCCAAAATATCTATTTAAAGATCTAAAATGTTCCTTAGAAGGTCCAAGATGTTCCTCTGAAGGTCTAAAATGTTTCTTATCATGTTTGCCTCTACGTCTCATTCTTTTCCTTTTATCCTGCCTTGTTTTTGGTAAATGTAACCCAGAACCTACATGTGCCGCCCCAAAATCAAACGAATCAAGTGATTTTAGTGAAGAAAAGGACAACTCAGTTGTACCACAGAATTCTTGCCCAACTACTAGATCTTGCTGAACAGCTTGGACTGGATGCACTGCAGAAAATGAACACTTAAGATATGGTGGATCCCTTACCATTTGTTGTGATTTTTGTGGATAATCTATTTCCATAGAATCCTCATAGTCAGTAGAGGCCTGCATTACTCTTGTACCATCGTAATAATGTGACTGGTCGTTACCGAAGAACCTTGATGCTTCAACTCTTTCATTTGGTTGGAAAGGATCATGCATGAATGCTGGATAGTCCAAGTCTGAATTGATATGTGGTACAAGATCTTCCGACATACACTGTTCCGGATGAACTTCAAACGGTTCTTGCAGATGTTCAGTAGAAAATATATCTGATCGGTATGACGAATTATCTTTTAGACCAAAACAACTGTCCATTGCAGATGATTCTATGGGTTCTAACGGGGAATTATAATCTGTAAAACCATGATTATATTCAAAACATACTTGTGACTGTACACCTAGAGTCACTGGGAATCTTGACTCAGCGTTAGGTGGATCTATATTTCCAGATAAATTGCCCTGATTTAAGAAGTCACCAGTGGTAGAGTCGTGACTGTATAATGTGGTAAAATTTTCTCTGAAAAATATTTTGCAGCAAATTAGAACAAATTGTTTCAGTAAAAAAACTTTTAATTTTTAATCTGAAATAAAATAAAGTTTCCAAAACAGTTCTGTCAACTTCTATTTGCTAAAATTCTCTAACATAAATAAGTGCAACAACCTTTATATAAAGAGGAATAAAAACAGCACTGATTCTCTCTTTTGTGTTGGAAATTTCAAACTATCATGATATCATTTTTTTTTTTCAAAACAAATTTATCTTTATTATTATGGACAATAACATGGTCTACAGTGGGATTATTATGGATAATGATGCACAGTCTACTGTGAAAGCATTTTTGACAATATGGTGAGCATTAGAAACAATGATGCCTTGTCTATTGTAAGATCACTGAGATAATGATGCACAGTCTATGGTGAAAGAATTACGAACAATGATGCACAGTCTATGGTAAACTCATTCAGGTTAATATTTAGACTACAGTCTTTCAAAATTAACAAGAGAGATTGTTTACCTTTCTTCTGTTTCTCTAACACTGGTGCTCTCATTCTCACAAACAGGTCCAGACTTCACTTCTGTTTTGACTGGCATTCCGCTGGAACTGTAAATGTTTTAACAACTTTAATAAAAAGTGTCTTGAAACATAACTCAGACAATACGTAAATTAAGTTCTGTAATTTTAATTTACTTTAGCTTTTACTGTTTTGAGCTCATCAAACCTGCATAAATTTGGTAATATTTATCATCGTTTTACTTCCACTAACATTTGCAAACAATCTTTCTTTAAAACAGAAGTTTGTTCATATTATGAACATGAGAACATGATTTTTTGCTTATACACAATTTCAAAAATGCCAAATCAAGAAAACAAAAATCGTCTGTGTCATGAATCAAACCTGGGCCACGTTAGCAATAAAAAAAATTCTGCTGTCCTAATCATTACACCATGGAGGAATATGTAATAACAGTTAAATATGAAGATTTATAATTAAGCAGTTTAGCTCTGGTGCCCTGTTACAAGCACATTTCAATTTTGAATGGAAAACTTAGTAAAAACAACTAATTCTCATGTTTCCATAACATATAATCTGTCAAGTCACTAAATTTCAAAGCCTTCTTAAGAAAATGCTTTTGTAAAAAAGCGCATGTCTCCCCCAATGCAAAGTCCTATAGGCAAGAAGTCAATAGGGGTCAGGAGCGAAAGTCAAAGAGACACTGATGGTCGGCTGCAATAGGGATCATCTACTTGGCATGTCCAGTCATCCCGCTAAGTTTCAACACTCTTGGCCTAGTGGTTCTCAAGTCACTGTTTAGGCTCCTGTGACCTTGACCTTTGATCAAGTGACCCAAAAATAAATAGGGGTCATCTACTCTGCATGTCAAATCATCCTATTAAGTTTCAACATTCTAGGTCAAGTGGTTCTCAAGTTATTTTCCGGAAACGATTTTACATGACCAGGCCCCTGTGACCTTGACCTTTAATAGACTGACCCAAAAATCAATAGGGGTCATCTACTCTGCATGTTCAATCATCCTATGAAGTTTCAACATTTTGGGTCAAGTAGTTCTCAAGTTATTGATCGGAAATTGTTTTCCATGTTCAGGCTCCTGTGACCTTGACCTTTAACAGAGTGACCCCAAAATCGATAGGGTCATCTACTCTGCATGTTCAATCATCCTATGAAGTTTCAACATCCTGGGTTGAGAGGTTCTCAAGTTATTGATCGGAAATGGTTATCAATGTTCAGGCCCCTGTGACCTTGACCTTTAAAGGAGTGACCCCAAAAACAAATAGGGGTCATCTACTCTGCAGGAACAATCATCATATGAAGTTTCAACATTCTGGGTCGAGAGGTTCTCGAGTTACTAATTGGAAACGGTTTTCGATGTTCAGGCCCCTGTGACCTTGACCTTTAACAGAGTGACCCCAAAATCGATAGGGGTCATCTATTCTGCATGACCAATCATCCTATTAAGTTTCAACATTCTGGGTCAAGTGGTTCTCAAGTTACTGACCGGAAATGGTTTTCAATGTTCAGGCCCCTGTGACCTTGACCTTCAACAGAGTGACCCCAAAATCAAAAATCAATCTACTCTGCATGACCAATCATCCTATAAGTTTCAACATTCTGGGTCAAGTCGTTCTCGAGTTATTGATCGGAAATGATTTTCCATGTTCAGGCCCCTGTGACCCTGACCTTTGGCGGAGTGACCCCAAAATCAATAGGGGTCATCTACTTTGCATGACCAATCATCCTATGAAGTTTCAACATTATGGGTCAAGTCGTTCTCAAGTTATTGATCGGAAATGGTTTTCCATGTTCAGGCCCCTGTGACCTTGACCTTTGATGGAGTGACCCCAAAAACAATAGGGGTCGTCTCCTCCATAAGCCCTACCAACCTATGAAGTTTGAAGGTTCTAGGTCAAATGGTTCTCCAGCACGGAAATGAAGTGTGACGTACGGACGGACGGACAGGGCAAAAACAATATGTCTCCCCTAGAGGGTGGGGAGAGACATAATTCTCCAATATCTATTTTTTTGTACCATCTGAATTCAGTGCCTTTGATCTATCCAAGTACATAAAATCCCAAAACACAAAACACTCATTTTTTGTGAATTCTTTACACCACAAATGATGCTGCTAACCATGAAAATGCTACATAAAGCCTATGATAAGCCGCTTGATAAGCTGGGTAGGTAGAGTACAAAGCTATGAAATGAGAGGTCCCTGGTATGGCTTATAACCTCTATTCTGTTTTGATAGAAGACCATGGGTCTGGAGACATTTTTCCACATGCAAGTGATGAGTAGGAGTTGTTTAGTTACTCGAAGAGAACATTGGTATTGGTACAGAATACGGGACATTCGTTAAATTAGCAGACATCTAAGCTATAACTGAAAAACTGTTGAAAAATGACTAAAACTTGGCCAAGCCAAGTTAACTGACTATCACTGTATAACAGAAATACTGTTAAACTGGACAAGAAATCCATGTGATCTTAGGATGCCCATCTTATCGACTGTGAAAGGAATTTGCATGACCCTAAGTTGAACATATCAAACATATTTCTATGTAAATGTTATCTAAGCATTAACAGTTGTAATCTTTCCTCTGGGCTTCATGCAAGTATCATTCTGATCAAGCTTGTAGAACCTCTACTATAATGATGCAAAAGAAGAGGTTGTTTTACTCATTTTTTTTTATTTTTCACAAACTGCAACCATTTGAACAAACTTGACCTGTCAACTTCTGACCTTGTAATTAACAAATGTCATCTTCAGATACTTCTCAGTTTGAATTTCTATGGCTTTTACGCAGACACTTCTCAAGGTATTATATGGAAACAATCCACAGTTTCAAGGTTCGCATTTCCTTCACTTTTCACATATTGACAAAAAGGCCAGTAGGGTTGTTTTACAACAGATCCAGACAAAGGCTAAAGACATTATACAACACTGAGACACAGGTTACTTACAAATTTGAGTCAGCTGATAAATTGTCCAGTCCTGCAATTACAAATACAGTACATAAGCAAACTGCAGCATGAAAATTATTATCTCATACAATTAGATAGATATGCACGTTTTCATTGCATTTGCCTTAATTTCTTTATCTTGGTGCATTTTCTCATTCTACAGCTCCAAAACAATATAAGGCATATGGAGGTACTGTCATGGTTACATCTGGCAAATTTCAACAGCTCTTTTCAAGTCGAGTGGCAGCATCTGATCTACCAGTCTCCTTGAAATTGTAGCTGTAAATAGTTCATTGCTAATGTTCAAGAAATAATATATCTCATCTAGTGATTATTGTTGAATAAATACATTGTTTGGAGTTCAGATGCAAAAGAATTAAGATCATGAGGGCATAGCCCCAAGTAGTATAATAAAATGCATCTGAATGAGGAACAATAATTTCATTCAAAAGCAAATGACTGTTTGAGATACATTATTTTTGATTCTAACACATTTTCAAGGATTATTGTTTACATCTTTGAAGATATTCTCCAAATATTTGCTGCTTCTGTGTGGTTTTCTTTTGCAGCACACCATTATGACAGTTGACCCGATGGTGCAAAAAAATGTGATGTACAAACTCTGCGTGTGTGTTCATAGTAACAGTTTCAGTCTTCTTTGTTTAATAGGAGAATAAATCAGGTTGTGTTAGAATTAATGATATACTTCAAACTGACTTGAAATAAAGTTTCTTATATCTTGTATCTGAGTTATTAGGTGGCTGTCAGTTAGTTACACTAGAGTATTCTTGGATTTTTTCTGAAATAAAAGGACCTTTGTTTCCCAAAATGTAACCACTAACTTCTCCACATGACAGAGGCAGTGGATGAATAACTTATTAATAATAAATATATGTATTTGAGATTACCTCACAGCTGTGTGTTTAAGGATGCAAATTTCAAATCACTTTGTGACTCAACTATGTGAATTTCAAACCACCTTTAATAGATGGCAAGCCACCATATGACTTGAAATGTGTCAAAGTGATCAAGCACCAAACAAACAATTGTTTGCATGGCATCTTTTTCAACAATTTTTCAGTCTATATACGAGAGTGTCTACTTGTACTAGTGAGCAAAATGCCCATATCTGTAGTGCTGCATCACTAGAATATCACACCAAAGACACATGACATGATACCCCATCCAGTCACATTATACTGAAATGGGCTGACCAGCCTGACAAGTCCTAGTTCTATCCTTTTAATGCTATGCACAAATCAAGGACGCCAATAGTATTATTTTTCATGTTTTTGGTATCACGTGGACAGGGAGTGAACCCACCACCTCCTACACTCCAAGTGGGCACCTGACCACTAGCCTACTGAGACTGTTTAATAAACAATCCTAAGCTTAGACCTCACACAGGAATTGAACTCGCAACCTCTGCAGTCTCCCTGCAGATAGTATACCAGCACAGCTGACAGTCAATCACTAACCTTCCTTGACAGCCACTCCTTCCCGCTGTAGTATCAGTGATAGTGATCTGTATTTTTTCGTTCCCGACAGCTTGTCTTCACTCTCGATCAGTAAATCAACAGGTAGCTTGCCATCTTTAACTCTACCCTGAATTAAGAAATAAATTCACTTTTTCAAATAGTTCAGCAAGAACTTTCATGTAATACCTTCTGGTATAATTACAATTATGTCATTTCAAACTGAACTCCTGCACAAGTCAAAATTCTAAATTTCAGCTCCACTAACCTGTCAGTGTGTACACTTTAAAATCTCACAGAACTCTCAAATAGACCAAGGAGGCTGAAGTTTCCTTAGGTAGTGAACCCAATATGACATTCAGAAATATCTATTCTGTTACATATTCTCCATATGCAACTTACGCAATCTCCGTATATGATTTCTGCATTCTGCATATGCGATTTCTGCATTTTTGTGTTATGTGATTTTTGCATTCTACGTATGCGATTTCTGAATTCTCTGGCATGAACAGAAGGTCATGTGCTTAGATAATGCCAGAACCCAATATGAGAATGTAATCACACTGAAATTAATGAATAACATTACAGGTCCACTACCTTAATAAAACAAATCAGTTTATCATTTCTGTTGAATTTCAAGTTACAAAACTTAGGTCAACTGATGCTTTCCTGCTTTAAAGGGCAAGATAGAAGACCCTTGGTGACACTTCTGAAAGAACTGGTAGAACCACTGACCTTCTGTATTAAAGACATGAATGGATGCAACACATGGAAGAATTCATTAACATTTTTCGCATGACAAACAAAACTGAGGTCAAATACATATATCTCATAAGCAAGATAACAAGAGCTGTCACAGGAGACAGCGTGCTCGACTATTTCGATGCTGGATAGTGAAACTGGGCACATCTGAGGAAACTAGAGCTGTCACTGGAGTGTTTAATGACTCCAATTGTGGATGAAGATATTGCACAATAGCCTGAGTCTATGTCAAAAATATCAACTTAAAGTAATAAGAGAGGTAAAGATAAAATGTATCAAAACACTATATAAGTATATCCTAAGCAAAAAGGGGCATAATTCATTAAATATTGGTGCCAGAGTTGTGCAGCTTGTGTCATATAGTGTGGGTGATGATGTTGAACAACTATTTTAAGTTTGAATCAAATCCATTCAGTAATAACAGAGACAGAGTGAAAGTGCATCAAAACTTTAACCTAAAATTATAAGTAAAAAGGGGGAATAATTAATAAAAAATTGGTGCCAGAGTTATGCACCTTGCGTCATATGGTGTGGGTGATGATGTTGAACAACTATTTTAAGTTTGAATCAAATCCATTCAGTAATAACAGAGACAGAGTGAAAGTGCATCAAAACTTTAACCTAAAATTCTAAGTAAAAAGGGGAAAAAATTCATGAAAAATTGGTCCCAGAGTTATGCACCTTGCACCATATGATAAGGGTAATGATGTTGAACAATTGTTTAAGTCTGAATCAGATCCATTCAGTAATAACAGAGATAGAGTGAAAGTGCATAAAACTTTAACCTGAAATTCTAAGTAAAAAGGGGAATAATTCATGAAAAATTGTGCCAGAGTTATGCATCTTGTGTCATATGATGTGGGTGATGATGCTGAACAACTATTTTAAGTTTGAATCAAATCCATTCAGTAATAACAGAGGTAGAGTGAAAGTGCACCAAAACTTTAACCTGAAATTCTAAGTAAAAAGGGGGAATAATTCATGAAAAAATGGTGCCAGAGTTATGCATCTTGTGTCATATGATGTGGGTGATGATGCTGAACAACTATTTTAAGTTTGAATCAAATCCATTCAGTAACAAGAGCTCGTCGAACACGAAATGCCCCCCTTGATGCATTCAGTAATTGCACAAGGAACAGAAATTATATGCTCACTGTCAACAAAAGTTCTACCATTCTGGTTTAATCTGACCTTGACCTTTAACCTATTAACCTAACAAGAGATTACAGAGTGATCTTGGCGCCATCCACTGAGCCATTTTTGAATGTTCCAAATTTCAAGACTAGCTCAAGGTCAAAATCAATGTCAAATTTCATTTCGGTACAAAACAATGTGTATGTGGTCCAAATTTGAAAGTTGTGGCTTTAGAAATGTGAAAGCAGGTCACTAGATCAACTTCAAGGTCCAAGTTCATTCCGGTAGACAGAACTATGCATGTGCTTCAAATCTGAAGGCTATAGCTTGAGAAATGTGAAAGTAGGTAATAGGTAAAATTCAATGTCAAATTTCAATTCAGAACACAAAAATATGCATGCGGTCCAAATTTGAAGCCTGTAGCTTGAGAAATGTGAAAGTAGGTCACTATGTCAATGTCAAGATCAAAGTTCATTTCGGTACACAAAACTATGCATGTGGTTCAAATTTGAAGGCTGTAGCTTGAGAAATATGGAAGTAGGTCACTAGGTCAAAATCAAGGTCAAATTTTATTTCGGAACAAAAAACTATGCAAGTGGTCCAAATCTGAAGCCTGTACCTTCAAAAAAGTGAAAGTAGGTCACTAGGTCAATGTAAAGGTGAAAGTTCATTTCAGTACACAAAACTATGCTTGTGGTTCAAATTTGAAGGCTGTACCTTCAAAAATGTGAAAGTAGGTCACTAGGTCAATAACAAGGTCAAAGTTTTTTTCGGTACACAAACCTATGCATGTGGTCCAAATTTTAAGGCTGTAGCTACAGAAATGTGAAAGTAGGCCACTAGGTCAAGATCAAGGTCAACTCATGTCATATTGCCACTCAAAACTACACATGTGGTCCAAATTTGAATGATGTAAGTTATGGACATGAAGGTTCTAAGTTTTTCCCTATATAAGTCTATGTAAACCATGTGACCACCAGGGCGGAGCCATATTTGACTCTAGGGGAATAATTTGAACAATCTTAGTAGAGGACCACCAGATGATGTCATATACAAAATATCAAAGCCCTAGGCCCTGTGGTTTTGGACAAGAGGTTTTTCAAAGTTTTTTCTTATATAAGTCTATATAAACCATGTGACCCCCGGGATGGGGCCATATTTGACCCCAGGGAAATAATCTGAACAATCTTGGTAGAGGACCACTAGATTTTGCTACATACCAAATATCAAAGCCCTAGGCCCTATGGTTTTGGACAAGAAGATCAGAAACCGTTTTAACTGTTCCTGGCCAATGTGACCTTGACCTTTGACCTAATGACCTCAAAATCAATAGGGGTCATCTGCTGGTCATGGCCAACCTAACTATCAATTTTCCTGACACTAGGCTCAAGCGTTCTAGAGTTATTGCCAGGAAACCATTTTACTGTTCCTGGTCACTGTGACCTTGACCTTTGACATACTGACCTCAAAATCAATAGGGGTCATCTGCTGGTAATGACCAACCTCCCTATCAACTTTCGTGACCCTAGGCCTAAACGTTCTTGAGTTATCATCCAGAAACCGTTTTACTGTTCAGGGTCACTGTGACCTTGACCTTTAACATACTGACCTCAAAATCAATAGGGTTCATCTGCTGGTCATTACCAACCTCCCTATCAACTTTCATGATCCTAGACCCAAGTGTTCTTGAGTTATCATCCGGAAACAGTTTTACTATTCAGGGTCACTGTGACCTTGACCTTTGACATACAGACCTCAAAATCAATAGGGGTCATCTGCTGGTGATGACCAACCTTCCTATCAACTTTCATGATCCTAGGCCCAAGCGTTCTTGAGTTATCATCCGGAAACGGATTGGTCTACATTCCGACCGACCGACCGACAGACCGACCGACCGACCTACCGACCGACATCTGCAAAACAATATACCATACAACATAATAACAGAGGTAGAGTGAAAGTGCACCAAAACTTTAACCTGAAATTCTAAGTAAAAAGGGGGAATAATTCATGAAAAAATGGTGCCAGAGTTATGCACCTTGTGTCATAAGATGTGGGTGATGATGTTGAATAACTATTTTAAGTTTGAATCAAATCCATTCAGTAATAACAGAGATAGAGTGAAAGTGCATCAAAACTTTAACCTGAAAATCTAAGTGAAAAGGGGGGATAATTCATGAAATATTGGTGCCAGAGTTATGGCCCTTATGTCAGATGATGTGGATGATGATGAGGAATAAGTATTTCAAGTTGAATCAAATCCATCAAGTAATTACAGAGATATTTTGAAAAAAGAGAAAGTGCACCAAAACTTTAACCAAGGTGGGGACGCGGAAAGACGCCGACGCCGACGCTGGGGCGAGTAGGACAGCTCTCCTTATACTTTCGTATAGTCGAGCTAAAAATTAAGACAAAGATAAATCTAAGTGCCCTAAAAACAAATGGGGAGGGGGTGAGAAAAAATGGTCTCATTTACGTTAAAAAATGTTCATATGTTTAACCTTTTTCTCTAGAAATAACTTCCTTCTCTGTACAACATTTTTAACAAGTGTGTTTGTTGATGAAGGCCACTCAACAAGACTGTTCGCAGGCTTCAGGTCACACAGTTTACTGCAGAAAGACAAACATGGTAGCCCCCTGAACTGTTTGAGAACACATCGTAGATTGTGGTCTGAAACTCTGTGTTTACTTCCATAGTCAATGAGAAGAACCTGAAAAGATAACAGTTGTTACATATAAAAAGACAGCTACCGTACCTTTATTTGTGACTTGTCCATTTATACATTTGAGCCGCGCCATGAGAAAACCAACATAGTGGGTTTGCGACCAGCATGGATCCAGACCAGCCTGCGCATCCGCGCAGTCTGGTCAGGCTCCATGCTGTTCGCTTTCAAAGCCTATTGGAATTAGAGAAACCGTTAGCGTACAGCATGGATCCTGACCAGACTGCGCGGATGCGCAGGCTGGTCTGGATCCATGCTGGTCGCAAAGCCACTATGTTGGTTTTCTCATGGCACGGCTCATTTACTTATTCTCACTTTACTTAGTTGCATTTCACATAAATCTTGTGATCAGTCAATTCTTCAGGATCTAAAGCTATAAAACTTGAGATTTGAGACCAGTCTAAGAAATCAACCTTGCCATTGGTCAGTTTTAACTTTGTCCTCAGACACTGGAGTTAAAGAATGGTCTCCAAACTAAAGTCTTTTAATCTTGGATTCTACTCACTAGAGTTTTTGCAACTGAATGATAAACTCCCTTATCAACAAAAGAAGTTGAAAAAATTCTTTGAAGTGTATCATCATTAGTCAAATCCACCAGTGAGAATATTTTCTAAACTTTGAGACACAATCAAGTCTAATGCAAATCCTGGAGTTAGCTAAAGAGACCTCGGAGGTTTCATCGTTTTTCAGTATTTGTTGAGTTTAAAGTCACACCAGCACAATTATAGGGCATATGGTGACTTTCCAGCTTTTCGTGTTGGAGGAAGACCCAAGTTGCTCATCTGAGCATGTTTTCATTACAGACAGGAAACTGAACTGATCACTGACCTTCTATAAGTCAGCTCAATGGCATTGTCACATGAAAGAATTCTACACCCAGCCAAGTTTCAGAGAGGGGCAGGAGATTCCAAGTCAGCAACCTTAACCAATCAGTCACAGAGTCCCCAAATTTGAAAACACTCAAATCTTTTAATATAACCGGTATTGTGAAATAAATATTTGGGGATCACTAATTTTTGTGGGTTAAGTGGATTCATTAATCCACAAAACTAAATCAAAGCTAACAAATAAAATTCCATTAACTATATCTTCGGAAGTTGAAATAAAATGTTCATATCCCCTTAAAATAGCCTCTTTAGCCAAACTCATGAAATTTCTTGTCCAAAAAAAAAAATGCAATTATTTCACAGTATATTAATTTACCTCAAAACCTTGTCCAGGTGTAGCAATCTCCGTGATTTTACCCCTATACCAGAGTTTTTCTGACATCAAGAAAGCTGCACAAAACATGCCTTCCTCCCACTTAACATGACTATCATGTACACTGTTGTTATAGACAACCTGCATGTCCTTCATTAACCTGAAAGAAAGGAACATATGCAATTTTACAACACAGGTGCTCCCTCAAGATACAAACCTGCCCCTCTTATAAATGATGGACAATTCCTTTCTGTTATCCACACATATTTTTTTCTAATGTGATAAAAATAAACATCTTTTCAAGAAAACACAATTTCAAAATAAACTTTACCAACTAACACATACATGTAATTTACAAAGCATTATTTTAAATTAAATGTTTTTCTCAAAGTCCTTCATGATTCCCACACAAAATATAAACATATCTTTCAAAAGTTATCTCTCAAATCTTTAATTGTATCAAGTTTTACACTTAGATAAGTTGATGAAATCACTGTCTGAGACATATTATTTCCATTGTAACATAGCCTGCCTGTTTTCTGTTTTCCACGCTTCATTTTTCTATGACTTACAAACACTGATTTTATTGCATAATGTCACACTTTCAGCTCTTTTTGCTTGCTAGAAAAACAAGTTTTAAAAGTTTTATTTTGGGCTTAGCGCCGTTCTATCACAGTTATGTGACGGCGATCAGTTAACCTAACCAGTGTTCCTCGATTCTGTACAAGTACTAACCTGTTCTCTGCAAGTTACTGCCAACTTTTTCACATTAATCAGAGTTGGAGGACTAATGACTTCAGACACAATGTATTTGATCAAATTGTCATGGAGAACATATGCCTCATCCAGAGATAGAACTCACAACCCTGTGATCTGAGCTCTCCTTATTGAGCTAAAAAGGCTGGCTAGTCTTGTTAGAAAAAGGTACATACTCATTTACTGCAGTTTTATCTGTGTCAGTAAGCTGGAGGTGAATTTCAGATGGTGAAACATAGTAGCTTATCTTTACAGCAGGGGAACCAGCTTTCATCTGTACTACTGTGCTGGAGATTGTACTCGGATTCACTGAAAACACAACAAACAGAGATACAGAATAGCTTAAATTATCTAAATTTCATCTGTACTACTGTGCAGGTGATTGCATTGGGATCCACTGAAAATATACAGAGATATATAGTAGCTTATGAATCTGGCTTTCATCTGTACTACTGTGCTGGAGACTGAATGCAGATTCAGTGAAAACATAACAGTCAGATATTCAGAAGCTTACTGTGAAAGCATTAATATTCATGAGGGATTAATTTTTGTGGATTTCGTGGTTCAGTCAATTGACGAAATTTAATCCCAATGAACAAGTAACATTTCCATTCATTTTGTGTTCAAAAGTTGAAATCCACGAATTCATATCCCCACGAAATTACCGTTTTGACCAAAACAACAAAATTTCATGCCCACAAAATTGAATGATTTCACAGTATCCAGATTTCATCTAGACTACTGTGCTGGAGACTGCACTCAAACTCAATGAAAACATATGACACAGATACAGTTGTTTATCTAGATTTTATCTGTTCTACTGTGCTGAATATTGCACTCGGATTCACTGAAAATGCAACAGACAGAGACACATAGTAGATTAACTGGATTTCATTTGTAATACATTGCTAGAAATTGCACTCAGGTTAACCTAAAACATACAGATAGAGACATGCAGTAGATTAACTGTTTTTCATCTGTTTTACCGTGCTGGAGGTTGCACTCGAATTCACTAAAAATGTTAACATTAGCTTATTTTTATTTCATCTGTTCTACTATGCTAGAAATTTCATTCAGATTCAATGAAAACAGGACAGATGGAGATACATAACAGTTTAGCCGGATTTCAAGCAATAGCCCTTTCCCTAGAAAATATTACACCATTCCCATATCTGAGAGTACTTGTCCCTTTTCCCCTAGATAAAAGAATAACCCTCTTAAAGTTATCTTACCTTTCTTATCTTGAGTTTGGAAGCGTTGCCAGAGTAAATCGTCATCCACTGATTCTGTATGAAAACATTCCGAGGTCCTATCTTGATACAGCTTGGCATACTGATCCAGTAGAGAATTGTAAGATATCTGGTCTGTTGTGTTTGACTGTATCTCCATAAACAGATCTTTTCTGATATTTTTCTGTCATAACAAAAATATGGTAATTAAACTGCCTTATTTATTAGACTGGTTATCGATTTCTCAATATCAAATAATATCACAGTCCAATTTAAACAGGACATTTTTGGTTACAGAGGAACAGCCTGGAATTTACTTAATGCATAGAGCAGATGAACCAGCCAATGAATGCATTGCTCTGTTATTTAAGATCATTTTAAGTAAGACCTATAATTGATATAAATGATATAAACCAATTAAGTCCTGTCTTTGAAGTATATCAAAGATCTTTTTAAAATACATGACCACCTAATATAATTAGCACAGGATGCATTCAACAAGTAAAACAACTGGAAACTTCAAGGAACTAGAATGTGTCTGTAGGACACAGGGTGTGCCCTCCACTGGTACATTTGTCACAAACAAGGGGCAATAATTCACATATTTGCAGTCTTAATGGGGTATAGCCTCAACAAACATTTTATGTAAAGGATTCATTATTTTAGGCCATATACTTTTTGAGCTATGAGCATCACAAACAAAAAACCCACTATTTTGGCTATTTCAAGGGCCATAACTCTATAATAAGCACAAGATTCTCAAGAAGAATGCTAAGTGTGCAAGGTCACATCATGATAAAGACTCAAGCAAGGTTTCATAAATTTACATCAAATACTTTTTGAGCTTAGGCACATAATCAGGTGAAAATGTGCATTTTTTTTACTATTTCAGGAGCCATAACTTTAAAAATAGGGGGTGGAGCCAGCCAAAATATAAGAGCTGAGCAAGTTTATATCATGATAAAGACTTATGCAAGTTTTCAACCATTTATATTAAATACTTTTTGAGCTAGATGTGTCACAAGATGAAAATGTGCATTTTAGACTATTTCAAGGGCCATAACTCTGAAAACAGGGGGCGGACCTAAATGAAAAATAGGTGCACAAGTTCATATCATAATTAAGACTCATGCAAGGTTTCATGAATCTATATCAAATACTTTTTGAGCTAGGCGTGTCACAAGGTGAAAATTTGCATTTTTGACTATTTCAGGGGCCATAACTTTGAAAATAGGGGGCGCACAAGTTCATATCATGATAAAGACTCATGCAAGGTTTCATCAATTTAAATCAAATACTTTTCGAGCTAGGCGTGTCGCGAACTTCGGACATACGCACAGAAGTTCTCACAGATGGACCTTTATTGGGTATTTCTTTTGTATAAAAAGTGGAGATTGTCCTGACAAAGTAAATAATTAAGCCATAAATTTCTGGACCCCATTTCATGAAGCATTTTTTGAACAAAGTTTGAACTCAATGAAATTCATTTTAACAAGTGGCAATGTTGGCAGTTACTTGCAGAGAACAAGTAAGAACTGGTACTGAAACCAGAAATACTGGTTAGGTTAACTGCCCGCATAACTGAAGTATCCTCGAAAAAAGGGTGCTAAACAAACTAGGCTTGACGCGTCAGCTTGTTTATACTTACAAAGAAACTTTCACGATGATTTCTGCTGCAAACATGGAACAACATTTCTCTAGCTGCCAGGTGTTTACTGTCTGTATTACCACAAATATCACACCTGTACAGAGGGGGGAAGTCTTCCCGCACTGAATGCTTTATTTCACAGATGTAGTCAAGACCTGAAAGAATAATTATCAGTTTTTTAATTTCACATAATTATATAAGTAACTTCTATCACACAGCTCATGTATGTTCTTATAAATGATTTGTTTGTTTGTTTGTTTTGGGTTTAATGCCATTTTTCAACAGTATTTCAGTCATGTAATGACAGGCAGTTAACCCTAACCAGTGTTCCTGGATTCTGTACCAGTACAAACCTGTTCTCCGCAAGTAACTGCCAACTTCCCCACAAGAATCAGAGGTGGAGGACGAATGATTTCAAGCACAATGTCTTTTATCAAATCGTCACAGAGAACATACGCCCCGCCCGAGGATCTAACTCATGACCCCGCAATCCGTAGACCGATGCTCTCCCTATTGAGCTAAGCGGGTCTTATAAATGACACAACTGTTTAATAATTTCAATTACATTGCACGTATGCCTGAATTGATTAACAGGAAATACAGATGTTTATGTGAAAATGCCTGTTTTAAACACTATAATATATTCACCATGGTCACATCTGTGGTTTAAAAATTTCATCAGTCTGTGTCTGGTACAGGCTGGAACAATATGTATTATATAGATATTTTGGAAAAGCCAGATGACAAATTAGGCAAAGAGAAAAATTTGGGCAAACCCAAAGTTCTACTGAATGAAGTTAGACTGTGTGTCTAATTAAACAAGGAGCTGCGTTCAATAAACGCTTGATGCCCCCGGTGACATCCTTGTCGATACAAAGCAACCTAAGTCCAAAACGAGGTCATGGTCAAACTGAGGTCAGGTGATGTTTGAAGATGAGGAATGGTCACAGGCTACATCTGTATTAGTATCAATTCATTCTTGTAAGCGGTATTGATGCTAGACGAAACGGCCCCATTTGGTTAACCAAGAGATGGCCCATATAAAGCAACCCAAGTCCAAAATGAGGTCAAGGTCAAACTGAGGTCAGGTGATGTCTGAAGATGAGGAATGGTCACAGGTTACATCTGCATTAGTATCAAGTCATTCTAGTAAGAGGTATTGATACCAGACGAAACAGTCCCAATTGGTTAACCTCGTATGGACGCACGAATGGACAGGACAATCACTATATGCTTTCCGCATCAGTAGACCTGGGGGCATAAAAATTAACACAATTTTGTTAAAGTTCTAAAAAAACATTTATCTCCAGCTCTGAAGACTAGCACTTTTCCAACACTGTTTCTATCACTCACCTATCATGGATGTATGAGGCCATTCATCTATTAACTGTTGTAAAGTGTTGTGCTTTTTCTCCTCTTTCACTGAATCTCTTACTTTTTTATATTGATTTATGTCAGTCATTTTATCACTAGATTTCTGAAGATTCGAGTCAACTGCAGACACAGCCTGGCTCCTCATTCTTTTCTTTCTTGGACTATCAGTTCTCTGTTTTTCAACATTTTCTTGACTTCCACTATCACTTTCTAAAGTTCTTTTCAACTGAACATTTTCCGCAGATCTAGGAACTCCTTCCTTTCCGGCAGAAAACTTGTCATCACTTTGTCTCTTTACATACTTATCATTCCTCTGACATGCACTCTCAGTTGGATCACAACTCTTTTCTAGAGGGTCATTACTCCCACTATTTTTCACAGGCCCAGACCTGTGAGTTTTTCTTTGCTTGTCACGATTGCAACTACCTCCAGGGCTGCTGACTGCTCTCATACGTTTTACATTACAATCCTTTTCATTGTTTCCTTTTTCTAGGCTAAGATTTTCTTTAAAACGATTATTTTCAGAATTCTGCATGTCAGAATCTTTAAGCACGGGTCTTACAGTTTTTGTAGACACATCACTACTTCCAAGTCTTTTTCTATCACATTTATTTCTTACAACCTCCTGATTGCTGCTGGATGTTTTATCTGTAAGGAAAAAAAACAACAACACTTAATCATTCTTAGAATTTTATAGCGCATCAAAACCTTGGCAAAATGTAACTGCCTGAAGATAATTATGTTAACCCTGCAGGATGGTCATTGCCTGCACTGTTCGCTATCCTGTCAGTAAATTTTCAGTGAACACCCCCTTCAAATAATAAATGGTACTGCCCAAACTGAATGACAGACCTGTCCATTTTAGAAATTTAGCAGGGTGAAGGTTAAAGAATTTGTCAAGCACCTCAGAATTCACATTTAAATCCTCACTCAACCTTTGACCTCCACGGTACTATTCTGTACCTTAGAATTCATAGCTGATTCCATCACTCACCTTTGACCTCCACGATACTGTTCTGTACCTCAGAAGTAACATTTAACTCCATCACTCACCTTTGACCTCCACGATACTGTTCTGTACCTCAGAAGTAACATTTAACTCCATCACTCACCTTTGACCTCCACGATACTGTTCTGTACCTCAGAAGTAACATTTAACTCCATCACTCACCTTTGACCTCTAGGTACTGTTCCATACCTCAGAATTCAAATTTAAATCCATCACTCCCCTTTAACCTCCATGATAACTGTTCTGTACATTAAAATCTGTACCTAAATCAATCACTCACCTCTGACCTCCATGGTTCTGTTCTGTACCTCAGAATTCAATTCTAACATCACCTCCATCTCTCTCACATCCCCCTCAGTGCTTGCTATTTCCTTAGCAAATCCGTCAACAGACATTGCTGCAGGGTTGTTAGATGTCACAAGGTCATACAAGTATTGGTAATTGGATTTCTATAACATCACACAAAATATTTTGTTATTTCTGAATAACATTTTTCACTTAATTTTTGCTAAACTGATCACGTCCCATGGGAAAGTCATATTTTGATGTCAAAATTATATACAATAGATTTTAATACAACTTTGATATTTTTAAGTGTATATGTTTTCTTTCATGTGGTCAAATAAAAGATATATGTTTTTGAGTGCATATGTTTGAGATAACAGCACAGCACAGAAAATTACCATATACTGCAGTCTGTGGTCATGGGAGGTCACATGATCAAATATCTTCATGGAGCAAAGTCTTTTCTCACACAGGAAACACAGATACCAGGGTTGGGCATTCACATCTGGAAGCTGGAACTCTGTAATCTCCTTTAAACCTGCAGGAAAATAAAGAAATTTCATAATATCTATGTCTAACATTCTTTTCTATTTTTTGCCACTGGGGTTTTTAGTCACACCAACACTGCATCAGAGTGTAAGGCAATATTCTTCAAGTTTTTGATGGCAGAGGAAGAGCCATGGTGCCACCCCTGGCACTAATGCAGGCATGGCAGGGTCTTTCAATAGTATAACCACAAACTGTATGCAACCCAACCAAATATCTCCTCACATGAAAGAATTCTACAAGTCGTGATTCTGAACCATACAGCAGTAAGGGTTAAATGATGGTGCATTTGTGACTTTTAACCACTCCAGGTCTAACATTTTCTGGTCCTAAGTTGAAAATTTGACAAAATGTTGCACCAAGGACAGCATATGCCAGTTAAAGGCAAATCATGTGCACTTTAAATAATGAAAGCTTCATTAGTAAAAAACAACAACAAGTAAACCCAGTTTTTCAGGTAATGCTGATAGTTTCTTCATGCTAGACAGGAGAAGTTTCAATGTCTGAAGTGTATTATTTAGATTGAGACTAACAGATCTCTAACAGTGCCTTTTATCCTTACAGATAGATTGTAGACAGAATAAATTGCAGACCATAAGCACTGATGCAAACAGGCCCATAATTGTCCTCGACAAGATTACTATAAAATGAACTAATCTCCTGGGTATAAATTTTGTAATTTTGCCAAACGTCTATTTTGCTCAAATTTGACCTTGTGGATTTCCATTTACCAAGATAAAAGAATGGGATCTGTGCTTGTTTGCTGTGATGTAATTCAATGGACTCTGTGTATGTGTGTGTGTGTTCGGGTTTAACGTCTTTTTCAACAATTTTTCAGTCATATAAACGACGGTGTCTACTTGTAGCAGTGAGCACAATGCCCAACTTTATAGTGCTGCCTCACTGGAATACCACGACCTCCCGCACTCAAAGCGGACGCTCTACCACTAGGCTACCGAGGTGGTAACTCAATGGACTGACTGACACAAGCACAAAATCCATGATATTTAGTCCCCTGTAACGAATATCGATGATTTCTCAATAAGCACTGCCTATACTGCTTACCTGTAAGTGGTATTTTTCCAGCCTTGTCTCCATAGGTTGATAAGAACTTGGACCTTCTCTGACATTTGACAATTTCCTGGTTACTGATCCTCTCACGAAGTTTCTCTGAAACAACATAAATTATGAATGAATTGGACAACAAAGTCACATTTGAGAATATTCTGGCCTTAAATACTAACAAATCACTGACTTTTTAGAGTCCTGTATTTTGTTCTTTAAGACCAAAAAGAGGTCAGGCCATGAAAACGTATTTCATTTTCATATTTGATTTAACTAGTTTTATTAACTTCACATGTTATAGTATATACACAAAATGATAAAAGTAAAGTACAAAACTTGAATCACAATCTCAGAATCCATGTCAAGACATACCATATTCTTTTTTCCAGATGTAAGTTTCACCTGCCCTCTCTGCAACACTAGCAGCTACACCTGTAGACTCTGTAACAGAAGAACTAATATTATTTTTTAGCTTATCAATGCAGACTACAAAGCCCTTATGTCATATAATATTGTTCAAGATTTATAATAATGAAATTAACCAAACTGAAGAGATAATACATGCTTTTATTTAAGGCCACTTTGAAATTTTTAAACTGTAACATTCAAGGTAAAATTGTTCGCCTACTTTTCATGGTCAATCCTGATATCAAAGGTGATACTTTTTCACTGTGACATCACAGGCAAAATTCTTACACTCTTGACATCAAATATGACACTGTTACAGTGTGACATCGAAGAAGACTTTATTACACTGTGGCATCAAAGGCAATACTGTAAGTGTGACATCTAAGGCAAGAGTTCTATTACATTGTGTCATCAAAGGCAATATTGTTACACTCTTGACATCAAACATGATACTGTTAGTGTGACATCAATAGCAAGACTTCTGTTACATTTGTCATCAAAGACAATACTGTCACACTCCTACCATCTAATACAATACTGTTACACTCTGACATCTGCACTGTGGTTTTCTTGCTGAAATAAGTGCTTTGATGCATGTCCAGCAATAAGTGAGGCATCACAGTTGCCAGTACCAACTCTTCCAGGAAATTACTAGATAGTGATACATCAGAATCATACTTAACTAAATGAGTTTACACAAAAAACATAGAAATATTTTTGACGAAGAAAATTGTTCATGACTGTACCAAAATGAAAACAAAAACACAAACTGAAGAGAAACACAATTACCAGCATCTGTCATCATTTTGTTCTGACCCTCTCTACAGCCATGACTAATTTTGTTGATATCTGCCGTCTTGTCTTCTATATCTTTCATAATGTCTTTAACCTGTTCTTTGATTCTCTCTTCAGCTGCTGTGGGTTTTTGTGGCTTGGACTGTACTGTCTGTGACATCTGTTTCAATTTTTCCAGACTATACACATCTTTCCACGGTGATGTGTACTCTAAGTCTTTAAACAGAAAGAAAATTATTCTGGTTTTGAAACATACTTCTCTTCATTGATCATTTCTGTCAAGTATGAATAAATACACCTTGAATAACATATTTTGTCAGCATATCTGAGTAAAAACTCAGGCTTGGGAAAGTAATGTTAACAAGGAAGTCAAAACTGGCTTTTCAAACGTTTTCTATTTTAAGTAACAGTGACCTTGACTTTAGTGACCAATATCTTCTTCTTGAACAACAAAACAGAAAAGAACGAATTGTGGTGGCTGGGGTATACAGGTAAGTTCAATGATAACCAGCAATCTGCCGGTTTAAGGGATTACTCTATTAAGAAGATATTACAAGAACATGATTGTCATTTCATATTGAACTTACCTAGGCTATAGTAAATTCAGAAATGGTAACAAGGTAAGTTACCTGTCACAGATTTCATTTCTATGTAGACTGGTCTACCGTCTTTCCCGTCTTTTATAAGAACTTTCCGCAGCACGCAATCTTCTCGACCATATGTTGCATCTATCCAGCAACAGTAATTCTCTAACAACTGCGGAGCACGCTTTATCTGCTCACATAATTCTGTATAATTTTTCTCCTAAAATATACAAATAATTGGATCCGATACATTAAATACCTATACATGTGTACTCACTCACTCATCTTGCAGATTTAGTGGAGAAAATTGTTAACGTATTCCATATAGCAATATAAGGGGAAGAATTCAACTTTTTTTGCACTTGCAAATTTCAGAGTAAAAGAAATTTCATCTAACAAGACAGCTAAATCCCCCGCCACTGTTCTGGATAGTGAAAGGGTAAACATTTGACCTTTAGTTGTGACCTTGACCTTGAACTGACATGGCGGACTCATGAATTCTGCACAATGACTTGATGAGGTGATCATTTGACCCAAGTTTCATGAAAATCCTTCAAGGGGTTTAGGAGATACAGAGCTCAAACCTTTGACCTTGAGTTGTGACCTTGACCTTGAGTTGACATAGCTGACTCATGAGTTCTTGATGAGGTGATCATTTGACCCAAGTTTGATGAAAATCCTTCAAGGGGTTTAGGAGAATACAGAGTGGACACAAAATGAAAGGCTCAAACATTTGACCTTCAGTTGTGACCTTGACCTTGAGCCGGTATGGCTGACTCATAAGTTCTGCACATCGTTTTGATGAGATGATCATTTGACCCAAGTTTTATTAAATTCCTTCAAGGGGTTAAGGAGATATAGAGCGGACACAAAATGGAAGGCTAAAAATTTTGACCTTGAGTTGTGACCTTGACCTAGAGCTGGCATGGCTCACTCATGAGTTCTGCACATGGCCTTGATGAGGTGATCATTTTACCCAAGTTTCATATGAATCCTTCAAGGGAATTAGGAGATACAGAGTAGACACAAAATGGAAGGCTCAAACCTTTGACCTTCAGTTGTGACCTTGACCTTGAGCCGGCATGGCTGACTCATAAGTTCTGCATATCGCCTTCATGAGGTGACCATTTGACCCTAGTTTGATGAAACTCCTTCAAGGGGTTTAGGAGATATACAGTGGACACAAAATGGAAAGCTCAAACTTTTCACCCTAAGTTGTGACCTTGACCTTGAGCTGACATGGCTGACTCATGGGTTCTGCACATCGTCTTGATGAGCTGATCATTTTACCCAAGTATTATCAAATTCCTTCAAGGGGTTAAGGAGATATAGAGCGGACACAAAATGGAAGGCTCAAACCTTTGACCTTCAGTTGTGTCCTTGACCTTGAGCCGGCATGGCTGACTCATAAGTTCTGCACATCGCCTTCATGAGGTGACCATTTGACCCGAGTTTGATGAAACTCCTTCAAGGGGTTTAGGAGATATACAGTGGACACAAAATGGAAGGCTCAAACCTTTCACCCTAAGTTGTGACCTTGACCTTGAGCCAGCATGGCTGACTCATGGGTTCTGCATATAGTCTTGATGAGGTGATCATTTGACCAAAGTTTTATAAAATTCTTTCTAGGGGTTAAGGAGATATAGAGCGGACACAAAATGGAAGGCTCAAACATTTGACCTTCAGTAGTGACCTTGACCTTGAGTCGACAAGGCTGACTCATGGGTTCTGCCCTTCGTCTTGATAAGGTGATCATTTGACCCAAGTTTCATGAAAATCCTTCAAGGGGTTAAGGAGGATGAGGTGATCATTTGACCCAAGTTTCATGAAAATCCTTCAAGGGGTTAAGGAGATATGGAGCGAACACGAAAGTGCTACGGACGGAAGGACAGACAGTGACCATTCCTATAACCCCCCACCATTTGTGGCGGGGGATTAATAACAACTTTACTTGAAATTTTTTTTCAACTGTTTTGATGGATAATTATATACATAAATACGTTGCAAACTTTTTTGCCAACATATCACCAAGCCAAGAGAAATAGGACTGTGTATCTATAATTGAAGATAAAATATCACCATGCAATTAAATTTCTGCAATGTAGTCTATGTAGTACTCACACTGTGTAAATTGTTTTAGTTATGTAAAGGCGGGCAGTTAACCTAACCAATGTTACTTGATTCTGTACCAGTACAAACCTGTTCTAGCCAAGTAACTGCCAACTTTCCCTCATGAATCAAGAGGCGGAGGACGAATGATTCATAAATCAGAGTTGGAGGACGAATGATGTCAGACACAATGTCCTTTATCAAGTCACTGACCGGGGCTCAAACTCACCACCTCGCAATTAATAGATCAGCGCTCTCCCTATTGGGCTAAGGGGGCAAGCTAGCACCATGTAAAAGCATCATCAGTCGATGCATAGTGTAAAACATCACAATGAATGAATATTTACAGCAGACTAAAACAGAAAGTTAAAGAAATGGAAACTGTTCGTCATTTCCAGTTTTTGCACTCTTGGGGAAAAAGTCTATGGTATTTTTCAAAATGTACTCGCATTTTGCCAGCATGCAAGCATAACATTGAACCCTAAATACCGGCAAAAAACCCTTAACCGTTTTGGTAGAAGGTTATCCAAAGGCAAATATCAGTAAAATTAGTTTCCAGTTGGGCCAGTGGTTTCTGACAAGGATATTCCACTAAAAACAAATATTTGGAAAAGTGAGCTAAACATTCGTACCAAATACTTGAATCTGTGCACAAAACTTGTCAGATGTTTACATATGGTTGCTATGGTGAAGGTCAAACAGCAAAGTTTACATTGATATGATATAGGATCCTCCGAGGACTTGTCTATTGTTTCATGTATATACTGCAAACCTGCAAGAGAAATTATAAATAATCCAGTATTGCTGCAACATCATTAAACTACAGTGAAACAGCACTCACACATGCACTGATTACTAGAGCATCCAGTCTTACTTAATTCTTGCATTCCCTGGCAGTTTTCTTTATATTTTCTAGTGTTGGATCACTCGAAACACTGGTCAAACATTTTGCTTTATATCTCCTTATGATCAGTATCTTATTGTATATAAAGTTACGAACTTTTTATTACATAACATGTTTGAAACAAGTCGAAGGAGAACAGCAATGCTCGACTATTCAACAGCCTTGTCATTAAAGTTAATTGAATGAATACCAGTCAGATTTTTAAACATCCAAAACAGTTTTAGAACCTGTGCACTGCATGTCAGATCATCAAAGTGAACAAGTGTATAAAGTTTAAATCCATTCCCATTAGTAGGTACTGAAATACGATCTTATATAGAAAAACTTAACCAGAAATTGCTACATTGAAAAGGGGCATAATTTTGTAAAGAAGCAAAATATGGAACCCGTGCACTGTAAGTCAGTTCATCACAATAAATAAGTAAGTGAACTTTCAATCCATTTCCAAAAGGTGATTTACTGAGATAAAAGCTTACACACAAATACTGTAAAATCATTAAATTTCATGGGCATGAAATTTTGTGGTTTTGGTCAAAACAGCAATTTTGTAGGGATATGAATTGGTGGATTTCAACTTTTGAACATGAAATGAATGGGAATTTTACTTGTTCGTTAGGATTAAATTTCGTGGATTGACTCAACCACGAAAATTAGTCCCCCATGAATATTAATGATTTAACAGTAATTAATAAAACTGTGACACTGATTCGGACACCGACAAATAGGAGAGTGCAATACGTCCACCTATTCTTCAAATAGTCAAGCAACTGAAATATTGTTAAATGTTAAAATTTTATTGTGTATTTTGAACATAGCAACATGTGCTTACCAATGACAGGTTTTTCACCACATTCTATCTTCAACAACTTGTAAATATTGATGTTGTCCAATTCTGGTTTCCACCGCACATGGGATGCAGAAACTGGTCCATTTTTGTGTATCAAAACATCTTTTTGTTGCTGCTCTGGTTTTTTTCCAACCTCAGGTTTCTGGCGTACCTGTGACAGTTTTTGGCATATCTGTGATGATTTCTGTTGTGCCTGTGATGGTTTTTGTTGTACCTGTGATGGTTTTTGTTGTACCTGTGATTGTTTCTGGCATACCTGTGATGATTTCTGTTGTACCTGTGATGGTTTCTGGTGTACCTGTGATGGTTTCTCTTGTCCCTGTGATGGTTTTTGTTGTACCTGTGATTGTTCCTGGTGTACCTGTGATGGTTTTTGTTGCATCTGTGATGTTTTCTGATTCTGATGTATCTGTGATGATTTCTGATGTATCTGTGATGATTTCTGATGTTCCTGCGATGGCTTTTGTTGCATTTGTGATGGTTTTCGGAGTGCTTTAGAAGACGTTTGGCTTTTATGAGGTTTCTGGATGGTTTCTGATGCTTTACCGAATTCCTTCGAAGATGGTTGGTGTACCTGTGCTTTCTGCTGCATCTGTGATGGCTTTTTGAGTACCTGGGAAGACTTTTCATATTTTTGAGCAGGTTTCTGGTCGCCTCTTGTAGCCTCAGCATGTTTTTGGTATCCTTTGGGTTTCTCTGATGACTCTGAACTGGGTAAGGAAGCACGATGTTTATCCAGATTTTGAGGTAACTTGGACTGTTTCTTTTCTCTAGCAACTGTTTCTGATTTGATGTTATCTCCTGTCAGACAAACAAAAACAAATGTATTGAAGAAACAACTGAATATGCAAAACAGATGTGCAAGAAGAAGATTCCCAATGTTTTCACTCCTTGTTAATAAAAGGCTAATATACTTTAATTTGAAAAGAACTGAGCTATACCATAACTATAGAGCTGTTACCTCTGATCAACGTAATGTAACCTTATGCAAGAACTAACAGTTGTCTAGAAGCAACAATGTTGAATTCCAACACTGCAGTTACTGTTTTTAACATGACTCTGTCTAACTGTTTTTTACATAACTTCTTTAATACCCATTTGATTCAAGGAATTTTTTGTTCGTTTGTTAAACATCACACTGACACACTGATTGGTAATATGATGACTTTCCAGATTTTGTTGGTAGAGGAAGACCCCAAGTGCCTCTTTGTTCATTGTTTCAGGCAAGGATGGGCACCTGGGTAAAACCACAGACCATCAGTAAGCAAGCTGGATGGCTTCCTCACATTAAAGAATTCTACAACCAAAGTGCTATACTTTTACCTTGTTGTTTGTCCTTCAACCTGACCATGACTACATTAATGGCCTCCAGCCCCTCCGTCTGCCTCAGTTCCCTCACATGGAAATCTGTCATCTTTTTCTTCACTTGTTCCTCAGATTCTAGCAGAACTTTACCATAGATGTACGGATGATCTTGTTCCTGCAAAATACACCTCTTGAACTGAAATCTCGTGATTTGGGCAAAAAAGACTATCATAAAGGGGATATCAATTTGCGAATTAATTAATTAATGGGAATTTCACTCGTTTCTTGGGATTTCATTTCGTGGATAAACTCACTGACAAAATCCATGAAAATTAGTTCCCCATGAAGACGAGATTTCACAGTAATTTAATATTAATCATTCACACTTTAAGCCCAATCATCCTATCAAGTTTGAAGATTTTGGGTCAAATGCATCTGAAGGTACCATGCAGAAATATTTTTTAATGTTTAGGTCCCTATGGCCTTGACCTTTTACTGATTGACCCCAAAAACAAAAGGGGTCATCTACTTCATATGCCAAATCAAGATATATTAATGGAAGATACTGGGACCAGTGGTTCTCAAGTAACCTAGTGGAAACCGTTTACAAGGTTAAAGCCCCTGTGACCTAGACCTTTGATCTATTGAACCCCAAACAAGAGGGCCATGATGGCCCTATATCGCTCACCTGTTATCATTGCACTTGAGGACAAGAAGGTCCTCAGAAAAAATATCTAAGTCCAAAGGACAGGAACAACTAAGGGAAGAAATTAAACCAAAAAGAAAAAAAAAATTCTTACAAGGTACAAATATGTCAAAATACACCTAAAAATTGGAGGTACCATCCATGTTGTATCACAGAAAAGTGGTCTCGGTTTTTCCCTATGGCCAATAATAAAAAAAGTTACTAAAACAAGCTATTTATAGTAACGTAAAAGGGAATTAATTAAAAAAAAAAAAAATGATTGTAAGTTAACAAAAGAAGCATCTGCCAAATAAATCTGTTGACATAAATGAAATTTCAGATCAGTATCTTCATTAGTTATGGAGATATACCCATTTTAATTTGAAACAAGAGCCATGTTAGACATGGCCAATCCCCCCGCCGGGCATATTATAATTGAAGGCTAAAGTTCCTGGCAAGTTAGTGTCTGAAAGTATTAATTTTGGGGAAAGCTTTGAAGAACCATTTAGTTGTGGTCCGCATCAGGGGTTTTAAAGATGTGAAAGAAAGAATAAGTCAGTGGTGAGGTGGTTTACTGCTAAATTTTATTAATTTTCATGAACAGTATAGCTATGATGTTTTCTATATGGCTACTGTAAAAAGAAGGAATGGAAAGCTAACAGGGAACACGAGTGCCAGAATGTCACAATATATGCCCGTCACAGCAAATTTCTTTAGTCTAGCAGCTGTATTTGCAAATGGAATTTTAATTTTGTGGTTGTTTAGTAATCATTGTAAGTCTTTTGTTTTTCTAAGTCCACAAAAAACTCCTTACCAGGTAGATATCTTAAAATACACGTAAATTTGGAAAGTAACATCCATGTTGTACCACAGAAAAGTGGTCTTGTTTTTTCCCTATGGTCAATTATAAAAAAGTTACAATATAAGTTATTTATAGTAACAACTAAGGGGAGTTAATCTTAAAAAAAAAAAAAAAAAAAAAAATTGCAAGTCCACAAAAAAATCTTTACCAGGTAGAGATTGGTCAAAATACACTTCAAAATTGGATGTAGCATGCATGTTGTACTACAGAAAAGTTGTCTCGATTTTTCCCTACGACTAGTAATGAAAAAGTTACAATAAAAGCTATTTAAAGTAACAACAAAGGGAGGTAATTCTAAAGAAGGGAACTGCACATGACACTTCGTCTCATGATGGTGTATAATTGTGCCAAGTTACATCAAAATCCCTCCATGCATGAAGAAGAAATGCTTCAGACAATGTCATTCTTGTATCTGACCTTTGGCCTCTCAGTGTGACCTTGACCTTAGACCTAGGGACCTGGATCTTGCGCATGACATTCTGTCTCGTGGTGGTGAACATTTGTGCCAAGTTATATCAAAATCCCTCTATGCATGAAGAGGAAATGCTCCGGACAATTTTTTTAAAGAAAATATGATAAAGGGGAATAACTCAAAAAATAGGCAAGGTAGAGTTATTGTTCTTGCACACTGCACTTCCACCCAATGTGTTCTATCAGTGTATGAAGTTTGAAGAAAATCCCTCCAGTACTTTTGGAGTTATGCTCCGGACAAAATTTTTTAAGAAAATAAGATAAAGGGGAATAACTCAAAAAATAGGCAAGGTAGAGTTATTGTTCTTGCACACTGCACTTCCTCCCAATGTGTTCTATCAGTGTATGAAGTCTGAAGAAAATCCCTCCAGTACTTTTAGAGTTATGCTCCGGACAAAATTTTTTAAGAAAATAAGATAAAGGGGAATAACTCAAAAAATAGGCAAGGTAGAGTTATTGTTCTTGCACACTGCAC
This sequence comes from Mercenaria mercenaria, assembly GCF_021730395.1. NCBI lineage: Eukaryota > Metazoa > Mollusca > Bivalvia > Venerida > Veneridae > Mercenaria > Mercenaria mercenaria. Next base: position 12,950,974 of record NC_069367.1, on the reverse strand, counting down.
TTCCTCCCAATGTGTTCTATCAGTGTACGAAGTTTGAAGAAAATCCCTCCAGTACTTTTGGAGTTATGCTCCGGACAAAGATCGTTGCGGACGCACGCACGCACGCACGCACGCACGCATGGAGAGCATTTCTAATATCCCCTTCGCCTTTGGCGGGGGGATAAATAAAGAGAGGTAATTTGACATAAAATCAGTCCATAGTTATCTACCCTCATTGGCTCAGTCCAACTAATGACAATAATGAAATTTCAATACGTCCTGTAAGTACTTACTGATATAAATCCATTTTGATTACAATCAGGGGAGGTAATCAGATATAAAATAATTCTGGAACCTACGAATGGATCTGATTTGTCATGGAATCCAAGATTTGTTGTTGTTGAAGATATTTTGGAAGTTTGTATCAAATAAAACCATAAATGAAGTCTCTATATGGCTGCAAAAGCCAAAATAGCCAATTTTGGACCTTTAAGGGGCCATAACTCTGGAACCCATGAAGGAATCTGGCCAGTTCAAGAAAGGAACCAAGATCTTGTAGTGATACAAGTTTTGTGCAAGTTTGGTTAAAATCAAATCATAAATGAAGCTGCTATTGTGCAGACAAGGTCAAATAGCTAATTTTGGCCCTTTCAGGGGCCATAACTCTGGAATCCATTAAGTGATCTGGCCTGTTCAAGAAAGGAACCGAGATCTTATGGTGACACAAGTTTTGTGCAAGTTTGATTAAATTCAAATCATAAATGAAGCTGCTATTGTGCAGACAAGGTCAAAATAGCTAATTCTGGCCCTTTCAGGGGCCATCACTCTGGAACCCATAATGGAATCTGGCCAGTTCAAGAAAGGAACCAAGATCATATGGTGATACAAGTTGTGTGCAAGTTTAGTTAAAATAAAATCATAAATGAAGCTGCTATTGTGCAGACAAGGTCAAAATAGCTAATTCTGGCCCTTTCAGGGGCATTAACTCTGGAACCCATCATGGAATCTGACCAGTTCAAGTAAGGAACCAAGATCTTATGGTGATACAAGTTGTGTGCCAGTTTGGTAAAAATTAAATTATAAATAAAGCTGCTATTGTGCAGACAAGGTCAAAATAGCTGATTTTGGCCCTTTCAGGGGCCATAACTCTGGAACCTATATTGGGATTTGGCCAGTTCAAGAAAGGAACCAAGCTCTTATGGTGATACAAGTTGTGTGCAAGTTTGGTTAAAATAAAATCATAAATGTAACCACTATCGTGCAGACAAGAAATTGTTGACGGACGCACGGACTGACGACGGACGACGGACGAAGGGTGATCACAAAAGCTCACCTTGTCACTATGTGACAGGTGAGCTAAAAACAACAGGGGTCATATACTTCACAAGCCTAATCATGCTATCAGGTTTGAATGTTCCGGGTTAAGTGGTTCTCAAGTTATTAAGCAAAAACCATTCACTCAACCGAAAGGCAGACATACCGACTAACGCAACAGACATGTGCATAGAAATTCTTTGTGGTGCTAAAAAAACTTATATAAGCCTACTGGCAGCTGCAGGCAACAGAGAGGAGAAATTTTCTTACCTGTAACATCTGGCTGATTAGTGTATTCAACATTCTTTTACCATTTGTAGCTTCACATACAGAAGTATTCCCCTTGTGACAATGTCTATAGCCTTCTTTTCCTTTTACTTTCTTATGTTTCACAAATAATTGGTCAGTCTGCTCTAACTGGTTTACTGTATAGTCTCAAAATTATACAAAGAAAATGACAATCATACCAGGTAATTGATGACATGCTGGTACCCACATACATGCTGATGTATGACAGATGGTGCCTGGCATGTAAACTTGCATAGGTCACAGAAATATCCATACAGTCCCCGTCCTGCCTTCTGTATCTCTGTCACATGTCTCAAACCTACAAAATAATATCATAATCTGTTACATTAACAGGATGACTTGGAAATAAAATTCTAATGGTAATAGTAAAATCTGGTATACTGGGACTGGATATCTCCTTTTTAACAGTGTTTCATTTTCATTTTGACACAATTCAACATCAAAACTTTTTTTAAGATAAAAAGTGACCATTTCTCGACAGAAGACAACACAAACAGCATTTACAGAACAAATGATCAATCCAATCACATGTTACTAGGACTTTTAACATTACTAGCTGGTAATGGTTACAGTACTAACATGCCAGAATCAGGATACATCAAATATGTTTTCCACCCATTTACTTTATTTTTCATTACACTTTCTTTTTATTTTGCAGGCCTTCTTTGCAATGCATGGCTCTAGGATGAGTTTGGGGTGCTCTGTGCTTCCAGGAAATCTACCCTTACCATTTATTTCTTAATGCAAAAGCAACATTTAATTCAGATTGCAGTCAAACTTATACTAAAGATGACCTCTACATAATGACACCTCTACAAAATCTCTACACAATGAAAATCTCTAGAGATCATAATATCTACATAAGGTCAATTTCTAATTAACTATGAACACGGCCTCTGCTTTGTTAGACAGACCACCTGTTAACACAGACTATCATTAGACTTAACAAAGGTGGTCTTTGAAGACAGATTTAACTGTAATTAACATGCCTACGGTCAAACCTGTATATAAAGACCAGGCTTGGGTAAGTCAAAAAGTGTTCTATATGTGCAGGTAGCTTTTATTCACACTTTATAATACACTGAAAATGTTTAAAGCAGAAATGCAACTTTTGATCTTTATAGAGAGCAGGTGGTCTCTGTTTACAGGTGATTGTTATTACAGGTGTTGGTGTATTACCGGCACAACAATCATGTTGTTTGTCTTCTCTGATGAGGTATCTGTAGTACAGCACACAACCCTTTCCTCCCTCTAGTTGTACAGGTTTAGCCACCTTGAGGACCTCCGGAACACCCAAAAACGGTACAAGTGCCATAGCCGGCTTCCACTGTGACCAAGTCCCACACCAGACTGGCAGATCACTGGATGACAAATGTTTCTTGGTTCCACACCTGACTGGCTGCTCACTGGATGACGTATTCTTACTTTTCCCACTTCCATTTATTTTCTTTGACTGCTGTTTGTATTGATCAATCTTTTCAAAGACACAAAACAAAATTTTCCTGATAAATGAGTTTGAAAATTTTTGTTCTGAAGATATTTAAACATGAAAAACTTTAATAAGACAAAATGGTGTGACTAAGACAGCAAATTGCTAAATACAGTAAAATCATTAAATCATGTTGGTCTAGAATCTTGAGGTCAGTGGCTAAAATGGCTATTTCAAATAAATATGTCCATTTTAAAAAAAATATTACATCAAGTAACAACTAGAAAATGCTTTTGTAAAAAAGTGCATGTCTCCCCCAATGCAAAGTCCTATAGGCAAGAAGTCAACAGGGGTCAGGAGCGAAAGTCAAAGAGACACTGATGGTTGGCTGCAATAGGGATCATGTACTTGGCATGTCCAATCATCCCGCTAAATTTCAACACTGATTTTACATGAACAAGCCACTGTGACCTTGACCTTTAATAGACTGACCCCAAAATCAATAGGGGTCATGTACTCTGCATGTTCAATCATCCTATGAAGTTTCAACATTCTGGGTTGAGAGGTTCTCAAGTTATTGATTGGAAATGGTTTTCCATGTTCAGGCCCCTGTGGCCTTGACCTTTAACAGAGTGACCCTAAAATCATTAGGGGTCATCTACTCTGCATGACCAATCATCCTATGAAGTTTCAACATTCTGGGTCAAGTGGTTCTCAAGTTACTGACCGGAAATGGTTTTCAATGTTCAGGCCCCTGTGACCTTGACCTTTCACAGAGTGACCCCAAAATCGTTAGGGGTCATCTACTCTGCATGACCAATCATCCTATGAAGTTTCAACATTCTGGGTCAAGTGGTTCTCTAGTTATTGATCGGAAATGGTTTTCCATGTTCAGGCCCCTGTGACCTTGACCTTTGATGGAGTGACCCCAAAATCAATAGGGGTCATCTACTCTTTATGACCAATCACCCTATGAAGTTTCAACATTCTGGGTCAAGTGGTTCTCTAGTTAATGATCGGAAATGGTTTTCAATGTTCGGGCCCCTGTGACCTTGACCTTTAATGGAGTGACCCCAAAATCGATAGGGGTCATCTACTTTGCATGTACAATCATCCTATGAAGTTTCAACATTCTGGGTCAAGTGGTTCTCTAGTTATTGATCGGAAATGGTTTTGAATGTTCAGGCCCCTGTGACCTTGACCTTTGACGGAGTGACCCCAAAATCGATAGGGGTCATCTACTTTGCATGTACAATCGTCCTATGAAGTTTCAACATTCTGGGTCAAGTGGTTCTCCAGTTATTGATCGGAAATGGTTTTCCATGTTCAGGCCCCTGTGACCTTGACCTTTGATGGAGTGACCCTAAAATCAATAGGGGTCATCAACTCTTTATGACCAATCACCCTATGAAGTTTCAACATTCTGGGTCAAGTGGTTCTCTAGTTATTGATCGGAAATGGTTTTCAATGTTCGGGCCCCTGTGACCTTGACCTTTGACGGAGTGACCCCAAAAACAATAGGGGTCGTCTACTCCAGCAGCCCTACAACCCTATAAAGTTTGAAGGTTCTAGGTCAAATGGTTCTCCAGTTATTGCTCGGAAATGAAGTGTGACGTACGGACGGACGGACGGACAGGGCAAAAACAATATGTCTCCTGGGGGAGACATAATGAGTGGTCTCAGGACAGCATGCTCAGGTATTCGAAGGCTTGTCAGTAAAATGGATTTTCTATCTGAGAATAGGCATATTGACCAAATTCATGTAAGAGTTATGGGACTTGATGCTGTGATCTTGTTCAATTTCATCCAACACCTGTATGAAGTTTCAACAAAGTATCTGCGTTAGTTATGGAGATAGCAATTTTCCAAGTCCAAAAAGAGTCATAACTCTGCAAAAATACAATTCAAAGTTATGTGACATGCACCTTTCACCAAGTTTTATCCACCTCAATAAATTGTATAGTTTCTGTTGAATAAATGCATTGACTTGAGAAAGAGAAAATTGTATGCGAAACTTCAACCTAATTTTTCTTTAGCCCAAGAATGGTTTTAATTTTGTTAAAATTAAAGTATGAGTTATTAAACTTGATGTTGTAACTTTTTGTTATTACTTAATAATGTAAAGTTTTAAAGTAGCATCTGCAATGGTTAAAAACACGGTATTATACTCTTTGAAAAACTTTAACCAATACTTCTCAGTTCAAAAGGGGCATAATTTTCCATAAAGAACTATACTGCTACTTAAGGAAGCAAAAAGAAAAGGGGTTGTTAACCTTTATTTAAGGAAAGTAGTTTGGTTAATACAACCCGCTGAATTTACTCCTTTTCGCTTCTTTCAATTTCTCTTTTCGAGACATTAAATTCTTACACTGCATGCAATAGGAACATGCCGATTTCAATAGAATGCTACCTATACATACTGAAACTCGGTAGAGTAAAAGAAAACACAATGCTGTTGAGAAAGGGCACAAGGAAAGGGAGAAAGATCTGCACTATTTATATTTGGACTACTTACGACTAGACCAGCGGCGGCTTACATTTGATTTGGTAGCGACCTGCCTAAAAGAATTAGTAAAACCATTGCAAATACTACCCAGCCTTCAATATCTATAAATAATAAATATAATAAATAATCTTATAAATCTCGAGCACTGCTAATCTAAAACATGTTGCCCCGTAAAGTAGATATGCTAAGCTGATTTGAAATATACTGGTCTGTTTAACCAGTTGTTTCAGGTTATCATATTTGAGACTAAAATAATTATGGTATGGGAGTAAAGACCTTAATAATCTGAGCCGTGCCATGAGAAAATCAACATAGTGGGTTTGCGACCAGCATGGATCCAGACCAGCCTGCGCATCCGCGCAGTCTGGTCAGGATCCATGCTGTTCGCTAATGGTTTCTCTAATTGCAGTAGGCTTTAAAAGCAAACAGCATCCGCGCTGTCTGGTCAGGATCCATGCTGGTCGCACACCCACTATGTTGGTTTTCTCATGGCACGGCTCATTTAAACTTACAAAACTCTGGGACCAGATCTACAATAACTGAGGGAGCTTATCCAATGGCTTATGTTAATACAGTAAAGAACATTCTAGATAGAGAACTTAAGAAAGCTTCAAAGCTTTCTTTGACCAGCGCTCATGCCATGATTAGATATTATAATAAGATTCAGACAGACATTTTACGATTTGGAACCCTGTATGACTCGACAAGTGCTTAGTAAAAATCTCTGTACTTACAAAGAAGTTCATCCTATGGTCAAAGCTAACAATGTGGCTAGCTATGTCGGAACCTTGAAACAACCTTCCACATAGTCCACAGATATACTGGACACTCTTTGATGGACCTAAATACTCAGTAACATATTTCACTCCTGCAAAAAAATAACACCTATTCTGAAACACACATAAAACCCAACTAGTTTCAATACTGTTGTATAATATGCCTCATGCTAAGTTCAAATAAATTAAGAAGACCACGACTAGTGCAAAATGTAAATTACTATCTCTAAACACAATTTTAAACCTGAAACAATTCCAACTAGCTTACAAAGTTTGTTTCAAGAGATGAAATCACCGACTCAAGATGTTCAACTTTAAATTGTCTGTCTTTAAAATTTAACGACAGTAACTTAATAATAATTTATAAACTAAAGAAAGTATCTTATTATAAAACTTTACCTAATAAAGGAGCATTTGGACATAATGCTTGGGTATACTGTAAAAATTTCGACTCCTGGTGCATTGATGTTGACTGGGACTCTACAACCAGATCCTTCTCCGGCATATGCTGTTCCTCATTACATGAATTTGGAAACTTATTTGTGACCTGTTCATTTAGTTTACCCCTCGCAAAAGCTGTGGCACACCGTAATTTTGACGATAATTCCAGTGTAAGTGCTGCCCAAGACTGCATATCTGGGGAGCACTGATTTGTACTAACTGTCCCAGACTGCTGAGGAGTTGATGTCTGGTGAAGAGGCATAGCTAGATCTGTTTCTTTCTTTCCTGCTAAAGGCAGATCTGAAAACTGCTTTGGAGGCGACTGATGAGAAGGGGCTGTTGATGACAGGTTGGAAGCAGCCTGATGGCATGGTTGAGCAGACGTCACTTTACATGTAACGTCTGCTGAATTATTTGAAGTTTTCTTAAATAAAGATGAAACAAGGGACTGTAGATTGGGTGGTAACTGCGGTGCAGTTGAGGTCCCCGTCTGGAATGTACCATGCATTTCTTCTGGTAAAAGCCCTTCAGAGGTTGGGTACTCCATCGTCTCCTGTGTAGGTGGTACAATCTGTGTGGAACTTGTTGTTACTGTGTTGACTGTTGCTCGCGTCTGAACTGTGGACGATGAATGAACAGGCACAATAAGATGTGCACTTGATGCCTGCATGCCCGATAGACTTTGTGGAAGTTCTTTGTTCTTCAATGACTTGGCTGTAAATACACATTTCAGTTTTCTAATACTCAAAAAACCTACAGTCAGATGCCTGTATTTCTTTTTTCTCCACAGTTCTATAAATTAACCAGTAAAGTATGATTTACAACAGTTAAAAATGATGTCAAAAGTTTACATGACATCACACAAATTTTGAAAAGTAACCTAGGAGACTCAGATTATCAAATTATTTTCATATCTTCTAACATATACACCATAATATTAGTTATTTGTCCATCTTTTATTTGTGTGTAGAAAGGAGAAATTTTTTTTTTTTTACCTAGTTGAAAGATTTGCTAAACAGTATTTTTCAAAATTCTGTCTGTATTTACAAACTTGTACAATAACTGAGCTTAAATGCCTTAAATGGACATGCCTCCAGATCAACATAAAAACTTCAATAATTTTGTAAACAGACAGCAATTAAAATTAGTTGTCGAAAATGGTAAAGCAGTACTGTTTAAATAGATATTTTAATGTGTATGATGCAAAATACTGCTAAATTTATTTCATTTTCTATTGAATTCTAATAGTGTGACTTACACTTTTGAGATTTTTTTCATGTATTTATTTACTAAAAAGGTGTTATTGGAGATAACAAGTTCCTAAAATGCATTGAATCACTTTATTATGTCTTTCTATTGCATTTACTAACTACAGATGGCATTTTCAAAATTTCGAAAAATTTGACATAAATCTGAAGGCATGCAGCTTTAACCCTTACCCTGCTAAATTTCTAAAATGAACTGGTCCATTATTCAGTTTGAACAGTACCATTAATGATTTGAAGGGGTATTCTATGAAAATTTACTAACTGAATAGCAAACAGTGCAGACCATGATCAGCCTGTGCAGGCTGATCTTGGTTTGCGCTAGTCGCAAAGGCAGAATCATTTGCCTCCAGCAGGCTAAAGGTTAAGACTTTACAATTTAACTAATTCTAAAACATTTTTTAACCAAACCAATTTTCTACTGAAACTAATCACAGAGTAACCATTTAACTAAAATTTGAAGAAATTCAAGAATATCCAGAGTATAAAGGAAAATTACCACTTGGTTTTCTGATGTCATAGTCATCAAAGTCAGTGGCTGCTGCAAATCGTAAAGTAAGAATTTTTCCTCTAAGAAATGCCTCTTCCATCTCTTTCACAATACGTCTCGTCTCCTTTAGTGAGGATACCTTCACAAAAGCACAACTATAACACAAAGAAACATTTTATCATCCAGTATCGTTTATGAAACCAAAAATGTGAGTAGTTTGTGGTTAAAAATCTGTAACATTCAAATGTCAGCTGTAGTAGTAGCTGCATGACAAATGAAATATCAGTACTTTCAATATCAATCACACCATTGTGAAAGGTTTTTAAAGGTATGTGCCATTCAAAATAAAGTTAACTGTTTTTATGCCCCCGGCATCTACTGATGAGGGAGGCATATAGTGATCGTCCTGTCCGTCCATTTGTACGAGGTTAACTAAATGGGACCGTTTCATCTAGCATCAATACCCCTATTTAGAATGACTTGATACTAATGCAGATGTAACCTGTGACCATTCCTCATCTTCAGACATCACCTGACTTCAGTTTGACCTTGACCTTGAACTTGACCTCGTTTTGGACTTTGCTTTGTATCAACAAGGATGCCACCGGGGGCATCAAGTGTTTATTGAACACAGCTTCTTGTTTTTTAAAATAAGGGTTACAGTCACAATTTACACAGGTCTGTTAAAACAAATCAATTCTGATATGCAACAGTTTTGCAATTCTGACTAACTTAAGGGTAAAAACTTTTGAGACATCCTTCTGAAATGGTTGGTTAACAAACCTTGTCTAGATATTATAGAAAACAGCTTCTGTATAAATTTGGTTTAAAATTAAGTTTAAGCAATTTGAATAATTTTAGGGGCATAAGTCTAGAATCTCAGCAACTGAGGTCAGGCTGGTTCCGAAACTTGGCTGAGATATTATGCCCGCAAACATTCTGACATAGTTTGGTGATAACTGGGTGAGAACTGCTGAAGCTAAGCAGTGAACAACAGTAGTGATTCCATATGTCTCCTTGAATCTTAGACAAGCATATAGAAAAATTAATATAAACATGATACATAACTTACATATCACCACACTTGTTCTTATGATAAGCCATCCAAACTTGCTGTACTTTATACTCCTTTAGCAGGTTCAGTATTTCTTTCTGGAACACGACAGATAAAAACAATCAATAATATTTTTATTTTTGTATGTGTTTGCGGGGTGGGTGGGGGGGGGGGCAGATTTGACATCTGAACTAAATTTGTAACCTTGACCTTTGACATATCTGCACATGGTCTCATCGCCACCTACCAATATGCCGAATTTGATGTCAATACCTTGAGTTCTTATTATGTTATGCTCTGGACACAAAATAGAAAACGCAGTTTTGACCTAGCTGTTGCCTTGATCTTTCCCCAACAGACCCAGTTCATGAGCTTGCACACTGTTTAAATGCCAACTACCAATATGCCAAGACTAAATTCAACATCTTGAATGGTTATTAAGTTATGCTCCCAACACAAAATACCACAGACAAATTTGACGTATTGCTCCATTTGTGATCTTGCCTTTTAGCCAACTAACCTGGTTCATGTGCTCTGAACATCAGCTCATTACCAGCTACATATATGGTTAAGTTTAACGTCAATATTAGATTATACTCTGGACACGAAACATGAAGCATCCTTATCAAAAATAATGTTATATCAATCTACTTTTTTGTCCCACAGACACAATATTGTTTCATGAACAGGCACTTGAGCAAAACTGCCCAACTTCCAAAACCCAGTTGGAAGTTTTTCTCAAACGGGTTCTATTATAGCCCAAGTATGAGTGCCATAGCATGGCAATGACTCAAAGTCAGCTATCTTATCTGCTAAGTCACTGTACACTTTTAGCTGAAAAATTCAATGAGTATGCACAATATTAACATATTTTATAGAACTTGAATTTACCTGCGAAGTGTTGACAGCCAGGTTACCAATATACAGTTGGGACTGAACATACCCTGGGTCTTCATCTGAAATATGGAATCATACCTGTAGGTTTTGACAGAATTTAGGTAACAAGTACTTTAAAATACTAACAAGAGCTGTCCGTAAGACAGTGCATTCGATTTTTGTCAGTGTTTGACTCTGAATTAGAGTTTTGCCAGTAAAAACTTTATAAAATTTTAACAAAAAAATTCTCATGTAAAAAGGGGCATAACTCTGTCAAAATTCAAACCAGAGTTATGGTGATTGTTTCTTCTGGTGTAGACTTTGATAGTAAATAACTGTTTTAAGTTTCAAGTCAAAAGCTTTAATACTAACAGAGATATTTGACTTTTCAAAAACTGTATCCAATTATTTCAAGTCTCAACTCAAAAGCTATGATCATAATGGTAACAGATATTTGACTTTATCAAAACCTTTAATAAAAAATTCTAAGTTAAAAAGGGGCATAATTCTGTCAAAATTCAAATCAGAGTTATGGGGATTGTTTCTCCTGGTGCAGACTTTGATAGTAAATAAGCATTTTAAGTTTCAAGTAAATAGCTTTGATAGTAACAGAGATATTTGACTTTATCAATAACTTTTAACCAACAGCAACGCCGGCGTCAATGCTGGAGCAAGTGCAATAGCTCTAATTTTTCTTCGAAAAGTCAAGCTAAAAATCACTTCTAACAAGAGCTGTCGGATGACAGCGCGCTCGACTATTCGAAGAATTGATTGAAGAAAGGGGTCAAAATATTTCCATAGATTTTCAGACAAAAGAAAAAAATGGATTCAGCAAAAAGTGTTCCTGTATTTGTGGATTTCGATTAGTCTTGCACTAAATGGCAATGTGTGACCATGATGGCAAATATGTTATTAAGTTATATGTTAGGCAAAATATGGACTTGTATGAAAAATTTAACTAATTTCCAAGTCCAAAAAGGGTCATAATTCAGTCAAAATAGTTGACAGTTATGTACACTTGCCTACAGATGGAAATCATGTTGATATACTAGTGTTAAAAGTTTCAAAGCCACAGTTCAAATAGTTTTGACAAAAATTTCGATGTCGAAGAAAGGGCCATAATTCAGCCAAAATAGTTGTCAGAGTTATGTACTCTTGCCTACAGATGGAAATCATAATGATAAACAAATGTTTAAAGTTTAAAAGCCATATGTCAAAATAATTTTATAGTCTTGACAAAACATGGACATATACCAAAACAGAACCAATTTCCAAGTTCAAAAAGGGCCATAATTCAGCCAAAAAAGATGACAGAGTTATGTACTCTTGCCTATTGATAGAGACTATAATACTGAACAAGATATAAAAGTTTCAAAGCCATTTGTCGAACACTTTACACAAAATATAAACTGGTACGAAAAACTTAACCAAGATTTCTAAGTCAGAAGGGGCCATAATTCAGCCAAAATTCTTGATGGAGTTATGTACTCTTGCCTACAACTGGACCTGGTGATGGTAAACAAGTGTTGAAAGTTTCAAAGCTTTATCTCAAAAGACTTTGTCAAAATGTAGACTGGTACGAAAAACTTAACCAAGAATTCTAAGTCAAAAAGGGGCAATAATTCAACCAAAATGCTTGATGGAGTTATGTACTCTTGCCTACAACTGGACATGGTGATGGTAAACAAGTGTTGAAAGTTTCAAAGCTTTATCTCAAAAGACTTAGTCAAAATATGAACTGGTACGAAAAACTTAACCAAGATTTCTAAGTCAGAAGGGGCCATAATTCAGTCAAAATGCTTGACAGAGTTATGTACTCTTGCCTATAACTGGACATGGTGATGGTAAACAAGTGTTGAAAGTTTCAAAGCTTTATCTCAAAAGACTTTGTCAAAATGTGGACTGGTACGAAAAACTTAACCAGGGTGTGACGCCGACGCCGTGGTGAGTAGGATAGCTCTACTTATTCTTCGAATAGTCGAGCTAAAAATCAGCTTATGCAAAGTATCAGCTTGCAAGAAAAATATGTAAGTATTTTTATAGTCTCTTACCTGCAGATATATATATGATATTTTTAACTCGTAACCTGTGTGTGTGAACAAAAAATATAATTCACATAAATTTCAGTTTTTTTCACCTGCTTTGCAAGTGTATATATCAGACGTATCTTCAATTCTTAATTATACCCAAGTCTAAAGTTCTAATAGTTACCAGGTTAATCTGAATACATCTAACAACAACAGCCTTATATATTAAGAATGAACAGATATATGAACCACGCCATGAGAAAACCAACATAGTGGCTTTGCGACCAGCATGGATCCAGACCAGACTGCACATCCTCGCAGTCTTTTCTTGGTCTATGCTGTTTGCTTTCAAAGCCTATTGCAATCAGGGATCCTGATCAGACTGCGCAGATGCGCAGGCTGGTCTGGATCCATGCTGGCCGCAAAGCCACTATGTTGGTTTTCTCATGGCGCGGCTCATATAATTTACCACTATCCTCTGAATCATCTTTAGCAACATCATCGTTTTTCTTCAACACCAATGCTTGTTTTTCTGAGACATCACCTGAAAGTTCCTTTTGTAATAACTGTGTGTTCATAGTCTGTGGATCTGATGCCAAACATATTGTTGGTTGTGAATTTGATGTTTCTGCAAATGACAAAGATCTGACCACATTTGGAGGCAGAGTGTTCAAGTTTGTGTGTTCCGCCGCACTTGACCCAAACTTCCCATGAGCTAATGCATCTAAAGCCTTTGTCAGTGCCAACTGAAAATGTGATGGAGTTCTACTACTACTACTTTCATCCTGCCCATTACTGTCCTCTTCTACTTTATTTGCACTATTGTTTTCATCCATTACAACTCCTGACCCACTTACTGACATTTCATCTTTATCCCCTGTGACAATTTTACCATTTATATCTTCCCTAACATCACTGGTACTTTTTGTTAAACACTCTTTAGTTTGATACATATTCAATTCATTCTCCATTTCTTGTTTATTGTCAATATAATGCGGGTTCTCAAGTTTGTTAGATATTTTGTCAGGCGTATCACTCTGAAATGTTTCACCTACATCTGCTTTAGTACTTTCTGTTCTTTTCTGCAATGACATCCTTTCCCTTTCACACAAAATGTTTTTCTTGGTTTCTGATTTCTTTTCAATGGTTTTCAATTTAGTTGTACAAGATTCTGACAAGTCCTTCTTGTACTGTTTATCCACTCTGCAAGTCTTATCCTTACTACACTTTGAAACATTCACTGAGGCAGAGTTGAAGCTAAGCTGACCGCTCTTAGAAATCTGCCCACCAGCACCCGTATTTTGTGGTAGGGAAGGGTTGTTCTGTGAAGCAGTCTGTTTTTTATTGGGAATACCACTGGTATTACCCTCAAAAGTCCCAGGAGTGCTAGCAGTTACAGGCAATGTTGTTACTGCTGATAAGAGTGCAGGTCCCTGTAGCATTTCTGGTCTTAGGTGCTGCACTGATCCTTGTCCAAAGTTTGACCCAAATCCTGGAGCTTGCCCGAAGTTCTGTGTAAAACTTTGTTCTTGTCCAAATCTTGGAGACTGCCCAACTCCTGGAGCAAATCCCAGTCCAAATACTGGTCCTAAATTCTGTCCAAAGCCTTGACCTGGTGTAACACCTGGAGTCATTCCTGGACCAAACTGCTGTCCAAAACCCAAACCAGGTCCAAATCCCATTCCAGGTGAAGGTCCGCTTTCTGGTCTTAATCCAGCACCCAGTCTTGGTGCAGGACCCCCATAAGCACTGTAATATCTGTTCCAGTTCAAGTAATTATCCATTATGTTGACTTTATCATATGTTACTATGCATCTCCTTCAAGATCCTACAAATAACAAAGATTATTTATAAATAAGTACATTCAATTACTGTAACAGAAATCTATTGCGCCTGTCTTGTCATATTACAGGGTTTCCTCTGGGACAATTTCACTTTGCACCAATAAATTTGCCAATCAAAGAAAGTTTGCCCCAGTGGCTCCAAACTTACAGCCAATAGTATGTGAAAGGCAACATACCACTTTTGTTCAGATATAACAATAGTTACAGGCAGTCAGTAACAAACACATAATTGAGCCGTGCCATGAGAAAACCAACATAGTGGGTTTGCGACCAGCATGGATCCAGACCAGCCTGCGCCAGTCTCGTCAGGATCCATGCTGTTAGCTAACAGTTTCTCCAACTTCAATAGGCTTTAAAAGCGAATAGCATTGATCCTGACAGTCTGGTCTGGATCCATGCTGGTCGCAAACCCACTATGTTGGTTTTCTCATGGCACGGCTCATATATAGTTATTAAAATTCATTTCAATTATTTAGATACCAGTTAACTGCATCGGCCACATCACAAGCAATATTTCGTTTCATTGTTTTAAATTTGCTACAAACAACAATAACAAATGCATGCATAATTATCTAATCAGCTGGGTAATTAAACTCAAACTTAATTCATTATACAATAAATTGGACCCCTTAAATGTCACTAGCTACTCAAAATCTCAAAGTGTCATACAGGTGAAACAAGTGAATGAAGTATTGCCATGCAATACAAAGTCCCCTACTGGAAGGCACCTAAATTCCTCTACTGCAGCACAACTTTATAAACTGATATCTGTCAATGATGTATAAACAATATTGTACTATACACAATGTTGGCAAAAAGCCGGTCAATATGAGTATTGACCGGGCCGGCGGTCAATACTGGTTAAAACCGGTCAATACCGGTCAATACTGGTCGATTCAATACTTTGGTCACTCTTGGGTGGTCAATACTGGTTTATTCAACACTTTTACATAATGCACATTCACAGATTTGAACAAGCTGTAACAGTAATGTAAAAATTATAAAGCAATCTGAATAATATAAAATTTTGTTTGTTAAAAAGTATAGTGGATTAGTGGTCAATACTGGTCGATTCAGTTTTGGTCCTTGGCAATGTGTCCTGGTCAGGCTCAGTTCTGGACAATATACTTAGACTGGTCAGTGGTCAATACTAGTGTATTAAATGCTTTTATCGCCTTAAAGTATAGCCTTCATTTTGAATTAATTAAAAAAATTATTACTATAAATTACACTAATTGAAATGGACAGTACTGGTCAATTCAAATTTTGGCCCTACACAGTATCCCTGATCAACACATACAGTGGTCAGTACTGGTCATTTGAATACTTTGATTGCATAACTAATATTTTTTAGATAAAGTTACCATGTTCAAGCACCTCATTAATACAGTGGGATTATTGATCATGACAGCTAATTAGTGACTAGATAGGCCTGCAACATATAATCTGTTGTATATTGTAAGACATGGTGTCAGTTAGGCAATGTGACACTTGCTATCAAAACACAAACCACTTCAATGAAAGGGTCCAGTTGTAGGCAGCAATTTTTCATCAAATTAAATACCAGTAAAAATAATTAGATTTATCACTTGTGAATCAAACACTTAACTGCTACAGTTAATGAAATACTTTCTACAAAATTTAATGAAGTTCAGTTAAATTAGCAGTTTAATGACCAGTATCAACCAGTGCTGACAAATTGACCACTTCTGACTAATTTGGGAGTATTAATTTGGTTGCTTGAACTAAATATAATGCATGCAAATACCTTCATCAAGCCCCAAATGCTGTTAACAGTCATTATTTAAATTGTTCATAAACTCTGCAAAATATCTTAACAGTCAGTATTGACTAATTAACCAGTATTGACCAATCGACCAGTATTGACCGGTATTGACCACTTCAGGGAGTATTGACCGGGGCGGTTTTAACTGGTTAACTGGTTAAAACCGCTGGTTAAAACCGGGGGTGGTTTTAACCACCCAACATTGACTATACATGTATATACAATATGTTATAACAAATCTCGCATATATAAAACCCTTCAGTTGTTTTCATATGGAATTATTTTGGCAGATTATAAAAAAGTTACCATATATGTTACATATAGTAACGACAAAGGGAAACTAATCCTTAAACAAACAAAAAATCTTTATAATATAGATAGGTCTGGGTCAAATACCTAAACATTGGGTGTAACATGCATGTTGTACTGGTCACAGAAAAGTGGTCTCGGTTTTTCCCTATGGCCAGTAATAGAAAAGTTACAATATAATCTACTTATAGTAATAACAAAGGGACGTAATTCTAAAAACAAGAGGACCAAATATTCCTGGGTCACCCACCTGAGAACAGCTTGATCAAATTTAATGAATATCCTGTAAAATGCGACCTCTTTTGCATTGGCAAGGTATTTCTTTGATTTGACTAGGTGACCTAGTTTTTGACCCAACATGACCCATATTTAAACTCGACCTAGCTTTCATCAAGACAAACATTGTGATCAAATTTCATGAAGATCCACTGAAAAATGCAGCCCCTACTGCATACACAAGGTTATTCTTTGATTTGATCGGGTGAGCTAATTTTTAACCAAACATGACCCATATCTTAACTGTCCAGACCTAACTTTTATCATTGCAAACATTTTCATTAAAGTTCCTGAACATCCTGCCTAAAATGTAATCCTATTGCATTCACGAAGATTTTCTTTGAATTTACAGTGTGACCTAGTTCTTGACCTCAGATGACTCCTATTTGAACTCAACCTAGATTCATCAAATTTCATGAAGATCCAGTGAAAAATGCAGCCCTTATTGCATACACAATGTTATTCTTTGATTTGAGCAGGTGACCTAGTTTTTGATCACAGATGACCCATATTTGAACTTGATCTAGATTTTATCCAGACAAACATTGTGATTAAATTTCATGAAAATCCAATGTAAAATGCAGTCCCTATTGCATACACAAGGTTTTTCTTTGATTTGACCTAGAGACCTAGTTTTTTAACTCAGATTACCCACATTCAAACCATGACCAAGTTTGGAACTTGATCTAGAGATCATCAAGACAAACATTCTGACTAAGTTTCATAAAGATTGAGTCACATGCGTGGCCTCTAGAGTGTTAACAAGGCAATGTTGACGGCTGACGCACGTCTCACAACGGACAACATACAACAACAATGACTGGTCACAATAGCTTACTTTGAGTACTTTGTGCTTTGGGGAGCTAACAAGGGTGCCTAATGGTTGTGAACATTTGAGCCAAGTTACATCAAAATCCCTCTCTGCAAGAAGAAGAAATGCTGGACAAAGTCATTCTTAAATTTGACTTTTGACCTGTAAGTGTGAACTTGACTTTAGACCTAGGGACCTGGTTCTTGCACATGACATCCGTCTCATGGTGGTGAAAAATTGTGCCAAGTTACATCAAAATCCCTCCATGCATAGAGAAGAAATGCTATGGACAAAGTCATTCTTGTATCTGACCTTCGACTTCCAAATGTGACCTTGACCTGGCCCTGGTTCTTGTGCATGACACTACCTCTCATGGTGGTGAACATTTGTGCCAAGTAATATTAAAATCCCTTTAAGAATTGTTGACTTACAGACTGGACAGGAAAAAAGCCAACGGAATATTTGTGCAAACTGAGATTTAAATCCTGTTTTGCATGACACAGTTACAGACCAGACAGGAAAACAATCTTAATAACCTTTTACCTTCAAGTGTGACCTTGACCTTTAAGCTAGGGTTCTGGGTGTTGTGCATGACATATTCTCTCATCATTGGGAACACTTATGCCGAGTGATACTGTAATCCTTTGATGGATGACAGAGTTCTGAACCAGACAGAAAAAAAACCTATTGACATTTGACTTCCAATTGTGACCTTGACCTTTGAGCTAGGGGTCTGGGTTTTGTGCGTGACACATCGTCTCATCATGTGGAACATTTCTGCCAAGCAATATAAAAATCCCTTAATGGATGGCAGAGTTATGAACCAGACTGGAAAAAAGACATGTTGACCTTTGACCTCAAATTGTGACCTTGACCTTTGAGCCAGGGCTCTAGGATTTGCGCACGACATGTCGCCTCGTCACTGGGAACATTTGTGCCAATTATACCATCCATCTGTATTGTCGCGGCACTTGACATTTGACATAACGACATTAAACAAGAAATAACACAACAGAGTATTTCTAGTCTATAACACAATATTTCATGTCATATGCATCAATTACTGTGTGAAAATGAATCCAATATCTTTCAAGAAACATCCATGTGTACTTCAAACAACAACAGTCAGCCATTGTCATCATGTGAGGTCAGCATCACTAATTTCGCGGTATAGCTCAACAATGGTGGCAATCCAAACTATCATAGGTTAAAAACACTAAATATATACAAAACATTGAAAAGCTACTTAAGTCAAACTAACAGGACACTCAAAAGTCGTTAAGCGCCAATTTAAATGTTCTATATTATCAGTTTACATTGGCTCTATTGAAAATATTCTCCTCTGGGCAGTGGACACACAAGATATTTTGCAATATAGCTCAACAATGGTGGCAATCCAAACCATCATAGGTTAAAAACACTAAATATATACAAAACATTGAAAAGCGACTTAAGTCAAACTAACAGGACACTCAAAAGTCGTTAAGCGCCAATTTAAATGTTCTATATTATCAGTTTACATTGGCTCTATTGAAAATATTTTCCTCTGGGTAGTGGACACACAAGATATTTTGCAAGTAATTTACACCACAAAGTCGTGGGCGTGGTCATTATGTATCGGAGCCTAACAATTGTACTATTACTGAATATTTTCTATCTGATACTAATCTAACATGTTTCAATTCGCTGCTCTGTATCATGAGTGTATTTTTAGGAGATGGTCCCGGGGCCCCAATCCCCCCCCCCCCCCCAATATCTGTTGAGTTTAGACGTTATGATGTTTCGCCTTATACCGATATTTCATTCATTTCTGTGTAGCTGGGGGATGTTACATAAAATTTGGTGTTCTCTAACCTATAGGTGGGACCTAATTTGCATAAATAATGAGGACAAATGCTGATCAGCTGGCAGACAAACTTGTAAACATTGCAAATGAATGCTTAATTCATGGATTTTTTTGGGGGCTTTTGCGATAGATATGTAAAACAAGAGCTGTCACTAATGGTGACAAATGCCCCTGAAGCACCTTGACCTTTGATTTGGTGAACTTGACCTATGACCTGGTGACCCCAAAGTGAGTATGGGTCGTGTACTCAATAAGTACTATCAGCATGTGAAGTTTGAAGGTCCTGGGTGCAGTGGTTCGCGAGTAAAGTGCCTTCATGCAAAAAGTTACCATTGTGACGAACAAACGAACTAACGAACAGACAGTTGAAAACTAATATACCTCCCTTCGGATGCATAAAAATATTTAGCAATGTAACTGCTGAAAAGAATATTTTTTTGCTAGCATCTGAAAAGAATATTTTTTTGCTAGCATGTGTAAAATAGGTCACGAACTTGACATGTAAACACCACGTAGGCAGTGCAACTCAAATACTGCGAAATTAGAGATGACGCGAGATGAGTGATATCGAGAATAATATAAAAATCCCTTAGTGGATAGCAGAGAGATGGACACAACAGGAAAAAAGATATGTTAACCTTTTACCTCTAAATGTGACCTTGACCTTTGAGACAATCTAAATTGGACAAACTCTTTAGAGAAACCCCTGGACAAGACGTTGGAAGGCTTTTTTGCCTGAAAATACCCTCTCTGACACACCACGTAGGCAGTGCAACTCAAATACTGCGAAATTAGAGATGACGCGAGATGAGTGATATCGAGAATAATATAAAAATCCCTTAGTGGATAGCAGAGAGATGGACACAACAGGAAAAAAGATATGTTAACCTTTTACCTCTAAATGTGACCTTGACCTTTGAGACAATCTAAATTGGACAAACTCTTTAGAGAAACCCCTGGACAAGACGTTGGAAGGCTTTTTTGCCTGAAAATACCCTCTCTGACAAACTGTTTCCAGAACCCCCCTTGGACAGATCCTTGGACGAACTTGACATGTAAACTCTGACAAACTGTTTCCAGAACCCCCCTTGGACAGATCCGCACCCCCATCCCCCCCCCCCCCCGGACAAGCCTACGGAAGCCATTTTTGCCCAAAAAGACCCCATTGAACAAACTCATTCGAGAACCCCCCTTGGACAAACCCCGCTGGACAAGCCTATGGAAGGCATTTTTGCCCAAAAAGACCCCCTTGGACAAACTCTTTCGAGAACCCCCTTTGACAGACCCCCCTGGACAAGCATATGGAAGGCATTTTTGCCCAAAAAGACCCCCTTGGACAAACTTTTTCGAGAACCCCCCTTGGACAGACCCCCCTGGACAAGCCTATGGAAGGCATTTTTGCCCAAAAAGACCCCCTTGGACAAACTCTTTCGAGAACACCCCTTGGACAGACCCCCCTGGACAGGACTATGGGAGGCATTTTTGCCCAAAAAGACCCCCTTGGACAAACCGTTTCCAGAACACCCCCCTGGACAGACCCCCCTGGACAACTGCCAGGAAATACCCACCTTGGACAAAAAAAAGTGCCTTCCATGGGGGGGGGGGGGGGTTCAGATATTATCTGGAATAGCCCAAAAGCTGACTGCGTTAGACCACTGACACCAGTCCGAATTACTTGTTCTCATCCGAAGACGCCTGCACTCATAATAGTCAATACGTTTATAAATATGAAAACAGCATCCAGGAACTTGTCATCTGTTGAATGATATGAAATGGAATTACCTGAATCTGAAATACTAAGATAAAATTAGCTTATACCTACCGAAATTTGCATTTAGTATTGCTGTGTTCATTCCGCGCGACATTTTTCTATATCACGTCTAAAAGCCGGTGTACGTTATACGGAACTTCACGTGTTGGCCGGTCCCCGCTGTGTGAAAAAAAAATGTTGTTGTTTTTTTATGTTTGCTTTTCATTGTTTCGATTGCCAGAAAAAAAGATCAACCCAAAATTTCTTTGTCGGATTAAAGGTTTTAACAATGTAACCCGTGATAATATGTACATATATAACTTTTTTTACTAACACTTCTCATGTACACCTAAGTTGATACTCTACCACGCCGCTTTTAAAGCTAGCTCAGTAGCAAGGAAGTATAAGGACACCCTTATACTCTACCCTTATACATAGGTTGTAACTAATGTGAATAAAATAAAAGTAAATGCTGTGTCATAAAAACATTCTAGGGCAAACATAGCATTAAGAACTTATTGATTAATAGATAAACTTGCACCAATATACTATTATGTTATTCAACCTTTAGCCTGCTGGCGGCAAGTTATTCTGCCTTTGCGACCAGTGCTGGCCAAGATCAGCCTGCACCGTAAAACCCTGGATGTCACAAATTTTGCCCATAGCTTTGATGACACTTTATCAAAATAATTTTATCAAAAATCTAAGTTACAGAGAAATAGATACTGTATCATTCTATCGTACAGATGAGGCCACTATGCTGCATAAAAATAACACGAAGTCATGGCCAAATGGTAGGAATGACTTTTATCAAACCTATGAAACTGGTTTATCTATGTGAGGAAGCCAGCCCACTGCGTAATCCCATATAAAAGACATATTATCAGACACGAAAGCTTGAAAACGGCCTTAAACCCAAAACAAACAAACAAACTGAAAACTTGAAAGAATATTTCTCCTTGTACAATACAGGCATAGTTCGCAACTATATCATATGGATTGAAAACATACGTCGACCGATAACGGTGTATCTTAAATTCTTATCCTGGTGAGCTGTTAGGAGTCAAATCGCATGGGATTGGCCTTTAAAATTGATAATGTTTTACCCATTTAAGTGACCACACAGGTAATAAATGTGGCCTTGTCGTCTAAATCATCAAGGTAAATATTCCTCATACAATTCACGTGCAGTATTCATGTGATATGCTTAGCATTAATCAATGATCCTAGCTCATTATACAATTCCTAATTCTTGATCTACTCACTTGAGTCCCGTTTAGGCTTCACAACACGCTAGAGTCTCGCAAGATAACCACTGATATAAGATCACGTTTAAGTGTAATACTGGCGTGTTGATAACCGCCAGTTTGGTTTGTTACCAAGTTATTGTTACCCACATTTTCATTGTTATCCGTGTTATATCCAAACATTTTTAATAATCTCATAGGAGACATCGATTTGTAGATAACTTAGTAGTAATCCGTTACACAAAAGCTCACAGTTCTATTAATAATTTGAATTTTTTCGATTTATTTTGAATAGAAACACAAAACGTTGCCTTCGCTTGACCAGGAATAAACTATTTTTTTTTATCTTGTTGCCACGAGTTCTTTCTTCATTTTCTTTTCTTTTTTATCTCATGGCCACAGGGCATCATTCTGTTTTTCTTTATTTAAATGGAAACAAGTTCTTTTTGTTCGTTTTATACTTCGTGGCCATGAGATAGTTCCTTTTTCCTTGTTATATCTCGTGGTCGGGTGTAAACATCTTCTCCTAGTTGTATCGTGATTTTCTTTTTTATTATATCACATGTCCACTCTGAGCTTCCTTAGTATTTTCACGTGTATCGCTTGCGAATGTGCAAGTTGACATTTCCTTAGCTTTAAGACTACAAATACATATATAGCTCTGCTCTTATCGATGGTAAACCAAAAGATTAATTATTCAATGATATATTTTGCTTAACAATTTGACGAAGTGCGCTTCAGGAAACTCCAAACTGCCATAAACATTTCAACATCTCACTGCATACATATTCAATATCAATGTACACATGCTCATATTTATATGCGTTTTATATCTCCCAGCTATAAGGGGCTAAACTTAAACCTGTTTCTTTTCGACGCCATTTTCTGCATTTGAGGATTGGATTAATTGTACATTGGGTGAAGATCAGCTTTTGCTTATATTTAAACATGATATCAAAAATGCAATTTTTTGTACAGTTCCTGGCTCATTTTTCAAAATCTTCACTTTCAAAACCTATTAAAATTACAGGAAACGTTAACGAACAGCGTGTATCCTCACTAGACCAGACTGGTCTTAATCAATGCTGGTCGCAAATGGACTATGTTGGCTTTCCCATCGTGCGACTCAAATAGCTGGTTTTTATCTAATGGAAAGCCAAATGAAAAACAGATGTGCCCGGTTACAATTAAGAAGACGGTAAAGTGATGAATATGCGATATACAGTTTATTACTGTTAAAATTTAACAATATTTCTGTATGTTCAATGATACTTTATATGTATCATGTTAATACATGTGACGATCAGTAAATATAAAAGGTTTTTGAGAAATAAGCAAATTGAAATTATTTACTGAAATATTTCATCTTGAATTTAGTTGTCTTTTGTAGTCATCTGTCTAGATTCATGTATTTTCTCCAAATAACTTATGAAAAAAGCAAGCATACCCACTATTTCTATGTTTTCGTTCTGTTGTATGAGAAGTCAGCCGCTTACATTGTTCATGTATAAATGGACAAAGCCCAACTTTGTACTACCACAGTACTTGCTTGGTATTTTTGTAAACAATCAACTGTTGCTGCACTACATTTGTTTAGGATTGTAACCTTATATGTCAACTAAGTAATATATTTAGTCAAATTCAATACATTTGATGAAGTTTTATATACTTGAAGGAAATATCTAAAGTTAAAGTTAGCCATAGGATATATTTTAAAACATTCCTTGCTTTTTAAACTTTCAAGTTTGTTTCAGCTCGTGATGTTTATATAATAGATTAAATATTGATTTGAAATAATTATTTGGTTGATAAAAGTTATATTTATTACCAAAATATTATTATATTTCTTATAGTATATATGCTCGCATACGCTATAACTTTCATTAAACATATTGACTTATATATGCATATTCATACGCATTGCGCATAGGAAGCTCGTTTAGTTGTACTATGTAACGAAATAGATATCAGTTCATCAAGTAGTTTCTACTTAGTTCTAACTGAGGCACTTTGATAGATATGTTTTCCTTACTATTCATTCATATTTACCAACAGTGTTGACATTTCTTGAACAGGTGAAACTCAATAATCTGACTTTTACCATGTTATGTTATATTGCAATAGAAGTAAGTGCCTGCTTTTAATAACGTCACTTAACCATTCTTTGTAACGTTTGTATATAAGCAGGCTAAAGGTTAATAAAGGTTAAGGTAATGCAGGAAAAAAGAACAAACAAAAAATAAAAACGTGCATCCCCACGGCTCATAAAATTCTTCGCTCAAAGGCCCACTCGCAGGAAAGCACGGACTTTGAAAATTCGTCAAATGTCCCAATGGCGTTGAGCAAATGTTACCGTTGATACGGCGATAAATTCAGTTGAGGGGTTTTGATTTGATTCAAGAAGGTTGCTTTTATTTAATAAAACAGGGCCTTTGGAAGCTATACGATAATGTAATTTTCTAATATGTAGTGTGGCTATTTGCCGGAGGAAAGCTTACTTTATGCAAAAATCACGCTAAAATACTTCATTGTTTTCGAACGGAATAAGAAATGTTCCTGTCATGATGTTTGACTCTGTCATATGCATTTTGTACTCCGGCACTTCTGTTATAACTCTCCTTGTTTCCTTGCTTCAACATTATCGACCTTTTTCCCCATGTATGATAATCGCTCTCTTGCTTAACATCGCTGTTCCAGTGAGTAAAATAATCTTTAAGCAAGCAAATGTTTTCAACGACCTTTTACTCCACGATGTCTAAAGTAAATACTGCTAATAAAATCGATTGATCAGTCATCAAAAGATATTTATTAAAAAAAAAAATAAACATGAATTTAAATGAATTTATTCTAACATGTTCTATACCAAAAACATCGCGTCTGCTTAGTTTCCGTACCCATTTGACACTCCGCATATCATGATTGGAACATTACACCTATAGTTTCATGTACGCCTGTTCAAGGTAGAGTAAAATGAAACACTGCAATTCAATCTAATCTTAAAAACATAACCTTTTTCCATAGCTTTATAGCATACGGGCGCTGTCTAGCTCTACGTCTTTTCTTCTTTGTGAAAATATCATTTTCTAAAATCACCAAATTCAGGCATTGTACATTATGTCGATGCATTTGCTTCATGCTTTTACTAGTTTACTGAGTATAAAAATATCTGTGTCACTAAAATCAAATAATATGTTCAAGCGTATAATCAAAAATATATTAAAAAGTCAGTAGGTCGATTGCAGTAATGATTGAACTTATCTTTGATTACAATGCAAGTGTATCTCACTTGATTAAGTGGCTTTATATTACGTTAATAATTTGATCGAAGACTGTCGTATGCATGTTTGATTGTTTGTTTGTGGGTTTCACGCCGTTTTTGAACAGTATCTCAGTCATGTTACAGCAAGCAGTTAACCTAACCAGTGTTCCTGGATAATGTACCAGAACAAAATTGTCCTACGCAAGTAACCGCCAACTTCCCAACGTGAATAAGTGGTAGAGGATTAATGATTTCAGACACAATGATGTTTAAAAAATGTCATGGAGAACATACGCCCAGCACGAGGACCGAACTCAGGAGCGTGCGATCCGTAGACACACACTTTACCTACTGAGCTTAGCTTGCGGGCTGACGTATGTATGTAGTTATGAATGTTAATTTTGTCTCAAGCACAAATGTATTAGCAGGTTTTTAACAAGAAATCTTGATTAATTTCGTTAATTTTAAACATTGATTTTCTTACTCTTATGGTTTATTGTAACACCGACACTACAAATAAATCGATTATATTTAAAAGATTAAAACAGCGTACCTCGTATGTTCTTTACTCTTACTCTTTGGTTTCAAATAACTTTTCAATCAGAATGCGATGGCATAGACATGCATTGATATCTATATGTATATAGACATTATTTATTTAACCGTTTATAAGGTATACATTTATGAAATATTCCTTTACTTTTGAAATTTTTACAATATTTACAACACTAGTAATGTCAGATATGTATACTCCGACATATGTTTGCAGAGATTGTTTGCAAAGTGAACATATCTAAACATCTATTACTCATTCATCTTATTTTGTCCGCATCATTAACACACCCTCAATTTCACCCCACCAGCATCCATTTATGATTATTTTGCTGATTGTCATCTTAGATAAAAGTAGACCAATTGGCGTTCATCCTTTGTTATATGACAAGTCAACTATTTTATTGTCAAGCTTTCACTCACAGCAGGTTACGGTGATCTTTATCTACTTGACCATATGTCTTTTATTGTGCCTCGTTATTGCATTCTTTCATAAATTGTATTTATGAATATAAACGAGGCAATTATGGTTAACTTTGCTTGTCTTGAATAGTTATCCCCAATGAAAATAAGTGACTTTAGAAATTTGAAATTCATTCTTATTTTAACAGGTAATTGTTCAAATAGCTGGTGATTACTGTTGATATAATATATTTTTCTCTCTACTAAAGTCACATAAAAGTGGTCTGGTATATTTCAGTTGCATGCATGAATATTTTAAATCTGAATATCTGAATTTACAACATACATTTTGTATAGTAATCATGTATCTATCACTTCTGAACTACTTTTATATGACCTAATAGTCTTTCCAAATTCTGAATTTTAATTTCCTACATGTGTTACCTTATATAGGTGTTTAATGTTTCAAAATGGTTTTGCAAATTTGTATGTATATTAATGTTATTAAAACAATATTTATAGTATTGATCAATTACTGAAATGTTATCCATCCATTATTATTTTACATAAAAAAAATAGCTCAATATAGCTTTTGGTAATTTTGAAAATTTCCACATTACACAATTTCTGAATGCATTTTCCCAACTCCACAGGTGTTGGTGCATGGTATCCCAAAATGATGAAAAAACGCCCGAAAGTGTTATCTTGGTAAAATGATAAGAAATGTCTGTCCAATGTTTAAGAAAATAACCTCTGAACTGTCTTTGAACCTGTTGAAGAAAGTGAGCAAATATCGTGCATAGCTTGAAATTTTTATATGTCAGATTAATACATAAACTATTCTGACAGTCACCTGTTTTCATTGTAGTGTTATCCTTTAATATTGATCCTTCAATCTGTTGATATAAACTTCACTTATGGAGATAAACAGATACATTTCTATCCACAGTTTAGACTCTTTTCTGCCAGAGAATTTTTTCCAAACAATGTCGGTATTCAGCAGATATCAAACGTGAACTTAATTTGAAGGGACACATCCAAACATCACATGCCAATATAGCATAAAATCTCTGACTGTCATTGTATTAATATATTAAACATTTGTAAAATTCGAGTAGAAATCTGATTTCAGCATAATATAGGAAGTAAACTTAGTTAAGCTCATTGTGGCTTCCTAAATGAAGAGCATCAAGGGGAGGTAACAAAAATAGGAAAAGTACCCAAAAGCATCAACTTTGTCCAAAATCTGCGAGAATGTGTCTGAATGACCGCCTACAATTTATGTTTCTTTTTGAAATCTCATCTTCCCTTCATACAAACAAATATACTTTTCTGCTGAGACGTGTGCACTTTTCAAGATGTAGATCATAATATCAACATATGTTTTGCTCCATAAATATATTTCTTCAGATGAAAGTCTATATCATACAAGAATCAAATAAATATTTAGAAATATTGGTTTGGTATGAAACCTTGTTCACTTGCCTTTAAAATTTGCAAGTACGTAAATAAATGACACTTTCTAGTACTTTCCAGATAACAAAATATGCATTCGCACTTGCTTTTTCTTAAATTAGACGGGTTTAGGATTTGCATTCTCGTTTCCATGGTAACCGGGACATATATTGAAAAGAACATGAAAAACAGGATTTTCTTAATTTTGCATCCTCTTCAAGAAAAAAAAAAAAGAAACTTTGCTGGAAGAAAATATCAAACGCGCAAAAATCTCGGTTCGGCTATTTTACAGTGTCTGAAAGGAATACCTCGAAAAGATTATATTAAACGCCTTTAAAGATCGGTTTATAAGACTGAGACATTGTATATCACATGGTTGTGACTACTTTGAAGGATTAGGATATATATAATTATTTTGGCAATGTTTGTTAAGCACTTCTGAAAATTGACCTAATTGCTTTCATACTTTAACACCCATCGTAGTCGTATTTTTGATGATAATTGATGAAAAACACTTCGAAAAGAAACAAAAAATTGAGTTGGCATATGGAGATACTTTTCTAATCAAGAGTAACTCATAATATTGTATCAAAATATACTTTCTAAAGTAGCATATTTCTCCGATTTTTTTTTTTTTTTTTTTTTTTTTTTTTTTTTTTTTTTTTTTTCACCGGCATGTTTCAAACTCTTCGTAAAGATTAAAACTCATGAAAATGTATAAAAAGCTGTTGAACAAAAACCTTCTTCCCGCCATAGTTGGTAAGTTTATAAACATTTCATTCGTATAACTAAAATCACTGCGATGAAATATCTACGCTATCCTTTAGCTTTTCATCTACATGTTTTGTAAAGCCCCATTTATGACATTTATTCTTGTGGAACAAGACACATTTTAATAGCTTTTATTTTCGGCAGTCATAGTGTAGTCGTCTCTTATTTTGGACAGTTTCACTGTAGAAGATAATATCCATGATTAATTTTTTTATCTAAGTGTATTAAAGGTGAGGAGGTAATCGTGTATATAATAATGCAAAAAGGTCTATTTAGAATGAAAGACAACTTAAATTACTGCACGTTTGTATAACTTTAGGGCATCATAGAAACATTTACAGCTATATATAACAAATGAATGAATAAAACAGAGCTCCTAAATAGTCAAAATGAATTTAAAATTATAATGTCATCACAAAGATATACAGCTCTAGCTTAATTCGAGATAATCAGTAGAATTTTGTGTGTATTTTAAAGCAATATTCTATAGAGTTCATTCAGTAAATGCTTACAAGACTTTCTCGAATGGAAATGAATTTAATACAAGAAAGTATGTTTCTACCTATATTGATAAAGCTAGCATTTTTTTCACAAAAAGAGCGTGTGCTGAGCAGTTAAAGTCACAAACAAAAGTTAAAATACTCTTGACACTGTAATAAATATTTCTTTATCAGTGCCCTAAAGATCTGATGTAGAATGTGAAGGCTCGTTGTACTGTAAATATTATTTTGGAAAAGACAGTTATTTCTCGCAGATATCACGTAAGGGAATGAAACACTTTCACAGCTTTCAGAAAGAGAAAATACAGCTTATCTGGTCCAAATCGTTGAGAAAGACTGAACTGTCACTGACAATTTGTGAATAATAATTATGAAATGTTGAACCAGTGCAACAGAAGGCCTGAACATTTCACAATCAACATATACACCTCACCAAAAAAGCAATATTCGTATAATGTCAAAAACTATGGAGTAACAATAGCTATTATGCCTAACACAAATTTAGCCCTATTTCCAGCAGCAAAACGACTTGTTTATTTATCATCACATTTGTATTTATCTAAGCTTTTTTATGTAAAATGGAATTCAGAAAATATTTGCTTGCGTACCGTGTTTCAGCTTCTGTTTGTTTGCTATTTTCACTGGTAATGGTTGAAGATGCAGTTTGGAAGAACCTCGTTACTGGATATTATAGGTCGGTTATCTTCATCCGCAACTACGCTCATTCAAAGAATCACTTAATATCTTAACTGAGAACCAGATATAGCTGTGCTCTTCATACATGTTTAATTAACACCGCATGACATCTTCCGACGTCTTTGTGAGCTGATGACGTAGACAAGTGTATGTGAATATATAAAATGCTATGGTTGTTTTCATCAAAAAAATAAAATATAAAAAATGGATACAAAAAAGAAATTTAACAAAATTAATTAACGGTGTTAAGAATACTTGGTTGCCGATACATTATGTGGTTTCAGTAGCGGTAACATTTTGATTTCAATTACTTTGAATTGTAGCAGGAATGAGTTGTGTCATCAATGTGACACATTTTCTTTTTCTTTGGTCATATGAATGCAAAGTCACTACACTATAATACGAAAACAATTATGGGAAACGGGCAACTATAGACCGGAAAATGGATAAACATAATGTTCTACGATTCCTGATATGTTTTATACATATTTCTTAACTTTTGGGAAAAAACAAAACAAAAAAAAAAAAAAAAAAAAAAAAAAAAAAAAAACAGGAATTCGTAAAATAAAAATTAAAATGTTTATATTTAAATATTCTTTTCGAAATTGCTTATGAGTGGTATTTGAATGATGTCAATCAAAGGACTTGGTTTTAACGTTCCTAATTTTTACTGCAATATTTTCATAAGTATATCAACAAAATTAAATCTTCAGAAACGAAGAAAATATGTAGCATCTAGTACCATACACGTGTATCTGATAAACTTTTGTTAACCTCGTTAAGAGACGGTTTCAAATAATTTATCTGACTTATTGATCATATAAACGAGTCATATCAAAGGAAAGAGAGAATAGTTAATATGTTTAATCAAAATAAAAATCACATTCGAAATTTCGTTTCAATAAGTTTGCCGAAGCCATCAAGCCTTTATCGTTAACCTTAAAATAATGATAAATATGGCCAATTCGATTGAGTTCACGGAGAAGACAATATGTCCGAGTTGTGACCGACGTCTTAAAAATCAACCTAATTAGGATTTATCGTCTTTTGATAACCGGAAAGTGCCGATTAGTAATGGAATCTATACTTTTGTAGTGTCGTAGTGATTATTTGTAACAAACTCAAATGCTGATTTGACTTGATAACTTTAACTGAATAGTAAAAAAGATATCGTACAAAATTCAGTAAAAGAGTAATGAAACAGTGCAAGTGTTTATTTATATATATAGCTTTAATCAATATATTTAAACTATCTAAACATGCTGTGATGTAAGCATACATATGAACGATAATATTTATAATCAAATTAATATATGAAACGAAACAAATCGAAACATGTGTTTCCTATAAGTATGGAACACTGTCGGAGGGAAATGCTGCTTACGACTATTGTTTTTGACCATATCAAGATCGGTTTCAAATATGTTATCCAATAAAGAGAAACTTGTGATTACTTTTAAAGCATATGTTATTGTGTTTACAGTAACACTTCATGTTGAAAAAAGTAATACAGGGCTACCGTAAGATAAGTGCAAAAATATTGCAGACGTAGATGATATTCTTTTGTTTCAATGTAAGGATGAAAACAATTTCACGGGTGGCATAATCATTTAAGATATGGTATTCATGATGAACGTAATTTTAATTTACTTGTAAAGCAAGGAAATGTTATGTTTTGTGTAAATGTACCCACTTTATTGTTCCTCTATAGTGAAACATATATTTAATATTTTCAATGAGTAAAAAGAAAACTAGACATATTTCACAATTATATTTCAACAATTTACAGAAAAAAGATAAACATGTAATAAAGTTTGTGATTACAACAGAAGTATAGAAAGATAGTCATTAAGATGAAAAATTTCTAAAGGTAAAATATTAGAAACCACTCGTAGCTAGAATGTTAAAAAAATAATGCAAGAGACCGGATGGGTCAAGTTTATCATTTATGAAGAGTATCTTTATTATTTCATTTGTAGCTCCGAAACACGTACTAACATCAAACGTTGTCTACTTTGCATTTAAAGGTAAAAGAGCTCATTTCACTTAAATTAATGTAATATTGTTTGGAAAATACATAATATCAGATAGAAATGTCACAGTTACAACTTGCCGTTATAAGACAGATTCGTCTGGTAACAGTCTTTTACTGACGCAGCCATTACATATGTCACATTTGGTAACATAACAGTTTTTAACAAATATCATATAGATGTATTCATAATAACTCAAAATCAAATTAACATTACCATTTTTAATCATGCGTTTTTAAATTGACGGACTATTCAAATTAAATTAATACGGTTAAGATTATTTTTATCTTTTAGATATAAGTTTGCCTTTTCACAAATGAAAATAAAATGTTCTTTCTAATTCAAAAAGAAAGTTGTAACTATGGCAACTTGAAAAAAAAAGGACAGTCGTGGTTAGTAACCATACAATACCTTTCGAGCCAGTAACAGTTGTCATAAGTATTTCCAACTGCTTTTAAACTCATAATTACTTTACTAAAACCAAAGAAAAGTGCTTACAAGGCTGTTTAGAACTGACCTTGTGACAATACTTATAGTTTCATCAATATTTGTCTTGTATTTTTCTTAATTCTGGGCATTTGCTTTAGATGTATTGACAGCTTTTAGGTGAACGTTTCTTGTTTCATAGAATACGAAATTGATACAGAAAAGGTTTAAAAAATGTTTGAATTATAATTTTGTTGTACCTTGCCATGGTATCGGACCATTTTCTTTACATTCTAGACAAAGTTTTGGATAGAATAACTTATGTTTTGCTGTAGGTCTGTATCTGGCAAGGTGATATTATTACAAGTTATTCTGTAATTTATGCATACATAAGATTGCTGAAAATTCATTTTTGTCAATTTTCAAAATTGTCTAAAAAGCTCAAATATGAATGACCCGCTAAAATTCCTCCTTAAGTTGAAAAGGGTATCATTGCTCTGCTGAATCCATACAAGTTTTTTTTTTATTCAGATGCGTGCACTATTTCTCCATTAGACGTTAAAAATATACATGTAAAATATTCTTTTATAAGATAATTTAAAATCTTGAAGTTATTTTTCTTATATAAAATTGTTGCTTCTAAAACTGTGAAAATGTTGAAAGATAATACATGTTTTAAGGTATGTATTTCAGACAAATATGAAAATCAGTGGTCTTTTTCAGACATAGAATCCATAGAATATTAGAAAATTTGACTCTCAGATATTGACATTTTTCGCGAAGTGTATAATGTTCCCGTTTCCATGTTAACCAGGGCCGATACATCTCTTTTTAACCTAAATTCTTCATACATTGCTTGAATACTAAAATGGTTGCAAATATGAAGTACTTCTTAGACTATGAGTTTCCGACCCTTCTTTAATTTTTTGGTTATTACAGAGAATTGGTCTTAATCCGTGATATCAAATGTTATTTGTCTCGTTCTGTCGTTATATTAATCGCAATTATTTGTGTTATTGTCGCACTTAAGGATGTAGGAACGAATATTTTCTAACGTTAAGAATTTTGTTTCAAACTCTGTGGGCTTGAAGAACATTAGTTTCCAAGACAAACAAGTGAATAAAAAACACAGGTCACAGAACTCGTTTTAATTTTATAGGACATTTTCTTGACCCACTGTTTAAGCATTTCTGAAATTTTGAAAAAAAAAAAAAATGAAAAATGGTCCTGCATGTTGATATGAATACAAGGTGAGGTCAGTATTATGTAAGCATAAATGCCACTAACAAATTTCTTTCATTTTTGCATATTTACATATTAATTACCCCACTAACTTTATTTTCAATGGAAAAACTGATGTTTGTGTTTTTGTAGGAACAATTTACAGACAGACAATAAACATGAAGGCATTGGTATGTTACACACCCAAATCAAAACAGCAGCAGCAACAAAGACAGAATTGCATCCCAGTCCTGTCTTGTCCATGTGCCTCCATATTTAAAGTAGATCCAACAGTGTCGGACATTTCTGGCCCAGATGAGTAAGTGGATTTGTTCATATACTTTTTTACAAATTACAATGCTTGTATTTTTATGAAGGCCTTTATTTTTCGAGTTTTAAAACGCCCAAGTTTCAGTGAAGAAGAGGAAACATTTTATGAAGATTTTAATGAAATATCCAGCAGCAATGATGATGCTAAAGGACTTCGGACACTTTCTATATGAATTTGCCTACTCCAAGAGTGAAAAATAAACCACTAAGAAATAAATATTTAATTACATATACCATCAAAATACATATTTGAGATTATTTCTTAAAGACAATTTTTTCAATATCTGTTTCATAAAATGGTAATTTTTGCTCTAAATGGAATTACGTACCCTGTTATATACATATAAAAGGTATTTTGCTTTATACAACATTGTTCCCCCCCCCCCCCCCCCCCGTGCATCAAAACCATATTTGGCCAGCATATGTAGATATTAATTATAGACAATTTCTGTGAATATTGTGTTGATGCAAGTGGTGAAGCAGTACTTTTAAACAAAAAATATAACTACAGGGTGTTCCCAAATGTAAAGTAGCCAATACTTTTTATATTCATTTTTATTAATTTGATAGTCACATATTTTTACATCTGTTTGTAACTCAAATACTATACAAATGTTTAAAAGGGCACATATATGCATGTTATACATGTATAGTAGTGAGAGACGCAAATACTGTGAATTCATTATTATTCGTTGGGTTAAATTTTCATTGGCTTATCCTGGTTGTTTGTTGCAGTAGATTGGCAAATGTGTGCTGTAAAATACTAGCTACACGCCAGGTAATCTTCTGCATGCCCTACTCGCGACGCGCACGCCACTAGCGATGAGGATGTAATTTGTTTTCCATTTTGTTTTTATTATTTTATGTATTTTTTATATATTTTTCATTTCTTTATTTTTTTCATCTTTTTCTGTGCGTTTATATTTATTTCTTTTAGACACATACTAAATGTCACACGCATTCATTACTTCATGTTCTTCCTTCTGTGAAAACTGAATTGAAGATTGTTCTTTGCGGCGGACTAGGCCTAAACAGAACCAAAAAGAGGCAGTATGTGCACAGCAGTAAATCTGATCCTGACTATAGTCTATCCAACAGAAATAACGCTTGGCATTGATATGCCTGTGATGCATAGGTCTAGAACAGTAGCTTCTTGGCAGGTCATATCAGTGACGGTTTCACATTCAGTGTGATGCCACGAACGTGATGTGTCAAGTCGCTTTCCCTGCAGATGGCATATACAAATACGGCTAGACGTGAAAACGAACTAAACGGTCTAGCCGAGTTTCGGGTGGAATTTTTATGCAGCGACCTGCTTCTACTTTAGCCCTACAAATGACACATTTCGAATATGTTTTGCCCACAACTTCAGCCCTGAATAGACAACATTATCTATAGATGGGTTGTTGTCAGACTTATTCCGATTTAACCTTTTCCGATCCAGCTTTCTTAGGCAAGCCTCAGAAAAAACTGTCATTTCGGATACATTTTTATTACATGTTTAAGCGAAATGAGCCGTGCCATGAGAAAACCAACATAGTGGCTTTGCGACCAGCATTGATCCAGACCAGCCTGAGCATCTGCGCAGTCTGGTCAGGATCCATGCTGTTCACTTTCAAAGCCAATTGGAATTAGACAAACCGTTAGCGAACAGCATGGATCCTGACCAGACTGCACAGATGCGCAGGCTGGTCTGGATCCATGCTGGTCGCAATTGCACTATGTTGGTTTTCTCATGGCGCGGCTAAAATATTATCTGTGCCACTGGTACTTATCCCAAGCAAGAACCCACCCTACGGCCTTGATAAGATTACGGCCTTTTCTTAGTATTAATGTTATACAGCACACAAATATCTGCCATCACTTATAACAGAGCTATAGAGACATGTACATGTACTTAAATAACTACCTGAACCACTGTAATAAAACTGACCGGTCACTTATACATGTATACCTATTCACACATGTAATGCATCAATAACTTTACATTACGAACAGTGTATAGATAAATCAAGTACAGGTTGTTTGCAAAAATATCGTTCTCATTTTTATTTATTTATAGGATTTTCATCTTAAAATGTTATTTTTTCCTTAAATAAACAGATTTTGTCATTTTCTTCGACTGGAATTCATATATTTAAAACTTCCGTAAAGTGATGACATTATATTTTTACGGAAATTAAACATTTTATTTTTTCAAGAAAACATACCCTGGCCCAGAAAAAATAAGAAAAACATCTTGATAGGAACAGATACAAATCACTTTCTGCTGTACTAAGTTAACTAATACATTGGTTTATCATTGACTCGAAACGATTTGGGTATTGTTTAAATACTTAATGAGAAATTTGCATTTAAAATGTAGGCTAGAAGCATATGATAGTGTCCGAAGTCCTTTAAGCATGGTGATGGAAATGAAGGCAATATGCTTTCAGGAGGAACTTTTAAACTTGGCAAACACCAAAGACTCTGCCCATTGAAACAGTAAGGGTTGTGCTGGTTTAGTTAAAGCAAGTATGAAACTTACATGGGTAATTTATTTTCTCCTTCTTGACAGTTTTCTTATTTCTGATTCGAAACCACCATCCATAATGAAGTGATAATACTATTTCTAATCTGAATACAAGAATGATTTTCAGAAAAGAGGGTGGTGGTGTTCTTTCCTGTTTTCTAATGATCTGATTCCTTATGCAAGAAAATTGGTTATATGAGAAAATTGTGAGCAAATAGGTCCAGTGCTGTTTGCTATATAGAGAAGACTGTTACCCTTATAGATAAACTGCCCGTATTAGCATAAATGAATTACTATGAAATATGTACAGTAAACTCTACACAGGAAACAAATTGCTGAAACTAATGCAGTCACTGACTTACAATAACAAAAAGGACAACAAACTGTTTATAATTTACTGCCCTAGTACAAGTTGCATAAAGTTTAGTGCAACATGACAATCCGACATCTGCGTTGTCAGCATTTGCTTTTGTTAATGAATTTTCAGACAGCTGTTACATTTCATGTATATTATGTTTTAACTGTGTGCATGTGTGACAGGAAAGGCCGTACCGGCGACAGTAACCATCAGAACAAATCAACACCCTTTACAATATTTACAAATTTATTTACATAAGATGATTATTAACAATGCATAGATGATATGAAAAAAAAAACAAAAAAAAACTGATTATAAGAAAGAAAGAAAAAGAAATCAAAGTTCAGTATCACCAGATACAAAGTTCTTACAGTTCCATTTTAAAGTGACGTGACACAGTTCTTTAATTTAATTGCGAACTTTAAGTAGCACAAACAATATCAAAACGTATCTTGAAATAAAGTCCCTTTAAACCGTGAATACGTTGATTCCGTATTGGCTCCCTATGGTGGTAGGTGATTGCATCCCTGAGCTGACTTCAGAGGATAACAAAAATCAGCGTCTTTGCGGTTTACGGCACAACCATGGGACGAAAGCTCTGCGCTGGGAATATCACATCCAGGCGAGTGAAGACAAGTGAACCTCGGGCATTGTACTTCCGGGTTATGACATCACCAGGTAAAATCGTCTGGCGGAAGAAGCTAAAATATATAACATATGGTAAGCACCATAGCAAAACAAATAAGTCAGGGCATATAACTGCTCCTTTGGGTACACCATACCTCCGTAGGCTCCCATAAATAATACGTGCTACTTATACAAAACATATGTGCTACTAAGTTCAGACGTCAAATGATTAAAATACGTCACTAATTACTTCCATTATTACAAAAATTACTTACTTAAAAGACTAAAGTTAAAGTATGAAAAAGATATGAAAAGTATATGATGAAACATTATAGATACGGACATGATAAACTGCAGCTATTATTTACAACTACAAATAACAAAATTCAATATAAATCAAACGTTATATCATAGTTGGTATCGATATAATATCTAATGCCGTACACTACAACGGACATTAGATATGCTATAGACTGGCACACAATTACAAATTACAATAATATATTACATACATGGTGCTAGACTTGCCATATAGATTTATACATAACAATACAATGCAGTAATGGCGTTCCATAATTAACAAAATGTTTGACATAAGTTTTTTGAAACAGTGCTTTCAGTATAAATCTAACATCTTATATAAACGAAACGTTTAGACTCCTCTTTCTAAATAATTTACAAAAGTCTGAAAAATTTAATAAATTATCCTGACATACCGAAACTAGCCAAAATCATGTGCCGAAAAGTAAATGTTACAGAATTCTGTAGAATGAACAAAAATCTACCAAATAAAAATCGTAATGCAAAAATCATACAAAAATCTAACAAATAAATTTCTTACCTCGATCGAGCATAAATTTCTAGCAAGAAAAATTAATCAGACATAGATTCGTCTATAATGTCGGAAGGTGGTGTGCGCAAGGCATATCTAGTCCAGTCTATTTAAAGGGTAATGTCCCGCCAAATACTAAATTTCATGGGATTCACGGCCTATGCG